>NC_090440.1:189315104-192087325 GCF_031143425.1 Pleurodeles waltl | reverse complement strand
TATTTTCTATGCCGCATTATTGCACATTAGTTCATAATCATTTCATGTTAATATTGATTATATAAGCTACGCTCTCTCAGAGATATGGAGATTGGGGTCTCTGAACTCACAATTTAAAAATACATCTTTTGGTGAAGTTGGTTTTTAAATGATAAGTTTGAAAATGCTACTTTTAGAAAGCGGGTATTTTCTTGCTTAACAATTCTGTGCCTTTGCCTGGTTGTGGAATACACACCTGGGTCAGACTGACAGTTGAGCTGTTTGTGAATTCACTCTAGACAGTCACACAAAGGGAGCTGACGTGTGTCCTGCATATCCTGATGGGTCTCCTGGGCTAGTGTGGAGGAAGGAACTGACACTTGCACCTGAATAGGGCTGTGCCTGTCCTTACACAAAGCAGTCTCCAACCCCCTGGAATGTGTCTGTGGCCAGAACAGGGAGAGGCGTGGTTTTGTGCACTAAAAAGACTTTCCTTTGAAGTTTGCCTAATTCAAAGGCTGAAATGAGTATAAGTATTGGACTGCTGACCCCCACAACCTTAGAACACTCCGGCATCAAGAGGAAACTATGCCAAGGAAGGAAGCTGTGAGGAGGAGTACTCCCCCTTCGCTGCGTGTGCTTTGTTGGGTTGGCCTGCAGTTGGTGCTTCTGCTTTGGGGAGGGCAAAGACTGGACTTTTCTGAACTGAGCTTGTCTCCTGTTGTGAAGTCTCACGGACATCAAAGACTTCATCTGCTAGACACCTGGCTCTTCTACTGAGTGTCCTGACTTGCTAAATTGTGCCAAATCTAGTCCCTGGGCCCTTATAAGTGGAAGCTGGTTCCCTGCAGGGAAAAATCCACGCACTGCTGTGTGCGCATCAGAAAAATTGATGCAGCGTCTGTCCCATGGCTGAAAATGTGATGCAGCACCTGCAGATTAGGAAGCAGAATACTCTCTATCCATATTGCCTCATTTACAAATCATAAGTCGATGTAAAGCCTATACTCTCCCATACTCTCCTGACCTCTTTGAAGAAAGGACTAATATGACCAGCCAGTCAGAACTCTTCATCATTTTATCCTGACTGGATCCAGGCATGAAAAAAGAAAATGCCCCACATATGTGGGCGAAAGCTTCTGCAGTGTCAGGGACATTATGGCCCTCAATATGACCCTGGCAGTCGGCGGTTATATGGTGGAAAGTGTACCACTCTGACCGCCACAGCGGTAACGGCCGCCAGTCTGGAGATATCGATCTCCAGCCCGGCGGCTGTCACTGTACCACCTGTGGGATTATGACCTCACCTACTGCCATGGTTTTCGTTGCTTCCTTACGGCCACGAAAACAATGGCCACCTCCCCAGATTGCCCCCACCCCCTTCCTCTCCAAACTCCCCTTACATTTTACACCTCTCCGTCACACACGCACACATGCATACACACACCCATTCTAACATTCATCCATAGATGCATAAATCCATTCACACACACATCTGCACACACTTTCATACAATCACGCAGACACGTATTCACAGAATACAACATACATGCACTCACACCTCCATACATGCACACACATTCAACATGCATTAGACACCCGCATACACGCACGCACATACTCACACTCCCCCCACACACACACAACACCTCCCCCACCCCCAACCCCTGCCAGAGCACCCACTTACCTGTGTCCAGGGGGTCCTCCGGCAGGAGATGGGACAGGGCGCTGCTGCCCACAGCAGCGTCCGCCAGCAGAACACCGCCAGGCAGTATTATTGGTCATAATACGGCTGTCAGCGGTCTACTGACGTGGCGCTGCTGGTGTCAGCAGCGCCACCTTACCGCCATTCACCAGCATGGCCACAGCCGCTTTTCCACCATCCTTCTGGCGGAAATCCGGCTGTGGGCATAATACAGTGGATGGCTGGTAGCCGCGGTGACAGTCTTTTGGTGGCCGTCGCCGTGGCGGTTTTTACCCCCCAGTCTCAAAATGAGGGCCTATGTTTTTTATTTCCAAAAATAATCCCATTTTTGGGCCTTTATCTTTATAAAGTAAAAAAATACTGTTTACTGGCTCATTATACTGTCATGCCTTGGTAGGCCGACCAGCATTGGGCAGTTTCACCAAAAATGTATGTGTTGTCTTGGCAGGAGCAGATTGGTTAAAAATGTGTGACATATTGGCGGGTGTTCTGTGGCTGAAGTGGTACAGTGAGTGCCTCCTCCATCAAAGCCGCTTTGGGCACCCCCAACAGTGGTGTAAATGAGGTCCTCAAACCCCACTGAAATGTCCAAGGTGTTGCTATTAATGAGACTCAACCTAAGTGTAAAGGGTCAGTGCAGTAGGAATGAGAGAAACACCACTGAAATGTAAAGAGTGAGAGGTATGGGAATGGATTTGACTCCAACGAAGTGTACAAGGCAATTTCAATGAGTAATTATTGAAGTGTTGAAGCGTGTTGTGTGAGAAATGTGATGATGTGTGTGCTTCCAGTGAAGTGTACTGGGTCAGTGGTGTTTGAATGAGTAGGCGTTCCTTGAAATGTTTCGGAAATGGTGCTGAAATGAGTTACAGTACATTTAATTGTACAGGGTAAATGGTTTTGGGATGAGTGAGACTCATTGAGGCATACGCAGCCCGTGGTATGTGAATAAATGACACTCCATTGAAGTGTAATGAGTCTGGAAGGAGTGTGCAGGTATTGCAGCATAAAGACCCACTGGTGTGGGCCTTAGTGATGCCCCCATTGAAGAGACTGAGGGAAACCCTAATAAAGTTAATTAAAGAAGAAATTAAGGTGTTAATTTTGACTTCAGTAATCTTTTCTGAAGACCGCCGTGTAAGCGGGCACTGAAAGACTGCCAGTGATAGCGGTCTGAAGATTGCCGTATTACGAGTCACCAACACTACACCGCCAAAACACAGACAAAAATACGACTCTGTCGGCCTGATCTATGGTGGGAAAGAGGCATTTCTACCACTAGCTCCGTCACGCCGACATCCCACCCTCCAAATTACGAATCACAAATCAGCACCACGGTCCTAGCAGGGCGGCAATCCATTGGTGGTCCGAACCTCTGCAGACAAAAATGCACCTCCACCAGAACACTGCACCACATTGAACAATATCAATACCCCACACCTGATACAGATACACACACCACACACACCCGACCACAGCACTACATAACACCCCCACTAATACCCATAATCCTTTGCACCCAGAAGGTTTGGCAGAGCAAGGCAAGACCACACTGACAGAAAGCACTGCACCTAGATATCACAGGTACCATCACACTGAACACACATCACATAACACACAACATCAAGAACAACACAACACGCACATCACCACTGCACACAAACACCACAAACCACATGCACATCCTGGCTCTTAACCTCACACCAACAAACAGCACACCCAATTTCCCTGCACATCACACATCCCACCACCCACAACACAAGCACAATGGCACCATAAAAAAAAACATGATACACAGACGAGGAGTTGAGGGTCATGGTCTACAAAATCATCAAAGTGGAGCTGCAACTGTTTGGAGCACAGGTCCACCAGACATCCATAGCCCGGAAAACAGACTTATGGCTGAGCATTGTCATCAGAGTGAACGCAGTGGGAAACCATCCACGCAGAAGGAACAACATCAGGAAGAGGTGGAATGACCTACGGGGGAATGTTCGGGCCTTGGCATCACAACACCAAATCCCAGTCAGGAAGACTGGTGGTGGACCCCCTACCACCTCCCCCAGAGTTATCATCGTAGGAGGAGAAGGTCTTGGCCATTCTACACCCAGGGGGGCTGACAAGAATATCAGGAGAACTGGACTCTGGTAAGTCAACAACACTCCCCGGCCACCATGTACCCCTGCACAGCATGTACCCCCAACACCCTGTCACCCCTCACACCTTCCTCACGTGCACAAAGTCACCAATGGACCCAATACCCTTCCTTGCATGCCACAGTTCCCTACTAACACCATTCCCTCATAGGCCAACCTAGTGCATGGATTCCCCACTCTGCAGCAAGTATTACAACTACCACAAGGCAAACTTGTATGAGTGCAAATTCCACTTCACATCTGAGCACCTGCACGTAAAACCATGTCACCCCTCTTCACTAACAAGAAATTGGAATGCACATCAGTACATGGCAATGAGAGTAGGAAAGACCAATACCAACTATAGAGCAACATTGTACCATAGGAACTTTCAGCTGATGCAAAAACAAACAGTAGTCAAGAAACTGTCAATGCCATTACTGCTCAGCAAATCCAGTCAATGATGTCAAACCACCACGTGCGTCAGTAGTACAATACCATCATGTAACACAATACCTCTCATTACACAGGTATTCCAAATACTGCCACACAGCAGAGGATGCCAGAGACAGAAAGCCCAGCTCTGGTACTAGGTCCAATAGTGGGGGAATCCCCTGGGTGTCTGGATAGGGATTGCGTACCTGCCAATCAGGCATGACTGGTCAGTCCAGCACCACCAGCCTCACCCTGCCCACTACTGAATCCCCCTCCCCTGTGGCATCCATTGCACAGCAGAACCCACCTTCCAAAACCTGGGTCCCAAGGACAGATCAAACATCAGTGTGCCCCACAGTAGAGGGCCATGAGTCAACATTCCAAACCCAAGACAATGAAGATCATGGTTTCGGTGTTAGGGGGCACATTGTACCAGGGGCACAGGCACAGGGGGCAAGGGCCAGTGGGAGGACAATTGTGGGCCAAGAAATGAGGCAGCAACCTGTTGCTGCCTCATTTCTTGGCCCACAATTGTCCTCCCACTGGCCCTTGCCTGGCCAGGAGGCTATCTCCAGAGTCCTGGGAGCCTACTAGCAATCCCAGGATAAGATGGGCCAGATACTCAACAACTTGCTGGAGAACCAAAGGCTGCAATGCGAATACCACCAGGAGGTCATGCAGCAGTGGGAGGCACACAATGCCACCACGGTCTCCATGTTAGGGGTGTTCAAGGAACTCAACACCATCCTACAGACGTCCTCCACCCAACAGCAGGCCCCATCCAGTAGTGACACAACACCTGTGCCCTCTACATCTGCACCTGGTAATGGAATGGAGGCCCAGCAAGAAGACCCACAGGCCACCAGCACCCTTGTCCCTGCAGCTGAGGTACCCCCCTTAAAAGAGGTCGACCATCCAGACATCCTGCAGGACCTGAGGCCAAGACAAAACTCCCCATCGGGAAGTGATCCCTCTTCTGAACTGGCACCCTTGTGTGCCACTGTTACACCCTGTTGACTGTCCAGTGCCAAATTCCGATCATCCCAAGACTAATGGAAACATGACCTGGAACATACAGCTAGACCTCCCACTCAGATGATCACAGAAACCATGCACCCCACTCCTCAGAACTGTGATGTGAAACACTCAATAATCACCAATGAGCAAAAATAATTGTGTATGTGTCTTCATTGTTTAAAGTGGTATTTCTGTTAACAAGCAATAATCATATACACATACCTGGACTACAAGAATGTCAGAGTGACAGATGTAGCAGGAATCTTCAGCAGGTGTGTGAGAACATCGATTTGGTATTAACGTCCAATGGCAACGGTGCCAAAAGTCATTTCAGAAAGCAGATTGCAAACAGACATGTCACCTGAAGAGGGAAAAAACACGAGATAAGCCTCAGTGTTGTAAGTCATGTAGGCCATATCTATACATCAACAGCAGTATATCACATATACAGGATGGTTGGTGCAGCAGGTATGATACCATATATGTATAGGCCAGGATTGTCAGTCACACACATGTGTAGTAATGGTATCATTCCTCATAGGTGACATCCTCTACAGTACACCACCTTACGTAGTCAGAAACAGGTAGTTACCAGAGAGCAGCTGATAATTCAATATGATAGGCCTACAGAACATGATAAGTCAGATAAGTGTACCTTACATTTACCCAACTATTCAGATTTAGGACCAATAAACTTGGGTACATATATAGGGATGAATCATGATGGCACCGGCATTAATCACATGTCATTGGCAGAAATGCATTTCCACTTCCCCTCATGTTAAGTCAGAAGCCTTTCAGCTTTGGAAACTAAGATGGAAGGCAGTAGTCTCCACACACACCTTGATGCATGCAAAATTTAAGAACCAACTTGCATCTCCAATACATGGTCCAGGTGCACATAACATTTAAATCACACATACCTGAGAATCATTGAAAGCAGTGATGAATCAGGTCAGTGCTGTTATCATCTGCCCCCGTCTCATCTGCCTTTTCTTCAGTATCAGAGTCACCAGCCTCAGCCACAGCTTCTGCATCAACGTCCCCCTCCTCCTATAGTAGGGTGTGCCTTCTGAGTGCCACATTATGTAGCATGCAGCATGCAACAATGATCTTGCTAAATTTCCCTTGTTGGTACTGTAAGGCACACCTGAACACATGGAGGCAATTGAATCTAAATTTCAAGAGGCCGAAAGTCCTCTCTATTACCCGCCTCGTCTGGCCGTGTGCCTCATTGTACCTCTCCCCCATCTGTAGTTGGATATCTAGCAGGGGTCAGGAGCCAGCGCAGGTTGGGGTACCTGGAGTCACCTGTGTGGAAATGGAAACATAACAATGGAAACAGTGATAGGCATGGTGCAGACTCTGTAGGGAGGTAGATCAAACGTCTGACAGGGACAGCAGTACACATACCTATCAGCCAGGCCCTTTCTCGCTCTAACTGTAACATCAATGCAGGGACACTGCTGTTCCTCAGGATGTAGGAATCATGTATTGAACCAGGGAATTTCGCTGTTATACGTGATATATTCTTGTCTGAAACACACCATGTGTACATTGAGCAACTATGTACTCTTCCAGTTTCTGTATACCTGTGTATTGGCCCTCAGAGATACCAAGACGATGTGAGTCCCATCAATGGCCCCTATTACATGTGGGACATTTGAAATGTTGTAAAAGGCTGTCTTAACAGTGTTCAATTTTGGACTTTGTGGGAACCTTAGGTACCTTTTCATATGCTTGAGCAGGGCATCCAGCACATCCTGTAACACCATGCTGAACTTGGGCTGTGACATCCCTGCCGCCAGTCCCTCAGTCACCTGAAACGAGCCACTGGCCAAAAAAAATGCAGGAGTGCCAACACCTGGACTATTGGAGGGAGGGCATGGGGATTTCTTGCAGCTGGCAGGAGGTCTGGCTCCAACTGGGGAACCAGTTCCTTGATGGACACACGGTTCAGTCGATAGGTCATCATGATGTGCTGCTCTTTCATGGTTTCAAGATCTACTAGGGGCCAGTAAACTGGTGCATTCCTCATCACTCCAATTTGGTGGTATCTAGGCAGGGAGACAATCAACAATCTGGACATATCTCACAATGTAGTGACCCATGTATGACATATAACAATCAGGAAGTATTGGTCATGTAAGTTGTCTGTCATGTTGTAGAAAGACACATTTCTCCACACACCATTCCTACCCAGACATCATGGCAATACGTCATATTGCCATACCTGTGACAAGGGACATGTACAGGACTTGTAGTGATGTACAAACAAAGGCTTTCCATATGTTTCACTATATGGATTGTCAATACAGACATATGTATAAACAACTGTAGTAATGTCAGCTGACACCCACTACATATGTGAGGGTTGACATATTGTAACCTACAATTAAGCATATTGTATTGATATGCAGTGGTGGGAGGACGTGAGACGCTGGACACAGAAGACTGCAGAGGCCCAGCTGGGGACGGCCTCCAACATGAGAGGGGTACCCGATGGACCCTGACCCCCTAATGGCCCGCATACTGGCGGTGGCCTACCCAGAGTTGGATGGGAACTTGAGGGCAGCACAGCGGCCACAAGGGGGTAAGTGCAGACTGTTAAGTAAGTTCTGTATGATTGGCTAATGTGTCCCTTACTGGACTTAAGTATTGATAAGGTCTGATGGAATTTGGGGAGCATACAGTCCTGGTTGTCACTCCAATCATGTTGCACTGTAGTACGTTAACTATGCAAAGCCATACAGGAAATGATGTGGTGGTACTGTTTCTACTATAGATGTAAGTTACTCCAATGTTGAGGTATTTTAATGCCTTCATACTCTATCCCTGAGTCTACTTTACTCGCCCAAAGTGATCTTGTTGGCACTGTATTTGGGTAATGACAAGTATGTGTAGTGTACATTGAAAGTGGTATCATTGAAATATGACTGGACAGCTGTACAGAATGTATTCCACACATACCTGTCATATCGTTTGAGTACACAGTACCTCTGAAGTCAGATTTGTTTCATCCTGTAATGACTGACATGTAGTTGACTATGTTCATGGATTAAATTGATAGCTAAGTGAGCTAGATAGTTGATGGGCATGTAGGGCATTCAATCATGCGTGTAGGCTGAAGAGGTGAGTTAATAGGTGATATGTTTGGTAATGGCTTCCAGGACTCTATTGTTCATGACTGTATTATGGGGTCTTGTTGTCAGGACAAGGACAATTAGGTATCTTGTTATGTGTACTAGATGGGTAGGTATGTACCCTTTCCTCCCTTTCTTTCTCTCCCACCCTCCTTCTCTGTACACCTCTGTCTATGTGTGCATTAGCATCATCTGGTAAAGGAAGGAGGAAGGGCACCGGCGAGTGGGGAAGATGCAGCCCACGGGACCCAGGGGGCTGGCACCAGTGGAGTCGAGGGTACCAGTGAGATGGAGGGTGAGGAAAGCACCACTGGCAGACTGGAGCTACTACAACATCTTCTTCAGATTCCTCTTCCGATGGCGGATCTCTGGCGGTGGCGGACCCATCTGGGACCACTCCAGCACCATCCTTGTCCACCACCCCCCTTATCAGCACTGCCCTCCCTGTAGCTCCCCACCCAGTTGCCCGTGCTCGCTCACCCAGGAGGGTTGGCGTCTCCTTTGCTGCAGGCACCTCTGCCCCCGCCCCAGTCAGCCCTGCTGCCCTCAATAAGGAGGCTATTGACCACTGTCTGTGGGGCAGACAACCATTGTGAATGCCATCCAGGGACTGGCATCCCAGATACAGCAGTCAAATGCCTACCTGGAAGGCATTCACAGTGCCTTGTCTGGCCCATAGAGATTGTTTCAGGCTCTGGCCTCCTCGTTGTTGGCAGCCAGTGTCCCTTCATGTTCCGTCCCCCCTCCAGTTACCTGCTCCAAATCCACAACCCCTCTCCCTTCACCCATCCAGAACACACCTACAGACCAGCATACACCCACTACAACAGACAAGGTGCGCAAATACAGACACAAGCACCCCAAACGAACCCACATGCATGCACACACACAACACACATCTGCATACACAACAGACACTTCCCACACTGTTTCTCCCCCACCTCTTCCCTTACAGTCACATCACCACTCACACCAGCTGTCACTGCATCATCAAACCCTGATCCTGCCACTATGCCTGTCCTACACTCAGTTATCACAACAGCAGACTCACAGACACCCACCCCACACATCACATCTGCACTCACCACGACCACCTTCTCTACCAGCTGCAGCACATCCACCTCTCTTGCACACATCACCCCAACATTCACTCACACATCTTCCATTCCCTCTCCCTGCATCTTTTCCTCCCTCCTCCCAAGAGACACACACCAAACTAGAAATGAGGGCCTAAGTGGCTAAGCCCTGTAAAGCTGGAATTAATGAAAATGTAAAGAAGATTCATGTCCAGTAAAGCAAGAGTGCCTGGGATGTTTGAAAATAATGATTTATGAATATGGGAATTTTGCTTCAAAGCCAGGACACCATCAGACTTCAAACTAAGAAGTGTAAAAAGTTATGAACTACGCAAAAGGCCTTTTTAATCTGTAGTGCGGAACAACATCCACTTATCCATAAGGACCACCCTAATGCTGCTTCAATTTAGGAAAGAGTTGAAGATGCACCTCTTTAAAAACACACTACATCACAATGAAATAACAGTCCATAAACCAACTACCTCACCAATCACTTATTGACTTTGTGCTGGTTTTTGATCCTGAACAGCACTCTGGTGCCTTTGGGCTAGGTTCATGCTATAGAAATACACATACATACATACTTTCATACGTTACTCACATTTTGCAAGACAGAACAATAGCAAACAAGAGTTTCCCTCTCGCACCTATCTTCCTACAGAAACAGGAAGTAGGTTCTTTCAAAATATCTACAGCTTACATTTACAGTCCTGCAAGCAAACCCTTAACTCTGGTCTTTCTGAAGCATATCAGAATACTATAGCTGCCTCCCAAAAGCACTGTCCTACCCAAGCTCAGATGCTATGTTTCCCATGTTAATGTTTGAGTAACTGGCAGGTTTTTTTCTTTGTGTCCTGGGACTTGTAGTCTTGGTTTTATAATTAATAAAGAAGACTAGAAGTCACAGAATGCAAACGAAAAAACTAGACTGGAAAAGTGAGTTGTGGGAAAATGGCCCTTGTTGCAGTTACCCCCCCCCCCCACACTTTTTGCCAGATATTGTTGCTGACTTGACTGAGAGTGTGCTGGGACACTGCTAACCAGGCCCCAGCACCAGTGTTCTTTCACTAAAAATGTACCATTGTTTCTACGATTGGCACACCCCTGGCACACAGATAAGTCCCTTGTAAAAGGTACCAGTGGTATCAAGGGCCCTGTGACCAGGGAATGTCCCTAAGGATCTGCAGCATGTGTTGTGCCTCCATAGGGACCCCTCACCTAACACATGAACATGTGTTGGTGGGGAGAAAAAGGCAAAATCGACATGGCATCCCCCTCAGGGTGCCATGCACAAAAAACACTGCCTGTGGCATAGGTAAGTCACTCCTCTAGCAGGCCTTAAAGCCCTAAGGCAGGGTGCACTATATCACAGGTGAGGGCATAGCTTCATGAGCAATATGACCCTACAGTGTCTAAGTCCATTCTTAGTCATTGTAAGTACAATATGGCCACATTAATTATATGGTCTGGGAATTTGTCAAAACGAACTCCACAGTTCCATAATGGCTACACTGAATACTGGGAAGTTTGGTATCAAACTTCTCAGAATAATAAACCCACACTGATGCCAGTGTTGGATTTATTAACAAATGCACACAGGGAGCATCTTAGAGAATCCCCTTGTATTTTACCCAATCATCTAGTGTAGGACTGGCTGGTCTGTGCCAGCCTGCCACTGAGAGCATTTGTGCTCTCTGGGGCCAGAAACAAAGCCTGCACTGGGTGGAGGTGCTTCACACCTTCCCCCTGCAGGAACTGTAACACCTAGCGGTGAGCTTCAAAAGCACAGGCTTCGTGCTATAAAGCCCCAGGGCACTCCAGCTAGTGGAGATGCCCAGCCCGCGGACAAAGCCCCACTTTTGGTGTCAAGTCCAGAGGGATAATTAGGAAAAACAAGAAGGAGTCACCACCTCAGCCAGGACCACCCGTAAGGTGTCCAGAGCTGAAGTGACCCCCTCCTTGCAGAATCCTCCATCTTGGTTTGGAGGATCAGGGCCAATAGGGATAGGAATGTGCTCCCCTCCCCAAAGGGAGTGAGCACAAGGAGGATGTAGCCACCCTCAGGGACAGTAGCCATTGGCTACTGCCCTCTGACCCCTAAAACGCCTCTAAATCTTGTATTTAATGGCTCCCTGAAACAAGCTAGTCAGATTCC
The DNA here is from genome assembly GCF_031143425.1 of Pleurodeles waltl. Taxonomy (NCBI): domain Eukaryota; kingdom Metazoa; phylum Chordata; class Amphibia; order Caudata; family Salamandridae; genus Pleurodeles; species Pleurodeles waltl. The sequence goes on along the minus strand of NC_090440.1, from coordinate 192,075,680 downwards.
TGATGACCTCAAGGAAAGAAGAAGGAATGCTTAGCTGAAACCCCTGCAGAGAAGGTAAGGAGACAACAACTGACTTGGCCCCAGCCCTACCAGCCTGTCTCCTGCTTCAAGGAACCTGCAGAAGAAAGGTGACTCATCCTGCAGGTCCAGCGACCTCTGAAAACCCTCCAGAGGACTGCCTGCATCACAAAGGATCAAGAACTCCCGTGGACAGAAGCCCTGTCCAAAGAAGAAAAGAAGAAACCTCTTCTAAAGGACTCCCACTTCACTCCAGAAGCATGAGTCCTAACCACTCTACACCCGATGCCCACGGCCGGGGTCCAGGTGGCCTAACCAACCAGAGAGGACCCCCAGGCAATGAAGACCAAGTGCCCACCCTGGGTTGACCTCTCCACCCCTCCACCACGACGCCTGCAGAAGGAATCACGAGAACCCCCCTGACAACGACTGCCCTGGACGAATATAACTGACGACAAAGGACCTGCTGCACTCGCAGCCCCCTGGCCTTGGAGAAATTGACACCCGGTGCAGCAACGATCACCAGGTAGCCCTCTTCCCTGTCCGACCGGTGGTGTGCCCGAAACACCCCCCGGACCTCACCTGCAGCGCCCGAGTGACCCCGGGGTCCCCTCATTGAGTTTCATTGGAAACCCAGCGCCCTGTTTGCACCCTGCACCCGGCCGCCCCAGTGCCGCTGAGTGTGTGGGATTGGTGCCTACTTGGGGCCCCTCCAGTGCTCCTCTAATCCTCCCTGGTCTGCCCTCTCAGCCGCGGGTACTTACCTGCTGGTAGACCGAATTCCAAGTACCCCCTGTCTCCATAGCAGCCCATGTTAAAATTGCTCAATTTGACCTCTGTGCCAGTCCGGCCCCTTGTTGCTGGTGGTGGGTGTTTGGGGTTAACTTGAACCCCCAATGGTGGACTGCCTATAACCTCTGTTTTCTTAAAAACTGTTAACTTGATTAAAGTGAAACAAAGTTGAATTGATGTCTATGCTAAGTACTTACCTGCAACAGTACTTACTTCTGAACTGAGTCTTGATGTTCTAGTAATAAAGTACAAAAATATATTTTTCTATATAAAATCCTATTGGACTGGAGTTAAGTCACTGAGTGGGTATTTCTTCTATTGCTTGTGTGTGCACAATAAATGCTTAACACTACCCTCTGATAAGCCTAACTGCTCGACCACACTACCACAAATATAGCATCAGTATTATCTATTATTACCTTTGCCAAGCCTCTTGTGTGCTCTGTGCACACTGTATCTAATTTTGGTACAGTATATACAGAGCCAGCTTCCTACATCAGTCACATATGGACCTTGGCAGGGCTACGTAGAATACTAATTATAGATCTCTGAATTTAAGATGAGTTAACTTGGCTTTGAACTCTAAAGTAAAGTAATGTAGTATTTAAATACTGGAATGTCAAGTTAGCAATCACCAAATCTAGTGTGGAGATTGTAGAACAAGAGTCTTACACTGTATTTCCAGCACTTCACAAGGGCAGAGGAGGGACTGCCCCAAACCAAAAGGGGTGGCACCTCAACCAGTCGAATTGCTATCTGTCTAAAAGGCCTTGACCAAATCTTTAATATGCTTTTAATACTTTTAGATCTCCTTTGACCACATCAGTGTAATATGACCACATATCAGCATGACTGAGTGATACGTCAGCGTAATAGGCCAGTGACGCAGGAAAGAGCGAAACTGCATTCAAGTTTCTGATGCCAGTACAGTAATGGACGAACGTGTGAGACTCCAGTGAAGTAGACAAGGTAATAAATATAGTGTTAGACTGGTCAGCATTAGGTTGGTCTTACCCTAAACTTTTTTGCCTGCTTGCCTCCATTTTCTCTGGATTTTTGCTCTGTTGGCCTTAGGACTCTGTGAACTTTACACTGCTAACCAGTGCTAAAGTGCATGTGCCCACTCCCTTAAACATGGTCTGTTTGGCATATTTAATTTACATGTAAGTCCCTTGTAGAGTGGTATACCATATACCCAGGGCCTGTAAATTAAATACTACCAGTGGGATTATAGCACTTATTGTGCCACTCACTTAAGTGGCACCTCAAAACTTGTCCTAGGCCTGCCATGGTAGCCTGAAGGCTATGTCCCACTACCAAGTCGACTTGCCATATAAACTCTCTTGCCAAGCCTTAAACTCCCCTTTTATGACAGATACATAACCCCTAAGGTAGGCCCTAGGTAGCCCATAGGGCAGAGCCCTGTGTAATTAAAAGGTAGGACATGTACTTTTTACTTTTACATGTCCTAGTCGTGAAAAACTCCCAAATTAGTTTTCTCACTTCTGAGAGGCCTATCTCTCTCATAGAGTAACATTGGGGATTCCTTATTAAAATTAAGAAGTAATTCCTAAACCAGAGGTAGTATATATGTTGTATTTGATACCTATGAATGTGTAAAGATAACCCCTCTTTAATGGAAAAGTCGTATTTATCACCACAAGTTTGAAAATGCTACTTTTAAAAAGTTGGAATGTATCTGTCCTTTGCCCTTTGTGCCTGTAACCTGCCATAGGTCAACTGGTTGTAACAAACAGTTGGGACTTTGTGCATTCACCCCAGACAGTCACACAATAGGGGGATTATCGGTGTCTGAATGGGCCATTAACTGACTTGATGGGGACGGAGATAAGCACAGCCCCACTTGCAACCGAATAGGCTGGGCTCTGCCACCACACAATAGGCTTAACGGCCATGTATTGGCAGTGCAGCCATTTAGTAGCCAGGGCAGGGGAGGCAGGAAGTTCCTGGAACTTCAGAGTACCTTTCTGGAAACTTCTCCCAACTTCTAGGAGCAGGGCACCAGGGTATAAAAGATCACTTGTGTACCTGCTCCTCAATTCGCTATTGGACCTGTGGATGGACTCTCAGAGGAATGCCTGCTGCTGTAACCTGCTGTGCACTCTGCAGTCTGCTGCTGTACCTGTAAAGACTGCTTTTCTGCCTGGAGTCTGCTTGGGATCTTCAGAGACCAGCCATGCTGCAGAGCCCTGCATCACCACTACACCCAGCACTCCATAAGTGACTCAAAGGGCTAGATTAGCTAGTCTGCTGTTTTGAGCCATAGCAACATAACATGCTCCCACCATCAAAAACATGCACCAGGACCCAGCCTGCATCTTGCACCCCCAAAGGTCTACCTCCACTCCCGGGCCCTTGGTTGTGGTGCTAAAGGTGGCCAGGTAGCCATTTTCTAAACTGAAGACTTGCTATTTTGAACCTTAAACTTCACAAATTCAGAACTCTGGCTCTATTTATTGGATTTCATGGTTCCAATGCAAAATAATTTACTAAAGTTTTCTCTATGTTACTAAAGTGATTTGTGATTTTTATTGTGTTGTGTTTTCCTTGTGTTGTTGTTTGTGTACTGCATAGATACTTAACACATTGCCTCTAAATTTAGCCTGACTGCTTTTTGTGCCTAGCTACCCAGAGTTGAGCACAGGTTAATTTAGTGACTTTTTGTGGTTCACCCTGCAAGGGGTTGTGGCTGTCATTTGACCAGGGACCACATCCCAGTTAACCAACAACCCAATTTCTCACATATAGCAATGAGTGAGACTTCATATAAGGTTGAGCTGCTAGTGAAGTTGGAATGAGCAAGACAGCATTCAAGTATATAAGGCCAGGGCAGCATTGCAGGAATGTGTGGGACTGCATTCAGGGGCGTAGGAGACAATACATTTCTGGGGGGGACAGGGACAGCCTTGGGGACTTTCAATCAACCCTATACAAATCGCTTGTTGTTTGTGAACTGAAGCTCCGATAAATATACACAATCATATATACTGGAAGTGAAATAGGGAGAAAGGAAGGCATGTTTTCACAGTCTGAAAGTATCTTTTATTGTTATTTACATTCACAAAGTAATTAGCTCAAATGTGAAAATAACATGTTGATTAACCTTGCATCTTCATGCACCAAGCAAATAAAGGTAGGAGGGTAAAAAGGAAGAACATACCCTGTGTGCCCCACACCCATCATGCCCTTCGCCTCATGCCAATTGGAACTGCACTAGAGATATCAAATGTGATTAGGTACAACAGTTGTAAACTGTGCTCGGAAACCATAGTTCTAATAACACTTCTACTCCTGTGTGTGATCTTGGGAAGCTCACCTCCACATCAGTCATAAGTAGAAGCATTTCAACTGAAGAAGCTCTTGGAGTTACAGGCTATATAAGGAAAATGTCAGTTACCCTGTGTACATCTGTTTGTGGCATGTTCCGCTGCAGAATCACATGCTATGTACAGGTCCTGACATCTAGTATTGAGCTCGGAGTGTTACAAGTTATTTTTCTTCAAAGAAGTCTTTTCGAGTCATGGGACTGAGTGGCTCCTCCTTTTCGGCTCCATTGCGCATGGGCATCAACTCCATCTCAGATTGTTTTCCTGCAGAGGGTAAGGTAGGAGTGATAGAGTGCAAAGAAAGAGATGTCCATGCAATGGAATAGAGATGTATATACATATGTAGAAATTTAAATGTAACTTAAACAACTACAGGCTCCCGGGGAGGAGGGTGGGCGCATGTGAATCTGCAGCGGAACATGCCACGAACAGATGTACACTGGGTAAGTGACATTTTCCGTTCAATGGCATGTGTAGCTGCAGATACACATGCTATGCATAGACTACAAAGCAGCTCTCCTCCCCTAAGCGGTGGTCAGCCTGTAGGAGTTGAAGTTGTTTGAAATAGTGTTCTTAGTACAGCCTGTCCTACTGTGGCTTGTTGTGTTGCTAGCACATCTACACAGTAATGCTTGGTAAATGTATGGGGTGTTGACCAAGTGGCTGCTTTACAGATTTCTGTCATTGGTATATTTCCTAGAAATGCCATTGTTGCTTCTTTTTTCCTAGTGGAATGTGCTTTTGGTGTTATTAACAGCTGTCTTTTAGCCTTTAGGTAACAAGTTTGGATACATTTCACTATCCATCTGGCTATGCCTTGTTTTGATATAGGATTACCAGTATGGAATTTTTGGAATGTGACAAACAACTGTTTAGTTTTCCTAAATGATTTTGTTCTGTCGATGTAATACATTAAAGTTCTCTTAATATCTAATGTATGTAGTGCTCTCTCTGCCACTGAGTCTGGCTGTGGGAAGAAGACTGGAAGTTCCACTGTTTGATTTAAATGAAACCGTGAGACGACCTTAGGTAGAAATTTAGGGTTTGTGCGAAGTACAACCTTATGTTTGTGTACTTGCATAAAGGGTTGTTCAATAGTGAATGTTTGTATTTCACTAACTCTTCATAATGAAGTGATTGCCACTAGAAATGCTACTTTCCAAGTTAGGAATTGAATCTGACAGGAGTGCATGGGTTCAAAGGGTGGACCCATGAGTCGTGTGAGTACAATGTTAAGATTCCATGAAGGTACTGGTGGCGTTCTTGGAGGTATGATGCGTTTTAGACCCTCCATGAAAGCTTTGATGACAGGCACTCTAAATAGAGATTTGGTTTGTCTATTTTGCATATAAGCAGAAATTGCTGTGAGATGTATCTTAATGGATGCAAGCTAAATTTGCTTTTTGTAGATGGAGTAAATAGCCTACAATGTCTTGTATGGTTGCGTCTAAGGGTGTTATGTGTTTTGCTTGGCAGTAGAAAACAAATCTTTTCCATTTGTTTGCATAACACTGCCTGGTGGTAGGTTTTCTTGCCTGTTTAATCACTTCCATACATTCTGGTGGAAGATGTAGATATCCAAACTCTAAGATTTCAGGAGCCAGATTGCCAGATTGAGCATTGCTGGATTGGGATGTCTGATCTGTTGTTTTGTGTCAACAGGTCCAGTCTGTTAGGGAGTTTGATGTGTGGTACTATCGACAGGTCTAGCAATGTGGTGTACCGTGGTTGACGTGCCCACGTTGGTGGAGTTTGTTTTGACGCAGTTTGTTGACCAGAAATGGAATGAGTGGGAGAGGGGGAAAATCGTTAACAAATATCCCGACCAGTTGATCCATAGAGCATTGCCCTTGGATCAAGGGTGTGGGTAACTGGACGCAAAGTTTTGGCATTTTGCATTGTGGTTGGTGGTGGACAGATCTATGTCTGGTGTCCCCCACTGACGAAAGTATTTGTGAAGCACTTGGGGGTGAATTTCCCACTCATGTGTTTGTTGGTGATCTCGGCGGAGGTCGTCTGCCAATTGATTGTGAATCCCTGGAATGTATTGAGCTACCAGGTGTATGTTGTTGTGAATTGCCCAATGCCAACTTTTTTGTGCTAGAAGACAAAGTTGTGATGGGTGGGTTCCTCCTTGTTTGTTTAAGTAGTACATTGTTGTCATATTGTCTGTTCTGACAAGAATGTATTTGTGAACAAGAAGAGTTTGAAAAGCTCTTAGTGCTAGGGATACTGCTAGCAGTTCTAAGTGATTTATGTGAAGTTGTTTTTGTTTGTTGTCCCATTGTCCCTGAATGTTGTGATTGTTGAGATGTGCTCCCCATCCAATCTTTGATGCATCTGTTGTAAGAATGGCGTGAGGCACAGGGTCTTGAAATGGCCGCCCTTTGTTTAAATTTGTGGGATTCCACCACTGAAGCGAAATGTGTGTTTGGCGGTCTATCAACACTAGATCTTGGAGATGACCATGTGCCTGCGACCATTGTTTTGCAAGGCACTGTTGTAAGGGCCGCATGCTTAATCTTGCGTTTGGGACATTGGTGAGGCATAATGCCATTTTACCCAACAGTTTCATGACAAATTGGACAGTGTACTGTTGGTTTGGCTGGATTTTTGCTAATATGCTGTGGAACGATTGCACTCTTTGTGGACTTGGGCTTGCAAGTGCTTTTTGGGTGTTTAATATGGCTCCTAAGTACTGCTACATTTATGCTGGTTGTAGGTGCGATTTTTGGTAATTTATTGAGAGCCCTAGTGTGTGTTGGGTGTTTATTACATAACGTGTGTGATGTTGGCACTGTTTTTGAGTGTTGGCTTTTATTAGCCAGTTGTCGAGATATGGGAAGACATGTATGTGTTGTCTCCTTATGTATGCTGCGACTACGTCAAGGCATTTTGTAAATACTCTGGGAGCTGTTGTAATCCCGAAAGGTAACACGTTGAACTGGTAATGTTTTCCTTGTATTACAAATCTGAGATATTTTCTGTGAGCTGGATGGATGGGTATGTGAAAATACGCATCTCTTAGATCCAGTGTTGCCATAAAATCTTGGTGTTGTAGCAGCAGGACTACATCTTGTAGTGTTACCATGTAAAAGTGTTCTAATCGGATGTAGAGATTGAGACTCCTGAGATCTAATATTGGTCTTAATGTTTTGTCCTTTTTGGGAATGAGGAAGTGCAGGGAGTAAACCCCTGTTCCTTTTTGATGATGTGGCACAAGTTCAATCGCTTGTTTGAGTAATAGTGCCTGTACTTCTGTTTGCGACATTGAAATGTGTTGAGATGAAAGTTTGTGCGTTTTTGGGGGAATGTCTGGAGGAGTTTGTGTGAACTCTATGCAGTAACCATGTTGGATAATGGAGAACACCCAATTGTCTGTTGTGATGGGTAACCAGTGGGCGTGGAACTTTTTCAGTCTTCCTCCCACAGGGGAAGTGTGGTGAGGGAAGGTGATGGTAAAGTCACTGTTTGGTATTAGTGGGTTGTTTTGAGGATTGGTATTTTCCTCTAGATCTGGGGAACTGTCCTCTGTAGGATCCCCGAAACCCCCCTCTCTGGTATTGCGTCTGGTAAGAGGGTTTGGCTTGTGAGGTAGAAGGATCGGATGGTTGGGGTCTGAAGCCTCCCCTATATTGAGGCTTTCAGAATGAGCCTCTGTATTGGGATGAATAAAGCGCACCCATAGCTTTGGCAGTGTTGGCATCTTTTTTCATTTTGTCAATGGCTGTATCAACTTGTGTGCCGAATAATTGTTGTTGGTTAAAAGGCATGTTGAGGACAGCCTGCTGGATTTCAGGTTTAAATCCTGATGACCTAAGCCATGCATGCCGCCTAATGGTGACAGCCGTATTAATAGTTCTTGCGGCTGTATCTGCGGAGTCTTGCGCCGACCTGATTTGGTTATTTGTGATTGCTTGTCCCTCCTCTACTACCTGCTGGGCTCTCTTCTGTTGGCCCTTGGGGAGATACTGAATAATGTCCTTCATCTCATCCCAGTGAGCCCTGTCATAACTGGCTAGTAGGGTCTGCGAATTGGCTATACGCCATTGATTGGCTGCCTGTGACGCCACCCTTTTACCTGCAGCATTGAATTTCTTACTTTCTTTGTCTGGAGGGGGTACGTCTCCAGAGGACTGGGAATTAGCCCTTTTTCTTGCTGTGCTGACCACTACGGAATCTGTGGGTAGCTGTTGTGTAATAAAAATGGGGTCTGAGGGTGGTGGCTTATATTTCTTCTCTACCCTTGGAGTTATGGCTCTTCCCTTAACTGGCTCCTGGAAGATTTGCTGCGCATGTTTTAGCATGCCAGGAAGCATGGGTAGACTCTGGTATGTGACGTGAGTTGAGGACAATGTGTTAAATAAGAAGTCGTCCTCCAGAGGTTCGGTGTGCATGGCCATGTTGTGAAATGCCGCTGCCCTGGCTAGAACCTGTGTATATGAGGTGCTATCCTCAGGGGGTGATGACTTTGATGGATAGCACTCTGGACTATTATCTGAGACTGGATCATCATAGAGATGCCATGGATCCGTGTCATGTTGTGATTGTGTAGTGTGGGATGGAGACTGTCCAGTGGGTGTAGCAGACGGGGAGACAGTTAGTTGAGGAGAATGAGGAGGAGACTGTTGAGGTGAAAACTGAGGAGGCAGAGATTTTTCGCTTGTTTTTGGCACTTTAGCTATTGGCTGGTAAGTGTCCAAACGTCCATGGAAGGCCAGTTTCCTCTTTGTTCTTAGAGGAGGTGCTGTGCGGATTTTGCCAGTGTCTTTGTGGATTTGTATTCTGGCCTGTTTCTCATTGAAATCCTCCATTTGTGTCAATTCCTCATCAAATCTATGGCTTTCTTTTAATTGCTATGAAAGTCCATGCTCCTCAGTGTAAGTATGCTTTTTCGGGTCCAAAGCCGTCTTTTTCAGCGCAGAAGGGCCTGGAGTACTTGTTGGCCTCGACTCCGAAAGTGACTTTCGAGGTTTGGACTCGATGGGTTGGTGCCTTATAATTTCGGAGCCTGTGCCTCGGCTCGAGTCCGGAGTCTTTGTTGTTGGCGTGGCCTTTTTCGGTGCCGAAGATGTTGCTTGGTCACTGGTAGCTTTCTTACGGGTGGAGTCATGGCCTTCTGGCAGTGGCGTCCCCGAGGCCTTGTATTTGGGCTTGGATTGGGTCGGGGCAAGCATACTCTCGTGCTGACCCGCTGTTATTGGTCAGTCGATGTCGGACTCTTGTTCGGACCCTAGAAATAAGACGGTGGTGAGGATCATCTCCTCCTCTTCTGCGTCGAGGCGTTCGGTGCTTCTGGACGCCATCTCTAATCTTCGCGCTCTTCGGTCTCTTAGAGTCTTTTTTGAGCGGAAGGATCTACAGGCCTCGCAGGTATCCTCTCGATGATCCGGAGATAAACACAGGTTACAAACCAGATGTTGATCCGTGTAGGGATACTTGGCGTGGCACCGAGGGCAGAATCTAAACGGGATCCGGTCCATGAGGCTTCAACGATAGTTTTGGTCGGGCCGACCAGGCCCAAGTTGGGCGCGGGTGCCCCGAAGGGCAAGTAGAGATCTGTATCCGCCGGTACCGAGGTGTTGATGATGGATGATACGCGATCGAAAACAATACCGACTAATTTAGAGGGTTTGTAAGATTTTTCCGACTCGAACAACCGGAGTGAAGAGAAACACGTCCGAACTCGATGGCGGAAAGAAAACAATCTAAGATGGAGTCGATGCCCATGCGCAATGGAGCCGAAAAGGAGGAGTCACTCGGTCCCGTGACTCGAAAAGACTTCTTTGAAGAAAAACAACTTGTAACACTCCGAGCCCAACACTAGATGGCAGGACCTGTGCATAGCATGTGTATCTGCAGCTACACATGCCATCTAACACATGGATTCTTTAATCTCTGTATAAACTGCAGTCACTAATTTCTTTAGAATCGGCTGTTTGTGAGGCACCAAGTCACTGAGTATAAAGAAAAGACATTCACTGATTATAAAAAAAGACATCAGAAAATGACTATGATAGGGTTATTACAGTTGAGTTCTGACATTACAATGCCCTCTGCCAGAGCTAGCAGCCAAGGTGAAAGGCAGATCAGGTCACAGAGCATAATTAATGCAGCTGTTTAAAGCAAAAAATGAAATGTTGCTTTTCTTTCTTCTGCTCTACTTTAATAGCTTGGAATGACAGAAGCTATGCACTAAGGTTTTAAGTGGTTTGTGGGAAAGTTGGTGGTGTGACCATGTATTATATGGGGTAAAATACCCCCTGCATACATAAGGATATTGCAAGTCACCTTGAAGTTCATACCTTATAAATAAGCATTGGCAAAGCCAATAGGTCTCGCCTATGCAAGTTCTATTGCCTTTGCCAATGTGTTTTAGCCATGCTGTACACTGGTAAGACTACTATTTAGCATGGCTCAAAGTTAATGGCATAAAGGAGAATTATGTGTCATCGACTGCTTGGCGTAGTGTCATGGAGTAATTAGAGTGTCCCAGAATGGAGCAGTAAACTAACTTTAAAGGAACAAGGGTCCCTTGAATAAAATGCAACACCACTCCCATAAACAATGATATTAAAGTAGTATGCAAACAGAATGTTTCATGTATGTATTCAATCAAAATATAAAAGATCAAGTTTAGTGGGAAAACATCAACAGGGGAAATCTAGAAAGACTGGTATTAGGGCATTACACAAGTTATCTGGATGACCCAATGTCACCAATTACAAGAAAAATGTAAAAAGTAACTTATATAGTACAGTTGTTTGGATGAGGCTGGCCTGGTTTGTAGTGGGTACCTCATACTTACACCTTATAGAAGGTCCAGTTATCCCTTATTAGTGAAATGTAGGCGGTGTCTAGAAGCCAGGCTCTCTAAGGGTAGCTGTAGACAAGGCTTATCTAGGAGACATGCAAAGCTCATGCAATACCACTGTAGTCACACAGTACTTACACACATGAAAGAAGATAATCAGTGATACAAAAAAAAAGGTACTTAATTTTAGTGACACAAATGCCAAAAATACCATAGAGACTATACTCCCTTAGGAGTTAAGTAATACAACAACTGTATGCACTAGTATGCAGCAATAGCAATAAAAACAGTTAAAAAACAATTAGTGAAAATCACAATGGTTACAAATGGGCCAAGGGGAAACACAAACCATATACTAAGAAAGTGGAATGTGAATGTCTGTTTCCCACCTAGGCAAGTGTGGTATATAGAGGGGCGCTGGGAGTATTAGAAAACACCAATTGTAAGTAATAGACCCCACCTCAGAGCCCAGGAACACAGGAGTAAATCACAGTAATTTTCCTAGACCACACAAGAACACGAGAAAAAAGATAATGCAAGAACCACAAGAGACTTCAAGACATAAAGGGTGGATTCCTGGATCTAAAGACTTGTGGAAGAATTGGACTAAGTCCACAGGGAGGACAGGAGCCCCTGCTATCCCGAATCAAGGTGCAAAAGAAGAACCACTGGTGAAGAACAACAGTCAGTACTGCACCCAAGAAGATGGATGCGGGTTCCTGGTTGGTGCAGGTGATATCCCACACCGGATGGATGATTGCAGGATTCCGCCAACAAGCCTTGGCACATGCAAAGCTCACGGTTAGCGGAAAATGACACTGCCCGGGACCAGGAGGGACCTGGTGGACTCTACCCAGGAGGGGGAGTTGGGGGGGGGCTCTCAGCAACTCAGAGAGCCCACAGAAGACCAGGCAGCGCACACAGGAGTCCACCAGCATGAAGACAAAGGAGTTGCAAAAGGAGGCCCACGCAGCACAAAAACAAAGGATCCCACACCGCCAGAGAACCACTCAGGAAGCTCTGCATCGCAGGAAGGAGCTCTGGGGGCCGGAGCTACATTGTGCACAAAGAAATTCGTAGAATGATGCCAACAAGCTTTGGCAACCGAAAAACATGTAGTGCACCGGGGTACAGTCTTGCGTGGGAAGGCAAGCTCTTACTTCCACCAAAGTTGAACAGTAGGACGTCAGGACCATTGGGACCACTTCAGATGCCGGATCCATGCAACTCATCAGGAGAAGGGACCGACGCAGATGGTCGTCGTTGCAGAGAGGTGCCTGCTGAAGCAGGGAAGTGACTCCTTCACTCCAAGGGAGATTCCTTCATTCTTCTGGTGCAGGCTGAAGACAGGCTGTCCTCTGAGGATGCACGACCGGGAAACAGTTGCATTTGCTGGCAAGAGCTGAAGATACAATGTTGCAGAAGTCGTATTTGCTTCTTTGTTGCAGTTAGTGGAGTTCCTGGAGGGTCCAGATGCAGTTTCTTCGGTGAGAAGGTGAAGTAAAGGATGCAGAGGATTCCTGCTGGAGTCTTGCAATACGAATCTGAAGAACCTCCCAAAGGAGAGACCCTAAGTAGGACTGAAAGGGGGATTGGTCAGCTAAACAGGTAAGCACCTATCACGGGACGGCTCTGACACCACCTGCTGGCACTGGCCACTTAGATGCTCCCAGAGTTTGCTGCCAACTTGGAATCCAAGATGGCAAAACCCAAGGACCCTCTGGAGGAGCTCTGAGCACCACACTTGGGTGGTGATGGACAGGGGAGTGGTCACTCCTCTTTCCTTTGTCCAGTTTTGTGCCAGAGCAGGGACTGGGGGTACCTGAACCGGTGTAGACTGGATTGTACAAGGAGGGCACCAAATGTGCCATTCAAAGCCTTTCCAGTGGCCTTTATGTTCGGAGTTACCATTATGTAGCTGGACATAGGTAGTGACCTATTTCCAGTGCATGTGTAAAATGGCATCCCCGCACTCACGAAGTCTGGGAAAATGGTCCTGGAGGTCGTGGGGGCACCTCTGCTAGTGCAGGGGTGCCCTCACACACAGGTACTCTGCACCCTGCCCTCAGGGCTGGAGGACCTGCGATAGGGGTGACTTATAAGTGACCTGGTGCAGTGTAATTGGCAGTGAAAGGGTGCATGGACCTTTTCATTCAGGCTGCAATGGCAGTCCTGCAGAAGCCTTTGCATGGGCTCCCTACGGGTGGCAAAAGAAATGCTGCAGCCCATATGGATTTCCTGGAACCCCAATGCCCTGGGTACCTACGTACTATATACTAGGGACTTATAAGGGGGCACCAGTATGCCAATTTCGGGTGAAATACTGGGTTACCAGTATGCAACAACCATAATTTAAGGGAGAGAGCATAACTACTGGGGTCCTGATTAGCAGGATCCCAGTAGACTCACTCAAACACACTGGCAAACAGGTCAAAAGTGGGGGTAACCAAGCTAGAAAGAGGCTACTTTCCTACAAGGTTAGCATCCACAATAATGATTTACAAGCTTTTATACACCGACTTTTACATGAATGACTCAAATAGTGAATCAAGAAATCATTAGCTCAGAGTACCTATGCTTATGCCAACTTATGTACAATATCACAAATTCAAGTCAAGGTACTTTGGCCGACGATATTTCGATCCCCTAGACAAGTATCAGGATCATCCTAAGCCTTCGTTAAGCTTGAGTTAAAAGGGTTACAGAGTGCTTGTAACCAAAATGGCGAAGATAAATCTGACTTGCGTCTCATATGAATGAGAAGGCAATCAATGGAGATCTGAATCTCTAATCAAGCGCCAATGACATAAAATAGTAGTAGAGTGGAGTAGTGTCACAATGTAATTGAGTGTCATAGAGTGGAGTGGCAGAGTGTTGTAGAGTGGAAAGGCATAAAGAAGAGTGAACTGGAGTAGAGTGAAGTAAAGTAAAGGGAAGTGGCATAGAGAAAGTTGGATAGAGTGTTGTTGAGCATAGTACATTGTTGTATAGCGGAGTGGCATAGAGGGTTGTGCAGTGGCGTTGGGTAGAGTATCGTCGATTGAAGTGGCATAGGGTGGAGTGGCATAGAGTGGAGTAAAGTGGAATGGAGTGGCGTATAGGGAGTTATGTAGGGAGTTACAGAGTGGAGAAAGTGTTAGAGTTTAATGGAATAGAGTGTCAGAGTCTAGTATCATGGAATGTAATGTCAGAGTGAAGTGTCATAGAGTGGAGCTGGGTGGTCTAGACTGAAATAGCATAGAGTACAGTGGTGCAAAGTAGATTGGCATAGAGTGTAGTGGTATAGAGTGCATTGGTTTTGAGTAAAGTGGTGTAGAGTGTATTGGAGAAGACTGCACTGGTTTAGCGTACAGTACAGTAGCGTAGAGTGGTGAAGAGTAGAGGGGAGCAGAGTGGAGTGGCACATCATAGATTGCAGTGGTTCAGAGTGCTGTGTCATAGAGTGATCATAGAGTGGAGTGGTGCAAGGCAGAGTAGACTGATGCAGAGTGCAGTGGTGGAGTGCAGTTATGCAGAGTGGAGTGGCATAGAGTGTAGTGGCATATAGTACATTGGTGTAGAGTGCAGTAGAGTGGCATATAGTTGAGCGGTGCAGAGTAGAGTGCCGTGGTGCAGAGTAGAGAGGAGTATAGTTCAGTGGCAGAGTGCAGTGTTGCATAGCAAAGTGTCATAAAGGGCAGTGGTGTGGAGTAGAGTGGCATAGAATGCATTGGTGTAGAGTGCAGTGATGTAGAGTGATGTAGAGTAGAGAAGAGTGGCTTAGAGTACAGTGGTGCAGAGTAGATTAGAGTTGCATAGAGTGCTGTGGCATAGAGTAGATTGCTGCAGAGTACAGTATAGTGGTGAAGAGTAGATTGTTGCAGAGTGGAGCATAGTGATGTAGAGTGCAGTAGCATAGAGCGGTGCAGAGCAGATTGGAGTGGCGCAGGGTACATTGGAGTGGTGCAGGGTAGATTGGACTGGCATAGAATAGAGTGGAGTTGCGTAGATTGCAGTGTCATAGAGGAGATGATTTCAAAGTAGAGTGAAGTGCCCTATAGTGGAGTGGTGTAGAGTAGATTAGAGTGCAGTGGTGCAGAAAAGAGTGCAGTGGGACAGAGTACAATGGCATTGAGTGCAGTGGAGCAGAGTAGAGTGGCGTGGAGTTCAGTGGCAGAGAGTGCAATGTTGCAGATTAGAGGGTCGCAGAGTACAGTGGTGTATTGTAGAGTGGCATAGAGTGCAGTGGCATAGAGTGCTGTGGTGCAGAGTAGATTGGCATAAAGTGCAGTGGCATGGAATGCATTGGTTTTGAGTAAAGTGGTGAAGAATGCACTGGCAGAGTGCAGGGGTGTAGTGTACAATGGTTAGAGTAGAATAGCATAGATTGCAGTGGCGTAGTGTAGAGTGCTGCAGAGTAGAATGGTGTAGAGTGGAGTGGTACAGCATAGATTGCAGTGGCGTAGAGTAACACAGAGTAGAGAAAAGTGGTGTAGGGTGCAGTGGCATAGGGTAGATTGTTTCAGAGTAGAGTGAAGAAAAGATAAAGGAAAAATAATATACTTCAATTTAAGTATGTGACGATAACAACAACATAAATAATAATGCTAGGCATAATGGCCAAAAATGAAATATGGCTTCTCCCTGTTCGCCACACTGTAATCAAGCCCTTCATTACCCAGATAACAAAACATTAAACATAAATGTTAGAAAAATATACCCTTCTATAGCTAAATTGTTGTGTGAAAGAGTAAAATCTGGGCTCAATCTCGACTTCACTGTTTCACCAACTGGTGTGATCTTAGGCAAATACAAATATTGTGTTTCAGATTCTCCTTTCTAGCCTGCATGCATCAGGGTGAGTGGGACTCTGTTTCCTCTTTAGATCTTCCTCATTGTCTTGCAGCTCCTCTTGAAGGCATCCTGCAGTGCTCCTCTTTAAGGCAGCAGGTGATGCTGACAGTAATCATCCAAAACTATTTTCTCCTCCTCATGCCCTTTGCTCTTATGAGCACCCTTAATGCCCACAGCTGTGAACAGGACAAAAGGGCAGAGGGCACAGGGGGCCTCTGGACTCACCTTCATTCTGTTACCATCAGCTTGGAGGATGGTCGGAACAGGGCTATTATAAGTAGCGCTTTTGTGCTTTTGTGCGCTAAAGGCCCTCTGAATAATAGATATGAGAGGGGAAATTATTTTGTCCCCTTGTCCCCCCCACCTTCGTCCCCCGTGTCCCCATCCTCCCAAATCTGGGGGGATACATCCCCCACATCCACCACACTTCCTTCGCCCATGCTCTGGAAGGAAACCAGCAGAAAGAGAAGTGGCAGCTGGGCTTCATATGCAGTCAATAATGCTCGATTTCTTTTTAGCAAGAGCGCTGTCCGGCCTTTAGCGTCATAGCGCTGTAAATGATAGCGCTTACTATGACCGAAGTCACTCGTTTACTTGCATGAATGTATATCGAGGTTGACAGAAGACAGGCTCGTGTTGTGTTCCGCATTCTGTTATCTACAATAATTTGAACAGTTGTGTAGTAGCGGTTGTGAGGGAAAAAACATGAGAAAACTATGGTTTATGGTCCCATAGCCAGCCATTTTCTGATAAAGACATAAACAAACATCCCTGATACAAACCGAGGTCAACCAGTGGCGTAGCAAAGCTGGGATGGGCAGTAATGCAAGCAAGGAAAAAGGTCCCAATCCCTTATGCACCCGTGATTTGGGTGCAGAGGGGCCCTTAAGCCTCTGGGCAGGTGCCTCTGCACTATTGATGGCTGGAGAGAAGTATCCTTAAAATAATTCCGATTTCCAGAAACGACTGCACTTGCAGACAACCTGTTCCGCGCTGTAACTGTTCTCCATACTTCTGGCCCGTTGTTTATTTCCCCCAACATAGCGTTGCATGTGTGCGCATGAGAAGGTGCGCATGTCCAATACTGGGACAATTTAAAATGTTTGTGTTTCTTATATGTTATCATAGCCCGGGTGGCTGAGCGTCGAAAAACAGGACCTTCGCTGCAAAGACAACGCGTTTTGTGTCATATGACGAAGAAAACCTTTCACTGACTAACGCTGACGCCTCTCGTGTCATCACATCAACCTGAATGAATACGTCGTGACGTAGGGACCCACTTGTGGAAGAAGGAACTAAAGTAAGTTTTAAAAATGTTAAGCTTAGAAACACCTAAAATTCCAGTGGATGGTAGTCTGGCGCTTCGAGGGCCCCTGGGGGTTGACGTGTGTGAAGAGAGAGAAAGGGCATCTCGCATACAAAGTATTTCACTCCCAGGCCTCGCCCTTGTTATATAAGCACCTGCCGGCCTGGGAGAGGCAGACCAGAGCAGCCACGCCTGCGGCAGGGAGGACACCCTGCAAGGGACAAGGGACATCCAGTGAGGACTACGGTACAGCAAAGGGAAGGCGAAATACACGGTAAGGTGAAGTGCAAACCACCGACTAAGCTATAAACCCAGCGCGCCTTCAACGTGCTAAGAGGATGTGGCGTTAGGGCCTTCTCTACCGACCGTAGAACCCGGTTCGAGTCCCAGCACGAGCTCAACATCCTGTGATTCTGGCCAATTCATGTACTCTCCCGTGCTTAAGAAATGCTTGTGTAACATAACTGGTACTCATGTGAAGTTCCCGCGTCTTCGCGCTATAAAAACACTTTAGTGCCGTTATTTTTGGAATACCGTTCGTAAAAGGAAAAGTTTATGTTAACATTTGTTGTGTTTGGCAAGCACATAGGGCATAACTCAACTTCTAGTGGCTTTCGGTAAAGGCGAGCGCCTGAGTAATGGGAGCTGTACATAGGGGCCAGTTACATGTGGTTCATGACTGTGCTAGAGGGCACTTCACAAGTACTTCGTCGCCCATCACAGGCGAGTGTGATGCATCTTGTGTTGTGCAGGCTTGTGGTCTGCACTGAGCAGAGAAGGTGGATTAGAACAATTGGGGCGCAGTGTCTCGCGGACTATTCCAGAATTTCCAGCATGCTTGACATGAATTTTGAGGTTTATGGCTGCCTTGTCGTTGCTCCTTGAGCAACATTTACGCTTGTTTGAAACTCAATGTCAAACATATATTTTCAGTTTCTTGTATTCGCTTGTTTGTGGATACAAGATTGTGTTATGAAGACTGCGTTATAAATATCATTTTCTAATTACGTGATTGCCAGCCTGAAGTGATCATGTCTAGCCCCGAGGGAAATCCGTGAGTATTTTTGGATAGAACATGATGGCCGGAGTGGGAACCGAACGCAGCCCTGTCAAATTTTGTCAGCCGCCCCCATAGGAAATTTGGGGGAAAAATGCCAAACGCAATGCGTTCTACAACACGTGTTAATTATATATTCAACTGTGTGCCTGTTTAAAGCATGGTAAACAATGACCTCACAGTGCACCAGGATACGGCAATCTTTAATGGGACTTTTCAATTATTCCCACACCATCACTGTCTATCTGTGCCTGTCATCTCTCCATAGCCCCTCTCTCACGTGTATTTAATTGGTTTTATAGCGTAAACAAACTTTTCTGGTCAAGCAGGCCTTACTAATGCATACAAGTATCCAGTGTGATTATTGGGGGTTGTGGGTGGGGCTTTTGAAGAGCATTTGGAGTCCCTTCCCTTTTGACACACACTCCCAACTTGGATATAAATGACAAAACATGTTAATGGTGGCCCATTAGAGAGCGGTTTACTGCTGCCCATGTTTTCAGCTTAAAACAAAGCTCTGTTATCAGCATAATGCTTCTTTTGGCCACAGCCAGGCAACCCCCTCCCCTGGGATAATTTGAATCCCTCTCTAAGGGGCTCGCCCCACAGTTTGAAGCCCCCTGCTCTGAGGTGTACTTTTGCAAGCATGTCTGCTGTTTACACCCTCCTCAATATATTGAAGTCATTAATAAAACAAAATATTTCGCTTCCATTATATCACCTATAACTACATAATTTAGGAAAATATATAAGTGAACTATTTCTAATTCCATATTAACTACTTTATGATGTAGTAGCCATATTGTAGGAGTAATTGTAATATTTTTGTTATAAGGTCTATATTCTCTGCAATATAGTAGGGGACTAGCACTACATCCAGTGCAGGAAATGAGGAAGATCCAGCTGTTTCCTGACTTTGGCAGCTATTACTGAATTGGATCTGGGTTCCAGACCACCCTAGGGAAATTGCATTTGCATTATTATAGCACTAATACCCCTGACAAGGTGTTGAAAATGTTGACTTTGTCCCAGTGTAATTTGCAGATATGACAACACATTCAGCAGTGCAAGCACTTTGTCTACTTTGAGGGCAGACCAGCAACCTACTGGGAATGAAGGAATTCTTTTATTTTTACTTCCAGCTGGACCCAACACAAATACCACACTTAAAAGGCAATCAGCACTCCTTTTTCGAGTCTCATGAAGGCTGAGGCTAGCGTGACCTTAACACCTAGATGTCAGTACCATGAAGGGAAACACTCAGCTTGTTGTCTCTTCACTAGTGCTCAAGACTCAAACTGTGATTTCAAGGCAGGTTTTTGAGTTTTCATATCCCTGTGTATAATAGACATGCCTTCAATGGAAGAACATCAAATACATCCATCTATCTGAGTAATTATACAAAAAAATTAAAAAAAATTTTTTACATTTCTTTTACAGTGCTACTCAGCCCAATGTACGGCATCGTAGAACTTAAAATCACACATATTTTATGCCGGCAAAGAATCATACAAGTGTGGAAGTCAATATAAGGAGTATATTACAAACAACACTGAGGGTTACAATGTGTAGGAGTCCCATCTTGGTGATAGTGAGATATGTGGTTGCTCCAGGAGGCCAAAGGAGCTAGCTATGTGAATTTATTGAGCTCTTCGTTGACAATGAAGCCATCTGGTGAACTGAATCAAGCAATTTATTTATCTTGCTCATTTCAACTAGGAGTGAGCAGAAGTTGCAGAATGTGACTCCTTGAAAAGCTGCAGAGTTGCATAAAAGGCCAGCGAGATTCCGTAGAGTTGCACTGCACAAGACCGTGTGTCAATTTGAGTTGCTGTTGCTGAAGTAGAAAATCTACTAGAGCAGCAGCAAATCTACTCGAGAAGCAGCCTTTTGACCGCGACCACTTGCAACCACTTGCTTAAGAAAATCATGCTTGGAGATGTCAAAATCATGCTCGGACTCACCAGCTCACATTTCTGGAGCCTCGCAGGAAAATACTTCTGGTGGAATTTGGCCAGAACTCCATAAGTCACCAAACTCCACCAATGCTGTGGGCAGAATGAAACATTCCACCCACCCTTAGTTTCAACTGCATTAGCTTACTTTCCAAACATCATCATGGACCCCTTTCTATTCATTCTGTAACGTTTGTCTTCTCTCCCCTTAGTGGACACATGTTGATAAAAATGTCCACCTTGAAACACATATCTTCCATGTATTTAGCTCATGGGTCTATAACAGTACAGCACTGACCTTTATGCACTGCACATCACAAACTGAGTTGACATAGTAGCTCTAAAAATAGTCCTTACTGAAGATAAATGAGTTGTACTCATATCTGTCTTGGAAAGATGAACTCAGGATTTCAACCTGTAAACTATATGTCACTCAGATGCTTTGCGACTGGTGCACGACTCACTGAGCCGCTTTAGCTGTCGAAACAGTCCATGCCAGAAAAGATCCCTTTTCATAAATTGGTGAATTGAAGTGGGCTGGCTCCAAACATGATTGTTTTCGTTTTTCTCGATCCTAATGTTCTTTTTGTGAATATGGACAACATTGTGGTTAAGTATTTTGCTGAGGACGTCCTCTGTGCAAAGAGCAATGATTATTTATTGTTTAAGAAGAGAGGAAAAAATGAAGCCTATTTCACTGAACAATAAACAGTGAGCAGCACAGAGAAATGTTCTCGAAAAGTATTGGGTAATTGAATATAAGTATTATTGACACTGAACGTAATGGTGCTCATGTTTTTGGCTTAACTAAGGCTGGGCGGCTTAGAACGTCCTGTCGGGCATTAAGCCTGTGACCTGCAGGTAATTTACAAGACTTGGAGCGGCATCACCGGGCTGTGAAACAGATCAGTTTCTGTATTGTACAGCTCCACCTTGCCACCTTCTAGTCCCTTTGCGGCCCTTCATCAGCTTGCAGGGCTCTTCCTGGTGCCTGTGTTACACAGGGGTGATTTCTGTCCTGGTCACTATTGATTGGAGAGTTGAGTGAGGTGGTGCTGCATCTTAGGGAATGAAAGACCATCTCACTCTTCAGTGAATCCCTCGTGAACCGATATTCTCCTTGTTAGTGACCACCTCACTCCATGTCACCACTGGCATGGCTCCCACTCTTGGGTTTTATGCCCATACATCACTGGTATCAAGTGTGTTAGTGTATTTAGCTCAAAGGAAACAAACTGAGACCATAACACCCCGAATGCATTTGGGTGCCATATTAAAACCCAGGACTGGACGGTGTGCATGATGACATGGAGTGAGGTGTCCACTCTGCTCATTCGTGATCTTTCTTCCTGACTTTTATCTTTTATATTATCCTGGATGCCCCTTTCTCAATCCCATTATATTCCTCTTCTTTTACCATTCAAATCTCCGGTCTCCTCTACTCAAATTTCTCTCCAGGTTCGACTTGTAGGTGCCACCTTCTCACCCACTACAGCTGTTTCCCCATCTACAGCTCTGTGCTGCACATTCTAATCTATTCTACTGTATTCCATTCTATGCTACGTGACCTTTTATAGGACTCAGCGCTAACCCTAACCAGAGGGTCTCTTGGCACTAGTGTCTGTATGACCACTCTAACTATCTTCTGTGTAGCGCCCCTTCTTAGGGCTCCCTCTAGGACTGCACCTAGGGTGACCACCTGGCATTGAGACAAATTCTGGACAGGACTGTAAAAAATCCAGGACAAACGGTCAAAATTCAGGACAAAAATTCAGGACAAAGTGTCAAAATTTAGGACAAAAATTCAAGATCAAACGTCAGTTTTACAGACACACCCAAGAGAGGCCATGCCTCACTATGTTGTCAGTGCATTTATTTACTCTTTTTTAACATAGCACTATTTATTCACTGTGGTCTTTTTGTGATTGCCTCCTGGTATGCTACTTTCAGGTCTCACAGTACGTCCTTGTTTAGTAATAAATTAACGCCCTTCAGCACTGGGTCAAGGCCCTCGCTCCTGCCCAAATCTACCCAATCTTTCTTGAAGAGAAAGTAACAGCAAACTTTTAATTATGAGAAAGAAACAGGGACCAGGGCACTCTGAGTCTCTATAATAAATATATAGTCCAAAATGAGTAGAGTTGCAAGGAGTGTTTAATCCAAGAACAGACAACAGCCAACACGTGTTTCGTCCTAGCGGACTTTTTCAAGGCTCATAGATTCAGACTTGGATGAAGAATAGTTTCACTAGGGCTGCTGTAGCCCCTAAAATATAGCATTGGTTCCAATGTAAATAGTCAGTCTTGCCATATTTTGTGGCTAGTGCTCCTGTCTTTGGCACTATGCGGCTTGCCGTACTCGTAAGTATTGGTCAAATAGTATATCCGTAGTTACATACGGTGATAGACACGGGGTCCCTCTGGGCCCAACCTTATTTCTTTCAGTCACTATACGTTTAGTAATGCATCCATTAGTGCGGAGAGCGCAAGGACAGCGCGTGATAACGCTGTCTTGTTGCCGGTGTATATTTTAGGGGCTACAGCAGCCCTAGTGAAACTATTCTTCATCCAAGTCTGAATCTATGAGCCTTGAAAAAGTCCGCTACGACGAAACACGTGTTGGCTGTTGTCTGTTCTTGGATTAAACACTCCTTGCAACTCTACTCATTTTGGACTATATATTTATTATAGAGACTCAGAGTGCCCTGGTCCCTGTTTCTTTCTCAAATTGTATCTCACAGCACAGTCCATGGGTGGTCCCCTCCGGGGTTCCATCTACGAAACCTGTGCAATTTTGAAACCCTTTGTGGTTGGGTTTCTCCGACCAGGTTGGCACCGCGCACAAATACAGGCTACGCGACTTTAAATTGATTGGCTTCAGATGTGCGACAATATAGCATTAACCACTTCCTTGTTATGAATGTGTACTGAATACAAACTTTTAATTATGTTTCTGTACATTTTAAAAACCCTGGAAAGCAGTTTCGGAAACATTAAGGTAACTAACCTTATGCTAGTTTAAACAAATTGAACAAAATCATCTGGCTGCCCCAACTGCCCGTGGACTTTCAACCTAAAAAGCAATTAATGAGGCAGGGCAGATGGTGTGAGCGACCGTCTCACACCTAATGTCAGGATGTGAGGTACCCACAACTTGCCTGCAGTCTTACAGCACTAGAGTGTATGTCTGGGACTCTACATTTATCTCAGAAATGGGAACTCAGACTACCAATTAAAGATAATAAAAGAGGAAGATGAAATTGAGATCAAATGGGAGGTCCACGGCAAGTGATTCAAAGGGTTGTTGCTAAGAACCGGATAAATAAGGAAGAGAAGAACAATGTGGGACAGTTCCTAAAATCAGACAAGATGGGTCCACCAAGACTATCAGAAGGTATTGGGTACCTGGGGAGTTATCTCTGCACACAGGAGAGAAACAGAAGAGGCACTGTCAAGTGGTTGAACAAGCAACACCCATCCACCTTGGCAAACTCTTCTGGTGCAGTGGTCTGCTGTTCATGCTTGTGATGAGTGAGCAGGGGCCAGACCCCTTGCAACATTGTGCAAGGCAATTGCCCGCTTTGTCCACGTCTTTAAATGGTTTTGAAATTAAGCAAAAGCCAAACTAGTGATTTGGATTATCCATAAGTGTCAAGTACATATAGAATCTTCAAAATATTTGGGAGGTAAATTGCACAAATAAAATGTAAAAAATTTTAAAATGTACTTAGTGTTCCTTTAGCGTATGTACATCACTATAATCTACTCTGCATCTCTACACTCTATGCCACGGCGCTCTACACCACTTTACTCTATGCTATCACACTCTATGCCACTCTACGCAACTTCACTCTACCCTGCACCTCACCACTCTAAGCCACTTCACTCTACTCTGAAATAATCTACTTTACGCTACTGCATTCTATGCCACTGCACTGTGCATCACTCCACTCTCTGCAACTGCACTCTTCAGCATTATACTCTGCACCACTCTACACTACTCCCCTCGACACCACTGCACTCTCTGCCACGCAAGTCTACTCTGCACTCTATGCCACTGCACCACTCTACACTACTGCACTCTATTGTATGCCACTTTACTCCACTGCACTCTATGCCACTCTACTCTGCCCAACACCACTCCATGCCACTGCACTTTATGCCAGTGCACTCTACGCCACTATACTCTACTCTGCACTGCACCACTCTACACTTCTCCACTTTGCACCACTCTGTGCCGGGAAGCAGCCTTAACCACGACTCATGAACAACGAAGTCATGGACAACGAAAGCGGAACAACGCTTTTGTTAACCACCACTTCCTTGTTCAGTGCCTTAACCACGCATGTGCTTAACCACGCACATGCGTGGTTAAGGCAGAGAAGAAGGGAGTCGGCTGAGGAGGACGATGTGATCAGGTAAGTGGGGTGGGGCTGGGGTTGTTTTAGGGGCGGGGTCGGGGTATTTTTAGTTTTAGGGGCGGGTTTGTGGGGGTCAGGGTATTTTTAGTTTTAAGGTTAGGGGATCAGTGGGGGCATGGGAGGAGGGGTCAGCTATTTTTAGTTTTAGGAGCTGGGTGGGAGGGTGGGGGTATTTTTAGTTCTAGGGGCGGGGTGTGGGGGTTCAGGGTATTTTTACTTTTTCGGGTGGGGGATTGGGGTAGTTTAGGTTTTAGGGGTAGGTGGGGGGTTGGGGTGGTTTTAGGTTTTAGGAGTGGGTGGGGGGTTGGTGGTTTTAGGTTTAAGGGGCACAGTGGGGGTTGGGGTGGTTTTAGGTTTAAGTGGTGGGGTGGGGGTTGGGGTGCTTTTAGGTTTAAGGGGCGGGGTGGCGGATTCGGGTGGTCTTAGGTTTAAGGGGTGGGGGTTGGGGTGGTTTTAGGTTTAAGGGGCAGGGGTGGGGGGTTGGGGTGGTTTTAGGTTTCAGGGGTGGGGGGGGTTGGCTAATGTTTAGGGATGGGGGCCAGGAGAGTCGCATGCAGGAACCATGCATGCCGTTCACTAATGCCTTTACCAGGAATGCCTTTACAACGAAAAATCATTGTTAAGGCATTCGTGGTAAAGGCATTAGTGGTAACAATGCAGTTGTTGTTCCGACCGCGTTGTTTAGGCATGCGTGGTTCCAGCATGCATTGTAGCGACATCCAGTTTACTATGCCACTGCACTCTATGCCATGCGAACCTACTCTGCACTCATTGCTACTGCACTACTCTACACTACTGCACTCTCTGCCACGCTACTCTGCCCAACTCCACTCCATGCCACTGCACTCTACGCCAATGCACTCTAAACAACGGCACTGTACCCACTGCATAGTACTCTGCACCACTGGGCTCTACGCCACTGCTCCTATGCCACTCTACTCCATTCCACACCACTATGCCACTAACTTTAGCCATGCTGAACAGCAGCCACTCTGGTGTATAACATGGCTAAAACGCATTGGCAAAGCCAATAACTCTTGGTTAGACGAGACCTATTGGCTTTGCCAATGCTTGTTAGTACTATGAGGTACCGAGGACCCTGAAAGAACTGAATGTGTAAGTCCCTATTATAAACATGAATTTGACGCCTCGTTAGGGGTAGTAAGCGATATAAAAACAATTATATCATAATGTAGGCTGCTAAAAAATGCCCAAATACATTTTGGTTAAATAAATAAAAAGTCCTTCTAAAATACATATTTGAATAATATACAGTTTATACCTAGTACTAACATTTTTTCATAACAGTCCATTAAAACCACACACTCCATAGCTCACCTTGGAACACCCTTACAGTACCTCTCTAAAAGAAAATATCTTTGTCATCAGAAAGTTTCAAGTGACTCCTTTGATTAAAGTCAATGCAGGTTTTCATGCCCCTTTGCATTTGCAGATTCACCAGTTGCCCACATTTGTATTTCTTTAGGGAAGGAGACCCCCTGGCAAGAAGGTCTCTTTCTTATCTGCCTGACCCTCCCTCCCTCAGAGCACAGGAAACCCCCTGCCTTTCAATCCAGCTGGGGAAACTCATCTGTCCATAATTTCGTCCTGCCTCCGTTGTCTTTTAGGTGAAAGGCTAACATTATGGACAAATGCGGTCCGTTAAGCCTTTCATCACGGACAACGGATGTTAGGGCGAAATTACGGGCAGCCCGTGAAAGTTACGGATAGGTGGTCACCCTAACTGCACCCCATCTGATCCCCACTGCTGTTCCCTCTCTTCTCGTGCTGCATTGTTCCATGCCCTGCAGACTGCAGTCCGTCTGCAGCTTCTGCAGTCTGGTTCCATCTTGAGCCCCGGGCAGCTGCTTGCATTGTTGGCTGACTCCTTATCCTCACTCCAGCCTTCTTCACTGCTCCTGCGCGTGGCCCCCTCCCCTACTCCTCCGCGGTTTCTCTGGATTGTTCTTATCCCCGGCACTGGTGCTTTGCTCCCCTTGTTATCGTCCTTGAATTTCTTGCACCATTTTGTGCCAGAAACTAAGAACTAATCACTTTTATCCAAACCTTGCTGCTGATTATGTCACGTGCCTGCATCATTGTTGGCTACAATGTACTAACATTTGGAAGGCTCTCAAACAAAAGTGTTGTACTTGCTAACATGTTTAGCCAAAGCGTGCACAGCTTTTTAGTAAAAGCGCTACACAAATGCGGTGAATGAAGTATTGCACCCATGAAGGGGCGGGCGTGCACGGTGGTGTTTGAAACGAGTTATGGGGTGCGGGTTCGGCTGATTCTGCCCACCCACGCAGCCATAAGGACGGGATTTACAGGCCGGGCCAGAACAGTGAGCCACACATGCTGCCCGATAGGACTGGGCAAGCAATGGTAACGAGCAGGGGTCCTGATCTGTGATCACCGTGTGATCCTGGGCTTTCCCTTAACAATGAACTCTTACTAGGAGCGTTACTTTTGTTTCAATCGAAACGAAGCCCAAAAGGCATTGGTTTCTGAACCAAAAGCCACGGGCTGGAGTGTGATGACCTGGTGACATGGGCCCACTGGTAACTCTCCCCTAGTGGAGGTCCGAGTCCACCAATCCTTGAGACCCTCACAGCGCCTTGAGACTCTCACGGGTAAGTAGCCGCGCTTTACAAATATTGATTAATGGATTGAATCACAAATATGTTCAAGTGGATCCCTTTTTATGACCTTTTACATTTTAGGCATCGAGTTAAGTATTACGAAGAAAATTCCTGAGATTCTGATTGTATCTTGAAAATTGTTCCTGGTGTCCAACTGGTATTTTTATGTTAACAATCAGAATGCCTTCGTTTTTGTGTGATCAAGAAACGATATGCGGCACGTGAATAGTAAAATGGAATTTCACCCAGGAGAGTTAAGCGTGAGAAAGAGAGAGAGAGTTAGCGCGCTCGTGCGTGTGGTGACAGCAGCAGAGAACATCTATCAGTCATCAAGATATGCAATCAGTTGATTCCTGCCTCCTGAGAAAACTTGACTAGCATATAGCTGACAAAACAGCATTACTTCACCCATGGAGTATTTACAAAGAACGTCATTTAAATTCCTTCTTAAATGTGTCGCTTTGCCCTAGGGCCGTCGCTCGGCGACCCCCACACCATTTTTAAGGTGATATCAGAAAGCCAATGCGGCGGCCACGCCAGTGACGGGCGCGCGCTGTGCAAACACCAGCATAGGACACAGAGCTGCCCCTTCAGGCGCGTGGACACCCTCAGCGAGGTCCTTGACACTAGGGCTTCCCAGATCTCCTGCCGTGTCTGGATTACAAAAATTACATTTTACCAGTGCGGTACAAATGCGTGCTGGTGTAGGAAAGTACCATCTTGCCTGGCATGTTACCCCCATTTTTCACTGTATATATGTTGTTTTAGTTGTATGTGTCACTGGGACCCTGGTAACCCAGGGCCCCAGTGCTCATAAGTGTGCCTGAATGTGTTACCTGTGTAGTGACTAACTGTCTCACTGAGGCTCTGCTAATCAGAACCTCAGTGGTTATGCTCTCTCATTTCTTTCCAAATTGTCACTAACAGGCTAGTGACCATTTTTACCAATTTACATTGGCTTACTGGAACACCCTTATAATTCCCTAGTATATGGTACTGAGGTACCCAGGGTATTGGGGTTCCAGGAGATCCCTATGGGCTGCAGCATTTCTTTTGCCACCCATAGGGAGCTCTGACAATTCTTACACAGGCCTGCCACTGCAGCCTGAGTGAAATAACGTCCACGTTATTTCACAGCCATTTTACACTGCACTTAAGTAACTTATAAGTCACCTATATGTCTAACCTTTACCTGGTAAAGGTTAGGTGCAAAGTTACTTAGTGTGAGGGCACCCTGGCACTAGCCAAGGTGCCCCCACATTGTTCAGAGCCAATTCCCTGAACTTTGTGAGTGCGGGGACAACATTACACGTGTGCACTACATATAGGTCACTACCTATATGTAGCTTCACAATGGTAACTCCGAATATGGCCATGTAACATGTCTATGATCATGGAATTGCCCCCTCTATGCCATCCTGGCATAGTTGGCACAATCCCATGATCCCAGTGGTCTGTAGCACAGACCCTGGTACTGCCAAACTGCCCTTCCTGGTGTTTCACTGCAGCTGCTGCTGCTGCCAACCCCTCAGACAGGCATCTGCCCTCCTGGGGTCCAGCCAGGCCTGGCCCAGGATGGCAGAACAAAGAACTTCCTCTGAGAGAGGGTGTGACACCCTCTCCCTTTGGAAAATGGTGTGAAGGCAGGGGAGGAGTAGCCTCCCCCAGCCTCTGGAAATGCTTTCTTGGGCACAGATGTGCCCAATTCTGCATAAGCCAGTCTACACCGGTTCAGGGACCCCTTAGCCCCTGCTCTGGCGCAAAACTGGACAAAGGAAAGGGGAGTGACCACTCCCCTGACCTGCACCTCCCCTGGGAGGTGTCCAGAGCTCCTCCAGTGTGCTCCAGACCTCTGCCATCTTGGAAACAGAGGTGCTGCTGGCACACTGGACTGCTCTGAGTGGCCAGTGCCACCAGGTGACGTCAGAGACTCCTTGTGATAGGCTCCTTCAGGTGTTAGTAGCCTATCCTCTCTCCTAGGTAGCCAAACCCTCTTTTCTGGCTATTTAGGGTCTCTGTCTCTGGGGAAACTTCAGATAACGAATGCAAGAGCTCATCCGAGTTCCTCTGCATCTCTCTCTTCACCTTCTGATAAGGAATCGACTGCTGACCGCGCTGGAAGCCTGCAAACCTGCAACATAGTAGCAAAGACGACTACTGCAACTCTGTAACGCTGATCCTGCCACCTTCTCGACTGTTTTCCTGCTTGTGCATGCTGTGGGGGTAGCCTGCCTCCTCTCTGCACCAGAAGCTCCGAAGAAATCTCCCATGGGTCGACGGAATCTTCCCCCTGCAACCGCAGGCACCAAAAAGCTGCATTACCGGTCCCTTGGGTCTCCTCTCAGCACGACGAGCGAGGTCCCTCGAATCCAGCGACTCTGTCCAAGTGACCCCCACAGTCCAGTGACTCTTCAGTCCAAGTTTGGTGGAGGTAAGTCCTTGCCTCACCTCGCTGGGCTGCATTGCTGGGAACCGCGACTTTGCAGCTACTCCGGCCCCTGTGCACTTCCGGTGGAAATCCTTCGTGCACAGCCAAGCCTGGGTCAACGGCACTCTAACCTGCATTGCACGACTTTCTAAGTTGGTCTCCGGCGACGTGGGACTCCTTTGTGCAACTTTGGCGAGCACCATTTCACACATCCTCGTAGTGCCTGTTTCTGGCACTTCTCTGGGTGCTACCTGCTTCAGTGAGGGCTCTTTGTCTTGCTCGACGTCCCCTCTCTCTTCAGGTCCAACTTGCGACCTCCTGGTCCCTCCTGGGCCCCGGCAGCGTCCAAAAATGCCAAACGCATGATTTGCGACTAGCAAGGCTTGTTGGCGTCCTTCCGGCGGGAAAACACTTCTGCACGACTCTCCAAGGCGAGAGGGATCGGTCCACCAAAGGGGAAGTCTCTAGCCCTTTTCGTTCCTGCAGAAACCTCAGCTTCTTCTGTCCAGTGGAAGTTTCTTTGCACCCGCAGCTGGCATTTCCTGGGCATCTGCCCATCTCCGACTTGCTTGTGACTTTTGGACTTGGTCCCCTTGTTCCACAGGTACCCGAGATTGGAAATCCACAGTTGTTGCATTGCTGGTTTGTGTCTTTCCTGCATTATTCCTCTAACACGACTTCTTTGTCTTTAGGGGAACTTTAGTGCACTTTGCACTCACTTTTCAGGGTCTTGGGGAGGGTTATTTTTCTAACTCTCACTATTTTCTAATAGTCCCAGCGACCCTCTACAAGGTCACATAGGTTTGGGGTCCATTCGTGGTTCGCATTCCACTTTTGGAGTATATGGTTTGTGTTGCCCCTATCCCTATGTTTCCCCATTGCATCCTATTGTAACTATACATTGTTTGCACTGTTTTCTAAGACTATACTGCATATTTTGGCTATTGTGTATATATATCTTGTGTATATTTCCTATCCTCTCACTGAGGGTACACTCTAAGATACTTTGGCATATTGTCATAAAAATAAAGTACCTTTATTTTTAGTATAACTGTGTATTGTGTTTTCTTATGATATTGTGCATATGACACTAAGTGGTACTGTAGTAGCTTCACACGTCTCCTAGTTCAGCCTAAGCTGCTCTGCTAAGCTACCATTATCTATCAGCCTAAGCTGCTAGACACCCTATACACTAATAAGGGATAACTGGGCCTGGTGCAAGGTGCAAGTACCCCTTGGTACTCACTACAAGCCAGTCCAGCCTCCTACAGCTGGCCCTACCGGATTACATAAATTATAATGGTTCTGGTGCAATTTTGAACTATATTTGCATCACTGGATGAGTACATACACACTCGCATAGGGTGAGCAGTGCAGAAACCATGTTTTCTTTGCTCGCCATTCCCTCGCCATTCCTCAATGTATGCTGCACGTTTCCCCGCTGAACACTTGTATTTCCGATGAGCACTTGTCCATTGACCTTTGCTAAGGGGAAAGAAGGAAGGTCTCAACATTAACTGGTTTGGAGATCCGAAGTGTGCCTTTCGACGCCTCGTCAGGGGTAGTAAGCGCTATATAAATACGATTACAATTACCAGCAGGTAAAGTGGACGGTTGTGTTCTTGCAGTTTCACACAGTATGGTCCAGGTCTAATACGGCAAAGAACAGGAGGATACTCTGCCAAATTTAGAGATTTAGGGGCCTGATTACGATCTTGGCGGATGGAATGCTCCGTCACAAATGTGATGGATATTCCGTCCACCTTATTACGATCTCCATAGGACATAATGGAATCGTAATACGGTGAACGGTGTATCCCTCATGTCACTCGTTGGCCAAAATCTTAGTCAGGCTCTAAATTTGCAGCATTGGGGATCGGAGATTGGCGGACAAGGGATAGCTGTTTAACATAGTGGCGAGAATCCCGCAGGAGCAGACTGGATAATGCAGTGTCGGAGATTAATAGATCCAGGGTGACGTCAGACCACTGTTCATCTCCTACTTGCTCCGGTTACAGCTTCCCGGCAGTGTAGCTCCTCAGCAAGCCTTCGCGGCGCTCCTGCCCTGTACTAGGGCCCATATTTATACTTTTTTTGCGCCGCATTTGCGCCGCTTTCTGACGCAAAAGTGGCGCAAACTTACGAAATACAATTGTAATTTGTAAATTTGCGCCTCTTTTGCGTCAAAAAATTACGCAAATGCGGCACTTAAAAAGTATAAATATGGTCCTAGGTGCGATGTAGCCCTGCAGGCATTAGGGTTAGAGAAGAGATGGGACTAAAAACTCAGTTTTCTTCATTTGGGCTAAATTCCGCCTCCGTCTCCAGTGCCCCAACCCCACAGAATCTGCTTTGCGGAGGTGAGGATTCGCCCGCGCTTCTGTGGCAGACAGTGCCACTCTCATCCTTCGTGGTGCACTGAACCGGGCTCCTTCGCCCTCCCAGTTCACCAGTAGCGTAGCAGGGATGTCATGGACAATGGTGCAAGCAATGAAAAGGCCCCCTTTGATTGCTGTGCGGGTAGTAAAATACAGCAATTATCAGGGTTCGATGGACCCCTCGAGGCTCTGTGCCCAGCCCCCGCAATGAACTTCACCCGAGGTGCAGCTGGGGTGTTGGTTTGGTTCATGCAAATGTCCTGGGTGGGGCACCTACCTTGGACCCGCCCGGATTCCTTCGTGTTTTTTAAGCTGCTCTTCCTGAGTGGACTCAGGTTTTTGATCATTCCTGCTCTGCCTGGGGCAGGGGGATCCCCAGTCTGCCCAGAACTGTCACCTCTAGAAAGTTAATGATGCGGTGTCCAGGGGTGAAATGAATGGTTTGTTCTTTTGGTCACGGAAGCTCCTTAGTGACTTGCACTATTTGTATAAGTTGCAGTAGCTGGTATTTTTCCCTATACATTAAGAGTCTGTATGAGGTGTTTTAGGGAGCATTAAGGATAATTACTGAAGAGTCCAAGCACTAGCGCTTTTCCTTGTGAAGACTTGTTTTAAGGAGGAAATTAATTGAAATACCCTTATGTTTCAGCATGTCCTCGTTTTAAAAAAAAAATCTGATTGTATACTGGTACAATATTGTGCTCTTATATCATGCAAAGGTTTAAATTGACTATAACATGATTAATGAACATTACCTACAAGAGTCTTTATGAGGAAGGCGGCACACACGGGCCTCAATAAGAACAAAGGACAGCCGTGAAAATGAGTGCAACTATTTTTTGCACCCCGTTTTCCTGCTGCACAAATTGGGGGGTCCAGACATAAGGCTGTGTGGTTGCTGGTGTCAATATGTGGAGACCACAGTGTTTGCAAGTGTTACACGTGGCAAAGCCTGAACGATAACCCAGTCCTAGGCTTTTTGTTCTTTGTTTTTAGTTATTTAACTTTTCAGTATGCAAATTATGCCACCTCCAGTGCACCCCTTCCTTCCCGCTCGTTTTGAGAGTGCTATCACACTAACACAAGGGATGTGGTAGTTTGACGCAGAAGACAAAAAAGGAGAAATTAATCTGTTGCAAATTTCTGAATTTTCACTCAGTTTTCACTTGTATCTTAAATACAATATTTTATTAGATTCTCAAGTCCGTTTTTGTAGGAAAGATACAAGCAAACGGGGTTATTTTACACCGTGTGTTGAAAGGCAATTTCAGGCCTTTCCCTGTAAGATGGAGCTGCTCACTGGCGACCCCGCCAGGGCTGCCTCCTGGAAGTGCAGGAGCTGCCTGTTTGCTCCGTTAAAAGTAGGCGTTAAAAGTGCTGAAAAAAGGAAATCTCTTAGATTTCCTCACGCCATTTATTTGCCCCCCCCCCACGGTGGAATGCCCCTTTTTCATACATTATGACTGGTGCAGGCATAATGTAGCGCAAATGGTTACAAAGTGGCGCAGTGCATGCATTGCACCACTTTGTAAATATGGGGTGCGTTTTTGGCCTTCTAATGTCACATTAGCGTAAAAAAAAAAAAATGCTAATGTGGGGTTGGGATTGCGCTAGGGGCTCTTAAATATGCCCTTGTGTGTGATGATTTCTTCTCTGTAAGGTTTGATAGACCTTTGTCTGAGTTGTGTGACTCGTAGGATATATATGTATTTGTTAATCACAATGAGTTTCACTCATGTCTGAGGACAATCTGTAGCTCCCCCACAATTTTAGAGAGGTGGGAAAGCCTGCGTGGACACACAGAGGTGACCCCAGCACACAAGGCCTCTGAGAGGGTGCAGGCTTGGGATTCTCCCCTGAGAGGTCGGTCCACTTCTGGTTGGGAGGTGGAGAGGGTCAAGAGATGCATTACTGACCCACTTTTTCAAGTTCTGGCCTCACGTGTTGAGTTTGTGGACAATAGCTGCCTGCAGGCGCTGGAAGTATGAGTGTGAGAGCGCTGCAGCTCCCCCAAAATAACCACTGGCCTTCAGACGGTGAATAAACAACTTAACATTTTGTTTTTATCACGTGTGCTATGGGTTCAAAGACAGAGGTCAAATGTCAGGAAAGGTCTTCTGACAAATTGATGCTTATTCTTTTTACTAGGAAATTGGTGTTTCCTTTCTTTGACTGCAAGGTGAGAGGATTTTGTAATGTAAACATCTTGCTGGTGGCACAGACAGTGTGAAAGGAAGAGCTATAGGGTGTCATTTTTTTCTAACACACAACACAATTTAAATAAATAAATACGGACTGTACAAATATTTCAGAATATATCAGTTGTAAGGAGAGCCCAAATAAAGTACATAGTTTTTATAATTCTGAAAGGTGATGGATACCAAGACAAGTTATTTGTGTGATGCACAAATTATAAATATTCGCAAAAGCCTGATTTCCACTCGTTTGTGCACTGTACAGTTTTATCAGTAAAACTGCATGTCTAGGCAAGTTTAGTGGCCAGTTCAATCGAAAATGTGGTTTCTCTAAATGACAATGTGCTACCACACCATGCTTCAGTCATAGATTTGTGACATCATGCTCCAAAATGCCCAGCAGCCACATAATACACCCTACCTATCTCCTGCTGAATGGACGTGGCTCATTTGATAAACTTGTTCTTTGTGTGACTTTTTCACTTATGACTTCAGAGATATAACATTGATGGCAGCACCCCCCACTATGAAAGTTGTGTACCAGGCCGGTAGCTGTTGTTGGTTATTGCATTGGCCTTACTTTGCCCCTAAAGGGTAGCAAATACGTGAATTTCCCACGCCCTGCCTGGCGGGAAACATTCCAGTGGATAAAATCGGTAAACAACAGGTTGTTTACAGAGCAACCCGCAGAACCGGAGCCGCTGTGTCCACCTTGAAACCTGTGCCTCTGGTTTGGAATTTGTACGCCCCTCCCTGTGCCTGTGTAATGGTTTGGCTTACGTTCCTCGAGAGACAGAAATGGGGCTCATCGATTCTCTCACTCATGGGGATGTTCGTCCAAGAGCCTCCAATATGTATGTGGTGGCTAAACTGAGTGAATTTATCAGAGCTCTCACCAAGTCTGACGGGGGGGCGAGTGAGTTTGCGCCCAGTCACTGGCCCGTGATTAGGTGAGTGACGTAGACCTTTAAGGCGCAGACAGAGGATGTGGAGGTTTCCACGCGTAGTGACCATGCTGCTGGATTGCAGCCCCACCCACCGCAGTGATTACCACTAATGCACCAACATCCATTCTTTCTGAGCCTCGAGAACCCTTATAACCGACAAACCGTCGAAAACACTCTTTAGTCCTGTCCCCCCTCGAGCACTGACCTCATAAACGCTAGACAGGTTGAATCCAGTCCTAACCTCCGAAGGACCTCTGACCAGTCCCAAATCCGCTCAAAAGTACCCCATCTCGGCCTCCATGAACCACCAGTCCTTACAAACCAGTAACCGCTCCATTCCTGGTCTTCATAAACTCCTCCTCTCGGACGTGGCTCCCAGAAAGTGTCGAGTTTACCTCACGCCTGGATGTAAAATCTCTGCTAATCCAACACTTGAGACCGAAGACAACTATACCAGCCATAAACAACAGCCACCGGATTAACCACCAGGCTCCGATTCAGCGTGCTCCTCGTTGTAAAGCGCTTCAACGCCCCTTCAGGGCCAGGAAGCGCTATATAAATGCAACTACGACACAATACCATCAAAGTCATTGTGCCCTGCAACCTCTCGTGGATGCCCGGATGTTGGACAGGATGCACAGTTCAGCCAGAGCACCCCGATCGTGATCTCTACCAACCCATGCACTTCTCTTTATTGGGGTGCATCCGCAGCTCTGGTGATGTCCCCCACTTCTCTCCGGCAGCACCCCCAGAAATGCACTACTAACCTGACTTGCGACGTTTCCTTTAGTAACTCCACCCCACTCACAGCTTGGGCAACAAGGGGGGTAGCGCATCTATTGAAGATAGATATGTAGGTCTGACATTGGGTTCTTTTGAGGACCGTAAAATAGACCTCTCAACTCATCCCCATCGTCACCTTCCATACAAGAAAAATGCCTCGCACAGACTTCCCTGGGACCAACTCCCTGAAAACCTCCTCCACACTCCAAAGAATCTCTATTCGTTTCAATGGGATCATCCTGTATTGGATGTGTGCTCTTCCTTTATATAACACAGACAGCCGCAATGCGTGAGGGAGAGACACTGTGCTTCTACAGCCAGTGCTGTACCGATTCAATATGTTGAAGTGAGGGAAGCTTGCACTGCTGCATTCTGTGCTATACCTGTATACTATGTGTGAAGAAGAGACACTTTGCTGCTGCAGCCTGTGATATACTGATTCAACATGTTGAAGTGAGGGAAGCTTGCACTGCTGCATTCTGTGCTATACCTGTATACTATGTGTGAAGAAGAGACACTTTGCTGCTGCAGCCTGTGATATACTGATTCAGTGCGTTGATGTGAGGGAAGCTTGCACTGCGGCGTTCTGTGCTTTACCTGTATACTATGTGTGCGGAAGAGACACTTCGCTATTGCAGTCTGTTAAATACCGATTATATGTGTGGAAGTGAAGGAAGATTGCACTTCTGCTCTTTGTGCGGTACCTGTTCAGTCTGTGCAGATGGAGAGAGTGAGGCTTGCACTGCTGCTCCTTGTGCTGTACCTGTTCAGTCTGTGCAGATAGAGGAGGCTTACACTGCTGCTGCTTGTGCTGTACCTGTTCACTCTGTGCAGATAGAGGAGGCTTACACTGCTGCTGCTTGTGCTGTACCTGTTCAGTCTTTGCAGATGGAGGAGGCTTACACTGCTGCTGCTTGTGCTGTACCTGTTCAGTCTTTGCAGATGGAGAGAGGGAGGCTTGCACTGCTGCTGCTTGTGCTGTACCTGTTCAGCCTGTCCACGTGGAGAGAGTGAGGCTTGCATTGCTGCTTCTTGTGCTGTACCTGTTCAGCCTGTCCACGTGGAGAGAGGGAAGCTTGCACTGCTGCTGCTGCTTGTGCTGTACCTGTTCAGCCTGTCCACGTGGAGAGAGGGAAGCTTGCACTGCTGCTGCTTGTGCTGTACCTGTTCACTCTGTGCACATGGAGAGAGGGAGGCTTGCACTGCTGCTGCTTGTGCTGTACCTGTTCAGTCTTTGCAGATGGAGAGAGGGAGGCTAGCACTGCTGCTGCTTGTGCTGTACCCGTTCAGCCTGTCCACGTGGAGAGAGGGAGGCTTGCACTGCTGCTGCTTGTGCTGTACCTGTTCAGTCTGTGCACATGGAGAGAGGGAGGCTTGCACTGCTGCTGCTTGTGCTGTACCTGTTCAGCCTGTCCACGTGGAGAGAGTGAGGCTTGCATTGCTGCTTCTTGTGCTGTACCTGTTCAGCCTGTCCACGTGGAGAGAGGGAGGCTTGCACTGCTGCTGCTTGTGCTGTACCTGTTCAGCCTGTCCACGTGGAGAGAGGGAGGCTTGCACAGCTGCTCCTTGTGCTGTAGCTGTTCAGTCTGTGCACATGGAGAGAGGGAAGCCCGCACTGCTGCTGCTTGTGCTGTACCTGTTCAGCCTGTCCACATGGAGAGAGTGAGGCTTGCATTGCTGCTTCTTGTGCTGTACCTGTTTAGTCTGTGCAGGTAGAGGGAGGCTTGCACTGCTGCTGCTTGTGCTGTACCTGTTCACTCTGTGCACATGGAGAGAGGGAAGCTTGCACTGCTGCTGCTTGTGCTGTACCTGTTCACTCTGTGCACATGGAGAGAGGGAAGCTTGCACTGCTGCTGCTTGTGCTGTACCCGTTCAGTCTATGCACGTGCAAAGAGGGAAGCTTGCACTGCTGCTGCTTGTGCTGTACCTGTTCACTCTGTGCACATGGAGAGAGGGAAGCTTGCACTGCTGCTGCTTGTGCTGTACCTGTTCACTCTGTGCACATGGAGAGAGGGAAGCTTGCACTGCTGCTGCTTGTGCTGTACCTGTTCAGTCTGTGCACGTGCAGAGAGGGAGGCTTGCACTGCTGCTGCTTGTGCTGTACCTGTTCAGTCTGTGCACATGGAGAGAGGGAAGCCCGCACTGCTGCTACTTGTGCTGTACCTGTTCAGCCTGTCCACATGGAGAGAGTGAGGCTTGCATTGCTGCTTCTTGTGCTGTACCTGTTTAGTCTGTGCAGATAGAGGGAGGCTTGCACTGCTGCTGCTTGTATTATACCTGTCTGCTTTCAATCCAATGATTACGAGGTATACAGTGTCCTGTATATAAACCAACACCATGTTAATAGCGACTTTTACTGAAGTTAATGTGATTTTATCCTATTGTGTGACAGTAGATGTATTTGTGTCTGCCCACAGGGTGCCCTGTCCATGAGTTCTACAATGGGGCGAGCGAACAGGTCCAAGATGATCTGGCTCCTATTCTTCTGGGTGCTCCTGATGATATCAGGTAATACTTTCTACAGTACCAATTTACTTTTACTCTCTATCTATATATGCTTTCTGCCTAAGTTGGAAAACAACGTGTCTTCCCAATGACTGTTAAAATCATCACCTGCAGGATACCTAAGAGGTCAGTACACAAGCATTACCATCAGCGGTAATTAATTTATCCACCAATAATACTACTCTGATGGATGGTAAACTTGACAGAACTAATTTGGGATGACTGATGGTGGTATGAGGTTATAACAGTAGTTATACATTTACCTGTATCATTAGATGATTGGATTTTACCTGCACCCGGCATTTCAGTCCTTTCAGTGATCAATCGAAGCCGGAAGGAACCTGTGATATTCCTACTGTCCCTTGCTGGATGAATCCAGACGAGTGACAAGCCACCTGCCTCAGCCTTTTTTTCAAATAGTTACTCCATCAGTGCTAGCTGATGACTCAATGCACGTAGGATCCTTTGGATAACCCTGCCGCTGAAAGTGTTTTTCCTTCTCAAGTTAGGTTTATTCTGTGTGGGAATTTTTAGGTCATACCATGTCACCCTCCCTTCCTCCAGGCTACACCGTATTCCAAATGAGTTATAGCTGTTGACTTGTAATGTAGTGTACTTGATACAGTAGTGCTTTCTGCTGGTAGGCGCTAGCGAAGAAAGTGACAAACTACATCATTGGCTCACCTGTCCCTCCATTCGAAGAGAGCTGCACAGCGGCATTGGTTGTACATTGGATGTTCCTTAGCAGCATCTTCACACACCTCACTCCATTGTAGTGCCGTTAGTTAATTCCCCAAGGTACTTCTCAGGTCTTTGTAAGCTCAGTGACTTTTCAAACCAGAAAAATTCTCCTGTTTTAGACCCTGCCTTCTGGCTTAGCATCTTGGTCTGTTTCTTACTCATCTTCTTCTAGAAGCAGCAACAATTTAACATGTAGGGTGGCATGTAGACCTATGTCAGGAAAAGGAAGCAATTCTTGAGTTTAGCTAGACCCACAGATGAGGTCAAGGGTTCAGAATAAAAGGCTGTCCTGCTGGAAGCCAGTTCAGCAGATTGATATGAATCCAATATTGTTCTTTAGCAACAAATCAGGGTTGAAAATAGATGCAAAGTGAGCACCCTGATAACGCTGCATTTTTTTATCGGTAGAAATATTCCACTGGTTGCTGTACCAACTGTGTTTGAAGCTTGCACGCACCTTGTTAGAATGTTTTACCCCAAAAGACACTTTTAAAGAACCTGACGCAATCTCATATATTTTGAGGCACACAAACTCATTTCTTTGCTAAAAATAAATTTAAAAAAACAGAAGAAGGAGAAAAACAAGAAAAATGGGTTTCACAGTTGGGGAAAAAATCAAAACCTGGAAAAAAACTAGAGAACATACACATTTGCCACAAACTTTAATCAGGTACAGGTATGCCAAACATTTTTATATTTACTACGTTTCAGAACGTCTTTTCTTGTTGTAATTGAAATCTTGACCAATAACTTACACCAACTGCAAAGGTGATGAGCTAACACTGAATCAGAAAAACAGGGTGATAATGCTGTTCATCCATTCCTAGCATCTGATCAGTTGTGATAAGGTGCCATCTTTTCAGACCTGACCACTGTGGTGACATTTCTTAGTACATTCAGTGATATCATTGCCCTAAAGCAGCTCAAGGTTTTTTCATGGTTCTCTGGTGGGTTTGCATAAGATGATCAAATCTTTAGTCTTTTTCAGTTCCAATGCGAGTTCATTTGACAGGCCTCTTCCAATTAATCTGTATGGCTTTTTATATTTTATTGTTATACACTTTCTATTCTGTAGACAAAGCAGGCAATAACTACTCAGTTCTTGTTAGTCTTTTGGTTTTAACAGCTTAAATTTCAAAGTTATCAATATGTAACAACTTATGATTACACTTTCTCCCCAGGTTTGTCCTCACAAAATACCCCAAGTTCTTCAGATTCTGATTGGACATCCAGCCAAGCGAGTCCTGTATATGTAACTCAGCCTGTAACATTTGAGGCACCAGCCAAAAGTACAACCTACCACAGGACTACAGAATCACTGTCCGTGGCAGGTGTTTCAGATGCTTTACCATTACCAAGTGAAGGGTCTCCCAGTTCTGGACTTCATACACCTGTTTCGGCTTCCTCGACACCGAATTACACGACAGCTGAGTCTTTTCCTACCAGCTCACCACCTGATCGAAGGTCTGTTGGCACTTCAATAATGCCACAAGAAAGCCATTCTGCTTTTGTGACTCAAGCAACATCTACATCTACAGCGCCACCCCTTCCTTCATATTCACCAAAACCGGCATCATCATCTTCAGCACCAGCAGAGATGCCCAGTTCTGTGTCTTCCACTGTTTCCAGTGAAATATCCACAAAAAGCGCGAATTCATCATTGTTACTATCCACAAGCCTACCAGGGGACACTTCAAGCCACCGAACCTACTCAGCAATGATTACAGTGCCTGCTGCAGTGAGAAAACTGACTTTTAAAATAACGAATCTTAACTACACAGATCATCTGAATGATTCTGGGTCGTCTGAATACATCAGTTTAAAAGTCGAAGTTGAAATAGAGGTAGGTAGCAGTGGAGATCTGAACTAATTCTGGGCTTCAAATATCTTCTCTAATTATCACACACTTGCGGAAGCCAGTGGTGGTCTGTATGTAATGTTTGCAAGAGATCTATGTCTTCAAATTGAAACTTTAATACAATTAATATTGCTTAATATAGTACTTGTAAGGAGACAATGTCATTTTGCTCTAGATCTCTTGTTTTCCTGAAATAAATGCTTTGTAACACAAAATGCATTTCTGTCGCAAGAAAATTGATCAAGGTGCTGTGCACATATAGTGGATGTGCCGGTAATAAAAAACATGCAAAGAGGGACCAGACAGAAAGCATGCTAGGCAGGCGCACACGCGAGTTCTGAAGCTAGTGGGATACAGAGGTAGTATGCATAGTAAGAGATGAATAAGAGATGGCGGTATACAACCACTCCAGGGTTTGAGGGATGTGAGTCTGTGGCCTGCTCCCACTCCAGAGCTAGAAGGATATGGGGGTGGTAGCATGCCCTACTCCTGAAATTGA
This sequence comes from Pleurodeles waltl, assembly GCF_031143425.1. Taxonomy (NCBI): domain Eukaryota; kingdom Metazoa; phylum Chordata; class Amphibia; order Caudata; family Salamandridae; genus Pleurodeles; species Pleurodeles waltl. The sequence goes on along the minus strand of NC_090440.1, from coordinate 192,034,159 downwards.
GGCATTGGGGCGTAGCTTGCTAATACTCAATGGGAAGAGGGGCATGGGATGCTAGCATACTTATGTTCCTGTAATGAATGGAAGGACATAGGGCAGTTCCATACTCGAGCTGCAAGGCGGAATTATATGGGGTGATAGCATACTCCTGCTCCATGCTGGAAGGACATAGGGCAGTACCAAACTCCAGTTCCAGGCCTGAAGGGATATAGTGGGGCCGCCTACTCCTGCTCTAGCTGTGGAAGGACATTGTGCAGTACCAAAGTCCAGCTCCTGGGTAGAAATATATGGGGCGGGAGCATACTCCTGCTCCAGTGCTGGAAGGACATAGTACCGTACCAAACTCCAGCTCCAGAGCTTGAGGAATATGGGGTGGGAGCATACTCCTGCTCCAGTGCTGAAAGGAGATACCGAAGTACCGTACTCTAGCTCCAGGGTGGAAGTATATGGGGTGGGAGCATAGTCCAGCTCCAGCTCCAGTACTGAAAGGAGATACAGGAGTACTGTACTCCAGCTCCAGGGTGGAAGTATATGGGGTGGGAGCATACTCCTGCTCCAGTGCTTCAAGGAGATACCAGAGTACCATACTCTAGATGCATGGCAGAAGTATATGGGGTGGGAGCATACTCCTGATCCAGTGCTGAAAGGAAATAGGGCAGTACCAAACTCCAGCTCCAGAGCTTGCGGAGTATGTTGTGGTAGCACACTCCTGCTCCAGTGTTGGAAGGAGATACCGGAGTACCATACTCTAGCTCCAGGGTGGAACTATTTGGGGTGGCAACATACTCCTGCTCCAGTTCTGGAAGGAGACATGGGAGTACCATACTCTAGCTCCAGGGCATACTCCTGCCCCAGTGCAGAAAGGAGATACAGGAGTACCGTACTCTAGCTCCAGGGTGGAAGTATATGGGGTGGGAGCATACTCCTGCTCCAGTGCTGAAAGGAGATACCGGAGTGCCATACTCTAGCTCCAGGGTGGAAGTCTTTGGGATGGGAGAATACTCCTGCTCCAGTACTGAAAGGAGATACAGGAGTACCATACTCTAACCACAGGGTGGAAGTATGTGGAGTGGGAGCATACTCGTGCTCCCGTGCTGAAAGGAGATGGCGGAGTACCATACTCTAGCTCCAGGGTGGAAGCATATGGGGTGGGAGCATACTCCTGCTCCAGTGCTGGAAGGAGATATGGGAGTACCATACTCTAGCTCCAGTTTGGAAGTATAAGGGGTGGGAGCATACTCCTGCTCCAGTGCTGAAAGGAGATTCCGGTGCACCATACTCTAGCTCCAGGGTGGAAGTATAATGGGTGGGAGCATACTCCTGCTCCAGTGCTGGAAGGAGATACCGGAGCACCATACTCTGGCTCCAGGGTGGAAGTATTTGGGATGGGAGAATACTCCTGCTCCAGTACTGAATGGAGATACAGGAGTACCATACTCTAACCACAGGGTGGAAGTATGTGGAGTGGGAGCATACTCGTGCTCCAGTGCTGAAAGGAGATGGTGGAGTACCATACTCTAGCTTCAGGGTGGAAGTATATGGGGTGGGAGCATACTCCTGCTCCAGTGCTGAAAGGAGATACCGGAGCACCACACTCTAGCTCCAGGGTGGAAGTATACGGGGTGATAGCATACTCCTGCTCCATGCTGGAAAGATAAAGGACAGTACCATACTCCACGATATATAGCCGTAGCATGCCCCGCCACCAGGGATAGTGGCACTCTGTAGCTCCAGGGTGGATGCGGGATCGTGGGACAGTAGCCTGCACTTGTAGCAGGGCTGCTGAACATCGACCAGTAACATGTTCCCAATCCAGGCTTCGGGCGATGGTAAAATGGTACAGCTCCAGTCCTGGACCACCCCTACGCCAACCTACAGTAAAAATCTGGGCACTTTATTTTCCTAGTAGCCTAGAAAGTGTGAGCAGATAGGCTTTCCATCGTGGTAATGGGGAAGCATGGGGTGCACATCACACAAAACAAACCAAATTCCTTCAGTTTTCAGTTGTCCAGGGACCCTGAGCTGATTAAATGATTTATGAGTGCCAGTCAGATGAGGGAGGTGTTCTTTGGTGCATTGTGAAAGTTGAGTGCAGGTAAAACTCATTTTATAGTGACGGTAGGTGAGCTGTTTCAGCCGAAAAACTTCAGTTTCAACTCTTTGTTATCACAATATTGGCAGTGAGGACAGATTTAGTTGGACAGGCAGAAGGTGTATAGGTAGACTGCATAGCATTCTTCACTGTACTAAGAAGAGTTTCGTTTTGGGCATCAGGCGTTTGAGGTTGCAGTGGAGGATCATGAAGTCCGACTTTCTCACTCTGAGTCAGTGCAACTGTTTGCTGAAGGCAGAGATATGGCTGGGGAGAGGGGTGTAGACAGGTCTCCCACGTGCATTTTTTTCTCACTGGACGTCTAAGAGTACATAGGCTAGAAACATGCTCCACCAGGTCATTTCATAATATTATTTACAAAATGCCTCCTTAGCTAAGTACTTGCTGCGGACCTCTGCAGTAATGCAGGTCATGACTTTTATTCCAGCATGACCATCTCAGCCTCTCATCCTCACTGAGATTATAGGAGAGTACTTTCTGTTCCTTTCAGTCGTTTGAAACAGCAAAGGACTGAAGCAGTTGTGTTCGTCACTATATAAAAACATGTCAGTATTATAATTTGAAGGCGACTGTGGAATCTGACCTGTAGTTACTCCATCTCCCTATCCAGAGAAGATGGCAGATGATGCAGTTTTTGGGTCAGATTGCTGTTGCTGCTATTAACCTAACTACCAGCCTAGCCCGGCATTGCTTCTTCTACTGCTACTACCTTCCAGTAGAGTCAACCAGACACTGGAACAATGCGGCAGTGGAGGACTAAATTATTATGGCTTTAAAATCTGATTAATGGGTTTGATTTACCAAGATATTGTAATTGTGTTTTCACATCCACAGCTGACATCCATATACCAAGACGAATTCCCTGGCTGCACTGGAGTCGTCGTGTTGGGATTTAGGTACGAATTGTGCAAAGTACTTATTCAGTTTCTTCAAGTGTATGGAAGTGTGGGCGGGGCAAACTGCACACGGGCCAGATGCGTAAATGAGGGGTCATTGAATAGTAGATTGATTTCAGTGGTGAGTGTTGCAACTATTTTAATACATAACATGCTTTGCCATAGGGTACTGGGTAACGTCAACAGACCAAAACCACTGGGCATAATTACAAGCCCCTTGTCCCTCTTACCGCCACCTTAGCACCATTTGTTTTGTATGTTTCGGCGGCACTAAACAGGCCCTCACCTTCGCCATATTTACAAAGTGGCACAATGCTATCATTGCACAACTTTGTAAACCCTTGAGCCATATTTTACCTGCGCCTGGTATAATGTATGCAAGGGGGGAAATTCCCCTGCAGGGAAGACCAAAAAAATGACACAGTGAAATCTACAAGATTTTATTAAAGTGATGCTAAGCTATTTCCTATGGGCCTCCCTGAGCTTTGCACCACAGTAGCCTAAAATATTTTGACGCTATTGTGCTAACGTGCGCCATGGCGCGCTATATTGCAAATACAGTGCTACCCTGCTGTTATTAAGGGGCGCAAGGCAAGGAAACTGGGGCATTGGAGCCGATGCACCAGTTCCTTGTAAATATGTAACCATGTATGCAATACTAATATGAAACTGTTAGAAATTGGGTTTTTGGTTGGCAGTCAGGTTGCCCTCTGTCCAAGCAAGAACCCTCACTCTAGTCAGGGTAAATCACACACAATCCAAAATCAGCCTGTGCTCACCCTCCGGTAGCTTGGCACGAGCAGTCAGGCTTAACTTAGAAGGCAATGTGTAAAGCATTTGTGCAATAAATCATACAACACCATAGCATAACACCACAAAAATACACCACACAGTGTTTAGAAAAATATATAATATTTATCTGGGTATCTTCAGGTCAAAACGATCAAAGTTGCAATACGAATTTGTAAAGATATCACTGAAAAGTGATATAAAGTGTCTTAAGTCTTTAGAAAGGAAACAAAGGGCCAGATGTAGGAAGAAAGCAAATTGCGACTTGCAATTTGCGAGTCCGTGCGACTCGCAAATTGCAAGTCGCAATTTGCTATGCAGAAAGGTGTCTCAGACACCTTCTGCAACTCGCAATGGGGTCGCAAAAACCCACCTCATAAATATTTATGAGGTGGGTCGCAGTTTGCGACCCCATTGCGAGTATGGGCACTCACGGGGATGGTGGCCTGCTGGAGACAGCAGACCACCATGTCCGTGACTGCTTTTTAATAAAGCAGTTTTTTTTTTTTCTATCTGCAGCCCGTTTTCCTTAAAGGAAAACGAGCTGCACTTAGAAAAAAAACCGAAACCTTTTGTTTCGGTATTTTTCAGAGCAGGCAGTGGTCCATAGGACCACTACCTGCTCTGAAAAATTGTTTTTGTGATCATTCACAAAGGGGAAGGGGTCCCATGGGGACCCCTTCCCGTTTGCGAATGGGTTACCATCCACTTCAAGTGGATGGTAACAGCGATTTCATTTGCGACCGCTTTCGCGGGCGCAAATGAAATTGCATAGCATTGCGAGTCGCAAATAGGAAGGGAACACCCCTTCCTATTTGCGAGTCGGAAATGCATTTTGCGAGTCGGATCCGACTCGCAAAATGCATTTCTGCATAGCAGAGAGGCTTTTGCGCCTCGCAAACGGCGTTTTTAGCCGTTTGTGAGGCGCAAACCCTTTGCTACATCTGGCCCAAAGTCTCTTTCAAACACAAAGTACCTGGTTTCTGGTGGAAAATCTCCTCAGAGGGCCACAGGAGAAGAGGTGCGTGGAAAACTGGTGTGTGCGTCGATTTCTCCTCAGCACACACGGACTTGCGTCGTTATTTTCCACGCGGGGAGTCGGGCGTAGTTTTACGGCGCGCGGACAGTCTCTTACTGTGGTTTGCGGGGAGTACCAGATGTCCCGGGTCTGGGCGTGGATTTTCCTGCTTGTTTTCCAGCTGAGCGTCGTTCTGCGGGGCTGCGCGTCGAAGTTTCGATCTCACGGCAGGCGTCGCGTCGATTTCTCCTGCGGAGTCGGGCGACGTTGTCCTTGCGAGGCCGTGCGTCAAAATTTTGATCTCACGGCAGGCGTCGCGTCGATTTCTCCTGGAAAGTCGGGCGGCGTTGTCCTTGCGAGGCCGTGCGTCAAAGTTTCGATCTCACGGCAGGCGTCACGTCGATTTCTCCTGCGGAGTCGGGCGGCGTTGTCCTTGCGAGGCCGTGCGTCAAAGTTTTGATCTCACGGCAGGCGTCGCATCGATTTCTCCCGGGAAGTCGGGCGGCGTTGTCCTTGCGAGGCCGTGCGTCAAAGTTTCGGTCGTCCCGAAGACGTCGCGTCGATCAGCGTCGGTGTGCGGCGTTTTTCTTGCCGCGGAACAAGCTGTGCGTCGAAAAGTTCGGCGCACGGAGCGTCCAGAGGAAGAGAGAAGTCTTTTTGGTCCTGAGACTTCAGGGAACAGGAGGCAAGCTCTATCCAAGCCCTTGGAGACCACTTTTACAGCCAGACAAGAGTTCAGCAAGGCAGCAGGCCAACAGCAAGGCAGCAGTCCTTTGTAGAAAAGCAGACAGGTGAGTCCTTTGAGCAGCCAGGCAGTTCTTCTTGGCAGGATGTAGTTTCTGGTTCAGGTTTCTTCTCCAGCAAGTGTCTAAAAACCAGCAAAAATGAGGTCAGAAAAAGAAAAGGAGGAAGGCAAAAAGTTTGGGGATGACCCTGTCAAAAAGCCAGGTCCAACATGACCCCCTACCAGCCTAAAGCCAGGGGAGAACAATCACTATCCTGATGTACTTCCCTGTTTGAGGCGACAGAACAAGGACCCAGGCCCACAACAGCAGGGGCATGCTCCAGTTCTTCGCCTTCCTGACTCCAATTGGATTCCTCTGTCCATACTCTCAGGGCGCACTAAGCCAACCCATGGGGAACCTTTCTCCTTACCTGTGGATCCCATCTGTGCAGCACCTAACCTTACTTTGCTCACAGATGTATCCCAGGAGCAGGATAGTACCACCATGACCAACACAGTGGTGTTGCCCACTCTACCCCCGGGGTGTGACAATTGTCCCCTCCCCAGGGATAACTCTGTCCACCCGGACAGCAAGCCACAGTGATTACTGACAGCTGCCAGGGATGAGATCCAGGCCCCAGGCCTCTCAAAGCTCTCCAACCACTGTGGCTGTGGAGAGTGGGGGGCGGTAGCCCCAGGTGCTGGGCACCCTTTAACCACTCTCCCTTCCACCAGGTCAGGGATGACAGCCTGAACCTGGTCCTCCCCTCTGGGGCTCTGTACCCTCCCTCCTGGAGCGGTACCCCCAGAGTCCAACATGGTCAGGGTGCTTACAGACGTCGCCCTGTACCATTCCTCCACCAGTGCAGGGCTGTTAACCTGCAACTGGCCCTCCAACCTGGGGTCTGTACCTTCAGGTTGGACTAGGGCCCGGGGTGAGGCTTCCCTCCCCCTTCCCTCCCTTCTGGGGTCCAGCACCCTCCAACTAGGAGTGGCCTCCTCAGAAGACAACATGGTAGGGGCACTGTTATCAGTAGCCCCTCCCTCCAGGTCCGGGGGGACACCCTGAACCTGGTCTTCCAGCCCAGGGTCTGTACCCTCAGACTGGATCACTGCCTGGCAAACCAGGACTTCCTGGGAGGCACACCTACCCCCCACCAGGTCAGAGTTTAACCTCTGCACCTGACCATTCAACTCAGAGTCACCACCCTGAAGTTGAACAATTGCCTGGCACGCCAGGACTTCCTGGAGGGCACACTGACCCTCCACCAGGTCAGAGTTTAACCTCTGAACTTGGCCATCCAACTCAGAGTCACCACCCTGAAGTTGAACAATTGCCTGGCACGCCAGGACTTCCTGGAGGGCACACTGACCCTCCACCAGGTCAGAGTTTAACCTCTGAACCTGGTTCTCCAACCTAGGGTCACCACCCTGAGGTTGGGCGACTGCCTGGCACACCAGGACTTTCTGGGAGGCACACCTACCTCCCACCAGGTCAGTGGTTAACCTCTGAACCTGGTTCTCCAACCCAGGGTCACCACCCTGAGGTTGAACAATTGCCTGGCACGCCAGGACTTTCTGGGGGGCACACCTACCCCCCACCAGGTCAGAGTTTAACCTCTGAACCCGGTTATCCAACCCAGAGTCAGCACCCTGAGGTTGGACAACTGCCTGGTACACCAGGACTTTCTGGGGGGCACTAGTACCCCCCACCAGGTCAGAGTTTAACCTCTGAACCCGGTTATCCAACCCAGAGTCAACACCCTGAGGTTGAACCATTGCCTGGCAGGCCAGGACTTCCAGGGAGGCACACCTACCTCCCACCAGGTCAGAGTTTAACCTCTGAGCCTGGTTCCCCAACCCAGGGTCACCACCCTGAGGTTGGGCAATTGCCTGGCACTCCAGGACTTCCTGGGGGGCACACCTACCCCCCACAAGGTCAGTGTTTAACCTCTGAACCTGGTCATCCAACCCAGAGTCACCACCCTGAGGTTGAACAATTGCCTGGCACGCCAGGACTTCTTGGGAGGCACATCTACCTTCCACCAGGTCAGAGTTTAACCTCTGAACCTGGGTATCCAACCCAGAGTCACCACCCTCTCAATGGTTAGAGCGGCAGACCCTGAAGCAGAGATCTGGCTCAAGACCAGGGGTCAAGTCCCGCTTCGGCAGGTCTTGGGCTCAATTCCCCTTGACCAGATAATTCTCGCCTCGGTGCCTAATCTAATTCATGGGTCCCACTCTGCAACTCTGGGCAATAGCTTGCTTAATCTCCACAACGGCCCCAACAGCGCTTGGATGCCTGGCTTCACCCTGGGGGTGCTCAGGAGTGGGCGCCTCACAGGGAAAAGCCAGGAGGGGTTCCATAGCGGTATGAGTACAGCGCCTTGAGACCCTAACGGGTGAGTAGTGCGCTATACAAGTGCTAATTTACATTTTTAATTTACATTTTACCCTGAGGTTGAACAATTGCCTGGCACGCCAGGACTTTCTGGGGGGCACACCTACCCCCCACCAGGTCAGAGTTTAACCTCTGAACCTGGTCATCCAACCCAGAGTCAACACCCTGAGGTTGGACAATTGCCTGGCACAGCAGGACTTCTTGGGAGGCACATCTACCTCCCACCAGGTCAGAGTTTATCCCCTGAACTTGGTCATTCAACCCAGAGTCAACACCCTGAGGTTGGACAATTGTCTGGCACAGCAGGACTTCTTGGGAGGCACATCTACCTCCCACCAGGTCAGAGTTTAACCTCTGAACCTGGGTATCCAACCCAGAGTCACCACCCTGAGGTTGAATCTTTGCCTGGCATGCCAGGACTTCCTGGGGGGCACTCTCACCCCCCACAAGGGACACACCGTCCCCAAGGGCCACACAAGAGTCTGGTTGGCGCAGGTCTCCCGACCTCTGCCCATCCGGCAGAGTCTGGGTTTCCCCCAAACCAGAAACGGTTTCACCTGGGTCATTCCTGGGGGGCTCTGCTCTCAGAGCTGTCCCCTGACTCTCAAGGTCCTCCACTGGGGTCCGCAACCCCCTCTCAACCCTATGTCTGGACTTCTGCACCCCCTCACTAGGAGGGGTACTGCCAGACACCAGAACTGTTGGGATGCTGGCTACAGTCATCCCCCCCCAAGTTCTTCTGCCACTGTGGGGCTTCCCTCAAAAGGTGGCCCTACGGCACAGGCTAGGCTTCCCTCCTGGTGTTCCCTCATGGAACCCTCTAGGACCTGGGACCTACCTGGGACACTACAATCCTTTCCCACCTCACTCGGTTGGGAACCACCTAGACCACTCCCTTCGGGAGCACCCCCAAATGCCTCTTCAGACTCTCTGGTACTCACCCAGAAGTCTGCCTCCATTGTAAGTTCCCTGGGGTCAGAGAACTCACACTCCACCTGGTGTTGGCGTAGCTCTGGAAAATAAGGACCAGACATATGCTCTCCAGCAATTACATCATTCCGCCCTTCACATGTATTAACCACAGTACCCTTCACCCAACCACCCAGTAACTCAACCTTGAAAAAGCACTCTACCTCACCCTCCTGAGACTGGTGAGACAGTATCTGTCTGTCCCTGACACTCAACCCATACTCTTCTGGGATGTCTCTACACTCTATATCCAGGACGTCCACCAGGGGGGAACCCTTTTCTCTGTCACTCTGTGCTAGAGTCAGTAAAGTGTCCCTCCCCCAGTAGGAATATGACTCCCTGTGCCAGTTCCCCAATCCTTCTCAGGGACCCTGTACATAACGGGAACTACCTCATACCCTTGAACCGCCTGGGGTGTGTCAACTCCCTTCTTCAAGTGGGGCACCACATCTTTGGGCTTGTGCCCTTCTTCAGCAGTACTAGATGCAAGATTTTTGCTGCCACCATCTGAACTGGACTCAGCCCTTCCGGCCTCCAGTTTCAGCTCTTTACAGCTCAGCTCTTGAGCTGCCATCTTTTCTTCTTCCAGGGCTAAGAGTCTTTTTGCCTCAATCTCTGCAAGATACTCCTCTAATTGTTGCTCCTGTCGCCTTTGACTTCGGAGCCATTTATCTATTGCTGGGTCACTGTCCTCACCTGAGTAGTCTTCCTCCTCATGTGAGCAGTCTTCCTCCTCATGTGCGTAGTCCTCCTCCTCATCTGAGGGGTACTTAATCATTTGGTTTCTTGCTGCCTCTCTCTCGCCCATCTTTCCTCCCCCCAGACTATGTAGTTATGTAGCATCTCCGCCTTAGTAGATCTCCTTGCTACAGGAAGGCCCCACTTTCTGCAAAGCTCCCTTAGGTCAGCCTTAGTGAGGTGGTCAGTACGAACAAAGAATGAGTAGGTAAGCAATCCCATTCTGATAAGATCTTACCAGCAAAAAACAAAATCCAAAGTCCAAAATATCAATAGTATATCCAGGAGGACATCAGAGAATCAAAAGCCAAAAAAGATGAAAAATCAAGTTGACCTTCAACTGTGGGTAGGTAGTGAAATACTTAGCTACTGTATGTCATTGCACAAACACAAGTCCTATCCTCACCGCTGATCACCAATGTTAGAAATGGGGTTTTTGGTTGGCAGTCAGGTTGCCCTCTGTCCAAGCAAGAACCCTCACTCTAGTCAGGGTAAGTCACACACAATCCAAAATCAGCCTGTGCTCACCCTCCGGTAGCTTGGCACGAGCAGTCAGGCTTAACTTAGAAGGCAATGTGTAAAGCATTTGTGCAATAAATCATACAACACCATAGCAGAACACCACAAATATACACCACACAGTGTTTAGAAAAATATATAATATTTATCTGGGTATCTTCAGGTCAAAACGATCAAAGTTGCAATACGAATTTGTAAAGACATCACTGAAAAGTGATATAAAGGGGGTTATTCTAACTTTGGAGGAGTGTTAATCCGTCCCAAAAGTGACGGTAAAGTGACGGATATACCACCAGCCGTATTACGAGTTCCATAGGATATAATGGACTCGTAATACGGCTGGTGGTAAATCCGTCACTTTTCCGCCACTTTTGGGACGGATTAACACCTCCTCCAAAGTTAGAATAACCCCCAAAGTGTCTTAAGTCTTTAGAAAGGAAACAAAGTACCTGGTTTCTGGTGGAAAATCTCCTCAGAGGGCCACATGAGAAGAGGTGTGTGGCAAACTGGTGTGTGCGTCGATTTCTCCTCAGCACACACGGACTTGCGTCGTTATTTTCCACGCGGACAGTCGGGCGTCGTTTTCCGGTGCGCGGACAGTCTCTTACTGGGGTTTGCGGGGAGTACCAGATGTCCCGGGTCTGGGCGTGGATTTTCCTGCTTGTTTTCCGGCTGCGCGTCATTCTGCGGGGCTGCGCGTCGAAGTTTCGATCTCACGGCAGGTGTCGCGTCGATTTCTCCTGCGGAGTCGGGCGGCGTTGTCCTTGCGAGGCCGTGCGTCAAAGTTTTGATCTCATGGCAGGCGTTGCGTCAATTTCTCCTGGGAAGTCGGGCGGCGTTGTCCTTGCGAGGCCGTGCGTCAAAGTTTTGATCTCACGGCAGGCGTCGCGTCAATTTCTCCTGCGGAGTCGGGCGGCGTTGTCCTTGCGAGGCCGTGCGTCAAAGTTTTGATCTCACGGCAGGCGTCACGTCGATTTCTCCCGGGAAGTCGGGCGGCGTTGTCCTTGCGAGGCCGTGCGTCAAAGTTTCGGTCGTCCCGAAGACGTCACGTCGATCAGCGTCGGTGTGCGGCGTTTTTCTTGCCACGGAATAAGCTGTGCGTCGAAACGTTCGGCGCACGGAGTGTCCAAGAGGAAGAGAGAAGTCTTTTTGGTCCTGAGACTTCAAGGAACAGGAGGCAAGCTCTATCCAAGCCCTTGGAGAGCACTTTTACAGCCAGACAAGAGTTCAGCAAGGCAGCAGGCCAACAGCAAGGCAGCAGTCCTTTGTAGAAAAGCAGACAGGTGAGTCCTTTGAGCAGCCAGGCAGTTCTTCTTGGCAGGATGTAGTTTCTGGTTCAGGTTTCTTCTCCAGCAAGTGTCTAAAAACCAGCAAAAATGAGGTCAGAAAAAGAAAAGGAGGAAGGCAAAAAGTTTGGGGATGACCCTGTCAAAAAGCCAGGTCCAACAGAAACTAATACAGAAAATATGCCACAACTCATAATAAGTTAGGTCAAGCGAGTAATGATGTTATTGTGTCAGCTCTTGTAACCCCCATGACACTGATGTTGCAGGACCCATCCCCTCTCCCATGCAGTCTTTTGCCGCTGTGTCACCCATGGAAGTAGGCAGCCCCTGCGTATATTAGCCCTTAAAATCTAGTTCCTTTTTAGCAAATGTGTGCATCACTTTCACGAATGTGCATGTCCTAAAGCTCATTTGCAAATGTACACTTTAGTTGCTAGTCATTTGTGAATTTGCAAAGGTGGTTTACTTGGAGTTGCTCTTTGGTTAGCTGCATATGCACTCTAAGCCACTACCGAGAACTGAACGCACCTAAAGTAACACATTTCCTTTATTTATATTTAGGAGGGGTTCTGTGATTGTTGATGCAGAGGTCAACTTTAATAGCACATCGTCACTTCCTTCTCCAGAAGACATCATCAGTACCTTGGCCACCAACACTGTCCTGGGAAACATCTCAGTGGATCCTTCAAGCATTGAGTCCGAAGGTGAATGTCTATCTCACATGCACACAAATACTGCTGCCTTTTCATTGCCGGTTAACTACTTGTCCATCATTCTTTTTGACATGCCACATGTCCACCAGCACATCTGGTTACTGGGAGGCAGAGGTGGGCCATAGGAGGCACTCAAGGGAGAAGTTCTAACAGGGATTTCCTGAGATGGAGGAGCTCCTACGTTCTTATCTGTAGGGAGTGCGCTGCCAAGGCCCCAGGTCCCAGAAGAAGGATATTTCCTCTGGTCCTACTTCTTTCAGGCTGAGACTTGAGGGTGGAGGCCAGGGCAGAAGGAGACTTTGAGTGGGAGCCTTCTGAGTCAGTGAGGAGTCCTCGCCTGGGAGAATTCTGCATGGCTGTCCTTCTAGGGGTTCTGAACTGTTGCCCCTGGCATCTTCACAATTTTCATCATGTCATTGTTCTTCTTTCGATAGACCTTTGTTTAATACAGGTAGTCACCATAAAGTACAGCAAACCTCAAAGCTTAATACATGTTTCTTCTTTGTCTGATACTGGGGTATACCTTTAAGTGTTTCCAGACCAACTGGGTTGAATGAATAATGACACTGATACAGTATCCACTGCCTTTTGCAAGGCCTATTGGCTTGGTAATGACAGTCAATGCCCACATTGAAATTAATAATGCTGTGGTCCCTACCGAAGAACTGATTACCAAGATTCGGAGAAGTACTGCTACAAAAATAGGAGACTCCTGAAAATTGGGTCTCACGAACGTCCAGTGGGAGGAGGGATGCCTTCATCTTCTAGGTATACTTAGAGATGGGAGGAAGTTGCAGAGAAGAGGGTCCTGCACTCTTGGTCCATCCATGAAGATCTTTTGAGAGTTGTTTAGTGCCTACAAGTGTTGGGGTGTTTTAGGGACTACTTTCTGTCCTGGGCGAGATGACAGAAGGGGAAGGAAAGAAGCCTTCAATTCTGGTAGGTGGCAGTGATTTTGAATACACTCTATAGCGTCAAAAGGACTCACTTTAAAAACAATTCCAGTACTCACCAGTTTCTAACAGTGAGTAGAGAAGTTATTGTATTGATATAAAACATTTTGGCCTCAAAATGTATCAATAATTGAAAAATACATAATTACAAGCATAAAGTCTGTTTTTTATGGAAATATTACGGGCCAGATGTTCAAAGCCCTTTTGCATTTCTTAATGGTCCAAATCGGTATTTTGGGCTGATAAGAAATGAGAACTGGGCTTTTTTACAAAGCCCTTTCTGGAAATGCAAATTGCGATTTCTATCCTGTAGAAATCGCAATTTGCGATTCCTATAGTAGGAAATGCAAATAGGGATTTCCAAAATGCTATTTAAGCATTTTGGAGATGCAATTATCACCGACTTGAAGTTGGTGGTAACCTGGTGCAATTAACAACAAACAAACCCAAGGTGCTTTTTTTTTAATTGCAATAGAGCACACACATGCCCCTTAGGGTGCACCCCTATTTTTGTGGTCCACCAGGGGGGCCTTTTTCCCATTGCCATCCCTGGTTTTTAATTTCCTAAATAGCGATTTATTAATAGGAAATCACTATTTACGAAATGCAAAACCGACCTATTGATTAAAATGCAATGGGATTTCTTAATACCGATTTCCTAATAGCGATTCCTAAACTGTAGGAATTGCTATTAGGAAATCGGTATCTTTGTACATAACAGTTTCCATTTCTTAAATAGCGATTTCTATGAAGTCGCCATTTAAGAAATGAAAATGTGCTTTTTCGTACATCTGGCCCGACATCCTTCCACTCTCACGCTTTGAACAGTGATACTGTTTCTTAAAAACTTTCAGACTATAGCTTTACATCACAGAGGTTTCCAATTGGTTTGCTCATGTTCTGCCTTCACATCCCGTGTCTCCACTCATCATGGCTTTCTTTCTGTTAGTGCTATCTTACTGTGTAGGTGGTTGCGGGATACAGAGCTCATTTGAAATAGGGTAGGAACTCGTGATGCAGGATTGCATATTAAATCCAAAAACTTGTCTATGACGAATATTTGCAAACCTACCTGTTATTCTTTTCAGTATTGGCCATTAAGCGGATATTAGCTCTGAACTGTATTAGGCCAACCTAGCCAGCATATCCCAGGTTGCTAAAATGTTAATGTACAATACTTAAATACTAGGACTTACTCTACATGCCACACCACAGCCACCATATGCCACCATGTGGAGTGATTTCCACTGTTATACTAGACAAAACTATCTAAAATTATATTGAAATACCCACTAAGCTACTCTAGTTTTGCACTAGTGTTTTCACATGCTACTAGTTTAGTGAGAACTTTGAAAGGAGACTTGCCATCACAATTCTGTACGGGGTTGCACCTCTGATGGCACCATTACAAGTCAGCCAGTAATTGAGACTGAAGGTACCAATTCTGGCCGGTATCACCAACCCACTTAATAAGCATTATATGGTTCTAGGCCTGGAATTATAGAAAGCATGTGTGCCTGGCTTTACATGATCCAATTCCATATGCGATTGCCTAATCCATTCGTGTTTACATGCCCATTTATTTTACCTGGTTTTGTCTGATGCATTCCTGGACCCAGGATCTGGTGAGATACTATTCATCCTTGGGCTGCTGTTCAGCCCAACTCGAAAGGCCTATCTGTTAATGGTATCCATGCTAATCGTATCCTTCACTTTATTTCACTTATTTCTTGTTTTCTCAGATGTGTCCTTACTTCTGTAAGAATTTTAATGTTTGAAAAATTAGAAAAATTTAAAAAGAGTTACTTTGATAAACATAAACCCACGGTCATTGACTCCTTGTTTCTTATTAGCTTCAGATGCAGTGTTTTAACATATTCATACACATGGTCTTATCAGCCCCTCTCTCTTGCTCTAGGTATCTTCAATCAAGCCAGCACTACCAGCTTTCCTTCCTTGACAAGCTCACCTCTGTCATCACTTGAAGTATCTACCACTTCAGGAAACCAGTCAACTACATTTGTCTCATCACCAACCATAAACACTGCATCCCCACCATCTACTAACAGTCCATTACCTGAAGTGAGTGTTTCCAACTCCCCTCTGTTACGAACTGAAGTGTTAACAACTTCTGGAAATCAATCCTCAGCCATGTTTGGCTCATCACAACCTGTAAATACTGCATCCCACCCATCTACTAGTGGCTTATCAGCTGCAGTGGGTATTTCTGTCTCCCCACTGTCACCAACTGAAGTGTTAACAACTTCTGGAAATCAATCCTCAGCCATGTTTGGCTCATCACCACCTGTAAATACTGCATCCCACCCATCTACTAATGGCTTGTTAGCTGCAGTGAGTATTTCTGTCTCCCCACTGTCACCAACTGAAGTGTTAACAACTTCTGGAAATCAATTTTCAGCCATGTTTGTCTCATCACCAGCTGTAAACACTGTATCACACCCATCTACTAGTGGTTCATTATCTGAAGTGAGTGTTTCAGTCTCCCCACTGACACCAACTGAAGTGTTAACAACTTCTCGAAATCAATCCTCCGCCATGCTTGGCTCATCACCACCTGTAAATACTGCATTCCACCCATCTACTAATGGCTCGTTACCTGCAGTGAGTGTTTCTGTCTCCCCACTGTCACCAACTGGAAATCAATCTTCAGCCATGTTTGTCTCGTCCCCACCTGTAAATACTGCATCCCACCCATCTACTAATGGCTCGTTAGCTGCAGTCAGTGTTTCTGTCTCCCCACTGTCACCAACTGAAGTATTAACAACTTCTGGAAATCAATCTTCAGCCATGTTTGTCTCATCACCAGCTGTAAACACAGCATCTCACCCATCTACTAATGGTTCATTATCTGAAGTGAGTGTTTCAGTCTCCCCACTGACACCAACTGAAGTGTTAACAACTTCTGGAAATCAATCCTCAGCCATGTTTGTCTCATCACCGCCTGTAAATACTGCATCACAACCATCTTCTAATTTTTCCTTACCTACAATGAGTGTTTCCAACTTTCCACCATCTTCAGCTGAAGGGTTAACAACCTCTGGACATCACTCTGCAGTGTCTGTGTCATCACCACTCATAAACACAGGAACAAAGCTGTCTACTACCAATCTGCCATCTACTGTGAGTGTGTTTATGTCAATTGCATCATCCAGTGCAGTACTTCCTACCTCTGAAAGAGAGTCTTCCACTCCATTTTCCTCGTCTTTATCCCTTGCTAGCACATCCGGAGGGTGGCCAACCACAAGAAACCCAGATACAACCTTATCCAGCACCACAGTGACCGCGGCTCCTCCAGCTGTTCTGCTTTCTTTCAGAATTACAGATGAACAATACAGTAAGAGCCTGGATAATCATTCCTCACCGGAGTTCCAAACTTTAAAGGAAGAACTTGAAGACCTGGTGAGTACTGAAATGAGTTAGAATAAATTGTACTTCTTTGGTGAAATAGTTATTTCTGAAAGTTAAAGTAAGGACTTTTAGCTAAATGTGCATATAACTCTGTGACACAAAGCAGCGGTGCCAGATGGGGTCAGAATTTAAAGACACTGTTTTTGGAAGGATTCTGCAGGTTAAATCAATTGACTTAATGGTTGGGATTCTTACCATATAGTTTTGAAAGCTCTGTTTCTTGTGTATGTGTGAGATTATCACAATCACAGGTGAGATGTTTTTTGTTGATATTTGAGATTGCCACTTTCACAGGTGAGATGGCCATCACAAATATCACTTTCAGGTGTAGTAAATAACCTTTCACTTCTGTCTATGAGTACAATTATTCATATTGCAATTTGTATAGGCAACAGCCACACTACTAGTTTTACATGGCTGTTGGATGCTTTGACCCCAAACCTCGCGGTGAAGTTGATTTTTTTGGATATGATGCTGGGTGGAGCAAACAATGCTGGATAGACAGTGACTGGTAATGTATGGTACTAAAAAAGACAGTGATGACAGGATTTCCTCTAGAAGTGTAATTTCCACTGGAGGATCAATGTATTAACTTTAGCTTCAACCCAGTCTCCGTTTTGTCTTTACATATTCACAGTCAATTAAAAACAACCCTCAAGTCCATCCATCTTAATTGAAGGTTGGAGGTTGGCAAAGGAATTTGCAGATATGGGCTGCCAGCTGATATGAAGCCATTTACCATCCCCAAAATACTTTATGTAGCCCCTATTGGCTCAGTTGGTCTCTTTCCTGCTTGCTCATGTACTGAACAAATAGCTGTGCAGCTTTAAGCTTACTTTGAATTTAGTTGTTCAATTTAATCTTCCTCCTGCTCTGCCCATACATATCTGGGGTAGGTACAGTCAAACCGAGATTTTTGAATTTCATAAGGTCTGAAACACAGCATTTTTCAGCACAAATTTGAATGAAAACTTTCTTCTAGCTCAACACTTGATTCAGAGTTTGGCTGATGGGTTACTCCGTCACAAACGTGACGGATATCCCGTCTGCCATATTATGATCTCCATAGGCTATTATGGGATCGGAATATGGTGTACGGGAAAGCTGTCACATTTGTGACAGAGTAACACCCTCCGCCAAACTCTAAATCGGGCCCAAAATCATCTGTATTTGCATATGTAGCTAAAGGAGCAACTACTTTCTTGGCACATTGAGGTAAGTGATTGCTTGCTGATATCAGTGTGCAATCTGCAGGTCCCAGCTTTGAATCCTGGGACAGCAACATCTGACTTCATCCTTTTTGCAGACAGGCAAGTCTTTGAGTGTGACAATATTAACATTCGTAATTTACAAGTTCTCTAACAAGCAGTCTATTTCTTATTATGTCAAGGAGCTTGCAGAGCCAGCTGTTTATATTTGGGATTCCCTCAGAGGTTTTTGGAACAGTTCTCCCTAGTCTTAAAAGTCCAGTAACAGGGAATGGCACAGTTTGAACAGTGGTTCCCAACCTTTTGAGTTCTGTGGACCCCCATTTTATCAATACTGGAGCCCGGGGACCCCCACTGAATTATTATTGGAACCCGGGGACCCCCACTGTGTCATTACTGATAGCTGTTACATAATATTAATACATTTTTTAAGCAGTCACGGACCCCCTGAGGAGGCTTCGCGGACCCCCAGGGGTCCCCGGCCCACAGGTTGGGAACCACTGAGTTAGAAGATTTTTAGGCAGCGAGGTGAAATGTAAATGAGGGGCTTGAAATACAGAGTTTGACTTGTTTCTTTTACATCCACAGCTAACGCCGATATACCAAACAAAATTCCCAAATTGCAAACGCGTGACAGTGACGGGCTTTAGGTAAGTACCATAGGCAGCATTTGCATAAGATATTCATTCATCTTAGCTGAAATCACTAACATTTGATGTATGTTGAAATTCAGGAGGAGGAGCTGAGGCACAGAAGAGAGCCCTCCCCTACTTAACTGATGTCAGTGGTGCCAGGTGAAATCAACTCTAGGGATGTGTGAATATATCATTGTTTGACTTCACTGATGCAAAGTTTGGGCCTCTGCATCTGGATGTCGCACCCCAGGAAAGATGGGAAATTTACCTGTGGGTAATGGTTTCCAGTAGGCCGCGGGAGCATCCTTTATCCTGAGTAGCAGGGGTTCATACAGGGCTGTTCCATAACCATGCATTGGTGATCCTGCTGCCAGAAGACTTACCTTTAAGGGTAGTGCCTTTTACAGTGAAGAAACAGAACTGTGAAGTTTCCCAGGTTCATGTATGAGTTATTCTGCCATTCCAGGTTTTTGCTTTGCATTCTGGGACTTTTCGTCATGTTTATCCTTTTACACTACCAGGAGGACCAGTCTCAAGATGCAAAGAAAAAAACCCTTAGTGCATGACCCTAGAAATCTCAAGATCTCAGTTGTAACTGTTTGCTCTTTCAAGTCTGCTCCTTTTTTTCCTCTATTTAAAAATAATATGCAAAGTTGTGAAATGCTTGTCTTTGCTTCTTTCTGCAAACATAATCAAGACCTATTCGATGACTTTTGCCTAGGTAGATGTTTTTTGTAGCAAAGTGCCCTTTTTTGGGTTGTCACACAAACATGTTTTGCCCCAATGCTAATGGTTAGGACTTTGAAAGTTCACTGGAGTCTGCTAACGAGGCACTAGAGCCAGTGCTCTCTCCCTAACTATGATATATGTGATTTGGTATCCCTAATTGACAAAGACTTTAACCCCTTATGAGCCCCTGCAAATGGTACCACTGGTAACCAGGGCATAGGAGTTAAAGGGGGTCTCCGAGCCTTAAGCACTATTTGTGCCACCCTGAGTGACTCATGTAAACAGGGGAGAGCAAACCCACCATTGCAGACTGCCGGTACAGTGCAAACTGCTCAAACTTGACTTTGCCCTCACCATGTGTGGCAAGGTCGAAGCCCTACTTTTAATATATGCCAGTCACCCCCAAGTTAAGTATCCTAAGCCCAGGCGGCAGGGTGCATTATGTTAAAGGTGTGGGCATATAAGTTTGAGCTTATATGTCCCTATTGTAGTCTCTTCCCATTACCACTATAAGTGGTCAGGGGGCCATAGGCTAACATGGTGTGGCACATGCGCATCCCAGAGTCACTAACTCCATGAAGATCCTGCTAAGATATGTCATGTTTGGTATCAAATGACTTGTCTCGTTAAATCTTACTTTATTTTACAGTCAGATTTAATGTGACATGCACCCAGGTGGCTACCTTAGAGGCTGTCCCAGCCTTTCCTGTGACCAGGCTCACAGCCTGCAGCTGCTGCCACCAAGACAGGAATTTGCTCTGATGCCAGAAGCCGTGAACACCCCAGGAGTCATAAACAAAGGCCTCCCTGTCCAGGTGGTGTCACCTCCTTCTCTGACAGGATGGCTAAAGTGGCACATAAAGGTGGTGAGCGTCAAAGCCCACACCATCTCTGATTTACAATCAGGGTGACTCCCAAAGAAGGACAAAGCCATCCGTTGCCCCACGAAAATGAGGTAATCAGAAGGCATACACCCCCGGAGGATTAGCCACACCCCTAGAGTGGGCTACCTGTTCTGTACAGTCGAGGAAGAGTTCTGACATTTTGAAAAGTTGCAAAATAGAGGGTTCTAGGTAGAGAAGATGGCACAGTTCCCCATATGTGGTCACCTCTGGGGCATATTTGGCACTGTGGTTAGTAGCCCATTAGTCCACACCCCAAATGCCCCTAAATCTAGGAACCTCAGATCTGATTCTGCTTGCAAACCGGGACAAAGAAGAGACCAGATTCTCCGAATTCAGGACCTGCATAAAACAAAGGTGTGATATCTTGCACCCATAGCAACCACTCTGTGACTTTTCCCAGACCAGAGACTGGTTCCAAAGGCAAGAGAAACTTCTCTGAGCACCAAAGGCAACTCCAGAACTCCCTTGGACTAGACGTACTAATCCCCTGCGGCCTGCAGGTAAAGCACGCTCCTGGAAACAAAGAATCACTGGCCATAGGGCCTGCCATAAGTAAATGGTCTAGTGCACTGGGGGAAATGTAGTCCTGACCTCTAGCAAGTTTCAGGTGGCTACTGTTTTCCCCCGATATAAGGACATTGAAGTAACCATACACTGTGTTTGCCACTGCCAAGGCTTGTTAGTGGCCAGCCAGGTTACCACTACCTTTGCTCGATGCTGCAGCCGGAGTGAACCTCAGTGGCTCCATTGTCTAGCTTTTTGCATCTCTTTCCTCACCAACATCAGCTATGTAGTAAGAACAGCACTCCCGGGTCTCCCGCTCCAGCACCAAGGACAGCCAGGACAATCCTACACCCAGGCCCTATGAGCCAGGTAAAATTCAGCTGACTGTCATGGCTTGGTCCTGGGACCTGCATCACCTTAAACCTAAGTGATTTCCACTAGACCCGACTTGCAAATGACAGATTGTCACTAGCTGTTTTCTCCATTGACTAAAACATTAATGTTTGACAATAGTGAAATTAACTGATTTATTTTTTCTTCTAAGAATCCATAACTCTGGTAATACCGATCTGATTGGTGTCTACATTTATATAAATTTATGTAAATATTTGCTTCCTTGTTAAAAATTGGTGTTGGAATACATTTTTTACTTATCGTCCATGTTGGCGCTGAAATACTTAACACATATTCCTCTATGGAAGCCTGACTGCCCTGTGACACACTACCAGGACTGAGCTAGGGATTTACTTGTGTGAATCCAAAGGCCCCAATTTGGAGTATTGTGAGAGTATGGCGTAGTGAAGCCTAACCAGCCTCACTGCATAATACTCTACTTTCCTACATGTTTTCAAACGTTCCCAAATCGAAGAGTGTTTCTTCAATGCAAGGGGTTAAAGGTGTAGGCAGATTTATTTGAAACGGTCCGATGTCCATACCTCTCACATAGTATAATGATCTGTACAAAGCCAAAACAACTGTTCAATGAGGATTATGCTGCTGATTCACCCGTCAAAAGTCAGATCTCGTGAATGTGAAGAGGGAGAAAAAAAGAGGAGAAAGAGGAAAGAAGAGGAACAAGCATTTGCAGTGCAACGGGTCTCGCATTTGCTCGAGTTAGAGCTGTTAGCATTGTACACTCCTAACTGGACTTTTCACACAAATTGAAAGAAAAAAAACGAGCGTGATTGACCTATGTAAAAACCAGCACAAGAGGGATGGAGCGCTTGTGCGCTCGACCCTAAAAAACTATAGAAGTGGACAAAAGTATAAGTGGATAGTAAAGGAGATAAGTGAATGAGAAGAGAAGATAATAGACAGAAGCTATAAAAAAGGAAGAAACAAGATTTTTAAGAATGGTAGGAACAATCTAGGAAAGAGGCAGAAAAGAGAATGGAGAAAACAACACAAAGAGAATAAAAATAATAGAAAAGAAAATGGTGGGAGATATAGAATCTAAAGCGAAGTAGGGCTAGCTAGACAAATGGAACATAATTAATATAGTAATAATAAAAGAACATATAGAGGGTCATTACGACCCCGGCGGTCTGTGTAATAGTGGAGGTATTACCGACAACAGGCTGGCGTTACATACATCTACTATTATGACATTGGCGGTGTGGCTAAAGCCAAGCCGCCAAGTTAACACACTGACCGCCACGGCGGTAACGACCGCTGGGCTGGAGACTACAGTCTCCAGTCTGGCGGCCGTCACTAGGCTGCCCATGGCATTTTGACCCCGTCCACCTCCATGGTTTCCGTGGTTTCTGTACCGCCACAGAAACCATGGCGGTAGGCACTATCAGTGCCAGGGAACTCCTTTCCTGGCACTGATAGGGGGCCCCCCCAACCCCCTCCCCAGAGTCCTTCCCCACCCTCCTCCTCCCACTCCCGCCCACCCCCCACATATACACACATACACGCACATACATACACACCCATACACACACATACACACATTCACCCACTCATGCATACATTCATTCACACTCACAGCAACACTCACGAACATACATCCAGGCACACACGCAATCACACGACACAACATGCACTCATGCACACACGCATTACACACGCATGCATGCATTCACACACAGTCACACACACTCCCTCACACGCACACAACACCCTCCACCCCCCTCTCCTGTCGGAGAACCTGACTTACCTGCTTGCAGGGGGTCCTCCGGCAGGAGACGGGATGCAGCGCTGCTGCCAGCAGCAGCGTCTGCCAGAAAAGCACCACCAGGCCGTATCATGGAACATGATACAGTAGGTGGTGTTTTGCTAGTGTGACGCTGCAGCTGGCAAAGGCGCCATGTTAATGCCGTCCGCTGCTATTACCGTTGCTGGAATTCTGCCAGCCTTCTGGCGGAATTCCGGCTACGGTCATAATTCCATGGACGGTCAATAGCCACGGCGATGGTATGTTGGCGGCCGTTACCGTGGCGGTAGGCGGCATTTGCCGCCAATGTCATAATGAGGGCCATAATTCATAAAAATTTGCAAAAAACGAAACATTAGTCTCTCTCTGTCCCAATGATTGTTGATTGCTGGCCACATACCTCAGTGGTGCAGAGGGGTCCTCTTCCCCCCAATACCAATGTTTATCTTACAGATGCGGGAGACCCTTCTTCACATTCTGCAGGGGGGGGTCCCATCATTTTACGATACGCCACTGTTGCCGTCATTGGCTCTGCCATCTTGAAAGTGTGGAAAATAATGTTTCAAGATGGATAAACTATATTTCCTATAATTCCAAAATGGCTGCCACCCATCCATTGCTATTAAAGGATTAGTAAGTTAAATCATATTCTGCCCAGTAGAGCCATCAAAAGGGAAAGGCAACTAACGTGTTTTTTCTCTTCTCTGAGCCATGTGCTTTTTGGGGGTCCCAAGCTCCCACTAAAAATATATTTGGATAATTAAAATGAAGCCTGATCTGTTTCTTCATGGTGCAGCTTCCGCAGACAAGCCAGTAGATGGCA
This sequence comes from Pleurodeles waltl, assembly GCF_031143425.1. Lineage (NCBI taxonomy): Eukaryota > Metazoa > Chordata > Amphibia > Caudata > Salamandridae > Pleurodeles > Pleurodeles waltl. The sequence continues at coordinate 192,010,652 of NC_090440.1, read as the reverse complement.
CCAAACCCATGTTTTCTCTTTCCATGGTGAACATTTATTTCTACTTTTGAGATGTTCCACTGATTACCAACCAGAGAGGATCTTGCAACAGTTTTTGTTGTGGGACCCAAGAACGTTTGTGACACACCTGCTGCAGAAGACCGTGTAAAACTACCATGCACGTGTTGAAACCTTAGAATCTGTGTTGGGTGTCTTATCTTAGGCATCTTGTTGACAAGTATGGTACTAAGAGGTTTGAGAGGTATGTAGATGCGTATTCACAAGGCATGTTGTCTTGAATTCGGCCCTTGATTGGTCGTGAGTCAGCAGGGTGAAATCAGCGACGACGAGATATGTGGCCATATGTATGAACACATTTTCCCATTGATACAGAATGGGAAAAACCCTTTGCTACATCTGGCCCATGGTCTGTGCACTTTAGGCCAAGAATGAAGTAGGATGAGTTTGCCTTTGCACAACAGGAGAATAATCTGACTGCATATTTGAAACCAGAACAAATTCTGCTGAACGTAGACACAACTAAAGCATATTTGGTAAAAGGAGGGAAATGCAAAAGAACAAAAAACAGACATATGCAGGTACTTTAAATCATCCAGATGGTCTCAAAGGGCAGAGCAATATAAGTCTACACGTTCCCTATATGTCTATCTCCCTTAGTTTTGGCTGCCTCCTCTTCGCACCTGTTGACATCCTTAATGATGATAGCTGAAATGCTACCATTCAGGTGACTCATTTCGCGATCTGCAGGCTCCATGTTGTCAATATCAAGCCCTTATTCGCTTTCATCTTGTTCTGATAACTATTATCTCTCAGTAGTTATTTCAACACGCTGTTTCAAATTAATTTCCAATGCTTACTTCAGTTCATTACTTAACAGTGGAAGTGTTTCCTTTAGTAAGATATGCGCCGTAAACTGATCCACTCAGTGCAGCCACTGTAAAGTAACCTAAACCTCTCATCTTTGCTCCTAGGAATGGGTCTGTGATCGTCGAGACAAAGCTTGAGTTTAATGACACTTCGGTTCCTTCTGTGGATAATATCACCAGCACCCTGAATGAGACTGTGGCCAGCGGGGGCCTGGGCAGCTTTACAGTGGACTCCACGAGCATCGCATCCAGTGAGTGACTGTCTCCAAGGCGCACTGATTCTAGGAGGGTGGGAAGCCTCGAAGGGGAAGGTTTGTCCTGTTCTTTAGGGTGTAAAGTGCGAGGAGGTATCTTGTAAGGCGACTGATGTTAAGTGCTCACCTACTTTATGGACCACTGTCCATATCAGGTTGTTTTCTGTGTGAGCCAGGGTCCTTGTAATTGATTACTATCTTCATTGTTAGGTGTCCAATCAACCTACTACAAAGTTGGGATTCGAGCAGGCGTGGCAGGAGTGTTGTCACCCCATCCCGCCCCTACAAGTCACCGCGAGCCCCTCCTGGATTCTAGTCCTAATTGTCTTTGTCGTTATGCTGTTTTGTCTTTGTTGTGTGATGTTTGAATCCCAGGAGGAGGAAACTTCCGTTAGGCCATCAGCATTTTGCATCATTATTATGTGTTATGCTTGTTACGCAAAGTTCCTGAAACTACCTTATTAAATCACACTAGTAATTACGTGCTGTTTGTGGAAAAAATGTAGCGGGGCGCACAGGAACAGCACGAACGACCAGCGAGCAGCTGCTGTTTACAGCACTTGTGTTTTTTTTTTGTACTATCATTTAGCACAATACGTTTCCTTGTGAACAAAATAGGCATAACGACACAACACGTTTCATGCTAAAATATAGGGCCCGGTGCCAGTTTTGCATTTGACATAGTTTTGTGTAAATTTCTAGAAACTTTGAATAGCAAGGCAAAAACAAGTTATGCAAATTTTGCGCACCCGTTAAGACATCCAAGTCAATAAATACCTTTATAAATTTTCGTGAATGTGCATACACTGCATTTCCTACGTGGGTAGCGGGCTGTTACTAGGTAAAGAGACCATTAAGTGGTTTGGGTAGTTTGTCTCTTCTGGGGTGTGGATCTTTTTTGGTTGAGGTGATCCTTCAAGGTTTTGACTCTTTTAAAGGCAAAGCTTGTTTTTCCTAGGTGGTTTCTCCCATGTTGAGAAATTAGCAATGTTTATTAACATATTTCTTTCTTTTGTTGGTGATGGGTGGCTATGTAATGACATATGCCATTCTATAATTTTTTTATTTAGGTATTGTCTCTAAGAATGCTTCTCTGTTGGTGTTTTTAACAAGTATTGTCCTACTTGTGGGGGCTCCATAGAATAATATTGTCATATAAAGGATTGTTTGTCTCATATATATTGTCTAAATTAACCTGTGCTAACCTCCTGGTAGCTTGGCACAGAGCAGGCAGGCTTAACTTAGAAGGCAATGTGTAAAAGTATTTGTGTGACCCTCCAACTTCAGTAACAAAGTGAAAGGCACCACAAAGAAGTCTCAACGCCAGTTTAGAAAACTAAATAGCATTGATCTGATAATTTAGACCCAGATAAGAAATTCAGTTAGATAATCAACAGGCCAATCATAAATTAAGTTGCACGCGTATTTAGGTATGGGGTTCTGATGAAAGATTACAGTGAGTTCCTCCCAGGGTGTTGTTGAGGTGCTTACGGTATTGTGGTGTCCAAATTAGGCAGTTTGGGGTGAGGAACTCATGGTTTCTCTTGCGTGTCCTCTCTGGATTTCCTTGAGTGATGCATTGCTGCTAGCAGTTGTGGGAGAAACTGAGGGTGCTCCTGCTATGTGGAATATGGTGCCACAACGGGTGTAGATGAAATGTGTGTGGTGTTTTTGATGGAAGCTATACAGTGCAGGTGCAAAGCGTCTTCCTTGCTCTGGCCCATGTGAATGTTGAATGCACCTCTCCTGGGGTCTTTACGGCTCTAACCACAAAGTGGAGATTACTGGTTGTTGAGGCCGCTGATGACTGTCCCAATCCAAAGTACTCCTCCTCCCGAGGGAGTCACGGTGCAACCGCCTGGATGGCAGGGATTGGGTGAGTCCTGCAGCCGCACTGGAGGTCAGGGGATGTTCCCGGGAGGCAGGGAGCCTCTGCGTTGTTAGGGTGATGCCGGGTGGCCTAGAAGGTCAGAGGGGAGCAGAGCTGGATCCCGAAGTGGGTGTGGGACCTTCACTGGCTCCCCCAGCAGAGGTAAGAGATGGTGCGGCATTCTCTGGCTTAGATGGCACCCGGCAGCACAAGAGGCAGCGGTCGCTGAGTGTGGGGGAATTGTTTTTTCGATAGCTCTGCAGCACCCATGACAATTTGAGGCAAGTGGCACCCGGTAGCCCGAGAGGCAGTGGTTGCTGGATGCGGGGTGATGTCCTGAAGTAGCGCCACATCGCTGGTGATGATTTTAGGCAGACTGCATCTGGCGGCCTGAGAAGCAGCGGTCGCTGGGTGCTGGGGTGATTTCTTTAAGCAGTGCTACACCGCCTTCGTAGAGTTAGCTCCCTGACGGTCCTGGGGGAGAGAAGGACAGCAGGCCAACACACAGGGCACAAATCCCCAAGGTAGTCCCTCCTGGTACACTGTGAGAGTGCAAGCAGGCCAGCACAGCAAAACAGCAGTTTATTGGCAGTCCCTCCTGGCAGGCACCAGTGCAGTAGGCCAACACAGCAAAGCAGACCAAAGTGGCAATCTCTTCTGGCAGCACAGTAGACAGGATGTAACAGGCCACCCCAGCAATTGGTCCAGTGGCTGTCCTTCCTGGCAGTCCAGCTCCTTGTAGTGACAGAGAGGGTCATTATGACCCCAGCGGTAGGTGATGATGTGGCGGTAGTACCGCCAACATGTTGACGGTACATACAGCCACATTATGACATTGGCGGGTTGGCTGCAGCCAACCCACCAATTTACCATACCTACCGCCATGGCGGTAGCAGCCGCCGGGCCGGAGATAACAATTTCCAGCCCGGCGGCCACTATAGCACAGCCGGCGGCATTTTTGAGCCAGCCTACCGCCATGATTTTCGTGGTGTTACCAACACCACGAAAACCATGGCAGAAGGCCCTACCAGTGACAGGGAATTCCTTCCCTTTCACTGGTAGGAGGTTCACCCACCCCCCCAAACAATCCCCAGATGCCCTCCACGCCCTCTCATCCACACTCCCCCTCTTCCAATTCCCCACCCTCCCCATAAACGCACGCTCCGCAGACACGCACCACGCATACACCCACTCACTCACACTGGCATACATGCATTCAGACATGCATACATCCTGTCATGCTCGCACACATCTGTGAACACATTCATACATGACATGCATACAGCATTCACATTTCCATACTTACACGCATTCACACACATCCATACACCCACGCAAACAACACTACACACACAGACGCATTCACGCACACACTCACACATTCATACACACAACTCCCCCCACACACACACACAACACCCATACCCCTCTCCCCTGTCGGAAGCCCAACTTACCTTCATACAGCTGGTCTTCCGTCAGGGAACGGGACGGTGCTGCTACCGCCAGCAGCGCCCGCCAGGAGAACACCACCAGGCCATATCATATGTCATGATACGGCTGGTGACGGTCTACTGGTGTGGCGGTGCTGGTGGTAGCAGCGCCACCTTACCACCGTCTGCCAGTATGGCCATGGCCGGATTTCCGCCCTTTTTGTGACGGAAGTCCGACTGTGGTCATAATCTGGTGGACGGATGGTAGCCGTGGTGATGGTCTTTTGGCGGCCGTCACTGCGGTGGTAGGCGGTTTATACTGCCAATGTCATAATGTGGGCCAGAGTCTCCCTAGGATCCTGAAGTGAACCAACTTGGTGAGGTTTGGGGTCCAACTTTTATACTTTGGTGCCCAGGTTCTGGAAGGTTGGGGAAACTTCCAGACTTTCCTTTGAAGTTCCCAGGGTCCCTTGCCTGCCCTCCCTGGCTCCAGAAACTTAGCAGGGGGCATGCAGCCCTTTGTGTGAGGACAGACACAGCCCTATTTAGAGGCAAGTGTCAGCTCCTCCCTCCCACCTATTCCAGGATGACACATCAGCCTGGGGATGGGTCATCAATATGCTAAAGCCACACCCAAGCTCCCTTTGTGTGTGCCTGTCTAGTAGGAATGCAAAGGGCCCAGCTGTCATCTACCCTAGACGTGTATTCAAGGACAGGCAGAGGCATAGAATGGTTAAAGTAAGAAAATGCCAACTTTCTAAAAGTGGCATTTTCAGACTTACAATTTGAAATCCAACTTCACCATAAGTTGTGATTTTAAATCGTGAGTCCAGGGACACCAAATTCCATATTTCTATCTTGTCTCTTTGGGAAGTTACACTCAAAAGATGTTTTAAGTCAACCCCAATGCTATTCTATGAGAGAGTTAGGCCTTGCAATAGTGAGAAGCATGTACAGCAGTTTTTTCACTATCTGGACATGTTCAACTGAAAATGTACATGCCCAACCTTTTATGTGCACTGCACCCTGCTCTTTGGGTCAACTAGGGCCTACCTTAGGGGTGACTTACATGTAATAAAAGGGAAGGCTTGGGCCTGGCAAGTGGGTTCACTTGCCAGGTCGAAATGGCAGTTTAAAACTGCACACATTGACACTGCAGTGGCAGGTCTGAGACATATTTATAGGGCTACAATCAGTGCTGAAGGCCCACTAGTAGCATTTAATTTACGGACCCTGGGGACATATAGTGTGCTTTACTAGGCACTTACAAATAATTTAAATATGCCAATTAGGAGAAACCAATGTTACCATGTTTTAGAGGACAAAGCACCTGCACTTTAGCACTGGTCAGCATTTTGGCAATGATTTGGTAAGGGATATCTCAAAAGCAATATGTTGGTGGCCTGTCAAAGCGACTATTAAGGGTTTCTTAAATGTAAGTTGACGTTCGTTGACAATTATACGTTTTAAAGAGGAGACTATATTAAGAGTGGGCTTAGTGAAAAAATGTTTGAGGTTATTTTCTTATATAGATGTTACTGGTGTTTTTGCAGCTGATTCGGAGGTGTCTCCACAGTGCACGTCGAAATTTTATACCAGTATATGGTTGGAATCTGCAGAGTACTCAAAACGTATATTCAGTTAGGTATATTCAGTTAGGTCTTCTAGGAATTTGGTATTCTGTCCATCACTGTGGTAATTAATAATACAGAGCATGGGAAAATGTTGTTTGATATGATTTCTGTTTTAAGGCATTGGACATAATGGAAGTTGAACTCTGACTAATCTTGCACTTGAGAGTGTTCCAGTGTATAAGTGCCACTCCACCTCCCTTGCTATTACTTCTATCCATTCCAAGGAAATAATATACTTGAGCAGCGACGGCCGCCGCAAATTTCAATGTGAGGGGTGGGGAGGACGACGGGGATGGGTGAAACAATAAATAAACCGTACCTTTCCCGCCGTTCCCGCTGACACCTACCCCTCGCCTCCTCTGCTGCTGATGGTTGTGTCCTAGCATTTGCTGGGACACCAGCACAGGCTCCCCAGCAATCCTGGAGCTGCTTTCATACTAAACATAACAGGAAAGCTGTGCAAGGACTTGTCTGAGCGGCTCGGACTGCCACTCAGACATAGCCCTGGGGTCTGTGCAGTTTCTCCAGCCCGGCTGTTTTTTAACATAGCCGGGCTCGAGAACCCTAAGTGCGCATGTCTGTTTGGCCAGCCTGAGACATGCGCACTTAGGTGCACTCTCTCCTCATCCCCCCTCCCACCTCCCATGACCCCACCCTTCCCTGCACTGCTGGCTGAGCCAGCAGATGAAAAAATAAAACGATATTAAATTATCATTTTATGTTTCATCTTCTGGCTCTTAGCCAGGGGGGCGACGCTCCTCCACCGTTGCGGAGGAGCTGCCCCTGTCCTTGAGGTAGCATGGAATCCAGGTTTCCGTTAAGAAAACTACATCCAGTTTTTAAAGTCTCTCCATCTTCAATTGTGTGCGCTGTGGCCGATTTCCATTCATGCAGAATGCACTCAAGTGTGACATAGGCTGTTGTTTATTTGAATAAAGATACCCGCGGTCTGCAGTGCTTTGTTGACGCCTTTTTTTACCTTTGATAGAGTAGGAATCTTTGACTCTGTAGAGTCTGATATTTCAGTGATGAGTTTGTTTTCGAGGATTGTTAATAGGTTATTGTTGCCGCTGTTATGTTGGTTAGAAAATCTTTTACTATACTGCTCAGGGTCTACGAGACACAAGTAAATCTTAAGCCATATACAACGTATATTTTGATTGTAGGAAGAAAGCTGTGTGTGTGTCAGGTCATAGTTTCTGCATGCGTGCTCTTGTGTATAGATAATTAGTCGAGTAGTGTTAGAAAGTTGTGTGAGTTTCATTAATTGGAATGGTTTCCTCTCCTGGATGTTTTTCATCCTGAAGTAGGCTGCTAAAAGAGCTTCTTATCAAAGGTGCTTGATTCTACATTATCAGTTCCATTGAGTGTTGCCCTTTTTGACGGTCTCTCACAGCACACATATAATTTAGAAGTTATGCTGCCGATGATGAGAATTGCAGTGAGTCCTCACAATATTTATCTTGCGCCCCAATCTTTGTGTATTATGCCAGGGCTTTCATAATTCTCTCAAGTGCATGTGTGTAATATTTGAAGAAGTGCATGCCCTGGGGTTTATTTCACAGCCAAAGGTCACTAGTCTCTCGGTGTGAAAGCGACGCACTGGCCAATTTACCATTGATGGTCTACAGCTCCAGCGAGCAAAGGAGGCATCTGAGATCACATCAAAATAGTTTACCATTAGTCTATCTCTGCAAATCAGCTGCTCTGCTCTGGAGTTAGTGGTGAACAAAATGTCACTGCCTCAGGTGCCACAAATCCTTTCACTGGCCAATAGTCTTGTGTAAATCAGCTTTGTGTATATGACAAAGAGAATGTGCATGGCAGAGACTGGGGAATAAAGCAGTGGACATAAAGTAGATTAGTAACTGATCAGGAGATGGGTCAAACATAGACATGGGGCAGGAAATGGCTTGGTGATAGACAGAGGGTGTGGAAGGACCTACCTGGGGAAATAAGGAATGAGTGGAGGTAACAGTCTGGGATAAATTGGGGTTACACATGCATCCAATGATGTAAGAAAAGAACAATGTTTTGGTAAGTGGGCAGAAAGCAGGCAACAAAAAAGGAGACATCACATATGAAATGGCGAAAATGACTGAAAGACCAGAAATAGTCACGTGGTAAAAGTGTAAACTTCATGGTGTGTGGCCGCTCAAATGGCTTGAGTTTAAATGTGCACTATGAGCGAACAAGCACTCACTTCCCTTGTTGATAAGCGGGCCAAAAGCTTCTACAAGAGCTTGGTGGAGAGGGGATGCATAACAGCACTTAAGAGCAATGAAAGCAAATATTTTTCTATGTTGGAATGGAGCAGCTATTCTATTTGGAGGTAGCAGATGTTTTCTGCTCATTTTATGGGAGGGATGTTGAACCTCTGTATCTGGGTACAATGCAGAAAGTGGAAGGGGGGCCTAGGTGTGTGCTAATATAAGGGGATCACTTTTATCAGTGGTTCTAACTAACTTCTTAAAACATGTTCTTCTGTATGGGCACATTTGGTCATGTATTCATCTCTCTCTCCAAGGTATCATCTCTCCCATTTCAACGGACTCACCACCATCAACAAGTGGAATGTCCTCAACCCCTGGAACTGAGTCCGCCACATCTGCATCTACAAATGCTATATTCTTATTTAATACCACCAGTCCATCTTCCATAATCACTGTACCTCAACCTAATGTGACTGATTCACCTTCTGCAGCCACTACATCTCTTTCTAATGTGTCAAATACGCCTTCAACACTCAGTGCATCACTACCTAAGATGACTAATGCAACTCGAGCAGTCACTGCATCTGCGCCTGAAATGAATAATTCAACGTATTCAATTAATGCATCTCTGCCTGATATGACTAATTCAAATCCAGCAGCCACTGCATCTCTACCTGATATGACCAATTCATCACCTAAATTCACTACATCTCTGACAACCATGACCAATTCATCTCTCATAGCAAGTGCATCCCTACCTAGTATGACTAATTTATCTCCCACAGTCACTGCATCTCTACCTAATATAACTAATTCAACTCCTGCAATCTCTGCACCTCTGTCATCTGTGACCAGTTCATCTCATGCAATCACTGCATCTTTACCTAATATGACGAATTCAACTCCTCCAATCACTGTATCACTGTCAACTGTTACCAATCAAACTCCTGCAATCACTGGTTCTCTACCTAATATAACCGATTTCTCTCTCACAGTCACTGCCTCGTTACCTAATATGACAAATTCACCACCTGCAATCACTACATCTCTGCCAACCATGACCAATTCATCTCCCACAGTCAATGCATCTCTACCTAGTACGACCAATTCATCTCCCACATTCACTGAATTGCTACCTGATTTGACTAATTCAACTCCTGCAGTCACTGTATCTCTGTCAACTGTTACCAGTTCATCTCATGCAGTCTCTGCATCTCTACCAAATATAACCGATGCATCTCTCACCGTCACTGCCTCTTTACCTAATATGACCAATTCACCACATGCAGTCACTACATCTCTGCCAACCGTGACCAATTCATCTCCCACAATCACTCCATCTGTACCGAGTACAACCAATTCATCATCATCATTTGAAACATCTTCGACTTCTGCATCTCCTTCTATCGCACTGTCAACATCCTTGACACATTCTAGCACATTCAGCACTTTGACACCCGGAACAAGCACAATTTTATCTTCAACCAGTACTTCCACGGCTCCTGTCACAATTCCCACGTTGACTTTTAGAATTACAAATCAAAACTTTTCTGAAAACCTCAAGAATCCCTCCTCACCTGAGTACATCGAGTTGAAGAACCGTCTTGAAAAGTCGGTAAGCACTGATACATTTTGAAATTATCAGTTAAAATAAAATATGCGTCTTGATGAATACAGTCTTGCAGAAGAGGGAAGTTATGGGCTGCCTACTTTATGGACATGCCCTTCTGTAATGCACAGTGGGTAGGTCATAATAGAGAAGAATTGAACAGGCAAATATTTTCTTTAAACTTCAGTTCAGCATCTTTGTTAATGTGGCAGAGTGGGGAGCCACCATTGCATTAGTGGCATTGGTTTTAGGCCCTTTTTGAAACTTAAAATCTCAGGAATGAATAGTCGCCCAGGTATGTGTGTTATTAATAATGTTAATTCGCTTACATGTTGTAATGTTAGGATCTTTTTTGTAATCGCTCCTGCGTGAGCTCCAATGAACCATGAGATGCTCTTTTGGCGCTTCGTCTGACTTGTCATTTTTCTCATCCACAGCTAACTGAGATTTATAAACGCAAATTCTCCAACTGCAAAGCTGTGGAAGTAACAGGGTTTCGGTATGTATATGTTTGCACAGATGTGCATTCTTGTATTCGGAAAGCAGGAATGGTATATAGATTTTGAAATTCATTATGATATGATGCCATCTGCTATATTAGCCCCCTACTCACACTCTCTCTCTCTCTCTCTCTCTCTCTCTCTCTCCCTCCTGTCTGTTGTAATATGGCGGGCGGGCTATTCATCACGTTTGGGACGGAGTAATCCCCTCCACTGAGGTAGTAATGAGGCCCCATATGTTTGCATCCTACACTAGATGACAGAAGTGTGCTAAGTATGTGACTCTACAACAGTAAAGTAAACTAATAGTTACAGGTCGCATGTTCCACATTGTGTGTGTGTGTGTGTGTGTATATATATATATATATATATATATATATATATATATGTGTGTGTGTGTGTGTGTTAATAACTTTGGCGGCGTTCTACAAATCTGCAGAAAACTTTCAAAAGGAAAAAGATCATCTTATTTGGAATTGATGGGACACGTTTTGTGAAGTGCAATCAAGTGAGGTGTGGCAAATAACAAGGGGTGTTTAAAAATTACCTTTTACCATTCTTTGCAGTCTGGACTTACACCAAAATTAGCATGAAAGTAAAACTTACGGATTTGATTTGGTGAGATCCATTCAGTAGCTTTCCAGAAAATAGTCTTCAAAAATGTTTTTGTGTATGTTCGAAAAGATTGAAAGAGTTAGAGCTACATGGAGCATTATTCTGTGAAGTTTACTATCCCGGGTTTGTGGATGAACAACAGACCCAAATTAAAATAAACAAATCTGGTTTAAGGAGGGAACATTTTCTCTCGTCTATTTCAGGCGTTCTGATCTGAATCGGTGGCCTCAAACCCCATGCTATCTGATTGACTGGCCTTAATATTAAAAGTTACATTTGTTTGTACTGCAATTAAACAGTTCGGAATTCGGTCCTTGAGTCCTTAAAGAAGTCATATAGGGCCTAGGAGGGCATTGCCCGACTTCTTATGTAGGGTGGTGCACCAAAGGAACCCCTCATTACTCCAAAATATAAAAGTATATTTTGATGCATGGTTGCAGAATGTCCATAAACCTCATTTTGTGATCCAAAGCTTGGAGGTCTGTAAGCCCGCCACAAATATTTAGTAATTTGTTTAATTTTGCATGGGGTTTGTATTCTCAGTACTTGGTATGCCGTCCTTATCAAATCAAAGAAATTATACTGTAGCTATGGTGATGGCATGGATGTCAATGGTGATGTATTATAAAATGTCACCTGTGAGGACATCAATATAATTTCTGATGGTACCTGCCATATCATGTGAAAGGTCATGAGAACTCCATTGTGGGGGCAGGTTATGGTTCTAATTGCTTTTGTGGTTTGTGTAGTGGAACATCAATGGCAGATTTCAGGGCCTACAGAAGTTGGTTTGGAAACATAATTTTATTTTAACTATAGTGTTATCAGTACATTTCTAAAGTTTTCTAAAGGAATATTAATGGTTGGGCACAGTACCACTGCTTGTGTATTCACCCTTTATGAAGTGGGCTTAGCTGCAGGGCCTGCACTCTGGTCATGCACCCAACCCTGCTTATATGTCATTCTGAAGTTATTTTAAAGTGATATTAGTAGTTGCATGCAGTACCATTGCCTGTGTATTTAGCCTACAGAAGGAGGGTTTGAACGCAGTGCTTCACCTGTGGTCTAGTCCGATGCCCAACCCACCTTTTCATCACAGACTACAGCCTTTAGCCATGCAAAGAGGGGGTTGATGACAGACCCTGCACCCACACTCTCATGTGCCCCATTAACAGGATGAACGGCCATACCTGTGGCCAGACTCCAACTCACTACGACCGTCTAGGCCCTGCAACAAGCCTCTGCAATAATACCCTTTTTTGTGATTTTTTTTATGGTGCAAAAATTGTGTACTTGGGCAATATTTCACGATGGCCGAAAAAATAATTCAAGCCCTTCATTAGCCAATAACATTTCATGAACGATTAATCTTTGATTGACAGGACCACCAAGCTTTCACCTTGGCAGCCCACTGACCAAGTAATTTCTACAAAAAGTGAAGTATTTTGATTGAAATTCTTCTTTCATGCAGAGTTTGAAGTAAATCGTTTGAACGATTTTTGCTGTAGCAAAGAGCAAATTTTCATTTACGAGCTAAAACGGGAGAAGCATTTTTTGACTCCCCTCTAATCTTTTACTTGCAGAGATCTGCAGAAAACGTATCCAGTTTTACTGGAGGTGTACAAAACGTTTTGCAGACTCGTCAAATGGTGCCTAAGTGTGTTTATATCTATTTATAAATAAATATAGAAAGATTAACTTTTTTAAGAAAGCAAAGCCTGTTTTCTATAAAATTCTGCATTATTATTTACATGATTAAGGTCGTGATTTAGTCCTTGGCGGACAGGGTACTCCGTCGCAAACGTACATCTGTCTCAAAAGTAGTAGTTCATGTGAAGTTACAGAGATCACTGCTGAGCCAGCACTGACCTCTAAAAATGTTGTTCCTTTGTCCACCAGGGCGGCGTACGTAAAGTCCTTTGTCACCCTTATGGATAAAGTCCATACCGGCATACTTTAAAAAAGCGCTCCTAAATAATTTTCAATTTTTTGTTTGTCTTACAAACAATACATACAGCCCAGTATTTCACTCATTGTGTTCTGTAAACATTTACCTCTTTGAAATTTGACATTGTTTTCATTATAATTGCACCGAAGGAAACATAATATATAAAAGTGCATTATGACTAACATGCAATATGTTCCTACAACTAACCATGTAACATGGTCTTTAATGTGACTGAGTGGTCCTGGTGATAATACAATCTGCAAGCTAAAGGAGGATTGGTTTGTAAATGTCACCAGACCCTCGCAATAGTAATACAGGCACATACTGTAAGGTAAACATCATAGATTGTTATATTACATCTTTTTTTTTTGGTGCAGTCATCATGGAACCCATTTTCTTTATCAACCAGGGAAATGTTTATTGAAAAAGCAAGCAAAAACAGACATGACTGGTTGATTCACTACAATAATAATAAGAAAAAAGTATTAATTTAGGTACATGGGTATTGTTTCTGTTAAAGGCACTGTATTCATTAAGTCTCATGTAAAGTAATGCACACTTGTCATGTTTGTTTGCAGGGAAGGTTCTGTGATTGTCCTGACACAGATTGAGTTTAATGACACGCTGGTGCCTTCCGCGGAGAACATCACCAGCACCCTCAATGAGACCGTGGCCAGCGGGGGCCTGGGCAACTTTACAGTGGACTCCACGAGCATCCAATCCAGTGAGTGACTCTGCACTGAGGAGCACCGATTACAGGAGGGTGGGACACATCAAATGGGTGGGCCCAGCACATGGGCGTCTTCCATCAGATGGAAATCAAAAATGAAACAGTTGTGTGAAACAGTTGTTTCGGTCAATGATGACAGAAGAAACTGTGTCATCATTACGTATAATTCTTATCTTGTGCAATTGATTTTTCCACTTTCAAATGGCTTGAGCTTCGAAACTACATAGGATTGTGGATTATCACACCTAACAGAAAGGCAATACCAGTAAACGACCCCGATTGCTGAGCTAGAACATCCATGTCGAGAGGCGTATGTCATGCCTTTTCAGCCCTAGCAGAGAATAGGAGCACATCTTCATTGGCATGCAGATTGTCCCACCCGAGGTTGTAGAGACTGGTAGCATCCTAGAACCCAGAAAGGTTTAAGTACTCAGACACCCCATGACAGAACCAATAGCCCTAGAACCTGGCAGAAGGTCATCCCTCCATGGCCATTAATAACTAACCGGCCCAAGTGATGACAGCAGGCTGGAACCCCGCTGATAATAAAACTGAGGTCCCCTGGCAATAACAGCAGTGCACCACTGCATTGGCATAAACATCAAGGTCCCTAAAACTTGGCATCACGTCGGACCCCCCCACATACTAGTTACTCACTATAATAGTGGCGGAAATAAACAGTCATTAAACTGAGTGATTAATACACTGACAGTGGGTCAGAATCCCACACATCAGACCTTGGCAACAGAATACCTTTTTATTTCAAAACTAAGGGCTCCAGACATTGTTAGGAAACCATAACCCCACTATCATTAAACCTGAGGGCTCCAGACACTAACAGAAGGTCATAAGCTCACTGTTATTAAAACTAAGGATATTTGAGGCTTAAAATCGGACCGAACCCCCTGGCATTAAAACTGAAATCACTGGCCACTGACCATTCCTGACTGAAAGCAGGCTAGTCTTTCAACTGATCTCCGTGCAGAGCATGGGTTTTGGAGGAGGGTGATGAAAGAATTACTAACAGTTTCCATCATCTGATTGAACTGTAACTCCCTGTTGCCCCTTTTGAAGTTATATTTCACAGCGAGTGAAAACCAGCACCCTCTGTCGTAACCCATTGTAAGTCTAGGATGCCAGCTTATAAAAGTTCAGTGTCCTTCTAGAGCAAAAGTCCTTGCACAGGCCATCAGTTCTAATGTTAAAATAACATTGTTTGTCCCAGGGCAGCAGGTTCTAAAGCTTGCTTCAGACCACTCTCCAACCCTGCATTCTTCCTCTCACCTTCAGCCTTTAATAAGGACATTCCACTCAGTGTATCAACTGTCTCTAGTGTAATTTCACCAAAGGTATCGGAGTGGATACTAAGATGTTGTGTGCTGATTGTCCATTAGGGGCATCTCAGAAAGTGAGATTAGATGACCCATGTACGCAATTACATCACAAGAGGCTCTCTCACAGAAGTAGATAAATGGCTGGGAAAACCCAGTGTTTACAATTTCAATATGTAGTTAATCCCTACAGTGTTATCATCAGCTACAATGCCACATACTGCCTAGCAATCGCTCCATTGTTGTTTTCTGCTGGAAACCAGAGCAAAACAGCTACCAGAGGCCCAGAGATGGCGCTGCATTAAGCCCATTGCAAAGAGCTGGCATACAATGCCACCACAAATGTCCAATAAAAGGTGCCATACTGCAAAGTTTTGCTCAGAAATGTCTTGTTGCTGTGGTCCAGGAGATCAAAATATTGTTTTGCATGCGGTTCTAAAAATCCTTGCACTGGAGCTGCTATGATTGCAGACATGGTTTCCACATCTTAACATGTTTCAGCATTGTCAGCCACACCACCGACTACTTATTGTTCACTATTATGTCAACTTTACCTCCCCAGTGCTGTAACTAGGGAGTGGGAGATACAGAGTCTGGCAGACGGTGGTGTGTGGTGGATAAACAGGGGCTGACAGGCAACTAGTCTGGTAATGCTTCAATTCCGTACCAATAATCTTAATTACTTCCTCTTCTGTGACCTGAGAATACCAGACATTAAGTGGGGTTGTAGGACTGGGACAAAATAGCATCAAACTAGGAGTAATGAAGATTACTGGTAAGTAATCACAGCATTACCACCATGTTATCCATTCCTCATTCTAAGGATATGCGGGTGTAGAAAGGTCAAGATTCTTTTTCTGCTGACAGACATCCCATTTAATATATACACATTAACAAGCCTTGGTAGAGCACAAATGCATTTTCCATTGAGGTAACAATACAGTAGACAAAGCTGTCTTACAAAGGATTGTGTGACCAGATAGCTGACACCTACCTTTTAGTTCTGAATAAATGTATGAGGATTAGACCATGTGGCTGCCCTACAGAACTCAGAAAATGAGACTTCCTTAGCCTAGCCTAAGGTATTACAACCCCTGTAGTTTTTCTTCCCAATATATCAAGAGGAAATGTGTGGATCTAACCCATCTGGTAATCATAGAAGTAGAGGGCTTTGAACCGCTCTTCCCCGAACCAAAAGTTATCAAGAGAGAAGCAGAAGAAAACCTCGGACGTCCTTTCAAATAAATGATCAACAGGGTTTGGAACTTTGCTTCCTCCTCTGAGTAAGGAAAATGAAAAATCCATGTAAAACAATCTCCTGCTTAAGAGGAATCTTAGAATGAACGTTATGACAAACATCTGGATGTGGCCTAAGAATCACCCAGTCTGACAGACTTAAAAGATAGGGACACTCTACAGTAAAAGGATTTATTTCAGCAAGGCATCTAGCCAAGGTGACAGAAAAAAGAAATGCCGCCTTAATAATTAGTCAAATGAAAGGACTTGACTCCAATGGCTTGAATATAGTCACTTGAAGCCTTCTTAATACCAATTGCAAATCCAATGCCAGTACATGAGGATGACAAACTAGCCTCCTAACCTCAAACCTTTTCAAAAGACAGGTCACAAGAGCATTGGCAATGGTCATGAGTCTCTTGATTCATCACAAACTCGAATGGCTGCTCATTGGACTTCAAAAATCTTCTCTTAAGAAATACAAAATCAGAAAAGGATTATCAGTTTATCAACTTGAGAAATGCAACCAATGCCAGTAATATGATGCCCCAATTGTTGGTCTGCAACTCGGCTGGATGCTGTCTACTATGCTCTATGAACAGCCATAATGCTGCAGAGCTAGCTTTTCACTACCGATCTGGCTACAAGGTGGCTAAGGAAGCTCTGGCCAGAGCAGTGGATCCTGAAATCTCACAGGTAAACCTTGTGCAAGTTGTTTCAATACTGGGAACCATGACCTCCTTTCCAAGAATGGGGCTGCTTAAATAACCTGTACCCTCTCCCTCTAAATCATCCTTCAGGAGGGCTGAGGATTGGAGGAAAAGGATATAGAAGACTCCAAGGCCAAAGAAACGAATTGGTGCGAGTCGATGGCTGCTGGGACAAAGGAGGGGAAGGAGAGTGTCTTCTCTGGACGCACAAAGATCAAGTGTTGGGAGACTTAACTGGGCTGTTGTGATATGAACCACCGTAGTGTGCAGATGGAAATCCACTGATGATGGGAAGTCCCTGCTGAGGCAATCTGTCGCTACATTATGCAGTCCTGCCAGATAAGATGCCATAAAGGTCAGCAGGTTCTGTTCTGCCCATATTCCAAAGGAGTGAAAAATTCTCTGTGGAACCCATTTGTTCCCTAACAAGTCCTGAGACATTTCTGAAGAGTCACGATCCTGTACTTTGGATGAAACAGCTTTCCCAGTTCTTTGGAGAATTATGCTCCTATAACATTTCACTCTTGCACCTGAAACACTTGCAGCTTCTCCAAGTACAGAATTAATCGTAATTCTTGTAGACACCGGCAAACATTCTCTGTATCATGGGCCTTTAAAAGGTAAGAAGCACGGATTAGCCACTCGTCCAAATATGAAAAAATAAAATTTGGATACCCTGATTTGAAGATAGGCTAACTAAAGGACAAGTACTTTCATAAACATTTGTGGTTTGACCCACAGCCAAGTGAATGTACTTTCGAAATGAAGACCGGATTGGTGTATTATTGCAGGCATCTTAAAGATCTAGGGCCTTATTTATGAAAAGTTAGTGCCATGTTTATGTCATTTTTTGACGCAAAAGCAGCGCAAACTTACAGAATATAATATGTATATATATTTTGTAAGTTTGCGCCGCTTTTGCGTCAAAAAATGACGTAAACGTGGCAGTAACTTTTCATAAATCAGACCCCTAGTGTTGTCAAAAAGTCTCCTTCCCTGTGGATTCACAAGGTGAAATTTACTTCCAGGATGGATGGTATATACCAACCATAAGTGAAAGGAAGAAATAGGCAGGAGAGGGTCTGGGACTATCTGTCACAGTGGAATGGCAGCAGATATAGCGTGGGATGGATAAAATGGGTGTCACCCACCCCTATGTAAAATAAGGGCAGTGTAGAGGTAAGCAGACACAAAATATGGAGCTAAAGTGGAACATACATAGTGGTAAATGAGTAAATGACCCACATATGTAAATATGTCAATTTCATGCAGCGTCGCGTTGCCAGTGGTGGTTTAAGTTTAATTTTAAGTATTGTATTAACAGATTGTATTAACAAGCGTCTGCACACCAATAAGATATTCTGTTACAAGAGCTTGGAGTAGAAGTGACCCATGGCAACACTTTACTGTATTAAAGTCAAATCTGTTCCAATATTGGAATGAAACAGTTTTGACAGAACGCTCACATTGTGAGAGATTGCTTTGAGTTTCTCACTGACATCACAAACAAATCCAATGTTTTGATGAGTAGGAAATTCAGAAACGGGCAAAAATAAATCTTCCCAGTAGTCACCTATTGTATGCACATTTTATAGCTCTCACCCAGTCACCTATGTCTGAGAGCAGGCTTCTCTCTGTAATCAGCGCCAAGAAGGGTTGCACTTTCACGCGTGATGCAGGAAGACATATTGGTCGCTGTAGCGGTTGAGCAGCGAAAATGCCTCCCGCTGCACTGTAGCTGTAAAGTGCATGCAGAGCTTTACGGAACTCCGAAAATTAATTCACAGAATTATTAGATAAAATACTGGCATTACGACGATAGAAAATAACATGCATTTTGTTACTGGACAGTCAAAGCAAACTACAAAATTCTGCATTTTCTTTCCTTATGCCTGAATCCTCAATACAACCTCCTGCTGTCTAATGACATCAGCAAATTATATACAAATTCATTTAAATTATATACAAATTCAATATATAATAACAATATTAATAACCCAGCTAACACACTTTGACTGTTTTGCTGGTAAAAATCAGCCAGAAGTCTGAAGACATTTTAGCATGAAAATATGACGAGTGCCCCTGATGTGCTGCTCTCTTGGTGATTGTGTTGAAGGCCAACGTTTCATGTTATTGAGCCTTTCTGCGGTTTCCAGTGGGTCCTGGGTGTTCAGTCCTATGATTTGGGTAGAATCGGTTTTTAAGGGCACGATACCTATAAGAAACACTTTACAAAACAATTGTGTGAAACCTGTTCACTAAGAAAAGTAGCGGAAAGTTGAGGAGAAGGATCCAGTATGTTGGTAAGTCTTCAAGGTAGGAGAACTCCACAAACCAAGTCAAAGTCCAACATAGTGGTGCCCAAGGCTGCAAGAGTTCACACATATCTGAATATTCAAACAGGGATAGTATCAGGGGGTGGGCTGAGAAACGAGTGGGCACCCAGGGTCCAATCCTAATGACTCTGATTGCTGGCCTGTGCTCTCAGGCAAGTTTTGGAGTTAGGAAAGTGAAATTCATGCTCATCTAGGACCATTTTTTGAAGTCACCAGATTGTGTTTTCAGCCTTGCCTTAGGATCACTGAAGCAGGAGGATGTACCGGGTGGGCTTCTTACAGGCAACCTTATGACCTTAATACCAGAGGATAACTGAGCGTCTGATTTATGAATGGTCAGTAAGCAAAGTGAGCCAGTGTGGCTCATGTGAATTAGTGGTG
This sequence comes from Pleurodeles waltl, assembly GCF_031143425.1. Classification (NCBI taxonomy): domain Eukaryota; kingdom Metazoa; phylum Chordata; class Amphibia; order Caudata; family Salamandridae; genus Pleurodeles; species Pleurodeles waltl. The sequence continues at coordinate 191,990,989 of NC_090440.1, read as the reverse complement.
GTAATATAGGAAGAGGAAGTGGTGGCTGAAGGGACTTAGAGGTGCAACATGCATTGATGAAGAGGAGAAGTGATTATACAACGGGATTTATTCTCTCATTGGTTCTTACTAGATTCTTAAACTCCCTCTGCTACAAGTATAAATTTGTTTAAATACTTCTTTGTCTTCAAGGTACCACATCTCCTACTTCAACAACCAGCTCGCCGCCATCTGTAACATCAGTTTCATCATCATCATCCTCATCTGCAAACAATGCAATACAAACTATTATGACCAATTCACCATTTGCAAGCACTACACCTCTAACTGGTATGACTAATTCATCATTTACAAACACAGCACCTACAGCTAGTGCAACCACTTTATCATTTACAAACACAGTGTCTCCAACTAGTACTACCAATTCATCATTTACAAATACAGTGTCTCCAACTAGCATGACTAATTCATCATTTGCAAGCACAGCATCTCAAGCTAGCACAGCCAATATATCATTTACAAACACAGTGCCTCCAACCAGCACAACCAATTCAACATTTACAAACACAGTGTCTTCAGCTAGTATAACCAATTCATCATTTCCAAGCACAGCATCTCAAGCTAGCATGACAAATTCATCATTCACAAACACAGTGATTCCAACTAGTACAACTGAGTCATCATTTCCAAACACAGTGTCTCCAAACATTACAGCCAATTCATCATTTACAAACATGGTGTCTCCAACTTCCATGACTAATTCATCATTCACAAATACTGCAGTACCAACTACTACAATCAGTTCACCATTTACAAACACAGCATCTCAAGCTAGTACAACAAATTCATCATTTACAAATACTACATATCTAACTGTTATGACAAATTCATTACCCATGAGCACTGCATCTCCACCTGCTACAGCAAATTCTACTTCTGCGAAAACTACATCTCAACAGACTACAATCAATTCATCATCAGCATCTTTCACTTCTGGAGCTCAGTCTTCAATTTCAGTGTCGACAGAAGGAGCCACTTCCAGCAATGGGACAGCTGTAACAAACCTAGGGTCAACTACATCCAACGCAACTGTGACTGTGGCTCCTCTTCTCATTCTGCCTTTGACCTTTAAAATTACAAATGCAAATTACACTCACAATCTGGAGGATCCTAACTCGGTGGAGTTCAAAAATTTGAAGAACCGTCTTGAATCTTTGGTAATTACTGATACATTTTTTAATTGGTTAGCCGAATGAAAAGTGTCTTGTGTGTAAAAGGGTTGTTGTCAAAGACTGAAAGAATGGGATGTCCACAGTATGTAGATGTGATAATAGAGCAAAGATTGAAGTCAATACAGTAAACTTTCATTCATTAGTCTTGTAGAAACAGCAAACACATTATCCTTTTGTGGGTAGTTCCAAGACTAAGGCAGTCAACTGTCGACCTGAAGCATACATTCTTTAACAGAGAACCAGTAGAGCCCATTTAACACCACAGCCAGCTCAGAGAGCAGTGATTGCACCTGGATTAAGCCCCTGCCACACCATGGATGACAGTAGTAAAACCTTAGGGCCTTATTTAGAGTTATGGTGGGTGGGATACTCTGTCAAAACATGGCAGATTATGCTCCGCCATATTACCAATGCCCATGGCTATAATGCACTTGTAATACAGCATACAGGACATATGCCACATTTGTGACAAGAGTATCCCATCCACCACACTCCAAATAAGGCCCTTAGCCTTCTGCAAATTACACTTTAGTTAATGAGCAGAGTCCCAGTACCCACTTTCAGGGGCAGCGATCCTGATACATTATGTCCTTTCTCCAATAACATTTTGGTGTGTACCACATGAGCTACTTGAGGTTCTTACCATGTCCGTGACTTTTTAATTCTTCCTTCTGAAGTTGTAAAAGATTTTCAATAACTGCAATGTTGTGTCCTGCACACAGTGTTTGACTGTTGTTTGGGGAGCCTGGAGGGCCAGTGTGCGGACTTGTCATTTTCTTGTCTCGTCCAGTGATGGACAGGGAAAAAAAAAGCCCAAACACTAGTACTTTCAAGCTGGATCATCTAGCGGTGTCAGCCTACCAGAAAAGCCAATCCAACAGTACCTGTACAAACAATATTTACAGAGTGTGTATAGTCTACCTGACAACAAGAACTGTCTTTTGTTAAATCCTATGGCACATTATGCCCAGGCCCTCAGGGTTGGGTTGTTCAAGTGAATTCTTGTGTGTAGGGAAGCAAATGTGTACAGTGCAGATACCCTTGCCATGGAGTGCCCTGGATATTCCCTACTACATTCCCCCCTAGAAAATCTCTGTGGAAGCATCAGATCTTGTTTCAGGGCTGATCCCTCTAAGGGATGAAGAACATAACGTTCAGTTCTGTAGAACATGCACCATTACATGTTTAATGAGGTTAAGAAACCTGAACATTAGGTAGTATTTGGACACATTCAACAATAACTCAATGAAAATAAAATGGTGTAATTTCCTCCATAGAGTCAACACTTGGATTCCCCACTCGCTTGATGTGGTAGTGCAGTTTAAACATTCTCTTTCCCTCTGGTGCACGTCTTCCTCTCCCTGGTATTCTGAGGAGCTGAAAGTGTTCAATTGGCATTGCAGACCTCTGTAACACTGCTGATGTAGTTTCTGTAATCTTTTTGACAGAAAGACTATACCACAGCCATCAAACACTACCACTGGCTAATATGCGAAGCTTGCACCTCTTACTAAGCAAAGAAAATTGATGCTTCATGCAAAATGTTCTTTGTTGGTAAAGAGCTACGGTTTTATCCCATTTGGCTTGCAGCTCCACTATCCCAGCTTCACAGGAAAATGTGCCAGGAGCTTCCATTTTTCTTTTCTAACAAAATCCCTACCATTCAGACAGAGTTTGCCCCTCAAACATCTCTGGAACATAACACCTTTAATTTACTTGATGTCTACGACACTGGGTACTGTTTTTCACTCTGTATCGATCAACACTGTCTCTAACCTGGGCATCAGTAATCAGGCCTGGCTTAGAGATCAGTTATTTTCTCTCTTCTATAACTCAGTCTGTTTTATTCCCCAATTTCATGTCCTCCCTAATTCAACTCAGCTGTGTGGTTTCTCAGAGCTGATCTGTGAGCCTCACACTCTTTAATGCCTGCATGTCTCCAAAAGTGAACCTCTTCTGTTCTTTTGGTCTCAATGTTGTGTGCAACGTGGACAGTCTGAGATTATTTTCTTCATTTCCAAAGGCCTAAACCTGAAGGCATCTAATTTCCACATTTGAGTGAGTGCTCTCACCTTCTAGAAGCAGAACAATTGCCTCAAATTAGATGGAACAAAAACAGCATGTTTGATGTCCTGTGCCTGGCCCCTCGGCCAAATCATTGGGTATCATATTCGACCAGCTCCTTTCATTCTTCCTTCAGATCAACCACGTCTCCAGGCTCTGCTTCATCTTCCTTAGAATGTTTAGAAAAATTGTTCTTTTACTGGACTCCTGCGTAAATCAATCATCCACTCTCTTATCACATCAAACTTGATTACAGCGACTCCATTTACCTTGGACTGTCTAGCTACCTTATCCAGCACCAAACAAACATTCAAAACTCTGAAGCTCATTGCATTTTGAACCTTCCTGTAGCTGCCCCATCTCACACCACCTCAATGACCTTCATTGTTTTCCTATCAGTCAACACTCTAAATGTAATGCCCTGTGCCTAGTTCATAGAGCTTTCTCTGACACTGGAACAAATTTAGATTGTACTCTATTGCCCACTGCCTTTGTTGTTCTTTAGCAAAACTCACCACAGTCTTGCTCTTCAAATCTTATTTGGGGGTTCACTCTTTTCATATATTGCTTTTATGGTCTGGATTCAGTCACCCTCTCTTTGAAATCTTTGTCTTGTCATTTGCCAATTCAAAAGCAACTCAAGGCTTTTTTTCCAACCTGAATCCTCTCGGTGAGTCCTGCAGAACCCATGTTCCTATTAGCTTCAGGGCGCACCTCGTGGCATTTGTTGCACTCTGCTCTGTAGATATGTCTTAATAATAATAGTTTCCCACTTTTGAGATGGTTATGTGGTGCTGCATTAAAACCCATATACGACTTTCATTTACATCAAAGTATAGCCCCCTTCATTCATAAATCCATGCACTGCTGACAAATGTTGGCCTTGAAATGTGAAGAATGGTTTTGAAGTACTGTTGTCTGACCACGTCTTGTTTCTAATCCACAGCTAGCACCATTGTACAAGGCAAGTCTTCCTAACTGCCAAGGAGTAAGAGTGACAGGGTTCAGGTACGTATTTTGTATTTCACAATGAGTATATCCATTGCATCTGAATTGAGACAAGTTCTTCATATGCTGTGATGAGGGTGACTATGCTCCGGTATGAAGGACAATGCAAGCCAGACAGGTGCTAATAATATGAGAATCACACTAGGTGCAGTGAAGGTGTTCCATTTCTCCAGGTGTAACAGAGGAAAACCACAATTCAAAAGCAGAAATGCATGAATGATTACTTAGCGTGTGATCAATGGAAGGTAGAGTATAATTTCTACCATTGGTGTACTTTCCACCAGGGGATTCTCTGCTGGAAGGTGAATCGCTGCAAAGAGCAATTGGATGTAGCTTGCTGATAGTAATTCTCCCTGCCGAGTCATAGATTTTAAAGTTATGAAAGACTGTATGCTGGTTCCCTTTTTTAAACAGACCATTTTAGTACAAACAAGCACTGCTGGTGTCACACTATATGAACTTATGCATATATGAACTGAGGCAGAAGCAGTCCAAAAGGTGTGTACAGTATTTTAATTTAAGCATAGACATTGCAATCTGAAACACAATTTAAAACACACATTTGTATACACAAATACAAGCAGCGGGTAAAATGTAAATTTAGGTAGAGAGTTTGTTTTATTCATTGCTTTTGTACAGCTCTCATACATTCAGATCAGTAATTCCTAAGTGTCAGTAGAAGTATTACTGGGGTAAGGAAAGAGGGAACAAGCAACAAGGGGTACATGCTGAATCAACTCTGAAAGCTTGGCAGACTATGTGGGAGTTTAAGTAACTACAGGATTTCCCAATGCCAGACTGGAAGGGAAAAAGCAGATACATTGACTTCAAGTGTGAGACTCTTGGAGAGCAGTGATCTTCACCAAACCTATCTCAGTAGAAGTAAGAGGAGATTTTGGGAAGCTGAGCTTCGGCGTCTAGTTAGACGAGATATGCCTAGAAGTTTGAAAAGAGAAACATGCAGAAGTCATGTGCTTGTGTAGTGATCCGAAGCTTACTTCTACTTGCCATTTCCTTTCAAATGGTGGCTGAATCTCTTTAAAATCTGCATTTGTTAGCTCAGCACGTTATTCATTATTAGTGTATGTTCCTAAAGGGAACCACCCGCAAGTCATACCTTTTTAGAGACATTGTTACATTCTGCTCAACCCCCTCTTTGGATCAAACATTAATGTGAATTAATGAATGATACATTTGAAGAGCACATAGCTACCCGAACAAGACCTCCAGGGGATAAGACCAAGGATGATCAACTCAGAACAGGAAACTTAATCGCTATTGAAGAGACAGGTTTTTACCTTATTTTGAAAAATGCTTTTCGAAGTCAGCAGCTGGGTGCCAGCTGATAGCACATTTCAATGCATTGCTGTCAGATAGACAAAGGAAAAGGAAAAGCTACCATCCATGCACAGGGAATGTGCAGTACTTCAAAGAGCTTAGTCTCCTGTGATCTGAAGATGCCATCAGGATTGTACCGTTGAACGAGATTTAAACAACAAGTGGTGTCCTTGCAAGACATAGCTATGATTGTTAAAGTAAGGGCTTTAAACACAATCTTCTTGTGTATGGGAGCCACTGAAGATTTTTCAGATGAAAGGCGATAGGATGAAGGCTTGGAATGCTCAGAGTAAGAAGCACTGCAGCATTCTCAGCTTCCTGAAACTGATAGAGCAGATACTGCAGTCTCAGCAAAGTGAAACGCTTTGCTGAGACTGCAGTAATTTGTGAGGAGAGGGATAGGTTCTTATCCACTCGGAACCCTAAGTTCCTAGCAGATTGCGAAGGAACAGGTGGCTGGCCACGTTCTGGTGGTGACCAAGTACATGCCCAAGCTGAACAAGGTTGACCAAAGATAATAACTTCTATTTTTTGTTCACCTCGAGGCAAATGCCTGAGTTGCTACTGAGAAGTTTTATGGTCTCAATACAATATATGTAATGGAAAAAATAATCTTGGTGCCGTCCACATATGAGATGATATTGAGTCGAAAGACTGCACCAGCTCTGGTGAAGGGACCGTATAGGTATTGAATAGATATTAAATAAAGATGAGCTCAATTGCCCCCCCACCAAAAAATAAATTAAAGCAGCTTAGTAGAGTATTTAAAAGGCTAGACTGTGGCAATCTGTGCTTGATCCTTGATAAAAGAGCATGTCTATTTTTGAGCTACCCAACTTAAAAATGCAATAGTGTAGAATGTATGGACGAACCTATTAAACACTGCAGAGAAGTGGAACTAGTGCTGCTGAAGCACCTTAGTCTAATAAAGTACAGACATGTTCTGTGAGAGAAAGAAGAGATGATTATGTGCTATGATACTGTACAAAAGCACACTGAGAACTGGCAAGCAGAGAATTAGATTCTGGATATTTTGAGAGTTGACAATTGACAGATTTTTCCAGAATTGTGTTGGTCAATAAAAGAACAGCAACATGTCTGTAGAAAGACAACATTAAGGAACCGACAGAAGGGTTTGTTTTTTCAGAAGAAGGCTCACATGTGTCAGTGTTTCCACTGAAGAAGGACTAGGGCTGAGTGTAGTGAGATGTTAAGTATCTGAGAAAGCAAAAGGATTACTATTTCCTTAACTTCAGACAAAAATGTGAGGGGCACGGGGATAAGATGAAGAACTTGATTTGCTTACTGTAATGGCCAGAGACCCATTTTATCAGCGCCTGCACCAATACTCATGATCATTTCAGTCCATCATTTCTTTCCAATTTGACCACCTTTGGTATGTTTCCTGAGGATGTGTACACCTCACAAAACCAGTTAGTTGAATTTAATTTCTGAAAAAAGTGTTTTAAAGTTTTCCTTTCTATAGTTGGGACCACACTATAAATTGGTAAAAGTGAATTAAAGTCCATGTAACATAACACTCACTTGCAATGTTTATTCTCAGGAGTGGCTCTGTAATTGTGGAAGCAGAGGTTGATTTTAACAGCGCGTCGCCGGTCCCTACTGCACAGGATATCATCAACACTCTCAATACGTCTGTGGCCAATAACAGCAGTGCCCTGGCAGAGTTTGTAGTGGACAGCACAACCATTGAATCCAAAAGTAAGTAACTCATCTTCAAAATCTACTATTACGGGGTTTTAAAGATGACGATGCAAGGAGGCTAGCACTCACATATTTCCCTCAAATTGAACATAATTGAAAGCCAAGTATTTCATTTCAAATGAATAGTGCATATCTGGCACCTTAAAGGGAAGCATCCTGATGATTGGGATTTGTGTTTATTCCTACGACATTTGGCAAATTAGAGTTCTCCTCTGGGTCAGTCTCACGTCATATTGTTTTCCCTTTTCTTACTACTCATTTCTGTAAACCTCCTACTTGAAAGTTTGGCATTCAGCCTGGTTTTCCCTAGGTTGAGACAAACACAGCAAACATGTTTAGAAGCAAATTCCTGATGTTGCTTAATATACTTTGCTGCTCATACCATCACCAGCTCTCACACTTCAATCATCAAAGGAATGGTTGAAAGACCCTAAAATCTGACATTGCCTTCGATTCAGAGGCTTTTCATTGTAGTCTCTATAAAATGTACTTGTGTGCCACAGCTTGAACACATCAACAGAAATTAATTATTTTCTGTTATTACACTTGAAAATAATCCTGTGCATTTTCGTCTCCTTTGAGTTTGGGACTTTGTGAACAGAAAGGGCTGAGGGAAATAGTGACTTCACCTCTTTCCACATGGTCATTACTCCATGTACAGGTTATGTATCCCATCCTTCTTCTGAGTAATTTAAACTGAAAGTTAAAGGATAGAAAATTGAGTTCACCTTCTCTTGTGCAAGATGGGGAGGTAGACAGATACCCTAAAACCACCCAGTTTCTGCATCTCTCATTCCTATACTGTTCTATGGTCCAAGACAAAAGTTACCTCACAATCGACTTACCACCTAAATAGTATTCCTATATCAACTATGTAAAGCCGAAAATTAATGTGAAGGGACGTGAAGGCTTTCAGGTCATTTTTTAACTTTCTCTGATCAGATCACTCTGAAAGAACAGAATGCTCAGGTGTCATATTTCATAGCAAGCATTACAGCAGGGTGTTGACAGTGTTATAGACACAGGATGCTGACCCAGTTACTGCCTATTCCTTGGGGTATATCTCTCTGTGGGACTCCAGTGTCACAAGAGGATTGCGCCTCCTGGTATGGTGTTCACCTTAGGAACACTAGTTACTCCTAGTGCCCATGCCTTACAACTAAAGATATAAAGTATTACCATTTTACATCTAGAGAGCCCTTTTAAATATGATATCACTACTAAGTTCCACATGTGTACTCTCCTTTCGTGAAGATGGACTACAAGCTTGTCCCGTCTGATGTCACTGGCAAAGCAATGGCCCATTCTTAGCTCAGTATGCCACTTGAGTTAATGGTGAATATTTATAGTGCAACCGAGCTGCCATACGAATAATGTGCCACGATCCATGACTTTTAGCCCTAACAGTTCATTTAAACAGGGCATGCTCAATTTTGCAAAAATCTTAAGTCGAATGTCATTACCTTTAGTGGAGATGGTGCTCACACCAGGTGTAATCATACATTACATAAACCTGCACTGACCATAAGAAAATGTACTCCTGCCATTTTAGTGTTTTAGTTCCCAATACAGCTCTTTGCTAGCACTCTTCGCTACTTTCTATCAGGAAAACACCTCCTCACATGCTGTCCATGCTATATAAGCTTATTATAATGGCTGGTCCCTGACAGTGCCAGGCAGTTTCTTAATACATGGAATGAGGAGCTCTTGTTTTGCAGAGCATTTTATTTCCATCCCTTCCTTCTTCCAATCGAAGGCGGCCATATGCAGAAACAGCAACATTCCCTGCAGTTTTGCATCCTCTTACTGGAGATGGGAAAATGGATTTCGCTAACCCTACTTTTAACATAGTAGTCCAAGGTGTTAGCAACTTTCTAAAAAGCTTTCAAACTTCTATCTTTGTCAGCTCCTATGAGATGACATGATAAACATTAGTCATGCATATATTTATTTTTTATTTGCTTTTTTATTTTTGAGATTTTGTTAATTCCTAGGAAAAGAACTGCATGTAACTTCAACCAAGGCCAAACTGGGCAACCAAAAGCAGCCCTGACAAAATATATGCTCAAATCAGATCTGCTCCATTCGTCTCCTTGTGAAATTTCTCTTTTTCCATATTTCCATCTTTCTTTCTTTCCATCCATCCATCCTCTTTCTGTCACCTTTTTTCTCTCTCTCTTCTCAATCTCGGATGGCTTTCTCTAACTTCCTCCTCCTCGCCCATTCTTCCTCTCTGTCTTGAAGCTTTCCAGTGCCTGCTGCAATTAGCCTCAAGGAACTAGGAAAAGTGACAGGCACCAAGGTGGCTTGGGCTTTTAAAAACCACCTTCCAAGGGACCTAGCCCACTGGGAAAATCCCCAGTTGAATAAAAGACCTGCCCATCCCTGAGTTCAAGTGGAAAACCAACACAAGCATATACAATAAGGGATAAACACGGTGTTAGATGTATTTTTAGTGTAAAAATCAAATCAAAATGAAGCTTGCAAAAATGCAGGGGTCAGTTAATATATCCAGCTAGCATGTTTGACTGGCCCATGTTACTGACCAAAACCAGCCTAAGGTCTGCTGCATTTTGTTTTGCAAATATAAGGAGGGCCACCAATATAATAGTCATGTGGTGCACTCAGTTCATAATGGCTTAAGAGCCCGGGTTCCAGTATGAGGATGGGTGTGTTAGAGTGAGGGTCAACTTCAGCCTTGTGACCAAAGAATGGATGAGTATTTGAGTGAAACTTGTGGGTGAGTTGTCAAAAGTCTAAGTGTGCAAAAGTGGGTCAGATATGGTAGTGTTGGCAAGAGGACATAAAAGTGTGGCCAGAGGTAATGAGTTGATAGGAACGCTTTGTAAAAGGGGATAATTGTGTGTGTAAAAAGTTGATCAGACAATCTTCTCTCCCTCTCCAAGGTTCCATCCCTGCCACATCTCCAACCAGCTCACCACTACCAACAACTGGAAAGACCACAACTCTAGAAACCCAACCTGTAACACCAACGTCATCACCAGCATCTGCACACAATGCATCACAAACTACTACAACCAATTCATTATTAACAAACACTACATCTCCAATGAGTGTGGGTAATTCATCATTTACAAACACTGCATCTCCAGCTAGTACAACCAATACATTATTTACAAACACTTCATCTCCTGCTAGTACCACTAATTCATCACTTACAAGCACTTCATCTCCAACTAGTATGACCAATACATCACTTACAAGCACTTCACCTCCAGCTAGTACGACCAATACATCATTTACAAACACTTCATCTCCTTCTAGTACGGCTAATTCATCATTTATAAACACTGTATCCCCAACTAGTATGGTCAATTCATCATTTACAAACACTGCATCACCAGCTAGTACGACCAGTACATCATATACAAGCACTTCATCTCCAGCTAGTACGACCAATGCATCATTTACGAACACTTCAGCTCCTGGTAGTACGACTAATTCATCATCTACAAGCACTGCCTTTCCAGCTAGTACGACTAATTCATCATTTACAAACACTGCATCTCTAGCTAGTACAACTAATACATCATTTACAAACACTTCATCTCCGGCTGGTACTGCTAATTCATCATTTACAAACACTGCATCTCCAGCTAGTACAACTAATTCATCATTTACAAACACTTCATCTTCTGTTAGTACAACTAATTCATCATTTACAAATACTGCATCTCCAGCTAGTACAACTAATTCATCATTAACAAACACTTCTTCTCATCCTGATACAAGCTCTGCTTCTGCTAACACTACACCTCAACCACCCACGTTCAATTCATCAACAACACCTCCCTCTTCTGGACCTCAGTCTTCAATCTCAGTATCAACAGCAGGAACCAACTCCAGCCCATTCAGCAATGGCACAGGTGTAACAAATCCAGGGTCATCTTCATCCACTGTCGCCGTGACTGAGGCTCCTCCCCTCATTTTGCCTTTGGCCTTTAGAATCATAAATGAAAGCTTCAGCGACAATTTGAAGAATTCCTCTTCAGTTGAGTTCATAAGGTTGAAGGAAAAACTTGAAGAAGTGGTAAGTACTGATACAGTTTGTAATTACATAGTGGAATTAAATGTTGGATTGGTCTGTTGGCAGTATGTATCTGTCCATCTGTGTAAAATGTTCAGTTCATAATGGACCAGAAATTGAATTGTTGATGGAGTACCAGATGCAAAGTTCTAAAACCATCCCACTGTTCGCAGTGGTTGTCATCACCTTCGTCTTCTATTTTACATTTTCTGTATGCCATACTTGACTTTTCATTGCTATACAACAAATTCTTACATAAATATGAAATGTGAAACACCTGATCTGTAACAGGGAATTAATTCCCTAATAGATACTGATGAAAGATGATGTTTTCATTTTCTTGCAAAAAAATGTTCAGACTGTTCCGATCTAGGTGGTATTGGAAAATATTCATACGGTACCACCCAATTCACAATCCAGTTCAGAATCTGGAAACAATCGTTGTGTCTATTGCCAGTCAATTATGAGCAGTCTAGTCAAACTGGAAATCAATTGACAGGGCTTGCTAAATCTATTACATTCATGAAGCTTTATTCACAGAGGGGTTATTCGGGGTAGACATATGTTTACAATGAAATGTCTTAATTTTAGAGAATAATTCCTGACAGGTGTGAATATTTTTACTACTGCATAAATATATGCCACAAGTGTATGAATTTACACTGTAGTAACCTCATTGAAGGTGTGAGAAGTGGACGAAAGGCATGCTTAGCATTTTAATTCTATGAACACCCACACACGTGTACATTTGTGGGGACTCATCAATTCTGATCCAAACCTTTCCCATCCTTGGTCACATATTTACTCCAGCAACTGATCAGAATGCATTACTTCAGAACTTGGAGAAGATGTAGTGAAAGGTTTGTTTTCAATTGGGAAAATCTTTTCCTTGTGGAGAAAAATAATGGATAAAATATGTGTATTTACATAAAGGGGGTAGTTCCAAAGCGTGTATTTGTACCCTACTAGGGAAATGGAAACCCAAAGAAATTGTCACATGATAGTCCCACTCGTACACCTGAAAACCTACACCTGACTAAGCTTTTCAGACATACTGCTGACATGCTTGTGGATCTCAAAACAGTGTATGAGTGCATTCAAGTGGAAGTGTGAGCCACATGTACTTTTACACCTTTTTGTAAAGCAGCCATATGTGGTAGAAAACACACAATTAAATCACCAGCAACTATTAATTTTGGCACCAAATTAGCCAGCTCATTCTGGTGATTAGTCTTCAGTGCTAGACACACACGCTTAAAAAAGGGAGGTTAACATCCATGGTGAACAAAACGAACAATGCCTAACAAAAGCGATTTAAAAATGAAAATCCGCAATTTGCAAACCACAGTCAGCTCGCTCTACACAGTGTCCACCTTCCTCATCACGGAAGTTGCCAGCAAGAAGGTAGTCAAGGTAGTCTGTTGAGAAATCAAATCTAGGTTGAGAGCAGTAACTCACAGACATTGAGCATGAATTTAGTGGCAAGAAAATTAATACTTAGCACACATTATAGAAGGGCGAGCTGCGTGTGCTGCCTTTAAACTGCCTTGTGGCTGACATGAACCTTTGATCAAATTCATTCAAAACATTCATTCTGGTACTTGAACTATAACCAGCTCTACTTATGAATGTTAGACTTTGAAATGTGAAGAATATTCTTGGAATGGCGATATATGACCATGGTTTGTTTCCTTTCCACAGCTAACACCATTATACAAAGCCAAGTTTCCCAACTGCAAGGGAGTGAGAGTGACAGGCTTCAGGTAAGAATTTTGCATTTCACAAACTTTTTTTATCAGAATTTGCAGATTTTTTTATCAGAATATGCAGATATTTTATCAATTTTCAAAATGTGGTGCCCGATAACAGGTACTAAAGCAGGAATACATATGGTGGGTATTAAGTAGGGGTTCTGGGTGCTTCAAAGAATGCGTACTTTGAAGAAAACCAGATGCCTGAAAACGAAACTCTAATATACATAGCCAGAGGAGAACATTCAGATTTTATATAGACTTTTCAAATGCAAACTGATTAGTGGTTCTCTACAAATGAACAGGTAAGTCTTTCCAAAGGAATACGGCCAATACATAGGAAGCCCTTCCACCCACACACACCTCTTACAACAGGCTCAGTCAGAAAACAGCATGCATACGCTACTATACCAGCTTGTCTTTGAGAGCCTAATGCATGATTTCCATTACCTGAAAGATGATCCTGGCTAACACTGGCAAGGCAACCACTTTCATTTACACAGCTGAGGAGCAATAACAATTGCGCCTAACAGCAATCATAACACGAGATTGCAAGCAAACAGGAGATTGCTGAGAGGTTCAAGGTATAAGGAAGTTGCATAATTTAAGCGATATCTGACTAATGCTGACAAAGCTTTAACCCTCCTGAAAGAAGTTGGAGAGTGGATATTTTTTTTTTATTGTATTAAATGAAAATAACTTTTTCAAACAAGAACAACTTGAATTTAAATACAGTGGAACAAATTGCAAGTTTCAGGCTATTTCCACTAGGTCCTAGCAAATTCCGAATACAAATGGCCAAAAGGCTTTGTTTTCCAAATGGTCAGTTACCACATATCCCGCCACATTAGAGTTTAGTTTAAGCCAGACACCACTCATCCACTCTCTTTCCTTCACAACGCACTGCTGTAAGTTTTCTGCATCCATCTCCAGATGATCTGTGTATCATCAGAGTAAATACAAAAACAGGGGACTGAAGACCAAATAAAATAAGCCAGATGTTCAACATATACATTAAATAGGCTGCAGATCAGTGAGGAAATTTGGGGATCCAAGAAGTAAGATTTTCTGTGTTGGACATACAAGAATGCAACCACACTCTTTGAAGTCTATTTTACAGAAATTACCAAACCATCCCAAGACAGTACTGGTTATGTCACTAGCCCAAAGGTGATTGTTAGACCTGACAGCCTTAGGGTGGTCACCCCTAACTTTTTGCCTGCCTCCCTTCACTTTTTATGAACTGTTTTTGCTGGTTTTAAGACTCTTTGCACTTTACCACTGCTAACCAGTGCTAAAGTGCATATGCTCTCTCCCTTTAAACATCGTAAAATTGGATCATGCCCAATTGGATTACTTAATTTACTTATAAGTCCCTAGTAAAGTGCACTATAGGTACCCACGGCATGTAGATTAAATGCTACTAGTGAGCCAGCAGCCCTGATTGTGCCACTCACTTAAGTAGCTCCTTAACCTTGTCTCAGGCCTGCCATTGCAAGGCCTGTGTGTGCAGTTTCACTGCTAATTCGACTTGGCATTTAAAAGTACTTGCCAAGCCTAAAACCTCCCTTTTGCTACATGTAAGTCACCCCTAAGGTATACCCTAGGTAACTCACAGGGCAGAGTGCTGTGTAGACAAAAGGCAGGACATGTACCTGGGTAATTTACATGTCCTAGTAGTGTAAAACTCCTAAATTAATTTTTACACTGCTGTGAGGCCTGCTCCTTTCATAGGCTAACATTCGGGCTACCCTCATATACTGTTTGATTGGTAGCTGCTGATCTGAAGGGAGTAGGAAGGTCATATTTAGTATGGCCAGAATGGTGATACAAAATCCTGCTGACTGGTGAAGTTGGGTTTAATATTACTATTTTAGAAATGCCACTTTTAGAAAGTGAGCATTTCTCTGCTTAAATCCTTCTGCGCCTTACAATCCACGTCTGGCTGGGTTTAGTTGACCGCTCCCGTTTGCATTCACTCAGATCCACCCCAAACACAGGATACTCAGCCTCACTTGCATACATCTGCATTTTGAATGGGTCTTCCTGGGCTGTGAGGGTGAAGGGCCTGACATTTACATGTCAAAGGACAGTAGCCTGTCCTCACACAAAGGACTGCCACACCCCCTACTGGGACCCTGGTAGACAGGATTGAACTGAAAGGGGGCCTTGTGCACTTCTAAGCCACTCTTCGAAGTCTCCCCCACTTCAAAAGCACATTTGGGTATTTAAACAGGGCCTCTGCCCCTACCAACTCAGACACTTCCTGGAGAAGAGAACCTGAACCAGAACTTGCATCCTGCCAAAAAGAACTGCCTGGCCTCCTAAAGGACTCACCCGTCTGCTTTCTGTGAAGGACTGCTACCTTGCTATTGCCCTGCTGTCTTGCTGCTCTCTGGCTGTGGTAAAGAAATGCTTTCCAAGGGCTTGGCCTGAAGTCACAGGACCAAAGAGACTTCATCTCTACAAGAAGGACTCCTTGTAAGGCAAACTTCGATGCACAGCCTGCCAGAAATTACGCACAGCCTGCACCGTGGTGAAAAATTCACCACACATCGTACTGGAACAATGCAGCCCGACTTTGCATCGAGAAGATCGACGCAGCGCCAGCGTAGCAACCGGATATTCGACACACGGCCCACTGGATTGACGCACAGGCGAGCCGGAACGACGCAGCCCGACTTCCAGAGAGGAATTGACGCAGCGTCTGCTGTGCGGTAGAAATTTAAACGCAACGCCCACGAATCAATGCAGCTCCTGTGACTTCATCCTGCCAGCGCAGGAAATCCATGCATCGTCCCTGGAGCATCCGAAAACCCCACAAACTGAAGAGGATCCACTACCGAGCACTGGAAATCGGCGCACAGCCGCCCCTGCGTGAAAACTAAACAACGCATCGCCGTGTGCGGCCCAAGAGATCGACATACCCCCCTTTGTTTCCACGCATCTCCTCCTCTGTGGTTCTTTGTGGAGATTTTGCATGCGAACCAGGTACTTTGTACTTGAAAAGAGGCATTTATTGTTTTTAAAAGACTTAAGACACTTTATATCACTTTTACAGTGATATCTCAACATATAGTATTGCATTTTAATCGCTTTGATCTGCACCTTATCAGATAAATATTATATATTTTTTCTAAACACTGTGTGGTGTATTTCTATGGTGCTATACTGTGTTATTGCATGATTTATTGCACAAATACTTTACACATTGCCTTCTAAGTTAAGCCTGACTGCTCAGTGCCAAGCTACCAGAGGGTGGGCACAGGATAATTTGGATTGTGTGTGACTTACCCTGACTAGAGTGAGGGTCCTTGCTTAGACAGGGGGTAACCTGACTGCCAACCAAAGACCCCATTTCTAACAGAGATCAATACAAATGTTATGACTGACAGTATCAAGCGGCTTTGGCAAATTAAATGGGATAAGCACATTAAGAGTTTTGCTATATTGACTCATCCCGAGGTCGTCCTGTGATGTGACTGGAGTCGGAACAGTGCTTCTATTTGAGGGAACATGCTTTGTTACAATTCATTAGATCAGTAGATTTCGGGCCAGGTCTGGAATGCTTTGACTCTTGAGCTTCATGAATAGTGACAGGAGAAATATAGGACAAAATATTTGGGTCATTCAAGTCAGCAGAGGATGACTAGTCATGATGGTCACTGTTACTGCTTTAAATGCAGCTGTTAATAATCTGGATGATAAGGAAACTTTTGAAATTCATCTGTGACTAAGGAATATTAGTTCCTCCAATGGTTGCAGGATATCTAAAGAACAGGGTGCCAGGGAAAGGCTGGATTTCAGTGCCAACAGTTCAGTCTGAACCTGATCTTCATATGCAGGATAGAATTGCGGTCAAAATGAGGTTTGGAAGCTCAGTCAGTGAACTATGCCTTCTTGATGTATTCCTTGATTAATTTACTTTTTTTCTAAACAAAGGGCTCCAATTGTTTACAAGGTTCTGCAACTAGAACAATTAGATTTCTCACTGCAGCTGGAGTTACCCTTAACTTAAATATGGTACAACTTTTCCTTAGCCTATTTCCTGCAATTTCAATGTGCTCAGACAGAGAAATTCTGATTGCAAGATTTCCCGAGCTCATCCTTATATAATTTGAAGACCAATCTATAGCCCTCCCTTGTTCTCAGCGTGATCAGCCATTTTCTTTCTTGATTTCAGTCAGTGCCATAACAAAGTTCCCCGCAGCGGGGATGGGGGCGGAGCTCCAGGAGGGGCCCCTCAGCAAAGTACCCTGGCCTGAGAGCTTGTGAATGAGTCTGGGAGGGACGCCCTCCATGTACTTTGCAGGGGGCCCCCCTCAAGTTTCGTTAAGCCAGTGATTTCAGATGAATTGGAAGAGCAATTTGTGGAATCTAGCTCTTACTCTTAGTTTCATGTTTAAAAGTGATAGTTTGCTCCAAATCTGAAGCTAGCCAGGTTGTAAAATCTGGAAATATCACAGAATAATCAGAGACGTTATAAGGCATGTGCACAGGGAGCATTTGCCATGGGCCCCCTAACTTCCAAGCGCCCCCCTGATAATGTAATCTTTCTCTTTCTCTCACTCTTGCTCTCCTTTGTCAACTATTTTAATCAGAACCTTCTACCTCTAATTCTGACTCCATTTCTCTTGTATATGATGAAAGAGGGAAGCAGCAGTTATAGTACATATGCTGAATCAAAGCTGAAGGCTTGTTCGATAAGGTAGGTTTTCAGGTGTATGCAGATTGTGATCGGTATACGGACTTGCATGATCTAGGTCTGCCACACCTCATCCTTCAGTCTTGCTGTTAATTACATTATTGACAAAAAAATAAACACACAACACAAGGTTTTTGATATAGAAGTCTACATATAATGAACCATTGTGTCCTGTGTGGTCCCTCCGTCATGACGGACTCCCAGTGGCATTACACAAACCAAGTCTGCAGCACTCTTTACATATTGCTGCCCAGAGTTGCCACTACATATGATGCAGGTTGACTTCTTGCCCCATGTTCCTTCACCTAGTGACTGTGGCAAAGGCTTTTTAAATATACATTGCTATCAAATAAAGTGAAAGGGTAGAAGATGCTTTCATTTTTTCTTACTTCCTGACCACCAGCACTTCCAGAAATGAAGTCCCAGTGGTGACCCAGGCTGTTTCCTTAGAGCATTGAAACCCTGTCCCTCATGATGCCAGGTCAAATTTCCACCAGTATATAGTGTCAACCACCAAATTAATAGGGAACAGCCTTGGTAGGCTAATCAGCTCTGCTTAGGGGCTCTCTCAATGGCACCTTCCCCTCAGGGTAGATATTGTGGAGAACATTAAAAAAGAATGCTAGCCAAGGCGTAGTGTAGGTCTGCTGCTCCTCTTTTTTCTCCGACTCTGTTAAATACATTATTGGAGAAATATAAACTCATAATACAAGGATTTAGATATGTAGAGGCATATCACTTTTTGTGACACTTCTGCGCAAACCCATCAACCATACCTACGAGGCCACACACAGCCACTTTGCGAGGCTTTGAATAGTCTCATAGATATGGAGTAAGGCAAGGCAGCACAAGTTGATACGTTGCCTTACTCTGCGCCAGGGACTGGTTCTAAGGGCGTTGCCGTGTGTGTGTCCAGGATAGGAATGCACCTTACTGCATAAATACGGTGGATTTCTGCCCTTTCCCCTTGGCGTAGGGCAGCTCAGCAAGATGGCTTGCTGCGTTCCGCTGCCCTGCCCTGTGCCAAATCCCTGTAAATTTGGCCCGTAATACCTTACAACTGGATTGCTTCTTAGTAACAGTAATATAGTAAAGCAGGGAGCTGTTAGGATTAGATTTATAACACATCCTGACCCAAGTAGGTCCCCAAGAGGCATCGACTACCTCCTCCTGTTGTCTTTAACCACTGCACAAAAAGATGACAGCTGGTGAAAATATTTCCTGAAGTCAACCTTTACAGGAAGAAGTAGAGGCAGAGCATTCCAGATGTTAAGTCTTGAGCGTGATCGCCACAAAACCACCTTTGGGATGCAGAGTTTAAGCGTATGTTTGGATCAAGTATGCCTAAAGCAGCTTAAAACACAGATATGTATGCATATAAAGGCGTGTTCTCCTCATAGAAATCTCATTTCTGTTTCTTGTAACTGCAAATGGTAACTCACATACGATATTCATTTTATATATATTTACTGTCTTTACCATTAGTATCACCCCCTCTTGCTAACATCACTAGATATATCCACAGAGGCAGTGGTTCCATCAGCCAAACTCTCCACTGGGTCAAACCATAATTTGGTCAATTTTGTCACATCCTGTTCTATTTTGCTCTGTGTTTTCTAATATGGTTTCTTATTGTTTGTTTAAAGGAGGCTGTGTATACGGCACAAAATCAGTTTACTGCAATTCATTTGTGACATAGAAAGTGTTTCTATGTTTCCCCATTCGCTAGTTGGGGACAAACTGTAAATTGATAATAATACTGAACTGAAGGCCATGAAAAGTAACAAACCCTTGTCATGTTTATTCCAGAAATGGCTCTGTGATTGTCGATGCAGAGGTTGATTTTAACTCCACGTCATCACTCCCTAGTGCACAGGCTATCATCAGTGCACTCAATACGTCCGTGGGCAATAACAGCGGTGTACTGGGAATATATCAAGTGGACAGCACAAGCATCCAGTCCAACAGTGAGTGACTTGGCTTCACTAGCCATTACTATAGAGGTTTAGAAACAATGGAAAAGAATTGTATAGGACTCAGAATGGTGTCTCATTTTGAATGGTTCATTTCTTGTTTTATTTAGTTCTAAACATTTTATAAATTTTTGAAACACAAAAGAAATAACATAGAACAAAACAAAGATAACTTGTATAGTATGGGAAAACAAGACCCCAATACTGATAACATATCACATTGATGAAGGACATCTGGATTCACTCTGGACCATAACCGAAGGATCATGGTTGGAGGGTAATGTCACACCATCTGACCAATTACAGCTTTTCCTAGACCACTTCATCTTTTCCTTGTGGGCCTTTTCTTACTCATCTATATGAGGCTTGTATTTGAGGTATGTGGAAAATAACTTTTCTGAGGGTAGGGGGGATTGGAAGCATCTTGACAAGCACATTTCAGAATACTTTTGTCCTAAAGTGTACCACATGATCAGACTATAGCAGTTCAGATGCTTTTCTTGTGATTAAACCCTTTACCAGCTTGCACTATGTATCACATCATGCAGCAAATAGTTAGTTTGGCTTCAGATCTCAGGATACAACCAACCTTACCTTGCTTTCAACAAAGCTGCATTTTTATGGTAGAGTCCGTAACATGTACCCTTTGTGCCACATTTAGAGCACGTCTGTAAAAATGATATTTTTTCAGATTTCTGAGTGAGAATCTTGGTGGAGAGAAGGGGATGCCAGAATATTGACTTTAGCTCCGTCCTGCTGGTCATTAGTCACCATCTGCCCATGCTTAATGTGACTCAAATTAAATAGAAGAACTCTGCATCCTCCCACTTCTAGAAACCCATTCCTCCCCTTGTTCTGTAAGAAGACAGAACTCCTAAAGTTGATGTAGCACACCCATATAATTAATTCTCAGTAGAAACTGTGTTCATTCCAGTAATGAATATGAACTGAATTGTCGTCTCTTGGGTTGTTTTCAGCTTTCTCTGGTAAAATGTTTCACAACTACTAAACATTACTAGTAAACACCGTTAGTAAAACCAATTAATTTCCGGTCTGAATGCAGTAATGAATTATCTCAACGTTTAGAAAAATTGGATACTTGGAAATTTTCGTTACTGTAAGAAATGAATTCATAGGAGTGTTGACAGCAAACTAATAAGGTAATATTTCCAGCAAGCATGTTTCACTCAAAGACTGACCCATGTTACTGACCAAAACACGCCTAAAGTCTTCTGCATTTTGTTTTACAAATATGAGGAGGGCCACCAATATATTGCTCATGTGGTGCAGTCAGGTCATAATAGCTGAAGAGCCCAGGTTGGGGCACGCTGATTTTGTTCCTGGTCTCTGGCTTATCCTGTGGACTAGTCCTACTTGAGTGTCTTGGAAGGTAATCAAATTTTCAGTGTCAATTAAGTATTGATATATGGTTGGTTTCTAAGTTTCAGGATTGAATGGAAAGAATTTGCAAGGTCATAGGGCGAGCAGTTTTCAAGTAAGGGGACTATAATGGATGTACGTTGAGATAGAGGAGGGAGTGCCCACAGGAACAATTGCAATCTATGGTCAATGGTGCATGAGATCGTAGGCTTTACACAGAGGAATTGTGTGCCTAAATTTCTCTATTAATCATGAGTGATTGATAAAGTGTGTTGAGAAACTAGAAGGAGCCTAATGGTGCCAATTTGTTATGACCCTGCTTCCTTGGTCAATTTCTAGAGAGTTGAAAAAGAGATAATGATGCTTATTCATCAGTATGTTAAATGGCTGTTAGATTCACACAGCCTTGAGCAACCTCACACCAGTATCAGCTAAGTAAGAGAAAGTATAAGGATGGGAGTGTTAGAGGGAGGGTCAACTTCATCCGATGGCCTTGTGACCAAAGAATGGATGAGTACTTGAGTGAAACCTATGGGTGAGTTGTCAAAAGTCTAAGTGTGCAGAAGTGGGCCAGCTGTGTTACTGTTGACAAGAGGACTTAAAAGTGTGGCTTGAGGTAATGAATTAATAGGAACGCTTTGTAAAAGGGGATAATTCATTTAATTGGTGTGTGTGTGTGTGTGTGTGTGTGCGTGCATGTGTGTGTGTGTGCAAAGTTGATCAGAAGATCTTCTTTCTCTCTCCAAGGTTCCACCCCTGCCACATCTACAACCAGCTCACCACTATCAACAACTGGAAAGACCTCAATGGTAGAAACTCAACCTGTAACACCAGTGTCATCACCAGCATCTGCAAACAATGCATCACAAACTACTACAACCAACTTATTATTTACAAACACTACATCGCCAATGAGTATGGGTAATTCATCATTTACAAACACTGCATCTCCAACAAGTACGACCAATACATCACTTACTAGCACTTCCTCTCCAGCTACTACGACCAATACATCATTTACAAACACTTCATCTCCTGCTAGTACAGCCAGTTCATTATTTACAAACACTACATCTCCAATAAGTATGGGTAATTCATCATTTACAAACACTGCATCTCCAACAAGTACGACCAATACATCACTTACTAGCAATTCATCTTCAGCTAGTACAACCAATACATCATTTACAAACACTTTATCTCCTGCTAGTACGACTAATTCATCATTTACAAACACTGCATTTCCAGCTAGTATTGCTAATTCATCATTTACAAACACTGCATCTCCAGCTAGTACAACTAATTCATCATTTACAAACACTTCATCTTCTGCTAGTACGGCTAATTCATCATTTACAAATACTGCATCTCCAGCTAGTACAACTAATTCATCATTAGCAAACACTACTTCTCAACCTGATACAAGTTCTGCTTCTGCTAACACTACCTTTCAACCTACTACGTTCAATTCATCATCAACACCTCCCTCTTCTGGACCTCAGTCTTCAATCTCAGTATCAACAGCAGGAACCAATTCCAGCACATCCAGCAATGGCACAAGTATAACAAATTCAGGATCATCTTCATCTACTGTCGCTATGACTGAGGCTCCTCCCCCCATTTTGCCTTTGGCCTTTAGAATCATAAATGAAAGCTTCAGCGACAATTTGAAGAATTCCTCTTCAGCTGAGTTCATAAGGTTGAAGGAAAAACTTGAAGAAGTGGTAAGTACTGATACAGTTTGTAATTACATAGTGGAATAAAATGTTGGATTGGGCTGTCGGCAGCATGTATCTGTTCCTCTTTGTAAAATGTTCAGTTCATAATGAAGCAGAAATTGAATTGTTGATGCAGTACCAAATGCAAAGTTCTAAAACCATCCCACTGTTCGCAGTGGTTGTCATCACCTTCGTCTTCTTTTTTACATTTTCTGTATGCCATACTTAACTTTTCATTGCTATACAACATATGCTTACATAAATATGGAATGTGAAACACCTGATCTGTAACAGGGAATTAATTCCCTAATAGATACTGGTGAAAGATTATGTTTTCGTTTTCTTGCAAAAAAACGTTCAGCCTGTTTCAGATCTAGGTGGTATTGGAAAATATTCATACGGTACCACCCAATTCACAATCCAGTTCAGAATCTGGAAAAAATGGTTGTGCCTATTGCCAGTCAATTATGAGCAGTCTAGTCAAACTGGAAATCAATTGACAGGGCTTGCTAAATCTATTGCATTCATGAAGCTTAATTCACAAATGGGTTATTGGGGGTAGACGTATGTTTACAATGAAATGTCTTAATTTTACAGAATAATTCCTGACAAGTGTGAATATTTTTACTACTGCATAAATATATGCCACAAGTGTGTAAATTTACACTGTAGTAACCTCATTCAAGGTGTGAGAAGTAGATGAAAGGCATGCTTAGCCTTTGAATTTTATGAGCACCCACAAACGTGTACATTTGTGGGGACTCATCAATTCTGATCCAAACCTTTCCCATCCTTGGTCACATATTTACTCCAGAAACTGATCAGAATGCATTACTTCAGAACTTGGAGAAGATGTAGTGAAAGGTGTGTTTTCAATTGGGAAAATGTTTTCCTTGTGGAGAAAAATAATGGAAAAAATATGTGTATTTACATAAAGGGGGTAGTTCCACAGCGTGTATTTGTACACTACTAGGGAAATGGGAACCCATAGAAATTGTCACATGATAGTCCCAATTGTACACCTGAAAACCTACACCTGACTCAGCTTTCCAGACATACTGATGAAATGCTTGTGGCTCTCAGTGTATGAGTGCATTCAAGTGGAAGTGTGAGCCACATGTACTTTTACACCTTTTTGTAAAGCAGCCATATGATGTAGAAAGCACACAATTAAATAACCAGCAACTATTGATTTTGGCACCAAATTAGCCAGCTCATTCTGGTGACTAGTCTTCAATGCTAGACACACACGGTTAAAAAAGAAGGCTAACATCCATGGTGAACAAAACGAACAATGCCTAACAAAAGCGATTTAAAAAATGGACATCAGTGTGAGAAAACACGGCTGATTGCAGAGGCCCCCTAACTTTTTGCCCCCATTTTCCACTTTTTGCTGGTGTTTTCCTGACTCTGATGGTGCCCTGGGTACTGCTAACCAGTCCCAGGGCCTGTGCTCTGTGTAAAATCAATATGCAAATTAGGCTAATTATAATTGGCTAAGTTAACCTACCTATAAGTCCCTAGTATATGGTAGGGCATGAAGGTTTAGGGACCACAGCATAGGTAGTGCACCCATAGGTGCACTGCTGATGTGCCCAGTGTCATTTTAAAGGCAGGCCTGCCTTGCTGGCTGCTTTTAAATTAAAGTTATATGAAAATTCGACTTTGGAATTAAAAGTAGTTCCAAAGTCTTAAACTACCTTATTTTTACATATAAGTCACCCCTAAGGTGTGCCCTATGTGCCCCTAGGGCTGGGTGCCATGTAACTATAAGCAGGGACCTTATAAAAATAGTTTTATAAGCCCTGGTGAGGTAAAAACAGCCAAATTCGTTTTTCCCCTCATTGTAGTAAATGGGATTCATAGGCTAGAAAGGGGAGACTTTATTTTGATTTTTAAAGTCTCCTTAAATGATGCATACCAAGAGTTTGGTATCAAATTAATTGTTGTAATAAATCCCACAACTTCCAGTTGTGGGATTTAATATAACTTGTTCAGGTAAAGAGTTTTAAACTTCACCTGAAAAGTTGCCAATTTCAGCCCTGCATTGTTTTTGCTGCTGTGCTCTGATTGGCCAGCCTTGAGCAGCTTGACCAAGCTGCCTTGATGAGGTGTGAAGTGGCCTGGCTTCACACAAAGGAATGTGCCTGTGGGAGGGAATCTCCCCTCAGCAGATGGTGAGGCAGGAAGGGGGAGGGCTGCCAAACTGGTCTTCAAAGGCAGAGAAGGACATTTGGAGCAACCAGCAACACCCCCACATCCTGCAACCCCAGACAACTAGGTGCCCCCTTGATTAGATTAGGAGAGGGCAGGAGAGGGGTGTGTTTATGATTTTTAGCCACACCAGTGGGTGGGCTCAGCCAGATGTAACCTCCAAAAATCAGATTCAGCCATGATGGATTTTTAGAGAATGTTGCCTCCTGGGATTGATTTTTGCCACACTTCCCAGGAAGTGGTCATCACAGGGGGAAGGACCCTGCACCTGATTGGAGAACCAGGACCCCCCTGCTTTTCACCCAGGAGCAAAGATAAAACTGGCAGACCTGCACCCACACCTCAGTTCCCTACCACATCCAACAAGAAAGAACAACAGAAGAAGAAGAAGGACTGCCCTGCTGGACCCCTGGCCTGCACTCAGAAGGACTGCACCAGCTGCACACTTGGGCTTCACCACAAGAAGGACTTTGCCTGGCTTCAACTGGTTCAAGGAGGGACTCCCTGTTTGCTACAGGTGAAAAATTGCTATCCAGAGTCCCCTACACCAACTCCTGAAGAAAGCGACCAGCTGACCACTGTCCAGTGGCCAAAAAGGAGTTTGCGCCAGGTGCATTCTGGGAGTTGTAGTCCACACCCCCCAAGGACCATCTCAGAACTTCTGGACCCTTGGGGTGAGCTGTGGACCCCAAAAGAACCTTAAAAGGACATCTGGGAGAAGCCCCAGAAGTTTGGAGAAGTTTGGAGAATTTTTGTAAAAAACTTCATAGAGGGACCGACCTGCCGCGGCAACTCTAGCCGGCTTGCCTCAACCGCGACCCGGCCTGATTTGCTGGTTCGTCCCAGTAAAGAAAATCTCCGAAAAAGAGACTAAGTCCGAAGGTAAAAAGTTGACCGGGACCTTCCAGCCAGCGTATCC
Organism: Pleurodeles waltl; assembly: GCF_031143425.1. Classification (NCBI taxonomy): domain Eukaryota; kingdom Metazoa; phylum Chordata; class Amphibia; order Caudata; family Salamandridae; genus Pleurodeles; species Pleurodeles waltl. The sequence goes on along the minus strand of NC_090440.1, from coordinate 191,964,935 downwards.
GAGGAGGGCTCCATGGACATCGGATCAAGATCCAGGTTTACCCCGGTCGAAGGATTTTCACCTCGAAAAAACGACTAAGTCCGAAGGTAAAAATCTCCACCGAGGATTCCAGCATCGCGTATCCGGAGAAGGGCTCCAGGAGGTCGGATTGGACTGGCAGGTTCGTCCCGCTGAAGAAAAATCTTCGAAAAAGAGACTAAGTGTGAAGGTAAACTTTTAACCAAGGCCTCCCGTGGCCTGTAGCCGAGCAGGGCTCCATCGCGGTCGGCCTTAAACTTTGACTTTGCCCCGGTCGAGGTGCAACCAGATGACCCGATTGGCGCTTTTTGTTTCTAGGCGCTAAAAAAATAATAATTCTTTAGAAATTCATATCTCCGGTTCCCCTTATCCGATTTTATTCGTTTTGGTGTCATTTTAAAGATAAAAATATAATCTATTTTTATAAATTGGTTTTGGATTTTTAAACTGTTTCCTGTGTTTTATTTAATTACTGTTTTGTGATATTTGAATGCTTTACACTCTGTCTCCTAAGTTAAGCCTTGACGCTCGTTGCCAAGCTACCAAGGGTTGAGCTGGGTTTAATTTACTGAGACCTAACTGGACCTTAGTGGAGGTTAGTGGCCTATTGCTAAGTGTAGGTACCTACCTGCCCTTACCAATAACCCATTTTCCAACAATCAGCAATTTGCCAACCACAGTCAGCTCGCTCTACAGTGTCCACCTTCCTCACTACGGAAGTTGCCAGCAGGAAGGTAGTGAAGGTAGTCTGTTGAGAAATCAAACCTAGGTTGTGAGCAGTAATTCACAGACATTCAGCATGAATTAAGTGGCAAGAAAATGAATACTTATCACACATTATAGAAAGGCGAGTTGCGTGTGCTGCCTTAAAACTGCCTTGTGGCTGACATGAACCTTTGGTCAAATTCATTCAAAACATTCATTCTGGTACTTGAACTATAACCAGTTCTCCTTATGAATGTTAGACTTTGAAATGTGAAGAATATTCTTGAAATGGCAACATATATGACCATGGTTTGTTTCCTTTCCACAGCTAACACTATTATACAAAGCCAAGTTTCCCAACTGCAAGGGAGTGAGAGTGACAGGCTTTAGGTAAGAATTTCGCATTTCACAAACTTTTTTATCAGAATTTGCTGATTTTTTTATCAGAATACACAGATTTTTATGTTGAAAATGTGGTGTCCGAGAACAGGTACTAAAGCAGGAATACACATGGTTGGTATTAAGTAGGGGTTCTGGGTGCTTCAAAGAATGCGTACTTTCAAGAACACCAGATGCCTGAAAAGGAAACTCTGATATACATAGCCAGAGGAGAACATTCAGATTTTATATGGGCTTTTCAAATGCAAACTGATTAGTGGTTCTCTACAAATGAACAGGTAAGTCTTTCCAAAGGAATACGGCCAGTACAGAGGAAACCCTTCCACCCACACACACCTCTTGCAACAGGCTCGGTGAGCAAACATCATGCATACTCTACACTACTATATCAGCTTGTCTTTGAGAGCCTAATGCATGATTTCCATTACCTGAAAGGTGATCCTGGCTAACACTGGCAAGGCAACCACTTCCATTTACACAGCTGAGGAGCAATAACAATTGCGCCTAACAGCAATCATAACACGAGATTGCCAGCAAACAGGAGATTGCTGAGAGGTTCAAGGTATAAAGAAGTTGCATAATTTAAGCAATATCTGACTAATGCTGACAAAGCTTTAACCCTCCTGACAGAAGTTGGAGTGAATATTGTTATTTAATTGTATTAAATGAAAATAACTTTTTCAAACAAGAACAACTTTGGAGAAATTAAATACAGTGGAAAAAATTGCAAGTTTCAGGCTATATCCACTAGGTCCTGGCAAATTCCGAATGCAAATGGCCAAAAGGCTTTGTTTTCCAAATGGTCAGTTACCACATATCCGGCCACATTAGAGTTTAGTTTAAGCCAGACACCACCCATCCACTCTCTTTCCTTCACCATGTACTGCTGTAAGTTCTCTGCGGCCATCTCCGGATACCAATCCACCAGGAAGATGATCTGTGTATCATCAGAGTAAATATAAAAACAGGGGCCTGAGACCAAATAAAATAAGCTAGATGTTCAACATATACATTAAGTAGGCTGCAGTACAGTGAAGAAATTTGGGGATCCAAGAAGTAAGATTTTCTGTGTTGTACATACAAGCATGCAACCACACTCTTTGAACTCTAACAGAAATGACCAAACCACCCCAGGACAGTACTGGTTATGTCACTAGCCCAAAGGTGATTGTCAGACATGACAGCCTTAGGGTGGTCACCCCTAACTTTTTGTCTGCCTCCCTCCACTTTTTATGAACTGTTTTTGCTGGTTTTACGACTCTGCACACTTTACCACTGCTAACCAGTGCTAAAGTGCATATGCTCTCTCCCTTTAAACATGGTAAAATTGTATCATGCCCAATTGGATTACTTAATTTACTTATAAGTCCCTAGTAATGTGCAGTATAGGTGCCCAGGGCATGTAGATTAAATGCTACTAGTGAGCCTGCAGCCCTGATTGTGCCACTCACTTAAGTAGCTCATTAACCTTGTCTCAGGTCTGCCATTGCAAGGCCTGTGTGTGCAGTTTCACTGCCAATTCGACTTGGCATTTAAATGTACTTGCCAAGCCTAATACTTCCCTTTTTCTACATATGTCACCCCTAAGGTATGCTCTAGGTAACCCATAGGGCAGGGTGCTGTGTAGGCAAAAGGCAGGACATGTACTTAGGTAGTTTACAGGTCCTGGTAGTGCAAAACTCCTAAATTCATTTTTACACTGCTGTGAGGCCTGCTCCCTTCATATGCTAACATTGGGGCTACCCTTACATACTGCTTGAGTGGTAGCTGCTGATCTGAAGGGAGTAGGATGGTCATATTTAGTATGGCCAGAATGGTGATATATAATCCTGTTGACTGGTAAAGTTGGATTTAATATTACTACTTTAGAAATGCCACTTTTAGAAAATTAGCATTTCTCTGCACTTAAATCCTTCTGCGCCTTACAATCCACGTCTAGCTGGGTTTAGTTGACAGCTCCCTTTTGCATTCACTCAGACACACCCAAACACAGGATACTCAGCCTCACTTGCATACATCTGCATTTTGAATGGGTCGTCCTGGGCTGGGAGGGTGAAGGGCCTGACATTTACATGTCAAAGGACAGTAGCCTGTCCTCACACAAAGGACTGCCACACGCCATACTGTGACCCTTGCAGACAGGATTGAACTGAAAGGGGGCCTTGTGCACTTCTAAGCCACTCTTTGAAGTCTCCCCCACTTCAAAGGCACATTTGGGTATTTAAACAGGGACTCTGCCCCTACCAACTCAGACACTTCCTGGAGAAGACAACCTGAACCAGAACTTGCATCCTGCCAAGAAGAACTGCCTGGCTGCCCAAAGGACTCACCTGTCTGCTTTCTGTGAAGGACTGCTGCCTTGCTGTTGCCCTGCTGCCTTGCTGCTCTCTGGCTGTGGTGAAGAAGTGCTCCCCAAGGGCTTGGATAGAGCTAGCCTCCTGCTCCCTGAAGTCTCAGGACCAAAGAGACTTCATCACAGCCTGCCAGAAACTATGCAGAGCCTGCACCCCGGTGAGAAATTCACTGCACGCCCTACTAGAACTACGCAGCCCGACTTTGCATCAAGAAGATCGATGCAGCACCAGAGTAGCGACCGAAAATTCGACGCACGACCCACTGGATTGACGCACAGGCGAGCTGGAACAACACAGCCCGACTTCCAGAGAGGAATCGAAGCAGCGCCTGCTATGCGGTAGAAATGTCAATGCAACGCCCACCGAATCGATGCAGCTCCTGTGGCTTCGTCCTGCCAGCGCAGGAAATCTATGGTTCGTCCCCGGGGCATTTGAAAACCCCGCAACCCGAAGAGGATCCACTACTGAGCGCTGGAAGTCGACGCACAGTCATCCCTGCATGAAAACTAAATGGCGCATCGCCGTGTGCAGCCCAAGAAATCAACACGCCGCCCCTTTGTTTCCACGCATCTCCTCCTCTGCGATTCTTTGCAGAGATTTTGCACGCGAACCAGGTACTTTGTGCTTGAAATGAGACATTTATTGCTTTTTAAAGACTTAAGACACTTTATATCACTTTTACAGTGATAACTCAACATATAGTATTGCATTGTAATCGCTTTGACCTGCATCTTATCAGATACATATTATATATTTTTTCTAAACACTGTGTGGTGTATTTTGGGGGTGCTATACTATGTTATTGCATGATTTATTGCACAAATACTTTACACATTGCCTTCTAAGTTAAGCCTGACTGCTCAGTGCCAAGCTACCAGAGGTTGGGCACAGGATAATTTGGATTGTGCGCGACTCACCCTGACTAGAGTGAGGGTCCTTGCTTGGACAGTGGGTAACCTGACTGCCAACCAAAGACCCCATTTCTAACAGTGATCAATACAAATGTTATGACTGACAGTATCAAGTGGCTTTGGCAAATTAAATGGGATAAGCACATTAAGACTTTTGCTATATTGACTCATCCCGAGGTCGTCCTGTGAAGTAACTGGTGTCGGAACAGTGCTTCTATTTGAGGTAACATGCTTTGTTACAATTCATTAGATCAAAAGATTTCAGGCCAGGTCTGGAATTTTTTTACTCTTGAGGTTCATGAATACTGACAGGAGAAAAATAGGAGAAAATAATTTGGGCCATTCAAGTCAGCAGAGGATGACTAGTAATGGTGGTCACTGTTACTGCTTTAAATGCAATTGTTATCAATCTGGATGATAGGGAAACTTTTGAAATTCATCTGTGACTAAGCAATATTAGTTCCTCCACTGGTTGCAGGATACCTAAAGAACAGGGCACCAGAGAAAGGCTGGATTTCAGTGCCAACAGTTCAGTCTGAACTGATCTTCATATGCAGGATAGAACTGGGGTCCAGAACACCTAAGAAATGAGGTTTGGAAGCTCAATCAGTGGATTATGCCTTCTTGATGTATTTCTCTGATACTTTTTTCTAAACGAAGGGCTCCAATTGTTTACAAAGTTCTGCAATTATAACAATTAGATTTCTCACTGCAGCTGGAGTTGCCCTTAACTTAAATATGGTACAACTTTTCCTTAGCCTATTTCCTGCATTTTCAGTGTGCTCAGAGAAATTCTGATTGCGAGATTTCCTGAGTTCATCCTTATATAATTTGAAGACCAATCTATAGCCCTCCCTTGTTCTCAGCGTGATCAGCCATTTTCTTACTTGATTTTAGTCAGTGGCATAACAAAGTTCCCCACAGCTCCTGCGGTGGGGGGGGGGGTGAGGCGAGCTCCAGGTGTGCCCATCAGCACAGTGCCATGGCCTGAGAGCTTGTGAATGAGTCTGGGAGGGACGCCCTCCATGTACTTTGCAGGCCCCCACCCCATCACGTTTCGTTAAGCCAGTGATTTCAGGTAAATTGGAAGAGCAATTTGTGGAATCTAGCTCTTACTCTTAGTTTCATGTTTAAAAGTGATAGTTTGCTCTAAATCTGAAGCAAGCCAGGTTGTAAAATCTGAAAATAATCACAGAATAATCAGAGACGTGTTAAGGCATGTGCACAGTGAGCGTTTGCCATGGGCCCCCCACCTTCCAAGCGCCCCCTGATAATGTAATCTTTCTCTCACTCTCGCTCTCCTTTGTCAACTATTTTAATCAGAACCTTCTACCTCTAATTCTGATTTCATTTCTCTCGTATATGATGAAAGAGGGAAGCAGGAGTTATAGTACATATGCTGAATCAAAGTTGAAGGCTTGGTCGATGAGGTAGGTTTTCAGGTGTATGCAGATTGTGATTGGTATATGGACTTGCATGATCTAGGTCTGCCACACCTCATCCTTCAGTCATGCTGTTAATTACATTATTGACAAAAAATAAACACACAAAACAAGGTTTTTGATATAGAAGTCTACATATAATGAACCATTGAGTCCTGTGTGGCCCCTGCGTCATGACGGCCTCCTAGTGGTATTACACAAACCAGGTCAGCAGCACTCTATACATATTGCCGCCCAGAGTTGTCACTACAGATGATGTAGGTTGACTTCTTGCCCCATGCTCCTTCACTCAGTGACTGTGACAAAGGCTTTTCTACATATACACTGCTATCAAATAAAGTGAAAGGGTAGAAGGTGCTTTCATGTTTTCTCACTTCCTGACCACCAGCACTTCCTGAAATGAAGTCCCAGTCGTGATCCAGGCTGTTTCCTTAGAGCATTTAAAACCCTGTCCCTCATGATGCCGGGTCAAATTTCCACCAGCATATAGTGTCAACCACCATATTAATAGGGAACAGCCTTGGTAGGCTAATCAGCTCTCCTTAGGGGCTCTCTCAATGGCACCTTCCCCTCCGGGTAGATAGGCCAGTACTTGTGGAGAAAATTGAAATACAACGCGAGCCAAGGCGTAGTGTAGGCCTGCCGCTCCTCTTTTCTCTCCTATGCTGTTAAATACATTATTGGAGAAATATAAACTCACAAAATGGATATGTAGAGCCATATTTATAAGAGGCTCGCACTGCTGAAGCGTCACTTTTTGCGACACTTTGGCGCAAACCCCTCAACCATACCTATGAGGCCACACAAAGCCACTTTGCGAGGCTTTGAATAGTCTCATAGATATGGAGTAAGCCAAGGCAGTACAAGTTGATACGTTGCCTTACTCTGCGCCAGGGACTGGTTCTAAGGGCGTTGCCGTGTGTGTGTCCAGGATAGGAATGCACCTTACTGCAGCAATACAGTGCATTTCTGCCCTTTCCCTTTGGCGTAGGGCAGCACAGCAAGATGGCTTGCTGCGTTGCGCTGCCCTGCCCTATGCCAAATCCCTGTAAATTTGGCCCGTGATATCTTACAACTGGATTGCTTCTTAGTAACAGTAACATAGTAAAGCAGGGAGTGGTTAGGATTAGATTTATAACACATCCTGACCCAAGTAGGTCCCCAAGAGGCATCGACTACCTTCTCCTGTTGTCTTTAACCACTGCACAAAAAGATGACAGCTGGTGAAAATATTTCCTGAAGTCAACCTTTACAGGAAGAAGTAGAGGCAGAGCATTCCAGATGTTAAGTCTTGAGCGTGATCGCCACAAAACCACCTTTGGGATGCAGAGTTTAAGCGTATGTTTGGATCAAGTATGCCTAAAGCAGCTTAAAACACAGATATGTATGCATATAAAGGCGTGTTCTCCTCATAGCCATCTCAATTCTGTTTCTTTTAACTGCAAATGGTAACTCACATACGATATTCATTATTAATATATTTACTGTCTTTACCATTAGTAACACCCCCTCTTGCTAACATCACTAGATATATCCAGAGAGGCAATGGTTCCATCAGCCAAACTCTCCGCTCGGTCAAACCATAATTTGGTTAATTTGCCACATCCTGTTCTATTTGTTCTGTGATTTCTAATATGGTTTCTTTTTGTTTGTTTAAAGGAGGCTGTGTATACGGCACAAAATCAGTTTATTGCAATTCATTTGTAACATAGAAAGTGTTTCTATGTTTCCCCGTTCGCTAGTTGGGGACAAACTGTAAATTGATAATACTGAACTGAAGGTAATGAAAAGTAACAAATGCTTGTCATGTTTATTCCAGAAATGGCTCTGTGATTGTCGATGCAGAGGTTGATTTTAACTCCACGTCATCACTCCCTAGTGCACAGGCTATCATCAATGCACTCAATACGTCCGTGGGCAATAACAGCGGTGTCCTGGGAATATATCAAGTGGACAGCACAAGCATCCAGTCCAACAGTGAGTGACTTGGCTTCAATAGCCATTACTATAGAGGTTTAGAAACGATGGAAAAGAATTGTATAGGACTCAGAATGGTGTCTCATTTTGAATGGTTCATTTCTTGTTTTTTTAGTTCTAAACATTTTATTAATTTTCGAAACACAAAAAAAATAACATAGAACAAAACAAAGATAACTTGTATAGTATGGGAAAACAAGACCCCAATACTGATAACATATCACATTGATGAAGGAAATCTGGATTCACTCTGGACCATAACCGAAGGATCATGGTTGTAGGGTAATGTCACACCATCTGACCAATTACAGCTTTTCCTAGACCGCTTCATGTTTTCCTTGTGGGCCTTTTCTTACTCATCTATATGAGGCTTTTATTTGAGGTATGGGGAAAATAACGTTTCTGAGGGTAGGGGGGATTGGAAGCATCTTGACCAGCACATTTCAGAATACTTTTGTCTTAAAGTGTACCACATGATCAGACTATAGCATTTCAGATGCTTTTCTTGTGATTAAACCCTTTACCAGCTTGCACTATGTATCACATCATGCAGCAAATAGTTAGTTTGGCTTCAGATTTCAGGATACAACCAACCTTACCTTGCTTTCAGCAAAGCTGCATTTTTATGGTAGAGTCTGTAACATGTACCCTTTGTGCCACATTTAGAGCACGTCTGTAAAAATGATATTTTTTCAGATTTCTGAGTGAGAATCTTGGTGGAGAGAAGGGGATGTCAGAATATTGACTTTAGCTCCCTCCTGCTGGTCATTAGTCAACATCTGCCCATGCTTAATGTGACTCAAATTAAATAGAAGAACTCTGCATCCTCCCACTTCTAGAAACCCATTCTTCCCCTTGTTCTGTAAGAAGACAGAATTCCTAAAGTTGATGTAGCACACCCATATAATTAATTCTCAGTAGAAACTGTGTTCATTCCAGTAATAAATATGAACTGAATTGACGTCTCTCGGGTTGTTTTCAGCACTTTCTCTGGTAAAATGTTTCACAACTACTAAACATTACTAGTAAACACCGTTAGTAAAACCAATTAATTTCCGGTCTAAATGCAGTAATGAATTATCTCAACGTTTAGAAAAATTGGATACTTGGAAATGTTCGTTACTATAAGAAATGAATTCATAGGAGTGTTGACAGCAAACTAATAAGGTAATATATCCAGCTAGCATGTTTCACACAAAGACTGGCCCATGTTACTGACCAAAACCAGCCTAAAGTCTTCTGCATTTTGTTTTACAAATATGAGGAGGGCCACCAATATATTGCTCATGTGGTGCACTCAGGTCATAATAGCTGAAGAGCCCAGGTTGGGGCACGCTGATTTTGTTCCTGGTCTCTGGCTTATCCTGTGGACTAGTCCTACTTGAGTGTCTTGGAAGGTAATCAAATTTTCAGTGTCAATTACGTATTAATATATGGTTGGTTTCTAAGTTTCTGGATTGAATGGAAAGAATTTGCAAGGTCATAGGGCGAGCAGTTTTCAAGTAAGGGGACTATAATGGATGTACGTTGAGATAGAAGAGGGAGTGCCCACAGGAACAATTGCAATCTATGGTCAATGGTGCATGAGATCGTAGGCTTTTCACAGAGGAATAGTGTGCCTACATCTCTCTATTAATCATGAGTGATTGATAAAGTGTGTTGAGAAACTAGAAGGAGCCTAATGATGCCAATTTGTTAAGGCCCTGCTTCCTTGGTCAGTTTCTAGAGAGTTGAAAAAGAGATAATGGTGCTTATTCATCAGTATGTTAAATGGCTGTTAGATTCACACAGCCTTGAGCAACCTCACACCAGTATCAGCTAAGTAAGAGAAAGTATAAGGATACGTGTGTTAGAGGGAGGGTCAACTTCATCCGATGGCCTTGTGACCAAAGAATGGATGAGTACTTAGGTGAAACTTATGGGTGAGTTGTCAAACGTCTAAGTGTGCAGAAGTGGGCCAGCTGTAGTAGTGTTGACAAGAGGACTTAAAAGTGTGGCTTGAGGTAATGAATTAATAGGAACACTTTGTAAAAGGGGGGGGGGTGTGTGTGTGTGTGTGTGTGTGTGTGTGTGTGTGTGTGTAAAGTTGATCAGAAGATCTTCTTTCTTTCTCCAAGGTTCCACCCCTGCCACATCTACAACCAGCTCACCACTATCAACAACAGGAAAGACCTCAACGCTAGAAACTCAACCTGTAACACCAGTGTCATCACCAGCATCTGTAAACAATGCATCACAAACTACTACAACCAACTTATTATTTACAAACACTACATCTCCAATGAGTATGGGTAATTCATCATTTACAAACACTGCATCTCCAACAAGTACGACCAATACATCACTTACTGGCACTTCCTCTCCAGCTACTACGACCAATACATCATTTACAAACACTTCATCTCCTGCTAGTACAGCCAGTTCATTATTTGCAAACACTACATCTCCAATAAGTATGGGTAATTCATCATTTACAAACACTGCATCTCCAACAAGTACGACCAATACATCACTTACTAGCAATTCATCTTCAGCTAGTACGACCAATACATCATTTACAAACACTTTATCTCCTGCTAGTACGACTAATTCATCATTTACAAACACTGCATTTCCAGCTAGTACGGCTAATTCATCATTTACAAACACTGCATCTCCAGCTAGTACAACTAATTCATCATTTACAAACACTTCATCTTCTGCTAGTATGGCTAATTCATCATTTACAAATACTGCATCTCCAGCTAGTACAACTAATTCATCATTAGCAAACACTACTTCTCAACCTGATACAAGTTCTGCTTCTGCTAACACTACCTCTCAACCTACTACGTTCAATTCATCATCAACACCTCCCTCTTCTGGACCTCAGTCTTCAATCTCAGTATCAACAGCAGGAACCAATTCCAGCACATCCAGCAATGGCACAAGTATAACAAATCCAGGATCATCTTCATCCACTGTCACCGTGACTGAGGCTCCTCCCCCCATTTTGCCTTTGGCCTTTAGAATCATAAATGAAAGCTTCAGCGACAATTTGAAGAATTCCTCTTCAGCTGAGTTCATAAGGTTGAAGGAAAAACTTGAAGAAGTGGTAAGTACTGATACAGTTTGTAATTACATAGTGGAATAAAATGTTGGATTGGGCTGTCGGCAGTATGTATCTGTTCCTCTTTGTAAAATGTTCAGTTCATAATGGAGCAGAAATTTAATTGTTGATGCAGTACCAAATGCAAAGTTCTAAAACCATCCCACTGTTCGCAGTGGTTGTCATCAGCTTCGTCTTCTATTTTATTTTTTCTGTATGACATACTTGACTTTTCATTGCTATACCACATATGCTTACATAAATATGAAATGTGAAACACCTGATCTGTAACAAGGAGTGAATTCCCTAATAGATACTTGTGAAAGATTATTGGCCAGATGTATCAAAAGGGTTTTATCCATTCTGTGTCTATGGGAAAATGCTTTAGTACATATGGCCCCATGTTTTCATTTACTTGCAAAAAAAACTTTCAGCCTGTTTCAGAGCTCGGTGGTATCAGAAAATATTCATCCGGTACCACCCAATTCACAATCCAGTCCAGAATCTGGCAACATCTTTGTGTCCATTGGCAGTCAATTATGAGCAGTCTAGTCAAACTGGAAATCATTTGACAGGGCTTGCTAAATCTATTACATTCATGAAGCTTAATTCGCAAATGGGTTGTTAGGGGTAGACATGTTTACAATGAAATGTCTTAATTTTAGAGAAGAATTCCTGACAGGTGTGAATATTTTTACTAATGCATAAATATATGCCACAAGTGTGTGAATTTACACTGTAGTAACCTTATTCAAGGTGTGAGAAGTGGATGAAAGGCATGCTTAGCCTTTTAATTTTATGAACACCCACAAACATGTACATTTGTGGGGACTCATCAATTCTGATCCAAACCTTCCCCTTCCTTGGTCACATATTTACTCCAGAAACCGATCAGAATGCATTACTTCAGAACTTGGAGAAGATGTAGTGAAAGATGTGTTTTCAATTGGGAAAATGCTTTCCTTGTGGAGAAAAATAATGGAAAAAAATATGTGTATTTACATAAAGAGGGTAGTTCCACAGCATGTATTTGTACACTACTAGGGAAATGGGAACCCATAGAAATTGTCACATGATAGTCCCAATTGTACACCTGAAAACCTACACCTGACTCAGCTTTCCAGACATACCGCTGAAATGCTTGTGGCTCTCAGTGTATGAGTGCATTCAAGTGGAAGTGTGAACCACATGTACTTTTACACCTTTTTGTAAAGCAGCCATATGATGTAGAAAACACACAATTAAATAACCAGCAACTATTGATTTTGGCACCAAATTAGCCAGCTCATTCTGGTGACTAGTCTTCAGTGCTAGACACACACGGTTAAAAAAGAAGGCTAACATCCATGGTGAACAAAACGAACAATGCCTAACAAAAGCGATTTAAAAAATGGACATCAGCAATTTGCCAACCGCAGTCAGCTCGCTCTACAGTGTCCGCCTTCCTCACTACGGAAGTTGCCAGCAGGAAGGTAGTGAAGGTAGTCTGTTGAGAAATCAAACCTAGGTTGTGAGCAGTAATTCACAGACATTCAGCATGAATTTAGTGGCAAGAAAATTAATACTTATCACAAATTATAGAAGGGCAAGTTGCGTGTGCTGCCTTAAAACTGCCTTGTGGCTGACATTAACTTTTGGTCAAATTCATTCAAAACATTCATTCTGGTACTTGAACTATAACCAGATCTCCTTATGAAAGTTAGACTTTGAAATGAGAAGAATATTCTTGAAATGGCGATATATATATAACCATGGTTTGCTTCCTTTCCACAGCTAACACCATTATACAAAGCAAAGTTTCCAAACTGCAAGGGAGTGAGAGTGACAGGCTTCAGGTAAGAATTTTGCATTTCACAAACTCTTTTATCAGAATTTGCAGATGTTTTATCAGAATACATAGATATTTTATCAATGTTGAAAATGTGGTGCCCGAGAACAGGTACTACAGCAGGAATACATATGGTTGGTATTAAGTAGGGGTTCTGGGTGCTTCAAAGAATGCGTACTTTGAAAAAAACCAGATGCCTGAAAACGAAACTCTAATATACATAGCCAGAGGAGAACATTCAGATTTTATATGGGGTTTTCAAATGCAAACTGATTAGTGGTTCTCTACAAATGAACAGGTAAGTCTTTCCAAAGGAATACGGCCAGTACAGAGGATGCCCTTCCACCCACACACATGTCTTGCAACAGGCTCGGTGAGCAAACAGCATGCCTACTCTACACTACTATATCAGCTTGTCTTTGAGAGCCTAATGCATGATTTCCATTACCTGAAAGATGATCCTGGCTAACACTGGCAAGGCAACCACTTCCATTTACACAGCTGAGGAGCTATAACAATTGCGCCTAACAGCAGTCATAACACAAGATTGCCAGCAAACAGGAGATTGCTGAGAGGTTCAAGGTATAAGGAAGATGCATAATTTAAGCAATATCTGACTAATGCTGACAAAGCTTTAACCCTCCTGACAGAAGTTGGAGAGTGGATTTTTTTTTTATTGTATTAAATGAAAATAACTTTTTCAAACAAGAACAACTTTGGAGAAATTAAATACAGTGGAAAAAATTGCAAGTTTCAGGCTATTTCCACTAGGTCCTGGCAAATTCCGAATGCAAATGGTCAAAAGGTTTTGTTTTCCAAATGGTCAGTTACCAAATATCCCGCCACATTATAGAGTTTAGTTTAAGCCAGACACCACCCATCCACTCTCTTTCCTTCACGATGAACTGCCGTAAGTTTTCTGCCGCCAGCTCCGAATACCAATCCAGCAGGAAGATGATCTGTGTATCATCAGAGTAAATATAAAAACCGGGGCCTGAAGACCAAATAAAATAAGCTAGATGTTCAACACATACATTAAATAGGCTGCAATACAGTGCAGAAATTTGGGGATCCAAGAAGTAGGATTTTCTGTGTTGTACATACAAGGATGCAACCACACTCTGAACTTTAACAGAAATTACCAACGTCCCCAGGACAGTACTGGTTATGTCACTAGCCCAAAGGTGATTGGTAGACGTGACAGCCTTAGGGTGGTCACCCCTAACTTTTTGCCTGCCTCCCTCCACTTTTTAGATACTGTTTTTGCTGGTTTTAAGACTTTGTGCACTTTACCACTGCTAACCAGTGTTAAAGTGCATATGATCTCTCCCTTTAAACATGGTAAGAGGCCTGCTCCCTTCATATACTAACATTGGGGCTACCCTCATATACTGTTTGAGTGGTAGCTGCTGATCTGAAGGGAGTAGGAAGGTCATATTTAGTATGGCAAGAATGGTGATACAAAATCCCGCTGACTGGTGAAGTTGGATTTAATATTACTATTTTAGAAATGCCACTTTTAGAAAGTGAGCATTTCTCTGCACTTAAATCCTTCTGCGCCTTACAATACACGTCTGGCTGGGTTTAGTTGACAGCTCCCTTTTGCATTCACTCTGACACACCCCAAACACAGGCTACTCAGCCTCACTTGCCTACATCTGCATTTTGAATGGGTCTTCCTGGGCTGGGAGGGTGAAGGGCCTGACATTTACATGTCAAAGGACAGTAGCCTGTCCTCACACAAAGGACTGCCACACCCCCTACTGGGACCCTGGCAGACAGGATTGAACTGAAAGGAGGCCTTGTGCACTTCTAAGCCACACTTTGAAGTCTTCCCCACTTCAAAGGCACATTTGGGTATTTAAACAGGGCCTCTGCCCCTACCAACTCAGACACTTCCTGGAGAAGAGAACCTGAACCAGAACTTGCATCCTGCCAAGGAGAACTGCCTGGCTTCCCAAAGGACTCATCTGTCTGCTTTCTGTGAAGGACTGATGCCTTGCTGCTCTTTGGCTGTGGTGAAGAAGTGCTCTCCAAGGGCTTGGATAGAGCTTACCTCCTGTTCCCTGAAGTCTCAGGACCAAAGAGACTTCATCACAGCCTGCCAGAAACTATGCACAGCCTGCACCCCGGTGAAAAATTCACTGCACTCCCTACTGGAACTACGGAGCCCAACTTTGCATCAAGAAGATCAATGCAGCACCAGCGTAGCGACCGAAAATTGGACGCACAGCCCACTCGATTAACGCACAGGAGAGCTGGAACGATGCAGCCTGAGTTCCAGAGAGGAATCGAAGCAACGCCCAATGAATCGATGCAGCTCCTGAGTCTTCGTCCTGCCAGCGCAGGAAATCCACGCGTCGTCCCCGGTGCATCCGAAAACCCCGCAACCTGAAGAGGATCCACTACCGAGTGCTGGAAATTGACGCACTGCCGTCCTTGCGTAAAAGCTAAACGACGCTTTGCCGCGTGCGGCCCTAGAAATCAACGTGCCCCCCTTTGTTTCCACACATTTCCTCCTCTGCGGTTCTTTGCGGAGATTTTGCACGCAAACCAGGTACTTTGTGCTTGAAAAGAGACATTTATTGTTTTTAAAAGACTTAAGACACTTTATATCACTTTTACAGTGATATCTCAACATATAGTATTGCATTTTAATCGCTTTGACCTGCATCTTATCAGATAAATATTATATATTTTTTCTAAACACTGTGTGGTGTATTTTTGGGGTGCTATACTGTGTTATTGCATGATTTATTGCACAAATACTTTACACATTCCCATCTAAGTTAAGCCTGACTGTTCAGTGCCAAGCTACCAGAGGGTGGGCACAGGATAATTTGGATTGTGTGCGACTCACCCTGACTAGAGTGAGGGTCCTTGCTTGGACAGTGGGTAATCTGACTGCCAACCAAAGACCCCATTTCTAACAGGGATCAATACAAATGTTATGAATGACAGTATCAAGTGGCTTTGGCAAATTAAATGGGATAAGCACATTAAGACTTTTGCTATATTGACTCATCCCGAGGTCGTCCTGTGAAGTAACTGGTGTCGGAACAGTGCTTCTATTTGAGGGAACATGCTTTGTTACAATTCATTAGATCAGAAGATTTCGGGCCAGGTCTGGAATGCTTTGACTCTTGAACTTCATTAATACTGACAGGAGAAATATAGGACAAAATAATTTGGGTCTTTCCAGTCAGCAGAGGATTACTAGTAATGGTGGTCACTGTTACTGCTTTAAATGCAGCTGTTATCAATCTGGATGATAGGGAAACTTTTGAAATTCATCTGTAACTAAGGAATATTAGTTCCTCCAATGGTTGCACGATACCTAAAGCACAGGGCGCCAGAGAAAGGCTGGTTCCAGTGCCAACAGTTCAGTCTGAACTGATCTTCAAATGTATGCAGGATAGAATTGGGGCCCAGAACACCTAAAAAATGAGGTTTGGAAGCTTAATCAGTGAATTGTGCCTTCTTGATGTATTCCCTGATTCATTTACTTTTTTCTAAACAAAGGGCTCCAATTGTTTACAAAGTTCTGCAACTAGAACAATTAGATTTCTTACTGCAGCTGGAGTTGCCCTTAACTTAAATATGGTACAACTTTTCCTTAGCCTATTTCCTGCAGTTTCAATGTGCTCAGAGAAATTCTGATTGTGAGATTTCCTGAGTTCATCCTTATATAATATGAAGACCAATCTATAGCCCTCCCTTGTTCTCAGAGTGATCAGCCATTTTCTTTCTTGATTTCAGTCAGTGGCATAACAAAGTTCCCCACAGCTCCTGTGGTGTTGAGCTCCAGGAGTGCCCCTCAGCACAGTACCATGGCCTGAGAGCTTGTGAATGAGTCTGGGAGGGACGCCCTCCATGTACTTTGCAGGGGGTCCCCCTCAAGTTTCGTTAAGCCAGTGATTTCAGCTAAATTGGAAGAGCAATTTGTGGAATCTAGCTCTTACTCTTAGTTTCATGTTTAAAAGTGATAGTTTGCTCCAAGTCTGAAGCAAGTCAGGTTGTAAAATCTGAGCATATCACAGAATAATCAGAGACGTGTTAAGGCATGTGCACAGTGAGCATTTGCCATGGGTCCCCCCACCTCCTAAGCGCACACCTGATAATTTAATCTTTCTCTCACTCTAGCTCTCCTTTGTCAACTATTTTAATCAGAACCTTCTACCTCTAATTCCGATTCCATTTCTCTCGTAAATGATGAAAGAGGGAAGCAGCAGTTATGGTACATATGCTGAATCAAAGCTGAAGGCTTGGTCGATGAGGTAGGTTTTCAGGTGTATGCAGATTATGATTGGTATATGGACTTGCATGATCTAGGTCTGCCACACCTCATCCTTCAGTCATGCTGTTAATTACATTATTGACAAAAAATAAACACACAAAACAAGGTTTTTGATATAGAAGTCTACATATAATTAACCATTATGTACTGTGTTGCCCCTGCGTCATGACGGGCTCCAAGTGGCATTACACAAACCAAGTATGCAGCACTCTTTACATATTGCTGCCAAGAGTTGCCACTACAGATGATGCAGGTTGACTTCTGGCCCCATGTTCCTTCACCCAGTGACTGTGACAAAGGCTTTTTACATATACACTGCTATCAAATAAAGTGAAAGGGTAGAAGGTGCTTTCCTTTTTTCTTACTTCCTGACCACCAGCACATCCTGAAATGAAGTCCCAGTGATCCAGGCTGTTTCCTTAGAGCATTGAAAATCCTGTTCCTCATGATGCCAGGTCAAATTTTCACCAGCATATAGTGTCACCCACCATATTAATGGGGAGCAGCCTTGGTAGGCTAATCAGCTCTGCATAGGGGCTCTCTAAATGGCACCTTCCCCTCAGGATAGATAGGCTAGTATTTGTGGAGAACATTGAAATAGAACGCGAGCTAAGGCGTAGTGTAGGCCTGCCGCTCCTCTTTTCTCTCCTATGCTGTTAAATACATTATTGGAGAAATATAAACTCACAAAATGGATATGTGGAGCCATATATATAAGAGGCTCGCATTGCCGAAATGTCACTTTTTGTGACACTTCTGCGCAAACCCCTCAACCATATCTAGGGGGCCACACAAAGCCACTTTGCGAGGCTTTGAATAGTCTCATAGATATGGAGTAAGGCAAGGCAGCACAAGTTGATACGTTGCCTTACTCTGCTCCAGGGAGTGGTTCTAAGGGCGTTGCCGTGTGTGTTCCAGGATAGGAATGCACCTTACTGCATCAATACTGTGCATTTCTGCCCTTTCCCCTTGGCGTAGGGCAGCACAGCAAGATGGCTTGCTGTGTTGCGCTGCCCTGCCCTACCCAAATCCCTGTAAGTTTGGCCCATAATACCTTACAACTAGATTGCTTCTTGGTAACAGTAATATAGTAAAGCAGGGAGTGGTTAGGATTAGATTTATAACACATCCTGACCCAAGTAGGTCCCCAAGAGGCATCGACTACCTCCTCCTGTTGTCTTTAACCACTGCACAAAAAGATGACGGCTGGTGAAAATATTTCCTGAAGTCAACCTTTACAGGAAGAAGTAGAGGCAGAGCATTCCAGATGTTAAGTCTTGAGCGTGATATCTACAAAACCACCTTTGGGATGCAGAGATTAAGCGTATGTTTGGATCAAGTATGCCTAAAGCAGCTTAAAACACAGATATGTATGCATATAAAGGCGTGTTCTCCTCCTAGCCATCTCATTTCTGTTTCTTGTAAACTGCAAATGGTAACTCACATACGATATTCATTATTAATATATTTAATGTCTTTAACACTAGTAACACCCCCTCTTGCTAACATCACTAGATATATCCACAGAGGCAGTGGTTCCATCAGCCAAACTCTCCGCTCGGTCAAACCATAATTTGGTCAATTTTGTCACATCCTGTTCTATTTGGTCTGTGTTTTCTAATATGGTTTCTTATTGTTTGTTTAAAGGAGGCTGTGTACACGGCACAAAATCAGTTTACTGGAATTCATTTGTGACATAGAAAGTGTTTCTATGTTTCCCTTTCGCTAGTTGGGGACAAACTATAAATTGATAATACTGAACTGAAGGTAAAGAAAAGTAACAAATGCTTGTCATGTTTATTCCAGAAATGGCTCTGTGATTGTCGATGCAGAGGTTGATTTTAACTCCACGTCATCACTCCCTAGTGCACAGGCTATCATCAATGCACTCAATACGTCCGTGGGCAATAACAGCGGTGTCCTGGGAATATATCAAGTGGACCGCACAAGCATCCAGTCCAACAGTGAGTGGCTTGCCTTCACTAGCCATTACTATAGGGGTTTAGAAATGATGGAAGATAATTGTATGGGACTCAGAATGGTGCCTCATTTTGAATGGTTCGTTTCTTTTTTTTTTAGTTCTAAACATTTTATTAATTTTCGAAACACAATAGAAATATCATAGAACAAAACAAAGATAACTTGTGTAGTGTGGGAAAACAAGACCCCAATACTGATAACATATCACATTGATGAAGGAAATCTGGATTCACTCTGGACCGTAACCGAAGGATCATGGTTGGAGGGTAATGTCAGGCCATCGGACCAATTACAGCTTTTCTTTGAACGCTTAATGTTTTCCTTATGGGCCTTTTCTTACTCATCTATATGAGGCTTGTATTTGAGGTATGGGGAAAATAACTTTTCTGAGGATAGGGGGCCTTTGGAAGCATCTTGACAAGCAGATTTCAGAATACTTTTTCCTAAAGTGTACCACATGACATACTGTAGCATTTCAGATGCTTTTCTTACGATTAACCCCTTTACCAGCTTGCCCTATGTATCACATCATGCAGCAAATAGTTCATTTGGCTTCAGATCTCAGGGCACAACCAACCTTACCTTGCTTTCAACAAAGCTGCATTTTTCAGGTAGCGTCAATAACATGTACCCTTTGTGCCAGATTTAGAGCACGTCTGTAAAAATGATCTTTTTTCAGATTTGTGAGTGAGAATCTTGGTGGAGAGAAGGGGCATGTCAGAATATTGACTTTTGCTCCGTCCTGCTGGTCATTAGTCAACATCTGCCCATGCTTGATGTGACTCAAAGTAAATAGGAGAGCTCTGCATCCTCCCACTTCTAGAAACCCATTATTCCCATTGTTCTGTGAAGAAGAAGGAACTCCTAAAATTGATGTAGCACACCCATATAATACATTCTCAGTAGAAACTGTGTTCATTCCAGCAATGAATATGAACTGAATTGTCGTCTCTCGGGTTGTTTTCAGCACTTTCTCTGGTAAAATGTTTTACAACTACAAAACATTACTAGTAAACGCCGTTAGTGAAAAACAATGAATTTCCTGTCTGAAGGTAGTAATGAATTATCTTTACGTTTAGAAAAATTGGATACTTGAAATTTTTCGTTACCATAAGAAATTAACTCCTAGGAGTGTTGACAGCAAACCAATAAGTAAAGTTTAGGACTGGAAGAGATAGAAGTGTAGCAGCAAACAGAAGTGGCCATTGACAGACTGCAGACCGAGGATGGTGAAGTACAGGAAATTGAACAGACCCTGAAGTGTAAGAAACAGTGACAACAGAAAAGGATGAAAGATGCGGTGCTGCACAAGGCAAACACTCACCCCCATTCACAGATCTGGGTTTAGTCCATCGTTCTTTTGCTCACCATGCCACTCCAGTTTGGACCCAGCCATATGCAAATCAGTCTTAACCCTGTTCCTCATGGGAACATTCCCTTCCTGCGTTGGTGCTGTGCAAGAAATATATATACATCATATATACAAGTCACTAGGGACTGATCAAGTTACAGATTCTCAACAAGACTCAGAATAAGAGTTTAGTGTATATGTCCCAATAAGACAAATCAGCCCATCAGCTTCTTTTTCGACATTTCGACCCTATAGAGTGTGATTTAGCAGGGTCATCATCAGGACAACAAAATAATGGTAGCAGCCAGTATAAGGGGAAAAATCCCCCAAGTAAAAGGGAGTTACTACAGGACATTAATGTAGAATTGATGGATAAAGGTAGTCAAATGCAGGTAAAAGGCTGGAATAGGACACCGTCGTAGGATCAGTGTATACATCTACTGATATTCAGTCTCACAGGGTAGACACTAGTGACAAATATATATGTTGTATATAATTTTTTACAGCACCTACTTACGAACTTTCACAAATGTCACACCTCACTTTCACTGTGTCGTTTTTGGAGCACCTGTAATCTGATATGTTGAATTAAAGTCACTGTATGACTTTATCCTATTGTGTGTGAATCATAATATTTGGCCTAAGAGGTTTTGGCTTAAAACCTCTCCGGACGAGAACCTTTGGTCCTGTTGTTAAAAATGCAGGCATAGTACTCTGGCACAAATTGATGACCATTAAATGTTAAAATTTACTAAAGAGAAGGCATCCAGTATTCAGGACCCTGACAGCATAAGTGACAACCCATAGAATACCAACCCAAAAAACAGCTCTTAACACACAGACCAGCAGGATACAGCCATGATCCTGACTCTTTCCCATTCCAGTTAGTGATGCCTTTTGAAAGAGACAGCTACTGCAAGACTTTTGATAGGTTTGGTAACCAGAGTTATTGTGCACATCAGGATTAGAAATGTGATGAATCCTTCTGGTAATCAGAACAGGGACAACGGGACAACAATTGTGGTAAATACATGAGCCTGTATAGTTCACTTTGGGGACTCCAACTGCTCAAACAGCCAAAACACCAGATGAAAATACAGCAATGAATGAGTACAAGCCAGGAGAATTGGGTGTGGTAGATTCAATTGCCCCTCTGTAGTTATTACCCACTTCATAATGATCCATCAGACCATCAACTATACCTCAGGGGTCTGATTTCCCGCTTACATTGCTAGGCACCCCATAATGAGGCCCCTTAGCATAATGTTTTAGTCAGTTTCCTTTGTGGAAATCGAGTTTTCAAATGGTGAAAGTAAAAACTATTGTTTTTAGCAAACAATGTAGATTAAGAGTTTTTAATTAAATCGATATATACTTTTTAAGGGTCTCTTTCAAAATGTCCAGCATATCCTGGAAGCAGGCAGCAGTAAAAGGTGCACAGTGTGCAAGAATGTTCCTGGGGTTGTTATGTTTATATGCTAGTCTACTTGCAATGTCAAATGGTGGGCTTATATAGCATGGTCTTAATACCTTCAGTCTAAATCATCTCCCGATACTGGATCAGTTCTCAATCGCCCAATTGTACTAGACATTGTAATCTGGCTGTTTGGTGATGAGGCCCTCCAACCTGAGCTCTGCCATCTTCTAAACAGAAAGAAAAAAAATTGAAAAGCTGCTCCTGCTAAGGACACAGTCAATGCCTAATGAGGCAGAATAGAAGGCTTGCTCTTGGAGCCCAAATTAACCCTTCTAAGGACATTTACTAAGTTTATTAAAGGCATTTGAACAACACTCATTGCCACCTCTGCGTTGGTCGATGATAGTTGCGCACACTTGGATAATTAGACTCATTACTCATTGCTAGCACCTAATAAAGTGCAATGTGGGTGTATTTGGCTAGTTTGATGTCCTTCTCTTTCTACCACAGATAGCTCGTCTTCGACTCCTACGACAAGCTCACCAACTACTGCCAATCCCTCTACATCTGGCACCACTTCTACTCCTGTTCGTGCCGTTAAGCGTTTGAAATTTAAAATTACAAATGAATCCTTCAACGCCAATTTGACCAATTCCACCTCACCTCAATTCATAGCCCTGAAGGGCAGTCTTGAAAAATTGGTAAGTACTGAAAAATAGTGGATTTAATTCTTTCAGAATAGTGCTGGTGTAGG
Organism: Pleurodeles waltl; assembly: GCF_031143425.1. Taxonomy (NCBI): domain Eukaryota; kingdom Metazoa; phylum Chordata; class Amphibia; order Caudata; family Salamandridae; genus Pleurodeles; species Pleurodeles waltl. The sequence continues at coordinate 191,942,414 of NC_090440.1, read as the reverse complement.
GGGCAGAGCTTTTTGTATAAACCAAATCCAAGGCTGGCTGCAAAATATACCTGGCTTTCTGTGTGATACGCCTGGTACAAATAGTTCAGAATGGCAAATTAATGTATAAAGCTGCACATACTGTTCGTCGGTGGCTGAGAAGTTATTGAATTTACGACCCTCAATGTACAACAACATTGTTAGCAAAGATTCTCATTATGTTCAACTTTTGTTGTATTAGGACAAAGACCTCTATCTCCTATTTTAGTTCAAAACCTGAGAATTTCCAATCTGGCTCCTCCTGGGGCGGGTCTCTCTCACCAAGGGTTTGGTTTGGGAATTAAAGCTATAAATTATGTGGTTGTTGTTCTGTTGGACATCTACCCCGTCCCCCGCCAAAAAAACCACAATGGCCTTTAGTTTGCGTGATCGAACTACTCCTATGCAACACAGCCTGATAGTGTCCCCTTGGGAGGGCTGTAGCTCTCTGCACTAAACAGCTCTTAGTTTTTTATTGTGACCCCCCCCCCCATCAAAGTTTGTGTCTGGCCCAGAGAGAGTCAATGCTGGAGCACCACACATTGGTTCTATGGCCCTCGGTGGTGTGGCACACAGGCAAACTGCACATTGATTTCCCACTGAAGGAGGCAGATGGTGAATACTCACACCAGACCTCCTACAGGCTCTAGCATACAGGCATAGCTTCATGGCATCAGTCAGTATAAACATCTACAATAAAACGTTTGCATACAATGTAAATGATTTGTGTGTGTGTAGCTGTGTGCACACAGCACATTCGTGCGTTCATGTGTCTGCGCTAGAACCAAGGAAATCTGCTCACAGTCAAAAACAAATGAAATGAGTTTGGAAAAGTGAGGTCTGACAGTTATTTTCTCGCCCACAGCTAACGCCATTGTACCAACGTAATTTCAACAACTGCCTAGGTGTGACAGTGACTGGCTTTACGTAAGTACCACCTGATGTCTGAAGGTGTGCTATAGAAATGGCAACCTCGAAGTATTTTACTCCCTGTGCATCGACTTTACTGGAGGTTTTAGATGCTGAGCAGAAACACAAACAGAGCACCCAGATTGTTAGACTAATGCCAGTGCTGTGAGGTTCAGTCCAAACACATTAGACGTCCTGCATGTTTGGTGTAACAAATAAAGCTGTGTGTACAGGATGGAGAGTTGAGAGATGGATAGCAGTTGCTAAGTTAATAGATGTGTAGTGCAGGAAACTACAAGTCACTGGACTAGCACAACTGACTCAAATACCGCCTTATTTAATGACCTGTGGTTTACAAAAATGATGCAGACAGACTACAGCGGAACTAAAGTAGAAAAGATTAAAGAACACGACAGGGTTTCAAGTCAGTCAGGTTTCCTAGTTAGTCAGAAGCCAGCCAAAGCAAGGCAAAAGGTTGCAGGGGTGGTAGTAACACCTGTACTTGACTGCACTATTCAGCTGCACATAGCAGTAGCAATCAGCATGCATAAAAACCTCTTGATATTATCATTATCCTTTTCCTGTACTATCCTAGCATTTATTTGAAAAGTGCATTCCTGGTTCCTAAAGTGGTCTCGGAAGGCACCTCTGCCACCTCCAGGCGCAAAGTCCACACCTGTCCCTCCACTTGGTCCTCGCCACCATTTTACCTTCATTGCTCTCTTGCGCTATGTTTCAATATATTGTTGTGGTTTCATTCCACTTGTGGCCGGGGTAGGGGTTCTTTGTTGGCAGACTGCGCTGTAAACCGCTGTAATGACGTAAAGCGTTGCACACTTACCATGTTTGTTCCTAGGAGTGGGTCTGTGGATGTCGAGGCATCGGTTGGTTTTAGCACCAACTCATCAGTCCCTAGCGACTCTGAGATCATCAGTACGCTCAAGGGTAGCCTGACCAGTGGTACCCTAGGGAGCTACTCATTGGACCCCGCGAGCATCCAGTCCAACAGTAAGTGTCAACTACTCTATTACTTCGAAGTTAAAATTGGTACATAGCCAGAATCTAAATTCATAATTAAACATTAAATCAATAGATGTTTTTTAAAGCAAGTTAGCAATTCATTTAGTTTTTTAAAAAGTTTGATGGTGTTCATTATGTTTTCAATTATGTGATTTGCAGTATAATGTGTGATACAGACTTGTAATTCGTAAATGTTTACCTCAGAAACACTTTTGAAGAAATTCTAATGTCTTTTGAAGGCCCTGATCACGACATGTCCGGAAATACCAAGTCCAGATTCAGTATCTCCCCCTCGGGTGCCGGCAATCATGAATTTTCGGGGCAGGTTTGAAGAATAACACAAATGAACTGGAACTACCATTTCTCTATTCCTTCATGTGGTTCCCTGATTCCAGGCCCTTTTCACCACACCATTTCCACCTGATTTAGTTATAAAATGAGCACAGAAAGGCATTTGGTTTTACCTGATGCCTTCGTGCAGCAGGAACAACTTTTAATTATGAGGGGTTGCTGTGACAAGCTTGTTAGAACCAAAAACCAGGATGGTCACAGACGTAGACACAGGACTAAAATCTGGCACCTCCCGTGGATGCTGGAGGACCACAATGATAATAGCCACGACATGGGAGAACCGCAGAGACATTCCACAAACTTACAAAAGAGGTGAAATACAAAAACAAGATAAAACAGCTTTTCAAAGATTGTGCACATTTTAAGAGTCTAACCAAGGCAAGAACAGAGATCTAAAGACATCTTTTGTTGCACAAGAGCAACTCATTCAGTCCGGGTTTCTTTGCATTCTGGGACTGTCCCGATGCTATGACGGAAAAACAAAATTGCAAGTAACAGAATGCAAATGAAAACAAGCATTGGCAAAGCTAAAATGTCTTGCCTTTATTAGGGGACTATTTCGTTTTGGCAATGCTTGTTGATACAGTCGCCTCTGCCACTGTATTGCTAACTCATTTAATGACACACTCCCTCCGCCCCACCACCCAGGAATGTTTGTGTTGAGGACGGAGCGGTCCTTCATTCACCCCTTGGACAGTGACATTTTGACACCAGGCAGGGACCAGAGACATCTGCGCCGAGGAGGAGGCGGTGCTAGTGCTATTGGCTTGGTCAATATTAATGTATTTTAGCCCTAGCACCACACTCTGCAAGAGCATCCCTTTGCAAATCACGGGCCAAAACACTGTAGTATCAAAGGGTCGATCCATATGCACCCCACACCCCCAGTACATCAGCAGGATATCACGAACACGAGCCATGGGAGAAAGTAATCGTGAGCCTTTGAAGAACAATAAAGATCTCCCGAGGCTACATGAAAAACAAACAATGGCAGGGTCCAGCCTACAACTAACAAAATCAATTTAACATCTGCTCTGGCAGAAAGACTTGTGGAGCATAACTGCACTGAAAGCTAAAGTGGTTTGCCTCTTAGTGGGCTTAATGCGCTCTGGAACAGGTTTAAAAGTGTTTTCTATTTATATTTGCTGTTTCAAGTATGTACTGGCTAAGACATCACAATACAGGTGAAGACGGTAGAAAACCACTCAGGTGGCAACCCTCGTTTGAATCACAAAGTCATTTATTGCCATGATTTTCAGAAGTTTAAATAGACTATAGGTTAAGGGCTCAGAACGGAATAAGACAGCACCCTGCCCTTTAAGCCTACCTTGACATTTACTGCATTTCAATAGGTTGCAGCTGTTTCAAAGCTGAACGTGTTCTGGATAGAGTAGCCCCTCGTCTGCCTCTCAACTCAAACAGCGCACTCTGGGGTATTGTGAAAAGAGGAAGATGCGGAGTGGCCTTTTTTCACTAATTGGATCTGAGAGTTTCTCCTTACTCTGTCAGGTCACAGTTAAGAATGGATTTCACCTACTAAGTGGGCTACTGAAATGCTGTAATCTGTAAGAAAGGCAGAGGCATTTTTTCGTAATTCAGAGCTCAGTTTTACACCATTTCCAGGTTCAGCGCATTCAAATTCTCGGGGGGAGTGCACTTTATGATAGCATTATTACCATTAGCGTCTGAACGTAGATTGTGGATATGGTACAAATTGGCTCAGAACATAAGGTGAATTCTATCTGGTTTGCACAATAAATATTGGTTGAAATCTGCTGGTGACAAAGAGTTAACAAAAATTAAATTGTCTTAAACCAAAAATCAAGGTTAGAATTCTAGTTATTCTCATTAATGGTAGCATACGTTGCAGATCTAAGTGCACTTTAGTGCAGTTCAACATTCTTTAAGATTTTTATTTTGCAGCTTTATATAGCACTAACTTGCCCGAAGGTATTGGAGCACTTTACATGAGCACCAGTTACATTACTTAAGGACACATTCATTTTTACCCTGAATCACAGGATGCTGAGCAGACATCGAGACTCGAACCTGGTTTCCTAGCGACAGAGTCAGCAGCTCTGCAGTGCTGCAGGGATGAGGGGCCTAGTAGCAGCTTGATGGTAACAAAAAAGAACAAGGAACAACAAGGCTAATTCCCAAAACGCGGGCTGGGATGAAAGCTTTGAAAAAAAACATTCTGGGATGAAAGCAACAAACATAATAGTGCACATACAGAAATAGCAAAAAGTGAAATGATACATGTAAGAGGTCACAGCTACGTGGGATGAGGTAAGACACCAAAAGGAAGGACAAGAAACACTGATTACCCACATAGAAGCAAGCCTTTGGAGAGGACATGCAAACAAATTAATCAAACGTAAATGATGGGCTTTAAGCCCACAGAGTAGATCCAGCATGTCTCGAAGACACAGCACATGTGCTGCCTAGGCTCAATCTAAAAACAGGAAAGGGTGAACTTTAATGTGTTTCTCCATGAGAGAGCGGGAGAGGGTGGCAAATGCCCAGGGTAATTAGGTTCAGAGCCCCTTGCCCTCCATCATGGCCCCACAAAAGGCCTGACATGAGCTGATGGGCTTCGGATTCACCCCTTCTTCATATCTGCTGTACTGCTTCAGTGAGGCAAGGTAGCACAGCAAATGATTCTTTATACTACTGTATGGAACTTGTTTGCCTCTGGTGTGACAGTAGGGTCGGTGGAAAAGCAAACCTGCACTACACTCACCCTACCTGGTCTTGTGAAAAGGAACACATTTATTTTAGCATAAAGCGTCAGGACAGTCCTTGAACAATGGGCACTTTCTGGACAAATCTGGGTGTCTGGTCACTCTATGAGAGATGACCGACTTGTGATCCCAGGTATATCTTTGGGCTTCACCATGGTCCATCAATGCTAAAAAAATTATACTGTCTGAGTATGATGAGCACACAGCCTATCACAAAGATCTTGATTAGTTTTTATTTTTTTTAAATTTTATGAAATTCTTTGGGCACAGTGTTTATGTACAAACTGGTTATAGGCACCATGGAATTTAAATTACATTGGAAGAAGTCATTCAGCAAGAAAGTTGTTCTTGCTTACCGTATACATCAACTAAAATATTTCTTTTGTAATTGGTGTTCAGTCTCTGTCTTTGTGCAAGAGGCATGTTTTTAAAGCCATCCATCGGCTGTCCTTATCGTGCCTTCTTCCATGCCCATTTTAAACACATTTTTGTAATTTGCCTGAAGGTCACTCTACTAAGATGGAAAGAATCTGAAAATCACAAGCACTGCAAAAGTGCAATATTTTGCTGCATGCACAAACGTGCATGATGTAGTTATGCTACAGTCACGAATATCAGTGAGTGTTATTGGTTATCTATTACATTCTGTTTAGAACTAAGCATTGATGTTATTTTACTGGGCAACCGATGAAGGGCCAGATATACTAAGCTATTTTGCAGGAGAAGAGGCTCTGAGTTACTAAATTGGAGCCTTGGTGACCATAAAAGAGCTTTTTGGTATGTGCCAAACCCAAATAGCTATTCTGTAACTTGTTTGGGTTTCAAGTACATACACAATCACTATTTGGAAGGGATGTGTTTATAGTGTCCCTTCCAAATAGTGACTTCCAGTAGGATGTATCCATGTTTTGAGACTGAATTCTGGTTGCCAAACAACAATACTTTCCTAACTGCACAAAGGTAGTGGCAACCCATTTATAAAAGGGAAGTAGTCCCCAAGGGACCCCTTCCCCTTGTGGACCCCTTCCACTTGTGAATGCTGACAAAAATATTGTTAGCAGTAGGCAGTGTTTCATGAAACATCCTCTTATTTCTAAAAATAAGTAATTAATTGTTTCATTTAATTCAAACTCCTCCCGTTTTCCTTAAAGAACGGGATGCATTAGAAAAACGGACTAAAATCCATCAAAGACATGGTGGTCAGCTTATTCCAGCAGGCCACCTTCCCTTCATGAGTTAGGTCAAATTACGACCCACTGTGATTCAGTATTTTGTGAACCAACCTATTAATTAGTATATGTTCAGTTTGCAAAATTCCATAGAATTCCCCAAAAAATCGGTGCACAAGTTGCAGCACTTTTAGCGAATCCTGTCTTAGTAGATCTGGCCCGAAGTCCTTCAGTATTCATTCCTTTTTTGATGATTCTTGATAGATCTTGGGATAGGTATGATTTCCATAGGTTTTTTCTGATCTACAAAAGGTAGCTGGCTGCTTATATGCACAACAGTGAAACATGTGGAAGCCATATCCTATCATTCTTTTGTCATTAATGTCAATATAAGTGATAACACCATCAATCCTCTATCAGGACTCAAACAATAACAGGACCCTGCTGCTCATCTTACCAGATTGTGTATTAGGCAATTTATTGAATAACAGTGTTGGAGGTGCAGTGCTTACTGTGCAGGGTGCTATCAATGGACAAGAGGCTGGGGCCTGCAGTGCAATGGCAGAAGGTACTCTGTAGGTTAAATGTTAGTGGGTAGGGAGATAATTGCAGCAGGGAGACGAATGAGTTGCTCTATCTTCTGTATGTTCCTTCTGATGCTACCCATTTTAATACTGATTTCAGGTTCTGATACCACGACCACCACCACCACCACCACCACCACCACCACCACCACTACAACTACAACAACCAGGAGCATCACCCCGGAAACTGAAAGCACTTTCCCCGGATATGCCGTAGCCATCATCGTCATGTGTATCCTGGCCATCCTGTTGATACCACTTTTGATCCTATTGGTGGGTAACTGAGCTACTTCAAATGTTGTGCTCATGTGCTCTAGAGCCCATGTCAATTCCTAACATTTTTCCCCAGAGCATTTACTTAGGGTCAAATATTTGATGAGCCTCCTTACGTCAAGTGGCAGGGAAAGAAAAGTTTGAATTTGATGGCGCTTCCACAAACCCCACCAACGCTCTCAATATAAAATTAGAGTTAATCCTGTGTATTGGACTGACTTTATTTGTCAGTCCAATACAATCATAGGTAGTAGAAAGAACGAGTTCCTGTTTATTTAAACAAATAAGCCTTTCTGCAATTAAGACAGAAAAAATATTTAAAAAATCAAATGTATATAATTAACTAAACAAACATGGTGCAGATGATATGCCTGCATTAATGATTTGCTTATCACTCTGTTAATCCTCCTCTGATCATCTCACATTCTGATCACTCATCTAAAACATAGAAACCTTTGTTAAAATGTTTGAGAAGTAAACAAATGACACCAGCAAAATTGTAAAGTAAAAATGTCAATCTAGTGCTATCAAGGCTTTGCGTATAGAGGTGGCCACTTACATGGATTTGCTGTATGTGTATGCCTGTCCCATTGTGAGTAGTCTCCTCATAGCATATGACATTGCGTATAGTCCTTAAGCAGTTTAGAACTTCCTATGTAATCCTATAACTTTGTGTCCCTTTTCTTGCATTCAACTTCTAGCACGTACCTTATCTAGTATTCCTGCACCAGTACATTGCTGTCGTCGCAATCCTGATCTGCATATGAATTTCCTTGTAGTCATACCCTAGCTAGTATGACTGTTCCAGTGCAGATCTTTCCTTGTACGTGTCTGCCCTGTTCAATTTTAATTGTAGTCCTGCCCCAGCATACGGATTTCCTTGTACTCCTGTCCTAGAGTATTGATTTATGGTATTTTTATTTATAATATTCCTGTCCCAGTTCAGGGCTTTCCTCGTAGCTTTGGGCCAGAGTGGGGCTTTTGTCCCAGCGTGTTAATTTCCTCATAGTCCTGGCTCAATGCGTGGCTTTCCCGCTTGCTCTGGCCTTCCTTCTAGTCCTATCTTGCATGTCCCTTTCATAAGTTTGTGGCTTTCCTAGTATTTCTGTCCCAGTTCAGTCGTTCCCTCGTACCTCTGGCCCAGTGAAGGACTTTCCTTCTAGTTCTGACCCAGGCCAGGGCTTTCCCTGAACTGCTGACCCAGTGCATGGAATTCATAGCAGCCCTGGCTCAGTCATTGGCTTTCCCTCCAGCTCTAGTCTCGTGCAGGACTTTCCCTCTAGTCCGGTCTGGCCCATTGTGTTCTTTTCCTTAAAGTATGGCTTTCCTAGTATTTCTGTCTCAGTGTAGGGCTTTTGTAGACCTATATTATAACTTGGCTTTCCTTGTAGCTTTGTCTCAATGTTGGGTTTTCCATTTATTCCAGGATCAGAGCAAGGCTTTTCTTGTAGTCCTGCCTCAGAACAGATTTTATGTTTAGTCCTGGCTCAGTACAAGTGGCCCAGGACCAGTTTAGTATTTTATTTTGAGTTCTGGTCAAGTGCAGAAGTTTCATCATAGTCTGGGCCCATTGTGGGATTCCCCTTGTAGTCTCGTCCTGGTGCGAGGCTTCCCTACCCGCTATCGCGTGGAGGCTTAAAATGCACCTCTGGGGGCTTCCTTGAACCCCTGGCAAGGGCAGTGGTTCCCTTGTTTTTATGGCTGAGTGCACGACATTCCTTGCAGCCCTGACCCATTGAAGTGTTTTTCCTCGAGTCATGTTATGGAATATAGCTTTCCTTGAAGCTCTGTCCCCAGGCAGTGCTTCCCTTGCCTTCCTGTTGTTATTGCAGGGCTTTACTAGTAGGCTACACTTGAACACTCAGATGCTGCAGAAGCCTGCATTTCTAGCCGAGTTGGATAGTAGTGCCAAGTGCCCCATGTATAAGGGACTCCCAGGATGATGTGACTGTTTTCAGGGTCTACAGGGAAGGGAGGCTCAGTAGCCGAATATAAATACTTTGATGTTTCTCTTTTCCCAGGCACTGAAAACGGATATCTGTAAAAAACTAGCTGGAGCCTGTGCCCTGAAGTCTCCCTACAGTCACCTTGAATCTGGGATAAAGATGACAACCTGGCGAGTAAGTATAGATTATCACATCTCGACCACCGTTTTCATTGACATACCATTTTCTAATTCAGTGCTGTCATGGATTATGAGAGGCCGAGAAACACTGAAATAAGGGGGTGGGGGGGGAGAAACTTTGCCAGAAATGGCATTCGGGTTGGTGGAGCAGACAACCTTAAAATTATTCTGTGGATCCATGTAAAAGGGAATGTAGGAATACAATTTCTGTACAAATTCTCTGAACAATTCAATGTCTTAATTTTTGAGGTTGAGAAAAAAGTTGTAAGAAATACGATTTTGGAATGGTCCACCATGCCTCTTGGTGAAATGAGAAGGAAGGAGAGCACAGTAGTAGAGTGATTGCTGTGGAATAAAGGTTGTTAATTGTGTTTTTACTGATAATGGGGATCTCTCCCTTCGTTGGAATTTACCCGAGAATATAATTTCAATAGACTCCAGGAAACCTAATAAAGAGGAAGGAAGCCTATTAAGAGGATTCTTTTGTCTAGATTAGAGAGGATCTAGATGAGGAAAATGAATTTGACAGTGGTTAAAGTTTGCATAATTTCTTTTGCAGAAAATATGTGACATGTCCCAAATATTATGCGGCATCCTGCTCCACCATATGCTATTTTGTGGGGCGATAATGCATCCTCACATCCAAATTCCCGCAATAGGATTTTTTTTTTTTTTTTAGCCCATATAAAATCTCAATTACATGGCATAATTTTGTACATGATGCGTAAGACAAAATACCAGAAATTCTGCAAGATCACACCAGCGTAAACAAAATCTTGAGTCAAGGAATCTGTACAAATTCCATTTAAATTAAGTTATCATATACCTCCTAAGGGAAGGCACATGGATTTGAGAAGATCGTGGAGCATTAACCTTATTTTGAAAGTGGAATTGAATTTGAAGTATGGATTTGTGTAAGATAAACTGAGCATTATATGGGGTAAAATGGGCAAATATCCCGCCTTAAAGGAAAAGTGCAAAAACCTAACACACAGCATGCAGCTCGTGCAAAGAAGTGGGACTGCTCAGCAGTCCAGTCTTTCATACAAGTAAAGACAGCAAGCAACTCAGTTCATGTTCATTAGAAATGTTTGGGGGCTTGGGGGAAAGTGGGGCTGGACATTTATGGTTGTGCGGTTTATTCCATGGCTGACTGGAATCTCAATACTGCCTCCGTTATTTGTATGGGAGATCACTCATTCATTCACTGGAAAGGCACCATAAGTCATCTCGGTCATTACTCCAAGACTCTCCATGGAGAGACAGACTGAACCATGACCTACAAGTAGTGTTTAATTTGGGCCACTGGGAGGAACTTGCACTCATTCTTTGGGACCGAGATTTATTTTCCAACATCTGACTTTGATCCAGAGTAAGGCAGACAAAAGTAGAAAAGGGAAAAAGATCAACAAAGAGAAATACCCTATAACAGTGACAAAGGAAGAAAGCAGAGATTAAAATGTCTAGAAAGAGTTCAAAAAAACTGAAAGAAAGTGTGAGGGGTGAGGAAAGAGGCATGAGAATAAATCAAGACTAGCAAATTTGGTAATGAACCACTAGCAGCGCAGGTGGCTGGCTCCCAAGTAAAACCTTGGGCCTTTTACCTATTTTTTTTTTTTATAACAAATTAATCGTTGCCTGGAAGACATTGAGTGGGAATAGCTTGTTTAGATTTTAGTGGTTAGATGCCCTAGAAGACAACAATGTGTGGACCTCAGAAGTGTCAACAAACAGCATTTGATGAAATGATTCATCTTTAATTTTGTTTTCTTCCAGAGTCACGCTGGGTCGTATGAAGTTCCTCAATAACACAGGCAGACAGAGCAGGAGTGCAAGATGCCAGACGGAAATAGACAGCATATCCGGACAGATCAACAAATGAGAACATGGCTGCCAACATACATTTGGAATGATGTGAATGTTAGCTTTCTTTATGTATCATGTACCCTGTTAACCGCTGCTCTCTGAAAAAGACTTTGGTCAAGGCAGGGACCCGCTACCTTGAGAGACTCTTATCACAGCACGTCTTGCTCTAGAAGGAGTCCAAGTGACCACTCTGCTATCTCTGCAAGAGCAAACACCTCAACCTCATGTTCTGCAGTGCAGCATCATCCCCACTGGAAACAGGCAAAAGAGCACTGCCACAATTGGACCCTTGGACAACAGAGAAGGCACAACCTAGGGTAAATGTATTTTGATTAGATCCAGTCACCTTACAATCTAGATATATACTGGACGATCATCAAACATTCTAAGCCCTGTTTCAAAAAATCCTGAAATACAAACAAGCGTTAGTGCTGTGAATGTACTTCAGGAAGACTCTGAATATAACTTTAGTAATGCTGCAGGGCTGGGGAGTGTGCTGAGGTGGGCAGATCTATGTATAATCTTGCAATATTCTCAGGAGACTTGGCTGTTTGTTTACATGCTGTAGCTGGATTCGTTAGTTGCTGGGTAATGTATTTTTTTTATACAGCTAATGTGGTTAGTGGTGCTTCTAATATTGTGGTACATGATGGAAGGAGATAAAGTGACTTCCTCTTGTCTGCCTGCAGAAGCCCCAAAAATGGCTTTTGTATTTTTTTATTTATTTATTCGCTGAGCTAATATTGCAGAAATTCATCATGGAGTTTACTTCTAAGTGTGCATAGGATCCTCGCTGTGGACGGCAACAGAAAGCTAGTGATTTGGATTGGTGGGACGAGTGCGACAGTTAGAGCACATAGCATCAAACTAAGATTCGCTTTTGGAGTCCAAGCTGATGGGAGTATGCGCTAGCTAGGCCACGTCCCTTAGCAAGGGATTGGCCAGCTGAGGTATGTGACAGGCTTCTTGTGTGTGCAATGCCAAAAAAGCTCTATATTGCCGCCTTGGGCTGGGCCAATGACACAGGAAGTGAGGCCCAGCTTTCTCGGCAGGCACAGGAAGCTCCAGTGAATACAAACACTCTCACAAAAAACCCACCTCTTCCTTAGGACCCTTTACTCGAAAGAGCGGGCACAGGTGATACTGTCTACCAGGTTTAAAGTGTGGAAGAGCAGGGTTTAGAATAAGTACAGTTTACTCCTGAAAAACAGGTGAGAGTTGGGCTAAACACTGTATAGAATATGCCAGGGTTGCCTATTTATTCAAGTATAATAATGTAAGTTATTTTTTTATATTAAGGAAAGGCAGAGCCATAGCTGCAATTCTAACTTTCTTATTTTCTGTATATTCAGTCTATCGTGTTTCTTGTTGAGTCCATTGTTTTGTTTCTAATAATGTATTACAAGGGTCTTATGAAGTATGTTAACCCTGTTACAAAAGTAATATGTGTTGCTTGAGGAATCATTGGATAGAAGCACCAATGAATAAATATTTTTTCTAAATAAATAGGAAACAAGTTTAATTTCTTGTTTGTTTGTGTTGTTTTTTTTTGTTTTTACAAACGGGATGGTTTTGAGTACTGACGAATAACTGAAGGTGTATGGATGCTGAAATCCTTACAGTCAATCTGTCATCTTTGTGCACGGAATCATTTATCCATGTGCACAAACCTACCCACCTGTTGACTCATTCTTGCATGTACCCACACTCATACACAATATCATGTACAAATGCACCAATGAAGAGGCATTTTCAGTTGAGTCAGACCTATTGACTTTGCTGCTAGTTGGTACAGGATGTGAGAGTTCTTTCCGTTCTCATGTGGCTGGTAGTCTAATGGATGCGAGGACTGTTGGTAGTATGCAAATGCTACTCTATGACAGGTGTAATAATGGGCATGACTATGTATTGTAATAGTATTTATATAGCGTTTACTACCCCTGATGAGGCGTCGAAGTGCTTTTCGGCGAGTAGCACGCTACTCCGGAACCCCACAAGAATTAGTGATAGATTAGTATTGGGAAATAAGAGTACAGTTTTAGTATTATTATGAGTTAATATGAGCCGCGGATATGAGAGTTTGTTAGTTCGATTGACTGGAGTAATGGAGGGGTGGAGGAGAAAGAAATCCAGAAGTGTTAATTGGGAGTATATCCCTCATTTACTCTATTTGCTCTATTTAGAAACTCCTTGGATACAGACAGGCTGAGTATACTTTCCAGGTAAGGGAGAGATTGTTTAAAAAGAAAACACTGGAATACTGCTGGTTGCGCATGCTGAAATGTGGCTTTTTTAAGGGCAAAAAAAATAGGGGGGGCAGTCAGTTTCTAAACACAACTTTAATCACAGACACAGATTCAAACAGTCTCCTAAAAACACACTCTGCAAGATGCATGTAGCCTTTTTACTTAGAAAAAGGAGGGGGGGGGGGGGTTATGAAGTAATGTGCCACAAACTAGCAAGGTAATTCACACAGTCACGGCAAAAACGAATTTTAAAAAACCCCACTTTAAAAAGGCCAGGCTGCCTGAAACACAGAGAGTCCACAGTAAAAACAGACACAGGTAGCTGAAATAAACACTTTTGAACAAATAATACTATTTACCCAGAAAATTCTGGGGGCTCCTTACCTAGGTCTTTTTGCAATCCTTGAACACTGGTCTGTATTACGACACAGGGAAGATGCTGAGGCTCACAAAATGGAGGTGGTGATTGCTAGTCATTGAGGAGTGAGAGTACAGTCAGTGAAAATATACTTATACTGGTCCTGATGAATGCCACTGATCCTTTTGGGCAATCGAGGCAAGAAACATGTCGACCTAACCAGATTTTATGAAGGATTAGGCGCAATTAATCTCTCCTTTGTTTTTAATTTTACCATGGAAGTCAACCACTAATAAAGTCTTTACTTCAAGCGTTTAAATAGTTAATTTTAGCCTTTCCTTTAATTCCTTTGTGCCCAATCTGTTAGAGTTACCTCTCAAGACACAGATAATTCTCAGATAATTCAGCCACCTAGACTGGTTTGTTTGATTTTTGAGATAAAAGATCTCCATAAAGAGCTCCGTAAGGTTCCTTGCTGGGTATTGCACACCCCACCCAATGAGGAGCAGGTCCAGTTGATGAAGCATGCCACCTTGGTGAGTGAGGGACCCTTCATCGTAATAGGAAAAGCCCTCTAATTGTTTGTTTTTTCCACTATAAATCCTACTACCTGGATTGACTACATTTGACTCTCTAAATAAGGAAACCTGCACAGAGGTCATGGTTTGTTTCACTGTATAGTGTGATTAAAGGTCAACAAGCCTCTCTTTTCCCCTGTATATGGTATAAATGTAGGACTCCAGTAATCACACAACAGTAGATAAACATCAAGTCAGTGCTTCTACGTTTAAGAAAAGGTACTATAATTCATACACAACTAAATACTATACTTAAAATGACAAATGCATTCACTACAGATCTATGAAAGAAGGTATGTGAGCGCTAAACAATGTACAGCAACACTGTGATGTTTGTGATAGACTACTTTGCTCCATGCAAATTCTGCTTTAGAAAGAAAATTCAACACATTTTAGTAATGTGTCCACAAGGAAGACAGAGAGGTTATGTTTTAAACCATAAAGGTTTATTAAAGGATTAGCATAGCTACAGATTCAAATCATCCATATTAATTATCTTCAGCAATCAATACATGAATGCAATAGCCAATGAATAATGTAATGCCAGTCAAAGTCATAAAGCAAAGATAAACTATTATGAAGATGTTTCAAAAGGACATGCAAGTAAGATCAGGTCTCACATAACCATAGTTCCCTACTCTGCTAAGCAAAGGAAAGATTGCTAATTAATCAGGGAAGAAGGGTTCTGTCATAAAGACACAGGAAATAGCATCTGTGTGAGAAAACAGGGCTGATTGCAGAGGCCCCCTATCTTTTTGGCTCCATTTTCCACTTTTTGCTGGTGTTTTCCTCACTCTGATGGTGCCCTGGGTACTGCTAACCAGTCCCAGGGCCTGTGCTCTGTGTAAAATGGATATGCAAATTAGGCTAATTATAATTGGCTAAGCTAACCTACCTATAAGTCCCTAGTATATGGTAGGGCATGTAGGTTTAGGGACCACAGCATAGGTGGTGCACCCATAGGTGCACTGCTGAGGTGCCCATTGTCATTTTAAAGGCAGGCCTGCCTTGCTTGCTGCTTTTAAATTAAAGTTATATGCAAATTCGACTTTGGAATTAAAAGTAGTTCCAAAGTCTTAAACTACCTCATTTTTACATATAAGTCACCCCTAAGGTGTGCCCTATGTGCCCCTAGGGTTGGGTGCCATGTAACTATAAGCAGAGACTTTATAAAAATAGTTTTATAAGCCCTGGTGAGGTAAAAACAGCCAAATTCGTTTTTCCCTCATTGTAGTAAATGGCCTTCATAGGCTAGAATAGGGAGACTTTATTTTAATTTTTAAAGTCTCCTTAGATGATGCATACCAAGAGTTTGGTATCAAATTAATTGTTGTAATAAATCCCACAACTTCCAGTTGTTGGATTTAATATAACTTGTTCAGGTAAAGAGTTTTAAACTTTACCTGAAAAGTTACCAATTTCAGCCCTGCATTGTTTTTGCTGTTGTGCTCTGATTGGCCAGCATGCAGCAGCTTGGCCAAGCTGCCTTGATGAGGTGTGAAGTGGCCTGGCTTCACACAAAGGAATGTGCCTGTGGGAGGGAATCTCCCCTCAGCAGATGGTGAGGCCGGAAGGGGGAGGGCTGCCAAACTGGTCTTCAAAGGCAGAGAAGGACATTTGGAGCAACCAGCAACACCCCCACATCCTGCAACCCCAGACAACTAGGTGCCCCCTTGATTAGATTAGGAGAGGGCAGGAGAGGGGTGTGTTTATGATTTTTAGCCACACTAGTGGGTGGGCTCAGCCAGATGTAACCTCCAAAAATCAGATTCAGCCATGATGTATTTTTAGAGAATGTTGCCTCCTGGGATTGATATTTGCCACACTTCCCAGGAAGTGGTCATAGCAGGTGGAAGGACCCTGCACCTGATTGGAGAACCAGGACCCCCCTGCTTTTCACCCAGGAGCAAGGATAAAACTGGCAGACCTGCACCCACACCTCAGTTCCCTACCACATCTAAAAAGGAAGAACAACAGAAGAAGGACTGCCCTGCTGGACCCCTGGCCTGCACCTGGAACCTGCACTCAGAAGGACTGCACCAGCTGCACACTTGGGCTTCACCACAAGAAGGACTTTGCCTGGCTTCAACTGGTTCAAGGAGGGACTCCCTGTTTGCTACAGGTGAAAAATTGCTATCCAGAGTCCCCTGCACCAACTCCTGAAGAAAGCGACCAGCTGACCACTGTCCAGTGGCCAAAAAGGAGTTTGCGCCAGGTGCATTCTGGGAGTTGTAGTCCGCACCCCCCAAGGGCCATCTCAGAACTTCTGGACCCTTGGGGTGAGCTGTGGACCCCAAAAGAACCTTAAAAGGACATCTGGGAGAAGCCCCAGAAGTTTGGAGAAGTTTGGACAACTTTTGTAAAAAAGCTCCATAGAGGGTCCGACCCACCGCGGCAACTCTAGCCGGCTTGCCTCAACCGCGACCCGGCCTGATTTGCTGGTTCGTCCCGGTAAAGAAAATCTCAGAAAAAGAGACTAAGTCCGAAGGTAAAAAGTTGTCCGGGACCTTCCAGCCAGCGTATCCGAGGAGGGCTCCAGGGACGTCGGATCAAGATCCAGGTTTACCCCGGTCGAAGGATTTTCACCTCGAAAAAGAAACTAAGGGGGTCATTCTGACCCCGGCGGTCCAACAGGCTGGCGGTGCCCCGCAGGGCATTCCGACCGCGGCGGTTTGACCGCGGTCTGATGCGGAAAACCGGCGGTCTCCCGCCGGTTTTCCACTGCCCAAATGAATCCTCCATGGCGGCGCATCTCGCTGCGCCGCCATGGAGGATTCTGACACCCCATACCGCCATCCTGTTCCTGGCGGTTCGCCCGCCAGGAACAGGATGGCGGTATGGGGTGTCGTGGGGCCCCTGGGGGCCCCTGCAGTGCCCATGCCAATGGCATGGGCACTGCAGGGGCCCCCGTAAGAGGGCCCCACTTTGTATTTCAGTGTCTGCTTTGCAGACACTGAAATATGCGACGGGTGCCACTGCACCCGTCGCACCTTCCCACTCCGCCGGCTCAATTCTGAGCCGGCGTCCTCGTGGGAAGGGTGTTTTGCACTGGGCTGGCGGGCGGCCTTTTGGCGGTCGCTCGCCAGCCCAGTGCAAAACCCAAAATACCCTCAGCGGTCTTTCGACCGCAGAGCGGTATTTTGGAGGGGGGAACTCTGGCGGGCGGCCTCCGCCGCCCGCCAGGGTGAGAATCACCCCCTAAGTCCGAAGGTAAAAATCTCCACCGAGGATTCCCGCATCGCGTATCTGGAGAAGGGCTCCAGGAGGTCGGATTGGACTGGCAGGTTCGTCCCGCTGAAGAAAATCTTCGGAAAAAAGACTAAGGGGGTTATTACAACTTTGGAGGAGGTGTTAATCCGTCCCAAAAGTGACAGATATACCACCAGCCGTATTACGAGTCCATTATATCCTATGGAACTCGTAATACGGCTCGTGGTATATCCGTCACTTTACCGTCACTTTTGGGACGGATTAACACCTCCTCCAAAGTTGTAATAACCCCCTAAGTGTGAAGGTAAACTTTTAACCAAGGCCTCCCGCGACCTGTAGCCGAGCAGGACTCCATCGCGGTCGGCCTGAAACTTTGACTTTGCCCCGGTCGAGGTGCAACCAGATGACCCGATTGGCGCTTTTTGTTTCTAGGCGCTAAAAAAAAAATAATTCTTTAAAAATTCATATCCCCTTATCTGATTTTATTCGTTTTGGTGTCATTTTAAAGATAAAAATATAATCTATTTTTATAAATTGGTTTTGGATTTTAAACGGTTTCCTGTGTTTTATTTAATTACTGTTTTGTGATATTTGAATGCTTTACACTCTGTCTCCTAAGTTAAGCCTTGATGCTCGTTGCCAAGCTACCAAGGGTTGAGCTGGGTTTAATTTACTGAGACCTAACTGGACCTTAGTGGAGGTTAGTGGCCTATTGCTAAGTGTAGGTACCTACCTGCCCTTACCAATAACCCATTTTCCAACAATCTGCTACAAAGGAATCTGCCAGAGTGTCAGGCAAAGGAGATCTAGCAAAATAAAAAGGGATTTGTGTCTGATTCTACATTGCTTAGTTTAAATCACACGATTCGAATATTTCACTACACCTGCACTATATTGCCAGACGAGGGGCCTATGAGGTTAATGAACAACCTGATAACTAAATTCAATATATTCTCAAGCTACTACACAATGAGGCTTCAACATGAATAAATATTTTTGGGCCAAGCTGCTCTTTGCAGGTGCTCATTGGTACATTCAAGAAAGACTGTCTTTCACATGGAAACAGAAAAAAAAGATACATCACTTGAGATTGCTGGTTTGGTTACTCCTGAAATAGAGCTACATGACATGGAACAAAATGGCAACCAGATGTTAACCATTTTAAAATGTGGCATACATTAGCTATGGTTATGCTAAAGGTGTACAATACACTTTCATTACATCTGCGTGTTACATATTATTGTTGAGATTGATGCAAATAGTTTAATAATGGCAAAATCTCATTCAAATTCCTCCCTCTGGTGACTTTAGAAGTCAAATGTTACACTCACTTTCCCTTTTAAAACCTCACTATACACAACAGTTGTCGACTTTTACAGCTTGCGCCTGGATTACTCCAGGTCTTGTTGGCGCGTCTGACCTTAGTTGGTTAATTTACGTTAATTAATTAGGGGATGCATTTATAGGTCGATTAACGTTTTGACTGTGCTTAGAGTAGTTCCCACCATGAGACTCCATACCAATTAAAATCAATAGCAATGCCAATCAATAACAATGTCAATCAATAGCATCAATAATCATAGGAGTCAGTAATTTCCACACACCATGAGCTTTCGATCGTGAATAACCACACCTTTTTGTAAAAGTTATACTGTTTATTTCCCTATATTAACAATGCTAATATCACATAACTTAGTCTCAATATCCAATGATAAGCATACAGAAACACTGGCTGCCCAAATCTTCTAAAGAAATGCAATTTAATCAAGGCTTGGATCACTACACATTCTAAGCTTACGGTACAAATCAATATCAAGAATAACTGCGCAAGAGAAATGACATACATTTAGATTCATCAAAGAAAATACATCAACTGTTATTATATGTAGCAAGCATCAACAGTGAGTAACCCAACTAACCTTCAGATTAGAATAGCATGTTTGTACTTCATGCAAAACAATTTTATTCAACACAAATTTGGAAAAACATATAACCATGGCTCTATCAAAATTTGTGGTTGGTACCTAGAGAAAAAAGCAAATAGACATAACAATCAGTAACATCGTCTTATACCATGCCTCTACATGGGTCAGCAAGCTGGACATCTGTTCGGTCAACAAAGCATCGGACTTCAGCGTTAAAGTTCAGGAAAGTAAAGTTCCATCATGCAGTGAAGAGAATAATAATCAGAAAGTGGCCTCTCTAGGCAGTTCGAAAGAATAGGGCTAATTGCGACTCTCCTCTCAGTGCAGTCTGCCTAAGTAAGAGTCCCTAAAACTACTTCCCACGTTGCTATTGGTAAAAGAATTGTACGTTTAGTCCAATTAAGGTAGGACCCCAAATCAAAGAATTTACTAGCCCACTGTTCATATTTCGATGATTGGCTCTTCTTCTCCTGTTCCTGTCATTGGGCTCGTCATATAACTAATTTGTATCCGCTTATACTCCAGTCAGTGCTTCCATTGTCTGCTCCTGGGAAGGTCGTCTTTACACACAGTTATACAATGTATCCCTAGCTAGTACAGCATATTCTAACAAGCAGTTCTCATGAACAATAATTCTAGTTACTAACATCTGGTCCAAGCAATGGAAAATCACAATTTAATTCTCCTGAGCAGCCATTTTATTATTCGCCTAAGCAATGCAGCTTAACATGAGGCCGTGCAACTAGGCCCAACACCTTGCTAAATTAAGGCCCATCATTAATAGAGCAAGTACATAATGCATAACCTTCAATGTGACATACTACTACATTAAGAAACATGAGCTTAACATTTTACATTAATAAGCTATCAATAAGTACACTTTTTGATTATTGGTGGTCACTCAAGCAAGCACATTTTCAAATGCATGTATTATTTCTCTACGTTAACTCATTTTCTATGCAGATTCAACACTCAGAATACATGAATATTCATTAGTAAAAGTTCAGCGTTAACAATCCCTCCTCTGGTGACTAAATATGTCATCACATATACACCTTCCCACCCAAATTTTCTACTTCAGCTAAAATCTCTATTCCTTTTAATCTCCGTTCACTCCTTGAATTTTCCCTAAACAAATTCTTCATTTTAATCTCTTCCCTCCTCTGATCATTTTTCATTTTCTTTGATTACAATACAATTCACATACTCCCCATGCTCCAATTATGCAAATCACAATAATCAATATCCCTTGTATTATTTTCAATATTATTCCTTTCCCAATGTTGCTGAGCTAATACCCCAATGAAGCAAAACCTTTTCCAACTTTCTCCCAAACACCTGGTTCTAGCAGCTCCTTCAAATCAGCACCTTCATTAGTTAGATTAGTAAGTAAGCTTCTAATTTATTTGCTATTATTAGGAATATATGAGCAGCAATGCTTCGAATTAAGCATTTTGCAAACTCCGCCATCCTTTGCTAAAAGAATGTCTTACGCAAGGCAGTTTTGAAGAGTCAGATCTTACTGCAGCCATTTCCGTATCCATTAGGATCATGGCTCCTGAAAACTTGGTCAACATGTTATCCACAATGGTAGACAACTTTATAGAATTCAGAATAACTCCTACTAAAGGAATCATTGCTCCAAATATATCTCCCACTATATTGGAAGGAGACTCTTTTGTTTAAGGTGATGTAACTCAGTCATTTCTAATAATCTTTTCAAGTCCTCTAGTTGAAATATCTTTGGGAAAACGATCCCTAAGTAACACGCGCCATACAATCCTCTTGGAAGATGGTAATAAGCATTTGACCCACAGATGTAATATATTCCAGGAATCGCTGGATCCTGTCCATTCAACATAAATGTCTATTTACTCTGAAACAAAAACACATGTCTACATTCACTCATTCCCACAAAGTGTCAGTACTAGATTTAGGCCTATATACACAAAGCTTCCCTACGTGTTGCGCATCTAAAGCTAACCTCACTTGTGTTTTTATTTCACTAAATGCATAATCATTTCTAAAAGTCCTTTTCTCTAAACCCTTTTCTAACTTCTCTTTTAATGCCTTTCTCCTGTCATCTGTCTGATCTAAGACCTCTTTTGTAATGTCAGCATGTCAGATTATTTCTATGCTCATATGCCGTGCCAAAAGTTAATATAGGCTCAAATGATCCTCTCACTACATCTATATTGTTCCGATTAGCTACTCTACTCAGGTACTTAATTATGGGGACAAACGAAAACACAATATTAAAATCGGAATAGAAATACTGGATTGACTCCTGGTTATAGAATCTTGTTAGTAACAGACTACAACTTATCCCATACACGAGGGGCAAACTATGATAGGTAACTCCTTCGACTGATGAAGGAATCTGCGTGCATACATAATTTCTCGCATCTCCATCGTCTCAACATACTCACTCAATAAGCTATAGAAAACATTTAGAGGAAAGTTCTCCTTGTGCATTATCTACATGCAGATACTTCTCATCTAACTTAAACTTCTTTATTGCTGTTAGTGCAGTAGTTTTCTCTAAAGCTGAAGTATGGCTGGCTTTACTCGTCAAGAACAGTCATTCCCACAATACCAGACACAATACCACGCACACAATCGGCAAACCAATACTCATGTGTTTACAGCACTTATTCTTCCTACCCTGCTGGTTAAGGTAACCCATGATCTGTAAAGAATCAGAAAGTAGAAGAAAAAAACTAGTAATTATGCAGCAAAATAAAAAAAAAAATCTTCAATCTTCTTTCAGCAAATATTTACAGCTTTCAGTCTTACTTACAGGACCCTTTGTCAAAATCGGTAAAGTTGTCAAAATTGGTTTAGCAGCTTGTCACATCAGTTTATCTTGTCAAATCAGGTTATCAAAGTATTTTCCAGTTACGTTCAACAGTCTTTCTCCTGATACTTTTCTCAGCTTATAGTTTCAACAGTTCAGTTAACTGATTTCCTTCAAGTGCCAAAATATTGACCAGGAATGTCTCGATCCAAACTAAAAGACAAAAATTATCTTTGCTATTCACTTGTTGTCGCATATGCCCATCCAGGACCTGCGTACCTTCGACTTGCTATTCTCTTTCTTTTCAACTTTCGATCTCCATTTAATTCTTCTTCACTCAAGTCTCCTCTCCTTGTCGTATCTACTTCCTCCTCAATCGTCGTCACAACAATTGCTTCCTTACTCTTTGCTTGTGACTCCGGCCACTTATCTCCTTTCAGTGGACCCTTGGTTGATGTTTTTTTCAGTAGTGTACTTGAAACTTCTTCATGCTCTGTAGGATTTTCTTTTAACAGATCTGTGATTGGTTCAGGAGGAGTCAGGCCACATTGGCTTTGATCCGCTTAACTCCTTCCCCCTTAGGGTCTGGCGATTGCTCTGTTTGGCTCTCAAAATCATCTACTTCTGGAGAGCCCTCCTTTAATTGGACTCTCCAGCTGCCTCAATTGAGATTGGCTCACTGTCACTCTCCTGTAGGTCTTCTCCTTCGTCTCTCACAGGAGTGGCTGAACCATTCTCAATGTGCTCAGATCTGGTCTCAGTTCCTTTTTCCAGCTCTGAGGTTGGTCTGTTGTCGGTACTCTCATCAACTCCTCTCCATTGTCCAGAGGACATGCCACTTTTCTCATATGGCTTGCGTGGATCCAGTTTGGAACTCCAACGCACTTTACAGCTGGGGTAGTGATCAGAACTACCTGGATAGGGCCTTTCCACCACGGCTCCGAACATGTCTTCCTCACGTGTTTTCTGATCACAACCCAGTCACCAGCTCTCAGGTTGTGTCCTTGATCTTGAGATGGCTGCAGCGTGGTGGCTTCCACCTGATGAGAGAAAGCGTAAACCACATTAGCCAGACCCTTGCAGTAGTCCAACACCATATAATTTGTTATGTTCACAAGAGCATTTGCAGGAACCGCTGGCAACCTCATTACTCTGCCCATGAGGATCTCATGTGGTGACAATCCTGTCTTCCTGTCGGTGTATTTCTCATTGTCATCAGAACTAATGGTAGTGCGTCTGGCCATTTCAGACTCGTGGACGCATACATTTGCACCATTCTTAATTTCAAGGTACCATTCATCTGTTTCACCAGTCCTGATGCTTCAGCGTGGTAACTACAAAGCAAGCTCTGCTCAATGTTTAAGGCTGCACATAGTAATTTAACTACTTCAATGTTGAAGTGACTTCCTCTATCTGATTTTAGAGACTGGAAACCCAAAACGTGGTATCAGTTCCGTAAGCTGTAATTTCGCTACTGTGAGACTGTCATTTCTGCGTGTAGGATAAGCTTCAATCCAATGACTAAAGATGCAGACAATCACCAACACATCTCAATCCTCAACACACGTACATCTCAATAAAATCCATTTGCATTCTGCTGAATGGACCTACTGCTCTTCCAATGTAGTTCAAATTGACCACTTCCCTTTTTCCGCGTTCATTTGTTCACCAATGACTCAACAATGGCAAACTGTTTCAGCAACTTGTCTAAACTTCAGATTGAATTAATTCTGTTTGAACAATCGAATCATGGCATCCCTCCCAACATGTGCTTGACCATGACAGTCACTAGCCATTTGAGTCAACAAACTGTTCGGCAGTACTAATTGACCCTCTTCTGAAACCCACAATTCATCATCTTGCTGTACACATTTCATTTTGCCCCATGATCTTTTCTTCTCCCTGTCGACATTATTCTGCAGTGTTCTCAGTTCTTCCAAGTTATCTATAACATTCAATGTATAATTTGGACATCCCATTTCCTTCAGGTAACAATTCCCACTTATCCTTGAATGATATACAGTTAAATGCGCAAAACCTGGCGGCTTGATCTGCATATCCATTTCCCATTGACACAAAATCTTGCGATCTCAGATGTGCACTGCATTTCACCACGGGCATCTTTCTCAGGCATTTGGGTAGCTTGCAACAGCTCTTGAATTCTCACCATTTCTTACTGGTGAACCAGAAGAGGTCAGAAAACCTCTCTGAGACCATAACTGGCCAAAATCGTGCACTACCCCAAGTCCATACTGGCTATCTGTATAGATAGTAACTAAGCTGCGCTGAAACATGGCACACTCTAGTAAGGGCTACCAGTTCAGCTACTTGTGCAGAATATACTCCTCGAAGCCAGGACGCCTCAAGTATACCTGAAATTGTGCACAGCATATCCTGCATATCATGCTCTCAATGTCCCTTAGACTGGAACCATAAACAAAGATGATTTGGTCATTTTCTTCCAATCAGGTGTCTCTAATGTCAGGTTTCGGTTTTGTGCATAGATCAGTTACTTCAAGACAATCATGCTGGGTGTCTTCCAATTTTTCAATTTAAACATTTTCATTTGGGAGTAAGGCTACCAGGTTAAGCACTGTACATCTATTCAATGACACATTAGGTGACTCAAACATGCTAGTGTCATAACGAGTCAGCCTGGCACCTGTCAATTATTGCGTCTTGGTCCTTGTAAGTAAAACTTCAATGGTGTGAGGCACCATAATAGTCAGAGGATGTCCCATCACAATGCCTGCACACTGTGCGAGACTCTGCCCAAATGCTGCGACTGAACGCAAACAGCCTGGTAAAGCAGCTGCAACTGGGTCCAAAGTAGCTGAAAAATATGCTACTGGGCAGTTTACACCTCCGTGGACTTGAGTCAAGACAAAGAACAGGCATCACGCTCATGACAAAACAACATGAAGAGCTTAGTGTAGTCAGGCATTCTGAAAGCCGGAGCTTTGCACAAACTCAATTCAGAAAATGCTTTCATACATACCTGTCCTAACACTGGGGGATTAGTGGCTTCTTTGTGAGTCAGCTTCTGCAATGGCTTTGAAATGACTGAAAAGTTAGAAATCCATTGGCGACAATAGCCTACCATCCCCCAAAACATCCAGACATCTGTGTGGCTGGGGGACTCATCTATAACATAGCCGTGCCCCTTTCTCTGGCTATTTTCCTTACTCCCTGCTCAATCTGGTGACCCAAATACTTCACTTCTTTCGGACAGTATTGTAATTTAAGTCGGGACACTTTATGACCATTCTTTCCCAAATGGTTCAGTAAGGCAATCGTGTTATATTTGCACTCTTCCTTCATTTTAGATGCAGTCAACAAATCATCAATGTACTGTACAATGTCAAATGGAAAGGCATTTCCAATGATTCCAGGTTCTTTTTCAAGGTCTGGTTGAACATGGGAGGTGATTCTGAAAACCCTTGAGGAATTCTACAGCAACAGTAACCTTGATCTAAAATTTGAAACAGAAGAAAAATTGACTATCCTCATGAAGAGGCACAGCAAAGAATGCTTGTGACAAATCTAGAACGGTGAACCATTCAGCATCACATGGAATCTGAAACAGAATCACAGCTGGGTTTGGTACTACAGGACAACATTTGATTACAATGTCATTTATTTTTCTAAACTCCTGGAAAATCCGAACTTTCCCACATGGCTTTCACAATCCAATTATCAGTGAATTACATGGACTGCTCAACACTTCTTTCAAGACCCAGTGGTTTACAAATTCTGCAATTATAGGAGCAACCTTCTCAATGATGTCCTGTGGCATGTGGTACTGGGGAATCTGGGGAAAACTGCGCTCTGCTTCACCAGACGTTTAACTGGCTCAACTCCTTTTATCAGGCCAATCTCTTTCCCTGTCAAATCCCACACCTTCTCTTTAACTGTTCCCTGTAAGGAAGATCTTTTACTGTAAAAACTGGAAAGAAACTAATAGGGGTACTCATTTATTATTTCACACACTGCTGCTGGGTCATCCTCATCATTGCTGTTCGTCTGTATCTCAATTCCATCATTTGAGCAAGTGATCAAGCACCTTGTTTTACACAGCAAGTCTCTTCCCAGTACGGATATTGGACTTGAGTCAGAGACTACAAATTTAGGTAATCCTTTAAAGTTGCCAATCTTGACCGGAACTGGTTCTATAATTGAGTTGGTGAAGTACTGATTCGCTACTTCTACAATCTGGACTGTTTTTCCTGAAAGGTGCAGGTTTGGAGCTTCTGCAGTTCTCACAGTAGAGCGTGTAGCTCATGTGTCAGCCAAGAAGGAAACTTTATGACCCATTACTTTTCCCTTCACATATGGACCTTTCTGATCTACTTCTAAGGAAGCTGCAAGCACACATTCCTCTTTATCAGAACTCTTGCTCATCCAATCATCGTTTATTCCATTCTCACTGTCTAACGGGAATTGGCGTACTGTGTAAACTTCTGACATGTGACCTGTTGAGGAAGCATCACCTGCTGCTGTTCCACTGGGGCTTGAAGTATTTGGATTTGCTGTCTAGGTACCATTTGAACTTGCTGTTGCATTGGCTGTGATTGAGCCATCTGTACACGTGGCATTTGCACTTGCTGCATGGGTTGAAATCTTTGCATTTGATTCACATTGTTTTGAAAATTTGGATTATGACCGCTCATTCTTGGTCCTCTCATACTTTGGAATGAATTGATGTCACTTGTTTGGTGAACAACACTTTCCTGTACTATCATCGGACACTCCTGCTTCCAATTTCCTATTCCTCCGCAACCTTGACAAGGCAACAATCTCTTCATTCCCTGCACATCATTCTGCACCACTACAGTACCCAAATCGGGACTACTGTTTCCATTTCCAATTCCTCCGCGACCTCTGCCTCTCGTCTGATTTTGAAATGCCACATTTCCCTGCTGCTGCTGCTGTTGCAGAAAATTTCCCTGCATCCTTATTTGTGCTGCTCTAATCTGCATCACCATCGCCTTTTCTTTCAACTTTCTCTGCTTCAACTCAATCTCATCACTACAGTACTTTGTATACTGCAGTACCTCAATCTGCTTTGTTTGCCAGCTAATAAAATGACTCATCTGGCTAATTTCAGGTGTTAATCCTTCCACAAATCTAAACACAAAATGAATCATGTCTTTCGGCTCAATTGTTTCTGTACTGCTGTAATGCTTAATTGCCTGCAACAATCTCTCATAATATTCATGTATCGACTCTTTCACTTCCTGAGCTGTCCTGTCTATTCTCTGCCAGTCAATGTTTTGGGGGAAAATTCTTGTTTTAAAAATTTCAATCACTTTGTAGTTATATTGTATTACCTCGGGAGATGGTGCACCTGTAATTGGATCCCTTTCTGGTTACTTTATTGGCTAATCTATACTTCTCTTGCACTCCATCCATAAATCAGCTGGAACTACTATCTATAATAGAGTATTCAGATCCTCCCACAGGCATTTTGCAAGTTTCATGAACCTGCAGTCTTCTGGTACCATTCTACTGGTCTCTCTCTCAACCTGGGGTAATTACTTGTAAAGGACAGACTGTCACTACTGCTCCAAGGGACAGGAACAAAATTCCTTCCTGTAATCTCTCTCATGGGTAAACGTTTTACCCGATCCTCAACCTGCTGCACATTTGCAGTAAGATTCCCAGAATACCCTTTGCTTTTATCTCTCTTCTTTACCCATCTGCCTTCCCACTCATCTAATGCTCCCCATGTCTGGACACTTTGGAGTAACTCCCTAATGTGTGCTTTCATTCCTGCAGATCTCATGTGTTCAAAATGTTTTGTGTCAAAATCTAACCTGTAACTCCTCTGCAAATATTTTGTTTTCTCTATTTCTATTCCGTACTTCTCTGCTACGTCTGCTGGCTTTTGATGTGCTTCTCTTGCCTCTGCTGTAATTTTCGGGCACAGGTATATTAATTCTGCTTCAGTGTAAGATTCGAGTCTGTTCACACCCATAGTTTCTTCAATAAGCTCACCGCTTCCATCCTTAATCTCGTATAGTTCAAGTACCCCTCTCCCCTAGGAGCATTCTGCTGGGTATTCAGCTTGTCTAACCATTCAGTCAATTGTTGGACAGTCAAACCTTGCAACTAAATGGTATTGGGCTGGGTATTTGGCAACAGCAGTACAACTAGATTTGGAGACTGCGGTGTCAGTAATTTCAGGCTATGACTGACGTTTGACCCTGCTCCAGTATTCAGAGGAACTTCGAATGGACTAAGGTCTAGCAATGATCCTGTTCCGTCAAAGGTCGGTCCCACAGGAGAAACTACTCCGGCATATCTATTGATTTTTCCACTCATTGAATTCTGACTCAGGACTCCCTGTCCATTTGTACTGTGATTTCCTTGGGCAAACAAAAATACTATTGGGCCAATGGTGATGGGTACAGAAAGTGTCGGGACTTGGTCTAACATTCTGTTTCTGTGGGTGCATAATTCCCGTATTCTGGCTCATGAGTACAGACATATCTGTCTGTGTCCCTGTTATGGGAGTGTACTTTGGCATTGCTTGTGGCTGCACTTGAGGCAGAAAGAGTGGAGTTGGTTCTGCCTGATTCAATGTCGGTTTTGGGAAAACGTGTCCTGTTGGAACTATTAGATTTGTGGCAGCCTCTACAATGGGTACATCAGGGTAAATTCTCGGGACATTCAACTGTGGCATCTGATTTTGTGGTGCCAATGTAGTAGGTAGGTTAAGGCTGCTCTGCATTGGGCTCTGTCATGTTAGGATTAATCTGCACTGGACAGGTCGTCATGTTAGACAATGTCAGTGCTGATCGGTTTACACTAGTGTTCGGACCGCTCTCTTGTGCTGCATATGGTGGGGAGACTATTTTTCAATAATTGTAAAATAAACTCATCATGATCTGACTCTTCCGCAAGTCT
The DNA here is from genome assembly GCF_031143425.1 of Pleurodeles waltl. NCBI lineage: Eukaryota > Metazoa > Chordata > Amphibia > Caudata > Salamandridae > Pleurodeles > Pleurodeles waltl. The sequence continues at coordinate 191,913,332 of NC_090440.1, read as the reverse complement.
AAAAGATCTCCAAGACTCCTCTGATCTCTGCTTCCTTCTCTTAGAAGGGCTTCTGTTTGTCTTTCTGGTAGCTTGCCTTCCTTCTCTCGCACTGTCCAGTGTTATTGCAGAAAACAAGTTAATCCCCTGTAAAGCCTCTGTTCTCTAAAATTTCTGATTGCTGTCCCATCTAGCCTCCGGTAAGGTCTTCTCTGCATTTTTCATCCTCCTTTCAAACTTAATTTGCTATTGCTGTCTGTCTACTAATTCCCAGATTGCTAATGCCTCGAACTATACTGGTCTCGGAGGGGGTTTCAAGTCATACAGCACCCTCCTCAGATTCTCTAAGCTCCTCAAAGGAAATGTTCCATGTGCAGGAAATGCTGAACTTCCATCTTTCTCTGTCACTTGCACCATTGTTTCAGCCAAAGACATGGCACAGCACCCTTTTCTTCTATTACAATGTAAACTGGTGTACCTTCACGTGGTGCAATTTCTCCTATACTCGTTGTACTGTACTTATCTCCCCTTAAAGCACGCTTTAAAGCTTTAAACTTTTTTATTTCTGCGACCTTTATGTTGTGTAAAATCAAATCAGGAAGTGACTTTTAATCCCAGAATCCTATTTACCGACCTTCTCAACCAATTGTGCTTCACGGTTGTCTGCCAATCTGTGCGCAACCCTTCTAGCTAACCAACCTATCCCAGCCCGGCTCCAATGATGTCACACTCACATGTACTGCAGTTGACAAGGTCTTGTGGCTTGTCCTCCTAAACTCAGATTCACACTAGACTAATGCAAAATTATTGCGAGCACTAAACAAAATCAAAACCCAATTTGTCAGTTTACTAAAGGTTTGGGTAACACAATCACTTCAGAAATCTTACAGTTTTTTCACTGACGGCTCTTGCTCTAACAGCTACTCCTTCTTTCTCAGTTTCCCTGATTCGCAAGCAAAATTCGACCTGCAAATTTTACTCCCAACTGATCAGTGGGTCCGTCCTGGTGCACATAGGACTCACCAGATCTCAGTTGAAAAACTCTTTTGCTCACTTTGACTCACTCTGACTTGTCCACCACGCCCGATCGACCTATTAAACCAGACAAAGTACAACAAAAACCAAGTGTCTCATACACTTTTCAATATACTCCGGAGTCTTAGACCACACAGGGTCCGTATACCAACAACCACTTGGACAATTTTAGAGCACAAAGCACCGCACATATGTGAAGCTTGACTACTTCCCTACTTTCACACTTCAGAGTACACACGCTCCTTCTAAAACTTCATTTGGATTACGCAAACTCCCTAACCCTCACAGATATCACAATTCAGCTGTGATTTGCATATGATGTGCACACGCAAAACCTACTTCATTCACACTGTCACTAGAATGCTGGGAAAATCCTCAAACAATCATTGGAAAGCTTCAAGGTTCTGGAAAAGTATTTAGGGGCACATTTTCTCCTCACTTTGTATCATCGAATTTGAAAAACAAACTTTCTGCAAATTTTCTCTTTTAGGGGCCACCCGTCTACGGGTCCTCTATGATGGACTCTTAAGGAGGCTAACCATTATACACTGCTAGCATCTCTGTTAGCACGTCTGACCTTACATGGTTAATTTATATTATTTTATAATTTCAATGAAATAATTCTCTGGTCTAGTCAATTTACATGTAATTCTAGCCTTATGTAATTTAAGCATATTCATTTCTGTGATCAGCCTTAAATAATGACCCATCCTTTCCAATGATTATGCTCCAGGATTTGAATTCATATACACAGGCACATACTCTAAAGGCAAAAAGACATTAGAAAAATAACATTCATGGCACTATTGTTCATACAATATACTCATAACGATACTGCATAAAAGGGCAACATGAAAGTGGTAACGGAATGTAACACCAGCTGCTGTGGATGCAGGTAAGTATGTGCATATATAACAGTTGTGTGCATGTATGACTCAAGTATTCATTTAACAGTGAAAGACATTTCAGAATAGTTTCCTTCAGACCCTCTCTGATGTAGATTAAACATGTTTGTAAAATTGACTTGTTTAATCTAGTTTGTCCTTCTGACTAAGGTGAACCCTTGCCATGAATACTGCTGTGAAATGCAGGGGCCTCTCAAACTGAATCCGTGGCTCCCACAAAGAGTGAGATAAGCCGCTGAAGAAGTGGTGACTACAACCACTGAGTCGCAGAGTCAAACTTCAGCATGGAATAAATGTTCAAAAGGAGGAGAAGATTTCGTTCAAGTGTCTCGAAGTCAAGTAGAGACAAGTACGGAGCCTGTGGTGACTGAGGCAAGAGTAACCACAGTGAATAAAGCAGCAGAAGCTGAAAGGGTGTACACTGAGCTTGAAGAAGATACAGGCACTTTAGCTAGAGGAGTGCAGAGAAGAGAGAGATGGGTAAAAAGGTAGAGCAGTATTGTCAGAGGAAAGTACCCCAGAAACAATCAGAAAATTAACAGACACAAGCAAGTAAAGTGACAGCAACAACAAACAACCAGTAATCAGAAGATCAAAGAGACCGTGGGTGCATAGTCAAAGCTACTCAGCTCCTGAATGGCCTTAGATTGCTGAAATTGGGCCTGACTCAAGAACACACAAGAGTGAAAATCAGCAGAGAGTCCTTAAAATACCTTCATGAATAGTGCTACCACAGTGAAGACTAACTGATTTTTTTGATTGACTGAATTCAAGTGACACATACAAATGCCGAAGATTCCGTTTTTACATCCTGAGTATCTTGTAAAATGATTAGGTCGCAGGGTACAGTAGCACCATAGGGTTGTCATTTTAGGGAATCCTCCTCTCGCTTTAGGTTCCAAATTTGGTGTTCAACTGAACTGATATACTTATATTGAATGAGCTGATTGCTTTGCTGATTTTCACAAAGGGGAGCAGCAAGTAGAATTTTAGTTTTGATTTCTGATTTATTTTATCTGAAAAGACAGAGACTGACATGACCAATAGTGACAATTGCCTTAGTTATATTAATAATTATCCTATTGGTAGGTTTTAGTTTTTCTGTTGACCATACGTCCACCAAAACTACACCTGTTGTAATAAGGGCCTATGTGTGAGTGGGAAACTCTTTGTTGAGGAATAAGATCTGTTGAAATAGTAATTGGATACGTTAAGAGCCTATTGCCACTCAATATTATACACTTCAGTGTGGACTGTCTTTACATTTTTTGGTGAAGGTGTACTTTTTTGATGAATTTGAAAAATGTGTTATTATCCCCTCAATTGCTAATTATGAAGAAATTACTTGATGATCTAATTCATTCTCATTCTTACTTGATGTTTGCAGGAGTGTTTGATACTTGCCAAAGATGTGATTTTGCTGAGTTTTGACTTCTTTCACTTAGCATAGGAATGGCCTCATTCAATATCAGGTGTACAAAATATTAAAAGGCAAATACAATTTGTGTCCAAGATGTGCAACAGATAAGTGATTTCAAAAGAGTTAAGCAAATGGAAGTGAAGTGACACTGTAGCCACAACATTGTACCTTTCACTAAAATCAGATATTCTCTTTTTAGCTTTAAGTAACTGTTATTGTATATTAGCCCAATGGTCAAAATAATAATGGTATATTACTCATGAAATTGTTGGAGCCAAGCCCCAATAATCACCTGAACCCCAGAATTTCAAACACCCCAAATTTCACCAAATTAATTCAGCTCCAGAACCTCCAATAGAACTAGCGGCTAGAGACAGCACTCCTCATGGAAAATATATATTTCAGCAGAGCAAAACAGAATAAATGAGGAAGAGCTAATAACAGTTCTAGAACAAAAATAAGGCAAAAATAGATTTATCATGTAGTTATTAATATAAGCGCTACAGAGAAAGAATTCATGAAATTGCCATGAAGGCCGAAATACAATAATACAGAGTCTTAAAACTTGTCAGAAATTAGGCAAGTTTAGATAAAATTCCAAGTCCAACTCAGAGTACTGACAATATCCCCATCAGAAAAATCTAAGGCAAACGGGCAGTCTCTGGAAAGAAACGAGAATTCTCCCCAGCAGCTCTAAAGACAACTATAAAAAAACTACCATCACAATTCTAAAACCCAAGAATATTTAAACGCAAATCACACTTTCTAACAATAGATTCTACAAATTCAGCATGGTATGATCATAGCTACGATCACATTGGCAAATCAGAAATATTAACAATCTTTAGGACTAACCCATTTCTTAAGGTAAGAGAAATGTTCCATCTATCCTCTCAACAACTGCACTCTGTAGAAGCAGCACAAAATTAAACATTTCTCAAACTATGGCTCATAGAACTAGCACACCTTCAGCGAAATGTCAAGTGGAGGTTCTTGAATAGGGCACTTTGGGTACACAATGGAAGCTTCATTCACAATGTACACTCCCTAACACAATAATTCATTTTTTTAAATCCTAGACATCTCTCACTTGGTGCTCCATGGAAATGAGAGGAGAAATGGCTTGCAGTGGGACAGATTGGGAGGGGGGAATGAGGAGGAGTGAGATGAACAGGACACCAGAAACTGCATCCATATTAAGAAAAATGGCATCTCACGTGAAATGTGGCCTAACTACTTGACAGTATTAATTAAATTTCAAAGTGACTCAGTAAATTTGTTTCAAGTGCAACATCATTAATTCATCAATTATGACTATGCATCATTAAAACCATCAAATTGTACATTTTATAAAGCTACTACAAATCACTAATGAAAAATCAAAGCTTCTGCAAACTAATTTGCAGATCCCTACGAGAACATGCTAACTTATGGAAATCCTCTAGGAACAAGTGCTCCCTGAGTAAGCTATAGAAGCACAGGAATAAAGCAGAGAAGGTGAATTGAGACTATTGTAACATTGTACACAGTTGCTGCTTCACATTCCATACCCTGAGCATCTTGCCGGAACACCTAAACACAGCACATAGCTCTAGGTTCACAATCAACTGTTCAAGTTCTGTGTCTCATCTTTTGCTCTCTAGAAGTTTCTTGCCTCCTGGGGCTCTGTTTTAAAAATGAATATATTCTACCCACACGGAGCCTCGCTGGATGTCAGAAGAAAGCACTGCAATTGGTCACTAAAAAACTGTTTATGATCTGAAGCCCAGCCCACATGTTTTGTGATGTTATACTCAGATCTGGGGAAATCAGTATTTTGTATCACTTAATGGGAAGCCTTCAGTTTTTGCAGGCAGCTCATATTGCTTGCAAATCGTAATGCAAAGGCCTCGGTCTAACTGAACCAGTCCCTACTTTCTGAAGTTTTCCCCTTAGGTCCTCTTGTCAGCTCGCAAATTACCCTACAAACCTCCTGTGAAGTCGTGGCTTCAGCCTCCATCACCCCTGCTTGCAAGAAAATCTGCATCTCCACTCATTCTCTAGTAGATAAAAATCTCAAAATGCTCAGGTGTGCATCCCATACAGTAGTGTCCAACAACTCAATCTCTCTTTCTTGCCAGATCATGGTAGAGTTAACATATGAAGGTGGCATAACTCTCCAGTGCTGCCACCTGTTCATTGACAGAGCTCATCACTTTTGCTAGGCGCCCATGCAACCCCCACAGTAACACTTCATTTTGGCAGACTTTTCCTTTACCATCTTCCAGACTCCCCTCAATTGATGTGACCTTCTGGTGAATACTCCCAACTGTGGCTGCCATATGGTCAGCAAGTGACAGATCAGTGTCTCTCCAGGAGTCAGATTGGCCGCATGGGTGACATCTGGTGCACTTGATCAGTCTAAGTTGATGTCACATGGTGAGAAGCAGAGAGTCTTTCTTTACCCTGATTGTCTTAGCTTTGAACTCCTTGAGCAGAATGGTGCTAAAGACCATTACCAATGGATTTGCCCTGTCAACACTCAACGAGTATCCCCCTGTGGGTTTGGTGTAGGGTCAGATCCCTTTTTTCCCCAACTCTTCTTATTGCATTTTTATCTTGTACACAGCACATTGTACAGCATTTCATAACTACCAGAAGGTATGTATCGATAACAATAATCAAATTGTAATAAGCGTTGTGAAGCATGGGTGAAGTTTCCTGCTATAACTCAGGAGCCATGAGCTAGAACTAGGACATTATCGGGCATCTGATATGAGTACGTAGGATACAGCTCAATGGGCTCAAGATAATGAGAGACAACCTTTTCCTAAAACACCTTTATTTTTAAATAATTTGCACTTGTCTGCAAAAATCGGGGATACCATTGCAGAATCCCAGCCTTACATAACATTTGGGAATGAGCCTATGTGGCACCTGCTTTGTCATGGGTTCCAGATCTCTGTGTGAGGACCTGTAGACATCACAGTGTCAGGTGTGCGAAGGTGATCACTAGCCCCCAAGTCAGCCTAGTGTTCTGACAGGAGGGTGTCCCATGCAGCCGCTATGGGATATTTTCCCAGTCTCTTGGTGTCTTCTCGGCTCTCAGCCTGTGCCCATGTAATCATAGAGAGCACCCAGCCAGTCAGAGTGGGGGATAGTTGAAGATTTCCATTTGTGTGTGTTCTGTCGCTTGGTGAGAAGAGTTGCTATGTCTATGAATCGAGCAGTAGCCCTGTTTCTCTTGATGAGTTGCATCTGGGCTAATATGCAGGTTCTCCAGTTATGCAGTTCAGTGTGCCTCATGTATCTAGCTAGACGAGTTGCTATTCCCTGCCAGTACTGGGAGAGTGCAGGGCACACACAGAACATATGAAAGAAGTCTGCATCTATTGTGTAGCAGTGTGGGCAGGCTGTGTCAGTGCAATGGAAGTATTGATCAATTTCTCAGGGAATGAGGTGCACTCTATGTAGCACATAGCATTGCATAAGGTGGAAGCAGGGTATCCTTCAATACGCTGTCACTCCCGGTCGATGTTGGGGCACCCCAGGTCTGTGTCCTAGTGCTAACTCAAAATGTACCTTGGGAAATGGCAGGGTTGGAGAGTAATGAGCTAGCCAGCTAGTGCACTAGGTGACTGCCTTTTCCCAACATGTGCATGTATTGTAAAGTCAAGTGCATGGCCAGCTCCTGTTGTATATTGCCCCAGTGTGCTGTCAGTGACCAGGTGACGGAAGTGTACAGAAGGAATTGTCCTGGGGGTTGCCTAGTGTCCGACACCAGTTTGACAGGTGTGCCCCATCATCAGCAACACAAAAGGATGATGGACGGAGTGCTGAACAATGCAAACACTCACCCCCAGTCACAGATCTGGGTTTAATCCATTGTTCTCACCATGCCACTCCAGTTTGGACCCAGCCATATGCAAATCAGTCTTGACCCTGTTCCTCAAGGGAACAGTCCAGCCTGAACTGCCAAGCCAGGTCCTCCCTGGACCGGAAACAAGCATCCTGGGACCGGTTTCAGGGTTTCACCCTTCATCAGCCAGGTAAGCTTAAACCCAGTGGCACAGTGAGCAAGGGACCCACGTCTGGGCATACCCTTTCCACTTAGGGAAACTTTAGCAACACAAAAGGATGATGGCCGTATCCTACAGTTTTTGACCCACCAACCACCTGGACACCCATTGCAGCTGAGAGGCCAATTAGTATTGCTCAAAGTTGTTTAGGCGAGATATAGAGTTTGGCCAAGGCCACTCTGTGCAGGAGTTATTGCAAGTGTGCTCCCGCAAGGTTTGTTCCAGTGTGCAGAAGAATGAGTTTGTGATGTATAGTGGAAGGTTGGCAAAGTAATATTGGAGGCATGGTAACATACCCATTTTAATGAGGGCAATGTGTTCCACCACAGATAGCAGCAGAGTCTGCTAAAATGCCATATGCGACCATAGGTTAGCAACTGCACGGCACAAATTGCCATTCAGTAGGTCTGATGGGGTGTGGTACATGCAAATTCCCAAGTATCTGAATGTGTTGGGCTGACACAATAAGGGGACCCCTTTGATCATGAGCCTAGGGTCAGGTGAATTGGCCACAAAAGGGAAAAGGAAGGATTTGATCCAGCTAACTGAGTCCGGACCCACTGAATACCTGTCAAGTGCACCTACTATAGTGTCAGGTATGGTCCAGACAACCTGGAGATAACAGCATATCAGTGAAGAGGGACACAATGCTGTCCACTGCTTAGATGAATCCCCCATTGCAGGCCTCTGTCCCTTTAAATGTGAGCCATTGGCTCCACTGCTAGTGAGATCATCAACCAGGGACAATGGGCAACCCTCCTGGGTGCCCCCTGTGAATCTGTATTGGGTCAGATGTGAGTTTTTCCATCTTGACTCTAGAAGTGGGGTTCATAGACAACAGCCAAACTAGGATGATAAATAGTGTCCTCAGGTTGCAGCAAGAGAGTACCTTGAGAAGATAAGCCCATTCTAGGGAATCAAATGCTTTTTCCAGGTCGAGAACGAGGCTTCTGGAGTGTGGCCAAGCAGGAGGGATGAGTTCAATTACCTAAAGAACCCACAGATATAAAGGGAGGTGTTCCTGGCTGGAACTAATCCATTTTGTTCTAGGTGTAGCAACTGTGGAACCAGGTGGGCCAGCCTATCAGCCAGGATTTTGGCTAAGATCTTGTAGTCTGTGTTCAGTAGCGCTAACGGTCTGTAGAAGGCTAATACCTCAGGGTCTCTGCCCAGTTTGGGCAGCGATAGTGTTGTCGTTTGACTCTCGCTCCTAGGCGACACTGCTGGTTTAGGAATGATGGCACTTTTGTTTGTGGGCGACTAGGCCAATCCTACAACAAGTCACAACTGTTGGCCCATCCCTCCTGGCTCACAAGCAGTACCTCACCAAAAACCCAAACAGTAAAAGGTGATTTCTGGCAGCCTTTACACATGGACTCTAGAATGCGACATCTCAGGGGAGTGGTGGTGGAAAGGAAGTTACCCTTTTCTCACGTTAATCATAAGTCTCAGTCACAATGGGTTTAATAAAAAGAACGCAATCTACGATAAAATGCATGAGCTGCAATGATTAGGATAATGGACAATGCAAGAAACAGAATGGTAAAGATGAGAGTCTTAAATACAAAGACCACCACCATCTTGCAATAAACATGAAATGTAAAATATCCCTAAAACCCTAGCATGGAGAACCTAATCTCTAACCTAACGAGAGTTAGGTGTGATAAACCTAATCTGCCAGTACTATGACCATGAGAAGCAGCCCCCCAACCCTCGTTACCTTGGAATGAGGTCTCTAGATCAGACTCCGTGCTGACACGAATGCTGAATCTGCATCAAAGAGATGTGGAGCATAGATGGCATCAATGGCACCTGGTAGGAATCTCTCTGATAACCTTGTCTGCGTGAGATGTATTCAAATAGATCTTGTAGGACCCCTGACGCATATATTTTCCCCAAACAATAGATAAGGGGCAGGCTTGTGGCAGCAACTATGTAAACAATTACCACCAAAAAGTGTATTATGTTCCAGTCTCATGGAAGTGGGAAAGGGACATGATGTGAATATCTACGTACATCACTTACTTTTGACGCTGATAGTGACACCTTCACAGAGTGGCACTGATGACTTAAATCAAAACATTGCTCTAATTCTAAACAAAGGCAGCCATCGTAAAAGAAATAATAAAATAAATAGGCTAAGACGTAGCAGGATAATTAGGTTAAATGTCGGGGGCACAGACCTGCAAGCCAGAAGGCTAAGCTAAACTCCTGATTCCCATTAAAACTAAATAGGATCCACTGCAATATAAGGAGAGCTTTGCTTACGGAGGGTGAGAGGAGAGAGAGGTAGTCATGGAGTCATCGTACAATGTTTCCGTTTTGGGGCCAAGAGAATGGTGATGTTTTTATAAAACTCAAGCCGCAGCCTATCAGGGCCTGGAGTTTTACCAGTGGTCAGTGCCCAGATGGGCTTCTGAATCTTGAGAAAGGCGATTTCCCCATTGAGTTCTTCTCTTTGGTCTAATGTAGCACAGGAAAGCAACACCAGCGCTATGAAAGCATGAATGTCGGCTGAGGTAGCCTCAAGTATGGATGGGAACTGGACGGTATAGTATTGCATGAAAGCTTCATGTATTCCCACTGTCACTGCACACAAGTACCTGAGGCCTGATGAATGGATATGTGGTATTTGGGCTGCTCCTGGAGGACTAGCCATGCCAGGAGTCTTCCTGCTTTGTCAGGCTCCGAATGTATTTTTTAGCTGTGGGCTGTGTAATTGAGGCAACGCAACAGCTCCAGCATAGCAGCATGTTCCTGCCTCGCCTGCTAGCTGGGGAGTCCCGGGCCCATTTTTCCAATCCTAGCAATCTCTGCTCTATTCCCATAATGTGTTTATCTAGCATGTGCTTCATGTTAATGGTGTTCCCCAGACAATGCCTACTGATTGCCACCTTGAAGGCGTTCCACTCCACCAACCCAGACAAGGTCGTGCCTGTGTTAATGTCAAAGCATTTGGTAATGCAGTTATAGAGGGGTCCACAGAGAGGCTAATCGCCCAGGGCATCTGCCTGAAGTCACCGGTGGGGTTGGGAGTGAGTTTAAGGTCCCAATGGGAGCACAGCTGTTGTGGGTTGTTATCCGACTGTGTCCTGCCTAGATAGTCCATGCATGACATGAGGTATTATGTCTGTTGTGATGACAAGTCGGTCTACGTGTACGCAGAGGCTGTGCATGTGTAAGTAAAATGAATAAACTCTAGTACTTCTGCTCTGGTGTAGCCAAATGTCCGTCAACTGCCACTGACCTAGCCAGTCTGTAAGGGCCTGGACGTTGGAGGTGGCAGAAGTGTGGGGGGGGGAAGGATGGAAATGATCTGTCGAGGATAACATTGAAGACACTGTTGAAATCACCCCCTATCGCCCATGGAAGTCCGCTCCCGTACTTCTGATCATTCATGAAAGAAGTGTGACTGGTCTCTGTTGAAACTGTAGATTGTTCCGAGTAGCAACTGCTTACCTTCAACAAATGCGTGTTGCCCCACACCCCCAGGGTATGCCTCTGTGATGTAGGCCACAAACACTACTCCAGCATCTATCCACACCAGCGCTCCCTGAGCAGAGGTGGAGTAATTAGTGGAGTAGACTTGGCCTTTTCCATTTATTCTGTATTCACAGGGCTTTTGTTTGTGTGAGGTGCAATTCTTAGATGAAGGCAATCTGTGTTTTCATGTGTTGCAGGTACAAGTACATTGCATACCATCGGGAGGGGATATGCATGCCGCAGATATTCCAAGTCCCGATACTAGTGTCGGGTGCAATGTCTATTGACAGGAGGGAGAAGGGGAAGGGATGGGACTGCTGGTTCCCATTAATACAGGGGTAGGACAGGTAACTGCAAGGGAAAGTGTAGTAGACAGGTGCAGTTATGAAACAATATTAAACCTAACTTAACTGTTAATAGAACACAAATCAAGAGGTGCAGAGATACAGCAGCATCTTGCCCAAACTTTCAAACCATGCAATCCATCCTGCGGCTGCTATGTGTTGGGCAAGTGACGTGTTGCATAAGGCACAAGTGCAGTGATCCTGTAGGATGTAGTAGTTGATATGACCCCGTCTTCCATCCAGGACATGTGATATATGTAATTTATCAGTGGAGGGGGGGAAGAAAAGAGAGGGGGAGCCCCGATTCAGGAAGAAATCTTACCCTGGTGTGAGAGATGATAAATAAAAGAGTGAGATGATAAAAGAAAGAGGAGGTGTATAGCTACATGTGGTGGCAGTGTGGTATATACAGGACATACATATAACTCAATCAATACTCCATCCAGTCAGAGAACATCATCACAATTTGTAGAGTCATGGTGGGTGGAGTACCAGGGCCCATTAGGAGGAGGATGGAGGATGTAGAGCCCTCGTCTCTGGTACATTTGGTGTCTGCCTCATCAGTGTCCAATGTAGGAGTAGGGTTGCAGAAGGCCACAGCCACCTGTCAGGCTCTCCTCTGTTCCGGTTTCAATTGCTTCAAGTAGAGGGAGCAGGACATCCTCCACATCTTTGTTTACCACTTCCCAGAGTCTGCGTGTGGCTTATCTGTTGCTGTAAGGTAGAATATTCTGCACCACCATGGCACTCCACTTATTCCCAAGCATCTTTACGGTTAGTAAAGAACTGAGAATGGCTCCACCTAAACCCAGAGGCGGGCTGGAAACAGGAGTGAATATTTAAAGTTTAGTCCCCAAAGTTTGCTTTCGACAGCCAAGAATGTATGTCATTGCTATGGAACTGTGAGTGTGCAGTCAGGAAAGATCATCACAGCTGCGTTCGCTTTCATCAGTGTGTCTTGCTTCTTGGCTTTTCATAAGATGTAGTCTCTCTAGTGGAACAGGCGGGCAACCAATGATCTAGAGGGTGTGCCAGGGGAGGTTGGCACACAGGCACTCAATGGGCTCGTTCCATTGTGAAAAAGACAGTGAGGGTGGAAGCAGGATTAAAGCTTCAAAGCCATTCCCCTAGATAGGTCAAAGCGTCTTGCCCCTCAGCTCCCCCTGGGGCCCCCAAAATTCTAATGCTGTTTCTGCAGAAGCACCCTTTGGTGTCTTCCGCTATGCCTGTAAGTGTGCAGATCTGAGACTGCAGTGCTTGTATTTGTACCAGAGTCTCTTCCGTCTGTGGCTGAAGCGCAGACACCACCTGCTCCGTTGTGCATACTCTGTCAAGTTTGCAGCAATTGTTTGAGCCAAGTAAGGTCCGTTGCTACTGTATCAATCTTACTTTCAAGGGATACTAAGGACTTCTCCATTGTCGCTTGGACAAGGTCCAATTTGTCCTCAACTGTGGTGGCTCCAAGGGAATCCACCCTCAAGCCAGTGTCCTCTGCAGGTGGTTCCAATGGTCCCTGTTTGCTTGCCCCATAGTGCTGGGAACCGAAGTGAAGTCACCCTATCATCGTCAAACAGCTGCTGTAGTCAGTAGTGAAGCAGGGAGAGACATGGGGGGGGGGGGTCTCCTCCTTCAGCAAGTACACCTAATCAGTGGCATGCAGGGGGCCAAGCTCCCCCAGTAGAGTCAACTAGTGTGTCACCTATCCCTCCGCAACTGGTCTGCAGGATCTTGCTAATGTGAAGCTTACCCTGCAGCATGAGCAGCCCGGTGCCTCTGTAAGTGGCAGCCGAAGACTGCAGTGAGGGCTAATTAGGTGCAACTGTATGGTTACAGTTGCATTGGGGCCACCGCAGCATCATGGGAGAAGAGGAGCACATGTGCAGTCTCCATTGCAGGGTCTTGTGTCTGAGCAGGGCCCGAGTTCATACTCAGGGCTCAGGCACCGAAGCCCGCTTACGAGGCATCAGGGAAAGTGGGCACTGTTCACGAAAGCCCCAGCTGCCAGGGCCCAAAGACTCAGGGCTAGCGCAACCTCTGCCAGGGCCTCTGCAGGGCAGCAGAACAAGAGACAAACCCTTCATTGCCACCCAGCTCCAGGCAAGATGTCTGCAGCACGGGAGGCCCCCAACCTGTATCTCAAACAAGGGGGCTCACGGGCCTTCATATGGTCCTGGTAATCCACTGGTGCTCATGCTGGCAATTGTCACACGCCACAGGGAGGGAAGTGGGGTGGCACTGAATTCAAAAGTGGTAAGCTCAGGCGTGCCTCTAAGTCCACAGTCCGCGGAGCCTCTCGTCATAGGGCAACGGTCGCCACCGTCACAGGCCCAGCCCCTGCCCACAGCAACCAGTGCTCTAGACCACCGGATCACAGCCTCTCAGTCACAGGACATAGGTGGCCGCTGACACAGCCTTGGTCATGGGCATCAGCTCCTTGGTGGCAGGCCCTTCTGACTCACCGGTTTGCAGGGGAAGCAGTTGCGCCGCCATCGGGGGCCACGGCAAGATCACTGCGTCTCTTGCAGAAGTGGCTCCACTTGTCACAGGAAGCCCCAGCAACAGTTCAGGCACTGCCGTTCAGTGAGTTCCATAGCCTCGGCCGTCACCTGAGTCAGAGGGCAGAGTCCCAGCCACAGACCACATGGCACACCCGTTCGGGGCAGGTTCCCCAATGTATCTCAGGGCACACCTTTGGGTGCTGTAGCCCACATGAGACAACGTCCGGTGAATGAGGAATGTGGATGGAGGTTATACACAGGGGATAATTGCCATATCGCAGGATCTGCCAGTGGAGCTCTGCTAGTGTGCCACCTGTCAACAATAGGAGGAAGAACTCCCCATGCTTTATCTTCCTCTCACTATGGCACTCCCCTTCATTCCCCAGGCTCACCATATTGCCACACTGGGTGAAGAGGAATGGACAACTTGTGTCTGTCTTTCTTCTCAGATGATAGCCATACAGCTGCCACAGAGTACACTATGATAATCACCTTCATTCGTCACCTTATTCCATTGTTCTATGTGCCACTATAGTTTTTGTACAACGTTTCAGATCGAATTATGATGGTTGGTTAATTCTTAAATGCATTTCTTGGTCAAATTAGAAAATCAGTAAGAATGGCCTGAAGGGTGATAGATTTGGACAATGTCACAATTAGCCTAAAGCGAGGAAGTCTGGGAATTTGCCCCGTAAGCGGCATAGTTAAAAAAAACTCGAAGTACATGTAGCCTGATGCCTCGTCCAACAAGATCAGGAAATGCAGCAGAAGCTCTCTTTGCCCAGAAAGTAAGTGTTGCTGCTCCAGGCCTTGAGGGCAGCGGGAAAGTTCCTGCGGCAGTACAGTGCATATGCCTTTTTGGATACATTTTACCTCGGTTTGAAGAATTCTCGAGAGTTGCAATCACTGAAGATGGAAATCGATTTCAAAACTTCTACAGAGCTGCAAACTTACAGACCAGAGAACGTTGTCATAGTGTAGCAAGGTACATATCGCTTTTCATCCTGACAGGGATTTTGGCACTAGAGCGTCACTAGTTGTTTGCGCCTTGCATTCATACTAAAAGTCCAAATATTCGTTGTGGAATTCACTAGGACAGCCTTCAGACATAAATGTATCAAATCTAGACCACATATATTTCATGTTTTTTTTTTTTTTTACATACTAATGTATTTTTTAAATGTATCCGATAATCGTCCAGCTATTTTTGAAGACTTCTAGTTTGAACAGGAATGTCCCAGAGCTTCGTTATTCATTACTATTTCATTTAATTGCACACAAATTATTCTGATAAATGATTTCTAATTAAGTGAATAATTTGATATTTGGCCACAATTTTTTGTCTCATAGAATGGTGCCCACAAAGTATTTATTTCTCTGACAAATCCAGTATCCTTACACTCCCCCAGCCCATCACCATGGCACAATATTACTTCCTCATTCCAATCGTCAATTTGCCTGTGCAGTAAGGAAAGACCCGTCTCCCTGGATCAACATTCCATAATTTCATGTTTTTGATGAACAATAACCCGCACTGCGCTGGGGCCAAAAAGGTAATCTGCGCCACTTGCAAATCCTGGTTTGTTTTGCGCTTTCTCCTGGGTCATGCACCCTGTCTCTGACGGGCTTGAGACCCTCTGTTGACAACCAATGCTGCAAGCATTCATACAGGGTCGTAGTGCCACAATATTTGAGCGTGGGATCCGTGTGTATCATGGGACCCTTTGAAAGAACCTATGGAGGAAAGGCAGACATTAAAGCTTGGGCTTGCAATGTCACCTTTCACTTGACAGTGGACAAGAGATCCACTGGGGTCCAGCATCCCTTGCTGTGCGGTCTTCTTTTGATTCCTTCTTGGGTCAGTCTAAGTGGTCACTGATAGTGGCACTGGGGGGGCGGAGTCTGGCTTCTTTCTGCAGAGATCCTGTCACCTGTGCATTTCCCCTGTTAACTGTTTCAGTGAGGACATTGCAGAAGCTCATGTAGAATGTTTACGCCCTGCGCATTGGGTGTTCTGGATTCACTTCATGTAAGGGTAATGCTTCTTTCCTTGCCTTGTGCACTTCCATATGGCTGACAAGAGGTGGAGAGGATGCACCATCTATGCATTGTCCGATCGGAACAAGTGGTGGCTGGTTTTGACCCCTATGTGTGATGTTCTTCCCAGTGCAAGTTAGCAGTGGCAGTGTTTAGGTTCACGTGGTGGCTACATCTCCTATCTGGAGTCCACCTGCAAGGTTTAATTAGGGCAGCTTTTCTGATTGTTTACATATGTGTGGTTTCCTTTCTGGGAGGTGGTGGTCACCTATACTGGGAATCCTTCTGTTCTGCAGAGGAGTTGTGTATGATGGCATCAAGAAGTGATGGGCAAGCACTTTGATTAGTGGTGCCATGTCTCACACTCCCCTCTGGCAGGAGGGCTTGCAGAAGTCTACTCATTTCTGTCGACACCAGCTGAAGTTTGCTATGGTCTTTAGAGTTTCTGGAGAAGCCCATGGTAGTGAACCAGAAGTGGCATCCACCACTGGTCCCTTCAGATTCCTCTTGCTTTTTAGTGTCTTCACTATCCTCAATCACTTCATCATGGCCTTCGTCCGAGTACAATGAGGGTGATAACTCCTCATCTTTGCACTCCTCCCCACTCGACAAATAAATACAAAGGAAGAGCTGCAGGAGATGGTGGGTTACATCACTTTGAATCTTCAATTGTCTCCAGATGAAGAGAGACCCAGTCCATTTGGGAATGTTTCTGTAAATTGCACAGGACTGAGGTGTCCAAGTTCCAAGTTAATCCAGCATTGCAAGATAATATGATAAGGATATGAGAGGATCCTGTGCATGCATTGGTTACGTGGTTCATCTGTTGCTTGTCTAAAACTGGCTTAGATCGCCATGTGTCCGTTTTTTCCACTTCTGCTTCCAAAGCTGAGAAGCCAGAGACCCCTGTGAAAAGGAATTATTCCGGCCTGAGTGTCTAAAATCTATAATCTTATGGCTTGTCAAAGACTTTTAACCTATACCACAGGCAAGATGGAGAAGGGCGACTGTTCTGGCCTTCTGGCAAACATGGAGCGAGAGAAAACATTTCTTGGATGTCACCTAAGGCTCCAGCAATAGCAGCTAGTGCAATGGTTACTTCTGGTCAGCAGTTCCACTTACACAAGTGGAAGGTTAATCTTCCACATAGGTCAGGGCTCTTGCAGATGCCCTTTTTGAGTGGAAACAGTTAGCAAAGAGATGGGAGAAGGTTTTTTGCAAGTCATTTAAAGAACCAAGAACTATAGCTAGCCTTATCCACTTTAAAGCAACATACTTATAGGAACAACTTTTCTTACAGATGGCCCTGGCAACAAAAATTCACAAAGTTCTGCTTGCAGGTGTGTGAGGAAAAAAGGTACTCCAAAATGTAGTCACCCCAAAATTTCTCACCCAGTTGTCCACTAGTTTCTTGGATTGAAGACAGTAGTAACCCTCAATTTCATGAGACAGTGTCCCCACATTATAGCATCTCCCAAAACATCAAATCAGCAAAGTAAAATAATTCATAAAGTAATGGGCTCAATAATGGAGTTCTCAATCAATGAAAAGTAAACCAGTTTTATTAGAAACATTCAACATTAAGCAATACTGAGTAAATGCTAGGAAGGCTCTTAGATGCAGAAGTATACAGAGTATGCAATATTCAGAAAATATTCCAAGTCTCAAATGAGCAGCACAATCAGAAAACCATAGGGCAGCATACCTAACAGAACAAGATAGTCTTCAATAATTCTGTCTCACCCCAAAATTCAATGGGTTTTCATACACGATTCCTGCATAGAAAATTATTTCTGCATTCATCATGGTGTGCACAAATGTATAATTTCTTCAGCAAATCAGAACATAAGAACAATGAATGTCATTACCTTAACACATAAGGACGATCCCATAAATTCATCACCCTCTATGCTGATGTCATCCAGAGATCCTTGAACTAATATGAAACATTTGACAACAAGACCTTCTTCGAATTAATAGGTCCAGCAAAGAAGACGGAAAACATAGCTACATTTAACAATTTTAGACCAGCACCATCGAAGATGGTGGAAGATTCACCGTGAGCGCAACAGTAACAGTTGAAATCAACTATTACGACTTCATCTTGACTGTGGATTGTGAAGCCTGTGGAAGAGGGTGTGCACTGGGGGGGAAGCAAGAGAGAGAGATAACCTATATTATTTAAGATAGTGTGTTACACAGAAATGTGGCCTAACTAAATCACATATACTCATATGTGTAGTCATGTGTGAAAATGCATAATAATTGATGCTAATGATGCACAAAAATCTAAATCCACAACCCTCTACTACAGAGGTAAGTGGTTCAGGGGGGAGGTTGGTGGAGAAGGAGGGAGCATCTTCCCCAGCCTGGGTACCCACCAATGACTACGCCACATACGGAGATGAATAATGTATGTCTTTATTTTTCTACATGTCACTGCTAACTCAACATTCTAAAACAAGCTTTCATTGCATTCCACTCAAACAACTATGCCACACTTCTACAGAGTCCGTTCAGAACCAAAAGGGTTCGGTCAGAAAACTCGCATGACAGTACATCTCCCCCTCTGTTAAATAAAAAATAAAGCACATTTATTTTTTTACAAAGTGTGTGTGTGTGTGTGTGTGTGTGTATATATATATATATATACACACACACACACACACACACACACACACACACACAGACTTAATAAACCAAAGACCAAAGGTTGCAGGGCTGTTATAGTTGGGCTCACATTTCAAACGTACAAAACCATAGAAATTCAGCAGTTATATTTAGTGTGTTTCAAGTAACTATAATTCATCCCCTAAGGTAACTATAACTTGCTCTCCCACAATGCACGCTTTCCTCATCAATAATGTTGTTATTGCAAATGTTGCATTGATAATTACTGTGATGCCATAGAAGATGTCATGACTGATATAATATATGGGGTAATTAGAAGTGTATCGCGAGGATGCAAATTGAAGTTATCTGTAATTTCTTTCAATTTGAAGACCGATAAATCAAAGTTCTGAAGTGAGAAGTGTATCTGGTAACAGACTTCCCAGGGAACTGGGCAGTCACCATGTGTCCCTAGGTAGACACTACGTGGAAAGGTTCAGCATCATCTGGAGCATCAGATTTCCTTCTTTTCATCCATCGGGATATCACTGAATCTCTTCTCTTTTAGGCTATATTCTTTGCATGTTACATCTTATCTACATAGCCTTTCATTTTCTGTTTGTTAACCAAGTCCCTTGTAAGAATCGTGTTATCACTTCTTTCTTGTAGGTACATTGAGGTACTGTGGTTGTCATTGCTCTCCCAAACATCAAAGGAACAGGACTCTCACCTGTGGTCAAGTGAGGTGTTAAACTATGAACGTGAAGGGTAGAAACGTAGACAGTTTTCTAAGTAAGATTCTCAAGAGTTGCACTCTACTGCTTTCTTTAGCATACTCATAAAATGTTCAACAAAGCCCATTGGCTTGCGACCACAAAGATGCACTCTTTTGATGCTTTATATTTAAATGCTCCAGGATAACTTTGAATTCTCTGCTGTTAAAAGGTAGGCCATTAACAGACTTCAAAATGGCTGGAACGCCCATGTTGCAAAGATCTTATCTAGTCTTTCAATGACTTGTTCGTGAGTTGTGGATGAGAGATCTTCAACTAATGGAAAACGTATTCCTCCACAGTCACCATCAAGTGATGTCCATTATCGAGTGTTCTGAAAAAAATTATGGCTAATCTTTCGCATGCATGCTTAGGGACTTCTGACATGTTCAGGGTATGTTAAGTAACATTCGTAGAAAGGCAGTTGCATAGATGACAGGCCTGAAATTATTGTTCACCACTCTCATCTAAATACGGAAACCAAACTCTGTCTTGGAGAGCTTTTTTGTGGCAACAATACCATGATGCCCTTTGTGAGCCACTTCAATTATTTTCTGTCAGAGACTCTCCGGAATCAGGATTCTCAACCATCATAGAATAGCTCCTTCTAGAGTTTTGGACAGTTCGTCTTTAATATTTCTGCATCTTTGATAATCAGTGTCATTGGTGAAAGGTCAAGTGTGTTGGTTCCATGACCGAGGCGTAATTATGTCTTAACTTCAGCATTGTCCCTATTATGGCAGAGATAATCTGGGTTAATGATAGCAGCTGGCATATTTGATTTTATAATCAAGCCGTCTTGGATGGAGTACCTTGACCTTATGTAGGCACTCTGGAAAAGTAGCCAGAAGGGTTTTGATCCTTCCCTGGACAATACACAATGGTATAATTGTACTCTTGCAATTGTAGTACCCATCGTTCAATGTTAGAAGGCATCTTAGATTTTGGATTGCCAAAGATAGTCAGTAAAGCTTGATAAGTTAAAGGCTTTCCATAAAGGGAAACATGGTAATGTTCACAAGCCCATACCACAGCTAAAATTTCTTTCTCAGGTTGTGAGTAAGCATGTTCTGTTGGGGACAAACTACTAGTATAGGCCACAATATGCCTTCAAGCATTTGGGCGACCACTGTGCCGTGCAAGGATAGCGCCTAACCCGACTGGACTAGCGTCAACAACAACCTCAGTATGAAGCTTCGGATTAAATAGTGCCAGTTCAGCAGCATTTTCAATGGCTTGCCTGATTCTTTTTAAACATTTCTCATAATCTTGTGACCATTGAAATGAAAGATTTTTCTTTGTCATCTCTCATAATGGAGCACTTACAGTGGCAAAGTCATGTGTGTATCTTGAACAGTAAGTGGTCATACCAAGAAATAAACAAACGTACCATAAAAACATCTTTGGGGGAGTGGAATCAGCATTTGATAGTGCTTGTACTTATTCAGGATCGAGTGTCGTACCTCCCCATCAGAAAAGATATGATGCAAGAATTTGTTTTATCATGTGTGACTCACACTTATTTGCATTTAAAGTCAAACCTGAATCAGTAAGTAAACAACATACTTGTGTGAGAGCTCTATTGTGTTCCTGTGTAGCTCGGAAAACCAATATGTAATAGCTATAATGGAATGCATTCACAACAGGCTGTATGATACATCGAATGATGTCTTGGAAAAGTTCTGCAGCAGATGTCATAACAGTCTTTTGTATCGAAAAAAATCATCATGTGTTGAAAAGGTTGTAATGTACCAGCAATTTCCTTCAAGTTCCAACTGATGATGATCTTTATTTAAATCAAGGCGAGAGAAGACCTTTGCACCATTTAATTGGTTATGTCAGCAATGTGTGGACCTGGATGTAGTTCTCGTTCAATTGTCTTGTTTGCCTCATGCATGTCAATGCATATGCATACAGCTCTTTCACTGTCCTTTTTGGGCACTACCACTATGGGAGAAATCCATGGTGTTGGACCAGTAGAACGCTCAATAATGTCATGCTTGAGTAATGATTTAAGATCTTTTTCAACAGCTTCTCATAAATTAAAAGCAATGCATCTATGTCTCTGAGCAACAGGATGGACATCCTCATTAATATGCAGTCTTAAGCTTTCCTAAACCATTAAACAATGAAGGAATTGACTTCATATTTCGTGATGAGCATTCATCTTGTAATTCACAGAAATCAGTTCCATTTTAGTTGCTGTGCTGAAACTAAGTAAACAGGCACTTGAGGCTGTACCTTAAAGCACATGGATTAATTTTCTTGTGTTTCATTGCTGCTACAAATTAACCTTGTATTTTTATGGGCATCAATGCATCCTATGTATCCAGGTTGGTTTTCAATGGCATAAGGCAAGGTTGTGAAAATAGTTTCTATTTCTCTTCAGGCATTATGTTTATCAATGCAGTACTGTCCATAATGAAAGGTATTGAACAACTATTTTTTTTTCAATGTCATCTTTGGACAGTGTTTGTATGATTTTGGTGCTTTGGCATGTTGACTTTCCTTTGACTGACATTTTTCTTCTCATGCGGTCAGTCGAAAATGCACATGTTTCTCTGAGGTAAACATCAACATGGCGCAACCAACTTCCACACTTGCACTTGATATTGAAATGGAAGAACTGTTCGCCAATGATTTAGGTAACAATCGACTTCGTTCACTTTTGACTTACCTCAACTGATGTCACCACTAGGCCTTATGGGTGTGCGATGAGTGTTGCTACTGTAAAGTTCTGGTGGCCATTTTGTCTTCCCACCATGATCCACTTACCTTTCCCTTTGCTTTACAAACCATCACAAAATGGTTCAATTTCCCACAGTCTTTACGCATCTGTCCAATAGCTGGACATTTACTTTCATGTAGAAGAAATATTACATCTAAAAACATAACTTCTTTTTATGTATAGACATCAATTCGCATCCTACAGCCTTTTGCTTTGGCTTTCACACTCATGACAAACTCACTCTGGGCACCTCTGGCCTCCATGCCAGCAGCCTGTCTTTCAGCATGCTCGTCAGCTCTGTCAGCCATTAACACTAGGCTCGGGCATAGAAATCTGCTCCGCCCGCAGGGTTTGTGGAATTCAGGAATTTCACAGTAGGCAGAGTAGCGCGAAGTTCCCGAATTCAGCAATCCAGCATGAAGTTCGTCCGTGTGGGAGGTTGGGTTTTGGTGATCTCCCGCAAGCACCACAATACTCCTGGGCCACTAGCGAGCATAAGACTTTGTGTTTGATTGCCCCTTTTCCAGCAGTGCATGCAAGACTTTGCATTTACTCACTCTGCTTCTGGCCGCGACGGCAGCCAAAACAGTCCTGCTTGCAAGCGCAAATGTACCTGGAGTAGATTTTCTACTTCAGACACATCTAAATCTAGTCAAAAAGTGGAAGGACGTGCCCTAGAGACTCCAACTTCCTGTTCAGCAGGCTCCTCCCAGTGGTCTGTACAACTCCTGGTCACTTTTCACTTGAATTTCGAGGTATAAGGATCACTCTTTCTCCTGGATATATCTTTGAATTTAAGGACTTTGTTTTTGTGAAATCACACAAGTTAGTTAAAAAACTATTGAATAAGGGTGTTTCTTGAGCATGCACTAGTATTTCTATGTACTTTAATTTTATAATTTTTATGGTGGTTGGTGGCCTGCAGTTCAAATATGGGCCTAAGTATTTATTTAGCATTTCATTGATTGTTCATCTTTTGTGAAGAAACATTGTTGCACAGCTCAGTACCTGTCCTTTTCTACACATGTGTAACATTTGCAATATTATTTCTTATGTGGCCTAGGTTTCCAAAGGGCCATCTAGCCAGTGGGCCCAGTACTAGAAGTCATCAGTGCATGAAATAAATATCAGTGGTATATGTTTAACTTCATTTAGGGCAGGGAAGGCATTGGATTAAATTGAAAACTCTTCCACTTGCACATCTTAGTGCCACTGCCAACTTAGAGCTTAAGATGGCTGCAAAGAAAGCTGCTGCCAAGAAAGTAGCCAGGGAGAAACAGCAGATTTCCACCAGTGGCGTGCAAAACACAACCTTCATCGGGAGACGTGTACCTGCCACACCAGTCTTTGGGGAGGAACCTGGGAGCAGCACTCCCGCGTCAACAGCATCACCCCAACCACCAGTGTAATCATGGCTATGCCAAAGAGGAGTGACATTAAATTGGATTTGTCCCTTTTGCACAGCAGTACCCAATCATTTCAGGAAACAGAGCAAAGTGGACCGCAGCCAGCAATAGTAGGTCTTCCTGAAGCTGGAACAGAACAGGAGGTTGAGCATCCTGCTGAGCAATAACTTCCTGTTTCAGAAGCAACAGCTCCCAGATCTCCAGCAAGAAAAAGAAAGGGTACTACTCCACCATCTTCTCCAAGCACCATTTCTGAGGACGATGATAGGGACAGAGTGGATCCCAGCAGAGTTCAGGATACGCCAGAGTGGCAAGGGAAAAGAAAAGTTCCAGAAAGCCTTAGAATCACAGAAGGGAATGTTGAGGAGGAGAATGGTGACAAGCCAGTAATTCTGGAAGCTGGCACAGAGGAGTGAGACATTACTATCCAATCTTCAAGGGAGGAAGCACAACAGCACAGCCAGCTCCCATATTTATAAGGCCCCAGCAGAGACCTGCACCAACCCATACCTAAATAGAAGTATGCACTGCAGAGAGGCAATCAACACACCCACCTACCTCAAGGTGGCATTGGCAGTTGCCCATAAGAAAGTACCTCTTCTCAGTTTGGGACTTTTTTACAATTAGCAAACAGGAGAAGAACATTGCGATATGCTCCATTTCCCACACAAGTTTTCGTGGAGGTAAGCCTGGTTCACATTAGGGTACTGGAGGCCAGACGACCCATATGAAAAAACATTATGCAATCCGGTGGAAGGAGCACCTTTAAAAAAATTGCTGACTGTGGTTGCAGTGGTGAAGGTGAGGATATCCAGGAAATATCAGCTTAAACTTGTCAAATCAAGGTGGAATGTGAAGAAGAAGAGGGTGACATCTTCATGCAGAGCAGCCCTGTCCCCAGCAGTGTACCAGAATCACCAGCCTCAGCAACCTCACAATAGCACAGGAAGACTCAGTCAGATGGTGACACCATGGCATATGGTGACTGCACCATGACCCACATTGTGTCTACCACCACCTACATCTCAAAAGTCACCTGCATCAATGGCCACACAAAAGAAGAAAATCCAGGATACATTTATGGGCATGTATAGGCAGGACAGGCCCTATGACAGCAACCATCCAATGGCACGTTTGTACAATGGGAAGCTGGCAAAAATGCTAGTGCTGGGCCTTCTCCCTTTTTCTTTTGTGGATGGAGTGGGATTCTTAGAGCTTTCAGAGGTTTCAAGTGGCATGTCTCAAGTCCACTGCAGAGGCGAAGTCAAAAGGGCTTCAGCAAGTGGCAGCACCAATGACACTTCAGAAGATGTTCCCGGAGTTTCTGGATGACCCAAAAGAGGTGTATGTGGATCAAAACCCATTAGTGTATTGGTATGGGAAGATGCACACATGGCCACAGCTCAGCAAAATGGCAAAGATTTGGCTTCTCCTATACCCAGTGTGTTAGATGAACATGTGTTCAGTGCAGCTGATGCAGTTGTTACAGTGAGAAAGGCCAGCCTCTTGCCTCAGAACGTGGAGAGATTAACCATGATCAAAATGAACCAGCATTTCATGCCAACTGATTACACTGTTCCCAAACACCACAGGAATAGGATGATTGGTCATAATCAAGTGTATTTGCTGATCAACTTCTGGGTGAGCCATCCGAGTTTGAGGATGAACTCTAGTTCCCAGAGCGAGTATGTCAGGACCATCATAGAATTTTACATTATTTCTCGATGAACTTCTTTCTTTTTTTGCAAAAAACAACCCCAAAACAAATCACTAGTGGACCTTTATGTTTGTGCTGGATTTATGCTGCCCCATCATTTCTTTTAGTCACATATTATGTGGCCCTGTGTGCAATGAAGAAGCCCCCACATTCCCTTTAGGACACTGGAGACAATGCCTGCCTCCCTCATAATCCATTGCCTATCTTTTTTTTTTTTTTTTTTTTTTTTTTTTTTTTTTAACATCACCTGGCAGGGCTGCCCCAGATGAACATTGATTAAAAGACTGCCAGTGCCAAAGCCAAAGTCCAATGTGTTGCTACTTGCTACCAATGGAGGGAATTATTTTGTTCAACCACCAGGCTTGGATTGGAAGAGGTAACTACTATTGCACCAATGTGTGGTGATATATTGAGTGATTGTGAGTGACGATTGATGTATGTGGTGGTTGACAATGAGGGAGTTCAACAAATTTGTAAACTTGATTCTGATGGTTTGCAATGTTTGGGGGCGGATGAGTTATATTTTTTTCCTGAAAGTGATTGGTCTTTCCAACTTAGTGAAGTGTACTTGCAGCGTCCACTCCTTTTTTCTAGTTCCTCGGACCAGTCACTTTAGTTACCAAACAAATCTATACTAAATACTCCAGTTCTGTTTCTCTATTTATTCTTCAACAGCAGCACACTTGACTACACAGGTCTCCCTAACCTCACCCGGTTTGGGACTGAGACGGAGTTACTCAGAGTCAGAAGGAAGAAGATGGAAGGACTCAGGGCGTGACTACCTCAACAGCTAGCAGGAGAATGTTTATTGACTTCAAAGAGAAACCATGATGATGGAGAAGACTGAGGCCTAGAACTCACTCAGCTCTGTGGACTGGAGAGAGACGCATTGATTTGGGAAATGCTGCTGATGGTGTTTGCTGCATTGTTGGCTCAAACGTGAAACTCCTGTTTATGTTATTGCTCTGGCTCAGACTTGTTGATACACTCCTGACTCCTCATGAGCTTACTTTGCTTCCTTTTATCCTTCTTTACTCTACAATACAGTTATTTCAATATGCAGGCCTTCTCCTAGTCCTCACGTGCACAAATAAAACTTGGTGAACGCCCAAGACTCCAGCTTACCTACCAGACAGGTTCAGCCAGGCACCCAAGAGTGACGGACATTCCAAGAAGAATGGAGATGCGCCGCTCAATTTGGCAATACAGTATCCTTTTCATTTATCAATTTTTAGAACTGGGTGGGTTAACCTCAATTGTCCAAAACTTGTAGTTTTCAAACCTAGAAGACATGACATTTAGAGATCTACCATCTTTGGTCTCTCTGGGGCAGAAGGACTGTTTGCAATGCATTTAACTGAACTGCGTCATACTTATCCCTTTATGGTTTCCTTCCACAACAGATTGATGATGGTGTGCTGCTTGGCGTAACAATGACTACTGTCATGGTTTCTTTTGTGTAGTGTTTGTCTTTGTTCCCCAAATCTCCTTTCCCATCTATTCATCGAGCCCCCTAACCCTCTTCCCCTGGGCTGTGTGATTTATTGAGGTGTGACTTAATTTTACACCATAAATGGATCACGCACTTGCTAGGGCAGATGTGGTGAAAGCAATACAAACTCACTGCAGTACCTATTACCTCAGCAAAATTCACACCGGCCCCATCAACATCATTAATAAGGCCTGTTGTGACCTGAGACAGACACAGGATCTACTTACCTTCAGGAGTCACCTCAAGCAGTAGCAGCACCCCCCTTCCCATCAGCAC
Source organism: Pleurodeles waltl (assembly GCF_031143425.1). Taxonomy (NCBI): domain Eukaryota; kingdom Metazoa; phylum Chordata; class Amphibia; order Caudata; family Salamandridae; genus Pleurodeles; species Pleurodeles waltl. The sequence continues at coordinate 191,886,571 of NC_090440.1, read as the reverse complement.
CTTGAGACCCTCATGGGTGAGTAGTGTACTTTACAAATGCTCTGATTGCTTGATTGAATTGCATAAACCCTCAACCTTGTCCAAACACTTCTCCTGACTCCACGATTTAATTTCCTAAGTAATTTTTAAATACTAGCTCCCCATCATTGTACAGAAGTTGGGGATATTGCTAATTTTTAATCATATCAGGTCTTTGTTGTGTGTCAAATACTGTCACTGTGGTAGTCTGGTCTTCCTAAAGTTATGATATAATATAACCCACTAACTCTGTTTTATTTCAATCTATTTGACAGTGATGAATAACCCTTTGATTAATCCTGCAGTTGGAGTTCACATGGGTGGGAGTGGCACCTCGGGTCTTCACTGTTAGTGCTCTAGCCAGCTACTACTACTACCTACGACCCCTTTGAGATGCCACCTTGGGGAAAAACCCTGCAGAAAGACAACATGCCCATCCCTCTTCCAAAACGAATAGCCCAGTCCACGAAAAGGCCTAGTATGAAAAGTTTGACAACCCGGTCCCAACTCCCTCCTCACCCTCTCCACCCACAAGTCCCTCCCGCCAAAACAAATAATTAAGAAAAGGGCTCAGAAGAGGGCACGGTCTATATAGGCCCAGAGCTGGTCCAGACTCTACTCTATTCTAGAGAGCGAGCTCTCCACCCTGTTCATCCCCTACAGGATACAGTGGAGCAATGTTAGCAACACAAAAGGATGATGGATAGAGTGCTGAAACTTTTCAACCACTCACCCTCAGTCACAGATCTGGGTTTAATCCATTGTTCTTTTGCTCACCATGCTACCCCAGTTTGGACCCAGCTGTATACAAACCAGTCTTGACCCTGCTCCCTATGGGAACAGTCCAGCCCGAAATGCCAGGCCAGGTCCTCTCTGGTCTGGAAACAAGCATCATGGGACAGGTTTCAGGGTATCACCCTTCATCAGCCAGGTTAGCTTGAATCCAGTGGCACAGTGAGCAAGGGACCCACGTCTGGGCATACCATTCCCACATAGGGCAACTCTAGCAACACAAACTGGGGTGGCATGGTGAGCAAAAGAACGTTGGATTAAACCCAGATCTGTGAATGGGGGGGGGAGTGGTTGAAAAGTTTCAGAACTCTGTCCATCATCCTTTTGGGTTGCTATAGTGGAGCAATGCCCTGTCCGAGACGGTGTGGTGTCAGCAGGTGCAGTCAGGGACCCTGACAGCTGACGATGATGGTATAGGCAATGTAGTGGCTGGGAGGGTGGGGCTGACGTGCTGCTGAGGTGGGTCCTTGGTTCAAGCAGCTGTTTCAGCCTCTTCCTGCTCCAGGACCACCAGCCGCTGGAATTCAGCCTGGGTGTTCTACAGACTCTACCGCCTCAGATGAGTCACTATATCCTGCATGTTAGGTGGTAGTCCAGCAGGAGTATATTGAGAAAAACAGAAATAAAAAAGACAAATTGTAAACAATGCTCTGAAGAAGCACTTTTTCAAGAGTAGGTAATGGGTGGCACAGTAGTACTACATTGCTGGTCCCCCAGGGACATTGGAATTTGATGTGATTGTGATTAGGAGGGTCACAGGGCCAGTGTTATTTGTTTACCCACACATGCCTCACATAAAAATCACCGACTGGTAGAAAAATTAAGGCAGAATAACACTAGATTAAAAAAACTATTATTTCATTTTTTTATTTTAAATATGTTTCTAGCAACTAAACAGACATTTTAGTGGAAAAATAAAAATGACTTACCTCATTTATAAATAAGGCATTATGCACTATGGAGTACAAGCTGTTGTGTCAAATTAATGGAGACATGCTAGCCAGCGCTTTAAGTACTTTGCTACTGTCTACAGCTGGGGCAGCTGTATTTGACAATTATCTATCTTTAATTCATGCCAATGGCTCTGCGCTTCCCCAAATGCCTTTCACTTAGTTTCTACCCTGACTCCAAAGAGGCAGATAAATAAGATATGCCACACATCATGTATGAAATGCAAATATATATATCCTGTCAGTCATAAGTAGATAGTGGCGAAAATAATGCACTGCATAAAAGGAAAGGATTGTATTTGTCACAAAGTATTGCCAAACTTGAAAGCAAATCGGGCACTTACTAGCCCCACTTTATTCACTGGCCTCGTCCTCCACCACAAATTCTTTCCAACAAATTAATTCACTGGGAAGTAAGGAAAGGAAACTTGACTTACTTTACTGCAGAGTAAGGCAGAGGCATTAGACAGGTAGCTAGAGCTTTTGCTATAGAATAGAGGGGGTGTCACTGATCGATTTATCGTGTGCCTAACTGACTGTTTGGTTTGCAATACATTGAAAACTTAGTAAATGCTGCATTTACTGAAGCAGATGCACATTGCACAGCCAACACTGCAGGCACAAAATGAACCACACTGCACTTCTTTGGTCATGAGTGGCAAAATGTCATAGGCCGGAAGGGGTTTGATGAATGATTATTATGGGCGGGATACATATCTGCCTTGTTTAACAAATACAGTGAGTCGAGGGATTCAAATACAAATTAAAATACCCTTCACTTTGAACTATAGCTTTGATAACCATAAAACACAAAGTAAGCTAAGTAAGTGAGTAGCATGCCCCTCTACAGGAGAGTGCCTTTGTTTATTCATCCAAGCAATTATTCAATCATCCTTTCATTCTGTCTACTATATTCACCCATAACCACCATGATTGAATCTTTACCTTCTCTCAGTCTTTTACCAAAATTCACAATCCGTTATCTATCCATTCACTATCCACTAGCCAAGCTTTCTTTTAATCATTTTACCCATGCATCTACCTAATTTTCACCCATGCATCCTTTCATCCACCCATCCTTTCCTTTTGATCATTTTACCTATCCTTTTTTAACCTTGTGTTCTTTCCTGTTTCCATAAAGCCACCATTTATTTTTTTAGCATACATTATGGCCCTCATTACTAGTTCGGCGGTAATTACCACCGAGCACATGGCCAGCAAAAAACTGCCCTGGAGGTGGTAAACTTACCGCTGTATTACGATTCAAATATCAAAGGCCGCCAGAAAACTACCATGTATCCGACCCGCAAGGCCGAACGACAGCAGCAAATAGGCAGCTCGGAAACCGCCACCGCAAGAAGAAAAAACACCCTCCAAATTGTGACTCCAAAATAGCACATTGTTCATGTAAAAGCGTTCATGTAAAGGCGGTCTGCCATTGGCGGTATGGACTGCTGCGGTCACAAAATTAACTCACTAACAAACAAAAAAAAACACATTGGGCATTTTGAAAATCTCACACCTGATACACATACATACACTTCACACACACTACTCAAACACACACCTACAATACCCACAATCCTTAGCTATGCCTACCTGTTGCCACAGAACTCCCAGCCACCTGGAACACAGAGATACCACGAACCCAAGATACACTATTGCACACCCCACACACCTCATACAACTCCCAAACATGCATCCCACAACATTACCATACAACACTTCCAACCCTTTCACTAACTCACCCACAAACTCCACTACCCCAAACAACTCCAGCACATCAAAGCACTCCTATCCCCACATAACCCACTATGTCGCACCCGTTTCACTGATAGGGAGTTGTGGACCATAGTGGATGAAATAACCAGGGTAGAGCCACAGCTGTTCAGTGCACAGGTCCAGCAGACATCCCTAGCTAGGAAAATGAAGCTATGGCAGAGGATCAACAACAAGGTGAATGAGGTGGGAAGCCATCCACGCACAAGGGACAACATCAGGAAGAGGTGGAAAGACCTGCAGGGGGAGGTACGTTCCTTGGCATCCGGACACCAGATTGCTATCCAGAGGACTGGTGGCGGCCTCCCACCTCCTCCCCCCCAAGCTCACCGACTAGGAGGAGAAAGTCTTGGCTATCCTGTTTCCAGAGGGCCTCACTGGAGGACTGGACGCTGGTAAGTCACTAACACAGCTCTCCCACTACCTACAACTGTAATGCACATCTCCCCCTCCCCTTGTCACTATCCCAAAACACCCTATCCCATATCCATCCCACCCCCTCAATCACCCATACCCTTATACCCTAGATGCCCATGCCACCCTACCAACACCTACCCAAATTCTGTGCACAGAACCACCAGTCCCTGCATGTAACGCTTGAAACACTACAAGTCCCACAATGCATCACCCATCCCACGAATAACTGCACTGCACCCATTCCAAAGGGAGTATGCAGATGAATGGGGATGTAAGCACAAGAAACAGGTGGCAAATGCTGACAGGGACGTGGGAATGACAGGTTAGAGGACAAACCGAAGGAAACACATGCCACTGCTAATATGTGAAAGTAAAACACACATACAATGTCCACCATAGAAAGCTGACTGTCAATACCATATCCTCTGAAGCATGTGAATACTACTACCACCCAGCTGACACACAGTCAAACACCCTTTAGGACACACAATGAAATGTATTTCCACTCCACAGGTACCACTGTGCACATGGGCCTGTCCCAGTGGGAGGGCATCTGTGTGCCAAAGGAGGGAGGGGACAAACCAGGGAACCGACTGGCCAGGAGGCCATATCGCAAGCCTTGGCAGCAGAGGCTGCAGAGGGATCACCATCAGGAGTCCGTGGAGCAATGGCAGGCCCACAGTGCCACCATGGCAAGCGGTGCTACAGGACATGACAGCAGTCCTGCGTGAGTTCTTCACCCACCAGCAGGCCCCTTCCAGTAGCCACAATACACCCCAGCCCTCCACATCTGCTGCTGTCAGTGGACTGGTGGCCCTGCCAGAGGACTCACAGGCCAGCAGCACCCCTTCCTCTGTAGCAGTCGAACCGTATTGCAACTGTGGCCAGCGAGCCAGACATCCCTCAGACTGTAGCCAAGACCAAACTCACTGCCAGGAAGTGACCCTCTCCTGAACTGTCTCCCTAGTGTGCCACTGGCACAACTTGTTGACTTGTTACTGTCATTGCTCCATTTACCAATGGCCCCATGGACTCTGAACCTGTGCTACCAACAGCTTTGAACACTAAACTGACTATCGTCCACCATCTGCCCACTCCTTTGCGTTGCCCCATCCCTTATTTTGATCCACAAAATAAACACTGTTCATTCACTCTCAAAGCATTTTTGCTTTATTCACTATACATGCATGTGACAAACAGCTTTTTATATGTCAAATTGGGAAACAGGATGTTAAATTGGCTAGCCTGATAGTATGCAGGTATGTTTCCTTCCATATCAGTAGGAATACGTTTCTAATACTTTCCCCAGGAATGTCCATACCCTCCATGGCAAAGGGAATTCCACAATAGAAAGACCTGTGAGTAACAAATGTTGCACACATTTAGGTACAGTTTGTTTCATGATACATGTACCTTCTTTGTGTCCAATGTCTTACATCATTGCCAGAGTACTCTCACGTCTTGACTTACAAGTATTTCCTATGTGTCAGCTGCACTACACACCAGTAAGTAACTCACAAATGCAGCTTTGCACAAAAGTACAAGTGTAGAGGCCATCTACTTCAGCTGAGGTTACCTTCAACCAAATTGTGAGGAACTCCAGGTGGGTGTGCCAGTAATGAGGATATTGTGAGTGTCAAATACTGACAGCAAAACAGGACCACAATCTCTTTCCACACAGCATTTCCAAACAGTTCATACATGTGAAGGCATGAAATCACATTCAGGAAAACAACCTGTGTGTATACTTCCTTTTGGAGTCCTCAAACACATGAAGCAGTGAGGATAATGTGACAGTACATACATGCTACCACACACACACTGCTGTTTCTACAGCACTGGTTGTTAAATCTGTCACTGGTACACAATACTACATAGGCAATGTTGTGGGACTTTTGGAGTTCACATCATCCTCCTCCTCCTCCCCTTTTTCATCGCTGTCCTCTGTCCCCCTCAGCATTCACCGGTAAATTAGGTCATTTCTCCTATACCAGTAAAGACACATGTCTTTGTGTAGAGGGTAAAGAGTAGGAAAGGCAGGTTGCTAGTTACTGCACTTACACATCTCACTCACCTACAAGCCAGGCTCTCTCTCTTTGTAGTTGTGCCATCATGTGCGGAACCCTGCTGCTCCTCAAAATGTAGGAGTCATGCACAGAGTCAGAGAATTTGGCAGCTACTTGAGAGATGTACTGGTCTGCAAGACACACCACCTGTATATTCATGGAGTGGTAACGTTCCTATTCCTACACACTTGTTCATTTAACCTGGGAGGAATGAAAGGAATATGGGTGCCATCTATGGCCCCAATCACATGAGGAATGGGTGCAATGACATAGAAATCAGATTTCACAGTGGACAATTCAGCAGTTTGGGGACATTTGCTGTAGCTGTGGAGGTGTTTCAGCAAGGCAGTCAGCACATCCCTTAAGATGTTACTGAACATTGGCTGCGACACACATGCTGCTTAGCCCACTGACCCACTGGCCAAAAAATGTAGCACAGATAGTACCTGCACAGGAGGAGAAATAGCACAGGGATTACGTAGAGCTGGCTGTAGATCTGGCTCCAATTGGGCACACAGTTCACAAATTGTCATCCTTTCAGACGGTAGGTCAGTAAAATGTGTAGTCCAGGTCAACAAGGGGCCAGTACACCGGTACATTCCTCAGTCTCCAGATGGGTCGGTTCCTAAAGAGGACCAACACACGTGTCACCATCACAACACATTAATAATTTCTGTCTACACACATACAATTGCACTAATGTAGCCTTCCAATCATTGGAAGGGTTGTTTACATTGTGACAGTCGACGAGTGATTACAGTGGTATACAACCTACATATGCATCCAACTAGTGTCACACATTACATATAGCATGTATAGCTGTGTATGACTGATATACCAAATATGTACAATCTATTATAACAGCATGGACGGTACATATAGATTGTACTGTAACATTTTGCACTTCTAATGGTAGTCGCCTGTCCTACATGCAGAGGACAGATGGAAGTGACATCACTCTGCTGGTGTTAGTCACCATGCCGTTAAGCGGTCTGTACCACTGAGCAACTCCTCACTGGTTAACATTGGTGTCAATGGGGAACAGGGGCAAATCATGATCACCGCAGGCAGTGACTGTGCGAACCTCTGCAGTCATAACTACCATTTTAATTTTCCCTTGCCACTTGACTCCTGCATCTCAACACGACCACAACTCCACTGCATGTGCTGCTGTGTCCTGCATCTGGTTGCGAAGATGGCACTTGGAACAGGGGAGAGGGCCCCAGCCGTCACCCCGGAGGAGCTCACCAAGCTTGTGGACGGGGTCCTACCTCTGAACGCAAAGTTGTATGGGCGACCAGAGGAGCAGGTGAGTGGATTAACAGTGTCCTTGAAGTGACTGCGATTGCTGTGGGTGCATGTGTGTGTGTGAATGTTGGATGACCAAGTGAAGAGAAGTAGTGGAATAGGCCATATATGTGAACTTGAAGGAAGATGATGGAATGTATGGTTGACTACTGTCAGTAAGATTGTACCCTAGGTCAGCATGCATGTGGTAAGTCTACATAAATGTATTTTCCTATGTGTCTCCCATGCAGGTTAACACCCATCAGAAAAAGGGATTATGATGAGCCATCACCAAGGAAGTGTGGACCCTGGGGGTCTAGAGCCGGCAGAGCACCCACTGCAGGAAACGGTGGGAGGACCGGAGATGCTGGGCCAGGAAGACCACGGAGGCCCAGCTGGAGACGTCTTCCCAATGAGGGAGGGGTGCATGTCGGACCCTGACCCCCCTCCCTAATGGCCTGCATACTGGCAGTGGCCAACCCAGTGTTGGATGGGCACTTGAATGCTCCACAGCAGCCACAAGGGGATGAGTAATCACACTGTTCTTCATTCCAAATGTAGTGAGTGGATGGTACGTAATGTGGAGAAAGTATGCTGTTACAGTGACCCAGATGTCAGGGTATGCAGGTGTTCAGCTTTGTGTCCAGGGTTCGTTACTTTGCTGCGTAGGTGGCTTGTGTACCCAGGTTAGGTGGTAATTGAGTAGAACAGTCAGTCAGATATTGTTCCTGTTGTCTTGCAAAGTGACAGAGTGGTACTCAATACATCTGAGCATTGAATGGATTCCTCAGTTGGTTATGCAGGAGATGTCCAGCAAATCTGTCAGTGTAGTGAACACAAAAGAGGCAGGTGTAATCCCTATCTATGGCTTATTCCTCTATGGAACTAAAGCTATGGTAGGTGTGGTCTTAGACTAAAGTGTACTGCATGTGTGCCTTCCTGCAAAATTGGTAAGTTACTCAGTCTGCATCCCTTTCAAGGTATTCCCCCTCCGTCTGTTTTCTTGTGTTCTTGTGTGCATCAGCGTCATCAGGTGAAGGAGCAGAGGCACCGGCGAGTGGGGATGCTGCAGCCCACGGGACCCAGGAGGCACAGTCCACCGACGCCAAGTGAACCAGTGGGTTGGAGGGCAGGGGAGGGGAGCACCTTGGGGAACCTACTACCACTCCTACATCTGACTCGGATTCCTCCTCTGATGGCAGCTGCCTGGTGATGGCGGGGCCCTCTAGGATTACCCCAACAACCTCTTCGTCCGCCACCCCCCCCCCACCAGCACCACCCTCCCAGTAGCTCCCCACCAAGTTGCCCGTGCCTGCTCACCCAGGAGGGTGGGCACCTCCTTCGCCTCAGGCACCTCTGCCCCAGTCAGCCCTGCTGCCCTCAATGAGGAGGCTATTGACTTCCTGAGAACCATCTCTATGGGATAGACAACCATTGTGAATGCCATCCAGGGGCTGGCATCCAAGATGCAGCAAACCAATACCTACCTGGAAGGCTTTCACTGTGCCTGGTCTGGCCTACAGAGATCATTTCAGACCTCCTCTTTGATGGTAGCCGGTATCCCTGGTACGTCCGCCCCCCCTCCAACCACCTGTGGCCCATTCAGCACCCCTCACCCATCCCAAGCACACAAGCCAACTAGCATGCACACAGAACAGCCACGTCCTCCACTGTCTCCCCCACCTTTTCTCCCTTACAGTGGCCTCACCACTGATCCTGCCCCCATTGACACAATCACCACAACAGTAGTCACCCAGACATGCAACCCAGACACTACTTCCTTACTCACCACAACAACCATAACAGACACCTGCAGCACACACACCAGACCTGCAGACACTACCACAACATCCATTCGAATGACCTGCCTGCCTTCTCCCACCCTTTCTCCACCCTCCCAAAACACATAAATGCCCCCACTCAGCCACCCAACATTCATCCACCACACACAAGCAGACTAAGCACCCACCTGCATCCAAATCCAGCACACCTACACGTCCTACGACTACACCCTCTACCTCCACTCCCAAGCCTGTTTCCACAGCTTCTCCACGTGCTCCTAAGAAACTTTTCCTTCCCTGCGTTGACCTGTTTGAACCTCCTGGCCCATCCCATCTTGTTCCTACACATACCCTTGGCCTCTCCAAACCCAGTACCTCCACTTCACAATCCTCCCATGACCTTCCTTCCAGTTCCCATGTCCCTTCCCCTGCCAAGAAAAAATAGTTAAGAAGTCTGACCCCACTCGCACCCACCAGTCTAGACCCTCTCCCCCTCCATCAAAAGCTAAGGTCAAGCCGCCACCCCCTCTCAAGTCTAAGCTCAAGCCCCCCCTCCTTCCTAACCTGAGTGCCCACCACCACCTCCTCCCCCTGAGGTGCCTGTCCCATTGATACCCCTGCCCTGTGGAGACCATGATCGTGTTAGGAGTTAAGCTGGGGCCTTGTTGGCCCTGTTGTGCCACATGGACATGGACCTTTGGACAGCCCAGTGGGCATTTATTGTACATAGTTCAATTTTTCCCTCATTTTTTCTTTAATTTATCTGGCCAACCTGCCCAATTGGTGCAATTTGATTCAGTTGTCCTGCGTTTGACTACTATTGCCTCGTGTACAGAGGTATGTGGATCATTTTCCTCATCTGTGCGTGTGTACTGTGATTGTGTAGCAACAACACTTCTGTTCCTAATTTTACCTCTTTCAGTATTGGTGTGTGAAATGGTATATGTCATGTATATGTGTGGTGGTGAGTTTGGGAGTTGGTGTGGATGGTGTGTGTGGGTGATTGAATGTGATGTTTATTTAGTTATGAATGGTGTGGGTAGAGTGAGTGGTATGTACAATGGTGTCATGGCATGGTACCAGTGTGTGAGGTTTGGCACTTGTGGTTGTGTGCCGTATGTGTGTCTGGTATACCTGTCTGCTACCTGATGTCTTTGTCGGCCGTAGTTTTGTTTTCAATTTGTGTGCAGCTGGGTTTGAGTGTTGTGGCGTGTTTATGTATGCTATTGTTTGGTGTGTGAGGGATGTGGGTACTGGGCCTGGTGTGTGTTCTGGTTGTGCGTGAGTGTAGTGTGAGTAAGGGTGTGTATATGGGTAGGAGTGTTGCTGCGTGTGTGTGTGTTTGTGTGTGGGCGTGGCAGTCGGTGTCGGGTGTGTGGCATGTGGGTGTGTAATTGTGCCCTTCCCTTGCGTGGTAGGTGGGGTACTCTCCATTGTCATCTTCGTCAGCGCTGCAGGTCCTGAAGATGGATTTCAAGTACAAGCATTAGGAAGATCTCCAGTTCACGCTGCATGTCATCAGCAGCCTTCTGTGTCCCTACGGTGAGTGTTTCCTTGTATACTGTTCCTTTGTGCTATGCTTGGTTGGCGGTCTGACCGCCCTGGAAATCGTGGGGTTGTGCTGAGCAATAATACAGTGGGAGGTAAGGTCCTGTCTGCCGGCCTGGAGATAGCAAACGCTGTCTCTGGCGGTCGGACCGTACTGGCGGTACAGGCGGTGAACTGTGTTACAGCCTGTTCACCACTGCAGTCATAATACGGCGGTCTGCACCGCTGGCCTGTTGGAGGTCATAATACGGCGGTCTGCACCGCTGGCCTGTTGGAGGTCCTAACACTGCTGAACTCTATATGAGGGCCTATTTGTGCTTTAGCTCATTTGCACACCTGAGACACCTGCATTGGCTCCCTGTCAGCAAAAGGATCACCTTCCGACTTCTCACCCACACACACAAAGCCCTCTACGACAAGGGACCGGAATACCTCAACAGACGCCTCAGCTTCTACGTCCCCACCCGCCTCCTCCGCTCCTCTGGCCTCGCACTCGCTGCTGTCCCTCGCATCCGCCGCTCCACGGCGGGTGGGAGATCTTTCTCCTTCCTGGCGGCCAAGACCTGGAACTCCCTCCCCACCAGCCTCAGGACCACCCAGGACCACTCCGCTTTCCGGAGACTCCTAAAGACCTGGCTGTTCGAACAGCGATAACCCCCCCCTTTTTCCCCTAGCGCCTTGAGACCCGCACGGGTGAGTAGCGCGCTTTATAAATGTTAATGATTTGATTTGATTAACCAACCACTGCTGTAGCTGAAAAGGTGGGGGTGCGAGTAGGGGGTTGAGGGTTTGGTTTCAATCATGATCGCAATTATGCCATTGTAGCTAGTAATAGTAATTGTCAACCAGCAAGCAATGTGACTTACCACCACCCGGTCCCTGCTGCAGATTTTCCCCCTACTCCATCTGCTCCTATAGCAGAACTTGAGCCGCTCCACTGGTGGTCGGTGTGGCTAGCAACAAACAGTTTTTAGATGACAGGTACACCTCCCCTTAATTTTTTTTAATCTAACAAATGCAACTGCAATACATCATTACAGTCCTGTTAGCTCTGCAATATCTTCTATCAAAAATATCACTCTAGGCATTTTGTTGATTCACAGTGTTCGAAAAGCCAGGTAGTCAGGCCAACCAAAAACTTTGCATAATGGAGGGGAAGAGCTATAGCTTTTGATGATGATGACTCAATCATTGAAGCATTATGGAAGGGTAGAATAAAAATGGTCAAATAAAGACAGGAAAAACAGATAATGCAGGTATAACAGGAATTAAAATATGGATAGTGGAGTTGGAAAGTATAAACAAAGTAAACAAGGCACAATTGGAAGTAGTATAATAGTGGGTAGAGGATAAATTTAGGGAAATAATCATATTAAGTAATAGGACTCACTGGGATTAGCAGAGCCCTCAGCATTTGTGCTGGTGGTCGGCACCTCCCCAGCTCCTGCTGGATCAACCTCTGTGGTACCCCTGTTCTTGCCCTTGGCTGCTGATGTAGAACTAAAGAAGATAAAAAATAGATTAGTGGTACAGTTAATCTCCACACAATTATTAGATAACAGGCAAATGAGGTAACATTGAACTTAAATCAGACCGCCTATGGCACTAGTTTGATCGACTATCCTTGAGTTGACTATACTTCTAAAATCCCTATTCCAAATTTCCTTAACAAAAACTCCATTTGAAAATAATGAATTACAATGAATGATATTTGATTCTGTTTGCATTTCTCAACTCCTTTGATGGACCGACTCAGTCTCCCATTTTTTGCAATGCATCCATGCATACTAGTACTACACATCACTTTGAAATTGCTTGGGACTCGACTAGCTACATAAGGAAAGTCACACAGAATGCTAACTCACTGATTACTAATTCACTATGGTGGACAGGAGCATGGAGGAGTATTCATTGCAATGGCTTCTAAAATAATCAGCCAAAGTGAGTACCTGCGGGTACAATGAAGCGCCAAACACCTGCCCAGCTCTAACTGGATGACATTAAGTAATATTCTTAAAGTAAACTAAACATAACTTACCTCCAAGGGAGAGTGTAGTTTTTTTGCCACTCCGCGGAGTTCCACGTAGCACAACTCAACGCATTCCACCCAGTCCCAATTAACACTCACATTCACCAAGGTCCTTTGACATGCTGGCCTCAGGATCATCCTTAACATTCTTGAAACTGCCTTCTTTCTTAGCTGCCATCTGAAAAAATTCACTGTTCTGAAAGTCACTTTCAGCTCTATTTTTTGTAGACCTATGAAGTTGTTCTGAGCCCCACTCTGCAACTTTGTGCTTTGGGTGTGGCCGGCTCAGTAAGCACAACTCAGGGCACTCCCCTTGAGCCACATCATCGAGTGCAGCAGTACAATGACTCATTACTGGATTTGGTAAGTCATTTATTTCTTCTTTTCTAAATATTAGTTTGCACTTTGACTCCTGGTTGATCTCCACCTTGCAGTGCTTCTGTTTCCAGTGGTATTTGCCAAGTTATTTTTGGCAGCGCTATGAAAACCTGGATTTATCAACCTTCAGCATTAACGCTATGTACCATGTACAATTTTATCTTGCGTGCCAGGGCAGTAAATTTATGTGTGGTCTGACCAACAGATTCTCTGTCAACGACATGTAGATTCTTTACAATGCTTTTGTCGTCAACTGCTTCACAGCGGCTGCTGCTGTGCTTTGACTCCACATGCATAAAGTGCTGATTCCGTACTTCAACAGCAACGCACATGGTGAGCATAAGCAGTTTGCATGAATCACAGCAAACTCTCTGGGAGCACACGTTCGAGTTACTTATCTATGGCTTACAGAGCCACCAACTTCACAATTTCAGGTCTAGTTCAGGATAATGTTCCTTCTTTTACAATAGATGAATTACATTTTATAGCGCTTGTTAGACTTTTGAGTTTAAGCAGGGTCATCCCCAACCTTTTGGCCTCCTATTTTTTCTGAACTGTTGCTGTTGGTTTTTCGAACTCTGAGCACTTCTAACCAGTGCTAAAGTGTATATGCTCTGTGTAAATTGTATGGTTGATTGGTTTATCCATGATTGGCATATTTGATTTACTAGTAAGTCCCTAGTCAAGTGCACTAGAGGTGCCCAGTGCCTGTAAATCAAATGCTACTAGTGGGCCTGCAGCACTGGTTGTGCCACCCACATAAGTAGCTCTGTAATCATGTGTCAGACCTGCCACTGCAGTGTCTGTGTGTGCAGTTTTTAACTGTAAATTCGACTTGGCAAGTGTACCCTCTTGCCAGGCCTAAACCTTTCCTTTTCTTACATGTAAGACACCCCTAAGGCAGGCCCTAGGTAGCCCCAAGGGCAGGGTGCAGTGTATGGTTAAGGTAGGACATATAGTAATGTGTTTTATATGTCCTGATATTGCTAAATTCATTTTTCACTGTTGCAAGGCCTGTCCCTCTCAAAGGTTAACATGGGGGCTGCCTTTAAATATGATAAATGTGTAGATTCCCTTTGGGAGAGGATAGACATGTGGAGTTTGGGGTCTCTGAGCTCACAATTTAAAAATACATCTTTTAGTAAAGTTGATTTTAAGATTGTGTGTTTGAAAATGCAACTTTTAGAAAGTGAGCATTTTCTGTCATATCATTTCTGTGACTTCCTGTTTGTGGATTCCCTGTCTGGGTCAGTTTGACAGTTGGTCTGGTTGCACCTTTCACTAGACAGTGACACAAAGGGAGCTGGGGTGTAGTCTGCATTTCCTGATGAGCCATCTGTGCTAAGAGGGAGGGGAGGAGTGGTCACTCACACCTAAAAGGGCTGTGCCTGCCCTCACACAATGCAGTCTCCAACCCCCTGGTGTGAGTCTGGGACCTGGCCTGGGCAAGACAGGATTTCACAATCAAAAGAGACTTTCCTTTAAAGTAAGCCTATTTCAAAGGGAGAAATAGTTATAAGAAGGGCACCCAAAATCATTGACTTTAGAACACTTCTGGAAACCAAGAGGAACCTCTGCCTGGAGAAGAGCCGAGGAAAAAGAACTGCCCTGCATGTGACTGCTTTGTGGAGATATCCTGCAGTTGCTGCTTCTGCCAGAGTAAGAGGGCAAGGACTGGACTTTGTGTGCCTTCCATCTTGTGAAGATCTCCAAGGGCTTGATTAAGAGATTGCCTCCTGTTTGAAGTCTCAGGGACAGCAAAAACTTCTCTCTGCCAGCACCTGGAGTCTCTGGAGAGATTCCTACTCCGCCCTGTGGTGCCCACCCAGTTCCTGGGACTCTGAAAGGAGAAGCTGGCAGCCTAAGAGGAAGAAATCCATGCACAAACGCCGTGCGGGGAAATATCGACGCAACGCCGATCTGTGGCTAGAAAATCGACATGCCACAGGCTATGCGGCTGAAAATCGAAGCTTGTCTGCAACGCGACTGAAGAATCGATGCACGGAGCTGCAGAAATGACACGCAGCATCGCTGACAGAGGCTGGTGAGATCGCAACCCGCGCTATGTGGTCTTCAGATCGTGCGGCTGGATTTCAGATGCAAGCACCGCTGGGCGTGTAAAAACAACGCAAGGCCTGCCCGGACCAGACAATGCTGACCGGATCGATGCATCGCTCTCCTGCGGAGAGAATAAATGATGCACCCCAACGCGATGAAAGGAGAAATTACGCAAGGTCCCGCTTGTGAGTGAAATCGGCGCACCACAAGCCCTTTTTGACGCGCACACTCCTGTGCAGGGTTATTTTTGACGCACCCAAGGTACATTTTCATGCTAACAGTGTTAGTGTGCGTTTAAAACTACATGAAGACTTTTTGCTTTTTAATTGATAACTTGACTTGTGTATTGTGGATTTTTGTCGTTTTGGTCTTGTTTTGTTTAGATAAATATTCTCTATTCTTCTAAACCTCTGTTGTGTCATTTTGTAGTGTTTTCAGTAAGTTACTGTGTGTGTTGGTACAAATACTTTACACCTAGCACTGTGAAGTTAAGCCTACTGCTCGTGCCAAGCTACCAAGGGGGTAAGCAGGGGTTAGCTGAAAGTGATTCTCTTTTACCCTGACTCGAGTGAGGGTCCTTGCTTGGACGGGGGTAACCTGACTGCCAACCAAAGACCCCATTTCTAACATCGCTGAATTATTTCTGGCTCTCAAGGTGTCTTTTGTCCTAGATGTGGAGATTGACGAAGATGTGCAGCTTTATTATACCCCTGCTTGGAAGAGGAAGGGAATGATGAGGAAAGGTGCATAATTTATTGTGTCACTTGGTATTTGTACAACACAAATCTGAGTAGTGGAGGGAGGACCAGGCCAGCACGTAGCCCATGGAAGGAGGCACAGTTGGTAATATGAATTGCAATCACTTCATAATCATTGATGAATGTGAACTAAAGAGGTGAAATGCACTGCATGCAGGGATTGTATGCGTGGGTGTGACCCTCCAGCACTTATCAGAGATAAATGGTCACTTTTTGTTAACCTGCTTCTTGTGGGTGTCTATGGTTCACCTAAATATTTGGCAAAGCATATATATATATATATATGTGTGTATATATATATATATATATATACACACACACACACACATATATATACACATATACACACACGTATTACCTAGTGACGGTCACCACTAGGTAGCTATAGTTAGGACCATGTTTCCATAGAAAAAGCGTTTTTTGACTTGCCCATATCTTTGCCATCATTTGGCAAATCTTCAAAAAAATTCCAATAAAAGTACCCCAGTGATTCTTGTTACGCACAATGTTTTGGGGTGATCTGTCAAGTGGGAGCCAAGAAAAAAGGGGGGTGGGGGGTGAAAAAGATGCGTTTTCCATGTTAATTTCCATAGGACGTTTGAACAAGGCTACAGCCCAAACCACTGGATGGAATTCCACCACATTTGTCAGAAGAATAGATTTTGGTATGCAGATTGCGCTTTTGCTTATTTGGCTTAAGTCCATTCAGTAGTTTTGGAGATATTAAAGGGAAAAAACTCCAGATCTCTGGGCACGAAGATTTCACGAAAAAACACGAGCTTGTGCAGGGAAATGCACAGCTCTGATTGGCTGCCAATACATCAAACTAGGAAGTGTGGCAGCCATCTTGTAATAAAGAAAAACCAAGGGGCCAGGGTAGAGTCACCCTGACCACTTAGCTCTGGTGTTGGCGTCCTAAAGGGAATCCCCAGAACAAAAAAGCATGCTTGCCGCTATTTGATCTTTTTTTTATGTACACTATTGGCCCGGTTTTATTACTTTTAATGCTTCTTTGTGATTTC
The DNA here is from genome assembly GCF_031143425.1 of Pleurodeles waltl. Classification (NCBI taxonomy): domain Eukaryota; kingdom Metazoa; phylum Chordata; class Amphibia; order Caudata; family Salamandridae; genus Pleurodeles; species Pleurodeles waltl. The sequence continues at coordinate 191,869,688 of NC_090440.1, read as the reverse complement.
TTATTTTAAATTTGTAGCATACACTGTAGCACGGCACTTTTTGCCTACCTCTTTATGTGTGGGGGGCTTTTTCCCTGTTACGGGAGTTGATCGGAGGGTCTTTCTCTCTCCTTTTTTTTTTTTCTTTCCGGAAGTTAGGATCGGTTAGAGTCCTACTTCCGGCTCTTTGGACCCGCATCCGCTTGGTTAGCAGTCCAGACGCCAGGAGGTCTGTTTTTACGACCCGGCGCCATCAATACCAGCTTTCAGCGGGCGCGCCTAAGGCAAGCCAGTCTTCGCCCGTCCGCGCCCGAACGGGGCCGAGGTCTAAGGATTATGCCCAATTTTCCAACATGGGCACCCTCCCCTCTGCACATCTTCGCACGTTGGCTGGAAATCCTTGCCTATATAAGGTGGCCCCGACTGGCCTACAAACTGGAACTGCAGACACTGCAGCTGGGAGTCTCAAGTTCCCCAAACTTTGGAGGAGGCTAGAGCCCAAGATGCAGGGATGTTTAAGTCAGGAAATCTTCCTGCCTGTGATAAGGCGGCTTATAGGAAACCACCTAACCATGCCCTGATTAATGCCCGCTCGCTCCCTAAAGACAAACTGGAAATTAGGGAGATAATTGCCATTTTTGACATTGACTGCTTATTTATTACTGAAACATGGGCCAAACAGGAATCTAACCCCGATTTTATTGAGGCCGCCCCCATGATATATGCCTTTTATAGGTTTGAGAGGACAACTGGCATGGGAGGAGGACTAGCAATCATTTGTAGGTCCGATTTTACGTGCATATGGAATGGTACGAACTCCCCCTCAGATATGCAGAGCAATGTCTTTTAAAATTCTTCAGAATAATTCACCTCTCATAGAAGGTCTATAAATCTATCGTCCATCTGGACCCCTGTCCAGTTTCTTTCATATTTGGACTGATTTGGTAGAACCTATGGTTATGTCCACCAAGGCCATTATACTAGGTGATTTTAATATTCATGTTGACGAGATTCACAATCCGTCCGTAATAGTTTTTAAACCTCATGTCGACCCTTTTTTGGGCACTTAAGGTCTCTTCCACTACACATGTAGCAGGACATCTATTAGATTGGGTCTTTACCCGCACTGAGGACCAGCTGGAACTATTGAATACCCCGCTAAGCTGGACTGATCATTTCCTTCTGACCTTTAAATTAACAGTCAGTTAGCCTTCCCTGGCACCGAAAGCCAATAGTAAACTAATTAGGCAATGGAAACATGTCAAATGAGAACAGTTGGCACCCGCCCTGGAAGAGGGATGGTACAAGGCTAACAAGCTGTCTCTGTCCCCGTTAGACAGCTTCAATCAGGGCATTGAAACTGCTATGAATCAGCTGGCCCCCTCCAAGGTATATGTGCCATGTAATTTTTAAGAAGCCCAGTCAACCTTGGTTTACTAATCAACTCAAGCTCCTTCAAAGAAAGTATCGCCAACAAAAACGACGCTGGAAACTCAACCCTTCTTTAAGGGAGAAAGACACATTAAAGATTGTTCTTAAAACTTACAAAGAAGCAAGTTTTAAAGCCAAATCAGAATTCTACACTTTAAGAATTAAAGAACCCTCGAATGCCCCCAGAGAGCTCTTTAAAGTGATTAATGCACTGTCTTCCCCCCAACATGTCTGAATTGGAAATTCCCAGGAATTCTGCAATAAAGTAGCTCTGCACTTTAAAAATAAAATTTTACAAATGTATGCTAACTTCACTCCCTATCAGGACATGCTGGACCATCCTACCTCAATTCAGATGGACTCTACAGTTAGCCATCACACACTAGCCAATTTCCAACCCCCTTCTCGGGATAACATTAAAAAGCTGATCTCTGAAATTAAATCAGGCTCTCCCCTGGACCCTTGCCCCCCCTCTATTTTCCAATTGGCTCCCGAACTCATCTCCTGAGCTTTAGTTCCCATTTTTCAGGAGGTCCTTATTTCCGGGGTTTATCCAGTTTCCTGGAAGGAGACCACAGTCATCCCCCTGAAAAAAAAGCAAAATGGACACTGCCAGAACTTAAATAACCTACGTCCTATTGCGCTTCTTTCCTTTCTGGCTAAGATTTTTGAAAAATATATCAATAAGGAACTAGTACATTTCTTAATGGGAGCGGGAGGCTTAGATGCCTCCCAACATGGCTTCAGAAAGGCACATAGTACAGAGTCTGTCCTGATTACTTCCTCAGACTCCATCCGGAGAATGGTGGATGAAGGGCAAGGGGCTTTTCTAATTTTATTAGATTTGTCTGCGGCCTTTGACACCATTTCTCCGCAAACCTTGCTAGCCCGCCTCTATCAAGCAGGCATCAGAGAGCAGGCTCTTAAACTATTGGATTCCTTTTTGACTGATAGGTGGACCACGTTTAGTTGCGGTGACTTCAGATCCACGGCTTACTTACTAGCCTGTGGGGTTCCTCAGGGTTCTGCACTCAGCCCCACATTGTTCAATGTGTATGTTGCCCCACTGGCCAACTTGATTCGATCTTTCAGATTAATTCCCACTTCCTATGCAGATGACACACAGTTGATTATACCAGTTAATAAGAACTGGGAGGAAGTGGCGGATCGTTTCAATAATTGCATGCAGGCAGTAAATAGCTGGATGCGGACTAACTGGCTTAAATTAAATGGCGCCAAAACTGAAATTCTTTGCTTTGGACTTGGCAATGAGCTGTGAAACTCATGGTGGAGGCCGACTGATTGTGGCACCCTTCCAGTTCCAGTTACTGCCACTAGGAATTTAGGGATCATCTTTGATGAAGTCAAGTGAACCATACTGTAAAATCATGCCTGTGGACTTTCAAATGTTAAAGAAAGTTTTTCCCTATCTTCAAAGGGAATGGAAAATCACAGTAACTTTGGCCCTGGTTATGTCCAAAATGGACGATTGCAATGCCCTGTTACTTAATCTGGATAAAGATTATTTTAACAAGCTACAGCTGATCCAGAATACGGCTGCTAGAACTATCCTTAATATTCCCCGTTCAGCCTCTGCCAGAGATAGTCTCAAACAACTACACTGGCTCCCGGTGGCCCAGCGCATTATTTTTAAAACACTTTGCACGACTCATAAAGCTATTCATGGCATTGGCTCCCACTATCATGTCTCCAAACTTTACTGGTATAGACTTATGCACCCTCTCCGGTCATCTGGAGCTTACAAAATTCAGACCCCTCACACCAATAAAGCTAAATGGGGTGACAAAGCCTTCAGTGGCCGCTGCAAAATGTTGGAACTCGTTTCCCCTGAATATCAGGAAGGAACCTAGTTATTTAAGTTTCAGGAAATTAGTAAAAACTTGGCTTTTCCAGCGATAGTTGTGGGCCTCTGCCTTCTTGTTTTCTTCTTTGTTTAGTGTCTTGTGTCTCTCACCTCTGCTAGCGATTCAATGATTTTTAGCCAGAATGCGCTTTATGAAAACTATTATACATACATACATAAAAAGCATGTCTTTAAAAATTTGCGCCAGAGAAAATTGAAAAAAATAAATTTAATTAAGACCCTGGGGGGGCCAAGTCCCGGGGGCATTGCTAATTTAATGCGGGGGGCCCACTCTGCCCCTCACAGCCCTGGGATCACCACCTCCCTGGGGCTTTTATCATATTGAGTGCAGGGAGGGCTGTGTCGCCCTCCTGCATTCCCAGGGACCACTACCTCCCTGGGACCTTACAGAAATATGGTGTGGGAGGCCAAGAGCCCGCCCCCGCAATCCCGGGGACCACCACCTCCTCGGGCTTAACAGAAATATTATGTTGGGGGGGGGGGCGCACAGGCAAGCCATGGGAATCACCACATCCTCGGGCTGTGTAACATTGGAGGGCGGCCACGCAGCCCCTCGAGGAGCCAATGATGGCCCCGGGTACCGCCACCCCCAGGGCCTGCTCCTGCTATGTCCCAGGGTGCCCACCCCCAGGACAAAGCTGTTTGCTTTTGCTTGGTGAGAGCTGTAAGCAAAAGCAAACAGTCTGCTTTTCATCAAAAAAGCAGAGTTTTTATCTGTCTTCCCAGCATGCAAATATCTGTGTAGGGAAGACAGATGAAAACTCTGCTTTTTTGATGAAAAGCAGACTGTTTGCTTTTGCTTACAGCTCTCACCAAGCAAAAGCAAACCGCAAACAGCAAATGAAAATATTTCTCCCTCAAGCAGGGAGTTGCTATTTAAAGCAGCTCCCTGCTTCTGGGAGCAAAGTTGTCTCTCACAGATTGTGGAGAACCAGCTAGGACCTTGAGGCGCCCCCGTGGTACTGTCACACTTTCTCATAGCCTTCCCATAATGGGATGGAAGAGAGAGAGAGAGATTGTTATTGTAATGGTCTCTCCATGCAATGGCTTCAAATAGTGAGACTAGCTGGATGTTTAGTACAAATGTTATAGTTACATTTGCCTGCAGAGAACAAAGTCACTGTTGGCCTAATGTTCAAGTTCTTGTACTGTCACTCAGTGGGCTGAAGGTTCAATTCAGAGTATCGTTTGGCAATGTGTTTATTTACTAGAGTTTAGACTGTCGAACCTTCCTAGTAACTGAACATTAACGTTTCTTTCCTCTCACATGTGTGGGTTGCTTGTCATAGATATGTCTGGAAACAGTCCATCAAGGTCCAATAGTCCAACAGAAGTCACCTGTGGCTTAATGATGAAAGTCACAGACCCTTAACACTGACAGTTGAGGGTTCTACTACAGGTATGTCCGTGATTCTTTCCCTCCTTTAATTTAAGTTAAACTTCGAAAGTTTAAAGTTCAGCCTGAAAAGTGATCTCTCTCTTTAACTGACAAATATATTTTTCTTTTCAATTTGTCCAGAAATCTCATTTTAAGTACGTCATCCATAAAAGTCTAAAAAACATTCTTCCTCTCATTCTCTTTCAATCTTTCTCCCACTCACACTCACTCAGACCCTTATGCACCCACTCACCAGACCTTCACACACCCACTCAGGAACTCACCCATCCAGACTCACTGACACCCTCATTCACCCACTGGCAGACCTGTGCAGACACTGACGCACCCAGTAAGACACTGACACACACACTCACACCCAGACAGAGATTCTCATAGCCACTCTCATCCCCATATACACCCTCTCACACATTCTCACACCCAGAGAGACAGGCTGCAGCCAACTCTCACCACGCACAGCCTAAGGGGCATGCACAGTGTAGGGTTGGGTGGTTAGGGGGGGGTTGACCGCAGGGTCTACCCGCAGGCCAGGTCTTGCGGGGAACCCCTGCCACACACAGGCAAAAGCCGTGCAGGGTGTAAGGTTGGGTACTTATAAGGGGGTTGGCTTCAGGGCCTAGCCCAACCGGCCGTGCACGGCGGTGGTTGATTTCATGTATAGTAATAAAAATGAGTATAGATTTTTAAAAAACATAGGAATTCACACAAAAAAAGAAACAAAGGTTACAGGGACATTATAGTTAGTAAATAGAATTAAAAACATAGAAATTCATGAAAAAAAGGTTATAAGGATATTATAGTTAGGCTCACATTTAAAACCTAAATAAACATAGAAATTCACCTGTTATCAGTAACAAACTAGTGCACTTAGATAACTATAACTCACGCCCTCACCATGTACTGCTAATTACCCCACAAATTACAGCACTCGTGACATCATTGATAACATCACTGAATATCCATGTAATATTTGCAGTACAATTTGTTTATGAAAAACTGTGCATGGCGGGGGCGCGAGTTATAGGTACCTTGGGGCAACTATAGGCTCTGTTTAATCTTAGGTAGGAACATGGGCAAAGAACTGTGAATTAAAATGCTACCCGGAGCATTTGCCAGTGATTAGACAAATTGCAAGCATTTCCTCCCATCACCTTTTATGTGTTGTATAGGTTTTCTAAGTGTGTGAAAACAAGCTGGAGCATGACGGAGTTGGATAGTCAAGTGTTTTGGGAGCACAAGCCAGCAATTCGTTTATGAAAAGGAGAGGCATGGAACATTCAGTTAAGCTAACAGACCCAGTTCACAGTTGTTGTTCCTCTGAGCCTTCCCACGGAGTGTTTGGAGCAGGCTTCCTGTTAGGACGCCACAGTTAACAAGAAACATATGGCTTTTTGTCTATCTGAGTGGCAGGAATATTAGGTTATTCATGGCAGGTGCTACTTATGCGCTATCACTTCTTAAGCTTCAATACAAAATTAAGCACCGATCCCTTCAGCTCTTAAGTTTATTCTGCAGAAGATCGGTAATGTTAGAAAGGGGATTGCCATCCTCTTAGATAATTTCAAGTAGCACAGAATATTGTCATCAGAATGGCGGACTAGGGGGGGGAAATAGTTTTTTATGAATAGGCAAGATTATATGGATGAAATAATAGACAACTCGCTAACACCTCTGCCTACATTATCTTGGATGGCAATCCCCTTCCTGCTATCACCGAACTTCAGGAGAACAAATGTAAGAGCTGGAGAGAGCGGTGCTTAATTTCAGATCTGGAATTTAAAAACATCTTCAATCCCTATGCCAGAACACCTTGCCTGTACATCTTACCTAAAATCCATAAATTGGGCAAATTTTCCTGGGGCTGATGATCTCTGTGATGGACTCTCCCACGGAAGGACTCTGACTATATTGATAACTTTTTGCAGCCGCTCGTTTCAAAGTTATCCTTCATTCCGGACACTAGGGATGTCCTGAATCAACCAGTGGCGGCCCGTCCTTTAGGGCGGAGGGGCCACGGCCCCACACCTTTTGCCCCCCATGAAGAGTGTCTGTCAGCCTAACAGACACTCTTCATGTTCAGGTCAGGCAGCCAGGAGCAGACATGCGCAGACTCCTGGCTGCCTGAGCTGAACTTTGCTGGGCTGGGAGATCACAGCTCCTATGGGCGTGACCTCCTCGGCCCAGCAAAGGTGCCTCGAGGCCCTCTCCTGGGTGACGAGGAAAGCGTCACCAATTGACACTCTCCCTGGGTACTTCAGTTTAAGCCCTGAAGTGCCCAGGGCGAGTGTCAATCAGTGACACTTCGTCATAGAGTGGGGTGGGGTCAGCAGTCTCACTGACCCCATCCCACTCTGTGACGAGGCTGGGACTGCTGCCTTCCCTCATTGGCTGACCTAAGGTCAGCCAATGAGGGAAGGCAGCAGTCCCAACCCTCCTGGGACCTGGAGGCCGAAGGTAAGTGTGTGTGTGTATGTGTGTGATGTTTTAAAATGAATGTTTGGTGCGTGCGTGCATGTTTGAATGGTATGAGTGTTGTTAATGGATGTGCGTGCGTGCGTGTCTGTGTGTGAAAGAATGAGTGTGTGTGTGCCCCGCCCACCACCCTCCTAAAGCTGCCGGCAGCTACTGGAATCAACTTATGGATTTTACGTGGACTGAGGAGTTCTATTTTGTGACCCTGGACATGGTCTTTATATACTTCCATTCCTAAATGAAAGGGCCTACTAGCAATACGTAATTTCCTTTCCTCACGAGATGCAACTTCGTTGGAACACACTGAAATGCTTATTGATGTGAACTCACTTATACTAGACAACAATATTTTTTTGCATAACACCTGGTTCCGCCAAGGTGTAGAGATGGGTTTCAAATGTTCACCTTCATATGCCAACCTCTATATGGGTTGGATAGAAACGACGTACATCTGATCAAAATGCCCATCACATTTAATTGAGCATGTACGTTTTTGGGATGGTATATAGCCGATATTCGTGTCATTTGGACTGGGAAAATGGATTTACTGTTTGACTTTGTTCACTTTACCAATAGCAATACCTGTAACATTTCATTTACTTATCAATATCACCAAAACCGTACTGCTTCCCTTGATCTGACAATGTACAGTAAGGATGACAAAATCACGTCTAGCTTTACAGAAAGCACACTGTGTGTAACTCCATTCTTCATGCCACCAGCGCACATCCCAAAATAATGCCATTGCCTATGGGGAAATGACCAGGCTAAGGCGCAATTGCAGTGATGACACTGAATTCGAAGTCGAACTCCATGTCATGGAAAAGAAATTCATTTAGCGGGGATATCGGGTCAAAATCATTACACAAGCAAAACAAAGAATACACAAGGTGAAACGATGCACTTGCTAACAAACATCGGTCGTCTAGTACAGCTCAGAAATTACCTCAGTCACATTTATTTTTACAGGATCCTGCCACGGCACTGGCATGTACTTAATTTGGATGACCAGTTGCGAGACCATATCCCTAACAGACCCGGGGTCACTTACAACATAGGTAAAACTATTTGCAACACGTAATGCCCCAGTTTCCTGATACACGCAGGAAAACAAGCCTCTTCTAATTGGATCAACAACCTGCCTCAGGGTTTTTACAAGTGTGGCTACTGTAACATTTGTTCCTTTGCCCTCGACAAATTGAGACATTTCAGTTATAACACTTAAATGACACTATCAAATATTTTTTCAGTTGCAACACTAGATTTTTGGCCTATTGCATAATTTGTGTTTGCCATCTAATCTATGGGGGGAGCACAACTAGACCACTTAAAGAAAGAATACAAGAACATATCCAAACCGTCAGGAATGGAAATAATTGCCTTCTTGCTTCGCACTTCATTTTAAAGCACAAAGTGGGCGACCTCCTGCAAATCAGATTTCTTGCCCTAGGGGAAGTGCCGGTCCATCCAAGAGGGGGGAAACAGAATACGGACACTAAGGAAGCTGAAGACAAGATGGATCACCAAACCTCAGGCCTTGTATTATGGAATAAATCTGGAACTGCATGTTTTCCTGGATAATTCTTGAATCACATTTATTTTTCACACTTTGTGTTATGTATTTCAACACTGATTGTATTGTAATAGTATTTATATAGCGCTTACTACCCCTGACGAGTGGTCGAAGCACTTTTCGTTAAGCCGCATTACTCCGGAACCAAAAGGAATTAGTGGTGGATTAGTACAGGGAAATAGGAGTACAGTTTTAGTATTATGAGTTAATTTGTGCCGCGTATATGTTAGTTGTATTGACTGGAGTAATGGAGGGGTGGAGGAGGGAAGAATCCAGAAGTGTTAATTGGGAGTTTATAGTAATAGGATGTAGGCTTGGGATGAGTAAAGGGGGGATGGAGGAGGGTAGAGTCTGTGGAGATGGTTAGGGAGATCATAGTACCAGGAGAGGTTTTGGATGAGTTAAAGGTGAGATAAATGAGGGAGAATTTACTAGGGTTGTTTGGGAGATCATGGTAGTAAACTGAGGTTTGGGTGAGTTGAATGTGGAAGAGGAGGGAAGAGCTTAGGCAGGGTTATTTAGGAGATGAAAGTAGTAGAATGGATTTGGGATGGGTCAGAGTGGGAATGAAGGATAGATTGATAGAGATTGATGGAAATCTTATTCTGTTTGTTTTACTCAGTTAACGATTTCTGTTCGATTGACATCACAGGCTCCATGTTTAGGGTGGTTTTGACTAGGTCAATTGCATATACAGCAAATTGTGAATTTTCTCCACAGTGAAGCACACAGATTTTAATAACTTTTGTAACTAGTTCCAGTTTAGACATGTTGCATGTTATGCCTTTTTTGACGCTTTCTCTCTGATGTGAATATGATAGGCTGTACTTTAATTACATTGCCAACCAATGGGAAACCTTCCATGTGCTGTACGTAGGTTGTCATACATTTCAATGTTCAGTCTCTTATTAAGAAACATACATTATCTCATATATTCCACCTTAGATTATCACTTATTTAAATGTGTTAGGCTAAAGACTTTGACTTGACTAAAATCTGACAAATCATCTTTAGACTGTCTTCCAGCCCCTAACATTGTTAGCACATTGTTTTTGTTTTATGCCCAAAATTGTATTTATTTTTTCACTCCTATACAGTGCTTTTTCATCTATGGTGTTGCACCTGTCCCTTTTTGCAAGGTCATCCCCAATCTTTTTGCCTCCTTCCTCTGCTAAACAGTGCTAAAGTGCATATGCTTTCTGTGTAAATTGTACTGTTGATTGGTTTATCCATAATTGGCATATTTGATTTACTGATAAGTTGCTGGTAAAATGCACCAGAGGTGGCAAGCGCCTGTAACTCAAATGCTACTATTGGGCCTGCAGCACTGGTTGTGCCACCCACATTAGTAGCCCAGTAAACCTGACTCAGACCTGCCACTGCAGTGTCTGTGTGTGCAGTTTTAAACTGCCGATTCAACTTGGCAAATGTAACCACTTGCCAGGCCTAAACCTTCCCTTTTACTGCATGTCAGGCACCTCTAAGGTAGGCCCTAGGTAGCCCCAGGGGCAGGGTGCAGTGTATGTTGAAGGTAGGACATGTACTAGTGTGTTGTATATGTCCTAACAAGGAAATACTGCCAAATTTGGTTTTCACTGTGCAAGGCCTATCTCTCTCATAGGTTAACATGGGGCTGCCTTTAATTATCCTTAAAGCACAGCAGATTCCCCTTGAGAGCAGATAAAAATGTGAAGTTTAGTGTCTCTGAACTCACAATTTAAAAATACATGTTTTATTGAAGTTGATTTTTAAATTGTCTGTTTGAAAATGCCACTTTTAGAAAGTAGGCATTTTCTTGCTTAAACCATTCTGTGACTCTGCCTGATTGTGGATTGTCCGTCTGGGTCAGTTTGACAGTTAGGCTGCTTTGCACCTCTCTAGACAGTGACACAAAGGGGGCGGGGGTGTAGCCTGCATATCCTGATGAGCCATCTGAGCTAGAGGGGAGGGAGGAGTTGTCATTCACACCTGGAAGGACTGTGCCTACCCTCACACAATGCAGTCTCCAACCCCCTGGTGTGTGTGTGTGGGGCCTGGCCTGGACAAGGAAGGATCTGTCAAACACTTGAGACTTTGCTTTGAAGTTCGCCAACTTCAAAGGCACAAAGGGGTATAAGAGGAAGACCCAAAACCCCAGACTTTTAGAATCTTTCTGGAATCAAGAGGAACCTCTGCCAAGGAGAAGAGCTGAAGAGCTAGAGGAGGAGTACTGTCCCTTTGCGGTGATGCTTTGCTGGACTGCAGTTGCTGCTTCTGCCTTAAAAGAGTGCAAAGGGTGAACTTTGCTATGTATCCTGCTTGAGAAAGTACCCCAAGGGCTTGAAGCAGGGCTCGCCTCCTGTTGTAAGTTTCAGGGACACCAAACACTTCAGTTTCCTTGACCTGCAGCACTGGGAACTGTGTTTTGTGCTGCTCAAGAGGAAAAACCACCGCAACGCTGCCAACGATGGCGTTGGCCTGCACCCTGACCTACCAAGGCTGCACAGAGTCGCCTTGCCCCACTTTGCACCCTGACCCTGGTCTCACCGACGCCATCATCAGATTACTTCACCGAGCCAGTGTTCGCACCGCAACCTGGGGGCCCGCACTCTGGCATTGCCTGCTCACACTGCAGCCTGGGTATCCCCGACGCCTGCACTGTGGCCTGTGGACACTGCTCGTGAGGTACACGAAGCACCGTACCGTCCCACACTGCTGCCCTGGTCCAGAGATGCCAGCATCATTGACTCCAGTGTCTTCACCAGACATCCCGCCTGCACCGTGGCCTGCTGACATTGCTCGTGAGGGTCACAAAACACTGTCCCATACCGCTGGCTTGGGCCTACCGACGATAGCGCTTCAGCAATGACAACGCCGCTGCCTGCACTGTGACCTAGTGAGATCGCACCGCCCCGCTTCACACCACAGCCATGGTCTCACCGAGGCTGCTGGATGCAGTCACTGAGCCTCTGCCTGCACCATGACCTGTGGGCACTGCACGTCGCATCGTCCCACTTCGTACAACAGCCCAGACACCATCCACTCCAGTTTGATCCGCACACGTGTGACTTTAAGGGCCCGACAACTCCCACACCGACTCCAGAACAGACACCGCAACGCCGCTCTCCGGAGCTCACCACGAGGATCACGACGCCCTGCAATTCCAAAGGTATTGTTTTGCAGGTATTCCTGACACCATAGCTGGCCCTCAATGCCGCAGCTGGCCTGAACTGTTGGTTTTGTTGATCACAACGCGCTGATAGCCCCAGGTGGATCTATTGACTTTAAGGAACTGTATTTTTGAGTAAATCTTGCATAATTCATATTTTTATTACTATATGTTTGATTTTTATCATATTTGGTCTTGTTTTACACAGATAAATATTGGCTATTTTTCTAAAACTGGTGTGGCGTCCTTTTGTAGTGTTTTCACTTGTTACTGTGTGTTATGTGTAAAGGCTTTACTCATTGCTTCTGAGATAAACCTGCACGTGCCAATCTACCAAGGGGGTGAGAGCAGGGGTTATCTAAGCGGGTATCTCCCTTATCCGGACTAGAGTGAGGGTCCCTATTTGGACAGGGTGCAAACTGACTGCCAACTAGAGACCCCATTTCTAACATACAGTATTTCTTTCTTCTAATAATATGACATTTGTTTGTTTGAACGCTCCTACTTTTCCCCCAACCCTTGTTTTTAAATTTGGGTTACTGACAAATATACATTGATGGCACTCTAGTCTGCTTCCCCCTGTCCTTCTGATAGGATTTTGTTTCTTTTACTAAAACAGTTTGGTTCATGAATGTTCAACTTTACATTCAATCAGTTTTTGTAAAGCGCAGCCCTTGAGGGTCTCAAGGCGCTAGAGGGGAGGGGCCTCATCCAAAGAGCCACGTCTTGAGGTTCTTTCTGAAGATGGTGAGTGACGGGCTTTGTCTGAGGTGCAGGGGGAGGTTGTTCCAGCTCTTTGCTGCGATATAGGTGCAGGATCATCCTCCTGCACAGGTTTTGCGGATGCAGGGGATGGTGGCCAGCACCATCTGGGTGGACCAGAGGGATCTGGCAGGGGGTGTGGAAGGAGATGCTGTGGTTCAGGTAGGCTGGTCCCGCATTGTGTATAGCCTTGCATGTGTGGGTGAGTAGCTTGGAGGTGATTTGTTTCTCGACCGGGAGAGAGTAGAGGGTCCTCAGGTGTTGGGAGCTATGTTCTCGGCATGGGAGGTCAAGGATGAGTCTAGCAGCGACGTTCTGGATGAGTTGTAATTTTTAATGTTTCTAGTCAAGGTGTCGATGTAGAGGGCGTTGCCTTAGTTGAGCTTGCTTGTGACTAAGGCGTGGGTTACTGTCCTGCAACAGTCTGGAGGAGGCAACTGAGTTTACCTGGCGTGTCATGGATAGGGAGTCATTGAAAATGATGCCTAGGTTGTGGACGTGCTCAGTCGGTGCAAGGGGGGCACTGAGGGATGTGTGCCACCAGGAGTCATCCCAAGCTGAGGTGGCGTTTCTGAAGATGATGAGCTCAGTCTTGTCGGAGTTGAGCTTGAGGCAGCTTACTCTCATGCAGGTGGCAACGGCTTTCATTCCTGAGTGGAAGTTCCTTTTGGCTGTGTCTGGGTCTTCCGTGAGGGAAATGATGAGTTGTGTCATCTGCATATGATACGATGTCCATACTGTGGCTTCTGACAATGGCTGCAAGTGGGGCCATGTATACGTTGAACAGTGTGGGACTCAGTGAGCATCCTTGGGGGATTCCGCAGTTGATTCCTGTGGGTCTAGATGTTGAGGGTGGGGGGTCAGACCCTCTGCATCCTCCCAGAGAGGAATGAGTGGATCCATTCCAGGGCTCTTCCGGGGATTCCTATGTCATGGAGTGCTGTGGGACACCGTGTTGAAGGCTGCAGAAAGGTCGAGGAGTATGAGCGCTGCGGTCTAGGACTAATCGGATGTCGTCGGTGGCTGCCAGGAGGGCTGCATCTGTGCTGTGGTTGCTGCAGAAGCCGGACTGAGAGCTGTCCAGGGAGTTGTTGGCCTCAATGAAATTCTGTAGTTGTGCGTTGATTGCTTTTGCCAATACTTTGGTGGGGTAAGGTAGCAGCAAGATGGGCCGGAAGTTCCTTAGTTCTGATGGGTCAGGCAAAGCTTTCTTCAGGAGAGGGTGTATTTCGGCATGTTTCCAGCCCTCTGAGAAGGTGCCAGTGTTGATGAAGCAGTTCATTGGGTTACAGAGCTCGGGGGCAATGGATGCACTGGCTCTGATGTATATGATGTGATGTGGGCATGGGTCCATGGGGGCTCCGGAGTGGGTGCTGTTCATGATGCTGACAGTTTCCTCAGTGGTGAGCGCAGACCAGCTGTGTATGGTCTGGGTGGGTTCTTGGGGTGGGGGGGGGGGTAAATGGGTCAGTCACAGGTTCTGGTGCCAGGATTTTCCGGTAGGAAGCTGTCATAGATGTCCTGGATCTTGCGGTGGAAAAGGTGAAGAGTTTGTCACAGAGGTCCTGTGACGGGGGATGCCGGTGGCTTCAGAGGGGGGGGGGGAATCTGCGAGCTCGAAGACTGAGAAGAGTTCCTTAAAGGTGTGTGTAGAGGAGTTGATGTGCTCCCAGAGTGCACCCTTCCTTGCGCTCTTGATTTTTCAGCTGTGGGTGGTGGTTGGTGGTTAAGGAGGCAAGGTCTTCGCTGGTTTGGCTGTTACTCAATTTTTTCCTCTAAATGTCTGTGGGTACTCTTTGATTCTTGGAGTTCGGTGGTGAACCAGATGGCTTTCTTAGGTACGCGTTTGGCTGATGTCAGCCGGGGGGCTAGTGTTGGCATATTCTGTGATCCATATGTTGAGACTGCGCACTGCCAAGTTGGCATCATCGGAGGGAGGGATTTGGCAAGAGATGAGTTGAGTTGCTCGTTGGTGATTTCGTTCCATTTCCTGTGAGGGGGTTGTGGGGGTGCGGTTGCTAGGTGCGGTGATTGTGAAAAGTGTGCAGCGGTGATCGGTCGATTCTAGGGTGGAGATGATCTCTATGGGGATCTGGTTGCTTGAGGTGAAGTTGGGGTCCAGTCTGTGTACTGCGATGTGTGGGCGCGGAGACCAGCTGTCTGAGGCAGAGGATGACAAGGTTGTTGAGTAGAGTGGTGGTGTTTGGATCAGTGCATTCCTCAAGGTGGAAATTCAGGTCACAGAGGAGGAGGTAGTCTTCCAACATCAGGGCCTGGGGGTAGCGATGTCTACAACGGTCTCTATAAAATCTAGGAGAGGACCAGGTGGCCTGTACACCAGGGTGCCGCAGATGGAGGAGTTGTGGTTGGAGTGGGCCAGGAAGTGAAGGTGTTCCATGGTGGTGCATTGTTATTCTGGGACGGCCTTGACACGTAGTAAGGACTTGTGTGCAATGGCGAGTTCTCTGCCTGGGCGGGAGGGTCTGTCCTTGCTTAGGATGCTGTAGCCATCGGAAATGGCAATTGTGATGTCCGGTCCCGAGCTGGAGTTGGTCCAGGTCTTTGTAAGGAAGGTGATGTCTGGTGGGGCGGTGTCGATCAAATCCCAGAGTTCGGTGGCGCGCTTGTGGAGAGAGCAGATGTTCAGGAGTAGGCAGTTGATGAGGTTGTGGAGGTTGTTGGTATCTGTGTGTGGAGAGTACCTTCAGCTTGTTGAGGCTTGCGCTGAAGTTGCAGTTCCTGCAAGTGAAAAGTCAGTGGGTGTCCTTGGGGGAGATGATGCAGCAGTTGCTGAGACGTCTGGTGTTGAGGTGGAGGAGGGTCTTGTCATAACAGAGGCAGGCCAAGGGGCGGTTTAACGGAGATCCAGGGTTCCTGGTGCTGGGTGTGGGTTGGCGCCTGGGCGGGCTTGCCTTTGGTGCACCACAGACGCAGCCCCCATTAACAAGGGGAGGGGGTTGGAGGGAAGCAATCAGCTGGGAGGCAGGAGAGGTGCTTGGCGGAGGGATGGGGGCACAGGAGGGGGGCAGAGGAAAGGAGGGGAGATGGAAAAGAAAAGGGAAAGTGTGAAAAAAGGAGGAAAGCAAGAGAGCAGAGGAAGGAGGAGAGAGAAAAAAAAAAGGGAAAACGAGTGAGAAAAGACAGAAAAAGCAAGAGTGAAAGAGCAACAGAGAAAATACTTACTGGTGATGGCCACTAGACCACCAGGGATGAGGCGCAGGGAGAAGCCTGCAGGTGGAGGAGGCTCTCAGTTCGTCCCCGGCAGGTGGCGGAAACAGCCAGAGAAGCTGGGGAGGGCAGCAGACGCTGACCAGGTGGTCAGTGAAGTTACATTACGTCCCTGAAGAGAGCAATCACTACTAGCATGGTGCTCACTTTTCACTATGGTGCCATTCTGTGGGCACTTTCCTGTCCTCTTTCTATGTCTTTTGCCCACCCTTCAAAAGTAAAACAATGGGGAGGGTCGGCTAGTTGCTGCCACATGCTACTCTGATACACTTATACGCTCAGTAAGTCTGATACTTTTCCTTACCATATGGAGACTCCCCCCCCCACCCCCCCCTTCTCCACCCCCCCTTGCTACCCCATCCTACCTCACATGGAAACTTTATTGAAGTTACTGAATAGGGTATTTTTCTCTCTTGTATAGTACGGACACAAGGGACCTCTCATGGGTTTTTCATCTCACTATACACTCAGTGTAGGAAAGTGCCCTCTTTCTTGGCATGGTTACTCCCAATTACTGCCTGTCGTCAGTGTGCTTGACTGTGTTTACTGGGATCCTGCTAACCAGGACCCCAGTGATTATGCACTCTCCTCTAAATTTGGTTGTTAGTAACCATTCTTTCTCACAATTGGCATACTGGTCCCCCATATAAGTCTCCAGTATATGGTACCAAGGTACCAAAGGCATTGGGGCCCCAGGGGACCCCTATAGGCTGCAGTAGTTATTCTGCCACCCATAGGGTGCCCATGCAAAGGGTTCTGCAGGCCTGCCATTGCAGTCTGCGTGCACGCACCCGGTTTCACTACAGGTCACTCCACCACGTCACTGTAAGTCACCCCTATGGTAGGCCCTCTCAGCCCAGAGGGCAGGGTGCAGGTACCTGTGTGTGAGGGCACCCCTGCACTAGTAGATGTGCCCCCACAAACTCTAGCCCCATTTTAATGGACTTCATGAGTGCGGAGATGCCATTTTCTATATGTACTGGACATAGGTCACTACATATGCCCAGCTACATAATGGCAACTCTGAACCCGGACATGTGTGGTATCAAACATTTCGGAATCATACCCCAATACTGTTGCAAGTATTGGAAGTATGATTCCATGCACTCTGGGGGCTCCGTAGAGGACCCCCAGCATTGCTACCACCAGTATTACAGGGTTTTCTGGGCAGCCCAGCTGCTGCAACCCATCAGACAGGTTTCTGCCCTCCTGCTGCTTGATCTAATGAAGCCCAGGAAGGCAGAACAAAGATTTCCTTTGGGAGAGGGAGGTAACACTCTCTCCCCTTGGAAATAGGTGTGACTGGCTTTGGGGGGTAGCCTACCCCAGCCACTGAATTTGCTATGAAGGGCACATTCGGTGCCGTCCATGAATAAACCAGTCCACACCAGTTCAGGGACCCCAAGTTCCTTCTCTGGCTCAAAACTGGGCAGTGGAAAGGGGAGTGACCACTCCCCTGTCCATCACTACCCTAGGGGTGGTGCCCAGATCTCCTCCAGAGGGTCCATGGGTTCTGCCATCTTGTTTCTAAGTTTGGCAGGGAACTCTGGGAGCATCAGAGTGGCCAAGCAAGGCAGGTGACATCAGAGGCACCCTCTGATAGGTAGTTACCTGGTTAGGTGAACAAGCCCCATTCTCTGAGTTATACAGGGTCTTCCTCTGGGGTGGATCCTCAGATTCGGCTTGCAAGATTCCAGCAGGACTCCTCTGCAAACTCTGCTTCGACTTATGGCCTCCGGAAACACGACTGGACCCTCCAGGAACCTACAAGCTGCAGATCCACGAGAAAGACTCTTCTGCAACATTGTATCCAGAATACCTGCCAGCTTTGCAATATTTCCCTGACCGTGCATCCTCAGAAGACTACAACTCTTCAACCTGCACCAGAAAAAGAAGGAATCTCCATTGGGGTGAAGACATCACTCCCCTGCATCCACAGGTACCTGGCTGCAATGACACCAGCTGCGTGAATCGCCCATTCTTCCTGAGTGGCTTGGGTCCTGCATCACGGGTAGTGGTCCGGAGAGTTCCCCTTTGTCCTCTCTACCAGCTGTCGCACTTTGGTGGTGGTAAGTCCTTTTCACTCCATGCAAGACAGCACCCCGTGCACCGCGTCCTTTGCAGCTGCCCAGGCTTGTCGGCTTCACCTAGAAGGGGAACTTCACACAACATGTAGCTCCAGCCCCCAACACTCCCTCCTGGGCCTCTGCATGGTCTCCCAGTGAAGTGGGAACAACGTCTGGGGTGCTGCGTGGGCTGCTTCAGCGACTTCTGTGTCCCTGTCCTGTGGTACACCTGTGGGTGCTGCCTCTGCTCCTGTGGGCCTTCTGCTACGTGGAGGGTCCCCTGCGACACCCCCCAGGACCTTGTTGGTCCCCGCCAGCCCCCTTGCCCTCCAATGGTGAATTTGCCCTTGCCAAGGGTTTTTGGTGGAAATCCTTTCCTGACACCCTTCTGCAATCAAGCTTCCAGCGTGGGGCACCTTTTGCATGCATCAGCAAACTCTTCTCCAGCTTCTGGGCTGCATTGCTGACCTGTCTTCCTTCTTCCAAAAGGTACCTCTGGGTGGTTAGTATGTCCTACTCCCTCTGGATTTCACAGACACTTCTGGACTTGGTCCCCTCTCTCCACAGGTCTCCATCTTCGGTAATCCATTACTGGTTCCTTGCAGGCTGCTCTGGGTGTATTTTTCTTCTTTCCAAACTTTGGGGTGGTTTTGGGGAAATCAATTGTTTTACTCCTGCATTCCTGTTCGTTGGGGGGAATTGCCATTACTAACCTATGTAGTTTCCTAGTACTCTCAGCTCCCCTTTACACAATTTACTTAGCTAGATGGGGGCCCTGTGTTCGCATTCCACTTATAGTACATGGTTTGGGCTCCCCCTTGCACCACTATTGCTTATTGCTATTTTTCACTGTTTTGTAACCTTTTTATGCCTCTTTCTATTAGTGTGTGTGTATGTGTATATATATATATATATATATATATATATATATATATATATATATATATATATATATATTTACTTACCCCCCATTGGAGGGTTGCCTCTAGTATTTTCTGATACTGTGTTCCAACTTGTCTGTAAGTACTGTGTGACTGTAGAGGTATTGCATGAGCTAGGCATGTCTCCTAGATAAGCCTTGGCTGCTCATCCACAGCTACCTCTAGAGAGCCTGGATTCTAGACACTGCCTACACTTCACTAAGAGGGGATACTGGGACCTGGTATAGGTTGTAAGTACCATAGGTACCCACTACACACCAGGCCAGCTTCCTTCACTCAGGATAGTGCGACTTTGTTATATAACAGGCTACATCCTATTGGTTGCATTGTCCTTCAATGCTTACAACTATCAGGTATGAAGGATACTTACTCCTAAGCTGGCATGTGATCATTTCTGGTCTATGGTGAATTGGGTTTTATTGGCTAGGGGTAGACCTGGATACTGACATAGTTTTCCACCCTTCTCTTTTTTCCTGCTCGTCACTGTTTTCTTTAATTCAGTTTTCTTCGCCTTGTGACAACAAATACCGAACTGTGCACAGCAGATGTACTGACCTTAGACCATTGACTGGTATGCAAATCCGGTTTAATTAGGTGAATGTTTTTTTGATAATTCAGTTCTTTTATATGTTACCATGTGTATTCCTACTTTGTTCTCATATGTTTCTAACTTTCTAGGTTTCTTGAACTTGTGGTGGGTCCTCTGCTTCCATTGCACAGTAGATCTTGGATCTCTTCTTTCACGAAGTAGAAGATAACAGAATTTTTGACCACTCAGTTTATTTAATAGCGCACTAAGAGCTGTGTTTGATTATTATTTTTGTGTATTTTGGTGTCAATTTGGCAGTCTTGAGAAAGTCGCCTCTGATGAAACATGTATCGGCTGCCTATGCTTCATGCGAAATAAATGAACCCTGATTGTACCACTATCCAGTTTGGCTTTCAATACACCTGTATTAAATGGCATTTGATTGATTTGAGCACATTTGTGACTATATGTAATGTTCTCTGGGTAGATTTCATTATCACGTTTGTTTGTCGGTTTCTCCCTGCATCTCTTGACACTGTTTGGGTGGCTCAGTGTCACTACTGGTTGAGCACTAGTTTCTAAAGAATTCAATACACAATTTTGGGACTTGAGGGAATGTGGTTAATTTTATCCCACTGCCACCTTTCTTGATTTGCAAAAGGTATAACAAACATTTGCCAGTGTCAATTAGTGTGTCCTCTGAAGAGTACATCTGTGCATTGATACTGGATCAATGTAGCAAGAGAAAAAAAAAAAGCTGTCCACTTTCATTCCGTTTTCCAACAATGCCATTCTCAATTTACAAGAATTAGAGCGCCAGGAAAGCGGATGATCTAGAACAACTGCGATTTTGAGGCCGTATAAGAACTGAGATGCTGTGTTCACCTTCTGTAGAGCACAGTGTTGGCCCAGACTCAAATAGCATTTCACACTCACTACAGCAGCACCCACCAGTGATAATACCATCACATGCAACTAAACGAACACTCCAAACCACTTCACTACTAATATCTGCAATAGGTACAGGACTATTTGGATGACCCAAGAGAGGTCTACTTCGATCAAGACCCATTGACCTATTGGCATAGGAAGAAGGAACAGTGGCCAGAACTCAAAAGGCTGGCAATAAAGTATCTGGCCTGTCCTGAGTTCGGGCAATTGTCACGGTCAGAAGGGCCAATATCTTGCCTTAAAACATGGAGAGACTGACAAATATAAAATGAACATTTAATTCCCAGAAATTATAAGGCTTTCAGAAGACAAACATGAACAAGTGTGGAAAGTGATTATCCTCAAGACAACCTCAATGATTTTTGAGGATGAACACTACTTTCCAGAGTAAAAAAAAAGAAACAATAACACAAAAGAAACGGCCAATATGAAAGAAAGAAAAACATTTTTATTTTTAGATTTAGTGTGGAACAAATGTGTGAAGCACAGATAAACATGGAGGCTATTAGCACTGGGTGTGCTGAGTGGTGACAAAGAAAGGAAACTAATTCAGCCTGAGAGTCAACCATTGGCTTTGGAGAATGGACACTTCTAGATCATGTACTGTTTTTTAAAAAAAAGAATAAAAAAAAAATAAAAAAAATAAAAAGATGTCTGCCACTCCATTCCTAATGCAGCATTCCCATCCTCAGCAGTAGAAACAAAACTTGCAAAGGACTGAACTATCCAACCTCTGTATATCACTATCACGGGGACAAAAAGATGCACAGATTGGTAGGTGGACACCACACTTCGAACAGGTAACTTGCATCAATGGATGCCAAATGATGATTCAAGTACGGATCTGGATAGGCTTTGCATAAGTAAACTCTGTATTTCATGCTTGGGTGATCATTTGATTAAAGATGAACGCTGAGAGTTACTTGATTCTTATTTTGGTCATTTGCATTTCAGGTCTCTTCTGAAACCTCCCTGTTGACCTAGACGAAGGGACTGATTTAGAGTTTGGTGGAGGGGTTACACAGTCCCAAACATGATGGATATCCCATCTGCTGTATCACAATCTCCATAGGCTTTAAAGGGATCGTAATACGGTGGACAGCATATCCATCATGGTTGTGACAGAGTAACCCCCTCTGCCAACTCTAAATCAGGCTATAAGACTAAAATTATTTTCTTGTTCAAAATATGTTAGACTAAAGTACAGCCAAACCAACAAATAACCATAATAGGTAACCATAACAATTAATAAAAGCTTCTAAAGAGGAGGAAAAAGTATTTATTTGATCAGAATATTTCCCACCCTCAGTTCCCACAACAGGCTAACCCCCTCCGTAAGTCATTCGAAAGCCATCCCTTTCCCTACTGTCCCAACCTCACCACCCACAACTGTTACAGCCCCTTCCTAATAAAGGTGTTGCTCAATTTTGTCCAGTCTTTTCAAATGTTATTGATTGACTTTATCTGAAGGGCAGTGGCAACCACTGTCATCTTCTCCTTGAGGACAATTAGTCAGTAGAAACCTGCAGCTATTGCCTCAATTGTTTAGAGCTTTTGGAAAGTGGATTAGTTAGGGCAGGTAGGTACCTAAACTTAGCAACAGGCCACAGTCCCACACTAGGCACAGTCAAGGTCTCATTAAATTAATCCTTGCTCAAACCTTGGTAGCTTGGCCCACAAGCAGTTAGGCTTACCTCAGGAGACAGGTGTCAACAAAACAACAAACTCCAATGTAGGAAACTGGAGATATTACATTTTAATGATTAAATGTAAAAGTTAGCTTTCTAGTCCCTAAACGCAAAAAGTGCCAACGGGGGGGGACATCTGGTCGTACTTGACCAGGGCAAAATCAATATTTGAGGCCGACCGCAGTGGAGCCCAAGTAGGATACACTGAGCGGTAGGCCTTGGTCAAAATGTTACCTTTCGACTTGACCTCTATTTTGGAGCTTTTGCTCTTGTCGCTGGTCGAGGCTCCCCTTTAGGCCAGCTTGCGAAGTCATCAGCTTGACTCAGCGTGAGGTCCTGGTCAAATCTTGGAAGTCTTGTTGACTGGAAAAAGCTCTGGGGCTTCATCAGGACAAACCCGTAATTCATGGCGGTTCACGTTGCTGGCCTAACTCTCGGCGACTGTTCGGTCACTGTTAGAAATGGGGTCTTTGGTTGACAGTCAGGTTACCGCCTGTTCAAGCAAGGACCCTCACTCTAGTCAGGGTAAAAGAGAATCACCCTCAGCTAACCCTTGCCTACCCCCTTGGTAGCTTGGCAGAGCAGTAGGCTTAACTTCACAGTGCTATGTGTAAAGTATTTGTACCAACACACACAGTAACTTAATGAAAACACTACAAAATTACAACACCAGTTTAGAAACAGAGAATATTTATCTAAACAAAACAAGACCATTACAACAAGAATCCACAATACACAAGTCATCAATTAAAAAGCAAAAAGAGTCTTTATGTATTTTAAAACACACACTAACACTGTTAGCGTGAAAATGTACCTTGGCTGCGTCAAAAATAACCCTGCACGGGCGAGTGAGCGTCAAAAAGGGCTTGTGATGCGTCGATTCCACCCATGAGCGGGACCTTGCGTCGTTTCTCCGTTCGTCGAGTCAGGGCGCGTCATTTTTCTCTCCGCAGGAGAGCGATGCGTCGATCCGGTCGGCACTCTTGGGTCTGGGCAGGCTTTGCATTGTTTTTACATGCCCAGCGGTACTTGAGTCGGAAATCCAGCCACACGATGATTCAAAAACCACGCAGCGCGGGTTTTGATCTCCGAATCTCCATCAGCGATGGTGTGTGTCGTTTCTCCGACTCCGTGTGTCAATTCTCCGGTCGTGTTTCTGGCGAGCGTCGATTTTCAGCCGCAGATCGGAGTTGCGCTGATCTTTTCCCCGCACGGCACGCTGTGCGTGGATTTCTCACTCTTGGGCTGCCAGCTTCTCCTTTCAGGGTCCCAGGAACAGGATGGGCACCACAGGGCAGAATAGGAGTCTCTCCAGAGACTCCAGGTGCTGGCAGAGAGAAGTCTTTGCTGTCCCTGAGACTTCAAACAACAGGAGGCAAGCTCTAAATCAAGCCCTTGAAGATTTCTTCTCAAGATGGAAGGCACACAAAGTCCAGTTTTTGCCCTCTTAGTCTGGCAGAAGCAGCAACTGCAGGATAGCTCCACAAAGTCCCAGGCAGGGCAGCTCTTCTTCCTCAGCACTTCAGCTCCAGGCAGAGGTTCCTCTTGGTTCCAGAAGTGTTCTAAAGTCTGTGGTTTTGGATGCCCTTCGTATACCCAATTTCTCCTTTGAAGTAGGCCTACTTCAAAGTAAAGTCTCTTTTGAATGTGAAATCCTGCTTTGCCCAGGCCAGGCCCCAGACATTCAACAGGGGGTTGGAGACTGCATTGTGTGAGGGCAGGCACAATCCTTTCAGGTGTGAGTGACCACTCTTCCCCTCCCCTCCTAGCACAGATGGCTCATCAGGAAATGCAAACTACACCCCAGCTCCCTTGATGTCACTGTCTAGTGTGAGGTGCAACCAGCCCAACTGTCAAACTGACCCAGACAGGTAATCCACAAACAGGCAGTCACGGAAATGGTTAAAGTGGCATTGTCAAACACACAATCTCAAAATCAACTTTACTAAAAGATGTATTTTTAAATTGTGAGCTCAGAGACTCCAAACTCCACATGTCCATCCGCTCCCAAAGGGAATCTACCCTTTAATCAGATTGAAAGGTAGCCCCCATGTTAACCTATGAGAGGGACAGGCCTTGCAACAGTGAAAAAACGAATTTAGCAATA
Source organism: Pleurodeles waltl (assembly GCF_031143425.1). Lineage (NCBI taxonomy): Eukaryota > Metazoa > Chordata > Amphibia > Caudata > Salamandridae > Pleurodeles > Pleurodeles waltl. The sequence continues at coordinate 191,845,532 of NC_090440.1, read as the reverse complement.
TTGCACTGTCAAAACATATAAAACACAATACTTTATGTCCTACCTTAACCATACACTGCACCCTGCCCTTGGGGCTACCTAGGGCCTACCTTAGAGGTGTCTGACATGTAAGAAAAGGGAATGTTTAGGCCTGGCAAGTGGATACACTTGCCAAGTCGACTTTTACAGTTAAAACTGCCCACACAGAGACTGCAATGGCAGGTCTGAGACATGATTACAGAGCTACCTATGTGGGTGTCACAACCAGTGCTGCAGGCCCACTAGTAGTATCTGATTTACAGGCCCTGGCACCTCTAGTGCACTTTACTATGGACTTACTAGTAAATTAAGTATGCCAATCATGAACAAGCCAATTAAATACACATTTTGTAAAGGAGCACTTGCACTTTAGCACTGGTTAGCAGTGGTGCAGTGCCAAGAGTAACAAAAACAGTAAAATCAGAGTACAGCACACATCAACAACCTGGGTAACAGAGGCAAAAAGTTAAGGGAGACCACGCCAAGGATGAAAAGTCTCACAGTCACCATGTTGAGCTTTTTCACAAAGTTGCTCCAAACCTCTCCAAACTTCTGGATCAGGTTCCAGAAGTCCTTTTTGGGTCCTTGAAGTATCCACAAACCTGATCCAACAGCTACAGCTCCCAGAATTCTCAAATGGAGACAGGACACTGGTCAACTGGGCTCTTCTTGCAGGCCTTGATGCAGCAGCGTCTGGTCAGCTCTTTTGTACCTGTTGCTTACTGAGAGTATAAGGAAGGCAAAGTCCTTTTCTTAGTGAAGCCCAGAGTGTGCAGCTGGTGCAGTCCTTCAGGTGCAGACCAGGTGTTCAGCAAGGCAGTCCTTCTCCAGTATCTTCTTCCAGCAGGGATCTAAATTGCTGGGCAGCTCTGCCATATTTATCTTTGCTCCTGTGTTGGCAAGCAGGGGGGCAACCCCTGACCAATGGGGTGCAGGGTGCCACACTCTGGGGCAACCACGTCCTGCTAAGTGAGGAAAATATCAATCCCAGAAAGCAAAATTCTATAAAAATCCAACATGGAGAAAACCTCTCCTTGGAGGTTACATCTGATTGAGTCCACCCACTGGTGTGGCTACATTTCCCTAACATCCCTTCCAGCCCCTCTCCTAATCTAAGTCCTGGGACTCCAATCTGGTTGAGGGAGTAGGAAATGGGGTAGGTCTAGTTTCTGTCCAAGGTGGCTTTCCATCCTTTGAAAACAGTTTGGCCACTCTAGCCCACTTCCTGCTCGGCCTTCTGCTGCAGCAGTCCTCCTACCACCAGATGCTTACTTTGTTTCATCCCAGACCACTTCACACCTTATTACGGTAGCTTGACTCAGGCTGCCAGAGACTGACCAATCCAGAAAGGGCACTACAAGGCTAAAACTCTTTCTCTGTACTAGTTTTAATACATACAACATTGACAAGTTGTTGGATTTATTCTTTTATTTTGGTATGAAACAAGACATATTTAGCTCTTTTCTAGCAGAAAAGAAACTGTTTTTAAACAAAGCCTCCCAACGTTAGCCTATGAAGCTAATGTACTACAATGGGGAAAACTAATTTGGCAGTTTTTTTCCTCACCAGGGCTTATAAGTCATCTTTTATGAAGTCATTGCTTATATTTACATTAGACTCAATCCTTGGGGCACCTAGGGCAGACCTTAGGTGTGACATATGAAAAAATAAGGTAGTTTAAGCCTTTGGAAGTATTTTTAATTCCAAAGTCGAATTTGGAGTTACTTCAAAATGGCACATGGCACCCCAGCAGTGCACCCATGGATGCCCCAACTACACTGGGGTCCCTAAACTGTCATGCCCTACCCTACCATATACCAAGGACTTATTGGTAGGCTGGAAGATCCAATTCCCATATACCATTTTAAATAGGCCACTGGCCGTGGGACTGCTTAGCACTGCCCTCGGGCACAGTCAGTCAGTAACCACCAGTATCAGTCCAAATGTTTGGGGGTGATTAGGGCAAAAAGGATGGCTTTCTCACAGAGGCAGAGCCTAGTAGGCATCCCCGCCAATGATGGTCCAAGACCTTACCCTGGTAGGTCTATGGAGCCAGGCCTTTGGCGAGGACAATTGGATAATCTAAGGAGAGAAGAAATGAAAATTAATTATAGTACCCACTTAAAGCACATTTGTTTAGCAAGACAGCCACACAGTCTTGCTAGTTCTCTAGGGCCGCTGGAATTTTTCACACTTCACATGATACTATTCACAGTGCCTTACACACATTATTTAATTCACATGCATAATTTACAGAAAAAGGTTAAGTGGGTGAAAAGCATAAATTAAATGAACTCAAGGGGTGACACATCAGGCACTTAATATGTGTTTAAAAAGAATGAAAGATTCCCACAGAAAAAATGATTAACTAAAATTGGGTTTCACAATTCTAGGTCTGGCTATGGACAGATTGGGTCACCTCACACTCACATGACATGATTAATGGATGGTAGAGGATGGGCCATTGAAAGATATTGAAGAAGACGAAAAAGACGTGTACGAAAAATGTGTGGGAGAAATGTGGCACCAGCTGGGATGGAAACAGGATGAGACAATTGGAGGTGGTAGCTGCTATGGGTAGGCACTCGGCAACACACCCCTGTTTCTACCCCTTAATTTAAATGGCAGAGAGACAGTGAAAGAAACATAGGAAGGAAAGTGGAAAACTGGGGGCTGGACATAAAAGCAAGTAAAGAAGAAATACCTTGACAAGAACAGCAACTGTCATTGAGAAAGGAAATTGACCTGCCACTCACTCACAAGCAGCTGCTTCCTCCCCCTTACGTTCCACATATTGACCTGGGTCCTCTTGGCCCTCCACAGTTTCAGCCTGGGTAACATTTGGACAAAAACAAAAAGCACTTATTCCGTAATATCACTGGCAATCACACTATTTGCACAAGTTAAACTTTTCAAATCTGAAATTATGGTTAGACTAAGAAGAAGGGATTAAAAGGAGACATGTAAAAGGGGTAAGGAAGAGGCTGGTGCCACACTAAGAAAAAAGTGAACAGAAATAAAAAAAATGAAACAGATAAGACGAAGAATGCTGCTGAACAGAAATGAATTTAAAAGGAAACAGATGTGTGAGGGGTTATGGAGACTAAAGTATATAAGGGGAAGTTAGGAAAAATAAAAAATGAATACACAGAAATCAATGATGCATGTTAACCTAGAGGAGAAAAGCTGTTACATCAAATAAGAATAAATAGATAAAAATGTTACCAGTATCAGAGGAAAGGTCTTGTGGAGTGAACTGCTGGAGGCTGCAGCCTTGGCCTCCCTTGCCCTCTTCTTTAGTGGTACTGAATGTAGGAAAGAAAAAGCCCATTTAATAGTTTACTGGCAAATTATCTACTTGTTTTGTTTAACCAGAGTCCCAAAATACTACTAGAGCTACTGCTCTTACACTAGCGACAAACATTTTCCCTAAATGTTATTCACAATTCAGCAATCTTGCACTGCATCTCACAGGCATGGAGACTGATCAGTGCAAAACACAATTAAAGGAGTTGTAGGAGGCTGGCCTGGCTTATAGTGGGTATCTGATGGTACTTACACCTTATGCCAGGTTCAGTTATCCCTTATTAGTAGTGTTCTAGCAGCTTATGCTGATAGAGGTAGCTATAGAAGAGCTGCTTAGGTTGAACTAGGAGACATGCAAAGCTCCTACTATACCACTTATATTATATAGCACTATATCATAAGAATCACAATACTCAGTTACTAAAAATAAAGGTACTTTATTTTAGTGACAATGTGTCAAATATCTCAGGGGATATACTCCCTTAGGAGGTAAGTAAAATACACAAAATATACACACAAACCAAAATCAGGTAAGTAAACAGTTAGAAAAGTAGTGAAAACACTGTAGAATACAATAGGATGCAATAGGCCTAGGGGCAACACAAACCATTTACAAAGACAGTGGAATGCGAACCACTTAGGGACCCCAGGCCCAGTGTAGTGTGTAGAGGGTCACTGAGAGTGTAAGAAAACACTAAGGGTGTCCAAGATACCCCACCCCAAGACCCTGAAAAGTAGGAGTAAAGTGACCCTACTTCCCCAGAAACACACTACAGTCATGATAGGAGATTCTGCAAAGACCACAACAGACTGCAAAGCACTGAAGATGGATTCCTGGACCTGAGGACCTGCAAAGGAAGAAGACCAAGTCCAAGAGTCACGAAAGTGTCTGGGGGGGGCAAGAGCCCACTAAATCCCAGATGAAGGTGCAAAATGGCTGCCTCCGGGTGAAAGAAGCTGAAGATTCTGCAATAACTGAAGATTCCAGGAACTTCTCCTTTGCACAGGAGATGTCCCACAGCGTGCTGGAGGATGCAGAGTTATTTCCACACAGAAAGACTGCAAACAAGCCTTGCTAGGTACGTCACAGTTCAAAAAAATGGGTGCTGCCCGGGCCCAGGAAGGACCAGGAGGTCACCCCTTGGGGGAGGAGACAGAGGGGACGCTCAGCAACACAGAGCCCAAACAGAAGCAGGCAGCACCCGAGAAGCACTTGAACAGGGGTTCAAGAAAACTGAGCATGGCGATCATCTCAACACTACAAAGGAGGGTCCCACGAAGAAGGTGGTCAACTCAGCAAGTTGAGCAATGCAGGACAGAGTGCTGTGGACCTGGGCTGTGCTGTGCACGAAGGATTCCTTGCAAAAGTGCACAGAAGTCATGCAGTACACAGGACTACTGTCTGGCGTGAGGAGGCAAGGACTTTCCTCCACCAAATTTGGACAGATGGACCACTGGACTGTCGGGGTCACTTGGATCCAAGCTCCTGTGTTCCAGGGACCACGCTTATCAAGATGAGAGGGAACCCAGAGGACCGGTGAAGCAGAGGTGTGGTGCCTGCGTTAGCAGGGGGAAGATTCCTTTGACCCACGGGAGATTTCTTCTTGGCTTCCAGTGCAGGGTGAAGGCAGACAGCCCCCAGAGCATGCACCACCAAGAAACAGTCGAGGAAACCAGCAGGGTTAGGCGCTACAATGTCACTGGTAGTCTTCTTGCTACTTTGTTGTGGTTTTGCAGGCGTCCTGGAGCAGTCAGCGGTCGATCCTTGGCAGAAGTCAAAGAGGGAGATGCAAAGGAACTCTGGTGAGCTCTTGCATTCGTTATCTAAAGAGAAGCCCACAGGAGAAACCCTAAATAGCACTCAGAGGAGGATTGGCCACCTAGTCAGGTAAGCACCTATCAAGTTGGGTCTCTGACGTCACCTGCTGGCACTGGCCACTCAGAGGCCTCCACTGTGCCCCCACACCTCTGCATTCAAGATGGCAGAGGTCTGGGACACACTGGAGGAGCTCTGGGCACCACCCATGGGGGGGGGGGGGGGGTGATGGACAGGGGAGTGGTCACTCCCCTTTCCTTTGTCCAGTTTCATACCAGAGCAGGGGCTGGGGGATCCATGAACCGGTGTAGACTGGCTTATGCAAGGAGGGCACCATCTGTGCCATTCAAAGCATTTCCAGAGTCTGGGGGAGGCTACTCCTCCCCAGCCCTTAACATCTATTTCCAAAGGGAGAGGGTGTAACAACCTCTCTCAGAGGAAATCCTTTGTTCTGCCTTCCTGGGACTGGGATGCGAGGTTTCTGATTTTCTCCCTCTGAAGGTGCCCCCGGGGCTCCTTCCTGTATCGACTGTGGTTGCCCTGGCAACTGTTGTTGCTGGCTGCAATCCCTTAACGGCGTCCCGTTCCAGAACTCTCCCTGCCAGGATGGCCTATTGGGCCATGATGGACTAGACGAGCAGGACAAGTAGTCGTCCGGGATCCGGTGTTTCCCCAGAAGGTGAATGGCCTGGAAGGAGAGAGGTTGAAGAGCTAAGAACAAAGAATCCTGGGATTCATGTCCTTATGCTGGGCCAACCAGGTTAGTGGGGCATGATCCGTGTGGATAGAAAAAGAACAGCCTAGCAAGTAATATTGTAGAGACTCCACCGCCCACTCAATAGCCAAACATTCCAGTTCTAGGATTGGTTAGTTCCTTTCATGGGGTAAGTTTCTACTGATGTAAACCACCGGATGTAATTCATTGTGCTCATCGGGCTGAAGTAAAACAGTGCCTAATCCCTGAGTAGAGGCATCGGTTTGAAGTACAAAATGCTTGGAAAAATCTGGACAACATAATACAGGATGGTTACCGAGACTTAATCATAGTTATTAAAACTAGCTATCTGTTGATCCGTTAAAGCAGGGATTGTATTGGGATTTTTCCCTTGTAACAGACTGCAGAGAAGGCTGCCCCGTTGACCAAAGTGGGGTCTAAACCTCCTATAATAACCAACAAGCCCAAAAAGGAACACATTTGTTTTTTTGTAGTGGGATATGGTATATCTTGTATTGCCTGGATTTTAGCCATTTGTGGACTGAGAGTACCCTGTCCAATTTCATACCCTAGGTATTGAATGGAAGTTTTGGCTAACTTACACTTACTGGGATTCGCCGTGAGATTAGCCTCTCTAAGAGTTTTCAAGACTTTGTCTAAATGCAACTGATGGGTATCCCACAAGGGACCGAATATGACAATATCATCTAGATAGGCGGCTGCATGTTTTTGGTGTTGTACTAGGAGACTATCCATAAGCCTTTAAAAGGTCACAGGAGCTCCATGTAATCCAAATGCATGACTTTGAAGTGATGGAGGCCTGAGAGAGTTGAGAAGGCAGTTTTACATTTGTCTGCTATAGCAAGAGGTATTTGCCAATAACCCTTGGTGAGGTCCAGAGTGGACATGTATTTGGCAGATCCTAGTTGTTCTACCATTTAATCTATTCTAGGCATGGGATAAGCGTCAAAGGTCAAAATAGCATTTAGTTATCCATACAGAACCGAATGCTATTATTGGGTTTCGGTACTAAGACAATAGGAGAACACCAAGGACTTGTAGAAGGTTCCATAATGTCTAGTTCCAGCATTTTTTTTTTTACTTCTTCCTCTACAGCTTTTCTCCATGCTTTGGGAATACAATAGAGTTTTTGCCTAACGTATTTCCCAGGTTCTGTATGAATTTGATGTTGTGCTAGGATTGTTTTTCCTGGTTGAGCTGAAAAGACATCTTGATACTGATGGACAAGGGCTAGTATTTGTTCTTTTTGCTTCTGAGAAAGTTCTATATCAAAGGCAGGGAAAGTATTCTCCCTGTCCCCGCCTACGGGTGGAAATTCTATCTGCAATGGTGGTGAGGAGGGAAACGGGGATAGGTTTTTCTGGCTCCCTCCATTCTTTCAACATATTAATATGATAAATCTGTTCGCGTTTTTTCATGTTTGTCACTGCTACTCTGTAAGTGACTGGGGTGACCTTACCAGTGATCTTAAAAGATCCCTCCCCCACATTGACCATGGTATAAGTGTAGAACTTGAGTTCTAACAGGACCTGGTACTAGCAATGGGGTCTTCTTTTGATCTGGGGTTATTAAATCTATAAAGCAAACATTTTTTAACAAAAAAATAAGTTCCTATCTGGTCGGGTAATTCAGGAACACCCTGTTCCCAGGCATGTTAAGTGTGGGGTCTTCTCTCAGACAGGTGTGGAAGCTCCTTGTACGGTTATTCGTAGAGGATACTGTAGGGAAGAAGAAAACATTATGAGTACCAATTCCAGGACTACAGTGTTTCTTATTCTCCCTCTTTTATGTCTGGGTTAATTTTTCCCTCTCCTTACCTGACTATTTCCTCCCCATGGAAAGGTCCCTCTAACAATCATTGTGTAGATGTTTCTTTTGTGATGGCTTTCTCTAATAGGGTTGTAAACTCAGGGTAATCAGTGCCAATGATTAGGTCCTGCATAAGGTCAGGTACCCCTCCCACCCAGATAATCTCTGCAGGACCCCATTCTAAGGTGACTTGGGCAAGGGGATATGTAGGTGTCTCGCCATGTACACGTTATGGCTGTTTTCAATTTGGGCATCCATTATTCTGGTTCTACTCTTTCTGCCTGGATCACGGACTGGAGACATCCTGAGTCGTTTAAGACCTGTATAGGCTTTCCATTGACTCATCTTAAGAAGATACTTCATCTGGAGCCCCTCCGTGCATAGAACCCTTCTTTTTGAAAAAACGATTTCCATGGGTTTAGGGCTCTGAACCAGTCGGGGACAATTGCAGGCAATATGTCCCCACTCAGCACAATTATAGCATTGAGGTTGATTGTTGATCTCTCTGCCTATGGGTCTAGAAAGCCTAGGAGTCTCTGCAGGTTCCCGTACCGGGGGTTTTGCGACTGTGTGCTTCCCCACCGGAAGTAATGCCCTGTTATTTCAGGACGGAGATCCCTTACACTACATGGTTCTATGATCAGCATTAGCTAAGTCTATGGGTTCAGTATTAGAAACATTTGGGTGTTTTATCGAGTGCCTAGTGGGACTAGATAAGGTGTCTAAATACTGTTCCAGTAGGATCTTTTGGATTATTTCCTCTTTAGTGGATTCCTCAGCTTTTAACCATTGTGACCCAAAATGACGGTTCCTTTCACTAAACCTGTGAAGATGGCGAGCGGGGGGGGGGGAGGTATGCAGAAGGCCATCTCATTCTCCCCAAATGCCCCAGCCAACTTGCTAGGGCGTGATCTCATGGCAAAATTAAACATGAGTATTCACTTTCAAGATGATGGATCTATGATATGTTTTACACAAGGAATATTTCGTACACACATCATGACTATGGTCACACATCTTTTAGGCTGTGACCAGGTTAGGGCTAGACCCAGAGACCTTTTAGCCTTCACTAGAGCTGTGTAAACGATCATAGCAGGCACACAGAAATTGACAGGGAAATTAGTCAAATTACCTAAAAACTTTTTCTGCCAACGGCAGGGCCCCCTATCTGAAGCATTAAACCAAGACCTTGTTCTGGAAACAGAGGCTCTGAAAGTGTCTCCCACCTATGGGACACTGATGGCAAGTGACCACACTGGTGCGATGTGGACATGTGACATCTTTCATGATCCCAACATAAAGGCAGGAGACCTGTCAGATGACCAGTTGTTTGTTGATGACCCCAGTAGGACAGATTGTTTTTGAAGACAGTAAATCCCTATGCACCAGACTGGAGGCAAGGCCTGCGGTAGCAAGAAATGTCTCCAGCCCTATCAAAGGCAATGACTTTGCACAGGTACCCTCTAATTTGTAGACAAAAAGCCCCCATGACGTAGGCCTCATTCCCACAGCAGTACCATTTAGAATAACCCTGAAAGAAGGAGCAATACTGCCAAGAGTAAGACAATACCTTCCATCCAAAGAAGGTGAGGAGGGCATTGCACCCTTATACAGGCAGAACAATGAGTGCTTGTGTGCCATTAACTAGGCATAAGTTGGAGACTGAGGGGGCATTGCACCCCTTATACAGGCACTAGTGGAGCAGGGAGTTATATACCCAGGTGTATCCCACTGCAGCGCCTCAATTTACCCAGTCAAGAAGGGCAAGGGCAACATGTGGCATGATTCAAGACATGCGCCCAATAATGAGACAGTGATACCAGAATTCCCTGTAGTGCCCGACCCTTCTGTCACTCTCACCGATGTACTCCAAGATGCTAAATACATTTTGGTCATAGACTTAAAGAATGTATTCTTTAGCATTCCCCTGAACCCAGACAGCCAGTATTTGATTGCATTTTCCTATCCGGGTTCTCAGTACCTCCATTCTCTAATACCTCAAGGGTATGTGAGTCCCCTAGTGTCTTTCATAGGACTGTTAAGAATTACCTCACCCATTTTCAATGTGACAGCATTGTGTTGCAGCATGAGGATGACCTACTGATCTGTAGTCCAACAGAGGAGCAGTGTAAAAAAGACACTGAGGCCCTCATTATGACATTGGTGGTAAATACCGCTTAATGTCGTGGTGACAGCCGCAAGCATACCGCCACAGTGGCAGATATCAGTTTGCCAAATTATGACACCCACACCAATCCGACAGAATACTGCCACATACACAAATCTGCCAGACCAAAGGTCAGTGCTAAAGTGTCAATACCAACATCCATACCGTCACACCAACAAAACAACGGCCACCACATTATGACCCACGAATCACCACTGAGGACAGTCAACGGAATCAAACCATTGGTGGTACACACCGCCACGCTCTGAATGGACACCCAAATACAAAACACTACAATGGCCAAAACCAAAATCACACACCTGACATTCACACGCATCTGTGCCTTAGCAACATCTGGTGGAGGAGCAGGGGCACCGGTGACTGAGGGAGCTGCATCCCAAAGGACCCACGAGGCAGAGTCCACTGCCGCTGAGGGAACCAGTGGGATAGAGGGCTAGGGGAGCACCATGGTAGAGACAGGAGGTGACAACACTGATTCCTTCTCCGATGGGAGATCCCTGGTGGTGGCCGACACCTCTGGGACCACCCCAGCTCCATCCGCCACCCCCCCAATACCAGCACCGCCCTCCCAGCAGCCTGTCACCGAGTTGCCCGTGTCCGCTCCCCCAGGAGGGTGGGCATCGCCTTCACCTCAGTCGCTGCACCACTGAGCCCTGCTGCCCTGAGAGAGGAGGCTATTGACCTCATGAGAACCATCTCTGTACAGCAGCCAACCATAGTGAATGCCATCCAGGGGCTGGCATCCCAGATGCAGCAATGCAATGTATTCCTGAAGGATATCAACGGTGGATTGGTGGCCCAACAGAGATCGATTCAGGCTCTGGCCTCCTCTCCGATGGCAGCCATTTTCTCGGTTCCTACCATCCCCGTCCACCTACCACTTCTCGGTCCCAGTCTCCTAAACCCCAACCCATCCCATGCACACATACAGACAATCATGCACACAAAACATCACACAAGAGTGGCACAGTCAAACACAGGCATCACACTTCAGGTCACAAGGACTCTCACAAACACCAGACAGTTGCACAAACAACAACATCTACTGCCTCCACTCTCTCCCCCTCCTCCCTCACAGTCACATCCACACTCACACCTGCATGCACTGCTCCAACAGCCAGCAACACCATCACCAATACCACACCAAGCAGCACACACACCTCACTAGCAAATACCTCTACAACATCCATCCACGCATCCTGTGTCCTCTCCCACCCTGTCTGTCCTCCTGCTCCTAAGGGACACAAACGCAGGCACTCAGACACCCAACAGCCGTCCACCTCACTTCAGCACACTGCCCATGCACCTCCGCTCCCATCCCTCCTCCCTCATCCCACCCCACCGTCCCCAAGAGGCTTTTCCTTGCCCAACTAGATCTCTTCCCTCCCTCTCCACCCCCGTCCTGCCCATAAGAGCAGGGTCCCAACAACCCGGCCCAACACCTCAGCCAAACCATCCACTGGAACAGTAGAGACACCTCCTAGTCACAGAGGCAAGAAAGGGAATAATCCCACTCCACCAGCCAGGAAAGGGAAGGATCCAACTCCACCAGCCAGGAAGGATAAGGTTCCCACTCAATCACCAATGACAGCAGCATTTCCCACTCAACCCCCAGAGACAGCAGCAGTTCCCCCTCAACCAACAATGAGAGAAGAGGTTCCCACTCAACCACCAATGACAGTAATGGTTCCCACTCAACCACCAATGACCGTAATGGTTCCCACTCAACCACCAATGACCGTAATGGTTCCCACTCAACCACCAATGACAGTAATGGTTCCCACTCCAATGAAAGGTAAGAAGCCCTCACTTCCAGCAGAGGCTGCCCAGGAGACACCTCACCCAGCAGAGAGAATGCAGCCCTCAAGTCCAGCAGAGGCAGCCCAGGAGACACCTTCCCCAGCAGAGACAATGTAGTACTCATCTCTATCAGAGGCTGCCCAGGAGACACCTCCCCCAGCAGAGACAATGCAGCCTTCACCTCCAGCAGAGGGCATGTAGACCACCCTCCAGAGACTTTCTACAAGGAGCCCCCTCCAGAGGCAGCGGGCGAGTTCCCCACTTCAGAGACAGTCACCTTGCACTCCCCAGCTTTGGGAATTGGGCATGGAGTCCCCTGCAGGACCAATGAGTGAGTTCCACAGTTCAGCTGAGAGCTGAGGTGCCCCCCCCCACCCCTCTTCCCCCAGAGGTGCCTGCCCACTTCCAACATGTTGCCCCTGCCGTTTGGTGCAGTGAATGTCATGATCAAGTTGAGGCTTAGACCCTGCAGCCATGTGGGCCTTTTGTACTTTGGACTGGGCATTGGCCCTTTCTGGACAATGGTTCATGTATAATATTTGTAACTTCGGTACTAAGGTGGTTGTTGTCAGGCGAATACATTTTTAATTCTGCCTTACTGTTGGCCTTGCATTATTAGGATGTGTGTCCTGGTGACATTGTTTTTCATCTGCAGCCGGTTGTGTGTATGTGAATGGTGTGTGTTGTGTGTGTGTGTCACTCTCCTTTTCCTCCCACCCTCCCTTGTGTACTAAGCGGCTGTACTCACCGTCGTCTTCATCGGTGTTGGTGTTCCAGGTGAAGCATGGTGTAGAAAAGCATCGGAAGACCTGCAGTTCCTGTTCCATGGTGGCGTTGATCTTCTCTGTATCTCTAATGGCGAGACTTTGGTCTTCTGTGTTGCGTTTTTGCCAGGATTCTGATGGTGTTGGTACTGCCCCAGAAATCATGGCGGTGTGCTGTGTCATAATATGGTGGGCGGTACATTGTCTTCCGCCTGGCTGTTGATGGCTACCGGTATGGTCAGTGGTGTTAACACCCTGGCACTTGGTGTGGTACATTGGCTGTCTATGGGAGTTATCACCGCCATGGTCATGATGTGGCAGTAATTACTGCCAGCCTGTTGGCGGTATTACTGCCACTTTATCACTCACCGCCATTGTCATAATGACCGCCTGAGTCCCTGTTGTATACCCTTGCTCAATGAGGATACAAGATGGACAGGGACAAATTACATTTCTGTCAGAAAGAAGTCCAATACTTGGCACAACTGCCGTCAGTCTCTGTTCACTGAGTTATGCCCAAAAGAGCAGCATCCATCCGACAGATGACAAAGCCTGAGACAGTGAAAGGAATGCAGAAGTTCTTGGGATTATGTAACTACGTTAGACAATGGGCTTTTAATTACAGTACTTAATAATCCCCATTGCTTGCATCTATCAAACAGGCTAAAACAGAGAAGGACAGCATAACATGGACTAAAGAGATGAAACAAACATGTAGCAAGTTAAAAACGGAGGTAGCAAAAGCGCCAGTGTTAGGATCACCAAACTACAATAAATAATTTTTCCTTTTTTTACCCGCTGTAATGGCCAGGTGTTAAAAGCTGTGCTCACTCAAAAGCATCCTTTAGGCCACAGGCCAATTGTGTATTTTAGTGGCCTACTTGATTCTGTCATGAAAGGCCATTACCCTTGTGAACAAGTGTTAGATACAGCAGCCTTTGCAGTCGAGAAAAGTGCCCCATTGTCATGGGTGCACCTATGACACTGTAAGCTGAACATGCAGTGTTTGCAATAGTTCAGAAAGCTAAGATGACACTGACAACACAGAGTATCAGGCTATGAAATAATATTATCATTGCCATCCCTGAAGGTAGTTAAATGTCACTCAGTCGATCCTACTACCTTCTTTGCACATCTTATTTTGGACACAGACGATAATGTCCATGACTTTGCAACATATACTCCAGATGCGTGTAGCCAAGCAATAGAAGACCCCATTCCGGGTAGCATTGTAAATTTTTGTGGATGGGTCTTCCACAATAGACCAGGATACAGAAGTAAGACACCGGTGCTGCAGTGGTCAGAGCGATGCAGCCTGATTCTTCAGATACACTACAGATAACAGAAAAGATAACTTTGCCACCTCAGTATTCAGACTAGGCTGCTCAATTAGTAGCTTCAGTGGCAGCCCTCAAACAAGGGGAAGGAGAAATAATAACAGTATACTCTGATTCTGTCAATGTCACCACAATAGTGCATAGCATCATGCGGTGGAGCAGACACTGATTCCTTTAAGGCTGATTGAAGTCTCATCCCGACCACAAGGACCATTTAAGAAACTGCACATTGACTACATTGATATGATTGAGAGATGTAATAATTATCGCTACCTCATAGTTATAGCCTGCCCATTCTCAAGGTGGATCGAAGCAGGACCTTGAGTCCACTGTGATGCCAAGTCTGCTGCTAATGTTCTGACCCGGGAGGTAATATCCCGGTTGGGCGTTCATGAAGGGATCAGGTCTGAAAATGACACCCACTTTGTCAATATCTTCTCCCATCTCATCACCTTATTGGGAATAACACACAAACTGTCCTCAGCTAAGCAATGGTACTGTGGATCACCTTAATAGCCTCCTCAAGAATAAAATAGCTAAACTGTGTGACATTGGAAAACAATTCTATACTGTCTCCACTGGAACTATTTGCTTTGAGAAACACCCCAGGATCAGACCATTTGACTCCTTATCAAATCATGACAAGCAGAACAATAAACACAGCATAAGTTGGACACAGAGTTCACCTGAAGGTGTACAAACTGAAATTAATGTATATATGTTTGATTTAACAAAGATTGCAAAGTTCTTCTCTAACCAGGTTACACATACCACCAAAAAAGCATCCCCACTCACCTCCTGTAGCTGACCAACAGACTCCATTGCCATTGGGAATATTAGTTTATATCCAAAATTTAGGGCACAAGTGGAAAGATAGCAGATTCAATTGACCCGTTCCCTGTGACTGAAAGCATGATTACAGTGGTGAAAGTTCAAGGTTACAAACCATGGATCCATCTGATGGATATCTGCCTAGCCCTGACCATGCCATTCATCCATTGAGACACCGAGCAGGTAAAAGAAGGGGGCGAACAGAAGATACAATAGACAATACTTCTTTTAAGTTATGTATTTTTTGTTTGTTTTTCCTTCTCGGTGCACTAATACTGTTATGGGTAGCCCTAGGGCATTTTTATTCCTTTGATCGTACATCAACTATTACTTGTATTGGCAGAACTGTTGATAATGATACTGACCATCATCCTCTCCATACTGTGTTATTTGAGAATATGTGGTACCAGCACATGGATAGTATAGGCACACCCAACTGCAGCTGTTATGTATGCTCCCACATCGCTCATGCTGTGCTGTAGTAGACAGATTGCATCTCCTTAAAGAGGTATCTTCAAATATTGCACACTGTCTCCTGCACCTCTTTTTATGCAGAATGAAAGCACAGCTACAACCAACTCATGTTAGTCCTGTAACTGCACAAGTTAATATAACTAGATTTGACATCACCCCTGAAGTCCTAAAAATTCTCACAGAAAAACAAGAGATAATGGAAGAGATATCAAGAATGAAGAAGGAAGGGCAAAAGAGGGCTCACACAGAGAGATAAAGGGGTATTACACTGAGGCATTTTTGGAAGGTCTTACCCATTGTCTGAATGTAGTAACTATTTAGCTAACCCTCTAACCCATGATTGTGAAAGCAGACCAGGTGTTAGCATTATGGGATCAGTATTTGCCCAGGTCAAATGGCACACTAGAGCCAAGTTCACATGTAAACAATATCCTTATGGGATGGTACCAAGACAAATGGTCACCTAAAAGTTAATATAATAGGCCGGTGTCAAGAAATATGGGATTTAAACATACATAGACAAATTACAACGCACCCCAGAATAGCAATGAAATTAACAGTTTTCTCTGTGTCAGAGGAAATGGGACAGTAAGGTTGAAGAGTAACCTAAACTACAGTGCCAATATGTAGGGCAGAACCTCCGATGGATCACTATTGGATGCGTGGGGCCTGGCTTTATATGCAACTACCCCTGAACTGGAATGGCCTCTGCTCCCTCATGACGTTACACACCCTCTCCCTGGTGATACCAGGTGTGAACATCTCCCAGTTACATAGCCATCTAATGGGCCGTCCAAAGACCTTGCTTCATCAGCACTGGTCAAAAAGAACTGCAGAATTCTATGTTACTACTCTTTAGAAAGAAGTCCCACAGGAATATAGACTATTCAAAGATGGCCAGCTCTTTTTTGGAAGCATTCTACCATTTGTTCAGGCAAAAGACACTCCCAACTGGCTCCAAGTGACGAGCTGGGAGTTAAAGACAATCAATGCAACTGAGGATGGATTCAATGCTATCAAGGAAGAACTCCAAGCCCTTACACGGATGGTAATGCAGCACAGATTTGTATTGGACTTCATGACTATGGAAGGAGGGCTGTGTAAGAAGATTGGGTCCGCCTGCTGTATTTATGTTCCAGCCACTGATATGGACAATGGGACATTGATTAAGGCCATTCAGAATTTGCATGACCTACACTGAATGGTGGTTTGAGGGCTGGTTTGAATAGGTGCCCTCCTGGATGTAGGGGTTGAGGCCTGAATGCCTTTTATAGTGATATTGCTCAACATGTCTTATTTTTCAGGTAATAATAGCATGTTGTAAAAGGATGACAGCTAAAATGTGAGCAGCCTTTTTGATTAGTAAAAGTGCTAAGGATGTTGCGGGATTGACTAGTGAGCATAAGGTAATCCCCCTAGTAGGTGGGAAAGATAGCTGAAGAATCAACTTGGGTGGGGGGTGGCGACTGATGTAAGGAAATAATAGGAATATATTTTATAGACATACACAAATATATAATCCCAGATCCCAATACAAACATTTCAGGTGAGGGATAGTTTAAAAACTATGTAAGTAGTGAAATGGCCTAAGCCTAGTAGATAGATGTGCTGAAAAAGATAACTGTGGGTTTTGCAGAAATATAAAGGTCATAGTGCACATCAGTTTTAGAAAACACACAGAGGTTGTGCATTGTCATTGAGCACAGGGTTTAAATAAGGGTAGATTCTGCCTTAGAGCAAACCTATTGAGAATATATTAAAGTCAGATAGGCTGGGCTGGGCCCAATGACATCAAACAAGATAAGCACTTGCTATGCAGAAAACCAAAAATGTTTTTATAGGTTATTTCACCCTTATACTGAGAGCTGCAAAGAAACCTACAAGAGGGGCTTCTGCTAAACAT
Source organism: Pleurodeles waltl (assembly GCF_031143425.1). Lineage (NCBI taxonomy): Eukaryota > Metazoa > Chordata > Amphibia > Caudata > Salamandridae > Pleurodeles > Pleurodeles waltl. Next base: position 191,828,550 of record NC_090440.1, on the reverse strand, counting down.
GGACATGCACACAATTCTTGGAAATACCTATGTATGTTGACAATGTCTTATTTGCTCAGCTTGCTATATACATCTTATAGGAATTTGTAACTCATGTTTCTTTGTGGCTTTTATAGTACAAATACCACTGCTTTAAACTTTTAATTTCTGACTTTGGTCTCTTTTTGAGACTGGCCGATTTTCCCAATTGATCAAGTGATTAAAACCATATTATTGTGTAAAATTGTTTTGTCTTACTTTATTGATAAGATTTCCTCCAACAACACTCACATGGGCCCCTGTACCACTTGCTGGGATGTTGGCAAGATCTGAGGCTCACAACAGCTGTGGCACCGAGTCTGACACAATGAAAACCCCCAAGGATCATGTTACAGGCGTGTGCAAAGCTCAAACCGCAGGACTAGTACAAGCTTGAGGAAAAGTGTGCATAAGAGCAGACACAGCGTAGTGTATGTATGTACACAAGAGGCCCTCAGGACGGGAGAAGTGGTTACTTTAAAAAATGTACTTTATATCCAGAAATGTGGCCTCCGTGCTGTGCCCTCAGAACCAATATCATTATGTGCTGCCTCCCTGACTGTCAGGCATCCCAGACTCCATATCCATACCAATGGCACATTTACAGCAATTGCACAGGACCTCACCAGTTGCGTGAAAATGCATTCTTGCAGGAGAGGACCCATAACTCCTACATCCAATCCGATTCACTTAGCCTTTTCTCGTCGACTGTCAGAAAGCTAAAATTCTCAGTCTTGCTGCAGGCCGATACTGGTTGGCACTCGGAGGCAGTAGTACAGCCCCACAAATGGTTATCAATATTACTAGTCCACTGCCCCTTGAAGTAATGGGCCAGTTGCTGTTGGGCCGCAGCTGCCACTGCTGGTTGACATGGGGGAGGGCGGGACATTTTGCCATGTGGACATTGGTGAAGTATTTGCCAAACTCTGTACTTCAAGCAGGGCGCAGAGTGGCAAATCTCAGCAAACTCTGCTGGTGGAGCAGAGTTTCCTGCCCACCAGTACATCACAGGAACCTTTTAACATATACTTAATCTCTCTTTATATGAGAATCTTATTAGCTTTGTAAACTATTTGGGTCATCACAAAAGCCTACTTCTATTGTTGGTCCTGAGTATTGTCTTGCGTACGTATGACTAGGGCTCCCGGTATTATGGTGTTTATTTTTTAAGCATATCTGTATTTATCCATATTTATTTTTGGGCCATCTTATTTCTATTTAGCCATATTTATTTTGTGTTTTGAGAATAAATGGAGTCATAAAATGATATATTTATTTGACAGGCATTGACTCACACTTTGATGCCGGTCGCGTTTTAGCAAATTAAGCAATTCAATATAACAAAATACACCCACAGATAAATATTTGCATTATATACAAATATATGCTAACATATGCCTGTATTTAAGGAAAACTGATCCTGTTTTTTTATTTTTTCTTGCTTGAACCTGTTCAGCTTTTGGCTTCAAATTCATGAAGCACAGCATGGGGGGTTACTCACAAGAATCACAATTTTATTTATTTATTCCACTTTAAAAAATAAATACAGACAAAAACTTTGTTTTCTGTCTGTATTTACCTACAAAAATCTGTAAAAACTGAAATCTAGGAGTCTTACTTATGACGTAGGAGGCTGAAACTTAGACGCTGTTCCACTACTCACTTATGACCTACTGTACGTTTGGACTGTGAAATATACACAAACAGATGGACTCCTTTAATCAGAGTAGACTTTCATGCATTAATCTATGAGATGTTAAGAGGCACTGTATATCTAATACACTATGCTTGGTTGTATTTTTACTGTACCCTAAATAATGCATATACATGGTAAACATATATTTGAGCCACCTGACATGATTTTATGTATGCCTGTTTCATTTTTAATTATTTTTTTAGCTTGCCAGATTTATATTTTTCATGACAATTGTTTATGATTGAATATCTGGACTCAAACCTTGATGAATCCTATTTTATACTAGCGATTTCTGCTACTGAATAATCTCATAAGTGATCCCTTAGTTAGCACCTCACTTTAAGATGACATGTTGTGGCAGCCATTACAGGGCTCTTGGACATGGTCCCTATTGAAATGCACCTGTTTTTGAGGGTGTCAGATTGCAGTCGCTATACGTCATTTGTTGGTGTTACCATGCTAAGTTTGAGGATTGTGGTGTATTCTAACGTGATTTAACTGTTGTATAAGGGTAATCCTCTGCTGGGAATTGATGAACCAGGTTTGAGAGAAAACCTTCCCTTCATGGTTTTTTCAAAGGTTATGGAAGGTGCTCCAGAAGCTAAAATTAGAGCATATTTTCTGTAAACTCTCACTATCTTCCTCAGTCATGTGAGAATATATTCTGTCAGGACAGAGGCTCGAATTATGATTTTGTCTTCTTTATTGAAACTCACAGCAGCAAAAAATAAGCTACTACTCCCATGAACACCTACTGCATGCCAATCATATGACCATGCTAACAAATGACAGTCACCCATACTATAATAATGCATGACATCCATTTCTTGTCCCCATTCTTTGCTGCATGTGGCAGCCTCAGATCAGTGTTTATTACTTTCCCATTATTTACCAAGGTTTTACGGATGTGTTATGCATATTTCAGGAAGTCTTACCTTTCCTGGGAAGCCACTATTGTCAGTGTGTCCATTGGAGTAGATTGGGGTGATTGATGATTGCCCGGTGCTCTGGTTCGAATACCGCCATTGAGGAGTGCACCAGGTAAAGTTTGGTGGTTAAGGGATTAGTGATCCAGCACACTGGCACTTCTACTCTTTGATGTGAGGCAGGATTTGGTGGGTCAGGAAAGCTGGGGCAAGCGTGTCTCTTCTTGCACCACGCCCACTCCTGAATACGTTTCAGGATCTCCCTTGAGACAGCAGTTGGCAGTGGAGCCAACATCCACGGATCAGCTTCCAAGGTCAGAGGAAGGATCTCAGCCATTTTAACTTAAGGCTGACGCACTCCTCAAAGAGAATTACTGCCACTGACTCAAGCAGAGTGATCCAACAGCATTTCTTTAGGCCCATTTGCACATTTAGATATATTTAGGCAATCGAGGGTAGTGAGTAAGAATTATTTATCCTTATACAGTTTGGGCATAGTTAGTCCAACTGTTCCCCTTGAATAATTTGGTGATTATAAGGTGCATGATAATTGCTGAAGACTACAGATGCACGAGGCAAGAAGAGGTGCCTATCAATTTAGTTTCTGAGTTGGCCTCAATGATTGATTTTGCAGAGTCAAAATCACTGGAAATGGCAATGAAATTTCAGAACTGTCAAAATTTCACCACCAAGACCCCCGCCGCCCCTGACTCCCCCCTCGACCCCCCTCCGACGCCCCCGACCCCCCCCCCCCCATGAGAGAATGAGCTGGGATGGAGGCAGCACACATGACAGTCAGATACAATGATAAATTAGTGAATGACCTGCTGGCATGGGATGCCATGGTTTGTGACCTTGACTAGCATAGCCCTGCAACCTCAGCGGTGATGGAGGATGAGGCCAATAATGTTATAGGCTGAGTGCAGTTCACCTGACCTATGACCAGACATGGGTAATATGTGAGAGGGCTTGGAGCCAGTGAACATGGTCAATATTTTAATTAGTGGGATACACAACAGGGGTCCCGTGGCACTGTTTGATTCTTGGTTAAGGAAAAAGGGAAGATTACATTGAGCACTCTGGGGTGGCCAGGGGGTGGAGGAGGGAGAATTTTACTGCATTATGGGTTGTTGGATTTATGTTGTTCCTTTCTTGAGAATTTGTATGTCACTTTCTATGGGGCATTATGGGAGGTGTTAGAAATGGGGTCTTTGGTTGGCAGTCAGGTTACCCCCTGTCCAAGTAAGGGCCTGCACTCTAGCCACGTTAAGTCACACACAATACAAATTATCCTGTGCCCAACTCGGGTAGCTTGGCACTGAGCAGTCAGGCTTACCTTAGAAAGCAATGTGTAAAGTATGTGTGCAATAAAATCATGCAATAACGCAGTATAGCACCCCAAAAATACACCACACAGTGTTTAGAAAAATATATTTATCTGATAAGATGCAGGTCAAAACGTTTAAAATGCAATAAGTAAATGTTGAGATATCACTGTAAAAGTGAAATAAAGTGTCTTAAGTCTTTTAAAAGCAATAAATGTCTTTCAAGCACAAATTACCTGGCTCGCGTGTGAAATCTCTACAAAGAACCAGAAAGGATGAGCTCGGCTGTGTGTCGATCCAGTGGGGCGTGCGTCGAATTTCTGGTCTCAATGCGAAGTCGGGCCGCATCGTTCCGGTTCAGCGTGCAGTGAATTTTTCATCCCGGTGCAGGATGTGCCTCATTTCTGGCAGGCTGTGCATCGAATTTTGCTGCACAAGGAGTCCTTCTTGCAGAGAGGCAGTCTTTTTGGTCCTGAGACTTCAGGGAACAGGAGGCAAGCTCTATCCAAGCCCTTGGAGAGCATTTCTTCACCACAGCCAGAGAGCAGCAAGGCAGCAGTCCTTCACAGAAAGCAGACAGGTGAGTCCTTTGGGCAGCCAGGCAGTTCTTCTGGGCAGGATGCAAGTTCTGGTTCAGGTTCTCTTCTCCAGGAAGTGTCTGAGTTTGTAGGGGCAGAGGCCCTGTTTAAATACCCAAATATGCCTTTGAAGTGGGGGAGCCTTCAAAGAGTGGCTTAGATGTGCACAAGGTCCCCTTTCAGTTCAATCCTGTCTGCCAAGGTCCCATAGGGGGTGTGGCAGTCCTTTGTGTGAGGGCAGGCTACTGTCCTTTGACATGCAAGTGTCAGGCCCTCCACCCTCCCAGCCCAGGAAGACCTATTCAAAATGCAGATGTATGCAAGTGAGGCTGAGTATCCTGTGTTTGGGGTGTGTCTGAGTGAATGCACAAGGGAGCTGTTAACTGAACCCAGCCAAACGTGGATTGTAAGGCACAGAAGGATTTAAGTGCAGAGAAATGCTCACTTGCTAAAAGTGGCATTTCTAAAACAGTAGTATTAAATCCAACTTCACCAGGATTTTGTATGACATTCTGGCCATACTAAATATGACCTTACTACTCCTTTCAGATCAGCAGCTACCACTCAAACAGTATATGAGGGTGTTGGATTGTAATTTTTATAATCATTATTAACGTGAAAAGCTTGCAAAATAATGTATAATGAAGCTGCATAGAAAACGTGATAGAAGAAAATTAATGTACGCGTTTGAAATGTGCCCACGGGGAGTGGCCACCAATGAATACGATGATTAATGAAATGGACTAATAATGAATTAATAATGTACGATTTTGTACTAGCATTGTGAATTATGTATTAAGGTTTTGCTAAGTTAATCACTAGGCCCTAGTTAGCAAGGCCCTGGGCCTAGCTGGCTGTTCTCATATTAACTGTGTTTTTCTATTGTGCAATGTGCTGTCTTCCTGAAGGACATGAAACTGTACTTTTCCAGAAGCCAGAGATGTGTGTGTAACCGTAGTAAATTCTTTCTCACGAGACCCGACTTGTTCAAGAGATAACGATGCACCAAATATTGACCAATTGGAAATTAGACACTTGTCTGGCAAATCCAATTTAACAACGGGACACAAGGAGAAATCAGCCAATAGAGGGACACTCTTGCTGTTACTCTGATATTCCATCTTAGTCTTAGCTGTTTGACACTTTGAACTATCCTTGTTGCCTCGCGTGTTACTTGCTTCTCCTCCTTATGAGGGAAGAGTTTTTGCCCTACCTTGCTGAGACTTTGCTGTTTTATCCTGGCTGATGGCGAATCGACTGCTGTCCTGAGGACGAAGACTGACTCTGTATGCTGACCCATTACGGTGGGTAACTATATGATGAAAAATTGTAATTGTTTGCCTTTTCTTTCTAGGTACCAACCACTTTTTGACAGAGGCCATATGTAGATGTTTTCCAAATTTATGTTGCCAAATTGTTTTGCATGAAGCCCAACATGCTAATGCTAATTCGAAGTTAGTTAAGGAATTCCCTAAATCGAGTGCAAACAGACAAATGACTGAATCTTTGCGTTGAGTACTGTACTAATGATACTCTGCTAAAGTTGATTCATGTTGACGTCGTGCTTCGTTCTAATGTTCATGATCTTTGCTTTGCTTAAGTCTTATTCAAGTTGCCATATTGTTACATTGATGATGTGTTTGCTGGTATTGAGACTAATAAACTTGCTTGTAGAGTGTAACAAATAGGGAAATAAATATCTAAAAATCTTACTAAAGTCGTGTGGCTATTCTGGACCGAAAGGTCATGGTGTGTTAATTATTAACATTATTAACTAGTTGATTGAACTGTTATTGTGACTATTGGTGAGGTTATTGATTTATGGTTCGCAATTCTGAATAGAGATCTCGTCTTAAGGTGTCTCCAATCAGGGTCAAAAGATTCATTGGCCTAAAACGAGCCCCTGTGTAAGAAAGTACCTAGGTCGGGACACGTTATCAGTTCTGGTAGCAAAGGACGTTTTTGGCCCTTTGGGGCCCTAGGACGAGGGACCATTGTTTTAGAATTGTTTTCGGAATAAGGCAAATTGGAAAGATGATGTGCCCCTAAGTCCCAAATTACTTTCCCGGGACCCTGGAGCTTGCCGAAGTGAGTTGGGTATGTTCTCGGCGTTCTAGTGATGGTGTGAGTGACGTAGGGTTTGCGCTTGCACAGCTTATGCATATCGCAGGTGAATTGTGAGGTTTGTGAGGATTTTAGGCCAGGTGATATTTTAGTAGGAGTGTGAATTCCGCAGTATGAGAGTAGAGAAGTCGGCGAACTGCATTTGACTGTGGCGCTTTGTGCTAAAAAAATTGTCCACGTGGTTGTTGATGATGTACAGACCCTGCGTGGTCTAAGACTCCGGAGTGTGTTGAAGTGTATGAGACACTTGGTTTATGTTGTAATTTGTGTGGTTTAATAGGTCAATCGGGCGTGATTGACAAGTCGAGTTTGAGTCAAAGTGTGTGTGAAAACATCGATGGAGATTTGGTGAGTTCTACAGTGCACTAGGACAAACGATTGACAAGTCGAGAGTAGAATTTGCGGGTCAAATTTTGCTTGTGAGTGTGGGATCTGAGAAGGAGAGAGTAGCGGCCGAGGCTTCAAGTGAAATCTCTAAAGTTCTGAAGAAATTGCGTTACACCTTCCTGTAGTAAACCGGCAAGTTTGAGTTTTGTTACTGCTCGTAATATATTGCATTAGTTTGTGCAGATCGAGAGTGAGGACGACAAGCCGCAAGACTTTGTCAGCCGCAGTGTGTGTGAGTGTGATGTAATTGGAGCTGCGCTGGGATAGGTCGGTTAGTGAGAAGGGTCGCGCACGGATTGGCAACCGTCCGTGAGCGGCCAGTGGTTGAGAAGGTATGCAAAGGGTGTTCTGGGAATTAAAGTCACTTCCAGATTCATTTATAAACGAAATAAGATGCAAAAATGAAGTTCTTCAAGGCTCTAAGGAACGCTTTGAGGGGACATATGTACATTACCGCGAGTGTGGGGGAGCCTACACCGCCAGAGGATACTCCGGCTTGGACCGTAATGGAGGAGAAGTGAGTCCCACCATGTCTTTGGCTAAAGCAATGGTGCAAATTAACAGAGAAAGATGGGTGTTTAGCGTTCCCAGAGAATGGGTCGTTCAACATAGGGATCTTAGAGAATTTGCGGAAGGAGTTAAATGAGCAAAAGCCGCCTCCGAGGCCAGCACAGTTTGAGGCGTTGGTGATTTGGGAATTGATGGCCATACGACAACGGCAACAAACGTTTGAGAGGAGAATGAGAAAGGCAGAAAAGACTCTAGCGGAGGCTAGATGGGATAGTGAGCACAGAATGTGGAGAAGAGAAATAATAGACGGAGTCAGAATGTTTCCGGCAATAACTCAAGAAGCAGACACGCAGGGAAGAAAGGCCACTTGTAAAACGGACAAGGGCTCTAGCAAAGAAAAGGAGACTAAGAAGTCTTGGGCAGATGCAGATGACTCAGATGATGACGAGTTCCTTAATCACTTGTTGCATGATCGTCCACCGCCATATGCCATGGATGACAATAGACCAAATACTAATGCAGGTCCTGTAAATTGAACACAGAACCAGGGAACAGCGAATACAGCACAGGTAAATACATCTGCAACACCAGCTCCGGTACAAAATAGTGTCAGTGTGTCCACTGCCCCAGAGATGCAGATGCAGTTGCAGCCACCACCAGTCCAGAGGCTCTACCCTGATGCCCCAGTATTAGAAACCACTACGAGCTTAATGGTGCCGCCTGATCAGGCATATACGAGACCAAAGTTGGCGCAGAGTGAGCCATCTCCACTTTTACTGCCCCAGCAGCAGATGGTTCCAAGTTATACTTCGGTCACAGGACAGCAGTTAGCTACGGCACAGATAATGAATCAGAACATGGGAACTAGTGTTCTGCAGGTTGTGGGGAATAAGCCGGCACCAGCCGCCGTATCCTTACCCATTACAGTTGGTCCACCAGTACCAATGTACGTGCAGGACAAGCCTAGCGTATGTGATCAGGGAGTAATGACCCAAGACATGACAAGAGGAGGGTTCGTAGGGAGCTCTCAAGGGATGACTCAAGTGGAACAGATGGTAGAGAGGTCGAGGTCCTTGCTAGACTTCAGTCCGATAGGGGTTCCTCCAGATGCCATGAGACCCTCAGGTTTGGGACTGCTGACTCCTCAGATCTCAAGTGCAAACATGCCACAAACATCAGTAATGCAGGCTGGGAATCTCTCCTTGCAAGGGTTAACGGCGCAACAACTGAATGAATGGTTAGACAAGTTAAAATCACCACAGACCACCCTGGTGACAGCAGAGCAGTCGGAAAGAGAAGAGTACTTGAATTTTGTGAGGTTGGGCATGGAAGCAGCCGAGCTAGTTGAAGGAAGCATGGGAGTAAACAAACTAGAGTCTTACACTGAGGCAGAACTGAGGTATTTGTGCCCAAAAATAACTAAAGAAGTGACCAAAGTGCATCAGAGGTTGGCAAACCTAGCAGATAAATATGGCATAGACTTAGACAATACTAAACATCTGAAGAGGAGCTATAGGTTAGACTTTGAGCCGAAGGATTTTGATCACATGAGGTCTACTGGGATGAAGGTGCACCTTAAAGAAATACTGCAGGGTGCACAAGTTTGGGGAGCATTGGAAAAGTGGGAAGGCAGATGGGCTAAGAAGAGAGATAAAAGGAAAAGTGACTGCTCGGAGCAGCAACAGGCAAAATCAGTGCCAGACACGGGTACAATAAAAGCGTACCCCATGAGAGAGACAGCTGGAGGGGTTCTTGTCCATGTACCATGGTCCAGGGGTGACATCCTGTCATTTACGAATGACTTTCCCAGGTTGAGGGAGAAGCCAATAGAGTGGTATTAGCAGACAGATAGGTTTGTGAAGCTTGCGAAGTGTGTTTGGGAAGACTTAAACACACTGTTTGAGATCATTGTTCCAGCTGACTTGTGGCTTGAGTGTCAGAGGAGTGTGGATTGGCCAACAGAAGAACCGGCAAGGGATAGGGTTACTGGAGCACCATCTCCTGAGGTGATGAGATATTACTACAAGGTGATTGAGTTTTTAAAGCAGAAAGTGTCGCCACAGAATATTGATTGGCAAAAGATTGATCGAACGGCACAAGAGGCCAAGGAGTCAATACATGCTTACTATGAGAGGTTGTTGAAAGCGTTTAAGCATTATATCGGTACGGAGGTCATAGAAGCAAAGGACATGAACCACCTTGTGTTCAGGTTTGTTGAGGGACTGAGGCCAGAAATTAGTCAGATGATTAAGAATCATTTGATCTGTTGGCAAGCGAAGCCGATTGAGGAGGTGTTGCAGTATGCGAAATACTGTGGTGACAAAATCGAGTTGAAGCAGAGAAAATTGAAGGAGAAAGTGATGGTGATGCAAATCAAAGCAGCGCAAGCAGGGATGCAGGGAAATGGGGTGCCACAGATGGTGCAACAGCCGCAAGGAAACTGTGCTTTTCAGGCACAAGTGAGAGGCAAAGGTTGAGGTTTTGTGAACCGTGGTCCAGATCTGAATACTGTAGTGGTTCAAAATTATGTGCAGAGGATAAAGAAGGTGTTACCTTGTCATGCTTGCAGGGCGTTCGACACTGGAAGCGGGAGTGTGCGATGATGGTGCAGGAAGGTGTTGTTCAACAAAGCAATGATTTCCATACGTTCCAAAATGTTAAAGGACCAAGAATGAGAGGTCAAAATCCAAACTTCCAGAATAACATGGTCCAGATACAGGGTCTCCAACCCATGGAACAAGTACAGATGCCACGTGTACAACCGGTACAGATGCAGCAAGTCCAACAGCAGATTCCCATGGTACCTAGACAGCAAATGCAGTTGCCCTTAGCACCAATGGGACAGCAACAGGTGATGCTTCCTCAACAGGTCACGGAATGAGTCAAAATAGTGCAGTACAACAGTTCCCATTGCGTGGTGAGAATGGAATAAATGATGACTGGTCGGATGACAGTTCAGATAGTGAGGAGTGTAGACTGGCAGCGTCCCTAGAAGTAGATCAGAGAGAGCCCTATTTGCAAGGGAAAGTGATGGGTCACAAGATCTCATTCTTGGTTGACACACACACAGGAGCTACACGCTCTACAGTCAGAAGTGCAGAGGTTCCGAAGTTGCCTCTTTCAGGACGTACAATAAAAGTAGTAGGAGTGGCAAACCAGCTCCTGACTAACCCAATCACTGATCCAGTCCAGGTTGAAATTGGTACCTTCCAGGGATTGCACAGATTTGTGGTTTGTGATTCAAGTCCTGTGTCCCTACTGGGAAGAGACTTACTGTGCAAAACGAGGTGTTCAATCACCTGCTCTAATGAGGGAATTAAGGTGCAGACAAACAGTGATGATGAAGGGGATGATGGTCAGATCTCAGAACCTGAGATGGAGACAACAGAGGAGGAGTACCCCTGATAAGCTTCTTCCCGATGTTCACAGTGACTGATTTGCCCGCAGACCTGCAGGGGACAGTGACAGAGAAATTGTGGGACTTGACAGGAAAGGAAGTGGGATTGATAAAAGGAGTAGAACCAGTCAAAGTAGATGTGAAGCCAAATGCTGTGTTTACCCAGGTACCGCAGTACCACATGGCACAGGATGTCCTCATACAGGTGACGCAGATAATCGCAGACTTTGTGAAGCAAGGGGTCCGGAGAGAAGTGATGAGCAGCCCATGTAATTCACCTATTATGGGACTGAGGAAGCCATGTGGGAAAGTTTGAATTGTTCAAGATTTGAGAAAAATAAATGACATAGTGGTGAAGTGTTGCCCAATAGTGCCAAATCCAGCTGTGATTATGTTCCAGGTTCCATGCGATGAAGAGTGGTTCACCGTTGTGGACTTGTCTCAAGCGTTATTCTCTGTGCCTCTTCATGAGGACAGCCAATTTCTTTTCAGTTTTAAGTTCCTGGACAAAGTTTACAGATGGTGTTGAATCCCTCAAGGGTTTTCGGAGTCACCTTCCATCTTTAATCAGATCCTGAAGAAAGATTTGGAGTCATTGGAACTACCTTTCCAATCTACTCTAGTGAAGTACATTGATGACTTGTTAATCGCATCCAAAACACGAGATGACAGCAAGTACAATACTATTGCCTTACTGAACCATTTGGGAAAGAATGGGCAGAAAGTGTCCCCGAAGAAGCTGCAATACTGTCAGAAAGAGGTGAAATATCTAGGTCATCTAATTGAGAAAGGGTCAAGGAAAATATCCCAGGAAAGAGTGACTGCCATATTGCAGACGAATCCCCCGGCATCCCGGAGAGCCGTTAGGATGTTTCTGGGAATGGTGGGCTACTGTCGCCAGTGGATCTCGAATTTCTCAGTTATCTCCAAGCCATTGGTTTGACTGTCGGTTAAGGAGGTAAAGGATAGCCCAGATACCATAACTATGTCCAAGAAAGAGATGAAGCCTTTTATTGAGCTAAGGGAGTGTATGTGCAGGGCTCCAGCTTTAGGTATGCCTGATTACACGAAGCCTTTTGTCCTGTTTTGTCATGTACGTGGTGCTTGTTCTTTGTCAGTCTTGACACAGGTCCATGGAGGTGCAAACAGACCAGTAGCATATTTTTCAGCTACTTTGGACCCAGTCGCAGCAGCCTTACCAGGTTGTCTGCGTGTAGTATCAGCAGTTGGTCAAAGCCTTACACAGTGTGAAGGCATAGTGATGGGACATCCTTTAACAGTTATGGTCCCACACTCAGTTGAAATTTTGCTGACCCGAACAAAAACCCAGCACATGACAGATGCCAGATTGACGAAATATGAAACGATTATATTGGGGTCACCAAATGTGTCACTGAAAAGATGTACTGTATTGAACCCGGCAACTTGCTTCCAAATGAGAATACAGAGGGTGATGATGCTGAGGAGGTAGAACAGGATTGTCTTGAGGTAACAGAACAGTGCACCAAACCGAGATCTGACATTAAAGATACCAAATTGGAAGAAAATGACCACATTATCTTTGTTGATGGCTCATGCTTGAGAGACTCAGTCGGAGTGCTGAGAGTCAGATACGCTGTGCGTACAATCACTGGTATCCCGGAAGCTTCCTGGCTTGAGAGAGTGTATTCTGCTCAAGTGTCTGAGTTGGTTGCTCTTACTAGAGCTTGCCATGCTGCTGCCCAATTGAAAGTGACTATCTATACTGTTAGCAGATACGGATTTGGAATTATTCATGATTTTGGTCAGCTGTGGTCAGAGGCGTTTCCTGACCTCTTCTGGCTCTCCAGTGAAGAATGGTGAAAGAATTAAGGAGTTGTTACACGCGATTCAGTTACCTCATGAAATTGCCGTGGTGAAATGCAGTGCTCATGTGAAATCTCAAGACTTTGTTTCAATGGGAAATGGATATGCAGATCAAGTCGCAAGGTTTTGCGCATTGAACTGTATATCGTTCAAGGATCAGTGGGAGTTGTTACCTGAAACGGAAAATGAGACATGCACAGGTTACGCATTAAGAGTGGTTGACACTTTGGAGGAATTAAAATTGTTGCAGGGTCAGGCCAGCAGAGAGGAGAAACGCTCTTGGCTCAAAATACAATGTGTACAAAGTCCAGATTTGTGGGTTTCATACAAGGGGAAAATAGTTTTGCCGAACAGTCTTCTGCCACAGTTTGCAAGGTTTTTCCATGGGCAAGCACATATTGGGAGAGATGCCATGATCAGGTTGTTCAAAATTGATTGGTTTAACCCAAAGTTCAGACAAGCCGCAGAAGTGATTTGTCACAGGTGCATCATCTGTCAGCAGATGAATGTGGGGAAAGGGACAGTGGTAAATTTGAGTCACATTGGGAGAGCAGGAGGTCCATTTAGCAGAATGCAATTGGATTTTATTGAGATGCCGGTGTGTGGAGGTCTGAGATACATGTTGGTGATTGTGTGTATCTTTGGTCATTGGATTGAAGCTTACCCTACACGCAGAAATGACAGTCTCACAGAAGCAAAGCTGCTGCTTAGGGAATTGATTCCACGTTTCGGGTTTCCGATCTTTCTAGAATCAGATAGGGGAAGTCACTTCAACAACGAGGTGGTTAAGCTATTGTGTGCAGCATTAAACAGAAGTTGCATTGTAGTTACCGACCTGAAGCCTCAGGATTAGTAGAGCAGATGAATGATACCCTGAAGTCTAGAATGGCAAAAATGTGTGCCGCTACAAATTTGAAATGGCCTGATGCGTTGCCTTTAGTGCTAATGTCAACGAGAAGTACACCCAACAAGAAAACAGGACTGTCTCCTCATGAAATTCTCATGGGCCGAGCTATGAGATTGCCCGCAGTGCCTGCAAATGCTCTTGTGAATATCATGGACGATATGGTGTTGGACTACTGCAAGGGTCTGGCTGATGTGGGCTGCCCTTTCTCTCACCAGGTAGAGGCCACCACATTGCCACTGATAAGTGATCCAGGACACAATCTAAAAGCTGGTGACTGGGTTGTCATCAAGAAACACGTGAGGAAGTTGTGTTTGGAGCCACGTTGGAAGGGGCCATATCAGGTAATACTGACTACTACTGCTGTGAAGTGTGCAGGAATTCCAAACTGGATCCATTCCAGTCACACGAAAAAGGTGACGTGTCCAACTGATGAGGAACTTGAATTGTCAAAAATAACCTCTTCAGAAAAGTAAGTCTCAGGGCCGGAGAGTAATCAAAGGGGAACTGAGACAGGAGGAGAGCCCGTTGAGGACGGCCTGGTCACTCAAACAAACAAGACCCAGCGGGGTGACAGTGAGCCTATCTCAACTGAGGTACCAGGAGGACCGACCCAAAGAGAGGTTCTCCCAGAAGCAGACCGATATGAGTTTTAAGTTGAGCCCCTGACAGACCCAGAAGGCGAAGGAGTTGAGGCAGAAGAGTGTGTGCCCGGACTCCTCCTGAGCCAATTGCAGGTCCAGCAAGAGGAAACACCATAGAACAAGAGGAGGGCATTGAGCTGCCACACGGAAAGTCCAACAACAGAGGGACCTTAAAGGGAGATAAGTGGCCAGAATCGCAAGTGACAAAAGGAAAGGTGGTCATTGATGAGACAATTGAGGAAGAGGTGGATACAACAAGGAAAGAAGACCTGAGCGAAGGAGAATTGCAAGGTGACCACAAATTGAAAAGAGAGTAGCAAACAGAAGGTACTCAGGTCCTGAATGGGCATACGCAACTTCAGCTGAGAGGCAACAAGAGTCCTTGGGCATTCTGTTTTGATCAAGAAGTTCCAGGTCAATACTGTGGTACCTGAGTTTAGCCACAAGGAAAAGAGACTGTGTTAAGTTGAAATTGAATTAAAGAAACATGAGAAAAGAGACTGATAAGTTACAGGATGTGACACTGTTAACCTGAATTGAGCTTTTAAGAACTGATTGTGACGAGCTGCTAACAGAATTGACAAGGATCCTGGGAATGAATAAGAAAGCTGCAAATAATTCCAAAAGAGAGAGAGACTGCTTAGCTTTTTGCTGGGAAAAAAAAAAAAAAAAAAAAGCTTTTAATCATCCTTAGTTGGTTGCTGTTTACATTTGTAGCACCTTACTTTCTGATTCTTTGCAGATCATGCCTAGCACGGGAGATGATGATGGGAGTAAGCGTTGTAAATATTTGGGTGTTGCTTTAGGTGTTGGATGTGTAATATTTATTATAGCTTTGTTTGTGGAGATGCGATTGGTGGATGAGAATGAGGCTAACTAAGCTACCATTCCTGAAGCTGCTACTCTTACACCTTGGGAGAAGTTTGAGCAAGATACAAAGTATTTGCATGAAGAAACTAACACAAAGGGAGAATGGTATACTAATGTTTTCTATCACTTGCTGAGTGAGTATGTTGACACTATGGATGCGAAAGCCTGTTATGTGTGTTTGCAAATCCCTGTTTCAGTACAAGAGGGAGTTACCTACCATAGTTTGCCTCTAACCTATGGGAGAAGCTGTAGTTTGCTACTAACACGTTTCTTAAACCAAGAAGAAGTGCAATATTTCTATTCCAACTACGACCTGGTGTTCTCGTTTGTGCCTATTATAGAAGATTTGAATAGCGTAGCTAAATATTATGCCATAAAGTTAGTGAAAGGGTTCTTTGAAGTGAGAGGGGCGATTAGTACATCTTATGCACACCACAATAATTTGACTTGCTTGCTTACACCTGTAGAGAAGAGCTTTTTAGATCACACTGAAGATAGGAAAAGGGTTCTGAAAGGGAAACTGGAAAAAGGCTTGCAACAACGATCATTTATTAATAGTGGGAGTTACAATGGAGTTATGGAACAAGGGAAATTAGCTTTAGATGCACTACATGTAGGTAAGCTTTGTATAACACAGCCAAAGTCATATTATGACAATGTGTTTGTGGGAACGAGTGAGTAAGCATGTGTTTTTGTTTCAGAGTAAGTGGACTTTTATGTTAAATGGACAGGATCCAGCGATCCCTGGGGTCTATTATATTTGTGGACTTAATGCTTGTTACTGTCTTCCAAAGGGATGGTATGGGACATGTTATTTGGGAATAGTTTTCCCAAAGATATATCAGCTAGAGGATTTAAAGAAGTTTCCCAAGGTGTCTGAATTACTTGGTACTAGACAAAACAGACTGCTGCTGGCGTGGTAGGAGACATACTTGGAGCAATAATTCCTTCAGTGGGAGTTATCCTGAACTCCATAAAGATTTGAAAGTGGTCTACTATTGTGGATAACATGTTGACAAACTTCACAGGAGCTATACTCCTGATGGATACTGAACTTGTTGCGGAGAGGGCTATGACTCTTCAAAACAGGCTTGCTTTGGACATTCTTTTAGTGAAAAATGGCGGAGTCTGTAAGATGCTTAATGAGATTAGAAGTATGCTTACTAACCTAACAAGAGATAGTAGGGATTTGAAGGAACCAGGGGTTTGGGAAAAGGTTGGAAAGGGACTTGCTCGTGAGGGAAGCTGGTTTAGTAATATTTGGCATGGGATATTGGGAAAATTAATACAGGAAATAGTGATTGTTTTGGCTTGTTTATTTGGGCTATAGTTATCATGCAAAATTTAGTAAAAGAATTAAAGTGAAACTGGCAAAACGTAATGCAAGGAGGGAAGAAAAGAAAAGGGAGAAAATGTTCAGAGCACTAGCATTCTGTTTTTATGACAAAGGTGTAGCACACCAGCCCACATCTAAATGGATTAAAGCTGTAAAACTAAAAACATTTTACACAGGATACTGCAGTAAATGAAGAAAATGGGTGAGCTTGATAACATAAATGGTTCATAGGAAGTTTGGAAAAAGAGCCCAAATGTTGCTGAACTGTCACCCAAACACCGGCCAAATATAGCCCAGTAATAGAAGTGTGCAAAATGCTCAAGTAACCCATGCAACAAATAATCAAACGGTGAATCAGATAAATATAAAAATATCAATGCGTGTTAAAAGAGTTTGACCCCATGGAGAACCATCATTTGTGTAAGGAAAAACCCCTCTTTAGGCCAATTTCTAAAGGAAATGATTTAAGTTTTACAGTTATGATTCCATCAAGATGGTTGTAGGTGGGCAACATTTGTCATATGCTGGAGTATATTCCTTTTCAGGATTATGCTCAAACAAGGCCAATAAACCTTTTCACCCAGCATAAGGGTTTAGAGACAATTTAGAATGACAGTATGACCAATGTAGCGACACAAGGAAAATTCCAGCCCTAGATAAAGTCCAAGGGTTTTTATTACAGATTAAGGCTCAGAGTAATGTAGATAATTCTCAAAAATGGCCTGTAAAGATAGAGAATCATGATAGGCTGGCCAAACATCCCTAAAGAAGTTCAAACGAGCTAACATCAAAATCACTAAGCACTCAGTGTTACACATAACAGCAATTGGAAAATTTGAAAAGGAAGAAACACAATGTCGCATTCTATTAATCATTTAGCAGTTTAAATTCTATAATTTAATAACCTGGGCGAGGTGTAGCCCTACGAATTAGCAAGTTCATGATAACGTGCAGAGTTATACACGAGGACAAACAGGCAAAAACACAAAAGGACAAATAATTTGGAATACAAGGGAATCTGGGGTAATATATTACTAAGATTGACAAAATGTAGATAAAAAGGAAAGTCA
This sequence comes from Pleurodeles waltl, assembly GCF_031143425.1. Classification (NCBI taxonomy): domain Eukaryota; kingdom Metazoa; phylum Chordata; class Amphibia; order Caudata; family Salamandridae; genus Pleurodeles; species Pleurodeles waltl. The sequence continues at coordinate 191,810,920 of NC_090440.1, read as the reverse complement.
GTATGTCAGAAGCTTGATGAAGAGTGGCTTTCTCTGGGTCACGGGAAAAATCTGTCTCAGCAAGGCATTTCAAAGGAGGCCAGGGTAGAGATGACTGTACCTCTCGGAGTCCATGGAGTTCAGCAAGAAGGGTGGGATGGAGTAGACTGCTGAAAAATGATGCTGATCCCACGGGCAACTGTATATTAAAGTTCATGGTACAGGATGATTTGTCCATCCATTGCTTCACATAAGCACAAGGTGTTATAATCCAGTGGAAACCAGTCATGAGACGCAGAATGCAACACTGACGAAGGCTCCCATTTCGAACATATAGAAAACAGCCATCTTTGCTCATTCGTATGGAAAGAAACATTTGTATGCATAGTCCATGAGAGAGTTCCTGAATGCACTGAACTCAAGGTCACTTACTCAGGCTAACTATATGTAAGACAATAGAACATCTATTACCAAGCTAGCATTCTCATGAGAACCAAGTCAAAGAAAAGTTCAAGTTAGTTAGCAAGAATGACTAAACATTTTCTGCACAGTTAGGAAACAGGGCCTTGCAGGCCTCACTTAGGCTAAGCAAAGTAAATTAAATGGCTCATTCAATAATGCACATATAGCATTCAAAATTATGAATTCACCGTTAATAAGCTTTGCCAGTGTTCATGTTACGCTAGATTTAAAACTAAACAACTTAATACATTTCGATAAATATGGTGCAGAACTACAATCCAACTTTTGCATGTAACATTTAAAAAAAAAATTCTCTTGAATTCCCTTATTTTAGTACAAACTACTAGCACCATGAAATATAACAGAAAGAAATTAAGCATGAAGTTTAAAGGATATACCACAACACCTTTGTCTAGCGACCTACAATGTAAGTACATTAATATGACTTTTGGTGCACCATTTTACAACAAAACTATTGGTACTTTGATTACAAATGCATACTTTGTGATGTATAGATCACTGTGACATCTGGGGCAATAATCACATTTCTGCTATATCAGTCCACCTTCTGATGGTGAATCAGGCCATCACATCAACTTCTATCTCTCATCTCAAATGAGGCAGCTCAATATTTTAGAGGTCATTCTAGGTACGATCTGCTGCACTCCAACTACTGCTTAATGTCACTGTAATAGACACATCATCGACTCTCAATCTCAAACTCTTCTCTGCTTGTTCTCCTATCTTTCAGCTTCTTGAACAACGTAGAAACACCAACTGCAACTAAGGCACACAAAGCTATTACCAATATAGGTCTCAGCATAGTACCAATTCCTTTCCCTAAGCTCCTAAACCGCCTTCCGACTGCTGAAAAACCACTACCTATGGTTTCCAATGCACCTGTCGCTTCCAACTCCTTCAGGGCCTTTTTCAGGTCGATCATACATGTAATATACTTCTTCAGCTCTTTACTACTTTCGGGTATTGTACTGTTGAACTTGTAACATTTTGCAAACTCCACCCTCCTTTGCAAGAAGGATATGTAACACGACAATTTTGTAAAACCATTCATCTTGCGGCAACCATTTGTCAACTAATAAGAAGGCACCTGCTGTATCTGTAGAGAACTTATCTTCTACTGTCAATAACCTCCTTATCTTGTTATTCAGGATCACTCACAGATGGAATTATGGCACCAAAAATATCTTCAACAATCTCTGAAGCACTATCACATTGTTTCTCTGAGATTTGACTTCTCATACCAGATAGGATCACTAAAATACTCCACATGATAAATCTTTAGAAAGACTACTCCCAGGTAACATGCTCCATACCAGCCTATCAGCAGCTTGAAATAGCGGTTTTCCAACAAACCAAATAAACACCTGTAATGGCAGGGTCCATTCAACAAAAGGCTCCAAACACTTTTAAACAAAAATGTATGTCTAGATTCACTAATCCCTACAGAAATTGTGTCAGATTTCCATTTAGGTCTATATACACAATTTCTCTATGTGTTGCCAATCTAAGGCAAGGGATCCGGGACTGCCTGCTAATTAATGAGTTTCCCTTTTCCCCCCATCTTTGTAGCACTACTACTTTTTCTATCTTGGCTTTCATCGTCGTTCTTCCATCTTCAATTTGTCCAATAAACTCTTTCTACTGAGGTAAGAATAAAGGTCAGATTGTTTCTATGGGCATAGCCTGTACCAAATGTCAATGTAGGTTGAAAGAAACCTCCCATTCTATCGATGTTTTTTGCTTTAGCAACCCTGCTAAAATGTTTCACGATTAGGACAATTGAGAAAACAAGGTAATAGATTGAGTAATATTAATAATATTCCTGCTGATATACAAAATATTAACAAGCTACAGGAAATTCCACAAGTTAAGGGGAAACTATGATAAGTAATTCCCTCACTCACTGATAAAGGCAACTGGGTGCACATGCAAATCTAACTTTCATGGTATTCATATACTCATTTAATAATTTGAAGTATACAAATCACCTCAGGATCCATCTGCATGTAACACTTTTTGATTAAGCAAAGACTTTTCATTTGCGATTGGGCTTACAGAACTCGGGGCACTTGTGGATTTAACCTTTTCTGACTCTGAATCTGGTAAACCTAATCCAATGAGAAATACCATAATCATTATAACTGACACAACTAACAATCATGCACATATTACCCAAGCTTAATCTTTTTTGTTTCCACTACACTCCACACGTTCTCTAATTTCAGATCCAATTATTTTATTTTGTTTAAAGAAAAATTGAATAAAGCAAATGTGGCTGCATAATATCAACTCTTTCAGTCTCTTTTTTAAAAAAAAAACAACTTTGTGAGCAAAACAAATACGAAGAAAATAAAATAACCTTTGTTAAAATGTAAACGTTAGTTGTAAAAGTCTTCTTGATCTTCTAGAAAGTTCATCAAAATTTGTCTGGCAAACGTTAAAAAATGGCTCCAATAAAAGTTCAAATGTCTCTAATAAAAACAACTCGTAGTCACTAATAGTCACTTTCAGGGTATAATGTCTTTGTCCATCAGGCAGCAATGAGATGTCAAAGTTCAGCTCCACTGCAATTACAAACTCAAGAATGTTGAACTGGATTAGTATTGTTAAAGCAAAAGGTTGTAAATTTCTTCTCCCATGCATTTGCTACAAAATATGTCCATTTAGGAGATGAGCACTTTCAACTGGGTACCCTCCTTATGTTTGATCTCCAACTTACTAGACTCTTAGCATCACTATCACTTTTACTCAACTCTTCAGTTTTTTTAAAGCAATCGTTGGGGGCACTTGTACAGTTGGCGCAGTTTGCTCACTTGACCAATTGTCTGAGTACAGCTCTTTACTACAGTATCTGGCCCTTCATCAGCATTTGAGCTGCCAGGGGTCAACTGATTCGGTCTCAACCCTTCTGTACCAACCACTGCTGTTCACTCAATTAGACCCTCAGACCGCAATTGTGCTGTATCAGCCCCTTGTCCTTCCTTTACAGTTTGATTAACCCTATCCGTGTTACTTATTTAACCAACTCTTCAGGGACAGGTGCTGTATTATCTAGGGGACCTGGAACTTTACAAATGAGGCTCACATTTACCCTGTTAGGGAGACCAGCACACTTCACAGCTGTCGCAGTGACCAATACTACCTGGTGGGGCTCCTTCCAACGTGGTTCCAAGCAGGATTTTTTCTTTTTAATCATGACTCCGTGACCTTGACACAGGTCATGGCAAAGCTCCTGCTGCTGTTGTGCTGTAGCTGCTTCAACTTGATGAGACAGAATGAACCACATCAAGTGAATGCACAGGCACAGCTGGAAATCTAATGCCTCTCCCCATTATGATTTAATGAGGGGATAAACCAGTGTTTCAGTCAGGAGTACTGGAAACACATAAAAACAAGAGGAAATGCATTTGACCATTTCAACATGGTGGATGCCCATACTTTTGCCAGTCTGGACTTCAGAGTTACATTAACTTGCTCCACCAGTCCGGAAGCCTCAGGTCTGTAACTGCAGTGTAGCTTTTGCTCAACTTGTAATGCTACACATAATAATTTCAGGATCTCACTGTTGAAGTGTGTCCCTCGGTCTCTCTAGAGAAGCCGAAAACTCAAAATGCAGTGTCAACTCTCTAAGCAACAACTTTGCTGTTGTGAGGCTATAATTCCTCCTGGTCAGGTAAACTTCAAGCCAACAGGAGAAAACACTCAATAACCAAGATACAGTATAACTCAGTCCATTGCATACTGGTAGCTTAATAAAGTCAAACTGCACTCTGTTGAATGGTCCAACTGATCTATGTGACTCAGTGTGACTACTGTACGTTTCCCTACATTCATCTGCCGGCATGTGACACACTGCTTCTGCTACCAATCTGAATCTGGGGTTAAACTATGTCTGCCTAAAAGTTCTAATCATTGCATCACGACCTACATGAGCCTGTCCATGACAGTGTCTAGCCAAGGGTGGTAAACTGTTTAGCAATATAGCTCTTCCATCATTTGAAATACAAATATCTTCCTCTCTTGACACATCCTACACTAATCCAGCTCTGCTGCTCCTCCTGTGTCACTTATTCCTGCAATCTTAACTTCCTCCCATATATCAATACCAGTTATCAGGAAATTTTGACCTGTTTTATTGCTTGATTAATTGCACCACTCTCCATTTTAAAGGATGTACAGTTTAAGACACAATACCTCACTGATCTACTAAGGTCAGGTCCATTAAAAAGGGCAACAGCCTGATCGTTATAAGAATAGATAACTAATTGGAGGGTCTGTTGTAATTGATTAGTTAACTGTTGGGAAATTAACCTAATTTGGTCAATTACTTTAACCTTCATGTATAACATAACCTATCCCTCATAAGAATTTATTCCTAAATTATTCACTAAATAAACCTATATAATAACTTTATGTGGCCACATTTCTATCTTATACATGCATGTACATATACAGCACTACTAAGCTTTGTGCTAAGGCAACTAAAACACTACTGCAAAAATTCTAAATGACATAATAGGGCAAACAAAGCATTACTGGCCACTTCCCTCTGGATTTGTGGAAAGGACAACTTTCCACTATTTTGCAGAACATACACTGATTACTCAGCCTCAAAACCTGTTCTGCTTTGACCACTTTCAACTATGTAATTGCGTTCCTTATATCTTATGGTCCTACCAACAGGATCCCTTAATATTGTGTCAATACACAATCTTAGATGCAAACAATAAAATTATATATTATTGTACAAATTGTCCTTGCCTATAAAAAAAAAGGAATGGGCCTAGTACTATTCCCAAATTAAAAACGCCAAAAAACCTGAGTCCTACCTGCCCTTAGAAATGCAGAGACTTTTACAGAACAACAGTGTCTCTTTACTTTTCAAAAGTGCACAAATCACTCCTTGGGGACAGGCGGTATTTTGGTCTGGCTGTCGGTGAAGTCAAGCAGAGGTCCTGACTGTGGCTTGTCAATATGTTGGAGGAAAATCTATCAATAGACAGAACAATTTTACACAATAATATAGTTTTAATTAATCGATCAATTTGGAAAATCAGCCAGTCTCAAAAATTGACCAAAGTCTGAAGTTCAAAGTTCTGGATTTCAAGCAGTGGTATATATACTGTAAAAGCCACACAAAAAAACTATAGTTACTTGCATATTAAACACAGTTCATACTCTGTGTAAATATCTAATCGGGTAGTGTTTAGAGTTCCTAATATTTCATTTAACTAAAATTTCAATCTGGACCCGCTCAGTGACTATTCTCTCTCTGGAATTATATGTGCCTTGAACTACAATTCGTTCCTCCTGCTGCACTTACAGGACTCAAATTATACAATCATTTATTTGCTGTGCAATAAAACCTCACAAACATACTGGATCATTCTGTAACATTTCTGCTCTTGCATGACCTGCAATCAGCTGATTCAGGTTACTTTCATTAGGCATTTCTTCTGGTGTGATAAAGGGTGTTCTTCCCTGTGGGAAACTGCAACTAATATTTAATATTGGTTCTGATCTGGGTACAAAATATGGTGAAGACCTCTGAGGAGACCTCACATCAGGAGTACATCCTGTCTGACTTGTCATTATAATTGAATTTGAAATCTGGGTAGGGGTTAATGGTCTCGTAAGAGAACAAATTCCCTCCATCTCTGAATTATTTGAGCCTACTGATCTATGTACATTATTGGGTGTCACCCAATTGGATGTAACGCGGGTATCGGGATCATTCTGAGCATTCAGGACATTTAAATTGTACGGATTATTTCCAGACATATCTGGATCATAAAAAGGAACTACTGGACCTATTGTTACAGGAATTTTTATTCCATCTAGACTAATATGTAATTCCTACACTTTGCCCTGGCAATGCAGTACTAAAACTCTGTCCTATTTGAGTCTAAGAAACATTTAGTATTTGTTGATTTAGACTGAACATTTGCACATGTTGACTTGAATGAAAACTCTGCTAGTTGATATACATAGGATGTCTGTACTGACTGGTTCATGTTAGCATTTGGTACAATCTGATTCATATTAGAACTCTGTACAGGCTGAGTTGTGCTAAAGCTCTGAACTTTTTGATTCACACAAGGAAGTTGACCAACTGAATATGCACGTAGGCCTGGTACTGTCCGATTCTGGGTTTGCGCAGCTAAGTAGTAGACACATTAGGGGTTACATCTAGTGCAGCTCACTTGTTGCTCCTACTTCTACAGGATGGTATGGAGGCAGATGGTTAAGCAATATCTGATTTTTAAATTCATCATCCTAATCACTCTTGTATGTTACGGCCTTTTTCGCTCTATCTGTTGTCTGCTCTGCTTTCTATGTCCTTTTCTTACTCTTGTTTAGTTCTTTCTCAATCACTAGTAATGGGAGGATACAGTCCAGTTCCCTCAATAATCTCCGCTCTCCAAGCTTTTTGCTGATCATCCCATCTTGTCTCTGCACATGTCTTACGCTCTCTGCATTCTATTCTTATACTTGTCTTTCAAATTGATGAGCTACGCGTTCCCAAGTATTAAATGCTTCAAATTGTGCAGGTCTCTGAGGAGGTTTCATCCCCAAGTACTTGCCCCAACTTCTCAAGATTTCTTATATTAAAAGTTCCATAGCTGTGATTGCTCTGTAATTTTGTTCCATTGTTGAAGACACAAACATGCATGAAGAGCTTTTTCAGACATAACAATGACCTGGCCTACCATTGGTGGGGTTCAGGGACTTCTATTAGATTAAATAAATCACAATAAACTTTTTGTATGAATCGGAAGTAATTTTTGGCCCTCAATTCTCTCTTCAATGTTTTCATCCAATAGCAATTCAGAACTCTTGTCCAATACCAGCCGGTTTGACACTAACTGACCTAAACCAGGGTGATACACAATGACGTCAATCGTACTCCTCGCAGCAATTTACCCACTTTGCAATTGTCTTTTGCACAATCACTTTCACACACAAAGTACAAAATATTGCAAATAAAAAAAAACAACAACTTGTATGCTTACCACAGGATAGGGTAATTAAACACTTCAAAGCAGTACGGAGAGACACTTTCCAACTATGGCTTTCACAATTACACACGAATAAGATTTGAACTGCAAACCTCACTCCAGTTGATACAGGCCCTCCAAGTGCACTCAGGATTCACTTAATACTAACCAACCCACATTCACTCAAGGACAACTATTGGCATTGTCGACGATGTCTCACGACCAGTACCTTACTTTGCAGACAATAAATTAATCAAGTGTCTTCTACACTTGTGCATTATCCAGGAACCTTAGGCCACGGTGGCCCGTTCAACAATAACAAATGCTTATTAGCATTAAGCAGTACAACCACACAAGTACACAAGTAGAAACCCCACATAACACTTCACAACATCATACTTTTCACCTGCCACAGCACACACACCAGCCCACTGATCAGCCCCACCCTGAACACACCACCTGAACAAAAACATCAACTTGTATGCGCCCTTCTCAACACATGCTCACTATGCAAGCATTCTACCAAATTGCCACCCTCTCATCTGACATTGTCTTCAACCCCAAATCTGTCCCAGACATTGCCACAGCGATCCCTGACTGATATAAAACCACTCACCAGGACTGCATCAACAAATCGGGAGGAGCAACAGCCATCATCCACAAAGAGACCATACAGTGCACCCCCCCCCCCCCCGGAACATCTCAACTTCAAGCTCCAGATAGGTGACAAGACAACCATCAGAGGCACCCTCAAATAGTGACCCCCAGGCCTGCACTCCAGCTTCTGAAACACCACCACAGACTTCATTGCATCCCTAGCTTTAGACTCCAAGCACTACATCTACCTCCGTGACCTAAATTTCCACATCGATGACCCCAATGACAGCAACACTGCACCCCTACTCAACAATATGAGCAGCCTCTGATTGCCCCAGATCGTTCATGCCCCTACATACACCCCGGGACACACGCAGGGTCCTATTTTCACCTCACGCAACTGCGTCAAATACAGTCATGTTACAGAACTCACATGGACTGATTACTCCATCGTTCAATTCAGAATCTCCAGCCCCCCAAGATGATTGCCATCTCCCACCAGAGGTGGAACAAAATCTCAGATATCAGCTGGGCAGACCCATTTAACACCTCCAACCCTGCTACTGCCACCAACAGGGAGTGAAAAACTTCAACGCCTGGATCACCAATTACGCAGCATTGTCCCCATCAAGAGCAACATCCATAGGAAATCATCCAAAAAGGCCAGCTGGTACACCCAAAATATCAGAACAGCGACACAAGACAGCAAACAGCTGGAGTGGAGATTGTGCACCAGCAAGGACACCTTCTACAGAGCAGCCTTCAAGACCTCCCTCAACCTGTACCACCACCTGCTGAGGCCAACAAAGACAGCCCTTGCCACGCACATTGAAACCACCACCAAGGAACTTTTCAACGTTGTTAAGGAATTTTCTAACCCGGCTGTCAGCAAAAACAACATTACACCCTCACAGGAACTGTGTGACAACCTTACCCACTTCTTCCATGACAAGATTGCAACCATATACAAACCTATGACTTCCTCGACATACGCCACCACTGTCCTCTACACAAACCACATACTGACCACCTGGAACATCCTCTCCACCCAGGACCTCATCTCCACTAAGCAATCCATCCACTCAGGAGCTCCCACAGACCCATGCCCGCGCTACATCTTAAACCTTGGAAACCAAAGGATTGTCCAGGAACTCACCACCTTGTTCAACACCTAACACCACCACAACATTTCCCTACACCTGGAAACACGCTGAAGTCATACCACTACTCAAAAAACCCTCCGCCGACCCCTGTAACCCCATAAATTACCAACCAATCTCCCTACTCCCATTCCCAGGGAAAGTACTGGAAAATATCATCAACAAGCAACTCATGACATACTTGAGCAGCAGCAACTACTCGATGCCTCCCATTCCAGCTCCACAGCAATCACAGCCCCGAAACTACCCTGATCACAGCCACCGGCGACATCCGAACCCTTCTCGGCCGAGGTCAAATAGCAGCTTTGATCCTTCTCGACCTCACAGCAGCCTTCAACACCTTATCCCACCACATGCTGATCAAAAGACTCCACCACATCGCATCTAAGGGGACACGCTTAGATGGAGAGCCTCCTTCCTCACTAGAAGAACCCAGAAGATCTATCTCCCACTTTTCATCTCCGAACCCCAAGAGATCACCAGCGTTGTCCCTCAGGGCTCATCCCTCAGTCCCACGCTCTTCACCCTATATATAACCCCGCTGGCCAACATTGTTTGATCTCACAGTCTCAACATAATTTCCTACACAGACACCCAATTCATCCTTTTACTCACCGACAACCCCTCCACCACCAGAACCAGCATGCACAGATGCAGGACAAGTGTCAATGATTGGATGAAGAACTGCCTGCAGCTGAACACTGACAAGATGGAAGTACTGATGTTTTCCAACAGCAGCAACATATAGAATGACTTCTGGTGGCCATCAGACCTAGGACCAATACCCACTCACTCCGACCACGCCATAAACCTCAGAATCATGACAACAAGCTCACTAAGAAATCACAGATCAACGCTGTCGCCTCCGCCCGATTCCTCACTTTGCGTATGCTACGTAAGATCTTCAAGTGGGTACTTCTACACGAGATGCACCATGACAGGCCCTCATCACCAGCCGATTGAACTAGCACAATGCCCTCTACATAGTTAATCGCTGCACACCTACCACAAAGACTTCAAACCATACAGGATGCTGCAGCCGGACTCATCCTCAGCCTTACCTGACAAACCCATATCACACCCTACCTCAGGCATCTCCACTGGCTCCCCATACAGAAGAGATGCTAATTCAAGCTGCTGACCCACACAAATAAGGCTCCACACAACCAAGGACCCGTGTACTTTAACCACCACCTGAACTTCCATCAACCGTCCAGAAGACTACGCTCTGCCTCCCTTTCACTTGCCCATACACATCTATTGAAGCAGAAGTGGAGGATACTCCTCTCACATTGCAGCAAAAATCTGGAACAGCCTCTCCCCACACCTCCAGACCATCGCCTCACTTCTGGAATTCTAAAGGGCCCTCAAGACCTGGCTGTTCGAATAAGCCTCCCTATCAGGTGATTAGCCATGCTTTATCAATCCTGATTGACTGAACTGCAGCATGACAAAAGTTCCCATTACTTAAATGTAGAAAACATTCATCTTTGCTCAACCGTGCGGATAGAAACATTTGTATACATAGCCCATTCCACAGTTCCAGAATCAATCTCTCAAGTGGTACTTGGATTGCGCAGCTCATCACCATTTAGAGTATCAAGATGCTGTGCTGCCGGGGTCAATCGAAGAGCCAGGTCTTGAGTCCCTTCCTGAAGGGGTTCAGCGAGGGTGCTGTGTGGAGGTGGAAATGCAGGCAGCGGTTCATGTATGCGGGTACTTGGTCATGGAGACGTTTGTAGGCGTGGGTCAGAAGCTTGAACTAGCATCTCTTCTGGACAAGGAAGCCAGTGGAGGTCCTTCAGTTGCTGAGTAATGTATGATCCTCTGGGGAAGATTGAGGATCAGTCTGGCAGCTGCGTTCTGGATTGTCTGGCGTCTTTGCATTAGTTCGCTGGTGGTGCCTGCATAGAGTTGCATTGTCATAGTGTAGTTGGCTGGTAATGAGGGCCTGCGTCACCATTTTCCTAGTGCTGATGGAGAGCCATCTGAAGACTTTGTGGAGCATGCAGAGCGTGTGAAAACAAGCTGAGGAAACAGCAGGAACCTGATGTTTCATAGAGTTTGCTGTCCAGGGTAATGCCAAGGTTGCGGGCATGTTCTTTCAGCATGGGGGTGGGTCAGAGCTCTGCCAGCCACCAGGTGTCATTCCAGACACCAGTGTAACTGCCAAAGATCAGAACTTCAGTTTTGTCTGTGTTGTGTTTCAAGCAGTTCTTCATCCAGGCAGCGACATTCTTCATGAAGTTGTGGAAGTTGTTCTAGAGGATGAGCTTTGTATCCTTGGCGTAGGAGATTATATTGTGTGATCTGGCGATGTCTGAGTGGCGTCATGTAGAAGTTGAAGAGGGTTGGACTGAGGGATGATCTTTGGGGTACGCCACAGATGGTGTGCTTGGGCTGTGAGGTGAAGGGCTGGGGGAGGCGGACTTTCTGGGAGCATCCCATGAGAAAGGATGCCTTCCATCTGAGCACATCATCTGCGATTCTTCTCTGGTGTAGTCGATCAATGAGTGTGTGGTGGGAGGCTGCGGAGAGGTCCAGGAGAATAGGGGCAGCTGATGATGACTGTCTGTGCTGTGGTTGGTTCTTTAGTCTGATTGGGAAGGGTCCAGTAGTTTGTTTCTCTCCAGGTGTTTGGTGAGTTGGAGGTTGATGGCCTTTGCCAGGACTTTGACGAGAAACAGGAGCAGGGAAATGGGATGGTAATTATAGAGCTCTTTGGGGTCTGCCAAAGGTTTCTTGAGGAGGGGTCTGACCTCCCCGTGTTTCCATGTGTTGGGAAAGGTGGCTGATCTCATTTCTTCCTAGGTTAAAGAGTTGGTGGGGGCATGGGTCAGTGGGTGCCCCTGAGTGGATAGGGTTCATAAAAGTGGTTTTGTTCAATGTGCTGAGTTGTTCCCATGCGGTGAGCGGGTGGTCAGTGGTGGTGGTGGTTGAAAGGTTGCTGAAGAGGTTGGAGGGTTGGGGTTCAACATTTCTGTAGATGGTTGCCATCTTGTGAAAGTGGTTGACGAGGGCATTGCAGAGTTCTTGTGATGAGGGGGATCAAGTTTTTGGTGGCTGATGGGCAGGTGAACTCCGATGATGGTGATGAGTTCCTTGGTTTGGTTGGTGCTGGTGTCAATTTTGTGGGCCAGGACCTCTTTTTGTGGCTTTGAGCTGGCAGTGTTAGTTGAGGTGGCTCAGTTGATGTGGTTCCTGATGGTGCGCCATATTTTGTCCAGTTGTTTGCACCTGCACTTAGACCTGCTGAGTTATGGTGTGTACCAGCTGGCTCGTTTGGTGGGTCCGGTCGTTTTGGCTGGTTTGGTTGGTGTGACTCGGTTGGTGGCGCAGCCGAACCAGGCATTGAAGTTCTCGGTCTGGTCCAGGTTGGTGGTGATGATGTGCTGTGTGGTGCATGGTATTTTGTTGCCCAGTGACCTTGGTCCAGCAACTGTAGGGGGTGATGTGGTTGTTGGGAGCGGGCAGAGAGGTCCAGCAAGGGTGAAGTGTCTGATGGAGTGGTCCGACAAGGCGAGTTCAGAGGTGTGGTTGTATCAGATTCAGTTGCTAGACGTAAAGATGGAGTCCGGCATGTGTCCTGTTTGGGTGTGGGGTCAGTGACCACCTGCTTGAGATCAATGTTGTCCAATCTTTCTATGAGGCCGGTGGAGTTGGAGTCAGTGGTGTCATCCAGGTGGCAGTTGAATGCATTGTGCTCAAGGTTACGTACTCAGGATCACTATGTAAAAGAGTATGTGCAAGACAATGAGACATGAAACTCAAACTCACTGAGCCTACACTAGTTACAGTTTAGTCAAAAAAATATTACGTGACTAACTTTTGCTTTTTTTTCTATGAAATTGTATTTCAAAACCAAAAGTTAAAGTGATGCTTTAGTTAAGTAAGGTAATAAGATCTTACTTTAAGTTAAAAATAAAAAATAAACTCAAATTCACTGAAAAAATGCTAAAGGAACGTTACATTTAGGGGAAAATGGCAGTGTAAAATACCATTTTAGACACAAAAAAAACACTGACATTCACTACTTATAGTTCACTAAGCCAACCATAGCTTGCAACCATGCCAACGCTTATGACCTCACATATTCCATCACTCATGACATGCTGTACTACAAATGAGGCTTATGTTTGGAGGTAGAGGAGTCTCTGAAAATGAGTGCACATTGCAAAGGATGGGCAAAGTATCGCCAATGCTACATCATGTGGCTGGATTCCCCATAAGTAGTGGGCTACATTCTAATTTGTTTTTTTACATGGGCATATATGTTTATGGTTATATCATTTATGCTTTACATGATTCTGTGACACTTAGTACTTATTTACGAATTTCAAAGGAAGTATTAGTGGCTGAGACAACCTCTAGTGGGACATAGTTCGGTCCCACAGGAGCAAGCACTTTGGCAGGCCACAATTCCAGAAGAAATGTTGAGCCCACCATTACAGGACACGAGGACTCCATCCCTATGGCATGAAAATATTTTTGAAAATACCATATAAAGAGGCAGGGGGTGAGGGGCTCGAGGGGACTGGCAGGCCAACATTTAAAAAACAAAATATGTTTGTCACCACGATACCACAAGACTCCTTCAGGATCAGGAAAATAATTTATAAACAAATGTTGGGAGTCCATGGAGTGTTGGCCCTGCACCCAACTCCACACTGTGCAGTGCACAAGGGGGGGGGGGTGTAATTCGCCACCCATGGGGCAAGGGTGTTGGGCATGGGAATAGCATCTTTATAAAAAAACAAAAAACTAGAAATTCATTGAAAAAAACAAAGGTTACAGTAATATTTTGGTTAGGTAAGGCAGTAATATCTTACTTTACATTAAAAAAACTAGTAACTCACAGAAAAAAAAAGTTAACAGTGATATTACAGTTAAACTAAAATGTTAAGTAAAATGTAACATTAAAAACTACCACTACATAATGCCTCCGGCAAAGTAATACCATTAACAATAACATTAAAAAAATTGAGACACCTCTTACCGGTCTGCTCTACCACCACAGTCTTGAGAAAGTCCTTAATGTGGTCCATGACATCGGCCTACCGACGTACCAGTTGCCACTGAATCTAAACCATAACCAGTCCGCTTAGGCGGCGCACCCGGACACAGCAATTGGCCCCAGCACTCGTTACTTTTCGTAACCTTTGCCTGGCCTATCACCAACATGAAGTGTAGATAGTGCTGCACTAAAAACAAACAAATACAAGTGCTGTCACCTTCTCCTTTGAAACAATATGGCACAGGGTAACTCCTCTGTGCCTGCCTCTTCTGGGGTGGGCCTCCTGTGGTGAGGCACACTCCTGGACTTTGTCATAGCTGTGGGGTAACAAAAAACAAAACCAAGACAAGAGTAAAAAAGAACAATTAATAATAAAACTACTAAGGCCCAGAAGGAGGCAAACAAATACAACATGGAAAAAGTAGGACTGCTGAGAAAGCAGAGCAAAATCTGTATGGATGGGATAGGATTAGGGAACAGCCAGGACCGGGCTGGAGTCACTGGCAGGCAGGCACAAGGGGAAGTTCAAAATGGCCAAGTGCGTGTTTAGCACATAATGTCTTTTTTGTTGTATTTAAATGAGTGAGTCTTCGCCTCATTTCTTGCTTGCGATGTATTTAATGTAATTTTGCAAAATGTTTGGTGAATTTTTAATAATTACGGTAGCGGTAATTAGACAAATTTCACAAACCCCTCGATTACAAGACTTTTTACAACAATTCCAAAAGAGAAGCTCTTTAACTCATTGAGCCAACCTCCTGGTTTTGATCAAAACACAAAAATCCTTTTTAACAGGCATTATTTCCATGCATTTCCAAATGAGAGATTGGTGTCCGATGTTTTAAACATCAGTCTTTGCAACACAACCTCCTCACAAGTAGGGGTGGGCAGTGAGCTCTGATCCGCTGGCGGAGTTAACAAAGTTTTCGCACTCCACGCTCTCCTTGGAGCGTAGAGTTTGCACAAAAACTCTGCTAGCCCCAACAGCGGAGCAGAGCTCAGCGCATGCGCACTTCAGGCCAGTTATGGGCCACACAGCACAAGCGCAGACAGTGCGCTTGCGCTCTGTGGCCTATAACTGGGCTGCAGTGTGCAATTGGTACTGCAGTGCACACTCGCCATGAAGAAGACATCATAGTGGCTGGCCGTGACCACAGAGCTGCTGCTGAGGGGCTGCACAAGTGCCAGCCCTCGATCCAGACCTTTATTTTTTCATTGTCCTCAGCAGCACAGCAGGGACCAGGGCGCAGAGTAAGGCAGAGAGCTAGGCCGCTGGCAAAAGGGACCCTTGGAGTCTGACCCAGGTAACATTTTCTCATCTATGTGCACACAGACATGGGGGCCGGCACGGGGCATGGACAGTATCTGCATATGGGGTGGGGAGGGGGGGAGAGGAAATTTGTGCTTGGAAAAAGAAACTTGTAGTCAGAGCTCCACTTAAAAAGAACCTGTCTTCCCCAGTGTCCCTGGCAAAGGAAGAGTTGTTATGGGGTACAGAGCTGCAGCCAGATGGGGGAGCTGGAGACAAGGTGAGTGGTAGTCCGGCAGACCCTGTCAGATCGAGATGTGTGTGGCCTTAGAGAGTGCCTTAGAGCTCAGTGGCAAGCAAGGCTAGGCACTTCGTGAAAATACAAGGCCGCTGGTGTGATGAGCTGGTTTGCTGCTGCTACTGCTGGGCCCTAAAGAAGGGCTGTCTGAGGCTGTGGGTCAGTGCATATGAAGCAATTGCAAGGCTGGGGCAAAATGGGATATGCTTGGCCTTCCGTAGCAAGTTTGTGAAGGAGGGCAGTTGGGATGTGTGCAACTGCAGGTGTGGCGAGCATCAGGTTCCAGGCAGGAGGGATATGTCAGCACAACAGGCCTGAAACAGTCAGATACCAACCTTAATGTGCCCGATCTCGAAAGCGCTAAGCAGGTCCGGGCTAACCCTGCTTTGCGCTTCTGAGATCAGGTGCATTCAGGCCACAGTGCCAGTAGGGCAGACAGCCCTCCGCAGCATGTGGAACTCCATGGAGTTCTAAGCCAACTCTGTGGAATTCCACAGAGCATAACTCCATGAGCTCCGTCAGGGACTACTTACAAGCTGCCATGCATTTTTATATTTCTTTTTGGACATTTTATGCAACGCCTAAAACTAGATTTATCACAGCACAAAGTTGCTGATATTACAGACTGTAGACCCGCTTTTCCTTTTCTACAATTACTGGATAATCATTTGGCAATTCTTTGGAGGTGCATGTTCCCAAGTAGCTTTCGCTTTGCTGCTTTTAGAATCAGGAATATGATGAACTCATGGGTTCCATGATCTCATATGCTCTTTTTTGTAAATCTGCTTGCTATACGGTTTTAACTATTTTTATTATTTTAGGTCTTGTTGACTGATTTTATTGTATTGTTTTGGTTACCTGTTTTTTAATCTTTGTCAATCCAAATAAAGTATGAATTAATTGAGCTGTACAGAGGGAGCAGGAGACCTGGAGAGGGAAGGTAGGGGACCATATTGTTGATGAAAAAAAACAAGTGAGACATTGAACGAAGGAAGTGAAGAGTAGTGGAATGGCCAGTGAGGGTTTTGGAGGTGAGAGAATGAAGAGACTGATGTGTGAAGCAGGAGCGGCTTGTGGGGCTTTGCTGGGGCAGTGCAGAATGAGTGGTGGTAAATTAATGAAAAAGAAATAAAAAAATAAATAAAAAAAAAAAACACTGCCTTCCCTGCAGCTAATCCTGACGCTGCTCAAAGGCAGACTGGGAGCCTGTGTCTCCTCTCTCCAGCCCAGCAGCAGTGCACTCCCCTCATCCTCGTCATCCCCCATGGCCCAGCCCTGTAACAAACAAAACAATATTAAATGTAGTTTATTATCATTTTGTTTGTTAAAGGATTTGCAGCAGCGGCTGCTGCTGGCAGAGGGGTGTTCGGGGGGAACACTCCTCCGCCCTAATGGAGGAGCTGTGACTGGTGTGAAGAAGGGATCCGAATAAATAAGTCCTGACGCACGTTAGTTGTGAGGCCTAGGGAGGAATTACATATAACAGGTGTGGGAGAAAGTAATGACTGTTTTAGAGTACAGTGAAGGAGACATTCAATGGAGATAGTATGAAAGTAGAGGGGATGGGAGGGATCCGTGCAGATGGTGAGAGAAGCATTTGTCATGTAGAAGTAGCAAAAGGCAGTGAGAAATACAGAACAGGTAGGTACAAGTGCAATGTGACTGAGGGGAGTGTGGGAGACATGCAATAGAGTTAGACATGTTGATGAAGAGTAGGGTAGATAAGAAGCCAGAGGGACTCATAAGGAGATTCACCAGCAGCAGTGGCCAGTTTCTGCCTCTGGTCACTTACGTGTAGCACAGTGGCACAAAGGCAGAAGGTGATAGCCAGGTAGTGACTCATACGTACTGTGGCATGGATGGAAGCCAAGTGGCCAGTGGGATTTGGACCAGTCATATGACATGGCAGTGTCACCTCAGAAACTATCTAGGTATTTGACGCTGAGCAAGAACTGGTGGGTTGAGGTTCAGAGGATGCAGATCTGCTCATTGATGCATCTGCTTTTTCTATTTGTTGATTTTAGATACTTTACACCAGATAGAAAAAGGGTGAATGAGTAGTGTAGGAAAGTCCTCCTTTTTTGCCTGATCACCCCCACACTTTTTGAATAGGTACTGGTGGTTACTGACTCTTGGCTGTGCCCTGGGTACTGCTTACCAGTCCCAGGGCCAGTGCTCTGTGTAAAATGGATATGCAAATTAGGCTAATTATAATTGGCTAAGTTAACCTACCTATAAGTCCCTAGTATATGGTAGGGCATGTAGGTTTAGGGACCACAGCATAGGTGGTGCACACCTAGGTGCACTGCTGAGGTGCCCAGTGTCATTTTAAAAGCAAGCCTGCCTTGCTGGCTGCTTTTAAATTAAAGTTATATGCAAATTCGACTTTGGAATTAAAGGTACCTCCAAAGTCTTAAACTACCTTATTTTTACATATAAGTCACCCCTAAGGTGTGCCCTATGTGCCCCTAGGGCTGGGTGCCATGTAACTATAAGCAGGGACTTTATAAAAATAGATTTATAAGCCCTGGTGAGGTAAAAACAGCCAAATTCGTTTTTCCCTCATTGAAGTAAATGGCCTTCATAGGCTAGAATGGGCAGACTTTATTTTAAATTTTAAAGTCTCCTTAAATGTTACATACCAAGAATTTGGTATCAAATTAATTGTTGTAATAAATCCCACAACTTCCAGTTGTTGGATTTAATATAACTTGTTCAGGTAAAAAGTTTAAACTTTACCTAAAAAGTTGCCAATTTCAGCTCTGCATTGTTTTTGCTGCTGTGCTCTGATTGGCCAGCCTGCAGCAGCTTCTGCCAGGCTGCCTTGATGAGGTGTGAAGTGGCCTGGCTTCACACAAAGGAATGTGCTTGGGGGAGAGAATCTCCCCTCAGCAGATGGTGAGGCAGGAAGGGGGAGGGCTGCCAAACTGGTCTTCAAAGGCAGAGAAGGACATCTGGAGCACCCAGCAACACCCCCACATCCTGCAACCCCAGACAACTAGGTGCCCCCTTGATTAGATTAGGAGAGGGCAGGAGAGGGGTGTGTTTATGATTTTTAGCCACACCAGTGGGTGGGCTCAGCCAGATGTAACCTCCAAAAATCAGATTCAGCCATGTTGGATTTTTAGAGACTGTTGGGATGGATTTTTGCCACACTTCCCAGGAAGTGGTCATCACAGGAGGACGACCCTGTACCTGATTGGAGGACCAGGACTCCCCTGCTTTTCACCCAGGAGCAAGGATAAAACTGGCAGACCTGCCCCCACACCTCAGATCCCCGCCAACTTTCAAGAAGAAGGAACTTAAGGAGAAGGACTGCCCTGCTGGACCCCTGGCCTGCACCTGGACCCTGCACTCAGAAGGACTGCACCAGCTGCACACTTGGGCTTCACCACAAGAAGGACTTTGCCTGGCTTCAATTGGTTCAAGGAGGGACTCCCTGTTTGCTACAGGTGAAAAATTGCTATCCAGAGTCCCCTGCACCAACTCCTAAAAAAGAGACCAGTTGACCACTGCCCAGTGGCCAAAAAGGAGTTTGCGCCAGGTGCATTCTGGGAGTTGAAGTCTGCACCCCCCAAGGACCATCACAGAACTTCTGGACCCTTGGGGTGAGCTGTGGACCCCCAAAAGAACCTTAAAAGAACATCTGGGTGAAGCCCCAGAAGTTTGGAGAAGATTTGAACATTTTTTGTAAAAAAGCTCCAGAGAGGGACCGACCCGCCGTGGAAATTCTAGCCGGCTTGCCTCAACCGCGACCCGGCCGGACTTCGTGGTTCGTTTTAGAAATGTTTAACATTTTAAAATATTGCTAAAGAGTAAGGTATTTCTGCAGCTTGCCCTAATTTTAGAAATTTTGAAGAACAAATCAATTCTAATTTTGCATATCTGGCACTGATTAAGTGAACCCACCAGTCGAGAAATTTAGTAACATTTATAGCTTCATTGGTTATTTCAGTAATACCATTTTTACACAAATGAAACATTTACTATTGAACACTTTCTCCAGCAAAATAGTTGAGTCAGGCAACATATGAAGGTGGAAAGTGAGGGCACAGAGGTTTTTTGACAAGAAAATTGAATACTTACACAGGAACAGAATACTATCCAACCCCACCCCTACCCTGATGTGTAAGCCACCAGGCAAACTAGGGCGAAACACAGCAAGATTGAGGGAAGGGAAAAGGGAATAGAACATCTAAGAAGGATTAGCAGCCCAGCATCTAGCAACCAGGCTGAGTACTCCCTGGTAGTTTTGGTGAGAAGAGGACACTCTGCACGGAGCCGAGACCCATTAGTTCAGTGTACGGAATTCCAAATTCACTGTGTTCAGGAATTCATACCAACCAAGGCTTTGCAATAGCTCACACGAGAACGCGTTCTCACAGCCAGTTAAAGAACTGGACTTATTTGTGTTAAAATCATCAAAATAACCCATGGGTAATGAACCGAACACTCCAGATCCATTGGGTAAGCTGTGAAGTTTTACACAAGTCTGACCACCTCCTGAGGTCGAATATATCAAACACTGTCAGCACCAGAGCAGTACGCGCTCTACTGGTGACAAAAATGCAAAAACCCAGCACTCTCAAAACAAAGTAATTTATTCATTGTGCTGATATGTTGTGGTTTAACCTTTTGCATTGCAGAGTTCAATCCTGAAAACGTATTTTTAATATGCTTACAGATACTGTTCCTTTGCAATGTATTGCTGCAGGCTTTCAGAGTGTGTTAAGGTGTGGCCCCTTTCCAGGGCCTTCCAGAGACTTTCCCTGCAACATGCCTGGGCGTGGTTTTGGGCTGGGTCAAGACTCTATAAAAGAGAGCCAGCTCAACTCCCAGTGCTCACTATTCAGAGGTCCCGGTGCAGAGCAGCAGCTTCTTCCTGAGCTCCTGTTCCGGTGGCCTATTTGGATTTTCAAGTCTTCTGCCCTTCATCCTTCGTTGGTGATCATTGTTCCAGGCGGTAAGACGGTGTTTGGACTGTTCCGACACAGTTATTGAGAATTTTCATATTCTTGGTTTAATTCTTAAATGAGTAACAGATTACTTGCGCGCTACCATTTCTTGACATTTATATGGTAGTTTACAAATAGGCAAGATGCGCGATTGGTTTCATAAAGGTTTGACTTTGTTATTCATTGCGTGCTACCATTTCTTGACATTGGCATGGTGGCTTAAGAATCGGCAAGAAGAGCGATTCGTTTTATGGTGTTTAAACATTGTTGTCCATTGCGCGCTACTATTTCTTGACATTTAAATTATGTTTTACGAATTGTTAAGACGCGCAACTCGTTTCATGAGGATTTAACTTTGTTGTTCATTGCGCGCTACCATTTCATGACATTTACATGGTGGCTTAAGAATCGGCAAAAGAAGCGCGATTCGTTTCATTGTACTTTGATCTTGTTATTTATTGTGAGCTGTTATTTCTTGACATTTACATCGTGTTTTACGAATCGGCAAGACGCGCAATTCGATTAATGATGATTTGACCTTGATATTCATTGCGTGTTACCATTTCTTGGTATTTTACATGGTGACACTCGAATCGGCAAGACGCACGATTCTCTCCTCAAGTTTATTTCATGTTGTTTATTGTATGCCACTATTCTAAGATATTTATTATGTAATATTCGAGTTGACAAGTTATGTGATTTGTTTCCTGAATCCATATCGTGTTATTCATGGTACACAATTCTTTTATGGTGTTTTATATATATATATATATATATATATATATATATATATATATATATATATATATATATATATATATATATATAGATATATATATATATCTGCAATATGCGCAATTTGTGTTGAAACATTTTAAGAGTACACAGAAGGCCAGAGTTTCTAGATGCAATATTGTATGGTCCTAGTATACATTCTCAAAACAGGATTTATATGACTGGTTTAAAATTTAGTCAGAATGTTTTTTTGATTCTCATGTAAAGGAAAGTACTTGAATAAGAAAGTTTTCATTTAATTCATCTCGATTCCCCTACAGGTATCCGGCCATCTTGAAACTTAACCATTTTAAACTTAACTCTTAGATTGTTCATGTTTTCAGAGTGACTAGGCTTAGAATCATAGTCTAGCATTGATTTCAGGAGATATAATTATCATATCATGTGTTCTAACCTTTTTCTTACTACAGGTCTCCTTCCCAGCTGTTCCCTTCCTAATCCCCTCTTCCCCTCTTGAACTCTCTCAGTCTCTGTGATTGATCTGTCAGAGTCTTGGAGCTGTTCAGTGGTGGACGTGTTGGGAACGTGCACAGACCCCGAGGATCTGGTGACTCTGACAAAACTTAGTGCAATCAAAATGGTGCTCACTTTCAGGGCTTCCAAAGAATCCTACCTGTGTACTTCACATTTCATTCCCAAAGGAAAAGAAAGAACCAAACACTCCAACAGGAGCATTCTGAAACTGGCAAGCCGCTGCTCCCAAAAATCACTAGGTTCAAAGTTGCAGAGCATTGCTGATAAAGATCACTAGCTTCTTTCAGAGTTCAGATTGCGGCTGCTCCTTCAATAAATGGTGGTTGTTCCAGGGTGGGGCCCCTTCCAAGATGGGTGCTGCCAGACAAGACCTTGCAACATCATGCAATGCTTAGGGATTGTACCCATCTCCACTTGCTGGCAAGAGTTGAGTTCAGGGTTTTCGGACACATCTTAACCCCACTGTGAGGGGGCCATGAAACATTTAAGGTTGCAATGATGCTTTGCAGCAAGGCACCTGGATCAAACGTTTACTGGGCCATAAAGGCTTGAGGGATCAACTGTTGCGCACGTCTTTCAAATTGGTGAGCAAACGTGTGGCTACTGTGGGAGTGTTTATCCTCCAGTGACAGTGTCACCAGGAAGGTGGTTTGAGGGAGTGGGTAAGGGATAAAGTTTTTGGTAGACGGGGCATGACCGTTTCTCTCCCTTTAATGTTTCCCCCACTTCATGGTTTCCAAGAATGTTTACCATTTCCTCCACATGTCCAAGCCATTATATATGAAACATGTCCTTTCTAGACTCAAGATTTACAATTTGTTTAATTTCTGCCATAAATTCACCTGGTATAGATATTACAGGAGTAGATAGCAAGGGTGTGAGGGATATATGTGCCTGTTTGAAGAGCAAAACATGAGACAGATGAACCCACAACAATGAAGATAACTGTAGTTTGTAGGCAACCTTTCAAATTGCCTTTTGGTTGAGAAATTTTCTTATTTAATCGGCCTTAAACATACGTGGACCTCGGAGGACTACATTTTGAGTTGATGACAATACTAAATTGCCAAAACAATGTTGGGGAATGGATTAAGATGATCTTTGTCAGCGTTTTTTTTATGCAAAAGTTGTACAGTTTGCAAATTTTTTGCAGCTGGATTAAGGTTTGGCAGATTAACCTCCTTCTGCTGGACAGGAATGCGCTGAGGATAAGATTTATGGATTGTAGTTCTGCGATATAATCCATAAACATTCTCAAGGTTTGTTGTGGTATAGGCATAGATTGTTTATGGGGATCAGATTTACCATGCATACAGATTATGCATTGGGATAGGTGAGCTTTTACACAGATTGTTTAAGAGTCCCACCAAAAGTTATGTTTGATTAAATCTTGGTCTTGGTGATGCCAGTATGTGCTGCTAGTAGACCGCCATGGTACCAAATCAAAATCTGCTCCTGCAAGGCTCTTGCAGAAACACAGATCAAAGTTCCTTGATAAGGATCCCCATCCTTTACTTTCCTTGATTGTTTTGGGACAATAACTCCTTCAACACCTTGAGACCATATCATAGGTTTTGGTTTCCTATTCACTATGTAATCTGGACAAGCAATCTGCTTGGCCTGGTTGGAAGGTCATTGTAAACGAGAATTCTATACACAAAAAAAAAAAAAAGACAATGCCTGTTAGAAATGGGTTTCCGTGATCCATATAGACTGTGGTGGAATGTGGTGTTCCATTACATTTAGCCACCATTCTTTAAAGGTATCCTGAATAGAAAAAGATCCCTTGACTGCGATTGTGTATCTTGTTTGGTGAGATGTAGGTTTCCTGGGGTAGAAGGCCACTAGATGTAATCCAGCTCTAACAGGAACCTTTTGTAAGATAACTGACCTGATTGCACTATTCAATACATCCACCTCATTACAAAAGCCTATTGTGGGTGTCTTAGCTCTGGGGTAGCAATGAACCTTTGTTTGAAAGTGGCAGAGATGTGATCAGCCTATGAGGCTAAATCAAAAACATTTTCCAGAGCAGTTTGGTGATGGGAGCCAGCATCTCAGAAGTGAATACATTCTTTAAGTGATTTTGGAGTGGGCCACTTCATCACTGCTCTACCCTTTTTCCCCCATTTGTGACCACTCCTGACAGACAAAAAGTCGAGAAATTCTACTGTAGTTACGTGAAAGGCACACTTGCTTAACACGGCAAATGTATTCTCCCCCAACATTTGTAATACTAATTGAACATAAGCATTCAGTTTCACTAGCAGAATAAATCAAAATATCAGTGATGTAAATGATGACAAATATGTCCAGATATGCCCAAAAAATGTCATTAACAAATAAATTGAAAGGTAGCAGAGGCATTGCAAAAGCCACAAGGCATTATGAGATTCATAAGCGCTGTCTGGCTCATTCTGCCTCAGACAAGGATCAGGTTATAAGCTCGGCAACTTCAGAGATAACTGGAGAGCATTTCTTTCAGAGTTCACCAAGGGCTGCTCCTTCCATCAGTGGCAGTTGGTAAAGGGTAGGGCTCCCTTTTATAGGAGGGCCCCGCCCCAGATGTCCACCACCATACTGGAGCTCGCACAAATGTGCACAACTTCGGGATTGCACCTGTTCACTTTGCTGGCAAGGGGTGATTTCAGGGCTCTTTGGCACGCCTTAACCCCACTGTGAGGGATCATGAAATGTTTAAGGCCCCAATGACTCCCTGAAGCAAGGAGCCTAGAACAAAATGTTAAGGTGCTATAAAGGCTTGAGGACAAAAGTGTTGTGCAAGCCTTGCAAATCTTAGAGGGAGTCAGGATGCAAATGTGTGACTACTGTGGCAGTGTTCATCGTCCAGTGGCACTGTTGCCACAAAGAAATACATTTGTTGTGGTGCAAAGTTAGGAGATAAGTAGAAATTGTTTGAAATGTTTATCCTTTTTCAACTAACAGCCACGACAAAAGCTGTAGAAAAAGAAAAATGATTTGCCTATTCTTCACAAAGTGATTTCAAACCCTTCTGCCTCTCCTTTAAAGTCCTACGTGGCACCAAACACCACCGTAAATACTGCATGGAGCAAAATATCCCATTACAGTCCCATAGTGAATCTCTTTGAATCCCATCCTTCTTAATGCAAAAAATAATTGCATTCAAACACATGGGTAGTAGGCTGGAACTGGGTATGAAGACCACACCCCATTTTTAGATCTGACGTTATCCATGACTTTAATTTTACTAAAATTAGACGTATAGTGTTTTTACAACGGTTTTCAGCCAGCCCTCTTCATCCATTATTTCTAGGTAATACACCCACTACAGCATGAAGCAATGGGTAGCCCACGTCAGCCTTGGCTAACTTGACTGAGGGTGATGGCATTCTGCTACTTCACAAAACTCATCCACATACAAAGTAGTGCCCATTAGTGTCATGTACTACTATAGGAGTGTGGACTTTTTAGAATCAATACAGATTTGTTACATTCCATTTTTTCAACATTAGCTAGGGTCCAGCAGCTTCCACGACAATGTTTGATAAAAAACGGCAAAACAAAGCATGCACTAAGTCAAAAGGATGCAGCCAACACCAGATAGGTTGCTTTGGCCAATGCTTATTTTTGAAAGCCCTCAAGTTAATAGTTCTTGCACATCAAAACATGTATGAAAGATGGATAAACTTAGAGATGACTTTCACACAAGATAGAAAATAACACTCCTAAATGGAGTTATTTTAAGGTGTGGAGAGTAATGGTCAGTAACTTCATGGGAAATTACACAATAAGAAGTGTCCTACACCTGCCTTTATGGGAATGGGTTTATTTTCTGGCTTGTTACAGTTTAATATTCCATGTATTGACCTAGAAACTATAGTGTATTCTACTATGTAGGAATATAATTCTTAATATCAGTGTTTTTTGCATGCACATGCTGGAGCATTTCAGGTATGCTCTAAACAAGGTCGAGAGATCTTTTCACCGTAGCAACCGGTAAGAGGTTAACATCACAACTGATTGACATTTAAGTTTACAGTATGACAAATTTGGCCACACAAGAAAAACCCAGGTCGAAAATAAAGTTAAAAGGTTTTATTACAAGCTTATACTCAGGTTAATATAGATGACTCTCAAACCAAGCTATAAAGATACAGTATTACCATAGGATGGCCCAAACAAAAGAAGACGTTTAAGCAAACTAACATTAACTAAACTTTATTACGGGTGATACAGAACAATAAAAGAACGGGATGTTCCGAAAATAAATGCTGTCCAACTCTTCTGAACATGAAGACAATCCGGGAAATCAAAATTAGCTTAACTCAGCAAAAGGAAATCCCTAAAGGTAAGTGAGGAACTGATGTGCTGGGCTACAAAACACGGGGACAAAATGTAAAAAGGAAATAAAGGACAAAAATAATTTGGAAAAACATCTGAAGCAAAATGAAACTAAGTTAGCAAAAAGTAAGTAAAAAGAGAAGGTTTCATAATTTCAGAAGCTCAGTCAAGAGTATTCTCATGGGAAAAATGTTTCTAACTCTGCAAGCATTTGGAAGGTGAGGGGCAAAGAGTGCTGTACCTCTCAAAGCCCATGTGAAACAATCCCCCAAATCCAACTGGAAATGGTAAAGTCCAAAGTGAATGATGATTTTTCCATCAGTAATACCACATGGATCGAACAATTTCATTGTCCAATCGTAGTGCACCATACGACAGGCATCTGTATCATCAAGACAAACTCCCAAGACTGTCATTGGAAGGCATCCATCCGTACTCTACTGTATGACTTTGCAACAATTTGTCAATTGAGATAATCATCACATTCTCTGTTTCTCAGTGTACCATCCTCAAGGTTACTTTCTCAGCACTCTAAGGGTAAAACAATAGGACATCCATTTCCAAACTAACATTCTACGGGACCAACATCTGAAAAGAAATGACAGGTTAGGAAAAAGAAAATCGGCTTTCTCACGTTCTGCAAGACTGAGGACTAGCAAATCAATATGGCTAAACTAAAACAGATAGAATTAAAATGGCACACTTTATTCTTGTTAAGTAAAACACAACTTTGAAATTGCAAATCCATCCTTAATAAATCTTGTCAATATTCATGTTACAGTAAATTGCATAGGTGAAATAACTTAATATGCGAGGTTAAGTATGATGGGGGACAACAATTTCAACATTTGCATACAAAATTTAAAACACTTATAAGGAAACTCGTTTCAGTGAAAACTTTCTTAATATCATAAGGAAACAAATGAAACCAAAATAAATGATTATCTCTAAATTAGTCTGGCTATAGCACAATCATCAAATCACTAGTTTACAGTGAATGCACCCAAGTATGGGCTTTCAGGGCACCAATTTACAGTTAACTTGTTAGCAATTCAAACAATGTCACATAAAGATCAGCATTGTGATGTCAAAGGTAACAGCCACATTTCAGCTGCATCACACCTTTTATGTCTTAGGTCATAGTATTAAAAACTTAAATGTATATTTTAGTACAGTCTAATCTGTTTAGCTTTCACTGTGGAGGTCTGTCAGGCTTTCATTCTTCAGATGTAACTAAAAGGATTACCCAGTTAAATGGGGGGTAATAACTGCATACAAAAGAGATCTCTAATGTGCTACAGATTGAAGTGGTATACATCCACCACACTGATGGAAAAAAACTGGGATGCCCTCATGAGATGCTATGCACCGTGGAATTCTGGTGCAAAAATCAAGCCCAGGTTGCACCCAAGCACATGGATCTCTAGTTCCAACCGAGGCTATTATAACAATAAAGTGATGAACATTAGGGCCCACAAAGACGACAGCAGTAAATGCAAACCATGGAGGTTGATTAAAGTATTATCTAGGTCACAAATTTAAATTGTCAGTTTGGTTGTAAATTAATAGCCAACCTGTGAGTGCATTAGTTGATTCTTTGCAAGAAACTTTAAATCATAAATGCAAAGACAATCTACTATATTGTGATCTCAAAATAAATTAAAGCAGACTCAAATTCTCACAAATGGAAAAACGTTACTATGCTAGACTAAGGAAAGGTCAGGAAAGTTGGGGAGAAGTCAGGTAGAAGGTGTCAGTATGCAAAGCCTTAGAAAGGCTTTGGAAACATCTGGTAGAAAACAAATGGAAAGTTTCTCTCAGAAGTCAAGAAAAACCATCTGCTTTTAATACAGGAGGGAAGCATCTGCATCTAAAAGTGGGTAAATGGCATCTGAGCTCTTGCCACCATTGCACTAACTTAAAAGCACATCTCTAGCATTTTTCTATATCTGCACATGTATCCCATGAAGAGAACCAATCAGGTTAAGGTACAAAAAGACACACAATTTATTAGTTGACTATTTATGAGCACAATGGAGCTTTTCTCAGAGCATCCTTCAAACCTCATTTATCAGTACAAATAAGATACATAAAGTCTATTTAAAATAAAATACAGTAAGTGTACAATAACATTCACATGAGAAAAGCAAAACAGTTGTTACTTTATTTAAATTGGCTTGTACAGCCTGTCTCTTGGAACAAGGAGTGAACAGAGAAAAATAGACAACAGAAAATCATTATGGTTGGCTATCAGCCATTTTAGAAATAGTCTATAGTAACGACAGTTAAAAGGGCAGAATCCAGAGTAAACATATTAACATGATGTATATTAATATTATGTGTGCAGCGCTATTAACTATGGAAACTTTCTAGCAACTGTGAAAGTAGAATGTGAGAGATTGGAGTAAAGGGCATAATGATTCCTTGTGTGACAGTAGTTCATGCAAGTGCCCGATGAAATAAATGGAAAGAGAAATCTTGGCATTTAAGTGTAAAATACATATTTAGCCATTTAGTCATATTTTAGGGAAATTGGGCTGAAAAATCCACTGTTTTGGCAAAGACCTTGCGGAGAGTACACCCCAGTATAACTTTTCTGCAGCACCACAAAAGCACTGGAATATTTCATGAAAGCATCTTCAGTACCTCAAGCATTTTTGTTAACTTATGCAAAAACTGTGTAGTAAACTTCACCATTTGGCCTTTGTTGCAAAAGAAAATTTTCTTCCAAGAAAATCACCCCTGAAGCTTTCTCAAAAACTGAGGCCCATTTTTATCCTTTTTGAGGTAAAAGTGCACAAACAAAGTCTTGCGTCAAACAGTATAGCGCCAGCTTGTGTCATTCCAGAGCACAAACATGACGCTAGGCTGGTTAGAAGCAAACAAATGCCTTTAATCAGCCTATCGTCATTTCTGGATGCAAAACCATCCATACCACAACTCCTGACTTATAAAAAGACAGGAGTCATGCTTACCACCCCAATAGCCAGCACAGGGGACAAGGGTCCCCTGGGCATGACCATTGCACCCAGTTCCATGGAGAAGAGGTCATTTCAGGGCCCCAAATGGCACTTAAAAAAAATATTTAAAATACTTATGTCTACGTACCTGGAATGGGGTCCCCCTATCCTCTGGTGTGGGTGGGGGTGTTCCTGGGGCTTTTTCATGGTGTTTGACCATGTAAATGGGTCCACAGGTCCCCTAATGCCTGTCCTGACACAGGCGTTAAATAATGGCACTAAGCAGGCTTAGCGACATTATTTAGGCCTGCCTCCCCGTGCACCTTTTTCGCACAGGAGGATAAATAAGGCGCTAGGGACTTTGAGTCATTTTTTGGACTGAATGGCTACCTTGCATCTCATTGACGCAAGGTGGTTTCACTCATCCAAAAAATGACTAACTCCAATATTTTGATGCTAGATGGGTCCAACCCAGACCACTAAACAAAGAATGCATCTGAGGGATGTCACACCCTAAGCATACCTTGCTGAAGCTATGCCCCTGGCCAGCCATCCTGGGCCACTTTGGGCATGGACTACTGTCAGTTTTGACTTACCTGACTGTAGTTATGAGTTCCTGAGATCACTTACTCTATATGTATTGTCACTGCATGTAATGTTCGTCTCTGCCCAAAAAACCTTGATGCTAGAGTTGTCAAACTGGTGTATGTGGGCAGGGCTGCATGATTCTAGTCCTCACCTTTTGAAAATCATTTTAAGTGATTGACAGCCCTGTGTACTAAGCCACAGTTGTAAATTGAGGAGGGCGAGCAGCAGGTGGGGCTTCTCCTCTGGGGTATAGGAATGCTGCCCCATTATAGACCAGTGGCATAAATTAGAAATAAAATCATTTCCCACGCTCAAGAACTACTGGGCTCCCTGACCGCTCCATAGTTGTAGCCTGCAGGACAGGGCATTGTAAAGGCAGTGTTTGCCAATCGGGAAGATTGGCAGTGAATGCTGGCAGGATCCGCTGATATTCAGTCTGAATGTTGGGTTTGATGTCATGAACTGGGTGGATCGGATCTCATCGTTTTCTCTCAGTTACATGCTTCTCACACAGGTAAACACAAACAGAAGCAGGGACTGGATCATTAGGATTTAATGAATCAACTGTGTCCTAGATACAACAACATGAACTGCAATAATTAAGAAGATAAAACATACTAGAAGCAGAACGGTGACAAGAAAAGTGAAACAAGAAATGTCCCACCATACTGTCACTATACAAGATGTATGACTCCTACCTATGCCACTAATGTTCCATGTTGGAGCACAGCCGGATAAAGCACTAATCCACCCTTCAGGACCCCCCAGGAAGACATCCTGTTAGAGAAAAAGTTAATTAATTACATTTTGAAGTATTAAAGAACTAATTAAAGTAAAAAGAGTATTAAGTCAGTTTTGAAATTAATATGTTTAAAAAGTGCAAAGTGTAAATGGCAAAAGATGACACCATAAACAATACATGTTAAATAAGAAAGAATGTTGATTAATGAAGAAATATTTTATAATTATCAGTATATAGATTAATATGAACACTAATGTAATTGAATGATATGATTATTTGGTTTTAATGTAAAATTAAATGTTTTATTAAATATAGGACTACATGAATGGATCTAAAGCTAACTATGTTTTAAAAGCTTGTTCAATGTTTTTATGTCTTAGCAGTTTCTAGAAGCTCAATGTTCATTGTTCACATATTGTTGACCTCACCTAATATGTCAAATGTTTAGTGAAGTAGATTTTCCATATTCTGTGCAGCTCGTATACTGTGGAAAAGTTATGTTCTTCTGTTGTAACATTTCTCTGTCTTTCTGGGAGGAGGTAAAGTGTACCTAGGAACAATAGTCTTCAGCGCTCATATATAACCTGCAACATTGTAGCCTACTGTGGAAACTGGTGACCAGGAGGAGAGAAGATGAGCCAATCGTGAATGGAGAAAATGAAGAAAGATACTTCTGAAATGTGGAGTAAATTCAATTGGTTCTGACCTAAACCACACCCTATAGTCTGA
The DNA here is from genome assembly GCF_031143425.1 of Pleurodeles waltl. Taxonomy (NCBI): domain Eukaryota; kingdom Metazoa; phylum Chordata; class Amphibia; order Caudata; family Salamandridae; genus Pleurodeles; species Pleurodeles waltl. Next base: position 191,779,576 of record NC_090440.1, on the reverse strand, counting down.
CCAATAGAAACTTCACTAGTTGCTTCCTAGGATTTAATATAGGACAGTTGAGATGATACAAGTTCTGTTCCTTGCAGTTCTCAGCCACCTACAGATTTCCTTTTCTAAGTTAGTGTAATGATGTGCTGTGACCTTAGCTTTCTGTTATTGACGGTTCAGATACAATAAGACCAAACATTACTGAACTGTTCCCTTTCAAGCCATTGCCCAATGAAAAAGATCAGAAGATGCTCCACTGATGAAGACATTGCTGCTTGCTGATCCATTTAGGAGAGGTATAACCAAATGTACATTTGTCTTTCTTGCAGATTTTTATGCTTACTCTCTTTAGAAATTCCAACCACTATTTTCGGTTAGCTCCATAGTCGGATGTTTTCCAAATTAATTTTTGCCTTTTTTTTTTTTTTACATGAACCCCAAACATGCTTATCAAATTAGAGTAATAGTTAAGGATGCCAAAATCAAAATCAACTGTTTCATATAATTTGATGGTAAACAATTCATCTGCGATAACTAAATATATTCTGTTTCCATCATTTATCGGTGGTTGTTGTTCTTCTACATTGTGGTTCTTGAATGTTCAATGATAAATATTCTCTCTAGCTTAAGACTCTTCCAAAGGTTTGGTCAGCTTGTATTGTTTCTGTACCTATATTATTTAGTCTTGTGCATGATTTACGTGATCCTAGCATTGTTAATCTAAAGGGCAATAAATGTTTGAACTTTTGCTAATTTGGTGTGGTGATTCATGGCCACATTGGTCATGGTGCGTATAAATTAATGTTTCTAAACTTGATGTTTAATGATTTTATATTGTCAGTGCAGTTTATTAGGATGTTATCACACTCCTATCTGAATCCAAAGATTTGTGTCGACCTCGAAAGGTAATTGATGGTTACCCTATACCTGTCACCTTATAAATAATCAATAAAATATAAGGCTGAACACGCCCACAATTTCCCATACCAGAGTATGACAGAAGTGAAGGAACCTGTTATCTATAGAAACACCATCCCCGCATAGGCCAGGAACTGGTAGTCTAAGGGAGAAGCTGTAACGAAGTCAGATCGCATGCAGTAGCGGTCATCTGGCTGGAAGTTCCCTCTAACATGCAGAGGACAGATTTTTCATAATAAAACAGACAGTGTTCTGAGAAAAGTGTCCGCATGTATAAATGTGTATGTTTCTGTGAAATGTTAGAGATACGTTTTACCACTTGTGCCAGAAATTTTATCTCATTGCAGTCTTGAAGGCAGCACAGAATGAAAGAATGCTAAGAAATGTAAATGCTTTGCTAAGTGAAAGGACTGCAAGATAAAGGAAAATACCACAAATGTGATCATTTCTTAAAGAATAAAATGAAACGTTACTAGGCTGAAGGGCACAGACAGCAGGACTAGATGCTAAAATAATGTGCCCACAAACATCACTAAAATGGCTTCACAATAGCCAGATGGGGAAAAAAAATCTGGTTTTGATATATGGGGATGACCTAATGGTCCACATAAGTGAGCCTAAGACCTCCGTCCCCTGCCTGTTAGACCATCATAGCATACTCCACCTCCTCTACGACCCAGATGAACCCACAAATCTCCTGCCTGTAACCCGGTCGACCCTGCTTGGTTGGCACCAGGTGCTGCAGTGGATTGGGAGGCACGGCATGGCGATTATGCAGCTTTGGGTCCGGTCCTGGTTCAGCCAAACAGTCACGCTTGAAGACTTCTGGGCATGGGACTCCATAGACATTGTCACTGTTGGGGACGTCTTGACAGGCACATCTATTTGCACATTTCAACACCTCGGAGACACTTAAACCATGCACAAGACAACTCTACCACTTTCTACAGCTACAACATGCTCTGGAGGCCTCCCTCGACCGCTCAAAACCCCTTTCCCAACATAACCCTCTAGAAGCACACACCTGCTGGGATCACAACTTAAAAGAAAGGACGTTTCTTGCTTATTGCACTCATTGGTCAACACCCTCCAGAGCTATGACCAAATTGAAGGAGAGATGGGAGGGAGATGTGGGCCCCCTTGGGCCAGGATGACTGGGTGGAAGCCACGTTGGCCACTAGGACATTGGCAATTTTTGAAATAGTACATTGTGTATATCACAGTCCTTCACGGCAGCACAGTATGAGGGGTGATCTATCACTGCAGTGCTGGCAATGTTGGCATACAGCAGCCAACTTTTTACACTTGTTCTGAGAGGCATACCTGTGACAGCTTTTCAGAGTTTGTCAGGACAGTCCAGCCAGACTCAAAGCTAATTCTGTTAGGTCTGGTGAATGCATTTATCGGGGTGAGTGGGGAGTCATCATACCAGGTGTCTGGTTGGGCTGGGCTTTATCATTGCCAAAAGGGACATTGCCCAACACTGGCACTCATGACTAGCCCCGCTATTTCTTTAATGCACCCAGGGGATGGACTATGCCACCGCGGCATAAATATTTGTGTATAAATCTAGGTGATGCCCAGAAAAGCACCAAAAGGTATAGGGAGATTGGTTGGCCTATTTAGAATCCCTTCCATCAGAGGACTAGCTCTTGTGCGACATACTCCTACTGGGCAATGTGGAGTTCGGGATCACTACAGTAAAGTTATTTCAATTGTTGTTTTTCCTGTATGTAACCTGAAAACTAATAAAGGGAGTCACAGAAAAAGAAAGAGTGCACAGTTAGGAGCTGGTAAGACTTCCATAGATTTATATAAATGGCTCTCACTGACTCCTCAAGTGAGAGAGGCGTTCATTTAACAAGGTCATCTGTCACAGAACGAGAGCAGTGTTTAAGAACACCTTCCAGAGTGGATTCCTCTCCATCGTGGATGAAAGGCATATCATCATGCTCTGAATCTCACAAAAAAAACTAATAGCCATGGATGTCTGCTCACCATCCCGACTCTGAGCGAATGACAATCTCCCCATGCCTAAGAAAACCAATGCAACCTGGTGTAATGTAACTGGTTTTCATGTAAGGTGCTCATACGCCCTTTGTCTGAGTTTGCACAATTATGAAAGTGCAAAAACACCCAAAAATGCTGCAGTCTGATGTCTCCTTCAACACCCTTTGACTTCAGCCATGCAATATATTAGGTTGTCAACCATTGTGCAAGATTATGGGGGATGGAATCCAAGGCACTGCTTCTACTATACTTTTCACAATGGCTCATCCTCACTTTGCAGTCAGTACTGATTCCTCCTGTCCACTGTATTCCTTGAATCCTTTAAAAAAAAAAAAAAACAGCAGTATACGTACAAGATTCACGTATTCAGTTTCTCACTTCGCTGATCTTGGAATGATGAAAGGCTGGGAAGACATTGCGCAAAATGGTCCCTAAATGCCTATACCTCCCTCCCATTTTAGATCAAAGGGTAATGCTCTCTTGCCACATGTTAAAGCATAGGCAGCAGGTGGAAGCCACATGAAGAGGGCAAAAAAAATGACAGGGAGCTTCTTCGAAAGATCTTCATGCGTATTGATGATCTCCTGTTTACCAACCAGATGCAGTAAAATAATTAAAAACCTTACAAATTGCACACTACAGTAAGTGTTGAAAATCTATAATATTTAATGCAGTAAGACAGGACAGTTTTATTGTGTACTAACATATTGCAATACTAAATATTCACAATTGCTTCATAAATCCTTTTGCACTGACGTCCATTAGAAATTGCTTTAAAATGCAGTTTCTCAATTTTTTTGGGGGGGTGCCTCCCCCCTACCACACCCTTCTCTCCTTATATTAGTCAGGCTTGCTTGCTATGTAAGCTACAACTACTTTTACGCCCCCCCCACTCTGAAATCTCACCAGCCGTTAATGGTGAGCAGACAATTTAATAGGGCAGGCCGAGCCACAGCCCAGTCATGGGTCTGTCTTGGCTTTACGAGTTGGTACATGAATTGAGCAATGAAAACGTTTGGCATGTATATTATCCAAAAAGCAATGTAAAAATATTATATTAAAATATCTTCAAAATAAATAAGTATTTAACATTAAGTGTTTTACCTTAGTACATCACATTACATCACGGCAAAGACAGGCATTTATTAATACTGATAGGTTTAAAAAAAAATAATGGCTCACCCTACAAAGTGACAATGCCATTTGTAAAGTAGAAAGCAAGCCAGTATTCATGTAAGCAATAAACGTGGCCTAGATTCTTATTAAAGATGGAGCAACATTACAGCCTACTACATCAAATATATGAGGTGCTTGTACAGTGCACATCCTGGACTCCAGTATTTAAGATTGTACTCATCTGTGACAGAGAAAAAGGGAGGCTATGTTAAATAAAATATTTGCCTCAGAACACACAATTTGGACAAGCAGGTAAGCTGGTATTCATTTAAGGTTATGTGGTTGAACATTCTGAAATTCACCTACTAGATAGACATGTGATTCTCTTTCTTCCCCTTTACACAAAAGGTCACTGTTTTGTTTTTAAGTCAAGCCTACAGGCAGAGTGCATGTGCTGCCATTTGAGGAGGATCTATTAGGTCAAAAATAAAAAACCCTCTAAAAAAAAAAAAATATGACTAATCAAAAAAGGTGTTTTTGGACCTGCCCATTACTTACCAATCTTTGGCACCGTTTTCACTCTTCTTTGCTACCGCCTTATTTAGCAGTGTGTGTGAGGCATCACTTCCTTTTCTTTGTGTTGAATATGGATCAAGTACAGATTGATTTATCTTAATTATTCTGCGTCTGCTGCTCGCTCTATGAGGCACTATTTCTTCTTTTATTTAGCATTCTCAGGTCTATCTTCGAAGATCTGTTGTATATACTTTAGTATATACTTCTTTGTGGGGCACTGCTTTTCATTTGTTTGTTTCAGTGTCCTTTAAAAATCCTTGCTTGCTAGTGATCCCTCTTTGTCGCTCCTTTTCGTCTTCCATTTACTCACACAAAGCAGGGACCAATTACTGTATCTTAAAGTGCAGATTTTTGCCTGAGCGCAAGAAAAGTTGAGGCAGTGAGTGTGGCTTGGGCCTGGTTGCAGAGAGGCTGGGAAGAGCCACGGGGATAGCTGGCAATGTCCGCTCACTGCATGCAGTGCTCAAGAGTTAGCTGCCGCTTGAGAGGATGTAGATCACATCTGCTAGACAGCGTGCTTGTTATGGATTAAAGGTGCTGCTTGTGTGTGAGGTTTGCCATTAATTGCTAAATGGTACAATCCTGTTCTATGTTGCACCTACTAAGAGGCGAACCCTCTGATCCGTGGTTGTAAAATACCTACTGTTATTTTTAGTGAGGGTGTGGTAGGTGGTGTCGTGGCATTGTTTAAATGTATCAAACAATTATAATGAAATTGTTTTTATTTTTGTGAGACGTCATTAACATGTCTTTCGTCAAGTCTTCGAGGAGCCTGTCCTTGGTGGTATTTCAGACTTCACCGCTGGTGCGTTGTTAATACTGCAGTACAGTGTTTGGGAGATGTATGTTGAAGTGCGGCTGCTCGAGGGGTGGGGAGGACAGTGAGTGCCATGCTCCTGCGTGAGAGGATTGTCACATAGGCTCTCATTATCCTAATGAGACTACTGGATTTTGAGTGGCAAGATCGTTCACAGTGTAGGGGACTAAGTCTGACCCACGATGAAGGACCCTTGTCACTCTAAATCCGGGTTTTGCTCTGGCTAACTAGCAGTGCCTCATCTCTCCCAGAGGGAAGAGAATTGGGCAGCCGAGCGCATGACATCTTAGTACTTCCCAGGGAAGTCGTGGTCACTCAGGTCACAACCGGTTCGGTTCTCCCATACACAGTACGGTCTTGTATATAAATGACAAAGGCAGTATAAGTTTTAAAGATTGGTTTAATAAAACGACTGCCTTTTAGATAGCAAAGCGTGAGCTGCAATAACCAGAACACAACACAAAACAGTAGGATTAAAATAGTAACGATGAGAGGGAAGCACAAGAATAAGGCTATCATAGTGCAACCAGGTTACGTTCTCTCTAAGTTATATTCTGAGCACAGCGTGTAAAGCTCTAAGCCTGCCTTTCAGGTTCCCCCAGGAGGACATCAACCCTCATACCTGAGCAAAGGCCTGTGATCTGCATCAGCATCTGCAACGGGGCAGTCAGCATCTAGTAGTAGGCTCCTGGTCGGAATCTCCCTCTGACTTGTACTAGGACTAGAAGGTGTTTTTATAACTAACATGCAGATGTTATAAGAAAATGTCCCTACGTAAGGATGCGTTCTTTCTACAAACACTAAAGAATAAACTTCTACCAGCAATGTACCAGACTGTATCCTTGACTGAAGCACAGGGTGAGCAAGAATGCATTGTTTGAGAACACAGTGCTGAACTAAGCTAAACAGTGTGATAGAAGGAAATAAAACTAGACCGTAAAACTGGTTATTGTAAAATAACAGCGCGAAGTTGAATACAATGTATCTAGGGCAAAGTGCACAGAGGCCTAATATGTTAACCTAACGTGCATGAAGCTATATTAAAAATGGCTACACTACAGGATGACCTGGATAATGTGTGGGGGATACAATGTACTCTTCTTGAAGTATTTATACTTTGTTGCGTTATACAGTTCTACATTTTAAAGTTTGACGTTAAAGGCCAGGATTCACCCTACACGCTGCGCAGCTCCTCCGGTCTGCCTCCATGCCCCCAGCCCCATCCTCGCTGTGAGTTCGAGACCCTCCACCACCCACAGGCACCCACCTGCGCCTCATCCCTGGTGTCTAGTGGTTGCTGTAAGTATTGTGTGTCTGTCCTGTAACTTGTCAGTGTGTTAATTGTGCCGTCTTTCCTCTTTTTGTGCCTTTTCTGTTCCCTGACTGTAGTGTGACCCTCCTATTCTTTTTTGCCTTTCGTCGTCTTTTTTGGCCTTTCCTAGTCTTTTGTGGCCATCTTCGCCGAATTTCCGACTCATCCCGCTCTCCCCGCTACCGGCACTGCGTCCCCGCCCCCCTCACACCTCCATTTGCCCACCACTCCCCACCTCCAGCCTCCCAGCTGCTCCTCCCTCCCACCTCCCCTTCTTAATGGCTGCCACACCAGAGGCAGGCCCGTACGCACCTAGCGCCGGTGCCCCTGTCCCACGCACACCCCATGCCGCCAGATGCCTTAACACCGCAGAAGAACTCCACACACTCAACCCTGGCCGCCCCACCGACTGGATCCAGACCTCCCCTAGGTACACCCATGGACCCTTCTCATGCCGGACGTGCAATTTCACCTGCGCTCAAGCCACCAAGCACCACAACAACGCCACCCATAACCACCTCAGCTGCATCCTCCTCAACACCTGCTCCGTCCACAAGCATGCCAAACTCTGGGACCTGCTCACATCAACCTCCCCAGACATCGCCTTGCTCACCGAAACCTGTATGAACCCCTCCTCAGAACCCGACATCGCCATAGCCATCCCGAAGGGCTACAAAATCACCCGAAGAGATTGCACCAACAAACCAGGAGGAGGAATCGCCACAGTCCACAGGAGCTCCATCAGGATCTCAACCGACACCCACGACGCCCTAGATGCTGCTGAACACCTGCACTTCCAGATTTACGTCAACACCAACACCACCCTGAGAGGAACCCTCGTCTACAGAACCCCCCACCCACAAATCTGCGACGCCATCGTGGACACAATCAGCACCCACACGCTCGCCTCCATGGACTACATGCTCCTCGGTGACCTGAATTTTCACCTGGAGAACACCGCCGACATCTCCTCAGCCCTACTGGACAACCTCGCCAACCTCTGCCTCCAGCAACTCATTACAACACCCACCCACTCAGCCGGCCACACACTCGACACCATCTCCTCCACCAGCAGCCCCATCACCTTCACCCACACCACCTAACTCCACTGGACCGACCACCGCTGTGTCCATTTCTCCTTCCAGAAACCCACCGCCCACCACCAACAGCACTGGACCCCTCACCGCAAGTGGAACAAGCTCTCCGAGGACCAACTGATCTCTACCCTTGCCTCGCCCCCCCAACACCAGCGACCCAAAAACCGCTGCCCTCAAGCAATGGCTCGACTGTGCCAACACCCTCGCTCCACTTAGAAAAACCACGAATAACCGCAACAGCAAGAAAGCTCCCTGGTTTACTGCAGACCTTCAGGCCTCCAAGCGGGAATGCCAGAAAGCTGAGAAGATCTGATGCCAAGATCAAACAGAAAGCAACCACACCACCCTCTTATCCGCCATCCGCAAACATCACCAGCTCACCCGGACCACCAAAAGATCTTTCTACAAAGAATGAATTCACAACAATGCACACAACAGCAAGGAGTTCTTCAGCATCATCGAGGAACTCACCAACCCCAAGTCCTCATCTGCCAACCCCCAACACTCGCAAGACCTCTGCGACTCCCTTGCCACCTTTTTTCACCACAAGATCAGAGACATCCATGGCAGCTTCGCACCACAATCCCCCACCACCACCACCACCGCCGACCACAACGCACCCATCCACACCAGCATCATGAGTGCCTGGACCCACACCAACGACGAGTAAACCACCAAGACCATGAGCACCATCCACTCCGGTTCACCCGCCAACCCCTGCCCTCACCAGGTCTTCAATAAAGCCAGCCAAATCATTGCTCCCCAGCTTCGGACCATCATCAACAGCTCCTTCGAGACCGCCATCTTCCCTGAGAGCTGGAAACACGCCGAAGTCAATGCCCTGCTCAAAAAGCCCACAGCTGACCCCAAAGACCTTAAAAACTACTGGCCCATCTCCCTACTCCCCTTCCCTGCGAAGGTCATCGAGAAGATAGTCAACAGCCAACTATCTCGCTTCCTGGAGGACAACAGCCTACTCAACATATCCCAGTCTGGCTTCCACAAGAAGCGCAGCACCAAGACTGCCCTTATTGCTGCCACCGACAACATCAGGAGCAGGCTCGACAAAGGTGAAACCGTTGCCCTCATCCTCCTTGGCCTTTTCACAGCCTTCGACACCATTTGTCACCACACACTTCACACATGCCTCCACAACGCTGGAATCCACCACAGAGCCCTGAATTGGCTCACATCCTTCCTCTCTGGCAGAACCCAAAGAATCTGCTTCCCCCCTGTTCCTGTCAATGCCACCAAAACCATCTGCGGAGTCCCCCAGGGATCCTCACTCAGCCCCACCCTCTTCAATGTCTACATGGCACCACTCACCAACATCGTCCGATCCCACGGCCTCAACATAGTCTCCTACGTGAATGACACTCAGCTGATCCTCTCTCTCACGAAAGACCCAGCCCAACCGCCAAGACCAACCGCCACACCGGACTTCTCGCCATCGCCAACTGGATGGAGGCAAGCCGCCTCAAACTGAACTCGGAGAAGACCGAGATATTCATCTTCGGCTCCAACAAAGCAGCATGGGACGACTCCTGGGGGCCTGCCACTCTGGGAGCCGCCCCAGCACCCACCACCCATGCACACAACCTTGGCTTCATACTTGACTCATCGCTCACTGTGACCTAGCAAGTCAACGCCATCTTTTACTCATGTTTTAACACCCTTCACATGCTTCACAAGACATTCACATGGATCCCCATTGAAACCAGAACAGTCACCCACACCCTAGTCAGCAGCAGACTGGACTACCGCAACGCTCTACGCGGGAACAACGGCCAAGCTCCAGAGAAAACATCAGCGCATCCAGAACGCCTCAGCGCGACTCATCCTCAACCTCCCTCGCCACAAACATCTCAGCCAACCTCCGAAACCTCCACTGGCTCTCCGTCAACAAAGGGATCATCTTCAAACTCCTGACCCACGCTCACAAGGCTCTCCACCACACCGGACCCACCTACCTCAACGAGCGTCTTAACTTCCACATCCTGACATGCATATCAATATACGGGAGATAAGGTTGAAATAATCATTAATTGCATGAATGATATCCATGCACGTTTAACTGCATGCTCCAATTCCACTGATCACCAGACTAATTAAATGAGGTCTCCCATTGACCTTAATCTACCTTTTCTGTATTATTTCGTAGCCTTGAGAAAGCCCCAGGTGAAATTACCGCAGGGGGCAAAACACGTGTTGGCTATCACAACTGTCTCCCTACCATTGGACTGTGGCATTTGATGGACAAACAGTCCAAAACTGGATATCATTCATGCAATTCACATCCCGACATGGCAGCACCGCTCCACCAACCTCGCTACAGTCTCCCGCGTCCACCATACCACAGCCGCCAGCAGATCCTTCTCCAACCTTTCCGCCAAAACGTGGCACTCCCTCCCAATCAACCTATATCTGACCCAGGACCTCCTGACCTTCAGGAAGCGCCTCAAGACCTGGCTATTCGAGGAGTAGCACCCTCCCCCAGTGCCTTGAGACCCTATCGGGTGAGCAGCATGCTTAAATTACTGATTGAAGCCTATAAAGCTCCATGCGTTTTTGTGTGTGTGATGAGAGAAGGGGCGTATAACTGCTGCTCGTCCTTTGTTTGCCACAAACAAGGTAAAGTTGCTCTTTTTCACTAACATTTCAAACTAGCATTCTTTCAAATGGATGTCATTTTATAGAAAACGCTGGTTCATGCTCCCCACCTGCATTATAACATGTCATTCACTGCCCCGCTCCCCCACTAGGCTGGTAACGGGCCTGAGATGTGGAATACTCCTAACTTCCAAACTGCAGTAAAAGTTGACAGCTGAGCCTGGCTTTCAAGTAAACGGGCTGTATGACTGTCTATATCACTTGCAGAAACAATAATCCTTTAAGGTCTGAACAACATATCACGTTTTCTGAGGCAAAATACATATAGTTACCCACCGAACCTGGCCCCGCCTTTCAAAAGTGCCAATCCTGTTGCTGAGGCTGTTAAACTGGCAAGGGTCCATGGTAGGTGTTTATATGGCGACAGTTTCACTCTTTCCCAGTATGTGAGTTAATTGGTCCTTCTTATTTTATTCCGTATAACGTGTTTGTCTTCCAGGGTCAGTCTCATCTCATTTTATTCCCAGGGTGTAATTTCACTCTCTTTCACACTCAGTGTGTAGTAATTGTATATCTCTTCAATCCCAGGTGGCACAGAACCCTTAATTACATGTTACCTTGCTAAACACTTATAGGGTCGCAAAGTGAGACCTATTGTCTATGCCAATGCTAGTTATATAGCGCAAACTCGACCTGAAGTTTTTGCCACGCTTTCCATGAGCACCAGTTATTATTTTTTTTAGGCACCGGGTGATAAAGTTATTTGCCCAGAATGAGTGTTGAGGCGACACAGACTCGGACCTGGCTCTTAGCAGAAGCTTTGCGTCTGCATGAGTACTCGCTATATCTGCAGACCACGGAGACCTGATGTCAGAGAAGCATTTCCTGCTTTCCATTGTTCTAGACATCCAAATCTCGAGCCTATGAACCGCAAACTATTTTAAGTGGGAGGGCGGGCTTGGAGACTCATGTTAGACCTCAGTTGATCCTCCATGTCCTACAGGAGGACACTAGGGGCCATATGTACGAACACATTTTCCCATTGACACAGAATGGGAAAAACCCTTTGGTACATCTAGCCCCAGGTAACAGTAGTTTTAATATGTTAATTCAAATACTAGAACTCTTGAAAAAGAAGCATGCTGGCTCGGCACAGCCGTACTCTTCCATACACCATCTCAGGCGCAGTTGCTACGGTAAACTGCTAAAGAAAAGTAAACCAAATCAATGCGTGGCTCAGCACTGCTGCTCTGATAACTTCAAACATACTGCATCATCCCCTCTACAGTGGTATGAGCGCCCAAAAATACACAGGCAAGGTGTGTTGCCTTGCTCCATTGCACTATAACACCATAAGTAACTTCAAAATAAAAACGTACCGATAGGCATAGTCCATGCGAAGAGAAAGAAAACAAGCATTGGCAAAGCCTGTGGATTTCACCTATGCAAGAGCTATTGGCTGTCTCAATGTGTTTTAGCTATGTTTCACATCAACGCGGCTTCTGTACAACACGGCTAAACGAAACCTTGACAAAGCCTATAGCTCCTGCATAGGAAAGACATTGGCTTTGTCAATGCTTGTTCATTCATGGGTCACGGAGATAAATAGCAACACAGATAACAGACTAAATCCAGCCACCAAGCCAAGAATGCATTTATTTGGGGGTGTCACCCCCAAATGCCATCCCCCCCTTAAAGCTACACCCTTAGTCACTGTTTGCAGGCAAGTCTGGTGCTAGCAAAGGCAGTGGCGGGCCATGGTTTCATAAGAAAACGTTTGTCAACCGACATTTGTTAAAGGAAATTACTGTACTTAAAAGGAGACGTTTCCATCCATGTACAGGGCTTTTTCGCGATGGAAGCTCCATTGTACAAAATTTACATTTCAATTGAGTGATGAAACTGTAGAGGAGACCAACCAATAATGAAATTTGCCTTTGTTACCACAAAAAGCATTCAAATTAAGTTTAGGTTTGCCTGTACTGGATACCAAACCTGCTAAGTATTATTGTGATTTTTTTTGAGGATTTATGTCAGACTAAATTCGGATTGACTGGCGTGACCATTTAGTGCATTGTAAATACATGTACCCAAATTGTTGTGAAGGGACAGCATTAATTTACAAGCACTGCAGGAGCTTAGCAGCATTTAGGACGCCTTTTGCCAACAGTGTCAAAACCAGACAGACACAAGCATATCCTATGGAGTACAGAAAAAAGTCTATATGAGGTCAGGATTTTCTGAGTCATGTTTTGAGTTAGTGCTTGGTTGCTAATGGAAAGCAATATGGGCCAGATGTACGAAAATGAAATTTTGCATTTCTTAAATACCTATTTTATGGAAATAACTATTTAAGAAATGCAAAATACTATGTACAAAGAAATTCCATTGCATTTAAGTCAATGGGCTGATTTTGCATGTCCTAAGTAACAATTTCTTAAAAATAGGGGTGTACCTGTAGAATACACATACACCTAAGGGGCATGTGTGTGCTCTATTACAATTAAAAAAAAAAAAATTAATTGCACCTGTTACCACTGACTTCAAGTCGGTGGTAATTGCATCTTCAAAATGCCCAAATCGCATTTTGGAAATGCATGGTACAACAGAATAGGAAATGTAAATAGGAAATCCCTATTTGCATTTCCTTTTCTGGGAATCACAAATTGCGATTTCTACAGGGTAGAAATGGCAATTCGGGATTCCTTAAAGGGCTATGTACATTAGAAAATTCCAGTTTACATTTCTTAACGGCCTTAAATACTGTTTCAGACCTTTAAGAAGTGCAAACAGGCTTCGTACATCTGGCCCCAAGTTATCGGTATTGCCTTTAGTGCTATGCTGGTGTCAACAATTTAATTCTTGCTTTCCTGGCCTGGTGTACATGTTGTTGCCATTCTTTATTATTAGTCAATCAAATATTAAATGCAAAAATCACCACATGCATTGATTCATTGTTAATGTAAGATTTCAAAGGGAGTCACCCTGGATAGTTATCAATGGCAATGAATTTTTTTAGGAGAGTGTGGTATCATATAAAAACATTTGGGTGACCACGTCCCTGTCCTGTGAGTTTGCCACAAAATAGCTGAGCTGGGAATGTTTCTTTCCTTGTTTACTTTATGCAACAATAGAAGACATACATACTTTAGACAATTCATAATACAGTGCAAGCTGCCAAAATACAGGTACTTAAATCAACAAGTCATGCTACATGCATACATATGATCCCACACACCTCAGAAGACCTTTGCAACAAACTCAGAATTCTTCTGTAACAAAACCACCCACTATATACAGCAACTTTGATCCTTAACCAGACTCTTCACAACTCAACTTCAGATCACGGCTTATGAATGAACCCTGATCTGCCATCACCACCATAGAAATTGCTGCTACCATGAAGGCCATCCATTCAGGGCTTCATCTGATCCTTGCCCCCATTATGCCTTCAAAGGACTCCTAACAATCGTTGAAGACTAACATTCATCCTCAATGCCTCCATTGAGCCAGCCACATTTGCTAGGACACCTGGAAACATGCCACCATCATGCCCCTACGCAAACCATTCCCTGACCAACACACACTTTCCAGATACAGACCCTTCTCCCTCCTAACGTACCTGGCAAGTGTTTGAGAAACTAATCAACCAATGCCTCACCGACCACCTCAGCAGCCATCAGCTCCTGGACACCACTCAGTCTAGGTTCTGGTCCAATTACAGTATGGAAACAGCACTCATCGCCACCACAGATGACATCCACACGATCCTTGATGGAGGAAAGCCAGTAGACTCATTCTCCTGGACATCTCTGCAGCAGTTTACATGATCTCACACGCCTGCACGAGATTGGCATCCAAGGACCCACTCAGCTGGATCTACTCCCTAAGAGATAGAACACAACATGTCAGCATGGCATTTTACTCCTCATAAGCCCAGAAGCCCACCTGCAGAGTGCCCCCAATGGTTATCGCTCTGCCCCATTCTCTTCTACTCATATATGATGCCTCTGGCCAATGTCATCCACTCACACATCAACAACCTCTCTGATACAGACAACATGCAACTTATACTCTCCATCTCTGATAAGCCCCCCGCACAAGAAACAAGTTCACTGGTTGCATGACCGAAGATGCTAGCTGGATGAAAACCAACTGTCTTGGGCTCAACACATACATGACTGAAGTAGTGATATTCAGCAAAACCCCTCATCATGTTACTCCAACTGGTGGCTAGCTGAACTTTGACCCACATCAGGAACCACAGAATTACTGATGGCAAACTGGACCCTGAAGATGCTGAGGAAGATCTTCAAATGAGACTGCTCCCATGCAACACTAGAAAATGTGTCACTCATGCCCTAGTCACCAGCAAGTTGGACTATGGGAACACCCTCTAAACCTGGAACATCAAGCAACTCCCTAGAAGACTACAAACCATCAAAGAAATAATAATAATAATCGGCAGCCAGACTAATCCTCAACCTCCCACACAGAACTACATCACACCACACCTGGGAACTAGACTGGCCCCCGATATACACATGCGCTCAATTCAAACTCCCCACACACACACACACACACACACACACACACACACTCTGAAGGCATTACACAACTCAGGTCCCACCTACCTGAACAGTCAACTCACCCAACTACACAGGCACCTTCACAGAACTACTTGCATACATTACAAACCTATACAGAACCTGATCAGGAATGGTATTCTCTTACATTGCTCCTAAAGCAAGGAATGACCTCCCACTCCACATCAGAGCCTCCTCCTCTCTTCTTGAATTCTGCAGGAAGCTGAAGATCTGGCTTTGCAATTAATTAACCAACAGGCAAGGCTAGGCTAGGCACACATACCTTCCCTCATTGCCAGGAACATTCAGAGATGTTTAAATCCAAAATATTTATTTATGTCTTTTCACAGCACAATATTCTTACAGTATAACATTTGTTTTTTGTAATTATACAAAGCAAAATTGAGACAGTTATATTAAGATTTCAGACCATTCATTTAAATTCTCTAAACACCCAACTCCTCCTAAAAGATGAACTGCAGGAGGTGTAGGGCAGAGAAAAGGAAAAACGAACAAGTGTAGAAAAGTTATGAGTGAAAGAATGTCCTATATGAGATAAACATATTAAAACAAAGAGCCCTGGGTTCTCTTCAACAGCATAGAGGCTATAGTGAGGTCAGAACACAGCAGCTGAGCACAGCCTCCAACTTCAGATTCCACAGATACTCTGCAAAAAAAAAACTCGACCTGGCGCACAAAGACATCACAAAAGAGCCAGCCCATAGATGTATTTGTACAATGAAACTGGGTTACGAGCAAGGCACAGGACGGCGGCATATTCAGAGAATAAATTCAACACTGGAGGCTACTCACCAGCGTTCAATTATTTCTGATGGGCACATCACTTTTTCCTTTGTCTTGCAGTCACCACAATCATTCGGTAGGCTCCATAAAGCTTAGACCCCATAAAGTTTTCGACCAGCACACAGTTTATAAGGACCGACAAGTGCACTATCAGTTTCAACATTCAACCATTTAATGCCCTGTGTGCAACACAGATCTACCAGTGTGTAGAAACAGTCAACTGTTTTTAATAGTGACTGGATGAGGCCTACTCTAATGACAATAAGCACATTCTCTGCCACAACCCTGTGAAGGTGAAAGATAAAAGAAAGGAAGAAATTACACAAGGCAGTGCACATTTAAAAACAGATCACATATGTTTGCAAAATTAACATGGATGTTGTGGTGGTTGTTTCCCAAATTGTCCAACGTTCAAAAAAGCCAGAATGGTAGTACCCAACAAAACCCTGCTGGGAAGACCTTCCCACCACAACAAAATACAATGAAACTACACTGGAATCCCTTGTTCCACATGAATTCATGCCTTACAGTTGTTGGGACACTGGACAAATGAATGCAACTGCTTTCAGAAACCAGGGCATTCTGGTGGTGAGACAGCAGCAGCCAGAGTATTGCTGGAGCTAGGATACTAAGGGCTGTTCTCAAAAAGGTAATAGATGTGTGTGTGTGTGTGAGACCACATGAAAATCAGAATGGAATTGATACCATTCGGAACACAAAAGACCCCAAATCAAGCCAATCACAGTGCTCACCTCTCCTTCTTGGGCAGCGTCAGCATGCAACAAGGGAACTCCCAGGAACTAATGTAGGTGCATCAGTCACAAACAGAGAAAGACAAACAGCAATTAAAGTGGGATATGCCATTCTGGCAGAGATAAATGAGTTTGCATTTTGTATCCCAATGCGATAATGTTTTTACTGAGTCAATATATTCGAGGGGCGATTTGAGTTTGAATGCCCAGCTCTTAAGACGGAGACCTCCGTGGTTCACTATTAAAAGACAATCCTTTGAAAAGTATATATGTTGAGAAATATGGAGGAAACAACTTGGTTACTGGTATTGAAGGTCACCGTGACCAATAAAGAGTTACATGCTCTGGACATATATTCTGTGAAAATAGGGTAGTTTATCATGGTTAAGGCAACTCATGTTTGTGGATTTGTAGGATCACATGATCAGCTGTAAAACTGTTGAGATTTGGATTTCAGTGTTTATACTTAAAAACAAACAAAAAAAAAAACAAAGATAGAGGAAATGGTGCCTTTCTAAAATAAAAGCGTTCACTGATTGTGTTCTTTCCACAGCTTTTACCCTCGTAGAATGATCAAGTTGCCAAACAAGGGGGTTGGTGATGATTTTCTGTAAGTTGTTCTTTGGAATTGGTGAAGTGGTCTCTTAAAAAATGGATTTCTTTTGATCAAAGGAACTTCACTTTTGTTTGAACTCTATACATATACCTCGGAGTGCAAAGGAGATGTGAAGGAAAACGGCCGGGAATATACGTGTATGCAATGCGTTCTAGGTTCGTGTCCGATGGCGGAGGTCTTGCCTACTGTAGCAAGCCAGGCTCCCCCAGGCTTCCCAGGCTCTGTCAACATTCAGAAGTGCTTTGTGAGCAATAGCAGGCATCTCTGCAACCATTTCAGTCCTAGATGGCAAAAAGTATATAAAAAAAAAAAATTACCATCTCTTTAGGCCAATACAAGATCACAACCATATCTCACACGAAACCAGGGTTAGTAGACTGTATGCTCAAAAACTCAAATGGCAAATTAAAAGCAGATAGCAAACCTATGATTTCATTGTTTTCTGCATTTTGGATTTTTCTCTGGGGGCAGTCACCATGCCAGCCTACAGGGAGTATGTTAGATTCTTAGGCATGCTTTGCAAATCAGCTCAATAACCCTGAACAGGACAAAGCATGTGCATAAGAATGACAGGAATAAGTACAATAGTTAAAACTTCCACTTCAGACTTTGATCCACACAAATACCAAAGAACCTCAACTCTATTGCATCCTAAAGCCTCTTGATTTTGGCAACAGCAAGTAGAAGACTTAAAAGCCTCAATATTAATGAGGCACACAGAAACTCAGGATGAAACATTGCACAGACATGAAATTAAATTTACCTGTTAGTCCTAAAAGGCAACAAGAGCTAACTATATACTCTCACAAGAGCCCATCTAACTTCCAAAATTCAAATTAAATTTGGGGACGATAATAAAGATGAAAGGGTGACCGACTCACACCCCTACCCGGTTATATTCTCTACGTTTTACCCTGAGGAGAACATTTAAGATGGTTTGGTGTACACAGACTTTAAATATTTTGAAACTTGCAGATGCAACCTATTCTCCGCACTTTGGGTTTGAGCGAGTTTCATCATTAAGGAACACTTGCATAGCACTTGAAGTCAAGGACTAGTAAGCCCACAGAGGGACAAATCAAAGGATATTGAATGATTCACATTTCCATACAGCCAGGGGCTGGGCAATGAAAGGGGCAGGGACCTGTGCAGACTACTGCTTCTGTAAAAGGCACTTCTGCCCCTTCCACATTTGATTAATTTTACTTTGTTTTTGGTAAAGGCAAAAATAAAAGAATAGGCTTGCCGAGGCCCCTGATGTCCTGGGGTCTTTCCACGCTCCTTAATTGACATCTACTACTCAGAGGCTTAAATAACAGCTTTAAAGCCACTACTGTGCAAAGGTTTCAAGCTGTTATCCCTCCAGTATTGATATTGGCTACTCAATGAGTGACCTTGTGAGTTTGCAGGTCTGCAGAGTTCTGTCGATATGGTGTGGAGAACCTCTCAAGAAACACTGGGTCCTCTACATAGGAATGTGGGATATTTCATGGTGTGTTTGATATCCTTACAGAGCTATCAATCTTTTCAACGGAAACTGTATTTAATTACTTTATTTATTACATATTGATAACAGCTACTAATAAAGCATCTTAGCACATGCAAGAATTCTCCAGAAAGTACAAATGGAAGAGGTTAAACCTTTGGAACCAGAAACGTTGTCAGGCAATTTGGAAATTGTAAAAAGTAGATAACTGAGTTCGGAGGGAAGAGAATTCCAGGCCTTTTCCACGCTGTCTGATGTGATTCATCCACCACACCAGTCTTTGAGAAAGAAGGAACTGTTAACAAATTTGCTGATTTTGGTCAGAGAGAGATGGCTAGAACTCATGGTTTAAGAAGCTTTGCACTTAATGTGCCTTGTTAGGAGTGCACAAAATAGTATTGTGGCATAACACAAGTTTGAAAAAGACATTGATCCTTAATGGTAAGCCAATGTAAGGATTTCAGCTGCTCCATCATATGTGCACATTTAATCAGCCCCAAACACATGCTAACCTGCTGCATTCAGAACACGCTTAAGTCTAGCAACTGGAGAATTAGGAAGTCTGAGGACAAGGGAATTACAGTAGTCAATGCGATTGAGGATAAGGACCACTGATTTTGCATTGGGTTCCAGCAGAAAAAGAAGGAAGTTTTCATCAATATTTGTAGCATCTGAAAGCAACCAAAAGCAACTAAATGAAAGCTTATGAATATATCATTTGTAAATAACTCTTTATTATAGGTGATCCCTAAATTGTTTTCACTGAGCTTGCAATGTCTAGGGTTGGTCCAAGATGTTCTGCCCACAAGAATACTGAGTGACAAGAAGAGTTCAGAACAGTAATATTTTAGTTTGTCTGCATTGAGGCAAATAAAGTTAGTTGTTACTTGAATTCATAAGATCGACCAGACAGCCTTTCAACTTGATGGCACGAGTGCCCTCTAAAGATTGAGGCACACAATCAGCTGTGTTATCAGCATACAAAATAGAACAGATAAAGTGTAGTAGCTCCCAAGGGGATCCCATATATTTTGAACATCACTGGGCTAAAAGCCAAGCCCGGAGGTACGCTGCAGTTGAGTCTTCTAGATTCTGACATAAGTGATTTCAAAGTCAGTTTGAAGTCAAAGAAAAACGGACAAAAAAGGTAGAGCCATTTAAGATTTATAGAATGGGAATATACTTCTAAAACTAAAAATATTTTGTTACTATATGAGGCCTGTTAGAAATTAGGTCTTCGGTTGGCAGTCAGGTTACCCCCTGTCCAAGCAAGGACCCTCACTCTAGTCAGGGTAAAGGAAAATCACCCTCAGCTAACGCCCGCTCACCCCCTTGGTAGCTTGGCACGAGCAGGCAGGCTTAACTTCAGAGTGCTAGGTGTAAAGTATTTGTACCAACACACACAGTAACTTAATGAAAACACTACAAAAATAACAGGTTTAGAAAAATAGAAAATATTTATCTAAACAAAAGACCAGAACGACAAAAATCCAACATACACAAGTCAAGTTATTAATTAAAAAGCAAAAAGTCTTACATCCTTGAGAAAACAGGTAAAACACTTAGCATTGAAAAGTACCTGGGTAGCGTCAAAATAACACGCATGGGCGAGTGTGCAGCAAAAAAGGTAAGCGGTGTGCCGGGTTTCTAACCCGCAAGCAAGATCATGCGTTGTTTCTCCTTCTCGGGTCGGCGTGCGTCGTTTTTCCTCCCTGCAGGGGATCGATGCATTGAACCGGGCAGCCCTCAGGTCCAGGCAGGCATTGCATCGCTTTTCCGCGCCTAGCAAGGTTTGCGTCAAAATTCCTGCTGCACAGTACCCACAAAACCACGCAATGTGGGTTGCGACATTAACAGCCTCCGTCAGCAGGTGTTGGGTGTCATTGTTCCAGATACATGCGTCGATTTTCCAGCCAGGGTGCCGGGGAAGCACCGATTTCTGCTGCGAAGCCAGCAGCGTGTCGTTTTTCAGCCACTTCTTGAAAGATGCATCGATATTTTCCCCACACTGCAGTCTGTGTGTGGATTTTCAGTCTTGGTCTGTCAGCTTCACCTTCCAAGGCCACAGGAACTGGATTGGGCACCACTTAGCAGGGGCAGGGGTCTAAGCAGAGAGTCCAAGTGCTGGCAGGGGAAGTCTTTGATGGCCCTGAGACTTCAACAGGAGGCAAGCTCAGGACATGCCCTTGGAGATTTCTTCACAAGCAGGAAGGCACACAAAGTCCAGTCTTTATCCCCTGGTAGCCAGGCAGAAGCAGCAACTGCAGGATAGCTACACGAAGGACAGTCTCAGGCAGGGCAGTGCTTCTCCTCAGCTCTTCAGCTCTTCTCCAGGCAGAGGTTCCACTTGATGTCCAGAAGTGATCTAAAGTCTGTGGTTTTGGGTGCCCTTCTTATACCCATTTTGGCCTTTGAAGTAGGCTTACTTCGAAGGAAAGTCTATCTTGTTTGTGAAATCCTGCCTTGCCCAGGCCAGGCCCCAGACACACACCAGGCGGTTGGAGACTGCATTGTGTGAGGGGAGGCACAGCCTTTTTTCAGGTGTAAGTGACCAACCTCCCCTCCCTCCTAGCACAGATGGCTCATCAGGATATGCAGGCTACACCCCAGCTCCATTTGTGTCACTGTCTCGAGAGGTGCAACAGCCCAACTGTCAAACTGACAGAATCCACAAACAGGCAGAGTCACAGAATGGTTTAAGCAGGAAAATGCCCACTTTCTAAAAGTGGCATTTTCAAACACACAATCTTAAAACCAACTTTACTAAAAGATATATTTTTAAATTGTGAGCTCAGAGACCCCAAACTCCACATGTCTGTCTGCACCCAAAGGGAATCTACACTTTAATCATTTGTAAAGGTAGCCCCCATGTCATGCTATAAGGAGAGATAGGCCTTACGACAGTGAAAACGGAATTTAGCAGTATTTTACTGTTAGGACATATAAAAAACATTAGTATATGTCCTATCTTAAACACATTGCACCCTGCCCTTGGGGCTACCCAGGGCCTACCTTAGGGGTGTCATACATGTAGGAAAAGGGAAGGTTTAGGTTTGGCAAGTGGGTACACTTGCCAAGTTGAATTGGCAGTTAAAATCTGCACACACAGACACTGCAGTGGCAGGTCTGAGCTATGTTTACAGGGCTGCTAATGTGGGTGGCACAACCAGTGCTTCAGGCCCACTAGTAGCATTTCATTTACAGGCCCTGGGCACCTCTAGTGCACTGTATTAGGGACTTACCAGTAAATCAAATATGCCAATCATGGAAAGCCAATTACATACACATTTTCTACAGGAGCACTTGCACTCTAGTACTGGATAGCAGCGGTAAAGTGCCCAGAGTAACAAAAACAGCAACAGTCCAGCACACAACAACCGGGTAAACAGAAAACAAAGTTAGGGGAGACCATGCCTAGGTGTCTATGATTTTATTCTACGTGATGCAGGACAGTATTTAGATGGTATTGCAAGGATTGGATTTGTTTTTCTTGTTGTAAAGGAGTGATCAACTCCTGTTTCCACAACAAAGGAACTTCTGCAATCTAAATTAACGATTACATAGTGCCGTCAGATGAAATACCAGTAGACCTGGTAGTACTTTATATTTGGTAGGAAATGGGTCCACCAGTTGTTTAGCAGACATGATCAATAGTTATTGTAAGCCATTGGGATTAAGTTTTCTTGTTAGGGAAATATAGGCAAGTTGCTGCATTAGGCCCAGTAGCAATTGTGTTTTGCTTTGATTCTAAGGTACAACTGAATTTGCCCACTAAGTTAGAAACACTGTTGCAAGACTACTGTGATGGGATAAGCAGTGGAGACTTTGCCTCAGGTATAGCCAACTTCTTTTAGACAAAGCAGTCTTATAGAGTTTGCAAATTTGTTAAGATTGTAATATTAACTAATATGAGAATGGTTTACTGAGAAAGTCTTGCTCAATTTGGCAGTTCAAAACAGAATAGTTGTTTTCTAGGACTTCCTAATTAAATATAGTCCCTAAAGTGGGAAATACCATTAATGAGCTTCAAAGGGGTCGCTAAGCAAAAGAAAACTGCTTTAATATCTATCCAAGGTAACGCAGACAGATGAAGAAATTAACAATGTAGACAGTTCGTAAGAAATAAATCAAGAGAATTTGCCAATGTGTATGGCCTGTGACTAATTGCTATAAAAGCCTAATGCTCTACATAAGTCAAGAACATTTTGAGTGGATACGATATTAAGATCATCCACCCAGATTTTAAATTTTCTACTAACAGAACATCATTCCCCAAAAAGATAATTAGTATGACACTGTCAAATTTAGGGAACTGATACCATTTTTTTTTAGTGTTAGCAGATATATTAATGGCAAGGTTTTCAGATGCAGGAGTTGTTCTAGTTGCTATTTTAGATATATTAAATGAATTTCTAGTTGAGCGGATCTGTGCTCTAGTAGGGTGCTAGCAATTATATACCTTCTTTCCCCAATGTTCGATGCAGGCCATAGTTTTGGGAGGAACAAGTGGGTTTACTTCAATCATTACCATGCACCAGATGTTCCTATCAGGCACAATCTACCCCAAGACACCACCCCCCAAAGTCCTGATGACGATCCCCTGCATTCCGTTTTTGGGATCGAAATTTTGTTAAGTCCTACCTTATGTTATTTCAATACTTCTGAATTGGTTCCTGGTATAAGTGCAGGCACTATTTAAAATTGACACAAATGTTGGCATTATTATTGTGTCATATGGTATTGCTGGAGTTTTACTATTGATTACTGTAATGTAATATGCCTCAATTAATATTTATCATCTACCATTTGCGATTGCAAACTTTCATACATATAATTGTTGAACCCGAGACAATTCACTGTGTTTGGTTTTCACTATATCAGTTATGCTGGAAAATGCATACTTTATTTTAGTCCCTTACATGCACGTACCCCTGCCTTAATTTTTTTCATGATTTGTTTATTAATAAAAATTTTTTTTTACTTTCACATCACACAGAGCTTATTTCATATCTATGTGCAAATTGTGAATCATTTTGTTGGTAAGGGGTCCTTGTTCCTTTTAATATTGTTACAAATGTCTGAGTGCTACATAACCTTTTCAGAGAACCGCATGCACATACGAGGCAGCATTGGTAGAACATGCAGAAATAGTGCTGATTTAATAAATCACAAGCAAATTATTTTTCTGTCGGGTGGGGGTTTTGGTGAAAACAGCGAGGTGGGAGGGTGACACCATGCCCGCAAAGGGTGGGGGGGCTGACGACACCACAGAGAGAGGGAGGCATGAAGGCGATGAACTGCATTACAAAAAGTAAACAAGCAGGGGTTTTCACAAGCTTGCTAACAAATAAGGTAACATTAGAAAGAAGTTCGACCAACGCAAATGAAAAGGAGTACTTGGGCACTGGGATGCTGATAAGAACACAAGAAGATCAAGCATTGACATATGCAAGAAATAGTGCTACAGCCAATAGAAACAGAGTAAAAGTAGGCGGTAAGCACAGGAACAAATGAAAAGCAAGGAAAGCAAGGGGGTGTAAACTAGGCTCCTTTTAAGATTGATATTCAATACAACTGATTTCAGAAGCACAGTGCAAGTGCTGTGCAGTCAAAACCTAAAAAGGTCTCAAAGTTTGGAGCATTTTTAATAATCAGAAAAATATCCAAGTTGCTAACACATCAATACCAGCAGACTGTTGAAGAGGTGACTGACATTGAGATTTGCAAGGACCAAGACAGATTATTAAAAAGTGGAACCCTTTCTATCACTAACTCTCCCACAGTCAATGAGCGCTGCTGCAATTTATGTGGAATAATGATAATTTATTTAGTTTTCTGGGGGTTCAGCGCAAGCCTACCAGCATCGCAAAAGCCCACACATTGATGAAAAAGGAATTGAAAGTCCATTTAAGTTTTCAATATGTGCAAAGTGTAGCTGGCAACTAAGAACAAGGAATCTATATATATATATATATAGAGAGAGAGAGAGAGAGCGCAAAAAGAGGGTTGGTGTCAAGACAACCCTTTCTGACATCGGTCAGGTGGAATAGGTTCAGTTAGATGGCAAGCCCTTCTCCGCCTAACCTGGGGATAAGTAATATTGTGGATCCAGATAAGAATATCCAAGAGGTTATCTGGCACTCCCATTTCCTTTGATACTGCCCACAATTATGAACTTGGGATTGTATCAAAAGCTGCCCGCTGATCGACAAAGAACATACAGATGCCCCTGTTCTGTCCTAACTGTTCTCCAGTAATTTTCTCTAAAGCCTTTTTGTAAATGAGTAAGAATAGAACTTTTCTGCATCTAATCACTGAGCAGCTGCCTGCAAATGACTTTTTGCAGTTTATCAATAAAGTTGACGAGACAGTAATTGATAGGACCATCTCATCATCTTAACAGAAAGGGACATCTATGGAGTAGGGTAAAGGATCTCTGGGGATGTGATTAGCAGCTCAGTTATTGGTCAAGGTTTAAGGGCTACTCCTGTGACCAGATAACTGTAGTCATCAGGAGAAGCTGACTTATTGCTTCTTTGGTGTCTGTTCAACAGTAGCAAGTCATTTTGAAAACAGTGCATGCCCGATATCTATGTTGGGAGATGCATATAGTAGTTACTGGCAAAAGGTAATCATTTACGTCTTTGGTCATTCTTGGCCCTTTTTGCAGGATTATCTCCAAGCTTTTTGCCTTCTTCCTCCTATTTTTTCTGACCTGCTTTTGTTGGCCTTAGTACTCTGAGCAATTTACCATTACTAACCAGTGCTAAAGTGCATATGCTCTGTCTAAAATGTACTGGTAATTGGTTTCTTCGGGACTGGCATATTTCATTTACTAATAAGTTCCTAGAAAGGTGCACTGTGTGCGCCCAGGGCCTGTAAATCAAATACTAACGCAGGTTTGCAGCACTGATTGTGTCACCCACATGAGCAGGCCAGTAAACATGTCTCAGACCACTCACTGCAGTGTCTGTGTGTGCAGTTTTAAACTGATATTTTGACCTGGCAAGTGCACCCACTTGCCAGGCCCAAACATTTCCTTTTACTAGATGTAAATCAGCCCTAAGAAGACCCATGGGAGCCCCATGGGCAGGGTATAGTGTATGTATAAGGTAGGACATGTACTGGTGTGTTTACATGTCCGGAGTGAAAACCTGCTAAATTCGGTTTCTCTATTGCAATGCCTATTCCTCCTTTAGGGTAAGATAGGAAGTGTATTGAAATCTCTTAAGTGTAATTTCCCATTTGGAGCAGATAGAGATTTGGAGTTTGGGATCTCAGAACTCAGTTTAAAAATACATTTTTTGAGAAGTTGGTTTTTGAATGTTAAGTTTGAAAACGGCACTTTCTAAAAAGTGGGCATGTTCTTGCTTAACCATTCAGTGCCTCTGCCTATCTGTGGAATAAAATGTTTGGGTCAGGATGACAGTTGGGTTGTTTGTGTATTCACTCTAGACAGTAGCACAAAGGGGGCAGAGGTGGCCCTGCATTTCCTGATGAGCCTTCCTGAGTGGTGGGAGGAGCTGACACTTGCACCTGAATAGGGTTCTGCATGTCCTCACACAAAGCAGTCTCAAACCCTCTGGAGAGGGTCTGGGGCCAGTGTAGGATCTTGTGCACTACAAAGACTTCTCTTTTACGTACGCCTACTCCGAAGTCAGAAATGGGTATAAGTACTGGACTTCTGACACCACAAAGTTCAAACACTTCTGGACTGAGGACATTCAGCCAGAAAGAAGTGCTGGATGCTGCAGGAGGGACTGACACTCTGCCTGATGCTTTGCTGTGCTGGCCTGCTGCTTGTCCTGGGAGTGAAAGGCCTGAACTTGCCTTTCTACATCCTGATTTCCAAAGTACACCAAGGGCTTGAATGGAGCTTGCCTCCTGATAAAAGACTTCACCTACCAGCGCTTTAGCACCAAGTGGTGCTAAATCCAGTTCCTAGACCCTAGAAATTGAGCTGTGGTGCAACCAAAAAGAAATCAAGCGCAAAGGCCCAGAGCGAATTTGGAACCGGTGCCACTCTCCGTGCTGCTGACCTGCATTGGAGCTGTGGTCCCAGCTGAGTGCAATGACTGTGACCTACCACACAGGCCCAACACTGATGCAGCGCCATCCAAGGCCTGTGTCACCGACATCAGTGACACCCGACTGACTCCGCCGCAACACCTGTGGCCCCATGGCGTGATTGTGACACCACAAAGTCAGTGCCTCGCATCTTGAGCCGCTGGATTTATCAACCCCGCCAGGTCGTAAGGACCCGGCGCCTCACCACCGACGCTGCATCACCTTTCCAGCAACCGTAAAAAAAACAACACATTACCTCCCCAGTAGCAGTAAGGACCCAACACCGCCCCGGCTCCAGCTATGACTCACCTCCCTAACTGTTTCCTCATCACTTTCCAACGTACTATACTTTGGGTCCTTGCGACTCCATGACCAAACGCACTCCCTTGCGAGTGGTGTTGGATTGTTAGGAACGACTTAGTCAAGACAACATGCTAGCCCCAGTTGGAGCTATTGTGTTTCTAAGCACTTTACTAAGACGTAATATTTGAAAATTCATCTCTACTTGTGTATGAAGGAGTTTTGTCTTGTTGCCTTGTTTTACGTATGCGCACACACACACACACACACAAATACTTTACACATTGCTTAGGAAATAAGCCGGACTGCTTGAACCAAGCTACCAAGGGAATAAGCAGCGGTAATCTTAGCTGCGTGAATCCCTTACCCTGACTAGAGTGAGGGTCCCTACTTGGACAGGATGTAAACCACTGCCAACTAGAAACTTCATTTCTAACACCTACAATGGTCCTTTGTATCTGGCAACAGTTGGTATTACTTCCATCATTAGACATATAGACTAAAATGCTAGAATACAAAGCACTGTTGTGTAAATAGTTCGTAATGCTTCAATTTGCTAGATAGGACAGGAGACTTGACCGCTATGAAGATGTATCTGTTTTTCAAGAATTCATTTTAAGGAGTGTTAATACGCATTTAGCTTCAGTGTAATTTCCTACTCCATCATGTGTATCCTGACTAAGCTTTAGGCACCTCAAATTTGCCACCATGTCGTTGTGACTACTGTTTGATATATAAGCTATATGTTTTGGATTCTCTGAATGTGTCCTCATCTGGAGCTAAGGAATGGATTTTTGCTGAAGTCTGAGTGCACCCATCTGCTTTTCATGACCAACATATATGGCAACAACTTGTTTCCTGCATAAATCTTAATAAACCTAGCCATTGTTTCAGAATAATAAAGTTAATAAAATATGCACATTTTTGTAATACATTGGCTTAGAAGACAAATTGAGACAGGCTCCAGGGCTATAAAGAACAACTAGAATGATAAATTGATATATGAAGGTAGGTAATGTTTACGTGATGTAACGAGGCTTCTTTCAATAAAAGTACTCAACACTTGTCTTTTTGGGTTAAATAGCTTGAAAGAAATCCAATAAATTTATAAATCTGTACTGATGCTTCAGTGGGCAGTGTTGTGTGTATTTACAAGGTTTTGCGGAGGCACATCTCACATGCTTCAGCATAAATCTTGAACAGCAGCACAGCAGGAATCCCACAAATACAAGATTGCTCACCTACTCCGTTGTAGCATGGTATCCTCGGTTGGCCATTTCCAAGTTGTACTGACCCCTTTCTGGGTCTCGTCGCCTCTGGATGATTGCCTTTCCATGGTGGCCAAACACATTTGTCTTTAGAAACTAGAGATTGAATAAACAGATGTCACAGCTTAAAGACCACTGACAGGTAACACTGATAACATGAAAGTCTTCATGCATGGAGTATTTTAAAATAAGCACAGAATGACAACTGCACAAGCTACTAGAACTAGGACTGCCCTGTATGTGGACCATTGTACTGTTTCTGCAGACTGCTTTACCTTGGTGCTTTGAGTAGACTTATTGAGCAAACTACTGAATCGAAAACTATTCCCTGCCTAACTAGGAACCACTGGAGAACACTAAAACGACTAAGCTCAATATCAACCTAACTACCAGGGCTTCATCCGTAGGCACATTACGCTTTTCATATTTAACGGACATATGACTGCACTGTAATCTAGAAATCTTGAAATCAGTGCCCCTTTTTTTTTTCTTTTTTAAAGAAGAGTAGACACGAGTGATAAAGGGTCAAATAGCACTTAGTTAAATGTGTTGCGTCTCTCGTGATTGTCTGAATGGTGCAACAACTGAGTTTTTCATAGGAGCAGTCATTTTTGCTTCATGGATTGTTGTGCAGCCTGCACACATCTATTATGTTAACATCCAGAAAATTCTACTGTGTAAAAATGTATCTCTCACATAAGGTTTCATGAGGAAGCCCCGCCCACAATAAACAAATTAAATCCCTCATTGGCTGATGGTAGACTTTAAACAGTTCAGCACTGGATTTAAATATAGAAACTAGTATGAGTCAAAGTTGGAGGTGACCCAGAGAGGAGTAAAGATATTTACTGTGACCAAGCCATTCAAGAAAGAATCATCCATTTAATATTAGTTTTAAATGGGACTAGTACAACAGGTTGCACAACTCTCAATCTTCTGCATCCTCTGCTAGACTTGTTCACAAAAGTAGTAGGTCTCCCATGCTCAACCCCAAATCTTTCATTACAATTTTCTACTATATGCATTGCAGAAAGATTACATTCCATAATTTTAATATATTTCCAGATCTATGGCTATATGTTTTGCAAATGACCTAGCAGCACCACATGTAAGCATGATGTAAAACATGAATTACAGATTATTTCCCTCCGAGTTAAAAACATTTACTCCATGATATTGAAGAGTTCACAGCACACATCATAAGTGGGAGACAAACTTTGTCCAATAGCTCTGCTGGTGTTTCATGAACTATGTTACTACCTGAAACAGGTCTGTGCCCAGATAGGAGAGCATACAAATGGTTTAGCAAGGATAAGACGACAACTTTAAGTTTAATGAAGGCGTGCCCAAGAGGCTTAGCCAGAGTTATCAGCTCCATTACAGCAGTGGTTTTCCATAGAAAACAAAGAGAAAAAAAAACATGAGCAAGAGCAAATGACAGTTCCAGAGCACAGGTCCCCCTCTACATTTACTTACCATTTGAACAAGCTCTACAACTAATAGATATGTTGTTCTACTTGTTATTTGAGAGTGGAATTGACATACGTTTACCTCACATGATTATTGCAACATGTACCCCTACTAATGCACGATATTATTATTATATAATATACATAAAGCGAATGCTATACTTCTATTTTTGCACACCCGTTTTTCATTCATTTTGTTACCAAGGATTACATTTGATTATCTAATTCAATTGAGCTGTATACCTGCTGTAATACGGTTAAACACTTGATTGCATTTAAGTCTTATGATTCAGTTCAATGAGTCAGATCATAAAGCCCTTACTATGTAGACTAAGTATGTTTTGTTAGATTAAGGACACCTTTATTAGCCATTGACTACAGCGGATTGTTGCCCAAACTCTCAAGGGGTTACTGGGTTGCTCTTCCTTTGTAGATCACATAGATGTACACTGGTGTTGTCATTATTCAGTTATAGTGTATTCGACAACAAAGATGTAATTCAAGGCATGCACAAAATAAGGTGCATGCCTATATCATCAAGATTTACATCAAGCTGAAGCCTGCTAAAGAGTATCATTGTAGGCTTAAAACTAAGTCAAAAACAAAAATCTAAGCAGGGTGGCTGAAGAAGCCATGCCAGCTTGGGTCTCAATGATGACTTTGGTAGGGTACCACAAGTGATGCATACAATATTTTGCTTGGATGGGGCCAGTGCTGCTATTTACTGCTGAACCTTAAAATTCCATCTCACTGTGAAGCAGAGGCTCAAGCTCTTGACAGCTCCTATTGGAAGCTGCCCAGGGAGAGCTGCAATGGGGTCTTTCAAGGACAGAAGGTTGAAAGGTAAGTTGTGCAAACCACAGTAGCTTGTACAGGATAGATGTGAGAAATATCACTGGTTGGGGGTGTGGGTGGAAGCTGAAACCCTACTCAAGGAACCACCACAATCCTTGTCAGGATGAGACACAAGCAAACCCAAAATTAACCTGTGCTCAACCCTCTGGTAGCTTGGTACAGAGCAGTCAGACTTAATTTAGAGGCAATATGTGCAATATTTATGTTGCACTTCAAACAGTAAAAGTGAAAGCATTACACAAGAAAAATCAAACATTTTAGATAAATAGAGTAGATTATAATCAATAAAAAAAGACCACAATGACAAAAATCCAATATGTAGACCCAGAGATATGCAATTTTACAGATTTACAGTAAAGAAAATCTGGTTTCGCCGGACTAGGACAAAGTAACAAGTTCAGGCTGGCCGCGATGAAGTGCAGGCTGGCTACAGGGACCCACTGAGCAAGAGTACCTTAAGTCCTGGTTGCAGAGCGCTGCAAGGTCTCTCAAAGATGGTTCACAAAGGTGAGGTGTTTATTCAAAGGAGCAACATGGCTGCAATGCGAGAACCTGTGTTGTCTAGACTGCTGTTGACAAGAGATTTGCAATGCAAGATCCTGCATCATTGAAGCTTTGCACAGCAACGGTTTCGATGCGGGCTGCTAGGTCGATGTGGAGTCCTGGCACTGAGAGAATCCTCAAAGCAGAGATGTGTTGATTCTGCTGGATACCCAGATGGGCTGGAAATCACCTTCAGGCCCACTTCCAAGGGCCCAGGACTTGGGAGAACTGGGGTGGCACTACTTGGAAGTGGAGGACTTGTAAATGGGTGAATCCAGGTACTGGGTTCAAGGTTGGTGGAGCCTTCTGTCCCACAGGCTCTAGTCAGGAGGCTAGCCTACTAACCCATGGAGTCACCTTATGATCTTGGATTCAACAGATACAGGTCCAGTATCCACTCAACCAGGCAAGGGAGTAGCAGGGCAGCAGTCCCTCAGAGCAATAGTACAGCAGAGAGGCAGTCTTTTCAGCAGCACACCAGTACTTCTCCCTAGCAGAGTATCCACCGGTCTAGAGGTTACTGAAGAGTTGGTGTACGAGATAAAAGATTTATACCTGGGCCTTCCTTTAAAGCGGGAGAAGCTTCTAGAGGTTTCGCTTTGAAGTCCAGTCCATCCTGCCTTCCCTCTGCTAGTTTCAGACTAATTACAGAGGGTATGCAGCCTTTTGCGTGGAGGCAGGACACAGCCTATTCAAATGTATGTAGGGCTGTTCCCAGCTCCACTCTTCCATCCTGCCAGTGATGCCAATACAGGCACACTTAAGATCTATTGTGTGTGGCTGTCTAGCAGGCATACACAAAGCCCAACTGTCAGCTACACCCAGTCATGTGGCCCAGTGACAGGCTAAGGGCACTAACTGGTTAAAGGCAGGAAAATACCTACTTTCCAAAAGTGGCATTTTCAAAATTTTATATTATTAGAATTACAATGACACCAAATATGAATTGCCTACCTGCTCCTATTGGGAAATGATCACTTATTAACTGAAATATGGGAACTCCAATGTTATCCTAAGGGGGAGAGAGAGAGAGAGAGAGGGGGAGAGAGAGAGAGAGAGAGGGGGAGAGAGAGAGAGAGAGAGGGGGAGAGAG
Organism: Pleurodeles waltl; assembly: GCF_031143425.1. Lineage (NCBI taxonomy): Eukaryota > Metazoa > Chordata > Amphibia > Caudata > Salamandridae > Pleurodeles > Pleurodeles waltl. The sequence continues at coordinate 191,747,302 of NC_090440.1, read as the reverse complement.
AGAGAGAGAGAGGGGGAGGGAGAGGGAGAGGGAGAGGGAGAGGGAGAGGGAGAGGGAGAGGGAGAGGGGGAGGGAGAGGGAGAGGGAGAGGGAGAGGGAGAGGGAGAGGGAGAGGGAGAGGGAGAGGGAGAGGGAGAGGGAGAGGGAGAGGGAGAGGGAGAGGGAGAGGGAGAGGGAGAGGGAGAGGGAGAGGGAGAGGGAGAGGGAGAGGGAGAGGGAGAGGGAGAGGGAGAGGGAGAGGGTATATATATATAGAGAGAGATATAGAGATATATCCAAGAAAAGCCCAGGGAAGCACTTATTTGGAATAACAACAGAAGAAACAAAAGTGACAGAATCCCTTTTGTGGTTGACTATCATCCATCAGCTCCCAACTACAGAAATATAATACAAACAACTTTTCCCTTACTATCTACTTGTGAAAAATTGCAAAAGCTTTTTCCAAAACCGCCAGTCATTGCTTACCGCAGAGCTCCCAATTTACGATCACTTATTGTGAGAGCTGAACTTAAGCAAGCTGTAACAAATGCAGGAGTTCATTGCTGTGATTCCAAAAGGTGCATCACATGTGAATACCTTTTACAAACATCATCAGTAACTAGCTCAGTTACAAAAAGGACCTAAGGAATAAGACAGCATCTTACATGTCGCTCTAGATGCATTATTTATGTGATTCAGTGCCAACGTCAAAGCTGTAAAAAACAATATGTAGGTCAAACTGTGAATGACCTCCGTACACGATTCAAGAACCGCAAATAGGCAATAATGAACAAGAAACTTGACCAGCCTGTAGCCAACCATTTAAACCTTGTGGACCATTTACTATCAGATTTGAAGATTTTCCCTGTGGAACATGTTTTAAAGGAAGAACTACTGGACATCAGAGAAAATTTCTGGATGTACCGTTTAAAATCACTGCATCCAGATGGACTGAACATCACTGACAATACCACTTGATCTCTGCATATCTGAAGAGTTCTCAGGACTGCATTGATTCCACATTCCAATTGGAATCTTCACTCATGATGCTTTTTGAAAATTCACCAGTGTCAGCTGTGCAGCCACTGAGCAAACCATCTTGTACTACCTGAGGAAGGCGGAAGCTGAAACGTTGTAGAAATATATTTTTGTTCTTTAGTGAGATCTGTTTGAGTCACTTCTTTCTTGGATATTACATTTTCTTGTGGCTCTTTGTATCCTTTGGGATCCAGATTTTTGCCCTGGCTGGCTGTTTTCTTGTGATCCTGCATCTTCCAGTGTAGATATATATATCTATATATATATCTTAGGAGAATGTGTTTTCCCCATTGACTTATTGAAGCAAAGGCAATTTCAGGTGACAGACAGCCAAAACAAATCCATTTTGGGCTTAACAATAAATAACAAAATAATTTAAAAAACTAAAACAACAGAAATACAGTTGGTAGTCACCCACCTGAATCAGGTCGATTGGTATGGCTACCAGCCCATGTACAACTAAAAAGGTACATGTTCAACTTTTGAAATACACCCTGCTATGTGGGCAGTCCAGGGTCTACATTAGGAGTTACTTGTATTTATTTAAAGTAAATATTTGGGCAGGTCAAAATGGCAGTTTAAAACTGCACACACAGGCTATAATGGTGCACGAGGTATGTTTAAAGGGCTACTGAAGCGGGTGTCACAATCAGTGCTGCAGGCCCAGTAGTAGCACTTAATTTACAGGCCCTGGGTACATGTACTATCACTTTACTAGGGACTTTCAAATTAAATAGACCAATTGGGTGTACCAATTATGCCATGTTTTAAGTAGAGAGCACAAGCACTCTAGCACTGGTTAGCAGTGCCAAAATGCACAAAGGCCTAAAAGCCAACAAAAATAGGTTCAGAAAACAGGAGGGTGAAGGCAAACATTTGATGATGACCCTGCAGAAAAAGTTTTAGGATGAACCTGCAGAAAGGGCTAAGTTCAACAATGACATTCAAAATACAGATCCCCTCCTTGGTCATCTTTCAGACTCAAGATTTGAAATATAACCGTAGAGAGATAGAAAGAAAACATGAACACACTTGTTAGGAGGCTGGGAAGGAAAAACAAAGGACATGGTTAAAGGTCATGAAAATCCCCAAATATTAACTATTTATCTTGCATTAGTGCAAGAGGCAGGCCTTTGTTTTGGTTCTTAGTCATTTTGCATATCTATTGTAATGCCATTGTGCCTGCAAAAGACACAAGCATTATGTAGAACTTAAATGTCCCTGGACAAGAACCAATGCTGTTTTCTATCAAACACTCTTGTAACTAGACTGTCTCTGGAGAGCTACACCGTATTTCATGACCTCAGGAACTGCAACACTGTGTTGCTGCATTGAAATGTCACTGGTTTCAGTGCTATTGAACAAAATAATAGCACTCAAATTTACCCCACTGACATCAGCTATCTTCACAGTGTTTGCTTCAATTCCACTGGATAACACTTTCAATTATGAAAGTTAGATCAACTACTGAAGCAACCTACCTGAAAAAAGATAGGGATGAAAATAATCCCAAAGCATTTCACTTAATCTCACTTCTAAATATTGACAACTAGGCAGAGTGATGAGAAAAAGTGCATCCTCCAACTATTCTATAGTTTTACATATTAATATATTAATTCATCCAGTCATAATAGTAGATTTCAAAAAAACAAAAAAAACAGTCACATTAGGACACCTCTCTAAAGTTTTTGGTTAACCTCATTATTCAAACACTTCTGTTTCATGCTCCGTTGTACTAACTTTGCAAGTTTACCTGCCAAACAACCTCCCTTGACCAGTCTCCTGACTATTTAGCCTGAAAGAGCTAGAAAGCCTTGGTACAATCACCTCTCTAGATGGCTTTTCATCTGCAATCTTCTCAACCGGCTGTTTTAGTTTCTAGGTCCATCACTCCATAGCACTTGTGTTAAACATGTAATCACCACTGCAGAACAATCACCTATCTTTCATCCATATTGTCCTTCACTTATCCACTGCAAACAAGGGTCTTTCATCATGTCATTACAAAGTTAGCCAACTTCGGAGTTCAGTTAAGAAATTTTTCACGCTTATCATAGGACATTTTTAATGGATCCTTTGACGTCTCCTGTGTTCCTCACCTACTCCTTCTCTGGGCATCATTCTCAGGCTACGGCCACTTCTTTACACACCTGATGCACTGGCAACCAGTACTGTTTTTCCCTACCACCGAAACAGATATTTTGCCTCTCCCTCACCCCCACCTCAAGAATTGCATTCACCTGTCATACAGCAATCATGCCCTCGAGAGGGCTGCACTTTTAATGGTCAGGTATGCTGAATTAAATCTAACCTGCCTCACAACTTACAAATGTGGATAGTGACACTTATCTCCATCACCTAAAAAATATTGATTGTTCTTTGAATCTAGTATGTGGCTCAAATCATTTACAGTTGCCAAAGCCAAGGTTTTGTGTGTGATTATTCAAAAAATACATCCTCTTTTCCTTTCAGCTATTTAACAACCTTAGTCTCCCCGTTGAACAATGTTATGTTCTATGTTATAGGAGATTTATAGAGGACTCAAAGGTTTCATGGTACTAAAACGGAGAGCGAACAGCTTTCAGTTACCTGTAGATCTGTCTAAAAAGCAAGGTTTTCAGAAAGGAGCTACATTTAATCATAAGAAGCACTTATCTCAGGGAGGAAGGAGTTCCACAATTTAGGGGCCATCACTGCAAATCTGGAACCACCAGGCCTCGTTCTGAAAAATTTAGGATCCTCCAAGCGGTTTTGGTGGGCAGATTTGAGGTTGTGCTTAGGCAGATATTTCCACATTTTTGCTTAAACAAATATAGGACTCCTCTCATAAAGAGCTCTAAAAGACATCCAACTTTAAAGATAATTCTCTGTGCCATGAGAAGCCAATGATGTTTTTCCAAATGAGGTGTAATGTGACATGATCTAGGCTGAACCAGCTGAGCTACCTCATTCTGGACTAATTGCAGGCGCTTAATTTGTATTTGGGGAAGACCCAAATACAGTGAATTAGCATAAATGATCAGGGGTATGACCAATGAAATAATAATCTGAATGATAGCATCAAATGTGAAATATTTCCAGACCTTTATTTTCTGAAGCTGAAAGAAACAGGCAGAGGTGACCGCACCGATCTGAGACTTCCTAGAAAGATCCTCGTCCACCAGTATTCCAAGACTTTTAGCCGATTTCTTGAGTGAAGGAGGAGGGCCCATTTCTTCCAGCCAGCAAGATGGGGTACACTTCTGTAGTTTGTTTTGTACAAGCTCAGTTTTATCCGAGTTGAGCATCAACTGAAATAGGTTCATCCAGTTACAGATGTAAAGCATGGTCTTCTAGAAAAACTCCATTGATTTCAAGGTGTCCTCGATGTTAAAGATCAATTCCATTTCACTGTAGTTGTATATTTTTACACCTTGCTTCTGAAGGGAGAGAATCAAAGGGGAAATACATATATTAAAGAAGTGAGGGGATTGTGAGGAACCCTGTGGTACCCCACAATTTAACCTCATCATAGAAGAGCAAAAAAGATTAACTGATTGAGATCTATCGGTAAGTAAAGATCTAATCCAGACAAGAGTTGAGCCATACAGACCAGTGGCACTGATGCACTCAAGAAGGATATTGTGATCAACTGTGTCAAAGGCCATCAATAAATCTAGTAATACTAATACCTAGGCAATACCTTGATCAGCACTTTCCCTCAAGTCATGTACCGCTGACAGAATAACACTCAGTTGAATAGGCAGGCCTGAAGCCTGCATGATGGGTATCTAAAAAAATCTGAACTCTCAAGGAAGGAACTAAGATTGGGTAACATGAGCTTCAAGTAGCTTAGCTAGATATGGCAATAATGAGATAGGGCAGTAGTTTAATTTTTATTTATTTATTATTTTATTATTATTATTTTTTTTTAAGAGAAGGATCCTCACTAGGTTTCTTTAGCAAGGGAATTACTATTGCCTCCTTAAACAAATGGGGTACCACACCTTGGCTCAGTGATAGGTTAAACAGGGAGGTCACCACATCTGGCAGTCGAGAAAAGACTAATTCAGGGAGGGCAATCATCATCAGACGAAACAGATTTAACCTTAGCCATCAACTTTAAAAGATCATCTGTGGCAACTAGGGGAAGCGTATCAAGGGTAATAGAATCGTTATTCTTTGCCGAAAAAACCTATAGGAATACTATCCTTAATTATCTGTATTTTGTCAATGAAGAACTGGTTCAGATCGTCACAGCTTCTACGTGGAAACCACAGGGGAATTAACATGGTCTGGGGATTTGCAAGCTCGGAGATTATATCAAATATTTCTTTGGACTTATTTTCAAAATTTCAAATTTTATCGGTAAAATACTGGGATTTAGCTGTCCAGATTGCTCCTTTATAAGCTGTAAGTTGTAGAATAATGCTCTCTTTCCTTTCTGGAAGATACACCCTACATCATTTCCTGTCTGCTTGGCTTAGCTTTCTTTAAATCCTCTGTAAATCATTTAGATGCATAATGGCTCTTAAGTGGTCTTTTATTTTTACATTGTGGAGTGGCAGTATGACTGGCTGTCTGGAGCCAGCTAGTTAGATTCACAGCTGACTCATTTACAATCTCCTTAATAGTTGGTACAGATGGTACTAATGATTAAAAAAACTTCTCCAAATCAACACCTTTACTAATATGCAAGTAAGTTGGGGGGGCCGCAGGGAGGTTTCTTCGGATTAATGAAGTGAATATCAAACTCGATTAAATGATCATCAGACCAACTACGAGAAAGAACTGAGGTTGGTAGTCGTAAACTTTAATGACCAAATATGGTCTATAACATGACCCTTAATGTGTGTTGGCATGGCTATGTTTTATGTAAAGTTTAAACTTTTAAAAGCAGCAACAAGGTCAGATGAAGCTGTACCAGAATTTTCTTCAATCCAAATATTAGTCCCCCAAAAGCAGAATATTAGCATAATCTACTACAAGATCGGCTAAAAAATCTGCTAAGGAAGAAGAGACGCAAGGCCTGGGGGCCTATAAATGAGTATAGAATGACACATCCAGTTTTATCACTTAAGTTTTGGCAATTGAGACAGGTAAAGGTGAGAGTTTAGTGAAAGACCCATTTTTTTTTTATGATAGAAGCCACCCCTCCACCTTTTTTCCTCTGGGGTCTATTTTAGGAGAGGATATAATAATCCTCTGGAAACGCCGCTAAAACATCTGACATGGAGCCATCTGTTTACCATGTTTCTGTTAAGAACAATATGTCGGTGAAGGCAGTGTGTATTATATAAAATAGTTCTAACTGATGTTTAATTAGGGAGCGTGTATTAAGGTACTTGATTGATAACTCAGTTACTAGAAAATCTTGCTCCCTCCATATTCTACTCTCAGTAGCAGTAAGCAGTAGCTGAGAACACTCCCTCTGCTAGCTCAGGTTTCAGCATCCCCAATGAGTCCAATTTTTGCGGGACGGGAGCTTTAAGTTGGTGGGTAGTGGAAGCCAAGGTTTTCATATCATCTGCACTATAAATGAATATTTGGCCATAATGACTAGCCCCGGATGGGCACAGATGGGCTTGCCTTGCCTTCGGCGCGCCCACTGCGAATCTGCGCTGCCGCCAGCTTATGTGAGTGTCGGAGCTCTAACAGACTCCACCCACTCACCGTCAGATTGGTTGCCCCCCAACCAATGGCTGTCCAAAATAGCTCATTCAACTGGTGCGAAAATGAACCAAAGGATGCCTGCTCAAACAAAGAAAGCACAAATCTAAGAGCAGGTAATGAGAAAAAAGTGCTGTAATAAGGTTAAAAGCAGATTTTAAGCAACACAAAGCTGCCCCTGCAGCAAGGGTGTTCGTGCTGCTGCCAGCTTATGAGAGCGTTGGATCTCTAGTAGACTCCTCCTACTCACTGGATTGGTTCCTACCCCAACTAATGGGAGCCCAACATAGCTCATCCAACTGGCGCCAAAATAAACCAGAGGATTTTCCACTGCTGGGATTAATTTGAAACTAATAACACGGGTGATAGATTGTTGCCCATGGGCTGCTCAGTTTTCTCTTCTTTGAGATGTTCAGCTGTCTTCTACGGTGTTTTCCAATTTCAGAAGTGGCTAGAGATCTGTTGAACATTATTTAAATGTTCTATTTGTTGGCAAGGTGAATTCCACAGAATGTGGCACAGAAATAGCGGTCTTCCAAGAGCTGATTAAAGAGTTGGGTGTTCCTTTTGCTCCGGAAAAGACAGAAGGGCCTTTGAACTCAGATTTTTTTGGGATATTGAATGTCTCTGCCAAAATGGAGATTAGTTTACCACAAGACAAAGTTGAAGGATTGATACAGCTGTTGGAGGAAGCAGGTTTTGCAAAACAAAACTGGAAGTAAAGAAAGTGTAATGCTTGTTGGGCCATTTAAACTTTGCCTGCATTCAGAGTGGGGTCAGCTTTCTGAAGACGACTTTTTTTATTTTTATCTGGCACCACTTTACTTCAAAGTACAGTTGAAGGCAAACACATGGGTTTGGGCTCTTTTGGGATGGAAAATGTGTGGCAGAGTCCTGGGCAGCAGAGACGTTTTAAGACATGTGCAAAGTGGGCTCTCGCCCTGGGCCCCAGCCTTTGATGGGGCCCCATGATAGAGGCAGCTCTGTTCTGCAGGGATCTTGTCCTGATGACCTTGATTAATTCTTAAACAGACGTTTAAAATACTGTTTCCATTAAAAAATATTTAATGTGACTAAGGTGAGAGTATTTTAGACAGATTGCAGAGAAATGGTTGTTTCATGCAACAGCCATAAAAAAAAACACTTTTTTTTTTAGATCAAAACAGGAACTCATGAGACATGGGAGGGTGTCACAGAGATTATTTGCAGTAATATTCGGTGGCTGGTGTTGTCTGGGAAAAGTGGCGAGGGCACAAACAAAAAGACAACAAAAATCTGAATTACAAAAAAAAACCTTACCTCACGTGCTCATTTTTTTTTTTTTTTTGTAACCCTTGTCCGTTAAGGGGCCATTTGCTCGTGAACCAAACAGTAACATTCAATGTTGACAACCAAACAGTGGATTAATTCTCAGAGGACAAAAGATGAGCAAGTTATGCATTTGTTGCACGCATTTCTACTGCTATGTTTAAAAAATTTTATCTTCAGAGAGAAATACATATCCAGAGTAGATAACATTGGGGGATGCATTATCTCATTCGCACTGGCAGAGGTACCGTGGTCTGGTGCCAGGAGCAGTGGTGGAGAAGACCAGGATGCCTGGGGAACCCCGAGAGCTTTGACATGAGGTTATGTGATCTAACTAAGAATTTATTTGCACCTTCTGCAAAGTGTATCCACTCACGTAAAGCAGATGTTTTTGCAGTCTGGGGCCCAACAACGTGAAAGGGAAGGATTACATGGAACACAGGCAGATACAGTTCAGTTCGTTGTGAGCAAGATTTCTAAGGGCTTGTTTGCAGTGACTTTCAGAAAAATGTAAGGTCCTCATTTTATGGGAAGAGTTTTTGGGGCTATGATCCCATGATTGGAAAATTTTGCAGAAGGATTTCAGCAGGTTGGGCTAGGGGGCAGTTAGGAGAGAGGGACAATCCTATTTCTTTGTCTGTTTTGCAGGAATCAAGGTTGCATTTCATTTGACTATCTGACTGGGAAATGTCTTTTCCTTTTGCACAGTTTTGTTTCACACTGAGGCATTTTGCATTTCTGAATTGTTCGGGTTAAGAGGTGCCCCTGGTTTATCTACAGTTCAGGTATCAGCAACATCTACATGGATTTGGTTGTGAATATCTAAAATGGTTCAGTTTGGGGAAAGTGCAAGAAGTCTTATTGCTCATATCATTTTTTTTTTCTTAGTTTTGATGCCTGGTGACCAGATGGTTTAATTTCTTTAAGTTAATAGGACTATGCCAAGGGCATGAGGATGGGTCACTATTTAAGTTCTTAGAGTTTTGAGGATTGCTTTAAACAATATGGATTTGGCAGCAGATGAATACGGACTCATACTTTCAGGATTGGGGCCGCAACTAAGGAAAAACAGGCAGGTTTGTCATCTGAGAAGCCAAAGTTTTTGGGCACATCTCTTCATATTGCTTTACGTGTTCGATTAGGATGCATGAATACGTTGGATTTGGTTATTTTCTCGGTTAATACTTTGTTTTTTCTTTCTTAGGCTATGTTGCCGGGCCGTCCAGTGTAATCACGGAAGTATGAAATGTTGGACATTCATTGGTTCGTCGGCCTGCAAAACAGGCAGAAAAAGGGACTCTGGAAAGCAGTTGGGGCTGGATGGAGCCTGAGTAATTGTGTCTTGGTTGGAGACGAGTGGCATTAGAGGGGGTGACTTACTTGGTACGCTCTCAAAACTCACTGTGGGAAAAACATGCTGGAATCAGGTGGTACTGCGGTTGGGCGAAAAGGACTTGGTGAGAATTTCAGAACAAAAAAAGTGGCTTTAACCTGCATTACAGATGTTTGGAGTAGGACCCATTTAGTGTGGACAGAATTGGTGCTAAGAAAGGTGTGGAGCAGCAGCGGTTTTCCATTAGGGGGTGCCAGTGTGGCACCCCCAAACTTTCAGTACTTGCTAGATGTGTTTCAGCTTTTACATGAAAACAAACCATCTAACTGATCATTTGTTTGAATGCAAGAGCTGCAAATCATGTTAGCACCAGAGGGGACTCCATTGTGCCCATTGGTGGTATGCATACATGAGGACTTTGGCTTTTACACCCCAAACCCACAAATTCACATTCCATAGCTGATATGCTTCATACATCTTGGCTGTGTAGCATGTCGGCTAATGGAACTTTGGTGGGGCTTGTCTATCACATGATATATCAGAAGCTGGGTTAGAGAAGGAGGGTCAACCTCAAACTGTACACTAGTGTTGAAACAGATATGCTAATTAGAAATTATTAATCAATGTTTATGTTTTTTGATTAACAAAAAGTTAATAGAGAAATTGCAGAGAAAATGTGCACGTTTGAAAATGTGCCCACGGGGAATGGCAGCCACTTATACGAATTCATACTAGAATGACTAAAAATGCGTGAAATAATGGAAAAATGTAATGTACTAGTTTGCCATATTGAGATGTATAACCTATGTTTTGCATTATATTGTAGAGTTAACTTAGCCGAAGTTGAGGCCTAGTTTGATAGGCCTCATGGCGAAGCAGAATAAATTGAGTACTGTAGAGAAGTTGAGATGTTGAACTAACCTTGAACCACCCAATGTTAAAGTCTGCTTAAATAGACTTTTCTGCAGTGTATCACTGGACAAGATATGATGGAATCAAATTGATACAATTATGTGTAGAGTAGACGAGATGTAATTTCCCAGGACTCAAACAATTGAGACACTGACTGAAGAGGAAGATGCAACATTTTCGATACCTGATGAGCCAGATGAGGACATCATACAGTGAACCAATCAACGAACTGAGAACGGCATAATCTTAGAACTTATAGATTTGTAAAATAGACATTATTGGTTAGGGTAATAACTGGTGATTATTTGACCAAGTAGGAATTAGGGGGATGGACTGAAAAACTAATAAAAAGTCATGACAAGGGGCTAAAACTACAGATGCAAGGACAGAATTGAGGTCCGAAGATGCGATTCGAGATTCTGTTATTGGGCTCATTCTCTAGAGAGCCTGATGTGTTGCTGATTGATTGATGACCTGAAGAAGACGACTGTTAGTGATCCATTCTGTGGACAGGCAGCTATGACAATGTGACTGATTAACTTTTGTGCCTTTTCTTCTAGGTACCAACTGCACTGTTTCATAGTTTATTTTTTTCCTTAGCTAGATGTTTTCCAAATTCACGTTCCTAAATTGTTTTTGCATGAGGTCCCACATGCTAATGCTAATCTGGGCTAGGTAGGATTCTTGGGTGACTTGACAGTGACAAATGATTGACGAACTGATTGCTGAACTCTGCTAATAGAAGCATTAGAGCATATGTTTTCTCAAGTTCTGATTAGATTATGTTATTGGTGGTCGTTAAACTAATTCTGAGTTGATTGAATAAAGTTTGAGTTAACCTTATGCACTAGAATTGTAACTAATAGGGAAATAAAATGTTAAACGTATATTGAGTTGAGGTTATTCATGAAATATTGATATAATTGTCTAGTAATTAATGATGTTCTCTTAGTGGTTATTGATGAGTTATATTGAATATTAATAACATTGGTCACTACATGGCTAGGATACTCCATGCGATCCAAAAGGTTAATCGGCCTATACGCGTCCCCTTGTAAGTTTACTTACTAAGGACTAGGCGCGCTAGCACTAGCTTCTGATCGGGCAGACGCGCCAACATCAGAGGTGCGAATTCATGAATCTCAGGTCCAGCCAAGCAGGCGTTGCAGCTCAGAGCACCTCCGATGAGGTATGTTTCAATACTAGAATGTGTGGATTGTGTGCATGGGAGTGCTTCTATATATGTATATTTACTTACGGGGTAGTGCGGGTCAGATTAAGTCTGTAAATCATACAATTATGATCCTCAAAATTCAAAAACTGTTGTATTTAACATATGGAAACTTTGGCAATAATAATAGGTCACATTATAGCACTGCACTGAGAAATATTTATTAAAAGTGATTTTTACACATGAACCATTAGTGAACTAAGAAGCAAAATAGTTGTCAGGTGAACCCTGTACATGGCCTAGAGATTATTATAGAGAAATATAATAGTCTATTAAATGAACCAATAGGTTTTTCTACGCCTGGTATTCTGAGCTCACATATTTGAAAGTTCTTCCATACGCACAAGTGAAGAAAAAGGAGTTTTGGTGAAATAAAGCATGTGCCTTAAATCACACAATTTGTGCATTTTTCAGCAGTTTTTATATTGCACAAATTCGACCCAGATGTATTGGAGTGCTTTACTGAGCACCTGTTGCATCACACAGAGCACTTAAAAGAGCAATGCGAAGTAACCACAATCTGCCAGACTATCTAGCATCACCTTTCACTTCTCACAATCAGCCGCACAAACCCATTGGTTCAACCAGTAGAGGATTCAACCAGTCTTCCTATTTCTAATTATGCATGATAACCATTTGGATGCTACATACAAACCTATGCTTCAGCCTCCAATGTTGGCAAGGTTAAATAGCACAAAAGGCTAGTAAAAAAAAACAGATAAGTCGGAGTTCGTTTGCAGGTGGGCGACCACTATTTCTGTAACCAAGTACAGACTCTTGAGCACCAAAATTATTTTGAAAAGGTTTGTGTATATTGTGTGTCTTCCAACAGTAACTAAAAATGCATTCCACTGCTGACAATTGTTTAGTATTGTATTGTGTTTGATTGCGACTGTGTCAATTGTGCCTGATGTCATTTTTACCTGCGTCTTTGTTGCTGTTGACTTCAAGGTGTGCTTCTAGGAGTGCTAGCTCAAGCTCTTCTGGCCATGCCTTTACAACAGAAATTCATTCACACATATGACCTCATTCCCATTATATAGAAGCAAGATGGAAAAATGTGCATTTTGAGAAATGAGTCATGTGATACGGCGCAGCCATTTTACTCCCTGTATTACAGCTCTTAGCCCATTTAAGGAAAAGTATGATGAAAAACTTATTTTGATAGATTGTTATTTTGTTAGATATATGCCAAATAAAAGAATGTTTTTAGGACATGGACTGGCAGCTTGCATGACTGAGCGCAAACAAATTGAGGGAAAAACCTTCAGAAACAGAAGCTTCAATCATCCCAAATGATATTTCCCTTCTTCATATGTAGGTATGCCTGTAGTGGACGAGTGTGGACTAGGAGAAAAACATGGGGAGGAAAGGATTGTGGCTGCAGTTGGAAATACACGGGCATATGATTGTCTAATTGATATCCTTTTGGCATCACTGGACAAAGTGAGTTCAAGTCATGATAAACATGTGGGCCTGGCCCCCATATTCTGCAGTTTGCGTAAATTCCCAACCAATACACTTTTGGGCGAGTTTGTCAGAACTTGCTCACAATACAGTTGATATCCAGTGAATGCTGATTAAAATATTCCTTTCCCAGTTACAGGATGGCAGGGTAAAGGCCTCCATTATTTTCTAGGATATTAACTTTAGCGATAGACTTCGTGCAGGTACCAGGGGGCTTAAAGTAGCAATCCTGGACCTTCTGAGAAGGGCAGAACCCAACTCTCCAGTGTTGTCGTGTAGCTTTTATATTCAATATTAACGAGAAATGCTTGCAAAATAATGTATAATGAAGCTGCCTAGAAAATGTATTAATGTGCTATTAATGTGCACGTTTGAAAGGTGCCCACGGGGTGTGGCCAACAATGTATACGATGATAAATGAAATTGACTACTGATGAATTATTAATGTACTAATGTATGATTTTATATTAGCATTAAGAGTTATATGTTAAGGTTTTTGCTAAATTAATCACTAGTCCTTAGTTAGCAAGAGTCTGGGCCTAGCTGCCTGGTCTCATATTAATGAGTTTTTCTAACGTGTAATGTGCTGTCTTCCTGAAGGACATGAAACTGTACTTTTCCAGAAGCTAGAAATGTGGCTGTAACCATAGTAAATTCTTGCTCAAGGAGACATTCTTGCCGAATGCAACAGTGTGATTTGCAACAGGTGCAAGGTCGCCTGTGCTAGGAGAAGACAATGAAGCTACTGACTGGAGCGACAAGTGTAACTTTTCTTACCTGACATTCTACCCGTTTCAGACGTCAATCACAGGAGCCAATAAACTACGTGAGAACTGTCTTAGGTGAAAATTCTAGTAAGGTGTGTGATGATCATTGGACAGAGATAACGATGCACCAAATATTGCCCAATTGGAAATTAGAGACTTGTTATCCAGATTCGATATAACGACCGGTCACAATGAGAAATCAGCCATTACCTAGCCATTCTATGCCACTTTTCCTGAGCCATTACGTGCCTTTTACTGAGCCATTCATGCTGTTACTTAGATATCCTGCCGTAAGACTTTGCCGTTTTATTCTTCAAACCATCCTCTTTGCCTGACAAATTGTTTCTCCTCCTTATGAGGGAAGCATTCCTTCCTACTCTAATTTGCCGAGACTTTGCTGCTTACCCTAGCTGATGACGAATCGACTGATGTCCTGAGGATGAAGACTGACTCTGTATGCTGACCCATTTCGGAGGGTAAGTATATGAAAATGAGTTGTAATTGTCTGTCTTCCTTTTCTTTCTAGGTACTAAGTGATCTTTTGATAGAGGCCATAGTTAGATGTTTTCTAAATTTGTGTTACTAAATTATTTTGCATGAAGCCGAACATGGTGATGCTAATTAGAGGTTAGTTAAGGAATTCACCAAAACGGGTGCAAATAGACAAATGACTGAATCTTTGCTTTGTTGAATAATGTGCAAATGATACTCTGCTAAAGTTGATTCATGTTGATGTTGTGTTTTGTTCTAATGTTCATGATCTTTGCTTTGATAAAGTCTTATTCAAGTTGTCACATCGTAACGTTGTTGATGTGTTTGCTGGTATTGAGACTAATAAACTTGCTAGTAGAGTGTAATATCTTAAATCTTACTAAAGTTGTGTGGTTACTCATGACTGCGAAATCATGGTGTGGTTGATCCTTATTGAACGTTATTGATTAGTTATTGTGAATATTGATGGGGTTATTGATCTATTGATTGAAATGTTGAATAAATATCTCGTCCTGAGGAGTCCCCCAATCCGGGTCAAAAGGTTCATTGGCCTAAAATGAGTCTCCGTGTAAGCAAATTATTAAAGGTGGGACGCGTTATCACCAGTGAGGCTGAAGCCACAGGATGGTGCATAAAAAACCTTATTGCCAGGCATTCCTCACTGTTGCACGTTAGTTTGCAAGTCAATGAAGCTATTCTGTGGAATGCAATGGTGCAACAATAACACCGCCAACACGTCTAACACCCGCGGAGCGGGGGCAAACTCCAGGAGGCCCCCTCAGCACAGTACATGGTGCATTGGTGGCAGGCCCCTGGCCAGAGAGCTCCTGACTGGGTCAAGGGCCCCCCTCTTCGTGTAGTTTGCAGAGGGCCCCCTCAAGTTTCGTTACACCACTGGTGGAATGATTCATATTCCAACACATCCAGTGAAAATGACCTCCATTTCAATACAGCAGGGAAAAAAATATAAGTGGGCTCCAAACAAGTGACAGGGAAGTTGAGGGAGAGAGAGAGAGATGGGTGGAGTCAATTTGGAGTCTCCAAGTAATGAGAGAGGGTAACCGGTAAAAATGATAAGCTGGATGACATGAGCTGCCACTGGAATGAGGCTGGGGACTGAGCAAACAGGAGCTAAGTCCAGAGTATAGCTGGGTTGTGGGGGTTTGTGCAACATCAATCAGAATGCAGTGTTAAAAGGGAAGAATGAATGATTTGGCAAATGTGAAATCATGTACCAGTGCACACATGAATTATTGGAGACGTGCTAAGAGCCCTGTAGGCCGGCTCTGGATAGAGCGTTAGCAATCCCAGAATAAAAGGTTAAAGTGTCAACATCTAACTCACGCAGCAACTGTCACCACATGTAGTAAACATACACCAATTAAATCCACGTCAAACATTTTACCTAAACACACACAAATTAAACTACCCGTTCTCTTGCATACACTAATTTTAAAATGCCCTGCCTCAAGTTCAGGATCGAGTCGTTTGTGAAGCAGTGGTTGGAGAGAGATTTAGGTAATATTTCCAGCAAGGGAGATACAAAAAGAGTGATATCACCTATAAATTAAACAAAAATATAGGGAAGATGTATCATGGACATCAGTGCATCTCTGGTTGCTGTCTTTTGTAGGCAGTTTTACTGTCAAGAAACCATACAGGGGTTAAGCGCTGTTGAAAGCGATCAGTCTCATAGCACCTGCCGAACAAATAATTTAGAGCAGCCAAGTGAAGTTTACATGGTGTGAATGAGAAAACAAGGCTATGGGAAAAGGACTAGTTAATTCCTATCTAATGTCATCAGTTGTCACTCTGAGCAGCTGGTGGAACAGGCGGGAGCCAGATGCAAACTATCTTATTGTGGATGACAACCAAGAAGTTCCTCTTGAGCATTTATGGAAATCGCACCAATTGTATAACTGAGCAACTGGTGACAGATTCAGCATTTGCATTGCCCAATGAAGCGATTCAGTGAACTTGATGCAGATAATTTGAAGGTGGGGAAAGGAGCCCTAGATGAGGAATGGACAATCAAAGTTCACAGTTTCGTTTAATCCAACCTGAATTGCAACTGGATATGTGCATTACTTAATTTGCATCTCCTCCTGACTGCTTTGAAGTTCTCCTTCGGATAGTCAATCATGCTCTAGAATTGGTAATCTGAGCTACTTTTACTTTTGACAAACTCTTTGCAATTCCCAACCAATCTTCCTGGAGCCACTGGTTTAATTTTCGGTTCGGTTCAAGAAGTCAGATTCCTTGTAAGCCAGATTCTGTACAGGCAATATATACGTATCCGAAGCTGGCGTGTGCTGTACTTCCTGTGATTAACGCCAGTTGGCTTTGTGTTCTATTCAGTGAGAAACCATATTTGACGCATAGAAATCCAGAAAAATAGTGGGTCTCAACGAATCTGCATTGCGTCGAGTTTGTCTGATATGGTGCTTCGCAGGTTTTGCATGATTTGTATTTGTTCCACGTTTTGTCTATTTTTTTTTAGCTTGTTTGTCTGTTCTCAATTTCCAAAAAGTATCTGTTGTGTGAAGGATAACAGTGAAGACTTTGGGAAGATTTCGGAGCTCTTAGTATTACTGGAGCAATTGTATGGAGGGCGCAAGGTAGATGATGGTACATGACCAGCAAGGCACACTACACATCCTATATTCAACTTTGTAGCCAAGGAGCAGTTCTCACTACTAACATCCAAGTGGTGATCTATGCAGAATGTACACAAACCTGCTGCAGGTAGAAATCTAAGGATTAAATATGAAGTACTTTTCTGCACTATCACCAAACATTGTACATGATCAATATAAGACATGATAAAATGAGTCATATTACACAATTGTTAAATTGATTTTATAACAGACTTTGACACCCACAAACTAGCGACACCAAGTGTGAACTCACCAACATCTTTGGAACTTCACAAAGCTATGAGATGGTGAATTCAAAGTAGGAGCATTTGAATTTGGACACACAAGGGGATCCAAAAACACAACTCTGCTACTAACCAGAGTCACAGGTCTTAAAACCACCCCATAATGTTGGTTACCAGTTCATTGTAGAAATTAAGCCACTGTTGGTCTAATTAATAGGTTAATATTGACCATATGCAACACTTCCGTATACCATCAGTGATGTGCCCAAACACCACCACTGGCTTTAGTGACTGATGGGTTTAAGCAGTTTCTATTGAACGTCAACATGGAAGGCAATTCTGACTTTATCACTGTTTGATTAGATGTGACGAGGAGATCTCAACTGTGGGAAGAGAATGGATTTTAACGGAATGGTGTTGTCAGCAACAAGATGAGTACATTTTCTCAGATGAGCAAGACTGTAAAGTTAGCTAATACAATTCAAGCATCCTACTACGACAGTGCAGTGCACAAGGTCAGGTTTGATAACCTGAAGAATTCAACAGATGTATGCAGCTGCCTACAGTACCTAGCTTATACTAGGCAAGTCACCACCAATGTGTTATACAGGACTCATTGCCACAATCCTACCTTGGGCTCAGGTCACGCCATGGTCTATACCATAATACTTATAAAAATCACTACATGTACTATTTAGAACATGCTTTGTATTAATTTCACATGATCTCACCAGGAATATGATGACAGGAACAGCGATGATGACCAGCCCACACATGACGATGATTGCAACAGCAAAACCAGGGAAGTGTGGATACTCTGCATTAACATCCGGCTTAGCATCTGGAATTGAGCATGGTTAAGAACAGAGAAACACTGTCAGAAGGAATCTCTGAAAATCCAGCACTGACTTATCTCTAGTTAAATAAGACCCTGGCAGTTGAGAGGGATGGGTCCAGATGCTTTGCGAAAATCTGTTGGAAAGAATATATTTTCAGAGGTGGCAACACAGAGACTGAAGGCTGTTCTTTCCTGTAAGTGATAGGTGGAAGGAATCCTAGACTCAATAACGGAATGCCCCATTGGCTAGTTTGAAAGGAACTACAACACAATATGTCCCATTGGTGACTTGCAATTAGTAAACATAAAATCTTTCAACTTATGAAAACCTGTATATGTAGATAGTTTGGGCACCTTTCAGACTCTTTTTACATTTAACTATGCATTGCACTGATATTCCATTGGAAAGAGGAACAAATGGGGTCAAAGTTGCTACATTTTTACTTAACACAGACAATATCGAAAAAAGCACAAAGCTGCTAGTCTTTGAAAACAAGAAACGTACTGCTTCGGAAATTGCATCTCTAGAAGCTCTGTTTCAATCCCTGCAAACAATCTAGTTTAAGGGATGACTAGCGCTACATAGCCATCACAGTCACAGGCTATCTTTTCTTGGAGGAGACTGCTGAACACTGAACAATTCTAACACCATGCCAGTCAATCGTATAGGGGAGATCCTCTGTCTGAGTCACCCACTTCCAGAGACAAAAGTTTGGTGCTCACTAAGCATCTCCCTGAGGTATTCAATTCAGTGAAAGGTACACTAACCAATATCCCACCCCAGGGCAATCCATCTGCTTAAGTGAAATGCTCTGTATTCCTTCAGGTTAGACTCATTCGCGGATTTCATCCCTTTGCCCAAAGGCCTAGACCTGCAAACACCATTATCAACTTAGCCATAGTTTAATAGTCTAAATTGCAACCCCTGGCATTCAACAAGCCAGAAAAAAGCCAGAAATGTTTTCTTATGAAAAGTACCTGCCACAACAAAGTAGGTCGGATCCACCAGGAAGGACGATTTTCCAAAAACGTTCCCAGAGCCGACTGAGCCAATGAGGGTCTGCAGGACTTCCTTACTGGGTGGTGCTGGACTTTGGAATATTAGCTCACCAAGGGTCAACACAGAACCGCTCCTTCAATGATGGAGAAAAGTCAATACAGGAGCGCAAAAAAGTAGTTTTACAACATAAAGGTAAGAAATGCAAGAGAAAGTCACTCGCCATCCACACACCAGGCTGTATTTCAGAATTATAAACTATATTTATAGACAGTAAAACTCATACTTTACGCATCATAATAAACACATAAATAGCGTGCTGGGCATGGGGCCAAATGTTTCAGACGAACGTTTCTGCTTGCCATGCACATCTTCCCCAATGGTCATCCATCATACAATAGTAATGAATATTAATTTGTTTTTAGGACGGCATCTACAGGATTTCATCATTTTCAAGCACGTTTTGGAAATGTAAAGTTGATAGCCAGAAAAAGTAAATGACATGCTGTTAAACTTTTCATCCTTGGCGTGGTCTCCCTTAACTTTTTGCCTCTGTTCCCCAGGTTATTGATGTGTGCTGGACTCAGATTTTACTGTTTTTGTTACTCTGGGCACTTTACCACTGCTAACCAGTGCTAAAGTGCAAGTGCTCCTTTACAAAATGTGTATGTGATTGGTTTATCCATGAATGGCATATTTGATTTATTAGTAAGTCCCTAGTACAGTGCATTAAAGGTGCCCAGGGCCTGTAAATCAAATGCTACTAGTGGGCCTGCAGCACTGGTCGTGCCACCCACATAAGTATCTCTGTAATCATGTCTCAGACCTGCCACTGCAGTGTCTGTGTGTACAGTTTTAACTGTACATTCGACTTGGCAAGTGTACCCACTTGCCAGACCTAAACCTTCCCTTTTCTTACATGTCAGACACCCCTAAGGTAGGCCCTAGGTATCCCCAAGGGCAAGGTGCAGTGTATGGTTAAGGTAAGACATATAGTAATGTGTTTTATATGTCCTGACAGTGAAATATTGCTAAATTCGTTTTTCACTGTTGCAAGGCCTGTCCCTCTCATAGGTTAACATGGGGGCTACCTTTAAATCTGATTAAAGTGTAGATTCCCTTTGGGAGCGGATGGACATGTGGAGTTTGGGGTCTCTGAGCTCACAATTTAAAAATACATCTTTTAGTAAAGTTGATTTTAAGATTGTGCCTTTGAAAATGCCACTTTTAGAAAGTGAGCATTTTCTTGCTTATACCATTTCTGTGACTCTGCCTGTTTGTGGATTCCCTGTCTGGGTCAGTTTGACAGTTGGGCTGGTTGCACCTCACACTAGACAGTGACACAAAAGGAGCTGGGGTGTAGTCAGCATTTCCTGATGAGCCATCTGTGCTAGGAGGGAGGGGAGGATTGGTCACTTACACCTGAAAGGGCTGTGCCTGTCCTCACACAATGCAGTCTCCGACCCCCTGGTGAGTGTCTGGGGCCTGGCCTGGGAAAGGCAGGATTTCACATTCAAAAGAGACTTTACTTTGAAGTAGGCCTACTTCAAAGGAGAAATTGGGTATAAGAAGGGCATCCAAAACCACAGACTTTAGAAACACTTCTGGAACCAAGAGGAACCTCTGCCTGGAGAAGAGCTGAATAGCTGAGGAAGAAGTGCTGCCCTGCCCGTGACTGTGCTTTGTGGAGCTTTCCTGCAGTGCTGCTTCTGCCAGAGTAAGAGGGTAAAGGCTGGACTTTGTGTGCCTTCCATCTTGTGAATAAATCTCCAAGGGCTTGATTTAGAGCTTGCCTCCTGTTGTTTGAAGTCTCAGGGACAGCAAAAACTTCTCTCTGCCAGCACCTGGAGTCTCTGGAGAGACTCCTGCTCTGACAAGTGGTGCCCTATCCAGTCCATGGGCCCTTGAAAGGAAAGCTGGTGGAAATCCAAGGAAATCGACTTCGGACGACTTCGTTCCGACGCCACTGCTGAATCTGGTGACGCCGACGCCGTGACCTTCGCTGGAACGTGACGCTCTTCGCAGGCCAGATGCCGCTGCAGCCCCGCTGAAGTCTGCGACTCCGTGGAAGTCGCCGCACCACGTCGTGACCGACGCCGCTCGAAGTGCGCGGATTCAACGCTTCGCACAGACGCCGCGATCCCCGACTTGTTTTCACTCTTCACCAAAGGTACTGTACTTGGGGGTCTACGCGACTCCGTGTCCGGCGCCGCTGGTGTCGGCTTGTTGGCAACGACTCCGTCACGACACCGTGTTAACACCTCATCGAAGCATTTTTGTTTCTAAGCGCTATTTTTGAGTTTAATCTTTAAAAATTCATAACTTGACTTGTGTATGTTGGATTTTTGTCGTTTTGGTCTTGTTTTGTTTAGATAAATATTTCCTATTTCTCTAAACTGGTGTTGTATCATTTTGTAGTGTTTTCCTTAAGTTACTATGTGTGTGGGTACAAATACTTTACACCTAGCACTCTGAAGTTAAGCCTACTGCTCTGCCAAGCTACCAAGGGGGTAAGCAGGGGTTAGCTGAGAGTGATTCTCTTTTACCCTGACTAGAGTGAGGGTCCTTGCTTGAACAGGGGGTAACCTGACTGTCAACCAAAGACCCCATTTCTAACATTGGTGATCAGCGGTTGGGATTTGGACTTGTATTTGTGCTTGACATACAGTGATCAAGTGTACACTATTATTTTGAGTGCAGAGCACTATGTGACCACATACTGCTTGTCTTGAGATTTTTGCTTTTTCTCTTTTTGTGGATTTTTCCCTACATCCACTTTGTTTTTCTTCGCTGATCTTTGACTTTGAACTTCATTTGGGAACTTGTTTCTGCATTTGGAACTTTGCACTCTTAACCTTTCATCATGTCTCAACTTGGAGATGCATCAGTTGTTTTTGACCTGAAGCAATTGGATAGTTATAACAAGGCTCAGCTAAAGCAGTTTTGTAAAAATTTTGGTTGTCCCATTAAGAGCTCTTCCAAGAAGGATGAGCTGAAAAAGGCGCTGAGGGCCTGGGTGACAACCAGAAGCACTGGAGGGCACACTGAGGATGAGGAGGAGGATGAGGAGGGAGGACAATCAGTACATAATGGTATAGTGGGGGCACCTGTTATTCCCAGGGAAAGAGTCTCTAGGGCAGGTAGCAGTGTATCCTCCAAAGGTCTGACGCCTGAAGAATTGCAGGACAGACCGGCAGAGTGGGCATACCAATTGGAGCTGCAGAAGCTCAATCTGGAGAAAGAAAGATGAGAGAAGAGCAGTCCTTGAGGAAAGAAAGATGCAGCTGGCTCATGAGCTTAACTTAAAGGAGTTAGATCAGAGGAGCCAGTCCAGTAGGAATGGTGGCAGAAATCCTACAGTGCAGCCTGAGAGAAGGGTACACATCCCAAAAGACCTTGTGAGGGATTATAAGAGGGAGGATGATATCTACTTGTGGTTCAAGGGTTATGAGTCAGCTCTCCACATGAACCTGGTCCCTGAAGCTCATTGGGGGCAGCCCTGTGGAAGCATTTTGAGGCAGAGGGGAGGGATACACTGACAGCCTTAGGGGATGCTCAGAATCTCACCTACTCTAACATGAAGGATGCCTTGCTTACAAGGTATGGTCTTACCCCTGAGCAGTACAAGGATAAGTTTAGGTCCTACAAGAAGAAGGAATCCCAAACATGGTTGGAATGTGTTGATTCTTATTGAAGGTCACTGGATGGTTGGGTGAAGGGCAGTAAGGTAACTATGTATGAGGGGCTTTACAATCTGATTGCTTGGGAGCACTTGTACAGTTTATGTTTTCCAGAGCTGTGCCAGCACCTGATAGACAGCAAGCGGACTGACCCCAGGAAGCTTGCGCAGGAAGTGGACCGCTGGGAGAGCACCAGGGTCCAAAAGAGGTATGGGGGAGACCACGCCAAGGGTGGGCAGGGTCCCTCTCAGAAGAAAGGGGGGGGGTAAGGGCAAACAGGGGGAGTTCTCTAAAGGGCCCCAAACTGATTCCCAGGGTAAGGATTCCCAACCCCCCCAGTGAAAAGAAGCCATGGTTCTCCAACGGGAAGCCAGTGGCATGTGTTCCCCCACGTAAGTGTTATGCATGTGACCAGGTGGGTCATGTGAGGGAGGAACCCAAATGCCCCAAAAGTACACCGGCACCCACTGGTGCACCTCCCCAGGGTTTGGCCAGTGTAGCGCTTGGGGAGGAGTTGGTTTCAGGTGGGTAGGAACCAGCTGAGATGACCCTTGTCTCATTAGGGGACAATGAGATGGTCCAGAGAACCCTAGTGCCTGAAAACACTAAGAAGTACAGGCAGTGGGTGACCATTAATGGACAGAGGGTGGAGGCTCTGAGAGACACAGGAGCCAGTGTGACTACAGTGAGGAGTCAGCTGGTGTCTGAAGAGCAGATTGATCCCCGGGTACTTCACCAAGTAGCTGCAGTGGACAACTCAGAGCGCCTGTGCAGAGTGGCGCAGGTTCCCTTTGAATAGGGGGGGGGGGTCTCAGGTTCCTTGAAGGTAGCTGTGAGTCCAACCATGCCTGTTGATTGTTTGCTGTTTGCTAGGCAATGACCTGGAGGATTCCCCTTGGAAGGAGGTGGAACACAGGTCTCACTTGGAGATGTTGGGTCTGCCTGGGTGGGTATGTGTATCCACCCGGTCAATGGCAGCCCGTCAGGGTAATCAAGAGCCCCTGGAGCCTGAAACAGTGGCCCAGGGGACCGCCAAGAAGAGGAAGGGCAGGGGGTGCAGGAAACCGGCCCCAGAAGTTCCCACGGTCCGGAAGGAGGCGGAGCCTGAGGGTGACACCCCGGAGCTTGCAGGGGAACAGGTGGCTGAACTGGGGGAGGTCCCTGAGCTGTCGCAGTGGCAGCAGGAGGGGGGGCCCACCAGGGAAGCATTCTGTGCAGCACAGAAGTCATGCCCTACTTTGGAGGGTTTGCGGCAGCAGACTGCAGACCAGGCGGCTGGCAAGGAGCCAGGATCACACCTGATTTATTGGGAGGATGACCTCCTGTATAGCGAACCTAAAGTTCCTGATCCTGGGTCAGCCCGTGTGTTGGTGGTAGCCCAGTGCTTCAGGGCCTTCCTACTGGGGTTGGCTCATGATGTGCCTTTAGCTGGACATTTGGGGGCAAGACAAGACCTTTGAGAGGCTTGTCACCTACTATAACTGGCCCCTAATGCACAAGCACTCAGATGCACATTGCAGGTCTTGTCAGACTTGTCAGGCAAGTGGCAAGAGTTGGAAGAAATGTAAGGCTCCCCTCCAGCCTTTGCCGGTTGTCAATACTCCCTTTGAGAGGGTAGGCATTGACATTGTGGGGCCTCTGGATCCCAAGACAGCCATGGGCAACAGGTTTATCCTGGTCTTGGTGGACCATGCCACCCGGTACCCAGAAGCCATTCCTTTGAGATCAATCACTTCCCCTGTGGTGGGTCGTGCATTGATGGGGTTTTTTACCCGCATGGGGTTCCCCCAGGAAGTGGTATCTGATAGGGGTACCAACTTCATATCCACGTATATGAAGTCTCTGTGGAAGGCGTGTGGGGTAACCTACAAGTTCACCACCCCTTACCACCCCCAAAGTAATGGTCTGGTTGAGAGATTCAACCGCACCTTAAAAGGCATGATCATGGGCCTGTCAGAGCCCTTGAGGCGGAAGTGGGACGTCTTCTTACCATGCCTTCTGTCCGCCTACAGGGAGGTGCCTCAAAAGGAACTTGGGTTTAGTCTCTTTGAGCTGATTTATGTCCACCCTGTGAGGGGACCCTTGAGTCTGGTTAAGGAAGCTTTGGAGAAAGCTCCTAGTAAACCCCCCAAGGATGTATTCAGTTACATGCTGGCTTTGAGAAACCAGACTGCCCGTTTCAGGAGTCTCTCTCAGGAGAACCTGGAAGCAAGCCAGGAGGATATGAAACAGTGGTATGACCAGAATGCCACTCTGGTCGAGTTCCAACCTGGTCAAAAAGTGTGGGTAATGGCACCAGTGGAGCCTAGGGCGCTCCAGGATAAGTGGACTGGGTCATTTGAGGTGGTGGAGCGCAAGAGTGAAGTCACCTACCTGGTGGACTTGCGGTCTCCAAGGAACCCTTTAAGGGTCCTGCATGTCAACGCTTCAAACCTCACTTTGAGCGTACTGAACTGTCCATGCTCCTTGCGACAGATGATGGGGTAGAGGAGGAGAGTGAGCCTCTTCCTAAACTCCTGTCTGCAGGAGAAAAAGATGGGTCAGTGGAGGGAGTGAACCTCTCCCCCTCCCTGACTGAGGAGCAGCAAGGTGACTGTCGCCACGTGTTGGGACAGTTTTCCTCACTGTTTTCCCTGATCCCAGGAGTCACACACTTGTGCACACATGATGTGGACACTGGGGACAGTACACTTATTAAACAGAAGGTTTACAGGGTGACTGACAGGGTCAGGGCATGCATTAAGGATGAGGTATCCAAAATGCTTACCCTAGGGGTTATTGAGCACTCCAGCAGTCCTTGGGCCAGCCCAGTGGTATTGGTCCCAAAGGCTGCTGCACCTCGTGCCACCCCAGAACTCAGGTTCTGTGTGAACTACTGGGGACTCAATGCGGTCAGCAAGACGGACGCATCCCCCATCCCCCGAGCTGATGAGCTCATTGACCGGTTGGGAGCTGCCAAGTACCTCAGTACGTTTGATTTAACATCTGGGTACTGGCAGATTGCCTTAACTGAGGGGGTCAAGGAGAGGTCAGCATTCTCTACACCAGATGGACACTCAATTTAAAGTGATGCCATTTGGGATGAAGAATGCCCCTGCCACCTTTCAGAGGTTGGTCAACCAGGTGTTGGCAGGACTGGATGAGTTCAGTGCCGCCTACCTGGATGACATTGCTGTGTTTAGTTCCACATGGGAGGAACACCTGCAACACCTCTGGAGAGTGTTAGAGGCCCTGCAGAAGGCAGGCCTCACTATTAAGGCGAGCAAGTGCCAAATAGGGCAGGGTTGTGTGGTGTACTTAGGACACCAGGTGGGGAGTGGCCAGGTGGCACCCCTACAGCCTAAGATTGACACGATTCTGGCTTGGGAGCCTCCTAAGACCCAGACTGAAGTGAGAGCCTTTTTAGGTCTCACAGGATATTACAGGAGGTTTGTTAAGGGAAATGGTACCATTGTTACTCCCTTAACTGAGTTTACTTCTAAGAAGCAGCCCAAGAAAGTGATCTGGACAGAGGCTTGCCAGAACGCTTTTGATGCCCTGAAGGCTGCCATGTGCACAGCACCTGTGCTGAAGGCACCTGACTACTCCAAGGAGTTTGTTGTTCAAACAGACGCCTCAGAGCATGGTATTGGAGCAGTACTCCCACAGCTTAATGAAGAGGGCCTAGATCAACCCGTAGCCTTCATTAGCAGTAGGTTACTACCCAGGAAACGTAGGTGGAGTTCCATAGAACGCGAAGCATTTGCTGTGGTCTGGGCACTGAAGAAGCTAAGACCCTACTTGTTTGGGACTCACTTCCGAGTTCAGACCGACCACAGGCCCCTCAGATGGTTAATGCAGATGAGGGGTGAGAATCCAAAACTGTTGAGGTGGTCCATTTCCCTACAGGGGATGGACTTTACGGTGGAACATCGTCCTGGTACAGAACACGCCAATGCTGATGGTCTGTCCAGATTCTTCCACCTTAGTGATGAGAACTCCCATGAGGTTGGGTAGTTGCTCCCCACTTTTAGCTGGGGGGGGACATGTGTTAGACTTTATCCTTGGCGTGGTCTCCCTTAACTTTTTGCCTCTGTTCCCCAGGTTATTGATGTGTGCTGGACTCTGATTTTGCTGTTTTTATTACTCTGGGCACTTTACCACTGCTAACCAGTGCTAAAGTGCAAGTGCTCCTGTTTAAAATGTGTATGTAATTGGTTCTCCATGATTGGCATATTTGATTTATTAGTAAGTCCCTAGTACAGTGCATTGAAGGTGCCCAGGGCCTGTAAATCAAATGCTACTAGTGGGCCTGCAGCACTGGTCGTGCCACCCACATAAGTAGCTCTGTAATCATGTCTCAGACCTGCCACTGCAGTGTCTGTGTGTGCAGTTTTAACTGTACATTCGACTTGGCAAGTGTACCCACTTGCCAGGCCTAAACCTTCCCTTTTCTTACATGTCAGACACCCCTAAGGTAGGCCCTAGGTAGCCCCAAGGGCAGGGTGCAGTGTATGGTTAAGGTAGGACATATGGTAATGTGTTTTATATGTCCCGACAGTGAAATATTGCTAAATTCGTTTTTCACTGTTGCAAGGCCTGTCCCTCTCATAGGTTAACATGGGGGCTACCTTTAAATCTGATTAAAGTGTAGATTCCCTTTGGGAGCGGATGGACATGTGGAGTTTGGGGTCTCTGAGCTCACAATTTAAAAATACATCTTTTAGTAAAGTTGATTTTAAGATTGTGCGTTTGAAAATGCCACTTTTAGAAAGTGAGCATTTTCTTGCTTATACCATTTCTGTGACTCTGCCTGTTTGTGGATTCCCTGTCTGGGTCAGTTTGACAGTTGGGCTGGTTGCACCTCACACTAGACAGTGACACAAAAGGAGCTGGGGTGTAGTCAGCATTTCCTGATGAGCCATCTGTGCTAGGAGGGAGGGGAGGATTGGTCACTTACACTTGAAAGGGCTGTGCCTGTCCTCACACAATGCAGTCTCCGACCCCCTGGTGAGTGTCTGGGGCCTGGCCTGGGAAAGGCAGGATTTCACATTCAAAAGAGACTTTACTTTGAAGTAGGCCTACTTCAAAGGAGAAATTGGGTATAAGAGGGGCACCCAAAACCACAGACTTTAGAAACACTTCTGGAACCAAGAGGAACCTCTGCCTGGAGAAGAGCTGAATAGCTGAGGAAGAAGTGATGCCCTGCCCGTGACTGTGCTTTGTGGAACTTTCCTGCAGTGCTGTTTCTGCCAGAGTAAGAGGGCAAAGACTGGACTTTGTGTGCCTTCCATGTTGTGAAGAAATCTCCATGGGCTTGATTTAGAGCTTGCCTCCTGTTGTTTGAAGTCTCAGGGACAGCAAAGACTTCTCTCTGCCAGCACCTGGAGTCTCTGGAGAGACTCCTGCTCTGACAAGTGGTACCCTATCCAGTCCCTGGGCCCTTGAAAGGAAAGCTGGTGGAAATCCAAGGAAATCGACTTCGGACCGACGCCGCCTGCACCCGATGCCGTGAACTTCGCTGGAACGTGATGCTCTTCGCAGGCCCGACGCCACTGCAGCCCCGTGGAAGTCGCCACACCACGTCGTGACCAACGCCACTCGAAGTGTGCGGATTCAACGCTTCGCACAGACGCCGCGATCCCCGACTTCGCACATCGACTTGTTTTCACTCTTCACCAAAGGGACTGTACTTGGGGGTCTACGCGACTCCGTGTCCGGCGCCACTGGTGTCGGCTTGTTGGGAATGACTCCGTCACGACGCCGTGTTAACACCTCATCAAAGCATTTTTGTTTCTAAGCGCTATTTTTGAGTTGAATCTTTAAAAATTCATAACTTGACTTGTGTAAGTTGGATTTTTGTCGTTTTGGTCTTGTTTTGTTTAGATAAATATTTCCTATTGTTCCAAACTGGTGTTGTGTCATTTTGTAGTGTTTTCCTTAAGTTACTGTGTGGGTGGGTACAAATACTTTACACCTACCACTCTGAAGTTAAGCCTACTGCTCTGCCAAGCTACCAAGGGGGTAAGCAGAGGTTAGCTGAGGGTGATTCTCTTTTACCCTGACTAGAGTGAGGGTCCTTGCTTGAACAGGGGGTAACCTGACTGTCAACCAAAGACCCCATTTCTAACACATGCCCAATATGGCCATCCCATTTTCTAGCTTCCCCTAATTTTGCATGATTGCGCTCTCAAATGGCAAAGGCGCTATAATGGCACCTTAAAAAAAGTGAAAATAAAATACTCAACTAAATCCATCAGGAAGGCTCAACTTGTAAAGGGGCCAGAGCCTGTGAGAAGACCTCCAGATCATGATGCGGGCCACTTATGTGGGTATGGAAATGAACTAACTTTAAATATATAAAAAATGATGTTGTCCAATCATTCCTTTAATATCTTTAAAAGTCCCAGTACTTTTACAGTAAAGTACCTGAGCAGGAACTCTAGCAAGGCTATCTCCAACCCTGCATCTCTGCAGGGCTTGGTGAAAAGGCATGGAAAACAGGAAAATGCCAAAGGATACATGAAAGGTTATTGTCAGCATAACAGGATTTTATCAAAGAATTCTGAGCAATAGGAATAAAATTGCTTTTGCCAAAATGGATACATTGTTCTTCTCAGACCAGGGCCGATACAGAGACTCCTACTGTCACTGCGGTGCAGGAGGGTGTATTGGGTTGTCAACCTTTCAGGGCGGCCCCAACCCTTTAGGGGGCCCTATTCAGTCTAATGCCAATGAATATCTGTGAGGTATGGAATAGTGAGGAGCCCCTCATCAGATTCTGCGGGAGGCCCAATAATTTCGTTAAGCCACGGACTCCGAGCAAGTTGAGGATAGTAAACTAAGCCAAATACTTTAGACGAATTGAAGACAAAGTAAGGCAGCCCCTGGTCTAGAGGCTTTTAACCCCTTCGCTGCCAGGCCTGTTCCTGCCAGGTGCCAATCCTTTTTTTGGCTGTTTGGGGCAGTTCACGCTTAGGCCCTAATAACCTTTTGCCCACATAAGCTACCCACACCAAATTTGCATCCTTTTTTTCTAACATCTTAGGGATTCTAGAGGTACCCAGACTTTGTGGGTTCCCCTGAAGGAGACCAAGGAATTAGCCAAAATACAGCAAAAACGTTTTTTTTTTTAATACGAAAAAGGGCTGCAGAAGAAGGCTTGTGTTTTTTTCCTTGAAAATGTCATCAAAAAGTTTGCAATGCTAAAATCACAATCTTCCAACTTTTCAGGAACAGGCAAGACTTGAATCAGAAAACACAATTTTTTAACACAATTTTGGGATTTTACTGGGACATACCCCATTTGTATTATTTTTGTGTGCTTTCTGTCTCATTCCAGTTATTGACAAATGGGTGTGAAACCAATGCTGGATCCCAGAAAGATAAACATTTCTAAAAAATTAGACCACATTTTGAATTCAGCAAGGGGTAATTTGTGTGGATCCTACAGAAAATAACAGCTGAAATTAAAAAAATAAAAAATATTGAAATTGAGGTGAAAAAACAGCCAATTTTCTCCATGTTTTACTCTAACTTCTTCCTGCGTTGTACCGTTACGTCTGCTGGACTTTTCTGGTTGCGGGATATATAGGGCTTGTAGGTTCATTGTTGGACCTGGCCCTTGTGGCAGGTTCACCCGCTGACTTTTTGCCTAATTCCTCCTATTTTTTCTGACCTCTCGCTGTTGGTTCTAGAACTCTGAGCACTTTATCACTACTGACCAGTGCTAAAGTGCAGGTGCTCTCCCATATAAAGTTGGTATGATTGGCTTATACCTAATTGGCATATTTAAATTTACCTATACGTTCCTTGTAAAGTGGTATCTCTATAACTAGGGCCTGTAAATTAAATGCTACTAGTGGGCCTGCAGCGCTGCTTGCCCCACCCACTGAAGTAGCCTTTCAAACCTGTTTCAGGCCTGCTAGCGCAGGGCCTGTGTACACAGTTTTCTGCCAGAGGGACCTGGCATCTAAATTTACTTGCCAGGCCCAGAACTCCCATTTTACTACATTCAAGTCACCCCTAAGGTAGGAGCTAGCTAGCCCTATGGGCAGGGTGCTATGTATGTAGAAGGCAGGACATGTGCCAGGTTGCGTGGCCTGTCCTGGTAGTGACAAACAGCCTAACAGTGTCTCACTGCTGTGAGTGCTGCCTTCTCACATGGTTGCATTAGAAATGCCCTGCTTTATGTATAGGGGGTTTTGTCTGATTTATGAGGGGTAGCGTAGGCATCTTTGGTATGGTTGTGATGGTGGTAAGAAATGCTGCTTACTGGTGTAGGTGTATTTATTTCTATTACAGAAATGCCACTTCTACAAAGTGCAAATTTCTCTGTGTTTATGACTCTGGTGTACAAAGGGAGGGTGGAGGTGTCACAGAGGTGCATCTGCATACTGAATAGTCTTCCTGTGCTGAGAGAAAGGAGAGGCGGGGCACACCTACATTTGTAAAGGCTGTGCCCTGGCCTCACACAATAGGGTTGTTTACCCCCAACTGATGTTTGGAGCCTGTGCTGGAGGAAAGAGGGGGCACTCCTAGAACCAGTTGTAACTGGTTGGAACCTCCTCTCTCCCCTTCCATTGTAAAACACTGTAAAAACTGAGTATAAGTACAGGGGAGTTTTCCCCACAATTTGGAGACTCTTGGAAACATTTTGGAACTGGACACAAAAGGCTGGAATGACTCACCAGGAAGGACCATGGACTGCTGCTGCTGTGCTGACCTGTGACCTGCTTGGTCACTGTAAGGACTTGCCACCTACTTGCATCCCCTGTGTGCTGGCCTGTTGCTGGGCCCCTTCACCTGTAGGCCTGCTTCTTAATTTCTGCTCCCCAGGGGCAGGGTGCTGTGGCCCCTGACCCCTGCAAAGCACGAGGAGTGCTTCACTATGTGACCAGACTTAGCGCTTTGGAAAGCGCTTTACATTTTAGAGGCTTAGCGCTTATGGAGGAAAAGCACTGCCTCTAATTCTTTTAGCACTTGAAAAGCGCTTTATTGCAGGGAACAAGATCACTGCCTCAACCGGACTGTATTAAGTGCAGTGCTGGGGTCACGCTGCTTTCTGTGCCCCCGGGACACAAGGAAAACTACAAAGTTGAAGATTGGAGCAAGAGCGCTCCTATCGTGCCCCCAGGGTGAAGCGCGCTCTGTGGAGCACCCCCGGGGCACTAGCAAGCATCTACTTTGGTGCCTGCTGCTCCTAACTGCCTTGGCAGGGCGCAATGTCTGTTCTGAGCCAGACGGTGGAAGGAGACCTCATCGGAGGCTCCCTCGCCCACCAGGCCCCTTTCTCCTCTTCCAGGGAAGGGCAGGGGAGAAGGAAGTCTCTCCCTGCCCCGCCAGAGCCCAGGTGAGCCGCATCAGGACCGAGGGCAGGGTGGAAGCCTCATCGGAGGCCCCCCATCAGAGGATCCCTTTTGGGTGGCCCCTTGTGGGCCAGTTCCTGAATGGTGCCTGACCTTCACCCCCCCCCCCCCCCCCTGGTGAGGGCCAGTGGAGGCCAGAGGGGGCCCGTCCTTAAGACGGAGGGGGTGTGTGGTGCCCCCCTCCTTTCCAAAAGTAATTGCTGACCTTGGCCCTGCTCTTGAGGGCGGGTGGAGGCCCGGGGGGGGGGGGGGGCAGTGATCGCGGGCCCCAGGAGAGGCCGGTCAGAAATGCCGAGGGGTTGTATTGTGCCCCCCTCTACCCCAGAACTCACAGGAGGCCCCTGTTTTGCACAGAGGAGCACTGGGGGCCCCTTCTTTGTTCTTTTGGCACTGGAGGTGTCTTCATCTTAAACCAGGTACTACTAAAAGTCAATATGTTTATCAAATTCTTTTTAGAGGCTTTTATTGATTTATATGTTGCCTACCTCTTTGATGATGTTCTCATATATATGTGTGCAAATGTTCCTTTTATGGGCATAACATGCTAATATGTTTTTCTGACTTGCCGTACGTTTTTTAATGTTCCTAATATGGGCGTTTATGATAGTCTTATGACAAGTGCTTTAGTGTAAAACGTGTTTCCTGACTACTGCTTATGTTGCAGAATACTGAGTAACCTGTGTGTTGTATGTGACTACTGCTAGCTTGCAGAGTAACTAATGTGTAATGTTCTGACAACTGCTAAGGTAGCAGGATACTACTGATATGTGATGTTTGGTCTAATTGTGTTGTGTACAATACAGTATATTTTCTAATAACTTGGTGTTTCCTTTGTGGTGGGGATAGTGCGTTACATGTGTTGTGTTTGTTGTGCAAACGCTTTACGCATTGCCTCCGGGTTAGGCCTGACTGCTCGTGCCAAGCTACCAAGGGGGTGAGCAGGAGTTATCTTGGACGTGTAACTCCCTTGCCATGACTAGAGTCTTCAGCCTGGCTTAGGTGCATACCCTAACCAACCAGACACCCCATTTCTAACATTCAAGAACCCTAGGTACCCAGAGCCAATAAATGAGCTGCACCTTGCAATGGGTTTTCATTCTATTATATTTGATGAAATAGAAAGAGTGAAAAATAGGTATCAAGAAAATCTTTGAACTTCCAAAATGGGCATAAGATAAGTTGTTGAGAAGCATTGGTTATTTGCACATCTCTGAATTCCGGGGTGCCCATACGAGCATGTGAATTACAGGGCATTTCTCAAATGGACGTCTTTTTTTTTTTTTTTTACACATGGTCTTACATTTGGAAGGAAATACTTAGAGAAAGAAAAGGGCAATAACACTTATTTTGACATTCTGTGTTCCCTGAATGTCTCCCGATGAAAATGGTACCTCACTTGTGTGGGTAGGCCTAATGCTCCCGACAGGAAGCGTAACATGGACACATCACATTTTTACATTGAAATCGGACGTGTTTTTTTGCAAAGTCCCTAGCTGTAGATTTTGGCTCTGGGCTCAGCAGCCATAGAGGGAAACCTACCAAACCAAGACACTTCTGAAAACTGGACACCAAGGGAGTCCAGGGAGGTGTGACTTCCGTGGATCCCCCAGTGTTTTCCTCAGCAAAGCTCAAATTTAGCTAAAAAAAAAAAAAAAAAAAAAAAATCACACACATTTCTGTGTGGGAATGTCCGCAGCGGGACAAATTTCCTAGCAGCCAATGTTCCCCTCAGTCTCCCAGTAAAAATACTTCACTTGTGTACGTGGGCCAAGTGGCTGTGACAGGGAAGAGCCAAAAATGTGTCTAAACTAAGAGGGAACCCAAAGCGGGTCCAAAAGGGCAGTTGGAAAAAAAAACATTTTTAGGCTGACAAGTGGGGATGAATGTTTATCGGTATAGATGAGACAATGATGGGTGGTAGGAATTTTGTGGATTACTGCAAATTCCGGAAGGTTCCGTCCCAAAAATCGGGAAAAAAATGTGTGATTTCCAGCAAAGTTGGAGGTTTGCAGGGCATTCTGGGTAAGAAAATGGTGCGGAGTGCATATGAAGCACCCCACCCTGGACTCACCCAGATGTTTAGTTTTCAGATGTGTCCAAGTCTTGTGGACTTTTCTACATGGCAGAGTCCCAAAATCTAAAAAAGTGCAGCCTTCACCAGTCCAAGTGGCCCGATTGAGAGTTAGCCAAGCTCTCATGGCCCAAATGTAAAACCAAAACACAAAATAATCAAGTGTCCTCTTGCTTGCCGTGGGATAAGATGTTTTAGTGTGCGGGTGAGAGCTGAAAGACTGTTACCCCCTTCAGTTAGGGTGGGGGCATAACCAGGCCCATACTGGTTGGTAGCCACCACCCCACTATTTATTTTTTTATTCCCTGGCATCTAGTAGACTTTCTGCCCCCCCAGCCCCCGGAATGTGGATCGGGGGTAATTGCCGCCTAGAAACGGCCTAATTACAATATGCCCCCCCCCCGGTGAGCGACCCATATATGAAAAAATAAAGTAAACAAAAATAAATATCCCTGGTGTCTAGGGCTTTCTGATCCCCGAGGGCAGATCGGCCTAATAGACCGATTTGCCCCCGGGGGGGCAGAAAAGGCCTAAAAATATTTTGCCACGCTCATGACTAACAAAAAATAAAAAAAAAAAAAAAATAATCCCTGCTGTTTAGTGGGCAAGCGGCAGAAATGCTGAGAAAGAAGACCTTTCCTTTCCTTTGAGGCGCCTCTCAGCCCCTCCACGTGATCGGAGGATAAAACAAAAGCATTTCTCCTCAGATAGGCGCTGTAATCTGAGCTTCCAGCATAGAGGGGCAGGTCTCGGAGGTCAGCGCGCGATCGCATCAGACGCCACAGGGAGGACGGGGTGGAAGGTGAAGCGATTCCCCTTCCATCCCTGCACTGGGGCACCGGGCGAGAAGCTCATGGGGGGAGCGCTAGCACTCCCCCCCATGATCCTAGCGATCCCCCCATGAGCCTGTCCAAGGACTTAACCGTTAAGTTCTTGGCTGGGAAGGGGTTAAAATACTTCATTAGAAGAAACTTAAATGTTTACCGTTTTGACCCAGCCAATAATGATTAAGTCTTAATTCTGTAAACTTTAACAATTTCTTGCAATTGGTTTCTGATATCTTAAAGCAACCCGCTTAAATCCCTTTAAAACAAATAGGTTCCCAATGGAGTTTTCGTAAACTGGGTACGTGGACGATCCCTCACTCATGTGCAGTCCTAAAATGGGCAATTAAGACTGGGGGACTTATCAAGGGATATGCGCTCAGCAACTATCATCTTAGTTTCCAAACCGGACAAACCTTGGGATCATAGCATAAAATGTGGACATTAAAATCCTGGTCAAATTGATAGCAAACAGACTTTGAAAAAGTCATGATGACCCAGGTCCACTCGCATCAGAACAGGTTTATTCCGTGTCGCTCAACACCATTAAATCTAAGGAATCTCCATAATAATCTAGTGCAGATCAGGGATGCTAATACGGGCAGGGCTATACTCTCCCTAGATGCCAACAAGAATTTTGATTCCATGGAATGGTCTTATTTCTTTGGGGTCTTAGAGAAGATTGGTATTGGCCCTAAATTTAGGAGATGGGTTAGACTCCTTTATGATAGTCCCTGTGCAAAGATAAGGGTTAATGGATACACTTCCCACAAATTTCACCTGTACAGGGGAACAAGGCAGGGCTGCCCCCTGTTGCTGCTTCTATTTGCTTTCCCAATAGAGGGACTAGCAAATTGGGTAGGAGCGCAGATTACGGGATGGCCAACTGGAAGTGGTGGAGAGGAGCATATTTCATTCTACACTGATGTACTGTTGTACGTATTGTTCTAACTAACAAAGGTGCCCTCATCAGTCCAATGCCTGGGAGATATTTTTCGGGTGTTTGAAGCCTCTGGTTTTGCAGTGAACTGGGACAAGTCCCTGTTGACACCTGGGAATTGCTGCAAGTACTGACACTGCCACCAAGCGAGGAGTGGAGCTAAATAAATTAAAATACCTGGGGCTCTGGGACACTAAATAGCCCACCCAATATTGTTACACTAACCAGTCCCCTTTACTCAGACACTTCAAGAAGGATGTCAAACACTGGCAAGCTCTGCCGATTTCCCTGTTGGGGGGGGCACTATTCAAGATGATGGCCCTTCCCCGCTTTCTTTATATCCTTCAAAATTCCCCATACCTTATCCCAGTTGCCTTCTTTAACAGAGTGGAGGACCTAGCTCCTACACTAATACGGTCAGGTGGGCAGCTGAGGGTGGCTCTCTGTACGCTGCAGAGGTCTAAATATGAAGGTGGGGGAAAGCTCTCCATAATATTTGCAAATATTACAAAGTTGGGCAGGTGAGCGTGGTCAATCATTGGACATTTGACCCCTGGGAGGACCCGGCATTCAGGGAAATAGAGAGAGCATGAACAATCACAGTTAACTACACTGGCTCAATGGGGGGGGGAGGGTGGACCCCTCTGTGTGCACCGCGACAGTGGTAGTTATCCAAATATAGAGAAAACAGGCAAGGGAAATGGGCTGGACTAATTGCCCGACCCAGAGAGCACAGGCACACAACTTCCTAAGGTCCACGCCCTGCAGGGATTCAAAGGGTGGAATGCAAGGAGGATATCCACTTTAGCAGAGGTGTGGGATGCCAATGGGGTAGTACCCTTTGACCACTTACAAAAATAATATAAAATGTCCAATAAACAGGTGC
Source organism: Pleurodeles waltl (assembly GCF_031143425.1). Lineage (NCBI taxonomy): Eukaryota > Metazoa > Chordata > Amphibia > Caudata > Salamandridae > Pleurodeles > Pleurodeles waltl. The sequence continues at coordinate 191,710,662 of NC_090440.1, read as the reverse complement.
TGCAATACGGACAGTTAGGAAAGACCCTAAGCCTTATGGTTCCTGCAGAGGCAGAGATACAGGACAACACTCTAGCGGAACTGAGACTCTAAGACTGGGTAATTCTGGAGAAATTAATATCACTTTCATACGGTACATTACTGAGGAACAAGCAGTCCACTGTAGATGCTTTGTAAGAAAAATAGAAGAGGAACTGTGTGGATCTAGAGGAGGCTGACTGGGGGGAGGCCCTAATGTTCCAGAGATTAGCCATAGCTGCATCGTTCAGGCTAATCCATTTTAAAATACATACTTAGCAGATTGGGAAGGGCGACTACCATGGAGTGCCTTAGAGGGTGCAGGAGCGATGGCACGTTTTACCACAGAGTATGGACCTGCGCCCCAAGATCAAGACCTTCTGGAAGGAGGTGGGACAGACGCTGGAGGAAGCTACAGGATTACTCCGGAGCTACGCTCAGAGGTGCCCTCTTGAGAAACTGGGGACAGACTGAGCACACTAAATATCACAAGTGGCTGAAAAACATAGGCTTTACGGTAGTCAAAACAGACATCAGCAGGGAATGGGGATGGGGGACGTCCCCAGGAGGATAAAACTAGTGAGATGGTGTGGAAAAGTGGCAGATACTGGAAAAAGAAATATACAAAGGAAGGGGCAATGGAAAGAAATATGCAAATATATGGGGTGACTGGGAGGCAACGCTGGCGCCATAATGACAATGCAAGTGGCCCTACAGATCTGGCAAGGGGTATGCATGAATACATACAGAAAAGGGGGAAATTGCCGTACAAGTCCAGGTAGTGCTGGACCGAACAACCCCCCCCCCCAAAAAGAGGAGCTGAGAAGGCCATCCAACCTGGGAGAACCACATATGTTATCTAGCCATTAACTGAAATGTACCATGGGGGAGAGGGTATTAAATGGTTGACAAGGCTGCATGTTTTAGAGAATGTCTGAAAAAACTAACTTTTTTTATTTTATTTTTTTAATATCCATAAATAGTACACCAATTACAAAAGTATCTAGGAGTGAAAGGTCCATCACTAACTTATACCAATTGAGAGGCCACAAGATCATATTATTGAACTACTTAAGTCTGCAATTAGGAGGAAGGATATCCTGCTTCTTTGGCACTTCCATATCCAACACCCATAGTTTTAGATTCTGTAGATCATAGAGGGCTGGTTATTGAATCTATTCATATACAAGGCTCAGATTGCCTCTTGTCTAGATAAAGCATTAGGGTTCAGCTCATCCAAAGCTACTGTAGGTTGGTATTCACATGTCCACTGAACAAGGATTAATACCAAGATCCTGTTAAGCGAATCTTATGAGTGACAACGGCCACATCATTACATAGTGAATGAACAGGGCAAAATCTTTGCCATAATGGCAATAAGGTTCTAGATCTGAATCAAAGTTTGTCCATTTGAATTAGGACAGACTGTCCACGTCTCAAGTATATTTTTTTCAAGATTTCTTCTACTGAGGTACACTCCAGAAAGTGTCTTATCTTTGTACACATGGGTTTCTCAATACTGCTCTCAATTTACAGCATTTTGGGTATAGATAGAACTTTTAATCTGGTGCTTCGAAACATTAATTTGATTAATGTAATGGGACCTCCCCTCCTATGTGCCAAACAAACTACACATACATAAATGCCACAATCGAGTAGATTGAGATTTGACAGCTTAGTTTGAAAGCTCAACGTACCCAGATATTTACATCAGCAATTTGTTTTTTTATCTTCTCAAATATTACTGAAGTTTGATTCACAACAAATACATGGAGAATTTAAATTCGCCCAGATTTAGTTGAAATAGGGGTGACACTGACAGTCCTCTAAAATGCAGAAGCATAAGTTATATTTTTCACTTTTAGGGGTGAATTTCCTTCCTGCCCAGAGACAACACACCTGACTCTTAGTAGGACGCAAATAATTAATCATCGCTGGTCACAAGTATGGAATGAGAAAGAGGAGAGTAACATATCAAACGACCAGCCAGAGGTATGACCGACAGGTTTGTACCAATCAGGACCCTAGACTGAGAAAGATGTGTGAAATGGGATCTCGCCCAGCCTTTAAGGCTTGCTCACAGTTGTGGGAGGGGATCCTGTTGCATGTTTTGCCATCTTGGAAAACCCAAGAAGATCTTACTTAGAGGTGTGTCAGGAAAGCAGACTGGGACTGCTGAACTAGGCAGGTTTGACTGTGGGATTTTTATTATTAGAGATATCACCAATAACTAGTGCTCATGATAAAAATGTATTTTCACCACAAGCTTGCCAGGTTACAAGTGGACCTGGAGGTAACCAGAAGAAGAAAAAGAAGATTTGTATTTGTGTCCCCTTGTACCAAGCATTGAAAGAGTTCAGAATGGATAGGCAAGATCACCATATGTACCTTCAAGGACTGGAAAGGCTTTAGAAGAGCTCTACCTCTGTTGAAGGAATAGCTACCCATTTAGGAGGGGACTTAAGTAGACCTAGTTGGAGTCCTAGTTGGACCATGTGATACTCCCTGTATCACACTGTTGACCTGTGCAGAGGGAGTTGTCCAGTCACCTGACAATTTCTAAAGCATTTGAGTTTACCATCCCGGAAAGTAACAGTTTCTGCTCGACTCTCTTGTGCTTTTCCATTGGTCACTTTTTGTAATGCACATGGACGACTAAAATGTACTTTTTCCACTTCATTATTCCTATAGGTGTTTCATATTGGTCTTAAAAATTCATATCCCACGATTCTCGAATTTTGTGCTGGTTTAGTCTTGTATTCAATAAATGTTCTTTTTGACTAACATTTTACTTTTCTTATTTCAGCTTTTCATGCTAATCAAATAACTAACATATTTCTATCAAGAAAACCAGTGGTGGCTGATGATTTTAGCAAGGGGGTTGATGGGACACTCACCCATGCATTCACACACATACACATTTATTCACAAAGCTCACTCAAATATTTATACATGCATGCACCAATACAATTTTTTTTTTTTAAACAAACAAACAAAACAAAAAAGCAGCTCTGCCTCAGATGTTCCAAGAGGGCTGGAACTGCTACCCTCCCTCATTTGTTGACCTGAGGTCAGCCAGTGAGAAGGCAGCAGTCCATGCTGGAACTCCTGAAGCAAGGGTGAGGTCTGAAGGTGGATGGGGAGGCTGTTCCAGGATTACCCCTGTGAGGTACGAGAAGTTATGACCTCCACTGTTGCTGCGGCGGATGCAGGGGGTGAGAGTGAGGAAGAGTGAGGCAGAGCGCAGGAGTTTGGAGTGAATGTGGAAGCTCAGGCGGTGGTTGAAGTACACCGGTCCTTGGTTGTGCAGGGCTTTGAAGTCGTCAGTCAGAATCTTGAATTGGCATCTCTTGTGGAAAGGGTAATGTGGGTCATCTGGGGAGGTCAAGATTGAGTCTGGCTGCTGAGTTCTGGATGGTCTGTAGTCTCTTCAGGAGGCATGATGCAATTCCAAGGTATAGTGTGTTGCAATAGTACAAGCAGCTGGTGATGAGGGCTTGAGTGACTGTTCATCTCATGGAGACTATGAGCCATTTGAAGGTGTTTTTGTAGCATGCAGAGAAGAGGAAGCAGGCAGAGGAGACAGAGTTCATTTGGCTCTTCATGGTAAGTTTGCTGCTCAAGATGATTCAGAGGTTCTTGGTTTGGTCTAGGGGTGTCATAGGGTGTGGGGACAGGTTAGCAGGAGTCGCCCCATGGTAAGGTGGTGTTACCGGAGATCAAAACTTCAGACTTGTCTGTGTTGAGTTTGAGGCTATAGTCCTGCATCCAGCTGGTGACACTGGTCATGCAAAGGTCGAAGTTGGCCTTTGTGGTGGAGGGGTCTTCAGAAAGCAAGTGGATGAGCTGGGTGTTGTCCACATAGGAGATGTTCAGTTTGTGGTTGGACGATGGTTGGGGCTGAGGGATGAGCCTTGAGGGATGCCATAGATGTTCTTGGGCTCATAGATGAAAGAAGAGAAGTGGACCTTCTGAGTTTTTCTAAAGAGGAAGGATGCAATCCATTCGAAGGCATCCTCTTGGATGCCGATCTGATTAAGCCTCTTGATCAAAGTGTAGTGGAAGATGGTGTTGAATGCTACTGAGATTTTGAAGAGGACCAGGGAGGCCGAATCTCCCCAGTCAAGGAGGGCTCTGATGTCGTCCATTGCAGCGATCAGGGTGGTTTTGGTGCTGTGGTTGGATCGAAAACCGGATTGGGAGGTATTCAGAAGATAGTTTTTCTCGAGGTATTCCGTGAGTTGCTGGTTGATGGCCTTTGAGGACTTTGGCAGGAAAGGGGAACAGGGAGATGGGTCAGTAGTTTTTGAGCTCATTACTGTAAACAGAAGGTTTCTTGAGGAGGGCTTTGATCTTGGTGTGTTTCGAATCATCCAGGTAGGTGGCTGAGGTGATGGATGTGATGAACACTGAGTTTGCTGCTGATGGTGTTGCAGAGGTTGGACATGTGGTGAGGGCAGGGGTCTGTGAGCACTCCAGAATGGATGTAGTGCATGTTGTTGGTATTGTTCTGCGTGGTGAGCTGGTTCTAGCAGGTGACTTGTTGGCAGTAGCATCTGTGAGGGCTAGGAGGCAGAGGATGTCAGCAGCTGGTTAGGTTTTGAAGTTTCTGTAGAAGGTGGATATTTTGTCATGGAAAAAAACTGGCAAGGGTGTCAGAGTACATGGGAGGGGGGTGATGTTTTCACTTACTGAGGGGTTGGAGAACTCCAAGATGATGCTGAAGAGTTCTTTCTGGTCATTACAGCTGGCTTTGATAAGATTGCGGTTATCTTTTAGGGATCTGTGGTATTGGCTGAGAACTGTCTTGAAGGTGGTCCGGTTGGTGGGCTCCTTGGTGGTGTGCTATCTCCTTTCCAGTGTTTGCAATTGTGTTCCAAGGTTTTTAGTTCCAGGGTTTATGAGCTGGCTTATTTGGAAGGTCTGTTTGTTTTTGGTGGGCATTCTGGGGGGTGACTGTTGGAGACCCAAGTGATAAGGGTTTTGATGACTTCGACATTTGAGGAGGTTCTGAGGGGAGTTGAGGGTATCTGTCCATTGGTTCTCTGTAACCCTGTTCCAGCTCCGGTGAGAGGTGCTGATCATCTGCTGGCGTGGCTGGGGGCTGCTGGTAGAGAAGAGGACAGTTGAGTGGTCTGTCCAGGTGAACTCAGTGGTGTGGATGTCTGATCTGACAAAGAAGAGTGTTAGGCTGATCTTTGCCCAGCCTGACACTTTTTGTTGGGGAAAAGGTAACGTTGCTTGGCCCCTCTGCCCACTGGGGCCACAGCTGAAGAAAACACTCCTGCTTTGTGCCACTGCAAATGCAGTTTAAGTCTCCAGTTTTAGGTGAACTATGTTTTTCCTAGTAATGCACTAGTTTACTAATTGGTGACTAACTCCAGAGCTGGAAACCCAGAATCTTTTATATTGAATTTCAATTGGCTTGACAACATTCCTCTTGTCCAATACCTTAGTCTTGATCTACTGCCTTGGATATTTGCTGTTTGAAGAGGCCGCATAACCAAATGAAATAAGACAATTATGCACAGGAGTGAATTTGGTGGTCATTAATAGGCTAAATATGATAATTTATTATGACTAGATTACTGCATTAATGCCTTTATGCAATAGTTCGGGGTTTACTAAACAAGTGCTATTTCTAGTTTAGCACTAACGCGAATGACTCAAAATTGAAGATGTACTTTAAACCCACTGCTGCAATGATTATTGTAAACTATATTTTTGAAAACACTTAAGTACTTTAGCTTCAATGTGCACATGAAGTGAACGTCCCCAAGATCTTATTTGAGTCATTAAGTTTTAAACCCTGGAACTAATTAATGCCTACCAGAGTTTTACCATCAAGAAATAATGCCACTCTTTGCATAACAAAATACAATACAGTTAGTACTCACAACAACTCTCGAACCACCATCTGCAGTGGAGGAACACCCTTCTTCAGGATGTCCAAAACCTACAAGAAAAATAAGTGAAGAGCAAATAAATCAGTAGGTTAAAAAGCACTAACCTCAGTATGTCTCACTGCTGCCCCACCATCACCAACCTTTCAAACACCCTGGCAGCATTAATATGAATTCCTGCTGTCTTCCCTCATCTTCTTACTCTCCCCCACTGCAGACCACTAGATAGGAAATGACTACAATATTATCAGGTACATATTTATATAATTATCCCCAATATCAGTTGATTAAGAAAGCCATGGATATAATCTGTACAACATTTGTGAAGATCAAAAATGTTCTTAATAGAAATTCAATATTCTTAAAGATCATCTACCCACCATTTGTAAAGGTCAAATGTTTTATTCACAGAATTGTCATATTATTAAATTAAACGTGCACAATTACCATAAGAGGTAGTGAAAACACAAATGTGGTGATTTATTGGCACAGCTTGCTGTGTATTAAAAGATGAATGGATTCTTTACTCTCACAATCCACATGGGTTAGCCATCATCACCATAGAGAAATTGAAAACCGAGAAATTCACTGGGCATTATCTTTAATCAAGTTCATATATTTAACAGGATATGTGCAGTGAGATGCTCTAGTTTTTACATTTCCAAGGCACTTCAAGCTTCTGTTGCTGGTGCCTTGGTCCAATGAAAGTTGAGTTGTTGTAAATAGCTGTTTTTTGAGGGTGTCTGTTTATGCTCTTGAGGGTGCATGCAGTTCAGAATGCCGAGAAGTGTATTATCTGTGGCCGAGAGTTAAACTGGAAAATCAAATTAAATACTTACGTTTACTAGGTATAATGCATTATCAACCAGGCCTATTCTGTGTGGCGAAGCCTTTCTAGCATACTCCAGCCAGCACATTCTGGATTTCATTTATTTCCAACACCCAAGGTGAAACGTGGGCGCCAGGCTGGATACTGATTCAGGGTTTTGGGCTCTAAAGATGTAGCGTGGTCTGCTTCAGCAGGAGTGACAGACTCAACCCCTTATAATATGAGTAGTTTGTAGAAATCCCCATTATCTACCTGCCCACATTTAACATTACCCATGGTCCGAGTAATTTTGGCGAGGTGGAGGGCGATAGAATTTATGAAATTGTAAAAAATAAAATGGGGATAATAAACGGAGTGTGACAATTTTCCACGTGTTTTCCCCCAGGATTCCTTTCATTGACTTTGCTTGGTGAGCTTCTAATTCTGATTGGCCCTCGTTATGAGTGACCTGTTGATTTTGAAAGGTCCGATAAATTACTTGGCCTGAGTGTCAGCTCATGTTTAGAAGGGCTTCACAAATATTGGCTGAGATCTGTTGTTCTTGTCCATAGGATTTATATAGCCTTTGCAATATAAAGAAGCAGGTCTTTTTACATTGTCTTATTTCATCTTCTGACCCCCACCCCTCACATGGTCTTATAAAGTTCACAATGTTTTATTTTTTGATAGTGCATTTCCTGAAAATATGCTATATTTTAATGAGTGTCCCCTTTAGAGCAAATTACAGTGGTTTGGAATAAATTTGCAAGATAATTAAGCAATCTTATATTCTTACCTTACAAAGATCACAGGGCTAATTTTTCACAAAGTAGAGCTAAAAGGATAAAGCTGTGTTTGCAAATGTCTGAGAGGCGTGTCAGAATCCACCGAAAGCATCTATGACAGCCTGACAATGCCGAATTTTCTTAAATACTTCCTTGTATAGTTGAAAAAGTAACATAAGAGACAACCAGTCTCCCCAGGGATAGGCCAAACACTTAAAAAATTCGAGAAATGGGCAGGTTAAAAAGAAAGAAGAAGCTATTCTTTGCAAGCTTCTGGTGCTACTGTAGGACTATGAAAGAAGAGATTTTATTCTTAGTAGGCATGAGGCAAAGCTCAAATCTGAGGCTTTGGACTATAGTACAGTACCACTCCATCGCATTTCTATTGCTGTACACATTGAACTGGCATCACAGAAAGTCCTGTTGTAAACCTGCAACTACATTGTGCTGTGTGGTAAATGGCTACATAAAGCTTGCATGTTTAAATCTGTTGAAATAGGTTTAGTTTTGCAAACCAGTGTGCAAAAAGCTTCATAAAACAGTTCAGCAACAACACTTCTTACAGCAGCAGGTTTGATAACAAGCTCTGATCACATTATCTGAGCCTACCTTGATAGGCAGAGCGGTAACTGAGAACCAGCCATGTGGCTCCCTTGAAGCAAGCAACCTAGGAGCTGTACTTGTGCAAAGTGGTACTCATCTGCAGCTGCCAAGAAAATGGGAGATGTATCTGGTCATCCAAGCAGCAGGAGGGAATGCCGATGGATTTCTGCAGAGTATTTTTGTCATCTGCAGTTTGGTTAGGAGCAGAGTGGAGCCTGGGCGACAAGGGGACAAAGCCACAGCTGGCACCAAGATGAGACGTGGGCCCTGGGCGGCACCAGAGTCTGGCACCGCAATCCACAGCAGGAAGGTGCAGCAGTTTAGCTAATACCAAAAGGCACCGGGGGTGCAAAAGAAAATGCTAAATCTATGAGAACCCAGGGAGTAGCTCAGAAGCCCAAGACTTCGATTAAGTCCAGGGTATAAGATCTCCAGCCTGAACTTGGTATGGGCAGCGAACAGTCTACATGGGACTGGGAGAATAAGTGTCTACCTACAGATAATTCCACTCAGACACAGCGTGGTCAGCAGCGTCCCACTTGAAACACAACCTGGGTGGAAATGTCCTTAACCGCACGTTGTAAACAATACAGACATTTACCATGCAAGCACAACACTTGCTGGAACAACTGCATTTTCTGTGCTTTAACCACGCATGTGCGAAACTACGCACACGAGTGGTTTAGGCACAGAAAAAGGCAGACAGCTCTTGAGAGGACACGGTGAGGTAAGTGGGGCTGGGGCAGGGTTGGAGGTCATTTTTAGAGGTGGGGTGGATGAAGGGATCAGGTGGGGGTCGGCTTTTTTTTCTGGCGGGGTAGGGGGCAGGTTAGTTTATTAGGGACAGGGGAAGGTTTAAGGAAGGGCAGGAGGAGAGGAAGGAAGGATCGGGAGAGGACACACTGAGGTAAGTGGGCTGGATTTAGTGCTTAGGGTGGGTGAGGGTAGCTTATTTCTTTAGGGGCGAGTGTTGGGGTCTTTTTTAGGGTAGGTGGGGGGTCCGGGCAGTTTAGTTATTAGGGGCAGGGTATTTTTACTTTTTTTAGGGGCAGTGTGGAGGGATTGTAGTATTTTGTTTTAGCGCTTATGGCTAGTTTACTTATTAGGGTTGGGGGAAGGTTTTAGGGCTCAGGGTGGGTGGAGGATGTTGGAGTATTTTACGTTTTAGGGGCAGGGCTGAGGGGTCAGGGTAATTTTTTTTTTTTTTAAGGGCTTAGGGTGGGGGTGTGGGTTGTTTAGTTATTAGGGGTGGGGCAGAGGGGTCAGGGTAGTTTTATTTTTAGGGGTTGCTGGAATAGTTTCCTGGGGGGGGAAGGGTTTTAGGGCTCAGGGCGGGTGGAGGATGTTGGGGTAGTTTAGTTTTTAGTGGCGAGGGTTGGGTAGTTTTATTTTTAGGGCTTTGGGTGGGTGAGGGGGAGTCAGGGCAGTTTAGTTATTAGGGGTATGGGGGGTGTACGGCAGAGCCACCTGAGCAGTTTTCACTTATGCCTTTACTAGGCATGCTTTTACAACAAAATTTGTTTTAAAGGCATGCGTGGTAAAGGCACACATAGAAATGACCTGGTTGAGGTTCCAACAGCGTTAAGACATGCGTTGTTCCAGCATGCATGGTTCTGTCATACAACCTGTTAGAAATGGAGTCTTTGGTTGGCAGTCAGGTTACACCCTGTCCAAGCAAGGATCCTCACTCTAGTCAGGGTAAGTCACACACAATCCAAATTATCCTGTGCCCACCCTCTGGTAGCTTGGCACTGAGCAGTCAGGCTTAACTTAGAAGGCAATGTGTAAAGTATTTGTGCAATAAATCATACAACAACAATACAGCACCACAAAAATACCCCACACAGTGTTTAGAAATATATAATATTTATCTGGATATTTGCAGGTCACAACGATAAAAGATGCAATAAGAAAATGTAAAGATATAAATGGAAAGTGATATAAAGTGTCTTAAGTCTTTTAAAAGCAAACAAAGGGTCTTTCAAGCACAAAGTACCTGGTTTGAGTAAAGAATCTCCGCAAAGGGCCGCAGAGGAGGAGATGCGTGGAAAATGGTGTGTGCGTCGGTTTCGCCCCTTCACACACTGACTTGCATCGTTATTTTCCATGCGGGGAAGACGTTGCGTCGATTTCCGGCACGCGGACGGGTCTCCTCTTCTGGTTGCGGGGTTTTCCAACGCCCCGGGGTCAGTGCGTGGAATCCTGGGCTTGTTGACCAGCTCTGCGTCGTTCCGGTGGGCGATGCAGGGAAATTTCTCCCTCACGGCAGGCGCTGCGCTGATTTCCCCTCTGGAAGTCGGGCTTCGTCGTCCCCCCGGTCTGCATCAATCCAGTGGGACGTGCGTCGAAGTTCCGGTCGCACCGCAGGCACCGTGTCGATGTTTTCCTTGCGAAGTCAAGCGTCGTCGTCTCGGGTCGGCGTGCATTGAATTTTTCACTGCGGAACAAGCTGTGCGGCGAATTTTTTGCCGCACAAGGAATCCAGTTGCAAGAGAGAAGTCTTTTTGGTCCTGAGACTTCAGGGATCAGGTGGCAAGCTCTATCCAAGCCCTTGGAGAGCACCTCTGCAGCAAAGCAAGGGAGCAGCAAGACAGCAGGGCAACAGCAAGGCAGCAGTCCTCTGTAGAAAGCAGTCAGGTGTGACCTTTAGGCAGCCAGGCAGTTTTTGTCAGGGTGCAGGTTCTGGTTCAGGTTTCTTCTCCAGGAAGTGTCTGAGGTGGTAGGGCAGAGGCCCCGTTTTATACCCAAATGTGCCTTTGAAGTGGGGGAGACATCAAAGAGTGGCTTAGAAGTGCACCAGGTCCCCTTTCAGTTCAATCCTGTCTGCCAGGGGCCCAGTAAGGGGTGTGGCAGTCCTTTGTGTGAGAGCAGGCCCTCCACCCTCCCAGCCCAGGAAGACCCATTCCAAATACAGATGTATGCAAGTGAGGCTGAGTATCCTGTGTTTGGGGTGGGTCTGAGTGAATGCACAAGGAGCTGTCAACTAAACCCAGCCAGACGTGGATTGTAAGGCACAGAGAGATGTAAGTGCAGAGAAATGCTCACTTTCTAAAAGTGGCATTTCTAAAATAGTAATATTAAATCCAACTTCACCAGTCAGCAGGATTTCGTATTACCATTACGGCCATACTAAATATGACCTTCCTACTCCTTTCAGATCAGCATCTACCACTTCAACAGCCCCAATGCTAGCCTATGAAGGGAGCAGGCCTCACAGTAGCGTAAAAACGAATTTAGGAGTTTTACACTGCCAGAACATGTAAACTACACAGGTACATGTCCTGCCTTTCACCCACACAGCACCCTGGCTCTAGGGGTTACCTAGGGCACACATTATGGGTGACATATGTAGAAAAAGGGGAGTTTTAGGCTTGGCAAGTACTTTTAAATGCCAAGTCGAAGTGACAGTGAAACTGCACACACAGGCCTTGCAATGGCAGGCTTGAGGCAAGGTAAAGGGGCTACTAAAGTGGGTGGCACAACCAGTGCTGCAGGCCCACTAGTAGCATTTAATCTACAGGCCCTGGGCACAAACAGTGCACCTTACTAGGGACTTATAGGTAAATTAAATAGTCCACTTGGGTATGATCTAATGTTACCATGTTTAAAGGGAGCGAGCATATGCACTTTAGCACTGGTTAGCAGTGGTAAAGTGCGCAGAGTCTAAAAACCAGCAAAAATGAGGTCAGAAAAAGGGAAGGAGGAAGGCAAAAAGTCTGGGGATAACCCTGCAGAAGGGCCATTTCCAACACAACCCAAACTTGGGCCAGAGGAGGTGGCCCTCATCGAATACACTGCAATCAGACAGAGCGGGGGCCCATCCAGAAGCCATGGTGCAGCCTAAACTGGCATACTGCACAGGGTTTTAAGTAGGTCAACTGGGACCTTCTGGGTAATGGAAAAGCCACTAGAAGCTCTACACTGTGGATTCTGGAGGCAATCTGGGACACCAAAACAGCTTTGGAGCACAAAATTGAGAAGTGTACGGCCAAGGTTGTGGACAATATGTTAATTCGGAAATTAAAAAGCTGATGATCCGCCTAGATATATATATTTTTTTTAATGTATTTTATTGGGTTTTAACATTTCAACTGTAACAGCCACATAATCGGGCATGACTTTACAATGCATTTTCAAATACATAGTCAAGGGAAAATACACACATAGTAGTATAGTACACATTTATAACATCCACAATACCATCTGAAAAAGGCACCAATATCACCAATTGTCATGATTTCCTAGCAGGATTAATAATACAAAAATTAACAGTCCTCCTTGCAGGTGGACGTGTTATGTGAGTGGTCAGAATGAAAGCCATGTGACCATGACTCTCGACCCTGAACTACAATGGAGACCGGCATGCATCTACGCTTCAAGTTCAAGTCTCTCCAAGTTATTGCTCTCCCTGCTTTGAGTGTATGTAAATGGGAGCAACTAGTGTGGGCAGCCCGGTAGTCCGGGAAGGAAGGTAAGTAGGTGTACTTAAGGAGTCGTGTGAGCTGCTGACCTCATCAGTGAGGGTGAATGTCACTTTTTACTTGAAGTTTCAATACAAGCTTGTCCCATGTATCGTAGCCTGTGCACGGCTGACCACTATCACGAACGGATCTGAGCACACGTGTCTCCATTCACTCCAATTTCAGTATCAGCGGGCTCCATCTGGGAACTTCTGGTGGCATGGGCACCTTTCCACTGCATAGCAAATGTCGTTTGTACAGAATAAATGTCAGATCAGCAAATCTGTGAAAATATTTGTCTTGTTTGGGTCTGGGACGAATACTCAAGAGACAGGACTCTGGAGTGGGGGGGGCAAATAAGTTGTCTGCTATGTCATATTTCCACTATGATTGCCTGCCAATAATTCAGCAGCAAAGGACATTCTCATACCATATGATCGAAACCTGCCTCATCAGTCCCGCAACACAGACATCTAGGGGTCGAGACCGGGAACATGCATTTAATACATTGTGGGAACAGATATGTCTGATGAATGAAGTTGAACTGCATGTAGTGGAATCGGGGATTACGAGACACCTTCCTTACTTGTTGGAGAGTTACTGTCCAAGTTTAGGGTGTCATGGGCTGCGGAAGAACTGCATTCCATCTATTGAATACTGCCTCCGGATGTGTGGTAGCAGTCACCGATAATGCACCGAACAGAAGTATTATTACTTTCTTTCAGCCAGTGTCTGATCATGTGTGAAGGATGAGAGTGCACGGAGGTTGCGTATCACTAGTCCCCCAAGCCACTTTGAGTGATCTGTGAATATCGTGGTATGTCAGGAAATGTCCCGGACCCAAGGAAGTAAGTTCCCTGATGGCATCAAATGACATTAGGGCGCCATTATCAAAGTAGTCTCCTATTGTCTCCATCTCTGCTTCTATCCAGGGAATAAGGTCGTGAGACCTGGTCAAGTGTGGGCCATCTGGCAATTGGTCAATAGGGATTGGGGGGGAGAGGGGGGTAACGAAGGGGAAGGAGACAGGCCCCATACATAACAGCGCCAACAAGCGTTGGTGGTTTTCATTAAAATGTTGTCTTCGACCCTTGATCGTATGCATTCCGAAAGCCAGCAGTATATGGGGGTTGCTCCTAATTGTGCCCGCACCCATTCAGCTTCCGCATTAGCAGAGGCACCCTACCAGCAGAGGGGCCACTGTAATTGTGCTGCGGCATAGTAGAGTTCAAACTTTGGTGCACCTAGGCCCCCCTTCTGAAGCAGGCACTGTAAATTTGATAGTGCTGCACAATATGCCTGTCCTTGCCCCCGTATTAACCCTAGTAATAAACCATTTAGTTCTTGAAATAAGCTCTTGGGGACAGTTATGGGCAAATCTGCAAAAAGTACAGCAATCTGGGGAGAATCAAAATTTTAGCTAAGGAGCAGAAGACAGGACTTGGATCAATTGACCCCAAGGCCCAATAAGGTCCCAAAGGTGTTCAGCAGGGACATCATATTAGACAATGAGGCTGTGCTTTTTCTAAGGTAAATCAGTGCATCTTTGGCATAGAGCGATACAATATGGTGAATGTTCAGCTTCCGGATCCTCCACTGCTGAGCCCGCAAGCGAAGGTGACCGGACAAAGACTCCATCGCAAGCGCAAGCAACAAAGGCGAGGGCAGACAGCCCTGCCTAGTGCCTCTGCCAATCAAGAAGCTCTAAAAAACAATCTACCCGTTTTCACCTCGGCAGATGGGTTAACGTATAATGTCCAGACCCACCTTAAGAGCCCATGCCCAAAGCCTATGTTGTTTAGTGTAGCAAATAACCATTCCTCAACTAAGTGTCAAATGCCTTCTCGATATCTAGTGATATAGCTACACTATCATATGCTGTAGATGGAGTGTCATGTAGGATGCATAATAGTCTCTATGTTGAGAAACGTGCTACGGCCTGGTATGAATCCTGCCTGATATTCATGAACTATTTACTATTAACTAAGGAGATAAGCCTGATCGGAAGAATCTTGCCCAGTATTTTACAATCAAGATTAAGGAGGAAGAACAGGCTATAGGATTGCACGTCTTGGGGGAGGGGGGGTCTTGTCCCGGCTTGGGCAGCACTGTGATCAATGCTTCGTGTTGTGAGCCAGGAAGCTCACCACATGTCCATGCTTCTGTGAACACTTCCAGCAGGGGTTAGGCAAGATGTGCTGAGTATGTGGTGTAACACTATCGGCAGGCCATCCATGGCAGGTGTTTTATCACGAGCTATCTGGGAGATATCTAGTCGTATTTCCTCTGGCTGCAAGGTTTCAATTAAGGGCCGCCCTCTGCAGGGGGGAAAAGCTTTGCTAGGGGGGGCAGTATTCAAAAACGATTCCATTTGTTGGGGAACAGTTGATAAGTCTGCTTGATATAGCATGTCATAGTAGTCATGGAAGGCGTCATGAATGGCAGCCTGTGAGGTAGCCATTGTTCCGTCAGACAGATTAATCACTCCGATTGGGGGTAATGCTGACATTCGTCATGGACAAGCCACGCCAATAATCTGCCCAATCAGTCACCCTCTGCGGGTAGTATAGTTAGGTAATATTGATAATCGCGTCAGCGTCATTAAATAGTTTCCGCAGATCCCAAAGACGATCAAGTGTCGCCAACTGGTTCACGATTTTGGTTTCCAGTGTACACATTTTTTTCCAGTGCAGTGGCTGCCCTGCGCAATGTGCATTGACCCCCCCCTCCCACCCATGTGGCAGAGAGGAAGTAGCCCCTCGCTACTCTTTTGTGGACATAGCGTGGTTCGAAGAGCTGTTGAGCCACTGATTTGCTTCAAGTATTGTGTGATACAGCAGGAGAACTTCACCCTGAATGGGGTGTCTAATCATGCTTCAGTCTGCAGATGCGACATGGGAATAGTGGAGTGCAATCTTCCCCACTGCACAGTGGGCAGTAACAGGGAGTGTTCTGGAACTGTGCGGGTGAGGTACTCAGAGTGTGTAACTGTGTGACCTAATGAAGTGTATCCCCATATTAAATCTATCTCAGTGTGGAGGTCGCGTACTGGAGAATAGTAGGAGTATTCCCTTTGTATCGGGTGCCCATACACCATACGTTGTAGAGCCCTCTGTCCTTACCCCAAGATCCCAGATAGTGGGAGGTCTTCCTACTTACTGCACCCACCAGGGAGAAACGAGCAATCAAGTTCCAAATTTGGCATACAATTAAAGTCACCTCCCCACAGAGAAGGAGCCAGGGGGTCACCAAGGAGTGAAGGGGTAAGGGTGCTGAGAAAGTCTCCTTGGGTAAAACTGGCCTCAAACCCCTACAATCAACATTGGTATACCATCTAACAAACCCTCCAGTACAACACATAGGCCCTCCTGTAGCCACCCTATGATACCGCTTAATGTATGGTACCCTTGGCGCTATCCAACCCCTTTGGCAAATGCTGATGAGGTGCCATATAATTGCCCCCGCCACGGTTTCCCAAGTTTCTGCAGCTCACTAAGAGATGCGTTTCCTGCAAAGTGCACATTTTGACGTTTAAGGAATGCATTTTAGCTGGCTTACCATACCACGCACATTCCATGACAGTACATTGTAATGCTGGGTGACATTATTAGTTTAGGTACCCATGATAAAGGAAGGCATATGAACATGTGCATCGTAGTTTGCCCTTACGAATGAGACTATGTATGCCAACAACTGTGCATTGTGTGTATTAACAGTACAATTTCCCACACTGTGAACCACCAAGCCATACCCTTTTCTACCCCCCTTCTGCAAAATCAACTCAAACAGAACCAGTGCAATCACTCTTATCGAGCCACAAAGCTGGTGGCACATAGGCACATCACTAATTTCCCCCATTACAGTAAGAAGAGAAAAACAGAGGATAAAAACAGACCATGTGGAAATCTTCGAGTGAGGCGCAACAAGTTTGTCTATTATGGGCCTCAGCTTGGCCCTCTAAAGGAAATATGAGACAAGATAAAAGCCACACCCAGGACCTTTCACCAATTTAGAACCGTTGGGTATGGGCATGGGCATCCACCGGCAATTCCCACAGGTGCCTCATGCGCAGCCAGCAAAGACCATGTAAGACTAAGGATAGGCAAATAAGACATCTGCAGGAGCCAATAGTCCATGTCCTAGTGTCAGGGAAACATTCAGACATTTGTCGCTAGTATGTCCACCTGCACTACTTGGAGTGTCTGGGAGCTTACCTCATTGATGAGAACAGTGCTGACCAAGCCAGACAACCATCAGAGGTCATCTGCTGTCTGGGGGGGTGGGGGTGGGGGTGGGGGGGGGTGACATCCGTACCTTTAACCATGTCCAGGAGAGTGGCTCAGGAACTCCCCAAGTCAGAGTCAGAATACATCGGAGGACTGTCCTGTAGTATCGCAAAGGCATTTTTGAAGTGAAGTGCTGTCTCCTGTAACGCCTCAACTCTTTCCGCAACTACTTGGGTTTTAGTAGGCTTGGCGTCTGTTCAGCAATAACTGGCAAGAGGTGTCAACCACTCTTTGATCATGCATCCCCAACAAGGATTGAGCTATGGATTTGGGGTGCATCCATGTCCAAGTATCTACAAGCGTGGAAAACATGTGAGTCCTCTCATCAGCAATCACTCGGAGCCAGGCAGGAAACATCAGGGCATATCTGATGTTATGTTCACGGAGGTACTGTTTGATTTTCATGTAGGAGCTTCATAGGCGTTGCATCTCTGCTGTAAATTCTGGATAAGCCATGAGGGTAGCACCATCACAATGATCGGGACCCCGAGTCTGAAAGCGTTGCAGGATCATGTCTCTATCTCCGTAATTGAGAAATCAGGCAGTGAATGGGTGAGGAGGTGCACCGGGTGGAGGAGGCCTACCAGGGATCCTGTGAGCACGTTCTATGGAGAAGAACTTTGGTATTTTCCCTTTCAGTACTGTGTCCATAAGCCAATGACCTAGGAAAAGTTCTGTGATTTGACCTTCCACTTTCTCTGAAAACCCCACGAAGCGCACATTATTCAGACGAGAATGTCCTTCAACATCCTGCGCTATGCGATGTAAGATCTGCACTTGTGTGTCAAGCCTTTTCATTTGTTCTTGCAACTCTTGGACAGAGGAACCCATTGTACAGAGGGTCGATTCAGTTTTCGCCACCCTGTCAAACAATTCACGGTTGTCAGCTCTGAGGAGATTGACGCCCTGGGAGACAGCCTCTCCTATTTTCCAGCAACATTTTTGCATCCAAAATAGCTTGCAATATTTTCTCACACTGGCTCGAATGCCTCTGGAGAGTAGTTTTCAGGTGCTGTAATGTCAGTGGGACCTCAATAACGGATATTGGGGTGGGAGGCTCACCTTAGTTATCTTGAGACAATGGTCTAGTTGCTTTGGGTTTCCCCATCATGCTAGTGTCATCCTGCTCTTCCTATGGTAGTGAGGCAAGTCACTGATGTCCTTGCAGCTGGTGGGCCAAGAAGCCACTCCACAATGGTACAGAATTCGTCCTAGAAAGCTCTAGAAGCCAGAAATTAATGCCTGTGATGCCCCCCGTTTGTATCAATGCATGCAGGGTGGGTCAGGATGTGTGAACACCTTCAACAGTCACTTATTGGGCTCTTCCCAAGCGAGCAATAGCCCCAAATGCCCACATGTGTTACTGAAGATTCCTTCCACAGGCCGTAGCTGGAGTATTATAAATGGGCATATGATTCTGTATTACATGTGCCTTAACAATGGAATCTGCTAATCAAGGGTGCAGGACTGATCAATTGCCCCCAATGAAGGCCTCCACCCAAGGGGGTCAGTGCATAAACTTGCCTTTGGTTTTCACAAAGTAGGATGTGTTAGCCCACACATGGGTGCCTCATTCACAGGGAGGTTTGTTCTGGACTGCGCGGCTTCTTCCGATGCCCCTATCAGTTGGAAGCCGTCCTCATGTGTCTGCTACTCGCTCTGGCAGCCGCTTAATGGGTACAGATGAGCCGCTGGTATCCTCCTTCAAGGTCGGCCATCACGCTGTTTCCCCGGTGAGTGGCCTCGTCCTGTCATCCACGAAGGACGCAAGGATCTGCAGCTGCCCCGGGCCACAGGCCAATACCGGACCCTCCATTTTAGGTGCCAGACGCTCCTAGGATCCATTGCCTGGCTTTTTCAGGGGCCCATGCTGGGCAATGGGCAAGTGCCAGGCAGATCACCGGTGCAGCCTGTCTTGGCCCAATCTTGTCACACTAGTGCAGGCTGCGCTGTCCAGCCCACAGCACATTTGCTGAGTCTTTTCTGGTGGTGAGGGTCTTAATTGCGGGAAGGGTGGGAAGTCCCCGGGGTCCTGCTA
Organism: Pleurodeles waltl; assembly: GCF_031143425.1. Classification (NCBI taxonomy): domain Eukaryota; kingdom Metazoa; phylum Chordata; class Amphibia; order Caudata; family Salamandridae; genus Pleurodeles; species Pleurodeles waltl. The sequence goes on along the minus strand of NC_090440.1, from coordinate 191,691,762 downwards.
CATGCCTACTGATGTACATGTGACTGATGTTTATCCGATTACGGCAGTCGGATAGGCAATTTGCTACAAGATTTTGCCAGGACCCGAGATGGAGCTGTATTTTAGGTGCCGACTCGGCCACCATCTTGGCCAAGCCCCCTCTGATCCGCCTACATGATGCGGAGGGCCAATCAAGGCATAACAATGTGCATCTGATTAGGATCTCCAAAAACATGGGGGGGGTCCCAGCACTGAAATATATGGAAAAGTGACTGACGGAAACTGTGCTTTAGGGCTAGGTCTTCATTGTGTCAAACGCATCCACAGAGTCCCTGGGTGGCCATCAACCTAGAATGCCTCTGACAGAATTGCCAGACTGCTGAACTTTAGGGACAGAGTCCATATTCTACCAAAGGCACGAGCAAAGGTTTTGTGGAAAATAGAAGGCAGCCAAGTTAATATATACCCTGGCTATACAACAGTGGTCCAATAGCAAAAATGATTTCTTACCAGTGAAAAAGCACTTGCAAACCCTGAACCTAAGCTATGCCTTGCTATTCCCAGTGAAACTGCAAATATCTATTTCAGGGGTGTTGCATTTCTTCACGGAGGCAATGGAGGTCTGGGAGTGGCTGAAGGACAAAGGCTATCCCCATGCCAGGGGCAGCAGACTGAGATCACCATTCTGGCTAGCGGGGGTCAAAAGCAAATTGCTTCGTGAGGTGGGCACCCAAGGCAACCTCTACCAAGGATAAAGCCCAAAAGGAAAGGTAGAAAGTAGTGCAGGAAGTCCACAGGTGTTGCCCATGGATGATGAACAGATGTATTTGTATGTATCCATTTATATTTGTAGAGCACACTAGTCCCAAAGGTATGGGAGTGCAAAGCCACTGGAAAGAATACTACTGAGGGGAACCAGAAGAAAATACTGTTGCGTAAAGGAGTTGCTTACGGAAAGACACATGGAATTTTATGCTAGCAATGTGGGTGGCAAGCGTGTTACTCAGTTTAGCCACTGCTACAGAAAAGGAATGACCACCCCATCTGGCTTTCCAGAATCATTGAATATTCACCTTCCTAAAAAAGGAGTATCTAAGGTTCCTCTTATGTGGTCAACATTAGCATCTAAATCCCTGGAATCGGGGAACAGTGATGAAGCCCTAGGTGATAGTGTTGAGGACAGAGCTCCACTGGGGGTTACTCCCATGCTGGTGGACTAACTTCTTTATGGCCACAAGACAAGGGGATATCTTCCCCCAGACAGTGGCAAGGGAGGGCTTCAGAAAAACTTCAGCAGACCAGAGAAGATAATAGACTACACTCTGCGGGGCCATGACACTTCACAGAGCCACAGGACTGCAACAATAGCTGAGTGATATATAATTTGTTTGGGGAGGGGGAATAAACGGTACCTCAGGCATTGGAGAGGCAGGTATTTGTGAACATGACAGCAGCAACAACAGAATGTATCCTAAAGACATACTAAGACACAGTGACGCCGAGGCCGAATACACAACATCTTACTAAGACTGGGTCATCTCACGATTTTATCCTGGAATGTCAAATGTGATGGGCAAAAAACTGAAAAGGGGAAAGATATTGAAATTCCTTTCTACTCACAACGCCCAACCTTGTCCTGCTGCAGGAGACCCATTTACTAGGAAACAATAGTGGTTTCCTGGAAAGTGGCATTTACACTTTTATGGCACCCACCTGATTCCCCAGTAGGTTTATGGGGTAGATGGCTATTGGTCTTCAAATCCCTCCCATATCAGGTGACCAAGACTTCGATGATCCCTAGGGGTGTCGAGCAGCCACAGGGGTACCTGGCAGGGTGAGGCGCAATATGTGGTATAATGATACCTCCCACTAGGACTCCAGTCAATGGGCCTTGAGAAGATGTTGAACTGGATCATGGTGATCCCCTACACACTGCTAGTGGTGGGGGAGATCTTAATCTCACTCTGAATGGGAAGCTAGACAGGATGGATTTTGGCGGGGGAGTGAGGGTGGTGGTGGTGGTGGAGGAAAGAGGGGAAGACACCTGGATCCGATGGTCTGCCAGTGGAGTTATTTCAGTGTGTAAAAAGGTGGTTGAACCTAACTGAATGCTGTTCCTAGAAGCTAAGTCATGAGGAGAACTGCCGGCAGATCTCAGACAGGAGCATATAGTCTTCATCTACAAGCCAAACAATACTCCTAAACTCTGCTTATCCTACACACCAATCTCCTTACTCAATGTTAAGACAAAAGTTGTAGCGAAGGTGTTGGCCAATCAGCTGATGCAAGATATCCCTAGTAGTGTGGCCCCGTATCAGTTGGGTTTGTTGCACTATAGATCAACACAACACAATCTCAGATGCTTCTGGCGGTCTGGCCAGGGAGAATCGATTGCAGGAACCTGCAACACAGTTGTCCCTCAGTGCTGCCAAGGCCTTCGAATACTCTGGTAGCCCTACCTACTAAATGGATCTATTGAAGGGAATGTGCTTCGGCTTGTCATTAAGGGCATGGATTAGTCTATTCTACACCTCTCATGGCCCGCATCTGGGAATAAGATACAGTAACGGCAGAATTTTGACCGGAAGAGTGGGTTGCAAGGAGGGCAGTTTGTTGGAAAACCTCTCTCTCTCTCTCCTCTCTCTTCTCTCTCTCTCTCTCTCTCTCTCTCTCTCTCTCTCTCTCTCTCTCTCTCTCTCTCTCTCTCTCTCTCTCTCTCTCTCTCTCTCTCTCTCTCTCTCTCTCTCTCTCTCTCTCTCTCTCTCTCTCTCTCTCTCTCTCTCTCTCTCTCTCTCCTCTCTCTCTCTCTCTCTCTCTCTCTCTCTCTCTCTCTCTCTCTCTCTCTCTCTCTCTCTCTCTCTCTCTCTCTCTCTCTCTCTCTCTCTCTCTCTCTCTCTCTCTCTCTCTCTCTCTCTCTCTCTCTCTCTCTCTCTCTCTCTCTCTCTCTCTCTCTCTCTCTCTCTCTCTCTCTCTCTCTCTCTCTCTCTCTCTCTCTCCTCTCTCTCTCTCTATATATATATATATATATATATATATATATATATATATATATATATCTATATCTATAAAGGCATTGATATACATTTGGTACCAGTGAACAATATTTACTATCACATTCCATGTTACAGTGACTGCCCAGGAAAACACTAATACTTATGAACAAACGCCACGGCCTAAACCATACATGCCTCTGTGTGTCATGTGATGTGGTTTATCATCATTGAGAGAAGGAAGGGACATAATAACTTATTGATGCTTCTGTCTGGGGAGTCATGAACCCTATCCACACTCAATGTTAGTAAACAGCATACTGGACAGCTGCACGTATCATATCCTTAAATGAACTGAATACAATGAAGCACAAATGTAGAATTAGGATATCCTAACTGTTCTGGATCTACACCAAAACCTCAGGACTCTTCGACTGAAGTGGAACCAAACTACCAGTGTCATATTTCTACTTTTGAGGAGCGAGAAGGGCTATGAATTCACCACAGACAGTGCCAAAGAACCAGAAAGTGAGGCATGGAGAGATTCTCATTTATTGGTGTACGTACAGTAGCTCCGAGCTCCTTAGCAAATTGCTGGAACACCATTGTTGAGTGATCCATCAGCTGTGCAGTCAATGCTCTGTTTAGGATCCGAATGCGAAGTGGGTAAATCTGCAGATCTAGGCGGACACCTGAAATGGGAAAGAGTAGACAGCTGAAAGACACTACCACTGGATAAAGGAGTGTGTACATTTGTAGGTCGACATCCAAGGACTACAAGACAACCTTATGTGCCAAATCGCAGCTCGCAAATCAAAATACTTATTCACATAATTTTTTAACACGCACTTAGTATTTTATCTTGTCTCCCATTCTCAGAAATATTTACCTTATTCATTGTCTTCTTTGGATTGAAATAGTTCACACTCTACCCCAAATCTCTGAAATATTTGTAAATATTCCAGAGAGGTTGCATTCGCCTGTCTTTCTTTCTCTGCACCCAGTCACTGCATCTTCATTTGATGTCTCCTCACACACAAGTGAATCCCTGAACCTCCGACCTGGAACGATTTCCAGAACGTATTCAGATTTTTTTTCCCCAAACCTGCAATAATACAATAACCAACTTGCTTAATAAATGTTGCTAACTGTCAATGTCATATGAAAATAAATCCCTTCCCACCAGCAGGGAAGAACAAAAGGCTTTGCCAGACATGTAAGTGTACTACTATGTACTTGTACATCCTCCCAAACATCTTCAACCATCCAAAGAATTTTGATGTGTGCACTGGTTCACCAAGCATTCACTACAGTAATGATGATCAGAACTAACCTTGCCAGGAGGCACCAAAAACCTCACTGGGGGGAATTAAGATCCCAGTCTAACATGGGCATCAGCAGAAACCCATGATGTGTCAAATGTTAGTAGATTTGACACATCGGAAACATCATTTCAATCTAACTATAAGTACGCAATTAGAAGCAACTGTTGCTGAAAGGGGGACTGATGCAAATTGTAGGGCTTTTTGGAAAGATGTTTTTAGCATGCTATAGCTCATTATGATTGCTTCATTTGCCAAAATAAGCCATCACAGTCTTCCACTCTTTCCCACTGTCCCCCCTCCATTTTTGTTCCCTATTTTCCCCTCTCTCACTTGCTCTCACACTACTTCTCTCCCTTCATAAATTTACAAGCTGCAAGACTTCAGGCAGATAACCAGAAAGCAAGTCCAGGAATTCAGGCATGCAAAGTCAAGCAACTGTTACCGAGCCATTGCAAAATTACAACTCTAGAGCTCTACTCTACTAACGTTATTCACAAAATGCCTCAAATGACAGCCTCTGAAACAAGATGCGTACGTAAAACATCAAGCAAGACCAATAGAGCGTTCTACATGAGCAACTACAAATACATGCTGTAAACAAGCATTGGCAAAGCCAGTAGGTGTTGGCTGTGTCAAAGTATTTTAGTCATGTTGTGTAGCAGTAAGCTATGGGAAACTGAAAACCCACACAATGGCAGAGCTACTTCCATTTAGGCATACAGGGAGTGCAACAAGGAAAAAGGTGAAAGAATCAACTTACAGATCAACGTGGTGTAACCAAAGAGGGAAGAATAGAATGTGGTGAAGGGTTGGCAGTGCACTGTCCCTTACAAAAACAGAGAAAAACAAATGAAGTACTGCAAAACGGATCTAAATTCTGAGTTATCAAAACCTGAAGGGACTTTGCAAACTGTTTAAGGACTTGCATCTATGATTATTATTTTTTTATTAAAAGGGATACAAACTCTTCACCCACATGTGTAGCATGTTTCATCATAGGGGTTTGCGCCTCACCAGCTGCCACAGCTCCCCACAGAGTACCCTGTACCGAACACTTCCTTTACAAAGGATCCAGTGTGCTCAGGTCGGGTGTCCTCGTTTGCCATCAGATCACGAAGAAGGCAGGAAGCATGCACACTCTTTAAATAGACAAAGCTTTACCAGGCTCTGCTGTGTGTTTCTTATGAACTCTGTGGGGTGTCACTCTAATGATTAAATTTGCCAGGTTCGATTGCAGGGTATTTGCACTTCTTGGGAGCTGCTACCAGTGCATTGACTGAGAATCAAAAGAAACAAACTACAGCCAGCGCCTCCCATGCCTCATTCTCTCAAGCGACTTTTCACAAAGAGTATAGACCAGTATCACCATCAATGCCCCTAAGTGACTGAAGAAAAATGGATTCTCCTCTTTGGTTAGTCAAGTGTGCAGTGTTATTTTTCATCCACAAAATGTTTTATTCACGTTTGTGGGTGGGTGCTTTCGGGGTATTTGTAAGAAACTATTTATAGAATATGTAATTTACAAACATCTCCACAGTGGGTGCACAGATTTGGGCCTATCAAAACTGCACGCACAGACACTGCAATGGCAGGTCTGAGACCTGTTTACAGGGCTACTCGTGCATGGTACCCAAAGGTCCACGAGTAGCGTTTGATTTAAGGCCCAGGGCCCACATGGTGACCCAGGGACTTACTAGTAATTCAAATATGCCAGTCATGGATAACCAATGACAATTTACACAGCACTTGCACTTAAGCACTGATCAACAGTGGTAAAGTGCCCAGAGTAGTAAAACCAGCAAAAATGAAATCTAGCACACAGGTAAAAATACAGCAGTCCGAGGCAAAAAGACAGGAGAAACTATGCCAAGGATGCCATGGCTAACACCTGTCCTGGCTCGAAGCTGGCTGCAGGAACAATGCAGAGGTGATAAGCCCTTTGTGTGAATGAAGAGCACATCCTATTCAGCCCTGCACCCCTCACCCCTCGATCCTGTCAGCAGATGACCCATTGAGGCAGACCTACTCCCTCTATTGTGTGACTATCTGTAAGGAATTCACAAAGGCTAGCATTTACACCCAGTCACGTGACCCAAGACAGGCTGCAGACACAAAAGGTCTAAGAGCAGGAAAGCAAATTTTCTAAAAGTACATTTGTAATTATAAATCTGACTATCCCATGAAAGATGATTGTTTCTTAGATATCAGACATGAACTGCTTACCTGGTCCAAATAAAAATAAAAAAAGCTTAAATTATTAAATGTAATAAGGCAGCCCACTTGTTTTATGAGACAGGTAGGTCTCACAGTAGTGAAAAAACTAATTGAGGAGTTTCTCGCTCATACGACATGTAGAACTTAAAAGTACATGTCCAGCTGTTTAAGTATAATGCACCTGCCATGTGGTATATCTGGGTCCTAACTCAGGGGTAACCTATACAATAAAATGTTTTTCATGATTTGGCAATGGAATTTAGCATTATTGGTTTTTAATGTGATGACAAATCCTTTTAAAAAAATGACAAGTCGAATTGTCAGTTTAAAACTGCATTCAGGCTGCAATGGCAGACCTGGAACATGTTTTAAGGGGTTACTTAAGGGAGTGGCCCACTAGTTGCATTTAATGTACAGGCCATGGATATATGCTACACCACTCTACAAGTGACTTATAAGTAAATTAAACATGCCAATCAGGTGTAAACTAATTTAACCATGTATAGGGGAGTGGGCACATGCACTTTAGCACTGGTTAGTAGTGGTAAAGAGCACAGAGACCTATGAAAAACAATACAGAATCCATCAAAAGAAAAGTGGAGGGTAAAGGAAAAACCTTTGGAGAGCTAGGTCCAAAACCTATGAATACTAGAGGTTAATTGATCAAGCTGTCCTGTTTATGCTGGGAATACTCATAATTCACTACGGTGCTTATTGATATCTTTCCTAGCCTCCAATACAAAATAAAATGGTTAGGACAGAATTTGATGATGGTAGTTCAAAGAGGGATCACACAAACATGATAAATGCCCCAACCGTGATAGCGCTAGCAGAGCAAATATATTGACACACAGGAGAGAGACAGGACAACTGAATGACTGAAGTCCTTACTTTTAATCTTGTGATAAGAATGAAACAAAAATGATTATATAGACAGCAACTTCACAATTTCATTTTCTAACAGACCCCATTATGAAAACAATCTCGTAGGACATCACTAACACTATTTATCACCAACTCTACAACAATAAAAAAATAAAAATAAAAAAAAAGAGACAAGCACAAGCTTGTGAAGAGCCTACCTTAGGACAACTGTTGCTGGTGAGGGAAAACCCCTATGAGAGGTGGGTGGGTGAAGGGCTTTTGTTCTATTTATAGGTAATCACTGATATGAGTATAGAAACAGTGCTAAAACAGTGTTCAAAGTCCCCTCGGGTGCGATTATACTCAACTTAGACTAATGTTGCAGTACCTCATTTATATTTCTATCAACGAAAATAGAGCAATGAGGAGGTTTACAAGCTGGACAGTGTGCCATTTTATGGACACCTACAAATGTGATATTCCCAGAGATTCAATGGATCACAGAAAAGTATACAAAGGCATCCACAAGATATAAACATTCACATACAGGAAACCTAATCATATTTATTTGGGGAATCAGAAGCCAACATTATCTGATAGAGAATATATACAAAATCTCACAGAGTATGAATCTCCCATAGTTTAGTGAAACAATATATATCATATATATGTATTTATTTATTTTTTAAACGGGAGCAGAATATCCTTACTATTTGATGAGACCATTCTCTGGGAGGTATAGTCTTTATGTCAAAAAGACCTACAGCCGAGCATCAACTGCCATACACAACCGTCCAAAGTAACTTTCCACACATTTTATCATCTGCCCTGCTCTTCCATGCCACAGCCACACACCATCAACGTTCTTTTCCATAGACCAGTCGGGATGTAACGTCCGAAGGCAAATGAAATAAAACAAATAAAATCTCTCACCACAAAGTTCTTACATCGGAATAGTATTCTTCTGAGCAACTCTTTAGAGAGAGTTACCAAAGGGGTTCTAATAGATTAGAACAGGCCACCCTACTAATATGCTATATTTACCCAACTTTAAACATAATAGTATGCTTATATGCCTTCACCACTCTTTGGAAAGGAATACTTTATCTCCCCTTTCCCAGATTTAGTTCCCAGCTTCACATGTACTCAATTTTCTCTGAACTGATTTAACTTACACCCAAACATGTCTCAAAAGAAATGTCTTCTGCTTCATTCATCCTGTTTCACACCTACTTTTTCTTTAGTGTCCTTCAACACTTGTGAATTTCAGTTTCCACTCATCCTTAACATAACTTAGAATGCAGTATTCTACAATGGTGATAAACCAGTGGTGGATTGTAGAATCACCCTATAACTTCAAATACTTTTCAAAGCTTTTCTACTCTAAATCTGACTTTATAATCAATTAAATACATTCATCCACAACATGATTTGAACTCCCACAAGACCATTCTCTGCGATTGTATTAGATGACCTGTGATGTCTGATGCAGTCTTTCCGAAGAAAGTCCTCATCTAGTCAGGGACAAAAAGGGCAACTGCCAATATGCACCCCCTAGACCCTTTTCTTTCAAAGGATTTTAATATAAATTCCATCACATCTTCAGTAGTGATGTACTTCATCTGTACCTAGGGTCAGTTGGAAAAATGTCTCCCTGCTAGTATAGCATTCCTGCAACTCCTTCGGACATACATGGTCCACGAATGCCAATCCCTAGTTTCTGTCAATGTCTAGAAGGAAGTGCCTCAGGCACAATTGATTCATCAACCTTAAGGTTTTTTTTTTTTTCCCAGTAACCGGACATGGCACACAATTCCTGACACCTCTTAATTTTCATATGCATTCCCAGCTAACATTGTTCTTGCCATTCTCTTCACTGAGGTCATAGTGCATGACCCTCATGTAACAATTACAACATCCTTTCTCTTCGACTTTTGGTAACTACTAACTTGCCTGCTCGGTACAAAATACCTGCCACTATTATAATCTCAGACCATACAGTCAAGTATTCTTTACTCTGTTCCTGCCCTTACACCTTTCCAATCGTTCTTACTAACCTCTATTGCTCTCCTAATCTCAACTAGTTCCAACTCTTTTTTCCATGCTTGTTCCCTTATTGCTCCATCAAAGCTCCCATGAACCCCTCGAAATGCTTCATCACCCACCACCAGGCAAGTTTCTCCCTATCACAGAATATTAACACTTTACTCTTAGTAGTCCAACACAAATAAAACTACCCTTTCTATTCCAGGTCTGGTCTTTATACTAGCATCTGTAACTGTACAGCCTCTTGAACTACTCATCTTTTCAATTCTTACTCACACTTTCATCCAAATAAATGTAAACACATTTCAGCTACTCACTCATTTCACCAATTCTGCTTGCCAAACGTTCTATCCATTTGGTGTAATACTGCACCACTCTTACAAAGGATCACACATTCTTCTTGGTAGTGGGACTGGGGGCTTTCTAGCCCTAAATGAAACCTAGGTTTGATCCCTGGACTTGATATGGTGGGCTTAGGCATTCTACTTCTGTTTTAGTTACCTTACACTTGTCCAAACTTAGTCAAACTCACATAAGCCCTATCCTAACATCCTTTCATGCTCTTACTCACATCTACCCAGTACAAGAATGTCACCCTGGAAGAATTTAACCTATGCCAAACCCTCAAATCTCTGTACCACATGCACCAAGACGGAAGCCAAACCAAAAGGCATTCACTCAATATGGCATGCTTTCTCATGTGAAAAAGAGGTGAGCTGTTTCGATAAGCGCAACTTAATCTGCTGGTATGAATGAAGCAATTCTTACGACTATGGGTATGATTATCCCACTATGAATTTATGGCTCTCCCTTCTATTTATCATGCAATGCTAATATTACCATGTGCACAAATGGACTAATGTCTTTCAATACAGTACGGACTTCTACTTTCATCCATCTGTGCCTTTGGATTTAGGATCATATAAAAACGTCCTTTGTTCTCCCTAACCTAGTTTTTTTTTTTCCACCATAAATTGTGTTTTGTTCTCTTTAGAGTTTAACTGTCTACTTCAAAACAATCTAGGGGTGGTTATTTCACTCCACATCACCATTTGGACTGGCTTCAGTCTAATGAAACTCTACACTTTCAGTACAGGTGCTCATTGGTCAATGTGCAGAGAGAACACGAGCCTGGAGTATTTTTATCCAGCACTCGCAAATTTGTATGTATTTTGTTATCCGTATAATTCCATTCAGTATAAACCCATGATAAAACCGGGGTTACCCCCTTTTAATAAAAGTATGTAAAACTTAAAGTATTGCAGTAAGAGCAGTGTTTGATTAAGCCTTTTTTTATTTAGATGGAATTAGCATTATTGTTTTTAATGTGATGAAAAATCCTTAAAAAAAATATGTCAACACTGTAAAATTTGTTGTACATATCTCTGGAGCCCTGAAGAAGTCCATGGTGGAAGAAATGCGTTGGCTTGGATTTGGCTACCAGTGGGCTTTACAGCTTTAAGATAAAAAAGAATGGAGTATTTTTTCTTTCAAACTGGACTCTTTTTTTCTTTTATTTACAGGGTGTTTCCCCTGTTTGAGCATGGGTTTATACTGAAGGGGCTGATTTTGATATCAAAATACATATTCATTTGTGAATTCTGGATAAAAATATTCTGAATTCTGTACAATAGATTTGATTTCCAGTTAAGAGGTATATGGTGACTGCGCCTCATTATGTAAACTTCGCACTTGCATAGCACACTACTCACCCGTTAGGGTCTCAAGGCAATGTACACATACCGCTGTGGAACCCCTCCTGGCTTTTCCCTGTGAGGTGCCCACTACTGGGCAACCCCCAGGGTGAAGCCAGGCATCCATGCGCTTTCAGGGACGTTGTGGAGATTAAGCAAGCTATTGCCCAGAGTTACAGAGTGGGACCCATTAGTTAGATTAGGCACAGAGGTGAGAATTGAGCCCAAGACCCACTGAGGAGGGAACAGAAACCCTGGACCCGGGCCAGATCTCTGCATCAGGGTCTGCCACTCTAACCACTGTGCCACACTTCTCCATTATCAGTCCACTCAGTGTTGATCCCTGGTATAGCAAAGGGACTTTGGGCCAGATGTGTGACCATTTGGTATTGTGACTTGCAATTTGCAAATTTGTGATTCGCAAATTGGGAGACGCAATACCAAATGTACAATAGTGTCTCCAACACGGTCAGTGATTCACAGTGGGTCGCAAAGGTACCTGCCTTCATAAATATTCATGAGGCAGGCTGCAATTTGTGATGCACCATGAATGACTACAGTCACAAGGATGGTGGCCTGCTGGGGTAAGCAGACCACTATGTCGGATTGCTTTTTAAATAAAGCAATTTTTAGGGTTGAGCATGCAAGCTCTCTGGACTGTTGTAATCGCTCTATGGGCTTTTAACCACACCCACTACTGCTATTCCTTCTTTGTCGTGCCCGTCTTAAGTGCTTCATTTATATTGGTGCATTTTGTGAAATGTCCCTCTTATGTGCTGAGTCCCCTCCCAGGCGATTTCACTAAGTGAATATTTTTGTTGGCCGTCACACTTTCTCCTGTTACAGCGTGTGATGGCTCCCTCCTCTGGTTTCGGTTTGCCTTTCATCCCAGCTGCGATCCTTTCTAGACATTCACGCAGAGAGCCAATAACTCTCGTGCTTTGAATTGACTTGCTTATGTTAACTATTTTACTTTTAATTTTCAATTTATGTGGCAAGAAAAGTCCAGTTAGAAATTTACAACGCTACTAGCTCTAACTAGAGGAAACACGAGACCCACTGCATTGCAAATGCTTGTTTGTTTTTTTGTAATGCAGTGCGTTTTTGGTAAAGGTAAATGGGATATATTACAAAAAGAGAACTGAAAAGTTTTATTTTGATTTTTTAAGAGTAGGCAGCGTTCCGTGGGACCACTGCCTGCTCTTAAAATGTGCACACCCCTATTCACAAACCAGTTTGTGAATGGTAATTGTGATTGTTTTGAGATCACATTCACTGTCGCAAAACAATCAAACATATCACTAAGGGTCGCTATTAGGAAGGGATGCCCCTGGCATGCCCCTTCCTAATAGTGACTTGCAAACCTACTTTGCGATTCAATAATAAATTACTGAATCGCTAAATAGCATTTGTACATTCCAAAATGCTTTTTTCCTGTGTGCAATCAGCCCAAATCAGGCCGTTAGTACATCTGGCCCATAATGCTGTGTACTCAGAGGGGATAGTGGTAATGTGCAGTGTTGTCTTGGCCTCAGTCACCAAATGTAAGGCTTTTAGAGAACAGGAGTCTGCCCACATCTCGATTTCCTTCCCACCCACCACAAGCAGGTCTGTAGAATTATACCACATTGTGCACATCTTAATTTCCATGCACATACACACCATCAAAATCTCTTCCTCACTTCTGCTTTCTTTTCCATCAGGCAGTACGTTGGTTACACTCTCGGCCCTACTAAAGTCACCTTTGCATACCTCAAACGTTTCCTTTTTTCTACATTTATTGAATCACACATTTATAGTAGCAGATGCTTCCAATGAGGAACGTTGCTTCGTCTACACATCAAACATTTTGGTCTATCCTCTTCTTTGTAGTCCATTTATTTGAATCCTTAGTATCCCATTCCTACTCTCGAAAATAGTCATAGCATTGAGAGCCTCATTTCCCCTTTTACATTTCGGGCTTATTGTTCAACTATTGCACATATTAAAATTGGTTCTCTCTTCTCACAAGTATCTGCAGAGCTCTATCAAAAGTTGGCTCTCCGAAACTGAACTCCTTCTCTTGGATTTTAGGATTGCTTGGTCTTTTAATAAACTAGTCATAGTTATCCTCTCCTGGAGGTCTTTCAATTAGCAAGTTACAGCTGACAATGACACTGCTCTATGCTTTCCCCTGGCAATCGTTCATATAAAATAAACTATGCCTTTCTACTACAGTAACTTTGAAATTTTCATCAAGAGCTCTTATAGCCTTTTCATACTTATTCTCCAGGTCCCTTTTCTGCATTCCTCACTGTCACGGGTCGTCATTTGACTGCTTTATTTTCTTCTACACCTAATCTGTGCTTTAATATGGCAACTTTCTATTTGGCACATATAGCTGTCCATCAATTGCCAGTTTATAGGCTTCAATGTGTTTATCCAGTCTTCCTAATACTGGTTTGCTCAGAGACTGGAGGAACACGAGCCCAGGTATGACTGATGCTGTTTTACACTTTGTTATCCTTTTCAAAACAAACTTAATGTTAAAACGTCTTTTGTTAATGTTGCAATACAACAAGCTAAAATAAATAACTACCACTGTCTTCCACGTTTTCAGTAATATTTACTCCATGCCACTTTACAATGCTCGTAAACTTTGCTGCTAGTATGCGCTCCTCTTCAAGTTTAATATTTATAATAGTAACAAAAAAAGTGTTAGTTATAAATTAGACAGACACCAGGTGATGAAACAAATTGCGGCATAAGTCCATGATTTACCCTGAATAGTGGCACCATCCTGAAATGTCCAAAAAACATGGTTAAATCCTTTTCACAAGTAAAAGACCCAGTGGTACAGAATCTATAATTAGGTTTCTCATTTAAAATTAATCGTGTGTGTACAAAATTAGGTTTTCAGTTAAGGGGGGGTAGAAGGGGGGAAGATGAGAACTCTTCAAGCCACAACCACAATCCTCGACATGGCGAACCACAAAAGTCAGTAGATCAACCTATGCTTAACCATCTGGTAGCTTTGCACAAAAGCAATCAGGCTTAACTTAGAGGCAATGTGTAAAGTATTTATGCAGCACAGAAGCAGTAATAATGTGAAAGGAACACAAGAAAAATCCCACCGCAATTCAGAAAAAGAGTAAAATTTTTAAAAACATAGGGACCGGCTTAATCCAGCTGGAAGTTACATTATTCAAAGTCGAGCACAAAACGTCCAGTTTGCAGCGGAGGTAGCTGTGACGAGGGCATTGCAGATGTCAGTTCCCATAGAGATCCTTTCTGGCATCATGGACGGTTTTTGCCGGAGCTTCGCAATGGTGGTTACTGCAGGGTGTGATTGCTGAAGCACAAAGTGCAGATTGTCACTGGCAGTCACTGTAGCACGAAGAGTCAAGTTCACTGGAGCTTCACGTTGGGGATAGTCGTGGGCAGCATGATCTCAGTAAGAATGGGCCTGGTCTCGAGGAGCCCAAATATTAAGGAATTCTCCCTTTTCTTCAAAGGAGTGCACACTGTCCAAGATCTAAGGAGGCACCTCCTGGGGGATCAGAGACTTACTTTGCAGATACCAGCAGGGTTCAGGCAGGTCCAGTTGCAGTGGATCAGCTGGGTAGTTGCAGGGAGGTCTCTGAAGCTTGTTGTGTCTGTTTTGTAGCTTACAACAGGCGGTCAGTCAGACCTTTGGAGTCACTTAGGTTAGCCTGGAATTAAGCAAGCAGGTTCAGTCTTTCTTCTCAGAGAGCAGGTCCTCAAGCAGCAGGGCAATCCTCTGGCAGCAGGGCAGTACTTCTGTAATGTTCACAGGTTAAGGAGTGTACTGAGCAGTAGGTGTAAAATCTATATTTATACCTGGTGCCAGCTTTCGATCAGAAGCATCTGGACTTCCCTTCACTTTTGGTTCTAGAATTTCCTTCCCTCCTTGGAGCTCAATGGGATCTGGAATGACAATTGGCTGTTGTCAAGTTCTTTGTGAGTGTGCTGGAGGTAACCCCTTTTAAATGTAAGTGAGGCAAGGAACAGATTTGCACCACACATACTGGCAGGTTGGCGCATCCTGCCAACACCTAGCCCCACTTTGTCTCAATGTTTGGGAGGAATAAAAAGGCCCACTGTCACTCTTAATCAGTCATGTAACCCAGGATGCAGACACCAAATGGCTAAGACAAGAAAATGCTAATTGTCTAAAAGTGGCATATTCAGAACTGTCAATTAAAATCAGACTACCACTGAAGAGGATTTTAAATTACAATTCTTTAGAGACCAAACATATTTCTACCTGTTCCAAACCAAACGTTGCCACTTATTTCCAATACAGTAACCTAATGTTATCCCATGGGACAGATAGGCCTTGTAGTTGTAGAGAAATACTAATTCACTACCAACATATGTAAAACTTAAAAGTACCTGTCTAACGTTTTAAATACATTGCACCCTGTTGTTTAGGGCCTACATTTGGGATGACCTATGTTTTAAAAAGGAATGTCTAGGCTTGGCAAAGGATTTATTTTACAAGTTGAATTGGCAGTTTAAAACTGCACACATGCTGCAATGGCAGGCCTGAGAAATGTTTTGAAGGGTTACTTAAGTGGAGGCACAATAACTGGAGCAGGCCTAGTAGTAGCATTAATTTAAAGGCTCTAGGTACATGTAGTAATACTTTACTAGGGATGTGTAAATAAATTAAGGCCCATATTTATACTTTAATGCCGCATTTGCATCATTTTCTTACGCAAAAGCAGCACAAACATACAAAATACAATTGTATTTTGTAAGTTTGTGCCGCTTTTGCGTCAAAGGACACAAATGCGGCACTAAGAAAGTATAAATATGGGCCTAAATGCGGCAATTGGAAGTAGGCCAGTTTTACCATGTTTTAAGGAGTGAGCACAAGCACCTTAGCAATGGTTAGCAGTAGTAAAGTGCACAGAGTATAAACAGCCAATAAAATTAGGGTCAGAACACAGAAGGAGGAGGCAAACAGTTTGGGGGTGATCCTGCAGGGAAGGCTAAGTCCAGCAACATGGCAAATCAATTCGAAAAATCAGAGAACATTTCATTCATATATATCATTACCCTAAAGTATACATCTTGATCTTATAATATTGTTCCATGTACAAACCATAATACAGGTAGCTGATATTTTTCAAATTCAACCCAAGTAGGCTGCACCATACTAATCAATAAAATATCATCCAACTCGATAATCATGTAAATCTATGTGTGCACCTACAAACCACTTTGTTCTTGTTAGACATTTCATCCTTGGCGTGGTCTCCCTTAACTTTTTGCCTCTGTTCCCCAGGTTGATGTGGGCTGGACTCTGATTTTACTGTTTTTGTTACTCTGGGCACTTTACCACTGCTAACCAGTGCTAAAGTGCTCCTTTGCAAAATGTGTATGTAATTGGCTTATCCATGATTGGCATATTTGATTTATTAGTACGTCTCTAGTACAGTGCACTAGAGGAGCCCAGGGCCTGTAAATCAAATGCTGCTAGTGGGCCTGCAGCACTGATTGGGCCACCAACATAAGCAGCTCTGTAATCATGTCTCAGACCTGCCACTGCAGTGTTTGTGTGCAGTTTTAACTGTACATACGACTTGGCAAGTGTACCCACTTGCCAGGTGTTGGACTTTTTGCCTTACGCAGGGTCATCCCCAGTCTTTTTGCCTCCTTCCTCCTGGTTTTCTGACCTCTCGCTGTTGGCTCTAGGACTCTGAGCACTTTATCACTGCTGACCAGTGCTAAAGTGCATGTGCTCTCCCATCTCAAGTCGGTATGATTGGCTTATACCTAATTGGCATATTTAATATACCTATAAGTCCCTTGTACAGTGGTATCTCTATAGCCAGGGCCTGTAAATTAAATACTACTAGTGGGCCTGCAGCGCAGCTTCCGCCACCCACTGAAGTAGACTTTCAAACCTGTCTCAGGCCTGCTAGCGCAGGGCCTGTGTGCGCAGTTTTCTGCCACAGGGACCTGGCATCTAAACTTACTTGCCAGGCCCAGAACTCCCCTTTTACTACATTTAAGTCACCCCTAAGGTACACCGTAGCTAGCCCTATGGGCAGGGTGCCATGCATGTAGAAAGGCAGGACATGTGCCAAGTTGCGTGGCCTGTCCTGGTAGTGACAGACAGCCTAACTGGTGTCTCACTGCTGCGAGTGCTGCCTTCTCATAGGATTGCATTAGAAATGCCCTGCCTTATGTGTAAAGGGTATTGTCTGATTTATGAGGGGTAGCGTAGGTGTGTTTGGTATGGTTGTGACGTGATAATAAATGCTGCTTACTGGTGTGGGTGTATTTTTTATTACTATCACAGAAATGCCACTTCTAGAAAGTGCGCATTTATCTGTGCTTATGACTCTGGTGTTTTGCAGCTTGACTCCAATCCACGTCTGGGCAGAGTGACAGTTGGGGCTTTGTGCATACTTTTCAGACAGCCTGTACACTGGGAGGGTGGAGGTGTCACAGAGGTGCACCTGCATACTAAATAGTCTTCCTGGGCTGAGAGAAGGGAGAGGCGGGGCACACCTACATTTGTAAAGGCTGTGCCCTGGCCTCACAAAATAGGGTTGTTAACCCCCCACTGATGTTTGGAGCCTGTGCTGAAAGGAGGGAGGGGGCACTCCCAGAACCAGTTGTAACTGGCTGAAACCTCCTCTCCCTACCATGGTAAAACACTAAGAACTGACTATAAGTACAGGGGAATTTTCCCCACAATTTGAACTCTTGGAACTGGAAACTGGACACAGAATGCTGATGAATGGACTCACCAGGAAACCACCTTGGACTGCTGCTGCTGTGCGGACCTGTGACCTGCCTGGTCACTAGGAGGAACTGCCACCATCTGCACCCCTTGTGCTGGCCTGTAGCTGGGCCCACCAGCCCTGTACCTTTTTCTTGCTTTATTGTTACCAGGGGCAGGGTGCTGTGGCCCCTGACCCCTGCCACGATCTCTACAGCTGGGTCTGTAGCGCTGGGGAACCGCGCTCTTTCTTAACCTACTGCAGAAAGATCACCGCCGCAGCCCGGGCTTTAACTTGGCCCTAGCGCTCTGAAAAGCGCTCCCCTGCTGCCAAGTTCACTGCCGCAGCCGGGTTGTTTAATTATTTCAGAGCGCGAGGATCGCGCTCATCTCACTGCCCCCGGGGCACGAGAAAACCGATGCTGAAAAATCAGGAGCAAGCCTGCTCCTAGCGGTGACCCCGGGGTAGGGATCGCTCCGAGGGGCACCCCCGGGGCGCCGGCAGGCCCAACCTTGGGCCAGCGTGTCGTCAGAGCAGAAGGGAGGAGGAGGACGCCTCTCCCACTCAAGCCTCGGAGGGCTCTCCCAGAGCATGCGGGTGGGGCGGCAGCCTCATCGGAGGCTCGCCCGTGGCGCGGGCTCTTTGGTGGGCCCCCTTGTGGGCCATGGGCAGTTGTGAAGGGGTCTCCCTGGGCCTCTGTCGGCCCTTCCACGGAGGGTGACCCCTTCACAACTGCCCCTGGCCCACAAGTGGAGACCCCAGGAGTTCGCGGGTCCCAAGAGGAGCCCGTTCGCAAATCGGAGGGGGTGCGTGGCGCCCCCCTCCTTACTCCCAGGATTTCCCTGACCTGGGCCCCCCTCGAGAGGGCCGGTGGAGGCCTAGGGGGGGCCCCCCCGTTATCACGGCCCCAGGAGGGGCCCGCTGCAAATTGGAGGGGGTGCGTGCCGCCCCCCTCTTGTCCCTAAAAGTCTTGGGTGATCTTGGCCACCCACAGGAGGGCCGGTGGAGGCCCGGGGGGCCCCCCAGTGATCACAGGTCCTAGAAGGGGCCCATCAGGAATTCGGAGAGGGTGCGTGCTGCCCCTCTCGGTCCCAAATGCTCACAGGAGGCCCCCGTTTTGCACAGAGGAGCGCCAGGGGCCCCATTGTTCGCCTTTTAGGTCTCTGAGCTCACAATTTAAAAAATACATCTTTTAGTAAAGTTGATTTTAAGATTGTGTGTTTGGAAATGCCACTTTTAGAAAGTGAGCATTTTCTTGCTTATACCATTTCTGTGACTCTGCCTGTTTGTGGATTCCCTGTCTGGGTCAGTTTGACAGTTGGGCTGGTTGCACCTCACACTAGACAGTGACACAAAGGGAGCTGGGGAGTAGCCTGCATATCCTGATGAGCCATCTGTGCTAGGAGGGAGGAGAGGAGTGACACCTGAAAGGGCTGTGCCTGTCCTCAACAATGCAGTCTCCGACCCCTGGTGAGTGTCTGGGGCCTGGCCAAGGCAGGATTTCACATTCAAAAGAGACTTTACTTTGAAGTAGGCCTACTTCAAAGGAGAAATTGGGTACAAGAAAGGCACCCAAAACCAGACTTTAGAACACTTCTGGAAATAAGAGGAACCTCTGCCTGGGGAAGAGCTGAAGAGAAGTACTGCCCTGCCTGTGACTGCTTTGTGGAGCTATCGTGCAGTTGCTACTTCTACCAGAGAAGAGTAAATGTCCACGGGCTTGATTTAGAGCTTGCAACCTGTTGTTTGAAGTCTCGGGGACAGCAAAGACTTCTCTCTGCCAGAACATGGAGTCTGTGGAGAGACTCCTGCTCTGAGAAGTGGTGCCCTATCCAGTCCCTATTTCCTTGAAAGGAAAGCTGGTGGAAATCAAGGAAATCAACTTCGGACCGACGCCGCTGCTGAATCCGGTGACGCCGCCTGCAACCGACTCCGTGATCTTCGCTGGAACGCGACGACCTTCGCAGGCCCAACGCCGCTGCAGCCCCACTGAAGTCCGTGGAAGTCGCCGCACTACGTCATGACCGAGGCCGCTCGAAGTGCGTGGATCCAACATTTCGCACAGACACCGCAATTCCCAACTTCGCGCATTGACTTGTTTTCACTCTTCAAAAGGTACTGTACTTGGGGGTCTACGCGACTCCGTGTCCGGCGCCGCTGGTGTCGGCTTGTTGGGAACGACTCCATCACAACACCGTGTTAACACCTCATCGAAGCATTTTGTGTTTCTAAGCGGTATTTTTTAGTTTAATCTTTAAAAATTAATAACTTGACTTTTGCATGTCGGATTTTTCTAAACCTGTGTTGTGCCATTTTGTAGTGTTTTCATTGAGTTACTGTGTGTGTTGGTACAAATACTTTACACCTAGCACTCAACTTAAGCCTACTGCTCTGCCAAGCTACCAAGGGGGTAAGCAGGGGTTAGCTGAGGGTGATTCTCTTTTACCCTGACTAGAGTGAGTGTCCTTGCTTGAACAGCGGGTAACCTGACTGTCAAAAACCCCATTTCTAACAGTTCACAACTATATGTCAATATCGTACAAGTGTCCAATGATATTTCCAGCATCTGTAGAAGTGATTCACTGCCCCAACAGTTCATTGCGATCATACACCAGTCCTTTATATCATAAAAACTTTTACCATTTATAATTTGCTTTGTTTAAATGAACTCCATTTTAGGGGTGGGCAGAATTGGTGGATTATCATTCTTTAGAATACATGCAAATTTCACGGAATTCCGACATGGGGCAGAGGGGGCACAGCAATGTGCAGTGCATACCCCTAGGTGCCCTTACATAAGTAAGGGCACCTAGGGGTATGCACTGCACTTGGTGCCCTTACATATTTATTTAAGGGCAAAGAAGGGTATGTGCACTGCAGTGATACTTAAAAAGGGCTGTAAAAAGGAGCAGTCCCTATAAATTTAAAAATCAATGCAGATAAAAGTTTAACCTGCAGTGGTTTTTAAAAATAGAGGGACTGCTCTCTCTCAGTCCTGTTTAAATAAAATTACACTGCTGATTTAATTCCACCAGAGGAACAGCCAAATGAATTAGTAATTCAGAATTACATGAGTAATGCAGAATTATCAAGTTACTTCAATTCCACCAGCGGACTTAAAAATTCCAACCGCCCCTACTCCATTTCCTGCGCCCTCAAAAATTCAAACAAAAGTGATATAAAGGTAGACTGTGTACCATTGGACGATACTGCAATAATGTTTGGTTTTGGATAATATTGTAAGACCAAGATATACACTTTAAGTTAATGATACATTAATGTATTGTCTGAATTGAAATTGCATAATAAGCATGGGATGAGCTGTATGAACACTCAAGTCATAATTCACTATTATAAGAGCATCACTGCCACCATCCTAGCACTGTCCAACTAAATAAATATTTAGGAGTTCCCTTCGGACCTAATGTCAGAGGTGTTAAAACAAATCTGGTTACATAAACAATGAAGACTCACAAATAAAAAACCTATGTTGAGCGAGCAGGAAGAGTTTTTCAAAGTATCTACAGTGTTTCTCCAGAGTTGATTGAGAACAAGTCACCACAAAACAAATGGTGCACATTTTTCTGTATGTGAAAGCAATGAGAAATATACACACAAAGGAGATTATGGATGCTCTAAGCAACAAAATTCTTGAGGCCTCGTCTGGCCTATGCAAGGAAAACAGTTCTGTACATCACCGCATTATTGTTTCAATCACAAAAGGTTCATGTTAATATGTAGACATAGTTCTAAGTAGAACTTAGCTAGAACATAAGCTTGCTCACAAAAAGCTACTGAAATATTTTCCGATAAACATGCTGATAAAGGTTTAAGGCAAGGGCTGTTTCCAAAGTCTAGAATTTAGACTGAGAAAGCACTTGCATTTACTGTTAACATTACTCTGATAGCTGTTGCCATGCAGTTAGCCCATGTTATCCATTGTTGTTCTAGCTGGTCTATGTGAAGATTGAGAAGACATTAACTCGGCGTCATGAATTTTAGATTTCTTTTATCTTTTCTGAAAGTCACTCGCACCTTTCTCATGAGAACGCTGCAGACCTGCAGTGATAGAACTAAAGTGACAACCTGAAATTGTTATGAGGAGTTATCCATCATCAACTTGCTGACAGTCAGTTTGAGCTGCTAGCTTTGATAACATTTTAGATTTCAAATACTATCTGTTAAGGACATTTTATTTTCTAACCCAGGTTGATGTTTTGATAGAAAGGAGACCGGTATAAGGAAATGGTTCGAGCAGGAAACCAGTACTGGCTTTTGGATCCCAAAAGTGTTTTTTTTTTTTTTTTGTTTGTTTTTTTGCTGATTGGGAGTTTGAGGACTGCACCTTTTTCATGAATTATTGTTGGTCAATATTATTTGAGTTCATTGTTCTGGTGAAAGATTGACATTTGGATTACTATCCTGCCATTGTGTTGCCCCATGTAATCCCTGTCCTTTTTTTGCAGCAGAACTGGTACCTTCTGCAGTGATAGGTAACTGGTATTCGATAACATTTTATTTAAAGGAACAGACAATGGAAGGTGGAGAGCTGATGCATTTTCAGGTTTTGCTCTGTGTGGTGGGCCTGTGGACTAGAGGAATCCCATTGCTTCTTTCCTTCACAGTCTAGTCACATGATTGATGAGGAAGTTGTGAGCTTTCATGAATCAATGATTCTTGCTAGACTTCCGACGCACTCCAGTCTTTGGTAGGGAGGACACGAGGCGACGCGAGATGCAAGAAGGGGGCATGGCCACAGTGGCGCGGCAGTGTGTGGACCAAAGAGGGTCTCTGGGGCTCCTGGACGGGGGCCCCAGACGCTGTAACAGCCGTGAGCAGCTCATGAATAGCTTGTGGATAGCCGCGGGGAACTGGAGCACTCTGCAATCGACACTCAGACCCGGACTACAGACCCAAATGAGAGTGAATGTGGTGCATCGCCATTGCCCTTACCTCCCCTACCTCCACCCCAGTGCCCCCAAAGAGAGCAGAGGTGAGTGGAGGTGCCAGGCTAACTGCCTACTGATAATTGAGATCATTGGGGGAAGGTCAAGGGAGGACTGGGAAGGGTGGTGCACAGTGGCTGTAGTCCGCCACCGCCAAGAGTGTGCCCCAGAACCTTGCAGAAGCGGCCCGGCTAGTGCTGGGTGTGGCTTGCTGTGGTCTGGCGAGCTTTGCTCCGAACCCGTAACCTCAACCCCCTGAGTGTTTGGCCCTCCTCCGCCCAGATCTTACTCAGGCTCTGCTTGATCTGCCATCGGCACGCTATTTTTTAAGATCTAAATTTAACTGCAACTACAAACTACAGTTGCCTACTCTCTTCTGCCCATTTCATCCACCTTATCTTCATTTACTTTAGGGACAGACGTTGACACAGATGCCTGCAATACAGTCAACATTGCCCCTACTGTCTCTCATCCTCAAATGCATTCCTATCGATGGGCACTTGCCTCCAAACTCAGGGCCAGACACATAATGTAGACATTGCTTGTAAGGCGCCAAGTACAGCACATGTCCGCGCTCAGCCCCATTAAAAAGACCAAGCCTGCACTTGCATACCTGGAATCTCAGCTTACTGTCTTTCCGCTGCTGATCTATCCTAGTGGTAAGGCGTCTCATGGCCAGACTGGCCTCTAATTTAGGGCTGTCGAGAATATTATCAAAAGCTCCTCAGGAAAAGTCATGGAAAGCACCCCAGGGGGGCTCACACTCAGCCTTTCTGCAGTCCTGGATGCCCAGACCTTGAGACTGCATCACAATGAGTTTAAAGGCTCTACCAAAGAGACTCTAGTTCAGCACAAGTGTTGATGTATTGATAGCCTCCGAAAACAGGAACAGTGCTAAAGTAACAACAAAACAGGGCGGGCAAGCCAGCTAAAAGAACAGCTTGTGTAAGGATTAAGCTGTCAAGCTCTGCCATCAGTAAGGACATCCCCCTTACCAATGGGTTAAAGCAAGGATGTGTGTTAGCACTCCTATTTAACTTTTATACAGCAGATATGTCCCAGGCGCTAAGACATGAAAACCTGATCGCACCAAAAATCGGGAATCTTAAAATCACCCTTCTACAATATGCAGACAATATTGTGCTGCTGGACCATTGAAAAATCATGTTACAAAAAGCATTAACTGCCCTGCATGGTTACATCACGGCAAATAAAATGAAGGTGAATGCTTCCAAGACTAAAGTAATAATCTTTAGAGGGTCTTAAACATCCGAATTCCTGCCAGAAAATGGTGCCACTCACCAATAGCAGCACAGACGTGCATAACTATCTGGGCATGTGGCTATCGGTGAAGGGAAAGCTCAAAGTTCATCTACATCATCGAAAGGTAAAGGCAGAATTCATACTAACCAGAATATGCCAGCTAAAGAATCTCATAGAAAGTCCCTCTCCAAGACTAATTCTTCAGGTCCTCAAAGCCTCTCTTCCAGCTTTAAACTGTGGCCATGAAGCCTATCCAGGCCAATTCACCACATGGGCAGAAAAGCTCCAAGTTAAATTCTATAAAAGAGTGTTTAAGTTACCACAATACATAAGGAGCCATCTGATAAGGCTAAAATTTGCCAGGAAGGCCAGAACTGGGCCCATATGGGTGCCTCCCTGAAATACTACCACAGGATAATTATGGCCTCACCTAACACTCTGAAACCAGCTCTTGGCCCTTTCTTTGAAACAAAAGTGAATCCCTGGTCGAAATACCTAACCACAGAATTAACCACCCTTCAAATTGATCACGCGGAACTGGCGCGGTTACGTATTTCCATCAAAGCTGTACTGAAAAGGTGACTTGAACAACTGAGTAATACCCCCTACGCAAGGAGTGGTGGCGGTATCTTATAAGAACGATTCACAGCACTTGGCACCTTAGCCATATTTGGCCTGCACAATCAAAAAAGCCTGTGTGGCACAGATTGCAGTCAAAAGACTGTTTGGCCTGAAGATGAAGGCACTGAACTCAAAACGAGACTCTCCACAAAATAAAAATGTGTAGGCTCTGGATACAAAACAGAGACATTTAACCATCTATTATGCTGCTGCCCGGCACAGATTAATGCACAACGCACTTTATTAAGACCACTTTTCCTTTGCCATGGTATAAGAACCTGTAATTAGGCCAGATCACTGGTGTTTGCCCAAAAGGGAGCCAGTTGAACTGGCCAAATTTGGGAAGTTTATCTCATCTGCAAGCAAAACTGAATGAATGCACCACGTTTACCCAGACTTTTTATTCTCAATAGACAATTTGCACTTCATACATAGGCAGGATATTATTTGTCATGATGGACTGCTCTGCGGGTTGCGTATTTCACATACATTTCTCCTGATTTCTCCCTTCCGTTTATTTTTTGCATCAATTTTAAGTAATAATGTAATAAAATTATATATATATATATATATATATACATACATATATACATACATATATACATACATACACACACACACACAATATACACGTGCACATACACGTAACGACTTACGATGGGAAAATAGTGGTCCAGCAGAAACTGAGGTATGGTCGCTGAAGTTAACAGATTAGTACAGCTTCCCACTGACAAATGTGTGAGCACAGTCAATCTTTTGATTATGCATGCCAGGCTATATTAGAATGGGTGGAAAATGCTAGCATCTATTATGCACTCCCTACACCAAGCATTCCTGAAAGTAGTTCAGCGTGAACAGAGTGAGCCAGAAAAACATTTGTTTAACTGAATTAGGCAGGATTACAATTGCTACTCCCTAGGGGGTATTTAACTTCTTGCTACTGCGAATTGTCATTAGTTTAACAAAACAAATCCACCAATGTGACAATACTTGAAAATGAAATGGAAAGATTAGAATGCTAACACATTCTTAAACACTTCAAAAACAGATTAAGTTAGACTACAACATGTTCCTAGGTAAAAGGGCTGGGCTGTGAGTCACGATCTAAGGCAAACATGTTTCAGAACTGTGCAGGGTATGCAACAAGTTAGTCAATTATGTTGACATGAAGGTATGCTAGAAGCAAAGTGATACCAATGAATAGGCTGACTCATTGCTATTAAACAGGAAGATCAAGTCACTTATATTCGTAAATTTGTAAGCCCCCAAAGAGTACCTAGCTAGGAGGTTCTTCATTTTAGGGATATAAAATTATGTTACAAGCTTTTGTAGACTGCAGCAACTCCAATGCGGTTTTCATACACTTTCTCACACATGAATGAGACACAATTAGGAAGCTTTAGTGGATGGTTGAGCCAGGTCAAGTGATTTCCAAAACTTCAGATGATTGATTCCAGAAAAGATATGAGAAGAGAGATCCAGACTGCCAGTGCTTAATCAGGGCAGCCTAAGAGCCCTACATAGTGATGTACAGGAATAACCATCAGTCCCTGTGGTGTGGTTTGGTTCACACACAAGGCCACGTTCCATGAGTCTCTTACGAAGCAGTATCCAATTTGATATGCTTAAGCACAGGTACGTTGAACAGACCAACATTCCAGATTTTGAAAAGTACTATTTATCAGCAAAGATTCAAATTAGAGGTGGGTGGTTCTCAATAGGATGGCAACAGATCCTAAACTGTTGAGTGGTAGTGGATTGCCTCCAGGAGCGGCTCACGGTGCGGGGGGGGGGGGATGAGATTGGAGGAAAAAGAGAAAAAAAACAAAAACAACCGATTCCCCTCTGCCGCGCCACTCAAGTCACCACTGCAGGCACAGGCTCCCAAGCCTGCCTGCGACCAATCCGAATGCTGCTCTCCTGCTCTGTGGCAGCATGAAAGCATGGTTCGGATTGGCTGGAGCACCTTGGCTCGACACTCCCAGGCAGATTTGGAGCCTCTGCCTGCTCTCTCCAACCTGGCAACACAGTGCTGAGTTGGAGAGAGCCCGAGACAGCTGGCTAAACACATGTGCACTGCCCCTCCATCTGTCACGCCCCAAGGTTCAGCCCCATTAACAATAAAACAATAATAGCTTATTATTGTTTTATTGTTAAAGGTTTGAAGCAGCTGCTGCTGGTGGGGGCGATGCTCCTCTGCCACAGCGGGCGCCTGATTGCCTCAGAAATGTTAACTGATGTTTACACTGATGTTTACTTTCGAAGAATTGCAAATTTAGTGGATTTGTTTTTTTCTATTATGTCAGAGATAATTCCCTTTTAGTGAGAGCTCAAATTCACTCCAATCGCAATCCCTGCTGGCTCAGTTAAACAACTGTATATTGACTTCAAGCATTTCTGCCACTTTTGAGTCACTGTACACCAACTTATCTCATAAGTCCTTGGATTAGTTTGTCTCTCCTATTTTAAATGGCAGCCATTAATTAAATTGACTCAAACTCTGAAGGCTCCCCTGTGTGTGCTATCAAAATCAAGATTTTCAAAGGATGCTAATGTACCCAGATGGTAAAGGAGTAATTGTGCGAACATGGGAAACTTATATTTAGGGAAACAGTTTATGTAGATTATAGAAGCACAGGTGACATTTGCCACCCACTTGTAGTTCCTCTAACCTAATAGGCTACTCAAGACAGCAATAGATACAATTGGTTATGTTGATAAGAGTCTTGCATTATACTTTCTACATTATTGGATAGAGGAACTATCACCATTATATAGGGCGACTATTGACCCCATACACAAACCCAAATTGAGAGTTAGAGTAAAATGATAATACATCAATCAGAATACAGCTCTGGAGCGGACACAAAAAGCATCTTGTACTACCAGATTTGGTGTAATGCAGTTTATGCTTCTACTAAAATGATCCCGCTAGAAGGCAACTCTACCCAAAGTGTACAGAACATGTGGTCAGTTTCATGCATATGGCATGGGAACAGCCACATCTAAGGCAAAACACGGTGCTGGCTTTACAAATGACTAACCATTTGGCATCAAACCATCCAATATCAATAGCAATATAGGAAAAAAGGCAGAAAAGCTTGCAGTTCTCTTGGCTAAAAGAAGGATACCCATATATTGGTTAATGGCTGTGGGACTGTATACTGACTCAGATGTTGTAGCTTGGTCATTAGCTGAAACCATACATGACTGTCACAAACTGATGTAAGAGAACCTCATCGACTGGCAAAACATTAACTTATCTGACTAACCTGATGAGTCACCCACTCGCCCCCCCACACACCCACACATACACACCCATTTTCTTTTTTGCAATCTGGTACTAATATTTTAGTTGATTTATTAAGTTTGGGAATAACACTATAAAACCAGATACTCTCTTGAGTTAGTTGCCGAATGCACTGCTAAAGATTTGCGTGTGTATCCACTGATAGTTTATTTATTTTATTTTCATTTGTATTATTAACCTAGAGTCAATAAAACGCTAAAATAAGAAATAATGTGCTCCTTAGAAAATCATAGAAGGCCCTCTGACCTACGGAAAGGAAACTGGAACATTTTTTTCAAGCAAACTGGCAGGCAGCTCAAAAGAGGTAGGCTTACCTAGTTAGGAGTATTATTAATTTGAGCAAAATTGGACGTTCTACTCATGCTGTTGACAATGACTACACTGCCTTGAGATTAAATTAAAATAATTATGGTAGAGACATGGTGAGTACAGAACAAGACGGGTTAGTTTCAAGAGTTGCTCACTGTGTTAGAAACAATACTTTACCACCTTTAGTATGTGCTCCCGGGGAAACGTCTGAGCAAACAGAATGCCATGCTTGTGACAACCTGAGTCTACATTCATGCTGTGCAGGAAAGCCACTCTCTACTTGCTTTCTACTTTGGTGTAATATACCCAGCCGCTACAATACTAGGTATGTCTGCAGAGACCAAGGGTATTGCATCAGACAGAATGCACGATCGAATGCAAGATTTTGATTGGACCTGCATTCTGAGTGTTTGATTTTTCTAACTCTCCACTATTTAGAATATGCTGAGACATGCATAGCCTGGAAGTTGTACTTAAACATTCAACAGAGTCAGGGCGTGGTCAAGATGGAGATAGCTTGATATGTGCAGAGGGCCCTTCTGCCTGCCTGACTCAGCAAAAGGAGCCTTTGGTGGGTTAAGGGGTGCTGGGAATTGGCATGAATGCTGCTGCAGCACCTACAGAAGGGGGTGATCAATTAACGAAGAGTGGCATAGCAACTGATGGTGCCCACAGTAGGAATCCATGTTACTATACAGCAGAGCAATGGTCAAAAAGGATTAGCGTGAGCTCCAAGCAGCCCTGAACACCTTAAGTTGCTGAGGGTCCCCTACCACATGCAGGCAGGTACCAAGAAGGGCTCAGAGAGCACCCTCTGTAACAGTAGATGGTAGTACTGCTTATGTTCCTTAGTGCCCACCAGGGCCCCTAATCACCAGTGCCTGAAGGGCACAAACTCAATCACCACCAGGGTGGCAACATGGAGGGGGTTCTGTACCCCCTCCCCACTCAGTGATGTGAACAGTACATCAGTGAGTATCACTCATTGAGCCCCAGTGTTTCTCCTATCACCTCAGAGCCCAAATCAGTGCTCAAAGCATCTAATTAACGGCAATGAGACACCAGTGCACTATGGTATGGTTTGGGGGGTTCGAACCCCCTCCTTTCCCTCACTAGATCTGTAAAGAGCCGGAAGGCTCATGATATGAAAAACTTACTGTGCAGGCATGAAGGTGCCTTGGTTTTCTGGGAGGTGAAAGGAGGGGACCCTCGTGTGAATGACTCACCTGGCTGACAGGGAGTTGTCATTAAATGCAGCAAGTGGCAATACAATCTTAATTGAGAGCAGCCTCCTCCACTCATGGTACTGCATGACATGCTCACATGCTTTGCTAATACCTCTGACATGGTGGGTCTGCCACCTCAGAGCAGACCGACCACAGAGCACCAATGAAGGAAGCTGCACCAATCACACTGGCTTTTATAACTCTCCAACTCCCTCAAGGCACACTTGCAGACTGTGAAGCATGATGTCACAGGATCTGAGGAAGGTGAGACAGGACATGGGAACACTGGGGGACAGTGTCCACTTTAGGGACAATGAGAATGTGCGGTAAATATATTGAACTACTGCAAGAATTCAGCAGACATGCAGACTTCCAGACCCATGCTTAACATTTGGAGAACCACTCCCGTGGAAATAACATTAGATTTTGAGGTGTACCAACAGGCAGTGAAGGAGCTATGTACAGGCATTGTTCCAGGAGAGTCTGGGCTGGAACATCAAGGGTAATTTGCAGCTAGACAGTCCATTGGGTCGGAAGGCCTGGTGGAAACAACACACAGCTGCCATATATTTTATGGTGCATTCACAATTTCAAACTAAAGGAGATCTTCAGGGAGGACAGGGAAGCACATCCCTCTTAACTTTTGAAGTCACAAAATATTGTTCCAAGACACTTTACCACTCGCTCTACAACTCTGCAGGGACTTCAAGCAAATCACTATTTGTATGGCAAGGAGGTCTCTTACAGTGGGGGTCACCCATTCAGGATCACCTTCTACTGGGAGGGTAAACGTCATCAACTTAGAACACTCTGAGGGCATCAATGTTTGGGCCTTATGCAGAGGGCACTCCAGCATCACCCAAGGTATCTGGTGGAGTGTCACCCAACTGCACTGATCAGTGGCAGCTGTCCTCTGGTGCTCTGAGGGGGGTCACGACCAGACTGGTACAGCTGCGTGGAAACAGGGCTGTCCAGGACAAGATTTCGATAGAGACAGGCCATTAGACAGGCAAGCCACATGGATAGAAGCTAGTTTGACTCACTCCTATTCGCAGGGTCTCCCACCGCAATAAAAGTAATGGGGGCAGAGGATCCGATTGAATGGACACCTCAGCTGGTAGGCGATGCCCATGCTCTGGTTGTTGGCAATGCCCTTTGGACACAATATCTCGTTTTCTAAGTACGGACTTGTTTGGAGGTAAAATTGTTACTGTTATGGTGGGGGTTGTTCCAGAAATACATTCCCAAATGCTTTTAGTCGATTAATTAATTGACTTTAGGATCAGACCACGAGGCAGACACCAGCACAAGATGCTTTTCACCCACTCCCTGCCTAACTCTTGAATCTGTGCAATCAGACGTACCAATCTCAACACACTATACAACGGACATTAACATAATTCACCTCCATGTCAGAGGCTTAAATCATCCAACCCAGAGGGCTGTGTTATTGTCTTTCCTGAAAGCCATTGGAGTGATATATGCTTGCTCCTGGAGACACACCGTTTAGCAAAAGATGAGCTGAGGTTGACACCCCGCTGGCTCCCCCAGCAACTCTGTTCTCTAGGACAGTGAAAAAAAATAGGAGCGCCTAGATTGGTCTCAGAGCTTCTGATGGGGGGTGATTAGTAAAATAACCAAAATAAAAGCTCTTCTGCTGGTTTATCGCATTAAGATAGGCAATCTCCTCACTATAGCATCTGTTTATACCACCTAATAAGCACCAGGAACGCTTTACAACTTGAGCTCTGGCAGAGGTCTTACAGACTACAGATTAAACCATTCTTGTGAGAGGCAGCCTAAAACCTTGTTACAACCTTGATCGTCAGGCCACTGCCTTAGCCAGACCGGGCTTTCTCAACTAGCGGCTTGGCTTGACTTTAGGAGTGGGGCTTTGATGACCTTTGGAGATGTGCACACCCCTGCTAGAGCGCCTGGTCCTTAGTAAGTAAACTTACAAGGGGACACGTATAGGCCGATGAACCTTTTGATTCGCATGGAGTATCCTAGCTATTTAGTAACCAATGCTCATCAATAATCAATATACAAATCAATAACCACTAAGAAAAACATCATTAGTAAAATCTGTCAACATTTTATGAATGACCACAACTCAAAATACGTTTTAACAATTTTTATTTCCCTATTAGTTACAATACTAATCCAGAAGGTTAATTTGAACTTTAATTAACTCAAAATTTAATTCATTAGTGACCACCAATAACAATCTAATCAGAACGTGCGAAAACATATGTTCTAATGCTTCAGCATAAGCCAACAAAGATGAATATATCAACATTAATAGCAGAGTTCAGCAACCAGTTTGTCAATCATTTGTCACTGTCAACTTCACCCCATAGAGACCTTACCTAACCCAGATTAGCATGTGGGACTTCATGCGAAAATGATTTAGAACATGAATTTGGAAAAACATCTAGCTAAGAGAAAACTATTCAGACATCTCAGTTGGTAGTTGGTACCTAGAAAGAAAGGCACAAAAGTTAATCGGTCACATTGTCATAGCTACCTATCCACAGAATGGATCAGCAGCAAAGTCAGTCTTCATCTTCAGGCCATCAATCGATAAGCAACGCATAAGGCTCTCAAGAGCATGAGTCCAATGACAGAATCTTGTCTCTTTGATCACAAACCTAGCATCTGCCTCCATCCGTGGTCACCTAACATCTGAACTGTCTCTCATTCTGTCACGTCATTATATCAAAGTTACCCAGTCCATCCCCTAATTCCTAATTTGCCAGTTGATCATCAGTTATTACCCTACCCAATAAAATTAATTTTGGAAAACTATGAATTCTAATATTACGCAGTTCTCAGGGTGTCGATTGGTTCACTGTACGATATCATCTGGCTCATCAGGTATTGAAAATGTTGCATCTTCTTCTCCAGTCAGTGTCTCTATTGTTCGAGTCCTGGGAAAGTACATCTTGTCTGTCTTACACCAATTTTGTTACATGCCTAGTTCCATCATCCCCTGTCCGTCGATTCATTGGAAAAATTCTAGCTAAGCAGACTTTATTAAACAAGCGGTTCAGGGTCAGTTCAACACGGAAGCTTCTCTACAATGCATTTTTATTCAGCTTCTGCATGAGGCCTGGCAAAACTAGGCTACAACTTTGGCTAAGTTAACTCTATAATATAATGCAAATCATACGATATACATCTCAATAGGACATATTACTACATTATCATTATGCAATTTCAACATTTCACATTTGTCATTTTTAGTATAATTTGTGAATCTTGGTGACCACTCTCCATGAGCACATTTTCAAACGTGCACATTAATTTTCTACATTAATTTGAGTTCTACACGTTTTCTTGATTCAAAATACATAAACATTCATTAATGAATTTTAATTAACATCTCTGCTTCCGCACCCCCTACAGCAGGGACTATACCATCTACTCTGCAGAACAAACTATGCAAACAAACTAATTCCTAGGCACACCAGTGCTACAGAGAGATCAGGGGCATACATGCATATAATACATGTCATTGTCAGATCACGCTCCGTTATCAGTGCTTTTCAGTGTGAACACATAGGTAAGCGCACATTAGCTAGAGGTTGCAGGATAGCCTTATCCAAAATGCAGGGAATATCTGCACACTAAATGCAGTGATCTCTGCCTACCTGCAGAATAATGACAGGGAAGAGACAGTGGTGGCCACTCTTTCGGAGGTGTTGAAAACAGTGTTCATAGATGAGTTAATTGTTATGTTAGCTGGCATTAGCCGGATTAAGAGGAAGAAACAGACAGGAAGCAGTGAAGGAACTAGAGACCACACAAAAATACACGTGAGCCCCCAGGATATGGCAATAACTAGACAAAGTTCAAATGTATGTATCTGAATACACCCAACTTTGTCTCAAAGAAATTCTGCATTGGGAGCGATAAATGTGTTAAAATGGTAGCACATCGGCTGCAACAAGAACAATGATAGTGTATGTCATGTTGGATGCTAGGGCTTCCTGGACTTCAAACAAACACTTCTCATCCCCGGGCCTGAATGATTGCAACATCCCTGCATAATTGAAAATGGCTCAAGTGACGGAACTCGACTCATGACAATCAGAAACCCTAGCGAAACCTATCCTAACAGAAGCGATCATAGCAAGGTTGAAAACGGTTAACTCCCAGAGCCCTGATGACTAAATAAAATGTTTTGTCATCTCCTCGCCCCTGTCCTCACCAGTTCATTCAGCTCTTATGCATCCAGTGGGACACTCAAGCAAACCCATGCTTGAGGCTTCCGTCACGGTCATACCTAAACTGGGAATAAACACAGTTATACAGCTCATACAAACCTATCCTGTTGCTTAATATGGACACACAACTTTTCACAAGCGTCCTAGCAGCTAGAATAAAACCCTATATTCCTAGTCTGGTGGACCCCGCGAAATAGGCTTTATTCCAAAGAGGATACACTAAGGGATAATTCATATCATTGATAAAGCCCAGATGTCTCAGAGGCGCTGCTGCTAGTGGGAGAAGCAGAAAAGTATTTGATAGGGTATATTGTCCTTACCTAATTAGCACCATGAAACATTTCGGTTTGGGAGCAAATTCTACCCATGAAAACTGAGAGCTTACAGCACCCCGAGGTCCCAAGGTGAATGGGGTGTCATCTGACTCATCCCTCAAACAGAGAGGAAGGCAACAGCAGTTCCCTTTATCCCCACTCTTACTTGCTTTACATTAGGAGCCATTAGCCTAACACATTCAGACAGATTGAAGTATCAATGGAGTCCATTTCTGTGGCGATACACACACCATATCAGCCTCCGTGTTGGTAACATGATAGTAGCTCTATTGAACCCTACAGCGTCACTGCCTGCTCGGACAACTGAAGCACGTCACTTTGGTGCAATGTCAGGGTTTAAAGTTCATTTACAAAAATTACCGATCCTCAAGTTATCAGTCCCACAGATCAGCTATGTGCTCAATATCCAATTGCGTAGACCAAGGAGTCCATCTCATTTTTGGGTATACAATTTATCCCCACTGCATCCAAGATATCCGAGATTAACTATACACCTTAAACAAGTAAGAGCAGACTTAACCACCTGGCGACATTATCAACTTCGAACTTGGGCATGTGGCAGCCCAAAAAGTTATTATACCCAAAGTTTTATTTGTGTTCCAGTCCTTGCTAATAACCCCCTCCTGACAACACACTGCTGACTCTACAAACAGAAGTTAATAGGATCCTGTGGGACTGGAGGAGGTCCCACATACACTTGCATCTTGTCTGTAGGCCAGCAGCAGGAGGAGGAATTGGCTGCCCCTAACATCATACAGTACTTCTAGACAGTGCAACTTCAGTTTATGGTAGAGTAGGGCCGAGTGGCATTGGAGAAGCACTGGTGCTTGAAGGACAGGCGGTAGCGGGGATGCATTCCTGGAAGATCCCTTTGCTGCCCTGCAGACACAGGGCATGAGGTCTATATTCTTCTCCCGTGACTAGAACCACCCTGCTGGTTTGGGATAGCTTTGTGACACAAGTGGCTAGATTGGGGGGTCCCTTCACCAATGACCCCCTCCATCTTCAATAAACCAGATTTCACGCTGGGCCTACAAACCAATCACTTCCTCCGGTGGCAGGAGGCAGGCTGTAAAAGAATAGGCAGTCTTTGACATGGAAGCGATTATTCCCTTTGATAGATTAAAAGGGGAGCATGACCTCCTGGAATCAGGCAATATACATTACTTACTGACCAGGCATGGGGTTGACACACTCCCTCCATCAAACCTCATGCACACAGAGAACCAACACTATTTGAGAAGTAGATCTTTTTAAAGGGAGTCAGTAGACAACTGATCACACAGCTATAGGCCCTCTTCGTACAGCTTCCTCCACCAGATAAGACCACAGGGCAGGCACGGTGGGAAATGGAATTGGAGCGGACACACTCAAGGAAGGGGACAACATTTACTACTGAGCCAAACACCACACAATGTGTCCAGCACGATATGGTCTTCAATATCACCTCCTATGGGTACCTGATCCCCACCCACATGGTCAATAATTGGCGTCTGAAGCACAGAAAGACTGTTGAAGGAGATGCAGGGGTACTGGCACCCTACCACATTTACTTTGGAATTGCCCAAAACTGGTCTGGGATTGGGGGAGGGTTCTAGATGACAATGACAGATTCTTTAACACTCAGATCCAGCAATTCCCTGCAAACATACTAGTAGGCTTACCTAACCATTTAAAATCCTTACGAGGCCAGCAAACTGCACTGCTTGTGGGAGCAGTGCATCAAGCAATACTCTCCCTCTGGGATGCAGACAGGTTCCCAAGACCACGCAGTCTGGTTTCATAAACTGACTTATATGAGGCATGGAGAAACTGATGCCTGATCTAGAAACATCAGAAGATCAGGCCCCATCTATTGGTATCCTCTCTTTAGAATGTAATGAGCTGACCTACCAAAAATACCTTAAACTACTAAAGTCACTCCTGGCCCAGGTAGTAGGTGGAATGGGCACTAACCAACAGATGAGGCATAGGAGGAGTTCTATGGTAGGGCGGGACATTGACTATTGGTCTTGTGGGATATGTTTAGGGGACACTTCCCTGCATCTCATTTCATAACAAGAGTATGGACGGAGGGCTCTAGGGAAGAGGGAGAATTTTTTAGGGATTACTTTGAATTGTTACGTTATGAACATATGCCGACACCCTCAGAGTTGTAGCCAGCAGCACTGTGCATTGGTATCTCGTTTCCCCTTTGCACAAAACTAATAAAACAAAAGTGATCCATAAAATGTACCAGTTACATTGAAATGAATTTTTTGCAGATATTTATTTTACCTACCATCAGCATGACTGCTCTCTTCTATGGCCACAAAGTTTGACAGGACATGACCTTGGGAGTTGGACACACATTTACTTTGATTCCCCTCAGAACAAAGCAAAACGTGTCTGGCGGGGAGTCTGGACCCAGAATGAACACATACAGGATACAGGGGTGGATTTCCTAGTGGGAAGTGTGAAGAGGCATGTTTAATAAGTGGGTGACAATTAACTCACCAGAAGAACTGGCAAAGAGCCCCAGGTAAAATATTCATTCCCAGTAATAGGCAAGAACCAGACACCACAACCAATCCATACCCACCAATGAGTAACCTGAACAGCACCCATGGGTTTACCATTCAAATTAATTTCCTACATTAGCTATTTGGAGCAGCTGTCTACTCGCCATGCAGAATATTTCTCTGTTCAAGAATGTGAACGGCCATGCCACTTATTTACAAACATTGTTCAAAATAGAAAAATATTAAGTTCGACACCAGATAAGATGAAAAACTCCAAGCCTGTCATGCCTTCAAATCTCTACACATCATTCAGCACCAGCAATCTTTGGAACATGCTTCTCCCAAAATCTTTTCACTGGTGTCTTTCCACAAATTCCGCTAGTACAATATTCATATCCACAGTCCTAGACCGCTGTATCCCCATGAAGTAAGGGTGCACTCGCGCTAAGCTCACTCTTAATTCTTGTTCTCCCCTTGATCCAAACATCTGAGACTTTCAGGTTTTTGTCTCACCCCCAGTTCTTCCCACTGTCTAATACATCTCTCAAGACCGGCACAATTCCAAGAAAGTGTAAACAGTCTATGTTACTTCCTTTCCTCAAGAAGCCCAATGCTCATCCCCTTGTTCAACAAGGCTAGCCAACTCATCACTCCCCAGCTCCCGGATGTCATCAACAGCTCCTTTGAGACCGTAACCTTCCCAGATATTTGAACGCTCTGCTCAAAAAACCCAAAGCAGACCCCAAAGACCTCACAAACTACCAACCTATCTCTCTACTGCCCTTCCCCACGAAGGTCATAGAGAAGACAGCAAACAAACAACTATCCCGCTTCCTGGAGGACAACAACATACTCTGGGTCTCCCAGTCTGGATTCCACAAAAACCACAGCATCGAGACCACCCTTATCGCCTGCACAGACATCAGGACCAGATTGGACAAGAGTGAAACGGTCGCACTCATCCTTCTAGACCTCTCCGCAGCATTCAACACCGTATGCCACCAAATCCTTCGCACACGCCTCTTCAACGCCAGAATTCACCACAAAGGCCTGGACTGGCTCACCTCCTTCCTTTACCAAAGAACCCAAAGAGTTCGCCTCCCTCCATTCTGGTCTAAAGCCACCAAGGCCATTTGTGGGGTCCCCCAGGGATCCTCACTCAGCCCCACCCTGTTCAATATCTACATGGCTCCGCTCGCCAGCATTGTCCGCCCCCCACGGCCTCAACATCATTTCATACGCCGATGACACCCAGCTCATCCTCTCCCTCACGAGGAACCCATCTACAACCAAGAACAACCTACACGCTGGACTCCTCGCCATCGCTAGCTGGATAACAGCAAGCCACCTCAAATTGAACTCAGGAAAAGCCGGAATCATCATCTTCGGATCCAAAAGACAGCATGGAACGACTCCTGGTGGCCTGCCACCCTAGGACCACCCCCAACACCCACCACCCACGCACACAATCTCAGCATCATACTCTTCTCTCTCCATGACTCAGCAAATCAACGCCAAATCATCCTCCTGCTTCAACACCCTCCGCATGCTAGACCTTCAAGTGGATTCCAATAGAAACCAGAAGAACAGTCACCCACGCCCTCATAAGCAGCAGACTGGACTACGGCAATGCCCTATACGCATGGACCACAGCCAAGCTTCAGAGAAAACTCCAGTGCATCCAGAACGCCGCCGCAGGTCTCATCCTCAACATCCCTCGCCATGAGGGCATCTCCGCCCACCTCAGATCACTACACTGGCTGCCCATCAACAAAAGGATCGTCTTCAAAATCTTAATCCACGCTCACAAAGCCCTCCACGACACCGGACTGGCCTACCTCAACGAACGAATAAACCTCTACATCCCGACCTGCCAGCTCCGCCGACCTCGCAACAGTCCCCCGCATCCAATGCACCACCTCTGGCAGCAGATCCTTCTCCCACCTTGTCACCAAAACCTGGAACTCCCTCCCGACCAACCTACGCAAGACCCAGGACCTCCTAACTTTCAGGAAACACCTCAAAACCTGGCTCTTTGAGCAGTAACACCCCCCCCCCCCACACACACACCCCCCCCCAGTGGCCTGAGACCCTACCGGTGAGTAGCGCTTATAAAATTTGACTGATTGGTGATTTAAACAGGACCAGACAGTAGTAATATAGGTCTGTAATTAAACAAAACCATCAAAGCATATGTCAATACCATTCTCTCCTCATTTATCAAAAGCATTTTTAGTTTGACCCACATCAGTCACTTTTCAGACAGGTATTCAGTCATACGTAAAGGGCATCAGACTATCGCCTCATGTACCCAGACTCTTGTAGTTTCACAGCTGTAGTCTTGCTGGATCTGTGCATAGCTTTCACCACAGTCTCCGACAATATGTTACTTCTCTGCCTTAAGGAAGCTGGTGTAAGGATACTGCCTTCAAGACTGGTTCTCTGTTTTTGACCAATTTCTTTCAAGCAATATTCAAGCCTCCATTTAAATCCAGATTTCGTAGAAGCACGTGGTGCCCTATTTTGTTTCATCTTTAAGGGTCTCCCTGGCCAACTTCATTCACTTGATTGGCTTCACTTTCTACTCATGTGCTGACACCCATTTCATACTCCGGATGAATGGTGTATTGACTGTACTTCAAACTAGTTTAATAGCTATATATGCAATCTATTGCCCTATGGATAAAATTCAATGCATTGAGATTAAACGCATAAGAAACAGAATCCTTACTATTCAGTGCTTAGTAATATGGAATGCGGTCTGGTGGTCAGATGAGTTAACATACCCACTAACTTTGGTCTTATCCTCAAGGAATCTTTAGACACCAATGTTTCTTTCCTGTAGTTCATTTGTAAAATAGCTTTGAGTTATTTTTTCTGCATAAAAATCTTACATTCATATCATAGGAAAGTAT
This sequence comes from Pleurodeles waltl, assembly GCF_031143425.1. Classification (NCBI taxonomy): domain Eukaryota; kingdom Metazoa; phylum Chordata; class Amphibia; order Caudata; family Salamandridae; genus Pleurodeles; species Pleurodeles waltl. Next base: position 191,652,255 of record NC_090440.1, on the reverse strand, counting down.
GAAAACACTAATTCAAGCCACAATTGTCAGACTACTGTAATGCAGTCTTTGAGATGCCACAAAAGTTGCACTTTCCAAATTATGCATTCATTTGTGTTGCCGTACTAGCAGCAGAGACAGAAAGAGAAGAGGGTATTTTTCAGATGAAATTGCAGGTGTGGCTTCTCCGCTATGGCAGAGGAGTGTTGCCCCCTCCCCCAGCCAGCAGCAGGAGCTGCAAAATGAAAAATAAAAATAATACACATTGTTTATTATCATTTTTATTTTTCAGAGGTGTGGGGCCACGGGTGATGACAGGGACAGCACTCCCCTCAGTGGGCATGTATGCTTGGTAGGCCGTCTCGGGCTGGCCAAACACACATGCGCACTGGGCTCTGTCGAACTCGGCACAGTGTCGTCGGGCTGGAGAAAGCAGGCAGATGCTTCCACTCTGTCTCACATCGCCAAGCCAGGGCGCTCTGGCCAATCGTAAACGCTGCTCTCATGCGAGAGCAGAGTTAGGATTGGTCTCAGGGCAGTCTGGGCGTCTGTGCCTGCAGCGAGTGGACCGGGAGCCAGAAGAGCGGCGAAGCGGTGGAGGTGCATTTCCTTTTGCCCCTACAGGAGCTGCCCCAAGTAAATTGTGATGCTAATCTTGCACCAGTTACTGTTCATTTGGATACTGGGAATAGTGACGTACTAAGCTAAAATCTTTCAGTCACACAACCTATACCCTCCATGTTGTGTTTATTTTAATTGCAGGATGATTAAGTACATCGGCTTTGGGGTTTAATAAGGACAGCAAGTATCTAAATTGGAAGATATGTGTTACAATCTCAGAATAAAGTTTGCATTTGAAGCAACAGACTTGAGGAGCACAAAATCAATTTAACAGTTCTAGATCAGACCTACAGTGTTGTAAGAAAAACTGTACTCCAGAAAGGTTGCAGACATTAAAAATGTGAACATTAGAATATCTTGTAAATTATTCCCACAAATCGTTTTGCATTTAGAGACTTGATTAATTTGGTTTTAATTAAAAATGCTATAAGACGGTACATTACACGCTGCAGGAGTATTTCACCACCTCTATAGCGGTCTTGAATTTCTGCATAACTAGTGCTGGGGATAATATTAGACGCATATGCTTGGCTTTCAATAAAATAGTGTACAATTTTCGTAAATAAAGTATTTTCTGTATTATTGCGGTTATAGAAGACAAGCACTGACACTGCAAATAGGCATGGCTGATAACGAGTGTCGAAGCAATTTCAAGTTAACTGAACATAAGTGCACTTTTTCACTAAGGCATCCATTCATCTGCCCACTGACTCGTTCTGCGTTCTCCCACTCACCCATCCACCATGGAGAACACACAACCTGGAAAGGCGTATACTGGATAAATAAAAAGCATGAAAAGAATAAAGAAAAAAATGCTCGTACCGAACGTGTTTGTCGTGCTTGCAATAAAAAAATAAACGTAAAAAAATTAATCACAACGGACACACATCTTGAAAGGGGAAATGGGAGTGTGCATTGCTGTTCCGATGCTTCCAGATGTGGTGTCCATCTTGGAATGTTGATAATGATACACTAAGAAAAATCCCATTTCAAGAAGTCCACCCAGTTTAGAAGCAGTGGTCCTGTAGAATGTTGTTCATTGATGATAAAATGAGCAGCAAGTTCGTGACCCTGAATGACAAACCATTCAGATACTCAAAACGAACGGCCTAAAATCCATTCACTTATCTATATGCATGTATTTTCTAAGAATGATTTTGGTTACAAGAGCCAGGCAGGCAGCTAAAGTTACCAGACCTAAAAGAGGACTCAACTAAATGCTACACATAATTACAAATGCACAAAACTGTAGTTCTCAAAGTATATATAACTCAGTTTTAAAGCGCCTAAAAAGGATTATCAGAGAGCAAATCCTTAACAGCAAATTTTTGTCAGAGGGGTCTTACTGAAAGAAAAATTATTTCCTACTATGGATAATGTGTAAAACTCCAAAATACCAGTCTACTAAGTAATGAGACCCACAGCACCTGACCAAACCACTTCCAATTACCAAGGAAGCCTACAGCTGTGAATCATAACATTTTGACTTCTGTGGATCCCAACTCATAACAGGAACTTGGTGGCCTCTACTGTATAGTTACTGGGAACAGCCCCACCCAAAGTCATTAATGGCAGCTAGGGACAACAGGCTAAGCATTTTCGATGATTTGAACTGTATAAAACACAATAGAGAAACAAGCGTTTACCAAACAAATACACAAATTATGAATTATTTTGTTTAATTCACAAATACAAAAATTAAACATTTTATTTTTTAATTTGAATGGGAAGGCTCTAAATTCAATTGAGGCCACTAGTTGTCCATACTGTATTCTGCTTGAAGCAATTGCACCTGTCCCACAAATCAAGCTGAGGATACTAACTATTTTTAAGCCTCCAATTTAAAATTTCATGTCAAGACCGGAGGCTAGCATTAGGCATTAATCGTTTATTGCTGCTCAATTGCAGCACTTCAAAGCAAACTTTAACCACACTTAAAATTCTAGAATTAGAACCATACTACAGTCTATGCAAGGCAAAACCCAGAAGCCATTTCCTCTTGATTGCTGCTCCTTGTCAGTTAAGTATCTGTGTACGTCTTTCAGTTTATACTTATTTAAAATGATCTGTATTTTTATGGATTTATTTAACTACTGATAATTTGTGGTGTGATGTGCTTTTTTAGTTCTAGGTTTTTTGGCGATTTCCCAATTTTCGGGAACATCAGTATGCTTTGCTGTTAGGCATTAGTTTCTTTATATATTTTTAATTTAAGTATATCATATTTTACATTTACATGTATTTACAAAAAGAGTTAAAACTTGCCTGTTGGCATTAGTTAGCCGGATCGGGTGTTGAGCGTTTTTCTTTGAAAAATGGGCGCAGCGTGAGGCTCACTTTCTCTGCCTTGCGTGCCCTCTCTGACCAGTGACATTGGGATTCGGGCAGCCATGATTGTAAAACCAGTTTTATGCCATTTGAGGCCTTCGGAGGCCATTTTAGAGTTAAGGAGTGAGTGTGTGTGTGTGTGTCACTTCATGCAGATTCCTGTCATTCATTTGGAATCTTTGTGACCCCCTGTGCACAGTTTCAGTTGTTTCCATTTGGAGGTACCATAAAAAAAAAATTGAGGATTATATTTTTAGAGCAGAATTACTGACTTATTAAACAAGTGGCAAGAAGGAGAATCTTCTGGGGTTGTTGGGGAGAATCCGCATTAAAAAAGAGGGTTCCGAAGGAAGTAAGGGCTTTAGTGAAAGACGATTTAGAGTATGTAATGAGAAAAAAAGGAAGAAAGCTAATGAGCATTCAGATGAGAAGGAGGATTCTAAAAAGGTTAAGAAATCAGGAAAAAAGAAGATGGAGAAAGCATTCTCTGAGGGAGAGGTGGTCTTATGGTATCAACTGAAAGGTGGTCTCCACAACACAAAGATGTCCTGCGCAGCACAAAGGAAATTAATGTTGGACTTGATGAGGAAAATATATATGCTCAGGAGGACAGTTTTGATGAGCTTGTTCTGGATGGCTATGAGGATGATGGTTGGGATTTAGATGGCAAGGTGGAAACAAAATAGAAAGGAAAAAGGGATAATAAAAGATCCACAAGGAGTGGACAGATTTAGCGCTGATACAAGCCACCCAAGAAGTGCAGCTTGGTGGCTGAGGACTCATGTAGCAAATTGTTATAAAACTGGGGATAAGAAGGCCACTGGAAAAAGAGGCAAGAGCTGTGATGAGAGCGGATTGCTAATGACCAGTAATTGAGGGAAAAACTAGTACGACTCCGGACTTCGATCCAGACCTGATCAGTTTTCTGTTTAAATTAGGACTTCATCCCAAAAAGGGTCTGGAGAGGGCACTAAAGCAGTGCAAGGATAGACTACATGATGTCACTTGGCCTTTGGCAAGAATTTTAGACACGGTAGAAGACGACCATTCCAAATCTGTTCTGGTGGATACAGAAATATTGCAAGGATGGTCACAAAGGGCATTATGCTTCCTTGGAAACGTGAATGCAGCTTAAATAGCAGAATAAAGGAAGGCAATGCTTATGCATATCAGTTCTAAACTTGGTGATTTTGCACAGAAGGAACCCAGATAGAACCCTAAGGGTCAATAGTTTGGTGAAGGGTTAGTGAAGGGTGTAGGAAAGTATGTTTCTACCGTCAATAGCCTGGATAAGACTCAATTCTCTCTGGGTCGAGTTTTCAGGAATCGTGTTTTTGACAGGGCTGGAGCAAGGAGACGTTCCTCTGGCTGATCATATTCATGGCCCCAATACATTTCACAAGGACGTGGTTCCTTTAGAGCCGTGGACCCCAACCTTTTTACTTCTGTGGACCCCTACTTTATCACTACTGGAACCGGGGACCCCCCCGCTGAGTCATTATTGGAATCTGGGGGCCCCTCACTGAATCATTACTTAAAGCTGGGGACCTAATCTGTTATTTAATTTTCTGAGCAGTTGTAGACCCCCTAAGGAGGCTTTGTGGACCCTCAGGGGTCCCAAGACCACAGGTTGGAAACCACTGCTTTAGAGGATTTGAGTCTGCAACAGGACTCTATCCCCAGAGAGAAAGGAGGAGCAGGGTTTTTTAATCCAGCAGGAGAGCACAATTTTTCTCAGAATAGCCAAGGTAAATATTAAGACAGATATTGGTTCTTTGCAAGGAAAGGTAGGCGGGGGTCGGTTAAGGAAGTTTGTAAAGGATTGAAGAATCGAAGATCAATGGGTAATGGAAGCTATTCAGGGTTACGTAATTGAGTTCAGAGAAATTCCAGTCCAAACAGTAGAACTAAGGGAGATGGTCTTTCAGGAGTACCAGCAAAAGTTGGTGGATTCTGAAAGCCAGGAAATGTTAAAAAGGGAGCAACAGATAGAATTTCAGAAGAGGTTATGTTTGAGCACAGTTTTTTTGTTAAGGAAAAAGGAGAAGTGATGGAGGCCTGTGATAAATTTAAGAGACCTGAATTGGTATTTCATTTACAGGCATTTCAAGATGAAAGGGATACATCTTTTAAGAGATATTCTAGAAAGGATCCATTGGTTGGTAAAGCTGGATTTGAAGGAGACTTACTTTACCATACCAATAGCGGAGGAGAGTCACATATCTGGAATTCAGATGGTTCGGAGTACTATATCAGTTCAAATGTCTGCAGTTTGGTTTGGCTTCAGCCCGTTGGTGTTTCACAAAGGTGTTAAGGCTGGTTGCAGCTTTTCTGAGAGAAAGGGGAATACAAATGATTATGTATCTGGGCAATTTTCTTATGGCTCAGGAGGAGTTAAAAACTCAACTTCTTTTTGGTTTTGAAACTCTTGGAATCTCTGGGATTCTTGGTCAATGTGGGAAAAGTCAGTACTGATTCCTTTTTAGGAGGTGGAATTCCTGGGGTTCCCATTAAACAGTCCTTGCAACTTTGAGTCTCGCAGGGAAGAAAGTAATGAAGATTCAAACGGAGATAACCCAAGTTTTGAAGAAACAGAACATTAGTTGGAGGTCCTTAGCAAGGGTTGTGGGTTTGTTTTTCTTCATCTATCCAGGCGCTTTGTTCCCAGACCTCTTCATTACAGAGCTTTGCAGAGATTGAAAGCAGAAGGCTTAAGGAACGGTTTATGGTATGGAGATTTCAGCAGAAGCAAGAAAGGAGCTGATTTGGTTGTTAAACAATTTGAAAGTTGGGAATGGTCATGCGATATTTGGAATATGTCCAGATTTCATATTGGAGACAGATGCAAGTCTCTTTGGTTGGGAAGCTTGCTTGGATCATCAAGAGACAGGTGTCAGATGGTCTTGGGAAGAGAGTGGGAACCATATAAATGGCTTGGAAATGAAGGCAGGTCTTTTTGCATTGAAACGTTTTGGGAAAAATATTAAAGAATTGCAATGTTCTTTGAAAGATGGACAATGTTTCAGCAGTGGGAAATATAAATCGGTTGGGTGGCAAGCATTTTCCAGGTTTACTCAACTTGGTAGCAGACTCTACTCTGATTATAGCAATTGGAAGATGGATGTAGTACTAGTCGAGAGAAGTCAGTATGGGGTCCTTTGGAGGTGAATTTTTTTTGCTTCCAGGTTGACGTTCCAGTTGGAGGCCAGACCCAAATTTGGAGGCAGTGGATGTGTTTTAACAAGTTTGGAAAGGGCTTTGAGGGTATGCATTCCCTTCTTTTGTGATTAGAGAGTTTTGCTGATGGTGAAGCGACATGTCAGATAGTTCTAAACACTCTTTTGAACAGATCAATCTTGGTTTGCAGGGTTGTTAGAGTTGATGGTAGCAGAACCATTTTTGATTCCAGTTTCAGAGAGAATATTTTAGGGCCAGTTGGAAAGGTTCACCCTTTGAAGGTGGAAGGTACCTTGAACCTTGTTTGGAAGATTACAGGAGAGGAAAGCAGTTTGCAGAACTTTGAAAACTAGATCAGGATTTGCTCCAGGAGTCATGAGCTCCAGGTACTAGAAAAAGTTATGTTGAAGTATGGAAGAAATTGGTTTGCTGGTGCATGGAAAGGGACTTGGATCCTGTCAAAGCATCTTCCATAGAGCTGTCAATTTCTTTGTCACCCTTATTTGAGAATCATATGAGTTACAGGACTATTCATTGTTATAGGTCTGCGGTGGATGCAGGGCATGTTCTGGTGGGAGGTTCATCTGCCGAGAGATACTTTGGTTTGTAGAGTGCTGAAACGATGCAAGTTGCAGAGGCCAACAAGGCCTAGGTATATTAGTCTCTGGGATCATAAGTTGGGAAGTTGGCCTCCAAATAAATATTTGAGCCAACATCAGTTGTCTTGCAAGTTGGCAGCTTTAATATGTTTGATTTCCTTTAGAAGGGTCTCGGATGCAAGAGCTTTGGATAGGAGTAATTGTTTTTACAATCCAGAGTGTGTGATATTTCATAATACAAAAATAACTAAAATTACGTCTTCAGTATTTTACCCAAAATTTGATGAATATCCAAAGTGGTGTGTAGTGTCTTGTTTGAAAGAGTAGGATGGGTGAATTTAGAAGAGATGGGGTGATGCAGTTGAGCTGTTTTGCAAGACCTTTTACCCTGTAAATTCAGTAACTATAGCGCTATATGTGAGAATGGGTAATGCTGAAGGCAAGCGTAGATATGCAAAGGTTTGGGGCACATTCAATTAAATGTGCTATGACGAGTAAGGCGCTCTTCTGGAGGGCATTTAGGACAAAGTCTGAAAGCAGTAGATTGGTCTAATGCTGATGTGTTTGTAAAGTTTTATTTGAAACATATGGAACATGTTTCTTCTGTTGTGATTTCACAGCTTTGAACATGCATAATGCTAACCTCCGGTCTTGACATGAAGTGTAGATTCTCCAAGTTTTGTGATGAGAGAATCTAGATTTCATTAAAGACACAGGGGATAGCATTATCCTGGTGTCCCACCCCAGTTTGCGAGGGGGAGTGGGACTGAAGGTTTTGCAGTAATATGTATAATTTATTTGCGAAATATAAATGGAAAAAAAAGACATGTGAAGGTCATTTCAAAAGTTGTATTTTTTTAATTTTTTTTAAAGTTATTCTTTTTTCAGAAACTCAAATATGACGGGATGTCCCAGTCTTGGAGTAGGAGTGAAAATGGAGCAATGTATTTGGTTTGAAAGTTCAAAAGCATTTGTTCATGTCGGAGGAGCTACAAAGAAGATGTCTGCTGGGTTCCAACTTATATAAACTGTAGTATGGTTCTAATTTTTTAACTTTAAGTGTGGTTAAAGTTTGCTTTGAAGTGCTGCAATGGAGTAGCAATGGATTACTGCATAATGCTAGCCTCTGTCTTTGATGAAATCCAGATTCTCATCACAAAACTTGGAAAAATCTACATTTCCTCACATGTACAGAACGTTTCACAATTTGACTGTACATTGTGTATCGTTAATCATATACACTTTTTAGATATGTGAATAGATGCGCTGTCAAAATAGAGCTCCAAATTAAAAGTGACCATGCTTGGCATCATGTCATCTCCATGGAATATGTTTAAAAGCTCTTTGCAAAGGGTAGGTGTACTGAAGGCCATTCAATCCCATATTTCCTACCTACCAGTCTTTGCATTTTTGTTGTTGTTGTTGTTTGTTTTAAACTTAGTGAGGAATTTACATGCAAGATGAACACTGTTCCCGGTTAAACAGAGTGTCAGTTCATCGGGGGCAGTGTCCAAGAATTATATTTAGATTTCATTAACAATAAACAGTGTGAAAATACAAGGGAAATACATTACTAGCATTTTTATGGTACTTAGTCTATGGTCAACAGACAATTGGGATCCTAGCAGGGGTAAAGGATGGAGGATTCCCTGAAATTATGTGTGCGCAAGTCAGGAAGTTCACAGTTGTTTCTTTGCACAGACATTCTTGCCAGGGGCACTATGCAAACATTTCTATGAAACTTCATTATACTGACATTATAAAGAACTAGAGATTTCCTTGATATTGTGGGTGATACAGAATATGTTCTGATGACTGAACAAGGGGCAGACAACATACCACTCTCTGTTTAACTCAAAGTAGAAGTTCACCCCCAAGTAGCCAGTGGTCCGAGATATGTTAAAAGTACTCACCAGCTACTACAATTGAGCTTAGGTCCACAGAGTGGTTCACAAGACTCCTCAAGGCTTGTAATATTTGTAAGGAATCCACATGAGTGTGTGTGTTGATGTAAAGATCTCCGTTGATGGACAGGTCGCCACGGAGGTTTCTAGGAATAAAATAAGACAAGAGTTTGTTACCTCTATTTTTTAATATATCAATCCATAGCCCTCCACAGTCCAATCAGATAGAGCAAAAACAGGCTGGAATGATCACTTTATGAAAGTTACATTTAAAAGGACAAAAGGAGAATGCAAAAAAAAGTGGTCCCTCTGCTTCAAGACTCCTTTCGCCCACTGCCTTCATTGAGGTGATCATTGCCCTTCATATCCTAGATTTGGGACATGTGGCAAAGATTTGAGTACTTACATTTTTACACAATTAACAATTTGCTGGATCCATTTTCACCGTTGATAACACAGGTAACACTAATGTAGTACTATTGTTTTTTAAACAATCTCTATGATGTGTACAAGTGTGCTTCCTTGACTCTGGTCAAATAGGCCTCAATTTGAGCCATTTTCGAAATAGAGGTCATTCTGGTCTTCTTCCTGCACGTACTCTCAGCGCCCTGTTTCGTCAGCATGGAGTTAAGGAAAATATTTATTTCTATTGTCCTTGTTTATGCTGTTTTCAATTAACTTTCCCCGGCTCAGTCAAAAACTGCAACTATTTCTTCAAGGTCTTTGTGCTAGATCATGGTGCCCAATCCAGCCATATAACAAGCTGTTTATGTATCTAGTTTTTGCTAGCATCTATAGATGACATTAGCATAAATGGGGTAGAAGACTTAATCACCTAGTGGGATAGTGTTGGTGCTGAGGCAATATGATATTAGGAGACTGTATTCCTATTTGCTAATTAAATGATACATTTGCTTACACAACGATTCTGCCTTTTAATTTTATACATGAAAATAATCTATAAAAAAACGCTCGATTTTGAGAGTGAGACAGACTTTCCTGTTCTACTTAGGATGCGGTCTCTTTCCTGAATTTTTCTCCCACTTGGGACTTAGACTAATTTTAAGTATTTCTTGAGAGCCTTCATGACATTGCCTCCATTGCTTTACTTTTGAATAAAACCCTTTAACGATACTGCTAATCTAGAATTCAGTTAGCGTGTGGGCCCTTAGACTGTATTTCTGATATTTTTGCTGTATAAGAAGGGGCCTTACCTAGAGGACACATTGCTGTATGAAATTGAGGTTCCACACAGTCTATGATTCAATGAAGCTCTGGACGTCCAGTTGAGGTAAATTTTGGTGTCAAAATTGCTGGGTCCCCCCTGCCTGCACACAACCGGTGGAGAAGAAAGAAATAACTAAATGGGACAGTGTGCATTCCTGATTTCATCCAGACATTTAAATAGCCGGTTGCTCTTGCACAGCGGTTTTGTGGTCAGGGGATTCCCGGGAGTCTGAAGCCTGGGGGATTTTTTAAAATATTTGTTTGTGAATTAAACAAAAGATTTAAGTATTGCTGTATGTGTTTGATGAGTGTTTATTTCAGTATTTTTGCATATTGCTTTGTGGTTCAAATCGTCAAAAATGCTTAGGCCGGGGTTCCTAGCTTCCAGTAATGACTGTGGGGGTTTCCAGATTTCAATAATGATTCTATAGGAGTCCCTGGGTTCCGTTAAAGATTAAGTGGTGGTTCACAGACGCGGCAAGATTTAGAACCACTGCCTAGCAGGACAAGGGATGGCAGGATGAGTACTAGTTTGCTTACAATGGCAGCACAGTGAAAGTAGAATCAGGTCAGGAATGGATATATTAGCTAATACGTGTGCTGCGAAATGGTACCTTCCGATGAACGGACAGCTTGTCTGTGCCCCACAATCTCACAGTAGACACAAACTGTTCTAACCTAAGAGCTGGTTTTGACTTTGGCATTTTCATATACAGTTGTTAATTTTCAGTGTTTGATACAGCACGTTATATGTTAAAAGGAGCAGTACAACAGTTTAAAAATATTTTTTTTTATTGCAGGAGAAGTATCTCAAATATCAAATGCTGAACATGGAAGAGTGTGGGAGGGTCCTTTCGAAAGGGAATTATAGAAGCCAAGATATTCTGGGACAAGGTTTGGCACATGCATTTGGGATAACACTAAGTAATTGCCAAAAAGGCAAACTAAATTAGTAATTTTGATCATCATTTACTTTAATGCTTGCATCAGGACCCTAAAACAACAGCACAGAAAACAATAGGTGTCTACTAAAGAAGACATATGTGGAAATTTAGAGCCACATAAGGTAATGCACTGGCCAACACAATTTGAGACATCCTTGAGATTTAAAAATTCTAAGCGTGTGTTCACAATGAAGTGTGAAGCTGGTGAGATTATTTTGGGGCGGTAAAGATGCTAACACAAAGTCAAAACACTGGCCTCTATATCATTGCTGGTCATTAAACCACATGATGTCAAACCCAGGTGACAAAAAAGTAATAACTACACAAGTAAGCAGTATCAGATTGACTACACTAACTGCAGTCATCATAACGCTCTATTTTGCACAACTGCTACACTCACTTGATACTCTTCAGAGAGATGCTCCATAACACTTGTATTGCCTGTTACAAGTAAAGTATGTCTCTTGGAGGACCACAGTGTGATAGTGGTGCATGCAGCATGACAATCGTCAAAACCCTTTAAGAGATCCTTCAGGTGGTAGACTTGAACAGTAGGCAGTGGCCTTTAGTTGAAGGACATTATCAGTGAGCCAACTGTCTAAGACATGGGATGACTAGGTTACGAGAGAATCTACTGAGTGAACATGAACGCTAAAGTGCTGTTTACATAGAGAGAGGTCACATCTTCACAGCAACAGATATAAAAGAGGAATATATTGCAATATATACACAAGCAGATCATGCATTTATGAAAACAAATACTGAACCTCTTAACAAATAGCCACTGATTGGCTAGAGCTCAAAGGCTTACCTGACTTCCACCAGTAGAAACTTCTTCAATGAAATGACTGGTCTCAGAATCCGTAACACCTGCATATGGGGAAAAGGAAAAGAGAATCTTATGTGCCAAAGCAGACTGTTCATTTGTCAAATTGCCTTCTCCATGGTGTCATCATCCTGTTCCAACAAAAATGAAAGCTATCAATTTTGACAAGGTGCATTTCCCATTTACTCCACAGAAACTATTATATGCTTAAAACTATTTTTATGTTTCATCCCAAATATTATTCCTACATACATTAACTCTAAAATATTATATTAGATTGTGGCCACTAAACCTTTAACCTCAAAACACAGCATCATTTGACAGATTCCTAAATGACAATCATGAAAACAGGGATTTCAATTTGGGGCTCATCAACTCCATGCTAAACAGAAGTACTTTCATCTGGGATAAGCCTGCAAAGTTGGATGCAATCCTCATAGCAAAAAGTACTATTCAATAGCTTCAACCCCTGAGATGGTGGTGATGGGACAGAAGGGAGTAGGAAGGATATACCTGGAAAATATCCACCCTGAGATTTCAGGTAGAGTGATCTTATAAGTTAGAGCACCTGAGGGTGCTTCTGAGAAGGATGTATTTGCATTAATGCATTCAAATGCCAATTCATCATGTACAATTACATCATAAGATTGACATCTTGTCTCTCTGATGGGCACGCACTAGCCTCCCTCTTTACTGCTGAAGGGCTAATGGACCTGTAAAAAGCGAACATAAGAAAGTAATACGGCTGTTGAAGTCCTGTTTACTTTCTGTTCCTTTTGCTGTCTTCTTGACCCCTGAGACTAGGGGGTAACACTTGCACCCCTCACTATTCCTAATTAACTTCATTGGAATGCTCCCACAACCACCCTACATTCCTTGCCTACACAGAGAAACAGGACGTTTATGGCATGGGGTAAGGGATACATGCACTTCCTAAGAAACATTCTCCATAGTTTATAAACCCCAGGTACTACATTAAGGACACAATGCTTAATGTTGATGCTACAGGGCTGCCACTGGACAATCACTAAATACCAAAATTAGGGGTCTTGTAGGTGGCCCCGCCCAAAGCTCAAATCTGCCTATAGACATGTTCTTGGCTTGCTACATTCTCACCCACTGCTACCATTCAGTAGTTTTCAATAGAACGGTGTTGAACAGAAGTTTTTTTTTTTCATAACAAGGTGGACTGTGGAATATCAACTTGTCTAGTGTTGATCCTGTAAAAGTTCAGAATAGGAAATAAATGACTAAGTTGTGCAGTACTGCATATACTCTATAAATATACGCATTGATAGGTCATTATGGAGCTTGGTAGGGGATAGAATGTTCAAATATTACCTAAAGACGGAGAATGCACAATTGAAATGCTTCCAAGAAAAAGATTGTCAACCTAAAGTAGGATCACTCTCAACCAACTCATAACATGATTATGAATTATGGAATGCTTAACCCTTTAGGGCTGCAATGTGGCGGACATGTCTCAAATGCAATAAAACTCAAATGAAAGGCAAAATATTTTTTATTTAGCATGGGTACTACTAGTTATCATGATGTGTTAGCTTATTCACAAAGCTTTAAATGATATTTAAAAGCATAATCATTTTTTATATATGTGGAGGAAATTGATGGTTAGTAAGGAAGATCGATCATAAATGTCTGAAATAGGTTCAAAGCAATTGTGGTGTAGAATTCCTGTGTTGTGCGCAGTTGGAATACAATAATTGTTAATGGGGAAATGGTAACTTCTGTGTGAGCGTGCAATGGAAGCAGACTGTGGTCTCCCTTTGACAGATCTTTCAGTGTACTGGAGGCAAAGGAGTTAGCAGCCGACTTAGTTTCAACTCGTGAAGCCCATTTGGCCACACAAAGAGGGCCAGGAATCATTATTGGAGTTTAGTGGGTTTGTTAATAATGAATAATCTCTATAATATGTGTAAAGCAAAACCAAATCATAAATGCGCACAATCAGAACCCACAAACACCTGAATAGGTTCTATTTCAATACCATAAGGCAACTATTTTTGACAGTGAGGAAATAGGGAAGCTCTGAGAAAACTGCCACTAATCCTGAAACTCTGAGACCGAACAGTCATTTGATACTTGGCAATAAATCCCATCTCGCCAGATGTGAGAGATGATTCTTTACATTTCATTAAAAGTAAGGTCAATTATTTCTCAGTCCTGTGTGTCCATATTAAGGAACCTTCAATGTTGCAAACTTCCTAATTTAAGCCATCATCTACTATGACTGCAGTCTTTTATATCTGTATTCCTAGTATATGGCACCTTTCTAGATTATTTCTAAATGTCATAATCTAAATAATGTGCTAAATATTGCTTTTCACCAGTGTCACCATCCTCCAATACCACTATCCACGTTGAATCAGAAATGATTTAATCCCAAATTAGTTTCACAAAATCTCTCTCAAACCCAAAACGTGGTCACCTCGTTTCCAATGCGCCTATTTTGTTTACATATCTCGCTAATTCTGCTCAGATCAATACCCATCACACCAACATAGGGCCAATAAAACCGAGTTCCATAAAATTAGGCCATCAACACCTCTCTCATTAACCGTGTCATTCAACCTATAGTCCAATTCTGTATTACTTTTAGTGCAGCAGCGTAGTTTTTGCTGCAGCCCTAGATGTTACTGAAGTGATATAAAAATATCAAATCACATACTGACAGTCACCAAATCCTCAGGGTCTGTGCACGTTCCCAACACTTCCACCACAAGACAGCTCCAATACTCTGATTAGATTTGTCACAGAGTCTAAGAGAGTCCAAGTGGGGAAAAGGCGATTAGGAAGGGAACATCTGGGAAGGAGACCTGTAGGAAGCAAAAGGTTAAAAAACACACAAACATCAAACTAATCTCTCATGAAATCAGTACTATGCTATGACTAAGCAGCGTCATTCTGAATACATGAACAACCTAAGAATAAATCTTATAATGATTAGGCTTTTTAGATGACTGGATACCTGTGGGAGAAAACAAGAGGGGTTAGATAAAACTTTCAGATTCAAGTACTTTCTTTGGCATGAGAATCAGGAAACAATCTGAGTAAATTCTGAACCATCATATAAATCTTATTTTAAGAATACATCTCAGGAACACACAGCATTACTGCTAGAAACTCTGGTCTTGTGTTCTCTCAAAACATTGAAAAGTGAATTGCGCACATTACAGGTTTTCATATAAGCAATAAACGCCATAGAAGGATTGTGCACCATGAACAACAACGTAGATTCAAGGAAAAAACTCGAATACTATCAAGTAAATGCCTAGGAATGATAGCGAACAGTAAATAACATTAAGCACGAGGAAAGAATCGCACGTCTTGCTGATTCGAATGCCACCATGTAACTGCCAAGGAATGGTAGCGCACAATGAATAACATGAATTAAACACAAGGAAGGAATCGGGCGTCTTGCAGATTCGGATGCCAGCATGCAAATGTCATGAAAAGTCCAAACGCACATTCACACAGGCAAGAGCAAATTATTTAGCAAGAAGAATTAGGACCAAGAATTCGAGCGTCATTGATATGTAGTCGGGGGTCCAGCCCGACCTCCATCTTACCGCCCTGATCAAGAATCACCCAGAGAGTGAAAGGGTGAGGCCTCGAAAATTAAAGTAAGCCTCCAGAACAGGATCTCAGGAAGTTGCTGCTGCTCTGCACCCGGACCTCTGACTAGTGAGCACGTGGAGCTGGGCTGGTTCCCTTTTATAGAGTCTTGGCCCAGCCCACAACCACACCCAGGCATGCTGCAGGGAAAGCTTCTAGAAGGCCCTGGAAAGGGACCACACCCTGACTCACTCTGAAAGCCTGCAGCAATACATTGCAAATGGACAGTATTTATAAGCACCTTTAGAATGAGTCTTCAGGATTGAATTCTGCAATGCAAAAGGTTAAACAATAACATATCACAATGCATAAATTACATTATCATGTGTTGGTTTTTGCATTCTAATGTCCCGCAGAGCGCGCACTGTCCTGGTGTTGACACATACTGTGTATGCCTTAACATTATTAATGTAAGGTGAAGCATAAAAATGTACTATTGAAGAGGCATTCACTGTAGAAACTAGAGTTCATGTACATATGTGCTTTTTGTTTAGCCATAACAAGAGGATTTGTAGTTCTTATTCACATTTACACTTTTGTTTTGAATTGTTGCTTTTATTAAAAAGCACATTGCATATGTAATCACTAATTAATCTATTCACATTTTGTATTTATTCTGACATGTTTGCACCCATAATGGTGTATTAAAGGGCATACCGACAACGATTTCTAAAGCTGGCCTAACTAGGTCCTTCGTTTAACACAAGATGTATTTTTCTGTGCTCTGCATACTTTTATTTTGCTGGTGCTCTAGTGATTTGTTTTTGCTAGAGAAAGGAGTATTGTGTGATAGAGAGGCTTGAGAGGAGAACTCTTGGCATGGACTGAACAATATAATAAGCAGAAGAAGTCTCCCATTCATCGCATATCTGGTGTGGAGGTGTTCAAGTCTAACTTAGTTGTTGGAACTCAATAAAATGGGAGAATCATCTGATGTTGCAATTGTACTCCGAAAAAGAAAATATTGAGTTTCTGGTGATGTGTTAGGAGATATGAATGCTCCTGGAACTTTCCACTTTAATTTAGTGTTCCCTTTCGTAGAGTTACAGCAGATTTCTTCAGAGGTACACAACCCTTAGGATCCCTTTGCCTTTACAGTGTGTAGCGTCATGTTAACACTTGTTCCTTTCTTTAAAGACTTCTACGGGAGACTTTACGATGCGGAGACCTACTTGTTCTATTCCTGAAATCCTGGAGCCCTTATTCTACTTAGCCTAGAACCTAACAAGATGTCTTTAATTCGGTTTACACAGAGTGTATTGCAAATTCATTTGAGGAAAGCAATTTCTTGCTTCCTAATATTTGTATTGTTTTGACTGTAATTTCTGCATGCCTTATGCTATTGAAATTTAACCTATTATGGTCTTTCGGATTGCCGGTTCTGAATCTGCACACTTATAATTTGGTTTTGCTTTACACATATATTGGAGAGATTATTCATTACTAATAAATCTACTAAACTCCAAAACTGATTCCTGGCCCTCTGTGCGGCCAAATGGGCTTCATGAGTTGAAACTAAGTCTTTTGGTAACTCCTTTGCCTCCCAGTACACTGAAAGATCCAAAGGAAGACCATTGTCTGCTTCCATTGCACGCTCACACAGAAATTACTTTCTCCCCATTATATCTTATTTCATTCCAATTGTGCACAACACAGGAATTCTACACCACAATTAATTTTAACCTATCTGTTTCAGACCATTTATGATAACTCTTCCTTGCCAACCATCATTTCCATCTCAGATCCCCCTTACACAAATCTTCAGTACCTTTCCAAATTATCCACCACAATGCTCCTTTGCTAGTGCCCCACTTGACTTGTTCCACAGTAATTCTATTTTCAACACTGGACATTAGGTCCACTACAGGTTGTCCCATTTGAGTTTGCCAAATATTAAAAGATGTCCTGTGGGAGTGTTTGAAGCATATGCATAATGTACACACTGGATACATGGCTATTCATACTAAATAGAGTTGATGGGGCAACTGGCAAATTATAAATGGCTCCTTAACAGTTTACCCATGGGCTGGTAGTATTTTATTTTATCCTTAGCTACTTTCTTGTAATGCCTTAAGTCTTACCCCGAAATGCATAGCCATCTAATATCTGTAGTCTCAACTGGTGAAGGTGAGCACATGGGCAACTTAAACGTAATAAATGAAGACACTTTACCTAGAATTTCTTTAAAAAAAATTTTTTTTTAAAGATAATTTACCTCAGTTTGGAGACGTTCAAGGGGGCTGTCTGAATTATTCAGGGATACAGCAAAACCCATTCCCAAAGCGAGG
Source organism: Pleurodeles waltl (assembly GCF_031143425.1). Lineage (NCBI taxonomy): Eukaryota > Metazoa > Chordata > Amphibia > Caudata > Salamandridae > Pleurodeles > Pleurodeles waltl. The sequence continues at coordinate 191,634,726 of NC_090440.1, read as the reverse complement.
AATGAAATTGACACCTGTTCTGGGTCCAGATTCTTCAGGGACCGACCTACAAAAATCAAAATGCATTAATAAGATTTCGTAGATGGTCACATAATGAGCATGAGGATATATAACCAAAAAGCCACGACAAACCACTTTCAGGGCAACACACATTGCTATTTATTTGGTTTACCACATCATAGAAAAGCATTATTCATACCTGTATACCTTGAGTTAGAGCAAATTTTCAATTGAGCCATTCCAAAAAGCTAGCAAAAAACAAAGTCATCTTTCATATTGAAAGAGACAAGAAACCTAGATTAAAGAAAAGGCTATCACATGGAGGCCAGATCATAGCTTGAGAATTTTAAAGTCCATATGATATATAATGTGAGAAAACAGGGCTGATTGCAGAGGCCCCCTAACTTTTTGCCCCCATTTTCCACTTTATGCTGGTGTTTTCCTGACTCTGATGGTGCCCTGGGTACTGCTAACCAGTCCCAGGGCCTGTGCTCTGTGTAAAATGGATATGCAAATTAGGCTAATTATAATTGGCTAAGTTAACCTACCTATAAGTCCCTAGTATATGGTAGGGCATGTAGGTTTAGGGACCACAGCATAGGTGGTGCACACCAAGGTGCATTGCTGAGGTGCCCAGTGTCATTTTAAAGGCAGGCCTGCCTTGCTGGCTGCTTTTAAATTAAAGTTATATGCAAATTCGACTTTGGAATTAAAAGTAGTTCCAAAGTCTTAAACTACCTTATTTTTACATATAAGTCACCCCTAAGGTGTGCCCTATGTGCCCCTAGGGCTGGGTGCCATGTAACTATAAGCAGGGACTTTATAAAAATAGATTTATAAACCCTGGTGAGGTAAAAACAGCCAAATTCGTTTTTCCCTCATTGAAGTAAATGGCCTTCATAGGCTAGAATGGGGAGACTTTATTTTAATTTTTAAAGTCTCCCTAAATGTTGCATACCAAGAATTTGGTATCAAATTAATTGTTGTAATAAGTCCCACAACTTCCAGTTGTTGGATTTAATATAACTTGTTCAGGTAAAAAGTTTAGACTTTACCTAAAAAGTTGCCAATTTCAGCTCTGCATTGTTTTTGCTGCTGTGCTCTGATTGGCCAGCCTGCAGCAGCTTTTGCCAAGCTGCCTTGATGAGGTGTGAAGTGGCCTGGCTTCACACAAAGGAATGTGCTTGGGGGAGAGAATCTCCCCTCAGCAGATGGTGAGGCAGGAAGGGGGAGGGCTGCCAAACTGGTCTTCAAAGGCAGAGAAGGACATCTGGAGCACCCAGCAACACCCCCACATCCTGCAACCCCAGACAACTAGGTGCCCCCTTGATTAGATTAGGAGAGGGCAGGAGAGGGGTGTGTTTATGATTTTTAGCCACACCAGTGGGTGGGCTCAGCCAGATGTAACCTCCAAAAATCAGATTCAGCCATGTTGGATTTTTAGAGACTGTTGCCTTTTGGGATGGATTTTTGCCACACTTCCCAGGAAGTGGTCATCACAGGGGGACGACCCTGTACCTGATTGGAGGACCAGGACCCCCCTGCTTTTCACCCAGGAGCAAGGATAAAACTGGCAGACCTGCATCCACACCTCAGATCCCCACCAGATTTCAACAAGAAAAGAACTAAAGGAGAAGAAGGACTGCCCTGCTGGACCCCTGGCCTGCACCTGGAACCTGCACTCAGAAGAACTGCACCAGCTGCACACTTGGGCTTCACCACAAGAAGGACTTTGCCTGGCTTCAACTGGTTCAAGGAGGGACTCCCTGTTTGCTACAGGTGAAAAATTGCTATCCAGAGTCCCCTGCACCAACTCCTGAAGAAAGCGACCAGCTGACCACTGTCCAAAAAGGAGTTTGCGCCAGGTGCATTCTGGGAGTGGTAGTCCGCACCCCCCAAGGACCATCTCAGAACTTCTGGACCCTTGGGGTGAGCTGTGGACCCCAAAAGAACCTTAAAAGAACATCTGGGTGAAGCCCCAGAAGTTGAGAAGATTTGAGAATTTTTGTAAAAAAGCTCCATAGAGGGACCGACCCGCCACGGAAATTCTAGCCGGCTTGCCTCAACTGCCACCCGGCCTGATTTGGTGGTTCGTCCCGGTAAAGAAAAATCTCAGAAAAAGAGACTAAGTCCGAAGGTAAAAAGTTGACCGGGACCTCCCAGCCATCGTACCCGAGAAGGGCTCCATGGACGTCGGATCAAGATCCAGGTTTACCCCGGTCGAAGGATTTTCACCTCGAAAAAACGACTAAGTCCGAAGGTAAAAATCTCCACCGAGGAATCCAGCATCGCGTATCCGGAGAAGGGCTCCAGGAGGTCGGATAGGACTGGCAGGTTCGTCCCGCTGAAGAAAATCTTCAAAATAAAGACTAAGTCAGAAGGTAACTTTTTAACCGAGACCTCCCGCGACCTGTAGCCGAGCAGGGCTCCATCGCGGTCGGCCTGAAAGTTTGACTATGCCCCGGTCGAGGTGCAACCAGATGACCCGATTGGCGCTTTTTGTTTCTAAGCGCTAGAAAAATAATAATTCTTTAAAAATTCATATCTCCGGTTCCCTTTATCCGATTTTATTCGTTTTGGTGTCATTTTAAAGATAAAAATATAAACTATTTTTATAAATTGGTTTTGGATTTTTAAACTGTTTCCTGTGTTTTATTTAATTACTGTTTTGTGATATTTGAATGCTTTACACACTGTCTCCTAAGTTCAGCCTTGACGCTCGTTGCCAAGCTACCAAGGGTTGAGCTGGGGTTAATTTACTGAGACCTAACTGGACCTAAGTGGAGGTTAGTGGCTTGTTGCTAGGTGTAGGTACCTACCTGCCCTTACCAATAACCCATTTTCCAACATATAACCTTACCAGAAGATGACAACTGCAAATCATTCATATGTACCACCATCTGGGAGGTCGTTGACAGCCGCAAGGTGCATAAACTCTGCAAAGATTACATTTTTGCTCTAACCGAAATAGTGCAAACATGAACACTCCTGGGTGCAACAACGATTTCTAGAATATTATCAAAGAGGTGCTATCACAGGGTTTCATCACAAACAATATTTGAATAACTATGACAAGTTACTAATGCCACAAAGTCCCTTTGTGTGACATCTATACTAATTTTTACTACTCATTCATTTGTTCCAATTGTTTGTTTAGCCAACTATGGATCAAGGATTTGTGGCCAGTGTAAAATAGCGTTCAACTAAATCTTTAAATGCATGAAGGCTGCCACCCATACTGCCATTAGCCAGACAAGTCTATCCAACCATCTCCCAGGATTTGTGGTTTTTAGCAGTGACAAAAAACCTAGCATTTTCCCTGAATGGGTCATTTGTATACACCGCTCATATATAGTTATTTCACTATTTAGGTGGTCCAGAAACACTTTACTGAAGTAAAAACATGAACACTACATCTTCAACTATTCACAAAAGGGGACAAATATATCTTTACAAAACAGATTTATTTACATATCAATTACACTAATTCACAACATCAATGAAGACAGCATAACATTCTATATAAATAATCATACTTTTGGGTCAATATACAAAAATTACAAATAAACATTTCACAAACACTTAATAGATTGTGGACCTAAACAAAACACCCTGAGCCTGTTTGTCAAACATAGGAATTAAATATATCTTGGTTGCCCATTCAGTCCAGGTATGTCACCATTTAAGTCCCAAAATGTTTATTTAGTCAATGAAGGACCATCATCAGGATAAATTGTCTCATTGCTATAGAATGTAACAAACATTTACCCAAGTAAAAAAAAAAAAAACACATTTTTAAGGGAAAACAACCTCCCTATCAGAAAGGCAAACCACTAATTATTTTTTTTTTAAATCAGTTGTTAATAAATTGGAAAAACAGCGATGTTTTCATACACAACTCTCATTGAATATTATCATATAGGTCACTCAACCATGAAGGATCTAAATGAACCCTTTTGAACTGAATGGAGAACTGATGTATTGCATTTGAATCAAACTGGGAGCATAATTTTCTGTAAACTTGACAGTTATTGCATCCCCCAGTGAGTAAATCCATGTGGAGAGTACTTGAGCTATGCAAATTTAATCAATCTTGGTTCTTGATATACGGGCTTGGGGCATGCTGTTCTTGAATCTGGTAAGTCAGTTTTATTAGGGTGACCTGGTACTTACAATGCTGTATCCCATTAATTCCATTATTAGTGATCATTTTCCAGGAGGTATCTTTGCATTGTTAGGATGAAAACACAAACAGTAATTCACCCTCACAGTTTATTAGATTGTTCAAATATGCTATTCAGCTGTTCTGGTCAGTTCAAAAAATGTTAATTTGGATCCACCATGATGGCCCTGATGTGTATATGATTTTATTCAATTGGTGTTGTGTATGAAAACTTCAAAGTATTTTTCCAAGTTAATTACCCAACTACGTTTATGATTTCTTGAAATTTGAAGTCTTTATCCTGTCAGATAGGGAGGTCTTTTTTTGTTATTCTGTGTGGCTCTGTCATCGATTATTTGTGGGCTCTAACATGTTGCTTGCAAAATTCTGTAGCAATGAGGTGGCAATATATTGAATAAGCACCTTTGTCCCAAGGATGGTCATTGACTGAATACCCATTTTGGAACTGAAACACTGACGTGCATGGGCTGCTTGAGCAGCCAAGATATATTTCACTTCAAAGTTTCTTTGCAATTAAGTAGTTGTCTGTTAAGGTACAATAGTTTTAATTTGTTGTCACATAAGTTGTCATTCGCCTTCATACAAGTTATGATTGTTTATGTGCTATTCTGTCCGCCTTTTTTTTCAGAAAAAAATGTTATGATTGTTTATGAGATGTATATCTATTCTTAAAGAGATATTTCTGGTCCCTTCTATAAATAGTTGGACACAAGTTCATGTTTCTTCTTCAGTAAATTCATTTCTAAATCTCATAAATGGTTCAATACCTATACATAACGGTGTAAACAAGACTCCTCCTGCAGAATAGTTGTTCACTGTTATACTGGAGCAAGACTAAGTCACATGACCTAAGACAAGGCATTACTGGGACAATTCCCTCAATATCAGTCAATTTTCTGAGGCAGTGAAGGATAACTTTGCAGTCTAGCATGCTCAAAGTCAGTGGGCACGCCAGGTCAGTCAACAAGCATGGCCCTGGCCTCTGTCTGTTGCATCTGTAATTCCAGTCTGGCAATTATGTCTTACATAGAGAAGCTGGTACCTTTCTAAAAATAAATTGCAAGCCATTTGTTTGTATTTTGAAAGCCTGGAAAGCTATTAGCTTGTATAATAAAAATTTGCTTAGAAGTCTAAATTTTGTGACATTGCCATGCTGCCTCAGATTTCCTCTAGACGACTTTTGATCTTCTTGTAGTTACAGTTTTAAATGCAGACTTCAAATCAGAAAAATACTGTTTGTTGTTGATTTTACCTTTAACCAGTAAGGCCGAAACAAATCTATCAGCCATGTGAGTAAAATAGCAACAAGGCAATACCTCTAGCTAAGAAAAGCATCCATTGCTTCTTGTGGATGAGACGCTTTGTGGTGGTTTCTCATCACCATTTAACCTTTGCTAGTAAAAGCCATAGCACTGGTAGTTTCCTTTATACAGTGGCAAGGTCCAAGGCAACCAACCTCAATATCCACAAGGATGTCAGCTGAAGGTTACTTGATGGCTTGGAAAACTAACAAAAGTGCTGGCTTGACAGACCTAAAGCTGTGCTTTAATGAGGGTTGCAGAGTACTGGCAAGACCACCAATGGTTTGGATTAGGCACAGAGCTCATAATTTAGCTGTTAAAAATCGATCCTAGGACTAATGCCAGGTTCAGAATCCTTTTTCATATTCTTTTGGAATATCAGGAACTCCTTAGATGCCTACAGGTATGTACCACTATTTAGTCATTAATTAGCCACACTGATTGCAGGCTATTTTACATGCCCTTAGGGAGGGCAGATCACTTGTATGGTGCATTTCCACAGCACTTCCACATACCCACAATGTTGAGGGAATTCAAATACAGCAAGTTTCCCTTTGAATTGTGTGCCATCAATACTCAGGGGCATTGCACCATTACAACAGTGGCTGGATATGCAACACCAGGCTCTTTTTTTTTTAGCTGGCAGGTCCTACGAGCAATGCTACACCAGCCTACCATAATGCACGGTCACTGACCATCCACTTGGGTGAAGCTTTGTCTGACAATCGTTCAAGTGTCCTGCTCTGTCGGATTCTTAAAACCAGCCTAGTCTTCACCTCTGGATTCCAAGGCTAGGCTTTTGCTCTTCAAGGCTTTGCCACCTTTTGGAAACATACTCCACCAGATTTTGCATAAGTAAGTTTATTGCACTTACTACTCCCTAAATCTCAAACTGCTCACAGCCCACCATACAGTGGTATATTGCACTTATGACCTATACTCTTCCCTCCCCGCTAAATAAAATGTATCTGCTGGTGTCCATATCTTGAACTATTGCTAATTCCTTCATGAGAGTTCAAGGTATTAGTCAGTTAGGGAATGGGATGTTCTATTTATCTCATCAATAAGCTAGTCCTTCAGAGAAAATGCAGTGAAATGGTTAAGTTGGTAATTGGTTTCAGACTGCCTGGATTCTAAACTAGGCTTCCACACTTAATCACATTGTGCGATCCTGGCTAAAAGATTTACCCTTCTGCATACCAGAGTCCCCCGGGCTGCCAAAACTGGCCACACTTGGAGGGCTACAATGCTGACATACACAGAGATTTGTTAATAAAACTAGATATTAACCACCCAGACCGGGTTCTGTGTGCACTGGCAGAGGTTAATGTATGGAAGGATACATTTCCAGAAGTCTTTAAGGAAAGGTTAGGCTTATTAAAGAGGTTTGCACACAAAATTGTTTTAAAGGAAGAAGCGTGTCTTAGGGCGCATAAGCCACGCACTGGGCCTTTGGTGTTGAGATCCTTTGCAGAGGGAACTACGAAGATTAGGTAAGGAGGGCATTATTGAGGAGATCAAAGCCTCTGAATGGATGGCTCCAGGTGTTCTAGTGAAAAAGGGCAACAGAGATCTAAAGCTGTGTGTAGATCTTTGTGACCTCAATAAGGCAAACTGGGTGGATCGCCACACCCTGCCAAACATTAGTGATCTGTTGTTGACAATCAAAGGAACTAAGTTTTTCTCCATGCTGGATTTGTCATTAGCATATCATCAAATTGCTATACACCCAGAGGCAAGGCCCCTTTATGTCATTTGTTACACGGGAAGGGGCTTATCGATTCAAATATATGGCTTTTGGGTTGGCATCAGCTGCAGCAGTGCTCCAGAGAGCCATGCACCGGATTTTTGAGGAAGTGTAAAAAATAAAAAAATAAAAAAAGTTGCATACTTTCAATATATTTTGGTGTTTAGCGACAATGAGAATGAACATAACACGAGCATAACAAACTGTTACATTCTAGGTTGGAAAATCTGCTGGAGTATTGCTTAACCATCGGGCTGGACAAATGTAAAATTAGAACAAGAGGGGTTGAATACTTGGGTCACTGGCTGGATGAGCGTGGCCCCGAAGTTAGTCTGGAGATAGATCCCTCATCCCCACAGAAAAAGGACCAACTGCATTCATTCTTAGATTTAGCAGAACACTAATCCAAGTTTCTCCAAATGTTCACAGATAGTACTAGATGAATGCAGACGTAAAATGTTAAAGAATGAAGAAGAGTATAGCATTGTCTACAGCTTTGAAACTTTTTGACACACGCAACAAGAGCATCATTTGCACTGATGCTGGCAGTGGGGGATTGGGAGCAGTCTTCATGCAGTATAGGGATGGCAAGGAGGTAACTATAGTGTACCCTTCATGACCTCTTGAGAGGTGGAGAGTTGTCATTTTCCATGATTGAATGAGAGGGGTTGGTGTGTTAGTGGGGTTTTAATCACTTCAGGACGTTTGTGTGGGGAATAGGCTTTGCGATTCATATGGACAATAGGACCTTGGTAGATGTTTTCACCAATAAGGCACATGCCAGGCCTTGTCTAGGATCACACAATGGGTTTTAAAATTGTTGGAAATTATCTTCAAGACAGAATATGTTCCGGGCAAGAAGAATGCGGTGGCTAGTTGACTATTGAGACTACCAGTAAATAGTCTGGGTGCGGTCGTGACGGTGAGGAAAAGTGGTTTGTGGCAAATGTATGTGCTCTCAAGGATGGACGTAGATCACATAAATGGGTCCAGGCAGTGAAGGGGGATGGCATTTTGCAAGAAGTCAAGGAATATATAACAAGAGGCTAGCCAGCTAAAGGGAAGGTGTCTGATGGAGCAGAATCCTTCTGCCATGTGAGTGCGGAATTGTTTTTGGTCAGGCAAGTGAGACTGAGAAGAGAACTTTTGGTTGTGCCCAAAGTATTAAGAAGCCACATAATGAGGTTGGCGCATGGACACACAGGCACGAGTGCAACTAACGGTAGGTTGAGAATTGAATATTGACAGCCAAGATTAGATGGAGATGTGGAAAGAACAATTAGATAATGTGTGCCTTGTGCCTGGAGCAATGAATCACAAAGAACGGTGGAGTATCCACTGGTGGTAGTGACAAAATGGATGCACCATGGGGAAAAAAAAAAAAGTTAGTTTAGACATTTCTGGTCCCCCATGGGTTCAGGGGAGGTACCCCAAAATATACCTTGCTAGTCATCGATTAATTTTCAAGGTGAGGTTGGCCAGAAGTTAAATTTACTGACCACGTGACCACGCAGGATGTTATCAGATTTTGGAAAATGTGTGTCAGAAAGGAAATACCAGAGTGTGTTGTTAGATTTTTGTATCCCATGAGATGGAGTTTAAAAAAAAAAAAAAAAAAAAATAAGAAAAAGAAAAAGTAGTACAGAGCATATAATATAGTCCGTTTATTACCCCCAGAGCAATGATCTCGTTGAGAGATGGACTAAAACTCTGAAGGAGAATTTACAATTGCTGTTGAGTTACGGTAACCAGTGGTGGTATGCCATGAAGAAATTGGTGTGGGCATATCACACCACACCCAACAACGTCACGTGAAAGTACCTTTTGAAGTTATGCGTGGAAGAAAAGCTACAGAATTGATTTCCAAGGGTGTCGAAAAAATGAAACATGCAGATGACTTGCTGGGAATGTCATCATGGAGAAATTTGCAGAAGGAGAATGGGTGTGTGTATGGAAGGGGCAGAAATAAAACAAGGCGTTGGCAAGAGTTTCTGCACCATTGCAGGTTTGTGACTATTGATTGATATATATATATATAAAAATAAAACCTAATGGTGGCTGCCACTAGGTAGTAATAGCTAGAACCTAATTTCTAAATAAGGCATTTTTTTTTTTTTCTAAACTTGTCTACATCTTTGGCGCCGATGGACGAATTTTCCCCAAAATATTTGCAAGTCCCATGAGCTGCTGCCTGGAAAGTTTCAGGGTGATCTGTCCGAAGTGGGGCAGGTGACAAAAAGGAGGGGTCCCAAAACATGTTTTTCCCATTCATTTTTCCATAAGGACTTTGAACAGCAACAGCAGAAAAAAAACTACTGGACAGAATTACACCAAATTTGGCAGGAAGGTAGGTCCTGGTCCAGAAAGTGACCTTTTTGTTTTGGTGTAATTCCGTTCAGTAGTTTTTGGGACATTAAGGGGAAAAATAAATGTGTATATCTAGTGACACGAAGGATTTGCGACCCCTCCCGATCTCATGTAGAGATCTGATTGTCTGATGACAGAAAACGTTGAAGTGTTTTCACCCAAAAGAAAATTATTATTATTATTTTTTTTTTTTAAAGGGAAAGGGGCTAGGGTATGGACACACTCAATCAATCAAAGAGACTTATAGAGCGCGCTACTCACCCGTGAGGGTCTCAAGGCGCGGGTTGGCGGGGGGGGGAGGGAGATGAAGAGGTGGGGAGATCACTATTCGAAAAGCCAGGTTTTAAGGTTCTTCCTGAAGAGTAGGAGGTCCTGGGTCTTGCGGAGGTGGGTGGGGAGGGAGTTCCAGCCTTTGGGGGCCAGATAGGAGAAGGATCTTCCGCCAGTGGTGGTGTGTTTGATGCGAGGAACTGTGGTGAGGGAGAGGTAGCTCTGGTGGTGGGGTCTCAAGGGCTAAAAAAAAACGAAAAAAAAACAAAACTTTTTTTATTTTACAAGCGGAGTCGCAGTGGAGCTGCGGATCTGCCATAAATAACAATTAAATAAAAATAAAAAAGTGCAGGCTTGCGCACTTCGTTAATATAATGCCCATGGGTGCTTTTCTGTGAAAAACCAGGGGGGCTCCTGTCCCCCTCCCACTGCCCCGGGGACGCCACCTACCTAGAGCTTCCCATTCATGTGCAGATGGGGGTGCGTGTCCCCGGCTGTCCTATGGACCACTACCTCCCCAGGGCAAACATTACATATATGGGGGGGGCACGTGCCTCTCCACTGCTCCGGGGACCACCACCACCCCTGGGCGATAAATTAGTTAATAAAGGGGGCTGTGGCCCCCCCCTGGGGACCACCACCCCTCCGGGGCCACACTCTGGATTTTGACAGCGGGACCTGTTAAGGAGGTTCCCCTGTCAAAAACCAGAGGTTTCAGCTCTGTCACCCGCAAGCGTGCGGGGGACAGAGATAAAATGCTTCAGTAAGCATGGAGCTGCTGTCAAAGCAGCCCCGTGCTTGTTGAAGCTATGGCACTGTGGGGGGAGTGCCAGGTAGCCCGGGAGGGCTTTTTATTTATTTAAAAAAAAAAAAGAACTTTACAAAAAATTTCACTGCCATGCAGTTTTTTTCCATCAAAAATGTTACTGCAAATATTACATTGATATTATCAATTATGTAATGAAAGATGGCATGAGTGCCGTAATTTGTGAAGTAATTTGCAGTGCATGGCGAGGGCACGAGTTACAGTTCTCTTTGGCCACGAGTTACAGCTTAAAGCAGTGCAACTAGTACAGCCGCACCTGGTGCGGACTTTGGTGTGGGGGTAGGGGCACTGCGTTTAAAAATAACTTACCGTTTTAAAAGCAGGTGAACTTCCTTATGCGTCGAGCAATGTTAAGGCAAGTATAAAATTGCCAAAATAACTGAGGATTAATGTTCCTGCAGGTGTACCATGCAGATCACAGAGTGTGAGTGAACAACGAGTAGCGCTATAAAAAATGAAATCTATGTCAGCTAGGGGCTAGGGAGAGATGAGACTCTTGCACAGGGCACCACGAACACTGAAGCTGGCTCTGAGCCTACATACGTTTGTCCTTTGTTTACACGGGAGGAGTGAGACTGCTAAAACGGTCTTTGACCAGACTTAAAAAGGGTTGGAATTAGCATGCTGCAGAATGGCATGCTTTATTTTTATTGGCTAGAACAATACCAACTCTAAAAAGGCAGCTAGACGCAAATTCTATTTTTCAACAGAGGACTTTTAGAAGCAATAGCAAGGAGTGGGTTTGGCATCGGTGATTGAATCATGAACAACTTATATTCACAGAATGAGTAGTAAATGCATCGAAGTAGAAATATCACTAATAAACAGTACATAGGCTTACATTGGCGCAGGGGATTTCTGGCACCAAGAAAGAACATTGAAGGCGATCCAGCTTGCAAGCAATGCTTCGCAGGCTGAATCCATTCTCTGTTCCCTCCCCCCCACAAAGGCTCGAAGGAAGGCTTACCATTTGCTTCCACACTTAGTGGAGCGATCCTCCATTCATAGTGGTCTTCAGTCGTCCTGTATGCCTCGGTGACCACAGTGCGCACCACATCTGAGCTAGAGGGGGGAGGAACGTCGTTCCGAAAGAGAACATCGAGCTGTGCAATCACTGAACCATTCCTGCCAGGGAATGGAGAGAAGTGTAGAATCAAACTCAGGTGCTGTGGACATCAAAACTGAATCTGGTATGACCCCCTACGTCCAACAGCACATTGTTAGTGAAGAGCTGCATGGCCCCAACACACCCATGAGGGTGCAAATGCCATTCATCTTTCAGCATTCATGGGAATGACGCAATGCAAATTATTGCAGGATTCAGCGAGGACATTAGCACTCAACTTCTCCCATCACTCAACAATGCTGAACCCAACAATAGAAAACAATAAGCGGTCAGCCAATACCCATTGCAAGTAGTGAAACAGCAGGACACTTGATGAACCATAGAGAAAGGAACAGAGCTGGGTGTTACCATCTCATCTTTCAGTCTAACATTGTATGAACACCTCGCCCTCACCAGCCCACCACCTGCCAAACAGTATTAAAACCTTGGTAACACCATCAGACGTCCATCCCCACAGATTATTAATACTCGTTACATCATCAGCAGTCCATTGTATATATGAAAAGAAATAGTAGGTATACTCTTGCATCAGCAGTACATCAGAGTGATAACAGTATTAATACTTTTAACCCACCATAAGCCCACTGTCACTTGGAATAGGGGTGGGGAAGGTGCCACAGCACCTCCTGAAAACTTGACAGTTTTGATGGAGTATGAACAATCAAGGGGTTTCTCAAATGGTTTTCTTCTGGCAGAGTTTGTGTTTAAGAGAGTGTCACATAGCCCCTATGCCTTTTTTGGGGTGAATGTATTAGCCAGCACCCCACTGTAAAACGTGTTCCAGCACCAATGCATAAGCCATCCATTCCTGTGAAAACAACATTAACAGTCTTTTACACCATCAGTCCACCCTCCTGAATAGTACTTGGCATACCATCAGCAATCCATCCCCATGAAAATACAGTATTAATACTCTTGTAGCACCATCAGCAGTCCATCCCATAAAAACAGTATTTATACACTTGCAGCACCATCACCAGTCCATCCCTGTGAAAACGGTAGTATTATTCTTGAAACACCATCCCCTATCTCACCCTGTGAAAGAAATCATAAGCCCAAAACTAAATGTCTTCAGCCCCAAAGGAAGAGTTTAAGTGACAACTAATTATAGCACATTCAATGAAATGAAAGGGAGGTGACAACTTGGGCAAGATACCCAATAAATACCAAACAAATATAAGGGCTGTTCCAGAGACCTGAAAAAACTATGCAGACCCTGCTTTAACTACTGTGCATGCAATACTTCAGAGGGGGGGGGGGGATGCGGAAATAACCTTAAAGTACTTACAGAAAGTCTTTTATCCTCGTCCCCAAAAAGTTACTAGCATACTTGGCAGAAAATATTTTGTTCATCTGGAAAACAAAATGCAGTAGCAAAGTAAGCTTTGATTCTTGGAACAACTAAAGGTACGACTGAGCAAGCCCTAAAGCGTAGGTTGTGTAACCAGTGTCCACTGAAAGTGAGAAACGTGGGAATGGAGCAGCGGTTCAACTGAAGCTTCAGTCACACAGTCACCCTTTTCATTGCACATCAAGAACAAAACAACCAACAGTCAAGGAGTCTTGTTGACATGTATACGGACCCCTGATCAATGCCAGTGTTTTCCAGATTAACCATAAACTATGTACATGATCCTCAGTTAGCTTAACTGTAGACTAATGTACCTCCTGTGAATATGCGGAAAACTTGTAAGGACTGAGCCCTTGTAGATCATTGGACTCTTTGTACTAAAGTAAGCTGTGCAAGCTGAAGGACGGAGCCTGTGCTTGGATCGATTCTTATCTTGGAAAACGGATCCTGACAACTCAATATGGTGGTTGATTTCTTACCACTATTGGATGAGCAACTGAGTTAACTATGTGATAGCTGACCCCAACAGATACTTGTCTATGTAATCACTAGGAGCTATCCCAAGTGGTTGGAGACTTTTCTCAAGAGGGCTGGCACAGAATTGATTAGAACAGGTGAGTGACACCAGTAGCATAGCAAGGTCGTCACTAGCACTAATATGTAGTAATAAGTATAAGACTTCTCCTGCACAAAAAAACAAGTAACATTGATGGCTCTTGTTTTCGTTGCGTATCAAAGTTTCACATTGTTTCCTTTAAGCAGATTTCTGCTTCAGGTGAACAGTGTGATAAGCATATCACAACCAGCGATTTTGCTGGAGTTTGCCTCATGGGCTGTAAGTCTGCATCTGTCAACACAGTTACTGAAACTAAGACTGGTACTGAAGAGGATTTGGCCAACAATATGGATAATTTGGTGCTGTGTGCGAGAGTACATGAGGCTGATTTTCCTAAATACAAAGAACCAGTTGAGAATTGTTTATTTTTATTTACATTTTTTGAGATAGGGTACGTCTACCTTTGTTGCCTTACTCTGGCTTGAAAAACACCATCATTTCGTGAAAGACATTTGAAAAAGAATTTACGAAAAAAAGTAAATGTTTGACATTTGTCCTAAAGGTTATGCTAGGTTGGCATGATTAAGAGTTTCTGGCTCTGCTTCTCAAAGTTGGCTCTGTTCAGCAAATTTTGGAGATCGGTGATTTAAATATTGTGCTCAAGAACTCAGATTTACAGAATGTTTTAGAAAGGAATTCTGAAGTTTTTGAAGAAAAACCTGGAAAGCCTTAGGGTTTCAAATATACTAGATGAGTAAAAGAAGGAAGCATACCTGTAAAGCATAAGCTAAGGGGGGGTACTTTTGGCTGAGAGAGAAGGTTTGAATAAACTCATTCAACAGCTTTGATCTGATGGTATCTTTGAACCCACAGAATCATCTTTGTGGTTGTCACAGACTGTTGTTGCACGGAAAATAACTAAATTAAGAATGCACATTGACTTCAGGAGTCAAAGCCATATGGGGTGATGGTCATCAATTGCAAAAAGTGATAAAATGATTGTCAATAGTTGGTGCAATTTTTTTCTCTGAACTGAATATGCAATCTTCGTTTCACGTGGTTCTAGCAAAAAAGTAAAAGTATCTAACAGCTTTTGTCACTTCATGTGGAGTATTTCAATACTGTAGGATGCCGTCTGGACTAACTTTGAAAGCTGCTTATGTTTCAGTGAGTCATTTGTGATATATTAAATGGTCTTCAAGGGGTATTAGTATTCCAAGACGATATACTTGTTTTTGGCATGAATTGTAATGAACAAAGATTAGATGAGATTCTCACTGCACTTAGACTCAAAGGACTAATATTGAGAAAGGATAAATGTGCATTTGAAGTACAAGAGGTAGAATACCTGGGACATGTGGTGTCAAGCAAAGGCATTGCTCCTTGTCTCAGATTATTAAAGGCAATCCAAGTACCACCTGTTCTGATAGGTCATGAGCAGCATCAAGCATTTCTAGGGATGTCTCAATATTGTTCTGTTTATTGCAAATGTTGCTATGAAAGCAGAACATTTTCATTCATTGCTCAAAAAGAATGCACAATGTGTATGGTTGGAATCACAGAATTTAGCTTTTAATAAACTGAAAGCAGAATTAGCCAATGATCCACTTTTGAACCAGTCTTCTGGTAAAGCCCTAAGAATTACTGTTGATGCTAGTGATGGTGTGTTGGGAAGAGTGCTTTCACAAGGCAAATGAGACTCCGAACAGATTGTGGCATTTGCTTCCCATACACTGAAGACTCAGAAAATATCATACTCCGTCACCTTGTGGGAGATGCTTGCTTGTACGTGGGGCATAGAACATTTTAGAGCTTATGTCTGGGGCACTAAATTTATGCTACCCACTGATCATTAACCTTTAGTGCAGGTATTGAGTGGGAGCAATGTGCATTCAACTAAAGCCACCGATAGATTGACCAGGTTGAGTGTCAAGCTTTTAAAACAATTTTAATGTTTAGTATGTTCTCGGTGGAGAAGAACAAGAATGCAGACTTTTTCTAGTCTCCCACAACAAGATGTTTTCGAAGAGGCACGTAATAACGACAATAAAACATTGATTGCTTAATGGCTAGTGTGCTTTGGAATACGTGCAGTGAGAACAATGTGAGCGAATAACGGAGAAAAGCTCTTGATGAGGAAGTGGTGTTGGGAAAGGTTATGGGGCATTCTATTAAAGGATGGCCCAGGGAAGTAAGCCTTCCAGGTGGTTTCCAGCTATAAAGCAAGGTTCAAGCTGAAATAAGCATGGAGGATTGACAACCTTTTAGAAGTGATAAACTCATTCTACCTTATAAGCTGAGAAATAAATTACTTATCGGTCATCAAAGTCATCTGGGAAAGATCTTCAACAAAAAAAAAGAATGAGACATTTTTTGATGGCCAGGTATGGACAAGGATGTCGAACAACAGAAAAATAAATGTATATCATACGCACACAATGATAAAGGCCTTAAATGCATGACGTTTCCTGAAAGAAAGCTGGAGGCACCTGGGAAAGTTTGAGCAAAAGTGTTTATCGATTTTCTTGGTCCATTATATCTTCTTTTTAATCAGAGTTGTGCTATAGTTAAGATAGATATTTTGCCTGAGTGGTTGGAAGTCAGGTTTGTATGTGATTCTATCACCAAAAGTATCAATTGATTTTTAACTGATTTTATTTTGCTAGAGAGGGATTTCAGTCAGAGTTTTTGTCCGATAATGGCATACAATTCACGTCTATGAATATCAAGCCATTTGTAACTGAGACAGGGATCAAACACAAAAGTGTAGTTTGTATTGCCCACAAATGAATGGTGAAGTAGAAATAACCAACAGTGATTAGAGGAGTGTTAGTAAAAATTGTGGATGTAAATGATACAGTTGAGACCATGCTTTGGTCATATCGCAGCACACCTCATACTGTGACAAGAAGTTCACCTTTTAAAGCTAAGGAGGTTTTTGATCTTTTAAGACTTGCATTGCATGAGCTAAAAATTGCCCTTGGATCAGCATGTAAGCAGTGTTCATAAGAAAACTGATTTCAGCAATGAAAAAAAAGCAAGAGTAGGTATGATCTTCTTAAGAGAACCTGACAAGTAGTTTTCAAAAAAGGTCACTGAGTCAGAGTCAAATTATTGGAATGAAGAGTGATGAAGGATAAGATTAGATTTGGTCCCCCTTGTTTGGCTGCAGAGGTCAGGATTCTTCTGTTGTGAAATTGAACAATAGGCAACTGGGAAAGTGTGCGTGGGTGGTTAAGGTAGACTAAAAACATGTAGTGAAACAAGGTTCGTCAATGATTTCAATGACTGTTGGAATTTTCTGCTTATGCAGGGTCATCCCCAATCGTTTTGCCTCCTGCCTCCTATTTTTTCTGACCTGTTGATGTTGGCTTTTGAACTCTGAGCACTTTACCACTGCTAACCAGTGCTAAAGTGCATATGCTCTCTGTGTAAATGTGTATGTAATTGGCTTATCCATGATTGGCATATTTGGTTTACTGGTAAGTCCCTAATAAAGTACACTAGATGTGCCAGAGCCTGTAGATCAACTGCTACAAGTGGGCCTGCAGCACTGGTTGTGCCACCCACATAGTAGCTCTGTAATCATGTCTCAGACCTGCCATTGCAGTGCCTGTGTGTGCAGTTTTAACTGTAAATTCGACTTGGCAAGTGTACCCACTTGCCAGGCCTAAACCTTCCCTTTTCTTACGTGTAAGGCACCCTAAGGTAGGCCTTAGGTACCCCCAAAGGCAGGGTGCAGTGTATGATTAAGGTAGGACATATAGTAATGTGTTTTATATGTCCTGACAGTGAAATATTGCTAAATTCGGTTTTCACTGTTGCAAGGCCTGTCCCTCTCATAGGTTAACATGGGGGCTACCTTTCAAACTGAATAAAGTGTAGATCCCCTTTGGGAGAGGATGGACATGTGGAGTTTGGGGTCTCTGAGCTCACAATTTAAAAATACATCTTTTAGTAAAGTTTAAGATAATGTGTTTGACAATGGCACTTTTAGAAAGTGAGCATTTTCTTGCTTATACCATTTCTGTGACTCTGCTTGTTTGTGGATTCCCTGTCTGGGTGAGTTTGACAGTTGGGCTGGTTGCCCCTCACACTAGACAGTGACACCAAAGGAGCTGGGGTGTAGTCTGCATTTCCTGATGAGCCATCTGTGCTAGGAGGGAGGGCAGGAGTGGTCACTTACACCTGAAAGGGCTGTGCCTGTTCTCACACAATGCAGTCTCCGACCCCCTGGTGAGTGTCTGGGGCCTGGCCAAGGCAGGATTTCACATTCCAAAGAGACTTTACTTTGAAGTAGACCTACTTCAAAGGAGAAATTGGGTATAAGAAGGGCACCCAAAACCACAGACTTTAGAACACTTCTGGAAACAAGACAAAACTCTGCCTGCAGAACAGCTGAGGAAGAGCTGCCCTGCCTGTGACCATGCTTTGTAGGGCTATCCTGCAGTTTTTGCTTCTGCCAGAGTAAGAGGGCAAAGACTGGACTTTGTGTGCCTTCCATCTTGTGAAGAAATCTCCAAGGGCTTGATTTAGAGCTTGCCTCCAACTGTGGTAAAGCTATTTTTTTTGTTTGTTTAGGGGTAAATAAAAAGCATTCTCTCTACCAGACAATGATTTTATTCTTGAATGAGCTAGTTTTACAATTTCAGTGATATGAATAGCTCTTGTATATTTTTTTCTGATTTAATAATTGTATTCATGTATACATTTGTTTACTGGTCCTTAGTGATTTGTGGTTTTATCTTAACTTCTGTCAGCATTTTTTATTTCTTCTACAGTATAGTATATTATTGTGCGTATTTTTCCCCCTTTTGTTGGATTACTCTGTATTGTATTGAAAGGGGGAAGATGTGTTGTATGCTCATGTGCCTTGGCTCGCAAAGCTACAATAGTGAGGATGCAGACGGGAGGAAACAGAGGAGACAAAGCTTCCAGTCATGTTTGCATTTAACTTGTTGAAGAAATACCATTTCTTATATACCGACTTGTTTTCCTTTACAATATAAAGCTATCTAAGTGACCCCACAACTTGCTGTCCTAACAACCAAAAAGGTACTTTATACACAAGAGTGGTCAGGATCACTCTTTCAAAAGTTATAAATGTAGAATTATCTAGAAGTCACTTTAAAAATGCTTAAGGGTCACAGCTGACTTATGCAAAATTCCACTTGACTTTTACATTCTGACATATGATCAAAATAGCCAATATATTGGGTATAAATTCACTGATCTATTCAACAATATTTCAACTGACTTGTTGCAAGTGTCAGCCTTCTAGTTTTTACTGTCAATGGGGTCCAACATCAAATATTATGGACAAAGTTTGCAACTGCTGTGTTCATACACCACATATGCCCCCATGACTCACTTCAACAAATGGTGAATGATCCTCAGGCATCAGATTGTCCCTGGAGGTAGTCAAGAAATACCTACGATGGCTTCATCGCTTGATACAGTGGTTACAAAGACAGTCAATAGATATAATCCTTTCACTTGTTCTGGGAATCTGCTTAAGAGCAGCCTTGTTTGTGAATTCAAGTTGCCTTTTGTACCATGCATTGCTCTTACAAATGTTTGCTCCACTTAACCACATCAGACCCCACAAACAATATGAGTTAGAATAATTCTCTTCTTGGCACAAAGCCAAGCTGGTGTTAGGACATATTTTTACAGCCCTTTACCAATGTTGTGAATTAAAGGTCAGGAACATTACGGCAAACCAACTTGGATAAGATGTAATCCATCGCTCCATTTGAGTTGTTCCTTTCTGTACAAAACACACATGCAAACATCTGTAGAAAATATAACAATTGCAAAAACTTAACCGTACAGAGGTACACCTAACATTAACTGATCAAGATTGGATCTTTGCATAATCTGTTGCAGCTACTTCTGAAAATCACTGTATAGGAAAAGCGTGTAGGACTGTAGAGGAAAGCATGTGTGTATATATATATATATATATATATATATATATATATATATATATATAGAGAGAGAGAGAGAGAGAGAGAGAGAAGAACTTTGCCTTCCTTGCTTTACTAGCATTCAGTGGACTTTGATGGGTATAGTTAAATCAGATGGGCTAAAATGGCCCATTATACTTAGCCAATTTAATCAGCTGTAAACTCATCTAAAGACATTTTATAAATTATTAATTCACTTATTTATCTGAACTGTCTTACATACGATACCCTCAAAAGAACTGCAATGACCCATCTATGTATTTCCGCAACAAAGATGTAATATCTGTGCAGCTTTTAGTACAAGCAAGTTTGTCAACTTTCGAAAAAGCTTTCAGTGCGAACTCCATACTCCCATCTGTTTAGTCAGTGTTGTTTTAGCTTCCCTTTCTTCAGATCTCCTTTAAGATCTCTGGCTTTCTATCAAAAATCGGGACCGCACTGCAAACCATGTCTCACTCATGCCTGACTGTTGACTGTCTTGCGCCAGTCTTCACCCTACTTTGCAACACTTCCTATTCTATATGTGCACAGCAGTAGTTCCATCCACCTGGGAGCATGCACTTGACCATCTATTTAAGAGTAGACTATTGCCAAATTTCCCTGCTCCCAGTTCAAATGAAAATTAGGACCAAGCACATCAATAACCGTTTGCAATCTTTTTTCTTTCACATTATTCAATTCTGTACTCACCTCAATTGAGATTCAAACCCCCCTGCATCATAGTAAGTCCACACTCGTTGCAATGGTTGATGATCTACCCTGGGCCCTCAATCAATGTGGCAATGCAGCCTTGATCCCTTTGGTTCTATCCACTGCCTTTGACATTTCCCACAAGGTTCTCCTACAGCATCTGCTTGAGGTTGTTGATGTTGAAGGAATGGGATGGGTTTGATATGATCATCCACAACCAACCTGCACTCATGTGGCCAAATCTGACACACTGAAGTATTCCAAGTTACTTCCAGGATCCCTCGTGGCTATTTGTTGAGCTCTATAATTGTTTTTAAACATTTTCATGGTTGCACTGCACAACTTCTTTGATCATTCAGGTCATT
This sequence comes from Pleurodeles waltl, assembly GCF_031143425.1. Classification (NCBI taxonomy): domain Eukaryota; kingdom Metazoa; phylum Chordata; class Amphibia; order Caudata; family Salamandridae; genus Pleurodeles; species Pleurodeles waltl. The sequence continues at coordinate 191,613,975 of NC_090440.1, read as the reverse complement.
TTTATGATGCATGCTTCTGACACTCAGCTTTACATTTATTTGGACTCCCCCATGGATAACATTACACCTTTTAACCAACACCTGACAGCTGTTGTGGATTGGATGGTCTGGAATACCCTAAAAATGATCATGGATAGGATCAAACTTTTAGTCATGGGGTGTGGGGCACTCATATGCGATCTGGGTGAATAGCCTTGTGGCCCTTTTATTTGGGGGCCCTTCAACTCGTTTTTCTCTTTTATGGAAAGCATTTACTTCCACTTTGACTAATATAGCTATCCCGACTTCTTTCAGTATAATGTTCTGAAAATATATTTTATTTTCTGGGTCTTGGCAGTCAAACTGCTCATGCAAGCAGTTATTTCAAGGCTTGATTATTGTAATAGCCTTTTTCTCATTGCCTCTAAACAACTGATCTTCAAATAAAATCACTTCAGAATTTAGCAGTGCGTCTGATTTTTGGTCTTGGCAGGATAACACACAGCACCCCTTAGAGATGTCCCCTCCACTGGCTCCCTGAAGAGGATTTCATTTGAATCCCAGTGTTTAATTCACCGAGTTTGGGCCACATCTATTTAAATAGATTTATATAATCTCACCTCGCTATGCATCTGGTAAAAAAAAAAAAAAAGCCTGCTTGGATATATTGTGGAGACCATGCATTCCACCAGCTTACTGCCAAACTAATCTCAGTCATCAACTTTATTCGGCCAATACAAAAGTACATAGTAAATATAAATACATATTCAACATACTAAAATTCTTTAACTTCACACATGCTTTCAGCTGTGCACAACACCCTGCTCTTGGCCACAGGGGGCGAAGGGCTGAATCGGACCACACCTCCCAGGCACACCAGCAGAAGGAGGCCACCTACGACGCTCTGCAGCGCCAGAAGACAAAAACTTGACACTCACTTTCCAGTGCACGGAATGCGTGCAGGATGCGCCCGGGCCAAGAGCGAGCCCGTCTGCACCCGTCCACAGCCGGATGTGTCTGGGCCCTTCCTCTTGGTTTTAGGACCCATTAAGGATTGTTTAGGCTGTTCATAAAACTGTGTATGATTATAAGGGCTGCAGAACAAGTAAGCGAGACATTTAAATGTAATATTGTTTTCCTATGTTGGATGCTCACCCCTTTGTAGTTGCAATTGATTTATTGAAGTGGGTGTTAACACATACTTCCAAAGTATAGTTAAGTGGAAAACCACAGCTCAAAAGGCAGATATTGAACCACACTGCTCTACAATTGACTCCTTTTTGGTATGGGCTGTGGGAATTATATCAATGGAAATAGATCTTGCCGAAAGGCGGGGCAGCTGGTTCAAGTGAAGGTACAGAGGGACCTCCAAGACCAATAGACCTGGTGACTGATACTAATTACACTCTAGAACTGGAGGACATAAGGAACGGTGATGATCATACAGGGGGCAAGGATATAGTTTCCGCTACCCCCATATCTGTTAATCATTCACCTGTTGTTAAAAGGAGGAAAAGATAGAGAAAGGGAGTTGAATGCAAACTAGGCCCTATAATGTCAGCTAATTCTGAACCCACTTATTGGAATAATCTTATATCTTTATTTAATGATCTATTAAAACCACTTAGAGACAAATTGGATAAACTTGAAGGGGAGGTGGATAAAAGAATGGCTGTGTATCAGAAACTTTCTATGCCCTTGACAGCCCCTATTCCCCAATCGGTTGTTGCACAGAATGCTGCACGAATTGAGCCAGATCCTATAGTTATACCACAGGATATAGAGCCTATAGGTGATACTGGTTCAGCTCCAAATATTAGGCACAATACTACAGAGGAGCGAAAAGGTGGCTGTTGGCGACGGACAATTTAGTGGACAGCACACTATAAGTAAGCCACAAGCCAGAAACCGGGTGGCCCAAGAGCCACTATAAAGAAGCCCCAGTAGTATGCCCCAGTCCAGTCACATTCTGAAGCCAACATGCACTACACCAGCCTCGCTGCAAGTGAGGGAGGATTCCCCAACTGTTAATTTACCACCTGAGTGCATTTCATCGACATTTACAACCCATACAATCAAGGTATCCCTCCCTCCCCCAGTACAACACTACTCTGAACCAACAAAATGTTTTTACCAAAGCTACCCAGTGCCATTAAGTAATAGATATCAGGCCCAGAGTACACTCTCAGATAATGATTGACAAAGATACAGGGGGCATGCGGATAGTTTAAAGAGAGGGCCCCAATATGGTGGGGCATATTAGAAAGATAGTGTCTACCGACCTTGGCATTGTCCCTACAGAGACCCAGAAGGCTGAAGGACCAGACCCCGAGGTCTGTATTAAATTAGTCAGAATTATTTCAAGTACTAACAGCCAAATAGAAGCAAGAAATAATGATAGGGAGTCTAGTGGAAATACTGAAGAGCGCCATAACTTTGCTACATGGAATGTCCAAGGTCTACGTTTGAGACAGAGGATTGGGGTAATATTATCAGCAACCTAGACCTGGTATGTATTCAAGAAACGTGGTGCGTTTCCCCGTGCATATGCTAGGATTTACCTCGCACTTCTTGCCAACTACTCGTTCCCATTCTGGGAGGGCCATGGGTGGGCTCCAAGTCCTTATTTCAAATAAACTCCCTATAGTTGTTAAAAAGACCTCCTGGGAGACTCCAAACTTTCAAATGTTGTGGCTGAAGCATGAATATGATCGATGTGTTACTTAACTACTATAATACTTTTTTTGATTCTACCCGCTGCAGAGTAGTTTATGCATTAGACCAGAATCTACAAAAATTCTTACGCTCTATCCAGTCCAATATTTTAATTTTGTGAGCTGGTGATTTTAATATCCAATCATGTTCTCTACCTATATCGAGAACATGTGGGCTAGCAAGTCAAGAGGGAATAGGGTATGACCATTATCATAATGATTATGGATAGACGGTCAATATGATTTAGTCAAAATATGATCTGATGTTATTGGAATGTAAACGGGGCATTAATGGGGAGGTAATACCTTCTTTTAGAGACACTAACTCTTCATCAGTAATTGATCATATGGTAGTGTCATCATTTGCTAATAACATGTGATACCCCCCTTATGTTGCCCAGTCATTACTGAGCGATCATGATCCGGTCATCCTCCCAACAATATTTTGGGGCCCCAAGGAAAAGTTTCATATTACTGCGAACCAGGCAGAGGTACACAGAACAAATGGGTTAAGACTAAAATGGAAAGACGTGGACACGGCAGATATTACAGAAGATTGTAACTGAATACTGTTTACAAGAGGAAATAGAACCCCCACAGTTACGCAGTAGTTTGAGTGCAGTTATATCATACACGAAGGGCCATATTTATACTTTGACGCACAACTGCGCCAACGCACTTGTGCGTCAAAAAATCTAACGCCGGCTAACACCATTCTGAAGCGCCATGCGGGCGCCGTATTTATTCAATGACGTTAGCCGGCGGAGCTGCCTGGTGTGCGTCAAAAAAAATGACCTACACCAGGCAGCGCCGGCGTAGGGGAATATGGAGCTTGGGCGCCAAAAAATGGGGCAAGTCAGGCTGAGGCAAAATTTTCGCCTCAGCCCGATTTGCGCCATTTTTTTGGACTCCCAACCCCCATGAAAATGACTCCTGTCTTAGCAAAGACAGGAGTCATGCCCCCTTGCCCAATGTCCATGCCCAGGGGACTATGCATAGTGCCACAAAAATGTTTTTAAAAAACTACTTACCTGAACTTACCTTAAGTTCCCTGGGATGGGTCCCTCCATCCTTGGGTGTCCTCCTGGGGTGGGCAAGGGTGACAGGGGGTGTCAATGGGGGCATGGGAGGGTACCTCTGGGCTCCTTCCGAGCCCACAGGTCCCTCAACGCCTGCCCTGACCATGCGCTAAAAAACTACGCAAAAGCGGCTGGACGTCATTTTTTTGACCCGCCCACTCCCGGGCGTCATTTTTGCCCGGGAGTGTAAATACGGCGCACATGCCTCGGAGTCATTTTTTAGACGGGAACGCCTACCTTGCATATCATTAACGCAAAGTAGGTGTCCACGCTAAAAAATGACGCAAACTCCATGAACTTTGGCGCTAGACGCGTCTAACGCCAGAGTATAAATATGGAGTTTGTTTTGCGTCAAATTTGCGTAAAAAAAAACCGACGCAAATCCGGTGCAAACGGAGTATAAATATGCCCCTAAGTCTTCTGACATATTACCCTCAAAATAGGCAGACCACAAAGAATAAAGGGTGGTCGACCATGCTTGCACTAAAGCTAGGGGGAGCTCAAACTAGCCCTCCATGTATCACAGTAGAGACACAGTAGCAATCCGGTTACTGCGGGTAAAATATAGGGAAGCCTTGGAGCGAAGAAAGAGAGCTGAGGGAAGAGGCATGGACAAATCTAGCAATGGATACAAATATTATTAAATTGATCAGGGAAACAGAAAACGTCCCTTTCTGGACTAATTGGGCACCTTCTGAGCTGGGTACTAGTGTATCCTGTGCAGCATGGGTGGACCACTTTTCAGAGATCTTTAGGAAAAGGAGCAGGCAGCAGACATACCTAGGCAACTGGAGTTGGGGTATCCCAATCATTTACACATCACCATAGTCACGGTCTTGTCAGCTATCTCAGTTAGTGCTGGGGATAATGCCCCAGGCCTGGATGGGGTACGGTAGATGTTTTCAAATTTCAAAGTGATTTTTAGGTACCTATTCGGACTAGGCTGTTTAATTTAGCCATGACCGGGGAAATCCCGACGTCTTGGACTACATTTTAATATTCCTTCACCTGCCCAATTTGGATTTAGGTCAGGACTGGGCACTATAGAGTAATGCCTTAACTTAGATCTGATCATAGGGATGTACACAAAGGCCAAAAAAAGGGGCTCTTTACCTCTGTTTTGCTGATCTTAGTAGTGCCTTTGATCTAGTTGAGCATGCCCTTCTTTGGATCACATTGCTTGATATGGGTGCCCCAAGGTATATCAAATTTTATTGGCCACTTTTATGCAGATTTAACATGCAAAGTCCGCTTTGGTAAATTGGGAGAGTGCACTACCCCTTTTAATATTGGAAGAGGTATTCACCAAGGGTGTGTACTGGCCCAGTTATTGTTTTCCTTATATATTAATTGAGTGGATACATTCCTGCATGAAATCCAGGCGGACCCCCCTATGTGGAAGGGCGTCCAGTACCCGTATTACTCTATGCTGATGTTGTCTTGATTTCTAGGACTCCATTGGGGCTCCAAAAACTAATGGATGGTCTATAACAGTTTATTACCTCAAAAGGTATGGTTATTAACACATTTAAAACCTTCACTGTGATCTGAGACCAGAGGGTAAAGAAATGCAGGAGTTTTTATATTCACAATATGGAGATAACTACTGTAAAGTCATTCAGCTACCTGGGTGTATTGTTCTCGAGCAACATTCATGCAGGAAAGGATAAGTTCAGAAGGAATTCAGGTGCCATTTTTAGATTTGCTAGCAAACTAGGGAGTCATTCAATCTCCACTATGATAAACATTTATAGGGCCAAAGCATTATCCACGGTAGCGAATGGAGCCGGCGATGAGGATACACAAAAAGCACCCCTTTACAATTAGAGGAAAACTGTTTTTTAAAAATGTATGCTATGGTTACTGACCTCAGCATCTAATTGGATTGCACACTAAGAGGTGGGCCTCCATTTTTTGGAGGACGTGTTGCAGGTGAGCCCTTTGCTCCTAGGAGGAAACTGTATTTACTAAGAAAATTATTTTAGATAGTTTAAAACTGGATAATGCTAAGCATACACCATAGCTCGCCTTCATTGACTCCTCTTTCAGATCTGTATTCAATATAAATATAAAATCAGACCCAGAGGAAGTACTGATATTATCAAAGAAACGTATTAAGAACACTTTCTTACAATATAGGGTTGATGGTAGGAAATCTAATGAATCCATGAAATCCACTGTTTGTATTTACATGTCCCTTTCAGTGGAGGCAAGTAGAGAAGGATACCAACTTGGTATAGCTAATACGCAGCACCAGTTCGTTCTGATAAGGTTAAGACTGGGTATAGTGCATCATTTAGTAGCATTTCCTAGTATGAGGTCCTGTTCAAATGAAACATTTAGTTGCTCCTGTGATGGGTTAAGTAAGCAAAGCACTCTGCATTTTGTAAGTTTTATGAACATATTAGAGTTTCTAAAACCGCTTTAAAAAATAAATAGTATAAGGACCTATTTGGTGGTGCTGGAATTTTTGTTAAGACTTGATAATACATATGTATGTTACAGGATGGCGTTATATATTTTAAATGCCATACAAGTTAGGAAACATGTTTTTTAGCCCCTGTGAACCCAGTTAAGTGCAATAAATCAGTTTTATTACTATCTCAGGATAATTATTGTGAATTTTGGGGTGTTAGTAATAATGTTATTTTATATATCTATGTTCTATTTATTATGATTAGCTAGTACCTGTATTATGAATTACGAAATGAGGTAAAAAAAAAAAAATGTTTTCCTCTCACTCTCTAGGCCATTGATCATCACCATGCCTTTGAAAAAATCACCTATTACTTTCATCTAAGATTAACTTTGGGGGCTGTTTATGATGGCTCTCTTATACTGTCTCCCAGCGCTAGGATCCCTCAACGAATCTGTTTGTGCTCTATAAAACGCTGTAACATAACCTGTTTGAGCAGTCCCTACACTCTTGGTGAAGATGTATGCTGATAGCTTCCTGCAGAACATCACTTTACCATGACCTGGCAACTGTTGATTTAGGACAAACGAATGAAGAAGTGGTAGATAGGAGTCCAAATCGTGTCTCTAGCTCTAAATAGGGTGCTGCTGCAATTGGGGGAAGGCAGTGAAGCATGAATGTAGCAGCAGTGTTGGGCAGCTTACGAGTGGCGAGATAGGAAAGAGTCCTTTTATCGATGCAGTCTATTCCAGAAGTATACATTACCAATAATGTAGAAGGTAGATGTATAACCAAGTAGAAAGATGTTGTCAACCTCTTTTCTAAAACAGGTAAAGACCCTCTAGAGTATAGGGTATTGACTTATTTGACTTGTCGATGGACATTACAAATATTTACAAAAATAATGGCAAGACCACCATAAGGAAGGCTGGAAAAGCTGGTCCACAAAGAGCCAACAGAATTCAATATGAGAAAGGAGAAGAATTAGAAACATGTTAGGAAAATGCTAAACAGCAAACAATATTGGTCAGGCCAAAAGTTTGTTTGATTAAAACTTACAATATTGATACACTCAAAATCTTTAAATAAGACAATCATCAATAAATACATCATAAAAACGAATCTATTCAACATTTCACTGAATATCCAGTATTTTCTAAATCATCATAAGGCTCAACCCATCTTTAGTCATACAACATGTAATAAACCAATTCATAGCCTGCCAGCTATACATTACATACATGCAAACTGGCACATATTGTTAGCAACAAATGCTATTTAGCATTGCAAAATTTCCACCAGCACAGACCGAATTCCAATATAATTTAGAAGCATTTGAGGTCCTTTCACCAATAATGTAATTACTATTAAGGCCAATTCAGTGCCAAGAAAAAGTGCTGCATGCACATCCTACAAAACACCACAAAAACTATTCTTTTATCCCCCACTACAATGTTAAGACTTCCTTGCCTGACCTAACAATCTAACTTTACTAAAACTTTCGACAATAAAAATCTAATGTAATAAAATCCATTTATTTAGATTTGGCCCCTATACTTATCATATTGTACATGGTACAACTAAAATCATCCTCACATCCTACATAAAAATGTAAGACCTGTCGCTAGGTTACCATTATAATTCCTGCTCTGCAAATTTTGTCTCTGCAATCAACAAACTTTAAACATTTGCCACAGAACATCAGATTTCCCCTTGAAAACACACTCACTTCTTGCTGGCATGTATGAAATGAGTTTCTTATTAAAAAACTGTCTCAACAGCCCTCTCCGCTCAGACTTTAGTGCTTGACGGGTGCAAACAATAGGACATAGGTCTTCCTTGGGGTACTTGCAGATGCTGCCGAAGTTCTTTTCCATACAGAAGCGTTGAGACATGTTTGCAAGTCTCCAAAACGAAAGCGCAGCAATCTTTAATTTTGCCTTTATGCCATACAAACTTCAAGTATTTTTTAGCTTTAAGGGGGCGATAAGTTCCTTTTACCAACTATGCATGGGATCTTTTTGCCAACACTGTTTATCCAATAGGGATGATTTTTTCCTGATACATTGATGGCTCTGTTAAATGCAAGTTGTGAGATAGTCTGGCCCCAGAGCTCCTCTGCCTTAAAGGTTTTTATGGCCAGATTGACAGTTGTGCGCCATGTTGTTCCTCGGGTCCCTTATCGCTTCCCACACAGTAGAACCTAATGTAGATCTTGAGGTGTTTGTAACAAAATTTCAAGTAAGCACCCAGGCACGCACCCAAATTCCAAGTAAGCAACCAGGCTATGAACTGCCTCCTAAGGCCTAAATCTAAATGAGCTTGGGCTGGCGAGGCCTGGGGGACATAAGTCCCTACAATTACATTGTCAATTATTTTATCCACTCTTCCTCTGAAGGCCTCAACTCCATAAGTGAGAGAAGGAGCATCATTACTTGTAGTAGTGGCTGAAGGGACAGGCCTTTTAAAGAAGACCATAATGTTGAAAAAGCGCCAAGTAATGGATTATTTCTACTTTGTATTGCACAACACTGTTCCTTAAATGCCCCTCTGGAGTTGAAAATCACTCCCAGATATTTATACTCTGACAATTTCTAGAGCTGACCTACCGATACTATATGTGGGCAGTGATAATCTTCTCCTTGTCACCAACATGGGTTTTGTTTTTTTGCGATTGACTGTTAGCCCATATACTGCAGCATACCAAGAAGTTGTAGTAATTAAACACTGTTGGCCAACCCTGTATAACTAATCAAAACCACATTGTCTGCATAGAGCATATGTGATGTTTTAAAGCCTGCCATGATCAGCGAGTGGGAGTTGAGCCTATTTAGGTTAGATGACATTTCAGGAAAAATTTAAATTAAAGCGGAGTCAATAGACAGCCTTGCTTTAGGCTATTTCTTGTTGGAATTTTTTTTTAGATTTCGTTGTGCCTTTTCCCAGTCTGACCCTTGTCCAGGTGTCTGTGTACAGCAATTGGATAGCTCTAAAAAGGAGAGGAGAAATACAGTACTGGAAACTGGTCCAATCCTGTAGCAACAAACACAAAAGCTGAAAAAGCCATTGATCACAACATGGAAAACTTTGGGGCTCACCCTTCAATGCATACATTTTGGAGAAACTGTTAGGGAAGCATTGACGGTTTTATAGAATAAAGTCTTCATCTATGGCCAATTGTCAAAATATTGAAAAACATTCAGAATTTGCTAGCTACAAAAAGAAAAAAAAGGGGAAGAGTACATGATAGGACTTCACAACATGTCTAGGTCTTGAGGTCCATTCAAAATAAGGGGCAGATTCATGAAGAAACATACCACCTTGCGGGGTGAGAGTACTGTGCCCTTTTATAGATGGTAAGCTGGTGAAATACACAATATTGGGGTTAGAAAAAATCTTAGAGGGGAAGAGTGTATAATGTTTTTGAATCAAAAAAACTAGGGCATAATTAATACATTAATTAAGATAATATGAGTGAGGTAATAGATTTCATCATATGGCTTCAATAATGCTCTGGAGTGGAAAAAAAACATTTCCAGGACAATCTTAAACTTTCACTACAAAGTATCCTGTGGAGATCACAATAGTCTAGAGTACAGGAGTACAAGCTTCACCAAGACAATAACTGCTGGAAATGTAACGCTCTAAACTGTGACCCAGTGCACATGTACTTTAGCTGTTCTACCAATGTGCAGTTTAGGAATTACATTTTTAACAGGCGTAATATGATAACAGGATTGTTCTTGCAAGTTGGAAAAAGAATGCTATTCAATTATCTGACCCACAGGAATTTGTAGACTTCAGGTAAAAAAAGCATGGATTATAATGGCAGTGGTTGTAGGGGCAGTCATTTTTTGTAACTGAAAGGAGAAGAACTAATTAGTGATCTTGCTGTGGATGCAAGCACTAAATTTGAGATCAAAGTAATTTCAAACATGAAAATCGAGTGAATTTTCACATTGTATGGAATAATTTGGACTTTCCTTTCCCTCTCTCTTCATTGTAGAAAATTAGGGCTTATGGATAGACAGGACTACTAAAATAGTACATTTTCATCAATAGACATGGGTTGAGTTACATATTTTTAAAGGTATAGTATATCTTCTGTCTTTAGAAAATCAGTGTTCTTTGCTTTAAGGACTTGTCCTATGTTGGACAGGGTCAATGTGAAGCCTTTCCTTTCAGTATCTGAATTCAGAACATCCTACATGTTGCAGCAAATGGCATCAAGGGTTTGAAAATGTTAGTCCAGACAGACAAAAGCCAAGGAACTATACTGGTTTCCCCTGCTGGCTCAGTCTCATTAAGACCAACTAGATCAACTATGAGAATCACACCTATTCATATCTGGATAAAAATATTTTACCACAGACAAACACCACACCAGGAGCCACACAGTTTTGCCAGGCAAGAGCAGCACTGGAAGGCAAACATTTTCCATCTACATACCCAGGATATGGTTCACCACCATCAGAACTGCTTCCACCCTTGTGAAATTCATGAAGAAATTAAATCTGTCTTCAAAAGCTAAACCACCACACACAACCTACCTGCTTTATGTAAAGAATACTGAATCATACCTCTAGGTTACCATCCTCTGTCCAGCACTCCACAGCTTCTGAGCAAGTTTTTATATATTGCATATATTAAAAGAGCATTACCAACTTATATTAATGACTAGTTCACCCACCTTCTAAGGCCAATGGAGCGTGACCAAGGAATCTGGGAGTTTGGACGAACCACAGCATAACAGTACTGTAGAGAAAAGCAGGAGGTGCAAGACTGCTAATGGATCCTAGGCAGTGCAGACACAAACACTTCTTTGGCATCTCACTGTCCAGAGGAGAAAGGAAGAACTTAGCATTTGGTGGAAGATGGTCCCTGACTGACACCAGGTCCCAAAATGGAAGTTTGTGCACAAGAAATGCTCTTGGCATCCCATGTAGATCACTGTCCAAAGAGATAAAGACATTCAACCCAACAGGAGACATTTGAATAAGAAACCGGACTTTAAAGTCATTAAAGGGGAAGCATAGGGGAGAAACACTGGGCATGACATCTACTGTTGATATCATGCCCAGTTCATGAGTAAACTGCTGAGTAGCAGCACAATGTACTTCAGATGTAAAGAGAGGGAAAAAAGACATAATTGATGATGAAAGGTCAGTTTGTAGAAACAATTCAGAGGTTTTGAAGGGAAAAATGAAGCACAGATCGAGGAATAATGCTATGCAAAAGAAATTGGGCAGAAAAAAAAAATTCACCTGCTCACAAAAATTGGAGAACAGAAACAATGTGTTGAGGCAGCAGACACTATTGCAATTACACCCACAGTAGCAATGGTTAAAGTAAGCATTAGAAAAGATCTTGACAAGTTTTCCATCTAATGAAAGACGATTAGAGAACACATTAAGATCATCTTACCTAGGGACTCACCAGTCTTCATAATGGTTCTAGCACCCTACTTGAAGATATTGATCAGGACATGTATTCTATTAGCAAAATGCTCAACTTTACTAAGACTTTGTAAGAGTAGCTCAGACTAACTCACTGACAGAATGGAGACCGAAGAAAAACCAAGTTACACAGATCAATTGTGGCATGTGAATTCTGAGAACCACTTTCAAAGGGAGAATAGGCATATTAGAGGCCGATGAGAAAGGGTAAACGTAGCAGATATAGAAACTTTCATTATGGAACTCACCCCTTTGTGATCTGAGAGGCTCAAGATGAATCAGTACTAAATCCACTGGAAAGTTTTAAAAACTAATAAGTCTACATCTAAACTAAAGGACCAGCTATATACATTTCATAACTGCAGATGACAGTGTAATGTGAGTGATAAAACTGAATGTTCTAGCATGCTTTCTCAACCTCTGATAGCCACCCTACAATGCTAACCAAGTTGATCACAGAAAATTTAACAAAATAAGACCTTGTTCCTGTTTCTATTCACATTCACCTGTTATAACAGCCAGCATGCCACATTCAAGGTGAATGTTGAAGGTATGAAGCGACATTACTACCAATGAGCAGTAGGAAGACAACAGTGAAACCATAAAGATGGACAGAGATGGTGAGAGGCACTGTAGCTGAAAGAAAAGAAATGACATAATAAAATCAGAACATATTACCATGTTGTGATGTATCGAAGGAGAAATATCAATGTTCATTGGCAATCACTGTACTACAAAGTGAATAATGGCTTGATCTTGGCTAATGATATATCCTTTGTGTGCTCTCATTGGCGCAGTTGAAAATTCTGGTAGACTGATATAAAAACTTAGAAAACAGTGGGACGATTACAGCCTGGTTAGTACCAAAAAAGAATTAAGGGGAGATTTTGTTACTGTGAGGATCTAGGATATTATATTTGTGGGGTTGTGTAGAGTTTGGGAAGTTCTACTCAGTGCTGCTACAACAGGGGAGGCACGTACTCCACATCCCTGGAGGACTATAGGTCACCATTTAAGGAATTATTTGGCAAAGAGCTCTGTACCTTCTCAAAAGTTGTCACCATGGCGATCCTCTGAAGATTCTAATCCTAAGGAGCAGACATTGCTCTTGAAACAAACTGCCAATGTGGGAGTTTGTTTTTGGAAAAAAAAAAAAAAACTAATGGCTAACAGAGTTCATTCCCAAGTTGTGAGGGTTGTTTTGCCAAACTTTAAATAACACCCTTGATCTACAATTCCTTAATGATGTGCAAACATTTAATCACTATTTAGTCACAGCTTAGTTGTTTTGAAGTCAGATAATGGAAGGTGGGGTAGCAGTTCACAAAGTTCTTTTTATGAAATCTATTGATGCTTTAATGTATGGAGCACTAGACACGCAAAGCCAAGATATGAGCTATCCAAACAGGAGAATGATTTAGTTTACAAGACACCTGGTTCTAAAGCGCTAATGGTCAAGGTTATGTCAATGAATGCTAAAGGCTTGAACCCTCCCTGAAGAACACCTGCACAGTTGTCAATCCGATGCAGAAGATAGTCACTTTCTTAGTTAACAAAGATGCAAATTACCTCTGCATCAGAAGTACTCTTAAAAACAACAGTTATGCACCGACCTTGCACCAACTTTTCCCCTATAATCACTTGGATTTATCTGGAAAGGCAAAAGAAAAAATAATTCTTGCAACTTTGCATGAGGTGCTGTTGTGACCTCCCCCTAGAGGAAAAGAGTGAAATGTGGAGATTCTTTCGAGACAAGGAATTCAGTTTTAATTGGTTCTATTTTAAGAAAGCAGAGGCCATCCTGGTTTAATGCTCGGTGGGGATGGAACAAGAAAAAAAAAAAAAATACATGGAAGTCTGATACAAGTACTGGCTGTTTGCCAGTACTTGTATCAGACTTCCATGTATTTTTTAGATATCAGGACAAACACTCAGACACTCCAAACAGCAGCAGCAAAGCAGGGGAACCAAAGATCTCAATGTGTGAAATGAGGCAACTTTGTCTTCCAGAGCTTCAAACAAAAGAGTCAAAGTGACTCAGTCAAACCTATCAAAGGCTTTGGAAAGATTTAGTGCACCAAAAGGCATACGTTGCAATCAATGAAGCGCACGCAATAGTCCAGCTGCTGAAGAATCATTATCATGCTGTATCACAGAGTACAGATTGGAAATGCCTCAGCTGATTTCAATAGTCGATTTGTGTATCCACTTAGTTTAAGACCTTGCATTTGAATTAATGAATTCTTGTATTGATCTTGTGGGGTTAGAAATTAAATTCAACACCCAATTTGGCTTATTCAATAGTTGTGTATTTAAGACATAATTAAAGGCCCCTCTAAACATTTTTTAAGTTTGTCCATCATAATGAAAGTAAGGGACTGATATTTGGAGGGATAGAGTTAAAATGCTTTACATTAAGACACTTATTTCTAGTATTGATTAAGCTCATCGGTTCATTCGAGAAAAAAAAGTCATTTCTTGGACTTGATCCTAATCGGTAGCCATAAAGTCTCAGCTTGGCCTGACATTGGATTATGTATGCTATTTCATTAATTCACCTGTGAAAGGTAAAAAGCACAACTACAAATAGATTACAGCCAAATAAATTATTACTTGAAATAAAAGAAGCTATGTTGGCAGTCTCTCTCTATAGCTAGTGGTGTATGAATATCTGGCAAAGAAGAGTTATTTCAGATCATGAAGGAAAGGTTAAAAAGTCCACCTTGGTTTAATGCTGCTCTTGTTAGTTGATACTAAAGGATGCTGGAAGGGAAATAGAGGGCATGGGTGTCACATATCTCCAGTGTTTGTAACATTAAAACATTAACTTTGATCGGAGACACTAGTCTTCAAACAGGTCATAGATAACCCTACAAGACAATATTATAATGGAGCTACGAAATGAGGGGACTAATGAAACAAGGGAGCATCAAAGGAAAGAGTGGAGGAAGGCATAGATGGAGAGAAGGCTGGATGAATGGCGAGATGGATTGATGGATGAGTAAATGGGTGTGTTTCCAGATGGATGGATGCTGGTGCGAGTTCAGCCTTGGGTGAAGGGAGAGTAAGTGGATGGGCTGGTGGATATGTTATGTCGATTTGTAAAGCGCTATCACCCAGGAGGATAACCAGGTGCAAGTTCAGCCTTGTCTAGAGCAGTAGGGGACTACTTAAAGAGGTAGATTTCAGCTTTGTGTGGAACTCAAGGAGTGAAGAGGAGGCTTGAATGTGTACCGAGCAGGCTGTCCCAAGCTTTAGGAGCAATGCTGGAGAATGCTCCGCTGCAGACTGGAAGTGTCTGGAGGGTTTATGAAAAGATATGTGATTGTTGAGGTATGTTGGGTTTGTGTTGTGCAGTGCTTTGAAGGTGAGAGTAAGGAGTCTGAACTGAGCGTGTCTCTGTAAGGGTAGCTAGTGGATTCTGAGGTGAGATATGCCTTTGGCATGGGAGGTTGAGTACAGTGCTATTCACTCTGTCCTGAATGGTCTGCAGTCTTTTGGTGAATTGTTTGTTGATTCCTGCACAGAGGGTATTCTTGCAACCCAGCTTTCTTGTGACAAGGATGTGGGTGATGGTTTTTCGGCTGCTGATGGGAATCATTTGCAAATTTTCCTCAGCTTCTCCAGTGTCTGGAAGCATGAAGCAGTGTTTGTATTGTCTTGGACAGCCATGTCAAGTTTGCCACATGGTGGAGCTCCACAGTGAGGTGCGCTTCCCAAAGATCATGACTTCAGTTTTGTTAGTGTTCAGATTCAGGCAGCTGGTCTTCATCCAAACAGCAATATTGGCCATGCAAGCTAATAACTTGTCCTGGGTGCTGGAAGACTTGTCTGAGAGAAAGACAACAGGCTGAGTGTCATTGTCATAGGAAAAGATGTCAATGTCATGGATAAGGTTTGTGAGAGGGGTTATGTATATACTGAAGAGGGTTGGGCTCAGAGACAATCCCTGCGGAAATCCAGGGATGAGCAGGGTGCAAGGCTGAATGATTGCTGATCTACTCCTTCCTGACTGGCAGGATCCAGTATGCAGGTCATTGGATTCTGGTGTGCGGGCATTGGATTTGGGTGGGGTGGAAGACCATGTTAAATGTTGCAGAGAGGAGAATGAGGGCTACAGTGCTGCCTCTGTTTCAGATCACAGGGATGTTGATGAGGGTTGTTTCAGTGCTGTGTTTGGGTCTGAAACTGGACAGTGTTAAGGAGTTTGTGGTAATTGTTAAGACATCTGTTGATTTTTACTAAGACTTTGGCTGGGTAGGGTAGCTAGGAGATCAGTCTGTAGTTGGCAAGTTAGATGGGTCTGCACAGGGTTTCTTCATTAAGGGGAAGACTGTGGCATGTTTTCAAGAGTACAGGTGTGAGTGTGGCACTGACGGTTTGAAATCCTCTGGCGTAGGCTTAGTGGTGACATGGTTCTGATAGGGTGCTTGTGTGGATGGACTTGTTGGTTGTGGCTGTCATGCAGAGTGATAGGCCGTGTGGCCAGTGTTGGTTCTTTAGATAAGATAGGGAGCTATGTGGAGAGGTCTGTCTGGTCTGGTTGCAGGTTGTAGTTGCTGTATAGTATGGTATAGGACAGAATGAATGATGAAGGGGCATGGTAGAGAAGAAATGGACAGAGGATTTCATGAATAGATAAATCTTTGACATGAATGAAGAAAAGATGGCGAAAAGGATGGCTGGATCAACTTCATTGAGAAGTGAAAGGCTGTTTGGCCACACTTTTCAGCAGATTTGCCTTGAGAAAACATCTAACAAGTGCTGGACTTCCTTGCTTCATTTGCTATCCCACTGCCATTTGAGAGCTGGCTCAAAGTGAGAGCTATCATTTTTCTGTCTGCTCCTTTATTTGAAGTGTCTGTGGCAGAGCCTATATTGAATCCTTTATGGGGAAGTAAAAAAAAAAAAACAATTTGATCCTTAGGGTAACAAAGATGACTTGGTTGATCAGAATGGCTTCAGCCCGAAATAAGCCAAAAACCATATTTAGGGAGGACTGGTATTTGAGATTGGCCTGGCTACAACTTTGGTCATTGTTTGTCATGTTATTGGACAAAAAAAATGAATACAATGTTGAGTAATATATCATCCAACAGTCAAACAATCAACACAACAATCATTCAAAATTTATTTACTATGGAGAGGAGTAATTATTTTTAAGAATGTTAGGAGTGAGGCTATCACTAAAAAGTATTAAAACCGGTCACAACAATTTTCTTTATCCTCGGAGTTCCAATACATTGGATTATCTGGATTCTTGCGAGTGTCTATAGGGGAGTGTTGACAGTAAGGCTGAATATTTTTGTGGCCAGGCAAATATCTTAAAAATCCACATTATTTATAAAATGAAACAAATTAGATGCAACATTCAAATATTGTTTGATTGCATGGCCTTACAGGCCATGAACGCTTTGGAAAACAGTGCCACTTACAGGAATTTGGAGTAGAAAAAAAAAAATGTTGAGCCTCCTAAAAAACTGGGATTCAAACTAAACATGGCATGAAGAGGGCCTTGGAAATACTATGAGAATTAATTTTGGCTTGAACGTTTAAAAGATATCAATTGTCAGAATGAGGATCCATTGTGTTATAGTGGGGGACAGGCAGGCGAGGTCTTCTAGACTAGGTATGTACTATTTGAACACCCTTTGACCTCCACCAAGTTTCCAGCTTCTATCAAAATAAAGTATGGTGGCACCCAGTTCTTAAATCAGATGAACATCATGTGGAGAATTAACTTTGCCTTTGGACAGTGCTAATCCTGTAACTATGTAATTAAAGGTCTTGTGCTTAATCGATCTGCAGCAGGTGCCATCCTACTTGGAAGTGCGGCAGAATAAGTGGAAGCAGAATAAAGCTAACATTAATACCCAATTTTTGACCAAACGCGCTAAACTCTTGAGTAGCCACAAGACACCTTTCAGATTTGCATCTCGTGGATATTCTATGTCCTGACTTTATGATCATGTAGTGGAATACTGGTTCCATCCCACTCATTCTGTTACATAATGAAATCCTAATAAGGCATGGTGTAAATTGCCATCCTGAGAACTGCTTCCTTCAAACTTGGTACATACTTTTTTTCTACAGTGAAGCCGCAGCAAGTTAGCCAGTGTGATCCAACAGCAGTTATTAAAAAATATTCCTCTCAAAAGGAAAATTGAACAATGAAACTCGTGAATTATTCAGCCCTGAACTAGGGTATTTTATTATTTCACATTTTTTCTGGGAATTAAGATGAAAGTCTGTACATAGGAAGTAACATTGCCGTGAGGGATTAATCAGGCTTCACAATGAGAAACAGTGGAGGGATAGAGGAAAAAAGACATTCGATGTGTACCTGTTTTCCACAAGACAATATCAACAAAGTACACAGAATTTTCAATTGATGTCCTATCTTGATTATTTAAGTGATGATAGATGAGATATAGACTGTCTCCGCTGCTGTCAGACATTGGTTCTCTCCCCTTCTTCTTTAGTACATTGTTCCCTGTGCTGGTATCTCCATACGCTCCCCATCCTCCTCCACCACCCTCCCCTTTTCCCCATCATTTGACATTTGGGGATTTAAGATTCTTACGAGGCAGATGGAAGAAGCTGACTGAATTGATTCTTTGAGAGCAGCAAATGGAGCATAATGTCATGAATAAACCTTTTTAACATCTTATTTGGAGACCTCCTTAACTATAACCTTGGCAACACACATAGCTGGTGTCATGGGGTTAAGGTCAACAGCATCACCCCCACAGGACCATCTTCTACTTGCTACATATGATATTCATCTACTACTTACATGTGATGCCTGGTGCAAAGCCATAAGTCAAGATATTGTTTCAGGTAAATTGGGGTGTTGTGGGGGGGGATAATTTAAAGTTACCTAGAAGTGAAATGCAACTGGATGAACAAAATGTAACTATTTATGCAGCCTTGTGTGCATCATTTAAAGACCGATAAGTCTTCCATTCTAAGTTTGATGGGAAAAGATACACCTTACAAAGATTCCAAACCTTTAGATGGTATGGTAAAATGAAAATTCCCTTTAAAGATAGGAACACTTTAGGAAAAGTGTATATTTCTAAATGTGAACTTGGGATGCAATTAGACCCCACAAAGAGCCTTTATTATTGTTTAAAGTTAAATCTCTATGAGATAAATATGTTAAAAGAAGGTTTTCTGTCAAGCTTGAGTTTTAGAGATTTCCGACATAAAATTACACTTTAAAAAATGCTATAACTGTGACAAGTCAGAACAGCTCCTTGCATGATGAAAATTTCAAAGGTTAGCCAGGGGTCATCAAATCAATAGAAAGTTATGGTTATTATTCATTGTGATTGTGTTTAAAGTTGTGGCGCGAAGCATTGACTTTGCATACATTTTGAAGATCCTAATGTCAATAGCATCTGACTTCCAGGCATTACTCAAAAATCAACGAGATGTCGTGCATGATTGGGGAGCCATTTTTTGTTATTGACACATCTAATTCATTGCATCAGGTAGAACTGTACCATGATAGTTAGTCCCACATATTTTATTTTTTTAAGTCACCCCATTTGGGGTGTATCAGTACTGCAGAATGCCCTTTAGGCTTGCTGCAGCAGTTTACCAGACAAGGAGGCAGCATATTTTAAAGGGTATCAGAAATGTTTTGTGTCTCAAAGACAACCTCATTTTTGGTAACATAGTCTAAGAGCATGAGGGTGTTTTGAGAACAGTTACTTAGGCCATGTGGAATCTAAGGACAGGTAAAACCAAAACATGATCTGGTTGAACCCATAAAGAAGCCCATCTTCTGCTGTTTTGGAAGCTTTAAAACCCGAGGAATGGAAAGAAGGTGAGTGGGGGCTGATCTGGCGGTAACCAAACAAAATAAAAAAGTGCTCAAAAGATGGCCCAAGAGGTGTTTGGGTCTAAAAGAACACATTAAAAATTACTGGAAGGTCTGTGATTAATTGTATTTTTTGAAAGAGAAACCAGTTACAATGGAATAAGTTACTTGGCCCATGAGGGTCAATTCAGGATGCAGTTTCACAAAAAAAAAAAAACAAAAAAAAAAAAAGAAGATTCTATTACTGGTAACTCTGCACAGAATCCATGGTAGAGCTGAAAGTTAGTAATTGTGTACAATATGCCTGCAGTGACAAGACCAAGCAAATGAAGAAGTCTCACATATCTCCTGTAGGGGTTCCAACTAAACCCTGGAGTAAATATGCCCTTGATATCATTGGCCCTGTGGTAAAGCACGTTAGGGCCCAGCTTAGTGCCTTCATTTTAAAATGCATATTTTAATTGAGCATTTCTTTTTTGTTTGTAACCTTTTACATGGCTTTTCAAAAATGATAATGTACAGAGAAATCACTGTAAATGTTGCTTCTTTTTTGTAAATGTTGATGCCATCTAGTCTGAATACTTTGTCCAAGGCTGAGCACACAGAACATTATGCCCTAAGTATTTTGCTGTTGTGGAGCCCAGAGCTCTGAAACAGTGTGGCACAATTTATACTCATATTATAAAAACTGCCTCTGCTTCATTTTCAGCAGAGGACCATTTCTGCTTGGATGATTCTGGAAAACTGCAGGCAGTACTCGGGATGCAGCTTGGCTGACTGATGCTTTTACCCTGCACAGGACAATAACCTGGACTACACCAGAACGGTTTCCTGGCACATCTTACCCAGTTACGGGGGAGTGGGGTCAGGCTGTCCCAGTTGACCTGTCAGAGGATGCTCTCACTATGCTCTCAATTGCGTAGGGTAGTAGCAGATAGGAGTGTACCAACACAATAACATTACCATGTTTAACGGTTTATGTTTTTCACCATTTTTTTTTTAATTCTGGTTACCATGCTTTGTCTTGTTTGCCTAATCGCTTTTCATGTTTTTTTATGCAAGAATACGATTGTTGCAATAAATGCTTCAAGACATTTTCACATCTTTCCTGTGTCATCTTGGGTACACTGAGTGACATTGAAAGGGTAGCTCTGATTCCAAGCTTTCCTTGGATTCTGAGTTGTCATGTTCAAGGTTGCAGAACCAATATGGTACCCTGGTGTGTTTAGGGTTTCAAATGGGGCACTGTGTGCTAGCTAGGAACCGTGTCAACATTTCCTGATGGTATATGTGGACTGAGTCCCAATACTCTGACATTTATGTTGACCAGATACACAGTCCTAATTGATACGTAGGAACTGTATAATAGTTCCTCAATTGTCCAGGGTTAGATGGGAAGTTATTCCTGTGTTTAATTGTTTAAAGGTGAACTTAGTTCAAGAGACAAGCACTAAAGTCATCATTGATGTTCTTCACAAGGCATTTCACAAATTATAATATGGTGGGCGCAGTTCCCTCTGTGCATATGACATTTTTTAAATGGCATGTCAGTAACTTATTTGCAATCTGCTCTGTATTACCCTAGAGCAAGCTGATTAGTGGAATCACACAGATTAAAGAATGCATTCAACTCAATGGGGTAACAAAACCCAAAGGAAAAAAAGGTTTAATTTGAGATGGTATGATCTTATCTTACTAAACTGTAGTGTCACTAGTATTTCATGGTTCTTGTCTATGGGGACCAAGAAGGTTATGTGGAGGTGTGTGGGGATCAAGGCAGTTGTGTGGAGGTGTTTCTGAGAACCCAAATAGAGAAGTTACCAGTAACAAGATATATTTTGACCAGAACAGGAATATGGAAAGGTACAGCAGTAAATTAGGTGAACTCATGACCTCCTGGAAAATTGGAGATCTTGTTTAGTCAAATATCAAACATAAACATGCAGAAAGGTCCAAGATTTCTCAACCCATCAAATTAACTGAAGTACAGAAGAATGCAGTGATGTTCGACAATGCTCAGAATAGGGCACCAGAGGCCAATTAAACGCAACAGTGACGGAGGTCCTGAAAAGACTATGAACCAAATAAAGAACTTTGTATGGTTTTTCATGCACACAGTGCATATACATTGAAGTACTTGTTTGGCATCAACATTGTATTTTCCTACAGCAATCATTTCCTCTAGTTCTTTTGTTCCTAGAGGGAGAAATGTTATGGATGTGGCTGTTTGTTTCAGGACTCTCTTGAGATGACAGTGGGATACCGTGTGGCACCTCTCTCTTCTCTGGTCTCAGACAACTATTGAGGGAACCTGCTCACATTCTGTGGCCTTTATGCCCTTTCCTATGTAGAATACAGATTCATCTGCCTACCAGGGGTGAACAGAATGGTTCTGTTGAAGTGTCAGTGTCACCTAGTAGCAGTTTATCAACTGAGTGGCAATAGTTTAAATCCAAATGTGTCAAAAAGTGAAGTATTTTTGTCCCAGTTCTTGCCACCTGTTAAAAATACTGCATCACTTTCCTGGTCGACTAATAGCTCCTTTCATCAATAATTTGCCAACAGTGAAAATGTAGACTTATTCTGAGTACGCTGTTTAGTAAGGTGGATGTTTTTCATGTCTACACAGGGAAAATCACAAAACAAAGACAGAAGCCTTGAACTGTTGAGTCAGATTTCACCAACAATACAGACACAGGTGATCTAGCATAACAAATCCACCCTTTGCAAATGGGCTAAAACACCACTTCATCTTCATTTCACCTCCTTCAGCTAATCAGTAAGCTATAACTAGCATATAAAAAACAAGTGATTTGTTCATCCAATGGAAGAAAAATATGCCAAAGCGAGTACTGTATGACAGAGCAAAAGAAGGATAGCTGAAAGATCATGAATGATGGAATTTGGGATTGACTGGATGTCCATGAAGAATCTTGTCTTTTGTAAAGCTAGTTTATACGTGCCAGGAAAGCTCATTAACTTAAGGTGTAACATGAGTCACAAAGTTGAATACAATCAGCTCCATGTCAATACTTGCCCTTCGTAGGTTGATACTCCATTACAAGTTGGATGATGAGGTGAACTGTAACCAAAAATTCAAATAACTTCAAGAGGCTAGAGATAAACATTAGCAAGCAATACATGCACACAAATTAAGTGTTTTGGAGCAACGCTTGATAGAGTAAAACTTCAGTGGTTTGTGGGAAGAACTGGTTTATTGATTTGCACTTTAAAAAAAAAAAAACAAGCACACTTATGGTGATAGGCTCAGAGGGATTCTTTCAGTGCATCTAACAGTAGGTATACACTTTGGTTGAGATTAGCCAGATATTTTATAAGTATTCAAAACGTCTAAGGAATGTTCAATATGCTTATTTTAGTTGAGAAGTAAATTAAAGACTTTGACCAAGTCTCACTTATTTACACAAAAAAAAAAAAAAAAGGAAAACTCCCTTGAATTGAAAAGACTAGTAATGGCAGAGGCAAGGGTATAGGGAAAGGGATGTAGCAAAGGAAGATAAATATACTGGACCCTGACAAAGTCAGTGCGCTTGTCAACAAGACTTATCTGAGTAACTACACAATTGAAATTGGATCTTACGGCACACAGACCACAACGGCTAAGTACTAGTCTAACTATTTAGATGATTTGCTTAGTATGATGCACTGATCGCAAACCTTCTGCTAAGAAATTTGGCAATATGTCATTAGATAATAGTTTTAGGACACATTGAATTTTCTGGGCCAGAGGTCCTGCAAACAGTGACACTTCAGTAGACACAAGCATTCTAAAGGGAAAACTGAAATCATACTTGGACTCCTAAAGGACCACCACTGAGGCACCCCCCTTCAAGACTTTACCTTACTTACAGTGGTGTCCACTTGTCAACGGGTGTTTGGTGGGGCAGAGGTGAGGGGGGTAAGAAACTGTTCCATCTCTCCCTCCGTCCTCCGCTGACTCACTGAAACACAAGGCTTCCAGACTCCCCTCCAATCACGACGTTGTCAACAGCATAAAAGCAGCATCTTGATTGGTTCGAGCGCCCTGCTTCGGCACTCAGACAGGGAGTAGGACACTGTACACTTTCCTCCCAGCTGTACCAGATGGAGAAATGCAAAGTGCGCATGACCATTTGGCCAGCCGAACACGGCCGGCCAAATCGCCATGAGGACTTATGTGCACTTGCCACTCTGCCTCTAGCCCTCCTCCTCCTCCAGCCCCGCAATAACCTGGCTCCTGAGGAAAAATAAAATGATAACGCTATGTTATTATCATTTTATGTTTCCCTTTCATCCACTACATAAAGCAGTGAGGCAATGCTCTTTTGCCTCACCAGAAGAAGCTGCTGCCTATTTACAGAGGAAGTGGCAACTCTATCTTAGTGACAACATTCATAAGCATCCATAAAGTTAGCTCACATGACAAACTCCTAAACAAAAGTGAAAATTTACAAACATGCACAATAAAATTAAAATTGGTAATGGAATATGGTTAATGTGCATTATTCATAAGTATGCAAAGATAAAGTGTATATATTTACCTGTGGTGGATAATGCACAGTACAATGTGATCGCATAAATTTTAGCTCTGTACCTCATGCAACAAAATTCAGCAGACTAACAAGTTTGTCAAAATGTACATGACTGAAAACTAACGTAGAAAGCTGCACCGACACGCCTTGTAAATGTAAACTTTGCTTGTAGATCAAACAAGACATTGGTGTCTTTCTAATTTAATCACATGCTACAAAGTCAAATGCTATGTTAAAATATAATTTGGACTCTAAACTAATAACCTATGTTGAAACTAATTTAGTTTATATTTTAAGCAAGATTAATGACTAAGAATACGTGCAGAGAAGAGAAAATGCACTTCTGTTAATGTAATGCAGTAACAGCGTTACAATTTATAGGAGATGTTTTATTTATACTGATATTAATGACAAATTTATAAGTTTGAATATTATGTTTTCCATTCAAAAGTATTTTTTCCAATGCATTTTATATTTTCTTGTGTTAGCATAACTAAGGCATTCAGAGTTTGCATTTTGTAGTTTTGTAAAAGTGTTGAAATTATGTTCTTTCAGATTTCTTTTTCATGAGAAGCAAAGCCCCATTTGTAAAAGCATATTGTTTAACTGTAGAAGAACTTTGTACAGATGTCCTTGAAAAAGATCATGCAGGAACATGGCATACTTTTGTTTCAAAACATTTGGAGTCACAGAAAGATGTTCTCATGACATACCTGGGAAAAAGTCGGACTGTTGCAACCAGAAGTTTGTAAGTGATTTCAATTGGATGCCCCTTTTTTTGTATTATGAACTGACCATGGAGTCCAATTGGAACATTTCATGTGGATTGATGTAATTGCTGATTGAACTCTATACAGAACATTTTCAGATGCCGAGCAGCTCTAGTCTTGTCTTGATCTGAGAGACACTCTCCCGATGTTTGCTGACCGAATGCTTTGTCCATGAAGATTTCCTGAATGCCTTATCACTTGGAGGTATCTTCCTCTCTGAGATTTGCCCCTTGCCAAGACCCCTTTAGGTTAGGCTCTCCACAAAGCTGACGTTCATTTTATTTTTCTTAGTGCCCAGAACCCAGATTTATTCTATTTTCCAAATTATTATTTGACCCCTTGGTATTTTTGTATTTTGCTCATGTGTTACTCGCCAAACATGTATGTTCCTAATTCGGTTAACCATAAGGTTGACTTGTGACCAGTTAATGACCAGTTAATGATAGACTCGATTGAATTTGAATTGACTAAATGAGTGTGAACTCTAAGCACTGTTATTTCTGGGTCTCCTATTTCTTTTAACTTTCTGTATCATTCTTCTTGAATGCTTAGTTTTATTGATGTTAGTTCACCTGAACTTTTGTCACCTTGGGCAGCCCTTGGTGATTATGTATATTTATTATTTGGTTTTGAGCATAGTCTACATGACTTTGAGCTTGTGTGTGTAATGAAGCTTTGAACTATATTCCTAATTGGAGTTTTCCTCTTCATGGCCATATTAGTCATGGTGTCTAAATTATTGGGCTGTGTTGGAAATGGCCTTTCTGCAGGGTCACCCCCAAACTTTATGCCTTCCTCCTCTTCTTCAGACCTCATTTTTGCTGGCTTTAGAACTGCTAATCAGTGCTAAAGTGCATATGCTCTCTCCTTAAAAACATGGTGGCATTGGCTCATACCCAATTGGCTTATTTAATTTACTTGTAAGTCCCTAGTCAAGGGCACTACATGTGCCCAGGGCCTGTAAATTAAATGCTGCCAGTGGGCTGCAGCACTGGTTGTGCCACCCACATAAGTAGCCCCCTAACCATGTCTCAGGCCTGCCACTGCAGTACCTGTGTGTGCAGTTTCACTGCCACTTCGACTTGGCATTTAAAAGTAATTGCCAAACCTTAAACTCCCCTTTTTCCTACATATACGTCACCCCTAAGGTAGGCCCTAGGTAGCCCATAGGACAGGGTGCTATGTAGGTGTAGGTAGGTTTAGTATCCTAAATTAGTTTTACACTGCTGTGAGGCCTGTTCCTTTCATAGGAAAGCACTAGGGCTACCCTCATACTGTGAGTGGTAGATCCTGATCTGAAAGGAGTAGCCAGGTCATATTTAGTATGGCCAGAATGGTGATACAAAATCCTGCTTAATGGTGAAGTTGGATTTTATATTACTATTTTAGCAATGCTACGTTTTAGAAAGTGAGCATTTCTCTATACTCAAATCCTTCTGTGTCTTCCAATCCATGTCTGGCTAGGTTTAGTTGACAGCTCCCTTGTGCATTCACTCAGACAACCCCAAACACACGATGCTCAGTCATACTTTCATACATCTGCATATTGAATGGGTCTTCCTGGGGTGGGAGGGTGGAGGGCCTGGCATGTCAAAGAACAGTAGCCTGCCCTCACACAAAGGACTGCCACACCCCCTACTGGGACCCTGGCAGACAGGATGAAACTGAAAGGGGACGTTGTGCACTAAGCCACTCTGAAATCTCCCCCACTTCAAAAGCACATTTTGGTATTTAAGCAGGGTCTCTGACCCTACCAACAGACACTTATGAGGTAGACACGTCTACTTCACATGCACTTCCTGAACAAGAAAACCTGAACCAGAACCTACAACATTTCAAGAACTACTGCCTGGCTGCCCAAAGGACTCACCTGACTGCTTTTCTGAAAAGGAATGCTGCCCTGATGCTCTCTGGCTGTGCTGAGAAGTGCGCTCAAAGGGCTTGGATAGAGCTTGCCTCCTGTTCCCTAAAGTCTCAGGACAAAAAAAAGACTATTCCTGCAAAAGAACTCCTTGTGAGGCGTAATTCTATGCACAGCCTGCAAGAAAACGCTCAGCCTGCATTGCAATGAGAAAATCACTGCAAGCTGACCCAGAACAAAGCAGCACCACTTCGCAAGGAGAAGATCAACACAGCGCCAGTGTTATGAGCAGAAATTCGACACACGGCCCACTGGATCGATGTAAAGCCAAGCCGGAATGACGCAGCCCGACTTCCTGATAGGAATTGACACAGTGCCTGCCGTGCAGTAGAAATATCTGAACATCGCCCACCAGATTGATTCAGCCCCTGTGACTTCATCCTGCAAGCGTCTGATTTCAATGCATTGTCCCCGGGGTGTCCGAAAACCCCGCAACCCAAAGAGGATCCAAGTCTGCGTGCCAGAAATCGATGCAAATTCAAAATAAACACATGGTCTGCGTGCGGCCAGAGAAAGATACGCACACCTCCCCGTTTTCCACGCATCTCCTCCTCTGCGGTCCCTTGCAGAGAATTTCAATGCAAACCAGGTACTTCAGGCTTGCAAGAGACATTTGTTGCTTTTAAAAGACTAAAGACACTTTATATAATTTTTACAGTGATATTTCAACGTATACTTATTGCATCTTGACTGTTTCGACCTGCATCTTATCATATAAATATTATATTTTTCTAAACACTGTGTGGTGTATTTTTGTGGTTTCCTACTGTGTTATTGCATGATTTATTGCACAAATACTTTATACATTACCTTCTAAGTTAAGCCTGACTACCAGAGAGTGGGCACAGGATAATTTGGATTGTGTGTGACTTACCCTGACTAGAGTGAGGGTCCTTGCTTGGACAGGGGGTAACCTGACTGCCAACAAAAGACCCCATTTCTAACAGGGTGGTATTGAAATAATTTATGGTTCACCACACATCTTACCGGGTCAAAAGGTTCGTCGACATGGATAGTAAGACTCCAATCATTAAAGGGATAAGGTTAATGGGCATTATTATTCATAAGTATGCAATGATAAAGTGTACATATTGAACTGTGGATAATGTATGGTACAATGTTTCACATACACATTGCATTTAGCATGACACTCATCACTATAAAACTAAATTAGCTAATAAAAATCCTAACAATATTTTAAAAGCTACTTACAGTGAGCTGCACCTCCCCGGCTAGAGCCATGTAGATTGGAGAGGACTGGTTCTGAAGGTCTGGGGTGTACTGGATTCCTGTGAGGCGACACTGCAGCGGGAGAACAATAATAGTGGACAGTACTGGAGGGACAGGGGTGCTTGAAGCCAGATTTAATTCAGTGTTTGGCCTTGGTGGTGAGTCGCTGGTATTGGCCAGTAGAGTGATGTTAAGAGTAAGATCTTTGTCATGAAGAGGATTGTCCATTTTAGTACTCCATCCTGCTACATTAGTAAATATCTTGCTAACAGACACATGTGGTGCAAAAAAGGCCTCAGTGACTGAAGATCTTGGCAGGAGTGCTGTAGAGATAACCTGTGTACTTGCAGAGTGTGAGTGCCTTGAGGTATTCTCTCGACTGAAGTGTTCTTGGTGAGCACTTAACTTCTCCCTCGTTGACCTTCTGAAATGGGTAGGTCTTGAAGGGCTCAAGCTTGCATTAAGTAGCCTGTGGGTGCTTGTTGTTGGTATTAGTAATGAGGATTTAACACTACTTTGACTTGACTGAAGCACAGTTGAGTCTGGCTGAAGAAATGGCAAGGTTGCAGGGCTCTGTATGCTGGAGTAGGCTACGGTAGATGTTGGATGCTGGGGGATGGGTACAGTGCTGTGGCTGGAGGTAGCCAGTGCAGTGTTGTTGAAAGCAATTTTGTCTAAGAGGAAATCAAGGTCATCACTCACACTTACCGGGCTGTGCAATAAAGTTGACCCTATAGAGTCATAAGGAGTTGTCTGTTCAGAACTAGTGGAAACATTTTCAGTAGGTGTGTTGTAGAAAGATGCCACACTGGTAAACGTGAGAGAATTTTTCTGATGGAAATTTGTGGAATCATTGGTTTTATAAGTGCCGTAAGGAACAGTCCAAATTGTGTTATCCAGAGCAGTGGTATTCTGGAAAGCAGAGAACTTATTTCCCATAGCTGTGCTGTGAGGGGCAGTCACAACATTATTGCTTGTGTTCTGCATGGACATCTCCCTTATAGAGCTGTGAGGGGTTGTCCTTTGACTGCCTGCAATGC
Source organism: Pleurodeles waltl (assembly GCF_031143425.1). Taxonomy (NCBI): domain Eukaryota; kingdom Metazoa; phylum Chordata; class Amphibia; order Caudata; family Salamandridae; genus Pleurodeles; species Pleurodeles waltl. The sequence goes on along the minus strand of NC_090440.1, from coordinate 191,585,010 downwards.
TGTGAGGAGAGCTAGTGGTCACTTTGGAGGCAGACCTAGCAACAATGGATGTAGAGGCAATCATTGCATTAGGAAACAGCGATCCAGTGGGAACATGTGTGCTTAGAGTTGCTCCAGAAGCAGTACTCGCAGTGTATAACCCATCATGTGACTGATAATCAGAAAGAGTTTTAATTCTGTGCCCATGCGTTGTATTCAGGCTCTCGTTAAAATTGAATGTGCCAGCGGGTGACATTCGTAGAGCTGAAGCAGAATTTGAGGGGGTAGAAAAAACACTCTTTGTGGCTTGAGTGGTGAAAGTGGACTTAGTTACTGGACTATGTGATTCATAGGCTTTAATTTCACTTGAGTTTGCAAAAAGGCTTAGGTTACTCGCCTGTGATGGGCTTGCTTGAATGGAAGAAGGAGATGGCACTGTGAAGTAGCTCAAACTTGTAGGCATAGTTGTAGCCTCATTACTGGGGTTCAGGGAGGAATGTTTTTGTATGCCACCAGGCAAATAAGAGGATGCAGAAATACTACTTCTAGACTGTTCAAAGACAGAGTTATAGGTGAATCCACTACCATAATGAAACTTACTACCAACAGAAGTGTAGATTGGTGCAGTAGAACCATATGTTATTGGCACTGTTGTAAGACTAGACTTCCATGTAGAGGGTTCGACAAAGAGTTTAACTCTGCCGGCTTTGGTTGATTCGGTACTAGTTAGATAGTTAGGTGCAGTAGATAGTTTGGACTCTTTTACAAATGAAGCCCGGCTCCACGCTTCAGAAAATGGAGAGGAAAATGAAACTGAAGTCAGAGTGACAGCATCCGTATGAGCGGGTGATAGGCTGTATGCTGTCCGCACCTCATGTGGTGTAGAATGCGAGAACTTCACAGCATCCCTCTGCTTGGAATGAAATAAATTGAACGTGTTCATTCTTGTGAGGCCAGTAAGTGTGTCCCTTGTTGACAGGCCAATTTTGGCATCATCTGGGGTAACATAGGAACTGAGGGTTGGGTCCACAAAAGAAGCTCTAGCAGACACAAGGCCATTAGTTGAGGCTGCTGCCTTTGTCAGCGGTCTTCTAACAAAACTTCCATCAAGACTTGTCACCCATTTAAGGGAGCTAAAACTTGAAGAATCTGGTTTAGTGTGTGCAAAAGAGCTTCCATGAGAACTGGCTGTGTCGAAGGAAGCAGACACAGGCCTTGGTGAATTAGAAAAAAGACAACTATGGCACTTGGAAGTTGATGCCCTTTTGGTACTGAAAAAAGACTCAGAGGAAAGTAAACTTAAATATTGTGTAGGTAATGTCCTTTTGATTCGATTGTTTTTCACAGTGGCTGGAACAGATTCTGGATTTGAAAAAAAAGGAATCACTCGGGAAGTATCAGACTTAGTCCTCCGAGTTGACAGAATAGGTGGAGTGTGTTCTTCTTTGTGCTGAACTGTATCGGAGGTTTTAATTGTGGAATTACTAATTGAAACAGACGTGAACCTCCTGTTAACAGCTTGCGTTGCTACAGATTCAAGTGGCAGTGGATAAAGTTCAGTCTTCACTCGGTCATGAATGGGACTCAAAGAGATTTTAGAGCCTAGAAAAATAGGTTCAATAGTTTCAGTATGTATGGCACTTGACATCTCCGGTAAAGAGGGTGGCGTGCCTTCTGATGCACGAGAGCTACTGAGCTTTGCAGTGAGAATAGAGTCATACTTGTTTGGAGTTCCTGCGCTCGAGTAAAATGAGCTTGTGGTAAGTGACACAGCCAAACCTGCTGGGACACTAGGGACTTGTTTAACTGGGGCCAATGCAGTTACAGTGGTATTAAACCTTTGTTGTGAATTGTGTGGCACATTTCTATGTGGTGAGTAAAACATGGATGTAGCAGAATGATCCCCAAATTGATTTAAGGCTGACACACCAAGGTCTAGCACAGAGCGGGTTGTTTTCAAAGTTACGGTCAGGCTTCTAAGTGTGGTTCTACCAGGCCTAAAGTTAAGAGTACCAGCACTGGGTCTACTGGTTACCAAGTAAAGAGGATAACTTTTTTGGCCAATCGCCCTGTCAGTGTGTTCCTCCCCAGATGCTTCACTGATGGAAGAACTAGTAAAAGGGGGTATTCTTCGTTCTGCTGTTTCAGTTCTTCCTACAGTAGAGGGACGCATGGGATGATTTTTGCCTGCTGCACTAGTTAAAACCTGAAGTGAAGTTGGTAGATCTGAAAAACCTAAATATGGCCCGGTCTTGTTAGGAGATTGCAAACTACTAGGTAGACTTTTAGAGTTTGCCAAGTTAGGCAAGTTATTTGTAGTAGGTGCAGTTCCGTTACTGTCAGAAGCATTGCTTTTCACTGTGACAGGCCTTATGAGAGTTGAGCCAAATGATGGGCCAGGCTGGTTATATTTAAAGCCATGGACAGAGGTGCTATGTGAATCAGTAAGAGAATCTAATTGGGTGGCTTCAGTCATGACACCTACTTCTAGTTTAGAGTGTTGTGGTGGGAGAAGTCCTGAGCTTCCAACATTTGCATTAATTAGTGTATCAGTAGTTACAGCCAGGGATGGTGGTATTGGGCTAATGGCTGGGCTATGAATAGATACCCTGAGCTTGTCAGTGGAATTAACCTTACTAGACAATACATTTGCATTTGGTAAGTGATCATTGTTTAAAGAACCTCCTGAGAGGAGCAATCTGTCTAGCGTGATTGCATGTTCAAAAGGAGCGGCAGTAGTTTCAGTGCCTACTTGAGTGACTGAGGATTTTGTATGTATGGTCACCGGAATAATACTATAATCTGAAGCAGAAACATCAAAAGAGGAGTTGGGTTCACTGACAGATGCCATTGGCAAGGGCAACACCTTAGGAATGCCAGGACGTGTGTGGTTCATTGTGCCAGTCACTGATGAATACAAAAGAGGGGCAGTAGATCTCAAGTGCACAGGCTTGCTCTCAATGTATCTGGTTCTTAGAACAACAAATCTTTCGGAAACCTGTGGAAACAACATCTTTGAGGTTGTGCTTGGCACCAGGGTAACTGCTTTTAAGTTTTCCCCTCCAGTCTCAGTGAGGGTCAGAGGTTTAACCAGCCCTGGCAGTGCTCTACTTCCAGCTTCCGGTCCAAAATCAGGACTCCCTAAATTGTCCTTTGCAGTTGTTTCATTTCTAAAGGTTGGGTCTAGATGAGCTGACTGGTTGAGGTTTATTGTTGACTCCACATTCCTGACTGAAGATCCAAGCAAATTCTGAAAACTCTCATCCCAGTTATCAAAATTGAAACTATTTGCAATATCAAGCCTATCTGAAACACCAGAGATCTTTTTCTCATCAACAATTGAAGACTGTGCAGGTAGTCTTTCTCCAACCCCAAAAAGATGATTAACCCAGTCCATTACATTCCTGTGCCTCACTGCCTTGTTTTGAGCAAGTGATGCCTTGAGCGGAGAAGATGCAGAATGAGACCTTTTTGATCGTGACTTCTTGCAGCGAGCAGGGTGCTTACTGACAGCTTTGGCGGCTTCCTTCATTTGCTGGCCGGTCTTGCGCAAAGAAGCCAGATGTACTGAATGGTGAGACAAAAGGGACAATACATAGTGAGATTTTTCACAACTAACACACAAGGATCGCCAAGGCTTCTTGAAGTGTATGTTGCTCAAATTCATTTTTGGGGATCTTTTCTGAAGCACAAGTCCATAAAGCTTAGAAGTTTCTGATTTTGTTTTAACTGGAGAATTGCGACAAAAGAGTGGGAATGACTGTAAACACAGTGAAGAGGTTGAAGGCACACCACCCAAAATAGTCCACCAAGAATGATAGGTTGGTGCAGGAGGTTCTTTTATATTAAGTGCAAATGAGCTGCCAAGGCAGCAGACAAAGATCAGAAGAACATTAAAGCGAGGTTTCCAGGCAGAACACACAAAGTAGGCACCCAAGTCTGAATGAAGCCGCCTTATGATCAGAGCTGGGGACCGTTTCTCTATGGTGCCAGCAGTGATTCTTTCAGTGTCTCCAAACTGGCACATCACAGCAGAATCCATTTTGCTGATCAGCTGGGAACAAAGCAAAATCAGATAGAGCTTATTAACGGATGGTTAGAAAAATACTTGCAGATTATCTTCACAGAACGCAGTAATTACTAAATTAGCACATATTTCTTGGGGTGACTTGTACAGATAGTCACCAGTATACACTCCCCCACGGTTCATACGGTAGCCTATTTGCAGGCCAGAGAACCAGACCATCTCTTGTCCAGCAAACTCTTAAAACTAGGGTGTGACATGGTCTCTATGCAAACACACTAGTTCCTCGCCTTTTTTTCTCTTTTGCATCCAGTCCTTTACCTTAGCCATATTTCTCCATCTGTACTTAGGACAGAAGTGTGGTTTGTCCAGTTTCTTTTAAAAGAAGAACTAACGACTACAGGTAAGAGTCACTACAGGGAGTAACTTGTAGTTACTAGTATACTCCACCCCCCCCTTCAAGGCTCATGGGTAGAATCAGCTCAAATCTGCAGAGAACTATCACCATCTGCTAAAATGTTTTCATATTTCTGTGTGATAAAGGCACTCTACAAAACCAACTATGAAAGACAATTAGCTCTTTATAGACTAATGCTCCAGCTAATGAGCAAAATGCATCAAACTGTAATCACTGTACTTAATTTTCAATGTTCCTGAATTGGTAAAACACAAGCAGATGAACGGTAGGGTATCTGCCTCGCTCATGCGCATTCCCCTCAGCTAGCCTTTATGAGTCTTTGTGTGGAGGTTCCATCTTCCTTTTCATAACCTTTGTGTCCTAATGCTTGAATATTTGCATCACCCTATCCCTTTCCTGCGCCTCTTTGCATGTGGTTTCTACATTCAGTTGTAGGAAAGGGTACTCACTGAGTGAATGAGGTATTTGGGTTGTGTACCTTGCTGCAATGACCCACTGTGCAGGTGCCCACTGCTCAGCCTAGCTTGCAAACGAGTTGAACGGCTATTAAAACTAGCATTTGCAAACCAATATGTCTTGCCTACGTGAGAGCTATTAGCTTTGTCAATGTCTTTTAGCCATGCTGCTCAGCATGGCTAATAGTTAGTGGCAAGGAGTAGAGTGGCATATAACAGAGTGGTGTAGAACAGCGTGTCAGAGTGACGCAGAAGAGAGTGGCGTAGAATGGTGTAGAGTGAGTGGCATTGTGGGGAGCGGCATAGAGTAGTGTTAACTGAATTTTTACTAAGGAATATTCAAGTATTCGGAGTGTTGAATTTGCATAGAAAATGAGGTAACTTAGAGAAATAATGCATGCATTTGACATTGCGCCTACTTGAGTGGCCACCAATGTTCACGAAGTGTACTTATTAATAGCTCATTAATGTAAAATGTTAAACAAATGTTTTGATTAATGTAGTAGTATGTCATATTGAAGGTTATGGTATGTATTTGCTTTATTAATCATAGGCCTTAACTTTGGTGAGGTCTTAGGCCTAGTTGCACGGCCTGTCAAGCTGCATTTCTTAGGTGATTAATAAAACAGCTGCTAAGAGAGTTAATTTGTGGTTTTCCACTATACTGACCAAATGCTCGTAGCTGAAATTCTTTCTCATGAGAACTGCTTGATAGAATATGCTATACTAACTAGGGATACAATGTATAACGCAGTGTGTGAGTGAAGGCAACCTTCCCAGGAGCAGACAATGGATGCACTGACTGAAGTATAAGCTGATACAATATTGATACCTGACAAGCCCAACGACGGGAACAGGAAGTGTCAATCATCGACATGTGAACTGTGTACTGGTAAATTCTTAGATTTGGGGTTTTACTCTCATTGGACTACATGTAAACAAAAGATTATTGGACCAATGGCAACGTGGGAAGTAGTTTTAGGAAATCTAACTTAGCCAGACTGCACTGAGAGGAGAACACTACTTCCATTTTGCCATTATCTTCTTGACTGTCCCGAGAGGAGACATGCTCAACTTTCCTTAACTTTGTTGCCTAGAAGCGCCATTCTGCACGTCTGTGGCCGAGACATTTCTATTCGGAACTTTAATGCTGAATTCCGATGCCATGCTGACCGAACTGATGTCCAATGGACAAAGACTGTCACAGCTTGCTTAACCATACTGAGGCCAGGTATAAAGACAATGTTACGGATTGTTATGTTGATTTGCTTTTTTCCCTGGGTACCAACTGCTAATTTTGATAGGGCCTTAGAGGTTTTACCAAATTTGTGTTGACTAAATTGCTTCTGCATGATGTCCAAACATGCTATTTTAATCTGAGGGTTAGTTAGGGTGTGCACTAATGATGCTCGCTACATGTAATAACAGTTGATGTCTTATTTGCTGAATCTAGATGTATGCCACTTAGTTTGCAGAGTTATTCTTGCTATTGATTTGTACTGTAACCTTAGAATGTGTAGTGGTCCAAGCTTTGATTAAATTGCGATTCTTTTAGAGATTTCGTCAGCCAGTATTTTTTCTGTATGCTTACCATTTGATTTTGAGACTAAGTTATGTGACATTAGCATTGTTAATTTAGGGAAATAAACATTCTAATTTTCACATAAAGGTGTGGTTATTCATAGTTGAGAGATAATGGTGTGTGGAAATTACTGACTCCTATTTATTTTTAGGGTCATTGATTATTACTGCTATTGATTTGTATTGGCACGGGGTTACACGGTACATCGACCTACAACGTTTCCCCTTATAAATTAACCAAATAAGGTCCGACACGCTAACAGAGATGGCAGCAGAGTTTGATGGTTTGTCTCCTTAAGAGCCCATCATAAAGGCCCGGTACATTGTTTGTCTCCTTACGAGACCATCATAAAAGTATTTGGCCCCAGAGATAGTAAGCGAGGAATAACAGGTTTTCCCAGGGATGGTAATGGAGTAAGTGTTAGTCTCCTACAAAGATTTAAGTAATCCACAGATTTAGTGAGAGGAATTGGTGAAAGTCTGGATTTTTTTCAGATTCAGTGGTAAAAACAGGAGAGAAAATGTCCCCCAAAGTACTTATGATGACTTTCCCAAAACATTGGAGCTTGCCAATGATTGTTTGAAAATGTTACCGGCGTTCTAATGTCTGCGTGAATGAAGTAGGTTACGTGCTTGCACAGCTGATGCAAATCGCAGGTGAATTGTGATGTTTGTGAGAGTTTGTGTACTCCAAATGAAGTTGTAGAATGAGTGTGCAAACTCCTAAGTGTGCGAGTAGGGAAGTCAAACTTCACGTGTGTTGCACTTTGTGTACCAACAACACGTGGACAAGTTTGAGCACAGACGCTGCGTGGTCTAAGACTCAGGAGTATATTGAAAAGTGTATGAGACACTTGGTTTGTGTTGTAATTTGTCTGGTTTAATAGGTCAATCAGGCGTGGTTGACAAGTCGGAGAATGAGTCAAAGTGGTTGAAAGAATTTTTCAACTGAGATCTGGCAAGTCCTATGTGCACCAGGACAGACCCACCGATCAGTTGAATGAAATTTGTGGGTCGAATTTTGCTTGCGAATTAGGGAAACTGAGAAAGAAGGAGTGGCTGCTAGAGCAAAACGCCGTCAGTGAAAAATCTGTAAGGTTTCTGATGTGATTGTGTTACCTGTCATAATACATTTTTCCTGGTCCCTGGACAAGGAAAGTTAGAGTAGATAAAATCTTGTTGCTTTTTGGGGAACATTTTATCCTCTTCCCTCAATGAAGACCACATGCGTAATAACGCTACTAAAGGCTCTATCTCAAGCACAAGGTTTAGTATCCTTTTTTAATGCAGTTGACCGGCATCATTTTCGCCACTAACTGCTTATCAAACAAAGATCCTGGCCACCCTCTTGTACGCTTTGGAATGTACAGAAATTTCTAAATGGAATTTTCATTACAGGCTAGAAGGGCAGATTCTAAGATGCCTAGCCTGTTGCAACAACTCAGCCTCTGTGGCGGCTCTCAGGATTGAATTTGGTATTAAGAACACTTTTGTTCTGGGTCTAGCGGCGATAGTCTGGAGGACTTGTAGCCTTGTTCATAGTAGGGAATTCACTCTAAGAAATGTAGCTTAAATAGAATCCTTTGGCAGATTAAAAGAAAAATCTACGTTTTTCAGAAACTACAATCTGGCTATGCAATTGTTGGAGCTTGATCCGGGCCCGATTCCATCATTGTCGCCTCTTGTTTTGAAAACATTTTTGAAAGAAGTGATGTGGTCCAAAAGCTTCTCTTTGGACTTAGGTGTCTGTAGTCCAAAGAGGAGACTGGTAATGCTTACTAAAACATCTAAATGGGATGGATCCAATAATAACTGATCTTTGTCAATTGGGTATACAGAACTTAAAGCATGTATTTGTCTGTCCGGCTCTAGCACCACTTAGGAAAAAATGGTTAAAACCACTATCTGTATTTTAATATTTGTTCTGCTGGAGAGGCCTTGGAAGCTGTTTTTAATCCTCCAAATGAATTATTTTGTTTTAGGATTTTTAAATTCTTCCAGTCCTTCTTAAATATTTGAGTTTGTGTATTGGTGGTAACTTAATATAACTGAGCGATCCATTAAGGCAGCTCTGAGAATTACTTTGTTATCCCGTGCACCAAGGGAGTGGAGCTCCTTTCTATTTCCATTCTATTGTATGGTAGCGCATGATAATATCTTGTAATGCAGTCCTGATGTGCGGCGGGTTGGCTCTTTGGGGATTTAAAAGGTCACCTTACATTCTGGAAGGTAAACATACACTTCACAACAGTTTTTTTTTTTTTTTTTGAAAATATTAATGTCTGCTAGGGCTTTTTACAAGTGTGGTCTCTTTCATGGTACTGACTTACACTGTCTGATGCACTTTAGGGTTTTTTCCGTATAGAGCTAATGGGGTTGAGTTTTACTGCATGTAGAAGCTAATTCCTCACTTTAAACCTGTTATACTGGTACATATTTTATTTTGCTCATTGTGATAAATTTTGATATTTATTGTCTGAGGGGTATTACTGTGTTTGCATAATTAATATTTCATTCTTATTCAGGAAATGTTATTCTTAATGTTTTATGTCACATTGTATTTGGTATGCATGTGGACCTCTTAGGAGTTCCATTCATTAAATAAACTTGAAACTACCTGTAGTAAACGGACAAATTGGGTTTTGATTTTGTTTAGTGCTCGCAATAATTTTGCATTAGTCTAGTGTGAATCTGAGTTTTGGGAGGACAAGCCACCAGACTGTCAGCCACAGTATGTGAGTGTGACGTCATTGGAGCCGCGCTGGGATAGGTTGGTTAGGGAGAAAGGTTGCGCACAAATTGGCAGACAACCATGAAGCGCTATTTGCTGAGAAGGTGGTAAAGAGGATTCTGGGATTAAAAGTCACTTCCTGATTTGATTTAGAACAAAGGTAACAGAATTTTGTTTTAATGCTTTAAAGGGTGCTTTAAGGGGAGATATGATCGTTTCGAGTATGGGGGATATTGCACCACCAGAAGGTACACCAGCTTACATTGTAATCAAAGAAAAGGGTGCTGTGCCATGTCTTTGGCTGAAACAATGGTGCAAAGTGACGGCGAAACATGGGAGTTTAGCGTTTTCTGCCCACTGAACACTTAATTTAAAATGCTTAGAGAATCTGAAGAGGGTGCGGTATGATATGAAACCTCCTCCAAGACCAGCACAGTTCGAGGCATTAGCAATCTGGGAATTAGTAGCCAGACAGCAACAGAAGTTTGAGAGGAGAATGAGAAAAGCAGAGAAAACACTAGAGGAGGCTAGATGGGACAGTGTGCAGAGGGTTTGGAGGACTGAGACTTTACAGTGGATTAAGCTGTTTCCTGCAATTACAGAGTACTGCGAGAGATAAGGAAGGAAAGCCACCAGAAAAATAAATAGAAGCCCTTCTGAGAGTAGGGAGTGGAGATCAAAGGGGTCTAGGAGATATTTTACACTTGAGGAAGAGTGAGACGAAGAATGTTTTACAGTTATTGAGAAATCATCCCCCACCATATGCAGCACAAGATTGGTCAGACCACTAGTGTAAACTCTTCAGCACCAACACAGGTTAACGACTCCAGTACAGGTTAATCCTAGCATAACAGAGCCCAGTGCAGATCAGTCTTAATCTGCCTGCTACACCTGGAGCACAAAATCAGATGCCACAGCCAAAGCCTGAGAATTTACCCATTGTGGAAACTTCTACAAACCTGATAGTGCCAACAGGACAGGTTTTCCCGAAACGGACATTGGTTCAGACAGAACCAACTCCACTTTTACTGCCTCAAGTACAGACACAAGCAATGCCAAAGTACACTCCGATAACAGGGACTCAGACAGATATGTCTATACTGATGAGCCAAAATACAGGAATTATGCACCCACAGAACCTATATGTTAGACCAAGCCCAGATGCTGTGTCTGTACCTGTCACCATTGGCCCAATTGTACCTTTGTTTGCACAAGAGAATAACAGTACAAGTGGACATGGAGTTGTGAATCAGAATTCAATGAGGGGAGGACTCAATAAGACTACCTGAATAGTCTTCTGTGGGATAGACCTTAGATGGAACAAGATTATTGTACCTTAGTCCATTCGGAGTTCCTCCAGATACTGTAATAGGGTAGAACGTTAATCACAGCCTGAAATTACTGACACCGTGGTCTCCAAATGTAGTCATACAACCGTTGAACAATAGTCAGTCTAACAACATTTTGCTGCAAGGTTTGACTGCCCAACAATTGACTGAATGGTTAGACAAGCTGAATACACCGCAGAGTGCTCCTAGGGGAGAGGAGCACTTGAACTATACAAGACTTGGAATGGAAGCGGGTGATCTCATTGAAGGAACTATGGGTGTGAACAGCGTCAAGTCCTACACTCAAGCAGAACGGAGGTATCTGTGCCCGAAAATCATGAGGAAAGTGAGCAATGTGCATCAAAAGTTAGCAGATTTGGCAGAGAAGTACAGCATGGAAATAGAGTAAACAAACATTTGAAAAGGATTTACAGGTTAAATTTTTACACAAGATTTTGAACACATGAGATCTGTAGAAATGAAAGCACATCTTACGGAGTTACTCCAAAGTGTCCAGACATAGGAGCATTAGATGAGGCGGAAGGCAGATGGGTAAAGAAGAGAGATAAAAGAAAATGATTCTGCGGATCTCACTACAAATGTGCAGTAGGCGAAGGATCTGGTGAAAATGTTACGAATGAGAGAAATTCCAGGAGGGAATTTTGTTCATGTCCTCTGGACTAGAAGTGACCTTCTGTCCTTTACACATGATAATCCCAGGCTGAGAGAGAAACCAGTAGAATGGTACCTACATACAGACAGGTTTGTGAAGCTTGCAAAATGCTTGAGGGAAGACTTGAACACTAGTAGACATAGTGGTTCCAGCTGATTTGTGGATAGAGTGTTAGAGGTGGCCGACCAAACAACCAGAGAGGGATCAGACAACAGGTGCACCATCTCCTGAGGTAATGCAGTATTAGTACAAAGTGAATGAGTTTTTTAAAATGAGAATTTTGCCCAAAAACATTGAATGGCAGAGAATAGGCAGGCAGCTCAGGAAGCGAAAGAGTCAATACTTGAGTATGAGAGATTGTTGCAGGCGTTTATGCATTACAGTGGTACAGAGACAATTGAGCCGAAAGACATGATTCATTTTGTGTTTAGATTTGTGGAAGGTTTGAGACCTGATATCAGCCAGATGATTAAGAGTCATTTGATTTGCTGGCAAGCAAAGCCGATTGATGCGGTATTGCAGTGTACCAAGTACTGTAGTGATGAGATTGAGTTGAAACAGAGAAAGTTGAAAGAAAAGGCTATTGTGATGCAGATTAAAAAGCAGCACAAACAGGGAATTTTCTGCAGCAGGGAAATGTGCTATTTCAAAATCAGATGAGAGGTAGGGGTCGCGGAGGACCTGGAAATGGAAACATTGGAAGCGGGCCTGTCATATGATGGTGCAAGAAGGTGTTGTTCAGCAAACAAGTGACATCAATTAGTTCCAAAATATGAGAGGACCAAGAATGAGAGGTCATAATCCAAATTTTCATAACCATGTGAATCAAATGCAAAATTTTCAACCCATGCAACATGTGCAAATGGCACGGGTGCAAATGGCACAGCTGCAGCCAAAGCAACAGCAGGTTCAAATGGTACCTTGACGGCAAATTCAAATACCTCAAGCCCCAATGGAACAGCAGCAGGCGATGCTTTCTCAACAGGTCAGAAGTTTAACCAGAGTAATAACAGTACACCAAATCCAGAATAAAATAAACAGATTGGGTGAGCGATAGTTCGGATGAAGAGGAATGTGTGCCTGCAGCTTCTTTAGAAGTAGATCAGAAAGGCCCATATGAGAAGGGAAAGGTAATGAGTCACAGTTTCATTCTTGGTTGACAAAGGAGCTACACGCTCTACAGTGAGAACTGTGGAAGTTCCAAACCTGACACTTTCAGGAAAGAGTCCAGATTGTCGGACTAGAGAATCTGTATTTGACTAATCCAATCACAGAACTGTGTCAGGTTAAAATCGGCAACTTTGAAGGATTACACAAATTCATAGGCTGTGATTCAAGCCCAGTATCCCTATTGGGAAGAGACTTGCTGTGTAAAACAAGATGCTTGACTACTAGCTCAAATGATGGAATCGAGATACAGACTAACAGTGATGAGGAGGACCCAGCTCCAGAGACAGTGGAAGGTAATAAATGAGGAGTACCTCCTGATTCGTTTTTCAGTGTTCACAGTAAAGGATCTGCCTCCTGACTTACAAGGAACAGTCAAAAAGAGAGAGAGTGGGATCTGACAGGGAAAGAGATTGGCCTGATAAGGAGTTAAGTCAGTTAAAGTTCAGATAAAGCCAAATGCAATCTTTCCCCAGATTTCTCAATACCACACACCACAGGATATCCTTGTGAAGGTTGCTCACATAATTGAAGAATTTGTAAACCAAGAGGTCTTGAAAGAAGTGTTGAGCAGCCCATGTAATTCACCAATAATGGGATTAAAAAAAACCTTGTGCGAAGGTTTGATTTGTCCAGGATCTGAGAAAAATAAATGACATTGTGATCAAGTGCTGTCCCATAGTGCTAAACCCAGTTGTAAAGGTTTCAGATTCCATGGGATGCTGAATGGTTCACCATCATAGACTTCTCACAAGCCACCTCTCTGTGCCTCTTCATGAGGCTAGTAAATTTCTCTTTTGTTTCACATTTTTGGATCGAGTTTACTGTTGGTGTAGAATTCCTCAAGGGATTTCAGAGTCCTCTTCCATATTCAATCAGAACTTGAAGAAAAACCTGGAGTCTTTGGAAATGCCTTTCCAATCGACATTGGTTCAGTACATTGATGATTTGTTGATTGCATCCAAAATGAAGGAAGAGTGCAAGTATGACAATTGCCTTATTGAACCATTTGGGAAAGAATGGTCATAAAGTGTCCCCACTTAAATTACAATACTGTCAGAAAGAAGTGAAATATTTGGGTCACCAGATTGAGAAGGGAATAAGAAAGATATCCAGAGAAAGGGTTATAGCCATATTGTAGATGAATCCACCAGCCACACAGATTTGAGGATATTTTTGAGGATGGTAGGCTCCTGTCACCAGTGGATTCCCAACTTTTCGGTAATTTCAAAGCCATTGCAGAAGCTGACTCACGAAGTCACTGATCCCTTCGTGTTAGACCAGGCTTGTATGAAAGGCTTTTCTGAATTGAGAGAGAGTTTGTGCAAAGCTCCGGCTTCAGGAATGCCTGCCTACACTAAGTGCTTCACGTTTTGTCATGAGCGTGATGCATGTTCTATGTCTTGACCTGTCTTTACTCAGGTCCATGGAGGTGTAAACTGTCCCGTAGCATATTCTTCAGCTACTTTGGACCCAGTTGCAGCAGCTTTACCAGGGTGTTTGCGTGCAGTTTCAGCAGTTGGACAGAGTCTTGCACAGTGTGAAGGCATTGTGATGGGACATACCCTGACTATTATGGTCTCTCACTCCATTGAAGTTTTACTTGGCAGGACCAAAATTCAGTACTTGACAGCTGCCAGATTGACTCGCCATGAAACAAGCATCTTATAGTCACCATATGGGTCATTGAAATGACGTACAGTGCTTAACCCAGCAACCCTATTTCCGAATGAAAATGTTGAAATTGAAAAATTTAAAGACATTGAGCATGATTGTCTTGAAATAACTGATCTGTGCACAAAACAGAGACCTGATATCAGAGACACTTGATTGGAAGAAAATTACCAAATTCTCTTTGTTGATTGTTCCTGCAGTACTGAGAGCAGGATGTGCTGAGCGCACAATTTCTGGTATACTTGAAGCGTCCTAGCTTCGAGGAGTATACTCTGCACAAGTAGTGGAACTGGTAGCCTTTACTAGAGCGTGCCAGGTTTCTGCACAGTTTAAAGTTACCATATATACGAATAGCCAGAATGGATTTTGAATAGTCCATGATTTTGGCCAGTTGTGGTCAGAGGTTTCCTCATCTGGTTCACCAGTAAGAAATGAGAAAACAAGAGTTGTTGCAAGCTATCCAAATGCCTTAAAAGATTGCTGTGGTGAAATGCAGTGCACACCTGAAATCACAAAATTGTGTCAATGGGAAATGGATATGCGGATCAAGCTGCAAAGTTTTGCATATTGAACTGTATATCATTGAAGTATACGTGGGAATTATTACCTGAAGATGAGGAGACATGGACAATTCATGCATTGCATGTTATAGATAACACTGGAAGAACTGAGAACACTGCAGAATAATGTTGACAGGGAGGAAAAACGATCATGGGCCAAGATGAAGTGTGTACAGCAACAGGATGAACTGTGGGTTTCGTGAAGAGGGTCAATTGGTTTTGCCGAACAGTTTGTTGTCTCAAATGGCTAGGTATTAGCATGGTCAGGCACATGTTGGGAGGGATGCCATGGTTAGACTATTCAAGCAAAACTGGTTCAATCCTAGATTTAGACAAGTTGCTGAAGCAGTTCACCATTGTTGCATCATTTGTAAACAAATGAACATGAGAAAAGGGACAGTGGTCAATTTGAGTCATACTGAAAGAGCAAGAGATCCATTCAGCAGAATGCAAATGGTTTTTATTTAGATGCCTGTGTGTGGAGGATTGAGATATACATTGGTGATTGTCTGCATCTTTAGTCACTGGATTGAAGCTTATCTTACACGAAGAAATGACAGCCTCATAGTAGCAAAATTACTTCTTAGGGAACTGATACACGTTTTGGGTTTCTGATCTCTTTAGATTCGGATAGAGGAAGTCACTTCAACAATGAAGTAGTTAAATTACTATGTGCAACCTTAAACATTGAGCAGAAGTTTCATTGTAGTTACCGCCCTGAAGCATCAGGGCCTGTGGAACAG
The DNA here is from genome assembly GCF_031143425.1 of Pleurodeles waltl. Classification (NCBI taxonomy): domain Eukaryota; kingdom Metazoa; phylum Chordata; class Amphibia; order Caudata; family Salamandridae; genus Pleurodeles; species Pleurodeles waltl. The sequence goes on along the minus strand of NC_090440.1, from coordinate 191,569,677 downwards.
ATGAATGGTACCTTGAAGTCAAGAATGGCGAAAATGTGTGTGTGTGTCCACGAATCTGAAACGGCCTGACGCACTACTGTTAGTTCTGATGACAATGAGAAACACCCGACAGGAAGAAAGGATTGTCAACATGAGATCCTCACAGGCAAAGCAATGAGGTTGCGGTTCCTGCAAATGGTCTTGTGAACATAACAGATATGGTGCTGGACTACTGCAAGGGTCTGGCTGATGTGGTTTGCTCTCTCATCAGGTGGAAGCCACCACATTGCAACCGTCTCAAGATCAAGGACACAACCTGAGAGTAGGTGACTGGGTTGTGATCCGAAAACATGTGAGGAAGACGTGTTTGGAACCTCTGTGGAAAGGCCTTTTCCAGGTAGTTCAGATCACTACCACAGCTATGAAGTGCGCTGGAGTTCCAAACGGGATCCACACAAGCCACATGAAGGAAGTAGCATGTCCTCTAAACAATGAAGAGGATTTGTTGAGAGTACCAACAATGAACAGACCAACCTCAGAGCCAGAAAGAGAAGCAAGAGGAACTGAGATTAGATCTGAGCACGCTGAGAACGGTTGTCACTTCTGTGAGAGATGAAAGAGAAGACCTACAGGAGCGTGACAGTGAGCCAATCTCAATTGAGGCAGCAGGAGAGTCTAGACAGAGGAGGGCTCTCACAGAAGGACCAGCGTACCTTCGACTTGCTATTCTTTTTCAGCTTTCGGTTGCTGTTCAATTCTCCTTCACTCAAGTTTTCTCCCCTTGTCTTATCTACTTCCTCCTCAATTGTTGTCACTGCAACTGCTTCCTTTCTCTTTGCTTGTGACTCCGGCCACTTATCTCCTTTCAGTGGACCCATGGTCAATGCTCTCAGTTTTGAATTTGAAACTACTTCTTGCTCTACAGTATTTTCTCTTGACAGACCTGCAACTGGTTCAGGAGTCAGACCACATTGGTTTTGATCCACCTCAACTCCTTCCCCCTTGGGGTCTGGCGTTTGCTTGGTTTGTCTAACAAAAATCGTCGACTTCTGGAGAGCCCTCCTCTGACTAGACACTTCTGCTGCCTCAATTGAGATTAGCTCGCTGTCAGTGCACTGGAGTTCCAAACTGGATCTATGCAAGACATGAGGGAAGTAGCATATCCTCAAAACAATGAGGAGTTGTTGAGAGTACCAACAACAAGCAATTCAACCTCCGAGCTGGAAAAAAGTGAATGGCAGAGAATTTGTCTTTTTGTTTTGTTAGAGACATTCCAGGTCAATATTTTGGTGCTTGAGGGAAATCTATGAACCGAACTGTTCAGATAAATTTGAGAAAGTACAAAGAAAAAGACTGTTTAAAGTAACTGGAAGAGACTTTGATAACCTGATTTGAGAAGATAACCCGATTTTTGAAAATGATACCAATTTTGACAAAGAGTCCTAGAGGTGAGACTGAACATTGTAAATACTGCTGAAAGAAGATTGAAGATATTGTTTTTTGATGTTTGCTGTATAGTTACTATTTTTTCTCTTCTGATTTCTGATTCTTTACAGATGAGTAACATTAGCTAGCAGGGTAGGAAGAATAGTTGCTGTAAATACATGAGTATTGGTTTGGCAATTGTGTGCCTGATATTGTGCTTGGTATTGATTGTGGGAGTGGCAGTTCTTGACAAGAGTAGAGCCAACAATACTTCAGCTTTAGAGACGACTGCACTAACAGAAATAGCGACGTTCAGGTTAGATGAGAAGTGTTAGACCCGACAGCCTTAGGGTGGTCACCCCCAACTTTTTGGTCTGCCTCCCTCCACTTTTTGACACTGTTTTTGCTGGTTTTAGGACTCGGCGCACTTTACCACTGCTAACCAGCGCTAACGTGCATATGCTCTCTCCCTTAAAACATGGTGACATTGGCTCATACCCAATTGGCATAATTAATTTACTTGTAAGTCCCTAGTGAAGTGCACTGAGTGTGCCCAGGGCCTGTAAATTGAATGCTACTAGTGGGCCTACAGCACTGATTGTGCCACCCACATAAGTAGCCCCTTAACCATGTCTCAGGCCTGCCATTGCAAGGCCTGTGTGTTTGCAGTTTCGCTGCCTGTAAGACTTGGCATTTAAAGGTAGTTGCCAAGCCTGATACTCCTCTTTTCCTACATATAAGTCACACCAAGGCAGGCCCTGGATAACCCACAGGTCAGGGTGCTATGTAGGTAAAAGGCAGGATATTTACCTGTGTGTTTTATGTGTCCTGGAAGTTGAAAACTCCTAAATTCAATTTCCACTGCTGTGAGGACTGCTCCTTTAATAGGCTAGCATTAGGGCTGCCCTCTTATACTGTTTGAGTAGTAGGCTCTGATCAGAAAGGGGTTGACAGGTGCTATTTAGTATGGCGAGAATGGCAATGCAAAACTGCAGACTGGTGAGGTTCGATTTTATATTACTATTTTAGAAATGCCACTTTTCTAAAGTGTGCATTTCTCTGCACTTTAAATCCTTCTGTGCCTTACAACAAGTCTCCAATCCACATCTGGGCTGGTCAACAGCTCCCTTGTGCATTTCACCCAGACAACCACAAACACAGGATGCTCAGTCAAACCGGCACACATCTGCATACTGAATGGGTCTTCTTGGGCTGGAAGGGTGGAGAGCCTGACACTTACATTTCAAAGGACAGTGGCCTGTACTGAAAGGGGACCTTGTGCACTTCAAAACCACTCTGTGGTAATTTTGGGTATATAAACTGGGATTCTGACCCTACCAACTTAGACACTTCCTAGGACTGATACTCTGAACCAGACCCTGTAACCTGCCAAGAGGAGCTGCCTGGCTGCCCAAAGGACTCACCTGGATTGCTTTGCTGTGAAGGACTGCTGCCTTGCTGTTGCCCTGCTGCCTCGCTGGCCTCTGGCTCTGCTGATAAGTGCTCTCCAAGTGCTTGGATTGAGCTTGCCTCCTGAAGTCTCAGGGACAAAAAGACTTCATCTCTGCAAAGGAACTCCTTGTGCGGTGAAAATCGACGCACAGCCTCCCTAGTGGTGAAAGAATCACCGCATCGCTGAACCGGAAGGAGATAGCCCGGCTCCTTGAATGGAGCTTGACGCAGCGCCAGCGTTGCAACTGGAACTTTGACACACAACCCACTGGATCAACGAATCGTCAAGCCGGTACGATGCAGCCTGACTTCCTGCTGGAGGAATCCACGCAGCAACTGCCTTGCGACAAACTGACATTGCCCACCGGATCGAAACAGCACCTGTGACTTCGTCCTGCACACCCAGGATTTCCATGCATCGTCCATGGGCATCAAAAGACCCCATATCGCAAAGCGGAATTCCTGGACGCAGGGTTGAATAAAGGCAAAGTCATTGTTGCGTGGAAAATAATCGAAACATCGTCTATGCGCGCCCAGGAATCGAGCGCACAGCCATAATTTTCCTTGCATACCCTCCTCTGCGGTCTCCCTGCGTGTAATTTTTACGCATACCAGGTACTTTGTTCTTGCAAGAAACACCTGTTGCTTTTTAAAGAGAAGACTCTTCTTATTACAAAAGTGATATTTCAACTTGTGCTTAACAAATCTTGATTGTTTTGACCTTAATTCACTCAGATAATCCTATATATTTCTAAACCTGTGTGGTGTATTTTTGTGGTGTTTTCACTATGTTATTGCATGATTTAATGCACAAATACTTTACACATTGCCTTCAAAGTTAAGCCTGACTGCTCAGTATCAAGCTACCAGAGGGTGGGCACAGGATCATTTGGATTGTGTGTGACTTACCCTAACTAGGCTTGTGGTCCCTACTTGGACAAGGGTGTATACCTCTCAACTAGAGACCCTATGTCTAATAAGAAGTATTTGCACACAGACAATACACAAGGGGAACTTTCTTCCAATGTTTTCTATCGCTTGAGTATGTTGAGACGATGGATGCGAGAAATTATGTATGTACGCAGATTCTTTTCTCAGTTCAGGAAAGCGTTACCCATCGTAGTTTGCCCCTCACATATGGGATACGTTGTAGTCGGTTACTTACAAGATTCTATGACCAGGACTACATTCAATATTTCTACTCCAATCATGACACTGTGTTTTTGTTTGGCCCCATAATTAGATACCTGAGTAGAGTTGCTAAGAACAATGAGAGTGTTAGTGAGTTTTCTTTGAACCTACATTAACTTTTGGCACGGCATATACGGACAAGAACAATTTGACATGCTTTCTTACACCACTAGAAAAGAGCTTCTTAGATCAGACAGATAGCAGGAGAAAGGCATTAAAAGAGAAGTTAGAAAAAGGTTTAGAGAAAAGGACTTTTAGAAATGATTATGCGGTTAGTGAAATAGAAACACAAAGGAAATTAGCTTTAAATGCGCAACACATAGGAAAGCTTTTTGTATATAGGCCTAAATCTAGTACTGACATTTTGTGTGAACGTAGATATGTTTTTGTTTGAGTATATGGGCATTTATGTTGAACGGCCAGGATCCAGCAATTCCTGGTATATATTACATCTGTGGACCAAATGCTTATTACAGTCTTCCAAGAGGATAGTATGGCACATGTTACCTGGGGATAGTTTTTGCAAAAATATTCCAACTTGATGACTTGAAAAGATTGCTGAAAATGACAATTACATCACATTAAACAAAAGAAAGTCTCCTTCTGGTATATCAGGAGATCTATTTAGAGCAATGATTAATTCAGTAGGAGGAGTTCTGAATTCTACAAATATTTGAAAGTTGTCTACTATTGTGGATAACATGTTGACAAATTTTTCAGAAGCCATGATCCTAATGGATACAGAAATGGCTGCAGTAAGATCTATGACTCTTCAGAACAGCCTTGGGTTAGACATTCTTTTAGCAAAAGATGACAGTTTGCCAAAAGTCTAATTCAAAGCATTGCTGCTCGTATACTCCTGATAATAGCAAAAACATTAGAAGCTTACTTACTAATCTGACTAATGAAAGCGCTGATTTGGAAGAGCTAAAAGAACCAGGTGTTTGGGAGAAAGTTCGCAAAGGATTTGTTTCAGTGGGAAATTGGCTCAGCAACATTGGGAAATGAATAATATTGAAAATAATACAAGGGATATTGATTATTGTGACTTGCATAATTGGAGCATGGGGCATATGTAAACTGTGTAGGATGATTAAATTAAAGAAAATGAAAAATGATCAGAGGAGGGAAGAAATGAAAAGGGAAAATTTATTTCAGGAAAATTTTAAGAGGCAACAAAGATTAAGAGGGATAGAAATGACAAAATGTCAGCCGAAGCAGAAAATTTATGTGGTAAGATGTAGGTGTGATGACATTTAGTCAGGAGGGATTGTTAACACTGAATTTTTACTAATGAATATTCATGTATTCCGAGTGTTGAATTTGAAAAGAAAATTAGTTATTGTAGATAGATAATGCACACATTTGAAATAGTGCCTACTTGAATGGCTGCCATGTTCACGAAGTGTACTTCTTAATAGCTTATTAACTTAAAATGTTAAGCTAATGTTTTGATTAATGAGGTAGTATGTCACATTAATAAAGCCAGTACATAATACATAACCATCAATCATAGGCCTTACCTTTAGCAATGTCTTGGGCCTAGTTGCACCGCCTCATGTGAAGCCGCATTTCTTAGGCGATTAATAAATGGCTGCTTAGAGAATTAAGTTGTGATTTTCCACTGTACTGACCAAATGCTCATAGCTGAAATTCTCTCTCATGAAAACTGTTTGCTAGAATATGCTGTAATAACTAGGGATACAATGTATAACGCAGTGTGTGTAAAGACGACCTTCCCAGGAGCAGACAATGGATGCACTGACTGAAGTATAAGCTGATACAATATTGATACCTGACAAGCCAAACAACAGGAACAGGAGAAGGGGTGCCAATCATCGACATGTGAACTGTGTACTAGTAAATTCTTAGGTTTGGGATTCTACTTTCATTTGACTAAATGTACACATACGATTCTTGGACCAATGGCAATGTGGGATGTAGTTTTAGGAAATCTAACTTAGCCAGACTGCACTAAGAGGAGAACGCTGCTTCCATTTCGCCATTATCTTCTTGACCGTCCAGAGAGGAGACATGCTTAACTTTCCTTAACTTTGTTGCCTAGAAGCGACATTCTATATGTCTATCCTTGAGACCTTTCTATTCTGAACTTTAATGCTGAATTCCAATGCCATACTGATGTCCAATTGATTAAGATTGTCACAGCTTGCTGAACCATATTGAGGCCAGGTATAATGGCAATGTTATTGATTGTTATGCCTATTTGCTTTTGTCCCTAGGCACCAACCGCTAATTTGGACAGGGCCTTAGAGGTTTTTCCAAATTTGTGTTGACTAAATTGCTTTTGCATGAACTCCAAACATACTATTCTAATCTGAGGGTTAGTTAGGGTACTCACTGATGATGCTCGCTACATGTAATAACAGTTGATGTCTTATTTGCTGAATCTAGATGTACGCCATTTCGTTAGCGCAGTTATTCTTGCTATTGATTTGTACTGTAACCTTAGAATGTGTAGTGGTCCAAGCTTTGATTAAATTGCGATTCTTTAGAAAATTTGGTCAGCCAGTATTGTTTCTGAATGCTTACCATTTGATTTTGAGACTAAGTTACAAGACATTAGCAATGTTAATATAGGGAAATAAAACATTCTAACTTTTACATAAAGGTGTGGTTACTCATGGCCTCGAGGTCATGGTGTGAGAAAATTACTGACTCCTATTGATTAATGATGTAATTGATGGTTACTGCTATTGATTTGTATTGGTACAGCGATCCATGGTGGGAACTACTCAAAACTCAGTCAAAAGGTCCATCGACCTACAATGCGTCCCCTTATAAATTAACCAAATAAGGTCCGATGAGCTAAAAGCAGAATTGTGTGGTGTCAAGTGGAGTGACGCAGAGTGGAGTGGCACAGAATGGAGTAAAGTGGAGTAGTGTGGCATAGAGCAGCGTACAATCGAGTAGCATAGTACAGTACAGTTGTGGGTGTAAGTAAAAGCATTGATAGACAGCAGATAAGGTGAAGGCAACATAAATAAGAAGGGCTTATAAAAGAAATACTGTGTTGCAAAAAAAAAAAAAAAAAAAAAAAAAGAAGATGAAGATGAACAAAGACAAGTAAGGACATTAGTACTTGGTCCATGCCCCAGGGAGGAGAAAGCATAAGAAAGGAAGGGAAGCCCACAGGAGCTTAGCAATTGAAAGATTGTAAATAAGAGTGACAACGAAAACAACTAATGGTATGCTGTAGGCAGGTTACAAGCCCATTAAGCAATAAACCATGTGTCTTGAGGCAAAAGCCCATGTGCTGTGTAGGCAAGACCTAAAACATTAACGAGTGCCTAAGTCTGTGAAAAAGTGGTCTCAGTAAATTGCACAGTATCTCTGCCTTCTTATTCTCGCACAATCGTCCTTCCTGTCTGGGGTTTATACATGCTTTCAAAGTAACTGAAAATTGAAGCCGAGCTAGAAAATAAAAAATCAGTCAGTTTTCAAAACGCAAAAAAAAAGGGAAAATATGCAAAATAACTAAAATCTGCATGGTCCTCTGAAATCTGATTTTTCCACAGATTTGGACTGGCCTTGCTAATGTATAAGATTAAAAAGCATGGTCAGTTCAACAGGGGGTCATCAGTATAGACTAGCCAAACTGTTTTTAATATAGTCTAATCAAATGGAAAATCCACCTTAGGGTTCTTCTTCATATTGTTCAGTTTGCAACACACAATGTTCTATATTTCAGATAACCTCCAAGGGAACATGAAGCTTAAAGGAAGTGCATGCTTCCTTGCTTACTGCAAAATCAACGATTTCTAAAGTGAAAGTCCCTTTTTAGGCAGAAAACAAAGTGCACTTGCTGTTGCGTGAAACAATCCTATACTAGGAAAACTCCAGTGGTATAAGATGAGCTAGACTACTGTTGTATAGCTCGCAATAACAAATTCATGCCCTATGGTGCTGAGGAAATCGGTCTGCGTGGTTGGTGCATTGCTAGTGTGAGCAGAGATTTTGTCGTGAATAATTTGTCTTTACGTAACCATACGTATGTACTAATGTGCAAAACAATTTAATTATAAATTCATGTTAACACGAAAACTGCGCTCTACTTAGTGGCCGCCATAGAGTGAAAGGCCTGCATATGTTTTCTAATGTTCTACTAATATTGTGATTAGCAAATATTCTGCCTCTTTAAGAGCATGTACTCTGCTAAAATAAATGGTGAAATAATATAAGTATTTCTTGGTCTCTGCTGAGCTTGAAGCTGAGTGAGGCAACTCTGCAATGTTATCTGTATTAAACATTTTTAGATGTTTTTGTTTTTTTTAATCACAGTCCAGTTACAGCGTATTCTGAAGGTGCCAAACAATGGATCTACAGATGCAGATGGAGAAGGAACTGTGCTAGATACATTTTGTATTAGTTCGAGTTTCGTCAATAGAACAGCCAATGAACCTTTAGGGAGCTAACAGTTTATATAATTGTGATATCTAATAACTGTCTCATTGATTAAAACGTAAGGTGAGAAGAACCTATCCAATCGCAGGAGTTTAGCAAGTTTTATTTAATGTTCAGTTACCATTGGTTTGGGGGCTTTTTTTTTTTCAGCATGGGTCCCAGAGACTCCACTCATGCTTTGCCAGACAGTCTACTGATATTCCGGTGTTTATATTATTTTCTGAGTTTACTATGTCTGTTCAATGCTGGACTAATGCTTTAATAACCTTCAAGTCCAAAATTCTAAACCATTCCCCTACCTTTTTCCTGTTCCGATGGTGATGCTGATGTCCCCCTGATGACGTTATAATCTGATTGCTGACTACCTTAAGGACAGGTAATTATGTAGTTTTGTATATTGGGTTTGTCTCTTGTTTTTCAGGTACCAACTATTATCATTTTAATATTGCTGCTTATTTTGATAGCACCATAGCTAGATGTTTTCTAAATTTATGTTACTAAATCTTTCACATGAAGCCCAACATGTTAATGCTAATTAGTGGTTAGTGAGGTGTTACCCTCATACTCCTGAATGGTCAATGATTTCTTTCAGTTTGTTGATTCAAAGTATTCAAATTCTCTGACTCAAATTCTATTGCTATGGTTTTGTGCATTCTCTATTGAATTAATAATCCTTACTGCTTTAAGCTTAGGTTCATTTATCGTTTCAATCAGCCTTTGTTTCTTCTCATGTATCAATTGAACTTGAGAATAATATTTGTGACTTTAGCATTGTTAATATAGAGAAATAAATATTTCAACTTCTTAAACTGGTGTGGTTATTGATGATCGCATTATTCATGATGTGTTTACTTAGGGTTTATAATGATGTATAGTGTATTCCTTTATATTTAACCTGATGCTTCTGAAGTTTACTTTAAAGCACATTTGGTTCTTCGACCTATCGTATGAAATACTATCTAGTCTGTTATGACAAAAAAATAGCCGAGATTTCTGCTTCATCATTTATGGTAGCAGAATTTGATGATTAGTATCACTTTAAATGATGTCAGAAGCTGTGTAAATTGATTTGATAGTCTTGATTATGGTTTTTGAAATTGTTGTATAACATGGCAAAGTTCAGTCCCTAAACACCCAAAGTGACTTTCCCTGGTCCTTAGAGTGTCTAGGTTGATGGGGATGGTTCTCAGTGCTCTTTTGTTAGATTGAATTAAGTGGATTATGCGCTTGCACAGCTTTAGCTAATTTGCAGTTGATTGAGTTGTTTGTGAGACTTTAGGGGAGTTGGCGTGCTCCAAGTATAGTTAAAGAAAGAGTCTGCGTATTCTGAAGTGTGAGAGTAGAGAGGTCGGTGAACTTGTGTTTAGGTCTTGGGGCTCAAAAGATTTCCACGTGGTTGTTGGTATACGGACTTCACAGGGTAGGTCTAAGACTCTGGAGTATACTGAAAAGTATATTAAGACACTTGGTTTTTGTTGTAATTTGTCTAGTTAGTAGGCTGATCAGGCATAGTTGGCAAGTCGAGTTTGAGTTAAAATGGAGTGTTAGGTCTTTGACAGATTTGGCGAGTCCTATGTGCACCAGGATAGTATCCAATGATCAATTGAGAGTAAAATTTGCAGATTGAATTTTGCTTTTGAATCTGGGGAACTGAGAAAGAAGAATAGCTACAAGAACTAAAGCAGTCAGGGAAAATCTGTAAGGTTGCTAGAGCGATTGGATTACCCTACCTGTAGTAAATAGACAAACTTGTTTTCTTGGTTCTGATTAAGTGCTCGCAATTAATTTTGCATTTGTTTTGAATGTTTGAGTTTAGGAGGACAAACCGAAAGACTGTCAGCCACTGTGCTTAAGTGTGATGTCATTTTTGTGTCACGCTGGGATAGGTTGATTAGTGAGAAGGATCGTGCATGGATTGGTGGACAACTGTGAAGCGCAATGATTTGAGAAGGGAGACAAAGAGGATTGTGGGATTAAAAGTCACTTTGTGATTGTTGACTTTTGACATAAATTTGTGAAAATGAAGTTTTTCAAAGCTTTAAAAAGTGCTCTTAGGGAGATGAATATATTCTGGCGAGGAGAAATATGTCTGCCTGAAGGTACTCTGGCATACATCGTAATTGAGGAGAAAGGGGAGAAAGACACTGAAGCAAGTATTTGGCTAAAACATTGGATTAAAATAACACAGAAGGAAGGGTGTTTGGCGTTTCCTGAAAACTGTACATTTAATTTGAGAATTTTGGAGAATCTGAGACAGGTGATGTGTGTTCTAAGACCTCTGCTGAGACCAGCTCAGTTCAAAGCATTAGCGATCTGGGAGCTAGTAGCTAGACAACAGGTATTGAAATTTAAGAGAATTTTTTTAAAAACAGAAGTCACTAGCAGAAGCTAGGTGGGATAATGAGCAGAAACAGTGGAGGTTAGATACCTTACAAGGTATTAGGTTGTTTCCTGCAATATCTAGAGACAGTGAGATAGATGAAGAGCTTCAAAGAAATCTAAAGAGTTTCTCTTTATCAGAGGAAGAGCAGATATCAAAAGAACCTCAAAGGTCTTTGATTAATAATGAGGAATTGGACGATGATTTTACAGACTGAGAAATTGTCCACCATCTTATGTGGCTCAAGAAAATTTGAGTACAAGTGGTACAAACCCTACTGCACCAATACCAACTGCAGTGACAGTCCAGTACAGAGTAACCACAATGACAATTCAGTACAGGTTGATCCTAACGTTAACCAGAGCTCAGTACAGACTAGTCCTCTTGTGCAAATATCGATGCAGAGCAGCTTCAATCTGCCAACAGACAGCTGCCACAACTTAGTGTTCCTAGGATTTACCCAGATGTACTTGTTGTAAATACAGCTGCTAATCTAGAAGTAGCTTCAGGACAGACTTTACAGAAACCGATGTTGATTCAAACAGAGCCAACTCCATTGTTACTGCCTGAAATGCAGGAGTAATGCAATCTCAGAACGTAGAGACCAGATTAAGCCCAGATGCAGCGTCGGTACCTATTACATTTGGTCCAATTGTGCCTTTACATGCTCAAAACAATAATAGTGCAGATAACCAAGGAGTTCAAAATCAGAATGAAAACAGGTTAACCTCGCCTTTAAGACGAGCTCTGAATAGATCAAGGTTGTTATTAGATTTAACACCCATTAGAAATTCTGAAATGGCTGGATCATGCAATGGTCCAGAGTTAAAAATGTTAACTCCTCAGCGTGTGAGCTCAATACAGCAACAGTTACCAAGTGTGCAACCTGGTAATATTTCATTACATAGTTTGACAGCACAACAATTAACAAGGTAGTTGGAAGAATTGAGTTTTCAAGTGTTCCAGAGGAGAGTCAGTTTAAAGACAGAGTTTATAAACAAGACGAAACGGTCGATGGAAGCAGGTGAGCTTCTTGAAGGGACAATAGGAGTAAGTAGAGACGAATCTTACACTGAAGCGGAGTTGAGATATTTGTATCCATTAATTACAGAGGGAGCAGTTGAGGTACATCAGCAACTACAACAGTTAGCAGATAAATGTGAAATTGATCTTCCGAAAACAAAAAGCCTGAAAAGAAGTTATGGATTCAATTTTGAAGGTGAAACTTTTGAACACATGAGGTCTGCAGGAATGAAAACACATCTTAAAGAGTTACTTGAGAAAGCACAAATTTGGAGAGCATTAGAAAAATTGGAAGGCAGATAGGTCAAGTTAAAGAGAAAAGCTTAGGAAAGGTTCAGATACTCCACCTGTAAAAGTATCACAAATTAAAGAGCCATTAAAAGTTTTACCAATGAGACATTCCTGGAGGGAATTTTGTACATTTCCCTTGGAGCAGGAGTGATATTTTGTCATTTACAAATGACTACCCCAGGTTGAGGGAGAAACCAGTGGAATGGCACCAGCAAACACAAACTTGCGAAATGCCTGTGGGAGGATTTAAACACTCTTTTGGAGATAGTTGTTACAGCAGATTTGTGGATTGAGTGTAAGAGGAGTGTAGATTGGCCAACAAGTGAGCCGCCGAGAGATCAATCAACAGGTGCACCATCTCCTGAAGTAATAAAGTATTACTATAAGGTCACTGAGCTTCTGAAAACGAGAATTTCACTGAAAAACATTGCTTGGCAGAGTATAGATAGAACAGCACAGGAGCACAGCAAGTGAAAGAATCGATTCATGCATGCTATGAGAAGCTGATAAAAAGCATTTGAACATTATAGTGGTACAGAAACAATTAATCATAAAGACATGATTCATTTTGTGTTCAGGTTTGTTGAAGGACTCAGACCAGAAATTAGCCAGATGATTAAGAGTCATTTGATTTGTTGGCAAGCCAAGCCAATTGATGAGGTGCTGCAGTATGCAAAATACTATAGTGATGAGACTGAATTGAAACAGAAAAGGTTGAAGGAGAAAGCGATGGTGATGCAGATCAAGGCTGCACAAACAGGGATTCAGAGAAGTTGTCAGCCTCAGCAACAGCAGGGACATGGTATGTTTCAGAATCAAGGAACATTTCAAAGTGTAAGCAGAGGTAGAGGTCTTAATGGTATGGGAAGTGTTAACCGTGGTCCTGATTTGAATTCTGTGATTATGCAAGGAGAGCCACAAGGGAAAAGAATGTTACCTTGTTATGTTTGCGGGGGAATCGGGCATTGGAAAAAGTAGTGTCTGATGTTAAATGAAGGAGGTGTTGTCCAGCAGATGAATGGTGTCAATGCTTTTCAGAATATGAGAGGACCAAGAATGAAAGGTCCAATTCCAAATTTCCAGAATAATATAAATCCCACGCAGGGTTTCCAACCCTTACAACACATGCAGCATGTGCAAAATGTGCAACCACAAGTACAATTACTTCAATTACAGCAGATGCAGCCACAAGTGCAGATGGTGCCTGCGCAACAATTTCAAATGCCTGGTCATTTTCAAGCACCGCATTCTCCTATTGGTCAGCAACAAGTGATGCTTTCTCAGGTGGTCACGTGTCAGAAAACAAATCAGAATAATAATGTAGTAAACCAATTTCCTGTACACAGTGAGAATGGAATAAACAACGTGTTGCTGTCGGATAGTTCAGATGAGGAAGAATGTGTGTTGGCGGTTTCTTTTGAAGTGGATCAGAAGGGTTCTTATGTTAAGGGAAAAGGGCACAGTCACAAAGTTACTTTTCTGGTTGAAACTGGAGCTACACGCTCAACAGTGAGATCTGCAGAGGTTCCAGATTTGCCCTCATCAGGGAAGACAATTCAGATTCTGGGGAGTAGCAAATCAATATGTGACAAACCCAATTACAGAACCAATCTTGGTTAAAATTGGTAATTTTAAAGGCTTGCACAAGTTTGTGATTCAAGTCCTGTCCCCTTACTGGGAAGGGATTTATAATGCAAAACAAGATGTTCAATTACTTGTTCAGATGAGGGAACTGAAATTCAAACAAACAGTGATGATGAAGAAGGCCCAACACTTACAGACAGCAATGAGTCGGTGTCTGAAGAATTTCCTTTGATTAGTTTTGATGAGCCAGTGATTGAGGAAGCTCCTTAGATTAGTTTCTTTCCAGTTTTGGAAGAGAAAGATCTTCCTGTTGATTTACAAAAGGCTGTTAGGTCTAAAGTTTGGATCTTTCAGGAAAAGACATTGGTTTGATAAAAGAAACAGAGCCAGTTAGAGTCACAGTTAACCCCAATGTAGTTTTTCCTCAGACTTTTTACCCGAGATTTTGCTTACCTGGTCCAGACGATATCTGACCAGATATGAGAACGCAATTATGGGGTCTCCGAATGTGACGATTAAGAGATGTACAGTGCTTAACCCAGCAACCTTACTCCAGATTGAGAATACTTTCTTCCTGCTTGAGAGAATGTGGGTACATTAAGAGCAGGATATGCAGTGTGTACAATTACGGGCATACTGGAAGCATCACGGCTTCGAGGAGTGTTTTCTGCACAAGTGGTGGAACTAGTACCTCTTACAACAGCCTGCTACATTTCAAATCAAATGAAAGTGACAGTTTACACAGTCAAATATGGATTCAGCATTGTGCATGACTTTGGCCAAATCTGGTCACAGAGAGGTTTCCTGACCTCTTCTGGTTGACCAATAAGAAATGGTGAGAGAATTCATGAATTGTTACAAGCCATTCAAAAGCCCTAGAAAGGTGCTGTGGTGAAATGCAGAGCACATCAGAGATCACAAGATTACGTGTCTTTGGGAAATGCATATGCAGATCAAGTTGCAAAGTTTCGCACATTGAACGGCATATCCTTCAAAGGAAATTGTTGCCTGAAAATGATGAAGTCTATGCAAGTTTTACCAATCAAAGTGTTGATACTTTGGAACAGTTAAAAGCTCTACAAGATAACGTTCCCAAAGAAGAGTGCAAAGATTGGTTAAAACTCAAATGTGTCCAGAGAGGAGATGATATCTGGATTACAGGAGAAGGGAAGATAGTTCTGCCAATATAGTTCACTGACTCAAATGGTTAGATACTATAATGGTCAAGCCCACGTAGGGAGAGATGCTATGGTTTGCTGTTTCAAGCAGCATTGGTTCAATCCAAAGTTTAAACAGGTTGCCGAAGCAATTTGCCAGATGCATGGTTTTTCAACAGATGAATGTTGGCAGAGGGACACTGGTCAATGTGGGACATATTGGCATGGCTGGAGGACCATTTAGCAGAATGCAGATGGATTTCATTGAGATGCCTGTGTGTGCTGGGTTGAAATGCGTGCTGGTGATTGTGTGTATTTTCAGTCATTGGATTGAGGCTTATCCTACAAGGAGAAATGAGAGTCTTACAGTAGCAAAGTTACTACTTAGAGAGTAAATTCCATGTTTCGGTTTCCCAGACTCTTTGGACTCCGATAGGGGAAGCCACTTCAATAATGAAGTGATTAAATTGCCAAGTTCAGCTTTAAACATTGAGCAGAAACTCCATTGTAGTTACCATCCAGAAGCTTCAGGACTTTTAGAACGAATGAATGGCACTCTGAAATTAAGATTGGCAAAAATGTGTGCATCTACAAAGTTGAAATGGCCAGATGCTTTGCCGTTGGTTCTAATGTCAATGAGAAGCACCCCTGACAAGAAAACAGGATTGTCACCTCATGAAATCCTCATGGGGAGAGCTATGAGATTGCCAGCTGTACCTGCAAATGCTCTTGTGAACATTACAGATGATGTGGTGTTGGACTAATTCAAGGGTCTAGCTCATGTGGTACGATCTTTCTCATCAGGTGGAAGCTACCACACTTCAAGCGTCTCAAGGCCCAGGACACAACCCGAAGGCTGGTGATTGGGTTGTGATCTGCAAGCATGTGAAAAAATTGTGTTTGGAGCCTTGTTGGCAGGAACCCTACCAGGTGATATTAATAACAACTACAGCTGTGAAGTGTGTAGGACTGCCGAACTGGATCCATGCAAGTCACACTCAGAAAATAAATAACCCAAGAAGAGCTGTTGAGACTACCTAAACCTAAGCGTATTCCAGGTCAAGAAAGAGGGGAACTGAAGGCTATACCTGGAAACGATTGAGTCGACTCACCCACTCCTGAGTCACATGAAGTGGAGGGTATCCTGGAAGAAGAGGGTGAATCATCCTCAAATGACATAGTAAAAGAACTGGTACAAAGAGAACAAGAGAGAGTACTGGTCCAGAGAAAACCTGCGCAGAGGAGAATGGCTTCAGAAGCAGATGGTCTGACAAACCAGACTGAACAAGTGACAGACCCCGAAGGAAAGGGAGTTGAGATAGATCCAAGCCAAGAGGGTTGGACTCCTCTTGAACCAGTTGCAGGAACATTGAAGGAGAAGAATCCGAGTTCCAGTCTGAAAAGAGCATTAACAAGAAAACCTCTGAACAGTGACAACTGGCCAGAGACAAGTTTAGAGGCAGGGAAGATTAACGTGGTGCCACTGACTCAAGAAGAAAATGAATTAAACAGAGAAGAAAATCTGAGTGAAGGAGAAACAAATAGTGGTCAAAGATTAAAAAGGAAAAGAGTTGCCTATAAAAGATACACAGCCCCTGAATGGACATATGCAACAACTAATGAATGGCAATACGAAGTTTTGAATTTGTTTGTTGAAACATACCTGTAAAGACTTTGATAACCTAACTTGACAAGCTGGTAAACTGGTTTTGACAACTTCTACTGAACTTTGACAAAGGGCATTGATAGTGTGAATGAACTTTTGAAGGAAAAAAAATAAAAAATTAGGAGGGATTGAAAATACAAAAGTGAAAATTGAAGAACTGATTTTTTTGGAGGAGGGGGTGGGTGTTTGCAGCATAGCCATATTTTATTTTTGCTTTTTGATTCCTTACAGACCATGAGAAACTCTAGTAGGCAACACTCTAGAAGTAGATGCTGTAAATTTGTGAGTATTGGTTTGCCGATTGTTTGTGCAATAGTATGTTTGTTATTGATTGTGAGTGTAGTTGTCTTTGATTCGAATGGAGCCAACCATACCATAACTAAACCTATAATTACTACATCTTTAGATTTAATTCCTATTCCTTCAGCAATAGAGTAATAGTTGGAAAATACTTACACGAAGAGAAAGCTTTCTTCTAATGTCTTCTATTCCGCAAGTATGTTGACACTATGGGTGCGACAGATTGCTATGTATGTAAGCAGATTCCAACCGCTGTTGAGGAGGGAATTTCTTATCACAGCTTGCCATTAACTTATGGCATAACTTGCAGTCTTTTACTAACAAGGTTCTATAATCAAGAGAGTATTCAGTATTTCTGTTCAAATTATGATTATGTATTTTCCTTTGTACCTATAATTAGATATTTGAGTAGAGTAGCTAAGGACAATGACCGTTTTAGTGAGAGGATTCTCCAAACCTACATTGACCTTTGGCACTGTGTATGGTCAGACTAACCTAATCTGCTTACTAACACCTGTTGAAAAGAACATCTTAGAAAACACTGAGGAAAGAAGAAGGGAGATGAGAGCCAAGACAGATATGGGAATAGTTCAACGAAGCCCTGGAACTGATCATGCTTACACTGATATCACTAAACAAGGGAAGTTGGATTTAGATGCACAACAAGTAGGGAAGCTTTGCATATATAGGCTGCAATCTTATTATGACAGAATACATGTTGTAACGAGTGAATGTAAACATGTGTTTTTGTTTGAGTAAATGGACATTTATATTGAATGGTCAGGATCCTGCGATGCCTTGTATTTACTATATCTGTGGGAAAAATGCTTATTATAGTCTTCCTAGAGGATGGTATGGCACATGTTATTTGGGAATAGTCTTTCTAAAGATGTACCAACTGGATGACTAAAGTAAATTTCCTAAATTTACAGAATTACAACCTAGACATAAGTGAGAATCAGTTTCTAGCATGTGGGTGACATTTGGAGCAATAATTCCTTTATTGAGAGTTGTTCTGAATTCAATGAAAATACAAAGGTTGTCTACAGTAGTGGATAACATGTTAACAGACTTTTCAGGAGCTATTCTCCTTTTAGATACTGAAATGGCTGTGACAAGAGCTATGACACTTCAGAACCGCCTTACGTTAGAAATTCTCTTAGCAAAGGAGGGCGTAGTTTGTAAATTGCTTGGTCCATGTCACTGTTGTTCATACATACCGGACAATAGTAAAATAATTAGAAGTCTGATTAATAATATAACAAAACATGAATCAGAACTAAAAGAATTAACAAACTAATATTTGGGAAAAGGCAGGCAAGGGTATTGTATTAATGGGAAATTGGATTGGCAACCTATAAGGTATTATACTAAAATTAGTAAAATGGGCTTCAGTTATTGTGTTTTGTCTAATTGTAATTTGGGGAATATACAAATTATTTCAAAAGCTCAAAAGAACATTTGAAGAGAATCAGAAGGGTAGATGGTCAAATGGATAAACTTTATGGGGAAAATTCAAGAAGAACATTTTCAGAAATGTGAATGAAACCAGGTTTTAAATTGTGCATTGAAATATATTTATTTTGGGTTTTTGTGTGATAACATATATAGTCATCAGAGGAGGGATTGTGAGCGCAGAGATTTTGCTGTGAATAATTTGTCTTTACGTAACCATACTTATGTACTAATGTGTGAAACAATTTAATTATAAATTAATGCTAACACGAAAATTGTGCTCTACTTAGTGGCCAACATGGTGTGAAATGCCTGCATATGTTTTCTAATGTTATATTAATATTGTGATGAGCAAATATTCTGTCTCTTTAAGAGCATGTTCTCTGCTAAAATAAATGCAAAAATAATACGAATATTTCCTGGTCTCTGCTGAGTTTGAAGCGGAGCAAGGCCGCTGTGCAATGTTATCTGTATTACATGTTTCTAGTGTACTATGTTCTTATGACTTCATGTCCGTTGCCTAATAGAGTTCATTTATTGAACTTGCATATTTGTATGTAGTTATGTTTCTAAGTCATGTATTTCTCTTGAGGAATGGTGCTGAAACATTTCCATGTTTTTTGTAATCACTGTCCAGCAACAGCGTATTCGGAAGGTGCCAAACAATGGATGTACTGATGCAGCCAGAGGAGGAAGTGTGCAAGATACATTTTGTGTTGAGTTGTCAATAGAACAGCCAATGAAACTTTATGGAGCTAACATTTTATATAATTGTGATATCTAATAACTGTCTCATTAGATACATTCTTCTCATCTGATGTTTTAGCCAATCACAGGAGTTTAGCAAGTTTAATTTAATGTTCAGTCACCATTGGTTTGGGGGCTTTTGTTTATCCTGGGTTTCAGAGACTTCACTTCATGCTTTGCCAGACAGTCTACTGACATTCTGGTGTTTTATTATTTTCTGAGTTTACTATGTCTGTTCAATACTGGACTAATGCTTTAATGGTTTAATACTCTTAAAGTCCAACATTCTAAGCCATTCTCTTCCTTGTTCCTGTTCTGATGCTGCTGTCCCACTGATGAAGCTATAATCTGATTTCTGACTACCTTAAGGATAGGTAATTATGTACTTTTGTATATTGTGTTTGTCTCTTGTTTTTCAGGTACCAACTGCTATTATTTTAATACTGCTGCTTATTTTGATAGCGCCACAGCTAGATGTTTTCCAAATTTATGTTACTAAATCTTTTACATGAAGCCCAACACGATAATGCCAATTAGTGGTTAGTGAGATGCTACTCTCATACTCATGAATGGCAATTGATTTCTTTCCATTTGTTGATTCAATGTATTCAATTTCTCTTACTCAAATTCTATTGCTATGGTTTTGTGTATTCTCTATTGAATTAATAATCCTTACTGCCTTGATTAAGCTTAGGTTCATTTGTCGTGTCAATCGGCCTTTGTTTCTTATCATGTATTAATTGAACTTGAGAATAATATTCATGACTTTAGCATTGTTAATATAGAGAAATAAATATTTTAACTTCTTAATAAACTGGTGTGATTATTGATGATCGCATTATTCATGATGTGTTTACTTAGGGTTTATAATGAGATAGTGTATTGTTTGATATTTAGCATGATGCTTCTGACGTTTTCATTAAAGCAGATTCGGTTCATGGACCTATAGTATAAAATCCGCTATCTATTCTGTTATGACTAAAATATAGCAGAGATTTCTGCTTTAACACTAGCCACAGCCTTGAAAACAATGTAGGAAGACAGAAATGAGGAGCGTCTGCGTCCCTACTCTTAAAATAAATATGGGGTCATCGATGATTCCTTAAATGAAAGGAATGGATCAGAGCTAGCTGAGTTAGGTCATGGTCATATAATCAATCACTAATCAATCAATCAGTAATTTTGTTAAGCATCCTACTCACCCGGTAGGGTCTCAAGGTGCTTGGGGGAGGAGGGGTGCGACTGCTTGAAGAGCCAGGTCTTGAGGTCAGGAGGTCCTGGGTTAGAAGTAGGTTGACAGGGAGGGAGTTCCAGGTTTTGGCGGCAAGTTGGGAGAAGGATCTGCTCCCGGCTGTGGTACTGTGGACGCAGGGGATGGTGGCGAGGGTGAGGTTGGCAGAGCGGAGCTGGCGTGTCGGGGTGTAAAAGTTGAGGGCCTCGTTGAGGTAGGCAGGTCCGGCGTGGTGTAGATCCTTGTGGGCATGGATCAGGAGTTTGAAGGTGATCCTTTTGTTGATGGGGAACCAGTGGAGATCTGAGGTGGGTTGAGATGTGTTCGTGGTGAGTAGGCTGAGGGTGAGTCATGCTGAGGCGTTTTGGATGCGCTGAAGTTTTCTCTGGAGTTTGGTAGTTCCCGCATAGAGTGCGTTACCGTAGTCCAGTCTGCTGCTGACGAAGGTGGGGATGACCGTTCTTCTGGTTTTGATGGGAATCCATCTGAAGGTCTTGCGAAGCATGCAAAGGGTGTTAAAGCAGGAGGATGAAATGGCGTTGACTTGCTGGGTCATAGTGAGCGATGGGTCCAGTATGAAGCTGAGGTTGCGTGGGTGGTGGTGGGCGTTGGGGCAGTTTCCAACATGGCAGGCCACCAGGAGTCGTCCCAAGCTGCTTTGTTAGAGCAGAAGATGATCTCAGTCTTCTCAGAGTTTAGTTTGAGGTGGCTTTCCTCATCCAGTTGGTGATGGCGTGAAGATCGGTGTGGAGGTTTGTCTTGGTGTCCTTCGTGAGAGAGAGGATCAGCTGAGTGTCGTCCGCGTAGGAGACAATGTTTAGGCCGTGGGATCGAATGATGTTGGCAAGTGGAGCCATGTAGACATTGAAGAGGGTGGGGCTGTGAGAGGATCCCTGGGGGACTCCGCAGATGGTCTTGGTGGCTTTTGACAGGAACGGTGGGAGGTGGATTCTTTGGGGTCTGCCTGAGAGGAAGGAAGTGAGCCAGTCCAGGGCTTTGTGGCGGATTCCAGCGTCGTGGAGGTGTATGCAAAGTGTGTGGTGGCAGACGGTGTTGAAGGCTGCGGAGGTCAAGGAGGATGAGGGCAACGGCTTTCACCCTTGTTGAGCCTTCTCCTGATGTCTGTGGCAGCGATAAGTGCGGTCTTGGTGGTGTGGTTCTTGCGGAAGCCGGATTGGGAGATGTTGAGTAGGTTGCTGTCCTCCAGGAAGCCAGATAGCTGGCTGTTGACTATCTTCTCTGTACTTTTGGATGTCTTCAGGGTCGCCTTTGGGCTTTTTGAGCAGGATGTTGACTTCGGCGTGTTTCCAACTCTCTGGGAAGATGGCGGTCTCTAAGGAGCTGTTGATGATGGTCCGGAGCTGGGGGGCGATGATTTGGCTGGCTTTATTGAAGACGTGGCGAGGGCAGGTGTCAGCGGGGATCCAGAGTGGATGGTGCTCATGGTCTTAGTGGTTTCTTCGTCATTGGTGTGGGTCCAGGCATTCAGGGTGATAGACCGGATTGGTGTGTTGCGGTCATCGTTGGCAGTGGTGGAAGCAGCGTTGTGAAGCTGTCATGGATGTCTGCGATCTTGCGGTGGTAAAAGGTGGCGAGGGAGTCGCAGGGGTCTTGCGAGTGAGGCGGGGGTCAGCAGAGCAGGATTTGTGGTTGGTGAGTTCCTTAATGACGTTGAAGAGCTCCTTGCTGTTGTGTGCATTGTCGTCAATTCGTTCTTTGTAGAAAGCTCTTTTGGTGGACCGGATGAGCTGGTGCTGTTTGCGAATGGCTGATTTGAGGGCAGCGTGATTGCTTTCCGTTTGCTCTTGGCACCAGATCTTCTCGTCTTTCAGGCATTCCCTCTTGGAGGTTTGCAGGTCTGCGGTGAACTAGGGAGCTTTCTTGCTGGTGCGGGTGTTGGCGGTTTTTCTGAGAGGGGCGAAGGTGTTGGCGCAGTCGTCGAGCCATTGCTTGAGGTTGAGGGCGGCGGTGTTGGGGGTTGCTGGTGTGGGGTGGAGGGGTGTGGGCAAGGGTGGAGATCAGTTGGTCCTAGGAGATCTTGTTCCACTTGAGGTGAGGTGTCTGATGCTGTTGGTGGTGGACGGTGGGTTTCTGAAAGGAGAAATGGACACAGCGGTGGTCAGTACAGTGGAGTTCGGTGGTGTGGGTGAAGGTGATGTGGCTGCTGGAGGAGACAACTGTGTTGTGTGGGGCCAGCTCAGTGGGTGGGAGTAGTAACGAGTTGCTTGAGGCCGAGGTTGTCCAGTAGGGCTTAGGTGTTGCGGTCTGTTCTCCAGGTGGAAATTCAGGTCGCTGAGGAGCATGTAGTCCGTGGAGGTGAGGGTGCTGATTGTCTCAGTGATGGCGTTGCACAATTGTGGGTGACCCGGGGGTCTGTAGATGAGGGATCCTCTCAGGGTGGTGTTGACGTAGATCTTGAAGTGCAGATGTTCAGCGGCATCTAGGGCGTCGTGGGTGTCGGTTGAGATCCTGATGGCGCTCCTGTCGACTGTGGCTAGTCCTCCTCCTGGTTTGTTGATGCGGTCTCTTAGGGTGATTTTGTAGCTCTCAGGGATGGCTATGGCAATGTTGAGTTCCGAGGAGGGGTTCATCCAGGTTTCTGTGAGGAAGGCGATGTCTGGGGAGGTAGATGTGAGCAGGTCCCATAGTTCGACGGTGTGCTTGTGGACAGAGAAGGTGTTGAGGAGGATGCAGATGAGATGGTTGTTGTGGGTGGTGGTGTTGCGGTGCTTGGTGAGTTGAGTGCAGATGAAGCTGTAGGTTCGGCACGAGAAGGGTCAGTGGGTGTGCCTAGGGGAGGTCTGGACGCAGGCAGTGGGGCGTCCGGGGTTGAGTGCGAGGAGTTCTTCTGTAGTGTAGAGGCATCTGGCGGAGTGGGGGGTGCCGTGGGGACTGGTGCAGACGGGCTTGCCTTTGGCGCACAAGCGCGGCTGCCATTCAGAAGGGGAGGTGGGAGGGAGGAGCAGCTGGGAGGTGGGGGATCAGTGGCAAATGAGGGTGCGAGGGGGCGGGCCGCAGGGGACACAGCAGCAGGAACAGGAAGAGGCAGAAAATGACAAAGACTGACAGAAAAACAAGGCAGTAATCAGAATCAGAAAAACAGAACAAGGCACAGAATATGAAAAAGTGGCACAACTAACACAAGGACAAATAACAGAACACACAATACTTACGGCAACCACTAGACACCAGGGATGAGGCACAGGCGGGTGCCTGCGGGTGGTGGAGGGCCTCGAACTTGCGGCAGTAGCGAGGGGGGGTCAGGGGCACGGTGGAAGACAGGGGGAGCTGTGCAGTGTGTAGAGAGTGAAACCTGGCCTTAAAACAGTCCTTAATATAGTCTACTACTTGCAAACACAGGAACACAATCACTTCTGGGCACTTGCAATGTGGTGTAGAATGGAGTTAGAAGGTTAAATTATCTATTCCATTCATGCAAAGGTGTGGTGAATCATGGACACACTATTACCTATATGTGAGGTATCTGGCACAGTGAGGCAGGCAGACGGCTGTCCTTTCGGGCATGTTTTATAATAGCAAAAATGTAGCTTAGTTGGGGTGGTAGCCTAAGTCTATATAAATGGGTAGTAAGCTATGCAAATACCAGGGGAGCTGAATTAGTAGATGGAGGACATCTGTATTGCTGAGACTTGGCCTATTTCAATACAGATCATGAAGGGAAAAACGGCAACTGAATAGTTAAGTGACTAGCCAATGAGGTGCTCATGCTCCCAGATCTAGGAACAAACTACATTAAAGAACATTCTACAAGAGACAAATCAGAGGTTATCTAAGCAATACTTACTTGAGGCGGTCCAGTGCCAAGGGGTGTAGAAGAGCATTAAGTGTGGGAAAGCTAGAGATGAAGACTGGCTAAAACCATGGAGTAAAGTGACGTGGTGATTAGAGGAGACTTGATACATATCTGCAGTGTTCCACTGCAATCAGCAGGAAAAAAGCTTCAATCAATCATTTGTGTCAACCATGGAGTCTCAAGGCACTGTTGAAGGGGAGTCGGTCTGTCCAAGAGCCAGGTCTTGAGGTCCTTCTTGGACAGATTCATCAAGGAGGCCTGCCTGCGGTTGACAGGTTGTGTGTTCCAGGTTTGTACTGTAACGTAGGCAAAGGATCTGCCTCCCATAGTGCTCTTTGTGATTCAAGGGGTGGAGGCGAAGGCAAGTTAAAATTCAGAGCGGTCTGTCGGGAGTGTAAAAAGATAGGTAGTGGTTGAGGTAAGCTGGCCCGATGTTGTGCACAGCCTTGAAGGTGTGTCAGGAGCTTGATGGTACATGAGTTTGATGATGGGAAGCCAGTGAAGGTCTCTAAGGTGGGCAGAGATGTGGCTATGGCGGGGAATGTCTAGGATGAGTCTGCGTTCTGAATTCTCTGGAGTCTTGCTTGGAGCTTCATCATGATTCCGGCATAGAGTGTGTTGCCGTAGTCGAGTTTGCTGCTGAAGAGTGCGTGGGTGACTGTTCTTCTTGCCTCAGTGTGGACCCTCTTGAAGATCTTTCTGAGGAGGCGAAAGATGTGGAAGCCTGATGACGAGACTAGTATGATGTCCAGGTTGTGTGCATGGTCAGTGGGCACTTCTGAAGGCAGCTGGCCACCAGGAGTCAGCCCAGCAGAGGGAGTGGGACCCAGGATGAGGATCTCAGTCTTGTCCGAGTAGAGCTTGAGGCAGCTGTTTTTCATTCAGCCATCAAGTGCTCTCATTTTGTTGTGGAAGCGGTTCTTAGCTGTTGACGGTTCGTCTGTGAGGAGAGAGTATAAGTTTTGTATCATCACCATAGGAGACTATGTTGAGGCTGTGCTGCCTGACAATTTTGGTGAGTGGCACCATGTAGATATTGAAGAGGGTTGGACTCTGAGAGGAGCCTTTGGGTACTCCACAGCCAGTTTCTGTAGGTTCTGACATCACAGTCTTGTGCATTGGGTGGTGTGGGATACGGTATCGAAGGTGGTGGAGAGGTCGAGGAGGATGAGGGGAGCCGTGTCTCCGTGGTCCAGTATGGTGCGGATGTCATCCGTGGCTGCGAGGAGGGCGGTTTTGGTGCTGTGTTTCCTCCTGAAGCTGGATTGGAAGGGGTCCAGGATGTGGTTTACCTAGAGGAATTCTTTGAGCTGCGTGTTGATGGCCTTTCCAGTTACCTTGGCTGAGAAGGGGAGAAGAGGGATTAGTCTGTAGTTTTTCATGTCTCTGGGATCGGCTGTGGGCTTCTTTAGTAGCAGGTTAATCTCGGTATGCTTCCAGTTGTTTGGGAAGGTGGCGGTTTCAATGGAGCGGTTGATTGTATGGGACAGCTTGGGGGCAATGGTGGCGCTGGCTTGGTTGAAGATGTGGTGTGCACGGGTCAGAGTGATTACATTTCATGTTAATCACTCCTAATATATAAACCAAATAGAGAGAAAAAAAACTCCCCATGATACTCCGAGTGATTGTTCACCTGCACACATCTTAGGATGTCCAGATTCCTCCGGAATTCAGCAGCCAAGCCAATATGATTTGAGGTGGCTCATACTAATGTACAACTGCCAACATCCTACACTCAAGTGCTTCAAGTTCTTCATGCACCGCACCATACCATACTTTTGCATGTAGATGTGCAGCATTTAGCTTCACTCATATATTCTCTTATCTAATCACCATAGCATCAACCAGCTAGTGTATCTCCAACTCTGAAATGCAAGGACCCTCGAATACCCAAGTCCATGAAAGAACCCTTTGATGTGCCAGAAACACCAAGCACCTGACATACCCCAAAACACATCAAAAGCAAACACTCTGACCTGAGCTTAACAAACAGGCAACACTGCATGCAAACAGCTTCTCATTTATTTCAACCTTCTTCTGCCACATACATCTACATTAACCACATCTGACAGAAGAAAGAAATGAAAGAATACACAGCAGTAGGAATACCCAGCCCCCTTGAAAATACTTTGTGCATCCCACAAAAAGAACAGTGACTAAAGACGAGGACGCCTTCTATGCCAACATCAATGTAGACTGTCACAAGTATGGCTTTCCTTAAAACCATAAAATACTGTCTGCATTGAACCGGCTCTTCCATTATACACTCCAGACATTTACACTTCCAAGAAGAAAACATGATCAGGAAGCATGAACCCAGATAAATGTTGACAGCACACCAATACGTCATTGCCACATACCCAAATAAACAAATTTCTCACCCCAAGCATTGAAGACCCCTCAAGTCTGAAATCATTGAAGGCCATATTCTTTAATTAAGTCATTACGCTGTCTTCCATAGTGAATTCCATCATCTGTTCAATATAGTGAAAGGATTCCACAGTCAATATTTCCTGAAATCTCATACATCGCAGATTGCAAATTATAACCACAACCTTCTTTGGCCCTGGCGATCATATACCATCCAGTTAACCAATTGCCATTTCTATCTAGATCTTGATTTCCAGACAGCAACCTAGACTTGTACATTCGTATTAAAAAAAGAGAAGAGTCAAATGGAAAAGTTTTAGCAGAAAACTGTTCTTTTTCTCATGTTGCAGAGTAATGATAATGTCTGCCTGCCAACTATGGCACTATCTATGTATCAAGTATAATCAGGGGTGTGGAATTTAATTAAATAACTACTTGCCCATGGGACAGGTCGCTCCATAAATCTACTTATCGTGTAACAAAATTCACTTGTCCTTTGGTGCCATGTAGTACGGCAACAAATTATGGCAGCAATCTCATTAAGGGCTCTGATAATAGCTTCTCTGAATATCCGCAGGCTCATAATATAGTAGGGTTTGAATACTAGTGAATCCCTTATTTTGCCACTTTTCCACAGATATACGTACTGAGGCTATAGGTAACAGTAAGCAATAGTTCCATGCTTGGTATGCCCTTTTGAGTTTCTGCAAACCTATGAACTTGCATGTTTAAGGAAATGTTTACCAGCTCATCTCTAGTTGTTTTCCATACTGAGAAAGCTTGGACATGTATCAGATTTTTGCATGAGCAAATCTAGACATACATATACGCTGGAGCTAAAATGTAGTTCACAAATATTTCCTTGGAATATCATTTCCTGGCCTATTTCTGTAACTTCTTGGTAATTCAAGAGTCAAATCTGTATGAATGCAAGGACATATACCTTGGGTTCACTTTTGTGACTTCCCCTAATGGGTCCGGCGTTTATCAAGAGCTTTCATTTTTATAACAGTTCTGTCTCTCTCAGTCTATAGGCTGACTTCACTATATGTGAAATCTTTGTGCTCTTTCACAAGGAGCATATCGGCACACAAAGTTTTGTTCAAGGCCAGAAACTGCTGTGGCAATGTGTGCTTTTTGAGACCCAAAAATATTTTTGCCTTTGCCAATGTTTATTATAATAATGAGGGCCCGGCAACTCCAACAATAAACATTTACAAAAACGATGTCAAAACAAGACATGCATTGACAAATCCAAAAGGCTGACAACCAATGTTGAACCTACTGACTGGCGATGCTTGTTTATATTCGTGTTTCCCATAATCTTGTTGAAACTAGTTACACTGATTTCTCCATTAGGGATATATTTATTTTTAGAAATACTGGCAAGCTTCAATATTGTTCTAAATGATGATTCAACGGAATGGTACCTAACATTTCACAGCAGCTTTTAGAAAAACATTGTTTCCCCATATTGAGTTTCCTTAATGAACGTTTTGATTTTGAAATCAAAGAATCATCAATATTGTTTTCAAGCTTCTGCAAATTTGCATTGAATCAGAGAGCATTCTGGGAGCATTATATGTAGCCTCATATTGTTCAACTTAGCAAACGTGTGTATACATTTTTATACTGGAACAGTATCAGTAGTGCTGTCCCGACTTAAAACATTTCCTTCTCGCAAGCTCACCATTATAATAAAGGCTTGGCTTTAATCAACTATAAATGCAAGTTCAAACTTCATTGACATAGACACAAATGTTACCTTTATTTTAGACAATGCCCTTCCCTGATCCATAACATGGTATGGTAAACTGACATCTAAAAGGGTTTGTGCTGCGGGGGTTGGGCCTACATGTCCCAAGGACAAAATAAATATGGAAACTTGTTCTCCTTGAGCCAAAACAATATGTACAGGGTGTCGGGCGATAGGAATTTCACACCCCTGCAGCATAGCTGCAATGCCTTGTGGTCAAGAGAGCAAAGTTCACAAAATTATTGGTATGGCCCAGTTCACAAGACCCATTTTGAATATAACTTGGGAAGAACTGCTGGTGAGAGGGGACAGTGGCAGGCTTTGCTATATATGAAATTTTACATTTTTAAGATTGAACTTGATTTTAATTTAATGTCTAAACCTCTGCTTCTGCCCCTCTTATACACTGCCCTCCCTGTGAACTCTTAGGACTTCCTTGTCTAACCATGCACTGTCCTCACTGCAGGGGGGGGCTGAAACAATATTTGGAGTGGGGGTGCTACCATGTGTTACTGCACTTAAGTCATAGGGTTTGTGAAAAATCAAAGCATCACACAAAGAACAAGTCTAGCAAATGAGTCACGCCTATTCAGCAGACAGTGGTAAGAGTGTGGCATGTTGCCAATATTTTATTTTGGAGGACACGGAGGCAAACATTACTAAAGCATGGCGTGGTGGCACACTCGTTTAAAGGAAGAACATTTTCCATTGGCACCTAAATTTACACAAACATGCAGTTGTACGGATAAAACTATAAAGCGTAGAAAATGTGTGGAAATTGGGTTTCAGACAATTTTTATCCTTTGCTTTGATTTTTGTTCCTATTAAAATCGGTTTCCCTCGGGTTTTTCTTTTAAAAATGTGTTTCATTTGAACTTTCCTAATTGCGGATATATCACATTTCTAAAATTAATTTACATATACTTGAATTTTATTGTATGTTAAAAAGACATCCTTCAGTTCATCCTTTCACTCTGTGCCCCAGCAAAATTGCCACATATTACTGTCTGCAGCCGCCTCTCAACTTGCGGTCAGGGAAAGAAAAGTTAACACTAATCTCCACTTTTAAAAAACATAGGCAGCATTTTTTATTTTTTTTAAGAACACATAGACTTAACATTTGACCTCTATATTTGAACGCAAAGTAAATGAGAAGATAGAACGAATATTTATTGCTCATTCACCCTTCCGAACCTCAGCATGATTTTGAGGGTGCTGCAGCATCCCTAGCAGCCCTATGGCCGCTTATGGCTCCATGCCCCATTAGCTCAAACAGACCCCTCTACTCCTTGCCAGATGTCAGTGAGCTTTTGCGCATACACTCTTAGAACCTTTTCTGAGGCTGGCTGGTATGCCTCACGAGAATACATTCAAACTCATTCACAAAAATGACCTAC
The DNA here is from genome assembly GCF_031143425.1 of Pleurodeles waltl. NCBI lineage: Eukaryota > Metazoa > Chordata > Amphibia > Caudata > Salamandridae > Pleurodeles > Pleurodeles waltl. The sequence continues at coordinate 191,540,037 of NC_090440.1, read as the reverse complement.
TAATGCAAAGGCAGAACAGCGATTACATTTGCCACACTTCGTGTTTGAACACAGTCGCTCGCCCAACAACCTTACTGAAAGTTTTAAATGAAGACATGGATTCTTGTTGACGACTGAATGCACATTAAAAGGATAGGTTGAACAGATTTCAGCACTAAGGTGCACACTGTGTATGGTGTTTTATTTAAAGATATTTGACAGACTCAGTCCATCTGCACAATAAGTGAGAATAAGTCTGAATTCCAGTGCTAGTGTGCAAACAGCTGCATTCTTCTAAGAAAATGGGGCCTGCTACAAATCTCTCTCCATAATGCTGAGAGTCCAACGAAGAGGGAACTCCTTTCTATACCCAAACCTCAAGTAGTCACACAGTACTGGAACAGAAGCCTAACAAGTCTGAAGAATCAAAGGGACAACAAAATGTCCGTGCAGGTCTGGCAGTTCCAGGCTGTAATTTGATGTGCTTTCAGGGGCCTCACCCACAGTACTTATGTCACATATTGATGCATGTGCTGGAGGTGAGGGCAGTCCCTTCAAGAGTGGAGCTCCTCAGCTAAAAGAATGCTGGGGCAAAGGCTGGCAGTCGTGCTTTTTGGGTACTACTCGACTTGATTATAGTCTTTGTCTACATGAATCCCTCCAAAAAGCCCCAAATCAATCCTTAACTGGTACCTCAATACAGCCTTAAATTGACAGCCTCTTGTCTTTTGAAAGAAGGCCAATCTCCATAGTTTAACATCCCAAATTCCTCTCTTCCGCCACTTCCCAAACTATTAATTTAGAAGCCTCAATTGGTTCTACAATATTTCACCTACACTTTAACATCTATTTTGCCTGAAAGTATTTCACTTAGTTTGATATCTTCAACTTATTGAATGAAAGTGAATTACACGTAAAATGCCCAACACCTTAAGGTCCAGGAGTACTAAGCAGAATGTAAAATAAATTAAATAAATACTGAATAATAATTAATTTGTCTAAATAAGGAATTCGTCATCTGAAACTAAAGAAAATCCAGGTAGGCATTGTACAAAACTTGGGGTAAATGCACATGCATCTGAAGTTAGTTATTTTCTAGAAAGCCAACAAACCTTGAAAGGCTGATGGAGGATTTAATTACGACAGAGTCACGATTAAGGTGCATTTGTGGTTTGAATACATTAAAGCTTTGCCAATATCTACTTTGGGAGACCATAGTACATGGTGTTTCCATAACCTACTTTCAGGATGTGGGTGCCAGTACAACTGTGCTTACAGAAGAGTTGAAGAAGAGGAAGGATCTCATGCAGGACTTTTAGTGAGTTTTAGTAGTTCAATGTGAAATTAATTAGGATTTCAAGCATTAGCTCACATGAAATATGAAGCCCTAGTTGCATACCAAAGAGGACGGAGTTGGCAGTGGACCTGTGTCAGAACCCACCAACTGGACAAGGGGTAGGATGAGCTACCGGAGGAGGGGGGTAGGGGGTAGGGTGGGAATCAGCAGTCTTCCTGTTAGCTTTTAAACTTTACTGTATTTTGCTATATCTCGGTACCAACCAGTTGGAGACAGCCTGGCGTCCAAACATCTCTGGAGCAAAGCGTCATCACCATAGGTGAAAAAGAAAACGAAGTTCCAAATGACAAATGCTCATGTACCTACATAATAATAATTTTTAAAAAAAACAATGAACTAAGATGAGCTCTTCAGTAGTGCACGGGTAAAAATATTTAAGGTAGAACAAATGGCTTATTAGATTGCCCGAGAGGTTCGTGAGCAATAAGGGTATCTTATTCACCAAGGCTTCAGACAAATGATGTAGAAGGATGTCAGGGAGACCTTTAAAAAGGCAGTTGAGAGGCGTAGGCGTATGAGCACTAGTCTGCTGCACGCATTCATGATCCTGTAGAGATCACCCAATGCCGCTACTAAGAAGGATTTATTGCCATATTCTAGTATAAATTCAGTCTGTGCAGGATCAACACAGGAAGACAAACATTTGAAAACTGAATACTCTTTCTACGACGTTTGGCTTGAAGTTCGATAGGTGATATTTGTAATACGTTTTTTCGAAAGGAGCCAGCACAATGGATAGTTTTCTTTATACAGAAAAGGAAGAGGGGCTAGAGAATTACTGCAAATTTCCTTCAGAGCAAACAATGATAACTTCATGTGTGAGAAATACAACAGGACAAGAGTCAAGGGCAAGTCTGACTTAATTGACATAGGTGTACTGTAAACAAAACTGGATGAAAGAAGAAGCTGAGTGTCTAGGAGCTTGAATAATGTATGTGTGCCCAAATTAAAGTGTTGGTGGAATTAAGGGCATCATAGATATATTTTGATGGGCACTATATACCGGGGGTATTAGGCTTCCAATTGAGTACACCGGGTTAAGGGTAGGGGTTACGGCTAGAGGCATGTTAACCTTTTTGGGGACCTTATCTCATTGAATAGATCAGCTGTGTACAAAGATTTATTGGGCTTTGTCGAGTAATTAAGATGTTCTAAAATAGAATTACAATATTAAAGGCAGTACTACGACATGTATTCAAGAGTCAGAGTCTGGAATGCACTCAAAGCAATTTAAGCAACTAAAGAGCACCTGTAAACGACAACTGCTGAACCTCAGTAGACAGTGTGACTGGTAGGGATTGTTATGTTCTGCCTGGTAGGCGAATTAACCAGAAAAGAAAGCGGAGTGCTAAATCAAAGGAAAGCAAAACTGAGAATAAGAGTGATGTCGATGTAGGGACAGCAACATATTTTGTGTTGTATCCCATCATTTATCAAGCTCTTACAATACCTATGTGGGGCAAGTCATTGCTTGCCTACATGGGTTGCAAGCTATATTGTGTAGGATGTGTAGTTGCAAGGGTGTTGTCATTGTTATGGTCCTATTTGGGAAGTGTTTATGTTGTGCATGAAGGCTACTGTGAATGCCGAATCTTTACTAATACATACTCATGTACTTTGCATAGAATTTTACTAACACAGAAAATAATGTGCAACATGGAAAATGTGCCCACTGTAGTGTTCGTCAATCAAAAAGTGTCCTTATTAAATGCATATTAACATTATTTGAAGTGCCTATGTTTAGTTTATTTTAGTAATGTGTTACATGAATGATCTTGCATTATGTAATTGCTTTAGTCATTTTAGGCCTTACGTTAGCAAGGTTTGGGCCTAGTTTGCATGACTAGAGAAATTAATTCATGTATTGTTTTTCACTGAGTTTACCAAAGGTTAGCAGGTGTCTAACTTTCTCATGAGAACTGCTTGTTAGAAGATCTTATACTAGTAGATGATACAATGTATAGTTTGATGCATGAGAGAGTGATGTTCCCAGGTGCTAACAATGGATGCACTGACTGGAGTACAGATTGATACAAAAATGTTGCCTGGCGGTGGGAAAAGGAGAAAAGGAGCCAATCATCAACATGTGAAAGACAGTTTAGTTATATCTTAGATTTGGGGATGAATCCTTATTGGACTAATTGTAAACGTGCGCTTCTTTGACCAATGGCAATGTGGGAAGTTCTTTAGACAATTTTAACTTAGCCCGACTGCACAGAGGAGAAGTGCGTTCATTCTACTGTCTGAGGAGCTGAACAGTTTCCGATGAGTTTAGTTCTATCTTTACTTCAGGGCTTAGACTGATGCTGAATGATGATCCCTTAAATATTGCTTCTTAAATGGTTCGGATAGCTTAGAGTCCCCGTTTCTGAACCATTCCCTTTCATGGCCCATTGTGGACGCTGACCAAACTGATGAAGAAAAACGCAACTTGCTGATCCATACTGAGGAGAGTTATAAGAAAATGCTATTATTCTTGTTGTAAATTGTCTTTTGTTTCTAGGTACCAACCGCTATTTTGAAAGAGCCATAGTTAGATGTGTTTCCAAATAAACTATGACTAAAATTGTTTTGCATGAAGCCCAAACATGAAATTCTAATCTGACTGTTAGTAAAGGAAATCCTGACAATGTAACAAGTTGCTATTATTAACAATTGATGTTGCTTAGTTGCTGAACCTAGATATGTGCTATTTCTATTTCGCAATTGTTCTTGCTTTTGAATTGTACTGTAACTCTTAAATGCTTAGTAATCAAAGCATTAGTTAAATTGATTCTTTAGAAGATTGTTAACCAGTGTTTTTCTTGTATGTTCACCAGGTGGGTTTGAGACTAATTTATGTGATATTAGCATTGTTTATATAGGGAAATACACTTTCTAATTTTTACATAAAGATGAGGTTATTCATGGCCAAATGGGTCATGGTGTGTGAAGATTTCGGACTCCAAAGGTATTTGATGTTTATTGAGAGTGTTGATGAAACTGTTGTATTTGGGATTTATGGTGGGAATCACTAAGAGCAGTCAGAAGGTCCATCGAACCTCTAACGGGCCCCTTATAAATTAAAAGTAAAAGACCAAATAAGGAACGACGTGCTAACACTACTGAGGTGCATTTAGCAGTGTAATGGATGAAGGATGTACGTGAGACAGGTGCACAGTTTATTTATTCTAATAATCTGGAAACTTTGACTAGCTCTACATGTTCTTGCATGGTATTTGTAGGGAGCTGGTTTCTGGTTGCAGTACCCTCTTCCCACACACTTTGCCTGATTTTTAGATGCAACTTTGACTGGCGTGCACTGGGTTGCTGCTAACCAGGTCCCCAATGCTAGTGTTCCTTCCCCAACACAAGACACCGGGTCACTTGGTTCCCAAGTGACCAGGCCTTTCAGCCTCCCTATAAGTCCCTAGTAAATGGTACCCCTGGTACCTAGGTCATTGGTACTGAAGAAGGCCCCTCAAAGTTGCAGTACAACTTGTGCTACTCAGTGACCCAGCACCAACCTTATGCAGACTGCCATTACAGACTGCATGACAAGGTGCTCCCAAAATTGAAAACATGACATGACACTTGTGTGAAATGTCCCCTAGAACACTGCTTGTAATATCTATAAGTCACACCTAAAGCAGGCCTGTGGCCCAGAGGCAGGGTGCATTATATTACTAGTTAGGGCATATATATGCATGAGCAAATATGCCCCTACTATGTCTTTGTCGATTCTTAGACATAGTAAGTGTACAGGGAAGCCATTTTAAATACATGTACTGAAGACTGGTCACTACGAGTTAACAAGCTACATGATGGCTTTTCTGAACCTAGGGATGTTTGATATCGCACATATCGTTTTAATAAACCCTCACTGACTGCAGTGATGGATTTATTAATACATGCATCCAGAGGGCACATTAGACGTGGCCCATGAAAAACCTACCAACTGCTGGTGAGCTCACTGACCGGGTCTGGCCAGCCTCCCACCAACAGACGAGAATCTGACCTCTCTTGAGATAGGTCAGACACAAAAGCCTTTCGGGGCTGGGGTGTTACCCACCCCTCCACCACAAGATGACCTGCATTCCAAGGCAGGCGATTCAAAGAAGTCCGCCGCCTTTGATATGCAGAACCGGCCTTCCTTAGAGGAAGATGCCAACCCCACTGCCTCAGGGCCCATGTGGCACCTGGACAAGCAGGAAAATTAGCTATGCAGGAGGCATGTCAGACTTCCGGATTGGGAACACCCCTAGGGTGGCCAGCCTGAAGTGGGCACAAATTAGGAAAAGCTTAGGAAATTCCACCATCTTGCGTGTGGTGCAATTTAGGAATTCTGGACAGGGTGATGCCTACTCCCCACAGGAAGTGGTCATCTAGGGGGTGTAGTGACCAGAGGGTACTAAGTAGCCCATTAGCTACTACCCTTCTCTACCGTTAAGGCCCCCTAAATTGAGTATTTAGGGCACCCCATGATTTTTGTTTGAATCTGTTCATTGTTTTATCTTTTATGATTGATTCTACAGTAAAACAATGTACATGATGGCCTCCGCTGGTCAATATCTTTGCAACAATATGCACTCATTGTAGTGATCGACATTATGAGCAACACTATTTAAAATGTATTGTCCTGCTCTATTTTCAGAGCCACATTTTACATGCGCAGACGTACACTGTTTCCTTCAATCGACTGCCATGTGCATCCTTATTGAACAGATCAGTTTTATATAACATATTATAAGAAGCAAACATAACTCAATTAGCCAGTTCTGATGGCAAAAGCTATCCGCCAGTCTTGAAAGTGTGTGATGACATTGATCATTTGACAACAGGGTCTCCGGGCCTCTCACAGGACAGCTGGGAGGGGGTTCCAGAATTCTACTTCCGTTAATTCAGTAGATGTACTAACCTGTAGAGTGGGATGGTTTTATTCATTCTACCCGTTACCAGCCTTTGACCCCTTTCTATCTTGTTATGTGGGCATGGGTGAGAGTCCTCTCGGTTCTGATGAGTCATTCGATGGCGCATCTGCGCCGCCCACTGTGACCTTTAAGAGGCATGTGCAGGTCTGCTAGGATTGTGTCCCACTGGGTTGCTACAGGGTATTTGCAGAGGCCTAGCGGGTCTTCTCTATGGAGTGTTAGGCTTTCCGCCTGCGCTCATACTCCCATAGATTGTGACTCCTAACACAGCGCCTCAGGCCTCTTCCACTTCCGGGTGATTAATTGTTTGGCTAATACAAGTCCTAAATCTAGAAATCTGGATGTAATACGATTGTGTTTGGTTCTGTGGTAGAGCCTCAGTATACATGTTTCCCATGTACTAGGAAATGTGCTGTCGGTACGGTGTTTTAATCAGTCCAGCACTGCCTTCCAATAGCTCCGCAGAGGGGGACAGGACCATAACGTGTAAAATATCTGCATCTACTAGGTGGCATCTGGCTCAATCTACATCAATACTGCGAAAGAAGCGGTTGAATTTCTGTGGTGATAGATAAGCTCTAAATAATATAGTATTGGACGACGTGAAATCTGGCATTAGGCAGTACGTGAGGTGGGCACTCCAATACTTGGGACCATTGTGTACCATGCCCTTTTATGGGCCTCCCTGTAGCCTCGTAGTCACGTGAGTGGAGGGAAAGTGTGGTGTCTTAGGGATTTCGCCAACCAATGCACCAGATGTGTTCCCGCACCAAGTACATGCAGATACTGCAAAGTCAGGTGTGTGGGCAGTTCTTGCGTTTTGTCCCCTAATTCTGTTGCAGTGCTCTAATAAGGGAGCAATGCAGAAGGAAGCCCCCAGATGCTAGACTAGTTCTCCTGTAGAGCCTCAAATGTAAGAAGAACGTGGTTATCGTATATGTCGCCAAACTTATGGATGCTGGCTGTAGTCCAAGCAGTGAGTTCCATTGTGGATGTAATGCGTGCTCCCGTGGCGTTCTCACCAGTGACATTGCTGGTGCATAAGGGGCGACTTCCCTAGTAAGGGTGAGACGCCGGCGGTAAAAGCAGTACACCATTCTAAACAGTGGGGGTCTTAGGTTCGGGGTGTTTTGTTCATGGGTGGAATAAGTGGAGTATGTCTGTAAGCGTCAATGTCGGGCCTAGGGTTGCCGTGTCCATCAGTCTGCGAGCCAACACAATACCCACTGGAGTTGGGCCCCATGATAGTATAACTTGAAATTGGGAAACGCCAACCCCCCAGCTCAGTGGCTCTGTAAAGCTGAGCAAGAGCCATACCACAGGAATTCTCAGAGTATGCGTTCTATTGCTATATGTATGTGTTCCCTGTGTGATGCCTAACTGTCTCACTGAAGCTCTGCTAACCAGAACCTCAGTGGTTATGCTCTCTCTGCTTTACAAATTGTCACTAACAGGCTTGTGACCAATTGTACCAATTCACATTGGCATACTGAAACACCATTATAATTCCCTAGTATATGGTACTGAGGTACCCAGGGTATTGGGGTTCCAGGAGATCCCTATGGGCTGCAGCATTTCTTTTGCCACCCATAGGGAGCTTTGACAATTCTTACACAGGCCTGCCACTGCAACCTGAGTGAAATAATGCCCACATTATTTCACAGCCATTTTACACTGCACATAAGTAACTTATAAGTCACCTATATGTCTAACCTTCACCTGGTGAAGGTTGGGTGCAAAGTTACTTACTGTGTGGGGACCCTGGCACTAGCCAAGGTGCCCCCACATCGTTCAGGGCAAATTCCCCGGACTTTGAGTGCGAGGACACCATTTCACGCTTGCAATATACATAGGTCACTACCTATGTATAGCGTCACAATGGTAACTCCGAACATGGCCATGTAACATGTCTAAGATTATGGAATTGTCACCCCAATGCCATTCTGGCATTGGGGGGACATTTCCATGATCCCCCGGGTCTCTAGCACAGAACCCGGGTACTGCCAAACTACCTTTTCCCGGGGTTTCACTGCAGGTGCTGCCAACCCCTCAGACAGGTTTCTGCCCTCATGGGGTCCAGCCAGGCCTGGCCTAGGAAGGCAGAACAAAGGACTTCCTCAGAGAGAGGGTGTTACACCCTCTCCCTTTGGAAATAGGTGTCATGGCTGGGGAGGAGTAGCCTCCCCCAGCCTCTCGAAATGCTTTGATGGGCACAGATGGTGCCCATCTCTGCATAAGCCAGTCTACACCGGTTCAGGGATCCCCCAGCCCTGCTCTGGTGTGAAACTTGACAAAGGAAAGGGGAGTGACCACTCCCCTGACCTGCACCTCCCAGGGGAGGTTCCCAGAGCTCCTCCAGTGTGCCCCAGACCTCTAATAATCTTGGAAACAGGTGTTGCTGGCACACTGGACTGCTCTGAGTGGCCAGTGCCATCAGGTGACATCAGAGACTCCTTCCGATAGGCTCTTACCTTTCTTACTAGCCTATCCTCCTTCCTACGTAGCCAAACCTCCTTTTCTGTCTATTTAGGGTCTCTGCTTTGGGGAATTCTTCAGATACCGAATGCAAGAGCTCACCAGAGTTCCTCTGCATCTCCCTCTTCACCTTCTGCCTAAGGATCGACCACTGACTGCTCAGGACGCCTGCAAAACCACAACAAAGTAGCAAAGACGACTACTGCAACCTTCCCCCTGCAACCGCAGGCAACAAAAGACTGCATCACCGGTCCTCTGGGTCCCCTCTCAGCACGAAGAGCGTGGTCCCTGGAACTCAGCAACTCTGTCCAAGTGACTCCCACAGTCCAGTGACTTCAGTCCAAGTTTGGTGGAGGTAAGTCCTTGCCTCCCCACGCTAGACTGCATTGCTGGTTACCGTGCGATTTGCAGCTGCTCCGGCTCCTGTGCACTCTTCCAGGATTTCCTTCGTGCACAGCCAAGCCTGGGTCCCCGACACTCTAACCTGCAGTGCACAAACTTCTGAGTTGTCCTCCGGCATTGTGGGACTCCCTTTCGTGACTTCAGGTGGACTCCGGTTCACTCCTCTTCTAAGTGCCTGATCTGGTACTTCTGCAGGTGCTGCCTGCTTCTGTGAGGGCTCCCTGACTTGCTGGGCGCCCCCTCTGTCTCCTCATCCAAGTGGTGACATCCTGGTCCCTCCTGGGCCACAGCAGCATCCAAAAACCCTAACCGCGACCCTTGCAGCTAGCAAGGCTTGTTTGCAGTCTTTCTGCATGGGAACACCTCTGCAAGCTTCTTCACGACGTGGGACATCCATCCTCCAAAGGGGAAGTTCCTAGTCCTCTTCGTTCTTGCAAAACACCAAGCTTCTTCCATCTGGTGGCAGCTTCCTTGCACTCTCAGCTGGCATTTCCTGGGCATCTGCCCACTCTCGACACTGTCACGACTCTTGGACTTGGTCTCCTTGTCTTATAGGTACTCAGGTCCGGAAATCCACTGTTGCTTTGCTGGTGTTGGTTTTCCTTGCAGAATCCCCCTATCACGACTTCTGTGCTCTCTGGGGGTTGTAGGTGCACTTTACACCTACCTTACAGGGTCTTGGGGTGGGCTATTTTTCTAACCCTCACAGTTTTCTTACAGTCCCAGCGACCCTCTACAAGCTCACATAGGTTTGGGGTCCATTCGTGGTTCGCATTCCACTTGGAGTATATGGTTTGTGTTGCCCCTATACCTATGTGCTCCTATTGCAATCTACTGTAACTTTAGACTGCTTGCATTACTTCCTTTTGCTATTACTGCATATATTTGGTATTATGTACATATATCTTGTGTATATTTGGCATCCTCATACTGAGGGTACTCACTGAGATACTTTTGGCATAGTCCTAAAATAAAGTACCTTTATTTTTAGTATATCTGTGTATTGCGTTTTCTTATGATATTGTGCATATGACACCAGTGGTATAGTAGGAGCTTTGCATGTCTCCTAGTTCAGCCTAAGCTGCTCTGCTATAGCTACCTTCTATCAGCCTAAGCTGCTAGAAAAACCTCTTCTACACTAATAAGGGATAACTGGACCTGGTACAGAGTGTAAGTACCCCTTGGTACCCACTACAAGCCAGGCCAGCCTCCTACAATATTGTGATAATGGGGGTGGGTAATTGTGCGGCATCCCTTAGATATATCAGGATATTGTCCACATAAAGTGAGACCACGTGCACACCATCTCCAAGAGGTATTCCCCATTCTCGTTCACTTTCTCTAAGAGAAAAGGCTAAGGGTTCTACCACCAGGGCAAACAAGAGGGGATAGAGGGCATCCCTGTCATGTGCCCCTCTCTATATTGATGAGGGGTGAGATCAAGGAGTCTGTGAGCACTCTAGTTGTTGGCAAGGTATGAAGTAGTCGGACCAGGTTCGGGAATCAAAAGCCTAGCCCCATTCGTAGTAAAAACAGAAAAAGGTAATGCCACTCCAAGGAATCAAAAGTCTTCTCTAGGTCAAGTACCAGGCATCCTGCTAGAGGCCACTGTGATGGTGCATGGCTTGAAATCCAGAAAAACTTTCGGAGATTAAATGATGTATCTTGTGTTGGTACAAAGCCATTCTGATCTCTGTGGACCAGGCTGAGCATCAGCAGTGCCAGGCAATCTGCTATGATCTTAGCCAATATCTTAAAATCATGGTTGAGGAGTGCCAGTGGTCTATACGAGTTAATCTTTGTAGGGTCTTTGTGCAGTTTCGGGAGGTTAATTAAGAAGGCCTCTCAAAGTGGGTTGGGAAGTCTCGGCAAAGCCAGTGCCTCCTCATACAGAAGGAGCAGGTGGGGTGGGAGTTGTGAGGCATATCCCTTATAGAACTCAGAGGTCAGTCCATCTGGACCAGGAGTTTAGTTAGTAGATAGGGCTTTAAAAGCATTTTGAATTTCCGCTATTTAGATGGGTTCATTCAATTCAATGCTTTATTCCGGAGTCACCTGCGGTAGTTGAAGACCCGACAAGAGTGTCAATTTCATGTATTGGGAGGGTGGGGCACTAGTAGTACAGTATAGTATAGTGTGGCGATATGCTGGGTTATCTCAATTAGTATTTTGTGTTGCATCTAGAGCAATGTGTCTGAGGAGCCATGCAATTTTGCACTGTGGCATTGAGGTGTCTTGTTTTGTTAACCATGCCAGGAGGGACCCGGTCCTATCTGCTGTGGCATGTGTTTTGGCTGCGTGTGCTGCATAATTTAAGCATCGTAACTTTTCCAAGAGTCAAATTTTCTTTTTGAGGCTCAATAAGTGCTGGATGGGTCTCCTGATTTTGTATTGCCTCATTTTCTAAGTGTATCAGTTTCTGCTCTAGTAGTGTGAACTCTCCATCTAACGGCCTGTGCATGTTCCAGGTCAGTCCAAAACAATGACCCCAAAGGGTCACCTTAAAGGCTTCCCATTCCGTTGCCTTGGCGCTAGTGAAGTCCTCATTTCTGTCAAAGTATTGCGTTATCATGTGAATAACTGAGTCACGAAAGGCCGGGTCCTCTAGCACAACTGGCTGTAGGCCCCATGTAAGCACCGGTGTGCGCTCTGTCCCAATCCAACTGGCGATATTGTGAGTTATGGTCAGAGTGCGTTCGGCCCATGTAATCTACGTGTTCAATGTGTTGTGTGAAGTGAGAAGTGCAGAGCAATCTAACAATGCGCAAATGCAATCTATGTGGGGCAGAGTATGAAGAGTAGACCCTGGTGAGATCATTGCGAGTATGCCATATGTCAAGGAGATTCCAGTCATGCAACCATTTAGTCAAGTTGTGTGCATTGGAAGTCGCTGTGTAAGGAAGGGGCGGGAAGGAGTGATTGAGTGTTATATCTAAAATGCTGTTAAAGTCTCCTCCCAATAACCAGGGCACACACCCCCAATGAGATAGTGCCTCCGATAAGTGCTGCAAGAAAGAAATCCGGTCAGTGTTGGGGGCATAGATGCTACCAATGAGTATATGCCTTCCGTCCAGTCGGCCTTTCACTAACACGTATCTACCGTCTGGGTCAGTTACCACTTCCTCAGCTGCAAATGGGACCCCCGCTCGTATCCAGATGAGGGCTCCCGAGCATAGGAGGAATAGTTAGTGGAATATATCTGTCTGCGCCATTCTCATCGTAGTCTATCTACTTCCGGTGTTGCCAGGTGGGACTACTGCAACAGCGCAATCTGTATTGCGTGTCTTGGAAGTTGAGTAAATGGCATATCGTCTACCAGGCGTATGAATGGCTTGCACATTCCAGGTCAGTGTTAGTGGGAGCAATGCAGAGTTTATGACCTCACCTTCATGACCCTGGGTCCCCTCCCCATCGGCACCATCAACCGGTATACCCGAAGTCCAGCTAACCTGATCACACTATAGCAAGTGGTGCGGGCACATATGTCAATCAGCTGGCAGAAACAGTGAATGCTTAACGTACAACATACAAATAGGTTGAATACCATGACAGCAGTGCACATTAACCTGTGGCTGCCCAAACCTACAATAATACTTCTTTTAAAAAAAAAAAAAAAAAAAAAAGGGGGGGTAGGGAGCAGTGGTGGAAGAACAAGAATCCAGTACAGACCGGTCTTGTATGTCAGTAAAGATTATGAGGGAGAGTAAGGAGATAGGAGAGAAATGAGGAAAGAGCGAAAGAGGCAAGCCACCCCTTTTGTATCCCGGGGGAGTCTTACAGTTGCAGCTTAGTGTGCCTGTTGTATACAATCCCAACTGCTGCCTTGATTCAAAGGTCTAGATTAAAGTGTCCACCCTTTGTGGGGAGACATCTGGTGGATGCACGGAGTCATTTCCAGAGAGCCATGTTGTAATGGAACTTTCTTCATTCAGTGTCAGTATCTTTTCCGCCTCCAGGCTTGAGCAGTGAGGTGTAGTCATTAGTGCAGTAGCTTCTTTTAGTACCGGTTTTCTCTCACCCATCATTCGTTCAAGATCTGGGGCAGGTCTCTTGGGGTGTCTAACAGAATTCTCTATGTGCACACTGCTGTATTGGGGCAGCAGTTTTCTGACTCTCCAAACCAGATATTTCCAACCATTCTCATGTAGCCTCAGGGGAGTCAAAGAATTGTGTGGAGTTTTTGGTCACCAACAGTACATGGGCTGGAAACAGTAAGGAATATTTAAGTTCTACTTGGTGGAGTCTGTGCTTAACTGCAAGGAGGGTACCTCTGTCGTTTGACTGCTAGTGTGTAACCTGGTAAGAACATGATTTTGTATTTTCAACTTGTATCTCAGGTAGTGCTCTGGCTTCCCTGAATTTGTCTGTCCCAAAAGTGCAGGAAGTGGATCACTATAGGACTAGGGTGCACCCCCGCCAGAGGTCTACGTGCCAGGACTCTGTGGGCTCTCTCAATGGAAAAGAGTCTGCAGGGAGCAAGTCACGCAGCCAGTCTTCTATATATTGTACTGCATTCTGACCAATGCCCTCTGGGAGCCCTACTACATGAATATTGTTCCTGGTGGACCACCCTTCAACATCCTCAATTTGCGTTTCCAGTACCTTTACTCAGTAAGTGTCTGCATTGATGTGTTCATGGCACAGACTTGTGGTTGCAGTAGGTCTATAGCTCGTTCTGCCTCATTTACCTTGTTGGCAAATTTCCGGTTCTCCGTGTGCAGCAGGCTAATATCGGAGGCTATGGTATCTGTTTTGAACTCTAAAGAGGTCCTTGTATGTTCTATGGCCATCAGCACTGCATCCAATTTTGCCTCCAAAGAGGCCAGGTGCACCTCCCAGTCCCGTGATCCCCATTGCACTGTCAACATTAAGGGGGCGATCTCTTGTCCATGAGAGGATGCTTGCTGGTCCGCTGTCTGAGTTTTCCCTATCTTAGGTGGCTTCCAAGCACCCCTCCTCCGTCCTCCCATGCCTGGCCACTCAGTAATGCCATGTCTGCAGTGTCACCACTGTCGCAATCCACTACTATCTGGCGGCGGCCATACGCCCCACCAAGAGCCCCAGTAGCTGCGAACTGGACAGGGAGGTCCCCGCCACAGGAAGCAGCTAGCCAACAGGAGTTCACCCAGTCAATCTGGGCCCCGGGATATGAGGTCTACTCCGCACTCCAGGGCAGTTAAGGACAATTTTGAAGTTTGATGAGGGAGGAATTGCCACGTCAGGTTCGTTTGATCTGGAATGCAGGAGTCGTTTGGCAGGGGATAACAACCCCAAAGTTCAATATAGTCGTGGATCGGCCCTCGTTTCTCCTGCTCAGGCCTCCGGGAACTTAGTGCAGCATAGAGTTCCCTCGACCTGTTACGCCTTTCCAAGTCCAACTTTCAGGCTCCTCTCCACGTACCCCTGAAAAGGCCCCTCAATACGAATGGCTCGCGTTCCTCTGACTCGCCAATCTTCTCCCATACGCTTGGCCCATCTCAGGAGACCCTCCTAGTCATGCATCCCGGTGCCGCCGGCTTACCGCCATCTGCTGGTATCCTCTTCCCAGCTCCAGCTTACCTCTGGCCAGCCCGCTTGCTGCTCTCCCGATCTCCGGCAGGCGGATTAGCTCCTGCAGGACTCTCCAGCCATAGTTGCTCCCACCAGTCTCCTTGGGCTTTTTCCGCCCAGGTGGCGGAGATAGTGCCCCCACGGTGAGCCCTCAGGAGAGTCAACGTGTGTCGTCTTCACAGCTTTGCTCTAGCAGGTTGTAGGCTGCTAATTGTTGCTGCCAACAGACGCAGTCTTTACGGTCATTTGGATCATCAAGCAGCACCCAAGTGTCTCATGGCGGGGGGGGGAAGGAGGTGATATAATTTTCCCCCACTGGGCTGGATCAGTGTCATATAATTTAGTTGGATAGTGGGCAGGTGGAGTCGATTTACCATGTGTCCACCATGTTACCTTGCTCGCTTAATCTCCTGTCTTAGGATGCTCAGTGACCCCAAATCCTCAGATCTTGGCTGGACACATAAGGAGAAGTGGACAAGAAGCCTGCTGAACCTGAGAACTGAGGAACACAACTGACTTGGCACCAAACCAGCTGGTCTGCCTGCGGCACCCAACCCTCGAGGAGCAACGGACCTGTCCTGCCACTGCAGCCTCCAAGAAACTGGGAGAGCTGCCAGTGCTCCGCAAATTGCCAAGAGGAACTCCCTTGGAGTGGCGGAGCTGCTCCCCTGCATTTGCAGGCACCCAAGAGAGTACACGGACTACCAAAAACCAGATGCCAGACATCACTGCACCAGAGCTGCCTAGCCTGTGTGGAAGTGGGCAACGGTGTCAGCGTGGTCCCCAGGCCCTCCAGTAGAGAAGTCCACCCAGTGCACACCCATGGTGAACTTCACGACGGCGTCTGAATACTGCTTCAGCAGACCTCCCCCTTCACCCATCCGCCCAGATCTAGAAGAGGAGAACCAAGGGTGACCCCACGTCTCCCCACCTCGTAAGACCTGAGCCCACTTATCGGCTGAGTCAGGCTGGAACCTCAGTCCACACCAGCAGAGGAGCTCAAGTGCTGGACACAATGCCAGAAGAAACCACTGCCCCCACGCCCTACAGCCTGAGGACTGGACTGTGTCACCACAGCCCTAAGGACCTCAAGAGACGAGCCCCTGCCTCTGGGTTCTCCTCTACTGTCCTTCCAGTCCATCCCTAAAGCAACTTTGTAACCGGACCGATCCCCATAGACTTGAATGGGACACCCAAAACCATCACACCTCTGCACCCGGACACAGAGCTCCCCGAGATGACCTTGCCCCAAAACCCCCTTACATTCAGGAGATTGGTCCCATAAGTCATTGTACTCTACCTGTATTACCGTTTGTTTTCCTCCATAGGATTGCATCGCAGTTTCCTGAAAAATGCATTGTCTACTTTTAAAAACTCAAAAAATTTGAGAAGTATTCACCTGACTTCGATGTTCTTGTTATCAAAGTTTGCATAAAAGTATGTGTTATTTTTATAAATAATTGTCAGATGTCTTGAAAGGAGTGTGGGTTTAACTTACTGCATGGGTGTGTGCCTTACATTCTTAGCACTACCTCTGATATGCCTAACTGCTCGACCACAATATCCAAAAAGTGAGCATCTGGGATGTCATTTGTGCCTCTGATACCTCTGGGGATTAACTCTTTGCACAGTGTCTCATTTTGGTCCACTATATAAAACACCAGCCTCCTACAATATTACTTATTATATTGGCTATTCTAAGATTTAGGTTTATGGCCCTGAGCAGGCAGATTGGAGAGAGATCTGGTCTGGAGCTAGGCTGGGTTAGACTTTATTGCAATCCACCCTTATATGATTCTCAATGTGTGATGTCAAGGAGAGGCCATAGTATATATTTAAGTAGGGCAGGCAGTGGCAGATTAGAGATCTCCAGTGGTGCACAGTATGGATCAGACCTCTGCAATTATTCCATGTGTGTTCAGTTGGTGATGGGTGATTTACTTCTGTGGACTAGTACAGTACTGGGTGATTAACATGACAAGTAGCAGCTCTGTCCTATGTGGGTATAAGAGGCTGAGGCAATATAAAGGTATGTAGCTTTTTTGAGCCATAATCTGCACACAACTGCTGAGTATTACAGTATTTGTGATGGCCAGAATGATTACGGATGAATTTACATAACTATATATTACCTGGACTAGACACAGGTCAGTCCTTCATAACATACCTGGATATTTAATGGTTTGTGTTGGTCAGACTTCTTCATATCTGGACTGTAGATTGTACTTGGAGGAACAATTATTTTTCTGGGTTCTCTCACAGGATTATCTGCTAAAGGGCGAGATCAACAATATGAGCAGGACACTCGTTGGATTAGACTGAGGGAGGAAAAAAAACATCCACCCACAAGGTAAAGTCACTACAGGTTCGAAGTTTGGATGCTTGTAGACCTAAAGGGACCAAAAATATGCAAATTTATTCAAAAGCCAGTGGAGGATTGTAGGAGGCTGGACTGGCTTGTAGTGAGTACCAAGGGGTACTTGCACCTTGCACCAGGCCCAGTTATCCCTTATTAGTGTATAGGGTGTCTAGCAGCTTAGGCTGATAGATAATGGTAGCTTAGCAGAGCAGCTTAGGCTGAACTAGGAGACGTGTGAAGCTACTACAGTACCACTTAGTGTCATATGCACAATATCATAAGAAAACACAATACACGGTTATACTAAAAATAAAGGTACTTTATTTTTATGACAATATGCCAAAGTATCTTAGAGTGTACCCTCAGTGAGAGGATAGGAAATATACACAAGATATATATACACAATAGCAAAAATATGCAGTATAGTCTTAGAAAACAGTGCAAACAATGTATAGTTACAATAGGATGCAATGGGGAAACATAGGAATAGGGGCAACACAAACCATATACTCCAAAAGTGGAATGCGAACCACGAATGGACCCCAAACCTATGTGACCTTGTAGAGGGTCGCTGGGACTATTAAAAAATAGTGAGAGTTAGAAAAATAACCCTCCCCAAGACCCTGAAAAGTGAGTGCAAAGTGCAATAAAGTTCCCCTAAGGACAAAGAAGTCGTGTTAGAGGAATAATGCAGGAAAGACACAAACCAACAATGCAACAACTGTGGATTTCCAATCTAGGGTACCTGTGGAACAAGGGGACCAAGTCCAAAAGTCACAAGCAAGTCGGAGATGGGCAAATGCCCAGGAAATGCCAGCTGCGGGTGCAAAGAAGCTTCTACTGGACAGAAGAAGCTGAGGTTTCTGCAGGAAAGAAAAGGCCTAGAGACTTCCCCTTTGGTGGACAGATCCCTCTCGCCGTGGAGAGTCGTGCAGAAGTGTTTTCCCGCCGAAAGAACGCCAACAAGCCTTGCTAGCTGCAAATCGTGCGGTTAGCGTTTTTGGACGCTGCTGTGGCCCTGGAGGGAGCAGGAGGTCGCAAATTGGACCAGGAGAGAGAGGGGACGTCGAGCAAGACAAGGAGCCCTCTCAGCAGCAGGTAGCACCCGGAGAAGTGCCAAAAACAGGCACTACGAGGATGCGTGAAACTGTGCTCGCCGAAGTTGCACAAAGGAGTCCCACGTCGCCGGAGACCAACTTAGAAAGTCGTGCAATGCAGGTTAGAGTGCCGTGGACCCAGGCTTGGCTGTGCACAAAGGATTTCTGCCGGAAGTGCACAGGGGCCGGAGTAGCTGCAAAAGTCGCGGTTCCCAGCAATGCATCCCAGCGAGGTGAGGCAAGGACTTACCTCCACTAAACTTGGACTGAAGAGTCACTGGACTGTGGGGGTCACTTGGACAGAGTCGCTGGATTCGAGGGACCTCGCTCGTGCTGAGAGGAGACCCAAGGGACCGGTAATGCAGCTTTTTGGTGCCTGCGGTTGCAGGGGGAAGATTCCGTCGACCCACGGGAGATTTCTTCGGAGCTTCTGGTGCAGAGAGGAGGCAGACTACCCCCAAGGCATGCACAAGCAGGAAAACAGTCGAGAAGGCGGCATGATCAGCGTTACAGAGTTGCAGTAGTCGTCTTTGCTACTATGTTGCAGGTTTGCAGGCTTCCAGCGCGGTCAGCAGTCGATTCCTTGGCAGAAGGTGAAGAGAGAGATGCAGAGGAACTTGGATGAGCTCTTGCATTCGTTATCTAAAGTTTCCCCAGAGACAGAGACCCTAAATAGCCAGAAAAGAGGGTTTGGCTACCTAGGAGAGAGGATAGGCTACTAACACCTGAAGGAGCCTATCAGAAGGAGTCTCTGACGTCACCTGGTGGCACTGGCCACTCAGAGCAGTCCAGTGTGCCAGCAGCACCTCTGTTTCCAAGATGGCAGAGGTCTGGAGCACACTGGAGGAGCTCTGGACACCTCCAAGGGGAGGTGCAGGTCAGGGGAGTGGTCACTCCCCTTTCCTTTGTCCAGTTTCGCGCCAGAGCAGGGCTAAGGGGTCCCCTGAACCGGTGTAGACTGGCTTATGCAGAATTGGGCACATCTGTGCCCAAGAAAGCATTTCCAGAGGCTGGGGGAGGCTACTCCTCCCCTGCCTTCACACCATTTTCCAAAGGGAGAGGGTGTCGCACCCTCTCTCAGAGGAAGTTCTTTGTTCTGCCATCCTGGGCCAGGCCTGGCTGGACCCCAGGAGGGCAGATGCCTGTCTGAGGGGTTGGCAGCAGCAGCAGCTGCAGTGAAACCCCAGGAAGGGCAGTTTGGCAGTACCAGGGTCTGTGCTACAGACCACTGGGATCATGGGATGGTGCCAACTATGCCAGGATGGCATAGAGGGGGCAATTCCATGATCATAGACATGTTACATGGCCATATTCGGAGTTACCATTGTGAAGCTACATATAGGTAGTGACCTATATGTAGTGCACGTGTGTAATGGTGTCCCCGCACTCACAAAGTTCAGGGAATTGGCTCTGAACAATGTGGGGGCACCTTGGCTAGTGCCAGGGTGCCCTCACACTAAGTAACTTTGCACCTAACCTTTACCAGGTAAAGGTTAGACATATAGGTGACTTATAAGTTACTTAAGTGCAGTGTAAAATGGCTGTGAAATAACGTGGACGTTATTTCACTCAGGCTGCAGTGGCAGGCCTGTGTAAGAATTGTCAGAGCTCCCTATGGGTGGCAAAAGAAATGCTGCAGCCCATAGGGATCTCCTGGAACCCCAATACCCTGGGTACCTCAGTACCATATACTAGGGAATTATAAGGGTGTTCCAGTAAGCCAATGTAAATTGGTAAAATTGGTCACTAGCCTGTTAGTGACAATTTAGAAAGAAATGAGAGAGCATAACCACCGAGGTTCTGGTTAGCAGAGCCTCAGTGAGACAGTTAGGCACCACACAGGGAACACATACATATAGGCCACAAACTTATGAGCACTGGGGTCCTGACTAGCAGGGTCCCAGTGACACATAACAAACATACTGAAAACATAGGGTTTTCACTATGAGCACTGGGCCCTGGCTAGCAGGATCCCAGTGAGACAGTGAAAACACCCTGACATACACTCACAAACAGGCCAAAAGTGGGGGTAACAAGGCTAGAAAGAGGCTACTTTCTCACAAGGATTTATTAGCTTTATTACTGCAATAACAATATTGTTGAGTCATCCATTACTGTCCAACATTATGCTGAGGGCTATCGCCACACAGCGGCATGAGCAATCAAAATCATATTTGTAAGGGTGAATATTTAGAGTTGTCCAGCTGACAGCCCAGTCATTCATTTGTAACTAGTGAAATTCTGCGGACTTTTTGACTTTACTGTTCGAAGGGCCTCTATCGCAGGCAGCGTGTTTAAAATGACTATTGCTCGTGAAGGAGACCCAAAACCATTACTTTACCTTCTAGTCTCAAGGAGCAAGCTTTGACAACCATGTCGGTGGCAGTTTTATAGATTTTAAAATATTATCTTACTAAACCTGTGAAATTTTAAATAAATATATCTTGTTGCAGAATACATGCCATGCCGTGTTTGGCATTGGTATAGGCGGAGTATCATGATATGACCTATATAGGGGACCTGATTGTGCTTTCATCAGTACTGCTCTGGAGTGACACCTAATTATTCCATACGTACTCCTAACACACTATAGCCAATGTTATTTCGTATTTTATCCTCTGGGGCTTTGCCCCTTCAGACACGTGGATGACTTTGGATCCCAATTTTTTTTATGAAGACATTTTCCCACAAAAGGGCCTTAAAGTTGTCACAGGAGATACATACAATTGTTTTGAAGGCAACGCGGAGGGAGCTTTTGTACGTTTGAACTAAAATGTGTATCAATATTAGTCACTTCGCATCATTAATCACAAACGTATACTGTGGGCTATTGCAAAAGAAACTAATTCGCTATGACCTGTTGAATAGTATTTTCTCGAATAAGCTAACTAGGTCTCAACGCCACCCTGTTTAAAATAGATGCTGAATCGTTATGTTCATTTGGTGTTTAAATTCCTCAACTAACACTAGTTTAGCAAGATGTGGATTGTTGAATTCTGTATGATATTGTTCTTTAAGGGCTCCTTAGAGGATACCTTTTGTTACAAACATTGAAGGGTTTTCTGCTTGCACACCGTATTGCGTTCATTCACAATGATTTTCAGTTTACATAACTGGTTTGTTCTAACACCCCCATCACTTTAGGTCATAAGGGGCAAATCGATATTCAAGTATTTGGTTAGTGCCAAGGTGATGAGGCTATGTGATGTTTTAGAACCTAATAATAGCATTTCTTAGTGCAATGACCATACCATACTAACTTTGAAGTTTCTGTATTTTCTTATGCAAGAAAACTATATACAAGCCCCTCGATTTGGGAATGAGCCATAACTTTGAGACCTCTCCTGAGCCCAGAGCATGCTGCCCAATTTCTTACCAATTCTGCTGTACACTTGAGATTTAGACTGTCATGATTTTCCATTTTAAAATATATTTTCTGTATTAAGAGTCTTTATGGCAATTGATTTTGTAACTACATCCGAAATGTGTTGATTTGTACTGGTCCTAAATGCTTAATAGACCTTCAAAGTTTTTAAGGTTGAGCCTGCTAGAACATGCACTAGCATGTGTCTCACTTGCAAGACTTAATTAAAAAGAGCTTGGAGCCTGCCCATTGTTTACCTTTTGTGGGCTTGCATGGCACTTCTTTAAAGCCTCGTAATTCGTCACTGCAGGACAAGCATTATTTCCGTTCCAGTATGTGGAGTAGAGACCAAGCACTGATTGTGTGCAAAAACGTGTCCAGCGGGATAAACAAATTGCACATTTTTTTTTCCTATAGTTAACTCTTTTCTTTTGCCAAGTCTTCTTTACTCACTTTGCACTCATGTTTTGTTTTTGCTCGTGGGCACTCTCTCAAAAGAGGACTTATCTTGTTCTAAATTCGGTAAAGGGACATTGTTTCTTCTTATGTTTAATTTCTGAAATTATGCTTGTTAGACCTGACAGCCTTAGGGTGGTCATCCCCCAACTTTTTGCCTGCCTCCCTTCATTTTTCTGACCCTGTTTTTGATGGTTGTAGGACTCTGCGCACTTTACCACTGCTGTGCGTTGCTAAAGTGCATATGCTCTCTCCCCTAAACATGGGGACATTGGTTCCTACCCAATTGGCATATTTAATTTACCCGTAAGTCCCTAGTAAAGTGCATTACATGTTCCCAAGGCCTGTAAATTAAATGTTACCAGTGGGCCTGCAGTACTGATTGCGACTCCCTCATAAGTAGCCCTTTAACCATGTCTCAGGCCTGCCATTGCAAGGCCTGTGTGTGCAGTCTCACCGTCACTTTGACTTGGCATTTAAAACTACTTGCCAAGCCTTAAACTCCCCCTTATCTACATATAAGTCACCTTAAGGTAGGCCCTAGGTAACCCATAGGGCAGGGTGCTATGTACGTAAAAGGCAGGACATGTACCTATGTGTTTTACATGTCCTGGTAGTGAAAAACTCAAATTTGTTTTCCACTACTGTGAGGCCTGCTCATCTCAGGCTAGCATTAGAACTGTCCTCATATACTTTTAAGTGGTAGATTCTGATCTGGGAGGAGTGGCCTAGTCATGTTTAGTATTGCCTGAATGGTAATAGAAAACCCTGCTTTCTGGTGAAGTTTGATTTAATATTTTAGAAATGCCACTTTTAGAAAGTAGGCATTTCACTGCACTTACTGCCATCTGTGCTTTACAGCCTGTCTCCCATTCACGTCTGGTCTGTGCTGGTTGACATCACCCCATGTGCACCCAGACAACCAAACACAGGACACTCAGTCACATCTACATTCATCTGTATACTGAGTGAGTCTCGGTCTCCCTGGGAAGGAAGGGTGGAGAGGCGCTCACATTTCAAAGGCCAGTGGCCCGCCCTCACACACAGGACTGATAACCCAATTCCCTCCCCCCCCCCCCAAACAGGGATTCTGGCAAACAGGACTGGGCTGAAATGAGAACTTGTGCACTTCAAAACCACTCATTTCACAGGCATTTTGGGGTATACAGACTGGGTTTCTGACCCCACCAAATCAGACACTTCTGGACCTACACCTGGACTCTGCCAGAGAAGCTGCCTACACCTGGACTTCTTTACTGAAGGACTGCTTTCCTGCTTGTTGCTCTGCTGCCTGGTACTCCTGACTCTGCTAGAACGATTCTGCCTTCCTCCTAAAGTGCTCACCAAGGGCTTGGATTGAGCTTGCCTCCTGTTTCTTAAGTCTCAGGGCCAACAAAGACTTCATTTCAAGAAATCGTGCACTGGAAAGTCAAAACAGTGCCTGAAGACATAGATGCAACGCCTGCCTCACGGCTGGAAAATCACAGCACTGCCAACTGGAATGACGCAGCACTGGCTTACTGACTGGAAATTTGACAGCACCTGCCTTGCAGTGGAAAATTCGCCACATCGCCTACTGGATCAACACAGCACCTGCGCCTTCTACCTGCATGTTGAGGATTTTCAAAGCACTGTCACTGGGCGTCAAAATATCCCCCCATCGCAGTGAGGAGCCAAGACTGCGCTCCTGAAAAACTATGCATCACCTTGCAGCATGGACAGAAACATCTGTGCTGCGCCAGAAATTGACCCAACACCCTATTTTTTAACGCATCTCCTTCTCTGCGGTCCCCGTGTGTTGTATTTTTGATGCAACCCAGGTACTGTGTTACAAGGATACAACCACTGTTTCTCAAGAACTGAGACTTTGAAATCTTTACACAGTGATATTTCAGCTTAAGCTTATTGGATTTGGGTCATTTTGACCTCATTTTATTCAAATATATATCTATTTTTCTTAACCTGTTTGGTGTATTTTTGTGGTGTTTTCACTGTGTTACTATACAAGTTATTGCACAAATTCTTTACACATTGCCTTCCAAGTTAAGCCTGACTGCTCAGTGCCAAGCTACCAGAGGGTGGGCATAGGATAGTTTGGATTGTGTTGTGATTTACCAGACTAGGATTGTGGTCCCAACTCGGGCAAAGGTTTATACCTCTCAACTTGTCAACTAGAGATCCAATTTCTAAAAATGCTTTAACACAATCTTGCAGTACATGCCAATTTACCCCACTCAATCCAATCCGTCCCACTCATATCAATCCTACTGCAAACCAAATTACTCACTCCAATCCAAAATGATCTGCCCCACTCCAATTCACCCCACCCCAATCCAAACAACCCCACCCCAATCCAACCATCACTACTCTTCAATCTAATCAACTGTAATCCACCCAACTCTACCCCAATCCATCCCTTAACAGTTCAGTCTACACCACTCCAATCCAGCCCAGTCCAGTCCAGTCCAGTCCAGTCCAGTCCAGTCCAGTCCAGTCCAACCCGATCCACCCCATGCCAGTCCAATTTACCCTACTCCAAGCCACCCCATTCCAGTCAATCCACTCCACCCCACCCCAATCCAACCCACCCCAGTCCTATCATTCCAATTCAATCCACCCACTCCGGTCCAATCTAATTGTCCCCACCCTCTACAATCCACTTCAATCCAACCCACCTCACCCCATTTCAATGCAGTCAACGCCAAGCCCCCCCCCCCCCCATCAAGGCCATTCAATCAAATCCACCCCAGCTCTGTCAATCAACACCACTCTACCCCAATGCAATCCACCAGACTACCTCAATACACTCCAAGCCACTCACCCTTCTACAACACTCCACAACACTGCCACTGAACTCTACTCACCTCTACTGCGCTCTATGACAATCCACTCAAACAAATCCACTCTACAACAGTATTGCCGCCATTCCACTATACGACATGCCTCATCACTTTTAGCGCTGCTCAACAGCAGCCACACTGGTGTACAACATGGCAAAAACACATTGCAAAGTCAATAGCTCTAGTATGGGCAAGACCTACTGGCTTTGCCAATGGTTGTTCTAAATTTCTGATCTCAAACTCCTTTTGAGTCAGTCCTTTGCTACTGGCTGTATTTTGAAAGGCTCTAGTGACACGGACTCATAACTGAGGTTAACATTATGCCTGATCCACCCAATGTTTTGTTGTGTCAGTAACCTAGATTTTCAAAAGGCCCTGCGTGCCCACAAAAGTGGAGAACACGTCAAACATTCAGCAGCACCGCCTTTGTTGCACACTTCCTTGCATCTTTGTCTGCCAAAAAACACAAAGTCAGGTTGATCAACTTTTGCTTTCAAACCATGAAGTATGCAGTCAAATGTTTTCAGAAGCACAAAATGTGTCAACAGATGCGAGGTAGTTCCTCCATTCCACAGAAGAGGAAACACACGAAGACCTTTGCGTAAACATGAAGTATTGTAAACAGATTACATTGATAGAATGCCCAGTTAGCCTTAGTGAAAAACATAATTTCGATTATTTGATTGGATCTCGTTTTACTTCGATTTGGAGCCAGGAGTTCAAGTTTGTTTACTTAGAATATGAGGTTATATACCCACTCTTAATTTCAGTCTTACTAGTTATAAAATGTTAACAAAAGTTACCTTATGTCTTTCTATAGAAGGGATTACCAAACTAGAAAAAGTACAACATTCTCCTTAATAGATTTTTCTTTAAATTCATTTTGTATTTTCTTCATGTGGTCTGTCTTTCTTTCACAGCCTAAGTAGTTTCCCATGAAATGTCAAGACTGTAGGCTTTCCACTGTTTGTTTTCTTCTTTTATGTCTTCGTGCAGTGGGATCTTTAACAACTCTGGGAAGAACTACTGACCTAGTATTACAAGAAAGATGCTAGAAGAACAGAAAGTGAAAGGAAGTTTCTCGGTTGCTTAGTAGGGGGCAGGTGGCAATGCTCACTCTGCACTAATTACATCCTTGAGCTTCACATAGGCTTGCTGGGCCAATGAGTACTTCGACTGATGAAATTACGTAGTGCTTTGCAAACTGGTGCAATGTTGGCAGTGACTTCTGCAAATCGCCACGTTGGAAAGAAACTACTGGTTTGACCAAAAAAAGTACTCTAAAGTTCTCCAAATCCACAATCTTACTAAGCAGCGCACGCCTTTGGGTTCAATGGTGCAGTGGAAGAAAGAACATTTAATACATATGTAAATATAGTTTGGCACGATGGGATTTTAATAAGTAGAACATGGGTAATAAAACTCTGTTTTTAACGGGGTCCCTTTCAGTGGGCCACCTGACAGAGCCAGCTCTGTTCTGCCCTGATGGCCTGAAGTCTTAAACGGACTGTTATAAAAACCTGTTTCCTCTAATTTATTTTTAATGTAGGTGATGTGTGAGAGTCTATTGCAGACATTTTATAAAGAATTGTTTTATGTTTCATGCAACACCTATAAAAAAATTAGATAAAAACAGGAGAAATGAAGGGATTCACAGAGATTTGCAGTATATTTGCATTTTACTGAAACACAAACCACCGTCCCTGAATAATAGATGTAAACACTTGGAGAGCTCAAGCGTCCACATAGTTCTTAAGCCGTCCTCCAGCACTGCAAGCAATGACGGGCCGCAGAGGAAGGAGATGATGCGGGTGAAAGTTGGAAGTGAAGACCGCAAGAAAGAGCGGCCTAGAAGAACCGGAGGGGGACATCTCTTTACTACCGGTATCAATTAAATTTGCAATGGGTGCATGCGAGGAAGTAGCTAGAAAATTAAAATAATTTCCAATCTGAACCAAACCTCTACTGACCCCGCGTAAGCAAAGCAATTATGCGCGACTCCTGGTAGAATATTTTATTTGATCCTTACATCCACCAATCTAGACATTAATCCTACCATCCACTTTCACCTTTGTCAGTACTTCCATCAGTCCTTTCATCCAGCTAGACATTCTTTCACAATTCCATCCATCCAGACCATCCACCCACCTTTCAATAAACCCAGTAACCATTCCATTCACATACTGATCCATCCACCAACTGTCCATCATTTTAATCTCCAATTCATCATTCAGCCATCCTTCTATCCACCCATCCATTTTACTACTCATATATCCACCCTTTCTTCCATGCTCTTTCACTAATGCAACCTCTCACCTTTCGATCCATCATTTTACATTTGTATCATCCAGCTGTGAACCTTTCCTTTCAATACTTCTTTCATTGTTGCTTCCACCTTCGGCCTCCCTTTCCTAGTTCACAGTACTTGTCCATCATTCTTTCTTTTCTCACTTTGTCACATTGGTTGCTCCCACTCACTCTTTTTGATGTTCTGTCTCTTCTCTCTTTCATCATGTCTTTGTCTTCTTTTCTCTACCTGTTTACTTTGCTTGCTTGGAGACAGGACGTTGCATTGTGGCTACCCATCCAACAAACTAGTATCACCCGTGCCACCCTTCGCCCAGCATTACCCTGGCACTGGCACTACGGTCCAAGGCGGGGATGGAGGTTGCAACTAGAGGGAGCGAAGGGAACTGGAGGCGGCTCCCACAGGGAGCGGGTGGTGACCCGGGAGTGCCCCCTAATCCCTCAAGGTGCTTTGTGCTGCCTTGATCTTTAAGACACCCAGATGCTGTAGCCCGAGTCACTGATTTAAATGCAGTGTACTCGTGCCCCTCCTAGCCGAGGTTGTGGCTGTAGTAGCCTTGAGCCATAAGGGTGTGGCGGTGCTACTTTAAAGATAGGGGGCTGGAGCTTATCAAAATGCATGTAACCCTCGGCAGAAATCCCTGGCAGACATTCCAGGAGTGCACGCTAATACACCAAGGCTAACAAAAGGTGGAAGAGGGCTCGAGGGTGCTCCCTCACTGGCGTGCCGTGCCTCCTTCCTTTCGGTGAACTCAGCAGCAGCCGGATGCAGTACCCAAGTGATGGTTCTAGAGCCCTTCGCAGCATGCTCCGGACCTTCCCAGTGCTTGGCTCATAGTAGTAGCCTTGGTAGTGGCCTCTGAGCCTAAAGGGAGGTGCGGCGGCGCTACCTCGAAGAGATTAGCCTAGCACTCCAGCAGGCAGGAGACTATCTAGTACATCTAACCACACCCCACTACCTGCAGTATTCCTTGGCAGGAACTCTTAGGCTGCAAGCATTTGGAACAAAACACACCATTAAAGACAAAGGATGCCAGTTCATCAGCAATGGTGAGCTGGAAACAGCCCATCTGTAAGAGAATTAGCAGAGCCAAAGGGACACCGGTCAATGCAGATTCCCCCTCATGTTCCCACTACTTCCGCACTTCTGGGGATGGAGCGCAGTGGGTTTTGAGGGACTATACTAATGGTCCTTCTCAGATGACTCGCACTGAAAAGGGGCCCATCAGAAATTGCTTTCAGAAGGCGGCTTGTGAGCACTTAGAACTAATATTAGAGGGTAAACCCCAGGACTTAGATGCCTATGGCACTAAGCCTTTTTTTAGCCCAGTAAACCAACCCCATAACCAGTGGGCCCTTGCACAACAGTAATCCATTGGACCCTGGAAGGGCACACAGAATTTCCTACCAACTATACTGAGCATTCACAGAGAGTTCTGCAGGCTGGCAGGGAGGTAAAAGGCTCCGACCACTTGGATTTGGTCTTTATACCCAGCTATCATCCTTAAGGACACCAGGACACGCGCAACAGTAAATCTGCTGACTGTCTAGCCACATCCCTTCTCTAAAACATGTAACCTCAGAGGATCTCGAAGGGGTGAGATTTGATCCACCCCCTTATAATTTGAAAGGAAAAGTCACAACAATGGCATGGAGAAGAGGATCAGAGGGATGTAGTGTGGAAAGACAATGTGGGCGCTGGCACCAGCAAGCATGCCAGGCTTCTATGAGTTTTTTGTATTGGCAACCCCTACTAGTATTTTTGGAAGCCCATTGGGGGGCATG
Organism: Pleurodeles waltl; assembly: GCF_031143425.1. Taxonomy (NCBI): domain Eukaryota; kingdom Metazoa; phylum Chordata; class Amphibia; order Caudata; family Salamandridae; genus Pleurodeles; species Pleurodeles waltl. The sequence goes on along the minus strand of NC_090440.1, from coordinate 191,511,156 downwards.
TCCATTCATATTAAGCATGCAAATAAATTAGAGGCCTCACCATTGGACCTTAACTGCAGGGTGGACCAAGCAATCCTTATTCAGGCCGAAAATTAATCTGGTAGAGAAGGGTCTGATATTGGTGAATTGCTGTCTTAATGCACTGAGGAAAGCAATGTTGGAGACAACCAGTAAATTGCTTGATAGCCACAAATCTCTTGTGCATTACCCAGGTCATGAAATCATAATTGCCGGAGACTAATATCAGAGGGTTAGGTGTGTGACATCAGAATGCACACCTCAGTCGAGAGCAGCATCCAACATAAAGGACTTTCTGTCCAACTTCATATTGCCATCAACGAAAGCAGAGATTGAGATAAGAAAGAAGGATGGGGTATATCCTCCAACCTGTAAAGGCTCATCTACAATTGTTTATATATATTACTAACTGAGGGCCTGGATGCCAAACTTGAAAACTTGGATATAAAAGGCAGATTCGAAAGTGATCACAATCCACTAAAGAAGACATTGAAATTAATCTCAAGCTCCTCTGATAAAAGGAAACAGTTTGGCGCCTCAATGGGAGAGGAGTGTCTGAACCTAGTAAGAAGAATAAAGTGGTGTAAGGAACCCACAATAGTATTTAGCTCTTGGTTAGAGAGCTTCAAGCTCAAACTCAATTCATCTCCAGAATTCATTTTATAGGTATGGGAAAAACATATGGACAATCTCAGAATCCAGCTGAGTAACAACTGCAAGTCCATGCCCAAAACAATGGGAGAATGGCAGTCCATTATGATAAAGCTATAATCTTTGAAAAGAAAAAAAAACAAGCCTTCTGTAAAGCCCAGTGGGTGCACGCATCAGCACAACCCATCGCATATTACAGCCCTGGTTGAAATGGTCTAGAACATCTTTAAAAAAAAAAAAAAAAATAGCCTTCGAACATCAAAAGCAACAATCAAAAAAGAATGGGCCACCGTCTTTCGGCTACTCAAAAATCACAACCAAGCATGCTTTTGGGATTATATTAATAAATTAAAACATGGTAATACAACTAGGGAAAACAGAGTCTCTGAAGCAGCATGGGTATCCTATGTCTCTGAGCTTTATGTGGACCGGACAGCCAGGAAACGGCAAATGAATGGATGATTAGCTCCATTGGGGACTCAAAGCCTGGAAGAGTACAGACCTGGCCGTGGATGTCAGACAAACATGTGATCAGGTCTACAGTCCAGGGGAGAATCAACAACTCAGGAGACTCAGTAAGCTTCAGGATGGTCTAAAAACAATTCGATGTTTGAAAGCTGTTGGGGCCCCTCACCCAAATGGCCTCCCAGCAAGCCTAGTTGAATGTGCTCTTTCCAGCTGGGCCAGTTGGTTAACTCTACTTTTCAACCACGCCTTTAAAATGGCTACCATCCCAGAGGCCTGGCGAGGATCCATCCTTTGTCCAATATTTAAAAAGGGAAATTGAACGCCTTTAATCACTGCCTGATAGCATTGCTAGACGTGGAAGCAAACGTTTATGCTCGAACTCTGCTGGAGCACTCGGAAGCGTGAGGATTTTGCCATTCTTCAATCAGGATTTCGAGCAAGGGCATCAACAGTAGATAATATCCTATCATTATCCTTCCTTAGACACCAAGCCTTACAAACAAGTGGGTTACCTCTTTTCTGTGGTTTCATAGATTACAGTGTGGCCTTTGATAGGGTGGATTAAGCAACCCTTTAAAAGGAAGTTAAATGCCTGGAGTATACCCCTATCCTTTTAAGAGCTGCAATCTCTATATACGGAGACCTGGGTTCAGGTGAAAATTGGCTCTGGTATGGTTACACGTAAAATGTATATGAATCGTGGTCTGAAGCAGGAATGTGCTTTGCCCCCCTCTCTCCTCCTCCTCCCCCTCCCCATTACTGTTAAACCTCTGCACAGGGAAATCATTGCAATCCAGCTTCTTGGCCCTTTGTAAATTGGGAAATATCAAGCCGCAAATCATACATACAATATGCAGATGACATTGTGATAATGGACGATGGGCAAAAGGTTCTGGATGCCCTGCATAGAGTCAATGAAAGAAAGAAATTGCAGGTTAATCAGGACAAAATGAAATTCCTGATTGTTTTTAAAGATACCGCTGCAAGGAGACAGCGACACTGCACCTGGGCAGTGAGATAATTACCATGTTGAGGAATTACAACTACCTGGGCGAGAGGTTCAGTGACAATGAAACCGCAACAGTACTTGAAAGAACACAAAGAAAGCTGCCGCTATTACCTACAAAATTGGCCAAATGAATTGTTTGCTAAGCAGGGCATTGGGGGGGGGGCATTCTAAGAGTAATGAAGGTGGCTTTACTTCCAGCATGGTCAGTATGCACATCCTGGAGCAGTGGAACGAATCTTAGAACAACCTCACTGCAGAGCATGTAAAAAAACATTCCAACAAGCGAGATATCCACGCCGTGCAAGATTGAGGCTAGAACTGGGGTTAGTAAACCAAACATTAGAATGCAAAGCTTCCGTGCTGAAATTCTATATTAGAGCCAGGATGGATCACACACATTCTTTAAAAAGCTGTCTCTGAACAACTCTAATCTAATGGGGAACCCACAACCCTATATCATGGAAGCCATAAATACTGAAACACGCCCGCAGATTCTTTATATGAGACTCTTAGTGCTCCCGATAGATTTCAATCCAGCCTGGGCGGGTTAAAGAGAATAGCGCCTGTATGCTATGCGCCTATAAGCACGAATCACGGCTACATTTACTATATAGTTAAGAGAATAGCGCCTGTATGCTATGCAACTATAAGCACGAATCACGGCTACATTTACTATATAGCTAAGTGAATAGCGCCTGTATGCTATGCAACTATAAGCACGAATCATGGCTACATTTACTATATAGCTGTCTAGCCCTCGGCTAACAAAGGAACTTTTTCAAACTGCCCTTGCGGACTACCGGGGTGCGCGTCAGGACGCATATTCCATTTGCTTTAAAACAATGGCTCCCTGGGCACTGGCGAGATGCGCCTAATTCATCAAAACACTAAGACTGCTGGTTAGTCAATCCACGGCTGCCAGTCGCAAGCAAACCCGGTCCCTTGTATCAAATTAAGTTATTTAGTAGTGTTGGGGGTGAATGGGGAGGGGGGAGGGGGCTGGGGGAAGAAGGTTCCATTTAATGCTAAACACTGCCATAGTATTTTGGTTTTCGTATGCAAGTCCAGCCTACCACAGATGATATGAAAGTAACTGTACACTCTCCATCTAATAATTGCACTTTTGAGGGTTTTAGCGGGTCAATTTAGCTGATTTTGCAGGTAGTTCTCAATAACTAAAGACTACAGCTGGATCGGGAGACCCTTAAGCCGTGCCTTCAATGGAATGATCTGCCATAGGCCGGAAATATGAATACATTACTTGATTTGATAGAATCCAGATTGTTGGTAGTGGTCACAATTGTCCTTTTTTTATTACAATGGATATATAGTCTGTTAGTCGTCCTAGATGGTACTTAAACTGTTTTAGTTAAGGATTGGCTTTTGCTAACTGTAGGCTTTTATTAAGGATTCTATGTGATGACTGCCAATCTGCATAAACCCTTTTGATCCTCTGTTTTAATTAGTAATTTGCTCTTTGTAATGGGTTTCTTCCAACTGCAGACCTTTTATTAAGGATCATATACGAATATTGTCCGTTTGCACATAGCACTTTTGATTATCTGTTATTAACCATCAACTTACTCTTTTCAATTGTTTTTAGTAACTATACAATAAAGTTTTGAACAACGAACTATGATTTACTTTGCAGACTCCGACCTTCGCCCCTAGGGCTTGCCTTCGGATTCCCTTTGAGCATTGCTATTAGCTTTTTGCCTGCTGAATGATGGACTAATATACACATAAATGTTTTAACGGGACCGAGATTGTCGGGTCACCAGTTCCAGTGGCAAACCCAAATTCAGCTGCCAAAGCAGAGGCTTTTCGTCGCCTCTGGACGCTTGCACGGCTGCTGCCAGGGGCGTGCTGTTGTGTTTGTGGGGATGCCTGCACTTTCAGTGCTGCGTCTGCTCCATTTGTACGGGAGGCTTGTACTGGAGATTCATGAATCTGGACAGTTTTTGCGCGCAGTGTGCGCAGGTTGACTTCTCATGTGTAACTCGCGTTGGGGCGCTTGGAACATCATTTAAACAATATAAAAGCCACACGTTTTGACTTTGTCAGTGCTCATCTTAATCTGTATCTCGCTTGGTATGTTTAGCTCACAATAATAGTATAATGAAACTGCCTAGGACAGTGAAACACAAGTTTCCATTTTGGCATTTTTCAGATTGATTTTTCCTCTGTGGTTGATGGCTACATGCAGTAAGATTAATAGGCGCTGCTGTAGCGCCACCTAGTGACTAATATTTAGGACACCAGCCATGTTTTATAACTCAATTCAGTGAGGGTAGAGCGTTAAGGTTGGGGAACTCACAAATCAGCCGATTCGGCCAGAGTTTTATGCCATTCTTGATTTGGTATGCTAAGGAGTCTGGATATAGCGCCCGTTAACCACTGGTTACTTGGCGCTAGAATATAAATTTTGTATGACTATCAGAATAGGAACAAGCATTTACAATGCAATAGGTCTCGCATTTTCGTGAGTGAGAGCTATTGTCATTGTAAATTCATAACTGGACTTTTCTTGCCACATAAATGTCAACCCTGCTCATAATTTCGTTTTTTCCTGCCATATAATTCCAGTGGCCCAGCACTTAAAACACTTCCATTTACCTTCTCCTATCTTAAAACCTATAAAATGATCATATAAAACTATCAGAAAGAAACTTTTGGCGTTAGAGTGTAATGCTCAAACCACCATGGAGGAGTACGGCGGGACGAAGAAAAGTAAGAGTGAGATAAGTGAGCGAGGAGGCGAAATGAGTGCAGAGAGCAGGAAGATGGTGAGAGAAACGTGAGCCCGACCGAGATGCGAGCGGAGGATAAAAGGGACATTATGAAGGAGAAGGAGCAGGGAGTTGAGACAATACGAGAACATAGGAGGAGAAAAGAAAAGTAGATGAGAAGGAAGCCGTAGCACGGTGAGAAAAGGGGGATGAAAGCAAAAAAGTGAGCTACAAAACCGGAGGGGAGTAACTTAAGAGCGATGATAACGGGAAAATAATTCACATTTAGAATCGCTATATTTAAATATGTATACACCCCATGTTGCTACCATGAAATAATTGCCTACACTCTATATTCGTGGACAACTTTAAGCATTCGTGCTTCTTCTTGGCAGCCGTAAAAAAATGGGTGTAAAACAGTGGATCCAAGCTGCAGCACTGTATCAAAATTGTTTTATGAAACCATGCACCACGTCATACGCTCTGGCATGAAGTGACTCCATGTTAAATACAACACTAGCATAATACTCAAGCATTCATACAGCAATTGGAACCACATTTTGCAGTTGGGTAGTGTGTACAGTTAGTGTCATTATCCAATGAAAAAAAACATAAGGGTGAAAGTCGAGTCAGCTCGGCTGGATTGGAACAGCACAGGACCTTCAAGTTGCATACACCACCAAGGAAAGAGTTTCTCCCTCTACTGTCTATCAGACAACTACTGAACAACTGTAATGTCCAGGAAGACCACGTCTGACCTCACAACACAATCACATTACTAGGCGTTTTAAAAGCTAACGACACAATCTCCATCATTACCTTTGGTCTACAACAGTATCATCTGAGAAAAATATGTCTAAATGACAAGACCGCAGACAAAGCCACGCTAAAGGTAATACAGTCAGATGACCACGTGGTATATAATATCAAGTTTAATAATAGCATATCAAAAACACCTAATAATAATTTGTCGGCCACTTATGATACGGTTTAGCAACGCTATAAGAAAAGCTAAGTGAACATGCGAAGACTTCCTAAATCCAGAAATGTGCTAGCTGTAAACACGGCAATTTTGCAAAGGTACTAGAGCAGACTACAACATGGCATTCAAAATAAACAGACGTATGCACATAGGCTCCTGGGGAAGAGGCATTACATACAGAGTCCTTGCAGTGTCGACCACCTATAGAGTACCGTAAATGCGCACAATGGTGAAACATGAAAGTGTGCGCCATGGGAATAATAGAAATACATAAGATTTACAGGCCTGAGCCCGGTTTTCAGTCACACTGGAATTTGAAAGGCAGGGGAAGCAGCTGTGCGAATGAGAGCATTCCCATGCTGCCCAGACGCAATGAAAGTAGAGCGGTTTACAACATGACGTACAAAATAAACAAGAGGCTCGTGCACGTAGGCTCCCGGGGCAGAGGCTTTACAGACAGTGTCTTTGCAGTGTCAATGACCGTAGGGCGCCGTAAATGCACACAATGGTCAAACATGAAAGCGTGCTCCATGGGAATAAAAGAAAGGCACAAGATTTACAGGGTTGAACCCTGTTTTCAATCACAATGTAATTCGAAAGGCAGGGGGGGGGGGAGCAGCTGAGGGAAGGAGAGCCTTCCCATTCTGCCCAGGAACAAAATAAACAATCCGGAAACAAATTAAACACGCATTTGGAATGCAATGGTCTCCTGTTTACTCGAGTTTGAGATCTTAGGGTTGTAAATTACTGACTGGACTTTTCTTGCCAAACAGACTGAAAATAAGAGAAAGAGCGAGGGCGAGCTGGCTGTGGAAAAGCCCCCTTCTGCTGCTGGACATAGAGTAATTCTACAGTACTTTGTTCTGCTCCCAAAGAGAAAAAGGCAGGACAAAGAGGCAGAACTGACCATTAGCAAGCAAGGATTTTTTAATGACAGCGGAACCAACAAATGAAATCACTGGAACTCACAGTATAAGTATACTTAAAAGGTATACAACACGTCGAACGTTACGCTCGACCTAAAAAGGACCAGAAAGGTATGGTTCGCCAAATAGAAATTGGCTTTTTAAACATAACGAAAAGTTCTTTCTAAAGGACAGTATCAGTACGTAGCTGATCAGCTCCGGCTCAGACAAACTATGTGCTTCCGTGCTTTCTTTAGCATACCTACGACTATAGGCATGGGCGTCAATGCACCTAAATGCCAGGGGTAGCGGAAAAGACACCATGTGCCCTTTGACCTCCACTAACTCACACTTACAGAAATATAAAATTTTATAGTATTTGCAACAAGAATTTTCAATTCTATTCAGGATGTGGAGGCGAGAATTACGCTTCTCTTTCTTCACTCCATTTCAGCAGCCAATAAAACAAAGTATACTTAAACACTAAATTTCCCATTAATCCCCTTTAGTCACATGTCCAACCATAGAACTGCCATCATATACATCTTACTGACTGACAAAACACCTACTCTCTTTGCGCCACAAGGTAGATAGTTAACACGAAACATCCAGCGGTATGTCGTTAAAACGTGGGGAAAAAAAAAACCAGCAAAACAAACTCAAACGAGAGACTCGTAGGAGAACTGGTCCTCGAACAGACTTCCTCTTGAATAACTGGAAGCTTTGACCAAGTTCCCACTGAATGTGGGTCCAAGAACTATGAGGCTGATGAGAAAAAACTTTCAGTTTATTGTTTCCTATAAAGCGAAATATAATCAGCCTTAAACATTGTTCCAAAATTAAACAATTCACAAGTAACATTTCAGGGAGAGCTAAACGTGTATAAAAACAATTCTCTGTTTTTCATTTTAAATATACTTTTGTATAGCTAATAGACAACAACTGGGTGGGATAATCCTCGCCTCCGTGTCCTTAATGTAAGTGAAAATTCTTGTTGCGAATGTAAGAACATTTTATATTATTTGTCAGGACAGGAGGCTCTAATTATGCTTGCTTAAAGCTGCCCCATCACCACAGATGTGAGGTATAAAATAGGTTTGTAATAAAACATCTTAAAAGTGGATTCCGATGACCACTCAGCTGCTTTAAGAACGTCCTCTAAACGAAACCCTAAAGAGAATGATTTTGATGCCATTGCTCCCGGAGCCAAGTGAGCACCAAATTTAGTGATGTTAATACCTGCTTCTGCTAGGAGCCATCTCATCCAGCTTGCCAAGGTAGCGAACGTTACAGGACAAAATTGTTTAAGCAGAGCTATCAATAACTACCCTGTCATATCTGAATGGAATTCAGTGGTACTTACCTCATATGCCATATATACCACACAAAGTTTAGGATTATCTGGAAAAGCTGGGTAGGATACTGACCTGGAATTACACTTTGTCCTTCTAGAGGTGTTAAATGAAACCACTTCAGGAGAGAAATGGCGTCCTGAAAGATCTAGAGCCCTCACATTGGACACCTTTTACAGGAAAAGAGGTATAACAGCATGGTCGACTTGGCTGACAACTATTTCCAAGATAAAGAATAATTGTCAGGCAAAGAATCCATAAAGTTTAAGACTACATTCACATCCCATAAATTAAAATATTTCGGCCAAGGAGGGTTTAACATCTGAATACCTCTTAATTCTTAATTTGCACACAATGGGATGCTCTCCTACTGCTCTACCCTCTATAAGAGAATGACCACCTGGAATGGCCAATCTGAAATTGTTCGCTGACCAATAACCCATCCCTGCTGCTGCCAATGAGGACAGAAAATTTATGATCATGCTTCAGACTGTTCCAGAGGTCTCTGCACCCCTTGCACTGCACCAATTACACCAACATCTCCACGCTGATGCATATCTTTTGTGAGTACCCGATGACCATGCTTGACTAGTATATTCCAGAGCGTCTCACAAAAGGCCAAGGAGACTCCATCTTCTCCTGAAACCTTCCAGTGTACTAATAAGAGCGGTCTCATTTGTATCAATCTCCGGGTCTACTAGGAGATTGCAACACCATGGCAAAAGAACCGGTAGGGCACATGCCAATTCCAACACAGCTGGAAACCATGCTTGTGCTCTAAATAGCAGAATCACGAAGATCATCTCTGCTTTCTGCCATCTGTTGAGTCAATACTCTGGGTATCATCATGAATGGTGGGAAAGCATAAGTCTGGAATGGTTGCCAGTCCTGGAGAAATGCATCTGTTGCACATGCACCCGGATCCGGACACCAGCTAAAGTATGCTGTAAGTTGACGGTTCAGGTGAGGTGAACAAATCATCTCGCAGGGGCCTCAGCAGCAGAGAAGGGGATGGAAGACTTTCAGGTGAAGTCTCCCATCGCTGAAGTCCCTTAGATGGCGAGAGTTCCAGTCTGCCCCAACACTGCACTGGCCGAGAAGATATTCTGCTGTCACAGAAATGTGCTTCTGAAGGCAAAAGTGCCAAAAGTCTTTGGCTATCTCTGTCAGAAGTTTGGACTTGGTTCTGCCCAGCTTGCTCACATACCGGACTGCTGTAATGTCCATACAGAGGAGAATATAACATTTCACTTTCCCTGTAGAAAAACTTTGGATTCCAAACAAGCCTGCCAGAAGTTGTAGGCAACTGATATTAAGATTCAATTTTGTCATGGACCAACAACTGCATGTGGAGATCTGCCAACAACGGGCTCCCCAACCCAATCTGCTGGCGTCTAATCTATGATCATCCCTGGCATCAAACCAAATAAGGCTCTGCCATTCCAAACCTTCATGTGGTCCAACCACCAAGAAATTTCCGTCTTGGCTTCCTCTGATAGAGGGATCTGTTCAGAGTAGGTAAGGCCATTGTTCAAATGTTGGACCTTGAGCATTGAAGAGTGAGAAAGGGCCTGGAAATATCACCGGTAATGATGCCAGTATGCCTACTAGGTGAGCTATGCACCTCAAAGGAAGTAGTCTTCTTGGACAACACTGATTTCAACTCTTTCATGATATTCTTCATCTTCTGTGGTGGAAGAACCAATTGAGCTCATCAAGAGTACTTGGAATCCATGCATTGCAATGGTTTCAGAACCAATTTCTTAACATTGATTATGAATCTGAGGCCTTGGAGAAGAAAAATCATCCACTCCAGATGAGTTATGGTCCTCTTTGGACACTGGAACATAATGATAACATTGTCCAGGTAAATTATGAGGCGAACTCCCTGAGACCTCAGAAATTCTAACACTGGCTTCCTGATCTTCGTGAAGCACCAAGTTGCAGAGAAAAGTCCAAAGGGGAGGACTTTGAATTTGTAATAAAAGTTGTTCCGAAGAAACCGGAGGAAATGTCAATGTGGAGGAAAAATAAGAATGGTCAGATAGGCATCTTTTCGATTCAAGCGAACCATCCAGTCTTCTTAAGTATGTCACTTAAAAAGTGGATCTCTTCATTCTTGAAATGGTGGTAAAGTATCCACTGATTGAACCTCGAAGAATTAGCACCAGTCTTGAGCAGCCTCCTTTCTTTTCGACAAGGAAAATACAGCTGATTAAACCATTTGAGTGGAAGGAGGTCACCTCAATCGCATCTTTTTACAAGAGAATTTTGAATTTCTGAAGTGAAGAAGATCTGATCTAGATGGGAAAAATACTTTGTAATTGGGGAACATATTTGTACTGTGGTCTCGTAAAACTATATTGAAACCTTGTATAGTTTCGAGAACCCATGGATCTTGTGACACTTTCTGACAGTTGTGCATAAACAGTTTTTTTTCTTCCTCTACAATGACACCTCAGATAATGGTATAATTCTCACATGTGGAGTTAGTCTTGAAAGGAACCTTCAAAGCACATGAATCATCCTTTTCAGACACCCTCTCTGAAGCTGCATGTTCTTGATGGGTCGAAGGTGGAGGCCTGTTCCTGATACTTACCTCTACCCTTTTGGTCGTATCCCCTTTGTGGGCCTTGATGGTTTCCCCGGCAAAACGCTTGCCCCCTAAAGCATCAGGCCCTGTCAAAAAGTGGTCAGAAAACCTTTCTAAGAGCCCTGGGGCCATCCAAGTTGGTATATGTTGCCACAAATTTAGATAGGTCTTTCAAAAAAAGGGTTTCAGAAAGGAGGCCCTGAGCAATCTGTCTCCGATGAGGCCAATTCAGTCAACTTAAGATCCAGTTTCATGAGGATAGCTCCACGGCATTTACTGAAAATGGCACAGTTAGCATTAACCAACTGACATATGGCTTGTTGTGCCCATACCACCAGAACGTCCACAAGATTTTGGTTAGAGGACCTGCCATGTCCAGGAGTTTATCTTGGCAGGATTGCCATGCCAAATCTAGACCCTTTTGTTTTGGGTCTTTGGAGTACCTTTTAAAAAAAAAAAAATAGGTCACGATGGTGGGGTCCACCTCTAAGGGGTCTGCAACCTTATCTTGTAAGTTGGATCTGGGATGCAGACACGCTCGTACACCTTTGTAAAAATCTTGATGAATATGAGCCTTCACATAACCTGCCAACTCTTGTGGTAGGACTCGTGTTGTGGATCTGGGGTGGATTATGTCTCCTGCTTCAAAAGTAAGGACTCTGGGTTGCTTACATGGTGCTGTGTGATGAGTCTTATTCATTTGCTTGGGCCAGGGCTGTCCTCATGAGCAGAGCTATGGGACAAGAAAGAATTTGAGTAGTCCGTTCCTGTGTCTAAAGGGTGGCCTTAGGGGGCACTATAAGCGTGCTCATTCACCAAGGATGCTGCTAATTTATTCAAAGCACCTGTGAGAGGTCCTTTATTTGGTTTAGGGTTAGATGTGTTGTTTGACCTCCCTTCACCTTCCTCAAGTAGTCCAGCAGAGGAAGGGGGGGGTGGCAACCAGCCCTGTTGATGGGCAAAACCACCTAGATGGCGTTTTAAGGAGGCTATGGCCCTCACTAGGACCTCATTAACTGTGACGCACTCCTGAGTCTAGGGCGTGAACCAGGTTTTGCTGCAGGGACCCAGTAGGGTCTTCATAATAATGGCCTTCATCACCTTCCTGGTATTTGTTATACATTTTGAGTAATCAGGGGAAGCAATATTGCAATATATATTTCCACACCCCAAGCCAGGCCAAACTGAAACTGTTAAATTGGATAAAGTGGGCCTGTAAACACTCTGGGCAGAGCCTATGCAAAATAATAAAACTCTGAGGAACACTGTCGCATCAGGGCCTCGTTGGGAGCTGAAAGCCTTAGCAGCCATGAGGCAGGAGAGAGAACATGTCTTCACGTTCGAAAGACCCACAATAAAGAAAAATGTTGGGTCGTGCATACTCTGCTCCTTTTAAAGGCAATTGAAAGAGCGCGTCAGAAAGCTGCATCATCCTTGCTCCCGCACTACTGCTCCACACACTAAACGGAAGGGCCGAGCAACATCTTGCTGGGCGGGAAAGAAATGCTCCCCTAGGCTAAAAACACAATGAGCTTTGATCCTAGCCCGCTAGGAGGCAAGAGGATAAATAATGAGACTCTTGTCTACCCAAAATTATGAAATCGCATGTGCGCTAACAGAAACAAGAATTGCCTAAGCAACACTTCAGCAGAAGTAATGAAAATAATATTAACAGTAAGAATCATGCACCATCAAATCACATGCTAATAATGGAGATGTAATTAACTGGTTGCAAAGCAGAAAAGAAAGAGGAGGTGTTTTGTCAGTCTGCGGGAGACATAGGATGACAGCTCGATGGTTTGACATGTGACCAAAAGAAGTTTCATGGGAAATGTAGTGCTTTAATAAACTTTGCTTTATTGGCTGCTGAAAATAAAGAGTGAAGAAAGAAGCATAATCGGAGCCTCTGGTCCTGAGAGATTTCACACTTACATATACTCTCTCAGATAAACACTGTCCCCAACAAGCACACACACATACACTTAAAAGCATTTTATTTTTTTTAACCTTAACTCAGCTGCCATAGAAGGGCTTATTCCAGCTAACTGAACTCCATTTTATTAAAATAATGGTGAATAATATATTATTCAGAAAGAAAGCAAAGTGGAATCAAATTAAGGTCTCTGAATTTGCAAACATAAACAGTGAACAATCAAAGGAGTAGGACAAGGAGGTTAACGAAGGGGGAGCCGATAAGGTCAAGAAAGAGGAAGAAGTGAAAGGGGAAATGAAGGGAGTCAAGGAGAGGTCCTAGAGTTTGGAAGTGCTTGCCTTACATGTGGTCAACTGGGGTGCTGGAAGTAAGACTGCCCTAATATTGTCTCCAGTGCACTAGCACTCCCTGACCAGCCTTGATATCATAAAATCGCTCAGAATCCTATGAATTCTAACTCAACATGAGAGGTTCTGATTGTATACCTTGATATCTGCAGCCCAAAAGGCTCCTCATGAGAATTGTATCAGACTCTAAACACACCACTTGCCTTAGGCCACTCAACTCTTAAAAATTCTGAATTCTCTTTACTCCCGTCGGGCATGTCCGTATGTGCAGTCAGTACTTCTAATAAAAGAGTTCCCCACCACAAGGTTGACCCAGTGTCTGATTGTTTGAGACCAATTAATGATAAGCACTCTTTTTTGCTTAGTCTCACTACTCTGACAAACCTGTTAGAGATATACTCTGCACGTTAAGTTGTGCTTTGGACCCAGAATGGGTGTTTCTAGATATACCTCATAGACAGGAAAGCAAGGTCCCTGCTTAGCATGTGAAAGCTCAGTTGTTGCACAGAAACAAACTCAGTTGCCATATCCCGATTGAACAGAACTGTGTTTATAGGTACTGTCCACATTGTGGACTAACAATGTGGGAGCCACCTCCTTGATGGATCCCGTAAAGGTGAATTGTGGCCCCTCCTGAGGAAGCCATCTCCGACCCAGCAGAACCAAAAAACTACCAGCCAGTAATCTCCCTGCTTCTCCTTCTAGTCAAGATTCTCAAAATGGCAATCAACCAGCAACTCACCAAACACATGGATCACAACAACCTCCTGGAACCCTCTCAATCCAGATTTTTAGCCAACCACAGCACTGAGACAGCCCTTATCACAGCCACTGACTACATCAGAGAACTCCAGGACTGCAGTGAAATGGCACCCCCCCTCACTCTACTGGACCTGCCTCTAACACCATTTCCACCACATCTTGATCAACAGACTACATCATATTGGAATACAGCGAGCCCTCAAATGGATCACCTCATACCTCACCGGAAGAACCCAGAGAATCCATCTCCCACCATTCACCTCGGACCCAAAGGAGGTCTGTGGCATCCCCAGCTCCACTGTCTTAAACATGTACATACCCCCCCTCAAGCCAACAGTCAGATTGCACAGACTCAACATCGCCTATGCCGACGACACCCATCTCATCCTCTCGCTGTCAGAAGACCCCCTCCACCACAAGAGCTAGCTTCTGCAGATGTATGATGAACATCACTGACTGGATGAAGGGCAACTTACTGAAGCCAACACAGACAAGACGGAAGCCCTCATTTTTGGGAGCAAAACCTCACCATGGAATGATACATGGGGGCCTGCTGAATTTCACCCAGACAGACCACACCCACAGCCTCCGCATCATCTTGGAGAGGAAGTGATCTATGAAGAAACAGGGAAACGTAGTCTCATCCACCTGTTTCTACCCCCCTACGCATGCTCCACGAGATGTTCAGGTAGCTCCCTGTCAACACCAGAAGGACCGTCACTCAGGCCCTTGTCACCAGCAAGCTGGACTATGGGAACACTCTACAAAGGAATCATTGCACACCTCTTGAAGAGACTACAGACAATACCAAACTCAGAGGCAAGACTCATCCTTGACATCCCCCCAGACAGATCCCACATCACACCACACCTCAAACACCGGCTCCCGATCCAGAAGAGATACCAGTTCAAAATGTTAACTCACGCATACAAAGCCCTGCACAACGAAGGACCCTTATACATCAACAAATGAGTGACATTCCACCAACCAGAAACCTGTGAACAGCCTCCTTCTTCCTCTCGGACACCATCTGGATTTGCCGGACCAACACCATAGGACGTGCCTTTTCTCACCTGGCAGCAGAAGCCTGGAACGACCTTCCCCTGCACCTTAGAACTGCCTCATCACTCCAAAAATTCAGGAAAGGACTGAAGACCAGCTGGTCGAATGAAGAAAGCATTGTGAAGCAACTAGAAACTCCAGTGTCTTGAGACCCTCACGAGTGATTTGTCATGCTTTATAAATCCTGATGATTCATTTGATGGTTCTGCAATCGAGATGATTGCTGTAGGGAATGGATTACAGCCCCACTGACTGCAGTGAAAAGAGGAACAACCTCTAAGCCTCTTTGGACCTGGAGGGGGCATACATGAATACACAAAAAAACAGATCTCTTTGGAGATGGTGCCGAAGGGAAAAGTTATAGAATGTGGTCACTTATGCTGGGCTACAGAATTTACTGTATCCTGGGTGGCTGAATCACATCAGGCAACCTACATGCAAGCTTCAAGTCAACAGGGCCTTGCACAGGTCCTGCTGGCAGAAGAGTCTGCTGCCCTCCATGCAGAGTAGTTTAATCTTGCCCGGGCAGTCCAAGTCTTATTGCAGGTCTTAAGGAGAACGGCCATCAGCCAAGATTGTCCCTGGCAAATTTTCCTTCCAGCAAAACTCCTTGGCTTGAGGCTGCATTTCTCCTTGCTTTGAGGCATTAATGGGTGAGCCTTTCAGAACCAAAGTCAAATTTAACTTGAACGAAAAAATACGTGCAGCGGTAAAGAAATTCGCCTTTGACCAGGTTTTCACTGGCTCAGCTCCTGCAAGTATCCAAGGTGATGGTCGGGATGCTTATAGTGGAAAGGGTAGTGCAGCCAAAGAGCCTGGGTTTCTAGGTGACAGCCTGCTATGCTGGAGAAGGAGTGATAAGTATCACTAAACGGAAGGGAACCTATGCTCACAAAGGAAATAGGGATAATTTCTACCCCATCAGCAGGTAGACATCAGCTTTAAGGATGTATCCCTGAAGGAGGAAATAGAAAGGCCGTCACCTTTACTATGGACAAAGGACCATTTCCTGTCTCCAGAGAGACCTTCACTCAAACACCCCTTCACATGGGGTCAGAAACAGACATTCAGAACTAACCCCTGTGACCCACACATGGTCAATACATGATAAAAGCCAGAGTTACAGGGGACAGGACAGATGTTCACAGATGTGGGCCAAGTGTGCAGGTAAAAGTAACTAACTTCAACAATAATATACTGCCACCAATGCCAGTTGCCTCATAACTAGGAAGAGGGTGTAGGAAGCCACTCACTACAATGCCGGTTACATATTTGTGTAAATCCTCCCCCTTTTAACAGAGAGAGGCTATTGTTGAACATCTCATTGAAAAGAAGAACTCGCATTGGGTCAGTCCGTAGAGTTGACTGGAGAAAAACTGACAGGTACGAAAATTCAGGCAGGAGAGCACGAAGAATGGCCCATTATCTGGGTTAACTGGCATGACATTTTACTTACTCGTAATGCTGTATCAAGTGTTCCTTATTATGAAGGTAATTGAATAGATTGATGGTATAACCATCCGACGAAGCGCAGTCACAAAGCCACACTCAATCACAGACTACAGCAGTGTGATTAAGCAGTTTAATGAGTAAGGCGACTCGTATAGGGCTATGCATAGGCGCTGGAAGTAGGGCTGCAGCACTCCCATAATAAACATATTGGAGTTAAGATTAATGAGCAATAAACATGCCTTAAAATTTTGTTTTTTCTAAAGAGGTCTAATGTCAAGCACATTTTTAAAAAATATTTTGTAGATTGTAGTACGAGAAAGACAAGAAAACACAAAGTTTGAGAATTTTAAAGGAGTACACTATCTGAATCTTTCTGGGATACAGAACGCGTGAAAGGAAAGCCTGTAAAGAGGTCAGTTTTACATTTTTTTTTGTTGGGTGTGGGGTTTAAACCTAACAACTTAAATACCTATAAATGAAATGTAAAATATTTCAAGAACAAATGAAGCACTTTTTTTTTTTATTCCGACAAGTCATGGACAAATATAATTAATATGATCAAAAGATTTGAAACCACTTTATTTGGTAATGTACAAATAAACATTTGCTGAGACTAGACCAGATTTCAGTAAAACTACACTAGTGCGAATTTTGTGGCAACTGAAATAAAATAAAACATGCTGTCTGTAAATGAGTGCGCTACCACACCATTCTTTAGCAATATATTTGTGACGGTGTGCTCTAAAATGTGTCACCAGCTACATACCCCACTTAGCCCTGGTCCTACTGAATTGGAGTGGCTCATTTGCTATGCTTGTTCCTTGTGTGATGTCGTAATCCCTATGACTTCAGTGAAGTAATATTGATGACAGCACCCCCGCTCCGAAATTTGTTCCAGCACCACTGACATAGGCAGACTACCTCTAGATGTGTTTCAGTTTATTATTATCTCATTGGATATTAGGCTACAGGAACAGAGGATTCCTTTTATTATTTATCGCCTATAGCAGTCCTCGGTCAGATGATGAAAAAATAAGGAAAGTACTTACACATGTGCCTGTCGTAATCTAGGACGAACACAACACTGATATGTTCATGTCCCCTAATGTTATTAAAATTCAACAATTGCTGTGCGGCACTCTCATTACAGTACCACTTGTGTAATTCCAAGGCACACAACTTAAATAATCTCTTAACAAATAATAAAAACAAATGACAGGATATTTTTCCCCCAATTACTTAATTTGATTCGTAGGAACATGGTGCGATATATACAGGGAGTGCAGAATTATTAGGCAAATGAGTATTTTGACCACATCATCCTCTTTATGCATGTTGTCTTACTCCAAGCTGTATAGGCTCGAAAGCCTACTACCAATTAAGCATATTAGGTGATGTGCATCTCTGTAATGAGAAGGGGTGTGGTCTAATGACATCAACACGCTATATCAGGTGTGCATAATTATTAGGCAACTTCCTTTCCTTTGGCAAAATGGGTCAAAAGAAGGACTTGACAGGCTCAGAAAAGTCAAAAATAGTGAGATATCTTGCAGAGGGATGCAGCACTCTTAAAATTGCAAAGCTTCTGAAGCGTGATCATCGAACAATCAAGCGTTTCATTCAAAATAGTCAACAGGGTCGCAAGAAGCGTGTGGAAAAACCAAGGCGCAAAATAACTGCCCATGAACTGAGAAAAGTCAAGCGTGCAGCTGCCACGATGCCACTTGCCACCAGTTTGGCCATATTTCAGAGCTGCAACATCACTGGAGTGCCCAAAAGCACAAGGTGTGCAATACTCAGAGACATGGCCAAGGTAAGAAAGGCTGAAAGACGACCACCACTGAACAAGACACACAAGCTGAAACGTCAAGACTGGGCCAAGAAATATCTCAAGACTGATTTTTCTAAGGTTTTATGGACTGATGAAATGAGAGTGAGTCTTGATGGGCCAGATGGATGGGCCCGTGGCTGGATTGGTAAAGGGCAGAGAGCTCCAGTCCGACTCAGACGCCAGCAAGGTGGAGGTGGAGTACTGGTTTGGGCTGGTATCATCAAAGATGAGCTTGTGGGGCCTTTTCGGGTTGAGGATGGAGTCAAGCTCAACTCCCAGTCCTCCTGCCAGTTCCTGGAAGACACCTTCTTCAAGCAGTGGTACAGGAAGAAGTCTGCATCCTTCAAGAAAAACATGATTTTCATGCAGGACAATGCTCCATCACACGCGTCCAAGTACTCCACAGCGTGGCTGGCAAGAAAGGGTATAAAAGAAGGAAATCTAATGACATGGCCTCCTTGTTCACCTGATCTGAACGAACCCCATGGAGAACCTGTGGTCCATCATCAAATGTGAGATTTACAAGGAGGGAAAACAGTACACCTCTCTGAACAGTGTCTGGGAGGCTGTGGTTGCTGCTGCACGCAATGTTGATGGTGAACAGATCAAAACACTGACAGAATCCATGGATGGCAGGCTTTTGAGTGTCCTTGCAAAGAAAGGTGGCTATATTGGTCACTGATTTGTTTTTGTTTTGTTTTTGAATGTCAGAAATGTATATTTGTGAATGTTGAGATGTTATATTGGTTTCACTGGTAATAATTAATAATTGAAATGGGTATATATTTTTTTTTGTTAAGTTGCCTAATAATTATGCACAGTAATAGTCACCTGCACACACAGATATGCCCCTAACATAGCTAAAACTAAAAACAAACTAAAAACTACTTCCAAAAATATTCAGCTTTGATATTAATGAGTTTTTTGGGTTCATTGAGAACATGGTTGTTGTTCAATAATAAAATTAATCCTCAAAAATACAACTTGCCTAATAATTATGCACTCCCTGTACAGTGTAGCAGTAGTGCAAAAGATAGTCATCACACAGTGAACAAATACACAAACCACAAAATGAACCCTTTAAAATGCCCAAGGTTGCACGATGACTTAATACAATTATGTGCAGGAATAGTATGTGTGTGTATACAATATCTCCTTGCAAAATCAAACATTAAACCACCAAGGGTGGGGGTTGTCAACGTTTCAACCCATTTCAAGTGGTAGGGTCTCATCAGGACCTTTGTCAACTGACCATCCACAATGAGGCAAGACCGGTTGTGAATGCAATGGTTTACAAACAATGGGCCTGATTACGACCTTGGCGGAGGGGATATCCTGTCCACTGTATTACTAGTATTATATCCTATGGCACTCGTAAAACGGCAGGCAGGATATCCGTGGCGTTTGTGACGGAGTAATCCCCTCCACCAAGGTCGTAATCCGGCACAGTGTGTTAATTAGTAATCTTGTCTCTACCGTAGAGCACTGGATATTCTGGTGGCAACTATTATGGTGCCTCTATGCTCACAAAGTGTTGTGAATATATTCCGTTGTTGGTTAGGTTGCGTTGTATGTTAAACAACAATTGTACAAGGAATGAGTCTATTGCTCTCCGACTGTAGGTGCATTAGTCAGATGCCAAAGGTTCTGATGAGACCAAACAAGCTGAAGCGGGTCAAAACTCCTTCTTTGGTTAATTAGCATTTGATTTCACAAGAAGATATTGTATACACAGATACAGTTCCTGTTCATATTGGTTTTAAATCACCCTACAATCTTGGGTATTGTAGAGTGTTCGTTTTGTATGTTTTTGTATACGAGCACTGTGTGAGCACTGTGCTGTGTGCACTACTATTAAACTGGATATAGTGCGCTATGCTCCTACAAAACAAATTCAGGATTTATGACCTGTGGCTGCCTTCGTTGCCTTCTTTAAGGAAGAGCCAGTAATACCTTTTATAAGAGTTGCATTTTACTAGAGGGTAGAAGATCAAAGAGAAGCACAGCTGGATGCTGTCACCTTTGTGAACTAGTAGCACATAAAGAGAAACCCATCCTGAACCATGCATTGATCAATAGTTGAGGGCTTGAAGAGATACATTGTTTCGTAAAAGAAAGTGGAGCTTCTTAACCTGTGGTCCGGGGTCCCCTGTGGTCCGGGGTCCCCTGGGGCCCACAATACATACTCAATGGGCCACTACTGCTTAGAAAATTAAATATTAACAGATTAATAAGGTCTAACTAATGAACCAAATTTTAACATGATAAAACTCCTTGTAAATGTGAAGGAGTTTGATACTGGAGGCAAAAAATTAAGTGGGTGTCCTCACACTGATTTGTGGAGCAGTCAAACGGAATTCAGTATGGCCAATGGGTGACCTCAAATGAAATTAGAATATCTCCAGCTTTTCTATTAAAAATGTAAATGTTTTAATATATTTAACCATGAAATAAATACAATATATCATAATTTGTTTAGCTATAGCTTGTTTTCATTTTTTGTATGCATTGTTTTATAGTTCAATCAAAAAATGTGTAGAGCGCGCTACTCACCCGTGAGGGTCTTAAGGCGCCCGGGGGGGGGGGGGGGGGGGGGGAGTCAGAGGGGGGCAGGGAGGGTCACTGATCGAACCACCATGTCTTGAGGTTCTTTCTGAAGACCAGGTCTTTGGTTTTGATAAGGTCGGTGGGGAGGGAGTTCCAGGTTTTGGGGCAAGGTAGGAGAAAGACCTGCCTCCTGTGGTGGTGCATTGGATGCGGGGGGACTGTGGCTAGGGTGAGGTCGGCTGATCGGAGGTTGCGTGTGGGAGTGTGGAAGTTAACTCTTTCGTTGAGGTAGGTTGGGCCGGTGGTGAGGGATTTGTGTGCATGGATGAGGATCTTGAATGTGATTCTCTTTTCTATGGGGTGCCAGTGAAGGGATTTGAGGTGTGGTGAGATTCGTTCATGGCGGGGGAGGCCAAGGACGAGGCGTGCGGCTGTGTTCTGGATTCTCTGGAGTGTGCGTTTGAGTGTGGTGCCAGCGTAGAGGGCGTTACCGTAGTCCTGTCTGCTGCTGAGTGCGTGGGTGACTGTCTTTCTGGTTTCTTGGGGAATCCATTTAAAGGATTTTTTTTTATTTTTTAGAGTGCGGAGTGTGTGGAAGCAGGAGGAGGTTACAGCATTGATTTGCTGTGTCATGGAGAGCGAGGTGCCAAGAGTGATGCCGAGGTTGCATGCATGTGTTTGCAGGGGTGGGTGCGGGGCCTAGGGCGGTGGGCCACCAGGAGTCATCCCATGTGGTTTTGTTGGGGCCGAAGATGATCTTGGTTTTGTTTGAGTTGAGCTTGAGGTGGTTAGTGGTCATCCAGTTGGCGGTGTCGAGGAGAGCGACGTGTAGGTTGGTTTTGGCGGTGGTGGGGTTGCGGGTGAGGGAGAGGATGAGATGGGTGTCATCGGCATAGGAGAGGATAGTGATTCCGTGTGCTCAGAGGATGTTGGCTAGGGGGATCATGTAGATGTTGAAGAGTGTGGGGCTGAGAGAGGACCCTTGGGGGACTCTGCAGGTGATCTTGGTAGTGTTGGAGTGGAAGGCGGACTCTCTGGGTCCGGTCGGTGAGGAAGGAGGTGAGCCAGTCTAAGGCTTTGTGGTGAATTCCTATGTTGTGGAGGCATGTGTGGAGTGTGTGGTGGCAGACTGTGTCAAAGGCTGCGGAGAGGTCTAGGAGGATGAGTGCGACGGTCTCGCCTTTGTCGACTTTGGTCCTGATGTCGTCAGTACATGCGATGAGGGCGGTTTCCGTGCTGTGGTTTTTGCGGAACCCGGATTGTGAGGGGGTCAAGAGTGTTTGCTTCGAGGAAGTGGGATAGGCGGGCGTTGACTAATTTCTCTGCAACCTTGGCGGGGAAAGGGAGGAGGGAGATGGGGAGGTAGTTGGAGAGGATCTCCGGGTCGTGCTTCCAGGGGTCTGGGTAGGTGGCGGAGTCAAAAGAGGAGTTGATTATGTTGTAGAGTATGGGGGCAATGGTTGGGCTTGCTTTGTTGTAGATGCGGTGTGGGCAGGGGTCAGAGGGGGAACCAGAGTGGATGGAGTTCATGGTTTTTTCGGTTTCTTCGTATGTGGTGGGGGTCCATATTGAGAGTGTGGTGGGGGTCATGAGTGGGGGTTGGGAGAGTGAGGGATGGGTATGTGTGGTATGAAGCTGTTGATGTCCAGGATTTTGTGGAGGAAGTGGTTGGAAAGGGCGTCACATAGGGGCTGGGTGTGTGTGGGGTCTATGTTGCTGGCTTTGGGTTTGGCAAGTTCATTGATGATGGTGAAGAGTTCCTTGCTGTTTTGAGAGTTGTCGTCAAGGCGTGTCTTGTAGTGATCTCTTTTGGCATTGCGTATGAGTTGGTGATAGGTGCGAATGGCGGTTTTGAGGGTGGAGAAGTTGGTTGTGGAAGGTTCTAGTCGCCATATTTTTTCAGCTTGGCAGCATTTGTGCTTGGAGTCTTGGGGTTCAGGGTGAACCATGGGGCGTTTTTGATGTTGCGGGTGGCGATGTGTTTTTTGAGGGGGGCTAGTGTGTCTGTGCAGGTAGTAATCCATTTGGAGACGTTGTGTGCTCCTGTGTTGGGGTCGTTGGTGTGGGGGGGGAGGGGGGGGTGTTAAGGGCCTGTTAGGAGTTTAGTCGTTCTGTGGGGATCTTGTCCCACATGAGGAAGGGTGTGGTGTGTTGATGGTAGTGTGTGGGGGGTTTGGTGAAGGAGAAGTGGACTCAGTGGTGGTCAGTCCAGCGGAGTTCGGTGGTGTGGGTGTAGGCTATGTGTTGGCTTGCGGTGAAAATTGCGTCGAGCATGTGTCCTGCTGAGTGGGTGGGTGCGGTGACCAGTTGTTTGAGTCCGAGGTTGGTGAGGTTGTCTATGAGGGAGGTAGTGTTGTGGTCTTGTAGGTTTTCTAACTGAAAGTTGAAATCACCGAGGATGATGTAGTCTGGAGGTGAGGGCGTGCGAGCTGATGCTGTCGGCGATGGTGTCGCAGAAGGCGGGGCGTGGTCTGTAGATTAGTGTACCTCTGAGGGTGGAGTTGTTAATGTGGATGAGGATGTGCATGTGTTCAGTGTTGTCGATAGTGTCTTGGGAGCTGGTGGTGACTTTGATGTTGTCTCTGTGTAGGATGGCGATGCCACCGCCTGGCCTGTTGAGGCGGTCTTTGTGTTGGAGTTTGTATCCCTTGGGGGTAGCTATGGCTATGTCTGGTTCTGAGGTGGGGTTGGTCCAGGTTTCCATGAGGAAGGCGATGTCAGGTGAGTGTGATGTGATGAGGTCCCAGAGTTCTATGGCATGTTTGTGAAGGGAGCGGATGTTGAGGAGCAGGCAGTTGAGGTGGTTGTGGTGGGTGGCATTGGTGTGGTGCGTGAGGGTGTTGTTGGGTGTGTTCTGGTTGTGGACTAGTGTGCTGCGGGGTTGGTTGGTGGGGGCAGGGTGGGTGAGACTTGTGTTGGGGGTGTTGTGTTTGTTGAGGGTGGGATCGCTATGGTTGGTGTGTGGTGGCAGGGATGAGGAACAGGAGAAGTGACAGGTGTGGCAGGTGAAGGGGCCATGAGTGTGTTTGGGGATAGAAGGGGTGCATGTGGGGCGGGGGCCTGGGTTGAGTGTGTGAAGGGTGAGGGGGGAGTAGGTGTGTCTGGGAGGGCCAGGGGAACTGGCGCTGGGCGCGGTCTTGGCGCGGACAGGCACAGGCAGGCTTCCATTTGGCGCGGCCGCATCGCGGCAGCCATAAGAGGGGAGGGTGGGAGTGGCAGCTGGGAGGAGGGAGAGCTTGACGAATGAGAGGGCTGGGGCCGCAGGGGCAGGAAACTGGCAAAAAGGACGGTGAGGAGGAAGGGGGAGACGGGAGGGGCCGCAGGAGGCGCAGCGGCGGGAAACTGGCAAAAAGGATGGTGAGGAGGAAGGGGGAGGCGGGAGGGGCCGCAGCGGCAGGAAACTGGCAAAAAGGACAGTGAGGAGGAAGGGGGAGGCAGGAGGGGCCGCAGGTGGTGCAGCAGCGGGAAACTGGCTAAAAGGACAGTGAGGAGGAAGGGGGAGGGACCGCAGGGGGTGCAGCGGCAGGAAACTGGCAAAAAAGGACAGTGAGGAGGAAGGGGGAGGCGGGAGGGGTTGCAGGGGGCTCAGCGGCGGGAAACTGACAAAAAAGGACGGTGAGGAGGAAGGGGGAAGAAGGGGTAGGCGGGAGGGGCCACAGGGGGCGCAGCAGGGGGGAAAAAAGGAGAGAAAAAAGGGTGTGGAGGTGGCACGGATGGCGGAGCGACCTGCCTGCAGAAGCATAGTTAGGTATAGTTCAAATCATCAACAGTCTTTTTCCCCTTCCCTCCACCTGATTCCAATGACTCATTGTACACTGGACCAACTAATCTCCCAGTCCCTCCCTTTGTTGACACCCTCAGTCTCCCAATTAACTGAACATACAAAAAAGGTGTACACTGTTCCAAATGGAAAAATATAATCACTAGGGGAACATTAAAGTTCAGGAGCAAGAGCCCTCACACATCCGAGAGGATGTCATGCTTCATCATCGGGTAGCTCCTCGTCAGACCGGCGCTGCAATGTCTGACAGGCTCCCCGTAAGGGGGCTCATTGCCGGAGATCTTTTAGGTAGCAGCCGTGGTAGCGGACACTACAAGACCTGGTGTTGCGGTCAGGCGCTAATCCTGGCAGGAGAGTGAAAGCTAAAATTGGTTCCCAGTCTTAATAGGAGCGAGTCAATTTAATTTATCAATGGAATAAGACCGGGACCAAGATTAAAAACAGAAGGAAAGTGTAAAATGAGGAATAATGCTCAACCACTTTCTGCATGGTGCTGGAACTTAAGGAGATTATCGTCAGGCTCCTAGGACATGGTCAACATGTTTCGCGTACTGTGGTCTAACAAGATCCTATGACGCTTCTTCAGGACTAATACATAAGACTTCTCCTGTCTATATTACCGAAAGTTTGCAAAAATGTCAAACAAATCATATAGTCACTTACATTGAAGTTTACTAATTGTCAGAAACCACTAATGGTCGCCCATCCCTTGGTACATGGGGGACCCCTTGGGAAGTAGCATGCCGAAAGCGGTCACTATTTGTGGATGACGGCAGTTTGCAGGGGAACCTACCCTGACGTGCTCTCCCGAAAAGACGTCCTCTCGGATGTGTGAGGGCTCTTGCTCCTGAACTTTAATGTTCCCCTAGTGATTATATTTTTCCATTTGGAACAGTGTACACCTTTTTTGTATGTTCATTGAGGGTGTCTCCAAATTACAATAATGATTCAGTGGGGACCCCCTGAATGCAAAAATCATTAAGCAGGTGTCCACAGAAGTCACAAGGTAAAGATTCACTGCTCTAAAGTATTTTTAATCAAATGTGTAGGATATCAGTATATCAATGAAGGGCAGTAGAAATTGCTTCTAAATATGTTCTACCCTCTCTTTAAGCTGGTTGATTCAATACAGATTAAATGCTATTTGAAGGAGTAGGATTGGATTGATCCTACTGCTAAACAAATTATACAGTAAGCAATGCAATCTAAATCATTAGCTACTTAACGCGCTGGTATATTATGGGGTTATCCCTAACTCACAATTAAAGGAAAAATGCACTTCAGCCCATAGTTCGATCTAGGTTTTTCAAACAAGTGAAATGATAAGGTCGTCTAGTCAATGTTGATATTGCTTGGACATTTCTTTCAAGAAACATACAAATCAAGTGATTCGTTGGATAATTAATGTTATTGAGTAATGTGCCAGACTCAAATAGGTCTCAAAATATCTACCTGCCCACTCACAATGGCAAAAATGTGGTGTTGTACTTTGATCTCGACCTAAATGACAAGTAAATTCTCAGTGACACTTTGAATCTGTAGTCATTTTTTGTATGTCTGGATCCTTTAAGTGCCAGATGTCAGTGCCCTCGTTCTGACCTCTTCATTAAGTATTTGACTTTCATGATTTGAAAATAAATCAAATCACTTCCTGAATCTACACAGGGAAATGCCATGCTCAAAACTGCAGTTTGTGGGACTAATCACTGTATTTATTTGGGCAATGCTTGCCTGAATCTTGTTAGTAATTTGTTCTGTGTTACATGCATGACTATACCCTTAACCTGCCTCTAAGAGGATGGTAGGGCTAGGGAGCGATCAGGCATGGATCTTTTTAGTGATCCCATGTCAAGTGCTAAAGCAACAACCTCTTCTGGCTTATAAGTAAAGAGCACTTCATATGGTGAAATGCAAGAGCCCAAACTTGAAGAAAAAAAATAAAACTTAGGTCCCAGGATACAGTGTGCTGCTTGCTAAAAATCCCAGACTGACACGAAAATGTCACAATTTGGAGCAACCTGCTTATATTGCAGCAACCTGACAAATCAGCTATAAAAGCAATTAGACTAACCAGGGTCTCATATGCAGCACAACCATTGTCGCACTAAGGAATAGCCTGACCTCCAAGAACACCTAAATGGCAAGCTGGGGGTGGGGGGGGGGGGGGGGGGAAGGCTTTCAGTCATAGTTCACTGAAAGATTAGTAGAGCTTGGCAAAGTCAGTCATGTCCGAATTATCTCTGAAAAGGATGGGCTGGGACAGAATCAGTCGTAACAGTTGTTCACAAGAAAGAACCCCTAGTGTTGGGGCAGTTGGTCACTTTCCACACACCCTCATATAAACATAAATGCACATAAGAGAAATTCAAAAAGTGCACATTCACCTTGAGGGGTTTCTTGGTGCTATGATTGATAAGAGATTCTTTGTTAGCCAACTCATTAGTACGGATTATATCAAGTGAAGAAAGATGAATGGATGAGTGAACTCCCAAGAGTTGAGTCTGCAGCCACAGGGTCAAACACATTGCTGCAGTGGATGCATTAGTCCACTGATCTACAAACCTAAACTTAATGCAATAATGTTCACAAATTGAAAAACTAGTACCACAAATATATATATATCTTACTTGAAGAAAGCAAAATGTTGAGTGGAGAACTGTTGAAAACAGTTCGTTCTGGGTCTCTGTGATGGTGTCCCAGCCAGGCAGAACGTACCACTATCGTCCGGGGTGGGCAATTACACTCACTGTATAACCAGTCGCAGCTTTAACTGGGGGTGGGGAGGCACAGGGGTGGGGGGGATGAAGAGGGAGAGTGTGGGGGATATTAATAAAATACAAATAAAAAATTATTACACTTACCTCCTCCGTTGCTGCAAAGCGCTGCTCCGCTCCCTGGACGTCGCTGCAGAAAGTCTCCCAAGCCTGCCCTGCACCAATCCTTACGCTGCTGTGTCAGGATTGGCTAGGAGCACACCAGGGCACTCCCAGACAGACTGGGAGCTTGTGCAGGCTCTCTCCAGCCCAGCAATACAGTTGCTGGGGTGGAGACAGCCTATTGCGCATGTGTTTGGCCAGCCATCTAGGGCTGAGGGGACACATGCGCTCTGAGTGGAGTGCACAGTGCACCCCCTTGTCCAGGTCATCCCACGAGGCCCCACCTGTTCACAAGGAAAGGATAATAAACATGGTTTATTATCCTTTCCTTGTGAAAGGATTTGTGGCAGATGCTGCTGGGGGGGGGGCACACTCCTCTGCCTTTGCGGAGGAACCGCCACTGTGTATAACTTGCGCTTACTCTTGGGTAGCATGGCACTGAGCAGTCAGGCTTATCACAGAAGCAATGTGTAAAGTATTGGCAGAGCACTCACACAAATACAGACGGTCACATGTATATAAAGATTGCATTCAACTCTTACATGCCCAAAACATCAGATATTAACACAATATGAACATCACACTCAGAAATATTACTAGCAGTACTAGGCCCAAATCCAGATTAAATTGACATCAGTAGTATGTACACTGGGGAAAGATCCTGCGTTACCCACTAGCACCCTTATGCATTGTGTAACGTTGTCAACCCTAGGCCCACCCTGGCAATTATTATAATGCAATACACCTCAGATCACAACAATATCAGAAATGTGTACACACAGATGAGAACACTTAAGGAGCACCGTAGGCCAAGTCACACAGGTAAAACTAATGTCAAACGTAGTATTCTGCTGGCAAGAAATTAACATGTAAAGCAACACCACTGGCTGATTTAATCGCCAACTGGCTGTCCTGAGGCAGTCACTCACACACTCAGTACAGATACACGGGTGCCCCAGATATCATGCAGCCCCCACCGGAATACAGAGCATCTGATACCCAGCAGGTCAACGGATAGCACAATGCAGACCCTGTGGCCCAGGCCCTCCACAACCACCACCACCCTCCAGCTCACCCTGACTACTCCACACCCATTGGTTGGAAAGAAATCACCCTCCCCCTTTTACTAGGCTGATCGTGGACAGAGTCACACTTAGTCAGAATCCCAGGGGAGAAAGTGGGGGGAGTAGGTAGCAGGACTGATTAGGAGGCAGTTGGCAAATGGGGGTCTGGCCACCACTTGGGAAGTTTACCCCCAGGATGCAGAGCAGAAACAGATTAGGGAAACAGTTTGTTCAACCTAAGGATTCCGTAACATGCTTTCGGGCAACCACCCAGTTTTCTGAAGCACCGCAAGAGGAGGTCACGCAGTCTCTTGACCCACTTCAGTTCTCTCTGAAACATTCCTTCAGCCCAGGCAATTACTTTCACCATCCAGGCCTGGTCCGGGCAATACCACTTGGCAACACAATGTCATCGGGAGCCGGCTGGTGAGAGAGAGAGTAGTTTGCCTCAAGGAGGGCCCAAAAGGAACTAACAATGAAGGGGAAAGTAGCAGGGGACCCTCTTGGAAGCGAGAGGCACTCCGTCAGGTAGACACTGATCAGAGTTGGCAGTCAATCCGGGCACAGCACCTAGTGAGCTTTGATCTGGGTCACACATGACAGTTCCGGTCTCAAAAAACAAAGTTTGAAATTCTGTGCCTCTGTAGAAATGAGGCCCAGTGCCTGGTGCACATTAATATGGGTCACACCAGACATTCTGATAACCCAATGAAGAGATGCAAATTCTGTCTCCCCCTGGAAATGAAGCACAACACCTGGTGCGGGTTGATCCATATCACACTAGACAGTTCCGGTCACATACACAGGTGCAAGCTCAGGAGTGCCGCACAAATTAGAGGGAGTCACTGCTACGGGTGCACTCTCACCTTCGGGGGCCAGCCCCTGTTAATCAGACACTGCACACAATAAGCATGCAATCTGCGTGTCGCAAGAGTGAGATGTGGCACGTTCAATGAAGCACACTATCTGGCTCCCAGAGGTCAAGTGTCAACACCTCTCCCTCCAATTTATCCAGCCAGGCCCTCAAATAGCAGAGGTCTGTCGTTCGAGTTGCATGCCCAATGTTTATAGCGGTCACTGGGAAATGCACAGATGTCCTCCCACATCTTCCAGTGTGGATTAGAGCCAAGTAGAAAGGTACACAACTAACTTTAGAGCAGAGAAATGCCCACTTTACAGAAGCGGAATTGCCAAGCTATTAGTGCCAAAACTACCTGTACCATAAGGGTAATAATCAATGATAGAAAACATAAAGGCTGTGTTAAAAATGTGGCTTCTAGTTGGCAGAGATATGCACCCTGCCCTTGTAGGGACCACAATCCTACTCAGAGTAAGTCATAACACAACCTATATTATCCTGTGCTCACCCTCCGGTAGCTCAGCACAGAGCAGCAGGATTAACTTAGAAGGCAATGAAAACGTATTTGTGTACTACCTCATACAGTGACAGTAAAAACACCACAAAAAGTACTCCATACCAGTTTATAAAAAATAGTGTTTATCTGAATAAAATGGAGACCAAAACAACAAAAATCCAATAAGCACAAGTCAAGATATCACTTTTTAAAAGGTTTAGATGGAGTCTGAGGGCCATATGTACGAACACTTTTTCCCATAGACACAGAATGGGTAAAAACCTTTGCTACATCTGGCCCTAAGTCCTTAAGAATCAGTGGTTGTAACCTTTTAACAGTACCAGAGATGCGTCAAAAATAATGACTCAGAGGACCACAGAGGAGAAGATGCGCCAGAAAGTAATGCATCTGTTTTTCCAGCTCAGCAAAGGTGATGCATCTTTTCTTTCCATGCAGCAAGGTGATGGGTCTGTTTATGGGAGTGCAACCTTGGTTCCTCACTGCAATGCAGGCATATTTAGATGCCCAGGGACAATGCGTAGAAAATCAAGAACGTGTTCTGAAGAGGCAACAGGTGCTGCATCGATCCAGCAGGTGCTGGGTTGATTTTCTGACGTGCTGGATTTTCTTCTCTTTAGTGGAGTCTTTGATGGCCCTTAGACTTCATAACAGGAGGCAAGCTCAATCTAAGCCCTTGGAGAGCACTTGTGTGGGAAGGCAGAGTTCTTCCAGCATAGTCATGGGCCATCAGGCAGCAAGGCAACAAGCAGGCCTGCGGTCCTTCCAGCAAAGTAGTCCAGTTGAGTCTTTTAGGCAGCCAGGCAGTCCCTCTGACAGTCGAGTTCTAGGTCCAAAATGGTCTGATTTGGTGGGGGTCACAGCTCCAAAAGTACATTTGTAATGGGGGAAACTTTAGAGAGTGGCTTTGAAGTACACAGGCTCCCTTTTCAACCTAGCCCTGTCTGCCAGGAGCCCTGTGGGGCGTTATTAGTCCTTTGTGTGAGGGCAGGCCACTGGCCTTTGAAATGTAAGTGAGAGCCCCTCCACCGTTCTTGCCCAGGAAAACCCATCAGTATGCAGATGCAGTCAAGTGTCCTGTGTTTTTCACTTTCCTGGGTGGAATACACTAGGGGAGCTGTCAGCCAGCATGTACCAGATGTGGATTGGAGACAGGCAGTAAGGCACAGAGAGCAGTAAGTGCAAAGAAATGCCTACTTTCTAAAAGTGGCATTTCTAAAAGAGCAGTGTAGAATCCAACTTCACCAGTAAGAATTTCTCACTACCATCCCAACCCAAATTACCACCTAAAAGCATATAAGGGAATTTTTTAATGCTGGCCTATGAGGAGGAGCAGGCTTCACAGTAGTGAAAGATGACTTTGGGAGTTTTATCAGGGCTTGTAAAACGTACAAGTACATGTCCTGCCTTTTACTTACATAGCACCCTGTGCTATGGGTTTCTTAGGGCATACCTTAGGGGTGACATGTGTAAGAAAATGGGTGTTAAAGCTTGGCAAGTAGTTTTAAATGCCAAGTCGGACTGGCAATGAAACTGCACACACAGGCCTTGCAAAGGCAGACCTGAGACCTGGTTAAGGGGCTACTTATGTGGGTGGCACAATCAGTACTGCAAACCCACCAGTAGCATTTAATTTACAGGCTCTGGGCACATCTAGAGCACTTTACTAGGGACTTAAAGGTAAATTAAATATGCCAAGTGGGTATCAGCCAATATTGCCATGTTTAAGGGAGAGATCACAAGCACTTTAGCACCAGTCAGCAGTGGTAAATTGTGCAGAGTCCTAAAACCAGCAAAATGGAGAGAGGCAGGCAAGTATTTGAGGCAAGAGCACCGTAAGGTTGTCAGGTCTCATATGTGTTCCCCCTCCCCCAGCTGAAAGTGGGGATAGCTACCTAATCCCTTGGGACCTCTTTTCAGTAATCTGGAGAGACCATCAGCATTGCCGTGGTCAGTTCCGCGGTGATGCTCCACTGTAAAGTACATTCCCTGTAGGGAGATGGACCACCTCAGGATTTTAGGATTTTCACCCCTCATTTGCATGCACCATCTGTCTGAACCCAAAAGTGAGTCCAAAACAGTTATGGTCTCAGCTTCTTCAGTGCCCAGACCACAGCAAATGCTTCTCTTTCAATGACTCCACTTCCATTCCAGTGGAATTAACCTCTTTCTAATGAAGGCTACTGGTTGGCCTAGGTCCTCCTCGTTCAGCTGTGTTAAGACTGCCCATATGCCATGCTCTGAAGTGTGCCTGCACAATGAATTCCATGAAGTAATCAGGGGTCCTGAACACAGGCGCTGTGCACATTGCTTCCTTGAGAAAAATAAAAGCTTTCTGACAAGCCTTTGTCCAGATCACCAACCTGGGCTGCTTCTTAGAAGTCTGTTCAGATAAAGAAAACAATGGTGCCATATCCCTTAACAACTCTTCTGTAATAGCCAGTGAGGCCTAGGAAGGCTCTCACTTCTGTTTTGTTTTAGGTCGTTGCCAGGCCATGATAGCTTCAATGTTGGCCTGGAAAGAATGCACCTTGCCACCACATGCCAGGTGTCCCAAATACAGCACAGAACCCTTCCCAATCTAGCCCTTGCTGGTCTTGATTATCAGGCCTGCCTGTTGCAGGGCCTGAAGCACCTTTTGGAGGTGATGCAGGTGTTTCTTCCCCCCCCCCCCCCAGCTGGCACTGTAGACCGCAATGTTGAAGTAGCCTGCACAGAAAGACTCCTTGCCAGCCAGGACCCTCTTAACCAACCGCTGGAATGTAACTGGGGCATTCTTCAAGCCAAAGGATATCTCCCAGAATTGGTAATGGGCCTAGGGGTTGAGAATGCTGACCTCTCTTGTTCCCTCAGTCAAGGCAATTTGCCAATACCCTTATGTTAAATCAAAAGAACTGAGGAATTTGGCAGCGCCTAGCCCGTTAATGAGCTCATCAGCTCTGGGAATGGGATGCGCGTTAGTCTTGGTGGTAGACTTGAGTCTGCGCAGAACCAAAGTTCTGGTTTGAAGCAAGGTGGGGCAGCCTGTGGTATCAACACCACGGGGCTGGACCAATGACTGCTAGAGTTAAATCACCCCTAAAGCAAGCATCTTGGAGACTTCCTCCTGCATGCTGGCTCTCACCCTGTCTGACAACCTGCACATTTTGTTGTTTACAGGGGGACTCTCACATGTCAATATCATGAATGCCCAGATGTGCGAGTGCAAGGGTGAGTGAGAACAGGGAGGTGAACTGTCCCAGCAACAGCTAGCAGTCACCTTGCTGCCCTGGGGTCAGGGTGGCAGAGAGGTTGACACCCTCCACTGGCCAATCATTTTCCTGTGTAGAGAGGAGGTCAGGGAGAGGTTCACTCTCCACCCTCATCTGTCACAAGAAGCATACTCACTTTGGACCTCTCAAAGTGAGGCTTGAGTCTATTCACATGGAGTACCCTTAGGGGGTTCCTAGGGTGCTGGAAATCCACTAAGTAAGTTGCCTCCATTTTACACTCCTCGATTTCATAGGGACCAGTCCAGCCGTCCTGGAGAGTTCTAAACTGTGCTGGCTCCATGACCCATACTTTCTGGCCAGGCTGAAACTTC
Organism: Pleurodeles waltl; assembly: GCF_031143425.1. Taxonomy (NCBI): domain Eukaryota; kingdom Metazoa; phylum Chordata; class Amphibia; order Caudata; family Salamandridae; genus Pleurodeles; species Pleurodeles waltl. Next base: position 191,477,838 of record NC_090440.1, on the reverse strand, counting down.
ACCACAGTGGTGTTCTGGTCATACCAGCATTTCATTAGGTCCTGGCTGGCCTTGAGCTTGCTTTTTCCAGAAGTGGTGCATCTAGTTCCAGAGGGCCAACATGTAGCTGACCACATCCTGGGGGGTATTCCTGGGACCTTTCTACCACCCCTCCTTGACAATACTGAGAGGTCCCCTGACAGAGTAGCCATAGACGGGTTTGAAAGTACTGAACTCTACTCCTTTCTGTGACACTTCCCTGTAAGCAAAGAGAAGGAATGACCAAGAGGACATCCTAATTATGCCTCATAGCCTCAGGTAGGCCTGCAATCATGCCCTTCAAGGCTTTGTTGAACCTTTCAACTAGACCATTGGATTGGGGGTGATAGGGTATCGTGAACTTATAAGTTACACCACACACATCCCACATGGACTTCATGTATGCAGACATGAAGTTAGTGCCTCTGTCAGACACTATCTCTTTGGGGAAACCCACATGGGTAAAGATCCCCATCAGAGTTCCAATCACCACAGGTTCAGTCACCATCCTCTGAGGGATTGCTTCTGGGTAGCATGTGGCATGGTCTACCAAGACCAGGATGAACCTTGCTGCTTAAGGCTGTCTTGATGTCCAATGGACCAATGACGCCGATGTCCACCCTTTCAAAGGGGGTACCAACGATCGTAAGTGGGATCAGGAGAGCTCTTAGCCATTTTCCTGACTTCCCACTGGCCTACGAGTTGGGATGGGACCTGCAGATTGCATCTGAGAATGTCTTCATTCGAGGCCAACAGAAGTGGGTGGCAAGCCTGGCAAAGGTCTTGTCTTGCCCGACCTGCCCTGCCAGGGATATTTCATAAACCAAACCAGGTAGGAAGGCTCAGTAACACCAAGGGACCACCGATACATGTGATGCCCCAGCACCCACAGCCCTAGGCTCACTACATAGGAGATTATTCTCCCAACAGATTTGGGGATACCCAGCTGCTTCACCTGATGCATGGACTGAGGCTGGTGGCCGCAAGCGTGGAACACTGCTTTTCAAAATTCTGCCCTGGTGGGCGGACCCTCAATTTGCCAGCAAGCAAGCTTGGATAGGTCACCTAGGGTGGCGATGTCCTCTCCAGTTGGCTCAGGGGCCTCCTACTCAGGGACCCAGTCAACCACCACCGCTGGAACTTCAAGGACCGGTTTACAACACCCCTTGCCTCTCTCTTTGGAGGCTATCTGGCCATTGTTCCAGGCTCCAGGTGCCCTTGACTCCCTTTTGGCAGCCATGAACCATGTGGTCATACAGACACACTCAGGCAATCCCATTATGTCCAAGTGAGACATGAGCTCTACCTTCTTCCAGGTAGTGTGCTCCAGGTCACTGCCTAAAAAACAATCTACAGGATAGGCAGGGCCCACAGTAATTCTCAGAGTGCCAGAGGAAACTCAAAGGGAACCAGAGCCATCAGTAGATGGCTCTTACGATTGCTGGTGACTGAGTTGGTGGAATAGGTTTGGTAGGACATGCCCTGCTGACACTTGACAGTTGTCATTCTCGCTTCTGTGTAATGCGGAGCCTCTACCCTTTGTCCATTAATGGTGACCCACTGTCTACACTTGGAAGTACTGGCAGACATTTTGGCTTTTGGGACCATATATGCATCATCCAGTGACTCCAGAGTTACCTCGGACTGTTCTATCTGGGACTTCTCCTCCCACAACACTACACTAGCCAACCTGGGTTTCTGCTCACCAGTGGGTGGCTGTGCCTCTTGGGACATTTGGAGTGGTCCTTAGAGTGACCATACCAGGAACACTCTGCATATTGGGGTACAAACCTCCCTGACCTAAGGTCAAAGAGCCCTTTCTTTTTAGGATCAGACTGGGACTGGTTACCACTACTTCCTTGGGAATTATTTTTGGGGCTTTTAAAGAACTCCTTAAGTTTTCCTCTCCCCTCTATCTTCTGGTGGGAACCGTGTCCACCTTTCTTGGTGCACCCCTCCCCCACGTAGATACCTTTTTGGAATCCCTGGTGCTAGATCAGAGGTCTGCGTCCTCAGCAAGCTTTCTGTGATCAGTCAACTTACTGTCAACTAGATGCTAGTACAACTCAGTAAAACAAGTACTGAGCATGTGCTCTCAGGATTAAATTGTACAACCCACCATAATCACCGACTTTGCTGCCCCTCACCCAGCCATTCAGTACTTTACTGGAGTAATCAATTAAATCTATCCAGGATTGGTTGGGGAGCATTTAGTGGTTTCGGAATCTCTGGCAATAATTCTCAGGGGTCAGTTCAAATTTGGCAATCAAACCGGCTTTCATGGGTGTGTACTTGGTCTGATCCCCAACCTCTAATGTTACAAGTGTGTCCTTCCCAAGTGTTGACATGCATTTCCAGAGGCCCGCACCCCCCCAGTGCTCTTGAGGACCCCTTGTGATAAGCAGAAAACCACTAATCAATGTTACCTCCCACCATATAACTGGGCACAAAATCCTTTGTTATGCAATCCTTCTGGTCTCCAATCAGGTACTGCACGTATGCTGCCACCATCAGTGCTGGAAACTGCCTTTCTGGCCTCTAGTTCCAGCTCTTTCAGACTCATAAGCCAACAACAGTTTCTTCTCAGTTAAGGCTCTTTCAACCTCAGCCTTTATTCAGGGTTCTGTAATTCCTATAGCGAGCACCCAGGACATTGTTTGTGGTCAAGGATAACAAGTTTTCAAGTTTATTTCGTCCTTGGGACAAGTAAACCCAACTTACTGCATACACAAGCCCCTTTGGCTGCGAATTTACAGTACCACATCAAAGAGCAGAGAAAGGAATTGTCTGCAGTTGCAATATGTGTCCATATGCTACTGCTGTTCGAAATGTTATTCACGGTTCATTAATGCGAACAGTAGGGGAATGGCCGCAATAGCTCCCGTCACGCTCTGCGGCTGAGCCACAGACAGAGAGAGCGCGCTAGAATGAGACGCGCTGTGAGGTTCCAGGCGTTGTACTGAGCGGAATGTAGAAACAGCCCCGAGCCGACTGAGGTGGTTACCAGGGACGCTCCTTTTGAGGGCCTCCGAGACACAGATATACAGTGAAGCGAGGCGGTCTCCAGGATACTGAGGACGTGGCAGCTGTAGCCAAGGCAGTTTTCAGCCTCAGGGCAGAATGGAGGACGAGTCAAGGATCTTTTAGCTAAGGAGGCGCAGAACAGCGGTCTCCAGGGGGGAGCGAAGCTACAGCTAAGCATTTTTGGATTCTTTGTGGAGGATTATCGCTATGCAAGATATCAAGATTACGCGCCCCAGGCGAGGGGGCCGGCGGTAAGACATTATAGCTGATTTAGATTCTTGCTGATCACCCAGCCTTTGGCCTCACCCCGCCCGGTACACAGAGGCTCTAAGGGGTAATTCAAGGAGAAAAAGACAGGGGAAAGACTGAGCTAGGGCAGGGGAAGGACTGTTATTTTTGGAGTCTGTTATCACCCCAGTTGTTTGGGGGGGGGGGGGGGGGGGGGTTTGTACTTGTAGGACGAGTAGGAGGGAAGGGGGGGAAAAAGCTCCCCGCTGGGGATCCTGCAAGCTCCATTAAGGCACAGATTCAGAGGCTGAGTTTTTTGGTAAGACCTGCTGGACTCCCCCTTGATATTCAGCTATTCAGCTAAATATCTCAATCTATCTATCTCAATCTAATCGCACCTGAGAGGGGTAGGGCTACACAGCTAGTGTGTTTTTTTTGGGGAAGATGCGGCGTTCTTCACACTATGCAGGCCGCTCTGCCGCCAGAGTTCCTAGAGCAACACGTACCGCTAAACACAAACGCCCTGCGCCTTCAGATAATCATTTGCACAAGGCTCCGGCTCCGGCTCCCGTGCCTCCCCTACTTTCCGCTATAGATTCAGCCTCTAACCCTATTTTACCTCTACCTCTCAATCTACCGTCCTCAGGAGCTAACTTGTCAAGCTACCCTCTCAGCTTGGATTGCCCATCCGACTAATCAAGGGCTCCACTGCCCGATTCAGATCCTAGCCCAGGGTCATTCAAAGGCTCTCCGTTGCTCACTCAGTCGACCCCCGACTCGAACTCAGACTTCTGGTGATCAGACGACAGACATGGGACCTTCTTCCAGACCCCTCTATCCCTTGTTTGGGGGAGGGAAAAATCATGAGGGTGGGGCAGGCACAGCAGCTGAATCTTCTGCCCACATTTCTACTTCTGCTGTGTCTTCCGGATCTAATGGTCAAAGTGGGGCTCTTTCTCAGGGGCCAAAAGATATGGCAAGCACTAGCGCTCCCCCGGAAAACTTACTTATGCAGATATTAAGCGAGTTAAAAACGTTGAGTTGCCCAAGATGATGCAAATCAGAGAACAGATTCACAATTGAACATGATTTGTAGTAATATCCAGCAACTTAACTCACAAATCACGGCTATCGAGCAACGAGTCTCCGATCGAGAGGATATCCGGGTAACTGTAGAACCATCTCTGGCAAAATTCCAAGCGGATCTGCTAGATCTACAGATTCGCCTTGACGACGCGGAAAATCGATCACGTAGATCCAATCTGCGATTCACGGGAGCCCCTGAAGGACGTGAAAACGGCCGGACAGTCACAGATATGGTAACTGATCTTATTAAAAGTCATGTTTTAACAGGACTAGTGGACAAGCATCCAGATCTCACAATTATGCGGGCCCACCGGGTACCTGCAGTCTAGCCGCCAAACTCTAAATATCCTCGCACTATTCTAGTGAACTTTGGTGACTTCCGTATCAAGGAACAGATTTTCCAGAAAGCAATTAAAACTAAAATCTTCCAGATTCCCAGCGACTATGCATTCAAGATTTTCTCGGACATGTCTGTGGTGGCAGCGCATCGGAGAAGAGAATTGAAAGATGATTCCAGCATTTCAAAAAGCAGGGGCACAGACTGGTCTTGTGCAACAAGACAAACAAAGTATTTTTTCAGGGTCGCTCAGATTTTATTCACACAGTCGATGCTGCTAAATCCTTGTTGCATGCAATTCAGAACTCTGAGCAGCTGGGACGAGTAAGGGGTGGTGGGGCGGAAAAAACCTAATAAAAGACTACAAGGTAATATATTGGACTATGAGGACATGGAGAATGAGGATAATGATACTGTAAAGTACAGGGCCCCCCCCCCCTTTTTTTTTTTTGGCCCACAGCGCATGGTCAGGCTATGCTATTTTTTCGCTCTCTAGTCTATGGCCTAGGGTGCTATGACAAGGCACCACGCTAGGGAAGAATGGGGTCAGGGGTGGGGGAGGGATGTGGCCCCGGGCTGTCCTGGGGGGAGGGCTCCAGGTGTGGGCCACTGAGGGTGAGCAATTGGGGGGGGGGGGGGGGGGAGGAAGGGGGGGGGTTGGGAGGAGAGGTATGGACATCAGGATCAGTTTTTGTCACTTTAGAGGATTGTTATGTCTGGATAGTGTATTTTACTCCAGATTATGGGGGACCATATGCAGACTAACTCAAAGTATAAATAAATTACAAAATCTTTTCTACCATTAAGAATACTATCCTGGAATGTTAATGGATTAAATCACTATAGGAAAAGGTCCGCTATCGAGGAAAGGGTATCTGCTTTCAATCCATCAGTTATATTTCTTCAGGAGACGCATATTCCACTTAATAAAGTTTCGGGTTTTCGCATGTTTAAAAAAATGGCTGATTTTAAAGCGGTTGCTGCGGCTTCAGCGGCGTGGCAGTCTTTCTAGCCAAAGCCCTTAATGCACAACCATTGGACTTTCTTTCTGACCCCGATGGGCGTTGGTGCTGGGTTCAGTGTTTAGTCGCTAAGGAGAGATTTATTTATTTTTGTTTTTATGCTCCTCTGATAGACGATCCAGCCCCTTATATAGGCCAGTTTCACTCCCTCTTGCAATTGACAGAAAAAATTATTATTGGAGGGGACTTTTCTCCAGGACCCAGTTTTAGATACTATGGCAAAAGGTAAGAGACAGCACAAACCTAAAGTAGCAAAGATCTTCTGAGATTATGTTAAGGTTTTGGCACTGTGCGATCCCTGGAGAACAAACACTCCTGAAGCAAGGGAATATACTTGCATTTCCTCTCGGTTTAAAAGCTCCTCGCGTGTAGATTTTTTTCTGATTTCAGAAACATTGTGCTATCGATCTCAGTCAGTCCAGCACTCTGGTCTCTCAAACCATGCCTCTGCTGCTGGAAGTTTCTCTCTATTCTACAGCTTATATACCCCAGACCAAAAGGTGGATTTTTTATCTCCGGCTCTTTTCGGAGGAGGGGTGGATACAGACTTCACAGGCTGAAATAAGGGATTTTTTTCAAACACAATCAGTGGTCCTCAACTCCAGCGGTAGTCTGGGATGCATTTAAGGCCTTTTTAAGGGGCTGGGTAATTGCCAAAGAGGCAGCTAATAATCGGTTTCTGAGACAACAAATTGCGGTATTGGAAGATGCAGTTCAAAAATGTTTAACTACCTATTTAGATGCCCCCTCGGATACTAATAGGCAGGCCTTTGAAGCTGCCAAGAAAGCGCTGACGGATTTTATTTTTAAGAAGGTCGATATAGAATATCGGATCTGTAAACAGAAGGTCTACGAAGAGAGTAATTTTACAGGAAAATTCTTGGCATGGCAAGCTCGAGATCGTATTGCTGGCAATGTCATACACGCTCTAAGATGCCCGGTCACCGGGGCAAGACGCACTGACCTGGAGACCTCGATAAAATTATGCTGGAACATTATAGACAAATCTATAGTGATGCCCCAGTTATAGATCCCAGAACTATTGAGAAGTTCTTGATGGACCTCGATATTCCTCGCCTCTCAGATGAAGACTGTGCGGCACTGTCTGAGCCATTTACAAAGCCAGAACTCCTAGATGTTGTTAAGAGCCTTCCCACGGGGAAAACCTGTGTACCGGACGGCTTCCCGGCTGAGTTCTATAAGACCTTTATAAATGCATTCGCTGAGGAGTTTTTGGTCCTGTTAAACAGCCTGCTACGGAGCGAGCAGATCCCTAAGACCTGGCATTCAGGAAACTTAGTTGGCTTCCCTAAGAAAAATAAGGACAGGGAGGATCCAAATGCATATCGCCCAATTTCGTTGTTAAACTCAGACTATAAAATAATGACAACATTATTGGCTAATAGGCTTAATGGGGTAATTAATAAATTGGTGCATCCCGATCAAAATGATTTTGTGGCTGGCCGACAACTGGCTACCAACACACAATTATTTAGCTGAGGCTCTCGATTACTTTGCTACTAATAAAGTCCCTGCCATTATTCTTCTGCTGGATGCGCAAAAAGCATTTGATTTGGTTGTCTGGGACACGCTTTTCTCAGTTTTGTCTAGCTATAAGGTACCCTCTCATGTTGTCGCACTAATTCAAAGGTTGTACTCAAACTCTGAGGCCAATATTATTATAAACTCGAAGTGTGTCGGACAACTTCAAATACGAGGGACTAGACAGGGATGCCCTTTATCCCCCATTTTATTTGCCCTTTTTATTGAGCCACTCGCCATTAAGATTAGGCAACATAGGCAGATTCAACCTCTGTTAAAATCAATGGGAAAGATCAAACTTTACGCAGACAATATCATTTTGTTTTTAAACATAGAACGCTCTTCTCAGGAAGCGGCCTTCAATCTATTTAATGAATTTTAGCAAATCGGTGGCTATAAGATTAATATGAGCAAGACCAATATTATTCTTTGTGGTACTTCTCCAATTTGTCTTCTTCCTGAATTAAGAGGATGTGTAAATCCCAGTCCAAAGAGATATTTAGGGATTTATTTCTCGGCCAATATAAGGGATCTCTATGAGTTAAATTTTGCTCCTTTACTTCAGAAAACTCAGGCTCTGTTGAATCGTTGGAGGTCTCTCCCCCTCTCTATATTAGGCCAAATTGCGTTAATTAAAATGTCAGTTTTACCACTTTTCAATTTCTTGTTTGCTGCTATGCCGTGTGTTCTAATGCAAAAAAAAAAAATTGAAAACTGGAAACCCTATTTCGTCCATTTATTTGGCAGAACCAAACGGCTCGAGCCGCTTTAAGTATACTGTATGCCGATAAGGAGAAGGGGGGGACTGGCCTTGCTAAATTTCAAAGATTATTAAGCATTTTTTGCACATTATTATGCCAGCTTCAATTTGGATCATTTTGCAGGCTCCAGGTTTATTGATTTTCAGGTATTAATATGCAGGGAGCATAATATTCGGAACCCAGCTCTCTTGACGAAATCACCTAAAAAAGTTTGTTATAAGATTATTAAATGGTTTTTCAAGAGAAGATCAGACACTTTTTTTTTTTTTTGAAAATATTCAATCCCTTCTTTACATTTTGACACTCCACTTTCACAGATTTTTCTGCATTCCGGGGCTCAGCTTAATGAAGACTTGGTAAAAAGGTGGGAGCTCGTTGGATTCAATAAGATTGGAGATTTTCGTGCTGAGGGCAACTGGGAAGCTCCATTAAATATCCTGATCACTGTTAAAAATTATTTTTTGGTTGTTCGGATCTTATAATATTTTGTTACATTTTGAGGGATTCAGACGTTAATTCTATCATTAATGCCCAGCCATTGGTAACAGAATTGGTCGACCCTCCTGGGATAAGGAATGCAGGGTCATTGAGAAGGCTTCTGGCAGAAAGGGTCAAAGTAGATCTTGGGACAAGAGCTCAAACGAAATGGGCTCATCAGGAGCGCCCAGAGGTCTCAGGTGACTACTGGGAGACTATTAATCGCCTGAATTTCTCCGTGCTTCGAGGGGCTAATTGGCACTGAATGATATTTTTTAGTAAATGGTTATTGTATCGAACCCCGCAGGCCCTATCTCGTATGGGGACTGGCCATCCTGATATGTGTTTTCGCTGCAAGGAAGTAGGAGCGGCAGGTTGGATCCATATGACTGCGACATGCCGATGTACACAGGGATATTGGAAGGGAGGTTTTGCAATATTAACATCTATAGCGTTGGTATCCATATCTCCCAGCATTCGGTTAATGAGCTTGGGCTACAACCTCAAGGCAAGACTTTCTTCTAGATGGGAGAAGCTCGTATTCATAGCCACTGCGGCTGCTAGGTCACTTCTGCTGAGAAATTGGCGTTCCGAACAGTCTCCTACTAGTCAAGAGTGGTATTGTAGGATGGTGCAAGTTAGACTTCAGGAGATGAGATATGCTAGCAGAATAGGTAGTGTTAAAAAGTTCTCTCTGATCTGGGGGGGGATTACATTTTAGATAAGTTTGGTTGGTTTTATTTTGTTTCATTTTCTGAAAGTGACAATGTATTTTGTTTTGGTGTTTTTTTGGTGGTAATAAAATTAAAACAAAACAAAAAAAAAGGTTCATTATTGCAAATCCATTAGTATTAGGGTGAGCCTTCCAATTAAATGTTGTAAGCTCGGACTGCATTACTGGCAGTGGTTCCAGTATTAAAAAAATAAATAAATTTTAAAAAAGTGTACACGTTTGCAAAGTTTAAAATACGAGGCTAGATATAATGTTCCAGAATGTTCTTATTAAATGCAAGTTTTTGGAGAAGCTTGAATGCAAGATTGATGATTGTTTGCTTTCATAATAAAATGTTCACACAAATGCAACTAGGGAAAACGGTTTGCTAAACTACTGTGAAACTTAAGTACCAGTTCTTTGAATCATCATTTAGTAACATGTGTTTATGCATGCAAAAAAATATTCATAATGGAAAGTCAATGTAAGCAGTTTCAACAAGATTATGGGAAACATGACTTCAAACAAGCTTTGGCAAAGCCAATAGGCCCAACGTTAGTGGTCAGTCTTTTCGTTTTGGCAATGTGTGTCTGTTTTGACAGGGCTTTTGAAAAACTATTGTAGTGGGAGATGCTGGGCCCTCACCATTTTAACAAATATTAACAAAAAGCAAAAATATTTGTCGCAATGAGTACACATTGCCACAGTAGTTCCTGGCACTGAACAAAACTTGTGTGCCTGCATGCTACTTGTGAAAGTGCAAATTGCAATAATTGTAATGTATTGTAACATGAACTTATAGAACATGGAACTTGTCATGTGTGAGTGTATCCAGGTACTGAGTAGCAGTGCATTCTGCAAGTAGGATCAGTCACAGTGGAGCCAGCCAATAGAGGGATAGAGAGATAATTTTAATAAAACAAAAAGGTCTTGGTTAACACCAGACCTAATTAGGGGCCTAATTCTTAAAACAATTCACAAAAGTGCACCTATGGTATATGTCTTTGCATTAGTGCAGATTTGCGTATTTCATGATTCACAAGAATTTACAGAAGTAGTCCAGGAAATCGTAGTCCTAGAAAATATTTGTGAAATGCATTTTGGCACAAGCAAATTTGCAGGTGTAGCTTTGCACATGCAAAAATCTGTTGAGCGTTTACAAGTTCACTTTCCCTTTAACCACTTTTTTCCCCAACCTTGGAAGACGTTTTACTTCAGACACTTGTCAGGAGTAAATTTCCAACCTCTCTCAGTATGGAAAATTATTAGACAAGAGGTAGTAAAACCCTTAAAACATGCAACGTAATAGCTTTTCATAGACTAAAGAATGCATTCCAACTGTGGAACTGTTGCTTACCTCTACCTCCCGCCCCAGTATGTAGATTTGCAGAAAGGTGGCAAAATAAAGAAATCACTAGTATTCAAGCCCTACTATAGTACAAGGCCTAGAATACGAGATTGCTGCCATCATTTGTCACCACATTACATGGCACCAGAGGGACAAGTCGTTTTGTTTTGTTTACAGGACAAGTAGATTTATGAAGCAACCTGTCTAATGGACAATATTTTATCAAATTCCACACTCCTGCCCTAAAAAAAAAAAAAAAAAGAATAAATAAAAAAAATGTTGCCAACTGCAGCTGGAATTCTCTCTCCTTTCCTCTGCAGTCAAAGCTTGACTGCAGAGGAAAGGAGAGACAAAAGATACACTGCTACCTGCTCTCATAGGTAGCAATTCCAAGAGTATCCCTCTCAACTGCTGTAGGTAGCTCCTAAGAAGAGCCATTCACATGCTTCCACAAACTCATCATTCTCTTGGGAGTGGGCCTCTGCCCAGGCCCATCAGCACCATTTGAAACACCACCTTCTTGGTGGCTCCTCAGACAGGTTCCCTCATCCCTTTGCATTAGCTTCTCAAATGGTTAACAGTGCAACCCACCAGCTGAGCCAGCTCAAACTCGATGGCTCCACTTGTAGAACCAGCCAGAAACATGATGTTTAGGATTATTAAAAATGGAAAGCAAGGAAAATTGCAGAAGAAACAAAAGAAAAAAAAATTGAAATGTAGGTAGGTAATGTACACAGAGCTATTGTATGGCACTGCTCAAACAAGTCCTGTCAACACCGCTGATCACCAATGTTAGAAATTGGGTCTCTAGTTGGCAGAGGTATGCACCCTGTCCACGTAGAGACCACAATTCTAGTCAGGGTAAGCCACAACACAACCTAAATTATCCTATGCTCATGCTCCGGTACCTTGACATAGCAAGCAGGCTTAACTTAGAAAGCAATGTGTAAAGTATTTCAGCAATAACTCATACAGTAACAGTGAAAACACCACAAAAATACCCCACACCAGTTTTGAAAAACAGATCTTATTTTTGTGAATAAAATAAGACCAACAACAAAAATCCAATAGGCACAAGAAAAGGTATCACTTTTTAAAAGGTTTTAATGAGTCTCAATCCTTGAGAATAAGTGGTTGTATCCTTTTAACAAACAGTACCTGGGTGCAGCAAAAATAATGACCCAGAGGGCCTCAGATGAGGAGATCCATGGGAAAGAAAAGAAATGTGTTGGTTTTTCTTGCATGGCAAAAGCAATGCGTTGCTTCTTTCCTCGCAGCAAGGTGATGCATCGGTTTCCGGGAGCACAGACTTGGTTTCTCACTGCAATGCGGTGATATTTTGGCACACAGAGACGATGCTTGGAAAATCTACAACGTGTTGTGACGAGGCAACAGAGCCACTTTAATCCAACATGCGATGCAGTGATTCTTCAGCCGCAAGACATGCACTGCGTCACGTTTCAGATGTGCTTTTGATGATTTTCTTCTGTTTGGTGAAGTCTTTGATGGCCCTGAGACTTCAGAACAGGAGGCAAGCTAAATCCAAGCCCTTGGAGGGCACTTGCGGGAGAAGGCAGAGCCCTTTGTTCAGTCTCAGGGGCCAGCAAGGCAACAAGCAGGCCAGCAGTCCTTCCAGCAAAGCAGTCCAGATGAGTCCTTTGGGCAGTCAAGCAGTCCCTCTAAGAGTGAACTTCTAGGTACAGAAGCGTCTGATTTGCTAGGGTCACATTCCCAGTATACATACAAAAAAGTGCCTTTGAAGTGGGAGAAATGTCAAAGAATGGTTAGGTTCACAGGTTCTGCCTTTCAACCCAGCCCAGTCTTCCAGGAACCCTGTGGGTTATCAGTCCTTTGTGTGAGGGCAGGCGACTGACCCTTGAAGTGTAAGTGAGAGCCCCTCTGCCCTTCCTGCCCAGGAATACCCATCAGTATGCAGATTAAAGCAGATGCAGCGGAGTGTCCTCCATTTTTGGCTGTCTATGTGCAATGCACAGGGGAGCTGTCAACCAGCACAGACCAGACATGGATTGGAGACAGGCTGTAAGGCACAGAGATCTGTAAGTGCAGAGAAATGCCTACTTTCCAAAAGTAGCATTTCTAAAACATTAATGTAGAATCCAACTTCAACAGCAAGTAGGATTTCTCACTACCATTCCAACCCTATCAAACATGACAAAGCTATTCCCCTCGGATCAGATAGTACCACTCAAACGCACATAAGGGAATGTCTAATGCTGGCCTACTAGAGGAGCAGGCTTCTCAGTAGTGAAAAATGACTTTGGGAGTTTTTCACTACCAGGACATGTAAAACTTATAAGCACATGTCCTACCTTATACTTACATAGCACCCTACCCTGTGTGTTACCTAGGGCCTATGTTAGGGGTGACATATGTAAGAAAAGGGGAATTTAAGGCTTGGCAAGTGGTTTTAAATGCCACCTCAAAGAGGCACCGAAACAGCACACAAAGGCCTTGCAATGGCAGACCTGAGGCACGGTTAAGAGGCTACTTATGTGGGTGGCACAATCAGTGCTGCAAACCCACTAGTAGTATTGAATTTACAGGCCCTGAGCACATCTAGTGTACTTTACTAGGGACTTAAATGTAAATTAAATATGCCAATTGGGTATGAGGCAATGTTACCATGTTTAGGGGAGACAGCACAAGGACCTTAGCACTGGTCAGCAGCAGTAAAGTGCGCAGAGTTCTAAAACCAGCAAAAATAAGTTCAGAAAAATGGAGGGAGGCAGGCAGAAAGTTGGGGCGGGTAAGGGGGAAGACCACCCTAAGGCTGTCAGGTCTAACAGGTTGCTCCACTGCAATCACTCCAAAGTGCAAAAGTGGATTGCAATGAATCTCCCATGTTAGTCTCATGGGAAGAGCATCCTTCAGAGGTAGGGAAAACACACAGGTATTCTTCACTACCTGGGCTGAGAACATCTCTGTGTACCCGCCCTGCCTTTCACCTACCACTCTTCTCCCCTTCAAGACTTACCCTAGAAGTGCCCTATTCATAGTGGAAGGTCTCCTCCGGGTTGGATGGGGATTTAGAAAGGCCAACCTGAGCACACGTGCAATGGCGCTCACACAGGTCTGCAATGGTAGGCATAGCACATGTTTAAAAACACCCCTGGTGTCAGTGTGCATGCACAGGCATGCAATGGCAGGAGGGACACATGTTTACAACACCACAGTGCAAGTTTGCACACTCAGGCCTGCAACAGCAGAGTTAGCACACATTTTAAAACACCCTTGTGCAAGTGTGCACACAATCATAAGAGCCACTTCCTAACATGTGTAGGAGGGGCATGTGCACTTTCACACTGTACTTAGTGAGAAAGTGCCCAAAGCCCTAAGGCCGCTAAAAGAGAATCAGCAAAACATATGGGAAAAAGCTAAAAATGTTTGGTGATACACTACCTCAAGCATGTCAGGTCCAACAAGAACCAAGTCTAGTTCTTGACCTATAGGTCTAGTGTTAATTTCTTCATTTTTCAAGGCACTGTCCTCAAGTATTAGAAGACTTCATCAATTCTTTCAGAACGGTCTGTAAAGCCTTTGGCTTTTTAGGCTACCTATTAGAACTATAATGCTGGAACAAACGTACCATTTGGAAGCAGTAACTTTTTTGATGTGGGAGTTGAACCCTTCCAAATGACCCCAGTACCCAATTTCCTCATATGAAACAGGTTTGCACTAACATTTGCCCAGGGCGGACAGGCACCAACAGAATTTTGCCAATGCACTTGGGTGTGCTTTTAGAAAGCTTAGTTTGCCACAGTACAATGTTTTAAATGGTAAATAGGTCACTATAAGAAAAAAGTAATAATTTGTTTTTTGTACAACCACAGATATAGGTCCCCCTCAACCACCTAAGTTCCTTGGACTGTTTTGCCTCCATTTGTTTATATTATGGTGTGGTTGAGTGACCTTACCATGTAATAAACTCAAACTGGTCTTGGGTTAAGTCAGGTTAGTTTGCAAAAACCTTCGCTCAACCCTGGGTACCTGTGGCATCAAGCAGTCAGGCTTTGTCAAAAGAAACAAGTGCTAAGCATTTAGAAGTACCAAAACCCAAACCCTTGAACACGCAAGAAAAACAAAAACTTATTTTTATTACTTTATAGACATAAAAATGGACAAAATCCACCAGAGTTCCATAGATCTACATTAAACGAATATTAAATCACTGCTTTTATTCAATTCACAACCAAGCATTGGCACCTACTGTGGTTAGTTGGAAAACACTTACAAATTCTTGTAAAGCTGTGTTTGACTACTCCAAGCCACTTTGGGTGACCAACACTGGCTAGGGGCAAGTCACAGTGGCCAATGAGGTTTGGCAGGACAACACCTCACATTGGTAACTATGTAGCAGTCAAAGCCGTTTCCAATTCAGTTGCAGGCTTTATGGGCGATCAACCATTGACATTGAGAGGTCCTGATGTAAGGAGTACAGGATCTTGAAGGATGCTCAAGATGCTGATCCTTTGAAAGGGGGTATTCCTGAGGCCATCCCTCAGTCCACGAACATGGTAGGGTGACCTTGGCCACAAGGGCCAATGTCCCCCATAGTAATGTTGAAATCCAGCTAAAAACAAGTTGCCACTGGTCTACTAGTCTCCAATTACAGCACAACAATTGGTTCCCTTCAACTGAGGTTAGTGCCCATCTTGGGCAACAGAACTGTACTGATGACTCTCCTGGATGCAGCAGACTCGGCCACAATTTTTGCTGCACTTTGTCAGTCAAGCAATCTTGGTTACCAACTCACCATGGCAGGCTTCTTATGCTTTTGTGGCCCTGTAGCTGTAACAGGAAATCAGCCAACTGACTCTTGGAGTCACTTCTTCTGTCTGGGGGTTGGGGACAATGTTTCCTCAAGCAGGGCACCACGGCATAATCCTCTGTTGCTAACGATCAGCAAGTGCAGTCCAGTTTTTGATGCAGCCTCCGTCACGTCCAGTGCAGACATGATCTAAGGTCAGGGTGTCAGTGGTGCCAATTGTATTCCCAAACCTTGCACTCGGGACGATGGGGTAGCTACGGGCCAATGGCCTACTAGGTTCCCGCCTGCCTGATAACTTTCAGTCAAGAATGCAATAGTCTGTCCACTCCCAAGACGGCATAACTACTCTGTGTGTGTGTGGAGCCCCCCCCCCCGCCCCAGGACAATGGAATGCATGCTTGTGACCAGCAACTGGAAATGGTGACTACAAAACGTGAGCAACAACTTCCTAAAGGGGCAGTTTACTTAAAAGTTACATAGAATTTGACTTGGGTTAATGTAACGATGTTGATACCTTGAAGTACCAGCTTTATTAGCCCCACTCAGAAGTTAAAGCTGGGTGGCAGCATGAAACCCTGTACTTGCCAATGGGGCTCTTAGCTTTTCTACAGAATGGGGCTCTTAGCTTTTCTACAGCAAAAAGAACAATTTGTGATTTTTATCATTAGGACATATGAAAACACTGGTACCCCTTCCTAACATACAGTCCTCTGCCTTAGGGCTCCAAAGGTCTGCCTTAAGGGTGACATTAACATGGAAGGTCTGGATTTTGTCATTAGTTTAAACAGCAATCTTGAGTTAGCAGTTTGAAAACTGCTTTGCCAGCCAGCAATGGCAGGTTGGGAGTCTTACTTTGTCACACTCATGGTGGAACGATAAGAGCTGCAGTCCATGAGGACCATTTTAACTTACAGGCCCTGGGTACCTCTGGCACCATACACTAGGGGCTCGCCTTCATTACGCAAAATGTGGGCGAGCCAATCAGAACTACACTTTTTAAGGGTCAAAGCATTGGCATGGAGGGCTGTTTGGCAGGGCTCAGTAAGGTCAATAAACCAGCAACATCAGTCCAAAATTTTGGGGTTGATCATGCAGCATTAAAAACAGTAAGAGTGTGAAACACAAGAAAAATCCCATATCAATTTAGAAAGAGGATATTTTAATAAATATAAAATGGTACATAAATGATTAAATCTAATCAGTATGGAGACAGTCTGTGTGATATGGCCTTCATTCCTTGATGTTCCAAAAGCCTCAGACATTAGGGACACTGCTGCACATGGCTGGGGGTAGGTGACTGATTGTCCATGTGTACAGGGTGTGACGGAAGATCTCTAGTTACTCAACCTGCCAGTGCAAACTAGGAAGCATGAGATTCTGTGTCCTATTTCATAAGGAATGGGAGGGCATGCCTAAAGGGATAAAGGGGACCTCCACCAATGCAAGATTAAAACTGCTTCAGTATAATGTACTCGGGGCGATGGGGTAGCTACGGGCCAATGTACATGCTATTTACCCAGAGCATTTGTCCCCATGTCCCCGCTGTGCCAGGAATGGGGCTGATTACATACATAGGTTCTGGTCGTTTCCCCGAGCTTGATAGATATTGACAGACAATATTGAGGCATTGAAAGAGGTTGAATGAGGGCTTTAACCTCTCTCCGTTCCCAGGGAAGTTGAACAATGCCTGTTGAGGATTATCCTGACTTGGAGAAAAAAAAAAAAAAAAAAAAAAAAAGTAGCTTAGTAAGAAATTTCTCCTTTTGGGTTTGGTTCTCACTAAATGGAGTGGCCATTCTATTCGGTGGTTGTCCCCTGTTGCTCCAAGAGTGGCTGACTGGGCAGCGGATTAGGAGAGCCATATGTGAAAAGCATGCAAGGATAATAATTTGGCGAATGACCTGCAGGCCTAGGCAGCAATGCCTGGTCAGCTTCTGGAGTCCCTGGGGACCCTGTCCCACGAGCTGTAGAGTAGATGTTAGGGTGGGCAAACTAGGTGCTAGATTACAGGTCTGTGCTTGGTGAATGCGGGTTTGTGAGTGATCAGGTGGGGTCATCAGAACAAACAAGCTCTTGCATGTGGCCATTTAATCTATTAAAGCATGCTGTACTGCTGTGTGCTTTGGTAGAGCATGTTGGGCATGAGAACTCATCTGGTCAGCGCAGGAGCAGAAGGAATACTTTTCCCAATTTGGAGAGAGTGGGAGGAGAGAGAGAGTGGGAGAAGAGAGAGAGAGAGGGGGAGAAGAGAGAGAGAGAGGGGGAGAAAGAGAGAGAGAGGGGGAGAAAGAGAGAGAGAGGGGGAGAAAGAGAGAGAGAGGGGGAGAAAGAGAGAGAGAGGGGGAGAAAGAGGGAGAGGGGGGGAGAAAGAGAGAGAGAGGGGGAGAAAGAGAGAGAGGGGGGAGAAAGAGGGAGAGGGGGGGAGAAAGAGGGAGGGAGAAAGAGGGAGAGGGGGGGAGAAAGAGAGGGAGAGGAGGGGAGAAGAGGGTGGGGGAGAAGAGGGGGAGGAGAAGAGAGGGGGAGGAGGGGAGAAGCGAGAGGGGGAGGAGGGGAGAAGCGAGAGGGGGAGGAGGGGAGAAGCGAGAGGGGGAGGAGGGGAGAAGCGAGAGGGGGAGGAGGGGAGGAGGGAGAGGGGGAGGAGGGGAGGAGGGAGAGGGGGAGGAGGGGAGGAGGGAGACGAGCGAGAGAGAGAGAGAGGGGGAGACGAGCGAGAGAGAGGGGGAGACGAGCGAGAGAGAGAGAGGGGGAGACGAGCGAGAGAGAGAGAGGGGGAGACGAGTGAGAGAGAGAGAGGGGGAGACGAGCGAGAGAGAGAGAGGGGGAGACGAGCGAGAGAGAGAGAGGGGGAGACGAGCGAGAGAGAGAGAGGGGGAGACGAGCGAGAGAGAGAGAGGGGGAGACGAGCGAGAGAGAGAGAGGGGGAGACGAGCGAGAGAGAGAGAGGGGGAGACGAGCGAGAGAGAGAGAGGGGGAGACGAGCGAGAGAGAGAGAGGGGGAGACGAGCGAGAGAGAGAGAGGGGGAGACGAGCGAGAGAGAGAGAGGGGGAGACGAGCGAGAGAGAGAGAGGGGGAGACGAGCGAGAGAGAGAGAGGGGGAGACGAGCGAGAGAGAGAGAGGGGGAGACGAGCGAGAGAGAGAGAGGGGGAGACGAGCGAGAGAGAGAGAGAGAGAGGGGGAGACGAGCGAGAGAGAGAGAGAGAGAGGGGGAGACGAGCGAGAGAGAGAGAGAGAGAGGGGGAGACGAGCGAGAGAGAGAGAGAGAGAGGGGGAGACGAGCGAGAGAGAGAGAGAGAGAGGGGGAGACGAGCGAGAGAGAGAGAGAGAGAGGGGGAGACGAGCGAGAGAGAGAGAGAGAGAGGGAGACGAGCGAGAGAGAGAGAGAGAGAGGGAGACGAGCGAGAGAGAGAGAGAGAGAGGGGGAGACGAGCGAGAGAGAGAGAGAGAGAGGGGGAGACGAGCGAGCGAGAGAGAGAGAGAGGGGGAGACGAGCGAGCGAGAGAGAGAGAGAGGGGGAGACGAGCGAGAGAGAGAGAGAGGGGGAGACGAGCGAGAGAGAGAGAGAGGGGGAGACGAGCGAGAGAGAGAGAGAGGGGGAGACGAGCGAGAGAGAGAGAGAGGGGGAGACGAGCGAGAGAGAGAGAGAGGGGGAGACGAGCGAGAGAGAGAGAGAGGGGGAGACGAGCGAGAGAGAGAGAGAGGGGGAGACGAGCGAGAGAGAGAGAGAGGGGGGAGACGAGCGAGAGAGAGAGAGAGGGGGAGACGAGCGAGAGAGAGAGAGGGGGAGACGAGCGAGAGAGAGAGAGAGGGGGAGACGAGCGAGAGAGAGAGAGAGGGGGAGACGAGCGAGAGAGAGAGAGAGGGGGAGACGAGCGAGAGAGAGAGAGAGGGGGAGACGAGCGAGAGAGAGAGAGAGGGGGAGACGAGCGAGAGAGAGAGAGAGGGGGAGACGAGCGAGAGAGAGAGAGAGGGGGAGACGAGCGAGAGAGAGAGAGAGGGGGAGACGAGCGAGAGAGAGAGAGAGGGGGAGACGAGCGAGAGAGAGAGAGAGGGGGAGACGAGCGAGAGAGAGAGAGAGGGGGAGACGAGCGAGAGAGAGAGAGAGGGGGAGACGAGCGAGAGAGAGAGAGAGGGGGAGACGAGCGAGAGAGAGAGAGAGGGGGAGACGAGCGAGAGAGAGAGAGAGGGGGAGACGAGCGAGAGAGAGAGAGAGGGGGAGACGAGCGAGAGAGAGAGAGAGGGGGAGACGAGCGAGAGAGAGAGAGAGGGGGAGACGAGCGAGAGAGAGAGAGAGGGGGAGACGAGCGAGAGAGAGAGAGAGGGGGAGACGAGCGAGAGAGAGAGAGAGGGGGAGACGAGCGAGAGAGAGAGAGAGGGGGAGACGAGCGAGAGAGAGAGAGAGGGGGAGACGAGCGAGAGAGAGAGAGAGGGGGAGACGAGCGAGAGAGAGAGAGGGGGAGACGAGCGAGAGAGAGAGAGAGGGGGAGACGAGCGAGAGAGAGAGAGAGGGGGAGACGAGCGAGAGAGAGAGAGAGGGGGAGACGAGCGAGAGAGAGAGAGAGGGGGAGACGAGCGAGAGAGAGAGAGAGGGGGAGACGAGCGAGAGAGAGAGAGAGGGGGAGACGAGCGAGAGAGAGAGAGAGGGGGAGACGAGCGAGAGAGAGAGAGAGGGGGAGACGAGCGAGAGAGAGAGAGAGGGGGAGACGAGCGAGAGAGAGAGAGAGGGGGAGACGAGCGAGAGAGAGAGAGAGGGGGAGACGAGCGAGAGAGAGAGAGAGGGGGAGACGAGCGAGAGAGAGAGAGAGGGGGAGACGAGCGAGAGAGAGAGAGAGGGGGAGACGAGCGAGAGAGAGAGAGAGGGGGAGACGAGCGAGAGAGAGAGAGAGGGGGAGACGAGCGAGAGAGAGAGAGAGAGGGGGAGACGAGCGAGAGAGAGAGAGAGAGGGGGAGACGAGCGAGAGAGAGAGAGAGAGGGGGAGACGAGCGAGAGAGAGAGAGAGAGGGGGAGACGAGCGAGAGAGAGAGAGAGAGGGGGAGACGAGCGAGAGAGAGAGAGAGAGGGGGAGACGAGCGAGAGAGAGAGAGAGGGGGAGACGAGCGAGAGAGAGAGAGAGGGGGAGACGAGAGAGAGAGAGAGGGGGAGACGAGCGAGAGAGAGAGAGAGGGGGAGACGAGCGAGAGAGAGAGAGAGGGGGAGACGAGCGAGAGAGAGAGAGGGGGAGACGAGCGAGAGAGAGAGAGGGGGAGACGAGCGAGAGAGAGGGGGAGACGAGCGAGAGAGAGAGAGGGGGAGACGAGCGAGAGAGAGAGAGGGGAGAAGAGAGAGAGAGAGGGGAGAAGAGAGAGAGAGGGGAGAAGAGAGAGAGAAGAGAAGAGAGAGAGGGGAGAAGAGAGGGGAGAAGAGAGAGGGGAGAAGAGAGAGGGGAGAGAGGGGAGAGAGGGGAGAGAGGGGAGAGAGGGGAGAGAGGGGAGAGAGGGGAGAGAGGGGAGAGAGGGGAGAGAGGGGAGAGAGGGGAGAGAGGGGAGAAGAGAGAGGGGAGAAGAGAGGGGAGAAGAGAAGAGAGAGGGGAGAAGAGAGAGAGAGAGAGAGAGAGAGGAGAGGAGAGAGAGAATGAATCTTCAGTTTCTCCTGGTGTGTATCTTCACTCAGACACCTTGTAGGTGTGATTCAAGTTGTCAATGGAACTTCACGTGAATTAAATAAACGGCAAAAAAACATTTACATGAACGTACTTTATTATTCCTCATCACTGGTCTTTATCAAAGTTGCTTTAAAAAATGTAGGATTGTGTCCCCCAAAAGACTCAACTGATTTCCTCTCTTCTATTTTAAAGTTTAACTGATACTTTTCAGTTATTTGCATGAAGACGTATTTGTTAGCTCTTATCTTGTATTCAACTATGCATGTAAATTATATAAGCAGACTTCTTTTAAACAACAACTTAAAAAATAATTAATCTTTCTCTTTACTTTCTATCAGGTACTTGTGTGCCAACAGCTGTTCAGCGGAACAAAAACAAAAGACTTGTTCTCAGGAACTCGGGTAAAGAATAAAAAAAAGAATTCTAGCTATTGCATCAAGAATTTTCAATTCTATTAAGGACAATGAGGCGAGGATTGTGCTTTCTCTTTCTTTACAGAGAAAATACAGCAGCCAATCAACACAAAGTAACAAAAAACTATATATCCCAGCAACCCTGGTAGTCCACATTGTCTAATCCCAGACCTGTACACCATATAAATGTCTGTCCCTTTAGTCCTTCCTCTTTCTTTGCAAATAGGAAGAACAAAACAACCTGATCAACTGGATTCTCCAAGGTTCCAACAAAAACGAACAGGTGAAGACCGTGTCCAAACTGGCACGATCCTCTATTCCCCTAGGAAACTCTGAAGAAGTCAAAAGCCTTAATATCCGATCCTTCTGATTACAGAAACATTCAATCCTTATGAACCTTTGTTATCAGCTCCTAATAGAGAAAAATATGTCGGTAAGATCTCAAAACATGCTTAAAGAGGGGGGGGGGGGGAGATTTAGATTAAATGTCAATATTAAAATATGCCAAACAAAATGATGATGGACGGAGTGCTGACAATGCAAACACTCACCCCCAGTCACAGATCTGGGTTTAATCCATTGTTTTTTTGCTGCCCATGCCATTCCAGTTTGGACCCAGCCATATGCAAATCAGTCTTGACCCTGTTCTCTATGGGAACAGTCCAGCCCGAACTGCCAGGCCAGGTCTTCCCTGGACTGGAAACAAGCATCCTGGGACCGGGAGTGCTGGCAATGCAAACACTCACCCCCAGTCACAGATCTGGGTTTAATCCATTGTTTTTTTGCTGCCCATGCCATTCCAGTTTGGACCCAGCCATATGCAAATCAGTCTTGACCCTGTTCCCTATGGGAACAGTCCAGCCCGAACTGCCAGGCCAGG
Organism: Pleurodeles waltl; assembly: GCF_031143425.1. Lineage (NCBI taxonomy): Eukaryota > Metazoa > Chordata > Amphibia > Caudata > Salamandridae > Pleurodeles > Pleurodeles waltl. The sequence goes on along the minus strand of NC_090440.1, from coordinate 191,455,560 downwards.
TCTTCCCTGGACTGGAAACAAGCATCCTGGGACCGGTTTCGGGGTTTCGCCCCTCATCAGCCAGGCTAGCTTGAATCCAGTGGCATGGGAAGCACGGGACCCACGTCTGGGGATACCCTTCCCACTTAGGGCGACATTAACCAAACAAAATGATGATGGACGGAGTGCTGACAATGCAAACACTCACCCCCAGTCACAGATCTGGGTTAAATCCATAGTTTTTTTGCTGCCCATGCCATTCCAGTTTGGACCCAGCCATATGCAAATCAGTCTTGACCCTGTTCCCTATGGGAACAGTCCAGCCCGAACTGCCAGGCCTTCCCTGGACTGGAAACAAGCATCCTGGGACCGGTTTCGGGGTTTCACCCCTCAGCCAGGCTAGCTTGAATCCAGTGGCATGGGAAGCACGGGACCCACGTCTGGGCATACCCTTCCCACTTAGGGCGACATTAACCAAACAAAATGATGATGGACGGAGTGCTGACAATGCAAACACTCACCCCCAGTCACAGATCTGGGTTTAATCCATCGTTTTTTTGCTGACCATGCCATTCCAGTTTGCGCCGGGTATGCCCAGACGTGGGTCCCAGGCTCACTGTGCCACTGGATTCAAGCTAGCCTGGCTGATGAGGGGTGAAACCCCGAAACTGGTCCCAGGATGCTTATTTCCGGTCCAGGGAGAACCTGGCCTGGCAGTTCGGGCTGGACTGTTCCCATGAGGAACAGGGTCAAGACTGATTTGCATATGGCTGGGTTCAAACTGGGGTGGCATGGTGAGCAAAATAATGGATGGATTAAACCCAGATCTGTGACTGGGGGTGAATGTTTGATTGGTTCCGCATTCCGTCCATCCAGTTACGCTATCCCACAGCGTTTGTTTTGCTTTGCTAATATTAAAATATGCATCATCAGTATTAATAACTTTAAATATAAAACTTTTGAAAAAAATTTCAAGTACAAACAGAACCAGGGTGGGACAATCCTCGCCTCCGTGTCCTTAATACAATTGAAAATTCTTGACGCGATAGCTAGAACATTTTTTATTCCATGTCCGGACCGGAGGCTTCGGATTATGCTAGTTCAAAGCCGATCTACCACCACTGAAGCTACATCTACGAAGGGCTTATGATAAAACACCTTACATGTACTATCAGAAGACCAATCTGCAGCATTCATAATGTCCTCTAAACGAGAACCAGCTCCAAAAGACTTAGAAGCCATAGCACCTCTCAAGGAATGCGCTCCAAAGGAGGAGGCATCAATACCTGCTTCCGCCATCAACCATTTAACCCATCTAGCCAACGTGGCTGAAGAGACAGGAGAAAATGGTTTCTGTAAGGAAATGAGTAAATGTCCTCATATGCTTTTATGCATTGAACCACACAGTTTAGGATGATGTGGAAAAGCTGGATAAGATACACATCTAGAAGCAGAAGAGGCCTGTGCTTAGGGTGAGCACACTGGACATTCCATAACAGCCTCCTGGGTTACAACACTAGTATGCAGACCAGAGAGCAGGATTCCAGCATCCATCTTGGAATTCCTTGAGTTCCAGCCTTGCTTCCAACTTGTACCGATTGATCTCGTTTTGGGCTGGAACGAAGTTTTGTGAGTGACATTCACAGATTTGCCTCCAGCCATTCTAGGGAACTGGCTAATTAAAAAAAATATATATATATTCAGTGATCAGGGTTTACTTCTACAGCGTGTGTGCCTCTGAATAAATAATGTCCCCACACAAATAAAATAAATTCCAATCAGTAGAACTGGAGTTATGAATTTTTAAAGTATTTAGTTAACAATATTGCCTAAAAGATCAAATCATCAACTGTGGGAATCTGGTCGCTCGAGACAGGGGCAAAGTCAAAAGTTAAGCAGACTGATGGAGCAAATGTCAGTCACAATTAATGGATTTGGTTCTGGTCTCTGCTTACCTTTGGACTAAGAATACATTTTGAAGAAAAGTCCAGGAGAGGGCAGAGGTCAGCAATACAAGGCTTTAGGCTGCCTCAGAAGAGAAGTCATCGTCAGAGAGCATTGGATGAGGTCTCAGCGAAGCAGTCGACTATGGCGGGAAAAAGCTCAGAGTGAGAAGCCAGATTTGCAGGCGAGAAGGTCATGGATGGGGATCCTGTCACCATTAAGCATGGTGAAGATTTTTATCTTCAAACTGACAACTCTTTGGAACTCTGAAACCTCCAGCAGAGCAAAGCTGTATCCAAAGAGGGCCCCACCATATACCATCATTCAGAGGTCTGCTGAACAGGATTTGCTGCCGCGGAGAAGAATGTAGTAGGAGCTACTGCAAAATCAGGCCAACAGGCGATGCACACCTTGGGCTGATCAACTGGCAGGTAGGCCCCCGTCTTCTATCTGTCCTTCTGGCACTTCTTGGTGAACATTTTTCTAAGTCCGAAATGTTAGGGTTAGGGAGGGACGGCATCCCTAACCACTTCCAAGGGTCCATGACTGGAGGTGCACCACTTGCTGGGGTTAGGACCCACTAAAGCAGAGGCCAGGTGCAGGATTCAAGGTCTCTGTAGCTTGTTATGTTCTAGTAGCTCACACAGGAGCCATCCAAATAGCCCTTGGAGTCACTCTGGTAGTCCTGGGCTTATGCAGCAAAGCAGGCCTCTGGCAGCAAGAAAGCCTGCAATGGCAGGCCTGAGTCATGTTTTAAAGTGCTATTTAAGTGAGTGGCACAGTCAGCGCTGCAGACCCACTAGTAGCATTTATTTTACAAGTCACGTGCACATGTAGTACTATATACTGGTGAATTATCAATAAATTAAATATGCCAATCAAGGGTAAGCCAACTGTTCAATGTTTAAAGAGGCAAGCACAAGCACTTTAACCAGGGCTAGGGTGCTAATGTGAAAAAAAATGAAATCCAGAAAACAGGAGAGCTTACTACAATAAAAATTTGGCGGTGACGCAGCAGAGGGGGCCAGGTCCAACACTGAATTACACTGAAGTAGAAATAAGTTTGCCGTTTTGTGGGTCCAAGAGGAGTCAACCTGAAAACAAACTGTAATACCACTGTCTTGAAAAATATAACCTCAAAGTAGTGACATTTACACCCACACCATGATCATTTAAGACAGGGATTGGATGGGGGGAAGCTCTTAATGTTCCTGGCCACTCTGCCAATCTTTGTGGTTTGCTGGGTGGCACGCGTGTGCATTATAAGAACACATTTAGAAAGACTGCTTTTTACCAATCAATGTCACTTGTGGCAAAGGAGTGCAGAGTGAAGGATAAATTCATTTTCAGCTATTTCTCCACATATTTAGGGTAATGAAAATCAAATTTACATGCAGAACAGAATTCTCCAAAACCATGCAGATGGTGGTAGAGCACTATTGCCTTGAAATCTGACTTTCAGTACTCCAAATAAGTTTTTCCTGCATGCAATGATATAAATGCATCCCCTCCACACCGATTTGCCTGCTCAAGCTGTACTTTAGACCAGTATCAACTTCAAACTCAACCATCCTCCTACCTAGCAAAAAAGCTCACCATCTCAGGATGGTGTTGCCCCTTCTTAAATCAAGCAGTGCCACAAGGAAGAAACCAAGACACAAACCTTCCAACTATGCACCAATGATCTGGAACAACATTCCCACAGATTTGCTTTTCCAATTTCACCATTTCTGAAACATCACAAGTGTTCAAGACACTGCTTCAGTGGACAACACTTGCTGCAGGATATCTATACATGGTTTGAATGTGCTGCACTTTGACCTGACAGTTTTCCTCTAATGAACTAGAGGTCACATTGTACACCCTGACCCCTCAGCCCACCAACGAAGTATCATTTACCTTTCAACAAAAGGTGCTGGACACCGGTGCTTAGCTGTTAAATTGTTATACACCCAACTATACTTCTAATTATAGTGATGAAGACTACTACTGCCAAGCTACAAGGTGCCTGGCAGTGGATAAGAGAGTGGTCTCCCTTTTTACCTGCACTCCTGGAGAAAGGCGACCTAGTACGTTGTCTCCTGTATAGATGAGGCAGTGCCACATGACAGGGGCACTAGCCCAGCCTACAGTGTAGGATATACTCCTGAAAGGTAAGGGTGTGTAATTCACCTGTTCTCAATGTGAATACAAGGTGCCATTTTGAGCAACTGGCACATGAATCACCCCAGATAGTCCATCCCCCTGAAACATGTCTACTGTCCATGGTGGATATGATAATTTGCTTATTTCTATTTTAAGTGTCCTTTCCCCACAAATGATATTTCCTGGTGGATGGTATAGCAGAATACCCCTGCCTGTCATTGAGAGTTAAAAATGACACATAGCTCAGTCAAACTCACTTCTATCACTATCCCCTTTCATGTATGTACTTATTCATAAAACCGTATTTCACAGACTGTTAGTTATGACCCACTGGAGAGTTTGCCAGCTGATTTCTGGTGGGTGGTGAAAGATCAATAAATAAAGATGCCTTTACATGTTATATTCATCTTGTTAATTTTGCTGTGCTTCAAAGACAGAGGTCAAATGTCAGGCTGTTTCATCTGACAGATTGCTGCCTACTCTACATGGGGATTGGTGTGTACTTTTCATTCTTTACTGTAAAGCGAGAGGAGTTTTTTGAAGTGAACTATGTGAAAATCTTTCGGTGGTACAATGAGGGTGAAATGAAAGGCTGTTTGATGTCTTTTTTGTAACACACAACAAACTCTAAACACCTGTAAACCAACTGTTCACATTTCAGAAAGCACAGATGAAGCATACTTTACAAAAAATAATTCTTAAGTGTGATGGAAACAAAGACTAATAGGATCAAAACAAATGAGGACACTTAATTTGTGGGGCACTAATAATACATATTCAATAAAGCCAGATTTACACACATTGTATGTGTGCTATAAAGATTTATCAGTAAAACTTATGTCTATGCAGATTTGGTGGCCATTTCAATGAAAAGTGCTAGCTGCAATTGGCATTGCGCTTCCGCACGATGCTTTAATATATTTTTGACAGTGTGCTCCAAAATGCACCATCATACATACTACAACTTTACTACTCAACCTAGGATTTTTTAAATCCCTAGGACTTCAGTGATGTAACATTTATGTCAGCACACCCCCTCTGAAAATTGTTCCAGTACCACTGGTGCCAAAGTGCTGAATTATGTACCAAAGTCTACCCAAGCAGAGCTCCAGGTGAACTTTCTAGGATTTTCACTGCTGTTTTTTTAACTTCATGAATCCGTTGCAACAAAGAACGTGTTCACTATATGAGATCATATACAAACATTTCACTGGTGTATGACTTTCACACATAAATTGAAACATATGTATGAGACCAAATGGCCAGAGCTGGCAATTTTGAAACAAGGAAACTAAGTTCAAGTCCCACTGTTGGCCCTAAGAAAATCACTTAGTCTTGTGTGCTTTTCACAAAATGAATCTGAAATTATGTCCTGTAATGTGGTGCCTATGTAAAGCACTACAATGCCCTTGGGCAGTGTTTGCACTATGTAGATCTGCAGTAGATAGATAGACAAATAGTCATAAATGGCCAATGGGCCTAGTTTTTAACATAAAAATGGATATGAGACCTAATCCTATACTCTCATGCAATAGGGATTTTCAAATTTGCTAAAATCACAAGTATCAAAATCAAGATCTTTCAAAAGCTTGTTTTTTGTCAACAGGTGCCACAGGTCAGCACTCCACTGTGAAAAGTGTTCCTACCACAATGCTGTTCCCCATCTGCCACTTATGTGAAACAATCAAGATCTTGGCTGCAGTACGATAAAGACCTATCAAAGGGAATGGTCAATGCTGTGACATTTATAAACAATTGCTGTTAGAGACGAACACAAAAAAAGTAAAAAGTATGTCATTTTGGTAATTCACAGCATTTTGAAGATCTGTCAACAAGTACATTAAAATAGCACCCTCCCCTCCTCATGTCCATTAAAGCTAGGAGGGTTGTGAAAGTTTGCTGTTCTAAGAATTGGGTCTTGGTTTGAAAAAGTTTGGAAGACCTGCCACAAGCCCATTCCAGTCAAGGGCCACTCAAACAGTATATCTGAAGACTAATGTTCAATTGTATTTATATGTTGCATAAATAAATAAACTGGTACTAGTGATGTGAAAAATGTGCCCAGCTAGTGTTTACATGTGGAAACATGAAAAAAAAACAAATGAAGTAATACAGTTACAAAATGTGCCAAATTACACTACTTCATTTGCCATTTCTTGAAGCGAAAATTAGTCCTTCTGCATAATTTTGTCTTCCCCTGCTACATAAATCCAAGTAAGAAGTATGGATTTGCAATAGTCAATTCATAATAACATAAGGGCATTGACAACTAGCATTCTAACATATTTATCTAAAAGTGGTAAAACGTAACAGCGATTTCAGGTGCAAATAGCAAATTTTGAATGAATTAGCAACTTGGTTGCTAGGTCCAAATTGGATAAACAGCACACAAATAGTCCTGAAAATAAGCCTAGACTTCCACAGCAATGATTAAGAATACACCTCCAATTAGTAGGGTATTATATGACAACAATGTATTTATAACGAAAAATGATCCTTTAATCGAACATTGTTTCATCATAAATTCATATTATAAAAGGATAGCTGCTCCTGAAAGGGGTATGAAGCAGTACAAGTGATAAGGTGAAAAAAAATGTGCAATTGTTACAAATATATACATACGTCTGATGTCAGCCTATAGGTAACGCAACTAACACCCTTAACACCCAGAAAGTGTGGGAATCCTATTGGTTAGATTTTTATCAAGAATCAGTCCATCTTAAACCAATGTCAATCCTCAAGAATAATACCGAAATGGTGATCAAATCTGCGAACAAAGGCAGTGGAATAGCCATACTGGAAACTACAGCCTTTAAAAAAACATATTGAGAACATTAGGGGATGAAACTTGTTACAAAAAAAAAAAAAAATCCCACTGTGGAATTGAAGGCCATGATAGCTAACACGACCCAGAAGGGGTTAGTTCTTGGTTTGAGTAAGAATGAATTACAATTTCCCAGCAAGGAACATTTCAGGATACCAGTAACCAGTAATCTATACATTTCACAAAGTCCATAAAAGACTGCAAAGTCCGCCAGGACAGCCAATCATATCAGGATGTGCTTCTATCCTGGCACCCCCTGCCAGTATTAGATTTGTTTCTGAAACCTTGGGTACCTTGTGCTACCTCATACCAGAGACAGTATGCATTTTATTAACATGATCGAGCTCACCCCATTTAACCAAAACACTGCCTTGCTGGTCACCATGGACATACAACCTTTACACACTAACATTCCTCAGCATGAAGCAAATGAGGTAATAAAGGACATTATGGGGGAACGCGAACAGCCTACAATGCCCCCACTTATTTTCTAGTTGAGTGAATGGAGATCATCATGACAAAGAATTACTTTCAATTTGACAAAACCTTTTACTTCCAGACAAAAGGGGTAGTGATGGGCACACGTTTTGTGCTGGATCTGACAAATCACTATATGGCCAACTATGAGACATGTGAGATCTTTACATCTAACAATCCCTTTAGTACCAATATACTCAAGTTGCTTTGCTAAATAAGGGACGTCTTCCTAATATGTAGAGGTTTAATACATATGTCCTTCCATACGTGTCTGAAATGAGACCATCAGACATCCAACTCACAAATGGTACAAAGTTCTGAAAGCATTCAATTTCTCGACCTCAATGTAGGTATTGATGATGGAAAGGTCTATGTGTCACTTTATAGGAAACCTACAAAGAGGAATTCCTTACTACACTACATCAGCAGCCATCTGAGGAATCTAACAGACAATTTCTCTTTTGGGAAACTCATTAGGCCAGAAGACCGGCAGTTCGGTCTTCTGCCCGCTGGCCCCATTATGAGTTTCCCGCTGGCCCAGTGGGAAACTACCCACACCATTGACGCTGGCTCATAATCGAGCCAGCGGCAATGTTGCGCTTTTCACTGCCTGTAATTCAGGAAGTGAAAAGCATGACAGGGCTGCCCATGGGGGATCCTGCACTGCCCATGCCAAGTGCATGGTGTAATGATATCTGTATTTAATCTCTGCTCCATCTTGATCACAGACTCCACTTTGCACTTAGCCTAGCTGCACACTCTCACATTGGTGACCACCAGATTCATTTTGATTATTGACTTCATTTTGTGCTTAACTTAGCTTTAGCCACTGCCATGTTAGAGGTGCAGAAGCTGCAGGTATTTTTCCACGAACGTTATGCAATGTGTTTTCTGCTCATGTTTCCACTTTGCGGGTTCTTATCACAGGCTAGGACATCATATGGAGGAATCCGAGAGAAGGATGTACTAGGTTTATGGTATGGCAGGGAACGGTTTAGTTTTGCGAGAGCACCTTGGGATCTTGGCCAGTTCCAACGTGTTTCTTTCAAAACTGACCTGAGGGAGCCAGCATTTTGAACAATTCACACGACGGGAGGGGTTTTCTAGAATTCTGCTCTCTGGCTTGTTTAAGGTATATAAGAGACTGAAACCAGATTGACCACGAACGGATTGAACTCAAGCAGGACCAGAATGCTGGTATCTGTTATTCCCTTGAGGGCAGATTTCTCTCATCACGGTCGGCTGGGTTCACGACCTGTTGTTGCTGCTCAAGATGAAGTGAATTCAAGTTTGCCCCATGGTGATTAATTTTTTAACTAGATTTTCTGCTTTGCATTGCGCATGAAAAGAAAAAAGAATATATATATATATATATATATATATATATATATATATATATATATATATAAAAATTGCTGTTTATAGATTGCAGTAGAATATCCTTAGAGCATGTTTTCAAGATTATTTCATTTCTGTGATTCATTTTGAACGTGCACTTTTGGTTGTACACTTTCAACCTCCTTCTGTGGACCTTGCAGAGTGTTTTAATAAATGCAGTTCTCAGACTAAGTGTCATAATTCATAAATTCCTTTCAATGTTTGTGTATTTCTTCTTGGTCTGTAGTGAAGCAAAACTCATGGGCAGTGCAGGAGCCCCCGGCACCCCGTCTCCACCAGCTGTTGCATGACGGTGGAACCGCCATTCAAAAGCTGGTGGACAAGGGAGTTGTAATCCCCAGGACTGCAGCACTGCCCTGGCAGATTAAGACCGCCGACACCACCAGGCTGGCAAAAAAGTGCAGTGCCGGCGGTCGGACCATGGTACATCTGCCACAGTTCTAATGTCGCATTGCCGGCGGTCCGTCTGCCACCTTGAGTCTGGCGGTCCTAGGACCACCAGACTCGCAACGAGGGCCTAAGTGCTGTAATGGTGTTGCATGCAAATACAGTATGAATGCAAATGTTTTGGTCCATAAAATCTTCAAGATCAAACTGTCTAGTTTTACGAACTGCAACACTCAGGATATCATTTATGTGATCTGGTGCCCATGTGATCTGGTAGTGTAGAACCAAACCCAAAAGGTCAAATGCAGAATTCTCCAACATAGAAGTTGAATTAAGTGTGCACAACTGGAGCACCATTGGTTGAACATTTCTAGAGGCTCAACCATACCTATGAGGATATGAAGTGGAAAGTGGTCTCCCAGAGACCATGCAGCTGTGATAAGTGTATTATCCAAAGGAGGACTGTTCTGTATGGACTAATTGACTCAATTAATGAGGGCCCGAACACAGTTGAGGGCTGGAGACAAGCAGCATTCATTCAAAACAATTGGCTTGGTGTTTTCAATACCTTCACCAATAAGAACGTTTATCTTTGCTGATCTCTTTGATGCGACAATGCTGTCCTTTGTGGGTAGAATGTATGTTTGAACCATTAAATTGGGCTTAACACTTGCTTGGCTGTTGACTTTAGGCTCATTTATCCCAGTTAGCCTTCTACATAGGTTGGAGTCATTTAATAAGGTCTTTTTTGTGGGCCATTTACTTGATAGTAAAAGTTTATTATGGTACGCTAGTGCAAATTAGCACTTGCTGTGATGCGGACTGTTGATATGTTTTTACTCTGCTTCTCAAATGATAGCTTATGTGAAACACAGTCACCTCGTATATATGAATAACCTACTGTGGGTGGGTGCCATATTTAATGTTTTTTTTTTTTATACTTAAATGGCAGTTTCTTATAATCATTAGTTAACAGTTTGCCATACTTTTGAACATTTGAGGTAATCTTAAGTTCATTATGACCCCATACACAATGAGTTTTCATCTAATTGTCAACGCACATTGATGATTGTGATGCTATTAATTGTGTTTGACCAATGACTGTGTTTCACCACTGTGCATATTAGTTGCTCAATGTTCACCAGTAGCACATTATATGTTTTGTTCAGTTTAACCGCCTATTGGCTTTGACATGGCATTAGCCATTACTTTCTGTATTCAGTTTAGCCACCTATTGGCTTGGACATTGCATTAGCCATTACATTCTGTATTCTGCCTATTGGCTTTGACATGCTGTATTCAGTTTAGCTGCCTATTGGCTATGACATGATATTAGACATTACATTCTGTATTCAGTTTAGCTGCCTATTGGCTTTGACATATTAGACATTACACTCTGTATTCAGCTTAGCTGCCTATTGGCTTTGACATATTAGACATTACATCTTGTATTCAGCTTAGCTGCCTATTGGCTTTGACATGACATTAGACATTACATTTGATATTTAGGTTAGCTGCCTATTGGCTTTAACGTGGAGTTAGACATTGCAGTTGAAACATCGCAGATGTCTGTATTCTTCCAAGCTGTGTTTTTCCACATGATGAACCAAGCTGTTTTCTTCACACCAGACTAGACCTGATAAGAGAGTACATTTGGTGTTTTCCTTTCTGCTCAGGCTTGGGAAGAGGAGCAGTCTATGAGATCTGGCCAGTCTCCAAAGGCTTGCGTAGTTTTCCCGAGTCCGAGAGGAGGGGGCACGCTTTTATAAGGATGACTCTGGGCTACAGTGAGTTAGATTCGAATCCGCTTGACTTCAGGCTGGAACTAGGCGTCAGTTGCCAGTCTCCCATGTGGGTAGATAATCTCTTTCTCTCAGTTGGATCGGAGTCATCAACTTGCAGACCCCAGAAAGGTAAAGCTGAAGATAGGTCATACGGTGATGAATTTTGATTTTTATGCTTTGCTACTGTAATCATATAATATATATATGCTGTGTACATTGCAACTGAGAAGTACTGTGATATATTTTGTTTTCTTGCTGCGACTACATTGTGTGCTTGAAATCTTAATTCGTCTCTCAAGAACTTGTGGGTGGGGAGAATTAACAACAATAAAGGTCTTCTTTGAACTCAGAAGTGCATTCCAGAGAGGTTCTGTAAGCTCTGATATGAGATAAGTAGGAAAGCAGAACATTTTGACGTAGTCAGCAGTCTTGAAAGTCGAATTATATATTTCTACGTGCACAATTTAAAAGTGTAATTGTTTTTTGTTGTTTGGAGAATTACAGAAGCACGGCAGACCAGGTTTGAAAATGCATGTGTAGTTAAACTGCCTGATGGTGCTGTGAGAAACGTTTTCTTTCTGTGATAAAGCATATTTAGAAAATGTGCCTTTTGGAAGCAATGATGTTCATTTTGTTTTTGACAGAAGGGTTTGGATACTTTTATCTGCTTACAGAAAAATAAAATGCAGGAGAAATGTAGGTTCAGTTGGAACATGAAAATAAGAATTTATGTGAGCAAATTAGCCAGAACACATTAATGCAAGATAATGCTGAAATGTATAAAAATGCTGTTTTAGAAGAATCTGTCTTTTTCCATTCCAGTAATGAGGGGGTTAAGACAGCTGTGAGCCAGTCTGAGCCTCAGTGTGAGCCAGGTTTTTTGGCAGTCGAAGTGCATTCCTTAACTGATAACACGGAGAACAGAGCTCAGAATGTGATTTACGAGGTCCCGTCGCAAAAGTAAAACGAAAGATTTTAGAGTTTCTTACTGTTTGCACTAAGCAAGAGATACCGAGTTTCATTTGCTTGTTTGATTTTTGGAAACAGAATAGCCCTCATCTGAGTGAAATCCTAACACTTTGGTATATGGTCACTAGGAAAAATTATATGCAGCTGCGCGCTAGTGATTTGGCAAATGAAATAATTCAGACTTTAGGTTTTTGTGCAGTGCAAGAGGGAAACACTGATTTACCTGTAAATCAGGAACAGCGGAAGAATGAACAGGTGACACAAGCCCCTTTTCAGGATGTAGAGAGGATGCAGGGAGTACCACAGGTAAAAGTCACCAGTGAAATTGAGTGCACCATTTGAATTCGTGTCCACTGAGGATAAAAAGCAGGTTTGTTTGACTAATGATTCATTGACTGAAATGTTTTCTGGCACAGGAGAACGAACAGTGTTGTACAATGTGTGTCAGACTTTAAAGCAAGAGCTGAGTGAGATGTGCCATTTTTACACTGATTCTTGGTTCATTGCCAATGGTTTAGCCGTTTGGTTTTCCACATGGCTTGCACCTAACTGGTTCAATTCCCTTGCAGATGTTAAAGAGAAAAATTCAGAGAGAGAAGTGTTCACCCAGAATTCTGACTTAGTGGGGATGGCTAAGTGGGTGCACCAGAAATGTGAACAGCTGGGAGAAAGAGCCACATACAGGTGGGCAGAGATGAGAGAGATGCACATTCCCCTAGATTTGATCAAAACTGTGCAGCACGCACAAAAGCAATCTGTCCCACAAGCAGGCACAGAGCAGTTGGAGAGAGGAAAGTTACCAGGACAGATATGGCAAATTGATCATGTTTTAGGGCGAATGATTGCTGCAGATTACCTAGAAGAAATCAAAATTATGCTGATAACTAGAAAAGAATCTGATTCATTCATACAAATTGGAGACAGAATGGCCCAACTTGTCAAAAGTGCAGTGAATGGAGGTTTGGTAAAGAAGGAGTCTGCCCCAGCCCTTCTGACAGTGCAAGAAAAGGGAAGCTGTGGCGCAGCAGATAATAACCTCAGTGCTGATGTGTGGGTTGAAGCTCCAAATGACCCTCCAGAACCTGCAGAAATTATAACAAAGGGCCCCAAAAACGTCCTGCTGATTATAAAACAGGGAAAGGAAGAGAAAGGGCACATTTCAAATGACATGTTATTTGCAAGAAAAGTCATACTTTTTTCTTTTGCAGATCCTACCACGTTTCGCCACTGACCCTGAGTGTGCTGTGTGGTCTCCCTTTGGGTGTGTGCGTGTGGGGTCGGGGAAGGGACCGAACCCCCAACCTGAACCTGACTGAGTACAGTACAAGCACCATGGATCCATTTTGCGCAAATGGCACCTTCAGTTCAAGCTCAACTTGTTTGATTGCATTCTTCTACTGGAACTAAGCAACCTTAACAGTTAACTGTCTGTGTTTTTTCGTGTGGAACTCTGACTTTCACTTTCCTTCCAGCAAACCTTTCAGGTGGACCGTGCACCTTTACATGAGTAGAACTCATGCTACATCAAATTGCTATTTTAGAGACACTATAATCTCATTCAGAGTATAAAAGTTTGTCTTTTCTGTGTAGATGTATCTGATGTGAAAGGTTATGAGATCAATATGTTAATCCACTTCCATTGCTTTACAGTGATTGCTTTTATCATTCAAATCTGATTTGCTGATAATGTTTTTTTTGTGTTGATTTTTTTTTTGTTTAAAACAAGAGATATGTGAAACAAAAATTCATTGGTCATAGGGTGGAATGTGATGCTATTAATTGTGTTTGACCAATGACTGTGTTTCACCACTGCGCATATTAGTTGCTCAATGTTCACCAGTAGCACATTATATGTTTTGTTCAGTTTAGCCGCCTATTGGCTTTGACATGGCATTAGCCATTACTTTCTGTATTCAGTTTAGCCGCCTATTGGCTTTGACATTGCATTAGCCATTACATTCTGCCTATTGGCTTTGACATGCTGTATTCAGTTTAGCTGCTTATTGGCTTTGACATGACATTAGACATTACATTTGATATTTAGGTTAGCTGCCTATTGGCTTGAACGTGCCAAGACGTGGAGTTAGACATTGCAGTTGAAACATCGCAGATGTCTGTATTCTTCCAAGCTGTGTTTTTCCACAAGATGAACCAAGCTGTTTTCTTCACACCAGACTAGACCTGATAAGAGAGTACATTTGGTGTTTTCCTTTCTGCTCAGGCTTGGGAAGAGGAGCAGTCTAGGAGATCTGGCCAGTCTCCAAAGGCTTGCGTAGTTTTCCCGAGTCTGAGAGGAGGGAGCACGCTTTTGTAAGGATGACTCTGGGCTACAGTGAGTTAGATTCGAATCTGCTTGACTTCAGGCTGGAACTAGGCGTCAGTTGCCAGTCTCCCGTGTGGGTAGATAATCTTTCTCTCAGTTGACCGGAGTCATCAACTTGCAGACCCCAGAAAGATGAGGCTGAAGATAGGTCCTACTTGCTCATACGGTGATGAATTTTGATTTTTATGCTTTGCTACTGTAATCATATAATATATATATGCTGTGTACTTTGCAACTGAGAAGTACTGTGATATATTTTGTTTTCTTGCTGCGACTACATTGTGTGCTTGAAATCTATTAATTTGTCTCTCAAGAACTTGTGGGTGGGGAGAATTAACAACAATAAAGGTCTTCTTTGAACTCAGAAGTGCATTCCAGAGAGGTTCTGTAAGCTCTGATATGAGATAAGTAGGAAAGCAGAACAATGATCATGCTTCCATCAACGATTTCTGGCTTCACGTTTCTAGATAGTTTTTTCAAAAGCAGGTTCTTGACAGCAGGCGAGGCTGTATCCAATGAATCCTCTCTCACCCCCTTTTTTTTCCCCAACATTATACTTCATTATGCCAGCGATATCCTTTAAGTTGATTTCTCTCAAGCAACCACACTATTCGAGCCTTTCATATGTAAGGCAGGGGCCTTGGGCGCTGTACGGCAGGCCACATGCATGTTGACAACCTTTGTTTCACCTGATTGCACAGGAAGAAATCCCCTGGCAATTTGCCACAAGAGGTAAGCATTCGGAAACAGTCCCTTAAACACTACCTCTAAAGATAGTTATGCTTGGTGTGCCCAGTGCTTTCTCACTGTACACTATTTTTCAGGCATCTGGGTCTTAGTGACCCACATTTCATACATAATCAATGATTCTATGGCCACACAGTTGTAGTTTTAAGTTGATGGCATTTCACATAGACCATCACAGCTTTTCACAGGCACCTTGAGTGTTTAAGGGCTGATGGATTTGTGGATACCGCTGCTCCTTTGTAACCTCTTTGCTCCTGTATTTACTGCAATCTCATTTTTGTCAGAGAGAGTCAAAATACTGCAGCTTTGTAGATGGACGGCGTTCCCCTACAGCCTGTCTGCACAGCATTTTCTTACATATGGACGGATCTATTCAGTTATATGCCGCGCCCTTCTATCTTTGTCTGTTGACACCTTAACCATTACCTGCCGAATTAACTTGTTTGATTCCACGATGTCCTCCAGGACTCATTTGAGGGTCATCATCTTTGGGATGTCTGTAAGTCTACAAAATCCTTTTTCAAGAATTCCCAACATTTCTACAGCCACAATGTTTATTACCAGGTATTGCTTTGTAATTTGTCAGCATGGATGTAACCTGGAAAGAAGCCACATAATGTATACTCCCTGCAGTTAGGGAACTGCTTCATACAAGAGGATAGAACAGTTTTATGCTACTTAAGCCAGACTCCTCTACAATTTCAAACTGGGGGTTTGGACCACTTAACTGAGTAGGTAAGTTCATGTTTTTAAAACAAAATAGATGCTGTGTAATGATGTTACAGTTGATTAAGTCAACAGATTTAAAGTGTTTTTCTTTCTCGTGGGTGTCTCTAATACATTATTGTAGTTCTGATGAGGACTTTATTTAAATGATTAATTACATGGGGTTGAAACATTGACAATTGTTTACGATGGACTGGTTCTTGATAAAAATCTAGCCAATAGGATTCCAACACTTTCTGGGTTGAGGGTGTTGGTTGTTTTCACCTATATGCTGACATCAGATATCTGTATATATTTTTTCGTAACACTTGCATAATGTTTTTCACTTTGTCTCTTGCACTGTACCGTACCGCTTTTAGAAGCATCTATCCTTATATAATTTTATAAACTTGTGATGAAACAATGTTCGATTAAAGGAGAATCTTTTGACAAATAAATTGCTGATTCATATAATACTCTACCAATTGGAGGTGTATTCGTAACCATTGCCATGGAGGTCTAGGCATATATTTCCTCCCTCAGGACCATTGGTGTGTTGCAATTTATCTTACCCAGGGCCTAGAGTTACTCGGTAGCCCCATAAACTTTATGAAGTCCAAACTGGAGCCCATCTGAATCCCTTGACTGTAGATGAGTTGCGCTTGGACAGGGTGGCCAGTGGAGGTCTTCAACGCTGATTTTTGGAGAAGTTAACAGAAGTTCAGTCTTTCTAGAATACATTTTCAGATAATTTATTACTGGAGGCCACAGTGAGTTGCTTCAAGGATGACAGCCAGAAGAGAATCAGCTTTGATGTTAAATATTTGGTTAAGAGGCACTCCAAAAATAATTAGTTGCCTCGATCCATAGAAAATTGTTCACAACTGGAGCAGTCGGTGTGCCATAGGATGAATTAAATGTTGAAAATAAGCAGGGAAATAATAGAACCGTACGGTCCATCATAACTGATGGATTTAGGAGCAGAATAATATGACGTAATGGACGTAATGGTTTCCTACCTGCTAAATGAACTTTAGCTATGGTGGCAAGTCTATATTCTCAAATGCCACAGCTAAATTGTGCCAAATGCAGCTGAGAGATCAAGGACCATCAAGGCTTCTGGACCTCTAGCATCCATCATTCTTTGGAGATCACCAGGACAACTCATTCGGTGCTACAACCTGGACAAAATACTGCTTGTTGATGGTCATTTAGTTCTATATATTCCTGAAGCTGGAAAAACAATTCCTTTAAATTGTCTGGATAAGCAGGGGAGAAAATATTAGATGAAAGTTTCCAGAGGCCACAAAGGAGGATTTCGCAAAAGTGTGTTTATTTGCTTTGATTCTATTGAAATATTTGTTTCCAGGGGGAGTGGCCAAACAGCCCGCTAGGTGGCTTCTGTCCTGCAAGTCTCCCCGCTGCCCTGGAGACACTTCTTGATGTTGAGCCGCTGCCAGAAATCTTTAACTCATGCGGCTGGGGGTAGCAGTGTGCGAGTGTGGGAGGAGCAAGTATTCACCAATTTTGTGTCGTGTATGGCCCATTTTTACTTTTTTGGGGGCATTGCTCTGCTTCCTTCATGCTCAGAGGTTGCGGCTGCCATTTTAAATGATAAAATTGAGGCAGCGTGCTGATTATGTCTGCAGTGACTCCTACTGGAATTAAATACAACCTGTCTAAGTCAAACTTTTAAAGCAATATACTGGGTGCCCACCTGAAACAAGTGCATATCCATGCTCATTTCAATATTTGGTTTGAATGTTGATGTAGGGGAATTCAAAATGAATTGCAACTAATTAAAGACATATAAAAGGTTGTGCTCCACATGACATTACTTCAAGGAATTTGACAGGGAATAATTTATCTCCTCCAATAACATTTTGGGCATACAATAGAGGTCTGTTTCCTACTTCCATTACCTTTTTATACTCCTTTCCTTGAGTGATATACATACTTTTTTGAGCAGTGACAAAGTACCAAACAGTTGCAGGAATACGTTATTGGTGTATACACTTATCCTGGTGGTGAGGCTCCCTTTTCATCAGGGAGGAGAACGATTTTTTTAATGCAGACAAGATACTTCCACATCAGGCAGTACAACTTTTACTAGGACGTGCACAGCAGTGAAATTCAGCCTATAGGTAGAGAGAAACTTTTTTACATAGGAAAATATATCAATATGGAGTGCATTCCATCTACTAGTCAAAAAATTGCAAAATCCACAGGAATAAGGTTGCTTGCACATAAATAATTTCTGTTACTAAAAAGCAAAAGGAAGACCCAGGATCGCCAACAAAGTCCCCACTAGCCTCTCACATTTGAGGACTTAACGGAAGAAATAAAACTTGTGAAACCTTTTGTAGTGGAAACCCCTAATATGCTTCAGAGGATTGGTGAAAAATGGTCCAGGGTTGATTCACAAGTAAACAAAGTAGAATGCCTGAGTAATGTAGAGGATGCAGTAGCCAAGATTGAGGGACTGTCAAATGAGATTTTACTTTTAAAACACCAAAACGGAGGACCTGGAAAAATGGCACTTGACGTCGCAATCTAAGAATATATGGAATTCCAGAAGGAGTGGAAGGCCAAGATATGAGGGCCTCTCTTACCACACATATTCCAGAACTAATAGGCCTCAAAGAAGGTCTAACTCGCAATCTGCAGTGAGCTCGTGTTGGCCATAAGTCTCCAAGTGTTTCTTCAGCCAATCAAAGAAGGTGTATTATGGTCTTATTTTTAAAATATACTGAATTACAAATGGCTCTATCAGCAGCTAAACAAAGTAAGCAAATGCTCTGGTCAAAAAATATTTCTCTCTCAGGATGTTACTCATGCAACGGCAGCATGATAAATAATTCTTATCATTTCTCCCCGCTCTGCACTCCATGAACCACACAAATGGCCTTGTACATCCATGTTTCTTCAAATTGACTTATAAAGAAAGAACTTTCTCATTTGACTCCCTAGACAACCTATGAAAACAACTTTCAACATAAAGGAGAGGAAACTGATCATGGACAAATGTGAAACTGTCACCTTCTGCAACGTCTATTAACCTGCTTAAGTTTGTCAGACTTTGTTTTGTGTTTAAAAAACAGTTATAGCCTTCGATGTACTGCCTGGATTCCATCCCCAGATGCCTTATTCATCTATGTGTTCTTCCCACTAACCTAGTGTTTCCTTGTGTTTTCATACGTTAGTAAGTGTACCCACATTACAAATTCTGTAGTCCTGACTTATGTATTTTATGTATTTATTGTTATTGCAATGGTTATATGTGTTCAATAAAAAAATATTTTCTAGGTGCAATCATTCACAATGTGGTCTTGCTGTTTATCCTCTCAATATCACATTCACAATATCTATTTTTGGGGTATTTTATATGTGGCTACGCACCTCCTAGAGAACCTAATGAATTACCACCATGCTCAACACTGTTGATCAAAGTAAGTCATTAAAATTTTAGGCTATATTACTGCAGAAGGACCAAGTCAATTTAAGCAATGTTTGGATCTCCCAATTTATCATTCCTGTGGAATTCTTTCTATAACTTACTTATATAAGATAAATGTTTTGGACACACCAGTGTGGCTGAGACACCTGTCCTACCTCATGCTGTGCTCTGACCACAGACTTAAGGCATGATCTTGTGAATAAAACAACTGCTGAATTATTTTTGTTTGGGAATCTCTAAGAAACCCACATTACTTGTAGTCTATTGCTAATGTTTTACAAACGGTCCTTATCCAGTCTGGCGTCTATAGCATGTGGCCAAGCAGATTTCCTCAATTTTCTATGAATTCTAAACCATCTAGGATTCCAGCAGCCAATGGCGTACTGAAATAAAGCAATATAATGAGGACCTCTCTAACAAAGACCCATACTCTGTGCTGTAAATATGGATGTAATTGGCATAGGCCTCAACGCTAAATAGATTAAGCAAAAGATTTTCCAGCTTGTTCTAATCCATAAAATGTCAACTGACTTAATGAGATTTTCCCCATCAGTGAGTGTCCATCTCTTGTAAAGACCAAGATTTTTTTCTGCACGCTTCATCTGCCTCTCGAAGATACTCAATTAGCCTGAAGTTGTTAAGGTTTAAATTACAAAAGCAACATTAATCTAGGAGAGCACATCTAGTAGCATAGGCTGGACAAGTTGGAAAGGAACATTGTCAAATGATGCTATTTACTGGCAAAAAGACAATTTTTCTTATTAACTTCTGTTTTATTTTCCTATACCTCGACTTTTCATATTATATCCCCTTATTTTCGCATGAGAAGGTCAAAACTTCACTGAATGCTAATGCCATTTGAAATTTGAGCGGATTAACATAGTTCTATATTTTACTGGAGCGAAAGACAGCAACTTTTAGCTCAGGTTGAAATGGTCTACCATATAGAACGCAGCATATAAAACCAGTGGCACCAAGAAATAGCCTTCCAGACTCAATTGTCAGAAAAAGCACACCCTACTTTTCCTTACCCTGCTGTGTTTTCTGAGAGATGGTCTGACTGGCGACAGACACAAATAAACGATGGTGAGTGTCTAATGTAAATGCATGTCAAAGATTTTGACCACCTTGAAATGGCTGGAAGATAGCAATTGGCCTTTAGTTTGCTGGATCTAACATTTATAAAAGATTCTGGGTGAAATCAGTCTCTTAATATTGGACATGACCTTAGGTATTAGTCTCTGTGTACATCAAATGTGAATGTTCTTACTAATTGTTTAACCCTGCAGCATGTCCACTTACAAAGAAGTGTACCGCCTAGCTATTTTATCTGGTATTGCCAACACTTTTCCATCTCTAGTGTGCTACATTCAAGATGATTCATATAGGACTACCCTGTCACAGAGCCCGGCTGTAATAGCCAAGTTCTTTCAGTATTTCAGAGACTGAAAACTACACTGGGGCACTCTGAATTACGCAGACTCCATTTACCACTGAAGCCCTCTTACTGTTGCACAACCAATGTATAAACACTACAGTGTTCACTATTGCAACATTGTAGATTGAGTTGGGTACTGCTGTGTTGTCTCAGGGTGATGACAATGACATTTTAAAGCCTGAAGTGGGAATCCAGCTTCCTCTCAGGCAAAATGTTCATTGTGAAAAAAAGAGCTTTTACTGGTCATTACAATACAGCTGACTGAATGGCTCACTGCAGTGATCTGAAGGTCACTATTTTGATTATGCTCAAGGCAGACTTCTGCCTTCATAGGTCAGCAAACTGAGTACCTTAAACTGAGTAGAAGCAAAATGTAAGGTTTACAGAGATTAGCAAATTCAGAGATTTAGTATGACGTTCTATACAATATAAGTCATTAATGATCATATTCCTTTATTCGGCTGAATAATAGCCATAAAAGCACATAAAACGTACAGTCAAGGTTTCCATAACAATTAGTCATACATTTAATGATTTAATTTCCCCAATTACAAAATCTGAATATAGAGAAAAGTAGTACAGAAGACATCCATGAGAGTCCAGATAATCAAAGTAGTTCAAAGGATCAAACTGGTGATCTGTACCTCTTCCTTATAGCCAGAACACAACATACAAAGTTTACAACTGCTGTGCAGTTACACAGACTTCGTTATTGTTGCAAGAATAATGCCAACTTGTGCTCTTGTATTAACAGAGAGCAGTATGGGATCCAAAAACCGTTTTCGATGATCAAGAGCATAGAATGCAAAAAAGAATCAGGTGCACAGTGCTTTAATCAAAGACATTGTCGCAAGGGCAGGCAGGAAGAGATGGGAACCATAAACCCTGTAGGGAGAATGCAGCTGAGAACTGAATATCATCAAAACGTAATCTAGTAAGATAAAAATCGATGTTCACTATTTAAGACATTATTTAAATAAAACTCAGGACCTAGTATCTGTTTGATAAGAAAATAGTGGGTCCGGACTACAACTTCAAAATCCACCAACAGCTTCTCCCTTGCCTCTGGAGAAATCTCTCTCTAACAAGACTTTAATAAGGTGTTTCAATGGACCCTAAATTAATGCAAAGCTTGGGGAGACCCAATGAATTGAGTGCACTTTTCATATATTGTGACTGGGGATGGTTTGGGCATTTTCCAAGGGAGAGTCAGTCTCACAATCTCCCTCGAAAAGCCTACTTCTGGATTGACCCGGATCCATAGCATAACAATAGGGGATCCAAGTTTAATATTGTCTTCCAAATAATCAAGCCCACCTTCAGAATGACTCCAAGGATGATGTTTGAGGGATGGCCAACAAGCTCCTTAAAAATGTATTTCCTACCTTTTGTAGCTGTTCCATTCTCTTATACCCCGATACTCCTCCGCCATAAATCGCTAAGGCTACATATTTACTGTTATATACGCTCACAATCCCCTTCTCTGGTTTGTGCCCCTCTCAGGGTGCAAGATTAAAGACAATACTTTGGCTAGTTCAATCCCACCTAGTTTAAATTTCCTAGTTTTAGCATCTTTTGGCCCCATATTCATAATAAGATTAGATTTAAGGCCTGGGTCGCCCACAAAAGTGGAAAAGGCATCCAGGAGCCGATGAAGGCCATTTGCAGTTCTTTAAGCTAAAACTGCATCATCCGTGTAAAGCAGAACAGGTAATGTATGGGTTCCTTCTGAAAAGTCACTCCCCAACTGGGGCAAGTTGTTTTCCTGGCCATTTATGTAAATTATATAAAGCAGTGGGGCCATCACACAGCCTTGATGAGATCCCAAAGGAGGGTCGTTTTTCATGCACCACAGTACAAAGGACACATGTTTACTCCCAAAAGCTTAGGACCCAGAGTCTAGTTGTAACCATGGTTTGTGGAAACAAAAGGTAGTTTGTTAGTTATGAATATTTGGGTAGCTGAAGGCCAAGGGGCCACATTGTTTAAATAAATCCCAGACAATGAGTAAATGTACACTGATAGATATACCTAAAATGTAGATGTAAACTTAAGAGCCTTAGGGAATTTACAAAAGGAGTCCTCTGGGAAGCTGCAACATGCTCCCACACAAGAATTCACACAAATATGTGCATGTTTATTTATGCATGTGTAAATGCTTAGCAAGAGTACATTTGCTATGTTTGCTTCCAAGTTAAACATATCAGTATTCTGAAAAACAGACTACATGAGAACAGTCTGTCAATTTGGGGTATGTTCCAACTTCATCCCGACACTATAAGGTATATAAAGTATGAATGGCCTTTAAAATCTCCAAATTTACAATACTGTTGGCATGTGCCTAGAGTTAAGAAGCCATCCTGACATTGGAACACCCATTATTCCCCTTTCCTTCAACCCGGGAGCAAATGTACTCCCAGGTCTTAAGAGTATACATTCATATACGTGAACCTCCTTAACACAAACTTGCACTCAGTGACTACACCATTTCAACGCCCAAGTTAAATGTAATACACTAAGTAGTTCCCCAATAAGCCTAGAAGCTTGCACCCGTGGTCTTTACCTTTAGATATTGATCGGGAAAAAAATGCCTTTCCTAGAAGCAGCTGATTTGATTCAGAAAGTTAAACCATACCAAATGAACCCCCAGAAACTCCACCATTTTTTCCTCCAACCTACTGGGCCATAAACTTTAAACAAAATATCTCAGGATGGACATCCAAGTGCAGTAACTAGCAAAATTAATAATGATCACAAGAAATACCTTAAATTGAGCCACAAAGCTGCTCAGAGCCGCCTCTTTGGTGAAAAACAAAGTATTTTTTTGTCTCACACTTCATCCCCGAGTTCCATAACATGATAGCAGCTCGGTGGTCATCACACACGACATGTTAATACTTCCCACATTGGCTCAAAATAAATACAACTCTCTACCACACACATGCTGCCCACGTAGGCGGCACTCTTCAGCGCTACACATAGGGGCAGTAAGCGCTTTACAAGTGTTGCAAAACATGAATAGACCATCGATGCATTCAAAATAAGCACACGGCTTCTACTGTAATTTCCTCCGAAACAGGTGCGCACTCCTTCCGCTTTTCTCACAAACTCAATTTCGAGCAACTAACAAAACAAACTAGCAGCGTTAGGAAGACAGGAAAGCGTTTGGTCATTTAGAATTCGTAAAACCTCATTATTGACGTCTTGAAGAGAGAATGTATTTAGCGGCGTCACAGAATTCAACCACACCGGCTGACCATAGAGTTAACAAGAGCATTACTTGGAACTAGAAACAGTGTAATTTAGTTTACATTCCACCTTCGAATTCTTTAAAACGACATTGTCATTGACTAAGGTTACTAAAAACCTCCATATTACCGGGGACTTAAGTGTCCATTCCTTGGTTTTCCGTTAAGAAGATGCACCGTGGCAGTTGTAGCTTTGTCTTAAACGTCACCAACTGGACTCACCCCCGAGCACAAACTTTCAGATTTGCGAAAGTAAAGCCCCTGGCTGGAACACAGGCCCCCGGTGGCATAGCGTCATAGGAACCTTAAATATGACTCTGCTTATGTTTTCTCCCTTCCTCGTGCCATCGCTCGACAATGAGGGAGTAGAATTCATCTAAAGGGTGAATACACGCAGCAAAGTGGTACTCTAAAGACTAAAATAACGGGATAGGAGGCGGCAGGGGACTAAAATAACGGGATGGGGGGAGGCGAGGAAATAGCGCACCTGGAAGTAGAGTGACACACTACCCCGAGATGCCTGCAGACAGGCCATTCTTCTATACACAGCTATAAACATCCCCAAGATCACGCTTCGCACTCCTTGCACTTTCATTTTACAATTCGGTGCTGCTGAAAATTAATTTAAGACAACTGACCGATACTTTTAGCACAATTCATTGCCCCCTTCATGGATGTCAAATGGCTGCTCATATCCATCGTTTGCCTTTGAGCTAACAGACGTGCAAACGCCACAAAAATGCACTGTGAACGTTCGTCGACCGCCTACCTCTTTCTGTGGCCCAGTAACAAACAGAGCTCGAGGCCCGCACCCCCTTTATCGCCTTCGCGGCGAGGGATGTGACTAGCTAGAGAAGTCTTGGCCAAGAACGTTGCATTCTGGGATCTCGGTCATTCCGACCTCAAGTTCCTTCAGCTGTGAGCCAGTCAGCAGAGTCAACGATGGTGGACACCCCTGCAGGCGAGACATCAGGTTGTGTCGTGTCAGATGTGTGATTTACCGAGGCGTGGGTTTCTTTGCATTCTGGGACTTGTAGTTCTTCATCCGTTACTTTTAAAAACGTAATACGGAAGAGGATAGAAATGTGAGACCTGAGTTTCCCGCTCCCACTGTCACTAGCCCGACTGTTATGATCCTGCGCTCTCATGTCCCGGGGTACAGCAGAGCAGACCACATTCCTTACTCATAAACACAGTATTTAGGGATGGATGACGTCACACAGCTGGCTCTGGCTCAGCTCGAGGTACTCTCTTACCACTGAGCCCAAAGCGAGCCGAGCTTTCTGGTAGCTCCTTCCAGCCAGCCACGCTCTAACCATGGCCGCAGGGGCAAAAGGTTTGGTCTGTGATGTGGCCGAGGGCCGCATCGATGCCAGCAGGGTGATGGGGGGTGTTATTGTTTTATTTCACTCCTTTATCATCATTATCACATGTAGGAGGACCTCAAACGACTTCAGGTTGTGCACTGTACAAACAGTTCTCCTTTGATTTAATAAACTGTAATGTTGTTCACATATAATGAAATAAACTTTTTGAATTTTGAAGAGACTATCATAATTTTACACTTTTGATGCAAAATGTCTTTACAAATAAAGATGTGTCTAAAGTTAAGTGGTGCAGGACACCATAGTTCCTTTCTTCAATGTCAATTAACCTTTAAATACATTCTTGCCTGTTTATTGAACATCCTTTTAATGTTTGGGCAGAGCCAAGTAGAAAGCTGCCCAGTGCTGCTGTCCACCATGGGGCTGCATGTAAATATCAGGAGGGCCGCATGCGGTCCCTGGGCCATACTTTGAGGATCACTGTTCTAACCTCATGCACCAAGAATTAAAGACAAAGGGGGTCATTACAACCCTGGCGGACGGTGTTAAAGCGGCGGTAAGACCGCCAACAGGCTGGTGGTCTTTTTTTTTAGTATTATGACCATGGCGGTTACTGACATGGTCATCCGCTGCTTCTCCGTTCCGCCCGCCAGGGTGGAGACGACCGCTGGGCTGGAGACCTGGGTCTCCAGCCCGGCGGCCGTCACAATACCGCCGCCGATATTTTGACCCGGCTTACCGCCGTGGATTTCCAGCGGTAGGAACCGGCATGAAATCCATGGCGGTAAGCACTATCAGTGCCAGGGAATTCCTTCCCTGGCACTGATAGGGGTCTCCCCCACCCCGACTACCTCCCCTACAGCCCCCACCACCCCTGCCACCCCCGAAAGGTGGCAGGGCCCCCCTCCCCACCCCGACCCCCAACATCACATAACTCACACACACAAGACACGCACGCAGGCACCACCAACACACACACGCACACACACCGACATACATGCCTACATCCACACACTCAGTCAGACATGCACACCCATATACAGACATACACGCACACATCAAACAGACACACATACAGACATACACGCACTCATTCCCAAAACACGCAACACACCGCAAGCATACACGCACTCACACACCCCCTCTACATACACAGACGCACACCCCCATGCACCCACACAACCCCCCCCACCCCCTCCCCTAACGGACGATTGACTTACCTGTTCTGTCGATCCTCCGGGAGGGGACGGGAGCCATGGGGGCTGCTCCACCGACACCACACCGCCAACAGAACACCGCCGTGCCGAATCACAGGATGTGATTCGCTGGGCGGTGTTCTGTTGGCGTGGCGGTGGAGGTGGAGCAACCTCCACTTCCCCGCCGCCCGCAGGTATGGCTGTTGGCGGCTCTCCGTCCTAAAAATGACGGAGAGCAGCCAACAGTCATAATACGCCGAGCGGCAAACCGCCACTACTGGCGGTCTTCCGCACGGCGGTCCCTCAGCAGTCTTGTTAAAAGACCGCAGAGGTTGTAATGACCCCCAAAGTGGTTGTAGGTGGGGCCTTCAAGCACTCGTTTTGGGGACCAGTGCTTATTTTTCCACTGAGGAGCTTTGATCCAGAGCAAGAGAGAGGAAAGGAAGAGAAAATGGAATAACAGTGACAAAAGGAGAAATGATAGATGTAAGCAAAGTTGTATGAGTGAGATAAAAAAGAGGGAATGTCTGGTAGAGTATTATGGAGGGTGGAAAGGTCGCACACCCTGCACACTAAAGTGTTTTTCTTTTTCTTTTTTCTCTTTTGCTATGGTAAGGGCAGGGTAAGTTTGGGCACAAGTAGGGTTGTTTGTCTGGGCACAAGTAGGATCAGTAACCGAGGTAAAATAGAGGAGAAAAGTGGGGGGTGGAACAGAATTATCCTTGTTTCTTATTGCCTGTGATTTTTCTTGTTCACTTGGATAATCTATGGTCTCCAAATAGTCTCAATGTGAACACTCTAAGAAATAGGTGTAAGCACAGCAACTTTTAAATGACTAAAAACATTCCAATTCTGAATTGACACTTCTCTGAGGAACCCATTTAGTTCTCAGAAAGGAAGCCTATTGTTAGAACTTTTCACCATTCTCTGCTGCGATCCAGAGGGATGACATTTTTGTTAATAAAAAGACATCAAGTTGACATTTTTGAAGGACTTTATTCAACAGAACCCAGAGTTGGTGGTCAATAGTGCCCCTAAAATGGACTATCAACAAATAAATGTAGTATCTTATTATGAGTCTGTTGTAGATGACTCTCTGGCTCGCCTGTAGCTAGGTTGGCAATTAGCTTGAGCTACATGGCTGAGAATTTATAGGAGAAGACTTTTATTTCCTTCCAGATATTGGACTTGATTCATCAAATGCTGGACTTCTTCATTCTACAGTATACAAAAAAGTGATGGGTTGAATGCTTGGCCTAATCGCAGCCATTGATAGTTGCTCAGAGCCGCTTTACAGTCCAAAGTTATGTTGTACACCATGGCACCTCAGTGTGGACACAGCCATATGCAAATCAGTCTTGACCCTGCGTTAATTGGAATATTCCAGGCCAGATTGCCAGGACAGGTCCTTCCTCAACCAGAACAGGTCTTGAGTGGCTTGCTTTTATGGTTCAAAGAGGACGTGGTTGGCAGTTTGGGCTGGTCTCTTCTTACTGGAGCATTCAGAAGAAACAGTTAAATTCAACTGGAATAGACCTGAATAATGCTGATTGGTCTAATAGTATTAGATTACTTACATTGTAATATGCAGCTCTAATTCACATCAAGTGTCATTTTTCAGGTCCAGCCTAATACACAGCAAATGCACTGTCTCTAGGGAGGTATGTTGTGGGCTTACTAAAATATATTCAGGCTTAGAGCCCGTCCATTGCTCCCCATTAGTTGATTTCAAAGGCACACTTATTTTCCTGCTTTTGTTTGACTGCTTTTTCTTCAGTCTTTTGTTTGTTCCTCAAATTGAGCATTGCCTCTTTACAGTGTGTTTGATTGCCTGGTTCTCATGCTTTCTTTCAGGGAACTACTTTGACAGCAGCTCTGTGCTTGCTGAAGCATTTCATCTCTGTCCCCTGCACACGTGAAGTAAAAAGTTTAAAAGTGAAAACTGAAGTGTGTGCTGTTGCATGGCGGCAGCTGGAGTAAAAATGTATGAGGAAACCGTGTTTTGGGAACCACCCTTTTTCTCGGCCACCCGGGCAGATCAACCCGAAACTTTCCAGGCAGCAACTGACAGGACTTGCACATTTTTGCTGAAAGTTTCATAAAGATTTGTCAAGCGGTGCCAAAGATAATAGGCAAGTATAAAAAAGCTTTTTGTGAAGAAACTAGGTCCTAACTATAACTACCACTACATATATATGTGTGTGTGTGAGTGTATGCACACATACATTTGCAAGGCTATGCAAAAAACGGGACAAGCCAGATATAGAAGAAAGGCTAAAGGCTTTAGTCCTATTTTTATGTGTGATCTGTCCTGGTTTTTGCTTCTCAAAATCTGGTCACCCTAGCTCCGAGGCTCTTAACATTTCCTTGTTTTTATGATGGGAATCAATGTTTCTCACCATGTAGTTTCTAAAAACATAAAATGCAACATAAAATGCATTGTATTTCACAAGGGCACAGATTTCTATCAGTAGAAAGAGCCCACGCTCGAGGGAAGGATGATAGTTGATAAGCAATGCCAACCCTAAACTGGGTAAACAATTTATTCCCATTAACTTTATGGACCGAAGTGCAATATGACTCCATTTCCGTAGCAGATTTGATGGCAATTACCTGACTGTAGTCCCATTCAAAAACGTGCATGTATTAAAATTCTGTAAATAAAAACGTTTTTGTGAAAAAAAGTAAGCATTTATTTGGGGAAACTTCTCACAAATCAAAGTCATGCATTAATTTCAGAAACAAATAAACCAATTGCAATTCCAAAATAGGTTTCAACCTAACATTTAAGTGACAATTTATGCTCATATTGGTAGATACCTCCCCCCTTGTGTTTGAACATTTTAAAAAAAGTAAAGTTTTGTCACAATATCTCTGATGCCAGTGCCTCGTACTTTGGAACTTAGTGAAGCTCCCATGTGTGTCTGCAGTACTACTGCAGGCCATCGGGAGGAAGCAGTCCTGTCATGGTACCCCACTCATATGCAAGGAAGCTTTCATAGGACCACAGTGCCATGGTGTGACACTTGCTCCAGCGGGACAGCATGTCTAAACTGGGTCCGCAGTTGAGAAAAAAAAATCATCTCATTCCTGTCTGCAGCGGGATTTTCTGCCTGCAGAGTGCAGGGTGCATGGCCAGGCCCTATACAGTGCTTCCTCTGCATACAGCCTCTGGGTGTGGGCAACTGTAGAGAGTAGGGTGCAGGGCTTGGTGGCAATTCTGGCTCTGCAGTCTACCATCGTTGCAGAGTAGAAGGCAGTCCGCAGAGGGGTTAGGCGTCTGCCGAGTGCAGAGTGCAGGACCTTGGGCAGTATGGTTAGTTGCTGGTCATACTTAGAGCACAAAACAGTGCAATGGGGTTGATCACTCACAGAGGGTGGGGGAGTTGAAGGCCATGCATAGTGGGGTCAGTTGTTCTTGAAGCCTAAGGTGCAGGGACTGTGCACAGTGATGCATCAATTATGTATTTGAGATGCCATCAGTCATGCCATTTAACATGTCGTGAGTGATGTAATATGTGAGGACATTAGTATTGAATGATGGGGACACAAGTTAGTTCACTGAACTGCAAATGGTGAATCTCAGTGGGTGTGCAGTTCACAATACTTAGATGCCGGTGAACAGAATACTTTTCATATTTTTTCCACCAAATAGGTCCAGTAATCTGTAAAGGTCAGTGAACCAACTAACAGGTTGGTGTCTCTCCTCTGAGGACCTTACAGGTGGGGAACTCATTGCCCTCTGCCCAAAACAAATGCATTGTGGTGGTCCCCACACAGTTGCAGCTCACCAGGCAATTCGATCTTTATGGTGCAAATCCTCATTCCAGGCATGGGCTTGCATGGGTTATCATGCCGGTCTCAGCCAGACCACACTCTTTTCTTTGTATCTGGTGGCTCACCTGGTATACAGGGTCACCATCCTCACTCTGCACACAGTCTATGACCCGATTAGCACGGCAGCAGTCTTCATGGACCCATGTGGCATATCCCACTGGACCTCACTCCGTCCAGCACTCTCCTCTTCCTCACCACAGGGTACATGGCCTTGGCAAGCAGGTCTTAGCCTCCAGTCCTGGTCACAGGCAGAAGTCTTGCAGAGCTTTTCCTCCTCGACTGGCCTGAGCTGCTGCTTGACATTTGACAAATTTGGGGGCTTCAAGCTCCCCTTCTTGTAGTTCATTTCCAGACTCCAAATGTGATTTGGGGTGTGAGTCTTTGAAATTAATGCTGGGGTCTGCTTACTTTTAAAGTGCCCTCTTTTCTGCCCTGCTCTTCTTCAAGAAAGCAGCGTTTCACAACAGAAGTGACTCCAAATCTGATAGCCTCCCAACAGAGGCCATGGGAGTGACAAGAGGTTCACAGGTGGATGTCAGCCACAGTGATATGTATATTCAAAGGTTACCCCAGGGCCTCAGACCTACTCTTAATGATTTTCTTATCAGCCCCATCGCCTTCCTGAGATGTGCCTAGGCTCCTTACCAGTAGAGATGGCAGGTGTTAACAGGAGTGATGGGCATCGACCTACCACCCTTAAGGGAGAGCAAAGAAGAGTAAAAAAACAACACCAAGCAGCTGAAATAAATGTCTAAATGGCTACTCACTGCTAAGTGATAAAGTGGTTCAAATCTTTGTTTTTCCTGATGGGGGAAGTGGAGAGGATGGTATTGAATGTGGCTTACTAGGCATGTGCCAGGTTTCCTTGACCTGAAGTCACAAACCTCAAATCTGACATCATACTGGAGGGTGTGTGTGAGAGTTATAAAAGCACACAAGGACTGCTTTTCGGGTGCTTATTAAATGGCCCAGGGAGGAGTTTACAAAACATTCGTTTAAATAGCCGGGGGTGGAGCAGGCACATGGAAATAGCCCAGGAAGGAGTTTACAAAACATTCATTAGAATAGCCGGGGGTGGAGCAGGCATATGGAAATTATGACGGTAGTGTGTAGCAACAGTTTGCTGGTCATCAGAAGAGGGGTTGGGCTGTAGGAGGAGTCAAGCTGCTTTTCGAGTAAGCTCTGGGGGCACCACATTTGTTTTCACTTCTGTTAACATGTTTTTGAAAATCAAAGAGTTATGGAGTTGCCACTTCACAGTGCTACTGCCTCTCTCTCCTCGTTTCTTGCAGCACTGAGGTATTAGCAGGCAGAAGAGTGGGGCCACGAGACAGAAGTAAGTGGAGCACGCTCAAGCCGGATACCTGGCTCCGGCAGAGGGCCTTTTGGAACCTCGAATAATTGAGTCAAGTTGTAACGGAGGTGATGTGGCCAAGTGGCCATAGCTGCTGACCATGTAACAAGGGAGACTAGGTTCTAATCACAGTAATGGGTCAGCATCTTCCTGTAAATCCCACCAAATCTTCTTGTGCTCGAAAAAAACACTTGTGAAGAAGTCTGTATCTATTGTGAAGAACGTTCTTGCAGTTGAGTAAGGTTTGCAATATGTAATTCTGCCCAAACTAAAACGTGGACTCTGTCTATCACCCACTCGTTAATATCATCTTCCAGGCATTAAGGCAAAAGCATTAACCTTTAATGTCAGACATCTAGGGCCTTGATTTCACAGTTTGAATCTTCAAAATCTGAGATCAACTCCAGTTTCCTTGCTTGACCAAATAGTGTGATCCTATGCAAATACTTTCTTTCCCCGAGCCTTCTTTTCATACTTTATAAATACATATACTTTATACGTACATATGAGAGCGCCTTCAAACATTTGAGTTCAGAATGTGTGCTTTACAGAAACATCACTTGTGTCTGATTTAATAATGTATAATGAATCTCCAGCTATAATAAAAATCTAGGCAACATTTAAGGTATGCAGAACATCTGATGTGCCTCTTAGTGCACTAATAATATTGTCACCTGGGTGGAGACAGCAATGTTTCTCAGTTCATGGTTAAAAACCCTCACTTTTAATAAATGTGTTTCAAATGTAATTAGTGTAACACTTCTGCTTTTAACACTTTCTTGAATTTAACAGACACCTTTTCATACTCAAACGTGATGTTTGTTGAATGATATACTTGCTAAATATTTTCAAGGCTTGGCTTATGTATGAACACTATGAGCCAGAACTAAACCATGCGTCAGTTCTGGCTCAGCTTTCCCTGTTTATTTGTTGGCTGCCCCACCTGTTTAATGTACCCACGACTAGAGCAGCCTTTCCACTCAAGCACCCATGTCAGCAGCAACATCAACAATTCTTCCTGGCCATGGACCAAGACGCCTTCCCCAGACTGAAATATACCCAGGCATCAGTCATGTCAGCTGTTCTTTTTGTCAGACTGACAACTAAAAAAAAAACAAGAATTTGCAATGCAATGGGTCTCGCGTTTGCTCGAGTTAGAGCTGTTAACATTGTAAATTGCTAACTGGACTTTTTATGCCAATTAAATTGACAATGACAAGTAAAACAGTTGACATAAGTGAGCTGATTCAAAGCGCGATGGCTGCCATGAGCATAAGCGCGAAGGAGAGACACAAAAGGAAAAATAAGTTTGCTCGCAGTCAAACGTATCAGGAAAAATGCAATTATCCATGTAATAGGGTCGCTTTCCAAGGCGGTAACCAAACCGCCCCAAGGAGGGACAAACGTAAAGCATTCACCAATGATAACAAAGGATTTTTGAAAGGCAAGCTCACAAACGAGTGATAGTGATGGGCATGCAGTGAGCGTGGTTAAAAGCCCACAAGACTTACAACAGGTCAGAGCGATTGCGCAGTCAACCTAAAAATAGCAGCTCGAAGTACCTTAAATACTGCATGGAAGTAAGACACAGACATGTTGCAATTGTGCACTTTGTCACCTGGTAAACTGCATTAACTAGGGTCGCCTTTAGCCTACATTGGTCAGCAGTCCTGCAGTATGGTTACTGGCTTTGCCCACACTCTTCCTACAGGAGGCAGAACAAATGTAGCCTGATGGCAGAGGACATCATGGACCCCACCGCGACCCACTTGCTGGAGAGTATGAGTCCAGCATACATGTGAGGATCCATATACTGGAGACAGAGGGACAGGTGAAGGGGGCAGAAGTCAGATCTAGTGGAGGAGCATCTGCCTCCAAAATCATCCTTCTGATAGTGTCTGTGCAGCATGTACCTCCACTGCATTCATTCTCAATCCATGAGTGAATCCAGAGTTCACGCTGTTCCTCATTCCCAGGTCTTGCACCACTCCCTCAATCCACAGTTCCACCGCACATGGGTAGCAGAAGGGTATGCACATAGCTCTTAGGAAGAAAGAGTGCAGGGTTCAAATGAGTGTGTGTTTCACATGCATCCTAAGAGTGAGCTTTCACAGCATATAAGTAGTAGAGGTGTGTGAGTGACACATGAGGCCTAGGATTCTCTGCAGGGATCAAGGGCCAAAGGAGGGCTGCATACAGCACATGTAGGGTGAATTCAAGAAGTGAGAAGTTGTTATAGTTGCCTCTGCGCACCTTCTTTTATCATCCTTTCATATTCTCCTGCGGGTGTCTCTACCGCCCCTGTGATCCCTATTTGGATTTCCGTGTTCCGTTGCTCTTTCCTGAGATATCTGTGTGAGTGACTACACTTTTTGTGCTCACTCCTGTGACCTCTTTCGGGGTGGCTGCACTGGCTTAAATATCACCAGTAACTAGTTGCAGTACTTTGGCAACTTGATTACTACATTTCAGTGTACCTGTTTCATGCATATGTACCATGTAATTGTACTGTATTGAAGGTTTATATAATGCTTACTAAGCCTGATGAAGCGTTGAAGAGCTTTTAGTTGTAATATATCGAAAGTGTACCGCTTTACCACTTTAACTTGCCACAATTCATAAATTACAGAGAAGACTTGATGAAAGTGCCCCTAACTTGAGTGCAAAATCATCTTATTTTGCTCCTCTTCCCAACCATGCTGACAATCCATTCTTCATTGTTGGCCTGAACAAGTGTGAACAGTTGTTACAACTCTCATTGTCATGGAAACAGAATCAATGCTTAGTGGCAACCTGCAGTGGAAGGGGAAGCTGAAAACCCTTTGCTTTAATGCTCTGTTTATGGGATAGATTTACCTCTAGCGAGGGTGATACTTCTTAATTTTTTACTTTAAAGACCACACTGGGAACGTGAGAACCTTCCAAAACAGAACACTGCTGTGAGAAAGTTTCCCTGTCCACGGTTGATTGCTGGGTAGGCAGCCCATGTGGCATCATTAAGCATTGTCCTCTGTTTTCATAGCTCCAGGATCCCACTTTCTGGATGCTAAGACACAGAAGTGCACATCAAGTGATGTGCCTGTATCACAGGTTCTTCGTGCCAAACATGATATTCTGGAGAGATAATTCAAAAAGCAATGCAATTCTACAAGACGATGCATTTATTGCTGGACAGCTTGCAGGTAGAATGTACACACCGCTTTCCTGCATGGTTGCTGTTGAACAATGACAGATATTGGCACATCTCTCCTTTAACTTATCTATAGCAATCTATGCAATTCCCAAACAAGGTCTCACGGTCTACGTTTTGAATGTCCACAAGGAGTGTTTGAAGAAGTGTAGTGAAAGTATATGGATGCTGTTCAGATAGTTGTCATAAAATGCCATCAATAAGGTTTTATACCTGGAATGCTTTTATGGCTTACCTCTACTTACTTCTGACAATCTCTTGACCAGTAAGTACCCAATTTGGATCACTTTTTCTGAACTTTAATGTATGCTATAAATTCCACTGTTTGAATCCGTTTTTTTCAACATTTTCTTGCACACACGCATTTTCAAGTTCGAGCTCGCTCACTGCATTTGAACGTTATACTCAAGTATAAAATATCCACACCACTACTTTTAAAATGCATCAACTGCCACTGCTTTCTAGTGACCTCTCCCTGAATCAAAAAGTACCCTTTGAATTATACTGAAGATACTGGCTCACCCTTCCTCCAGTGTGTCCCACCCAGCTTACAGGAATGCAGCAGTCCACAAATCTTTCTGTGTGGATTCCTCTACCTCCTCATGCTCAACCAGTTGGACCTGGGTCTCCCAAAATGGAGCCAAGACTTTTCCATATATTGTACCATTCACAGGGACACATACACCCAACACATGCATATAACACATGTGTACTGCACAGCACTACATCTACCATCTATTGTACTGTTCACAGACACACCTACACCTAGCGGATGGCCCTATTGACAGACCACCTAGCACACCTAGGTATCAAAGACTCAGCCTTAAAGCTCTTGAAATCTTTCCTAACCGAGATATCTCAAATTGTAACTTATAATCAATTTAAATCAAGCCCTTTTGCCATTTAATGTGGGGTACCTCAGGGATCTTCCTCAAGCCCAATATTGTTTAATTTATATGCATCTCTGCTGGCCAAAGTGATTCGGTCTTTTAGCTTACAGGTGCTTTCGTACGCATATAACACACATATACTGTGTCTATCACAGGTGACAGACATTTTATATACATCAGTTTTAACTACTGCATGAAGGCGGTTGCCAATCGGATGAGGGCAAATTGTCTGAAATTAAATGCATACAAAAATGGAAGTAATTATTTTTGGAGGCCAGTAACTGGTGACCAGATAGTCTGGGAGCCCTACTTTTACCTACCAATTCGGAAAAAAATGTGGGTGTTCTTGTGGATAAACATTTAGCGTTTGATCTTCAGGTTAACTAAACCATATCTACATGCTTTAATATTATCAGGACTCTCCGTAAAGTCTTCCCTTACATCCCAGTAACAGTGTGTTTATCAGCTGTTTTGGCCATGATTTCCTCACAACTTGATTAGTGTAATGCACTTTATTTAGTCATCATTGTCATCTCTGAACAATCTGCAAACTGTCCAAACTGCAGCAGTGAAACTGATACCGGGTAATTTAAGTCACTCTCAGAGGAACTGAGCAAGCTTCATTGGATCCCAGGAAGGAAATGCCTTAGGTTTAAGGCCTTGTGCATTAAACATAAGGCTTTACATAAGTCAGGGCCTAAAGGCATCAGAGCACTGTTTTCCTGGAACCTGCCAACCAGATCTCTTCACTCGGCTGCTCATAACCTAGTAGTGTTTCCCAAATTTCAGAAAGGGAGATGGGGAGGCAGATCCTTCTCTGTGGCCACTGCTAAGCTATGGATACCCTTACTCGTCACCTTATGAGCGTGGAACACATGGCCTTTAGGAAAGCCTATAAAACCTGGCTCTTCACTCTGTAAGATTCATGACCTTACTGGGGGCCCCAGGGTGATAGTCTGCCCCTGTCTTGTGGTCTAGCACTGACTTTATCACCTTAATTCCTCCGGGTAATTGTGCGCTTTTATACATTTGCTTAATTTAATTTCACATAACACACACACACTGCACAGCACTATAGACTAACCTGATGTAGGCCAAGTGTGAGTTAAGCACATAACAGTGAAACTTTATATGAGTGAGCCTGTAGGCCTCACTCTAGTGACACAGTTAAAAAGGCCCATTCATCATCAAATAAATAAACTTCATTCGGAATAAAAAACCTTAAAAGTACATGAGTTAAAATCACAATAACAATTTCATCACATCCTAAAAAACATCAAAAAATGTTTTCAAAACTCATACAAGAAACAGCAAGTCATTAAAAATGTAGGGATTCCGATTGTCATGTGCCAGGAGCAAGTTGCAAGGCATACTAGTGAGAGGGTCAGCTGACCTTTCCTATGGTCTTCTCTGGTCCATAGCAGAGAAAGAATTGAGGCTATTGTGCAAATACGCATATTGTACAAATAATCATATTTTTCTTTGCAGGAAATATATTTTCCAACTAGAAAATGCCCTTCCCTTCCCCACCGCCGCCCCTTATCTGGAAGGGGAGTTACTCCAGCCCAGTGCTGAAGTAAATCTCCAACATCTTCCAAGGAAAGGTGCTTGGGAAAGCCCATAAACTAGCATGTCTCTGGGTGTTTCAAAACTGGCAAGGTAAACCACAAGTGTGACAAACAAATTCCCACACCTCGAGTCAAATTTTTGAGTGAGGATATCTCCAAACTCATTGCAGAGATCTCTACCCTTGTAAAACCATCTACGCCAGTCAGCAATCCCGTTGTGAACTGCTTGTAGGTGTACAGAATGTAAATTCAGTCGTAAACCTGTGTTTACAACTGAATTTATCTTTGTGAATAGGCCGCTAACACTGTGTTATATATATATCCCTGATGCAATCGCATAAAACAAAATAATAAAATAGTGGCTAGCAAAAAGTTTAACCTTTGTACCTATTTAAACCTTGGGCTCACTCTGTAGAAATTGGCAATGAGAGATTTCAAAAGTTGTTAAGCTTCATGCCCTAAGAAAATGCATGTGAAGTGTTGCAACTGTACATGGACTGCACTTAGTGAGGATATGGGGGAAATGTAAGCACAGAAAGTCAGTAAAACTGTTCAGGATTTAAACACTAGTATACTTGTGGAGGGCAAAAAGCAAACACCTGCTGCTGATACAA
The DNA here is from genome assembly GCF_031143425.1 of Pleurodeles waltl. NCBI lineage: Eukaryota > Metazoa > Chordata > Amphibia > Caudata > Salamandridae > Pleurodeles > Pleurodeles waltl. The sequence continues at coordinate 191,417,761 of NC_090440.1, read as the reverse complement.
TTAATGATCTTTAAGTTACACAAGTGTGAACAATCTTACTTGCCTAGTATGAAATAATCCTAGCCCATCCACACCAACCGAGCCCTTACCCAAGGAAACTAGTTTTCTAGTCTTGAATCTTAACACATAGAGTTCTCCCTCATTAACACACTCTTTCGTTATCAAATCTACCCATTTTCCATTTCAATCCTTCTACTCCTAAACAACCTTCTCAAACATTCTTCTGGACTGTGTTGTGTTATCATCCTATTTGGCAGACCTCTTCATCACATGCATGACATCCTAGATGTGCATTCGCCAGGGGCCTGCTGCCCATGCACAGTGCTGACCCAGTCAGTGTACTGTGCTGAGGGAAGTGTTGTCAGGACCCTTTTAGTAGATGGGTTAGTCACCCCTGTTTAGCTTAGTTTTACAGTTTGTGCTTTATTCACATTCATACACATTTTATTTATCTTAGCAGGACTGATTTTAGGAAAGGCTTTTACACATTTTATCAGTTTGCTTTTATTCTAGGAAAGCAAGGAACAGGCTGCTCCTTTAGCTTAGCCTTTGCACAAGATATATAATCAGTAGTTCTTCTCCAAGGCTATTTAGCGAGGTACATGATATGCTAACTAGTGTTGCCAGTCCAGGAGACAGCCTCTTTCACCAAGACACAGCATTACAGCAGAACTGTAGTCCTAAGGTGGTGTGGGTTTAAAATATAACATGCACACTTATCCTGGAGGGTAGAGCTCATTCCAGCCCTGACGATCCTGGGACACATTTTCAGTGAGGCGAAACTCAGCTGGCACTCATCTGTCAGCTTCCCGATAGGATTGCCATCTACACAACAGGCTGATTCTTGATACTTTTATTTGGTTATGGGGCAGGGGCTAACCCCTTAGATCAGGCCAGGCAGAGGATTAAAACCACTGTGTTCTCAGATATAAACATAGGGTTGGGTAGGAATCTCCAGAACCTCGAGTATATCTAGAACCACATACCTCATGGATGGATTGTTTATCTTCTTTACCCTGATCATAATGCTGATTATCTTGCTTTGTTTCATATGCTTAATTATCGCAGCTCACTTTTTATATACTAGATTGCAATTGTATCAATAAATGTTTTGAAAACGTATCCCCCAACTTTTGTGTCTTCCCTTGGCATGCGTGAGTAACTGAGATAAAGGGGTATGGTCTGTTTCCACAACTTCCCTGTAGAGTCGGAGTGTCATGTTCAGGTTGCCATAATTACCTTTTACCCCTGCGGGTTTGGAGGTTTGGTTGAGGCACTGTGATTAGCCAGGAGTTAGGATGACAGCTGCTAAAGATGTGGATTGCGCTCAGTCTCCCACACACCACAGTGCTTGTGTCCTGAACACGCAGTCCTATTACCAGAGTAGGAATAAAAAGAATTCTAGCTATCGCGTCAAGAATTTTCAATTCTATTAAGGACACGGAGGCGAGGATTATGCTTTCTCTTTCGTTACTGACTTAAACAGCAGCCAATCAAATACAAGTAACAGAAAAAACTACACATCCCAGGATGCCTAACATCCTATCACATGGTCCAATCACTATCCATGTCCTCTGTCATGAGTCCTTTGACCTATGATGTCACTTCCTCTTTCTTTGGTCAGAACAGATAAGATCAACTTGAAAACTAAACTTCTTACGCCGTCCCGAAATCCGGAATCATGAACATCTTCTTCTTACTGGAGATCCGTCTCCTGGATAGCTCAACACCGGAGAAGCAACCAGTTAAAACGTTAAAACCAAACTTCCCTGAAGATACGAATTTCAGGAATTCTTCTGATCAGAACCTGTAACAACAAACAGGCAGGTAATATCCCAATGAAATTGCAATGTCTCAATATCTCTATAATAGACAATACATGGGAGGGATAAATAACAATAGATCATAAATATGTACAATAATTGATATTCAATATTCATTGTATATAAGGGGGGGATAATCCTTGCCTCGGTGTCCTTAATAGAATTGAAAATTCTTGACACGATAGCTAGAACATTTTTTATTCTATGTCAGGACCGGAGGCTCCGATTATGCTAGTTTAAAGCTGTTCCATTACTACAGTAGCTACGTCCAATACTGGTTTGTGATAAAACTTATGAAAGGTATTTTCTGAAGACCAATCTGCTGCCTTCATAATGCCTTCTAATCGGGAACCTGAGGCAAACGATTTTGAAGCCATAGCCCCTATAGCAGAATGGGCCCCAAAGACAGCGGTATCAATACCTGCTTCCCCCATCAACCATCTCATCCATCTGGCCAAAGTGGCTGAGGTAACTGGTTTGAAAGGTTTTTGCAAAGAAATTAACAATTGACATTTAACATCTTGTCGAAATTCTTCTGTGACAACTTCATAATCATTTAAACACTGAACTACACATAATTTCGAATTTTCAGTATAAACTGGATAGGATACTGACCTGTAATTTGTTTTAGTCCTTCTTGTCACTGAAAAAGTGACTCCTTCTGGTGAAAAGGTTCTGCCAGCTAAATCCAAAGCTCTGACGTCAGAAACCCTTTTGCAAGAGATAAGACATAAAAGCATGGTCAGCTTGGCTGAAAGCTGCTTGCTAGACAAATACCTGTTGGTAGGCCAAGAATCGAAGAATTTTAAAATAATGCTAACATCCCATAATACAGAATATTTAGCTTGAGGAGGTTTAGAAAGACGTATACTCCTCAAAAGTTTGCAAATTAGTGGATGTTCTCCAATGGGTTTACCTTCTAGATGAGAATGTCCTGCTGAAATAGCAGATCTAAAGTTATTGATCGTCCGATAAGCCAAACCAGAACTAGCTAGTTCTGCTAAAAAGTTAACAATCATACCAATATGTGCTTCCACTGGATTGGCACCCCTTCCATCACACCAAATAGACTATCTGCGCCAGGCTGAGTCATATCTCTTATGGGTACTACCGGCCCAGGCCTGCTTAATGTACTCCGCAGCTTGTTTCGAAACATCTGGGATACTCCATCTAGACCTGAAATTAACCAGGCTAGTAGAGTCAACTTCCCTGTCAAGACCAGTGGATGTTCGAGGCCCTCCGGACTCAAAAGAAGATTCGGACGAGGCGGAATTAGAAGAGGAGAGGCACAGGCTAAATGAAGAGCAATGGGGAACCAAGGTTGTGCTCTTCAAAATGGTGTCACCAGAACAATCTCTGTCTTCTGTCTCCGCACCTGAGACAAAACCCTGGCAATCATCAGAAATGGAGGAAAGGCATAACCTTGAAACTGGGACCAATCCTGAAGAAAGGCATCTGTCTTTATTGCACAAGGGTCTGGACGCCAACTGTAAAATTTTGGAATTTGGCAATTGAGTCATGAGGCAAACAGATCCACTTCGCAACTGCCCCAATCCCTGACTATCTGAGAAAAAATCAGAGGATCCAATTTCCAGTCACTGGAATCCGACAGGTATCTGGAGTTCCAGTCTGCTATGATGTTCTGGTCCCCAGGAAGGTATTCCGCTATGACCACTAGACGTTGAGTTAGGCAATAGTGCCAGAAGTCCTTGGCAGTCTCTGCCAGGATTTAGGATTTCGTGCCTCCTAATTTGTTGACATACCTCACTGCTGAGACATTGTCCATCTGTAAGAGTATGCAACAATGTGTTTTCCGCAGGGAGAGAATCTTTATGGCAAAGGAGCCAGCTAGAAGTTCCAGGTAATTGATATGAAGAGTTTGTCCCCATTCTGACCATATGCCCCCCGTCACTAGGGAGTTGCAACGAGCTCCCCAACCCCATCTGCTGGCATCGGATTCTATCACTACCTCCGGGTGAGATCCAAAAATTGCCCTGCCATTCCAAGCTTCCATGTGATGAAGCCACCACTGAACCTCTGATCTTACTTCGGCAGTCAATGGGATTTGTTCTGAATAACTCAGACCTTGTTGTAGATGTCTGATCTTGAGTCTTTGAAGTGCTCGATAATATAGGGGTGCAGGGAAGATCGCCTGAATAGATGAAGCTAGTATAGAACCGATCTCAATTCCCTCTTGATGTTGCCTATCTTCTGTGAGGGAAGAAGAAGTTGACATAAAATGGAATTTATCTGGAACCCCAGGAACTCTATCACCTGAGAAGGTTTTAACAATGACTTCTGCACATTGATAAGGAAACCTAAGTCTTGTAGAAGGCTGATGGTCCAATCCAAGTGTGAGGATAGGACTTGAGGGGATTGGGCCATCCGCAGAATGTCGTCCAGATATATAATCAATCTGACTCCCTTGGTTCTGAGCCACTCCATCACAGGTCTCAAAAGCTCTGTGAAGCACCAAGGGGCTGACGACAGACCGAATGAAAGGGCAAGAAACTCCAAACACTGTCCCTTCCACTGGAATTGTAGAAATCTCCTGTGGGGCGGAAAAATTGGAATCGACAGGTAGGCATCTTTTAGATCCAGTCGAACAATCCAATCCCCTTCCAAAAGGATATCCCTTAGCATGTGAATGCCCTCCATCTTGAAGTGTCTGTATAGGATCCAATGATTGAAATCCTTTAGGTTCAAGACTAAACGGTGACCTCCTCCTTTCTTGTCTACTACGAAAATAGGACTGAGGAAACCGTAAGGATGAGGAGGGGCAAACTGTACGGCTCCTTTGTCTAAAAGAGCTTGTACTTATTTGTCTATAAAATTTTGATTTGCTTGGGAAAAACACATTTTTAACGGAAGGGAGAGTTGTTTGGGAGTACTGATGAACTCCAGATGAAATCCCTCGACCGTTTGGAGAACCCATGGGTCTCCAGATATCCGTTTCCAATTTGCCAAGCAAGATGCTACTCTGCCCCCAAGTCTGACCTGAGAGATATGAATAATGCTCATCTGTGAAACTTGAGTCCTGAATGGGTCCTTGTTGCCCTCTGCGATGGCCCCTGCGGAAACGGGGACGACCTCCCCTGGGACGTGTGGGGTAGAAGGTGGGAGTCTTGATCCCCGTACCAGCCACCTCTGCCTCTTGGGTAGTAGTTTTGGGGACTGTTGTAGGATCCTCGGCCGGACATACATCCCCCGTAACGACCGGCCCTGACAAAAAGGCCTCGTTTAAAAACCTTCTTGAGCGACATTTGGGCCTTGTCAAGGGAAGAAAAGGTGGAGCAGAACTTAGCCAAGTCTTTGATAAAAGAAGATCCAAAAAGAAGTCCTTCAGCCGAAGGGCCCGCTTCTGAGGTCGCAAGCTCCGCTAACTTAGAATCAATGTGCATTAGCACAGATTTTCTGCGTTCTGCAGAAATAGCACAATTAGAGTTTCCTAACAGGCAAATAGATCTTTGTGCCCATCCGATAAGAACATCGGTGTCTACCGGGGATCCTGATTCCTTGGCCACATACGCCATCTCAAGGATCTTGGTCAAAGGCCCTGAAAGATCCAACAGTTTGTCTTGGCAATTACGCCAGGATCGATCCAAACCTTTTTTGGGGTTCTTAGCAAATTTCCTCATAAAGGTGACCATGGTGGGGTTTATTTCTGGGGTATCAGAAAACTTGCCCTCTAGGTCAGGTCTGGGGCACTCTGCCTTTAAGCGTGACCTGGCTTCCTTATCGAAGCTTTTCCGCAAATTGGATTGAACATACTGAGCCACTTCGGGAGGGGGAACCCAATTGGAGGCCCTGGGGTGTATGATTTCTGTGGGATCGAAGTCTAGAACCTGGCAGGGAGGGGGAGTTTTTTTAGCTTTTTTACTAGGCATGGGAACGTCGGAATAATCTGAATCATCAGAGGAGGAATTTTTATCAGAGGAAGAGGTAGAAAAAGAAGCTTCCTTTTTTGAGCTGTAATTATGCTCGCCACTGCGTTTCTTACGCAGGTTTTCGAATGCGTCTGCGTGAACACCACTAACCTCTGCTCCAGATTCCAAATTTTTTGCTTTGTCTTTTACTTTTTTAGGCTCATGTTGTGGTTGCTGTCCCTGAGTCCAACCCTGTGACTGAGAAAAGTCAAATAGTTGCCCTGAAAAGGGACCCATAGCTCTCACCAGGGCATCATTTACAGATTGTTGAACCCTGGTATCAAGAGCTTCCACCAGATCAACTTCAAGTTGAGTGCCCAACTCCTCTGTATAATATTCTGCTTGGTCATCCCACTGAGCCATGACCAATGTATAAAGGTATAAAAAACCTTGAGGAGAACTGTAAGAACCAGTAGGTAATGAGGGATCAAACAGGGGGAGTGCAAAAACCCCAATTCAGGCAAAGGAAAACGGAGCCCTTTATTTAAAGTGTGGAGGGAGCTGCCTGAAAGGCACTCTCAGCAACAGCCTATTTAAATTTTACAACCCAGTCAGTAAATCTGCTGGGGGTCAGGGAGCAAGTGAATGGGACGAATGGGGGCACACAGGCGAACACGCAGCACACTCGAGCCGATCTTTTCCAAAATTGGAACGAGATCGGCTCGATAAGACACGCGCGTGCGCAAGCTAAAAATAGAAAGGAGACTGCTGGAGAGCAGCTCCGCTCCCACTCCACCAGAAAAAACGGGCTAAAAACTTGGCAAATAGCCAAGGAAACAAAGCGCGAGGGCGCTTAAACATATATAATAAAAGCGCGCTGAATCGGAACGCTTAAACCAATAATTTTTATAACGATTAACATTAATAAATATACAGTAATGTGAGAGAGAATGAAAACGTGTACTTATCTGCTGCGAAGCAGCAAAGAAAGAGGAAGTGACATCATAGGTCAAAGGACTCATGACAGAGGACATGGATAGTGATTGGACCATGTGATAGGATGTTAGGCATCCTGGGATGTGTAGTTTTTTCTGTTACTTGTATTTGATTGGCTGCTGTTTAAGTCAGTAAAGAAAGAGAAAGCATAATCGGAGCCTCCGGTCCTGACATAGAATTGCCTACGTGGCCTCCTGGAAATCAGGGGCTCCCCCGCACTGCAGGGGCTGCCGGGGCTAATGTTACACCACTGCTTGTATATAATATTACAAATGTTAGAGCCTGATTCTGCCTGCAAGTTCAGCTGTTCTTTTGTTCATTTAAATAGATACATAGTTCAATAGTACATTTCCTCTTGTATGTAGGTGAAAGGGACTCATGGATTACTAATTTTAGGTTGTTTCTAGAGTGAGCCTATTTTAGTAATGCAATTTCTGTAATGTTGATTGTTTTCTGTCAATGTATCTTTATCAGTACAGCCCATCTTACTACCTCAGATTATGTGGCCAGTATGCTTTTCTACTCTTCTGAAACTCTAAAATGTGCTGTTCTTGGGATGCGTGTTAGCCTTTTTTGAGAGTTCTATGGAGCAAGTCCAAATGACTGGCTGTTCTTTTACTTTGTGCTTAGATAGTTCAGAGACTTTTCCTTGATCTCTTTAGAGATAAGCTTCATATCAGTCCTCTTGTTGCTCTTAGATTTAGGCTTTTCTCTTGAGTTATGTAAATAAACCTTCATGTTTGGACTTTGAATCTAGTCCTTCATTTTTATCTTTGGGGATTTACCTGTATTTGCCTTTGGGACTCATACAGCCCCGGTCTATCCAGTCAGCCCTTTTATTAGTGAAAAGTGCCAACACTAACAAGCACTCACAAAAGCAACAGGCCTAGTTGCTTTTAGGCATATGTTTGTTGTTGTGTGATATGTCTGGATGGAGTAGCAGAAAACTCACAAAGAGGAACCTACATGCGGTTAAGAAGCGTGCTGTGTATAATACAGGATTGTAGTTTACATGTTTTAAGCCACACCCTTAATTACTTTGGCCATGCCCCTTTTAATGCCTCCCTTTCCACTCACCTTTTTCATCCTGCATAAAGCACTGTGGTGCACAATAGTCTTTTGCTACCAGATAACTAGAAGCTGCGGAGGAGGTGTTAGCAAAACAGAGTGTGGGGGTGAAATAATGGAGGACGGGTCATGCGAGGCAACACTAAGATGCGGGAAACAGCACAGAGAGTGATGCAGAAGCAACATGGTGGCATAGGTAGGGGGAAGCAAACTGTTAAAGCTTTTTCCAGTTAAGCTTTTTATGAGGTCAATGGGTCTTTTCATCCATCAATAAGGGGTAGAAAGGTTAGGCATCAAAACGACAATTCAAGATGACAGTATGACCCATATGGCCACACAACGTAAACTCCAGTCGGGAATATAGTTAAGGATTGTATTACAGACTCATGCTCAAATTTATATTAATGATTCTCAAAACAAGACTATAAAGATACAGAATCTCCATCGGTTGTCCCAGGCGACGAAAAAAGTTTAAGAGAACTAACATCAAAAGGACTAAACACTCGACAATAGCAATACAAAACATCAACAGGGTAATCTAATGATTTGATAACAAGCTCTGTTCAGTTCTTTTAGGCATGAGGGCAATTCAAAATCATCTAAGAGCTAGAACAAAGGGAAAACACTACTGATTGTTAAGTTTCAAGTTAGCATGTCCTGGCCTGAAACACACAAGGACAAAAAGGAACAAGGAAAAGGACAAAAAGAATTTGGAAAAATGACATCTGGGACAAAATGTGACTAACTAAGGTTGGCAAAAAGTAAATAAAGAAGGGAAGGTGTAAGCATTTCAGAAGCTCGGTCAAGAGTCTTTTCCTTGGGTCAGGGATACAATTCTAAGGGCCTGATTTAGATTTTGGGAGACGGGTTCCTCCATCACAACCGTGACAGATATCCCGCCCGCTGAAATCTAAATCTCTTAGTACATGATGGAATTTAAATTTTGTTAAACGGGATATCCATCACCGTTGTGATGGAGTAACCCATCCGCTAATATCTAAATCAGGCCTTAAGACTTCTCATCTCAGCATTAGGGAAGGTGCAGGGCAAGGGTAGAGAGATCTGTACCTCTCAAAGTCCAAGGGAATTTGCTCACAGTCCAAATGGGGAACAGTATATTAAAGTCCACAGTAACTGATGATTCATCCATCAGCTGCATGACATCAATCAGAAGACTTCATTGTCCAATCAAATCCATCATGTGACATGGAAATGCAACATAGAGACGTATTCCCAAGTCCATTATGAAAAAGGCATCCGTCTTAGTTCATCTGTAAAATTTGAAACATTTGTATATAATTAATTTGCTCAATTTACTGGGTTCAAGGTTACTTTTTCAGGCTCACTATGGGTAAAACAATAGTACATCTATTTCCAAACTAGCATTTCCTGGGAACCAAGTCTGAAAAAATAACATATTAGCAGGAATGGCTAAAATGTTTTCTATATGTTTTATGAAACAGGGCCTTGCAGGCCTCACATAGGCTAACTAAAGTGAATTAAAATGGTACATTCGTTTATATCCAAAAAGGCACATATAACACTCAGAATTACAAATTCATCATAAATAGGTTTTGTCAGTAATTATGTTACAATAGATTTCAAACAAAATAACTGTGTTAATACATTTAATTACATGTAGTGTAGTGCTACAATTTTCAACATTTGCATGTAATATTTAAAACATTTTCTTTTTAGACATTTGTTATCATTTTAGTGAAAACTATTAATTAACACAATAAGAAAACATCTGAAATCAAAACAAATTATTATACTTAAAGATTTTAGGGCTATACCACATCACTTTAAATCATATTCTACAGTGAATGCACTTTAATATAGGGTTTCAGTGCACCACTTTACAGTTGGATTGTTAAGATTTCAAATAACAAGATGCAAACTCTGTCACATATAGGTGATTATTGTGACTTTAAAGTAGTAATAACATTTCTGCTCATCAAAACCAACAGGGAGAAAGAGCAATTTGAAGCAAGAGGGGGCAGAGTCACAAGGGTGGGTTAGAGGTAGCAACGGGAGGGCAGGGGTAGTCGACACAGAGGGCAAGGCTGAAGAATCACAGGGGGGCAGGTGGAGGACCCAGCATGGAGGGTGCAGGGAGGGAAGCAAACTAACCAGGACAGAGAGCAAAATGGAACGGGGGGAATAAACATGCAAGAGTGCAAACCAGAATAGGCAGTGGAGAAGCACAGGGTGCAAGAGAAGCAATCTTGGAAAATACATTAACTCTTGTTAAGTGCTTAACGAAAAAGATAAAAGTAGTCCCTTTAAATTGAGTAGTGGAAAGACACAAGTAGTATGTCCGATGGACAATGGGAGTTGCACACGGTGTAAGAAAGGATGTCCTTGAGTTGTATAGAAACAAGAATGAGAAACAGGTGGAAGATTCCTCTTCTGGAAGAGGAGGACTACCAGACAAGGACAAGAAACAAACTGGAGGTTCTATGTCTGCAAAAGGAGGACCACCTAATAAGGACAGGAACCAGATGGGAGGTTCCACATCTAGAAGTTAAGGACCACCTGACAAGGATGAGAAGCAGATTCAATTCCCATGCTTGAGGCATACACACCAACAGCAGGAAACAGACAGTGAAACTGGTGCGAGAAGAACTGGCTATTTGATGCAAGGAAGTGAGCTCAAGACTCAGGAAAAAATAGAAAGCAGATTCCCGGCAGGAGAATAAAGTGATAATCAGTTCCCCCCAGGACAGAGGTGAGGCATTGTACTTCAAATGCCATGGTCCTGAGGCTAGATCGTGAGTTGAGGAAAGTACTGTGGGTATGGTGGTGGAGACTTCACACTATTAAAATTCTTGATATTCACCATTACATGAACTGAACACTTCCTTAATATTATCTTTAAAAGTAACTACTCTCTATTTATAAAGTACAATAGATCATGACACATTTAGAATGATTAGCTTATGCCAATGTGAGCGTGGGGTGCTACAAATTTACCACAGCTCAGGTTAATAATACCAATTCTTTTTTTTCATTTTGTGGGCAAGCCAGAAGGAATCCAAAAGGTAGTGGTACAAACAACATAATTCTCTGGTTGAGTGTGAAGTTCATACCAGACAGACTGAAAAAGGAAAAGATAATATTTTGATTCAATTCCCTGTGAGATAAAATATGAGCCAATATGAATCTTAGTTCTAGTTGGGATGATTTCACTAATAAAGAATAATACAAATCTTGAAACTCTAGCATAACTGGTGTCTTGACTTTTGAGCCCTTTACATCATGCTAACATATTTTGGTTGCTAGTAAAGCACACCATGAATGATTAAATGAAAATAACTATAGAGCACTCAGCTACTGCGAACTGAAGTGCCCTAGTGCTAGAAGGAAATAATGACTGCAGGACATATAACTGATCGAATGTGTTGGAAAGAAGGTTAATTCATACAGCAGGGATCTCAGGCAGGGAGCAGGAGAGATGGAAAGGAAGTACAGAGAGTGAAGAAAGGGTGGAACTGGGGAAGGGAAATCAATCTATCAGCATTTGTAAAGCATTTTTAAAGCGCAGCACTATCACACTTAGGGGTAGCTGGGCGACAAGGGTGCCATATCTCTGTAGAAGAGTCAGGTCTTGAGTGTTTTTCTAAAGTCCGTTAGAGAGGGTGCTGTTTGGAGTTGCAGAGGCAGGTTGTTCCAAGTCTTGGCAGTGATGCAGTGATGTAGGAGAAGAAGCGGCCTCTGCTGTACCTGTGACGGATGCAGGTGTATGTGTGAGGGCTAGTGAGGTGGAGTGAAGTTTTATTGTGGGTAGAAAGAATCTCAGTGAATGGTTGATGTAGTCTTTGGTCATGTAGAACTTTGTAGGTGAATGTGAGGATCTTGAACTGGCATATCGTTTGGATGGGGAGCCAGTGGAAGTTGAGGTGGGAGGAGATGTGGGTCCATCTGGGGAGGTCCAGGATGAGTCTGTCTTCAGTGTTCCGTATGGTCAGGAGCAGGTGTCTCCAACGAGTAGCTTGTGAACTACTTGTAGCTCTAGATCTACTAATAAGTAGCACTCCTGTGTGCAGCAAGGCCTACAAAAACTGAAAAGTGTATATTTAAAACAAACATGTAAACTTGGCTGATGTGGTCAGTATTACAATTCTGATAATATTAGTAGCTCTACATGATTTTCTTTGAGCATAAGTAGATTTTACTACAAAAAAGGTTGGGGCACCTTGGTCTGGAGTCTTCTGAGGAGTTAGGCAGAGATTTTGGTGTAGAGAGCATTGCCGTAGTTGAGGTGGCTGGTGATGAGGACCTACATGATGGCTTTTCTATTGGGATCCATCTGAAGATTCTGCAGAGCATGCAGAGGGTGTGGAAGCAGGAGGAGGTGACTGTGTTGACTTGTCATTTTATTGTTAGTTGGCTGTCAAGGATGATGCCCAGGATGTGTGCATAGTCTTTTGGTGTGGGTGTTGGCACAAGTTCTGCCGGCCACCAGCTGTGGTCCCACGCAGAGGTGTTTTAAAAACAAAATGAGTACTTCTGTTCAGTTTGAGGCAGATATCGCTCATCTATTTGCCTACACTGGTCATGGCATTGCAGAAGTTGGTTTTGGCGTTGGAGGGGACTTTGGTGAGCAAGAGGATTAGAAGAGTGTTGCCTCCGTAGGAGTTTATGCTGAGTCTGTGGGACCTGACGACTTCTGCGAGGGGGGTCATGTAGATGTTGAAGAGTGTGGGGCTGAGGGATGATCCTTGGGGTACACTGCATATGATGTCCTTGGGTGCGGTGGTGAAGGGGGGTATTCGGTTGCTCTGTGTGTATCCTGTAAGGAAGGAGGCGATCCATTTGAGGATGTTTGGCTGTGTTTTACGGTATCTAGGCATAGGACGTGTCAAAGCCCAGCTCACCTGAGTTCTTGTTCAGTTCTGATGGGGGTTGAAGACAATCCGACCCCACCCTGAAACTGCTTGTTCCAGCACACTAGTTTTTAAAACAGTGCACTAAGAACAGAAGCTCAAGGGAAGGGGGGAAGTGGATAAAATAAAAAAGAGAGACAACACCGTTCTTGCGTTTCCACTGTTGAAGTGCTGCACAAATCTGCGGCCCTTTCTGACTTCTGTAGAAACTGGTGCCTAATGAAACATAAACAAAGAACAGATAAGTGCAACCTATTCCTAAATGGGTTCCTGACTTTCCCTTTATTTATTAGAAATTCTCTTCTAAAAGTACCTCTTGGATCCTGGTCTCTAGTTTCCAGGTTTGGAATGTGTTACTGCTCTGGGATATGTTTTCTATTACTGTAAAGCTTCTAAAACATTAAACAAATACCGTTATCAGAATTACCAATATCAAACATTCATCATAATATAACTAAAGCCTAAATTCCCAATAGCAGACTCACTTTTCCCATATTTCCAGAATCTTTTATAAAACAAATACTGTACTTTTACATCAAAATACAGCATGTAATTTGTGCAAGTCCTTGATTTACTGTTTGCCTTGCTGTTAATGGTTTCCACTGTTCGATTCTTAAAAGTTCCATGAGAAAAAACAATGTTTGCTTCACAAAGTTCTGCAAAATATTCTTGTAACAAAGAGTTTGAATCACAATGTTCGTGGAAGGTGTTTCGTTTCAAATTGTCTATACACGAATCCAGAAATTGTTGTCAAAGTTCTTTCAGGTAATAAAAGGTTTTGCACTTACTTGTTGCTGGCAAGAGATACTGATCAGTCTAACCTTGTCTTCTTTCTCTTTTGCAGGTTACTCATAGGAGAGAGGCTGAAGCAAGGAGGAACCGGAAACCGGAAGAAGGAAGAGCCAGAAGCTGCGCCCATTGAAGTCAATGAAAGTCTGTAAAGAGCAGGAGTGCCAGCGCCGAGGGATCTGTTCTCAGGTAAGCGGGAGGTAGACGAGCACAAGCACTGGGTGAGGCTCGGGGGATGCCTTTTATAGACAGGGCTGGGTGTGGTTTGAAGAGCTGGGTGTGGTCCTCACATGCTGCACATGTTCTTGGAAGGTGTGCAGAGCTGGGTGTGGTTTGAAGAGCTGGGTGTGGTCCTCACATGCTGCACATGTTCTTGAAAGGTGTGCAGAGTTTCAGTTATTATACAAATGAATTGGATTAACACATGGCCTAGGGAGGAGTATTTTAAAGAAGCCTTGGTAAAAGCAAGGCCCAATGTGTAAACAAAACAGCACATTAAACAACATACACAGAAGCCTGGGGGTGGGGGGGAAGGTGAGATAACAAGAAAGGCTTTCAATAGTAAGTTTAAAAGGGAGCTATTACAGAACCCACTAGTGCAGTGAGAGGGGACATGCTCTTTGCTGTGTACAAACCCTAACAGGACGGGACACATTTCAGGACATCTGTAACACTGTTGTTACTAATGTACACCATAGAAGTGGTATACAGGACAAGTCATGTAAGGTATTCGAAACCTGACATAGTGTAGGAGGCTGGACTGGCTTGTAGTGAGTACCAAGGGGTACTTGCACCTTGCACCAGGCCCAGTTATCCCTTATTAGTGTATAGGGTGTCTAGCAGCTTAGGCTGATAGATAATGGTAGCTTAGCAGAGCAGCTTAGGCTGAACTAGGAGACGTGTGAAGCTACTACAGTACCACCTAGTGTCATATGCACAATATCATAAGAAAACACAATACACAGTTATACTAAAAATAAAGGTACTTTATTTTTATGACAATATGCCAAAGTATCTTAGAGTGTACCCTCAGTGAGAGGATAGGAAATATACACAAGATATATATACACAATAGCAAAAATATGCAGTATAGTCTTAGAAAACAGTGCAAACAATGTATAGTTACAATAGGATGCAATGGGGAAACATAGGGATAGGGGCAACACAAACCATATACTCCAAAAGTGGAATGCGAACCACGAATGGACCCCAAACCTATGTGACCTTGTAGAGGGTCGCTGGGACTATTAGAAAATAGTGAGAGTTAGAAAAATAACCCTCCCCAAGACCCTGAAAAGTGAGTGCAAAGTGCACTAAAGTTCCCCTAAGGACAAAATAGTCGTGTTAGAGGAATAATGCAGGAAAGACACAAACCAGCAATGCAACAACTGTGGATTTCCAATCTAGGGTACCTGTGGAACAAGGGGACCAAGTCCAAAAGTCACAAGCAAGTCGGAGATGGGCAGATGCCCAGGAAATGCCAGCTGCGGGTGCAAAGAAGCTTCGACTGGACAGAAGAAGCTGAGGTTTCTGCAGGAACGAAAAGGGCTAGAGACTTCCCCTTTGGTGGACGGATCCCTCTTGCCCTGGAGAGTCGTGCAGAAGTGTTTTCCCGCCGGAAGGACGCCAACAAACCTTGCTACACGCAAATCGTGCGTTTGGCGTTTTTGGACGCTGCTGGGGCCCAGGAGAGACCAGGAGGTCGCAAATTGGACCTGAAGAGAGAGGAGACGTCGAGCAAGACAAAGAGCCCTCACTGAAGCAGGTAGCACCCGGAGAAGTGCCAGAAACAGGCACTACGAGGATGCGTGAAACGGTGCTCGCCGAAGTTGCACAAAGGAGTCCCACGTCGCCGGAGACCAACTTAGAAAGTCGTGCAATGCAGGTTAGAGTGCCGTGGACCCAGGCTTGGATGTGCATGAAGGATTTCCGCCGGAAGTGCACAGGGGCCGGAGTAGCTGCAAAGTCGCGGTTCCCAGCAATGCAGCCCAGCGAGGTGAGGCAAGGACTTACCTCCACCAAACTTGGACTGAAGAGTCACTGGACTGTGGGGGTCACTTGGACAGAGTCGCTGGATTCGAGGGACCTCGCTCGTCGTGCTGAGAGGAGACCCAAGGGACCGGTAATGCAGCTTTTTGGTGCCTGCGGTTGCAGGGGGAAGATTCCGTCGACCCACGGGAGATTTCTTCGGAGCTTCTGGTGCAGAGAGGAGGCAGGCTACCCCCACAGCATGCACAAGCAGGAAAACAGTCGAGAAGGCGGCAGGATCAGCGTTACAGAGTTGCAGTAGTCGTCTTTGCTACTATGTTGCAGGTTTGCAGGCTTCCAGCGCGGTCAGCGGTCGTTTCCTTATCAGAAGGTGAAGAGAGAGATGCAGAGGAACTCGGCTGAGCTCATGCATTCGTTATCTAAAGTTTCCCCAGAGACAGAGACCCTAAATAGCCAGAAAAGAGGGTTTGGCTACCTAGGAGAGAGGATAGGCTACTAACACCTGAAGGAGCCTATCAGCAGGAGTCTCTGACGTCACCTGGTGGCACTGGCCACTCAGAGCAGTCCAGTGTGCCAGCAGCACCTCTGTTTCCAAGATGGCAGAGGTCTGGAGCACACTGGAGGAGCTCTGGACACCTCCCGGGGGAGGTGCAGGTCAGGGGAGTGGTCACTCCCCTTTCCTTTGTCCAGTTTCGCGCCAGAGCAGGGGCTAAGGGGTCCCTGAACCGGTGTAGACTGGCTTATGCAGAATTGGGCACCTCTGTGCTCAACAAAGCATTTCCAGAGGCTGGGGGAGGCTACTCCTCCCCTGCCTTCACACCATTTTCCAAAGGGAGAGGGTGTCACACCCTCTCTCAGAGGAAGTTCTTTGTTCTGCCATCCTGGGCCAGGCCTGGCTGGACCCCAGGAGGGCAGCTGCCTGTCTGAGGGGTTGGCAGCAGCAGCAGCTGCAGTGAAATCCCAGGAAGGGCAGTTTGGCAGTACCAGGGTCTGTGCTACAGACCACTGGGATCATGGGATTGTGCCAACTATGCCAGGATGGCATAGAGGGGGCAATTCCATGATCATAGACATGTTACATGGCCATATTCGGAGTTACCATGGTGAAGCTACATATAGGTAGTGACCTATATGTAGTGCACGCGTGTAATGGTGTCCCCGCACTCACAAAGTTCAGGGAATTGGCTCTGAACAATGTGGGGGCATCTTGGCTAGTGCCAGGGTGCCCTCACACTAAGTAACTTTGCACCTAACCTTTACCAGGTAAAGGTTAGACATATAGGTGACTTATAAGTTACTTAAGTGCAGTGTAAAATGGCTGTGAAATAACGTGTACGTTATTTCACTCAGGCTGCAGTGGCAGGCCTGTGTAAGAATTGTCAGAGCTCCCTATGGGTGGCAAAAGAAATGCTGCAGCCCATAGGGATCTCCTGGAACCCCAATACCCTGGGTACCTCAGTACCATATACTAGGGAATTATAAGGGTGTTCCAGTAAGCCAATGTAAATTGGTAAAATTGGTCACTAGCCTGTTAGTGACAATTTGAAAGTAATGAGAGAGCATAACCACTGAGGTTCTGGTTAGCAGAGCCTCAGTGAGACAGTTAGGCACCACACAGGGAACATATACATGCACACCTATGAGCACTGGGGCCCTGTGTGACAGGGTCCCAGTGACACATACATATAGGCCACAAACCTATGAGCACTGGGGTCCTGACCAGCAGGATCCCAGTGACACATAACAAACATACTGAAAACATAGTGTTTTCACTATGAGCACTGAGGCCTGGCTATCAGGATCCCAGTGAGACAGTGAAAACAGTGACAAACACCCTGACATACACTCACAAACAGGCCAAAAGTGGGGGTAACAAGGCTAGAAAGAGGCTACCTTCTCACACATAGGGAAACAGTTATTTACAAACTACACAACTGTGACATCCTGGCTGTCAATTCCATTGATATACTTATCACAAGGGGTCTGTACAGAGATGGATGTCAGACATAGTAAACTTGTCCCTAAGTTGGATACAGTTATCAAGCGTCTACACATTGAAAAGATTATAAATCGTACATATTGGCAATTGACACTCGCTTCAATAGTGGGTTCGTTCACATGAGTTGACATCGTACTCATGCGTACTCATGATTAAGCAACTAGTGATTACCTTCATGCTATGATGCACTAGGATGACATAGAAATCATAAAAATATATGAAATGGCAACCGCCTGTCCTGCATGCAGAGGACAGATGGCAAATTTTGTGATGTCCCAGAGCTCTGCAAATTATGGGAGTCAACAAGAATGCCTGATGTTGTCTTAACATTTTTTACATCATTGTTTCATACCAGCAAAGCAAAACTCTTACAAGCTAAAGTTCATGAGTTTGGAACAAAAGCCGACAACATTGATAATGGCTTTGAAGATATAAGTGAAGACTTGGAAGACAATCCCAATAACCGACAGGCTTATGCTGTGCAAATGTACTGTCTTTTCCAAATCATGCTTTATGAATTATATCACGGCAAAAAGAAAAGTCCGCTACACATGGTGACTGCCCACGCAATCTATGAGAAGTGTAAAGGTAGAGGGCTAATCACTTTAATGAGTTATAATGACATAGTATGGAGCAGGCTCATGCTGTAAAATCTTGTGAATCCAACAGCACACCACTTCCAAGTCACTTTACCAGGAAAGGATTTACAATTGTTGCTCTTGATAATTTTGATTTTGAAGACAGCTCTTCCTTGTCTGGAACATCCAGCACACATGATACTGTCATGGTGCTTTTTCAAGACTGTACCAATGAAGTAGCTGCTGGAAAACAAGCTGCCAGCAGTAGGCATAAACAAACAAAGTTGCAAATTTATAACCCAACTGCCTTGCAAATGTGTGCAAAATCACTACAAGCCATCAACATGTCCCTGTCTACCAGAAAGTTTCAAAGTGGCTGAGGACATGGATCTCCTTCTACCTGATGCTGTGGTCCGCAAAGCTGATTTAACTGAATTTATCATATCGCCTATTTGGTGCAGACTGCAGGATGAAGAAAAGCTGGTGCCTCAGTGGACTGCAATTCATGCTCCCAGATTACCGTCCCACTGAAGAAAGTTGGATTTTTACCAGTAATATCATCTCCAGTCACAAACTATGCAACAGTATACACAGCTCTAAACACATTTCCAAAATTTTCATGCTCAGCTTGAAGACCAGCCTATCCTGCCAATTTTCTGTGATGAAGGTGTTTTCCATATTGTAGCTGACATTTTTATAATCCAGAAGAATTTGATGATCTTTATGATGGGCGTTGCCACATGACAAAAGTTGGTGTGCAGGAAGTTATCTCAGTGGATGTGGACAAAGACAATGCACTTATCGAGGCTGAAATCTTTTGAAGCAAAACTGTCCAGTCAACAGTGAGTGGAACTCATTATGTTTGTTCATTACAAGGTGTGCTCATCATATTTAAGGCTATAGAATTGTAGAGGATCCTACTTAGTTTTAATGGGAATCAGGTGTTTAGCTTAGCCTTCTGGCTTGCAGGCCTGTACCCCCATCACCTAGTGACTTTTAACCTACTTATCCTGCTCCGTCTTAGCCTATTTATTTTATTATTTATTTTAAAATGGCTGCCTTTGTTTAGAGTTAGAGCAATGTTTTGATTTGCGTTATCAGTGCCACTCTGGGAATGCGTCACTATCAGCGTCAAAACCAAGTGATGGACATAAGTGTTCACATCATGTCCATTTCCCACATATGTGTGACAGGAACATAATGTGGTTTTGGTGGGAATTGTTTACATAATTGCTGCCACAAGCCTGCCCCCATATCTTGTTTGGGAACATACCTTCCATCAGGGGTCATACAATATCTGTATAAATACATCTCATGTAGACAAGGTTATCAGAGGAATTCCTACCAGATGCAATCGACACCATATATGCTACACGTTACCTTGATGCAGACCCAGCCTTCGTGTCACCACAGAGTCTGACCTAGGGTCCTCATTTCAAGGTAACGAGGTTTGGAAGTGCTTCGCATGGACATGGTACTGGCAGATTAGGTTTATCATACCTAGCTCTCATTAGGTTAGGTTAGAGATTAGGTTCTCCATTTAGGGTTTTAGGGATTTTACATTTCATGTTTATTGCAAGATGGTGGGGGTCTTTGTATTCACAACTCTCATCTTTACCAATCTGGTTCTTGCATTGTTCATTAGTCTAATTATTTCAGCTCATACATTTTATTAAAGATTGCAGTCGTTTTAATAAACCTATTGAAAGCTTTCCTGCATCTCCTTTATTGCCTTTGTGTGACTGAGACTTATTACTAACATGAGAAAAGGGTAACTTCCGTTCACCACGACTCCCCTTAGATGTCGTAATCTAGAGTCCATGCGTAAAGGCTGCCAGCAATCACCCTTTACTGTTTGGGTTTTTGATGAGGTACTGCTTGTGAGCTGGGAGGGTTGGGCCGACAGTTGCGACTTGTTGTAGGATTGGCCTAGTCACCTACGAACAAAAGTGCTGTCATCCCTAAACCAGCAGTCTCGTCTAGGAGCGAGAGTCCAACTATGACAGAAACATTGCATTGGAATGCTTTTTGGAACCATGATGACAAATCAGCTTTTGCATATCTTATCTCAGAAGTGAACACACAGGCACAGGGTGCACTTCATTCAAAAGATATAATGCAAAGCCAGGCAATGTTCAATACACTCAGTACAAAATCAGAAAACCTTGTTGAGTTTGTCAAACAATGTGAAGAAAAATCTGAAGTTTGCAAGTATTGGGGAAATGTTTCACGCATAATAGCTGTAGTGAAAAACTTGGTACATGCTGATAGGGAAGGTGATTGGGAGCTGCACATGAATACTGTGGAGTCACTGATTACTGTGTTTCGCAAATTCGATTGTATAAACTATCTGAAATATGGATCCTGTTATTTGGAAAGAGTGAAGAAGCTAGCGGTGCAAAAATCATACCTCTACAGAAAATTAATTCAAAGACATTTTGTGGTGAGTCAGAAAGGGAAGGTTCAATGCGGTGGCTCCAGATATGAACCACAAACTTGTGAGGGGAATGTTTTAATGAACATGTTGACAGCCTTTTTCATTTCAAGCAGCAGCAAGGAAACCCCTATGAAATGACTGAGCGTGTGCGACTACACAACTTTGTGACCAAACAATATGTGGATAACGGTATAAAGACACGTTTACTAGATGTTCTAGAACATGGATCAAAACTATACGCAGAACTCATCAGTAGAGATTTGTATTGAAAGAGAAAGAGCTGTTTGACATAATCACTAAAGCTAAAATTCCATGCTTTAATTGATATTGTAAGAGTTTCAGCCAAACAGCCACTACAAAACAGGTTACAAAAAAACAACTTTTGCAACCACATAGAGAGATGGATATTACAAAAGAAAGGGGCGAATTTATCAAGGGAATTCTGTTGCATGATCTTCTTCCAACAAACACATTGGGGGTCATTACGACCCTGGTAGTATTACGGCCAAAGCTGCAGACTTTGCAACTGGGGAACCAGGTTTGAGTTTCCGCATAAGCTCGACATCTGTGATTCTTGGCAAATCACTTAATCTCTCCCATGCCTAATACCAAAATGAATGTGTCCTCAAATCTGTGTAATATAAAACTGCAAAAAAACAAAGTAATTAAGGGCCAGATGTATCAAACAATTTTGCATTTGCAAATGGTGCAAATAGCAACTTTCAACCGTTAGCAAATGCAAAATAGCCTTTCAAGATTTATGAAAGGCATTTGCAGTGCAATTTAAGGAATCGCTAAAATAGCGATTCCCTAAATAGGTAATCGCAAATAGGGAATAACTATGTGCGATTAGCTATGCACATGTATCATGCATTTCCTAAATGCGAACTGGGCATTTAGGAAATGCAATTACCACAAATTCAAATTTGGTGGTAACCATGTGCAATTTTAAAAAATGCTATAAAAATGCATTTTTAAAAGTGCCATGTAGTGCACACATGCCCATAGGGCATGTGTGATCTTTACATGTGCACAATTTTTTGTGCGGTGCATCAAAGGGGGCCTTAGGACCCAGCACTCTTGGAATTGCATTACCTAAGTTGCAAATAAATTAGGAAATGCAAAACCATTCGCCTTCAGGCCTATGGGGATGAATGAAGTCCCATTCCCTAATAGCGATTGCGAATTTAAAGAAATCGCTATTAGGGATTCGCTATTTTCTTACATCCCATTTTGCATTTCTCAAATAGCGATTTCTTAAAATTCACTATTTAAGAAATGCAAAATGGGTCTTTGATACATCTGGCCCTAAGTGTTTTGCACACTTCTGTCATTGGGCTATACTTGGGCTACATTTGGGTGATATTTGTGCTACATTTGGGCTCTTTTTACTCTGGTGACCATCTTGAGAGACTTCTTTGTTATGAAGCTCCCTAATTTCCTCATGCACCACAGTATCCTGAGTATAAAATGCCTTCAGTTTTTTACTTTAATTCCATCAATATAGCATTCAGATGTGCCACACTTTTGGTATAAATTCAGAATGTTAGCACTGTAGTTGCACCTTAGAATATTGTAGAAAAGCTGCTGATCACCAGGAAGGTAACTGTCAGTCTGCTGCTAGTGTTGGTGTTCTGCATCACAGAATGTTTAATGAAATAGAAGAGGAGGTGTGGTGATCGGAATGTTGGATAGCTACAATGGGAGTAGAATATGGGGATGGAAAGGTCGGGCAAGGAGAATGTTGTATGTGGCAGTTGCTGCGGGTGGTTGCTGGAGATGTTGAGTTGGCATTGCTCCTTTACGACAAACCTTTTTTTATTAAATTGCATTGGAAATGAATTTGTCTTGGTGGCACTTTCTTTTCTCCACAATGGAGATAAGCGGGCGAGGAGCAACGCCACTTTAAACTCACATAACTCTGTGTCTACTTTGCATTTGGATGCTGCCGGCAAACTTCATGAACAAAAACATTTTCCGGAAGGAGAGGAAAGATTGGAGGAGCCAGATTGCCACAGTAGTGATCGACGTGTTCTAGGAGTATGTTTTGGAAGTGCGGGTACGATAAACTCGTGTGTGGAGCTGTGTGTGAGCATTTATTGACACGTACAGTGAAGTGCACTTAGCTCGTGGAGCTGTGCACAAGGCCTTATTGACGCATACAGTGAAGTGCATTCTGGGTAAAAAAACAAGTCTCAATGCCTACGGACAAAACGTAAGATTACATCTTGGCAGCCATCTCTGTTGTTTGGGAGGATTCCTTTTTACAGATTTGGTTGTACGGCAATCAATAAGGATATTTACTCCGACTCTCCCTTCTATTGTGCGCGTTCAGTGATGCACACACCTTTGGTTACTCAAGTAAAGCACAAGAGGAAAAAGGTGGAAGATGCCACAGCGCTCACACATCAACAAAAATGTTTAAACAGTGCCCATACACAGCAGTCTTTAAGCATATCCAACAATGGAAATACAATGGGTGCCAAACTGGTCAGGCACCTACCACCCAAGGTGTCTGAAAACCGCTGACTGGAGAACGGTCAGTGGTTACGTAGACTATATGAAAAAAAGGCCATGGCACACCGAAGAAAGTTCTGTGTGGTTGATCCAAGTGGTCATTCAATCAGAGTCGAAGTCGAAAGAACAAATGAAACTGGACATTTATTAATAGATGAGAAGATGTGGTCAATATTCAGGTCAAAGACCACATGTGTCACAAACAATCCAAAATACAGCCAGCAGCCGACACGTGTTTTGTCTCCTAGACTTTGTCAAGGCTTAAGATATGCGAAGATGAACAAAAGTAGGTAAAGAAAAGAGGAGTTCCGTGAAAGGCGTGCCTGATTATCAGTCTCCAAGATGATCAATGACATCCAGAAAATGGAAGTAATGGCTGGCCCTGATAAGCCAGAAAACAGACGATAATGCCGTGCCACAGGCGTCGGTAAGCAGCATGACCTGAATATTGACCACATCTTCTCATCCGTTAATAAATGTCCAGTTTCATTCCATGGGAATTGTGGTTGGATTTGTTTGAGGCATATGTGGAGGTATTAGAGGATGGGGAATGTACACCGGAAAGACATTTGTCCTTACTAAAGCACAGACTAGGTGCAATAGGTCTTAGAGAATTTAAAAATCTGCCGAGGATGGAAAACGTTGATGAGGAAGATGTGTATAAATGTGCTCTCAAACAGTTACAAGAAAGGTATGGTAGGAAAATTAACATAGTCATGGAAAGATATAAGTTTTACTCAAGAGGACAAAAAGAAGATGAATCAATTTACCAGTATATGGCAGTGATGAGGGGACTTGCTGTAACTTGTGCATTCAAAAACATGGCATATGACCAAGTACTAAGGGACTAGCTATTGATGAGAACTAAATCAAGAGGAACTATGGTCTTCTGGTGAATTATCTTTAAAAAATGTGATATAAGTGGCAAGAGGTATTGAGATTACTGAGAGATGTATACAGGCAGTGAGGAATGAAAATAAAGACAATGATACTGTATGTGCTGTAAGGTGTGAGAAGAGTGGTAATGAAAAAAGAATCTTGAAGTAGGTAAAACTAGAGGGCTACTATGTTTTTGATGCAGAGCTAATACACATTTAGCTAATTCTAAATTGTTTCCTGCCATTGGCAAGACATACAAAGTGTGTAAGAAGAGAGGGCATTTTTCAAGTGTGGAAGAGTGTGCAAAAAAGTTAATTGTATTGTGGAGGATCCTAATGATGAGGAGCTTGAGTATGGAATATGTGATGTGGTATTAAGTGTGCAGAGCGAGAACAGCAAAGCGAAGAATGTTCAATTGCCGAAGTGTACAATAAGCATAGATGGAATACAGGTTGAAGCTATGGTGCACTCTTGTGCATGGTACACCATAATGGGAAGAAGGTTGTTTGACAAACTATGGTGTGGTAGATAGTTAGAGAATACTAATTCAAGCCCATGTAGTTATTCTGGTCATAGACTTTCTATTGTGGGGTCTGTGCAAGCTGAAATTGCATTTGCCGGAAAAATATGTTTAGGAAATTTGCATAAAGCAGAAAAAGGAGCTATTATTTTAGGTTGGCCACACATGACTGAACTCAGAGCCAGAGTTGACCCTAAAGCTGACCCACCCGTGTATGCAGTGGGTGAGGGTAATATTAAAAGTACAAATGATACATATTCTGTCTTAAGGGAGGAATTTCTGAATGTTTCTAGCAGCAGCGAGTTAGGAACCTTGAAACTCTTTAAACGTAACATAATCATAAAAGAGAATGCTATACCTGTGAGGCAAAAGTTAAGAAATGTTCTGTTGAATTACAGAGGAAAACTAAAAGAAATTGTGCATGTTATATGTGACAGGGAGATTATAGAACCAGTTGAAAGTCCTGATTGGGTATCTCCAATTGTAATTTCCTTGAAATCCAATGGCGATCTAAGACTTTGTGTGGACTTTAACCTATGCTATTTGGGTGGATGCCTTCCCGTTACCAAATTTGCAAGAATTAATGTCGTCCATGGGTGATGCTAAAAGTTTCTAGACAATTGATTTAGCTAGTGCTTATCATCAACTTCCACTGGATCCGACCTCTAAGCACTTTACAGCCTTCATAACACTTGAAGGTTTGTTCCAGTACAAAAGGATGCCATTTGGTTTAGCCAGTGCATCCGCTGTGTTCCATAGGGAATTATCAAAGTATTATCAAATATAACTGGCGCAAACGTTTTTCAGGATGATATATTGATACTTGGGAAGGATAAAAAGGAACATGATTGCATATTGAGAATTTGCAGCACTCAAAAAATAAATTGTAAATGCATCATACCTAAGATCATTTGATGAAGATGCAATTGTATAATTTCTGTGGATGCTAGTTGGTATGGCATTGGTGCTGTATTATCCCAAAAAAGGAATAGGAATGAGTGGGTGGTCGCATATGCATCCCGTACTCTTACACAAGCAGAAAGGAACTACTCTGTTATTAAAACGGAATTACTAGCTCGGACTTGGGCTGTACAGCGTTTTAGGATGTATGTGTGGGGTTGCAAATTTAAGATTTGTACGGACCGCAAACCCTTGGTAAATATCTTGAGTCCTGGAGGTGGGAGAAATCTTATCCCCCGGTTAGAGAGACTCACCTCAAAACTGCAAATGTACCATTATGAGATTATGCACTTGCCAGGGAAAGATAATCGGGTGGCTGATGGATTATCACAGTTGCCTTTGACAAATGAGAATTGTGAGGAAGTGGATGATAATGAGTGTGATGTGGCATTTACGTATGACGATGTGGCATTTAGTGAAGGTCATGGGATGGAATTAGAGTTTTCTGAGGATAAATGGATCAAGGAAATGCAAAAAGATAGAATCTTAGCAAAGTTAAAGCAATTTCTTATGAAGGGGTGGCCATCTGAGTGGCAGCTTCAAGGGGAATGCAGTACATTTTGGAAGATCCAGGATGAGTTATTGTAAGGAAATGCCTCCTTGGCATGGTTACCCCCTAACTTTTGCCTTTGCTGATGCTAAGTTATGATTTGAAAGTGTGCTGGGACCCTGCTAACCAGGCCCCAGCACCAGTGTTCTTTCCCTAAACTCTACCTTTGTCTCCACAATTGGCACAACCCTGGCACTCATGTAAGTCCCTTGTAACTGGTACCCCGGTACCAAGAGCCCTGATGCCAGGGAAGGTCTCTAAGGGCTGCAGCATGTCTTATGCCACCCTGGGGACCCCTCACTCAGCACATGCACACTCCCTCACAGCTTGTGTGTGCTGATGGGGAGAAAATGACTAAGACGACATGGCACTCCCCTCAGAGTGCCATGCCAACCTCCCACTGCCTGGGGCATAGGTAAGTCACCCCTCTAGCAGGCCTTACAGGCCTAAGGCAGGGTGCACTATACCACAGGGGAGGGCATATGTGCATGAGCACTATGCCCCTACAGTGTTTAAGCAAAACCTTAGACATTGTAAGTGCAGGGTAGCCATAAGAGTATATGGTCTGGGAGTTGGTCAAACACGAACTCCACAGTTCCATAATGGCTACACTGAAAACTGGGAAGTTTGGTATCAAACGTCTCAGCACAATAAATGCACAGTGATGCCAGTGTGCAATTTATTGTAACATACACCGAGAGGGCATCTTAGAGATGCCCCCGGAATACCTACCTGACTTCTAGTGTAGGCTGACCAGTTTCTGCCAGCCTGCCACACACCAGACATGTTGCTGGCCAGATGGGGAGAGTGCCTTTGTCACTTGTGACCAGGAACAAAGCCTGTACTGCAGGAACTGTAACACCTGGCAGTGAGCCTCAAAGGCTCACTCCTTTTGTTACAGCACCTAGTGGAGATGCCCGCCCTTACGGCCACTGCTCCCACTTTTGGCGGCAAGGCTGGAGATGATAATGAGAAAAACAAGGAGGAGTCACCCACCAGTCAGGACAGCCCCTAAGGTGTCCTGAGCTGAGGTGACCCCTGCCTTTAGAAATCCTCCATCTTGAGTTTGGAGGATTCCCCCAATAGGATTAGGGATGTGCCCCCCTCCCCACAGGGAGGAGGCACAAAGAGGGTGTAGCCACCCTCAAGGACAGTAGCCATTTGCTACTGCCCTCCCAGGCCTAAACACACCCCTAAATTCAGTATTTAGGGGCTCCCCAGATCCCAGGATATCAGATTCCTGCCACCTGAAGAAAGAAGAAGGACTGCTGACCTACAAGCCTGCAGAGAAGGAGGAAGATGACAACTGATTTGGCCCCAGCCCTACCGGCCTGTCTCCAACTTCGAAAACCTGCTCCAGCGACGCATCCGACAGGGACCAGCGACCTCTGAAGCCTCAGAGGACTGCCCTGGACTACAGGACCAAGAAACTCCAGTGAACAGAGGCCCTGTTCAAAATCTGCAACTTCTTTGCAACAAAGAAGAAACTTCCAAGGACTTCACGTTTCCCGCCGGAAGCGTGAGACTCTACACTCTGCACCCGATGCCCCCGGCTCGACTTGCAGAAAACAACCACCTCAGGGAGGACTCCCCGGTGACTGCGAGCCCGTACGTAACCAGACATGACCCCCCTGAGCCCCCACAGCGATGCCTGTAGAGAGAATCCAGAGGCTCCCCCTGACCGCGACTGCCTGTAACAAGGGACCCGACGCCTGAAACCAACACTGCACCCGCAGACCCCAGGACCTGAAGGAACCGAACTTTGTCACAGGAGTGACTCCCAGGTGACCCTCTGCCTTGCCCAGGTGGTGGCTGCCTGAGAAGCCCCCCGGTGCCTGCCTGCACCGCTAGAGTGACCCCTGGGTCCCTCCATTGAAACCTATACAAAACCTGATGCCTGCTTTGCACACTGCACCCGGCCGGTTCTGTGCCGCTGAGGGTCTGTTTTGTGTGCGTACTTGTGTCCCCCCAGTGCTCTACAAAACCCCCCTGGTCTGCCCCCCGAGGACGCAGGTAGACTGAAACCGGAGCACCCCTGTTCTCCATAGGCGCCTATGTGTTTTGGGCACCTCTTTGACCTCTGCACCTGACTGGCCCTGAGCTGCTGGTGTGGTAACTTTGGGGTTGCCTTGAACCCCCAACAGTGGGCTGCCTATGCCCCAGAACTGAGACTTGTAAGTGTTTTACTTACCTGCTAATCTAACCTTTACTTTCCTGCCCCAGGAACTGTTGCTTTTTGCACTGTGTCCACTTTGAAAATAGCTTATTGCCATTTTTACAACGACTGTACATGACATTGTTTTCATTCAAAGATCCTAAAGTATCTAAGTGAAGTACCTTACATTTAAAGTATTAACTGTAAATCTTGAACCTGTGGTTCTTAAAATAAACTAAGAAAATATATTTTTCAATATAAAAACCTATTGGCCTTTGAGCGTGTGTTCCTCAGTTATTGCCTGTGTGTGTACAACAAATGCTTAACACTACCCTCTGATAAGCCTACTGCTTGACCACACTACCACAAAATAGAGCATTAGAATTATCTACTTTAGCCACTATCTTACCTCTAAGGGGAACCCTTGGACTCTGTGCACACTATTTCTTACTTTGAAATAGTATATACAGAGCCAACTTCCTACAGTTATCCATATGCAATAACATCGTCTTGAGGGGCGATAAAATAGAACCTCCTTATGGCATATGTAAACTTATTGTCAGGTTAGGACATGAAGGGCATGGTGGTATAGAAAGTACCAGAACGAAAAATGAGGAAAGCTTTTGGTGGGCAGGGGTAGAAAGTATGGTGGACCGTTGGGTGAGGGAATGCAATGCATGCAAGGCAAGTGACAAGTCTGTCAAGCCAATGGTAGTACCTCTGCAGATGGTCGAATTCCCTGAAGGACCTTAGTGGAAGGTAGTGATTGATTTTATGGGGCCTTTTGCCACCTTACCATCCAGAGAGGCATATGCCATTGTCCTTATTGATTATTATTCTAAGTGGCCAGAAGTTCGTATGGTTGGCAATGTGACCACGGATGTTTTTTCCAGGGAAGGTATTCCTGAGACTCTAGTAATGGATAATGGTGTGCAGCTCACATCTAGTAAAATGAAATTGTTCTTGAAAAATTATGATGTGAATGACCTAAAGGTGTCATTATATCATTCAAAGAGAAATGGTCAGGTTAAAAGGTTCAATAGGGTAGTTAAGGAAGCTATACAGTTGGCTCTGAAATCTAACCTGTCATAGAAGAAGGCTCTTCAGAGTTTGTTACTATCTTATAGACTTATGCCCCATTCGGTGACAGGGAAAACCCCATTTGAGTTATTAATGGGAAGGAAACCGTCTTCCAAGTAAGTTCCATGGTGGTTAAAGAATAAAAAAAGGAGCAGGGGTTGACCAACAGTGATGATCTAATTTGGGAACGTGTGCTAAAACACAAGGTCATGTGCTGAGTATAGTCAATGGAAGGAGAACCATGCCTAAACTCGTTGCAGGGCAATATGTATGTGTGAGGAACCCTGGGTTCATAGAAAAAGGGGCAGTCTGTTAAAATAGTGAAGGTATTGGATGGCGCTGTCAAGCTTGAGGATGGAAAGATATGTAATCTGCGGCATGTGAGTCTCTGTAAAGGAGTCAACATGCATGAAAACGATGATGAAATTGTGGGGTATTTGCTGGGAAGTGATTCAAGTTGCAAATAATTGTGGGTCCTGATATTTATTTTGATATATGTGCTGATTCTGGTCACAATACAAAGAAGTGTGTTTCGACCGCCAATAGTATACCTCTTCGACGAAGTCAAAGGGAAAAGAGATTACCTGGGCAACTCCAAGAATTTGTCATAGGACATTGAGCAATAGTAATGTAATGTGAATATTATTAATCTGGTTAGATGAAGAAATGTAGTTCATGCAAAGTGTAAATTAGTATATCACTGTGTAAGGTAACATTAGTAATTTTGTGTTAGTCAGAATTTTTTTTGGTTTTGGGGAAGATGTATGGTGATCGGAATGTTGGTTAGCTACAATGGGAGTAAAATGTGGGGATGGAACGGTCGGGCAAGAAGAACGTTGTGGGCGGCAGGTGCTGCGGGCAGTTGCTAGAGGATGTCGTGTTGGCATTGCTCCCTTACGACAAACCTTGTTTTATTAAATTGAGTTGGAAATGAATTTGTCTTAGTGGCACGTAATTTTCTCCACTGAAAGATAAAGGAACTCACTTAAAATGTGTCCTGATTTTTCTTTCCACAGCACTAACCATAATTTCTGCGAAAAAATGAGCCCCCTCTTTTTGTTCCTTTCTAAATTAAATGTTTTAAGTTTTACCAGTTTGATTCAATTACTTTTGTCATAAGTGTGTCTTTTAGCACTGTAGTTGTTTTTAGAACACTGGGAGGCTGCAAAAGAACACAATGGAATAAACTGAGAGGCTGCTCCTGTTGGGAGTTCATGTTTTACTGAGAATGTCAGACTTCATTCTTATATGGCTGAGAAAGATAGTGTGAATTAAATCTCATTTTAGCTTTTGGAGCAACTTCCATAACCTCTGTGGGAAAACATGAGAAAGCAGTTTTGACTCAAACATAATTCATGAAATCCCAGCAGGGTAAAATCACACTAGAATACACCACAGTTCCTAAAATTAGTATGGTACCATCAACAAATGATTTATATTTTAACTAAAATTTGTTATCACCCTTTATACGTTCTCCTTTTTGTGACACTCAAAACCTGCCATCCACTGCAATGCATTTCAATGGGGTGCCTTCATGCATATTGGTCCCAAGATGGCTGCCGGCACTTCCTGGTCAAAGTGCTGACTGCCAATCAGATCTCACCATGAGATCAATTCTTAGGCTTTGCCCAGATATACAAATTTCTTTTCCTTTAATATCCCAAAAACTAATGAATAGATTTACACCAAATAACACAAAACATGTTTCTGGACCAAGAGCTACCTTTCTGCCAAATTTGGTTTAATTCCATCCAGTGGGTCGGGCTGTAGTCGTGTTCAAAATCCTATGGGAATTAACATAGAAAACATACTTTTTTGGCCACCCTCTTTTTCTTGGTCCCCACATGACAGATCATCCTGAAACTTTCCATGCACAACAAGACCCAACAAGACATTTTTTGGGGAAGATTTCATGATGATTCACCAAATGGTGCCAAAGATATAGCCAAGTCAAAAAAATGTTTTTCCTATGAAAACCAGGTCCTAACTATATAAACCTACTTGCGACCACCAGTAGGTACAGAGACATTATAGTTAGGCTATGAATTTACTAGCACAAACCAGGGAAACTGTAGTGTTCTAGTTTTATTCTTAGAATGCTCGTGATGCTGACTTGGGGAGATTCCACGTTCTATGTCGTGCAGTCTCCTGAAGTCAGTTGATCCAGAGCCTGTCCCTGATCGGACCTGTTCTTCCGTCCTTACTTCTTAATAAAGGATTGTACCTACCTGGCTTGTGAGAAGCAATTACTTCAATTTGGCGACGAGGATCCAAACCGGCAGCGTCTTTGTCAGCGTTTTCATCTTTTGGATGCTTCTCCACCGCCTTTTAGTACCTTGCTACTGCCTTGGGGGCTGTCGACCTGGGACGGAACGTCAATGTACTTATCTTCGTTATATTTGTTTTGGGGGAAATTTGGAAATCCTTCCTCCGTGAGCTTTTGTGCCCTGCCCGGCCGTTGGTGTGCGCACGTGCAGAGCAGCGCGAGCAGGACAGCGCGAGCGTCCTCCTTTCAACAGACGCGCACGCACTACGCGCGTCGCCTGGGCAACGCGACGCTTCCTCTTCAGCGAGTCTCCTTAGCTACGAGCACGCTAAGGAGACTAACACAGCTTCTGCTAGTGTCTCCTTCGATCTCCAAGGCAGGTTACGTGTAACACATAAAGTGTATTATTTTTAATCTTGTGGATCTCTGCTGACCTCTGCATGTACTGTTTCTTCTGCTATCGTCGTGTTTTCATGGGGTTCTACAAACTGCACATTCAAACATCGTTAGGGAAGGAAGAAAACAACAATTTTGAAGGCATTTTTCTTTAATTGCAAAACAACATTCTATTGTAAAGGGTTGGAACAGGTCCGAGAAGGGAAGGATATTATTATTTTTTTTTTTAATTAATTAGTATTATTTAGTGGCATTGGAGGTCATTGCGTGTACATTATAATTGGCCACTAACATGGCGCAGGCCAATTTTACAATTGTTCCCCCTCAAACTTTTTGGGCAATGGGCAATTCACCACCTATCAAGTGGTTAGAATGGAAAGACTATTTTTAAAATTATTTAGCTGCCATTGATATGGATAACAAAATGCCTGCAGAACAGAAAAAGAGGATCCTGTTGCATTCTTTGGGTCCTATGGGTCTAAAAACTTTTAATAAGATGCCCAAAAATGCCATAAGCGGTGATATTTGTGTTTTTAATGCCGCTATGCTGGATCTTGACAAGTATTTTTCTCCAAAAGTTTGTATGGGAATTGTCCGCTATAAATTTTTCCAACGAAAACAGGAAAAAAATGAGCTTGTGGATGACTATGTTGCGGACTTAAAGAAACTTGCTCTGTACTGTAGATTTGCAACAATTCATGATGAACTTATTAGGGATCAAGTAGTCATGCATTGCGGTAATCAATCGATTCAAGAAAGACTTTGGATAAATGGTGATTCGCCTCTGGAAGACATCTTAGCCATAGTAAGGAAAGCAGAGATCTCGGAAAGAAGTTTAAATGAAATAAAATCTACAGGGAAAAATGAGGACGGCATTTACAAAGTGTTTAACAGCAAACCTGGAAAAAAAATTCAGAGTGGGGAAACTGAAAGGAAATGTTATAGATGTGATAACAAGGATCATTTGGCTCACTCCAAGTTGTGCCCAGCGTAAAAAGTAAAATGCAATAAATGTGGAATGGTGGGCCATTTTGCCAAAGTATGTAAAAGTAAAAAGAAAATAGTTAAGTGTATTTATGAAGGTGATTATATGGCACAGAGTGACACGGAGGAGAAAAATATGGATTCCAGGGTAATGGATGAGAATAAGAGTTTCGTACTCAATATAACGGAAGTACACACTAAGGAAAAACCAATATGTAACATGGAAATTGGTGGAGTACCAGTTACAATGTATGCTGACTCTGGATCACCGTTCACAATTGTGAATGAGGATGTGTGGAACAAGTCCTTTGCAGTGAAGATTGGCAAGCAACTTACTCCGCCAGATATTCAGCCAGAGAGCTACACAGGAGAGAAGATCGACTTGTTAGGTTTTAGATGGTTGGCATTCTCGTTCAAGAACAGGAGTGCCAGAGGAAAGTTATATGTTGCTAAGAGGGGACCGTCTGTTCTAGGGTGGAAGGATCAAGGACAGTTGCAGATGATCCTAGATCCTAACAGTAAAGAAAAAGTGTTAATGGTAAATGAAGAATGCTCCGTGACCGCTGTGATGGAGGTCAAATTTCCCAAAGTTTTTCACAAGGGTTTGGGAAAACTTACCGGTTTCGAGCACAAGATCATTTTAAAGAAGGAAGCTTTACCAAAAATTCATAAGGCCAGAACTGTGCCGATCATGATCAGAGAAGAAGTCTCCAAGGAGCTGGACAAATTGATTTCAATGGATGTGATTGAGCCAATTGAGAGTTCGGAATGGATTTCGCCTGTAGTAATAGCTCGGCGCAGTAACGGGAAAATCCGTTTATGTGTAGACTTAAGATACTTAAATAATAATATCCTGATTGACCATTTCCCTCTACCCAAGATTACAGAAATGGTTTCTAGTCTTGAGGGAGCGCGTTGGTTTTCTACTATTGACTTGTCATCTGCGTATCACCAGATTCCCTTATCCGAGAGTTCCAAAAGATTAACAGCCTTCATCACACCCTTCGGATGCTTCCAATACAAGAGGATGCCTTTCGGTCTAGCGTCTGCAGCAGCTGTTTTTCAACGTCTAATGCATAAACTGTTTGGGAAGGTTAAAGGGGTTATGTGCTTCCAAGATGTCATTTTAATTTTTGGGAAGGATAAGTGCATGCATGATGAGCGTTTGGAACATGTATTGGAAGTTTTGGGTGAGAAGGGGTTAACAGTGGAATTAAGTAAATGCAAATTTGCGAAAAGAAATGTGGAGTATTTGGGACATGAGATTAGTGGTGAGGGTGTTAGACCAAAAACTTCTTTGGTGAATGCTATAATCGAGGTATCTCCTCCTGTGTCTAAAGATGAGGTAAGATCTTTTTTGGGTATGGCTGAGTTTTGTGCAAAATTTATTCCGAACTTTGCCAGTAAGGTTTACAATTTAAGATCTTTGCTAAAAAAGAATTCACCTTTCGCGTGGAGTGATGCATGTAATCAGGAGTTTGAGTGTATTAAAAGGGAGTTAAGCAAGGCTGCATGTTTAGAAAGTTTTGACCCTAATTTGGATACATTTGTTACCACAGATGCAAGTAATAAAGGTTTAGGTGCTGTTTTGTCTCAAAGGAATTGTAAGGGTAAGGAAAGGATTATACTTTTTGCTTCCAGATCGTTATCTCCTTCAGAAGAGAGATACTCTGTTATAGAGAAGGAAGCCTTAGCTTGCGCTTGGGCTTTAGAGCACTTCCGCGCATTTGTGTGGGGTAAGGACATAACCATTCGCTGTGACCATAAGCCTTTGATTAAACTTCTTACAAGTGAAGGAAGTGTAATGGCTTCTGCTAGAATCTTAAGGTTGTCTATGCGTTTAAAGGACTACACTTATCGTATGATGTATGTACCATGCAAGAGTAATGTATTAGCGGAGGGCCTTTCTAGATTACCTAATTTGTTGGAGAAATGTGTTGATGACCCGTGGCATGAATGGAATGTGGCGCTTATACATGACTTTGGCAACCCTGCACTGAATGAGGATAGTTGGAGGAAGGAAATGCAGGTAGATGTTAGTTTACAGTCCATCTTAAATTTCGTTTTGAATGGATGGCCTAGGAAGGATCTATTACCTGAACTGTGCAGAAATTTTTGGGAGGTAAGGAACGAACTTTCTGTTGTGAACAATGTTCTTTGGAGAGGTGATAAGATAGTTCCTCCTTCTGGTATAAGGGAGGTGATCTTAGAATTATGTCATGAGGGACATTTCGGCATCGTTAGAACCAAATCTGTGGTAACGGAGCTGTTCTGGTGGCCTGGTGTTGATAGATCGGTGGAAAGATTTGTCAGAACCTGTCATATATGTTCTACAGCTGACAAAAGTTTGTGTACCCTTAGGCCTTCCATGCAGCAAACATTCATTCCAAGACAACCATGGGAATATGTCGCTATTGATCTCTTGGGTCCGGTGGGTGATTCTCAAGAGTTTGTAATAGTCCTTATTGATTTGTTTTCCAAATGGCCAGAAGTTGGCATTTTAGAAAAAGCAGACACTGTAAGCGTGTTGGAGTTTTTGGATAAGGTTTTCCTTGCAGAAGGTATCCCTTCTAAATTGTTGAGTGATAATGGGGTACAGTTTATGTCAGATGCTGCAAGAAACTATTTTAGGAGAGTGGGAATTGAACATAAAACTACTTCTCTGTACAATCCCAGTGGAAATGGAGCGGTAGAAAGATTCAATAGAGTAGTTAAAGGTATAATTCAAGGTGCTATGAATGGTGGAGAGGATTGGCACATTGCCATCTTTAAAGCTGTGTGGACGTATAGGACAACAGAGAATGTTACTACGGGTCTCAGCCCTTTCATTATTATGAGGGGAAGAAGACCAAGATGCAAACATAACCCTGCTTGGTTGAGCGAGACTGGTTTTCAACACTGGTCTGTGGAGAATGTAAGGGATTGTTTGAATAAATCTCTTGAAAAATCGAAGTCCTATTATGATAAGCTCCATCATGTTAAGTCTGTTGATATTAATATTGGTGATTTGGTTAGAGTTAAGAGACCCTACAAGGTTAAGAAGGGCGAGAGCCAGTACTTTAATCCTGAACGTGTCATGGAAGTTTTGCATAATGCGGTAAAACTGAGTGATGGCAAGGTGTGGAATCTTAAACGTATTGTCTTACTTCGTAACGGACAGGAATTGGGATGGGGTGGAGTTCACACTAACGATAAGGAGGGTGGAAAGGCTGAATGGTTGGAAGATGAAGTTATGAGTCACAATGTGTTTAATAAGGAAGCGCCTCCACCCGTTTTGTGCAAGGAGGAAGATGTGATAAGGGATTCGGTTGTTGAGTCGGAAATTGGGAGTGGTGGTATATCTGGTGGTGTGCAACAGGGTGAGTCTGTGGAAAGGACAAGGAAAGTGAGTGGTGGTATATCTGGTGGTGTGCAACAGGGTGAGTCTGTGGAAAGGACAAGGAAAGTGATTCCTCCTGGTTGGTTGAAGGATTACGTGTTAGGATACTTAACTGACGTTTCTGATGACGTTTCTGATTTTCATCTTTAAGTTCTTTTTATCTATTGTTATGTTAATTGTTTTTTTCTTGTTCCATATTTTCTTGTTATAAGAAAAGAAGGAGGATGTGAAGTGTTCTAGTTTTATTCTTAGAATGCTCGTGATGCTGACTTGGGGAGATTCCACGTTCTATGTCGTGCAGTCTCCTGAAGTCAGTTGATCCAGAGCCTGTCCCTGATCGGACCTGTTCTTCCGTCCTTACTTCTTAATAAAGGATTGTACCTACCCGGCTTGTGAGAAGCAATTACTTCAGAAACTCAGCAGTTAGGGTTAGAGTTATTTCAAGTAACTATAACTCGCGCCCTACTGTAACTATAACTTGTGCACCCACCATGCACAGTTTTTTCCTCAATAATTTGAATGCCAATGTTTCATTTATATTTATAATAATGACGTTATAGAATTTGTCATTAGTGCTGTACTATCTAGAGTAATTAGCAGTGTATGGCAAGGGCACGAGTTATAGTTACCTTAGGGCACAAGTTATCAGTGATGTCATCAGTGATGTCACTGACCATCTCATGAGTGATGTAGTATGTGAGGTCATAAGCAGTGCTTTGCAGGTGTGTAAGTTATAGTCAGTTCAGGTAACTAAAACTGCTGAATTTCACTGGTTTTGTATGAGTGAAATGTAAGCCTAACTATTACATCCCTGTAACCTTTGTTTTTTCAGTAAATTACTAAGGTTTTTTTTAATTCTATTTCCTAATTATAACATCCTTGTAACCTTTTATTTTTTCTGTGAAAATATATTTGACTAGGGGCCATGTAACATGTTAAGCGTGGCTTACGGGAGAAAGTGCTAGGCTGGAGTACAGAGGATTCAGGGTTTGGATATCGGTGCAAACAAAAAAAATTAGAAAAAATATATTTGTATAATTTTTTATATTTGTGAGGTTTGGCACTAACATTATGTTTTGGATAATTTAAGATGGTTTTCTTTAAGCGCATTCTAGTTATAGACAGGTCAGATATCTTAGTTTAATTGAATCACAACTATATTGGGAAGAGTGTTTTTACTGTCTTGGGTTTTCAGTCTGTTTTTGAGATATTGTTAATGGTACTGGCCTAACTGGTTACTGATTGGTCTTTTTATTTATGTAAGGGCTAGCACTGACCATTGGTCAGCAATTAAGTGACTAACGGTCCAGTTACAATGGCGGGCTGACCCTCTATTTAAGGGCAAATTATTGGGTCATGTCTGTTTGCCAGACAGCTGTCTATGCTCTACACTACAGCGTGCAAAGATATTTGGTAAGTCAGCAATTGGTAATTGACAAAGGTATAGATTTGGGCATTATGTACCTATCAGTACTTTTTTATTGAGCTGTATTAGAGATGATATTGCTAGTGGTTGTGCAATGACTATCTCAGAGTGGTTTGTCAGACTCTACTCACTATAGATAACCTGGTACAGATATTCGAGTACAGGTTCATTGTATGAATAGGACAAGAGTTTGAATTATGGCTATACTGGCTCTTGGTGTCTTTTGACAATGACCTTTAGTGTGAGAGTGGAACGCGAACTATTTACTTTGTTACAGTGTTTGCTTTTCATTTTTAATATAGATCTCATTTAAGTATTAGGAAGATATATCCTGTATTCGATATTGGTCCATACATATTAAGAATGAGGAAGAATAGATTTGGGTAGGTAATTTTGTTGATCCTATGGGAGTCTGAGTAGTTGTAATAGTTGGTTATATTTGTGCGCAGGTGATTTCTTTATAACGCCATTTTCACCATTTGTAATTTCAGTTGTGACAGCGTTATTATTTGCTCTTCTTTGTTTTACCGGATGAGATAGTGATGTTGCCATATGTAGGTAAGAGTCCAACTCGTGTTTTAGGATTGTTTTGGGGATTTACATGTGGGTATTAAGATTCACATCAGAGAAACACATAACAATATCAAAAACACATTGTAACCTGTTGGAAGGTTTTTTTTAAACTTATCATTTATTTATGATTCTGTCCTCCTTCTCCCTCACGTTCTCCAGTCTGTCCTTTATGAGACGTACTTTGAACACTTATGAATATGATTTTATTTCATGTTTGATGTCATATATATCTATTTTCTTCCTCTCTGCCATCAATTCATGGACTTATATAAGTTCTTGAGATGCCCTTGCATTAGTGAGGTTATTATGGCACAGATGTAATACTCCTTGTATATTGTTTGTTTAATTTTGAAGGGTTTGTCATGTCCATTATTTAAGTTCTGTTTATCTTATGTATCTGTTTGTAATAGGAATGTATAAGTTCTCACAATGTAAATATGGGCCTTGGGTACACTTTGCCTATTTATTGCTTTGGTGCACTTATTGTATATTTTGAATTCTTAAGTTTATTTCTTTTCGATCTGACAGCCGTGAAGAAGTGTCAGTGACGTGAAACATGTGTTGGCTGTTGTGTTTTGTTTTTCACTTCATTTTGATTATAAAAGAGAAAACAAAAGTGTTGTAACTCTTTTCTCTCGTGTATAAAGACGTTGTGTTTCTCAGATCACATATTTATTCTCCATATGGACACTCAGTCTGGTTGAGGGATCAGAGATCTGGGACTTCTAGCACCAAGCAATTTTATTGACACCCTCCAAGTTGATCTGTAAGATATATTTATATATATATATATATATATATATATATATATATATATGCAATCACCAGTAGGTAGTCATAGTTATGACTATGTTTCCATAGCGTTTTTTGTTTTGCCAATAACTTTGGTGCCGTTTGACGAATCCCCACAACATTTTTTAAACTTACACTTCAGTTGGTTCAGCTGCTGTGTTATAAGTTTTGGACTGATCTGACAAGCGGGGGCCAAGAGAAAGGGGGGTCCCAAAACACTTTTTCCCCATTCTATGTCAATGGGATTTTTCAAATTTTTGAACACAACTACAGCCCAAACCGCTGAATGGAATTACACCAAATTTGGCAGAAAGTTAGCTCTTGGTCCAGAAAGCACGCTTTTTGTTATTTGGTGTAAAGCCATTCAGTAGTTTAGAGTAATTAGAGTTTAAAAAATATAGATATCTAGGCACGCTGATAATCCACACATCCAACTGTCCCCCTGCTGATATGTGACTGGCTGTGAACACATCAACAAGGAAGTGTTGGCAGCCATCCTGCGACTAGGCTTCAGCTGAGTCCCACAAAAAAGATTCAAAAGATTCAAAAAAAAGAAAAGGGGCAAGGGTAGGATCACCCTGAACCCCAAGCCTTGGTCTAAGGTCCTCCATGGACTGAAAAGCATTTTTTTTTAAAAAGGGAAGTCTCCCATCCTTTTATTTTGCTCCCCGGGTGGTCCAGGTCCCGAGGGCATTGGGGGTTTAAAAAGGAGTGGGGCACACAGGGCCCCCTCTGCGTCCTGGGAACCACCACCTCCTATAACCTAGTGCCAGTTACAACTAGGTAGCTACAGCTAGGTCTTCTTTCCCATAGAAAGACTGTTTTCAGGGTGATTTTAAGGTAAAGAGAAAAATAGTTCAAATTACAGTTTTGAGACAAGCCTTGGCTGGTGCAAGTTCTCCAGTACTCAGGATATTGGTTCATGGGGGGCTCCTGGAGACTCTAGCATCTCAAAACTTGGCAGAGAGATTAGGCCGGTGCCTGCAGATGCAGGTGGATGGCTCCTCCACCCCAAGGGAGATGATAACGGGTTGTCAAAGTGCTGGATAGTCATCCAAGTGTTGAGGAGGATGCACAACTGCAGGACTAGCCA
Organism: Pleurodeles waltl; assembly: GCF_031143425.1. Classification (NCBI taxonomy): domain Eukaryota; kingdom Metazoa; phylum Chordata; class Amphibia; order Caudata; family Salamandridae; genus Pleurodeles; species Pleurodeles waltl. The sequence continues at coordinate 191,377,757 of NC_090440.1, read as the reverse complement.
GATCTTTGCAATTTTTAAGGAGCAAGTAGCAAGCCAGGGGTTGGCACCCATTTCTGGCCAGCTCCTTGGTTCTTGCAGTGCTGTCTCTTCTTTGTTCCTCTTTAGTACCCTAAGGTAACTATAACTCGTGCCCTCACCATGCACTGGTAATTACCCCACATATTACAAACTCATGACATCTATGATAACATCATTGATAATAACACTGTAACATTTGCAATAACACTACTGAGAAAACTGTGATTGGTGGGGCGTGCGTTATAGTTACCTAATGCACCCCATGCACTGTGAAATACCCCAGATGTTACATCACTCATGACATCTTTTATAACATCATTGGAAATAGAATAAAGGCTCCAGGGATGTTATAATTAGGAAATAGAATTTTTTTTAAACATAGAAATTCACTAAAAAAACAAAGGTTACAGGGACATTAAAGTTAGGTTCAAACTTTACACGCACAAAACCGGAGAAATTCAGCTGTTATAGTTAGAGTTATTTCAAGTAATTGTAACTTGTGCCCTAAAGTAACTATAACTTGTGCCTGCGCCATGCACTGCTAATCACCTGAGATATTACATCACTCATGACATCTTCTATGACATCATTGATAAAATCAATATAACATTTGCAATAAAAATTATTGATGAAATAACTGTGCATGGCAGGGGCACGAGTTACAGTTAACTTAGGGCACTAGTTATAGTTACTTGAGATAACTATAACTGCTGAATTTGTATGGTTTTGTGTGAGTAAAATGTAAACTTAGCTATAACGTCCCTCTAACCTTTGTCTGTTTAAGTGAATTTCTATGTTTTTTTTTATTCTAATTCCTTACTGTAACGTCTGTGGAACATTTGGTTTTTTTCAGTGAAAATATCTATCTATCTATTTCTATTTACCTGTCTATATGTCACACCATCCTTCTCACAAGGAAAGGTGGACTAGGGGACCGCCCTCCTCGATCCCACAAATGTCCTCCTGCAGGTTTGCGCAGTCAATCTCTGAACCCGCTGACAGGGTGATCTCTGCCTCCCTTTATAGTGCAGGCCAGATTCAGACAGCTGGTCAACCCTTCACTCGTGTCCTGGCTCCATGGTAGGCAAGGGTTTGTGGCTGTGTTGGCAGCAGCTGAGGGCTTCATGTTAACTGTAATAGGGCCCACTGAACTCGCCTGCACCCAGTTAAAAGTGTGCTGCAGCCCAGACAGAGGCAGTGTGTCTCAAAAATAATGTGGGCCCAGGGGTTTTAGAGAGTCAATGTTAGTAAAGAGAAGAAATATATAGGGAGTTTCTGCAGGTTTACTTGATAGAGAATTTCTGGAATTAAGACCAATCAGTTTTAACTACTGGTTAAATTACACCAGGTCAAAGGCGGTTGTCAGTCAGAGGAGAAAATGTTTTTAAAAAACTACACATATTTCTATTTAGAAGAATGTGTTTATCTGCAGCATCTTGTAAATCCAATACACTACCTCCAACTGCAGGGCTTTTTAACTAGACAATCCCTCGCAGCCGTTTTGATACCCAGGTGGCCGGATTTTGCTTTAATAAATAAAATGCGAAGAACAATTATGTTAGGGCTGTTAAAATATCCGTGAAAATATAGGTTTTTTCATATTTTATTAGGAAGGATAAAGAGGAGAAAGTCGCAAATTCATAATCTTCATTTCGGAGTAATCCCAGATCTTGTTGGGAATGTCCTACTATGCTAATCCGAGTGAAGCGAGGAACTATGGACCTGGAGACGAACATCTTCATCTTTCAGGCCTAATTGTTAATTGTGATTGTAATCAATTAGTACCAAGTGGATTACATGAAAAATTAGCATAGTCTTTTTAATTTTAAATCTGAATTCAAAAAGTTCCTACTTTTAAAGATGTCCAGTAGGTGGCGATATGTGCCATGTTTTGGTTTAGAGATAATTTAGGTGGATTTACTTTTTCCATTTTACTCATATGGTACACTTTATGCTGTGTATGGTGCTTGTTAAATTGTAGCCTTGTTTTGAATACTCTATTTAGAAGTTAGGCAAGAAGAAACAAGTAAACTTAAAATCAGTGCTACTGTTACAGCTAGAGATCTGTTACTGATTCGCATATCCTGCAATCTAGTGGTTCGATCTGAATTTGTAAATTATTATTTTTTTTATGTAAAAAGAAACGAGAAGTTCAGTATACTTGATGTTTAGGTACTATCTTCAGATCATGTTTTAACCCTGCTCTTTAAAGCTGTCTGTTTTCATCTTTGTGACGTATATGTTAAAACACTACAGCCTTGCTGTAGACCTAGGCTTGATCATATTTATGTATAAGTAGTGTTTGTAAGTTATATCATGCAACTGGTGGACCATAGACTGGGATGCAGAGGTAGAGTTTGAGAAGCAAGAGAGATGTTATGTCATGTTATCCCGCAAGTGGTCTCTAAGCACTACTCAGAGTGGAAGAGCAAAGCAATTCAGCAAAGGCTTGTTAAAACAGCCAAGGACTTGGCTGGCTCCGAACCTGAATTTATGATGCCTCACAGCCTAAACTAGGAGGGATGCTCTGTTCCAAGATGACTGTGATGCTTCAAGTTCATGCAGTGAAGCATATTTCAGTAAGATGTAGGGGTGCTGGCATTTAGCATCTGACTGGACTGCGACGCGTTGAGATGGACAAGTCTTGGCCTCAGGATGAGTGGAAGAAGTGGGTGTTTTGTTCCCATGTTTATACCGTAGACCCTTGAATGTTGAGTGAAATGCAGATCACTCTGTTGTATCTGCATGGGTAGGCAGCAGGGAGGAGGTGCTGGGTTGACTTCAGATTTTTGGAAAGCCCTTAGAAATCTCTGGTGCACAGGCCATGTCACTCCTTATGGGCCACGTGATCTGGGTGCCGGTCTAGTGTTTTGAAGGTTGGTGGGACATTTATTTACTTGATTTATTTTTAACAGTCCAATGTTGAGCTGTATATAGCTCCTTTACACCTTACATTAACCAGTAGAAGAAAAACAGCAACATTTGAAACCATTTTGGCGAATACAGAGTAAATCACAAAGAACTATAGAACAATAACAAAAGTAGTACAAACTTTGGACTGAGCCACTCATTTGGTTCAGGAGGGGGCACAAGAGATGACTTTTATATGTTTGCTGAAGGAAAACACCGTGAGTATCTACCTGGAGTTAATGAGTTTGCGGCACAACTTGTAGCACTGGTAAATGACTGCTACTGCACAAGAATGATTGTGAATTGAGTTACAGTCGCAGGGAGTTTTGGCTTCCAGGGTCTCTCAAACCATCCGGGATGCTGAGCTGTTCTGATAGATACGGGGATTACTCTGGAAGCTGGCTTTGTAAATCAGGCAGCAGTCAGTCTAGCTCGGCAGCCAGTTGAGATCATGCAATATACTGGTGATGCGATAAATTTGCCTGGTGCTGATGCTGTGGTAAGAATGCTGTTTTGAGTTGTGCGACGGTTGAATGAGAGTTTTGCTCCTCCAAAGTCCAGTCTGCGGACAATGAAAGCGTGCTCTGTGATTAGTCTGTGGACGTTAGCAGGCTAAATATATGATGGATGTTAGCAGACTATTCCACCCTGTTCATGTGTGGATTCAAAATGTGGGGGGACCTACATTAAAACCAAGAGATCTTTAAGGGGGAGAATATTTTGCAGTTCAGAGAATCCAGTACAGACAAGGTAAGTTTGCTCATGTTAGAGGGCGTAAAGTGAAGGAACGTTTCTAAAATACAACTCCGACGTCTTTAGATTTTGGTGCGTAAAATTATGATGTCCTCAGTTGTTGATGCGTTCAGGCATGAACGTGATAGTGGACAGAATTATTTGTACCTACACGGATCAGTCTTACTGGATCCATATACAGATTGAACGAGGCAGAGGATGGAACCTAACCCTGATGGACACCATAAGGTTTTTCAGCTTTTCGTGAGGTATAATTCCTCAGATTCATCACTTGGAATCTATTAACCTGAAAGGAAGAGAACCAGACCAGGGCCGGTCATAAAAAGCCAGTGCTATGTCCCAATGTCTTAATCATGATCAACTGTGTCAATATATTCACATTGGATTCAAGGGATTCTATATTTTTCAATACTCCATACTATCCTGTACAACCTAAACAATACAGAGAACCTGTGGAACATCCATAGGAGGGGCCTGTCTAAAGCTGAAGAACAAATATTTCCACAGATTTACAAGAATCTAGCACATCAGTACTGATACACCAGATTTCTTGTGCCCCCACTGCCACATAACAACACCATCAGTGCGCTGTATTTACAATAAGGCACACCATGGAGCATGTTAGAGAAATAGCGCCAAATTTCTTTACACTATTGTTGAGCTTTGCTTCACTAGCATCATAAATTTTGACGCTAGTGCAGAAATGTATTGACTTTAAATGGGTGCGTCCATTTCACACCTGCTTTCAGGAAGAGTTAAAAATGACACCAAAAATGGTGCAATGGAATCTTGTAGATTTCATTGCGTCATTTTTGCAGGCCTCCTAACACCGGAATGCCCCCCTTGCATACATTATGCCTGACGCAGACATAGGTGGTCATTATGACCCTGGCGGTATTACAACCGCAGGGCCAAAATGACAGGAGCACCGCCAACAGGCTGGCGGTGCCTCCCGCTGTATTTTGACCGCGGCGGTAGCACTGCCGGGGCCGGCGATATTCCGCCACAATGGCCCCGGCGGATGTAATCCGCCAGGGCAGCGCTGCTTGCAGCGCTGCCCAGGGGATTACGAGTCCCCGACCGCCAGCCTTTTTCTGGCGGTCTGAACCGCCAGGAAAAGGCTGGCGGTACGGGGAGTCGTGGGGCCCCCTGATAGGGCCCCAAGCGGCTTTTCACTGTGTGCTGTGCAGACAGTGAAAAGCGCGACGGGTGCAACCGCACCCGTCGCACGGCCGCAACACCGCCGGCTCCATTTGGAGCCGGCTCCTATGTTGCGGCCGTGATCGCTGCTGGGCCGGCGGGCGGAAACCAGGTTTCCGCCCGCCGGCCCAGCGGGGATCTCCAAATGGCCGCGGCAGGGGTGCGGCCCCATTGGCGGCCGCATGGCGGTCAGATCTTCAAGGTCGTAATGACCCCCATAATGTGTCGCAAGGGGTTGCACTTTGTAAATATGGGGCAAAGATGTTTTTCCTTGGTGAGCCACATTAGCGTTAAAAATTACACTAATGTGGTGCAAGGATGCGCTAGGGCCTTGTAAATCTGGCCCATTGCCTTTATTGCGTCCTCTCTTTTAAATGTTACTTAAAAAAGATGGAAACCTTCACGCTCATCCAGTGCCATATTTCATCACTGGTTTCCTCCCCACCAAAACCATACTACTGGTGCATGGTTGGGCTCATACTGGAGCCCTTAGAAGAGACCAGATTGTCCATAAATGAATAGGTCACACGTAGATGGGTACAGCAATGATCAGTGAGACTAGTTAAAAACGTGTAGGGGATAGTTACAGTATGTGTTTACTTTATTGTTGCCTTCCTTTCACATGGTTAAAAACAATGTATCTGCCCTGACTGCGCCCTCAGTGGGTCATGGGGTTTCATCAGATCAGGTCCCTTTATGTTCAGGCTCTACCAGCTGCCTGTTAGGCCACCTTCTAGGAGTGATATCCAAAGACAAAACAAACAAAACAAACAAATTAGGTTCATTTTATCTCTTGTGGTGTATTTCTGAGGGATCTATTTCCTCCTGCTCCAGTCACTCACCTATGATATAATGAAAAGGACATATTGTGAAGATACTGGACAGCGCAGTTGTAGCTGGTATCTGTTTTATCAATGGCTGACTCATAAGCTATGCCCATCACAAAGAGATACTATTGTTTTCAGAATTACGGATTATGTAGCCATGAATGGTGTCTTATGTGTACTCACTCATGCGGTAAAAGTGAAGTACCCCACATATCCCTGAACCCGTGTCACTGCCCATCACGCACGAAAAAATCACATCTGTGTACTCTCGTGTCGCCAAAGGACTTTTGTCTAATTACCACCTCCCTGGGTCAGGGTACCCTGGTGTGATACTGTAGAAACATATTTAGAACACGTAGTTTCAACAATGTAAACAGCTAGGAGAACCAGCAAACAGGTGCCTCATTGACTCCATCTCACCTTGGAGGAGCTAGGAGAAGGTGGAGGGAAAAGCAAGAGCCTGAAAGCTGGTGTACTGACTGTGCAGGATTCCTTTTTCAGTTTCCTGTTTCAGTGACTGAAGAGGAACTGAGCAGATGCAGCTAGGGTAAGTTAAAAAAAAGCTTTTAAATATTTGCATCCATGCGGTTGACAGAGGGTGTGCTTGTGATCATGTGTACATGGGAGCATGTGTGTGTGTATGAGTGTGAGTGAGAGAAAGTAAGTGGCAGATAGTTTGTGAGAATAGGTAAGTGACCGTGACTGTGACTGTGAATAAGAATGAGTTAGAATGAGAATGATAAAGTGGCAGAATAACTGCAAGTGAGTGTGAGTGACAATGAATGAGTGAGGACACAAAAAGAGTGAGAATGTGCATGACAGTGAAAATGAATGAGTAAGAGTGTAAAGGCGTGAGAGTGAGAATGAATGAGTGAGAATGAGTATGAGTTAATGAGTGAATGTATGTGAACAGGAGTGAGTGAAAGTCTTGGTGTGGTGTGTTATGTATGTAAGTCTGATGCTTACTGGGGCATACAGGTGTTGATTATTGGTGTATGAGGTACCACTGGCAACGTGCTGGTGCTGGTATATTGTAATTCTTGTAATAAGGGGCACCCATTGCAAAATTTTGGCACTATTTCCAGAGAGGTCATTCTTGTCATAAGGGGCACCTGTGGCACAATGTTGGCACTGGCACACTAGAGGTAATTCTTGATACGTGCAACACTTGTGACAAAATGCCAGCCTTGGTATAGTGGACACAGTTCTTGGTATAAAGAACATCCACTTGAAAATGCTGGCGCTGGCATATTTGGGGAATTTCTTGGCAGATGGCCTACCTGTGGCACAATGTCGGTACTGGCCTATTGGAGGTATTGCTTGTCATGGAGGAGACCCCGGGTGGTGCTGGCACCTTATAGGTATTTCTTGGCGTATTAGACATTTATGGCAAAATGCTGCTACTGGCTTACAGGGGGTAGCTGTTTACATTAGGAGTGATAACAATGGCGTATGTGGCTGAGTGGACAAGTATAACAACATGCCGGCCCTAACATTTTAGAGATCATTTTTCGCTTCTAAGTCACATAAAATGATGACCCTCACAAAATGTAGGTAAGTATTGACATATGTTGAACATACAATACACATTTTGAAAAACGTTTAGGAAGTATCTGCCTTTATTGGCTTGGTACACCAATGGCTTATGAGCACTCTTCCCGGTAAGTATTACACGTCACCACTTTCAAAGGTCACTAGCAGCTGCTGCTCACTGTAACAATATTTAAAGCAGAGCAGAGACCAGATTGATATCCTGCCAGTAGATGCCCCTTCGTGGTGATGGCATTCTGTTGCTTACCGAAGTATTTGGCATGACCTTATCTTGCAAGGGAAGGTTAGGCAGAAATTACAGGGCAGATCAAAGTTTTTTTACCATAGGGTTCATTTGAACAATCTTTCAGTATGGTGGTGAATTGACCAAACCAAAATTATTGACCATACCACTTAAGGAAGGATGAAAAATACAACACTCCTCTTGGATGATACGGGCTGGTAGATATTCGACATAGCATTTTGTTGGTTAAAGCTGTGCTTTAATGGTACCACACCAACACTGCAAACAGGCATCAAAGAATACCAGGTGTTTTAGGTGTTTGGTGAATGATTTTTATTCTCTAATGAGATAGAATTGATTTTGTTTCTGGTGGAACATATCTTAAAAGTTAAGAACTGGAGGAATTCATCACATTTAGTGACAGTGGTCGAGACTATGGATTCGATTTAGGGTGTAGTCTGTCTCATATTCCAGAAAAGGGACTAACAGGATGTGTAATGTGTTGATTTGTGCTTGATGAAGCTATATTTTTCTTATAGTTTAAAATGCTACACCTTAATTGTCATTCAGTGAGTCTCCTGCTCTCTGAAACTGAGGGAGAGGCAGACAGCTAGGCAAGCGTTCTTGCCAGGGTGCCTGCTTGCCTGAATGAAATGCAAATGTGCGCTGGAAATGTAAAGGGTAATCTGCAAATGTAAAGGATGCTTGGGAGCCTGTACTGTCTTTAATTGATCAAATCACTGCAAGCTTTGTGATGACAAAGATTTATTCTTTTTGAGTGGTAGTAAAAATAATTAACACCTGAACTGTGAAGTGTGTGCTTTTCACTGTAATTGTATTTACATGGGGTTTACTACCCAGGAGGAGGTTTGAAGGGGTAGTTATGTAAACATAAAAAATATGTACAGTCTGGGTATTACGAAAATCTATATTTTGAAGGATTATATATTATCATAAAATGTTTTGCACATTTTGTAGTAATCTATTTTATACTGTGTGTAATGCAAATATAAAATGATGACCTACATATTCAGTTTACTGTCACAGGTTGTAACATCACAGCACAAAAAATACATGTCACTATGCTCCACTGCACCAACCAAAATGTAATTATATGGTTCTCTGGTTACCAACACACATCTGCAGTGCATTAACTAATAGAGGTTTCAAAATATACTATAGAGCATTACCCACACAGTAACAACTTTTTTAAATGTATTTTTTATTTAAGCTGCATGTTATTTTATATGTGGCTACCTGGCGGTGAAAGACCTAAAAACTGAAGTCAACAACAGCAGCAAACTAATATAAACAGGAGTCAGTTTTTGCTAAAATAGAAGCATCTGTTTTCATAATGTTAAAAACCTTTTTAGAAAAACAGCGTGAAAGAAGATTAAGGATCTACTTCTTCCCCTAGAATTAAAGAAAGCATTCTACTTGGACCTTACAGTTCATCATTAATGATTGTAAATTATATGTTTAAATTATGAATAATGATGTTCAGCAACCTCCAGTTCCATGCAGCTGTAAAAGCCAAGCAATCAACATCCCATGAAATATAGTACGGTTCTCTTTGGTTGCTGTGTGCTAAAGTTGCAGCTCATGCATTACATCTATTATGCCCAGAGCCACTGGAATGATGCAGCTTTGGCGATTTTTGCATAATTACAGATTTGCATATTACATATTTGCTACATAATCCATCATCTGCTGCAAAGTCTGCTGATCTTTTTTTTAAATTGTTTATAGCTCAAATGATTCAAAAGTTTCTAAAAAGCAGAAACACATATTGCCATGCAATAGAAGGTCCTTTGCAAAGCTGGACTAGTCACCTTTGTGTTGCTGATTGCTATATTTGGGTGTTAAACTGGAATTAATGAGGTGCAACCACAGATTGTGCATCTCTATGGGGAAAAACAGGCACACCCATCACATTAGTTCAGAAAGGTGTTATCATCTAAATAAGTTTTGTCAAATCATGTTTTGTTTGTGAAAAATAAAATACCATTGTGCATTTTTGGGTAATTATTTTTGGAGACTTTTTGTTTGAGCTGTGTGGTAAGCCTCTGACACCGAACCACAGTCACCCCCTAACATTTGGTTTGAAACAAAAAAAAAATATTTACCTACTGTAAGAATGATTTGCTGTGGGATTTGGGTGCATTTATTGTTGCCGATGATGTGGATTACCAAGTTTAAAATTTTTTTGTCTGGAGGTCCCTACATCTAAAATACTCTGACGGGGGGTCTCAGCATCATAAAGTTTGAAGACCTCTGATCCAAGGGCAGCAATGGGGTATGCACTGCACTGCGGTCGTTTGACCTGGGCTGGAAGAGGGACCAACTCCTCTATGGTTAAATCACTGCAGTGCTTTTTAAATATAGAGGGACTGCTCCCTCTTCCAGCCCTGTTTAGAAGCCAATTACAGTGCTGATTAATTCCGCCAGTGGAATGGCAGAATTTATTAGTAATTCTGTGTTACGTGAATAATGTAGAAGTATTCCTCCAATTTTGCCAGCGGAATCAAAAATTCAGTCCACCGTTAGTTTTTTTACTTTTTGCTTCATCTCGCACAAGCTGTCATCTTTGAATTTAACTGGTGGGAAGCCATCATGATGGCAGAGGTAAACCATAGCGTAAAATCAGGCCTTTACTTCCTTAATTATCTCACATGCGTTTGACAGTGTGCCTTATGTTGAGTCATAGGTGGCGGGTGTTGGCCTGCAACAACGATGTACGGAGACAATACTTCCACTTCCACACAGACATCTGAGACCTGCTGCATTCTTTGATGACTGTGGGTAAAAATAAAGACTTCTGCCTGTCAACTGAACTGAGAGAAGGTTACAGGTTCTGCAGGGACCCCGTGCACAGGAAACAACTGTTCTTCAAAAGACAGATGACGGACTGCATCCTCTGCTGTTAATGATTCACGAACCCCATATTATCCAAAAAACAAAAAAAAGATTCTGTTGATGAATGATTAATTAGGGTAGAGCGGGGGAAATTATGGAGAGAGTGGGATGCCCAACATTCCCCCTGGCCTCCACACACATGTTCTGACTTACAGGATGAAGTCCGTTTTTTGGAATTTCATGAAAAGTATTCTGAAATGCAATTGAGGATAAATTACAGAGTGGTGAGTATTCTGCATTAGACAGAGGGACCAACTTACAGTCTTTTCCTTGAGGAGAGGATGACTAAAGCTATGGTGCTAACAGGCATCTCTAGGTTTTCATTTGAAAGAGTGTGTAGGGCCATGCTCATCCTTTGCCAACTGGGGAAATACCTAGATGAAACATTGCCATACGGTTAACCTAATGAGACTGGGACACTAGCCTACAATAAGCTAAGAGGAACAGTCCCTCTCACAATAAACAGGCACATGTGCTGGTCTTTCTTGACTACACCATGGCAGGTAAGTATCAGTAGAGCTACTTAACAAAGATCAAAAAGAAATGCTACTCTTCAAGGAAAAAGAGAAAGATGTTGCAGATGTCTGAGGTCAGATGTCTTTACTGAGGTTGATGAGCCGTGGGACTTCTTGGAAACATTGACAACAAAATCTGGGATTTGGGGGTCTGTCCCACCCCCGTGGACCGCTACACAGCCAAGGAGGGGTAAATGGATCCATAGGCCATTGAACAGCAGACTGCAAGAGATGGAGCAGATGCTATCATGACATCCACAGCAATATGGAGAGAGGGGTACCTACTATTCCTAGAGACACTGACAATAAATCAAAAAAATCTGAGGATTACTCGGACCTCTTTTAAGAGATGTGTTATTTCCCAATAACCAAAGTCCCCAGTTCACGTGTGTCCGAGCGCAGAATTATCAGTTCTTAAAACTCTAGGCCCAGTACTTTCTGTGCCTTGAAATACTAGGTCTGTGAGACTTGCTACAGGACAGGAGGGAGCAAGCTAATATCCACCCTGAACAGGCACAAATGTGCCCTTCACTCCTGTCCTTCAATCAACACACCTCCATCCCCAACTGGGCAGAAATGTTCCCAATGTCCAAAGAAGGTGAAAAACGTCTGTGTTCTTTTAGAAAAAATGTGGAAAACTGCCTAGTAAGGTACCCAGTAAATCATGGTCCAAACAGTTATTTCCCATTTTTTAGGACAACCTCGGACTTGTGGAGATACTGGCTGGTAAAATACATTCAGGGCCTCTGTTACCACTGCAATGGGGTCCGAAAAACTCCTAATGAGGCCCTTGAAAGGCTTTGAATTGCAAGATGGCTCCGCTGTCACACCCAAGATGGCTGATCACGTTGTCTGTCATGATCCACTGGCCACGCTCTGTCCCTGGCATTTTGCTAGGTGCACTGGAATAGGGTACTGCTGAGTGTGATGTATGATCACTGAATGGATAATAAGTGGCCCAGGGATACATTTTGTTGGTATCAGTCGTATTAAGAGATGGGAGTATCAGGAGACAACACATATCTAGTTCCCCTTTCTAACATTTGCATACATGTTTGAATCTCTTCATATACTTCATTTTATCTTTTGACATTAGCTAGCTGTCATGGGTAGCTGAGAATTTACTTCTTTTTTTCCTCATATTTCTTTTATTGGTTTTGTCAGTCAAACAGCAATACAGAGGTAATAACAACCGTCATCCTCCCTTACCCCCCATAGATCCAAATATCTTCATAAACGTGTTTCGTTGACAGCCAGGGCATGGCACTCCAGCACCATAGATAAAACTTTATGTGGTACACATGGCGGCGCTGAGACCCAGTAATCACCTCCCCCAACCCTTCTAGCACATTTACTTTTCATTCATCTCCAGAATCCATTCCCTGCTCCACAACAGGTTCCTCAATTTCTTGTTGTAATTGGACCTAAACCATGTCCCACTCCATTCTACCTCCCTGGTCATTCCCGCTGTATACCAATCTGTGTCTTATCAGACATTCCGCTCGCACCCATCATGCTAGCTCCCACAGCCATTGTTTCTTGGTAGGTGGTCGGTTAGTCAGCCATCCCAATGCTATACATCTCTGCGCCACAGCTAGTCCCACCTCTTCCACCTTCTCTGCATACTTAGTATGTTTGGATCAGGTCACTAGACCCAAGAGGCACAGCCACATTGTGGGGAACAGCGGTAGTTCGGTCAAGACCCCTAAAACCTGAATCACTTTGCCCCAGAAAGCACCCACAGTCGGGCATGTCCACCACAAATGAAAATAGGTCTCTGGGGTCCATTGGCATCTGGGGTATTGTTCAGGCTTGGCTGTGTCCAGTCTGTGCAACCATTGTGGTGTGACATAATCCCTTGGTACACATTTATAATGTCTCAACTTAAAACTTGTGTTATGGGTCACCGTCACCCTTCTGCAATTACCCAGCACAGAAGCCCAATCACGCTCACTCAGCTCCTCACCCATATGCCCCTCCCATTGTGTTTTCAATGTCATGACGGGAGTGGCTCTGCATGGCACAAGAAGGGTATACAAGTGTGAAATAAGTTTATGCTCTCCCCCCAATTATAGCAATGTTTGATTTAATACATGCGTTTGAGGCTCCTGCGGAAACTTGCATTCCTTATGGCTACTACCAGCCCCGCATATGTGAGGAAGTAGCTAACCGTGACATCCCATTGAGCGCAAAAGCCCGCGTACCACAGCATACTACCATCTGCATATATGTCCCCCAAACAATGAAGGCTGCTTCCTTCCCCCCTTCGTCATAAGAACACTAGCATTGTAGGGCTTATTGCAGTGCACCATGGGACCAATTGCTCCATGTAAATGTGTTCCTCATTTTCCCACCATGTTGTGCGGTCCCAGATATCTAACAGTGTATGGAGCCATTCCGGTAGGGCCAATCTACACATGCGCATTGCCAGTGGCAGTCCCAAAAGCTTCCGAGGCCAGGCCAGGTGAGTAAGCATTTCTGCGGGAAGATCAATTTACCCTTTGGAACCATGCTATCGTGTGTTGGAGGTCAGCTGTCCAATAATAAACCCTGAACTTCGAGGTCTGCAGTTCCCCACTATCCCATGGGAGTCACAGAACCTTCAGGCTGATCCAAGCCCTCCCATATCCCCAATATAACAGCTCAAGTACCTCATACACTTAATGAAAGAAGGACTCTGGAATGCATATTGGCATATGCTGTAGCACGTATAGCACTCAGGGAGCATTATCATCTTGCTTATGGGTGGTCGTCCCATGAGGGACATCTGGAATCACAGCCATTCACACACACACTCTTTTCTAGGCTGTCAAGGACTACCCCCACATTGGAAGCATAGATCTCTGACATGGCTGAACTTGGGTAAATGCCTAGGTACTTAACAGGTGTTGTAATCACTTTTATATTAGCTAAATTCATCTCCGTGGCCACTGCTGCCTGTACTGGATAGAGAACTGACATATGAGGATTCAGCCATAACCCCAAGTGAGCCCTAACTTCTACCAGTGTATCATGTATCGTGCCCCATGTGTCTGTTGGATTTCTCAGTGTCAGCAACATGTCATCCACATAAAGCAAGATGACGTCTTGCTTGGCTCCCACCAGGATCCCGTCATCTTCATGGCAGAGACATATAAGCTGAACTAGCGGTTCAATGACCGTAGCGAATATTAGCGGGGAGAGGAAGCACCCAAGCTGAGTCCCCTTCTCAATCCGCTAGTCCGAGATTCTGTGACCAACTTTCACTTTAGTCCTGCTATCTGTATACAGTAACGTCACCTACCTCAAATAGTTCACTCCCAGGTCGTACCTACGTAATGCCTGTTTCATAAACGTCCAGTTAGCAGTATTGTAGGTGTCGTGGGCATCCAAACTGGCCAATGAACAGAGCTTCACCCCTTTTATTGCCTTCTCCATGATAAAAAAGGTCTTCCAAATTGTTGGTTAGCAGTGATAGTAAGACCACCTACATCCCGATTGATCAGTGTGTTTCACCTCCTCAGCCCCTTTAGATAGTTGTTGCACAAGTATTTTCCCCAGGATTTTTGCATTCACATTGTTAGTTGGTAGGGGGCGGTAAGATTCACATTCTGCGGGGTCTCTTCCTAGCTGAGAATGTACTATCTGACAGCGGTTCTAGTTCAGGTCAGGTGCGTACAGACTACTGTTAGCTGAACTAAGGGCCTGATTCATAGTACAGTGGATGGGCTATACTCTGTCAGGATGACGTGGCAAAATACCCTATATGGAGTACCCGCCCACAATATTTATAGATTTCTGCCATCCCAGCAGACATCTGTTAGATTGGCAGGAACTGCTGTCAAAGCAGTTCCTACCAATGCATAAAAAGTCTGATGTGCGGCTCCATCAACATTACAGAGCTTTACGGCAAATTCGATTTTATTTTCAAAAAATAAAATCCCAAAGTTGGTTTTCTTTTTGAGAATAAAAAACAATGATCTCTCATGGTGTGGGGATCATTTACAAGTTTTCTCCGTTCCTTACCACCAGGTTTTACCTAGATGTGGCAGACAGTGAAAACTGACCATTTTACCGCCCACTCTAAATCAGGCTGGTTGTCAAATGGCCAAAGCTTCAAGGGTCTGTACTCCCTCGGGCCACTGGAGGTGTCTGTCAGCAGCAGAGACAAAATAGTTTTCACTGCTAACATACTGAAGGTCTGCTCGACTAAATTAGGTGGGCAGACATCAAGTATGACAGCATACTCCATTGTCTTTGCAATAGAGTAACCTTACCCCACATACTCTAAATCAGGCCCTATGTTAGGATGTTTGCGCAACAGCCACTGCTCTTTGCTCTTTGGGGTGGGGAGAGGTTCAAGGATTGCTATATAATGTGCAAGAATAGTTCAGCAAGCCAAAATGTTAGATGGGTGGCATGTAGTACTCTCAGAAATGTAAGAATATTTGGTTGGATCATCTATATACATGCCTTTTTTCCTAATAGTTGAGGGATAGAATCGAATGCGACACCACTCCGCCCCCCACTGTATTATCTTCAAATGTAAATGAACTAAATGATAAGAAGAAATGTATGTTTGTCACACAGGCATAACATTAGAATGGTCATCCTCCAGTACCAATTTGGTACTGTGCAAAGAGTGTCAGTTTATAGGCTCAACAGGTCCACTCTTATGGCTAATGTAGGATAGAGAGGGGAGTCCTTACATGCAGGGGGCACCCACTGTGACTGCCAGATAGTTAGATTTGAATGGGTGTGATGCCATGGCTCCCGGCAAGTAAGATTAAACAGGACCAGGTCATGATAATATGCATTTATGCCCCACACAAACTCCAGGCTGATAATAAGAAACTATTGCCTTGATTACGGAGGACATTGCATTTTAATAATGTCATAAGTATTGAGTGGCGTATATAAGTACAAAGAGATGAGGGCTTATGGGGCTAGCTACTTTTGTTAATAGCCATGGAAGTAAGGAACATTCATTCCGTTATAACACATAACTGATACTCGAGAATTGTTCTTTCTTGGTGAGGTGGCTGTCTGTAGCAGGGAGGTTGTCAAAATAACAAAGAAACACATTTAAAATTGCGTGCAGAAGAGTTTATTCATACCAAAGGGACCCACGCACATAGCTGCCTCTCCGTCCTGTCGTAACGGTCAACTCGGGACCGAGCTGCTCGCACTCCAGAACGAAGAGAAGCAACCAATGAAACAAGGGTTCCATCGGAATCATGCGCGTGAAACATACAAAAGAAATAACATGGCACAATACAATATTTGAAAGAAGATTAAAAGTAAATTACATATTACACTGTCCTATCACTTAGCCCTAACAATGAGGATAGGAGGCCAGAACAGTGCGAGAGGTGAAATGTGGTCACTGTTTGCTTTGGAACCGAGAAATCAGGATGTGGCGAACCTGTTAGCTGAAATCACAACTTGTTATTTTTTTTTTAGAGAATGAAGTCTCTGTGGATTTGCATGTAGTACTTTGGGAAGCATGCAAAACACCCTTAAAGGCCAAGCTATACCAATTATCACATATAACCAACATTAAAAAAGAGTGTGCCTTAACTCATGCTAAGTGAGACTTTACCTATGGACTGATCTTCCTCTGAGTGCTGCATCTTTGAATAGTTAAGATGTGCATATAATGAAATGGTGACAGATGCCAGTAAATCATTCTATATGTATGGAACCGACGGTTTATAGTATGGAAATGAGACTGGAAAGATGCTTTTGAGGTTGAGCGGGCGAGGGGAAATCAGCAGATGGATAGGGGTAATCACGAGGGCGCAGCAGGCGCGTCAATTATAGACGAAATGGAGAAGTCAGCCCTGTTTTGTAGCTACCACTTCCATCTATCTGCATTCCGGAAAGTGAACGCAGACGCAGAGATAGATGTTTCCCCCAAGGAATTGAAATTTTTCAGAAGCCTAAAGAGTGACGCAATATCAATGAAAATGGAATCTTCGCAAGAAAAGGTCACTGTAGCGATTGGTCAAATGCAATCAGAAAAGGTCCAAATGCGATGCCACCAGAACTGAGTAGGAAGATGAAAAGTATACCAAGCTTTGAACTTTTGATGTTGGGGGAGTCTCTTTCAAAACATATGAAACATGCTACCATAACACTCATACAAAAAAAGGGAGACCTGTGAGAGCATCAGTCAAATTGACTTGTTTTACTACACCATGGAGAAAGAAATATTTTCGCCAAGGTTTGTACAAATTGATTGCTGTAGTTGCAGTGGATATGATCCACCCATAACAATCAAGCTTTTTGACCAGTGCTTCATTCGCAAAAGAATAAAGGGTAAGCTCGAAGTTTTGCTTAGAAGCTATTGGATGTTGGTGTGCCAAATACCAAGGCTGTGTAGACATGATCCACTTCATGACTCTCCCTTCCCTTTTTTCTCACTCTTGAAGGTTTCTGCATTTTGTGACAGGTTTTCCATCCTTCCTACTTCTTTTGCTTTTGTGTTTTCTTCCTCTCTTGCTCGGGGGTCAAAGTCAAATGAGAAAAATAAGAGCCGGCTCAAAAAATGAGCCCTGGTGGGCCTCATCAGCTCAAATGTAGCACTATTTTTCAATCAGTCAATCAATCAATCAGTCAACTTGTACAGCACTGTTAATCATCTGTGAGGGTATATAGGTGCTTGCAGGGAACGATAGGCTTAGTCGAAGAGCCAGGCTTTGAGTGCTTTTCTGATTTCCGATAAAGATCGGATGATACAGAGCTGCAGAGAGAGGTTGTTCCAAGTCTTCCGTGAGAGGGAGGAGAACGAGTGCCCTCTGTTGGTGATTCTGTAGATGTGGGGGCTCTGGGCAAACAATAGGGAGATGAAACAGAGTTGTCTGGCCTGTTGGTGAAAAATCAGGTGGTGGTTGATGTAGGCTGGTCCAAGGTTGTGAAGGACTTTGTAAGCGTGGGTCAGTAGCTTGAATCAGCATCTGTTCTTTACAGGGAGCCAATGGAGGTCCTTGAGGTGGTGGGAGAGATGGGTCCATCAGGGGAGGTCGAAGTTGAGTCTGGCTGCAGTGTTCTGGATGGCCTGTAGTCTGTTGAGGAGGTGTGTGTGTGTAGATAGCGTAGTTGAGGGAGTTGCCATAGTAGAGTCTGCTTGTGGTGATGGCTTGTGTGACGGTGTATCTGATGTTGGTAGGGAGCCACTTAAAGACCTTCCGTAGCATGCGCAGAGTGAAGAAGCAGACATAGGAGACTTCGTTAACCTGGGATTTCATGGTCAGCTTGCTGTCGAGGATGAGGCGGAGGCTCCTTGTGTGATCAGACAGGAAGGATGCAGGCCCTAGTTCTGCGGGCTACCAGGAATCAACTTGCCAGGAATCGTTCCAGAGCGTAGAGTTTTTGTCTAAAGATCAGGACTTCTGTTTTGTCAGTGTTTAGTTTTAGGCAGTTCTCTCTCATCTAGTCGGCGACGCTCGTCATGCAGCTGTGGAATCTGGCTCTGGTGGTAGTGGGGTCCCTGGAGAGTGAGAGGATAAGTTGACTGTTGTCTGCATATGAGATGATGTTTAGCGCACGGGAACTGATGATGTTGGCCAAGGGTGTCATGTAGGTGTTGAAGAGGGTGGGGCTCAGGGATGATCCCTGAGGGGCGCCACAGATTATGTCCTTGGGTTTGGAGGTGAATGGAGGTAGGAGGACTTTATGGGTTCTTCCTGTGGGGAAGGAGGCGATCCATCTGAGGGTGTTCCCTTGGATACGGATGTTGTATAGCCTGATCATCAGCAAGTGGTGGGATACCGTGTTGAAGGCTGCTGTGAGGTCAAAGAGGATCAGGGCCGCCATTTCTCCTTGATCAAGGATGGCTCAGATGTCATGTGTAGCACAATGATTTAAGCCTCGGTGCTGTGGTTGTTGCAAAATCTGGATTGAGTGGGGTCGAGTAGGTGGTGTAGCTCGAGGCGGGTGATAAGTTGTTTTGTGATAGCCTTTTCCAATACACATTTGACCATGCCACATTTGTAAAGTTTTATTATTGGTGCATTAATTTATGCTGTTGAAGACTTGCCTTGGGGTTTGCTCTTTGGATGCTGAGAAGAGGCTTGATTTCAATAAACTGGAAGTATTTGCTTGGTGTAAACTAAGCACTTGGCTTTGGGTCTGTATTTGTATCATGTGGCTCTCTGCTCTATAGGCCTTTACTAGGCAATCATATATTACCAATTTAATGGGGAATGTGGGATGTGATGGGGCAAATGAAACGGCAGTTGGAGGAGATCATTATTGTGGCAGGGAATGATACCTGTTATTCTCTTAAATAATTTGTTTACCATACAATGCGTTATGGCTTTGTTTCATCAACGGCGCCCTCTGCATTCTCTGGTGGAATACTATCGTCATGTGGCAGATATATGCACATTGACTTGTACATTAGTATGTGTAGGGCATTGCTCATTGAGAAAAATCTTTTGACTCTCATAAATAGGTTAAGAAACAATGTCACTCCCTCTTTCCATTCCAAGTAGAGAAGCCTTGTGTTAATTATTCCCATCCCTAGATGTGTATATGCCATGCAAAACATTCCATATTGCATTCCTGAAAAATGTTTTAATGGTATGGATTTAGTACTATGTGCACTGCTCTGAGGTGATCGGGCTTCCAGGATATTCTTGACTAAATACTGTGAGAGTAACCACCATAGACTTTCATATATTAGTGGAAAAGGCAACATGACCACTGTGACACTCCAGTTTCCGCTCCTAAACATCATGGTCACTGGCGCAGACACCCACTCTCCCGTCTGCGATGTGCTAGCAGGTGTCATCAAGTGTAGGATGGGGGTATTATCTAAGGAGTTATTATTGGATTTCTCTATTGGTGGCATTGATTTATCAGCATTGTCTCCCATTCAGGAAGCATCAGTGCAACCAGACGGGCTTCCTTTGGGTAGATTTACATATACGCATATATGGTGATGTACAATACAACTGCCTGTCGGTGACAAATCCAGTGTTACAGTCATGCTGACATGCTGCAAAACATTTTGTAGGATGGAAAAGTGAAATAACCAAAGAACATCTATTGTGGTGTGATGAAATGCTAAAAGCATTGTCACATCTTAAAAGTTCAAGACACAGGACCTAATAAATATTTCCACGTTGGGTGACGTGATGAAAGGGGAGAGACTAAAAATATTCAGCAAATTGGAGTCAGCATTTGACCTGGCACTCAAGGAACATTTTAACTATCTCTGTGTCCAACAACCTGCTCTTACTGACCAAAAAATGATTTGCCTGAAGTATAGGAGCGTCAATGGAGGCTATGGTTCTCATGAAGGATTGGCTGAAATCCCTGCCCACGTTCAAAATACCCACAATGTATAATATGTGAAAAGGGCAGGGTAATCTAAAGGAGAAAACAATCATGGACTTGTATGTTCTAATAGAAGATAAAGAGTGGTAGGAGACAAGAGTTTACCACCGGAAGTTGATTTACTGGCCAGTCTGAAATGAATTAAAGTAAAGATCTTGCAAATATGTTCTGCTGGCCGGATGTGGGTCACTGATAGTTCTATTTATAATGTTACATTTTTATGACTAGATTTAGTCATTAAGCTCTATTTTTAACTTTCTTGGAATAAAGTATTTTCCGAATTGACCAGAGGTTCAGGTGGACATGAACTCTAGATTGGGCCGCTTGATAGTTGGGACAGGAAGCTGTACCAAGATAAAAGAAAATAATGTGTTATATGCGATTCCTGCCGAAACGGAGAGATTGTGAAGAAGGGGAAAAACTCCATCATTGACTAGTGCATGGGAGTAGAAAAGGGTGTATGAAAGGGTGGTGGCTAACTGAAACAAGCATTTGCAATGCACTAGGGTCTCGTATTGGTCGGAGTTACAACTGTTCACAGTTGTAAACTCCCAACCGGATTTTCCCTGCATTAAAAGAAAAAAACAGCGCGATCGCGCTGTACAGTTCCCACAAAGTGCAATTATTATCCTAACCGGCAAAAGTGCAATTAAGGAAGCGCTCGACTTCTGCCCAGCGAGATCGCGCTCTGAAAACAGAGAAAAAGTAGTCCACAACCCCAGCGAGCCTCGCATGTTTTCCGTAGTTGGTCGCTGTGCTCGAGGAGGGCTAACCACGGAAAAGGCATGACGTATGCGTACCTTCCACTAATCAAAAGAAGCGGATTCTAACAGGCAAGCCACCTTGCCAATGAAAGACACTGACGTGATGTTGACGGGGCTCCGAGCCCTTTTCTAATACCTAAAGCGTCTCACTAGTCGCGCAAGCGACGCAGGCTTGACCCTAAAAAGGGAACAAATATGGGCCTCATGAAGGGATGCAGGGTTTTGCAGGGACATACAAGACTGGAAGCACTTCATACAGTAGAGTCTTCAATCCTTGTAATTGATTCTTGACAAACAGCAGTGCATACTATGTATGGCAGCTCCATTCCCTGTCCTGGCATAACTGTAACTGTAGGATTGAACTGTACTTTAAACATAACATTTTACTACTATTGCATTCTACTGACATCGCACAATGTCACTATTTCAAGACAATCTACAGCTAACATATTTACAGTTAAAATATTCCGCATATTTTTTTTTCAGTCATAACATTGATATAAGAAAACCAAGCCCGGGAAAAATTTCAATTATACCAGCGTAAATTCTCATAATTTGGGGAATTTCATGTTAGATTTGTTATGCTCAAATCCTGGAATTACATTACATCACTTAACAGAGTGGGAACAAAGTGAATGAGTAGAATACGAGTAGCTGTCATCTGCCTTACTTATGTTTTTGGGGCTGTTTTTTTTGGTGTGAAATGGATGCGAGGACCCATTTCACACTTCAGTATAATACAGTAGACAGTATATTGCTAAATGCCACATTTACATTTCATGTCATTTTGTGTGATTAATCTGAAATTAAAATAAAACAAGACCTAAACATACAAACAAAAATGAATTAACAACAGAGCAAAATCAAAAATGTCCAATCAGTCGTTAAAGGTTCTTAAAAATTCTTATAGACCTTCTAAACAAGGTATCCTGTTTTTCTACCTTACCACATTCATAAGATTCAGACATCTCAGACACTGCTTTACTAGTTCACTTTGTTGAAACTATTGATCCCGATTAACTCGTCCACTCAAATTGCCGCTTGAATTGTCTCTCTCCCCAACCTGCAATTCTAATTTCTTGAAG
Source organism: Pleurodeles waltl (assembly GCF_031143425.1). NCBI lineage: Eukaryota > Metazoa > Chordata > Amphibia > Caudata > Salamandridae > Pleurodeles > Pleurodeles waltl. The sequence continues at coordinate 191,355,671 of NC_090440.1, read as the reverse complement.
TATTATTTATTGTTGGTTTTCATCTTGAGCGGTAATCACAGATACTTTTATTTTCAATATTTTTCAATGAGGATGGATGAATTTTACACTACAACTTCCTCATTTGTTGTCACTTAACTAATACTAACTCCAATTTGATATCTTCCTTCTTGCGTATTTTTTTTTCTTATCTGCATAATATTTCAGCTTCTCTGAAGCCTCTTTATCTTGATTTATAGTTGGATTATGTCCCTTATGGGCATTTGCAGGGATCGGTGGCAAATAAATCTTTCGAGACTTCGCATACATTAGTTGTGAAGGGCATTTGTTGATCCGTGAGGAATATTTCTATAGTTTCACAACACCTGGAACAGGGCTTGATTCACAGTTATTCGAGCTACCTTTGCTATTTGTATAGTGTTTGAACGTAGGTTATTGGTAGCGGTAAGCATGCACCTACCACTCGCAATAAGTCCACTGACTCATCATAGGTTCAGTAAAAGTCATAACACAAATCAAAGGGTCTGGAATCTCCTTGATGGTCGTTGGAAGGTTGGGACCACAATTCCCTCAATGCACCAGGCCAAATCCTTAAAAGTCCACTGGATGCACGTCAGGCTGGGGACTCTTGCTTGAGATGATGCAGGTGAAGCTATGTTAACCTGTAGCTGCAGGAAGTCCACTCCTTAGTCCTGCATGAAGCAAGGCACAGACTGTAGTGCTGTAGTATCATATTGTGCAGCAGGCACACTTCACTCAGAAGTGCAGGCCAAAGGGGCAGATCCAGATTCCAGCGGGACAGTCCTTCTTTCTCTTGTAGTTTCAGGTAGCAGAACTGCAAGGCTATGCACCTCTCACATATTTATTCACAACTCCTGCACATAAGAAAGGGGGGCACACCTGACCAATAGAATGCAGGGTGACACTCAGGTGCATGACCACTTCCTTCAAAGTGTGGCATATTCCTGTTCCAGAAAGGACAATTCTTCCAATATCCATGATGGCTGAAATTTCAGCAGAGCAGTCAGAGCTAACTAAACCAACTCCCAGTGTGGCTCATTTCCATAACTCTCCTCCTCCTGATATCTGAAAATTCCGTCCTTAAGCCTGGTATCTGGCTGAGGGGCACAGCATGGGCATGTGGAGGTTAAATGGATTGGCATACCCTGCCTGTCCTGCTCTCATTTGAGGCTGGATGGTTTATTACCCCTCCTCCTGCTCTGGCATTCCTGTGCAGCTGCAGAGCTACTTCAGTAGATAGCCTCTCCCCTGGTCAGACACTTATCACCTAATCACAGCAGCCTTGCTAATACTGATAGCACTGCCCAATCGGGGGTCCTACATAGGGCTGGATTTTGTTTTACAGAAAGAAAACACTCATAACTCCTTTTTTGTACAAGTTATAATAAAGTCACCAATGTCAAACTGCTGGATTTATCAAAACAATTCTTTTAAGTCCTGGAATTACATTTTTTACGCCTTTCCTAACAATATTTACAATCAAATACAATACTGTATTGTTAGCCTGTGGAGCACATTATCTTCAACAGGGGGAAAATTAAATCAGTAGTTTTCCCTCGCCGAGGTGTATAAAACATCTTTTATAAGGACCCTGCTTATAATTACATGAGCCCCCCACCCCTGGGACACCTAGGGGAGACCCTGGGGGTACCTAGTATGTAAAACAAATATAGATTATCACTTTTAAAATGCCCACAGCACCAAAGTCGAATTGGGACACCATTTCCATTTAAATGCAATCTGCATAGTCAGGCTGCATTTACAAATGACAGAAAACCTCCTGCAGTGCCCACATGCAAAGGGCAGCAAACCTGTTGTACCTACAACTTCCATGCCCTATTATTTACAAGGGTCTTATAGGTAGTTGGCACCCCCTTGCCTTGAGCAGGGCAAAAGGATGACCTTGCAACATATAGCTTTCTTAATAGTGACGCTACATCATTTATGTCACTTACTGGATTTTGTAGTGTGAATTTTAAAATTGGCAAAAGAAAAAAGTTTAAAAAGGAATTAAGAACTTACAACAGCCACATCACTGTTCTTTGGTTCTATTAAAATAACTAGTGAAAACGGATGTTAATTTTTTTTTTACAAAAAATAATAATAATAACTTTGAAATAACCTCAAATGCTATAAAGAAATCAATTTTAACCCATAGGAATATTTGGGTTTAAAATAGCATTTGTGCACGGATCACAGGTTTGTTTGTTATCCAACTTAGCCACTGGAGGGCACCAGGACACCGTGTCTATTCACCCACCAAAGACTTGGCTTTCTCAGGCCATCACACAGGCTGACGGGGCTTTGGAGTGTGTGCAGTCCCTCTTAGTTTCATACTACCTTCCACAGTGGATATGCGTCAAATGCTCTCTTGTTGCATTTTCTTGGCTTACTTTCTCCAGAAACGCTTCCAAATACATCTGTTCTGTAATACAAAAGGGGCATATTTAAGACCCCGTAGCGCCACCGAAGCGTCACTTTTCATGTCGCTCCGGTGGCACTAAGCACTGCTCCATATTTACAAAGAAGTGTAACACCAACATTTTTTGTTGTTACACCTCCTAGTAAATATGGGCCCTCCAACACAGTTTTCTGCGCCACAGGGGTGTGCAATGAGTGTTGCGGTGGGTGTTCTACTGCAACACTCACTGCTTTTGACGCTGCCTCAGATTTACGAGTTGTTGTAAACCTGAGGCAGCGGCAAAAGCTAACACCACATTTGGGGTGGCGTTAGCATGACAAAACGAGGAGGAATGCTTTTATTTCTCCTTATTTTTTGCCTTTTCTATGTGTGCTACAGAATGCAACACACATAGAAGAAGCAAAATGCCATGGACGATTGTTTACGTGCAGGAAGGGACACCCTCCTGCACATAAACAATGTATCCCCTCAATGCAGACACCCTTGCAGTATGGTGCAAGGATGCCTGTGTTGGAGCTAGGCAGCTTAATTCAGTACCAGTGCAGGGCGAAACGCAGGAGTGCACCCTATTCCTCTAAATTCGGCGCACCTCTGCGTTTCTAAAGTGGCGCAGTGCAGAGCTATTTTTGGCGCAAAGTGTTCTATGTATTTTTCATCCCCATAACAAACACGCAACAACGCTTGAGCACACAAGTTGAGTCGCTGAGATGCCTGCAGGAGCCTACCGGTTTTCGCCAACTCTCTCCACTCAAGCGGTACTAGAAGGCCCACTATTTTGGCACCTCCCGACAACTTTGAATCACCTCACAGGTCAGTGTCGTCTGCAAGGCATAAGTCTGTATCACCCCACTGCCCTTTGTGACATCCAGGGGTCGCATTCCTGCCCCAGCAGACATCAGCAGTTGTAAGTCTTATGGACGGTGAATGTTTTGGAGAGCCTGGTCTAGAAACAGGCCTGACGAGTTCTGCAAACCTCTATGCAGAAGGTATTCACCTCGAGGCCTTTTCTGGTCCTCCGCGTGGAAACTTGAACTTCTTTCAGTTGTGGAGGTTATAGTCTTTCAGAGCCAGCCTGACTCTTCAGTATACTTTCTTCACCTCCCATCAGTAAATCATAAAGCCCTTCACTTGAAAAACGTTCATTTATCCAGCAATGTCTCTTTACAAAAACAAATATCAGGAACAAAGGTGCTCCAAAGATTGCAGCTCGCTATTCCTCTGTCCTCTCCTACTGAAGGGCCTCAAGTCTAATGTATTTGCAAGTTCTAAACCAGCAAAGCTGCGGGCGGAGCTGGAGCCAGTCTAGGGCAGATGAAGTCAGTCCTCTTCTGTCTATTGCAACCGTTTCCTAATGTTCAATTAGGTTATGCATGAGGTCCATAGGAAGCCTGTATTGTTTACACCGGTTTATAAATCTGGTAGCTCACTGCTATTACGGAGCAACAGCTGAGAAGAAAACTCGTTACTCACTGTTTCTACCTGAAAAAGGCCTTCCAGACCAAGCTGACTATGGGCCTGATTACGACTCCGGCGGAGGGGATTACTCCGTCCCAAATGTGACGGATATCCCGCCCGCCGAATTACGAGTCCATTATATCCTATGGAACTCGTAATTCGGCGGGTGGGATATCCGTCACATTTGGGACGGAGTAATCCCCTCCGTCGAAGTCGTTATCAGGCCCTAAGCTCTGAAAGCCTGTCAGTGCAGAACTGCTTTAACTGAAAGCAGAAAGCACAGCTACTGATGGGAGAAGGTTCGCAGGGAAAGTGGTAGGGGTCAGTTAAGGGAGGCAGATAAGGTGTGCTTAGGTCTCGTCTGAAGCAGCGTGCATGCACTGTTTCTCTGAGATCTGAATCTTAGCCCTTAAAAAGGGCTTAGTGCCCACCCATTACTTACCATTGGTTAGCGTCCTTGTCATTCTTTTGACTTCAATGGTCAGTGGCAGCAGGTCTGTTTTCATTTTGCTGGCTGGTCTCGCTCGAAACAGCTTTGGGTTTCACTTATTTAGATTCGACATGCATGCGCACACACAGCGACAGCAGGATTTTTTGACACACACGCAGAGACAGCAGCTTTGATTCAGCACCTATTACAATGCCACTTTACTACACTCTATGCTACTCCACTCCCCCGCACTCTACAACACTTCACTCTAAAAAAATCTACTCTACTACACTGATACACACTACTCTTTGACACTCTATGCCACTCCATGCTACTTCCCTCCACAACACCCACCTCCAATCTATGACACTGTACTCTGACATTCCTCTGACACTCTACTCCATTCTTTGCCACTCCCCGTTACTTTACTCCACTCTTTGCCACTCTATTCTATGACACTCTCCGATACCCTAATCCATGCCACGGTACAACAGTCTACACCACTCTACTCCATGCTATTTTACTCCACTCTATGTCACTCCACAACTTTCTACTCCACAGGACTTTACTCTACTCTATGGCACAGTACACCATTCTACAACACTACACCACACCACTCTACTCCATGACACTTTACTCCACTCTATGCTACTTCACTTTACGCCGCTAAATGCCACTCTACTGCACTGTACGACACTCCACTCTAAGGTACAGCACTCTATGCCACTCTACTGCACTGTACGACACTCCACTCTAAGGTACAGCACTCTATGCCACTCCACTCTACGCCATTCCATGCCACTCAGCTCTAAGCCACTCCATTCTACTCCACACAACTCTTTTACACTACACTTCATTCCACTCTATGCCACTTCACTCAACAACACTCGACTCTACGACAACCATGCTACTTTCCTCCACTCTACGCCACTCTATTCCACTCCATTCTACTTCTCTATGACACTCCACTGTACAAAACTCTACCCCACTCCATGACACTACTCCACGACTTTCGAATCTATGCCACTCTACTTTTAGGACACATTTCTCCTCTCTACACCACTACACTCTACAACACTCTACTCTGTGACACTCTAGAACACTACACTCTATGACATTCCACTTTATGCTACTCTATACACTCCATGCTACTTTAATCCACTCCATACCACTCTACTCTGATACTCCACTCCTCCTCAACTCTACGCCACTCCAAGGCACTCTATTCCACTCTTTGCCCCTCTACGATACACCAGTCTACTCCACTGTATGCCACTCCACTATGAGACTCTGTGACATCTATTCCACTTTACACCACTCCACAGCACTCTTCGACTCTCCACTCTATGACTTGCCAATCCACTCCATGACATGTACAACTCTATACTCAATGCCACTCTACTTCACTTTACACCACTCCACTCTATGACATTCTACTACACTCCACTGTATTCCACTCCAGTCTATGCCACTCTACACCACTGCACTCCACCCTGTTCTACTCTACTACACTCTATACCACTCCACTCTACGCCGCTCCACTCTCTGGCACACCACTAATGTTTAGCCATGTTGAACAGCAGCCATGCTGGTGTACAACATGGCTAAAATGCATAGGCAATACCTATTGGCTTTGACAATGCCTGTTTTCACATTTGGATCAGGAAGGAGAGACCATGTCATGTATGGCTTCCCCATTACTCCTCGGCGTCCATGTAACTCTTGAAAGCAGAGGCAGATGATTTTGGGAGCCATACATAACATAAAGCTATAGATGGGATAACATTATAGAAGCGGTTCTGAGTGACATCGTAGACAACTTGAGCTTCACTTTTGTCTATTTGATATCACTTACAACCCGAGGTGAAAAACATCCCAGTAATTCACTGTTAGCCATCTAATGATGATTAAGACAAATTTATAGTGTGTAAAGAAGCTCCTGGGAGCTTCCTGGCGCTAGTCTAGCAGCAACTAAAAAAATACAGAGTGAAAAGACAGGGTTTAAGTTTTTTTTTTTTAAACGCATGTTCTGAACTTTCCTGCCTCAGAGGGAGAGCATTCCATACAGAGGTGCCAAGAAAGAAAAAAGAGCTTGCACCAGTCCTTGTCCTCCTCACTCTTGGCACCCTAGCTAAGGACACATTTGAGGACCGGAGATTCCTGGCAAGGCAGTTAAAATGGACACTGGAGGCCAGGTAACTTGGACCAGTCAACAACAATGGTTTGAACAGAATTCTCTTCCTTACTGGAAGCCAGTGCAAGGAAGAAAGATGCACAGACATCCTTGTTCTCCACGGAAAATTCAATAAGAGTTGTGCTGAAACATTTTGCACCATTTGAAATCTGTGAGTGGTGGAATTCGGAAATCCAAGAATAATGCATTTGAGTAGTCCAGGCGAGAGCTTATCAGAGCCTGGATAACCGTTTTCCTGGTCAGAAAAGACATAAAAAAACAAGAACTTTTCACCACCCGCAGAATCGGAAAAAACATTCCCGTTATATAGAGTTACAGTTTATTTTCAGTGTAGCCAAATATTAAGGCATGAGAACTGACATGGCACATCTGAGTACGGCTCCCTCTGGTCACAGTTCTCGGTTGTTTAGTATTCCCTATCACCCACTCCCACATTCTGATTTAGGCTGGACTTTCCCTTTTTTCTTATACCTTAAATGCTATACCTGCATAGTGGACTGAGACATGCTTTCAGACTGCTTACCTTATCTTACTTTATGAATGAATCTCTTATAATTCACTAGTCAACTTGACAGGGAGCCTCTAAACTTCCTATGGCCTCATTTTGGGCATGCTAAGGTCTTACCCTTCTCCGTGATCCTGTGGTCTGTCGTAATTGACCCCCAACTGATGAAAAAGTCAGAGACCCTGCCCCCCCCACCCCCCCATAGAAGATGGTGGTGTGAGGAGAGGGAATCCAATCAGCAAGGTTATGAGGCAGCAGATCCAGAAAAGAATGGAAAGGACTGACTGTCGCTGATGATGATGTCCCTTAGATCCACCCTGTTGCAAAATAAGTGGGACTTTGGCTGAGCTCAGAGGGTTGTCTCTGGCTGGATTGCCGAGTTCTAGATTACCCCTTCTTTTTCTGCATTGCTGATGGAACTGCTTTGCATATGATGCCAGGACCAGGTCGAGAGACATGGGCTATAGCCCCGTTATTCTTGAAGCACTCCAGGAGTGCCCTTTTCTCCACAAAGATGCTTGCCATCAAAGATCATGACTGAGTCGCCTTGGCATCCTCAAAAAACTAGCAGAATGGCTCCTAGCCTGTCAGCATTAAGTGATGACCGTGCCCATGGGCCAGACCATAGTACCTATAGAACCCACGCTGCACTTAAGAATCTGTTTTTACACATCCGAGTCAGCACTGACCAAATTGCAAAACAGCTTCTTCTTGTGTTCCAGTATGCTTACAACTGCTAGTTTTGCAAAGTCCCACAAGGCATGAACATATCAACCTCATAGGCATGTGGCATTTGCCATACAGAGTTTGGGGCTGCCTGAAGCAAAAACCTTCTGTCACATAGTGTTTAGTCCTTTTGATTACGTAGGGGCCACAAGAAAGGTAGTGGAGTTCATTTCAAAGGATAAAGCTTCAACCAACTGGCTCTCTGGCAGCGGGAGTGAGGACAAGAACTCCAGATTACCCAGAGCAGGTCAATAGCATCTGGCTGTTTGCCTGTAGATGTCTGGGCCCTAAAATAGCTTTTTCCAGACAGCGTTGTTGAAAAAACGAAGCAAGACGTTGTGCCTCATGGAAAAGAAGCAAAGACTCAACAGCCAGAGAGGCAAATAAAAAATTTCCATCGAAATGTTAGACTTTGGCTACTTAGAAGGTAAAGTCAAGTCCAACGTTTTCACCAAATTACACATCACCCTCGTGTAAGGCGAAATCTCCTCTGTTGGGGACCCAGGGAGTAAGGTCTGTCATTAATAGAGAGGTGTCCTGACCACAGGCATTTTGTATAAGATAAACAGCAGAATTGGAGTAAAGCAGAGGAAGTAGGTTGTGGCCTTAAAATCATCATGCTCCAGGAAGCCAAAATCTCTTTCAGGCATGGTTATGGTTTTGGAGTCAGATCCAATAGCTCCTCCATCTGGACACATTTTTGGGCCCTATGCAGGAGCTGTTTGTCAAGGCAACTTCTGGCCACCCAGATTATCTTTGCCGAATTCCAGGACCAGCAATGACTGACCTTGATGCTGTGAGTGGTTCCAGGGCCCATGTCGTGAATGGTGCTGGGCAGACAGGGGATTGCACTGCAGTCTGTGTTTTTTTTTAGATGATGAAGCTGGAGTCTTTGGAGGCACGGAAAGAGGAAGGGTGTCGGAGCTTTGGGAATCAGTTCTGAGGTACAGCCCGGTGTCAGGGAACGACTAACTGTGATTGGTCATGGGGCCATTTTCTCAAGAAAGAAAAGGACTTCTACTTCCTATGGTGTTTTTGTATTTTTTGCAGGAAGACCTTTTGTGAGTTTATGATCGCACAGGAGACTTACCTTTAGCAGAAGAGGCTTCTCTACGTGGACCTAGGCCAAAAATACCTCAGACTATGGCTCCATGACAGTCTTTCAGGGCATTAGGGAATCTGAGGCTGCAAATTTATTGCCAGATCCATGACACAGCTTCTAGACATCATGTGGGTCTGATAAACATTCACTTTGGGCACTTACAACAGGGCTTGCACCTTGAAAACTTTGTGGGAGACGTTTGTTCTAGTATCTATCGAAAGATGAGCGATCTATGTTTGTGAAGAACCAAGAGATAGAACTCTAGACCGCGTCAATGAGATGCAGAAAATCAGGTCAGTACACAGGTTGATGGCTATTATACCCCAGTGCCCTTGTGTACGATGAGCGAGGTCGTGACTGGAGTTGTGTGGTGACACCTTGCATGGCTTGTGATCTACTGTTTCGGAAAAGCTTGTCTGGGCCAGTCTGGCGCTTGTGCCGAGAAAGGCTTTGCTGATGAACAGTACACTAAAAATGTGGAACACCACTGGGTGACATACTTAGGCCCTCATTTCGAGTTTGGCGGATGGGAAAGCCCGTCCGCCAAACTCCTGCTAGGGTGCCCACCGCCTACACGTCCCCCTCCCAGCCGGAGTCATTATGAGATTCCCACTAGGTCGACGGGCGGAAACCTGAGTTTCGGCCAACGGCCCAGTGGGAAACAGGCTACATGTCACCACTGTGTAATCGAGCCGGTTGCAATGCTGTAGGCAGCATGGTGCACCAGAACTCTAACAATGATTGCGAGAGTGCTGGGCGGGGGGGCGCCTGCACTGGCCATGCTATTTAGAAGAAATTGTGTAAGGTTTTGATTAAGTGTCAGTAATATGAATAAAATTAGGATGAGGAGAAATTGAAGGTTGAAGGACAAATCTCAGTACTTAAGATGCCCTAGGAATTGTTTTTCTTCTTTTGAAAGATGAAGACTCTATAAGTATCCAATAAAATTGATATCTTCACTCTTTGTTGGTCTGATAAATTGGCCTCTTCTTGTAGTAGTGCAGATGGTTTGGTGTGAAGATCTTAAACAGATCCATGTTCCAAATAAAGGGACTTAGCCAAATGTCAGATCTGCCTTCTTTGGGAAATTGTATTTAAGCTCGATAAAAATACGTGGATTTGCATGCTTGCGTGGGTTGATACAGAGGCAACAGCCCACAATTGGAAAAGGTTAGCCAGTGAGAATACATGATCCAGTTGGCAGGTTTATAACTCAGAGAATTCACTCAATAATTACTTGAAAACACATTAGATGGGAGGAAGAACCCACTAAACAGGCAGTGGAGTGTTCCAAGGATGTATCACCTGTACCAGTACAAAGTAGTGTTGCCATATAGATAGCACCGCCTTTGCTGAAACCTTCTTATTCAGGTGTGAAACCATGTGTCCTGCAATGTAATCAAGGATTACCTGTGATACTGGTTATTAGACATCGTTGGGGTCAGTTGTTCAAAGATATAGGCCAACTCACATTCCAAAATGCATAAGAACTCTATGTAGAGAAGTCTTTCAGACACAAAGCCTTGCCTATGCAGGTCACCCTCTGAAAGTTAACTCTGCACAATGTTTAACGCCTATCATAAATATCGTACAACAAGTACATGTTTTCAAGTACAAAATGGAAAAAATGTCCCTTCCAAGAAAGGGAGGCAGCAAAGGGATCATGCGCACCTAAAAATAATTGTGAGGTCCACTAAGAAGCTATTTCCAGAGACTGGATGGAAACAGCTGGAAGTATGTGGGTAGGGCAAGGACTGTGCAAAGGGGCATGAACAGATGCTTACACGGTCATCATACTAAAACTCCATAACATGATAGCATTGTTTTATAAAAAACCTTTTAAGATCCTGACTGTATATTTCCATAACCAGTTGCCAAGAGCAAGAACAGGAAAACAATGTAACAACACGGTCTTTTTGATATTGCAGTTTGAGAGGCTTTATTTACTTAATACCATACACAAAATTGTTTGAGTAGCAGAATGGCAAACAGTCATTGGCCCATATCCTGCTATCAGACCCTATATATCGCTGGGCTGATTGCCCACTACCAAACCTGTAGTAACTCCTTGAGTTACAGGGGAACGTTGTTCATCAGTTTCAATATGTGGCACACAGACATCACGTTGTCCATGTCCATATACATGTACAACACCCAAATATACCTTAAAGTATTATCGGCTAATGACATCCTTAAACGTAAGACTTGATTCTGAAAACTCAAACCAATGAAGACTAAACTTGTACTCATAATCGGTGGACCCACTGAACCTTCTTCTAGAGGTAGCCCAAAAGATGGCTTCTCCCCTCACCTCAGAACCTCCAGTTGCTCTCTGGGATTTTTCATTGACCCCTTTGTCCTTCCATGCACCAGATCAAGAAACAGCGTGGACCTAGCGTGCACTTTTTTGCATAAAACTAACCCTTCCTTCGCTTCTAAAAAAATTCTCGTCCACCGTCTTGGTCCTCATCTTTTCACACAAAAACTGAAGTAACATACGACTCATTGTTCTTACAGAGCCATCACTGACACCAATCAAAGCGGTTATTCATATGGTAGTGATAACGCATCACTTTATGTCAATTTTATACACATTAGGACTCGTTTTAGGCCGATGAATCTTTTGACCCAGTGGTGAGACACCGTAGAACGAGATAACTGATCAATATGTCAAGCAATATGTCAATGATGTTATCAACATATATCACCACAATTTACTTTACTTTAGATAAAGACATTTATCAAACTGTTGACGCAACCATGACTTTTCAGCCATGAATAACCACACCTTTATTGTAGTTTTTGGGAATTTTATTCCCTATTGATTACCATCTAATAATAGAAGTGTCAATCTCAAAACCAAGAAGCATATGAGCAAAGTCATAACACAACAGCTATGATAAGACTTCAATAATGCGAAGATCACAAACATAAGGGCGCCAACATAAGATTTGCATAGGTCAGAGTGCATAGAATATCATATACATCTCAGTTCAGCATAGCACAATGTCAGTCAAGTCTATTTGCGTCAGTCAAAGTGATCACCTAGCCTAACCACTAATTAGCATCAGCATGTTGGGCTTTATGCAAAATAACTTTGAACACAAATTTGGAAAACATCTGACTAAGGTCTCTATTCAAAATACAGCAGTTGGTACCTAGAAAGGAAAAGCAAACAGACAAATTACAATAGCATTGTCATAATTACCTTCCTCGGTATAAGTCAGCATACAGGATCAGTCTTCGTCTTCAGGACATCAGTTAGATCGCCAACAGTTTATTTCATCTAAGGGACAGGGGACACGTCCCTCAAAAGGAGGAAAAGTGTAAAGGGGCAGTCTATGGATGAATATGGTTTTGTCTAAGTCTCAAATCACCAAACAGAGTGACAGAGTTTCTGGATGAAATCACTATCATTCCTTACCTAATAGTACTGACTGTTCTGTGTCATGAGTTTTTATCCCTTTTCCAAAATACATTCCCCCAAAATTCTATTGGCTAATCGCTATACCCCACTATCTTTAGCCTATCAAATTATACATTAAGTAATCCAAATTGTCACCCCACGATAATTTATAACGTTTTGATTGGTCTTCATAATTGACGTGTTTGTAGGTGGCACATCCGGGGTTACTTCATCCTTTGGCACGTTCTTCAGGTCAAAAGTTCTTTTCCATGGTAAAACGTCCTTGAATGTTTCTACATTTGTTGCAAAACGTATAAAACGTATACTAAGGCAGCTAGCATGCGGATGGGAATAGGGCATAACTTGCAACATAAAACAAAGGAAAAGAACACATACTGGGTCATGGCCTTTTACGAATCAGTAAACTGGAAAACAGAAAAATGTGCTTTAATATGAGAGCTACACGGCTAAAACTTAAACTCACGCTAATTTAAGGCCTATGGGTTCTAATGCAATCTTCGTAGGTGTTAACATATTCAATTAATTATAATGCAAGCAATTATTTCTTACAGTCGACATTAGTTTATGTGCACAATAGTAACTTCACACTTATAATCATGTTAAGAATACATTTAAGCAAATAATATTTTATGATCGTTTTTGTATGCAGCATTGTTAGGTATAAGCATTTCACATCTAATATATGTAATATTTAAACTACGCTCTCTCAGTCCCTCCTCTGATGACGCTCGTCATCACACAAATCTGTCTTTTGACTTTTCATTTTTTTTTCACCTTGCGCATGATACGCATTTCAACATCTTGCCCTTTATGTGAGCTTTCCCAAATTTCATTAAACATTTTCTCTCTTTCCCTTTCTTCATTTCTCCTTGTTTTTTTGGTCCAATTTCTCTTTATTTTGTCATTGATTTTGCATGCCCCCCACAATCCTAATAAACAGACCAGGACAATTAATAGACCCATCAATATTTTTGCAAGTACCCCATTCCAAATGTTGGTAAACCAGCTCCCCACTCTGGCAATTCCCTTTCCAAATTTCTCCCAAACACCGAGTTCTTTCAAATCCTTCAAATCTGTACTATCTCTAGTAAGGTTAGTAAGCATACTTCTAATCTTCTTACTGTTATCTGGTATAAATGAACAAAAATGACGCTCATTGAGCATCTTGCAGACCCCTCCACTCTTAGCTAAAAGAATGTCTAAAGCAAGCCGATTTTGAAGAGTCTTTCCTCTTTCTGCAGCGAGTTCAGTATCCATCAGGAGTATAGCCCTTGTAATATTTGTCAGCATGTTATCCACTATAGTAGACAACTTTTGAATCTTCATAGAATTCAAGATAACCCCTACTGATGGGATTATAGCTCCAAATATATCACCAATGACAGCCGCCACTGATTCTCGTTTCTGTCTGGGATGTTGTAATTCAGACGTCTTAGGTATTTGCTTCAGGTCATCAATTTGGTAAATCTTTGGGAATACTATCCCCAAATAACATGTCCCATACCATCCCTTAGGGAGACGGTAATAAGCATTTAGCCCACAGATGTAATAGATTCCAGGAATCGCTGGATCTTGTCCATTTAGCATAAAGGTCCATTTACTCTGAAACAAATACACATGCCTGCATTCACTCGTTCCCACAAACAAATTATCCTGTTCAGATTTCGGCCTATATATACAAAGCCTACCTACATGTAATGCATCTATAGCTAATTTGCCTTGTGTTTTGATTGCAGTGTAAGCATAATCATTTGCGTATGTGCGTTTCTCTAATCCTTTTTCTAATCTTTCTTTTAATGCTTTGCGTCTATCATCTGTGTGATCTAAGAAGTTTTTCTCTACAGGCGATAATAAGCAAGTCAAATTATTGCGGTGTGCATAGGCAGTTCCAAATGTAAGCGTCGGCTCAAAGAATCCCCTAACTATTTTGATATCATGTTCCTTAGCTAACTTGTTCAAAAATTCAATCACAGGCACAAAAGAAAACACGACATCCAAATTTGAATAAAAATATAGCACATGCTCTTGATTATAGAATCTTGTTAATAGTAAGCTGCAACTAATCCCATAGGTTAAAGGGAGGCTATGATAAGTAACTACTTCCTGCACAGATGAAGGAATTTTAGTACATACATAACAATCTTTCGCATCCATAGTTTCCACATACTCGTTTAGTAAGCGATATAAGACATTAGTAGAAAGTTCCCCTTTTGCATTAGTTCCCTCATGTATGTGTCTTGCGTCTTGTTCAAATCCCTCCAATGGTGTTAGTGTGGTAGTTTCAGGTTTTGAAGTAGCGTTAATAGTTTCTTTCTCTATCCAGGGCATACCTACAATCACTCCCACAATTATTACTGCACACACAACACCTATTATAAGCCCTAACCAACCACACACCTTACTTCCCTTGCTACTATTTCTATTGTAAGCCATGTTTATATAGAATCAGAATAGCAGATCAACAATCAACTTGAGGGAAAAAACTCTTTTTTTTTTCTGCGTATATTACAGCGTCTTCACTCACTCCAGGACCTCTTTTATCAAATCAGGTTAGCAGCATGTCGTGATCAGGTTTAAAGTCAATCCAGTTTTTAGTGTCACTTCCGGTAGTTTAGAATGTCTCTTTTTAGTTTCAAAATTTTCCAGAATTTTAACCAAGCTTCGCGTCTTCACTCATTCAGGTACCATAGTATTGGCCTGGTACTTCTCGATCAAAGCAGAATGCTAGAAATTCTTGTTGCCATTCAGAAGTTGTAGCATATGCCCATTCAGGACCCGTATATCTTCTGTTTGCGATTCTTTTTCTCTTTAACCTTCGCTCACCCTGTTGTTCTCCTTCACTCAGATCATCCACTCTAGATGTATTGTTCTCTTCAGTTATTGTGTCATTTGATACATCTCTTATCTTGAAGAGTGGCTTATCTGGCCAATTGTCGCCTCTATGTTTCTTTTCTCGATGTATCCTTTCAGGACGTTGGACAGTACCCTCCTCTTGTGAAATGGTGTTTTCTCTTGATGGACCTGCAACTGGTTCAGGAGGTTCTGGTTCGTTCTGATTCCTCTCTACAATTTCTCCTTCTTCTTCTTCTTCTGGTTCTGTGCCGGATTCGAACTCTAACCCGTATCCGTCTGCTTCTGGGAGAACCTCTCCTTGACTTAGTTCTCCTGACGCTTCTTCTGAGATAGGCACTCCGTCACCTCTCTCGAACTCATTAACTGTTTGAGGGACAAGGCTGTTCTCAGAGGGCTCTCCGATAGTCTCAGTTCCTTCTTGGCTGTTCTCTGGCTCTGAGACTTCTCTTTCTAGAGTTGTTGTCCCGGAAACTTCAAGTTCCTCATCAACAGGTCACGTTACCCTTTTTGTATGACTGGCATGTATCCAGTTGGGAACCCCAGCACACTTTTCGGCAATAGTAGTCGTCAATATTACTTGATAGGGCCCTTTCCAACGTGGTTCTAGACACAATTTTCTCACGTGCTTCTTGACAACCACCCAGTCACCGTCTTGAAGAGAGTGGCCTGGTTCTCCGATCGGTGGCAACGTTTTAGCTTCCACCTGGTGAGAGAAAGAGCGAATCACATCAGCCAAACCTTTGCAGTAATCCAACACTATATCATCTGTAATATTCACTAGTGCATTTGCAGGTACTGCTGGTAATCTCATAGCTCTGCCCATGAGGATTTCATGGGGGGATAGTCACGTTTTCTTGTCTAGGGTATTTCTCATTGACATCAGCACTAGAGGCAAGGCATCTGGCCACTTCATATTAGTTGCTGCACACACTTTTGCCATTCTCGATTTCAAAGTACCGTTCATTTGCTCTACTAATCCTGATGCTTCGGGGCGATAGCTACAATGCAGTTTTTGTTCAATGTTGAGTCCAGCACACAGGAGTTTAATCACCTCATTGTCAAAGTGTCTACCCCTATCTGATTCTATAGAAATCGGAAACCCGAATCTTTGTATCAGTTCCCTGAGTAGTAGTTTGGCTACTGTAAGGCTGTCATTTCTACGTGTGGGATATGCCTCAATCCAATGACTGAAAACACACACAATCACCAACACATACTTCAGTCCTCCACAAACTGGCATTTCAATTAAATCCATTTGCATTTTGTTAAATGGACCTCCAGCTCTTCCAATATGGCTCAAAGTTACCACAGTTCCCTTTCCTGCATTCATCTGTTGACAGATAATGCATCTGTGACAAGTAATTTCTGCGGCATGTCTGAATTTTGGGTTAAACCAATCAATTTTAAATGACCTGATCATGGCGTCCCTTCCCAGGTGTGCCTGCCCATGGTAGAGTCTGGTAAACTAGGATAGAGGGCTGTTTGGCAAGACTAATTTTCCTTCCTCTGAAACCCAGAAATCATCAGCTCTCTGCACACATTGCATTCTTTGCCAAGAGCGTTTTTCTTCCTTACTTGCACGGCTTTGTAATGTTTTTAGTTCATCCAGTGTGTCAACTACCCGCAATGCTAGATTTAAACATGTGTCACTCTCAGTTTGTGGTAACAATTCCCATTGCTCCTTGAACGATATACAGTTCAATGCACAGAATCTTGCAACTTGATCTGCATAACCGTTTCCCATGGACACAAAGTCTTGTGATCTAATGTGAGCACTGCATTTCACCACGGCAATTTCAAGAGGTAACTGAATCGCATGCAACAAATCCTTTATTTGTTCCCCATTTTTCACAGGAGAACCAGATGAGGTCATAAAACCCCTCTGTGACCAAAGTTGGCCAAAATCATGTACAATTCCGAATCCATATCTGCTGTCAGTATAAATGGTGACTTTCAAATTTACAGCTGCGTGGCATGCCTTAGTAAGGGCGATTAGTTCTGCCACTTGTGCGGAAAACACTCTTTCAAGCCAGGAGGCTTCAACGATGCCAGTTATAGTACATACCGCATAACCAGCTCTCAGTGTTCCGGCAGAGTCTCTAAGACAGGACCCATCAACAAACATAATGCAGTCATTCTCTTTCGATTGAGTGTCCTGAATATCTGGACGAGGTTTGGTGCACAATTCAGTCACCTCAAGACAATCATGTTCAAATTCTTCCCCATCTTTGATTTCAGTATTTTCATTTGGAAGTAAAGTTGCCGGGTTTAGTACAGTGCATCTCCTAAGCGTGACATTCGGTGACCCCAGTATGACCATCTCATACCTAGTAAGACGTGCATTTGTCATGTGCTGAGTCTTAGTTCGAGTTAACAGAATTTCAACTGAATGTGGAACCATTACTGTTAGAGGGTATCCCATGACTATGCCTTCGCATTGTAAAAGGCTCTGACCAACTGCTGCAACTGCACGCAAACAATCCGGTAAGGCTGCTGCGACAGGGTCCAAGGTAGCTGAAAAATATGCTACAGGGCGATTTCCATCTCCGTGGACCTGTGTTAAGACAGACAAAGAACAAGCATCACGTTCATGACAAAACAACAGAAATGGTTTCTCGTAGTCTGGCATTCCCAATGCTGGTGCCCTGCACATGCATTCTTTCAATTCCATGAATGATTCGAGCTCTTCTTTTGACAAGGTTGTAGTATATGGCTCATCCTTGATTTCCTTTCCTGTCAGTTTTATTAATGGCTTTGAAATGATTGAGAAGTTGGGTATCCACTGGCGATAGTAGCCCACCATTCCCAAGAACATCCTGACATCTCTTTTTGTTGTTGGAGGGTTCATTTGCAAGACAGCTGTTATTCTTTCTTTTGATATTCTCCTGGAACCCTTCTCAATCAAATGTCCCAAATATTTCACCTCCTTCTGACAGTATTGTAGTTTTCTGGGTGACACCTTATGTCCATTCTTTCCCAGATGATTCAGTAATGCAATGGTATCATACTTGCAACTGTCCCTTGTCTTGGACGCGATTAGCAAATCATCAATGTACTGCACAAGAGTTGAATTAAAAGGCAGCACCAGTGGCTCCAAATCCTTCTTCAATATCTGATTGAAGATGGATGGTGACTCTGAAAACCCTTGAGGAATTCTGCACCAACTGTATACCTTATCCAAGAATTTGAAACTAAACAAAAATTGACTGTCCTCATGAAGAGGTATTGAAAAGAAGGCTTGTGATAGGTCTACTACAGTAAACCATTCAGCATCACAGGGGACCTGAAACATGATTACTGCTGGGTTGGGCACCACAGGGCAACACTTTATCACAATTTCATTTATTTTTCTCAGATCCTGCACAATTCGAACTTTTCCACAAGGCTTCTTTAACCCCATTATGGGAGAGTTACATGGACTGCTCAAAACTTCTTTCAGAACTCCCTGTCTGAGAAAGTCTGCAATTATTTGTGACACTTCGATAAGAACATCTTGGGTCATGAGGTATTGTGGCACTTGTGGGAACTCTGCATTTGGTTTTATCTGAACTTTAACTGGTTCTACTCCTTTTATCAATCCTACTTCTTTTCCAGTTAAGTCCCACACCTTTTCTGTTACTGTCCCTTGCAATTCGACAGGTAAGTCGATCAAGGTATGCATTGGGAATAGAGTAATCAGAGGATAGTCCTCATTTGTTCCTGCTTCTTCCTCAAAAAGTTGACTTTCATCTCCTTCATCGTCACTATTTGTCTGCACCTCAATTCCATCATTGGAACAGGTGATTGAGCATTTTGTCTTACACAGTAAGTCTCTTCCCAGTAGGGATACCGGACTTGAGTCACATACTACAAACCTATGTAGTCCCTGGAAGTTGCCAATCTCAACCTGTACTGGATCTGTAATCGGGTTAGTCAGATACTGATTTGCTACTCCAACCACTCGTATGGTACGCCCTGACAGTGGTAATCTCGGAACTTCCGCACTTCTGACTGTAGAGCGTGTGGCTCCTGTGTCAACCAGAAATGAAACCTTATACCCCATCACCTTTCCCTCGACATATGGGCTTCTCTGATCTACCTCTAAGGATGCTGCAAGCCTGCACTCTTCACTGTCTGAGCTGTCATCTGACCAATCTTCATTCATGCCATTTTCACCTCGTAATGGGAACTGTTGTACAGTATTGTTTTGATTTGTTATCTGGCCTGTGACCTGCTGAGGAAGCATCACCTGTTGCTGTGCCATCGGAGCCATTGGTAATTGCATTTGCTGTCTAGGCACCATAGGAATCTGCTGCTGCACTGGTTGCATTTGTATTGGCTGAAAACGCAGCATTTGCATCTGTTGCATGGGCTGTACCCCTTGCATTTGTACCAAGTTGTTCTGAAAATTTGGGTTCTGATGTCTTATTTTTGGGCCTCGTGAATTTTGTAATGCACCAACATTAGTGCTCTGCTGAACTGCACCATCCGGCACCATATTCGGGCACTCCCGTTTTCAGTGCCCCACGCCCCGCACGCGTGACATGGGGACATCTTTTTCGGCCCTTGAACATCATTTTGAATAACAACAGTAGTCATATCTGAACCACGGTTCACAAACCCTCGACCTCGACCCCTCGGTTGGGTCTGAAACACACCATTCATTTGCGGTTGCTGCTGTATCATCTGTTGAACTCCATTTCCCTGTATTCCTGCCTGTGCAGACCTTATCTGCATCACCATCACCTTTTCCTTCAACTTTTTCTGCTTTAACTCAATCTCATCACTACAGTACTTTGCATACTGCAACACCTCATCAATCGGTTTAGCTTGCCAACAAATCAAATGATTGTTAATCATTTGGCTAACTTCTGGTCTCAGTCCTTCGACGAATCTGAACACAAGGTGGTTCATGTCCTTTGGTTCAATAGTCTCAGTACCACTGTAGTGCTTAAACGCTTTTAACAATCTCTCGTAATAAGCATGTATTGACTCTTTAACCTCTTGAGAGGTCCGGTTGATTTTCTGCCAATCAGTCACTTTCGGCGAAACCTTTTGTTTAAAAAACTCAATTACTTTATGATAATACTTCATCACCTCTTCAGATGGTGCTCCAGTCATCTTATCCCTTGCTGGTTCTTTTGTCGGCCAATCAACGCCTCTCTTGCACTCGAGCCACAAATCAGGCGGAACAATGATCTCAAACAAGGTGTTCAAGTCTTCCCAAAGACACTTTGCAAGTTTCACAAATCTATCTGTTTGTTGATACCACTCGATCGGCTTCTCCCTCAATCTGGGATAATCATTAGTAAAAGATAGAATATCTCCTCTAGTCCAAGGCACATGAACTAAAGCACCACCGGCTGTTTCTCTCATAGGTAATATTTTTACTGATTCCAAATCAGGTGAGGTCTTGGCTTGATTAGACCCTGGGCTGTCACCTTTTCCCTTATCTCTTTTCTTTGCCCATCTGCCTTCCCATTTTTCCAGTGCACCCCAAATTTGTGCGCTTTGCAACAGTTCTCTGAAATGTGCCTTCATTCCTGCGGACCTCATATGCTCAAAGTCTTTTGAATCAAAATCTAATCTGTAACTCCTTTTCAAATGCTTAGTGTTTCCGATATCGATATTGTATTTGTCTGCTAAGTTTGCTAATCTCTGATGTACTTTGCCTACCTCCTTGGTAATCTTGGGGCATAAGTATCTCAATTCTGCCTTTGTGTAGGACTCCAATCTATTTACTCCCATTGTCCCTTCTACCAACTCGGCAGCTTCTGCCCCTAATCGTACAAAGTCAGGTATTCATCTTGTTTTTCTTTCTCTGGTTCACCTGTAACCACTGCGGTTTTCTGTGAAGTATAAGTCTTTTCTAACCATTCATTTAACTGTTGAACTGTAAAACCTTGCAGTGAAATGTTCCCTGCATGCATCATTGGGGAATGTGAGGTATTTGTGCTCATGGTTTGTGGAGTTAGAACTCCCAATCCTGCTTGACGCATTGCTTCGAGAGGTGCTCCTACTGGACTAAGGTCCATTAAGGGCCTTGGCTGTTCAATTACTTGTTCCCCGGGGGCCATTATCTGAGGAGTTCCTATGGACCCTCCTCTTATTGCCTCCTGAGTCATCACTCCCTGATCACACACACCCGTTTTACCCTGTGCATATAATGGCACTGGTGGACCGACAGTAATGGGTAACAATATAGCGGCAGGTGTCTGACCTGGACCCAGACTTCTTGGAGCAGCAACTCCATAGGTCTGTTCCAATGTACTCGGAACCGGCACTAATGGTGGACCTGCTACAGGGTTGTACCCTGGTATCAGCTGTGGTTGTGGTTGAGATATTAATTTCGAAGTTGATTCAATCTGTATTAGCTTTGGCTTTGTGTATATCGGGTCTGGCGGCACTATCAAATTCGAAGTTGTCTCAAGCACTGGGACATCAGGATAGATTCTCTGTATCTGCGGCGGAGGCTGCAACTGTATCGGTATGTCTGGTGCAGTGGGTACACTGACACCATTCTGTATCGAAGCTGTATCGCTAGTCTGTGCTGTATCAGTAACTCCCTTTTCCTGCGTCTGGTTCCCAGGATCCAAGCTAGTACTTGGAGCATTGTCGCTCACCGCATATGGTGGCGGGCGGTCGTGTAATAATCTGTCCATAAATTCCTCATCATCTGAATCATCTTCCTCTTCCCAAGATCTCTTATTCTCTTTAAATTTCCCTGAATCTTTGTCGGTTTTACAGGAGGCTTTCTTTCCCTGCGTCTCTTCTCCCTGTGTTATTGCTGGGAATAATTTCAACCCGTCTACAATTCCCCTTCTCCACATTTTGTTCTCATTATCCCACCTAGCCTCTGCATAGGATTTCTCTGCCCTTCTCAAGTCTTCTCTTGTCTATGTTTAAGAGCCATCAAGTCCCAAATTGCCAAAGCCTCATACTGAGCTGGTCTCGGAGGTGGTTTCTGTGTACTTAACATCCACCTCAAATTTTCCAGTACTTTTGGATTAAATGTCCCATGTTCTGGGAACGCTAGACATCCCTCCTTCTCTGTTAATTTGCGCCATTGTTTCATCCATAAACAAGGTGCGACACCCTTCTCTTCCATGACTATATAAGCTGGAGTACCCTCGGGTGGTGTAGGCTCCCCATCGGTTGCAACAATATATACGTCTCCTTTCAGAGCGCTCTTAAATGCTTTAACAAAATTCATTTTTGTGATTCTCTTATTTTGTATTTAATCAGAAGTGACTTAGTTCCCAGGACACTCTTCACCGGCCTTATTCCATCTATTGCCTCTCACGGACGGCAGCCAATCCGTGCGCGACCCCTCTCGACAACTGACCTATCTCAGCGCGGCACCACTGACGTCACACTCACACACACACACACACTGCAGCTGACAAAGTCTCGCGGCTCATCCGCTCCTCACTGAACCCATACAATCTCACATAAACTAATGCGATTATTGCGAGCACTTTAAATGACAACACAAATCTGCCGGTTTACTACAGGAAGGGTAACATATTCGCTTCAGAACATTACAGAGATTTCACTTGAAGCCTCGGCCGCTACTCTCTCCTTATCAGTTCCCGCATACGCAAGCAGAATTCGACCCGCAAATTCTACTCTCGACTTGTCAATGGCTTATTCTAGTGCACTTTAGAACTTACGAAATCTCCATCGAAGATTTTCATACACACACTATGACTCAAACTTGACTTGTCAACCACGCCCGATTGACCTTTTAAACCGCACAGATTACAACATAAACCATATTTGTCTTCATACTCCGGAGTCTTAGACCTCAACAGGTCCGTAAACAATGACCAACCACGTGGATAATTTTGAGCATCAAGCGATACATTCACATGAAGTACGCCGACTACCCTACTCTCATACTGTGGAGTACGCCTATTCCTACTAAACAACACTTAGTTTGGCATAAATACACACAAATTTTCACAATCACCTGCAAAATGCGTAAGCTTAGGCAAGCGCAAAGACCCTAACCACATACACTAGGGCGCCAAGAACATTCCCCAACTCACTTAGGCAGGCTCCGAGATCCCGGGAAAGTCATGGTGAACTTAGAAACCCATCATACCTCCAGTTTGCATTATCACAGAAAAACAAATTAAACAATGAATCTCCATCCTAGGGCCCCCAAGGGCCAAACCGTCGCTCTGCTACCAAACTGATAACGCGTCCCTTTATGTCAATTTTATACACATTAGGACTCGTTTTAGGCCGATGAATCTTTTGACCCAGTGGTGAGACACCGTAGAACGAGATAACTGATCAATATGTCAAGCAATATGTCAATGATGTTATCAACATATATCACCACAATTTACTTTACTTTAGATAAAGACATTTATCAAACTGTTGACGCAACCATGACTTTTCAGCCATGAATAACCACACCTTTATTGTAGTTTTTGGGAATTTTATTCCCTATTGATTACCATCTAATAATAGAAGTGTCAATCTCAAAACCAAGAAGCATATGAGCAAAGTCATAACACAACAGCTATGATAAGACTTCAATAATGCGAAGATCACAAACATAAGGGCGCCAACATAAGATTTGCATAGGTCAGAGTGCATAGAATATCATATACATCTCAGTTCAGCATAGCACAATGTCAGTCAAGTCTATTTGCGTCAGTCAAAGTGATCACCTAGCCTAACCACTAATTAGCATCAGCATGTTGGGCTTTATGCAAAATAATTTTGAACACAAATTTGGAAAACATCTGACTAAGGTCTCTATTCAAAATACAGCAGTTGGTACCTAGAAAGGAAAAGCAAACAGACAAATTACAATAGCATTGTCATAATTACCCTCCTCGGTATAAGTCAGCATACAGGATCAGTCTTCGTCTTCAGGACATCAGTTAGATCGCCAACAGTTTATTTCATCTAAGGGACAGGGGACACTTCCCTCAAAAGGAGGAAAAGTGTAAAGGGGCAGTCTATGGATGAATATGGTTTTGTCTAAGTCTCAAATCACCAAACAGAGTGACAGAGTTTCTGGATGAAATCAATATCATTCCTTACCTAATAGTACTGACTGTTCTGTGTCATGAGTTTTTATCCCTTTTCCAAAATACATTCCCCCAAAATTCTATTGGCTAATCACTATACCCCACTATCTTTAGCCTATCAAATTATACATTAAGTAATCCAAATTGTCACCCCACGATAATTTATAACGTTTTGATTGGTCTTCATAATTGACGTGTTTGTAGGTGGCACATCCGGGGTTACTTCATCCTTTGGCACGTTCTTCAGGTCAAAAGTTCTTTTCCATGGTAAAACGTCCTTGAATGTTTCTACATTTGTTGCAAAACGTATAAAACGTATACTAAGGCAGCTAGCATGCGGATGGGAATAGGGCATAACTTGCAACATAAAACAAAGGAAAAGAACACATACTGGGTCATGGCCTTTTACGAATCAGTACACTGGAAAACAGAAAAATGTGCTTTAATATGAGAGCTACACGGCTAAAACTTAAACTCAAGCTAATTTAAGGCCTATGGGTTCTAATGCAATCTTCGTAGGTGTTAACATATTCAATTAATTATAATGCAAGCAATTATTTCTTACAGTCGACATTAGTTTATGTGCACAATAGTAACTTCACACTTATAATCATGTTAAGAATACATTTAAGCAAATAATATTTTATGATCGTTTTTGTATGCAGCATTGTTAGGTATAAGCATTTCACATCTAATATATGTAATATTTAAACTACGCTCTCTCAGTCCCTCCTCTGATGACGCTCGTCATCACACAAATCTGTCTTTTGACTTTTCATTTTTTTTTCACCTTGCGCATGATACGCATTTCAACATCTTGCCCTTTATGTGAGCTTTCCCAAATTTCATTAAACATTTTCTCTCTTTCACTTTCTTCATTTCTCCTTGTTTTTTTGGTCCAATTTCTCTTTATTTTGTCATTGATTTTGCATGCCCCCCACAATCCTAATAAACAGACCAGGACAATTAATAGACCCATCAATATTTTTGCAAGTACCCCATTCCAAATGTTGGTAAACCAGCTCCCCACTCTGGCAATTCCCTTTCCAAATTTCTCCCAAACACCGAGTTCTTTCAAATCCTTCAAATCTGTACTATCTCTAGTAAGGTTAGTAAGCATACTTCTAATCTTCTTACTGTTATCTGGTATAAATGAACAAAAATGACGCTCATTGAGCATCTTGCAGACCCCTCCACTCTTAGCTAAAAGAATGTCTAAAGCAAGCCGATTTTGAATAGTCTTTCCTCTTTCTGCAGCGAGTTCAGTATCCATCAGGAGTATAGCCCTTGTAATATTTGTCAGCATGTTATCCACTATAGTAGACAACTTTTGAATCTTCATAGAATTCAAGATAACCCCTACTGATGGGATTATAGCTCCAAATATATCACCAATGACAGCCGCCACTGATTCTCGTTTCTGTCTGGGATGTTGTAATTCAGACGTCTTAGGTATTTGCTTCAGGTCATCAATTTGGTAAATCTTTGGGAATACTATCCCCAAATAACATGTCCCATACCATCCCTTAGGGAGACGGTAATAAGCATTTAGCCCACAGATGTAATAGATTACAGGAATCGCTGGATCTTGTCCATTTAGCATAAAGGTCCATTTACTCTGAAACAAATACACATGCCTGCATTCACTCGTTCCCACAAACAAATTATCCTGTTCAGATTTCGGCCTATATATACAAAGCCTACCTACATGTAATGCATCTATAGCTAATTTGCCTTGTGTTTTGATTGCAGTGTAAGCATAATCATTTGCGTATGTGCGTTTCTATAATCCTTTTTCTAATCTTTCTTTTAATGCTTTGCGTCTATCATCTGTGTGATCTAAGACGTTTTTCTCTACAGGCGATAATAAGCAAGTCAAATTATTGCGGTGTGCATAGGCAGTTCCAAATGTAAGCGTCGGCTCAAAGAATCCCCTAACTATTTTGATATCATGTTCCTTAGCTAACTTGTTCAAAAATTCAATCACAGGCACAAAAGAAAACACGACATCCAAATTTGAATAAAAATATAGCACATGCTCTTGATTATAGAATCTTGTTAATAGTAAGCTGCAACTAATCCCATAGGTTAAAGGGAGGCTATGATAAGTAACTACTTCCTGCACAGATGAAGGAATTTTAGTACATACATAACAATCTTTCGCATCCATAGTTTCCACATACTCGTTTAGTAAGCGATATAAGACATTAGTAGAAAGTTCCCCTTTTGCATTAGTTCCCTCATGTATGTGTCTTGCGTCTTGTTCAAATCCCTCCAATGGTGTTAGTGTGGTAGTTTCAGGTTTTGAAGTAGCGTTAATAGTTTCTTTCTCTATCCAGGGCATACCTACAATCACTCCCACAATTATTACTGCACACACAACACCTATTATAAGCCCTAACCAACCACACACCTTACTTCCCTTGCTACTATTTCTATTGTAAGCCATGTTTATATAGAATCAGAATAGCAGATCAACAATCAACTTGAGGGAAAAAACTCTTTTTTTTTTCTGCGTATATTACAGCGTCTTCACTCACTCCAGGACCTCTTTTATCAAATCAGGTTAGCAGCATGTCGTGATCAGGTTTAAAGTCAATCCAGTTTTTAGTGTCACTTCCGGTAGTTTAGAATGTCTCTTTTTAGTTTCAAAATTTTCCAGAATTTTAACCAAGCTTCGCGTCTTCACTCATTCAGGTACCATAGTATTGGCCTGGTACTTCTCGATCAAAGCAGAATGCTAGAAATTCTTGTTGCCATTCAGAAGTTGTAGCATATGCCCATTCAGGACCCGTATATCTTCTGTTTGCGATTCTTTTTCTCTTTAACCTTCGCTCACCCTGTTGTTCTCCTTCACTCAGATCATCCACTCTAGATGTATTGTTCTCTTCAGTTATTGTGTCATTTGATACATCTCTTATCTTGAAGAGTGGCTTATCTGGCCAATTGTCGCCTCTATGTTTCTTTTCTCGATGTATCCTTTCAGGACGTTGGACAGTACCCTCCTCTTGTGAAATGGTGTTTTCTCTTGATGGACCTGCAACTGGTTCAGGAGGTTCTGGTTCGTTCTGATTCCTCTCTACAATTTCTCCTTCTTCTTCTTCTTCTGGTTCTGTGCCGGATTCGAACTCTAACCCGTATCCGTCTGCTTCTGGGAGAACCTCTCCTTGACTTAGTTCTCCTGTCGCTTCTTGTGAGATAGGCACTCCGTCACCTCTCTCGAACTCATTAACTGTTTGAGGGACAAGGCTGTTCTCAGAGGGCTCTCCGATAGTCTCAGTTCCTTCTTGGCTGTTCTCTGGCTCTGAGACTTCTCTTTCTAGAGTTGTTGTCCCGGAAACTTCAAGTACCTCATCAACAGGTCACGTTACCCTTTTTGTATGACTGGCATGTATCCAGTTGGGAACCCCAGCACACTTTTCGGCAGTAGTAGTCGTCAATATTACTTGATAGGGCCCTTTCCAACGTGGTTCTAGACACAATTTTCTCACGTGCTTCTTGACAACCACCCAGTCACCGGCTTGAAGAGAGTGGCCTGGTTCTCCGATCGGTGGCAACGTTTTAGCTTCCACCTGGTGAGAGAAAGAGCGAATCACATCAGCCAAACCTTTGCAGTAATCCAACACCATATCATCTGTAATATTCACTAGTGCATTTGCAGGTACTGCTGGTAATCTCATAGCTCTGCCCATGAGGATTTCATGGGGGGATAGTCACGTTTTCTTGTCTAGGGTATTTCTCATTGACATCAGCACTAGAGGCAAGGCATCTGGCCACTTCATATTAGTTGCTGCACACACTTTTGCCATTCTCGATTTCAAAGTACCGTTCATTTGCTCTACTAATCCTGATGCTTCGGGGCGATAGCTACAATGCAGTTTTTGTTCAATGTTGAGTGCAGCACACAGGAGTTTAATCACCTCATTGTCAAAGTGTCTACCCCTATCTGATTCTATAGAAACCGGAAACCCGAATCTTTGTATCAGTTCCCTGAGTAGTAGTTTGGCTACTGTAAGGCTGTCATTTCTACGTGTGGGATATGCCTCAATCCAATGACTGAAAACACACACAATCACCAACACATACTTCAGTCCTCCACAAACTGGCATTTCAATGAAATCCATTTGCATTTTGTTAAATGGACCTCCAGCTCTTCCAATATGGCTCAAAGTTACCACAGTTCCCTTTCCTGCATTCATCTGTTGACAGATAATGCATCTGTGACAAGTAATTTCTGCGGCATGTCTGAATTTTGGGTTAAACCAATCAATTTTAAATGACCTGATCATGGCGTCCCTTCCCAGGTGTGCCTGCCCATGGTAGAGTCTGGCAAACTAGGATAGAGGGCTGTTTGGCAAGACTAATTTTCCTTCCTCTGAAACCCAGAAATCATCAGCTCTCTGCACACATTGCATTCTTTGCCAAGAGCGTTTTTCTTCCTTACTTGCACGGCTTTGTAATGTTTTTAGTTCATCCAGTGTGTCAACTACCCGCAATGCTAGATTTAAACATGTGTCACTCTCAGTTTGTGGTAACAATTCCCATTGCTCCTTGAACGATATACAGTTCAATGCACAGAATCTTGCAACTTGATCTGCATAACCGTTTCCCATGGACACAAAGTCTTGTGATCTAATGTGAGCACTGCATTTCACCACGGCAATTTCAAGAGGTAACTGAATCGCATGCAACAAATCCTTTATTTGTTCCCCATTTTTCACAGGAGAACCAGATGAGGTCATAAAACCCCTCTGTGACCAAAGTTGGCCAAAATCATGTACGATTCCGAATCCATATCTGCTGTCAGTATAAATGGTGACTTTCAAATTTACAGCTGCGTGGCATGCCTTAGTAAGGGCGATTAGTTCTGCCACTTGTGCGGAAAACACTCTTTCAAGCCAGGAGGCTTCAACGATGCCAGTTATAGTACATACCGCATAACCAGCTCTCAGTGTTCCGGCAGAGAGTCTAAGACAGGACCCATCAACAAACATAATGCAGTCATTCTCTTTCGATTGAGTGTCCTGAATATCTGGACGAGGTTTGGTGCACAATTCAGTCACCTCAAGACAATCATGTTCAAATTCTTCCCCATCTTTGATTTCAGTATTTTCATTTGGAAGTAAAGTTGCCGGGTTTAGTACAGTGCATCTCCTAAGCGTGACATTCAGTGACCCCAGTATGACCATCTCATACCTAGTAAGACGTGCATTTGTCATGTGCTGAGTCTTAGTTCGAGTTAACAGAATTTCAACTGAATGTGGAACCATTACTGTTAGAGGGTATCCCATGACTATGCCTTCGCATTGTAAAAGGCTCTGACCAACTGCTGCAACTGCACGCAAACAATCCGGTAAGGCTGCTGCGACAGGGTCCAAGGTAGCTGAAAAATATGCTACAGGGCGATTTCCATCTCCGTGGACCTGTGTTAAGACAGACAAAGAACAAGCATCACGTTCATGACAAAACAACAGAAATGGTTTCTCGTAGTCTGGCATTCCCAATGCTGGTGCCCTGCACATGCATTCTTTCAATTCCATGAATGATTCGAGCTCTTCTTTTGACAAGGTTGTAGTATATGGCTCATCCTTGATTTCCTTTCCTGTCAGTTTTATTAATGGCTTTGAAATGATTGAGAAGTTGGGTATCCACTGGCGATAGTAGCCCACCATTCCCAAGAACATCCTGACATCTCTTTTTGTTGTTGGAGGGTTCATTTGCAAGACAGCTGTTATTCTTTCTTTTGATATTCTCCTGGAACCCTTCTCAATCAAATGTCCCAAATATTTCACCTCCTTCTGACAGTATTGTAGTTTTCTGGGTGACACCTTATGTCCATTCTTTCTCAGATGATTCAGTAATGCAATGGTATCATACTTGCAACTGTCCCTTGTCTTGGACGCAATTAGCAAATCATCAATGTACTGCACAAGAGTTGAATTAAAAGGCAGCACCAGTGGCTCCAAATCCTTCTTCAATATCTGATTGAAGATGGATGGTGACTCTGAAAACCCTTGAGGAATTCTGCACCAACTGTATACCTTATCCAAGAATTTGAAACTAAACAAAAATTGACTGTCCTCATGAAGAGGTATTGAAAAGAAGGCTTGTGATAGGTCTACTACAGTAAACCATTCAGCATCCCAGGGGACCTGAAACATGATTACTGCTGGGTTGGGCACCACAGGGCAACACTTATTCACAATTTCATTTATTTTTCTCAGATCCTGCACAATTCGAACTTTTCCACAAGGCTTCTTTAACCCCATTATGGGAGAGTTACATGGACTGCTCAAAACTTCTTTCAGAACTCCCTGTCTGAGAAAGTCTGCAATTATTTGTGACACTTCGATAAGAACATCTTGGGTCATGAGGTATTGTGGCACTTGTGGGAACTCTGCATTTGGTTTTATCTGAACTTTAACTGGTTCTACTCCTTTTATCAATCCTACTTCTTTTCCAGTTAAGTCCCACACCTTTTCTGTTACTGTCCCTTGCAATTCGACAGGTAAGTCGATCAAGGTATGCATTGGGAATAGAGTAATCAGAGGATAGTCCTCATTTGTTCCTGCTTCTTCCTCAAAAAGTTGACTTTCATCTCCTTCATCGTCACTATTTGTCTGCACCTCAATTCCATCATTGGAACAGGTGATTGAGCATTTTATCTTACACAGTAAGTCTCTTCCCAGTAGGGATACCGGACTTGAGTCACATACTACAAACCTATGTAGTCCCTGGAAGTTGCCAATCTCAACCTGTACTGGATCTGTAATCGGGTTAGTCAGATACTGATTTGCTACTCCAACCACTCGTATGGTACGCCCTGACAGTGGTAATCTCGGAACTTCCGCACTTCTGACTGTAGAGCGTGTGGCTCCTGTGTCAACCAGAAATGAAACCTTATACCCCATCACCTTTCCCTCGACATATGGGCCTCTCTGATCTACCTCTAAGGATGGTGCAAGCCTGCACTCTTCACTGTCTGAGCTGTCATCTGACCAATCTTCATTCATGCCATTTTCACCTCGTAATGGGAACTGTTGTACAGTATTGTTTTGATTTGTTATCTGGCCTGTGACCTGCTGAGGAAGCATCACCTGTTGCTGTGCCATCGGAGCCATTGGTAATTGCATTTGCTGTCTAGGCACCATAGGAATCTGCTGCTGCACTGGTTGCATTTGTATTGGCTGAAAACGCAGCATTTGCATCTGTTGCATGGGCTGTACCCCTTGCATTTGTACCAAGTTGTTCTGAAAATTTGGGTTTTGATGTCTTATTTTTGGGCCTTGTGAATTTTGTAATGCACCAACATTAGTGCTCTGCTGAACTGCACCATCCGGCACCATATTCGGGCACTCCCGTTTTCAGTGCCCCACGCCCCGCACGCGTGACATGGGGACATCTTTTTCGGCCCTTGAACATCATTTTGAATAACAACAGTAGTCATATCTGAACCACGGCTCACAAACCCTCGACCTCGACCCCTCGGTTGGGTCTGAAACACACCATTTATTTGCGGTTGCTGCTGTATCATCTGTTGAACTCCATTTCCCTGTATTCCTGCCTGTGCAGACCTTATCTGCATCACCATCACCTTTTCCTTCAACTTTTTCTGCTTTAACTCAATCTCATCACTACAGTACTTTGCATACTGCAACACCTCATCAATCGGTTTAGCTTGCCAACAAATCAAATGATTCTTAATCATTTGGCTAACTTCTGGTCTCAGTCCTTCGACGAATCTGAACACAAGGTGGTTCATGTCCTTTGGTTCAATAGTCTCAGTACCACTGTAGTGCTTAAACGCTTTTAACAATCTCTCGTAATAAGCATGTATTGACTCTTTAACCTCTTGAGAGGTCCGGTTGATTTTCTGCCAATCAGTCACTTTCGGCGAAACCTTTTGTTTAAAAAACTCAATTACTTTATGATAATACTTCATCACCTCTTCAGATGGTGCTCCAGTCATCTTATCCCTTGCTGGTTCTTTTGTCGGCCAATCAATGCCTCTCTTGCACTCGAGCCACAAATCAGGCGGAACAATGATCTCAAACAAGGTGTTCAAGTCTTCCCAAAGACACTTTGCAAGTTTCACAAATCTATCTGTTTGTTGATACCACTCGATCGGCTTCTCCCTCAATCTGGGATAATCATTAGTAAAAGATAGAATATCTCCTCTAGTCCAAGGCACATGAACTAAAGCACCACCGGCTGTTTCTCTCATAGGTAATATTTTTACTGATTCCAAATCAGGTGAGGTCTTGGCTTGATTAGACCCTGGGCTGTCACCTTTTCCCTTATCTCTTTTCTTTGCCCATCTGCCTTCCCATTTTTCCAGTGCACCCCAAATTTGTGCGCTTTGCAACAGTTCTCTGAAATGTGCCTTCATTCCTGCGGACCTCATATGCTCAAAGTCTTTTGAATCAAAATCTAATCTGTAACTCCTTTTCAAATGCTTAGTGTTTCCGATATCAATATTGTATTTGTCTGCTAAGTTTGCTAATCTCTGATGTACTTTGCCTACCTCCTTGGTAATCTTGGGGCATAAGTATCTCAATTCTGCCTTTGTGTAGGACTCCAATCTATTTACTCCCATTGTCCCTTCTACCAACTCGGCAGCTTCTGCCCCTAATCGTACAAAGTCAGGTATTCATCTTGTTTTTCTTTCTCTGGTTCACCTGTAACCACTGCGGTTTTCTGTGAAGTATAAGTCTTTTCTAACCATTCATTTAACTGTTGAACTGTAAAACCTTGCAGTGAAATGTTCCCTGCATGCATCATTGGGGAATGTGAGGTATTTGTGCTCATGGTTTGTGGAGTTAGAACTCCCAATCCTGCTTGACGCATTGCTTCGAGAGGTGCTCCTACTGGACTAAGGTCCATTAAGGGCCTTGGCTGTTCAATTACTTGTTCCCCGGGGGCCATTATCTGAGGAGTTCCTATGGACCCTCCTCTTATTGCCTCCTGAGTCATCACTCCCTGATCACACACACCCGTTTTACCCTGTGCATATAATGGCACTGGTGGACCGACAGTAATGGGTAACAATATAGCGGCAGGTGTCTGTCCTGGACCCAGACTTCTTGGAGCAGCAACTCCATAGGTCTGTTCCAATGTACTCGGAACCGGCACTAATGGTGGACCTGCTACAGGGTTGTACCCTGGTATCAGCTGTGGTTGTGGTTGAGATATTAATTTCGAAGTTGATTCAATCTGTATTAGCTTTGGCTTTGTGTATATCGGGTCTGGCGGCACTATCAAATTCGAAGTTGTCTCAAGCACTGGGACATCAGGATAGATTCTCTGTATCTGCGGCGGAGGCTGCAACTGTATCGGTATGTCTGGTGCAGTGGGTACACTGACACCATTCTGTATCGAAGCTGTATCGCTAGTCTGTGCTGTATCAGTAACTCCCTTTTCCTGCGTCTGGTTCCCAGGATCCAAGCTAGTACTTGGAGCATTGTCGCTCACCGCATATGGTGGCGGGCGGTCGTGTAATAATCTGTCCATAAATTCCTCATCATCTGAATCATCTTCCTCTTCCCAAGATCTCTTATTCTCTTTAGATTTCCCTGAATCTTTGTCGGTTTTACAGGAGGCTTTCTTTCCCTGCGTCTCTTCTCCCTGTGTTATTGCTGGGAATAATTTCAACCCGTCTACAATTCCCCTTCTCCACATTTTGTTCTCATTATCCCACCTAGCCTCTGCATAGGATTTCTCTGCCCTTCTCAAGTCTTCTCTTGTCTATGTTTAAGAGCCATCAAGTCCCAAATTGCCAAAGCCTCATACTGAGCTGGTCTCGGAGGTGGTTTCTGTGTACTTAACATCCACCTCAAATTTTCCAGTACTTTTGGATTAAATGTCCCATGTTCTGGGAACGCTAGACATCCCTCCTTCTCTGTTAATTTGCGCCATTGTTTCATCCATAAACAAGGTGCGACACCCTTCTCTTCCATGACTATATAAGCTGGAGTACCCTCGGGTGGTGTAGGCTCCCCATCGGTTGCAACAATATATACGTCTCCTTTCAGAGCGCTCTTAAATGCTTTAACAAAATTCATTTTTGTGATTCTCTTATTTTGTATTTAATCAGAAGTGACTTAGTTCCCAGGACACTCTTCACCGGCCTTATTCCATCTATTGCCTCTCACGGACGGCAGCCAATCCGTGCGCGACCCCTCTCGACAACTGACCTATCTCAGCGCGACACCACTGACGTCACACTCACACACACACACACACTGCAGCTGACAAAGTCTCGCGGCTCATCCGCTCCTCACTGAACCCATACAATCTCACATAAACTAATGCGATTATTGCGAGCACTTTAAATGACAACACAAATCTGCCGGTTTACTACAGGAAGGGTAACATATTCGCTTCAGAACATTACAGAGATTTCACTTGAAGCCTCGGCCGCTACTCTCTCCTTATCAGTTCCCGCATACGCAAGCAGAATTCGACCCGCAAATTCTACTCTCGACTTGTCAATGGCTTATTCTAGTGCACTTTAGAACTTACCAAATCTCCATCGAAGATTTTCATACACACACTATGACTCAAACTTGACTTGTCAACCACGCCCGATTGACCTTTTAAACCGCACAGATTACAACATAAACCATATTTGTCTTCATACTCCGGAGTCTTAGACCTCAACAGGTCCGTAAACAATGACCAACCACGTGGATAATTTTGAGCATCAAGCGATACATTCACATGAAGTACGCCGACTACCCTACTCTCATACTGTGGAGTACGCCTATTCCTACTAAACAACACTTAGTTTGGCATAAATACACACAAATTTTCACAATCACCTGCAAAATGCGTAAGCTTAGGCAAGCGCAAAGACCCTAACCACATACACTAGGGCGCCAAGAACATTCCCCAACTCACTTAGGCAGGCTCCGAGATCCCGGGAAAGTCATGGTGAACTTAGAAACCCATCATACCTCCAGTTTGCATTATCACAGAAAAACAAATTAAACAATGAATCTCCATCCTAGGGCCCCCAAGGGCCAAACCGTCGCTCTGCTACCAAACTGATAACGCGTCCCTTTATGTCAATTTTATACACATTAGGACTCGTTTTAGGCCGATGAATCTTTTGACCCAGTGGTGAGACACCGTAGAACGAGATAACTGATCAATATGTCAAGCAATATGTCAATGATGTTATCATCATATATCACCACAATTTACTTTACTTTAGATAAAGACATTTATCAAACTGTTGACGTAACCATGACTTTTCAGCCATGAATAACCACACCTTTATTGTAGTTTTTGGGAATTTTATTCCCTATTGATTACCATCTAATAATAGAAGTGTCAATCTCAAAACCAAGAAGCATATGAGCAAAGTCATAACACAACAGCTATGATAAGACTTCAATAATGCGAAGATCACAAACATAAGGGCGCCAACATAAGATTTGCATAGGTCAGAGTGCATAGAATATCATATACATCTCAGTTCAGCATAGCACAATGTCAGTCAAGTCTATTTGCGTCAGTCAAAGTGATCACCTAGCCTAACCACTAATTAGCATCAGCATGTTGGGCTTTATGCAAAATAATTTTGAACACAAATTTGGAAAACATCTGACTAAGGTCTCTATTCAGAATACAGCAGTTGGTACCTAGAAAGGAAAAGCAAACAGACAAATTACAATAGCATTGTCATAATTACCCTCCTCGGTATAAGTCAGCATACAGGATCAGTCTTCGTCTTCAGGACATCAGTTAGATCGCCAACAGTTTATTTCATCTAAGGGACAGGGGACACTTCCCTCAAAAGGAGGAAAAGTGTAAAGGGGCAGTCTATGGATGAATATGGTTTTGTCTAAGTCTCAAATCACCAAACAGAGTGACAGAGTTTCTGGATGAAATCAATATCATTCCTTACCTAATAGTACTGACTGTTCTGTGTCATGAGTTTTTATCCCTTTTCCAAAATACATTCCCCCAAAATTCTATTGGCTAATCGCTATACCCCACTATCTTTAGCCTATCAAATTATACATTAAGTAATCCAAATTGTCACCCCACGATAATTTATAACGTTTTGATTGGTCTTCATAATTGACGTGTTTGTAGGTGGCACATCCGGGGTTACTTCATCCT
The DNA here is from genome assembly GCF_031143425.1 of Pleurodeles waltl. Classification (NCBI taxonomy): domain Eukaryota; kingdom Metazoa; phylum Chordata; class Amphibia; order Caudata; family Salamandridae; genus Pleurodeles; species Pleurodeles waltl. The sequence goes on along the minus strand of NC_090440.1, from coordinate 191,319,399 downwards.
TTGGCACGTTCTTCAGGTCAAAAGTTCTTTTCCATGGTAAAACGTCCTTGAATGTTTCTACATTTGTTGCAAAACGTATAAAACGTATACTAAGGCAGCTAGCATGCGGATGGGAATAGGGCATAACTTGCAACATAAAACAAAGGAAAAGAACACATACTGGGTCATGGCCTTTTACGAATCAGTACACTGGAAAACAGAAAAATGTGCTTTAATATGAGAGCTACACGGCTAAAACTTAAACTCAAGCTAATTTAAGGCCTATGGGTTCTAATGCAATCTTCGTAGGTGTTAACATATTCAATTAATTATAATGCAAGCAATTATTTCTTACAGTCGACATTAGTTTATGTGCACAATAGTAACTTCACACTTATAATCATGTTAAGAATACATTTAAGCAAATAATATTTTATGATCGTTTTTGTATGCAGCATTGTTAGGTATAAGCATTTCACATCTAATATATGTAATATTTAAACTACGCTCTCTCAGTCCCTCCTCTGATGACGCTCGTCATCACACAAATCTGTCTTTTGACTTTTCATTTTTTTTTCACCTTGCGCATGATACGCATTTCAACATCTTGCCCTTTATGTGAGCTTTCCCAAATTTCATTAAACATTTTCTCTCTTTCACTTTCTTCATTTCTCCTTGTTTTTTTGGTCCAATTTCTCTTTATTTTGTCATTGATTTTGCATGCCCCCCACAATCCTAATAAACAGACCAGGACAATTAATAGACCCATCAATATTTTTGCAAGTACCCCATTCCAAATGTTGGTAAACCAGCTCCCCACTCTGGCAATTCCCTTTCCAAATTTCTCCCAAACACCGAGTTCTTTCAAATCCTTCAAATCTGTACTATCTCTAGTAAGGTTAGTAAGCATACTTCTAATCTTCTTACTGTTATCTGGTATAAATGAACAAAAATGACGCTCATTGAGCATCTTGCAGACCCCTCCACTCTTAGCTAAAAGAATGTCTAAAGCAAGCCGATTTTGAAGAGTCTTTCCTCTTTCTGCAGCGAGTTCAGTATCCATCAGGAGTATAGCCCTTGTAATATTTGTCAGCATGTTATCCACTATAGTAGACAACTTTTGAATCTTCATAGAATTCAAGATAACCCCTACTGATGGGATTATAGCTCCAAATATATCACCAATGACAGCCGCCACTGATTCTCGTTTCTGTCTGGGATGTTGTAATTCAGACGTCTTAGGTATTTGCTTCAGGTCATCAATTTGGTAAATCTTTGGGAATACTATCCCCAAATAACATGTCCCATACCATCCCTTAGGGAGACGGTAATAAGCATTTAGCCCACAGATGTAATAGATTACAGGAATCGCTGGATCTTGTCCATTTAGCATAAAGGTCCATTTACTCTGAAACAAATACACATGCCTGCATTCACTCGTTCCCACAAACAAATTATCCTGTTCAGATTTCGGCCTATATATACAAAGCCTACCTACATGTAATGCATCTATAGCTAATTTGCCTTGTGTTTTGATTGCAGTGTAAGCATAATCATTTGCGTATGTGCGTTTCTCTAATCCTTTTTCTAATCTTTCTTTTAATGCTTTGCGTCTATCATCTGTGTGATCTAAGAAGTTTTTCTCTACAGGCGATAATAAGCAAGTCAAATTATTGCGGCGTGCATAGGCAGTTCCAAATGTAAGCGTCGGCTCAAAGAATCCCCTAACTATTTTGATATCATGTTCCTTAGCTAACTTGTTCAAAAATTCAATCACAGGCACAAAAGAAAACACGACATCCAAATTTGAATAAAAATATAGCACATGCTCTTGATTATAGAATCTTGTTAATAGTAAGCTGCAACTAATCCCATAGGTTAAAGGGAGGCTATGATAAGTAACTACTTCCTGCACAGATGAAGGAATTTTAGTACATACATAACAATCTTTCGCATCCATAGTTTCCACATACTCGTTTAGTAAGCGATATAAGACATTAGTAGAAAGTTCCCCTTTTGCATTAGTTCCCTCATGTATGTGTCTTGCGTCTTGTTCAAATCCCTCCAATGGTGTTAGTGTGGTAGTTTCAGGTTTTGAAGTAGCGTTAATAGTTTCTTTCTCTATCCAGGGCATACCTACAATCACTCCCACAATTATTACTGCACACACAACACCTATTATAAGCCCTAACCAACCACACACCTTACTTCCCTTGCTACTATTTCTATTGTAAGCCATGTTTATATAGAATCAGAATAGCAGATCAACAATCAACTTGAGGGAAAAAACTCTTTTTTTTTCTGCGTATATTACAGCGTCTTCACTCACTCCAGGACCTCTTTTATCAAATCAGGTTAGCAGCATGTCGTGATCAGGTTTAAAGTCAATCCAGTTTTTAGTGTCACTTCCGGTAGTTTAGAATGTCTCTTTTTAGTTTCAAAATTTTCCAGAATTTTAACCAAGCTTCGCGTCTTCACTCATTCAGGTACCATAGTATTGGCCTGGTACTTCTCGATCAAAGCAGAATGCTAGAAATTCTTGTTGCCATTCAGAAGTTGTAGCATATGCCCATTCAGGACCCGTATATCTTCTGTTTGCGATTCTTTTTCTCTTTAACCTTCGCTCACCCTGTTGTTCTCCTTCACTCAGATCATCCACTCTAGATGTATTGTTCTCTTCAGTTATTGTGTCATTTGATACATCTCTTATCTTGAAGAGTGGCTTATCTGGCCAATTGTCGCCTCTATGTTTCTTTTCTCGATGTATCCTTTCAGGACGTTGGACAGTACCCTCCTCTTGTGAAATGGTGTTTTCTCTTGATGGACCTGCAACTGGTTCAGGAGGTTCTGGTTCGTTCTGATTCCTCTCTACAATTTCTCCTTCTTCTTCTTCTTCTGGTTCTGTGCCGGATTCGAACTCTAACCCGTATCCGTCTGCTTCTGGGAGAACCTCTCCTTGACTTAGTTCTCCTGTCGCTTCTTCTGAGATAGGCACTCCGTCACCTCTCTCGAACTCATTAACTGTTTGAGGGACAAGGCTGTTCTCAGAGGGCTCTCCGATAGTCTCAGTTCCTTCTTGGCTGTTCTCTGGCTCTGAGACTTCTCTTTCTAGAGTTGTTGTCCCGGAAACTTCAAGTTCCTCATCAACAGGTCACGTTACCCTTTTTGTATGACTGGCATGTATCCAGTTGGGAACCCCAGCACACTTTTCGGCAGTAGTAGTCGTCAATATTACTTGATAGGGCCCTTTCCAACGTGGTTCTTGACACAATTTTCTCACGTGCTTCTTGACAACCACCCAGTCACCGGCTTGAAGAGAGTGGCCTGGTTCTCCGATCGGTGGCAACGTTTTAGCTTCCAACTGGTGAGAGAAAGAGCGAATCACATCAGCCAAACCTTTGCAGTAATCCAACACCATATCATCTGTAATATTCACTAGTGCATTTGCAGGTACTGCTGGTAATCTCATAGCTCTGCCCATGAGGATTTCATGGGGGGATAGTCACGTTTTCTTGTCTAGGGTATTTCTCATTGACATCAGCACTAGAGGCAAGGCATCTGGCCACTTCATATTAGTTGCTGCACACACTTTTGCCATTCTCGATTTCAAAGTACCGTTCATTTGCTCTACTAATCCTGATGCTTCGGGGCGATAGCTACAATGCAGTTTTTGTTCAATGTTGAGTGCAGCACACAGGAGTTTAATCACCTCATTGTCAAAGTGTCTACCCCTATCTGATTCTATAGAAACCGGAAACCCAAATCTTTGTATCAGTTCCCTGTGTAGTAGTTTGGCTACTGTAAGGCTGTCATTTCTACGTGTGGGATATGCCTCAATCCAATGACTGAAAACACACACAATCACCAACACATACTTCAGTCCTCCACAAACTGGCATTTCAATGAAATCCATTTGCATTTTGTTAAATGGACCTCCAGCTCTTCCAATATGGCTCAAACTTACCACAGTTCCCTTTCCTGCATTCATCTGTTGACAGATAATGCATCTGTGACAAGTAATTTCTGCGGCATGTCTGAATTTTGGGTTAAACCAATCAATTTTAAATGACCTGATCATGGCGTCCCTTCCCAGGTGTGCCTGCCCATGGTAGAGTCTGGCAAACTAGGATAGAGGGCTGTTTGGCAAGACTAATTTTCCTTCCTCTGAAACCCAGAAATCATCAGCTCTCTGCACACATTGCATTCTTTGCCAAGAGCGTTTTTCTTCCTTACTTGCACGGCTTTGTAATGTTTTTAGTTCATCCAGTGTGTCAACTACCCGCAATGCTAGATTTAAACATGTGTCACTCTCAGTTTGTGGTAACAATTCCCATTGCTCCTTGAACGATATACAGTTCAATGCACAGAATCTTGCAACTTGATCTGCATAACCGTTTCCCATGGACACAAAGTCTTGTGATCTAATGTGAGCACTGCATTTCACCACGGCAATTTCAAGAGGTAACTGAATCGCATGCAACAAATCCTTTATTTGTTCCCCATTTTTCACAGGAGAACCAGATGAGGTCATAAAACCCCTCTGTGACCAAAGTTGGCCAAAATCATGTACGATTCCGAATCCATATCTACTGTCAGTATAAATGGTGACTTTCAAATTTACAGCTGCGTGGCATGCCTTAGTAAGGGCGATTAGTTCTGCCACTTGTGCGGAAAACACTCTTTCAAGCCAGGAGGCTTCAACAATGCCAGTTATAGTACATACCGCATAACCAGCTCTCAGTGTTCCGGCAGAGTCTCTAAGACAGGACCCATCAACAAACATAATGCAGTCATTCTCTTTCGATTGAGTGTCCTGAATATCTGGACGAGGTTTGGTGCACAATTCAGTCACCTCAAGACAATCATGTTCAAATTCTTCCCCATCTTTGATTTCAGTATTTTCATTTGGAAGTAAAGTTGCCGGGTTTAGTACAGTGCATCTCCTAAGCGTGACATTCGGTGACCCCAGTATGACCATCTCATACCTAGTAAGACGTGCATTTGTCATGTGCTGAGTCTTAGTTCGAGTTAACAGAATTTCAACTGAATGTGGAACCATTACTGTTAGAGGGTATCCCATGACTATGCCTTCGCATTGTAAAAGGCTCTGACCAACTGCTGCAACTGCACGCAAACAATCCGGTAAGGCTGCTGTGACAGGGTCCAAGGTAGCTGAAAAATATGCTACAGGGCGATTTCCATCTCCGTGGACCTGTGTTAAGACAGACAAAGAACAAGCATCACGTTCATGACAAAACAACAGAAATGGTTTCTCGTAGTCTGGCATTCCCAATGCTGGTGCCCTGCACATGCATTCTTTCAATTCCATGAATGATTCGAGCTCTTCTTTTGACAAGGTTGTAGTATATGGCTCATCCTTGATTTCCTTTCCTGTCAGTTTTATTAATGGCTTTGAAATGATTGAGAAGTTGGGTATCCACTGGCGATAGTAGCCCACCATTCCCAAGAACATCCTGACATCTCTTTTTGTTGTTGGAGGGTTCATTTGCAAGACAGCTGTTATTCTTTCTTTTGATATTCTCCTGGAACCCTTCTCAATCAAATGTCCCAAATATTTCACCTCCTTCTGACAGTATTGTAGTTTTCTGGGTGACACCTTATGTCCATTCTTTCCCAGATGATTCAGTAATGCAATGGTATCATACTTGCAACTGTCCCTTGTCTTGGACGCGATTAGCAAATCATCAATGTACTGCACAAGAGTTGAATTAAAAGGCAGCACCAGTGGCTCCAAATCCTTCTTCAATATCTGATTGAAGATGGATGGTGACTCTGAAAACCCTTGAGGAATTCTGCACCAACTGTATACCTTATCCAAGAATTTGAAACTAAACAAAAATTGACTGTCCTCATGAAGAGGTATTGAAAAGAAGGCTTGTGATAGGTCTACTACAGTAAACCATTCAGCATCACAGGGGACCTGAAACATGATTACTGCTGGGTTGGGCACCACAGGGCAACACTTTATCACAATTTCATTTATTTTTCTCAGATCCTGCACAATTCGAACTTTTCCACAAGGCTTCTTTAACCCCATTATGGGAGAGTTACATGGACTGCTCAAAACTTCTTTCAGAACTCCCTGTCTGAGAAAGTCTGCAATTATTTGTGACACTTCGATAAGAACATCTTGGGTCATGAGGTATTGTGGCACTTGTGGGAACTCTGCATTTGGTTTTATCTGAACTTTAACTGGTTCTACTCCTTTTATCAATCCTACTTCTTTTCCAGTTAAGTCCCACACCTTTTCTGTTACTGTCCCTTGCAATTCGACAGGTAAGTCGATCAAGGTATGCATTGGGAATAGAGTAATCAGAGGATAGTCCTCATTTGTTCCTGCTTCTTCCTCAAAAAGTTGACTTTCATCTCCTTCATCGTCACTATTTGTCTGCACCTCAATTCCATCATTGGAACAGGTGATTGAGCATTTTGTCTTACACAGTAAGTCTCTTCCCAGTAGGGATACCGGACTTGAGTCACATACTACAAACCTATGTAGTCCCTGGAAGTTGCCAATCTCAACCTGTACTGGATCTGTAATCGGGTTAGTCAGATACTGATTTGCTACTCCAACCACTCGTATGGTACGCCCTGACAGTGGTAATCTCGGAACTTCCGCACTTCTGACTGTAGAGCGTGTGGCTCCTGTGTCAACCAGAAATGAAACCTTATACCCCATCACCTTTCCCTCGACATATGGGCCTCTCTGATCTACCTCTAAGGATGCTGCAAGCCTGCACTCTTCACTGTCTGAGCTGTCATCTGACCAATCTTCATTCATGCCATGTTCACCTCGTAATGGGAACTGTTGTACAGTATTGTTTTGATTTGTTATCTGGCCTGTGACCTGCTGAGGAAGCATCACCTGTTGCTGTGCCATCGGAGCCATTGGTAATTGCATTTGCTGTCTAGGCACCATAGGAATCTGCTGCTGCACTGGTTGCATTTGTATTGGCTGAAAACGCAGCATTTGCATCTGTTGCATGGGCTGTACCCCTTGCATTTGTACCAAGTTGTTCTGAAAATTTGGGTTCTGATGTCTTATTTTTGGGCCTTGTGAATTTTGTAATGCACCAACATTAGTGCTCTGCTGAACTGCACCATCGGGCACCATATTCGGGCACTCCCGTTTTCAGTGCCCCACGCCCCGCACGCGTGACATGGGGACATCTTTTTCGGCCCTTGAACATCATTTTGAATAACAACAGTAGTCATATCTGAACCACGGTTCACAAACCCTCGACCTCGACCCCTCGGTTGGGTCTGAAACACACCATTTATTTGCGGTTGCTGCTGTATCATCTGTTGAACTCCATTTCCCTGTATTCCTGCCTGTGCAGACCTTATCTGCATCACCATCACCTTTTCCTTCAACTTTTTCTGCTTTAACTCAATCTCATCACTACAGTACTTTGCATACTGCAATACCTCATCAATCGGTTTAGCTTGCCAACAAATCAAATGATTCTTAATCATTTGGCTAACTTCTGGTCTCAGTCCTTCGACGAATCTGAACACAAGGTGGTTCATGTCCTTTGGTTCAATAGTCTCAGTACCACTGTAGTGCTTAAACGCTTTTAACAATCTCTCGTAATAAGCATGTATTGACTCTTTAACCTCTTGAGAAGTCCGGTTGATTTTCTGCCAATCAGTCACTTTCGGCGAAACCTTTTGTTTAAAAAACTCAATTACTTTATGATAATACTTCATCACCTCTTCAGATGGTGCTCCAGTCATTTTATCCCTTGCTGGTTCTTTTGTCGGCCAATCAACGCCTCTCTTGCACTCGAGCCACAAATCAGGCGGAACAATGATCTCAAACAAGGTGTTCAAGTCTTCCCAAAGACACTTTGCAAGTTTCACAAATCTATCTGTTTGTTGATACCACTCGATCGGCTTCTCCCTCAATCTGGGATAATCATTAGTAAAAGATAGAATATCTCCTCTAGTCCAAGGCACATGAACTAAAGCACCACCGGCTGTTTCTCTCATAGGTAATATTTTTACTGATTCCAAATCAGGTGAGGTCTTGGCTTGATTAGACCCTGGGCTGTCACCTTTTCCCTTATCTCTTTTCTTTGCCCATCTGCCTTCCCATTTTTCCAGTGCACCCCAAATTTGTGCGCTTTGCAACAGTTCTCTGAAATGTGCCTTCATTCCTGCGGACCTCATATGCTCAAAGTCTTTTGAATCAAAATCTAATCTGTAACTCCTTTTCAAATGCTTAGTGTTTCCGATATCGATATTGTATTTGTCTGCTAAGTTTGCTAATCTCTGATGTACTTTGCCTACCTCCTTGGTAATCTTGGGGCATAAGTATCTCAATTCTGCCTTTGTGTAGGACTCCAATCTATTTACTCCCATTGTCCCTTCTACCAACTCGGCAGCTTCTGCCCCTAATCGTACAAAGTCAGGTATTCATCTTGTTTTTCTTTCTCTGGTTCACCTGTAACCACTGCGGTTTTCTGTGAAGTATAAGTCTTTTCTAACCATTCATTTAACTGTTGAACTGTAAAACCTTGCAGTGAAATGTTCCCTGCATGCATCATTGGGGAATGTGAGGTATTTGTGCTCATGGTTTGTGGAGTTAGAACTCCCAATCCTGCTTGACGCATTGCTTCGAGAGGTGCTCCTACTGGACTAAGGTCCATTAAGGGCCTTGGCTGTTCAATTACTTGTTCCCCGGGGGCCATTATCTGAGGAGTTCCTATGGACCCTCCTCTTATTGCCTCCTGAGTCATCACTCCCTGATCACACACACCCGTTTTACCCTGTGCATATAATGGCACTGGTGGACCGACAGTAATGGGTAACAATATAGCGGCAGGTGTCTGACCTGGACCCAGACTTCTTGGAGCAGCAACTCCATAGGTCTGTTCCAATGTACTCGGAACCGGCACTAATGGTGGACCTGCTACAGGGTTGTACCCTGGTATCAGCTGTGGTTGTGGTTGAGATATTAATTTCGAAGTTGATTCAATCTGTATTAGCTTTGGCTTTGTGTATATCGGGTCTGGCGGCACTATCAAATTCGAAGTTGTCTCAAGCACTGGGACATCAGGATAGATTCTCTGTATCTGCGGCGGAGGCTGCAACTGTATCGGTATGTCTGGTGCAGTGGGTACACTGACACCATTCTGTATCGAAGCTGTATCGCTAGTCTGTGCTGTATCAGTAACTCCCTTTTCCTGCGTCTGGTTCCCAGGATCCAAGCTAGTACTTGGAGCATTGTCGCTCACCGCATATGGTGGCGGGCGGTCGTGTAATAATCTGTCCATAAATTCCTCATCATCTGAATCATCTTCCTCTTCCCAAGATCTCTTATTCTCTTTAGATTTCCCTGAATCTTTTTCGGTTTTACAGGAGGCTTTCTTTCCCTGCGTCTCTTCTCCCTGTGTTATTGCTGGGAATAATTTCAACCCGTCTACAATTCCCCTTCTCCACATTTTGTTCTCATTATCCCACCTAGCCTCTGCATAGGATTTCTCTGCCCTTCTCAAGTCTTCTCTTGTCTATGTTTAAGAGCCATCAAGTCCCAAATTGCCAAAGCCTCATACTGAGCTGGTCTCGGAGGTGGTTTCTGTGTACTTAACATCCACCTCAAATTTTCCAGTACTTTTGGATTAAATGTCCCATGTTCTGGGAACGCTAGACATCCCTCCTTCTCTGTTAATTTGCGCCATTGTTTCATCCATAAACAAGGTGCGACACCCTTCTCTTCCATGACTATATAAGCTGGAGTACCCTCGGGTGGTGTAGGCTCCCCATCGGTTGCAACAATATATACGTCTCCTTTCAGAGCGCTCTTAAATGCTTTAACAAAATTCATTTTTGTGATTCTCTTATTTTGTATTTAATCAGAAGTGACTTAGTTCCCAGGACACTCTTCACCGGCCTTATTCCATCTATTGCCTCTCACGGACGGCAGCCAATCCGTGCGCGACCCCTCTCGACAACTGACCTATCTCAGCGCGGCACCACTGACGTCACACTCACACACACACACACACACTGCAGCTGACAAAGTCTCGCGGCTCATCCGCTCCTCACTGAACCCATACAATCTCACATAAACTAATGCGATTATTGCGAGCACTTTAAATGACAACACAAATCTGCCGGTTTACTACAGGAAGGGTAACATATTCGCTTCAGAACATTACAGAGATTTCACTTGAAGCCTCGGCCGCTACTCTCTCCTTATCAGTTCCCTCATACGCAAGCAGAATTCGACCCGCAAATTCTACTCTCGACTTGTCAATGGCTTATTCTAGTGCACTTTAGAACTTACCAAATCTCCATCGAAGATTTTCATACACACACTATGACTCAAACTTGACTTGTCAACCACGCCCGATTGACCTTTTAAACCGCACAGATTACAACATAAACCATATTTGTCTTCATACTCCGGAGTCTTAGACCTCAACAGGTCCGTAAACAATGACCAACCACGTGGATAATTTTGAGCATCAAGCGCTACATTCACATGAAGTACGCCGACTACCCTACTCTCATACTGTGGAGTACGCCTACTCCTACTAAACAACACTTAGTTTGGCATAAATACACACAAATTTTCACAATCACCTGCAAAATGCGTAAGCTTAGGCAAGCGCAAAGACCCTAACCACATACACTAGGGCGCCAAGAACATTCCCCAACTCACTTAGGCAGGCTCCGAGATCCCGGGAAAGTCATGGTGAACTTAGAAACCCATCATACCTCCAGTTTGCATTATCACAGAAAAACAAATTAAACAATGAATCTCCATCCTAGGGCCCCCAAGGGCCAAACCGTCGCTCTGCTACCAAACTGATAACGCGTCCCTTTATGTCAATTTTATACACATTAGGACTCGTTTTAGGCTGATGAATCTTTTGACCCAGTGGTGAGACACCGTAGAACGAGATAACTGATCAATATGTCAAGCAATATGTCAATGATGTTATCAACATATATCACCACAATATACTTTACTTTAGATAAAGAAATTTATTAAACTGTTGACGCAACCATGACTTTTCAGCCATGAATAACCACACCTTTATTGTAGTTTTTGTGAATTTTATTCCCTATTGATTACAATCTAATAATAGAAGTGTCAATCTCAAAACCAAGAAGCATATGATAAAGTCATAACGCAACAGCTATGATAAGACTTCAATAATGCGAAGATCACAAACATAAGGGCGCCAACATAAGATTTGCATAGGTCAGAGTGCATAGAATATCATATACATCTCAGTTCAGCATAGCACAATGTCAGTCACGTCTATTTGCGTCAGTCAAAGTGATCACCTAGCCTAACCACTAATTAGCATCAGCATGTTGGGCTTCATGGAAAATAATTTTGAACACAAATTTGGAAAACATCTGACTAAGGTCTCTATTCAAAATACAGCAGTTGGTACCTAGAAAGGAAAAGCAAACAGACAAATTACAATAGCATTGTCATAATTACCCTCCTCGGTATAAGTCAGCATACAGGATCAGTCTTCGTCTTCAGGACATCAGTTAGATCGCCAACAGTTTATTTCATCTAAGGGACAGGGGACACTTCCCTCATAAGGAGGAAAAGTGTAAAGGGGCAGTCTATGGATGAATATGGTTTTGTCTAAGTCTCAAATCACCAAACAGAGTGACAGAGTTTCTGGATGCAATCAATATCATTCCCTACCTAATAGTACTGACTGTTCTGTGTCATGAGTTTTTATCCCTTTTCCAAAATACATTCCCCCAAAATTCTATTGGATAATTGCTATACCCCACTATCTTTAGCCTATCAAATTATACATTAAGTAATCCAAATTGTCACCCCACAATAATTTATAACGTTTTGATTGGTCTTCATAATTGACGTCTTCGTAGGTGGCACATCCTTTGGCACGTTCTTCAGGTCAAAAGTTCTCTTTTCCATGGTAAAACGTCCTTGAATGTTTCTACATTTGTTGCAAAACGTATAAAACTTATACTAAGGCAGCTAGCATGCGGATGGGAATAGGGCATAACTTGCAACATAAAACAAAGGAAAAGAACACATACTGGGTCATGGCCTTTTACGAATCAGTACACTGGAAAACAGAAAAATGTGCTTTAATATGAGAGCTACACGGCTAAAACTTCAACTCACGCTAATTTAAGGCATATGGGTTCTAATGCAATCTTCGTAGGTGTTAACATATTCAATTAATTATAATGCAAGCAATTATTTCTTACAGTCGACATTAGTTTATGTGCACAATAGTAACTTCACACTTATAATCATGTTAAGAATACATTAAAGCAAATAATATTTTATGATCGTTTTTGTATGCAGCATTGTTAGGTATAAGCATTTCACATCTAATATATGTAATATTTAAACTACGCTCTCTCAGTAGCCTGACTAATCATCAACCAAAAAAGTACATTTCTCCTACCTTGAAATAACTGCATTGGTTTCTTTTTCATGCCAGAATGTACTTCGAAGAGTGAGTCTGATCAATAAGACACCCCACCGGAGTTATCCAGACTACTATATTCATCTATACTCAAACTGTCTGGTGGTGCATGCATTACTAGGACCACATCCCTGGCCGGGCTGGGAATCCAAAAGGCTCACAAAACGCCCATGGCAACAGAGTTTCTTTGCACATGGACCACGGTTCTGGAATGGCTTCCCTTCGCACCTCAGACTTGCAATTCATAAAGGGTCTCAAAATCATCACTATACAGCCTTCCTACCACCATAGCCTACATTCCTTCACCCCGTTTCCCCAATATGGAAAGCAGTATTCTTTGTTTGTATGGATTAATTGTTCCAAATTATCAATGCAGATGTAACAGCCTTTCTGGCTAGCCTTCCATTTACTACATACGTTGCTGTGGTGAGAGGTTTGACCTTTTTAAACATCTCCTATAAAATAAAAACATTTTTAATCTGCACACTGTTTTTCTCTCAATTTCTTCTGAAAGGATTTGATTGTTGATCTGATTGTCCGATTCCAATGTGCCATTTGGCTGCCAGGTTCCATTTGCTTTAGATTATCACACTGTCATTTGTCTTCCATTCTTCATAAATTAGTAAACTGAGTAACATCAAGTTCGATTATGGTTACACTTGCAAGTTTAGCACCTACTAAAGTACTGTGGTATAAAGTTCTATGTTATCAGTGGTACTCCGCAGCCTGTTATAGATGCATCTCTAATTTGATTGCCCTCTACCGTGCATCCCTCCAAATCACTCTCATTGTCAGAATGTAGGCACCCCTCTCCCAGTAAGGGCATCAACATCTTCATTTCAATCCAGCCAATCATGCTGAGCCTGGAGCTAAACACTGACACGATCATAATGTGAACACATCTAGCCACCACCCCTAGTAAATTCATTCTTCCCTCATTGACAGGACTATGATTCCTGATATTGGAGAAGTATAATCTAAAACATAAGAAACCTTTCTTGCATGGATTAAGGTACTGCTCTTTATCCATCTCCTTTTGTATTTCCAACAAAGTGGCCTCCGCTTGTAAAACCCATACACTGCATCAATTACACTGTCTTGTTTGTCACCTATTGATATTGCACGGGTTAATCAACAAAGTATGGGTCTCTTTTTGGAGGTGTGCTTTTTTTTGGCTGAGAAACCTTTTATGAACATGGTTGGTGCTAACTTAGTTACATCCAGTGACAAGATAAAAGCTTGTCCTCTTGCCCAATAGTAGATCATAAACATATGAATGTTCACCAAGACTTGTTCTGGGATGTCTCTTTTTTGATCATGACTGGTTGGGCTGTAAACCCTACTGTGATATCATTGACTAGATACCCTCTTTAAAGTTAATTTGTTTTGGGCTGACTGTGAAACGTAGAAACTTCTTGGACTCTCATCAGCCCAGCATATCAGTGAATGTATCTGATTAATATATTTCTAGTCTAGTATCAGTCGTAGGGTGATACCTTTCTTTGCTAGGAAAAAGAAAGTTGAGGAGAGCCCTTGTAACAATTCCTTTACCTTGGCTTCCTGCTTTTCAGTCTGTTCTTTGGTGTTCTTTCAAACTGAAAGCAATGCAGATTGAATACTGTGCCTTCCCTCAGCTGACACTGTGTCCCTCCAATGTTGAGCGATGGAACCCAATCCTTTCACAAATGGAGGACTGTGGTTTTGAATTTGGGGGGTGGTCCTGGCGGTCAAGGGTTTGTGGAGGTGCAGTACCACCTGTTTCTCAGCTTCTAGTGTGTGATGTTCTATATTAACCAATTTCACTGTTTAATTTACTGTCACTAGCCGTAAAATTCTTTCACCTAAATGATAGTTGTGCCCATGCTCTGACTGGCTCTGCTCTGCTGTTCATGAATTACTTCTGCCCCTATAAAGGGACTTCTGAAACTGCAATGAACTCATAGTGTTAGCTGTATCAGTCTCCTTGATATGATATATCTCTCATCAAATGGCTTCCCAAATAATGCGGCAACAAACAACATTGTTGAAAAGAATGCCTGAATTTATCTAGGTCTATGGCTATTGCTTAGGGCTGCATTACATTCAAATGTTTGTACAGACAATGCTTCTCTACACAGAGATGTATGTAAATCATATTTGATCTTGCCACAATAGGAACAGTCTAGGCCACGTCCCCTCCAGACAGGAACTAGCAACCGGAGACTGGTTTCCACCTATTCAGTCCTTGTCAGCGTGGTACAGCTTGAGTCCTGTGGGATAGTGCACCCCGGATCCTCCTGTGGGAACACGTGCCACACTTAGGGTGTCTACTCCAACAAATAACAAAGTGGTCGAAGGAATGCTACAATTAGTTTCTGCCACTGGTAATCACATGGGCTGCATTCCACTCAATTGTTTTTTTTACTCACTATGCCACTCTAGAGCGAGACCAGCCATAAGCAAATTATCTTGGTCCTGATTCAAAATAACAGTAGAGGCCAAATAGCTAGTCCAGTCCCTCGCCACACAGGAAAACAAGCAACTCAAAACCGGTTTAGGCCTCATCAGTGAGGTAAATCTTGTGTTCTGAGGCACAGTGAGCATTGGGCCCATGACCTGGTATACCTCTCGCACTAAGGAGGTCAACGGCATTAAACAATGATGTGCGGAATGTTTGAAGTAATATCACCAGAAGGTGATCACTTGTCCCTCTTTCCATTCCATTGTTTTTCACCTACTATGCTGCTCTAGATCAGCAATACACAACTCAAACTTAGTCCGTCTGCAATAGGACCAGTTCATTCTCAATTATCAAAGCATACTGCTCCATTGAAAGACATGGTTAACAACTACTGTTCTACACTTAAAGAGCAAACCCAACATTTCTCAGCTGCAAGTGTCTTCGCAATAAAACCAATAGTGATCAACTTGATGTCTCACTGTATCCAGCAGAGCCTCAATGCCCGATTGACATCTCACTGCAACATGAGTGCCATGTTCCACTAGTCACTTTGCAAGAACTCAAGCATTTCTTCCACATCCTCAAACTGATGTCAGTCATATCTGGCCACAAAGAGTGAATACCAAACCGGATATTCTAAGGGCCACTGAACTTCTGATGTATTCTTTCCTGACTAGCACTTCAAGCATCTTGAATTCCTTGTCCAGTGGTATACTTCTAATGACCTGTGGATTTTCCTGGCAGTATGTTAAATGACAGAATTGGAATCAAATGAAGAAGAAAAAAATACATGGTTGAGTATTGCTAGTTTGCATTTTTAGTTCTGGTCCGAGACAGCTTTAGATGTCTTGTTAGCCTCATGTAATATAACAAATCATAAATAAAACGAATAGAGGCTTCTGGGCAGTCCTTTTCGTCCAATGGTCTGTTTGTCATTCACATTTTGTTTCCAACCACTACATCATAGCATGGAGCAATGGCGTCAGCCCCCTCCAGCCACTGGCTCCCTTGCACTTAGTGACAGCATTTTGCCTGATCGGAAGTTCACATCGCCAAGAAACAAGTTCAACTCGGTGCCAGGGACGAGGAGTTAATACTTGACTTTGCTAATACTTTAATTTTTTTTAAGTAATCCTTTTATGTGTTTAAACTGTCTTCGGTTTGCAGGAATTCAAAAACAATAGTAGCTTTTCTTTCTACCAGTAAGGATCATATTCTCAAATGTGCATTACATCTAAAACAGGCGTCTACATAGTTTTAAATACATATACCTGTTAGGAAGTACCCGTACGGTCCTATTAAAATTACATGCAATGGTAATTATCTATTAAAATGAATAACTGCGCCAGCTCTAGGAGGGCAGGCATTTAGGGCCATATGTACGAACACATTTTCCCATAGACACAGAATGGGCAAAACTGCTTCCTACATCTGGCCCTTAGACTTTTGTCAGGGCGTGCTAATGCCACAGTCCCAATTTTGAGTGACTGTACAAAAGATTATTTGAATTTTTCAGAGTTTATCTACATCTGAATTGGAAATTAATTGGTTAGCAGATGGAGTTTGTGTGGAATTTCTAAAATTGTGTATGTTACTAATGGTGGCAGCAATCCGTGTCACTATCATACAGTACCAATGCATTAGATGGAGATGAGTTAAGTGTATATGCTCTTTTAAAAAGGGGATTCCACTATACTCATCACCGGCACACCCTAGGTCAACCTTCTGGTAAGCATCATTCAAATCCTTCTTTTAATGTTAATTCGCCATTTGTGAAGACAAAATATTGTTACTGACTTTCAAATCCATAGCTGTTAATGTTTTCTCGATTGCCAGAAACCTATGTGAGGAAGGGCCAGTTTGGGGTATTAGTGAGCTCCATTAATATAATTACCTCGTTATGTGGTCTACAGCTTGAACACAGAACTTTTGCGGACCTTTATTTCTTAGGTTTGGGGTGGAAGATGATTATCACTGTAACCACTTTAACATTTTTCTGGACTATCTCCTTAAAAATCTCAGTTCATACTTTCAGACTCATGCGCCTCAAATTCTTCTTTGAGGGTTGATACAGCTTTGCCTTCAACCGATGAGTATGGATGAATAAGACTGATTGGACATTCAACAAACTCTAACTCAAGGCCTAAAACTTTGGTATCTGATCCTCAACCATGGCCACACAATGGTTTCCCCTGTATAATTGCAAAGCTTTTGGCGTACATTGAAGACACGTTGCACATGAAGGTGCCACCAGCAACCAAAGAAACACCAAAGCAAACCTCTATATTTGCCAAAATTTAAATAGTTTTCTAACAACTTTCTTCCAAATAACACCAACCTCGGGGTGGGAGGGTGGAGGGGGAGGAAGGTCCAATCATTTTTTTGGGTACATGCTTATTGTATTTTGCATAACAACACGTACATTAACAAAGATTACAGTGTCTCTTGTGGACCCCAGATACCCCTAAAACAGGGCACAGGATAAGTACAGAATCTATGTTCACCTCTTCATCACCTACCCTCACTACCTCATCATTCCAACTGAAGCTCTGACTCCTTTGCATACCACAGCTACTTGGCCGACTGGCCCCTTACTTTCCTTGCCTTTATCAAAAAGTATGCACCCATCCCAGTCACCTTCTCAACCCACATCTACATCCCACCCACCCCAGATTTTCTCATATTTCTTCAGGCATCCTCGTCCCATGTAAATTTCCTTTACCGTGATTCTACAATGTTCCATTCCGGTCTGCCAGTCTTGTGTCGAGGGGGCCTCCAGAACCCCATTTTTGTGCAATGTCTCGTTTTGCCACCATACAGCCCAGATTTACCAATAACTTCTGATAGTGGGGAGTCATCTGTCGGACCCCATATGGTTAGCAGTATCAATTGAGGCTGCAGCTCCAGGGAAAGCCCCGTCGCATCCTCCAGAGAGCCCCTAACAGCCTCCTAAAAGTCTCCTATGCAGAGACGACTCCAGATCATGTGGAAAAGTGTGTCTTCTATCCCACAACCCCCGAGGCAGTTTGCATCCTTCACACTACCTAACTTATACAGCAGGATAAGTGAGTAGAAGGCTCAGTGTAGGACTTTGAGTTGGATCATTAAACTTCGCCTTTATGGCCAACTCTGCTGAAAACACCAGGGCCTCCCACCAGTCCTCATCTAATTCCCCCAAATCATGTTCTTGTTTGTCCTGTTGTCCCGACAGTGGGGGTTGTGTAGTTCTCATAACCGTACCATATGTCAGAGTCTACCTTTCAGTGGGGAGTCCTCTTGTGTCTCCTCCTCTAGAGAGACACATTCATTGATGGCATATCTTAACTGGCCATAGCGTAGCTATTGTGCCTCTGACATCCTATATTTCTTCATCAGGAAGGCAAAAGGAAACATTCATGACCCACACATCCGCTTGTGGGGAGAGGCCTGTTATCCTATCCCTGAAAACTTTGCATCACCACTGCAAGGCGCAATCTGGTGCCCCCCCACCATGGCGCCCTTGGGGTCAGCCTTTGGCTCCACTCCATATCTCTGGTTAGTCTTATCCAGGCCTCTCCTACTGTCTTCATCACCGGGAATGCTTCAGGCATCAGCCTGCCACCATATAGCATGTGCAGGTAACTCCTGTTCCCCATTCCTATCCTGATGAAATGCTGGGACCTCCCAAACCGCATATGCCCAGTCATTCACTACGCTCACCCGTACTGCCTCATAATATTCCCAGATGTTCAGCAAGGCTGTGCTTCCCCAGTACTTTGATATCTGAAAAACCCTCATAACAATATAAGTCTGTCCCCCCCCGTCCACCGACCCACAGCGGTGTCCGCACTGGTGTGTCCACCTTAGTAAAAAAACTGCCCAGGATATTGTAAGAGCAGTTCTGGAGTACATACAAGTCCCTGGGGAGTCCCACAATTTTAAACATTCCCGGCTTCCCAAGCAGTAAAGGCGGTAATGACAGCCAATGTTTCACATCTTGCTCCAGCCTTTTGACCCTGGAGGCCAAGTTAGCATTGTTGTGTGAGTTTGCATTATTAGTAATCCAGATTCCTACTTATTTAAATCATTTTTTCATTACCTGTAATGGATGAGCAAGTACCTCCCCTTGGTTCCAGTCTCCCATTGGTATCAGTTTATTCTAATTTACGGCGAATCCGTAATGGACCACAAAGACCCGGGAAATATGTCGTAGTATGTCCAATGCCTGGCCTACTTTCATCACGCATAATAGAATACTGTCAGCATATAGTGACATGCATTCCTCACTTCCGTTACCTCCAGCCACCTGCAAACCTGTGCATCTATCCCCACCGATTCTGCCAGGACTTCTATTGCCAGTGCACACAGAATTGGAGAGAGTTGGTGCATCTCCTTCGCACTCCTGAGAGGTGAAAGCTTCCTGCGGTTAAAAAAAAATAATCAAGTCTTGAGTGCATATCATGTACCCCAGTGTAGAATGAATACTCTTGCTCATTGTCATAGAGAGTCTTTCATATGTCACACAACCCCAAGGCTTATGCAAAGCTCTCTCCCTCCCCTTTAGTAGTCTCCCCTTCCACCCTGGAGTTCATCCTATCCATATGCGTGTTCATTACCAAAATAAAGTCCCTGCCTATTTCCATCAGTATAAGGAGGGGGGGGGGGGGGGGGGGGGGGGGCTTCCAAAAAGACATTCCCTACCTTTTGAAGTGTTGCAGACTGGAGCCCAGGGGGTGCATAAATATTGATCAGCAGCATTTTTTCGCCATTGTGCTTCCCTAGGATTGCAGTATAACACCCCTGTGCATACAGCCATGTGCGCAGTGTGTGAAATGGGAGCGTCTTCCTAATAAGGATCATCACCCCTCCTGAACCAGAAGTGTATTGTGCATAAGCCACCAATCTGTCCCTTCTTCTCCGTATTCTGCCGCGCCATTCACTAGGAAGGTGTGTCTCCTGCAAAAACAGGTCAGCTTTCGTGTCTCTTGCGGGCCCTGATTATTAAATTCCCCTTTACTTTATTGCCCAGTCCGTTAACATTCCAGGTCAATAATTTCAGTGTTTGGGTTGGAATCATGGTGATTGTGTAAAGTCCTCCCCTTTGCCGAAAGCAGCCCCAGCGTGCCAGTAGGCTCAGGCTTTGCAAATGCTGAGCTGTGTCAAGATACTGTCAACTACCTCTAAACTTACCTCCCTCCCTACGTACCGTGTTGTTGTCTTAAAACTAACAACCCCTCAACTCATGGCATGTTTGAGTCCCAGTTCATAACGACAGTAAACCAACTTGTGCTACTGCGGCTGCCTCTGCAAGATTGTCCATGTGCCTCTGCCTTACCTCAGGCAGTATATCTAGTAGAGAGAGTCCAGTGCCCTCTTCACGCCATCCTGGAGCATGTCTCACTCTTACCAGACCTCGCAATCCACGGAGCCTCTCCTGCCTCAAATGTTCAGACGTCATGAGTTCAGACTCATGGGCAGCTCATCATCTTCCATTTCATGTTCTGTTTCTGTTCGTTTTGAGACGCTGCTCTCTTTCTCCGAAGCTAAGGACCACCACCTATTATTGCCTAGGATGTTGCAGCTTTTCTGGACCCCCTTGACAGTTTTCTCTTGCACCGCCTTTATCTGTTCCTGGGTCGGGGAGGCCATAGTATTCTTCCTGTTATTTCTGCATTTCGCTGTTTTCGAGCCATCACCTTTCCTTGTACCAGGTGGTGGGCACGACTAAAGGCCCTTGTTTTCAAGCTACGACCAGGCTTCCTGCACTGTTGCCATAAAGTGGGTCTTCTCCCTTTGTACCACCCGCAACTTCACTGGGTAGAGTGAATATTTGCGCTACAACTGTCACAGCACCCTCTATACTGGCACAAATGCCCACCTCGGTCATTGAACTAGGTTAGGATAGTCTGGGAACCGATTCATCTCCTGTCCATCAATCATCCAGGGACTGTGTTTCTTCCCTACCTGGAGGATGACATCTGGAGTGGACTCACCCCAGGAGGTGGATATGCCAGGACCCTATGCGCTTGTTCAACTGATAAGAACTGGGATGGGTTGCCCTGTAGAACTATTTTGTCCAGCCATTTCTCCGCCAATAGTTTGGTGTTCGGGCCCTCCGTTTATTTCAGCACTCTAACTAGCCTGACATTATGACGGCAGGACCTGCCTTCTGCCTCTTCCAGCCTGTTTGTCAGGATCTTGACATCCTTCTTAAGGGAAGAATATTTCTTATTAATGTTGTTTAGCTACGTCAAGGCAGTGCCTA
Organism: Pleurodeles waltl; assembly: GCF_031143425.1. NCBI lineage: Eukaryota > Metazoa > Chordata > Amphibia > Caudata > Salamandridae > Pleurodeles > Pleurodeles waltl. The sequence continues at coordinate 191,298,272 of NC_090440.1, read as the reverse complement.
GTTGGTCTTCAGACTCTTTGCCACAATCAGTTAGCTTCTTGTGGTCACCCTGCAGCAGACTCCCCTCTCCCACCACCATTGCAGAATGGTCGAATGGTCATCGTATTTGTAGCAAGGGAGGCATTGTCGTTGCTCTTCTCGGACTGCCAGTCCTGGGTATTGCCTTCCACGTGGCGGGGGTGAGGGTGGGGTGTCCCTTTAATTTTCAAGGCTCCCCAGGGGGTTACTCCAGCCTGCCACAGGCCCAGCCTTCTTGCATCTTCCACTCATCCGCTTTACTTGCCAAGGGCTGCCTCTCGCCGTATCAGGCTGCCTGAGTGTCTAGCGCTTGGTAACCCCTCCACCAGCCTGGAAGGTCTGACCGGCCCACCACTGTCAGAGCGTGGCACAATCACCTATGGCATCATGCCTCGGGCTTGGATTAAGTCTTCAGCTTCCTCGGGCCACGCCCATCCTCCTAATGAGGGCACCACAGCTCTTTCTTATTCTCAAGCAATGGGCAAACTCCAGGCTGGTGCCATCTTGGGCTCGGCTGTCGACACTGCCCCAATCCCAATCTTACACCACCCATGGGGGCAACCAAGGTTCAGGGGATCCCCGTGGCATCTCTGGGGTGTGCCTCCCTCACTGCAAGGTCAGCAGTCAATGTACTTCATGTTAATAGCCCCGGTGCTTTCGATGGGTGCTGGACTCCAAAACATGCGTCCTACACCATGGCTGGTCAGGCCACACCCCCAAAAGGTCCAATTATTTACCTATGATGTCTTCTTTCTTTTCAGTTACTTCAGACTACACCAGAAGATGGTGCTGAGGGTGGGCATTTTGGTCTTCAGTTTAGCGCTTCAAGTGAGTCTCATTTAACACTTTACACATAACACTAGATAGGAGGGTAATGCAGAATTGACTCCATAACAGATTCACAAAGAAAAATATGATTTGCTAATCAGTCTGTATTCAAATTTTCAAACAAATTTTTCACATTGTGCTTATTGCTTGTATTATGCTTGGCATACTCTCAGGCTGCGAGGCACATGAAAGGAGGGAAGAGGTGGACAATGGAAGCTCGCAGGAACTATCAAGAGGAAAGGTGAGGAGAAGAGGAGAAGGGAATAGAAATGAGAAGTGAATTAGTTACGCAGTCAATTAGAATCCAAGGAGCAACAATGAGAGTTACTGCAGTCAGTGAGTCGAAAAGTCAGGGAAAAAGTTGTTAGGGGAAGGATCCAAGGACCAGAGAGAAATGTCAGGACTCTGTCTCCCCACAGCCCAATTTTCTCTGCCATGGACCCTTGTCACCTCTCTCTGTGTCTAGAACAAAGCCACCACCAGCAGAGCCAGAGCGCACGTTATGACCTGTAGGGGATGGCTGGGGTGAAGCTCCCAGGTAGACACCTCTAATTTGTTTAGAAGGCACAATGTTTACACTGAGCCAGTTCCGACTAGTTTATTTATATCCTATTTTAACTGCACACGGTTTGTGGGTGTGAATACTGCACGATATATTATAGACCATTCCTGTACCAGAATTCCAGGTTTAGCTGTGGTCCCTCTCATATAGGCTGCACTCCATCACATGATCATGGTTGCCGCTGCTGAGTGCTGACACATGGCCTCGGGACTAGGTTGCAGTTGGGAGTGATGCAGTGCTTAAATTGAGTCAGTGGTTGAAAGTGGGGCCCACCAGCACTCATTTTTTGAGACCACCATTTATTTTTCCTCAACAGACTTTGATCCAGAGCAAGAGAGAGAAAAGTAAAAAGGGCTGAGGGAGGAGAAAGATTGAAAAAAGTGTTCAAGGCAGGAAGCCTGCAAGAGTGAGATTAAGGGGCAGGGAGTGTATGGTAGGGATTAAAGAGACCTGAGGTGGATCCAAGACTATGCAGCCTTAGTATTCAACACCCTTCCCTTCGATGGAGCAGGCAGTGGGCTTCTCAATAAAACTTTTGGCCCCAGCCTTATACTTTCTGAAATGATGGCAAGGGGAAGAGGGATGGAGAACTGCCTATTTTCTGCATACATTTATTATTTAGGACACGTTTAAGGTAGTATACATTTTAAGATTGTCGTAACAAGTAAGGTGTACACATTAGACTGCAGTGGACTCCCAGAAGTATTAGCAAGAGGTAGATTATTTTTCACAAATCTCTCATTTTTAGCATCCTTGAAGTCATTTGTGAACTTGATTCAAAATATTGTTTGAAAGTGTGAGACTAAAACCAAAACATGTAAACTTCAAGGACCACACCAGGACAAAAGCTTCAAAAAATAAGAACTTGCTTTAATTGTGCTGCAGCACCTTACAATGTTGAACCATACAAAATATTAAATAACATTTTAATAACTTGGCTCCGAATTAAAACTGTACAAAATTACAATAAGTAGAAACATTTGTTTCAAAGGCACTCTGTACATTGCTATTCACATTGCACCCCTCAGGAGTAGAGGGTTTATTAATAATTAACCCTTTGGAGTGGGAAGGGTTGGCTCCGGTCACAACAAATACAGCAAAAGTGGTAACAACCTGTTCTAATACAGAAAACAGAAGATTTTAAATTGTACTTTATTGGTGCTTTAAGAGGAACGTCACCTTCTTCTCACTCAAAACATTTCTTTACTCGTTTTAATTCCGTAAACCTAGGGATTTTTACAGGAAACAAGACACCCACAAACCTTCCCAAATCAATTAATGAACAGGTCTTTTTTTTTTGCAGAAGACAATAATTTATGTATTTGTTGCTGACACCACAACCAGGTCATAGTGGCAGTGTTACAAAGGAACTGCAAGGAGGCTAGCTAAGACAAAAGCTTGATAGCCAAACAGAGCAGCACCAAAGGTCGTGTGCAAATATGTTAAGGCACATTTCTGGAAGATACGTCTCTCTCTCCATTTGCCTCTTTGCTCAGAGGAAGTCGAAACAACAAGCTATAGGACCAAAAAGAATAAGTACAAAGACTTAAGGTCCACGAACCACAGCAACAAAGGCCCAGTGATAATGTGAATGTCAGTTGAAAGACAATGGGAAATGGAGCCCAATAACAATGAGAAAAAAAGCCCAAGGACAATAGTAAGTAGTGCCCAAGGACAACAACAAAAATAGCACACAAACGAAAAGAAAGTCTAAGGACAACGCAAAGGAAATTCACAGGACACTTGGATAGGGATGCCTAAATCAAGAAGCAATGGTCAATGATAAAAGGATGCTATAAACAAAGACAAGAAAATGCCAAGGACAACAGCAGTAAAAGACCAAAAACAATGGTATGGATGGTCCAATAATGGTATGGATGGCCCACTAACAATGGAATGGAAAATATGGCCCAATGGAATGTAGGGTCCAAAGGCACTGGAAAGGTGGTCCTATGGGCAACAACAAGGCGGTGTCAGAGAGAATGGGACCGGGGTGCAAACACAAAAGGAAGGGTGACCAACATGAATTGGAAAAAAGACTCATGAAAAATGAAGAACATGGTAAACCACAGAAATATGCAGACATATTTTAATGATATGCTTAACCGCGAATTTCAAATGTTTCTGCACTAGGATTCTTTACCTCCTCTCTCGCAACTTACAGAGAAAAGCTGAAGACCCAGTGGCAGGATGGACTGGTCCTACATGACGCACATGGTCTTCTGTGATCATATTCAGCTCTACAAGTAAAACATTGTTTAGAGGTAGTTCACAAAAAAACTTTTTTTTTTTTTTTTTACATAAATGTAATGGTTATTTACTTCATCCACATTAGAAAGATGAGAGGTATTGCTGATTTTGCTACACTTGGAAACTGGAACGTTAAATCCAGTCCCTCAGCTTCCATGTATTCAGAAATTAAAGCATCTCTCCTGTCTGAACTAGCAGTGAAAAGAAACATTCAGCTTTTTGCACGGGAAATGATTCCTTTCTCCCCCTGGAAACAGCCTCTGTCTATGTCACTTGGGCTCTTTTATAACAGTGTAAGGCAGAGGTCTTCAAACTTTTTCAGGCCAAGCCTCCCCCCTCCCCAAATAATATTCTTAAGAGTTGGCGACCCTATCACTAAAATTTCTGGAAGCTGGGATTTAGCAACTTTGACAACTATTTTAACCCCAAAGTGTTATCTGACAACTCATTTTTGCAACAGCGAAACATTAGTGTTTTGTAAATTTAATTTTTGTGAGATGTAAATCTGGACCAAAACTGCAGACCTCATACAATACCTTTTGATAGGAAACTCTCTTTTGATTGAAAACCTATGCACAGTCAGTGCATGTACCCCCACCTTTCAGGACCCCATAGTAGAATGCTGACAGACCTTGGCAAGCACATTAATCCCTGGGCAATGTCTTTGCTATGAAGATACAACTCAAATGAAACTCCCACTGCCATATGGTTATTTTGTATTATGCTGCATAAGCAGTATAGATGGCATGGGCCCTGGTGAAAGCAATGACAATGTCCTCCTTGACTAGAGCTGGGATAGGAATACACAGTTCCTGTTAGGGTTCAACGGGTCGGATCTGCATGAAGGCTGTTGCAGGCAGCTACTTGACAACACTGTCACAAATAAACAGAAGGAGGTGCAAAGCTGCAACAAATGGCCTAAAAACACCTTCTTATTATGGGAACTATTATGACAAGCGGTAAAATGTAATTTTGCCTACAGCAAGTTTGCAGAATCCCAACTGCCGTTTGCTAAAACGCCAGGACTCACAGAATTAAGTCTCTCAACTGCGGTCTCTTGGCAGCGAAGTGCAAAGACACTAGGTCATCAGCATTTGTACAGCGGAGTTAGGCCATGTGAAAGACCTCAAATTGGTATATTTTCTGATTATTTTTATTTAATGGTTGCGGTTTGTCTGGTTATAAGGGTATTCCTCTGCTTTCAAGAAAAATTCTCAGCAAAGACAGCATCACCTGGGCCTTGAGCAACAGAGGTGACTCCAGAATTTAAACTTCTAATGTGACCCATAACTTGCATAATTACAGTGATTCGGTGGCTGCAACCTAAAAAGACCAGTGCGGGCGTACCTCTCTGGATATTACATCCTGAGTCACCAATCTTCCTTTACCTTCTAGTGGTATAAAACCACCTAATTTTCCTCAGCCTTTCGCTTTTTCAAATATGTGAATAGCCCCGGGAACTCTCCCATTTCCTAGGTGTGTGTTTGTGTGTGAAAGAATGTCTGATTGTCCAGAGTGTGAACGCCCCTCTTCTCCACATAAACCCTGATTTTATCTTGTGTCTGCCCTTTCAACTGTGAGGTGTCAAACAAACATTAATGAACTGGCACAATAAAGGACGGCAGGCCAATCGAATCGGGCAAGAATGCTTTTCGGCAAACTGTTTTTTTTGTAAATATGTCGCCCAATCTCAAGAAATTTGGCAGAGTGCCTATGCTTTTATAATGTTCCATTACACAACAGATCACAAATAAGACACATCCATATGATGATCAAGTCATTGCCGGGATTTGCTACCCAGTAATGACTGACAACATGATTGTTAAAGGGACAAACGTCCTACTACGCTTACAGGCAGGTGACACAATAAAATACAATGCCACTTAACAGCTAAGCAGCCACAGTGCAGTACAAGTATATCGTGTGTCAAATTCACCACAGAATTTTAAAAATGTGCTTCTTTCCCGTCTGGTACTGCATTAACCTCAAAATGGGTGCTTTACGACTATAGTTGCAGGGCTAATATACTGAATTCCCAGTGAGTACATAGGTCACAATGTTGCTAACCCACAACAACTTCGCCTGAACGTCGGAATAAATCTATGACCATGAAACAGATGTGCACTGAAAAAAAGTTATTAGCTACACTCACTTTTACTCACACACCAAAATGGTATTTGCCCTACAACTGAATTTCTCTCTAGTGGCACCAATCTAAATTTCAAGAGAAGGTGCAGAATCGGTAAAGACCACAATTTTCTTAAAGATACAGTTACAGCAACTGTACTCATCAGAACTGTGTCAGCTTAGATTTCTGCTGTCAATGCACTACATGCTGCAGAAATATGACTTTCTGTACTCAATGAACCTATGTCCCAAATACAGATTGCTGAATAAAACAAAATACCACAGAACTATTTGTGATTGCCTCCTAGGCTCAAAAAGGTAATCGAAGTGACAATCCCCACCCTTCTCAGCTAACCCATGAAGGATTGATAACTTTACTCTGCTAGCGATCTCAGACTTGCATGCGGAGAGCAGGCATTCACTGCAGCTACATGTGCTGCATTAGTGCTGCCCAATCAGTCAGGATCCTTGATGTGTGCAAAGATTTACTCCCAAACTCTGCCAAACTCTGAATCATGCAACTTTTTCAGATTTTGTGGCCAAAGTTTGTAGTTGGAGGGGAATGGTAGGAATGTATTCGATTAAGCCCTGCAACAGGAAACAGACCAAATAAAGTGGTGTGTTTTAAAAAAAGAAATATAGAAATAAATGCTGCAGGAAAGAGCTGGCCCCACCACATGACAGAGCGGTTAGGGTATGGGCTGCGAGGAAAAGAAAGGCCACCACAAGCTAATCCAGCTTTAAATATTTTAAAAATATTTTAGATACTTTATTTTCAGCTCCCAATTGGCCCGGCTCTTTTTGAGGCAGCAGTCTGTTTGCTATGTTGATAGTAAATGTGCTGCTCAGTAGATGTAGCAGCAGATAACCAGTCAACAAACACATTGGTCTCTACTGGTGTATCTACAGAGGTGCTGGTGGCAGTCTCCTTGCTGTGCTATGAAGCACAGCATAGTTGAAAGGGTTTCATCCAAACCATTTTCGAACAGGCGCTCAACATTAATGGCCACCACTAAGAATTGTATAATGCATGGTTAAGAAGAATTAGCAGCACAGGGATGACAAACGTCATTGTTATGGAGACACTGTGTGGGTCTTAAAGTGTCATAAGAAACCAGGCTTTGTGTGGTTGGGACAAAAACCAACGTCATAGCACAAACTATTTCACCAAGCACTCAAAATCATCGTTCATTTTCCTTACATTACATTTGGTTTTTTTTACTCTTAGAAACTAAAATTGTCATGTTTACTTGAATGCTAACAGAGCTCACCCTCAGCATTAAATCTGAATATGTTCAAAATCTACACTTGTTTTAAAACCCTTTTTGAACAAAAATCTTTAAACCCATCTTATTTCAGGGTTAAGGCCAGTTTTCAAGTATGCTAAACAAGCCAGGACATAAAAGGCAGTTTTCCTCTGCACTGTGGGAAGCACGTCAGAATGTAACAATTCAGGATATGTCCAGGCTTACTTAGCATTGTGGTACAATAACCTTAAAATGAATATGCACAAACACTTACACACTCGTATGACTTGCATCCACATCAACCTTTGGTTTTGCAGTAAATTTTGTTCCAGGTATCAGAGAAGTTACTTTCCAAGGCCTCGCCCTACTGCAATGTTGTTTTTTATCCATTTCTTTAATTCCCTTTGATGGCTAACTCCCAATAGCTTACTTACAATAACAGCTGTAAGAGAACAGCTAGTTTTCAAATCACGCACAACTACTAACAAACAGCACTTTATATTCTGCAATATTACTAAAATTTAGCTACTTAGTGGTCTTTTGAACAACGTACCAGGAACACCTGTTAGTGGGAAGGGCTAGTCTCCTCTAAAAATGGCTAGCAATATAGCACTTTATTCCTTATATAGACGTTCTCACTGTGGTCCAGGTTGGAAATAAAACCCCGACAGTAGTGTTTCTCATGGGCCATTTCAAGGGCTGCACCTTTGAGGCTTTTGGATGATTGACGTGCTGACAGGCACATCTGTTATGCTTTTGCTGGACACTCACGGTTCCTGGTATACTGTTGAAAAATGCAAATAACGTGGTGAATAGCTCAGTAGAATGTATACAAATATATCTTCACAAGACCCTATTCCCCCAATTCCTAGAACATCCTTGTTCAATCAGTTGCAATGAGAAATAAAACCTGTGCAAGAAGAGAAACAAAGTATTCTTTGTTTTTTAAGGAAATAAAAGGTTTTGCAAACAGAGGACAAGCATGAGTGAATATTGGGAACATGAGGCAGGGCAGTCTCCTCATCCTTACACAGAACCGGATGGACCAGGTTAGATAGATCTAAAAAAAAATGTTTTAAAAACAACCCGTTTTTGCCTCCGACAAAGAGGTAGCAGTCGATCTGAGAGGAGTGTGTCAAAGATTGTCTAACCAGAGTAGCAGCTTGGTTTCCTGTTCATGATGGACCTGAGCTCCCCAGTGTGGGTCCATGAGTTGCATGTAGCAGCGACACTACCGCTGCCACAATGTCACTCGTCTAGCTCCAGCCAGCCGTTCTCAAAGTCCTGCAGCAGCTCAAGGTAGTACCGCCACTTGGGCTCACTATCATATCGGACCTCAAACACAATCTTTAGGGGGTTGGGATGCTGCTGGTAGATACCTAGCACCACTCCCTCATACCAAGCCTCAGTCTTGTCATTTTCTTCATACAGGTGGCGGATGCGTTTGCCCACCAGCTCGGGGTATGGTGTCTGTTTGGTGGCCCGCTCCACGCAGCGCCTTTTTTGACGGAAGGGCTTGTGCAGAGGTACACAATCATGTCCCACTCTTGGTTGCTTTGGCCTGCGTGTCACTGGGAGGACCTGTTGAAATTTGATCTGGACCACTGAGTTTCTCAGGTGCAGGACTTTGGAAGTGCTCAGCGTCTTCCTAGCCGTACGGGCCATTGCTTTTTTCAGACAAACACGGGCTGGCTTTGCACAGGATGTGTGACCTATTTTCAAGCAGTCTTTGTCCTTTTTGCTGCTATTAGATAGATTTTTCAGTTTAAGCTGAAAAGACCTGCACAATTTCTGAGACTGGAAGACTCTGCTCTTAATGCCTGAAGGCCGTGTGGGCTTGTTCAGTTTCGAAGTGAGCGGTTTGGTCTTTCTTTTCAATGACTGTGGCCTACTACCATTCTTTCCAGGATGACAGGAGATAATTTCCTCTGTCTCCTCACTTAATGTCTGGTTCTTTGTGGCAGCTAAGCCAACTTTTTCCTCTGGTTTTGCAACTCCTCCCTCTGGTTCAGTAACTCCTGCCTTCGGTTCTGTATCTTCATTCTCTGGTTCTGCGAATGCATCCACTGGTTCCGCAACTACCTTAGGCCTCCTCTTTCCTGCCTCTCTGGGTGTCTTGGTTAGGGCAGCATTGACACTTTTGACTGTTGCCTCTTGCTCCAAGGACTCAATCTTCTCTGCAACGTCTAACGTGTCCTGGCACTTATCACCTGGAAACAAAGATGAGATTCGAGGCATTAATTGAGGGGAAGCTCACACCAGCAATAAGACTCAAAATCAAGGATAAAAAGCATTACCAACCTAGCTGGTTCTACAAGCTGAATGTCTGAATACATTCTACTGGGTAGAAAATGCACATCACTTGCTACAACCAGCAACTTCCCCCAAGCCAAGCCAAGTTCCCCAATGCAATACTGAGGAAGCAAAAGCAACCACCACCACCAAATATCCACTACACACCAGAAGCATGCTCCCACCACTCTACTCTGCTCCCTCAAAGAGGGAGAAAGAGAAGAGTGTCAAAGGAAAGACACAAGTGAGGAATACACAGCGGAGACAGGGGATCCGCTAAAGTCTACATGCACCAAGATGGGCAGCAGGCAGGAGCACTGCATAGTCTCAAGGCCCTCTGGAGGTACCCAAAAAAACAGGGCAGCAAATGTTCTGTGGGTCAAGAATGAAGGGCTGTCAAATTCATGTCCTGCCTCCACTGAGATCAGAAACAGATGCTGCTGGTTAACATCAGGGAGAACAGAGATGTGTGCAGGTCTAAGTGCAAAACAGCAATATATGCTGCAGGAGGACTGACAGACCTACTGGCAGAGGTCAGCGCACAATGTAGGGTGGCAGAGTTAAACTATCAAGGCTGACACACATAGTGAGCTGCAGTTTATAATTTTGAATCCTGGAAAAGGGAAGTCGGTAAACTGAACAACATTAAATTGGGTTATAGTAACACCTGTTCTATACTGGGATCAGGGATGGCAGACTTGACAGGAAGTGCTATATAAAAATAAATCAAGTTACATGATTAATTAAATGTCAACGGAATCTGCTTGACAAGACTGCAGAATTACGTGCACAGCTCCGAAGTGTAATATATGCTGTAGGTGTGGTCCTAGGATGAATGTCAGAAGGATGTGCAGGGCTCACAACTGCAGTGAATGTTGCAGGTCGAGACTGTGGCGCATGGACAGACCTTGAGGTGTTGTACTGCAGTTATACAGTGGTTGAGTGTTGATAAGGGTGTTTCTGGTAGATTGACCTGTATGTAAATTGTTGGGTGAGGCCTGCAATATTTAGATAGGTGCTCTTATCATGGTACAGTGGCAGCATTGTGGTCAAATGAGAAGTACTGTGGAGGTTGAGAACAGCCACAGTTGCACAAGAGAACAAAAGGTTATGGTGCAGGTCAAGAATGGGGAAGATTAATATTTAAGCTCACACTGCAGGAAGAGCCGTGGATTTGAAGTGATCTGTCACAGAAGAGACTACATGAGTCTTAGTACTGGAAAAGCAGCAGATGTTGCAGGCCAGATCTGATGTACAATGGAGAAATCCCAGTAATGACATAGATGTGCTTCCCAGGACACAATAGACAATGTAGGGTCAGCCACGTTTAAACTCTGGGTACATGTAAAAACTAAGCATGTCAACTTTTACAATCAAGTGTACCATTTGGGCTAGTCAGTGTGATGATGCCGCTGACGTGCCTTGGCAGTATTAAAGCTGGAGGGTGGATCGATCATGGTGTTTTACAGTGGTATGTTAAAATAAGCTAAAGGAGCATCTTAACTCTGCAAAATAATTTGGACTGAAAATGTATCCTTTAAGGGGGGCTTGAACCAGTTACAAACTGAAGAACAATGAAAGAAATTTTCTCAACTGATCACTTTAACAATCTTCAACTTGAAGCTTCTGGGCTAGAAAGAGCAATCTCAAAGACCATAACAAAAAGCTCTGAAGACGAAATGGTTGTACGGCCTTGTATACAAAATACGACTGTTGCCTTTCAAGCCCAAAAAATAAATCTTGTAGCACCTTTCATGAAGCTCTAACTGGAGACATTCTGTGGATTCCCGAGAGATTAGATACAACCTTCTAAAGAGAATCTGACATTTAGGATTTCCTGCAGCTTCGGAAGCTGATACAGTCACTAAGGTACCAGCAAAAGAGTGAAAGATCAACAGTGAGTGAAATCCCAGCTTGTAACTCAGAGTCTCTACTTAGAATAATTCAAACTGGAAATTGAGATTTTCAATTTTAGATGAGCATGGTATATTTAAAGTGCTTTACACTGCTGAGAGATCTGCAATAACCTGTGAAACAAAAGATGCAACTCCCTTGGGACCATCCTACTGCACTGTACTCCCTCCTGTGCCTGTGCTCAGTTTTTGCCCCTCCACCTGTCGACTCCGCTCCCCCACCACCACAGCCTCCTACCCCAGAGTGCTCCCCTGGTTTTCCTTACCAGCGCCACCGCCCCTCGGGCTGCCTGCCCCCTCCCAGGTCAGCCCCGCCTGCTGCCCCTGCCCAGCCAGTACTCACTGATCTCCATTCACCTGGTCCTCTCTGCCACGCCAGGTCCCTCACCCCCACAGAGGTCTATCGGCTCTCGCCCCCACCCTGCACCCATCCCCTCTCTGCCATGGGAATCGCATTGTGGCCACATGGTGTATGTACGCCGAGGGCACGCCGCACACGCACCGGGACCACGGCCAGAGCCCTTAACTTTGATGGACCGCCACCGCTGCACCTCGGATGAACTTTGCACGCTTAACCCCAGATGCCAGGACAACAACAAATGCACCCATGTCTCCCCAAAGCCCACTGAAGCCCCTTTTTTCTCTGAAAATGCCACTTCACCTGCATCACTCAGGAAACCACCCACACTACGTCCACCTGCCAAACTGCATCACACACAACCACCAACACGGCTGTCGCCAACACCCTCGGAAAGATCCATGCCTCCTGATCAATGCACACTCACTCGCAAAACATGCCACAGAAACCTGGGACACCATCACGACCCATGCCCCGGATGCTGTTTTCATCACTGAGACCTGGCTGAACCACACATCCGCTCCAGACATCGTCAGAGCCACCCCGATGGATACAAGATTGCACACTGGGACCGATTCAACAGACACAGTGGCAGCATGACCATAATATAATATACAAGGAGAAACTCAAATGCTCCACCACCACCAACTCCTTCATAGAACACCTCAACCTCCACCTCCGAAACAACAGTGAAACCACCATGAGAGGCACCCTCGCCTACAGACCTACAGGACACTGCCCCGCCTTCTACAACTCTATCCCCGACTTCATTACTCCCCTCTCCATCAACTCTAATCTTTACATTTTCCTAGGAGACCTCAACTTCCACCTGGAGAACACCAAAGACGCCAACACGGCTGACATCCTAGGAAGTATGGCCAACCTCGAGCTCAAACAGCTGGTCACCCACCCCACTCACTCCGCAGGACATACTTGACCCCATCTTCTCCGCCAGCAGCAGAGTGAAATACACCCACATAAACCCCCAAACACGCCTGCAACCTTGGCATCATTCTAGACAGCCAGTTCTCCATTCAGAAGCAGGTCAACGCCGTCTCCTCCACTTGCTTCCTCACCCTCCGAATGCTCAGTAAGATCTTCAGATGGCCCCCACCCAACACTAGGTGAACAGTCACACAAGCTCTTGTAATCAGAAGATTACACTACGGCAATTCCCTCTAGATCGGAACACCACACAACTCATGAAGAAACTCCAGATTATCTAGAACACTGCAACCAAACTCATCCTCGACCTCCCCAGACTCACATCACCCCGCACCTCAGGAAGCTCCACTGGCTACCAGTCACAAAGAAATGCCAGTTAAAGCTTCTCTGCCACGTTTACAAGGCACTACACAATGAAGAACTGGTGTACCTCAACACTCGAGTGAACTTCCACCTACCTGCCAGGAAACTCCGCTTTGACTCCCTCTCCCTAGCAGCCACACGTTGCTTCCACCGGACAAACAGTGGAGGCTGCTCCTTCTCCCACCTGGCGGCTAAGGACAGGAACGACCTACCCTTGCACCTCACAGCCTCTCCATCGCTCCAGCAGTGCAGGAAGGACCTCAAGACTTGGATGTTCAACCAATAGAATAACTAGCAGTTTGTTCCCCCAGCGCTTCAAGACCCTCACAGGTGATATAGCCATGCTCTACAAATTTGACTGACTGGTTGCAATAGGCTGCGTTTAAGGACCTCCTCCTGTCGTACCTATGAGCAGTCTACATCAATTAGAAATAAAGAGTAGCATCTTCAGACAAGCAGGAGCTTTCTTTTAGCAGTAAAGCTCAAGTGTTTCTCACAGGATACTGCGTAATGTCCACATAGTACGTGTGAGCAGACTAGTGGAAGATTTTCCAAGTAACAAAGGTATACCCCTATAAAGGCTGGCAGCTGGGAACTTCCACTGAAATAACATTCTTTCTCTGAAACCTTGGATGAGTGGCACAGGCCAAGAGCAACCCGGTGTGAAAAGCAAGCATTTGTTCTTTCAGAGCCTGCAGAAAATTAGAAGCCAACTGGGTGTGCCTTGCAGGAGGTATCCGGGCTGCACTGGAGTGATCTGCACACACAGGGGTCTTTTGGATTAAAGTTGTATATACAGACGTTTGTAGCTCTTGGAGGGTATTTACACAAGCACTGGGATTGCACATATATCAGTAGGGCTATATTTACCGAGCATCAGACAAACTTTAGAGTTACGGGAACTGAGTCAAGAGAACTGGGGCTCTGTCTAATATCAAAGAGACAGAGAGAGATTGGAGGGAGAAAGTGTAGAGAGAGGACCAAGAGAGAGGAGAAAGGAGAGAGAGACAGAGAGAGATTGGAGAGAGAAAGTGTAGAGAGAGACGCAAGAGAGAGGAGAAAGGAGAGAGAGAGAAACAGAGAGAGAGAAAAAGAGAGAGAGAGATGACAATGAATCAGACAGGTATACGTCCTCCCTGCCAAAACTCTGTAGAAACAAAGGTATGGCAGTCTTTGGAAAATGTACATCACTTGGTTCTATTATCCCTAATTAATTTTAAGACCCAATTGTAGTACACTGCGTCCTTTTCATCTCAGAGGCAGTGGGACCCTCTTTCCGCAGTAAGGAATACTTTATCATAGGGCCCTCCCACCAAACACTGAGGAAGCAATTTGTAAAGGTTTGAAAGGCGCCCACTGTCCAGTGCTGCCCTGTGCTGAGGATAGTGGGAGCTCTACTGTCCCAATCCCACGGCAGAATAACGTAAAGTGTGTATGAGTAGGCTAAATTGTGCCCCTCTACCATATGATTAAAAACAAGAGAGCTGAGGTGCAGACTATCTGTCCGAGTCAGCTACGCCACCAGCCGATCTGGCCTTGATCCACGCACTCCTGAGATCTCTAATGCTCTGCTGCCCATGGTCATGCCACCCACAGTTCAGATGCCTCACATGTTCTGGTGCATAGAGAACGCATACGTACTTGGAAGCATGCAGGCCAGCCTGTGAACTGGAACCTGTAAAAAATAAAGTTAGTGGTGATAATAATTGGGAAAAGCAGAAAAACAAAGCTTAAGTAGGCTTACAGCACGTTAAGAGAAGAATGCCGCACATTGAATATAGCTGGATTACTTAACATGCACCTTGAAAGCATTTACATGACATCCGTTTTGACACCGTTTTTCTAAAATGCTGAGAAGTTAACAAGTAATAGGAAACTATTTTGATTTGTTTTCAGTGTTTCGAGTAAGAAGGCCCTGGTCTGGTCACGTACTACTCAACAAAATGAGGAGGTAATTTGGAAGGTGATACACCTGCTAAAGTTTAGCAGATTACTGCCATGGTGAAGATTGTTTAGCACTTTGGAAAATGGTAATAAAACAGATGCCATGCTGAATGCGTTGTCACAGGTTAAGGACATTAGAACTGGAGAAATGTTCAAACATTTTAGGCAGAGTGGCAAGAAAGACCTGCTCCGCCTGCATGCACTACAGTTTAGCCTGTGGCACAAAGCCCTCCACCTGATCCTGGAATAGCAGTGAGCAATGACCATCTTTCTTAGACTTGTTGCTCTTTGGAGCTCTGATAATAGAGGAAAACGCATCCTCATATTTTGCACCTGATCCTCCTACCATCAAGTCCTGGGAATTAATCGCCGCCTCTAAGTTGCACTTTCCCTTGATTTTCCAAGGCACTAGACTACACTGATGCAATTGAAGAATATCGAAATGCAAGCTTCCGACTCCAACCAACCTGATCTGTGTGCCCATGTACCTCAAAGGGGGAGGTACTTCCCGATCTATGTTCATGGGGAGTCCTCCTTTTAATTATCAAGAAGAGTAACAAGAATCCAACATCACTACTTTAATGGCAGACGCGATGCCAGGATGCACTATAGAAAATCAGCAGTTTAGAGAAATGGTAAAATTGTAATTCACTAAGAGACCAATTTAATGATGGCTTAGGCAAGCACGTAACCTCCATACTAAACGCATAAACAAACGGCTCTTTTTCACAGATAATCCTGTTAATTAGACGCCCCTCGCTTCCAGCAATGAGACAATCCGAGAAAAATTATAAAGGAGGCGAGATCAATACGAAAGAAACTGAAGTGCGAGGTGATACACAACGGTTTGTTAAGCCTGAAACCTGCGTAGGCAGAGCTCCGTGTGAAGACTTCCTCCTACAAAGAAGGTGTGTCATAAACATGTCCAACTGATGGGGACTGTCGTGGGTGCAGCAAACATGCGCAGCAGCCCATGTGGCTACCTTACAAGTTACATTAAAGGATTCATCCAACCCTGTCTGGTATTAGCATGTCCGGCTAAGGCAGAAATTCCACTGCTGATTCGAGGACTTTAAAGCTGCAGCTGATTTACTTGAAAGGGGGTAAGCTGTGGTGTATTTTTTAATGGCTATTTAATCATAATTTTATTCAACAAGTTCGGCAATCAGGTAACAGCACATTGTTCTCTAAAATGCCATCTAGCCATGGAGCAAAACATGGATGCACTGTGGCTCCTATGATTTCACACCTCTCTCGCTGGCTGACCCTCCGTTGATTTAGTTATCATTCTGCACTACTTGAAGCTGCCCCTGTGCCACCAATGTACTATGCAGAAGATACATCATTATTTCGTTGACATGGTCAGGTGAGGCTGCAGCAGAGCATAGAGTGGCTGGCATTATACTCGGAAGACAACAGGAGTATGGCATGTTCTGCCCCTGGAACTACAGGAGGGGCTACCTCACCGGCACCCCCTCCAATTGGTCCATGAATACATAAGTCCCACTTTGAGGACATTAAAGCTAGGATTAAGAAAAATTTTAATAGCCTTCAATTGATGTAATAAGAGTTATAGGAGCCTATCTGTAAATACTTTTAATTTAGGCTATGCTGTCAAGATTTTGCCCCTTATAAACTGTGGCAGAAACATCTGGTGGCCCACGGTTAGCTTCGACTCCACTAAAAGGGACATCAGAGAAACACTTTTGAATTACTCAGTTCAATTGCAATCCAAGTTCCAAAACTTGAAATCTAGAAGAGTCAGTCTCAGCAGAAACATGGGATCAGACGAAGGATGAAAATGGGCTGGAGACCCGAGATCCAAACTTAAAAGACTCAAACACTAGACTGCTAACCTGACCTACTGGTCACAAGACACTTCCACTGTAGAAGGGGTAGTCTCACTAGTTAAGCCTCTAGCTAACATGCAGATGATGCCTGGCAAAAAAGTTGCTAGTTGCTGTCTCTCTTCATTCATACTAGTTTGCACCCATTCTTTCACCCCTCATCTTTATTTCTTCCTATTTCGGTTCCCTTGCACCCCTAGTCCTCTTTCCTCTCTTCACTTATGTTGTGTGTAGTGCCTTGGAGTACCTTGTCGCTCCCTTTATTGCTCCTCTCTGGTTTGGTTTGCACTGAGACCAAGGATGATCTCCTTGTATCTTGGCTTGGAGCAGGGGTCTTCAAACTTGGAGGGCAAGTCTGGGGCCTCAACTGAACCCTTGGGGGGTAGGGGGTGCTGGGCTCTGCCCAAGAGAAGCATTATGCTGCTAAAAGGGCTTTGTTTTAAGCTGAAATTTAGCAGCAGCAAATCGCTCTGTCATGGGCAATCACTAACATGTTTTGTCTTTTATAATCAAGCTGGGAATATGTGTTTAAAAGGGAAGGGACTCCAAATAGTCTTCAAAACTCCCACCCCAGTTCTAATAATCACACTGTGGATACTTTTACACATTAGTAAGGCCTGGCCGACCAGAATTGTATGTTTGACAGCATGTACTTGATTGCATTTTTAAAACAGTAAGAAAACTCAACTGCAATGTTCAAATGGGTCTAGACATATTTAAATATTGCCAATGTAAAATAGAATAAATGTGATAAATTCGAAAGGGGGGGCTGATGATTTTTTTCCACTGGCAGGTTGCAGCATTAAAAGGTTTGAATACTACTGGTTTGATCCTCAGCTGCCACCATTGAAACTAGCAGGCTGAAATCTTGGCCATACTGTTAGCCTATGCACCATATCAATTATCTTGCGGCCCATGCAGTGTCTTACCATAATTCAGTCATTGAATCCTCCTGTATCGCTCCAGACAAGTGCTTAACATAGCACAATAGGGAAAATCAGTGCAATGTTTCTCTCTCACTACCTTCCACATCTGTCCCTGGTTGCTATAGCAACTGAGTAATTCCATTACTTGTCTGTGTAGCAGTTCAAGGATGGCAAGGGCCTTCAGCGGGTCTACTCACCAGGAACTCACAAAATTATATCTGCAAACATAATGATAAAACTATCTTGATGTGTTAGTATGATCTCAAAACAGTTGTTATAGGAACTTTACTAAGTTACATCACTAAATATGAGGTATGGCCTACTGAAGTAATGGTCATGGATTATGGAGCGTGTTGCTTGAGGGCTTCTACACGCCTGAGGTTTTTTACCTAAATGGCAAGTCTCAGGTGATGAGTCACGAATGCATAGAGCAACATATTTGGTAAGTTTTGCTTGTAGAAGTTATCTACCCATGGTCTTTGTAACAAAAAAGGCTTGGAAAATCACTACTGCTACGATACAGTTGTGGTTGATGACCAGTAGAGTAATTTTAGGCCTGGACTGACAGTGTAGCTGTTGCTCAACCTGTTGCTACCAATTCTTAATATACAGAGTGTAGTTTGACTTCACCCAGAGGAATAATTCCCCCTCACACCATGCTATTGGCTGTTTGGTGTCTCATTCCACATTCTAGGAAGTGTTTGGTTTCCACTGAAATGCATTATAGATTACTTTCCAACTGAAAAGTATGCTCAATCATCAAAATGTTTTTTCCATTCAATTCTTTATGTCCTACACGCATTTAATAAAGAAGACAATCATTTCTTGTTACTTTTCCCCCCAACATTCGCCAAGTCAATATGGTTAGTTTTAATGTGATAAAACAGTATTTGTGTATGCACTGCATGCAAGAAGTATTTGTGAATGCCTGCATTTGTTGTCACATTAAAGTAAAACCTATTGGCTTTGGCAATACTTGTCCTTGTCAGTGTGACAATCAATTGACTAGTTTTAAGAAAAGAGCAGCTGGGAATGTTCTAATACAGCAGACTATATTTTCAGGGAAACTATTAGGATCCCCAACCCATATGTTTTCATACAAATAAGAGGGAGAAAGAGTCCACCAATCATAGGACTTGGCTGAAAGTGTAGGTTTTGAAGATGTGCTGTACAGTTTGAAAGATTTTAAAAAAATGTTAAAGATTTTAAAATCATCCAAACAAAGAGCTAACCTGACGGTATACCTTAAAGATGGCTTTCTCTGATTAACTACTATAATTTGATGCTTTTTAGGTCGAGCGCGCAAGAGCTGTTGTGATCTATTTATGGGCTTTTAACCACACCCACTGCACCCCTGTCACTATCACTCATTCGTGGACTTGCCTTTCACAAATCCTTTGTTATAATTGATAAATGCTTTACATTTGTCCCTCCTTGGGGCAATTTGGTTACCGTCTTGGACATCAACCCTGTTATATGGATAATTACACGTTTGCCAATACGTTTGACTGCGAGCAAACTTCTTTTTCCTTTGTGCCTCTCCTTCTTGCTCATGGTGACCATGGCACTTGAAACCAGCTTGCTTATGTCAACTGTTTTACTTTTCAATTTCAATTTAAGTGGCAAGAAAAGTCCAGTTAGGAATTTACAACGTTAACAGCTCTAACTCAAGCAAACGCGAGACCCATTGCATTGCAAATGCTTGTTATATGTATTGTTTTTATATAAATATAGGTATATGTATAGGTTGCAAAGTTTAGATTAGAGTAAATCAAACTTGGTCATGAATTGTATTCATAATTCTTCTGGCAGAGAATATGGCAGAGTGAAATAGTATCTGGATATGAAAAACACTGTGCCATTGACTCCTACCTAAAAGTGCCAATTATTCCATGACGACAGACCGTACAGGCAAAACCCTGGACCTTGCCACAGGAGCAATAATAAAAAAAAAAACAAGCATTTGCAACACAAGCATCGGTCTTGCATTTTTCAAGCAAGTTAACTGTCATATTTTGACAACAGCGCCCACGAGCAAAAACAAAAGAAAATATGAGAGGCAACTGAGAAAAGGCGACTTGGCAAAATAACAGAAAGTAAGCTTTAAAAAATAATATGTTGAGGCGGGGCCAACCAACATGGCCTATCAGACGTGAGCTCTGTCGTCTCCGTCTGATTTCCCCCAGGCCTGATGCAGTGAGGTGGTGGGGAGGCATTGGTGGGCCTCCCCCGATTTGGGAACTGGGCGCGAGTCCCCGGGAGAGGCAGAACCCAGCGGGATTGCCGGTATAGAGGGGTGTGACGCCCGGCGGGGCTCCTCGCTCGGGCGTGCGTCCCGTGGTGAGGTGCGGCCTTGCGGCCCCGCGCTGGACTAGCGGGAGCCGGCTGAAGCCGGAGAGGGGCCGTCGCACGAGATGGAGGAGTGACAGCGCGGGACCCGAGGATGGGGGGAGTGTGGCAACTCCGCGCTGGAGCCGCGGGTAAGCGGCGGCGGGCTGCATTGAGAGGACCGCATCCGGCCGCGGTAATGGCGAGGTGAGATCGGGGAGGGCCCTCACTTCTCCATTCTGGATCGCGCAGTCGGTGGAGGCCCAGTTTGCAGTGTGCGGCTGGAGCTCGCGGGGTCCCCCCACCCGCTAGAAGTCATAGAGCGGCAACAAGACGGTTCTCCCCCAATGGGAGAAGGCAACTAACACAAGAAATATACCCCTGAGCTGGGATGGCGAAGCTGTGCATTTTGGGGTCAGAGGAGGACTGTTGGAGGCCATTTTGAGAAGCACAGAGTGGTAGAGCCTCCTCTACTGGAGGTTCGGAGAAAGTAGAGATTGCAGAGGCGAGTGCGGGCCCCGACCGGCAGGTCACTATCACTGGGGGCGAGCCCACAAAGGGGGGCCAGAGTCCATTGAGGGGAGAAGATATAGGTTTGAGACAGAGGAGAAGGAGACATCCCCTTCCTCCCCCCTAAGAAGTGTGGTGCGACGGAAGGGCGAGGACCCAGAGGGGGCCCATGCAGTGAAGGAGTGTAGATCTGAGAAGAGGGTGAGCCCCCAAGTTAGCACCGGGGCTTGGCCCTTAACAGTTTCATATGCCACAACGTAAAATCCAGGCCAATCGGGTCTCCAGCTATTTTGCACTGGCTAGAGTGGAGAGTGCTTACCAGACACAGGGAGAGGAGATGGCGCTTACAAAGGAGGACCTCCAGTCCTCTCTTCGTGCCTTTAAAACCGAGTTGCATGAAGAGCTCACAACAGATATCAGAGCGACACTAGAGGCCTTCCTGACGGACGTCAATGGGAAGCTAGCCGCTCTCCAAACAGATGTAGAGTCAGTAGGGGCCCGTACTTTGGACCAGGAAACACACATACAGAACTTACAACAGAAAGTGGCCCCAGTGGAGACCGAGCTCGCAAATGTTAAAGCGCAATTACGCCTCACCACAATGAAGTGTGAAGGCTTGGAAAACCGCGCACGGCGAGATAACATACAGGTGAGGGGCCTGGAGGAGGGAGCAGAGGGGCCTGACCTAGAGACCTTTGTAGTAGGGCTGTTTTCCTCACTTCTGGGAGAGGACCAATCGGAGGTACAAGTGGAACGTGTGCACAGTGTAGGCAGCAGAGTCTCGGGCGACGGGAGGAGACCGAGAGACGTTCTGGCAAATTGAACTCATTCAAAGTGAAGGAACGGATACTTGTAAGGGCGAGACATCAGGACCTCGTCTCCTTCCAGGGTGCGCAATGCTCACTCTTCCAGGATATAGTGCCAGCAACCCTAGCTCGACGACAACAGTTCCGGCCAGTGACGGAGGCGCTGAGAGAGAAGAATATAAAATATCGATGGACCTTCCCCTTTGGCGTGGCGTTTGAACTCCATAATAAAGCATGCCATTTCTCAACGGTGGAGGCGCCAGCTGACGCATTGGGTCTAGAGACTAGAGGAGAGAGGGGTGCCACCGACTTCGCGGCGGGAGGGGGGCAAGGAGGAGATACCCCTCCCACTTAGGCGGACCAATGGAAACAACAGAGGAGAGGTAGAAAGATCCCTAGAAAATGAAGCCACGCGGCAATCTGGTACCGAGGATAGTCTTGTCAATTCTCTGACTCAACGGGAGGGGGTAGAGCTGATCTGCATGCTCCGGGTCCCGGTGTCGCTCGCTACTCGAGCATACTCTATCTTTGCTGGTCGCCGGGAGTCCGTGGGGGCCCCGCCTTTGTGCTGCCCTTTGGCGTGTTTGGGCCTGGGGGGAGAGATGAGACGGAACTGGATCCTGTCCACGACATGAAGTTTGTAAGACACTTGGCGGTTGTATACTACCAAGATCATGTTTGTATTTTTTTTTTAAGAGATGTTTTTTCAAGTTGTTCAATGTTTACCATCCGTGTCACTGTGCAAAGAGTCAGGGGAAAGCATCACAGCTGATTGAGTATTCCCAGAGGAGGAGGGTGGGAAATACGATGCGGGATACTGGAGATACTACTGGGGGCCTGGGTGAGAATATTGATGTTTCACAGAGATAATGCTGGAACTACTTTCATGGAATGTGAAGGGCCTAAACTCCCCCAATAAACGGTCTCAATTGAAAAAATACCTTGAGGATCATCGGTACGATATAGTGGCCCTACAAGAAACACATTTGAAGAGGGGGGAGGGACACCGTCTTCATCACAAACACTATTCTCAAAATGCCCTAGCCACAGCCCCCAGAAAACACTGTGGGGTGGCGTTACTATTTAGCTGATCAGTCCACTTTAAGGAAACAGGGTCTAAGAAAGATAAGGAGGGACGGTTCCTGATGTTGAAGGGCAGCCTGGACAGGAAACTTTGTAAGATAGCTACTGTCTATGCTCCTAACCCAATTTCTGTTACAATTCCTGAGCGAGCTAGAGGGCTCTGTGGAGGGCGAAGTTGTCCTGATGGGAGACTTCAACCTGGTATGGGACTCAACATTAGAAACAACGCACCCACAGAGATCAAACGAGTGCCTTTCCCAAATCAGTGAAATCCTCCTTTCGCCGTTTGGGGTTGTTTGACTTCTGGCTGGCCCTGAAGCCCCTGGGGAGGGATTATACCTTCTTCTCATATACTCACCGCTCATATTCACGGATTGACTATGTATTTTTAAGCAAACCGCTAAGACAGATCCTTATGACTGTAGCTATTAATCCAATTGTCATATCAGACCACGCTCCGGTGGTGGTAGGTTTAAATTGGTCACTAGCACGCAAACCATCCAAGCGCTGGTACTTTCCAGGGGTGATTACCCGGGACGCAGGGATTTGCGACTAGCGATTAGGGAATATTTCCAACATAATGGGACAGGTGATACTAACCCTCATATCATCTGGGATGCCTTTAAAAAAGTTATAAGAGGTAAATGCATCGTGCTTGCCGCTGCCATGCACAGATTAAAGATTAAAGACCAACTCCTTTTGGAAAGCGAACTTAAGGTGGCTGAATGCGAACATAAGTTATCCCCGACTTGGCAAGCTCAAAGGAAGGTGGCGACCCTCAAAGGTAAGCTACAGGCTACATATACAAATAGGGCAGAGATGACCCTGTTGAGATTACGGAAAGCCCATTACGACAAGGGCAATAAGATAGACACCCCCTTAGCAAGACAGCTGCGAGTCCAACAGGCCTGAGACTACATTGAGCAGGTCAAAGACGAGCATGGGGAATACCTCACTGAAGAAGGAAAGGCGAGAGCATTTAGACGATTCTATGAGCGTCTTTATCAATCAGACCACCCACCCGCCCACACCCAAGAGTCTTATTTGCGCTCAGTCCACCTACCGCAGGTCTCTCGAGACAAATGACATGCTAGAGGCACCCTTTACAGTGGAGGAAGTACAGGCGCCCATTGACGCCCTTCCCCAGCATAAGGCCCCGGGCCCTGACGGTTTTACAGCCCTTTTTTCTAAGACTTTTGGAGCGGAACTAGCGGGTCAACTCGCGCTACTGTTTAATTATATACGGGGGAAGGTGCGGTGTCCCCATCCATGGGGGAGGCACTGATAACTCTCATACCCAAGGCCGGGAAAGACCCTCAACTCTGTGCCTCATTCAGGCCCATTGCCCTGTTGAACCTGGATGCCAAATTATACTCTAAAATCCTGGCGCAGAGGCTGGAGGATGTGATGCTAGAGCTGATACATCCAGACCAGTCTTGCTTTATTAAAGGTCGCCAGACTCATGACAACTTAAGGCGTATCATACACTTAATGGAAAAGGTACACAAGAAAAAGGTCCCGGCACTCCTATTGGCTTTAGACGCCGAGAAGGCGTTTGACTGGGTTGAGTGGTCTTTTTTAGTAGCAACCATGAGACGGTTTGGGTTTGGGGAACAATTTATATCCATGGTGATGAGCAACTATGCCTGCCCTAGATCCCTCGTCTCGGTCAATGGGGTAACATCTGAATTTTTTGATCTATCTCGAGGCACGAGGCAGGGATGCCCCCTTTCCCCTCTGCTCTTTGCGCTCAGTGTCGAACCCTTGGCGGTGCGGGTGAGGGGATGCCCAGAGTTCCCAGGCATTACATTTGGCGCAGACTCACATAAAATTTCCCTATTTGCAGAAGACATTTTATTGTTTGTCACTGAGCCCCGCACATCCCTTTTAGCCATACAAGAAGAACTGACTCGTTTTGAACAAGTTGCGGGGTTCAAGGTAAACACAGGGAAATCCTATCTCCTCAATCTGACACTGCCCGCGGGTGTGATGACCCAGATAGCCTCCCTGACCCCATTTGCCTGGGTCAAGAAAGATATTACCTACTTAGGCATTCGGATTGTCCCCCAGGTGGCTGATTTGTTCATAGCTAACTACCCCCCTCTGATTAGGCCTCTACGTGAGGACTTCAGGAGGTGGTCCCCGTTATGGATATCCTGGCTAGGGCACATCAATAGTATTAAAATGACAGTGCTCCCCAGATTTCTATACCTCTTTCAGAGCCTCCCCGTTGAGATCCCGCCTGATTTCTTTGCGGAGACTCGAACGCTATTCACGAAATTAATTTGGCAGGGTACAAGAGCTAGGGTTTCATACAGAGTTCTGACATGCCCCAGAGAGAGGGGAGGGTTGGCATTCCCAGATCTCCTGCTATATTATAGAGCAGCACAACTGAGAGTTTTAGCTGAGTGGTCCCTCCGACAGTCGGATAGGATTTGGCTGCACATGGACAGAGCGGTGACAGGCAAGACCTTGTGGGATATCCCATGGAAGCCCAAGGGGGCACGACCACCAAACGCATACATTAGCACACCCACCGCCACTACCCTAAAAGTATGGGACAAGGTAACTAAACTCTATGGGCTTACTTCCTTCCCCTCACCACACACCCCTATCCACCTTAACAAGGCATTCCCACCAGGGGAACTTCTGGGACCCTTTGATCGATGGAGAGAAGGGGGATGCTTACGCATTGCAGATCTATACCATGGAAACCAACTTAGGACCTTCAATAATTGCTGTAGGGACTTCCAACTCCCACAATCCGAACATTACCACTACACACAGTTAGTGCACTGGGTCACTCAGCCACATATAAAGTAAGCAGCTACAAGGGATCTTCTCCCAGTGGAGAGATTTGTGCAAAGGGGAGGAGCGACAAAGGGCAGTATTTCTACGGTATACTCTATACTAACTACAGCATAAACAGCGCCGACCCCTCAACACATCCCCTTTTGGGAGCAAGTTTTGGGTACTTCGGTGGAGGAGGAACAATGGCGCTATCTTTATCAAGATATACCCAAGCACAACCGCTCCATGGCAGCTAGGGAGGCTCACTACAAACTACTTTATAATTGGTACCTGTATCCTGAGAAACTTAAGAAACTTTATCCCCAGGTGTCAGATAGATGTTGGAGGGGCTGTGGCATGTTGGGAAACTTTAAACACATATGGTGGGACTGCCAACGATTCACCCCTATTGGAATGAAATTCTCTCTCATTTGAAAGAGATGCTGGGATATCCCATCCCGATCACGATGGAGAATGCCCTCTTGGGCCTTCGAGCCCAAGAACTACAGCACCAAACATACGGGGACCGGGCTATCCTGTGGCTGGCTTTGGGGGTGGCGAAGACAACCCTAGCATCCTTCTGGAAAAAAGCAGACCCACCCCCTATAACTTTGTGGTTCACGCGGTTATGGAAAAGCCTTGCCATGGAGCGTCTGGTTGATAAAGGGGAGGGTACGAGCAGAAGTTTTGATTACATATGGGATCCCCTAGTTCGGTTCCTTTCCAGGGGGCTTCCCCTCACGACTTGTAGCCCCAGACTAAGGGCCTTGCATCTCTTCCATATCTAGAAACCAAAGTCTGAGACGGGGGGAGACTGGAGAGGACCCCCATGGGCCCAGGGAGGGGGACCCGCAACCACAGACTCCTCTTAGCTACTCTTGACATGACCAGGGATGGATGGTTTGTTGTATGTTAACCCGTTTACTGTCATTTTTAAATTGTTTCATTTATTGTACGTGCTGGCTACGCTTACAACCTTGCATGATGATAAGCGTCCCTTAGAGCAGAGTATTCTTAGTGAACGATGTAACACTTACCCCAGCTGAGGACAAACGACAAAGGGAATGGAGTTGTATTGAGTAGTCTATGATGCCTATTGATTGAGTATGCTTGTACTGTTTCAGAAAATGTCAATAAAAATTACAACAACAAAAAAAAAAGGAAAATGTTGCAATTTTGTACCTGCTGGGCTCATTTTTGCCATCTTAAGCCTTCTGTTTGCGGGGCACTCAAAATTAAAAACAACAAATAGTACCTTGATTACATCGGGAGCAGCAGACGGGCACTAATTAAGTTGCATCAATTAGTGCTTGATCCTTGCTCCACACAATGAGAAACGGAAATGATGCAAGCCAAGCCTTGACGAATTACAAGGCTGTAAAGAAGAGTGCCACGCACACCAACAAATGGTGAGTGACAGGGGGCCCTAAGCCCTTTACAGAATACAACAGACTCTCGCAAGCGAGACGCATGCACTAGCACATGCACTCGCAGGCTCGACCCTAAAAAGAAAAAAGAAAAACCTTCTGTGCTCTTCTGAGGTCTCATTTTTAAGTGCTCTAATCGACATGCAAGGAACACGGGCAGAAGGTAGGAAGCAAGATATCTTGGTTGTTATGGATATCTAAAAATACTTATTGGATTGCTTATATGTAATACATTGCATGCCTTGAGTGTGGAGTATGAAGGCATCTCTCTCTTCTGGCTAACTAAAAGTCCCACATTTCTTCCCTTG
The DNA here is from genome assembly GCF_031143425.1 of Pleurodeles waltl. Lineage (NCBI taxonomy): Eukaryota > Metazoa > Chordata > Amphibia > Caudata > Salamandridae > Pleurodeles > Pleurodeles waltl. The sequence continues at coordinate 191,271,400 of NC_090440.1, read as the reverse complement.
AATTACTCATTTAATATGATTGGTTGTCATATATTTATACGAGGATTTACCCAACATGGCTAAGTCATTTTTGAAACCCTCACCGCAAACGCATTTTCTTTAAAGAGAGAAGCAATTCAAAATGCCAATAGACTTATTAATTACATAAAAATTGTGAGAGGCGAGAAAGAAAGAATTGGGGGTGGGCGAAGAATTCTGCTCCACTGGCAGAGTATCCCCCCACTCCGCACTACGTGCGGAGTTCCGAAAAAACTTCACAAAGTGATGCGAGTGGAGTTTTTTCTCCCACGCCACATGCCAAAGGTAAGTTGGCGAGCATGAGAAATTTGACAAGTGAGATTTCTGAATGCGGGCAGTCATGGCAGGTCACACAGCTCGCACTGAGAAAATTGTCGCTCACATTGAGGAAGCTGCTGCTCAATTAGAAAATATACTCGAGGGCAGAAAGAAGTCAGCGCCCTCTTGCACTCGGCGTGATGCCGTTTGCGCTGATTTTACAGCTCAGGAGAAACAACTGGTGCTGAAAATCAGCACAAACAGTGTGACTTACCCAAACTCCGCCACTCGCAGAACTCCCCATAGAGTGGCAGAGTTTTTTGGGCACTACACAGAACTCTGCGAACTCCCCCCCCCCCCAATCAATCAATCAATCAATTTATAAAGCGCACTAATCACCCGTTAGGGTCTCAAGGCGCTGGGGGGTGGGGGGAGTTACTGGTCGTATAGCCATGTCTTTAGGTGTTTCCTGAAAGTTAAGAGGTCTTGGGTCTGGCGAAGGTGGAGCAGTAGGGAGTTCCAGGTCTTGGCGGCCAGGTGGGAGAAGGATCTTCCTCCGGCAGTGGTGTGGCGGATGCAGGGAACGGAGCCGAGGGCGAGGCTGGCGGATCGAAGGTTGCGGGTGGGGGTGTGGAAGGTGAGTCTTTCGTTGAGGTAGGTTGGGCCTGTGTTGTGGAGGGCCTTGTGTGCGTGGACGAGGAGTTTGAAGGTGATCCTCTTTGGTATTGGTAGCCAGTGTAAATCTCTGAGGTGGGGGGGTGATGTGGTGGTGGCGTGGGACGTTCAGAATGAGTCGGGCGGATGCGTTCTGGATTCTTTGCAGCTTTGTTTGGAGTTTGGTTGTTGTTCCTGCATATAGGGCGTTTCTGTAGTCCAGTCAGCTGCTGACCAGGGCGTGGGTGACAGTTTTCCTGGTGTCGACGGGAATCCACTTGAAGATTTTTCGGAGCATGCAGAGGGTATTGTAGCAAGGAGAGGAGATGGCGTTGACCTGCTGAGTCATGCTGAGTGTGGAAACCAGGATGAATCCCAGGTTGCGTGCGTGGGTGGTGGGAGGTGGTGCGGATCCTAGGGAGGTGGAGGGGTTTGCTCCGAAGATGAGGATCTCTGTCTTGTCTGTGTTTAATTTGAGGCGGCTTGCTTCCATCCAGCTGGCGATGGCTTGGAGTCCGTTGTGGAGGTTGTTTTTTGCAGCTGTAGGGTCTTTTGTGAGGGAGAGGATTAGCTGAGTGTCGTCTGCGTAGGAAATTATCTTGATGTGGTGTGTTTGTGCGATGTTGGCGAGTGGAGCCATGTACACGCTGAAGAGTGTGGGGCTGAGAGATGAGCCTTGGGGGACGCCGCAGATGATACTGGAGGCTTCTGATATGAATGGTGGAAGGTGGACTCTCTGGGTTCTGCCTGAAAGAAATGATGAGATCCAGTTGAGTGCTTTGTCGCGGATTCCGGCGTTATGGAGGTATGTGCGGAGAGTGTGATGACAGACTGTGTCGAAGGCTGCGGAGAGGTCCAGGAGGATGAGTGCTGCTGTTTCTCCTTCGTCGAGCATGGTCCTGATGTCATCTGTGGCAGCAATGGGTGCAGTATTGGTGCTGTGGTGTCTGTGGAATCCGGATTGGGAGGTGTCCAGTGCTTTGCTGTCTTCCAGGAATCGGGATAGTTGGCTGTTCACGATTTTTTCGATTACTTTGGCTGGGAACGGGAGGAGGGAGATTGGTCGGAAGTTCTTTGGGTCGTCTGGGTCTGACTTGGGTTTTTTCAGGAGGGCGTTGACTTCTGCGTGCTTCCAGCTTTCTGGGAAGGTGGCTGACTTGAAGGAGCTGTTGATGGTGTTGCAGAGGTGGGGAGCGATGATGATATTTGCATTATTGAAGATATGGTGTGGGCATGGGTCCGATGGTGATCCGGAGTGGATGAAGGCCATGGTGTTGGCGGTGTCTTTTGTTGACGGGGGTCCAGGTGTGGAGGAGGTGGATGTCGCTTGGGGGATTGGGTTCTTGGGTGTTTGTAGTCAGCTGGTGGGTCTGGGGGTTGAAGCTGTTGTGGATTTCTTCTATCTTTCGACGGAAGTGGGTTGTGAGTGAGTAGCAGAACTCCTGTGATGGCGGGGGTTCACTGGAGCAAGTCTTGGGAGCAGAGAGCTCTTTGATGATGCCGAAGAGCTCTTTACTGTTGTGAGCGCTGGTGTCAATGCGGTTTTTGAAGTTGGTCTTTTTGGTGGTGCGGATCAGTTGGTGATGTTTGCGTATGGCATCCTTGAATGCGATGTGGCTGGAGTTGGTAGGTTCGCGGTGCCAGGTTTTTTTCAGTCTGCGGCATAGCCGTTTGGATTCCTGTAGGTCTGGGGTGAACCATCTGGCCTTGATTCTGTGGAGGGTGTTTGGTTTTTTTTTGAGCGGTGCAAGTGTGTTGGAGCAGTCCTCTATCTAGCGGTTCAGGTTGGTATCGGCTGTGTTGGGGTCCGTCGTCTCGGGGGGTGGGTCCTGGGCGAGTGTGGAAATCAGTTGATCCGTCGATATTTTTCTCCAGTTGCGTCGGGGGGGTTGTGTGCGGTGGTGGTGGGTGACTGGCTTTTGGTAGGAGAAGTGGATGCATCGGTGGTCTGTCCAGCTGAGTTTGGTGGTGTGGCTGATATAGATGTGGTTGCTGGCTGAGAAGACGGGGTCGAGGCCTAGAACGAATGTGATCATTAAAAACAGGAGAGGAAAGACAGAGTTTAATTTCCAATGCACAAAAAAAAAAAAAAAAAAACACATGTTATACTGCAGTGCTTCCGGCACGGAGTAAGCGCTGTCATTTGCCTGGCGTTGGTGGCCATCTCTTGAAGGAACTAACGTTTTCAGCTCAGCAGCTGAGAGAACATGCAGAACATATCTTTCCACCAATGTATCTTTGGGAGACACAGGGATAAATGGAATGACGCATAGGAGAAAAGGGAAACAGAAACAAAATCAGTGTTCAGCTGGAAGACGTTCCCAAGACACCCTTCGCCTCTGTTTGGATGGGCTCATAGTGGTGACCCCATACACTGGTTTGTTGATCAGCTAAGATCCAAGTGTAACAAAGAACTAATTTAACGCCTTTAAGGTCATTACCCAACAGTGCTCGCGCCTAATTTGAGTTTACGCTCTGTGCGAGCACAGATCATGAAAAATGTGGCTCTAGGGCACACAAAATGGTCACTAATAACGTTTGCACACATTATTTCCTATATTCAGACCCTGCAGGATTTCACGATTTGGAGATCTGCAAAAAAAAAAATCTCTAAATTGGCAGTTTTGTAAAAAGCCAGCAATTTTTTTCAAAAGTGCATGCAAAATTAGAAGAATGCGACCTCATTCTTATATACGTCCAGTGCTCACCTCTGGGACAACAAAAGGAGGATCAGTATTGGCAGGCGAGGAGTTAAATATTCCTCATCTGCCTGCATGCTGTTTTATATTTTTCAACAGCACTTCTGGAGGGCCGCCTATCTGGAGTTGGAGGACCTTCCTAACACTTCTGCCGAGGCCGAAGGAGAAAGAGAGGACTGCTTGGAGACCGGGGCTCCGAAGATACATCAGGTGAGTTATTCCCCGGCCTCCTGCAGTATAAATCCGTCTCTTCCTGCTACCAATGCCGCCTTCCATTATCTCACCCCGGGCACCTTAAGTTAAAACAAATTTTAGGCTCCCAGGTGAGGAAAAAGGGGCATGAACCTAAACAAGGGACCCCATTGGCCATGGCCCCGTGGGACAAAAAACAATCAAAATCGAGCCTGCAGCACAAAATGGCGCAGGTTGGGTCCACCTCCCAAGAGACACGCGGCGGGCCCTGATGGGCAAAAAAATAGTGCAGATGGGGGCCAACATTCTGGCAGAACATGTGGGCACATCAAAAAATGTGCAGATCGGGCTGCCGCCCACCGAGAATGTGGTGGGACATTTGGGAGGAAATAAAACTGTGTAGATCAGATCCACTGCCTAAGGGTCATGCGGCCCTGGCGGGCTCGTGGGGCACAACAAATTGTGCAGAAGGGGCTCGCTGCCCAAGGGACACGTAGCTGGCAGGCCTTGCGGGGGCATAAAAAAGTGCAGCTCAGGTCTGCCCCCGTGGGGCACGAAGTAGGCCATGTGGATACAAAACAATGGTACAGATCGGGTCTGCCGCCTGAGGGGGGAAAAAAATGCCGATTGGGTCTGCCACCAAAAGACAAACAGCAGGCTCTGTGGGAGCCCAAAAATTAGTGCAGATGGGGCTCGCCCCATAAAGGCGCGCGGCAGGCTCTGCAGGGGCACAAAAAGATAGTGCTGATGGGGCCTGCTGCCCAAGGAACATGCAGCGGGTCCTGTGGGGTCAAATAATGTGGGGATCGAACATGCTCCCTGGGGGTAAACTTTTCTGCATCAAAATTAAAATTAACTCTGGCCTACTGTTGCAAACATGGTGAAAAATTACCATATTTGCACCGCAAAAATGTCCATTTTGGTGCTGTACAATTTGCTCACCTGTGCTGCATTATCTAGGGGGGGTTTACCTAGGGGGTTTGTATATTTACCGTCTGTGCTCAAACTGGGCTCAAAACTCAGAGAACTCCAAAAGGTAAACATTAGTTCTCGCTAGAGAGGTTTCGCATGTGGAGAGACATGTGAATTAATGTTCCCACTTTTTCTGACTGAAAAATATAACAGCTCCTGTCGGTCCACATCAGAATAATGCTTCCTCTCCCCCAGTCCAAAGCAGGTGGCGGAAATAACAGGCACCTATGTGTCGCTTTCTTATTTGCAATCAGTTTCCAGTAGACGACAAAAGGTGGCCCTATTACCACCACACAAGATGTTGCTTGTACATCTGCGCCTTCCTCTTCGAAACAAACCAATCCACTTCAGGAGAAAACCTCCATTGCTGTGGCATTCCCTGCAGCCTCTCGAGAAACATCAGTGGGTTCGGTTATCGCCTAAAATGCAGGGTCGGACTCAGACAGTAGAATAAGCCTGGAAACCAAAAAAAATAAAAAAAACACAACAAAAATAAAAACCAAACATAAGCGTGTTGAACTTGTCAAAACAAGCTGTATGTTTGATAGGCAACATATGGGCAGGGCCACTGGAATTATGAGGCAGGGTTGAGTAAATTATGAGTCAAGAAAAGCCGACATGTGCCACGTAATTTTGCCATCTTTACACTTCTAAACACGGTCTGGGCGCTGGTTGCACCTCGTTTAACACCGAAATATAGGAAAACGCAACAGAATGGTGGCCAGCCAGCCAACCTTTTCAAAGGGCCTTACTTTGCACTGCAACATATGTTACTGTGTTTGTAGTAACTTTGTAAATGTTTGAGTTACAAATCATTTTTTTTTTGGTTAACATCTACAGATTATGCAGCAGAATGTGGAGTGTGTGGCAAATGCGGGACATATTCAACTAGGTAAACTACACTGCAGCTGCAAAATTGCATATTTACAGTGCGCCCGCATATGGGGACTGCAACCAGGCAAGCAAACAGCAACATTTCAGATTGCCATATAGGCAGATTAATGTGAGTCATGTAATTCTGCTAGAACAAGGATTTGCTGAATTTGCCGTATAATGAATCATCTGCTGCATAATATGCAGATTTTAACAAACAAATAGTTTCTAGGTCAAACGGATCTGCAGTTAATAGAAACATGCCAACACTAGTTCTTGCGCAGTGAAAGACCCTTCTCAAAAGACTGACTAGTCATCTTTCAGTTGCTTATGGCTGTATTTGAGTGTTATACCAGTACAAACGAGGTGAAATCTTTTTGTGTAAAATGACAAAATTGGCCTTTTCTTGACACATAATTTAGTCAATCGTGCCGCATAGTTAGAATCTCTCCCGCTGCACAATTTCAGTGGCCTTATATATAGGCCGGTCCAACCTTGCTGAAAAGTGCTACAATGGGCACGATTGACACGAATGCGTCTTATAGCAAAGCACACGCTGCCCTCACTCGTTGTTTGGCTTGCAATTATCACTAGCGCAAACGTGGAGGTGAGCGCCTACTCAAGCTGGGCACATATACACTTTGCCAATGCACTGCTGTAAAAATGTGTGTCAGACCAAGAAAACATCCAGTGCAAGTGCTAGGTGGCGAAGTGCTGTGAATGAAAAAAGTTCATTTTGGCTTGCACAAAAGGGATGTTTCTAGCATCCTCTAATTCCCCCATCAGCTGCTCACCTCTCACATGCAGTCAGGTTAACCATAACGCGCATGGAACGGTTTACTAAAGAGCAGCCGTGTGTGATGTTGGCTTTATAGGCCTTCATGACGTTGAATGAAGTTTGCAAAACGATACAAAACAAACATTGGCGAAGCCACTAGGCTTGGCTTTATTGTGCTAACGTGAGTGAACACAGGCATTCATACATGCTGTTGGCACGTGTCCCATGCACAAATGTTGTTTATCGCATTAAAGCATACGCTATTGGCTTTGCCAAAACTGTGGCAAAACAGCAGAAAAGGAATGCTTTCTCTATGGAACACATACACAAGCATATGTAAACCCAACAGGTCTGGCCTTTGCAAGCTTCATTTGTTTTTTTTCCTCAAAACTACGGACGGGTATTAAAATAAAAAAATAAATAAATAATAAAAAATGCCACAGTCTAAAGTTGCTTCACGTTTGCAAATAAATAAATAAATGCTCCACTGCAAAAATAAATGAAAATAAATTAAAGCAGAAATGAAACGGAGATTGGTCCACCAGCCTTGCTACTTAAGAGGACTTGGTTTCCAAGCAGATATGCAAATATGAAATACCACAACTCACGATGAAGATGGCCAGTCGGTGAAGTGGGCTGATCCATCATCCCATACCATATACTATGGTATGCAGAAGCCAAATGTCAGTGACACTTGAACATACCAATAGATGGTGGCTGACCAAAAGCCTGAATGTGTATAAATATATATATGTACATGTGTGTGTCTATGTATTTTTACTGGCAAAACACCTAAAGTGTTTTTTAACCCAGACATAACGAGAAACAATTTGATGGGCCACGTCAAAGTTCCCTGCGCTCAGGAATGAAGACCCTTGAATCGTATATTTGGGGAAAAGGTAGTTTTGTGATAACTTTTTAATGGGCCATACACAATTTTAAAATATTCTTGAAGCCATTTTAAATGTAAATATTCGGTCCTACTTACTGAACATATTAACCCCTTTAACCTCTGGTGATGAAGTTAGAGTAGTGAAACAGCACCAGTGTCCCTCCGATCTCTCGACAGGTACTGTGGTCTATATGCGAATATACGGAATCACTATTTGTGCCGCTTCTTCCCACAGCAGCCCCACTGCACAGGAGTGTGAAGGGTCTAAAGCAGTGATTCTTAACCTGTGGATCAGGGATCCCTGGGGGTCTGCGACTGCTTAGAAAATTAAATATGCACAGATTAATAAAGTGTAAACATAAATAAAGAAGCAAAATGTACACTGAATGTTTTAAAAAGTTTTGTAATAGAAGGAATTTGGAATTGGAGGCTAAAAATTAAGTTTAATCCTCAGGTTGATTCGTGTGGGAGCAGTGCAAGGGCAACAAACAGTATATCTGAGTGACCTCAATTAAATTTAGAAAAGCTCCACCCTTCCGATTAAAATTTAGATGGTTATATTTGTGTGTGAATTAAATAAAATTTCATCATTTGTTTGATGAATGCTTGTTTCTGTATTTTTGTGTATTGTTTTGTGATTCAAATCATCGAAAATGCTTAGGCAGTGGTCCCCGGCTTCCAGTAATCACTCGGTTGGTGTCCCAGGATTCCAATTACTCAGTGAGAGTCCCCGTGATCCAGTAATTATTAAGTGGGGTACACAGAAGTCACCAGGTTTAGAAGAGCGTGGCATCATTGGGACTGCACAGTGCTGGGCCTGTCCTGTTCAAATGAACCTGCCAGCATCTACGCTAAGACTGATTTACCACATGGAAATTGAAACAAAATCACAATAGCTCTTGCATCATTATGGCCTGGCTTGACAATATAGCTGTCACCGGACAATTATGTGAGAACCACCAGGAGAGGGGCTTTGGCTCCTCCCATGTGTTGGGAGCCAGGAGTGCATGTTTTGATTGGCCAGACGTTGTGTGCTTACACTAAAAAGTGTTTGCCCTCCACACAGCTGTGGTCATTTTATTTATCGAGCAGCCTGAGGTTCAACTTTCAGGGGCACACACAATATTGTAATGATTTTAAAGTGTCTTAGATAATTAGATAATTTATGGTATTTTTCTGTGGCGGCAGGACAGATGAGAGGAGGGCAGTCATTAACCTACATGGAGTTTTAGGTCTGTGTTGACAGTGTATCAAGAACACACCAATAAAGTACACACCAATACATTTTAAAGTTTTTTGCTTCCTCACAAATACATATGGATTCCCATGCAACCTATTTCTAATGCTTCACATTACCACACAGCATTTTTTAAAGACAGACCTGTTGGCATTGTCAATGCTTGTTTTTATTACTCGACCGTCATGTCATTGGGCTATCAGGAGCTTGCATACTTTTCTGCTGAATGTACACCTACTACACCTACGCTAATGCAGAGCTTCCTATAATTAGAGAGATTGTTTGAGCAGAGATTTTTGAGAGAACTGTGAAACAATGTGTGCTGTTTACACCGCTTTAACCATGCAGCTTATAGGAAATTAACCGCGGCAAAAAACAGGCATGCAAGGTCATTCACACTCCCGAACAAAGTGGAAAAGCGGATCTTGTAGTGAAAATAAAAAGCAAGCCATAACATAACTAAGAAGAATGTTTAGCCGCCACCTTCGCATCGAAACTTGTGGATTGTCCTGTTTAACAGGTGCCAGCAGGTTGGGGGGTGAGGTGAAAGGTACTGATTTTTTAAAACTATGCAGGTGGGGCTAAGGCAGCGTTAAGGGGTGTTCTCAACCAGGCCCACAGGGTGTTCCCAAGGTAGTGTGACCTCCTAGGCTTGGTACATCTTTTGTGGCCAAGCTATTCCTCCATTGATGCCCCCAGGTAGTTAAATACCTATTTATAAGATGTATGAAAGGGACTTCGCAGCAGGGGCGCTCCAGGCGATTTGCCTGTGTGTTATAAACAGCCGTATTTCAAAGTTAGCTTTTTTAAAGATACGAAAACATTCAATTTTTTCGAGAGCTTTAGGATTAGGCTGGTGGTTCTTTACTTTTTAACTTCAGTCAATTCCCATTTAATCATTAGTGGAATCTGGATATTGGAATCCGGGAGGTCCACTGAATCATTATTGTAATCCAAGGACACCACACTGAGGTATTCGTGTAATCCGGGGACAAAAGGACAAAATTACGCAAACACATTCATTAAACCTGTGTGCTGTGTTTCTTCGTTTTTAAAGAAATAATATTAGGAAGGGCAACTTTTAATCCTTTTAATCTCTGTGTGTATTTTTAAAATTTGGGAACCTTGGTGGGGCTATTTTTTAAATCCATTCGTTGTATTTTGGGACTTTTCACTTTGGGGCCTATTTTCAGAGGCACCCGGTGTTTTTTGCTTGTTTGGACCAGTAGCCATTACCCGGAAATTCTGCGGCAGCTATCTTGGTTGCCGCACTAGTTATTGGTCAGATTTTGGAGCTAGGTCGGCCCGCCCACATTAAAGATTTAAGCATGGGCGGCCGCTGGCGGCAGGCCGCGCGCAGTGGGCATGCTGCTGGCGCGCCGAAGGCACCCCAAAGGCAAGCCCGTCTGCGCCTGTCCGTGCCCAGAGCCCAGGGATGCTGCCTCTCTTTCCATCAATAGGTTAAGCTACCCTTCTTCTCAATTGCATGCCCTAAGAGGCAACTTGTCATGTCCCGTCAAGTCAACTATGCATTACCCTTTTACTTGCTTTTCTTGTCCTAACTGTTCCTGGACACTTTCTAATGCCCCTCCCACTAACTCCCCTCACCAACAGCTGGGCAACATGCTGCTGCTCAACTGCCGCTCCTTATCAGCACATTCTCTACATACCTATATGCTTCTCGAAGAATCAGAGCCTGATGCCCTGTTCCTGACGGAAACTTGGCTCAATGAAGATTCTTCTGTCGATATCTGCAAGTCCCTACCCCCATCTTACTCGATAACCCATATAGACAGACCGCAGAATAGAGGTGGTGGGATAGCAATTATCTATAAAAACACCATTAAGTGTCTGACACTGCCACTTATGATTCCAGACTGTGAAGGAATGTGATTCTCCCTATATCTATCAGCCACTTTTACCTTTTTGGGAATTCTTCTCTATCGCCCACCTGGCCCTTGTGCCTTCTTTTTAGAAGCGCTACCCGAGGCGGTGGCCAGTCTTATAGGTAAGACTCCGAATTTAACCGTCCTCGGGGATTTTAACATCCATCTTGACAATCCAGACTGCCCGTCGGCAAAACTCCTTTACTGCGTTAGATATGACCCAATCTGTCATAGGCCCTACTCATGTGAAAGGCCATACCCTAGATTTGCTATTTAGCAATATCCCTGATCTTATCATCTCATCCTCGTTGCCTTTACTATGGACAGATCATTCCCTTCTTTCTTTTAATTTCCCCTATGATGTCCCCAGAGAACCTCAACCCAGGCTTACCACCTCGGGCGCACATGGTCAAAGTTGCTACCAAGTTTTTGGCATGCTGCACTTTGTGCTTCCACTATGAATAACAATGATCCCTCCTCGAACACTCCGGATCGGTTCGATAGCTGGATCTCTACTACTTTAGATCTAGTATTGCCCACCAAATTAAGAATAAAAAACCCTACCATGAATCTAAGCCATGGTATTCATCCTCATTATTAGAACTCAGAAAAAACTGCAAAAAACTAGAGAGGTCTTGGAGAAAGGACTACAGCTCTTTAGCTAAAGAAAATTACAAGCAAGCCATCAGAACGTATCATCAGAACATTAAGTCAGCTCAAACCATTTATTAAAGCAAGAGAATAGAAAACCCATCCAATTCCCAGAAGGAAATATTTCAGATTCTTAAAGAGCTTACTATTATTCCCCCATCGGCTTCTCCAATAGAAGCTTCTACTATATATAGTAACTCTCTAGCTGCTCATTTTCAGGACAAGGTCATAAAGTTATATATCAGCTTTTCTTTGACCACTCCCCTGAAGTCATCTGATTAGCAGGTGGAAAACTCCCTACCGGCTGGGTCTTCGCTAACTATGTTTCTACCGCTCACAGATGTGCAAACTTTTAAATTACTTACTAATATTAAATCAGGTTCCCCCTTGGATCCTGCCCCTCCGGCTATTCTGGCAAAGGCCGCAGATATTATTATTTCTCCATTGACAAGAATACTTAATAACTCCCTTACCTCTGGAATTCTCCCCCAATCTCTTAAACATGCCATCATAAAACCGCTTCTTAAAAAACCTAAACTGGACCCCTCCATCCTGGATAATTATAGACCTATTGCCCTTCTCCCCATTTTAGCCAAAATATTGGAGAAACACGTAAACTTGCAACAGATGAGCTATTTTGAGAGTAATGCGCTCCTTCACCCCACTCAAATGGGCTTTAGAGCTCAACACAGCACTGAGTCTGCGCTCTTAACAGTGACTGAGTCTGCCCGTCAACTATTAGACCAGGGAGGACATGCGGCCATCATTCTCCTTGATCTTAGCGCAGCCTTTGATACAGTTGACCACTCTCTCCTTTGCGACAGACTCTCCAAGGCAGGTGTGGGTGGCATAGCACTCTCTTGGCTATCTTCCTTTCTCACAGGAAGAACCTTCCATGTCCTTGACCGTTCTTTTTTTTCTGACATCGTTCCCCTAACTTGGGGAGTCCCTCAGGGTTCCTCCTTAAGTCCAACCCTTTTTAATATTTATTTATCCTCCTTGGCTAAAGTAGTCACTCCCTACAATCTTTCATTGGTCACCTACGCTGATGATACTCAATTAGTGGTTTCCCTTTCTAGTACTGGGAACTCTCCCTCTATCAACCTAGCCAGCTGTATGAGGGACATCGGCGATGGGATGATTCAATCCAAACTCAAATTTAACAATGGTAAATCTGAAGTACTCATCTTAGGCAATGGCTCTCCAGCCTCCTCTCTAACGTGTTACTCGGGGGCCTTTACCAGTCTGCCTCCGCCTAAAGGACAGGTAAAAAGCCTAAGTTTTGTACTGGACTCCCGTCTCACGATGGAACTACAAGCCAAGAAAATTTCTTTTGTCTGCTTTGGTTTCATTAGATCTCTTAGGAAGATTCTCAATCTTCTTCCTGTCTCATCCAGAAGAATCCTGGTCCAGGCACTGGTCCTTTCCCGCCTGGATTATGGAAATTCTCTCTATTTTAGTTCCCCGGAATATGTAGTAAGGAAACTGCAGATTGTGCAGAACACGGCAGCTAGGCTCCTTACGAACTGTCCCAGACATCTATCTGCCAATCCGGCTCTTGCAGCACTTCATTGGCTGCCGATCAAACAGCGCATACATTTTAAATCCATGTGTATCACTCATATAGCCCTACATAACAGAGTTCCACATTTCTTCAGAAAATGAATCTCCATTTACGCTCCTTCGAGACACTTGAGATCATCTTCCTTCCGACAGATTCATATACCCTGTGTCAATAGATCATGGGGAGGAAACTCTTTCATTATCAAGGCTGCCCGTCTTTGGAATGCCCTACCTCCTGAGCTCCGCCATGAACCTTCTGAATCTCTTTTTAGGAAAAGGTTGAAAACTATTCTCTTCAGTCGTTAGCCAGTCCCTTCTGGAAGAATTTTCCTGTACCTTCAGCGCTGGGATGCCCAAGGGTAGCTACACGCTCTACAAATGCATAAAAACTAAACTAAACTAAACTAACCTAACCTATACAGAAGTGATTCAATATTTTTTTTAGTTCACAAAGATACATATAAAAAGTAACTTTTTAATTTTAATGGGAAGATTGGAGCTTTCCTAAATTCTGTTTGATGCACCAGCACTGCTTTCACAAATTAGTCTGAGGACACCAACTTAATTTTAGTGTCCAATTTCAAAGTCCTTCACTTTTGTAGAACATTTAAAACATTTTTTTTTTACATATTGCTCCTTTATTTATATCCACTTTATTAATTTGTTAATATTATTTTATTTTCTAAGCAGTCGTGGACCCATGAGTAGGTGTCGCAGACCTCAAGGGGTCTCAGGACCACAGGTTATGAAGCGTTCAAATAGACTGCGTAAGTTGGTGGATAGAAAAATTGGCGGTGGGGGGTTGTGAATAAGGTGAAACTGAAGCACAAGTTACCTTCGGTAACGCCTTATCTGTTAGAGACTATGGGCCTGATTACTAGTTCGGCGGACAATAGTGGCTACCTCCCTGCCGGTTCCATTGCGAGTCTCCCGCTAGGTCAGCAGGCGGGAAACAAAGTTTCCACCTGCTGTCCTAGTGGGAAACACCCTACAGCAGTGTCTCTGGTTCGTAATCGAGCCGGCGGCAATGCTGAAGTGCAAGGGTGCACCAGCACCCTCGCAATGTTCACTGTCTGCAAAGCAGACAGTAAGCATTGCTTTGCGGGTGCTGGCAAGGGGGACCCCTGACCTGCCCATGCAAAGTGCATGGGTAGTGCAGGGGAACCCCCTAGAGCCCCCTGCACCCATTCTCCGCCAACCTTTTCATGGCGGTGGTACCGCCATGAAATCGCTGGCGGAGAACGAGGTAGTAATCCCCAGGGAAGCGCTGCCCTGTCAGATTAGGACCGTCACAAACACAAGGATCTCTGATCCTGGCGGTGGTGACAGTCCGACCGCAGCACGACCGCCACAGTCATAATATGGCTAGTGACCGCCAGACTCGTAATGAGGGCCTATATCTAGCTGCAGATTCCTTACCTTTTAGAGGCTACTGGAAAGGGGGGTGAGGGGATAGCGGATTGACCAGACCACTGGCCACCTGACCCACAAGTCCGGTAGGTCCTGAGCTCTCTGCCATGGAGAGGCTGGGCAGCATGCGTGGCACGGTGGCTGACTGGGAATGGGCACAGTTGGAGACCCCTTCTGTAGCTACTAAAGGGGTAAAAGGCAGATTGGGGGATATGGGGTTGCTGCGATGCCAAAGGACCTGGCCGTAGCCCAAGAATCCTTGAAGCAGTCGAGCAGCGAGGCTGCCTTGTCTCTGAAGAGAAAGGACATCCTCAGTCAGGCATGGCACCTCGGAGCCACTGTCGATGAAACCGCTCTGCCTAGCAAGTCAGTTGTGTCCAGTCCGCAATGTATTGTGAACTTTGCTGCATCTCTCCCATCCGCAACAGCCTGCGAGAGTACAGCCCAGGCCTCCTCCAGGACCTAAGGTCACACTTGCATAACAGGGACCCACAGCTTGTGGGAATAATGGTCAAAAGGCATGCAGTGTTCACAGACCGCAATGCAAGCCTGGTGGAACAAAAAAAATCTTCTTTCCAAATGAGTCTGGTCTTTTAGATTTCCCATTGAGGGGAACGGAAGGGAATGTACCCTGGATGGTAGAGACTTGGACCACCAAGCTCTCAGGTATGGGGTGTTGCGTCAGGAAACTTGGGTCCCCAGGTGCGGGGGGATGGCAGCAGACAATCATCCTGTTCACAGGAGTCCCTTTGCTCGGTTTGGACAAGGTACCCAGCAGTGGGGATGGTGCCACCCGTGGGGGGCACCAGAAGCACAGGCATTGTGGGAAGGTCGGGGTGATACCACTGACACCGGTTCGATCCTTGGCTAGATCCCTGGAAACTACTCGGCGCTGAAGTAGCCGGCACAGAACCCAAAGAGGCCCCGTCCAACTCTGTGGGCCCACAGGCCTCTAGCAGGGTTGGGCTGCCCAAAAATGAGGCGCATGGCCTCACAGAACTCTCAGAGTTGGTCAGGAGTCACTCCAGCACCCAGACACTCAGGGAGGCACAGAGTCGGCCCAGGTGCAAGTTCCTCAGAAAGAGGCCTTGAACATCAACGCTCCCTGGTCTCGTTGGCCGGCGGACAAGGAGAAGTCAAAGAGTGCTTTGACTTCTTAGATTTTTTCTTGTGCCTTGACTTACCCAACCGTCTTGAGGACTTGGAGTGGGACGACAAAGACATCAGACTCCGTTACCGATCCAGTGACCTTTATCTTGACCTGCGCACCAGGCCGCCATGAGCTTTAATGACTTTTCCCTCAAAACCTTCGGACGCAAGGCCCGGCACTGGGAGCATAACTTGGGCCGTGCTCGTGCTTCAGGCACCAAAGGCACACAAGGTATGCATCAGTCACAGACATCGCCCGATGACCAGACCCACAGGGCTTGAATCCTGTCTTTCTAGAAGATATCCTTGACACACCTGGAGTAAACTCTAAAAATACTTGACAAAAAGTCTAGAAAGCCGGTCAAAAATTTCCTTCAGATGGGCACTTAGCTGGCGTGGAAAGAAAAGAACTGACGTCAGCGTGGGTGTGGTGCCTATACAGGACCTGTGACAACATATCCGGTGCAGAAGACAGCTGCGGAGCCGATCGATGCCACTTAACAGCACACAGGGGCACTGCTCACGAAAACGTTCTGGATCCAGTTTGACGCCTGGGGAGAATTCAAAGGTAAAGAATCTGCAGCTAGAAGTCTCTATCAGATACCAAAAGTGTCTGCACATGACATGGAGAGGGCAGTGCCCGGCTGAGGACACTAAAAGGTATAGCTAACACACAGTGGCATCTTTAAAGGGGTGCCAGATGGGGCCAGTGCCACAGTACCCACCACAACTGCTGAACGTGCCAGAAGGTAACACAGAAAAAGGCAGAGAACGCACCTTGCTGCATACATCTAATTGTCCAACTACCTTTCATTAAAAAGCAGCATTGTGCGTTTAAATCTGACTTTTCATGAGTGTGTATATCTATGGCTACCAATATACATATATAACTACATACACAAAGTCAGATTAAACATATTTGCAGATGTTCCCCCACCGGTTTATCTGTGGCTTAATGTGTCCCTCCCACCCCTCTCCAAAATCCACTTCTAGAGGTGCCACCGCTTAAAACAGGCAGAGATGAGGCACACTCAAGTCTTTCCTAGGAGTGCTATCACACACCAGATGCAGCTTTTCTGTAGGGGGGTGGCCTAAAAGGGTTGCATGTATTAAATAATGCACCTTCCTTCTGCTATCACAACCTTGCACAAGACCCTTTCAGCTGAGTTTGCTGGAGGCTAAAGGCAAAGGACACAGGAGTACTAAAAAGTAGAGGTGAGCAAGCCAATAAATTAACAGGGTGAGCAGAGCCAAAAGTCAGCTCTAGATCTACGAGCCTGTGCACGAGACAAGCCTTGACAATGTTTGGCATGTAAATCACACAACACACATCACGGTAAAGTATGATCTGATGCCAAAATACAAGAAGGTTCCTTCTTTTAACATGCTGGTAGCTTTTGCCCTTTCATCAAATTATTTGTAAAGTACTTATTAAAAGCAAGTTTTTAAACATGAACTGAGAACCACTCCTGCCCCCGCCCTGATGGCAATACTACTAGTGAAGTTAAAGCCTGTTGTCATTAACACCTTACATGTTGCCTAGATTCTTTTTATGAGTGGAACAATATTATGGCTATTAAATCAAACACAAGAGAAGCTTTTGTTCAGAACACATCCTGAGTTCACATTGAAGGTGCTTTCATATATGATAATGAACAAAAAATAGGTTGGGTTAAAGTATTTGCTTACGATTATACAATTTGGTCAAGCATGGAAGGTGGGACTGATTTCTAGTTTTACACTGTGCAATTACACCACTAGATGGGTATCTTTCCAACATCAGAGTTTGATGCTTTGTCGTTTATCATGAAATGATTAGATTAGATTATGAGTGACAGACAGAATCCTCATTTAATTAAGGGTAGTTTAATAGAGGGTGAGCCTTGCCCTGAAAAAATAAAACATGCATTTTCAATCTAATAGGTCTTGTGTTTGTGAGCGTTAGAGCTATTGGCATTATAAATGACAATGTCTTTTACCAATGTGTTTTGGTTTGGAGTGTAATGGATGTATGCCAGGTGCCATAGCAACCCTCCCAGGACTGTTGCTGCAGGAGAGAGGACACAACAAGTCCGACCATCTTGGGAGTGTTTTTGCCTCATTCCTACAGACTGGCTTTATTCCTATAGGCATGGGGAGGTGTGGTGAAGCACTGAGAGGAACACCAGTAGAAGCAGAAGTGAGAAAGTGGCCACTTGACAGGGTCAGAAAGATATGTTCTTGACATCGATTTTCCAGGTACTTGGTAACTACAGCAAGCAGCAATAATGCATAGAGTTTACATCAGCTGATGCGTGGGAAATGGAGTGGTAACATGAAGCCTGGGGTTGGAACAGAGAAGAGTAGGTTAAACATTACTGGACTGTGACAGACGATGCGTGGATCATTATACACAGGAGTCCAGAGAATCCTTCTGACCCCGATCTTTAATGAAATGTTTAGGCAAGATTATTTCCCACCAGTTTGGAAGGTAGCATATATTTTACCTCTGCTAAAAAGCCTCGTCTTGACCCTTTGAATGGCAACAACTATCGCCCTATCTCCCGCCTACCTTATCCTTTTAAACTTGTGGAAAAGGCAATAAAGAAAGGGCTAACAACCTTTATTGAATCAAACTGTCTGTTAGACGATTCTCAGTTTGGCTGTAGAAGCCAACGTAGCACTGAGACTGCCCTTTTAACTGATGATGAAGAATTGAGGGCCATTCAAGATGGGAGAGGGTTGATAGCACTCATTATGCTTGATTTGTTGGTGGCTTTTGACATGGTCAATCACAAGGTTTTGATTGACCGTGTCCAATCCCTTTGCATGGAGGACCTGTTTTTGACCACCTTAAGCCTTTTCTTTCAGAGAGACAGCAATTTGTTGCCCTGGATAACTTTACCGCCAGCTCTTTTTCCTTTCCCTGTTGAGGTTCCACAGGGCTCATCTTGGAGCCCCACCCTGTAACCTGTATGTGACCCTGCTTGCCTCACTGATTAAATCCTTCGGGTATATGGTTATCAGCTATGCTGACAACACACAGATTGCCGTCTCTGCCTGAGGCAACGAAGCCGCATATCATCTGAACTTGGCTGCATCTAAGTTTTTTAGTTGTATGTGCCATATCTGCGACGGATGTCAAATAACTGTTTAAAATTAAAATCTGGCAAAACTGAGGTTCTGCTTTTAGAGAACAACAATTCCTTTTGGTTTCCAGATTGGTGGCCCCCTGAGCTGGGCTGCCTTCAGGCCCCTGTTTCAAAGGTTAAAAATCTAGGTGTAAACTTTGACGAGAGGCTTTCATTCGACAAACAAATTAATTCTGTAACATCTTCCTTTTTCCTTGCTTTGAAAACTCTCAGAAAGGTCCTTACTTTCACTCATCTAGAGCCGAGGACTTATTCTTTCTAAATTGGATTATATTAATGCCCTGTACATGAATCTTCAGAAGTGATTATTAAATAAACTGCAAATTCTGCAGAAAGCAGCGGCCAGACTCCTCGTAGGAATCCCCAAACATCAGTCAGCTTCTAAGTCCATGGTACAGCTGCATTGGCTTCCGGTACATAAGAGCATCCATTTTAAAGCGCTATGTATTGCTTTTAAAGCCCTTCACGGGCTAGGTCCACAATACTTAAAGGACAAATCCAGATGGTATGTACCAGCTAGGACATTAAGATCTTCACAGGATCGCAACTTATTAGATCCTCAGTTTAAGAAAGCCTGTTGCGGCTGCCGTAGCTGTGTCTACGGAACCTCAAAATTATGGAATGCTCTACTTGTTGACCTAAGGAATTGCTCATCCCTCTACGGTTTTAGGAAAAAGCTTAAGACTTGGCTTTTTAATCTCTGATTAACAGTTTATCTTATTCCTCTTGTTTCCTGTCTGTAGTTTAGCACCATGACACCTTCGGGTATTCATGCGCTTTATAAAATGTATTTTGATTTCAGAGGGCAACGAGGTAGCGCTCTGAGCCTGTGACAGCGTATGTGGGGGGGGGGCGGTATTTGAGGTGGGGTCTCTTCAGACAGGAAGCAGTGCTGTTTGAGCGCTGTTTTAGTCAGTGCTTCCCAAAGTGGCATCTGCAAGGGCGCAGTAGCTGTGAGGAGACTGTCAAAGCCATGACACCAATGAATTCTGAGAGGAGGAAGTGATCGAGTTTGCTCCACTTTTATGCCGTATGATATGCTGCTTCTCTCACTGTAGCACCCCTGTGTTAGCTTCTTTGCACTACAGGTTTAGGAAAATGTATGCCTCTACTAACTGAAATCTATTTGAACATGCCTAATTTAGATCCAAAGACTAGATGCTTTTTGCTATCAAGCTTGAGGCCGTGAAGTGCTTGGGTCTGAAGTCACAAGTCCTTTACCACCATTTTGGAGACAACACCTTTTGCCATCTTCTTGCCTAAAACTAACCTATGTGCTCGGTTCATGACCCTCTAGAGGTTATCAAGAGCAGGTGCTATTATCTACTGTTAAGATCTACTTAAGTCAGTTGGTTAATGCACCCACAGCAAAAGTATTGACAGAACGGGAATGTCACAGATTGCAGTCCTGGCATAGCCTTTTCACCTCTTGATGTCTGCAAGGTCAATGTAAATGAATTATAGCGATTTTATGAAGAATGGCACCTGCTTTGCAGCACTTTCAAATGGCAGAACCTGTACTTCCAAGCGCTATGTTAAAAAAAAGTTATTCCCATACAGCCGGCCCTTACGCACCAGGCAAAGATCCCTGGGGGAAGAGGATGTGGCATAAGGGCCACAGCTGCCGACTTTGGAACTGGGGAACACAGTCCGAGTCTCAGCACCGGCTCAACATCCCGAGATTCTGGGCAAATCATTTAATCTCCCCTTGCAACCAAAAACGAATGTGTTGTTGTGTAATGCAGCCGGTGCTCATGTAATGTGCTGCAATACCTTTGTATATCGAGTTCGCCGTAACTGAACTCTAATCGAAGAGGCCCAATTTACATCCAATGGCTAGATGTTTTTTGCTATCAAGCTTGAGGCTGTGAAGTGCTTGAGTCTGGAGTCACGACTCCTTTTCCATCATTTTGGAGACAACACCTTTCGCCATCTTCTTGCAGTTATCTAGAGCACCTACTACCACGTAGTGTTAACCTCTACTCAAGTCAGATGGTTAATGCACACACTGCAGAGGTCTTAACAGAACAAGAATGTCACAGATTACAATCTGGACATAGCTTTTTCACCTCTGTATCGATGCAAATGAATTACAGAGATTTTGTTAAGAATGCCACCTGCTTTGCAGCGCTATGAAATGGCAGAGCTTGTATTACCAAGCGCTATATTAAAAAAAAAACGAGTTATTTCCAGACTTTCCCAACACGCACCAGACAAAGAACCTTAGGGGAGAGAATGTGGTGTAAGGGCCAGAGCTGCCGGCTCTGGAGCTGCGGAATACGGTTCAAGTCTCGACACTGGCTCAACATCCTGGGATTCTGGGCAAATCACTTAATCTATCCTTGCTATTAAAAATTAATGTGTTCTTGTGTATTGTAACCGGTGCTCATGTAAAGTGCTGTAATACATTTGTATTGAGCTCAAGCTATAAAATATTGCAAAAAATATGTATATGAAAAAGACTCCACAGACATTGCTAAGGAACAGTAAGATGCCATAAAACGAGGAAGAGGAAGAACAACCTATGGTCATGCAGCGCGTAGCGGCGATGCAAAAGAAAAAAATAGTGCGCCACACTAAGATACATGGGTGACTGTGCAATAATCCATGTAACAGGGTCAGTTCTCCAAGGTGGTAACAAACCAGCCTCAAGCAGGACAAGCGTAAAGAATTTACCAATGACATCAAGGGATTTTTGAAAGGCAGGCCCAGGAACCAATGAAAGTGATGGGAGTGAGATGGGGTGGCTAAAGCCCACAGAATAGCCTACAACATGTTGAGAAGAGTGAGCTGCTATGCTGAGCCTAAAAAGTTCACAAAAGGTCCACTTTACACTTTTTTGTCAGGAACGGGAGAATTGACAAGATCTACTGGATGCTGAGCCAGGATTCAAACAATTTTCAATAATACATGTTTGGCAGTTGCAGCGTGGCCTGTTTTGGGCTTGAAGATCAAAGAGGAACTTGAGCTGAGCCTGACTCAGGCCTCTGACAGTCTACAAACCTCGATGAAGTAGAACAGTGGATCTTCAGAACTCTTGAATTTTTATTTTTTTTAATTGTTTTTTGGATGGCATGATGGTATATATAAAGCCTACTCCTTCTGGTGAAGTACCCACCACCATGTGCGGTTACACCTTGGAGCCACTAAACAATTTCTTTTGTGATGAAAATGAATGGCTACCGAGAATATAAGGCGGCAGAAAGTGCACTTGTAACGCAGCACCTGAATTATGGTGTGCAGGGCCAATGCATGGTCTACTTTAGCAACAAGACAAAGGTAAGCAGGTATCGCTCCGGCTAGTGTTTTATGTCCAGGTATTACACAAGATATCAGTGGCCACATCACTACGTTGCCGGCTGTGTTCTGCTCCATTTCAGAAAAGCAAAAGGGTTAGTATTAAAGCCCTGAAAGAAGCAGTGACCAAGGCAAGTGTGATAAAGTGCACTAAACTGAAGAAAGCATGTTATGCTGACTTACCAAGCTGTTGCCGGATGCAGCTGTACCAGTGAAGGTCCAGGAGATCTGGGTAGATGTCTGGAAGCTGTTTCAAGGCTAGCAGCTTCAGCAACCTCAAGGAGCAGCCTTTTAGCTCAGTTTCCCTCAGCAGCTTCTCTTCAGAGAGGGTGGTTGGGCGCAGCTCCACCTTGTGCTCCTGCAGCACCCGGTCAACTGATGAAACTGAAAGTCCAGGGAACAACTTTTCTTTCACCAGATGGATAGGTATGAAGATTGCTCCAGCTCGGACCACATGGGGGAAAGGGCACTTGCAAACCAAGATGAAGGTCTCCAGCTGGGATAGGACTTTGTTGAGGAGCACAGGCAGGCCTTCAAAGCACAACCAGATCTCTCTAACCTTGGAGGTCCTTGGGACATGTGGCACCTGAGTGCCATTCTTGGGCTGGATAGGTGACTTTGGCTTCTCTTTTGGCTCTTCATCAGATGCAGCCCTTCGTAGCCATTCCAGAAGGGTCTGCGGGGAGGTTTCAGCAATGTAGCGTGAGATGAAAGTGCAGAGTGAAAGGTGCAGCTCTGTAAAATACTGGGAGCAAGAGGTGGGATCAGGTTTGCAATTGGTTTCACTCACTTCTCTGGTTATTTGGGAGACTTCTGCTCCTTTAGGGGGCAGAGTGTTTGACACATCAGGCGATGTGTGCTGGAAACAGGACAAAGTCAAAGGTTGAACAGTGGGCTGGGGCAGTATCCTGACAATCTGCTGCAGTGGATGAGTACTCTGTTGCTCAGGCTGGTTATTTTGTTGGATATCACCACCACTGGGAGCAAGTTTCAGAATTTTGTATTTCTTAAACATAAAGGCAGCAGAACTGTGAAAGCTCCCTTCAGTCCCTGGGTGGTAGCTTTTTTCAACGGCCCTGGAAGACGACGGTGGGGTCGGATTCTCAGATGGCTCTGTCTTTTTTATATCAAGTTGTGTGTCCACCTTCTGCATCCGAAGATCACCTTGGACTTCACGTTCGCTCTCCTCCCTCCTAGCATTCTCAGTGGAGTCAGGGTTCCAAGACCATTGGACCAGAGATGGAGACTTCTTCAAACTGAGATCCAGCACTTCACCTTCTTTGGGAATCTCCTTGCACAGCTTGGTGGATGTCTGCTGAAGACTACTAGTGCTGCTAATAACATTCTTGTGTTCCAGAGTGTGTTCATGCTTCATAAAATGGCATTTTTGCTGAAAGGGCTCTGCCTGTTGAAATTTAAAGTTCTTATCTTGGTCTTTCTCAACAATGCACAATGTTGCTGCTTCGATAGATCCTTCTGGGACCCTCTTAGATGCAGAGTTTAAATTTGGTGTGTTTGACTCAGTGCAGTTGGAAAGATGGGCCTCAGTTGGATTCTTCTCAGGCTTCTGCTCAGAAACAAATTTTGGAGAGTGTCCCTCTCTTGCTGAAAGAACAGTTTCTTTTTTTATGGCTTCAGCTGGTGGTTCAACAACCTTGTGACGTTTTGCAAAAGGGTGTTCGGCTGTGCCCTCTAAATATGCTCTGTAGGGCGCAAGGCTGAAGACATTGTTGATGACTGGCATGGGTGGAGAGGAAGGAGAAGTGCTTTGGACACTACTAATGCTCGCCCGCCCCTCTTTGGTGGGGGAAAACGTCCGTGGTGGTGTAGAGAGGACAGATGGAGTCTTTGGGCTCATGCCCATAGTCCCCACAGTGGAGGTTTCTACTTTAATTCGTTCCGGACTCGTGCTGTCATCAATAATGATTGCCTCAGACTTTGCAGGTTCTTGGATAGATACATCTTTGGACTTGCGTTCATCTGAGCTTAGAGTCAATCTCCTCATCTCACCCATGGAACGAGACTGTCTAGAGAGAGCTTGTTTTTCAATCTGCCGGGGATTTGAACGATAACTCATATCACCTTTCAGCAGACCCTCAGCAACTTTCCCTGAGCTGTTAGCTGTGTTTACGGGATGAAAGGCACTATTGTGGCTACCTGTGGTTCGAACACCAGGGGCCTCTTTGGCAGGTGGCGTTCTGTGAGGTGCTCCTACCCTACAGCTGGGTCTCATTGGCTGGGCTGTGTGGAGGTTAGAATTGATCAAATTGCTGCCAAAGAGGGACAAATCCGGGGGTGCAAATGCAAAGGTAGTGCTTTGTTGTAGGAAGTCCTGCTTGTACCCAGAGCTGTTGTGGATTTTTGGGTCAACATGTGTATCAATTGGCACTGCATTGGCAGAAGACATATTCATGTGCCCAGAAGGATTATTCTGAGCAGCAGCAGTTGGCCTGTATGGGTAAGTCTCTAAGGGACCAAAATAATGACTCCTTGGACCCTGCTGGCTGAGATAAGAGGCACAGAACATCCTTGGGTCAGAGACGGTCCTAGGGTCTGTACTCCCTGATAGGCAAAATCCATTATAATTACTTTGAGACTGGGGCACAAATGCTGAACCACTATGTCTTAAAGCGAGTGGGTCTCCAGGGTGGAACAGTCGTGCCTCTCCTTGTGCAGCCAGGAGTGAGTGGTGCAATGGTCTGTCCGGATGGGAAGGCACATGTGAATGAAGTGGACTGGTGGTGAAAGGGTGTTGGGACGTCCATTCCTTCTGCACTGTGCTGCCTTGGTGCACGTCCTGTGCTCTTTTTGGGCTCTCATATGGCACAGAGTACCTGGCATCTGGAAAAGACGGACCCTGGGGGGCTTTGAATTGTTCAAAGTTCGGCTGGAGAGAAGCATATTCAGACGTTATTCTCCCCATATCCTTGGTGTGTACTCCAAGACCAGGGTGCGGCTGCATCAAAGAGTCCAGCTGCTGGGCTTTTTTCTGCATGGAGGCAATGGCCGCTAAACGCTGGTCACCTGCCATGATGGCATTACCTGTCGAGATCTGGGAGGGCAACATCCATTCCCCACCTGTACGCTGCTTTGGAGTCTTCTCTGCTTGAGATCCCAAAGACATGGGACCCCTGGGGCTGTATCCAGTCTCCAAGCAGCAGACAGAGTTCCTGTAGATAGGCTGAGGCATGGCTAATGGCACACAGGTACTTGACGATGGAGTAACCAGAGGCACACCTGCTGGTTTTTGCAGTGAGAAGTTTTGGCTTTGCACCTGCCGGAGATGGTCCTGCCGCCCCAAAAGGCTAGACCGTTTGTCTCGCCCAATCAGTAGATCTCGGACAATGCCAGTTCTCCCTTTTTCGGCTGCTGGTAAACCCGTTTTTAAACTTTCACCATCTGGTTTGTATAGCATGCTTTTCATCAGCATTCCTTCACTCCTCAAGTGCTGGTTCAGAGCATTGCCAGCATAATGCAGGTAAGCTGCAGTCGAACTCCAGTTATGAGTGTTTTCAGAGGCCTCAGGATAGGTGAGATAGCTGTTCTTGAAAGCAAGGAGGTCTTCCGGGGTATAGCCTGGCACAGGATTTGGCTTCAGTAGACCAGCCGAGAGGGTGTGGTCTGGCTGAGTGTCCAGTCGGGATGTTTTGCTGTACATCACTGGATCCAAAGAGCTGAGCTGCCGTTTTCCCGCCATTGTAGGTCTCGCTCTGTCTTCTTCTCTTGGCTTTTCCAGGTTTTCTGGTTACCAGTTTTCTACAAGATAAAGAAAAATAAACATTAAACAAGTGGCATTACCAGAGTCTAAGATCACAAACTACCCCTGGCTACACAACACATCATTTTTTTATGTTTATTTGGCACACAAACTTCAACAAGGTAAGTTACATTGCATGAAGTGTCCGTAATTCAAGTAGAAACTTTCAATCAAGCAATAGCCATCCAAGATTTTGATAGTCTATGGCAGTGGTTTTTAAACTGTGGTCTGTGGACCCCTGTGTGTCAACCAAGCCTCTTCACAGGGTCCCCCACTGTTTTTACAAAATTAAATATTAAAACAAATAATTTAAATTAAAATGCATTCAAATAAAAGAAGCAAAACTGAAAACTTGTAAACTTTTCCACATTTGATTGTGAATTAAACTAAATATTCCAATAATTTGGGCTTTTGTTTGGTGTATACATCTTTTTGCATTTTTGTGTAGAGATTTAAGTCGTAGAAAACTGCTTAGGCTGGGGGGTCCCCAGCTTCCAATAATGACTCAGCTGGGGTCCTTGGATTCCAGTAATGAATCAATGGGGGTCCATAGCAGTTAAAAGGTTAAGAACCGCAGGTCTATAGGATCGGAAAGATGAAAAGATCACTGCATCCAACTTACCACATAGTTGCCATCAGCCACCTTTGAATGCAGAAGCCGAGGTCTCAAACGGCTACTTATGCAAGAGGTGCAAGTTTTACCTTGAGAAGTTACAGAAATCTGTTCAAATCCTAATGACTTCAACATGTTTTTAGAAATGATGATCTCAATACAAAATTGAAAAGTACCCAAAGTTTAACATCAATTCATTTTAAAATCTGGCATCTCGGGTATCTGCATAGAACACAACCCAGTATGGGGCCTTCAGCTTGATGTGGGTTATGTGCACGTCACAAACAAATCCAATCGCATCATTTTCTGGGGTTGATAAAAATAAGCATTACTTAGATTGGAGGCAACAGCACCACAATTTGAATTTTTTTTAAATTTTTTTTTTTTTTACATATTTCTATAGAATGGGCCAAGCCATATGGAAACAGATCTTTGTAAGCAGCGTAGGTGATAAGTAACGCTGCACAATACGTTGCACAGATAAGGTTTTGATGCTACGTCTGCTGGCAGCAAGCTCCTCATCAAACCTGAATCACCACTGATGATGTTTGACTCACACAGAGTTTTGGAGGTAGCGGGTTCACAAATGTGCAATTCAGAAGTCGGATTGTGCTCGAGAAGACCAATATTTTGCCTTCTTGTCCTTTTAGGACCGCCAGCTCTGACGGGAGCTCACGTGGGCCAATGCATTCAGGAGTCTGACTTCAAAAGTGTTATGTTAAACAAAAAACCCACTGTCACCAGACTAAGGCCTCCTTGGCTATGCTGGTGCATCTGGTTTTGTGGCCTGTGTTATTCTACATGTATCGCTTATGCAGAATGAATGACAGCAGCAGCTAATAACTGTTCTTGTGCGGATACTGTCAAAATTGGACTGTTAATGCTAAAAGTATTTTGGCGGTCATTCTGACCGCGGCGGTCGGCGGTCGCCGCCCGCCAAGCGGTTCCCGCCGAAAGACCGCTCCGCGGTCAAAAGACCGCGGCGGCCATTCTGGCTTTTTCCGCGGGGCCGGCGGGCGACCGCCAGAAGACCGCCGGCCGGCCCAGCGGGAAAGCCCCTTCAACAATGAAGCCGGCTCGGAATGGAGCCGGCGGAGTTGCAGGGGTGCGACGGGTGCAGTGGCACCCGTCGCGATTTTCACTGTCTGCAAAGCAGACAGTGAAAATCTTTGTGGGGCCCTGTTAGGGGGCCCCTGCACTGCCCATGCCAGTGGCATGGGCAGTGCAGGGGCCCCCAGGGGCCCCACGGCACCCGTTCCCGCCATCCTGGTTCTGGCGGTGGACACCACCAGAAACAGGCTGGCGGGAAGGCGGTCGGAATCCCCATGGCGGTGCTGCAAGCAGCGCCGCCATGGCGGATACCCTGGGCCGGCGGGAAACCGCCGGCTCCCCTTTTCTGACCGCGGCTTTACCACCGCGGTCAGAATCGCCCAGGAAGCACCGCCAGCCTGTTGGCGGTGCTTCCGCCGCCCTCCGCCATGGCGGTCATGGACCGCCAGGGTCAGAATGACCCCCTTTGTCCTATTTTAGGTATCTGGGTGTTAATTAGGCGCACCTTTGATGTTCTCCTCCGATATAAGGAGCTATTTAAGTTGCTAGATCCCCTTCATTTTAGCTTTCTATCATCCACTATCTGCAAAAATAATACATCATATAACAATTCATTTACAAGGAAGGGTTTGAGCCATTTTCTTTTAGACGTTGCTCAGTTTGAGTGACATTCACATACTGGATTGGCCCACAATAAGGCATCCACAGAATGAGGCCATAGGTCAGCTCCCTCTGTCACTGGCTGTAAAGCAAGTCGTTCAGGTTTTGGTTAAGCCCGCTAGACATCCATTTGGTGTTTGGAGGGTTATGCCATTACCTGTTTGCGGCAGTGCAGATTTTGATAGGTCTGCAACTGTGTTTGCCTTGTTAGCGTGGTTCTCTCTCTTTAGGTCAGGCTTGTCAGTGCAGCTATCTGTCACAGCTTTTCTGACTGCTCGGCCTACAGACAGAAATCTTTCAAATCACGCTGTTCACCGTTCGATGATGTACCATTCCGCTTCCCATTGAAACGCATGAGGGACCATTTTACATTTCTAATTTCTTTTATAATTGTTTCTTTTTACATTTAAGCTCTTGGCAACTTCTTTGTACTACCGCCAGCGACGCTCATTTAGTTTTTTTATTTCCTATTTTAAGCTCCTGGGGTTGTATTATTCATAGGACGAAGTGTCTCCGTTTGCGCCACGGCACACTTTTAACGAGGTGTGCTGGGCGCACACAGGGACAGTGTGCCCGGATTACATATAAAATGCTGCCCCGAAAGCAGACACTATCTCGCAGTTACCCCGAGGGCTCCACAATAGTGTAGGGCAGAGCAGCTGTTTGAAGAAGCCGCTCCATCTTTCACAGTGCAGGCGGCACCTGGCCTGCACTTCAAATGGAAACAGAGATCCCCCTGCAGGCATGTGCAGTGAGCGACTGTGCTAGTCTTCAGGTAAATTCTGACAGAGGCGGCTATGGCAACTCTTTCCCCATTTAAGAGGGTGGCCTTGGGAGGCACACTGGCTAAGTGCAACCTCTGGGTGGCACACAGTTAGTGCGCCTCCTGATGGCCTCTGCCTCTGTGCCAGAGTGCACAATAAACCATGGGTGAGCAGACAAAGTGTTTCCATCCCATCAAGCTAATGAGGGAACAGCATCTCATTAATGTGCCAGAGGTATATGTGCATCGGCCTAATCTGTATTTGAGGTCCCTTCTGTAATACAAAGTGCCCCCCGAGGGTGGAGGGACACAGAAAGTGGGCTTCATCTTCTCTTGCGCCCTTGGAGCACTTTATATATTACAGCCACTGGTGGCATCTCTGCACTGCTGATGGGAGGAACAGTTTTGTATTAGTAAAGTGGTCATCTGTAACTGTAGTAGACTTCTTTCGATATAACAAAAGACTTTAAAAATAGATTTTAACCTCAATATTAACAGACATTAAATACATCACGCTTAGTCTAATTTCTTTTACCAAAACAAACAATATCACAATAAAAACAAAGAGTAAAGTGTTACTATACACTAAAATGCCACATTGCTTTTTTCTGAAACACTAATTACATGTAATGATAGTTGATTAAACACTATCACCCTTCAGAATGGCTGCAATTTTAAGTAATGGCATTGGGTGCATCAACAAGCAAGGAAACGCAAGGTCTGAAGAGGGATCGGAGGATTCAGTGATGGATGGATGTGGAACACCACCAGCCGAAGAGCACGTCAACTCTATTTCGTGAGGCAGGCACTACCAGCATGGGTTTGTTTTCCAATTCAGTGTAATGGGAACTGACCAACACTCAAACAAGTCAATATGTATCGGTTGCATTAAACAAAACCCAGCATTTCCTTTCAGGCCTCTGTCAGCTCTGCAGCTGACAAGGCTTCTCACTGATCTTCCCCTGTACACACTCTCCTCTGTATCCCTTTATCCCTCCCAGCCCACCCTTCACACTTGCAGAAAAGATATTAAAAAGGAAAATGAGTACTCTGAGTAGTGAATATTATTACCTATATAATCTAATCACTCCAGAAAATCCAGGGTTCAGGTTTCCTTTACACCCAGCCTTGTGTTTCTATATGACATGCAGCACATAGCTCATCTTCTCTTTTCCTTATTCTCATGCAGCTCATGTGTGGTCTGCATCTGAGAGCTAGACGGCATGCTGCACTGCACACAGACACGGTGTATCTAGGGCAAGTCAGTCTGCACTTGTCCTGGCTTTTTGGAACCAGCCAAGATGCTGGCTGCTCTTCTGAACCCAGCAAAATCTATTAAGGTAAGCATGGTTAGCCCTTTTTCAACAAAATATTCTTTAAACTCATGAGGCCTATCAAGTGTTTCAAATTGAAAATTTATAGCACTTGATACCACCAAGCAAAGCCCAATCTAAAAATTACCTTAGCTAAAGGTCAGGAATTGTGTAACATTTTAACTGGGTTAGTAAATATGCACACTGTCATAAAACAAATATATGACTATTTAGTCCCAAGGCTTAGATCTGTTGAATCTCATCGAAAGAGGTGACCAGCGGACTGGATTCCATCAACTGAGGACCTCAGGGGCGGCTCCTCCATTAGGGCAGAGGAGCCTCGTTCCCTGTCAGCAGCAGAAGCCGCAAAACTTTCAAGAGGAGATGATAAAATATGTTTATTATTCCTTCGTTGTGAAAGGGGCAGGGCATCTGGGATGAGGAGCAGTGAGGGGGAGTGCCCAGCACTCCCCCTTACTGCACATGTATGTTTGGCCGGCCATCTCAGGCCGGCTAAACACACATGCACAGTATACTCTCTCCAGCCCAGCAACGTGGCATGCAGGAGTGGGGTTGTGGGAGGGGGATCTACAATTTAATAATATATATTTTTTTTAAATGAACACTTACCTTTTCAGCACCGTCCTGCTCTTTAGAGCTAGAGCACCAAACTGGTGATCTGCTCGCTCTAGAGTCAGGAGGACTGTTAAGTTTCCACAAGCGGCGGCCCTGCTGGCAGAAACTTTAGACCAATGGCCAAAAGAGTTCAGGCTGTCAGCTTACGTACTCAAGTAGCTCAGACTACCCACCCTCCCTACAGCAGTGGTTTAACTTACCTTTTCCTAATGTTCGGAATGCTCAGGAAATTTCAATTGTCCCAAACAGAAAAAATGCAAAATTAACTCTGACTCCTAGGAGAAAACTCCTGCTTTAGATGTTTATTTCGTTATGAAAAAAAAGTATGCTGGGTAGCTGCATGATACGTTCTGAGCCACTGTACGTAGGAAGATCTCTGCCAGTGCTTGCTAGATAATAACTGGACACAATTACTATGTTGAGAACAGCAGTCAATTCAGCAAAACTGAGTTTTGAAAGTAGAGCTTTATGACAGCCAACAAATCCTGGCATATGTCTAGTTCTATTCCTCAGCCCAGTTGTGCTGGACTAGGAGTGAAAAACAAATGAACAGGAGAGATGTAGTGGGGTTGAGGCGGGGACAGGCCTGAAGAAAGCATTTTTGAGCCTATGGAGAGGCTAAAAATCATGCATACAGAGGGCTATACCGACTAGAAAGCCTGCCTACAGAGGAAGTTCTGAAAAGGAGCCTATCCACAGTAGCTAGGGACATTGAGCTTCTGCAAGGTATCTGAATTTTTTATTATTTCATTACATTCTCTCCCTACACACCTTTCCCTTCTAGTATTCCGAAGCATCTTGAAAGAAGCATACCGTCCTTAAAAATATCCACTAAATTAGTACATAAGGCAAATATACATCAATATTAAGACACTGCATGACCTGCAAAAACATGGCTGCAACCTAGATAGGTTTATGCCACAAGAGAAAATTTGCCCTTCACATTGTGCTAGAAGACAAACTACCCAATCACAAACAATGTCACAGGAGAAATCGCACAAGCTTCTAATATTATGCCTTTGGACAAAATGGCATCGCAGTTCCTGGTCTATTCATTATCCCATCACAAATTCATATGCTAAAGAAAAAATGCAATAGAAATGACTGCCTCCAGTGGGCTACCGCAATACGCCAGGCTTCTAGTATGTATACTATACGTGACCTGCAACTGTGAGACCCAGGCCTGCTGGCCTTTTCAAAGGTAAAGGCCTGCACAGACATCTCTCACTCTCCCTTTGTCTCACCCAACCTCAAACACAACACCACCAGATGGAACCTCGCAGGCGACAAATACACTCTGAAGTTTAAGAGGAAGTGTGGAGGTGCAGCACTGCCACCGAAACAGGTTTCCAGTGAATGGTTGGCAGAAGGCCCAGAGCTTCACCTTGAGCAGGAAGTTGTCATGCTAAACTGCATTCTTTTCAGGACCATAAACTGACTCTTATTTCTGCGAGGGTGGAAAGGGGAATGCTAGCAACGCGAGTGAGGCAAAGAAAATACTACTGTGCTGTATTTACAAGGCCTCTTGAGAAAAGCTGCCAGCCGCGTTTGTTTCGCTTTGGCATGCTAGCTGGAGGCGGAAGCTGGCTTCATCTCAGACAGGATATTGCATCAAGGAAGAGGAAGTCAGAAAGGAAAGACTCGATTAGCAGGTGTCACATCCAGGCAACAAGGTCAGAGATAAACCATGGCAGGACTGGACAGGAAAAATACTTAAATCACCGCTTAGCTTCCCAGCCTACTGGAAGAAAACTCCCTCTGTGTCAACGACACTGGTCTCTTATTTTCTCAAAATAAATCCCTGCTTTGAGGGTTTGTGTTCGGAAGAAAGTACTGACAGGTCCTTCATGTTGCCGTGCCGTGGTGTACCGACTGTCATTCTTTTGGAGTTGTGTACAAGCGAGAAGGACCTGTTGAGTGTGTTATACACAAGTATTACCATTTGTAGGCAATTGGGTACTGGAAAAATGGTATATGGCGGTGTTTGGGTACAGTATCCGTACGTATAGATCTACAATTTACCACAGAGTAGACTAGAAAGATGATGGATCTGTATGGTAAGGACAATATAATGTACGGACTGCGATGTGTGGTGGGTTTTGGGTTGTACGTGATCTAGAAGCAGCAGCTGACTAGACCTATTGCAGTTATGTGAATATGTATTTATGATGTTATGTACAAGTCGCGAGTATTCTTCCACCTACCCTAACCCACTGGTTCTCTGCCCTTTTTCTTAAGCACTTGACAATAAAGGATACCATGATAATGATGGAGCGGGACAGAAAAAATAACAAAGAGGCACAAGACACGTGGAGGGGACAGAACGAAGAAGCCTAATGGATGATATAGTGTTCCTAAAATGCTAGTATATCACAAGAGCACATAGTAGTGCTGATCCTAAAAAAATAGTTAAATATATTTCACATTCTGATATAACCTACTCAGCAGAAAAAGCAGGACTGATGGTAAAGCACAGAAGAAACAAAGGAGAGAAGCCATTGACATGTTTGTCCCTTGATACAGCATTTTTCCAACTGGTGTGGCAAAGATATAAACGTTTGTGAGCACACTACGAGGCAAAGTGGATGCTGGAAGGAGAATGTGACCCCAAACACACACATTATGCTGGACATGGTGTGGTGTCTGTTCTGTGGGGGTGCTCTTGGAGCAGATAAAGGGGACGGCACTTTCCAAACCAGACATTGAATGGATGACCGACATGGCACTGAATATTCTAATTGTTACTGCAATGTGTCTATATTAATTGCCTTGTTATATTTTTAAGTTGGTTGGGTGTTTACGTAACATTTTTAATGATATATGTTGTTTATGGTGCATATAATTTGCATAATCTCTAACAATACTTTATAGTATAGTATTAAAATTGGTGTAGTGGGTATATAAAAAGAGGCTCTTATTTGTCACACTATGTTTTTTTTTTTTTACTGTGAGAAGTATCTTTGAAACTGTTTCTTTCAACAGGTTTAAGGCCACAATTTGCATGCAAAAAATCTCAACCTGTTATAACCCTTAAACTCCTGCATGAAAAATTGGCCTTCCATCACTTATGTTTTTTAAAATCATCCTCTGCTTCTTTCTACCTTCTGTCTCACCCTTCTGTATACAAGTTACTCTACAAATCTCATGCCTAACGGCCTTAAAGCTCTTTGGAAACCATAACAATATTTATTAACCCCAGCTAGGAATTGTGTCTCAGCTAGCCACCCTCTAATGATCACATTTAAGTTGACAATTACCACAAAAAAAAACTGGAGTGAATGCATAAAATGAGCATGCAAAACTAACCCCAATAACGAGTTGACTGACCACTAATTAGGATCCAGAGTAGTGTGCTTCTTGCCGCAAAGCACTTCGACGCCTCATCAGGGGTACTAAGTACTATAGAAATATAATTTATTATTTATAACACACAGGAGAGAGGATCTGTGGCAAAAAATACGAATTCTGATTACTTACTCACTTCTATTGCAGTGACCATCAATTTTGGAGGGATAAAGCATAAAACAAGATGGTAGATAGCAATATTTCAGCACAAGCAAGCATAGAGCAGTTCACAAGATCTACATAGCTACTCAACATTTCACACCGAATGAGATAAAACTGGGAATTCCAGCACCCTGTTCTCCAAGGAAACAGGCAGCATTGAGAGGCATTTGATGCATGCTGGAGAATAAGAAAGCTAGGCAACTGGGAAGGAGGAAGATCTCTGTAGATGAGACCTACATGCATGCAGAGATGCCCGAGATAGCTTATGTCACCAAGACCCAATGTGCCTAAAAGACTAAAGTGGTCATCTGTGTGGCATGGCAGAGGTGATGTCTCAATGATCTTAATCTTGTGATCAGGTTAGACCTGGGTATCATAAAGGAAACAGGGTCGAGCAGATCCACCCTTTGGAGCTGTTGGTGGTCTCTGTGCCTACAGCAGAGAGACCACAAGGCAGCAGGGAATGCTGTAGAGGGACTGTGAATATGCTGATGTTTCACCCAGAAACTACAGTGGCTTGGTGACCAGCCCAACAATTTTGTTGCTGGACGCCTGGTGTTGCCTACATCTGCCTTTCGCTGCTGTGGACACCCACTAAGGACCCTAAGACGAAATAGCCAGAATGGACTTAACACTAAAGTCCCCCCAATATCTTCTCTTGAAAGGAAATTGTATACAGCCTAATACACCAGGGGATGCAGCTTCAGCAGAGACTAACTGATGTACCCCAGACTCTAGCATGGGTGCCCAGGTTAAAGGACTCTTACCACTGACAAAGATAGAAACCATACTTGCAGCACCACCAGAAGGAACCTCGTAGGCAACATCTACACTCTGAAATTAAGGCAAAGTGTGGAGGTGAAGCATTGTCACAGAAACAGGTTTTCAGTTAACTTTTGGCAGAAAGCCCAGATCTTCACTGGGAAGTTGTCTTGCATAACTGCATTTTTTGAGGAGCATAAAGTAATTATGTCTGTGAGGGTGGAGAGAGAAATGCTAGCACCACAAGTTAAGCCAATAAAGCATCACTCTGCTGTATTTACAAGACCCCTTGACGAAAGCAGCCCTCAGCGTTTCTTTGCTTTGGCAGTTCAGTTGGAGGCGGAAACTGGCTTCAGCACAGACAGGAAATGTCATCAAGGAAAAAGAAGTCAAAAAGGAAAAACACAATTAGCTATTGTCAAATCCAGGCAACAAGGTCAAGATAAACTGTGCTACAGGTGCCTCTCTCTAGTGAACTTTACTCCTTATCCACCTACAACAATACTTATTAATATTCAGAAGGGCTCGGAGGCCTACTCTGCTCTATTTTAACTAAAGCATGATGGACCTCTTTGCACTCTCGCCTCAATGCTCTATGACGGCTGCAAAGTTGTGCAAGAGCTCAACAAATGAAAATGAATAAAATAAGAAAGACGTCTTCAATATTTTGATGCTCTCATTCCAGAATTCCAATGGGTGTCCAGGAACTAAAAAGCTCACCATGTCAATTACAGCGATCAAGGATAAGAAAAGGGTAAACACCAATAAGTAGACGATACAGGGCTTGAGATGGATCACAAATGAACACATGAAGAAGCCTGAAGACTTCTCAACGGTGGCCCAAGGTGGAAGCAAGCAGGAGACAGAGTGCACAGAACTGTGTAAAGGGCTCGATCTCACAGACTGAAGGGTCGGACATGAGGCTGAAAGCAGTAGCAATCCTTGTGCATCTGGCCCCGTAATCGTGCAGTCTAGCATTCGACTGTACCCATAAACTAGCAAGAAATGCTAAGGATAGAGCCGGGATCAAAGACGTCTC
This sequence comes from Pleurodeles waltl, assembly GCF_031143425.1. NCBI lineage: Eukaryota > Metazoa > Chordata > Amphibia > Caudata > Salamandridae > Pleurodeles > Pleurodeles waltl. The sequence goes on along the minus strand of NC_090440.1, from coordinate 191,235,640 downwards.
AATTCAATTGAATTCTTTCAGAACCAAGGAAACAGCTGTGTACGTGTTGCAGCCAACACCATCCATGCTAAATAAAACAGGGCTGTACTCTTCATCATTAACAAATGTCGCTCGAATAGCCCCTAAAGAAAGCTTGGCTTTCAAAAAGATAATAGAAAACAGGTCAGCAGGCGAGATCAAGTGAAAATGACCACGTTCTTTGCGCCTTATGTTTATAATGGAGGAGAAACAATAGTCTCTTCACCATCAACACATCTGCTAAAATCTTGGACATTTGGACAGGAGGGTGATGGAATGACAGATCAGGTGGTAAAGAACAAGAAAATGGAAGACAAAGGGTCATCTATCGTCTGAGAACACAAGATGTGCTAACTCTGTTTTGAGTCTTCTAAAGATCATTCTTTAATGGTTTTAGAGTCTAAGTCAGACTAAGTCACAGTTTCTTCACACCATTAACAGGTTTAACACCGTCCATGATTCTCAGCAGTGCATTCCATCTTGGCCATTGGTAAACATGGTAAAGACCCAAAACTATGTTCCCCATATGTCTGGTAGGTGAAACCTAAACAGCGGGAACTACACTCCTGACCACTTATGGTCATATGGAACTTTTTCGGTGATACAGAAAGCCTTACTCAAAGGAGGTGGTAGAATGCAAAATAGGCCTTCATATTTACCATTTGCTAAGAGCAGCAGGTAAATGTGTGTGTTAAACTGCACATAATAGGGAGTTCCGTGCAGATTTCTGCCTGTTTAATGCAACTGCCCATAGTTATTCCCCTTTTCTTGGGGTTTCGTTTGTTGTACGATGAAATGTGTGTGGCGACACCATTAGGCATTAATGCCTGGTGTCTCCGCACATATGTTCTCCAAATTAATAATCCTACCCAAAGTGTAGCTGGCGGGAAGATTTTCCTTCAGTACTAGCATGATTCAAGTATGACGGAAGTACCTGAAGAGATCTTTAGTGCAATGGCTTCTCTATGTGTTTGCCTCACATTTACACGCTTGAAGCCTTGTTTCTGAAGTCTCAGCTAGGAGAAGGTGCAGAGAAGACACAGAGCCTCTGGCTCAAAGGGAATTGCAGTTCATAGGGCCCCTGTCTTCAAATAGTGGGCATGAGTTCCATCTTGGCTCTTCAATCATTCTCAAAGCCTTTCCCTTACAGCTAAGCAGGGTGAGATGTAGATGCTTACATGTCTCTACAGTAAGAAAGCTCCATGATTCCACCTGAGCACGACATGATAACAGTATGACGGTCACAATTTCTAAAAGACCACTACTATGGTGAGACATGAATGTGAGAGATGACACCAAGTCACGTTGCCCCTAAGGATATTTCAGAATGGCCGTTCTTCACTGCAGACTCACGGCGGGTCATTCAACTTAACAGTATTATGTTTCCATTAATCTATAGGACACACCCAAAAGAAGTCATTCATGGTTTTGTTCACCTGGTCGCTATACAATGAATACGACTTCATCTTGCATTTTACTTTACCTCCAGTTCTAGGGTGGGTGATTCTACACAGAAAACGTGAAGTTCAATTACTAACATGACTTGGTTCTTGGTAGTGCATTTGGAAGCCACGTAACATGTTTTAAAGAAATCAATAGGTGGATATATTTTTATTATGATCAGAGTTTTAAGGTTTGCTTGAAAATATACCCTTTATGTTCTTCTCAAAACAGTTCAAACTACTTCAAAACATGAAACATATTTGTGATGACTTTCTGAAATGGATCTTGTAATCGTATTAATTCATTATATTAAAGTTCATAATGAGGAAGGTTCCCAGACACTGAGAAGACTCCTGAGCATGGTGCACATGTGCAGTGCAACACACTAGTTGTATCAGCTTAGCTCAAACGCTTTTTCATGTTGAACTCGGCGATCTCAAGGATGCAGAACGTCCTGGTAGGCACAGAAGGGGAGGCCACAGTGCATGAGGTACCTTCCATTCCTAGCATGTCAGGTCCGGGTTGAAGTATCAGGTAATATTTACTGTGCCTACTAATGGATTTTGCACCAAGGACGTTTATGGAGTGAAGGGAAAAACAACTCAGATCTGAATCAAACTTTAGTCACGCTGACTCTGAGGGCTATGTCACTGTTTATAATCAAGAAGCGACGTGCGATATCTGTTTATGTCTTAATGTGTTTATTCAGAGCTAGATAAATATAGCTTATGGAACACTCACGCCCAATGTACTGTGTTTGCGATCATCGTTAAAGTAAACTTGTGTTTACGCCGAGGGCTTCACCCTGCAGCGGTGAAGTGAAGGCACTTTGAGGGAATGTTAAAACTAAAAACTTAGGAGCATGAATGATGCTGTGAGTGATAACCACCATCTTTTGTAGGCTCGACGGTGCTCCAGGGGTTTTTATGTAATGGCAAAATCCAGCAGAACTAGAGTTGAGGTCGAATGTATTTCTATTGGAGCCTGCCAATTGCTTACCACTGTTTTTTCATTCCCACTCTTATTTGCTTGCCTCTTATTTGTGTTCAAGCTTGTCAATCTTGTGTATGTTCCTCACAGTTTTTTTGACTTGCTGCCACCTCTGCTTCCGCTGCTTGCTTTGTAAGCGATACTTTTTTCTTTTGTGTTAGGCAGCCCATGAGCAGGCGTGTTTCGAGCGATATCATTTATGTATGCACTCTCTTCCTCTTGGCTGCCTGTCTGCTTCTCCCCACCTCCTCCCTCTTACCCTTGCTCATGTGCTTCTCCCCAATGGTTTCCCCCAGCTGCGCCATCTGTGTTTCTTAGCCATACCTGTGTGTTAATTCTGCACACCTCCCACCCTCCCCATGGTGTTTTCACATCTTCTCCAGCCCTCCTCGTTGCTTTTGCGTCCGCTTTTGTGTCCCCTTTTGTGTTTCTTCTGTGTTGCCCCATTCTCACCAAAATCTGCAGGAATCCACAAAATCCCTACCACCCAGTACTGCGCCACCTATGCCGATAAAACTGCTGCCCCACTTGTGTGGCTGTGCCTAGCGCAGCAACAGTAATGGATCAAACCAAGATCAATGAAAGCCCATGGGAGGAGACTCCTATTGACCTCGGTTGGATCCAGTCCTGTCAATGGTGCTAGGGCCGTCCACACAAGTGGGGCGGAGTTTTTATTCGCACAGGAGGAGCAATGCTGGGTGGTAGAAATTTTGTGGATTCCTGTGGATTCCAGATGTTTCCATCACAGAAATGTAGGAAAAATGTGGACATCAGGCAAAGTTGGAGGTTTGCATAGCACTGTGGGCAAGAAAATGGTGTAGGGTGCATGTGAAGCAAACCACCCTGGACTCCCCCAGATGTAGAGTTTTTAACAGTGTCGGATCTGGTGGGTGTTTCCAGGTAGCAGCCTACCCAAGTCCAACAAGTGCAGCTTTTCACCATTGTAAGTGAGATGATATTGGGAGTTAGCCAAGCTCTCCTATCATATATATAAAATCAACACCCAAAAGAGTCAAATGTCTTCTTGCTTACCACTGAGATAAGATGCTTTAGTTTGCAGGGGGAGCAGATAGACGGTTTCCCCCTTCAGTTGCAGTGGGGACATAAATATGTCCTTTGTGGTTGTCAGCCTGCCCTCTTTTTCTTTTTAAATTCCCTGGCGTCTAGTGGGCTGTCTGTCCCCGTGGAGGTGGATCAGGGGGTAATTACCCTCATCTGCCCCAAAGGGGCAGAAAGACTTTGTCCCCATTTATTTGGGGCAGGGTCTTTGCCACTTTGCATGCCCCCACCCCTTTTTTTTTTTTTTAAACTTCTTCCCAGGTGTCTAGTGGGCTTTCTAACTCCCCCCTTGGGGGGGGCAGATCGGGGTTAATAATCCCCATTTGACCCCCAGGGAGGGCAGAAAGACTGTGCCCAATTTCGGGGGGAAGGAGTGGCATTGACATGCCCATTCTGGCAGTCCCCACCCCTAGACTAACAAAACAAAATAGTGCCTAGTGGGCCTTCTGTCACCCCAGGAGGGCAGAAAGACTGTTCCCATCAGTGTTTGGTGGCGTGGAGCATGGCCTTGCCGATTGTGGACATCCTCAAACCATATATTTTTTTAAATCCCTGGTCTCTAGTTGGCTTTTCATCCCCCTGAGGGCAGATCAGGGGTAAAAACCCCAATCACCACCCCCTTTGGGGGGCAGAGAAAGATTGCTCCCATTTGTGTTTGGGGGTGTGGACATTGGCATGACCATTTTGGGCAGCCCCCATCCCTATGTAAAAGAAAAAAAAAGAATCCCTGGTGCTTTGTGGACTTAAGACTGAATTGCCTTAAATAAGTTGGGGGGAGCACAAGCCCTTGCCCAAAGGGCCTCTCCCCCTACCTGGTGTCTAGTGGCAGATCCCTGCTAGGGGATCACCATCCTGCGATAATCCTCAAGCAAGGATCCACTAGGCAAGGATACCATTGGAAATGGGGTATTCTCCTCTTTCCAATAATAACTCTCCAGTCTGCCTCTGTGCTTGGGGGCCTGCACCGGATGGATTTCCTGTGTTGTGCGGAGACAGCTGACAGACGTCCAAAGCACACAAGCACTGCGGCCCACACACGCAAGTGGTTAAAGGTCTATAAAACTCTAAAGATTCAGATAGTCTAGAAGTATTCACACATTACTATGAAACTCTTCAGTCGTGTGAAAATGAACACGAGAAGTGCAATATATTTAATTATCTAACAACAATAAAGACAGAACTTGCAGCAGATATCAAACTGACACGACTACAAAGGAATATCACTTTAAAATAAATAACTAAGATAAATAACTATGGTAGTTAGTTTATTTTAAAAAGTCCCCTGATGGTTATTCTACTCAATTTTAGTCTCTTTTTCTAAAATTGATTTCCTAAACTATTTAACCTTTCAGATACTTCACAGTGACCAAATGGCCTCAAGATGTACTTCAGGATGACGTAATCTGCTTTATTCCTAAGGATGGGCACAATGCCAAAAATTAAAGATTAGTCTCATCAGTTGATACATATCCTACAATATTTGAAAAAATATATTTCTCTATGGTCACACTATCTCTTACCTAAAATAATCAGGCTTGAGCAATCTGTATTTGTCAAAGGTAGACTTTCTTCAGATAATGCAAGAGTGTTTTTAGCATACTAAGCAAATCCATTAGTTACAAACACTTACTTGTAGCTTTAACCATTAATTCCGAGATAACCTTTGATAGGATGGAATGGAGTTTATATTTCAAGCTTTAGTTTGGTATGGCTTTGTTCCAAAGATTATTAATTATATTTTTCTATTATGCTCCAAACAGTGGCATTAGCTACTAAGAGAACCATTTAAACATTTGTGTATATGCTGGTGACTACGTTTTGCTTTAACTGTAAAAACTTCACTACACCCTTCTCTTTACATCCAGGTTAGACATAAAAGTCTGATAAATGTGAACTTTGTCCATGTAATAGAGCCTATACAAAACAAATGTTCAACTGCTCAGGTTTTGTGTGCAGTCTTAAAGCTAAATATTCGAGTTTGTTGTTCACAAAGTCCTTAACAGATATGATTAAATTAAATGTTAACACTGTAAAAAAAAGGGAAGATGACAACTAGAAGATAAAAGTTCTTTATACCTATCCTGGTAAAGTACGTTACTTTATACTTATAAGTCTATAAACATCATCCATGACACCTTCAAATATCCCTGTTTCTTTCTTAGAAAATGACCCAACTGATTTTTTAAGGAGAACAATAAATCTTGATTTTTTCCAAACTAAAATAATAAGGCAAAAAAGAAGATGTTTATTTTCCTCATTTGGATTTATATTATAACACTTTTGTTCTGAAAACAAACAGATCAGTGAATCTCGGATAATGGCAAACCCATTTGTACCTTAAAGGCAGATAATGAGCAACACCTTAATAATAATTTCTTCTTTAAAACATATGCATCCTTCTATTAAAAAACAATCTCTAGATCTTCACCAATTATTTAAAAATTGCGGACCAATAAATCTAATATTTAAAATGTAATAAACGAGAGCCGTCATAACTCAACTGTTTGGCACAAAAACCCTACTGAAATAAGCTATGGAACCATATGTTGGCATGTTTGAAGAGAAGGGCTTGTTTTGGATAAATCAAATTATCTCAAATGATAAAGTAATTTCTCAAATGCCTAAAGTGCATTTAATCTACCTAACTCATAAGTGGGTAAATATTATAAATTAACTTGAACAATGGAAGATGTTTTTGACAAACTACATCATACTAACCATGGTATGTGGAATGATTCCTTACTGGGATGATAAGAATCCTAATTTCCAGGTTTCCCCTGCACATGTCGCACCCACTGAAGATTGAGGTTGTGCACCACAGGAAACAGACTACCAAAATGTGGATGAAACATACCCAGAATGCTCACTTTTATAGACATCCTCACTTCAAGCCCTAATGTATTTACAAATTATAAGTTATTAAAGAATTCTATTGATGATAAAATAAAACGTACAAATGAGTTACTTTGGTAGCAAGAATTTGATATTAACTGGCCTGTTAACACCTGGAATAGGACCTGGCTTAAAAATCATAAAATTTGCTCCGAAAATACAATGCAAATGTTATTACCTGTATAGAGTAGACTATTATTAACACTAATGGCATTAAGAAAAATGTATCCCGACATACCTGGTGGCTGACAGTCATATAGTGATAACACTGCAGACTTGGGGCATATGCGGTCTACTTGTCTGAATAATTATAGTTTTGGGAAAAAGTTTGGAACCAGATAAATTCCATTTAAACTTACTAATATATTTGCAGGCAGACTGAGATCACTGGAGAAGTTATATGTGATTTTGGTAGACTATATCTTTCATTCAGCAAGTTCACAACAAATGGAAATGTTTCTTTTCGGACACGGTGGTATGGATTTGTTATAATCACATATTTGACACTGCAAATGAGTCACCAGTCTCACCTGCTGTTAAAAGAAAGCTTATATGGTCTACCACAATCTCTTTTCTTTCCTTCGCATCTTGTACATCTAATACACACCAATCAAGATCTGAAGAAGTACACCAGCCACTGTTATTAACTATCATTTAAAAGGAATGAGTCTATTAACATTTTCTTAAACTGTAATGTACATTATTACGCCTGTCATCATTACATGATGCAGTGATGTTCCCTATAGGAAAAATAGTTGTAGTTGCCATTACATAGTTTTGATGGAGCGAAAATGCACAATACACCACAGCAGTCTAAAACACCATTGATCTGTTTCTTTATTGTTCTTGTATCCTCACTACTCCCTCCCCAGACCCTCCATTTCTTGTACATTGTCTGGTCTACACTGTGCTTTCTCACTATTTTACCCCATTTTGTAAAGTGTTTTATTACTTTGTGGTTATGTTTTCATTTAATAAGTCACATACATACATACCAGTCAAGGACAAAGACAGGCTTGTCACAATAATCATCGAATAGGGGCAACATCCATGAGCTAATGGCAAGCACACCTAGTATGCAGTCAGGCCCAAGTGGATAAAGTGGGGGGAGAGTCCTGCAGTAAAGAAGACACGTGAGGGAAGCAGATAGAGGGGCAGAGACTTTAAGATCATAATTCCAACTCAAACCATTGATGAGGCTAATAAAGTGTTATGTAGAGGCTGCGAAGACCTAGCAGATGTTCTATTACTTTTGGAAGATATGTTATGTCAATGATGGCTTAATACAATGAGGACAGGCAAAATAAAATATATACTTACCTTTAGGAGTAGTGTTGCAGCTTTAAGAATCTTCTAGATTCATTGAGGCATGAACCTCTAGCTCAAAACCAGACACCATCAGCCAGGTGTGATGCTCAGAGTGGTCTTCTGGCAGAATCTGGTGTGTTGAGTGCTGACTTGAGGAAAGTACTGGCCATATTCTTACCCTCTTGGACTAGTGTTCTTACTCTCTTTTTTATTTTCCTCATGCAGATGTTGTATTGGGTCTTCAATCTCTCCCCATTGCTGGTGGGCTTATCAGTATTGCAGTGCGTTTGCAATACACAACTGCTGATCTTTCCATTTTCCACTCCACCATGTCCACTCGCTTACTCTCCTTGCCAGGACAGGGCCAAGAGGTAGTAGGTGTATTTGTCCTCTTACATCCCGTTGCAATGATCAGGCAACGGGCTGCTACATTAGCTTTGAAGTAAAGTGGGTCTTGGGTAGTGTATGTATTTATTTTCTACCCTTGCCGTAATTGTCTATGCTGCAACTGCAGGGGTGTGGATGTCCTATAACCCCATGCCAAGGAGATATCGCTTAGGGCAACACGTTTTCATGTTTACTTTGTCTGATGGACAAATAGGCTCACCTTCCTAAAGCAATAACCCTCTCGCTGCTTTTTTTACAGTACCAAACTCCTAAGGGATTGTCAGCCACTAAAGCAAGATTTCTATTTATTTGTGTAACTAGATCAAACTTACATAGATTATTAATTAATGGAAAGTCTCTACTATTAGGGCCAACGTGCATTCCCGACAGTGGCCAGCACAAAATATGTACACTTATTTGCAAAACATAACAACTTGCGGCTACTTTTAATAGACAAATAATTCTCCCTTACTCCATGCAAAAGCCTGAATGCAAGGTTGGGTATTTTTTTGTTTTCAAAATAACATGTACACTTAAAAAATTGCAACATGAAAAAAGCATTTTGCTAAACTGCTGCGCAATTTTTTTATACAAATTCTCTGTTTTATTAAAATGTGTTCAATCCATGCCAATATTAAACAAGCATTTGCAATGCAGTGGGTCTCGCGTTTGCTGGAGTTAGAGCTATTAGCATTGTAAATTCCTAATTGGACTTTTCTTGACACATGATTTGAAAAATAAAACAGTTGACATAAGCAAGGCAATTCAAAGCGCCACGGTGGCCATGAGCATGAGCACCAAGGATAGACACAAAAGGTAAAAGAAGTTCATTCGCAGTCAAACATATTGGCAAACGTGCAATTTTCCATGTAACAGGGTCGATGGCCAAGGCGGTAACAAAACCGCCCCAAGGAGTAACAAATGTAAAGTATTTAAATATGATAACAAAGCATTTTTGAAAGAGAAGTCCATTAATGAATGATAGCGATGGGTTTGCGGTGGGTGTGGTTAAAAGCCCACAGATAGATTACATTGCGTGCTCGACCTAAAAATGCCAGGACAAAAGCAGTTTAGACTCTGTACTTATACCCTGGAATCTGTGGTTCATTTAGTATATTGCTGCCCAGCACTGCTGGTGCTTTAATACTTGCATTGCTTGCCTGAGAACGTTAATGATCCAAACGGAAATTCATCACTTTTACGAATATCTACTTGCAAATTATTTTATTTTGACAGCACCGCTTGAGTTGTGTGCAATTTCAATTATGAGATCTCATTGCTTCCAATCACCGGACATTGGGTTGATCGCACTGCACGTTGCACTTTTAGGGAAATGCTTTTGCACCTGTTTGAATCCTGTTAAATATGCTATGAAAATATAATACCTGCATTAACTGCCTTGAAAGACTGGCCATTGGGTTCCCCCCACTGCACGTGGCACTTTTAGTGAAATGCATTTGCACTAATACTTGGAATGCTTTTGATACTGCTTCATGGAAGGTTCACGTGCATTAGACTGGTTGTAATGCTCGGCAGTCTTTGCTGATTTTTTAATGACTTAATATTCTTGTTTAATTCATTGGTTGACAACCTCGACGACTCGATTTTTATATTTATCACATTTATGAACATGCGGTCATAATGAAATGATTTTAACTTGACCGCTCCGCTCAATTTGTATGTCATGTTAACTATGATATAAAAATACAAAAAGCGCATTAACTGCTTTGAAGCAATGGCCCCACGTTGCACGTTTTGTGAAATGCGTTTGCACTTGCTCAAATTATGTTAATTTTACACAACATAAAGATGTAATAACAGGATCAACTGAGTTGAAAGAATGACCATTGGGTTGACCGCACTGCAAAAACCTGCTAATCAGTTGGAATTACAATTGCTATCTTATTCTGCTGCCTTCTTCAAGATGTAAATCATCTCCTTAATCTTCAATCAGTTTTGGGAGTTTCTCCTGCAAAGTGATTGAAAATACAGCTAAGGTGTTCTTTTTCTTCAAGATCCTACTTTTGGACAAAAAATATGTGCAGAAAAAATACTTGCCGGTTTCTAAAGAAAACTTTAAGCACTAAAAACTTACGATAGATAATTTCGTGAGACAGAAATAATAGACAGTGTTTAAAAAATGATTACAATGCAACTAAAAGCAGGCGTCTGAGGAGAAAAGAAAAACAAACATTCTTACCCGCGTTATTTATTCAGGCGTTGTGCTTTCTGCAAAGACAGCAGATTACAACACTGACTGACCAGGAAATGTCCAGTGTGAGCACACATGCGTCAAGCTGTAGCCCCGTTGGAAAGGGGGAATGTCATGCTAGACGGTTACAGAAGTAATGCCCTATATTTCATGCTTGACACTTACATTCCTAAAAATCGATGCCTTCTAAATTTGCAATAAATAAGACAAAACACCATCAACGGCGAAACCTTAAACAGAGAAGGAAGTGCAAAGGAAAGCCAAAATATCTAGTTAGAAACAAATCCTGTCATTGACAAATTTGGACAACAGAGGACATTCTACCTGATCGTGCCCTTAAGATTAGAGACGTGCAGTAAGCGTGAAGCGACGAAACTAAACAATGCAACGGGTCTCGCGTTTCCTCATGTTAGCGCTGATCGCGTTGTAAACTCCTAACCCGACTTTTCACCTATCGGGCAAAAGTGCATTTATGTACATAACCCGAAAAAGTGAAATCAAGTATATAAGGCGCTCGACTTCTGCCAAGTGAGATCGCGCTCGTAAATTAGAGAAAAAAAAGTCCACGAGCCCTATGGAAAACTGCGAGCCTCGCATGTTTTCTGTACTTGGTCGCTGCGCTGGAGGAGGGCTTGCCACCGGAAAAGGCATGCCATATGCGTGCCTTCGACTAATGAAAGCAAGCAGATTTTATCAGGGAAGCCCACGAACCAATAAAAAGCACTGACGTGAAGTTGACATGGCTCCGAGCCCTTTTCAAAATACAAAAGAGTCTCACTGCGTTACGCATGCGCGAGCGCATGCATCGCAGGCTCGACCCTAAAAAGAGGGTGATCTGTGTAAAAACATAATGAGCACCATGAAAATAAGTTAAAGGGACCAATTCTAAAACAAAGACACAAAGGTACACCCGCTGATATACATGTCCTTGCATTGGTGAAGACGTACAATTTACAGGAATGGGCAGAAAGTTTACCCAAATATGCGTGGAAACAGTACTCCGACCACACTTTTGTGTACAACCTTTTCAGATGTAAAAATATACATAATCTTTTAGCAGGTTCACGCAACCTATATCCCCTTGCGAAGTTGATCAAATGAGTACTACTAAATTCAGCAACAATAAATATAGTTATTTCAGCACCAAAAAACCCTAGACTGAACATGCGCTCTACAAATACATGTTATGTTATATTTGCTCATGTAAAAATCTACTAAGCGATTGCACGACCCGTTTTATTCCCGCCATAGGAAAAATTCAGTTACTGAGCTTGTCAGGAGTAAACTTCCAACCTTTTCTAGCGTGGGAAAAGATTGGAGAGGAGTTGGTGAATACTTTTCAACATGCAAGTTAGTGGGTGTGCACAGACTCAGAAGGCTTTCTAACCCTGAAACTGCTGCTTGCCACTGACTGCAGCCCCTTTATGTAGATATTCAGAAATGTAGGAAAATCAAAGCCTAGCTAAAATCCAAACCCGGAGATAAGATGAGAATAATCAGAGAGGCTGGTATCGGAGCACTGATATAATGAGCATGCTGCCACAATTTGCCATCTCATTGCATGGTACTAAAAGGGACACTTTTTTTTTTTTTCAATTAGTATAAGCGGATTTCCAAAGCACTGCATCCTTTGGGCAAGTAGATATTTTATAGACTGCCACACTTCTGAACTGGTTACCTGAATGCCTCTCAACTCCGGTACAAGAGGCTGGGAAGCATGGGTAGGAATTGATTCCTTTTTAGGGTCGAGCCTGCGTCGCATGCGCTTGCACATGCGTTTTGCTTGCAAGCCGCTTTAGTAGATAGAAAAGGGCTCGGAGCTCTGTCCATGTTACGTCAGTGTCTTTCATTGGTTCGTGGGCTTGCCTTTCAAAAGCTGCTTTCTTTCATTAATGGAAGGCACGCATAGGTCATGCCTTTTCCGGCGGTTAGCCCTCCTCGAGCGCAGGGACCAAGTACTGAAAACATGCAAGGCTCGCTGTTTCCCGTCAGGTTTGTGGACTACTTTTTATCTTTTTTTTCGCAGCGTGATCTCGCTTGGCAGAAGTCCAGCGTTTTGCATGATATCAACCCTGTTAATAGTTAATTGCACTTTTGCCGGTTACTTTCATAATTGCACTTTTGCCGACAGGATTCACTACGAGTGAATTGTAGCAGCGCAATCGCGATCTTTTTTTGCATTATTTTTGCTACCTGTATGCCGTCTTCAACTGTCTGTACGAGTGAACTGTAGCAGCACAATTGCACTGTTTTTTCCATTTAATGTGGCAAGAAAAGTCAGGTTGGGAGTTTACAACTGCTAATAGCTGTAACTCGGAGAAATGCGTGACCCTATTGCATTACAAATGCTTGTTTGGGCTTGTAACACTTTTTTCAGCAGGCAGCATGAGCCTGCTTGCACATTCCCTAGTTGGGCATCATAAGTGTATGCTGCCCTTTTTATTATGACATTGTATGCTGCAATTTTGAAAGCTTTGAGGACTTCTATGGGAAGGAGTCGGCCCCCTCCTCTAGAAAATCTGCACACCACCCTTGATAGTCCCCTGTGGTTTCCCCCCATATGGGAGGAGTTTTTCTGGGCTGTTCATTTAGAGTACTCAAAATATTCTTCCTCCACTTCTTCCTGAGGTTCGGGAGTGGCAGGAGGTTCTAACTCTGGTAAGTCATATTCAGTACTTTTGTTGTGTAAAGTCTTGAGAATTCAGTATTTCTTTATGGCATCACTGAACTACCTCTTTCTCTTCTTCAGGGCCTGCATTTCGACCTGGAGGCACCTATTTTTTCTTGCGATACACTTTGATCGATGTCACCCATCTATGATCTTCTCTTTGGCATTGGCGTTGAGACCGCCTTTATGCAAGTCTCTTTCTCCCACCTGCACTCTTAATCATCTTTTGGTGTTAAGGCTGGTTCAGTGGGTTTGCCTCCTACACAATCTGTTTTAGGAACCGTGGGGCTCCTTCAACTTCCCCTCAATTCGGTCACTGAGGGTTTTGGAGAACGGATTGATTCTGTGTGCTTTGAGTCCATAGATTTCATCCCAGCTGCTGTCCACCCATTGTCTATTAGCAGATTTTTTTATTTTTTTATTTCATGTCCCTCTATGTTCTCTTAGGTATTGTTTTATTCTCTGTCTCGACAACTTCTATGTCTGGACCTTCTCCCTGGGCTACCTTCGGTGTTCTTGTGTATTTTGATATCGCTAGGTAAATTAAAACGACTGAGCAACTCCTGCTTGCGCTGGGGCAGTGCCATAGTGTAATGTACCCACACCTGCTTCTCCCTTGCTTTGAGAGCTTTCAGATGAAACTCTACACATACAGCACTCCATTTTGATTTGAGATCTTTTGGTAGGAAAAAGCTGAGCATATTGTGATTGTCCCTTTGTGTGTATTTGTTGTGGCAGCTGGGTCAAAATGAAATACCGCTATACCCCTTTGTCATTCTCCAAAACATGTGGTTGATGAGAGCTCTTGAAGAAGCCTTCAATGTTTTTGTTTTCTTCTGTGCGTTTGCCTTCGTTTGATGTGTGTTGGGTAATCCAGCTATGAGCTCCAATGCTCTTCAGCAAATTCTTGATCTTTTCAGCAAAAACGTCTCCTCTTGGGCTCTAGAGCCCTTGACTTCCAAACCCGATAGTAGAAAAAGGAATCTGGACATGGCAACAATGTTGACGGGTTTCTAAGGCGTAGCTCTCACATCATTTAAGGGGAACAAAAGACCATATAGTCAATGACTCGAAACCCATACCAAAAAACAAAACAAAAAGAAAGAGAGAGAGAAAAGACTAAAAGGAACCTTTCTGGACCCAGCCACTAGATGGCAGAATAATGCACAGCAGGTAAGCAGAGAAGATTCATGCTGCAAAAGGTGTCAGTTGCCTGCGACGCTGGGACAAGTGGAGCAGATGCATGGTAAAGGTTACAATTTGGATTAGTGAGTGACTTAGTTTCTTACCTTCTATCCCCAAGCCATGGATTCTAGAAAGGTTTTGGCACACAACCTAAAATGGTATAATTCTGAACAAGCCATTCTATGTTACTGTCCATCAAATAATAAATTTGTAGAATGTATACATATAAGTGTAATGTGAGAAATAACAGGGCTATCTATCACTGTCAAATTATAAATATGGAGCCATTCTCCCATCACATCCTTTTTCTGTAATTAGGTTTTGTTGAAGGTGGCATGTTCTGGGTGGCTGAGGCAAAACCCTAGCCAGGCAGAACCCGCCACTCCCATCAAGGGTGGGTGCTTACACTTACTGTGTAACCCGGGCTCACCCTTGGGAAGCTTGGCACAGAGCAGTCAGGGTTATCACAGAGGCAACGTGTAAAGCAATGAATCAGCACTTCCCTGCCACAACCATGCTGCACAGTGTATATATAAAAAGATTGTATTCAACAAACACCTTCTCAACACAGTATGGTTATCATATAACCCTGGGGCTATACCCCAATTTGCAACGGAAGTCACACTATGAGGCCCAGCTGTGTTAAACACTACTGCTGTGTGTACACGAGGAAGACAGTACATTCCCTTCCCGCACACACATAAGGTGCCAATCTTTGTCAGCACCAGACCCCCTAGAATTCCCCACAATCAGTGTAACACAAATTCAGGGTGCACCCCGGTTCCCAACGTTAGCAACAAAATCACATACAAGGTGTATAACACTAGTAGCACTGCGGACAAAGCCACACTAGTAAGATGTAATGCCAACTGTAAGAACTCCCTGACAGGATAGACGTGACCAGCAGCACCACGGTAGTGCATTCGCAGTCTCCTGCACATCCGCTCTGCAGTGCCGTGCCGTGTCACAGGTATCAGTCGGTGTATGCACACTCGTGTGCACTCACTCCCGGCACCCTAATGCAGTGATAACTGGATAGTGGATGTCACTGTGTTTGCAAGCACCCTGGGCCCCAAACTGCCTCTCACCCAGCTACAAGCTTCAGCTATCCTGCCCCTCCACGAACCAAAGATAGTATAAACCTTTCCCTGGTTCCTAGGCTGCTGGTGGCTTAGTCACAACTCTGAGTTTCAGGGTCAAGGTGGGGAAAAGGAAAGACAACAGCCAGTAAACAATTAAGGAGGAGACATTCAGGCTCCCCAGAGAAGGTTCACTCAGAGGTCTGCAAAACATAGGTGGCAGAGGGGCCGTCCACCGAGGGCCCAACCAGTCAGTTCAATGTTACCAAATAGTTACCAATTTCAGCACCTCCTGAACGGAGAGGAGCAATTGGAGCATGTTGAACTGAGTCACCCTCAACACTTCTAGTTGCACATGACAAGTTACTGGGCCCGCACCTCGTGTGCAGGAGATGCCGCATCTGGGGCACGAAGATTTATGTGACCTCAGACGGTTACGATCCCATGTGAAAAATGCTCAGTGCTGTACCTCTACAAAAAAAGAGGCACAACGTCATGGGTCGGCTGATCTGAGTTGCTCATTCACAAGCCAATTTCCAAGTTGGGACCTCCACAGAAAGAGGCACAAGTCTGGTGCATGATGACCAGAACCACACCAGACACTCCCAGACTTTCCCACTAAGTATGTAAATCCTGCACCCCTCTGTGAGACACAATGTCTAGCACACGATCACATAAGTCACACTAGACCATCAGGGTCACACTCAGAACTAGGTTTCCGTACCTCACTGGAATGAGGCACACTGTCTAGTACACAACTTGTAGTCGCACAAGAGTCCGCAGTCACACACTTGACGCAAGTTCAGCTGAGCCATATGAGGCCAAGTACAGCACAACCCGGGCTGCACCCCCACCTTCGAGGGTTGCAAACAATGAATAGGGCACTCATTCCCCCATGTTACCTTATGGGCAAAGCAGTGCTCATAGATAGTCCGAACATGCATGCGTATTCGGCACTCTCTGGGGCACATATGCCCTGGTGCACTCCCATGCCTGCCGGGGCATGTGGGCCACTTTTGTTAAAGCCACTGCAAAGATGTCCCAATACTGGCCAGCTCTATCAGGCTCAGTTCCTATATTAAGGTACCTGCGCGCAAATGTGCACACCCTGGCAAATGATGCCAGCTTCTATACCTACATGGGAAAACCACCAGGGTGCAAACTGCACACCCAGGCCACTGATACTAGTCACCACTTACACATGGCAACACCTGTGTGCAAGTATACACACACTGGCAAGTTGTACCAGCCCTATTCATTTTAGAGCAATCCACTGTCACATGGAGCTTGGTTTGCGTTATCTCAAATCACCTAAAATCTAAAAAAAAACAAGAAAGATGAAGGATAAGTGAGGTAACAAATGCAACTGGGCAAGAATCCAACGAACAGACTAACCCTAGTGGCTGGCTCTAATCCTTTTTCTAACTATGTTGAACATTGTCACAACCAAATGTGAGAACCTCAAAGAAACTGAAACCGGCCTTCTCAGTGATGCACTTAAAGGAAACAAAACACAGGGTTTAACTAAGACTTTCCAGGGAGGAATGTATCATTATGTTCACTTCTGCACCGTGTTATGTACTGACTTGATACCTTATAATTATGATTTTTACACATGTCCCAATTATACTAAGGAGTCAGCTTTTAAGATCTGCTTCAGGCTCGCTGAGTCAATGTACTGCTATGGGATTAAGTAATAAACTCACTGCCACAAAACTTGTCATTGGTTTAACAGGTACTTGCACTTGTGACATCCGGCCACAAACCTGCTGTGGTTGCACCAGACCTCCATCGCAGGCAAACAGTAAATCTATACAGTGTTTGTCAAAGTCACGGGCAGATAAAGAAAGAACTGCTGCACCTGACATCCAACTGTGAGAGGTCCGGAAAGTGACAAGGAAACAACAACAAAAAAATGGAAAATACAGAAAATGAGCGAACAAAGGGCAAGGGAAGCAAAAGGCAACAATATGGCCATAGAAACTGAGGAAGAAGATGAACAAAAGTATGAGCAAGAAAGTTAAAAAAAACAAGCCAACCGAAAGGAAGAAATCATCAAGAAAAATGGGAGGGTTGCCTAAAACACCATACACAGGTGAGGAAATTAGCAAAATGAGGGGGAAATAAGCAACGGGGGAATGTATGGGAGAAAATGGGCAAAAGATAACGAGCAAGGTTGGGAGAAGGTATGTGAGAGAAATTTAGCTACAAAAAGAAGAGAAAATGTGCAACGGAGGCAATTAAAAACGAACAAAAGAACTGCTGAAACATAGCAAACAAGTGTGGGCAATCGAAAAAGAGTAGGAGTGGGAACAACCGAGAGGAGCTGGGAATGCTAGAGTGGCAAAGCAAGTGAGAAACAGAAGGCAAGAACACTACACAGATAAAACAAGCATACACCAAAAGTGGGAACACAAGTAAGAAAAAAAAAGCAAGAAAAAAAAAGGAAGAACACAGAGTGAGGTATGGGTGAAGGAGCAGAGATCAATCTTTAAGGCTTGAAAGCAGTGCTGGTTCAATAAGACTAATGGCCATTGCGCCCTTGCTGGTATACACACCACAGGGTGTAATTAAGAGTCTTTACCGACTTCATCACTCTTTCTGATAAAAGGTTCGCTGGGATCCAAGACCCAGGCTCCAAGGTTTAAAAGAACCCGAAACAGGCCTAAAGGATAAATTGAAGTGACTCTAGAGCAGAAACGCAGCAAGGAGATAGCAAACATTATCGGCAAGATCAGAAATACTTTTCTTTTTTTAAGTGAACAGTCACATACACACAATTACCAAATAATATAGCAATACTCAGGTCAGCAGCTATCAGTGTGACGGCCCTGTCATACTCGAAAACCTCAACCCAGATGGCAAACTTCACATCCTATCAGCATTTAGATGGTCGATCAGTGCAGAGCACATGTGAACCTAACTTTTGAGATGAACGTTTTGGGTAATTGTAGTTGTTTCTGTTATATGCCAGTTTCAGGGTAGGGGGGTGTATTTACGTTGCACAAATCTAGATGATGGCAATGGGGAACTGTAAATTGGAAGCATAGAGATGCAAGAACCATTAGGGTACACACCCATCGGTAGGGCAAAGTAGAAAGTAACAGTGGTCTATCATAGTTAACCTGATGTTAACTGAAGAGATGTGCCTTCCAGTCTTTCCAGAACTGTGGGAGCATTAGGGCAAAGCCATTGCCTGGAGAGACGCTGTTCCATTTTTTTGGTGCACAGATAGAAAATGCTCGTTTAGCAGTTTGTTTTCTTTTTTGTGTTGCTTCAATCTACAGAAATGCTTAATTTTTGTACAAGGTGGGGTGAGCAGGAGCAAGACATGATCGAATTTCTTGAGAGGCTTGGAGAGACAGGCCGAAGGATGGAGAATGTGCTTTATTAACGGAAGTCAAATTTGATATCCTGTGAGCAGGGGACTTGGTTACATCCCGATGGGAAAGGAATAAAGCTTGATTAGTGGTTGTGAAATTAACCCCTTAGCTGCTGGGCCTTTCCCCCCCCCAGTGCTGAGCCCTTTTTTGGCTATTTGGGGTAGTTCGCGCTTAGGGCTTCATAACTTTTTGTCCACATAAGCTAACCACGCCAAATTTGCGTCCTTTTTTTCCAACATCCTAGGGATTCTAATGGTACCCAGAGTTGGTGGTTTCCCCTGGAGGAGACCAAGAAAATAGCCAAAATACAGTGAAAATTTAGTTTTTTCCAAAAAAATGGGAAAAAAGGGCTGCCGAAGAAGGCTTGTAGTTTTTTCCCTGAAAATGCCATCAACAAAGGGTTTCTGGTGCTGAAATCACTATCTTCCCACCTTTCAGGAACGGGCAGACTTGAATCAGAAAACCAAATTTTTCAACACAAATTTGGCATTTTACTGGGACATACCCCATTTCTACTATATTTGGTGCTTTCAGCCTCCTTCGAGTTAGTGACAGGAATGGGTGTGAAACCAATGCTGGATCCCGGAATGCTAAACATTTCTGAAAACTAGACAAAATTCTGAATTCAGCAAGGGGTCATTTGTGTAGATCCTACAAGGTTTTCCTACAGAAAATAACAGCTGAAATAAAAAAAAATTGAAATTGAGCTGAAAACAACAGCCATTTTTCTTTATGTTTTACTCTGTAACTTTTGCCTGCGATGTCAGATTTCTGAAAGCAATATACCGTTTTGTCTGCTGGACTCTTCTGGTTGCGGGGATATAAAGGGCTTGTAGGTTCATCAAGAACCCTAGGTACCCAGAGCCAATAAATGAGCTGCACCCTGCAGTTGGTTTTCATTCTATACTGGGTATACAGCAATTCATTTGCTGAAATATGAAGAGTGAAAAATAGGTATCAAGAAAACCTTTGCATTTCCAAAATGGGATCAAGATAAGGTTTTGAGGAGCAGTGGTTATTTGCACATCGCTGAATTCCGAGGTGCCCATACTAGCATGTGAATTGCAGGGCATTTCTCAAATAGACGTCTTTTTTACACACTCTCTTATATTTGGAAGGAAAAAATGTAGAGAAAGATAAGGGGCAATAACACTTGTTTTGCTATTCTGTGTTCCCCCAAGTCTCCCGATAAAAATGATACCTCACTTGTGTGGGTAGGCCTAGTGCCCGCGACAGGAAATGCCCCAAAACACAACATGGACACATCCTATTTTTTTTATAGAAAACACAGCTGTTTTTTGCAAAGTGCCTACCTGTAGATTTTGGCCTCTAGCTCAGCCGGCACATAGGGAAACCTACCAAACCTGTGCATTTCTGAAAACTAGAGACCTAGGGGAATCCAAGGAGGGGTGACTTGCGGGGCTCGGACCAGGTTCTGTTACCCAGAATCCTTTGCAAACCTCAAAAAGTGGCTAAAAAAACAAGTTTTCCTCACATTTCGGTGACAGAAAGTTCTGGAATCTGAGAGGAGCCACAAATTTCCTTCCACCCGGCGTTCCCCCAAGTCTCCCGATAAAAATGATACCTCACTTGTGTGGGTAGGCCTAGCGCCCGCGACAGGAAACGCCCCAAAGCGCAACGTGGACACATCCAAATTTTTGGAAGAAAACAGAGGTGTTTTTTGAGAAGTGCCTACCTGTAGATTTTGGCCTCTAGCTCAGCCGGCACATAGTGAAACCTACCAAACCTGTGCATTTCTGAAAACTAGAGACCGAGGGGAATCCAAGGAGGGGTGACTTGCGGGGCTCGGACCAGGTTCTGTTACCCAGAATCCTTTGCAAACCTCAAAAAGTGGCTAAAAAACAAGTTTTCCTCACATTTCGGTGACAGAAAGTTCTGGAATCTGAGAGGAGCCACAAATTTCCTTCCACCCGGCGTTCCCCTAAGTCTCCCGATAAAAATGATACCTCACTTGTGTGGGTAGGCCTAGCGCCCGCGACAGGAAATGCCCCAAAACAGAACGTGGACACATCACATTTTTTCATAGAAAACAGTGCCTACCTGTGGATTTTGGCCTCTAGCTCAGCCGGCACCTAGGGAAACCTAGCAAACCAGCACATTTTTGAAAACTAGAAACCCAGGGGAATCCAAGATGAGGTGACTTGTGGGGCTCGGACCAGGTTCTGTTACCCAGAATCCTTTGCAAACCTCAAAATGTGGCTAAAATACCACGTTTTCCTCACATTTCGGTGACAGAAAGTTCTGGAATCTGAGCGGAGCCACAAATTTCCTTCCACCCAGCGTTCCTCCAAGTCTCCCAATAAATATGATACCTCATTTGTGTGGTTAGGCCTGGTGCCTGCGACAGGAATAGATCACACAACGGTCAATGTTGGTCCTTACGTGAGGCAGCTGTTGACCCTGGGGTGATCCATTCCTGACACAGGCACTAGGTGTAGGCACTCAAGTGGGGTAGTGTTTTTATCAGGACAGATGAGGAGTCACTGGGTGGTAGGAATGTTGTGGATCCCAGCATATTCCTGTAGTTTGTGTGACAGAAATGCGAGAAAAATAGAGTTTTTTTTCAACATTTCAGCTTTGCAGGGTATTCTGGGTAAGAAAACTTTGGGGAATCCACACAAGTCACACCTCTGTGGACTCCCCCGAATGTCTAGTTTCCAGAAATGTTTGGGTTTAGTGTGTTTCTCTATATGGCCGCCGAATCCAGGACCAAAAACACAGGTGCCTGCCTTACAAAACCAGTTTGTTTTGCCATAGACAATTTTGATGTCTCCACAATATGATTTGGGTGGTGGAATTTGGGGCTGAACTAAATTGGTGAGCTCCCAAGAGAGCACTCTCTCTCTGCTTGCCGCCGCATTCACCTGCTCTCTGGGTTGGCCTAACCCACTATTACCCAGTTGCACGAACAGCTTGCGAAGGGACAGCAGGACTGTCCTCATCACCTCCCTCATAATGTACTGGAAGAGGAGTTTTCGAATGGGACTCCTCTGACTGAAAAATCACTCCCAGAGTCTGCGCCATTGTCCTATCCCTCAGATGCTGTCTCAGTATCTGATGTCTCAGTCTCTGATCCTATGTCAGAGCGGTCCTCTATAACCCGAGTGCAGGCAGCAGTCATCCATCAAGATGCCATCTCTGCTATTGGCTAAACTGTTGCTCTAAAACACTAGCCTACGTAGACAGTCACAAAATCGATGGTGTGTGTGAGATACGTGCAACAGTAGAGGCCACCTTACCTGCGCTTCTTCCCTCAATCAGCACGTACTTTCAAGACACTCAAAAAAACACCTTGTCACATACCATTCGTCACAGTCTTTAGCACCTCCTGCGCCCAGTCCAACAATCATTATTGGTGCTCCCACTCCCTCCTCCTCGGATTCCCTCATTACCACCCAGCAAAAGTGCCCTTCATCTCTCCATAGACTTTACTAATGTACTCAGCTATTTACATAAAATACAGATGTGCTCTTTGCAGTAGGCATATAAACCTTCTGCGCTTCTTTATGGCACTAAAACTGCCACTAGACAAGTCGGACCCTTTTCCCCCCAGGGAAACCACACACATATTGACAAAAGTGATGTATATATGACAGCCAACCACCTGAAACTCAACTCAAGCAAAACCGAAATAATCCTCTTTGGCCCTCACCAAAAAAACCACGCTAGGCCCTGCACCCACCCCCGCCAACTACGCACGCAACCTCAGCATCATCCTAGACTCCTCCCTCTCTATGACCCAACAAATCAACGCTCTTACCTCCTCATGCTTCAACAAACTCCGTATACTGAAAAACATTCAAATGGATCCCCACAGAGACCAGAAAAACTGTCACTCACGCACTCATCAGCAGCAGGCTTGATTACAGAAACGCCCTCTACGCCGGCACCACTCTAAAACTCAAGTGCAAACTACACGCATCCAGAACTCAGCAGCACGACTCATCCTCGACCTCCGCCGACACGAACACATCTCTCCACACCTCGAATCCCTCCACTGGCTCCCCATTGACAAAAGGATCACCTTCAAGATCCTCATCCTCGCACACAAATCACTCCACAACACAGGCCCTGCCTACCTCAACGAGAGTCACCTTCCACAGCCCCACACGAAACGTCCGTTCAGCTGACCTCTCTCTCGCCTCTGTCCCCCGCATCAAACACACCACCACCGGGGGCAGATCCTTCTCCTACATTGCACCCAAAACATGGAACGCACTCACAACCCACATTCGCAAGACCCAAAACCTACTTCTTTTCAGGAAGGGCCTCAAAACCTGGCTTTTTGAACAGTGAACCTCCTAGCCCCTTTCCCTCCCCCCGTCCCCCCCCAGCGCCTTGAGACCCTCACAGGTGAGTAGCGCGCTTTATAAATCTCTTTGATACAGATCTACCTATATATATATATATAAATATATATCTACATAGATATATCTATAGATATATCCATGTACCTAGATATATCTATCTACATAGATATATATATAGATATATACATATATTTTTTTTTAGTTGTTGTATGGTTTCCTTGGGGGCCAAAATGGCCCCCAGGGAAACCCTACAACATCTAAAAAAAAAATTGCCCCCACAGGGGGTCACCCTGCCCACGGGCGACCCCCTGTCATTTCATGTTTTTTTTTTTTTTTAAATCCCCTGGGTGGGGGCGCAATTGCGCCCCCCCCCCCCCCCGCCCCCCAGGGGGCACCTACCTTTTTTTTTTTTTAAAGAAAATTATGCCGGGGGGGCGGCCCGTTTTCCGGGGTGGGGCCGCCCCCCAAAAGTGAAATCCCTGGTGTCTAGTGGGGTTTCCTGGCCCCCGATCGCAGCTGTGCTGCGATCGGGGGCCAGGAAACCGTTTCAGAAGGCCTCGTAAGAAAGGGGAGACTCTCCCCTTTCTTACGAGGCCTTTTCAAAATGTTTCCTGACCCCCCGATCGCAGCTGTGCTGCGATCGGGGGAGCCAGGAAACCTGAAAGTGTTTCCTGGCCCCCGATCGCAGCACAGCTGCGACCGGGGGCCAGGAAACACTTTCAGGAAGGCCTCGTAAGAAAGGGGAGTGTCTCCCCTTTCTTACGAGGCCTTCCCGAACGTGTAAAAGGCCGTTTTCCCCACGAAAGCAGGAAGCGGCCGCAAGGCTGCTTCCTGCTTTCATGGGGAAAACACCTTTGCAACATCAGCGCGCCTCGTGGCGCGCTGACGTCACAAAGGGGCGGGTGGGGGGCGGGGGGAGACACGGTAGCTTCCGTGTCTCCCGGGGGGAGTAAAAAAAAAAAAAAAAAAAAAAAAAATCCTCGGGTGCGACGCACTCGAGGATTTATTAATGCCCTTCCTGGTGTCGGCCACTGGTCGTGACCCGCACCAGGGAGGGTGTGTGGCCGTCGGCCACGCACTTAAGAGGTTAAAGAGCTGCACCGTGCCATCTTTTATTTGTAGTGGAATTGTAGGTCAGAGTATAGATCAAGCCAAAAGGTTTTGCATTTGGGCTGAATTAAGGGTGAGAATCCATCTAGTTTGAGATTACTGAGCTACGTTTGTACTTGGGCTTGTTTGATGGCGTTGCTAATGAAAATGAATTCAGCTTTGATATATTTAAACTTCAGACAAATACTCGACATCTGTGTTTTATGTGGACAATACAATACCGGGCGATTTCCTGAGAGTATATTGAAATGCAGCTGAATACCATTAGCATTCTGGATGATCTGGAGCCTGTGTTTTGCGAGGGGGACTATAAAAGTCTCCACGTTCACATTGAGAAGGTGACACGAAAAAGGCTCGAGCCTGGAGGAATCCAGCAGATCACCAGCAACTGATGAGTTCAACATGTTCATCGTGCACTGTAATGCATTGGATGATGACTTCCTTGCCAAAGGTCGCGAAGGCTGCTGAGAGCCTCAGCCTCAGAAGGGCAAGGAGAAAGGCACAGTTTCCATGATGGTGAGGCCATCATTAACCTGGACAGTGTCAGCCTTTGGACTGAAGACTGGGTCAACTGGGGCATGCTAAA
The DNA here is from genome assembly GCF_031143425.1 of Pleurodeles waltl. Classification (NCBI taxonomy): domain Eukaryota; kingdom Metazoa; phylum Chordata; class Amphibia; order Caudata; family Salamandridae; genus Pleurodeles; species Pleurodeles waltl. The sequence goes on along the minus strand of NC_090440.1, from coordinate 191,210,989 downwards.
CACCCTCCCCCCACAGCATCTCTGCACAATTGAGATCTGTTGATATTCATATTTTATTGAAATGCTTAAACACTGTACAGCAAATAAAGAATGGTTTAATGTGCAATTTCAGTGTAAAAGTCACTGCACCGTTCCATGGAACTTGCATATCTCCAGGAGATTACTAGTATTTGAAGTTGTGCCTCTTTGTAACAGATCATGGGATGCAGTTTCTGTGTACTCAATATCACAAGCATTTGACTTTTACAACGTAATCAATGAAAACAATATCTAAATGCCAGCTTTCTTCAGATGCCTCTTTGCATTTTTTTATACCCATACGCTACCTGTGTTCATAGTAAGAGCTAACGTTTCAGCATTAATGTAGAATCCAGCTTCAGGAGTCAGTCAGGACTCTCAGGTTATGGTGAAATTCTGGCTTTGTAACCTTGACAAATGCAAGTTTGTAAAATTCTAATGCCGTGGATATAGGCCTATCAAAAGATATGCGACACAAAGATTCAAAACTTTAAAATTGTGGTAATTGGAGATTGGAACTAAGTGTTGTTGGTACTTAGGGGGCTTTGCTGGATGTTAGTGGAGGAAAGAAATTCCCTTGTGGGGCGAATGTGTGCAGCTTAACGCATTTGCCGTAACATTCTAGTATATTTCATTTAAATTACCCACATCTTTGCTTGTGTCCAGTTTACCCTTTTTCTAATGGACTAATCGTAGTCTACCATTCAGTCACGATAATCCAATCGGACAACAGCAATAAGTTCTTTCCTTGTCTGTGAGGGTGTGTCCTAAAGTAGTTTACCACCTTATTTGCTCTTTTCTTTCACTCAGTATGTGTCATTTCACTTTTTTTTCCTTAGCTTTTTCTTCCTTCCTCTGGTGTTTTTCTGATCTTTATCTGTCAATTAGCGTTTTACTATAAATCTCTCTTTTCCCCGTCTGTATGTGGAAGACACAAGTTACTTGCTGGGACCCGAAGTGTCAAAGTGGCTCTCCCAATCTGTGTCTGTGAGAAATGTGTCAGTACATACACGCCCTGGTTCTTTCACTGCTTGTTCTCTCACCATCTCTCTTTTTTCTCCAATGTTTATTTTTCTCTTTCTTTTCCCACTTCTTTAATTATTTTTTGCTCTTTACTTTTCATTTGCTAGCTTCCTTCCCTTTGTTCTGTTATCTCACACGATTGCTCTATTTCTTCTCTTAGTTGTGTTTTCATTTTCTCGTTCTTTCTTTCCCTTCTTTTTTAACTTCTTTGCAACCCATTCTCTTACTTTTTTTTGATTGTTGCATTCCTTTGGTTTCTCTTTTTCGGCCCCATCCGCTTTCTCTCCTGAGGCCTAGTTATCAATGGAGCAACAGGTGCAGTGGCACTGGGCCCAGAGACCTATGGACCTCACTCTACTCTAATTACTGCTCTATTTTCCTACCAAAATTGCAGTCAACCATTTTCCTTTCTTACTCCAGAGCCCATGAAACCATTACTACGCCACTTGTCCTTTCCATCTTTACTCCTGTCTCCCTCTTTCCTTTCACCCCCCAATTCGTCTCAAATGATAATTTTGTTATGGTGTTTTGAGCATTACACTCTAATGCTAAAAGTTTATTTCTTATAAAGGTTTATATGATAATTGTATATGTATTAAGATAGAGGAAGAAAGTAAATGGAAGTGATTTAGTTAAATGTTGGGCCACTGGAATTATATGGCATTAAAAGACAAAATTATGAGGCAGGGTTGACCAATTTACGTGGCAAGTCCAGTTATGAATTTACAATGCCAATAGCTTTAATTCAAGAAAATGCGAGATCTATTGCATTGCAAATGCTTGTTTTAGGTTTTGTTGCCTGGGTTATCAGTTTGGATCACAGTGTATGATGTGATCCAGGTGTCTGTCAAGTGTAGAGTCAGGAGTAGGCACAGAGCCTTACAAGGTTTAGGTTCTAAAGGGTGGGAAGGGTATCAGGCCTGACACATTGTTCTGTGCTTCAGATATGTGAACCTATGTGTAACAGAGGTGGTAGTCTCTGTTTGGCTTGTTTCCACAGGCACTGAAGATCAAACCTAGTGACAGAGAGTGCCTATCCGAAACCATGCTGCACTTCACAAGCATCTCCTTGAAGAACTGTAAGGTAAGGAGCAAAGACGGTGGTGGCTGTGAGACCTCAACTGTTAGAAATGGGGTCTCTAGCTGGCAGTGATTTGCACCCTGTCCAAGTAGGGATCCTCACACTAGTTAGGTTAAGGGATCCACACAGCTAAGATAACCACTGCTCACCCCCTTGGTAACTTGGTACGGACAGCCCGCTTATCTCAGAGGCAATGTGTAAGGTATTAGTACACACACACACACAAACAGTAACAGTGAAAACACCACAAAAGTACTCCTCGCCAGTTTAGCAAAATAGCCAATATTTATCTGAATATAACAAGGCCAAAGCGGCATAAATCCAACATACACAAGCACAGATACACATTTTTAAAGATTAAATCTCAGTAAAGTGCTTTGAAACACAATAGCTCCAACTGGGGCTATCATGACGTGTTGATTGAGTAGTTCCCAACAGCCCGACGCCACTCGCAAGGGAGTGGGGGCCAGGCACGACGTTGCACCGACCCCCAGGTACAGTACCTTTGAAAACGATAAAAAAAAGATGTTGCACGGAGTCAGGGAGGTGAGGCATTGCTGGAGCCAGTGCGGCATTGGTTCCATAATGCTACTGGGGAGGTAAGAAATCCGTTCCTTACTGCAAGGCAGGGGAAGTGAGGCATGGGTTCAATACAGTTTCAGGGGAGGTGATGCGGCATCAGAGGTGAGGTGTCACTTCCTTAGGATCCAGTAGGGTCGATAAATCCAGCAGGTCAAAATGTACATAGTCGACTTCACAGAGTCATGATCACACCATGGGGCCACAGGTGCTGCGGTGGAGTCATGTGTCCCGAATGTCAGGGACACAGCACTCGGGACTTGCGCTGTGGCAGGACTTCGGGGATGATGCAGCTGCATCGGGTCTGTGGTGTCGGTCGCAGCTGTTGCACTCAGCAGGGACCACAACTCCTGGTGCAGGCAGCAGCGTGGAGTCAGACAATGGCGCCAGTTCCGAAGTCGCTCTGGAGTTGATGCTCTTGGTTTCACCAGAACTCACTTGGCAAGTCAGGACTTTCAGCAAGCAAGTCCAAGTGCTTGCAGATGAAGTCTTTGGTATCCCTGAGACTTCTTACAGGAAGCAAGCTCAGTTTAGGCCCTTGGAGAACCTGGGAAAGAAGGATGTAGAAAGCAAAGTCCAGACCTTTCACTCCCAGGACAGAAGCAGCAGGCCAGCACAGCAAAACAACAGCCAGAGTGGCATTCCCTCCTACGGCATCTAGCTCTTCTTCATGGCTGAATGTCCTCATTCCAGAAGTGTTCTAACTGTAGGCTTAGAGACCCAATACTTATACTTATTTCAACCTTTGAAGTAGGCAAACTTCATAGGAAAGTCTTTGCAGTGCACAAGACCCTACCTTTCCTTTCTGGGCCCCAGACACACTCCAGGGGGTTGGAGACTGCTTTGTGTACGGACAGGCACAGCCCTATCAAGTGCAAGTGTCAGCTCCTCTCACCGCTCTAGCCCCAGAAGGCCCATCAGGATATGCAAGACACACCTCAGCTCCCTTTGTGTGTCTAGAGTGAATTCACAAATAGCTCAACTGTCATCCTGACCCAGGATGTGTATTTCACAGCCAGGGAGAGACACAGAATAGTTAAGCAAGAAAATGCCCACTTTCTAAAAGTGGCATTTTAAAACTTGCAATTTTAAAAACCATCTTCACCAAAAGATGTATTTTTAATGTTGTGAGTTCAGAGACCCCAAACGCCAAATCTCAATCTGCTCCCAATGAGAATCTGCACTTAAAAGATATTTCAAGGTAATCCCCATGTTAACCTATGGGAGAGATGGGTCATGCAATTGTGAAAAACAAACTTAGCTGTATTTCACTATCAGGCTGTGTGAAACACATTCAGTGCATGTCCTAACTTTTAAATACACTGCACCCTGCCCAGAGGGCTGCCTTGGGCTTCCCTTGGGGGTGACATACATATAGTAAAAGGAAAGGATTGGGCCTAGCAAGTAGGTACACTTGCCAGGTTGAACTGGCAGTTCCAATCTGCCCACACAGACACTACAGTGTCATGTCTGAGACATGTTTACAGGGCTACTCATGAGGGTGGCACAATCAGTGCTGCAGGCCTACTGATAGCATTTGTTTTACAGGCCATGGACACCTCTGGTGCACTCTACTAGGATAAACCAATCACCAATCCAATTTAGAAAGAGAGCACTTGCACTTTAGCACTGGTCAGCAGTGGTAACATACCCAGAGTCCTAAAGCCAACAAAAACAGGTCAGAAAAAAATAGGAGGAAGGAGGCAAAACGTTTGGGGATGAACCTGCAAAAAAAGGCCAGGTCCAACACCATCTTCTTTGCTACATATTCATTTACAGCCATTGTGGTGTTCAGTTTCTCCTAAAATCAATTTTGTTTCTCAAGCTAGGTAAGCGTCCAGTAACATTATCATAAAACTAGATCTCCTGCCTTCCTTTACTCTGTTGGCTTGCCAAGTTTACGGATTTAAGGAGAGGTCTAACACATCAATGACCACAATTAAGTAATTATTAAAACAGAGGGATCTCCGAGCACCCACTAAGCTTGCTCCTGGGGGCAACAACAGTGCTTCAAGGTGACTTAAGCGTAGGCTCGTCATCACAAAACGTAAATGTAATATAAAAAGTGGACAAGAATTAATTCGCACTTGAAAACAACATGATAGGATGCCGCCTGGCATGGCTGGTGGTCTCTGGGCAACACCAACTCATGCCAGCGCACGTCTCCCACGAGAAACCGGACAGTCACCCATAGCAGGCTGGGGGGCAAAGGGAGGTGGGGGGGCTCTGCCCACCAGTAACGCCTGACTCGGAGAGGCAGAGACATTTTCAATCCGCTAAAGAAACTATTTTCCCCAGTCTGCGACAAATGCCCGAGAGTTATTTGCTTAAGCGGTTGGTTGCAACACATATGAAAATAAATTAAGCAGGCAAATGCAGTCTCAAGCTTGCAGTACCAAGGGGATCGTAAACATGCAAACATCTGCCTGATTAAGCAAACGTTAGCAGGTATTTGCATATCCTGCTGAGCCTCCGCCAATGGCAAGGAGCTTAGGTGGTATTTGCATACTTGTTTGAGGGGCATTAATAACAGCCGCGAGTCTGTCTGCGATGACAGTGGCTGCTGGTTGCCAGCCAGCGTCACCATCCAGAAAGCAAGTGACTGCCACATGATAAACACGCGGCCTACGCTGATGGCAACAGGGCGTTAGCTGATTCAAAGCCAGTAATGGCACTTCTGCGTGCCCTCTTTCAAATAAGCACTGGCGGCTGCTGCTTGGCATCGGCGTCCTAGTGCCACTAGGCACAATGTCCGCTTCGATGTGCGCACCAGCCAACCTGGTTGCATTGAGAAGAGTGTGCACGCGCGCACGAGTGTGTATTTCAGAGGGAGAACAAAAAAGTATTCGAGGGTGTCCGCTGCGAAAACGACCCTCAAAGTTCCCCATGTCCACCTCGAGGCCAAACTGTGCATATGCAGCCTCAATCCCCGTGTTTTGTACACAGATTTATGTCATCCTCTGCAGCACTACTATGTACAGCACGGCAGGGCCTACTAGCTCGATGCCTATTCTGTAAGCCCCAAAGCCTTACTCCAGAAACCGACGTATTTTAACAGCATCCTTAATAGTGACCTTTTTAGGGGCAGGCCTAAATAAAGCACGATTCATGCGTGCACTTATTGTTACTGGTTTGCCGTCGTGTAGCACACGGCTGTTAACCGTGTCTGAACCGTATAGTAAGTATATCAATCTTAAATCGCTGCTTTTCCGTTCAAGTGAGTAACATATGCTACATTATCAGCCATGTAAAAGCCTAGGCTCTTTCAGGCGTGCGTACCTGCATCCTGGTCGTTGGCACATTTTCTAAACGACGCGGACCGTGCCACGCTCGAGCACGTAGGGCACGCACCCTCACGTACTTACTGCCTCGCACACTATCCGCTGAGTAAGCGGCTCGCGCGGCAAGCACCTAGGGATGAGTGACAGAATGCTATGTGCCCTGCTAACTTGCTAAGGCAAGTGGAGTGGACTTTAAAAGGTCGCGGGAGGTGGGGGCCAATCAAAGCAAAACGAGAATATTTCAAGTCCCTCATGCACTAAACTAACACACTGGACTTGATTCCTGTTTTAGATTAATTCCCTCACTCAATTAATGCATATATGATACAGCACAGCTCAATTAATTAAGCACATCAAAAGCCAAATGAAATTCTAAACAAAGTAATCTCATTCATATTTCATATAATTACCGCCAACCAAGTGCTGCATTTATTGCAGCGTTTCCTCGTGTACTGAAATTAGCACATTCAGAGAAAGACTTACCTAAAATATATAAAGAATGTTTGCCATTAAGGACCACTAAACAAAATGTGCAGCCTTTGAAATGGGTACACCATTTTATGAAAGTCGCTAGGTTGAGAAGAAGAGTACACAAGTCCAAAATCGTTCAAACACTGATTACTGCCCTTCAAAACCACGTGAGATATTGCTTTAACCTTATGTTAAAAATACTCCTCAGCTGTTTAAAAAAAAAAAAAAAAGTGGATGCGTTGGGACCTCACTGCGTGGGAGTGTATTTTTAGTGAGAGCTTCGGCAAGACAGAACTACGACCTGTTTCAAATGTTCAGTAAAATAATGCAATAATGTGAAGAATTAACATGTAGGCTTTAATAAAAAAGGAATGCTTTTAGAAGCAAAAATTGTAGTAGGCAACCATTTTCACTGTACTAGGCCTGAATATCTGAAACAGCATTTTCTGACAAAGCTGACTTGGTCTAAGAACATATAATGTTTATTTCCTTATAGACATGTTTTTCATAATAAATTACAGTTGCACAAAATGTTTCCTTTAACTCTGCAAATGTTTCTACTTACACAAAGAACACTGTAACCAAATGAATAGGCTTGTCATTTAGTGAGGTAATAAAGAAACATACACGAAGATCCCGCATTTTTAAAGCCAATGAATGGTGTGAACATGCAAGGATAATAACTTGGTATTTGATAAGAAATGTTTCACTCGACGTTGTCTGTTGGCTACTGTATTCCTGGGGAGAAGAAGAGCAGTCCTGTTCCGTGGAGGGCATAGGCTGACTGAAGAAAGAAGAAGCAACATGTTGCAAAAGCTGTTCATAATAGTGCATGTTCCTAGGGTAGGGGGCCACATGGTCCCACTTGCTACTTTACCCGCATCTTTGCTCCTCATGCTGAGACAGCTTATTGAACCTCTCTGTATGGGACATTCTTCTTCGCCTGACTACTGAAATACTGTGCTAATATTGATGCCACAGCTCTATGCTTATTGATCTCCAATTGAAACCTTTCATTGATTCTGACACCTTTTTCACTTCAAGCCCAAGAATAGGGACGCTTTTCTTTATGGAACTCGCCTTATGCATGTATTATGATTTATTGATTACTTATTTTTGATCACTGACAAAACTAACGATTGATATTGATTACTTTATATGCTGATAACCATAAAGCTGAAATACTAAAAGATTTGATGACTAATACCCTTAAAACTCACATCAAAACCATTATTGACTCAAAATAGCATTGAGGTTGTGATGACATTTTAATTTGATGTACAGCTCCTGGTTAATCTCAGCCAACGTCAATGATCCATCAGCCCAGTGAAACAGCGGGGTTTATCTCTGAATGAATGGTAAACCCTTCTCGTAAACCGATAACTGAGATCCCCGCTCCAGCAGATTCTTAGTTGTTTGTATTTCAAGCTTCAGTTTTTTAACTGCAAAATGGAACAGAATTCTGTGTATGTCCCCCAATCAATGCATTTCCCGTTAAAGAGAACACAATCTTCACTTCACACTGTACCAGTAGGTGAGAGATGAATACTTCAGAGGGCCAAGTCGTAATAGGATTTACAAATTTTCAAGCCAATTGCTAAAAAGGGGTGGCCCCAACACCCACTCTATCTAAACTGTAAGCAATAGGTCTTATTTGCCATCTGCACTGTCAAAACTCATACCTGAAAATGGGGGTGAACAACACACCCCTGCCCTTCTTGCCAACCAGAAATCCTGCATCAAGTTGGCCTTAAGTGGAGGTGATAGCAAGTCAGAATCAAAAGCCAGGTATCTGCCATCAAGGAAATAGATTAAAGTGGTGAGAGACCTCTGAAGATGTGCACAATATATACTTGACCTTTCCCAAACAAGGAGGACATGACAACTTTGAAACTATCCTCGAGTGACTAGATCTTTATTTGGCACTATAGCTGAATTTGGACAATGAAGTTTTCATCTACCAACTTTCATCTTCCAAATGAAGTTTTTCATCTTGTCACCTCTCCGATCTGAAAAATAGTAACCTCAAAGCCACTTAAAAAAGTCATGTACAGCATGGGAACAAACACCTCCATAATACTCATGACAGAAATGAAATAGGCACTCTACTAAGCTGTGGCCACCACGAAGAACTAGAAGAGGCTGCCCTACACTGCTCCTAAACCCTACAATGTGCAAGAGGATCATGGCTTGCAAGGGATGGCCAATACTAGAGTAGCTTCAAATCAGACCTACCCACTATGGGAGATTCAAGACATATACTAACCACACTATTTGAATGCTATCTGAAACTATGCCCTTGAAAATCACAGTGATGACAGCACAGTCAAAAGTCACTCAGATCATCTCCAACACATGCTGATTAATTATTTATCTTGCGGTCATGTCGGTCCACTAATCTTGATGTATTTTGTTGGACAAGATGTCTGAGGTGCATGCTGGACCCTATGGATGCTAGTTTATAGGTAATCACCCCGGCCCATTAGAGTAGGCAGCAAGATCAATATATCTTCTCACCAAGACCAGTACGAATGACCGGACTAAAGCAATGTGTAGCTCCCGAAAGAAACTCCCTGCAGTTTTGACTGGCTTTCATCTGTAGTTGGAAGGGATGTTACATTCCCTGTACTGGAGCTGCATGGACAATTTAACCCACCATCTGCTCAGCTCGCACATAACTCACTCTGAAAGCTGTAGGGGTGGACATATCAGCTAAGTAAGGCAGGTCTTCCTGCGTGAGTAACAGCTGTTGTATGTGTTTCTTTTAATTAGTGCTGCTTCCCTGCTCTGTAGAGTAGGCAGTGCATCCAATTTTCCCACCAATTATTTTATTGTGCATACCCTTCCCGCTTCATTCTGCACTTAAACACCACCCTACAATGTCATGGAGGACATCGCAAATGCAGTCAATGGGAATATGAATAAAGGAACCGATAAAATGTTAGGAGGGCAGAAATTATATTTTGTTGTACAGAAACAACATGGAGGGGACACTGGGAGTACTGACTCGGACGAAACAGTAAAGTATGAAGATGGCTATTTACTCCCCTGAGCAATGTACCTGTCCTACCACTCAGAAAAAGTTAAAGATGGACACTGGGACAAAAGTTGAGCAACTGCAGTATCTGGATGCCTGAGAGGGAGAGTTCAACCCTTAACACCCTACCCTGCTTACTACATATGCCCAACAGAGCCACCATGGTAGTACTCACAGTCAGTGTCACTTGTCATTTGGAATGAACCATGAATGAAGACGGACTTTGAATTCACTTCTCCTCTTGTTCCTGATTGATTTTTTGAATCTGCATGATATTAATTCCTAGGCTTTCTATTTTTTGTTCATTTTTACTTTTCTTTTTACTAATGGTTTCGATGTATTACATATATTACTGACACGTTATATTTTATGGAAAATCGGAATGAATATCTATATGAGAAAATCTATTTTATTCATTAAAACTTAATAAAGACATGCAAAAAAAGATGGATTGCACTTGTGGGCATACTGCAATATGCATGTTACTCTTTTGTGGTGAAAAGGGCAAGGGAATTTATCAGTATTCTAATTTCACAGTGACATGGGGCTAACACTTTGGGGGAAATCACCAACGCTTATTAACTAGGCTGGTTGACAAACAAACAATTATGCACAGACCTAACCACAAACAATAACAGTCATTACCTATATCCAGATGTAAACATACAGTCTGTGCGTGAGTGACACTAAGTAATCAGGTAGACAATGTACCCATCACTTTGCAAATTTACACATCTGCTTCTAGGGGCCCCTTAACACCACATCATGATAACGTTTCCAAGTGAAGTTACAAAAACATACCTTTCTATACAACGTGCAAAATATAAACTATACACGTTCACTAAATTTGGTGTATTTTTTCCTATTAGATAAAAATGGGCCAGACTAATAGTTTTGCTAAAAAAAAAAGTTGGTATGCCAATACTGCTTTTGTATCTGGAAACTCGGTCCCTATGCAAACCTACGATCAAATTATATTATGCACTCGAGAGACCGCATAATGCTATTGTCTCCACCCTTCCCACGGACATGTTACATTGAGAGAGAGGTATATGAGTACTTGTGACATTGCCAAAGAATGAGACTATTTAGCTAGGCACTGGCACATAGCCAAAAACTCCTCACAGAGTGAATAAAAAATACATAATGGGTTACACGTGTAAAATGATCCTGTAATACATGGAAGCACCCAATTGATGTATAAAAAGCATGTCTCTAAATTCTTTATTACAATCGAGTAGTGGCTTATCTAGTGACCTGTAGTAAAGAAATGAGTAGCTGCTCAGCTGTAATAAGATATAACAGTTGAGTTATGATGCTACAATGCCTGCTGCCAGCAGCCATGGTGAAAGGCTGGTCAAGGAGCATCCTTCCTTACAGCTGCAATGTAAACAAGGAAAACAAACCGGCTTCCTAAAATGAAAAAGTGGTAAACACAAAACAAGATATTTATGGCAACATGTTTATTTTTTACATGTGTCATTACAGGAAGACCAGTTCTCTGCATGTTTCTACACAATTTGAGCCACAACATTTTTAATCTGATTTGCATTAAACTGATATCTCTTTGCAAAAAATACTAACTGCTTTCTGAGTATTTTAATTTTGGAATACAGATGTTGCCTTTATTCTTCATGTCTGCAATGAACATGACAGGAAAAGACAGCAAGTATTTACATGGTTTGTGGGAAGGGTGATTGGTGTGACTATGTATTATAAGGAATAAAATACCATCTATCATACATTAGAAGGATGCTACGTCACTTCAGAATTCCTTTAACCTATTAAAGGTTCCCTGCCGTGACCAGCAATATGGTCTTGGAGCACCCCACACCCTTATTGAAAAGGCATTTTTGCAGTAAAACCTGACCCCGGGGACAGATTTCCACCAACTTTGGAAATTACTTGTCATGATTGACTAGGTCTAGCATGCTAATTTTTGTGTAGATTATTGCAGGTGACAAAGGTTAAAAGGTTGGTGAAAAAAAGAAGTGTTTTCACACAATAGCTCACATAGGAAGTTTTGCTTGTGCCTAGAGCCGAAACTGCTGCATGTATTTTTAGAAAACTTGTCTTGACTATAGAACTTTACTCAGAAATCTTTCTTTTGTTGATTTGATATAAATCTGTGAAATGTTTTTACGATATTAGTGTATACAAAAGGCGCTGGTGGGCTTAAAAGGATTACCACCTTTGTATATATGTGTCATTTAAAATCACGAATAATGATTTGTGACGCCAATCACATTTTGATTGTTTGACACATGCGGTTGGCCGAAGAAGGGGTCTGAAACGTTCCCCCCCCCACATCTTAAAAAAGATTTTCCCAATGGGGACAAAAATCCACAATTAATGGGGCACCAAGCTCAGAAGTGTTCAATCCCAGGGTAATGCTGAGGGTAATCGGAGGAGCGGAATACTTGAGAGTCTTATGCCAGAAAAGATGAAGAAACTGGAAAGCGATTTGGGATTGAAAAGGTGATTTTGTGAGCAGACATTTGAGATCCCAGATTCGACCGCCATTTTGTGATTGGTTTGCAATGTTTTTTATTTATTTTTTGGCCGGGACTGACACACCAAACATCTATATTTGCCCTTGCAATTGAGCGGCCAAAGATTTAGAAATAACATATCAGGGCAGCACTTGTCTGCTGAATAAGAAAGTAAATGGAAATAAGACAAATGAACGACAGTAACAGGAAACGTGCTCCATAGGATTCGCCAAAGGTAGCAGCTGCTCCCTCCAGGCTTCTGCTTGCAACCGGGTCCTCATCTGACTCGGCGCAACATCAGCGATGATCTATCAGCAAATAGCTTAGAGACCCTCTAAACATACTCATTCAAAGGCATTCAAATGAAAATCTGAAAGTGTCCTACTTGGCCTTTCAAATCATTACATATGATGCTTTTTGGACATGTCCCGGATTTCCTTTGACTTCATTGGGGCCAAACGCCCCATCATATCGCTTCAAGTGACATCACGGAAGGGGTTAAATGATGGGTCTTTTCACTTCCGCTACCATCTGACATTTTGGTGGAGTGACATCACCGGTAGAAATTAGGAGTAGACCTCCAGGTTAAATGGCCCAGCCCTCCATAGTGTCTTATGTGGACACAGCTTTAATGAGTATCTATTCCAGCCTCTCGTCGGTGATGGTCCCTTGTGATGTGTTCAGGATGTACGGTTCCTGTTTCCAATGGCACACTGCCAGCTTCTTAAAAGCAAGTAAATACTTTCTGCTGCAACACTGAAACTAAACTAGAAGCTCGTCACTGCCCTACTACATGATAGTAGCACACATAACTGCCCTGCCATGTGACTATACTGATATTGCACACACCACTCCCTGCCATGTGACAGTACTGGAATTGCACACACCACTGCCTTGCTATGTCACAGTGCTGATACTGCACACACCACTGCCCTGCTATGTTATAATACGGATATTACTCACTGAATTGTCTACAGACATGGACGGAACTGCGAGCAATAGCGATTTCACTGGCCTCTTAAGGTCAGTGGCTTATGCCACATTGGGAGGGTGATGTGGTGTACCCATGCTGATGCCACTCCTGGGCTATGCCTAGTCTTCACAGACACCAGCCCTAGTCTGCAGCAGCCATGCATGTGTTATTCCTGACCTGCAGCAAACGTGCAAGTGCAATTCATGGTCCACAGGGAAAGGGCATGTGATCTCTGGTCTGCACCGGATATGCATGTGCTATCCTTGATCTGCAGTGAACGCCATGCACTATCTTCGGTCAACAGAAATCATGCACGTGGTATCTTTAGTCTGCAGCAAAAGGGAATGCACCAATTCTGATCTACAGATGTCATATGTGCCAGACCGACTTTTCAGAGAGGGGGCATGTGCCACCCCTGACTGGTAGAAAATATGCATGTGTTGTCAATGGGCGGGATAGAAGGGACGTGCCATCCACGGTCTGCTGGTTATGGGCATATGCGACAGCTGATCTGCAGGGTAAATGCATGTACTATCCCTAGTTCGCAGGAAAAAAAAAACATCCATGCTGCCACTGACCTGCTGAACAAGCACTGGCAAAGCTAATAGGTCTTGCGCCATGACGTGACCAGTGCTGGCCTCGTTATAGAACTTTTTCTACTTTAAGTCATGCTGCAAAGCAGCTGCGCTGCTGCACAACGTGGGTGGAAAACACACTGACTCAGCCAGTAGCTCTTTCGTAGGAGAAACTGGCTGACTTGGCCAATGCTTATTTTATCTTTGAATCAAACACAGATAAAGGGATTGTAGCTGACATTTGTGTAAACGTTTTAGGGTGAGACTCCATATTTTAAGTTTAGTATTTAGGGTCATTTGAGGATTTTCCACGGAATTATGAGGTCTGTTCTTCCACAACCTGCAACTGAACTTTGTTAGAGAACAGAAGATGGCATCCAAACGAAGCTGAGTTGCACATCTACGAAAAACAGCACAGCAACCTCCTCAGCCGCTCTGCACAGAGCTGGTGACTAGTGTGAGCCACAATGAAAGCTACGTAGAAAGGAAAGACGCTTGCTTGTCATAGGGGTGTGCTCTGAACACCCATGCCATTTTCAGTGGCTTCAAGATGGTGGAAGTGCGCAATGAAACATGAAGTCCAAGGCTGAGGATATCATGATGGAGACGAGCCACGTTCTGCACACAAATAAAGTGGTTTTGTTGGTTAACAACCACTTTAACTTTTTCAGAGACCCATTAGCTAGATGAAGAGAACCTTAATCCTAAAATATACCAGCACTGATGGCGGGAGGGAGGGTGCGGCTGCAGGTAACACGGGGGAGGCAACACAGAGGGTGGGTGGAGGAGGTGAAAAGTGCTATGACACGGTCAGCAATATCTGCATCATAGCACTTTTTTGTATGCAGGTGCAGGGGGCAACACAGATGGGTGAGGCAAATCAACAAGGAGGCGGAAGGCATAGCAACACGGACAGTGGGAAGTGAGGTTGGGGCAACGTAACACAGATGGTAGGAATGGAGTTTCAGAAGGGAGGGTGGGCCCAAAGCAACACGGGTGTTGGAAAGGGGAGATGAGGGCAAATCAACACAAAACACACAGCAAGCAAGGTGGGGCAAAACAACACAGACAACAGGAATGGAGGGTGGCGGCACAGCAAAGCAAAGCAAAACAGCACAGGGGAGGTGGGAGAGGACAGCAGCAATGCAGAGTGAGAGGGGGCAAGCAGCGGAGCAGCGGAGTTAAGACAGGAAGGGAAGAGATGACCTGCAGGCACAAGAACTCATATGAAGTGCTGCAAGTAAGATAAAAAAGTAGCTCCAAAGGTTTGAACAGTGGAAGGACATTGGGCAAGGAAGCAGTACTTGGGCCATGCTCTTGTGGAAGGACAAACACATGAGGAGGAAGAGTAGCCCACGTGTGCTGACCAAACAGAAGCAAGGAAGTAAGAGTGATGATAAAACCAAACCAATGGGTGGGCTCTAAGCCTCATGTGAGTACACAAAATGTCTCACAACCACGCATGTGCTGTCTCAGGGCAATTTCTACCCAATGGATTTGCACTAAACCTAGACTACAGAGAACATGCCAGTCCTATCCCTGGTCTACGGAGAAGGAACATGTGCTTTTCTTGGCAGGCAGAGCACATGTATGTATTTAACTCTGCTTGGAAGAATGAGGATATGAGTTACGTGCTATCACTAGCATGAACAGAAACTTGAAATGGCATACCCAATTGCTCCTCGTTTGCTGAAAACATGTTTAAGCCCTTCCTGTTATGCAGAGAATAGGCCATGGTATGCAACCACACGCATTTACTATGCCTGGCCTGAAGATAATGGGAATGACTGACATAAGTACACAAGCTTTTCGTAGCCAGAATGTGTTATAAGGGGGCGTCCAAGAATATCTAAAAGCTATTCAACAACTTTACGCAGACAATGATAGCTGCAAATTGTAAAAGAGTTAATGTTTGGTCTACACCACTCGAGCTCGCATTGAGAGACGACATCGAAATCCCATATTCCTTGTTGACTCACGTCGCATTCTTAAACAAATGACTGGGTGAGGAGCTTCACAGAACAACCCGCACTAAACAATCTGCCTGCAGGCAATCCTAATACCAGGATCAGGAAGAGCCGAGAAGCGGATATGATATGATACTTGGAAAACAAAGAGTTCCAACACCTAGTGAAATTCCAGGGATCGAAGTGTATGTCAATAGATCAAGACAGCGATGGCCTAGCTTAGGTGTCAGCAACTGGCGCCCCCAGACGAACAATCCAAGCGTCACCCCCAATTTTTATTTTTTTAATTTATTTGCTAGTTAAGCTCCACGTAACTGAGCACCCTAGAAAATCACCTTGTTTGCTCCCAAGGATGGGTCGTCCTTGATTAATGGATAAAATGGCACCATTTTTGGACTGGCCACCTAGCTGAAAAAACAATCCTTAGACAGGAGCGAGCAAATCCCTACAAAGTCTTCACACTAAAACCCTCACTGTGGAATGAAGAAGACTGGTGAAACTGCATGTTTTCCCCACACAAATTTCTATACCGGGGGAAACACCAAAACTGAGCACAAGTAGCATGAAATTCAGACAAGACAGTCAAACTGAGTGTAAACACTGTTGGCAAATAATTTCCACAAAAAAAATAACACACATATACACGCAATTAAAGATTGACACAGGCGTCATTTTATTAATTTATTTGTATTTATTGTTCCAAAGTAGTGGATGGCACTTGAAGTGCTAAATTACAAAAACAATTGTGCAAAAGCACTTTTGTAGACAGTAGAGTGATCCAGCAGTAAATGGCAGATGCCAGACTACTAAAACAAATTAACAGAAAAAAAGAAGATCAGAAAAAATAAAACATTTTGCTTCAGGAAGGGAGAGGGAGCAACTGAAGATTCGTTAGGGGAAGAAGAAAATGCAGAGGGTGGGAGCAAATAAAGAAAAAAGGGACAGGGGCTGACAAAGTAGCTTAAGATGGATGCTTAGAAAGGAAGGGGGACAGGAAAAACCAACAATAAAAATCCTTGTTGGGATAATGACAGCTGGGATGAGGGTGCTAGGAGGAGAAATCAACAATGAACATGCCAGGTGTATTGTAGATGGGGGTTCAACACACGAGAGAAAAGTGCCTAATTTTTGCCAGTGCTGGGCACCAGCACTTATTTCTAAGCATTGGCGACAGTCCACCACATGGGGCACTGTCTGTCTTTCCTAAGCCCAGCAGAGTGTTTCGCAGATCTTTATACTTTAAAAAAACATTCTGAAACTAGTGTTGGTGCTGGGCACCAGCATTTATTCCTAAGCATTGGTACTTAAGTATGACAGTCCACCACACGGGGCGCTGTCTGTCTTTCCTAAGCCCAGCACAGTGCTTCACAGATCTTTATTATAAAAAATAAAAAAATACTGAAATCTATTATTAATGTGGCCTGAAATAGTGAAAAATGTCACACTCGTGTCACAGTGATGCCTAGTGGTACTGCAGAAACGAACATTCAGAAGACATATCTGGGCAGTGGGTGGTGCAAGGCAGAATGGCCTCCTGTTAAATAATTTGGGCCCTCCTACTTAACTTTCTTTTACAAATTAACCACAGCGAGGATGGGGACAAAAAAAAAAAAATTACAAAAAAAAAAAATGTCGTTCCCTGAATGTAAGCAGTGAAAGGACACAAGTCAAACAATCAAAATGACAGTAAACAGGCTTTCCTCCAGGGAATGGACGAGCACAAGAAATCCAGCCGATATAACGCAAGGAAATGAAAATGACAAGAAAGCCACCGAATGGTAAGCAATGGGCTGGCTGTCACCCGCT
Organism: Pleurodeles waltl; assembly: GCF_031143425.1. Classification (NCBI taxonomy): domain Eukaryota; kingdom Metazoa; phylum Chordata; class Amphibia; order Caudata; family Salamandridae; genus Pleurodeles; species Pleurodeles waltl. Next base: position 191,193,686 of record NC_090440.1, on the reverse strand, counting down.
ATAGGTTTTTGATACAGTCAACAAGCGGTCTTTCGCAAAAATCTAAAAGATGTCAGAAGGGAAGACCTAAAAGCAACATAAATATCTGAGACTCGTTATGCTTCAACACTCCATCACCACCTGAAATTCGTAACTTTTAATGAGTTCTGTGCAGGTTTGAGGAGTCCAGAGCACCCAAAGTCTGCACCTAAACAAACCATTACCAATGTCAAACAAAGCGTGGAAGAACCACGATTCCTATGCGGGTGCCAGCAAGACACTGCGTGCAACGCACAGCCCCACGATCAAATACCAGGGTACGTTTACTCTGCTTTGTACTTCCCAGAAGTCAATAAAAGATGCATATTAGATTAATAAAACGGTACTCGGGTGATCGGGCGAGTTAAAACGTGCATATGGTAGCGCACACATGCCAAGCCTGCCAACTAATATCAGGCCATTGAAGTGTGCTTTAATGCCAGCCCCATACCGCAACAAGCGCATGAACTTGAATGTGACCCTCTCTGCTGGATTGCCCGGGTTCTCCCCATAACTGGTTTTGGACTGGGTTGAACGACCCATTTTACAGCATATTCGTTTTATAAATGCACAAGCAAAAATCCATAAAGCAGGAAGAATAACTCGTGAAATAATACAATACTTTACCCATGAACGTCATTATTCTGGAGCAGTAAATCATCTGCCCGTCGTTAAAAAAAAACAGTATTGCCCTAGAACAGATGTTCTTAACCTTTTGGCTTCTGTGAACCTCCACTGGTTAATTACTGGACCCCAACTAAGTCATTATTGGAAGCTGCAGACCCCTAGCCTATGCAATTTCTATAATTTATATCCTTCAAAACAATACACCAAAATACAAAACTAAGTACACACCAAACAAATGCTGACATACTGAAATATTTTGTTTAATTCACAATCCAATACAGAAAAGTTTTCACATTGTCAATTTTGATCATTTGTTTACACTTTATTAATTTTAATATTTACATTTTGTAACAGTCGCAGAACCCCGGAGTAGGCCTCACGGACCCCCAGTGGTAAGAACCACTGGCCTAAAAGATGAAAAAAAGAGAGAGAGATGATCCTACATTGGGGCTTTGTGGCTGGGTGGCCAGTGGATGTCTCATTTCTGTTCAAATCAGTCAGCCAGCCACGGCCAACAGCCCTATCTGCGGAACATACGACAATTTATAATTGACATGGCGTAGCCTCCTGGCAACAAAGTTTTATCTGCCACGATCTCAAAACCACGTATAGCCCTGTAATGCACCCACAGTGTACTACTCAGAACTCTGGCGATTATCTTTTCAGGTGTTTTTCCCTAACTGGTGAAACTATGAAAAATCCAGATTCTTAGAAATGTGTTCTGTTGTATATTTACGAAGTTATGCTTTATCAACCACACTGTGGCAGAAAGCAGCCACCACACAGACGTGACTGTGCATATCAGAAATTAATAACGACCAACAAAGACTTTTTAATAATGTAGCCGTCGTTTCGCTAAAAAAAAAAAAAAAAATCCACCCAATGTCTGCATTTTTGCCAATTTATGAAATTAAGACTAAGAGATGTGTTTATTTATTTTTTTAATAAAAAGCGCCATTTACTGTTTTGTTAGGCGAGAACAATGTGTCTGCCTTCCCAGTGAGTAATCATGAGAAGAAAAGGCAAGTCACGTGCACGTAGATTACTTATCACATTGAATTGGGAGCTGCAGATTCACAACCTGAGGTTTTCTCCCAATATTAAATGCATCTTAAAACCAGATCTCAATATTCTCTGTTAAAGTGGTTAAGGAAAGACAAAGAAAAGGCGAACAGTTTGGAATGGGGTCGTGGTTAAGCTGCAGGTCTTGTGTGAATCCAATAAAATTCAAGCTTTGAGAGTCAAAACTAAGAATTTATTGTTAAAAAGAAACTCCATTCACAGCCTGTCAAAAGGGTCCCAGTCAATCGCCTTTTACCGTTTTTCGTTCAACGATAAAACATATATGAAGAACACTATTGGGAATGAACTACTTAAGAAATATCCAGGGGGCATAGAGACAATAGGAACAAACAACTGAAAAAGCCAAACAGATAAGTTAACAGACTACACATTATTGCATCTTGTCTAGCAGGGATCTCCGAATCGAGAGTCATCTCTTGGATTTGTGGGCATGTGCCTGATTCTCAAACCATCCAGAGTGCAGCCTCTAGATTTCCTATGCTCCCACAATATTCTCCACCTCCCAAGGTAAACCCCACAATACGCTTCGCCTTCGAAGGGGCAGCCAATAGGGCTCGTATATGCTCCCACACTTCTCTCCACCTTCCAGGGTGCAGCCTCTAGATCTTTTATGCTCCCACTCCGCTCTCCACCTTCCAGGATGCAGTCTCTAGGTCTTGTATGTCCCCACAAAACTCTTCACCTTCCAAGGTGCAGCCAATATGTCATACATGCTCCCACGCTTCTCTCCACCTTCCAAGGCACAGGCTATAGATCTTTTATGCTCCCACACCGCTCGCCACCTTCCAGGATGCTCACCCTAGGTCTTGTATACTCCCACAATGATCTACCTTCCAAGGTGCAGCCAATACATCTTGTATACTTCCGCACCACTCCCCCCTTCCAGGATGCAGCCTCTAAGTCTCGTACACTCCCGCACGACTCTCTGGCTTCCAGGGTGCCACCTATGAGTCCCACATACTTGCACAATATGCTCCACTTTTCTGCACCATATCAATTAGTGTGCTTCTACTGCACACACTACTGCATTCCGAGGAACCCACCACTGCATCTAATCGCACACTCTTGTTCCAGGGAATAGCCCAAATATTTGATCCGCTCGCACAGTACTTACTCTCCACCACGGATTACTCACCGTCACATCTCAAGGCGAGGTGCATCCACGCGTCCACAACCTTAGGGAGTCTGCGTTTTTTTCCTCTTTGTAAGGGGGTCCGAAGAGCCCTTTCCAGCAACTCATAACCACATTATACGCTGGTCTGCCAAAACACTGATGCTTAAGGTGTGTTGGGTGCTGGGGCTGATGGCAGGCAGCCGGCTTCACCGCATGACTGGTGAACCTCGGGCATGAAGACGGGTCACAATGCATTCAAGTAGCTGTTTGTAGTTAGTCTTGTGGGCTCGAGATGATACAGGGACAAACTCAGAAGTCATGTGTCTGAAGGCAGGGAAGAAAGGGCGGGGCGACAGGTAAATAGACACCTACCTTCTTCACCAAATACAGATTGAGTTAATATAGGCTGGAGTAAATGACTAGGTACACAGAACAGTAACTTAAGTGGGTGAATACCAAATATTTGAGCCACTAGTCAGCTGAAGGCTGATTTCTTGATACAGTATATCAATAAAAAGACTGCTACGGACCTGGGTGATGTTTTACTTTCATTCCTTTGAACACCAATCTTGCATACTCTTCAAAAATCACTCGAAAAATCAGATACATTTGCAAAAGACCATCTTACCCTGGTAATTAGCAAAATTATGATTCTCCTTTATTTTATGCGGTTATCAAGTTTGACTGCAAGGGCAAACTACTGTGCACTTAAAACCTCAATGCACTTACTTTCTACTCAAATGCTGTCCCATTCTTCTGGTAACTGATAACTCATCCGCAAATTACTAAAGATAAATTGTTGTTCTGTTTCGTGAACTCTCTGTGTAAAGCACCTGAGAATCACTTGGGGATATGTGCACACTATAGAAAATCCTACAGGAACCCTACAGGACATATTGTTTTCAGGAGTACAAGCTGTTACATAAAAACACTTGACCCAGAAAAATGGCAGTGGTTCAGTTTTCATTTGTGAAACGCTAAATTTCGACTTCAATATGTTTTTTTTTGTCTGACACCAGATGTAACTACTCCAGAGCTGGCAGACTTAGACGGAGTAAGAAACCTTACAGGGTTTCCACCAGTCTTGGCTGGATCGCGCATTCTAGGTTCTGGTCCGAGAACGCCTGGTCCCTAAGCACCTAAGCTGTATTGGGGTCTCGATAAAAGCTGGTTCATGTCAAAGGAAAAACCTCCAACATAGGCATATTTGTGGTCTTCACCTCTGGACAAAGCAAATTTTACGTGAGAGAGGACACGAACAACTGGTCCACAGTGCATCGGCTGTGATCAACACTGGAGCAACCCGTGGCCGGATAAGGGAAAACAACAGACTCAAATGCCTAGGTTCTGGATAAATGTGGTTGTAGTATAAACACCTATGTTGTGTTTGACTTTCAATTAATCTTTGTTTGAATATAGAGAACACTTTTGGTGGAGACACCTATACAGTGTGTTCATCTTCAGATGTATAAGACAGGATACCGACGCCACAGGTAAATAGGTTATGTTTTGCACTGGATCAGATAGAACCACCGAGCTGATGACACCTAAATTAAGCTCGGCGCTGGCTACACTTTTATTTGAGCCAAAGACAACATTTGATCTGTAGATATCTAATGATCCACTCTGGATACATTGATTCTCAGTCAAACAGAACTTTTCAGATTTACGTACTTGTAATGGGTCTGACTCTCTAGTCATATTCTTCTTAGTCACTCATGTTGTGTTTGGCACTGGATAAACCAATTATTGTGTCAGAGAAATGCTGGGGTGTAGGTAACTAGTGCTTTTTTCTACACAAATCAATTTTGGGGTCAGACCGAACTGAGCTGTGAATCCCTATGCTTTGATCAGCTGTGAAGAAAGAAATTATCAGTTCTGAGAGACCACCTAGCCTGTATGGGCACATATGCTTTGTTTAAGTCGTGATGAACCATTACCTTGGGCAAAAAGGCGACATGACCCCTACTCATCAACAGTGTGTTCAGTTTTGGATTAATCAGTAACAGAATCAGGCAGTCAGAGAGAGAGCGCCTGATCAACAGCACATCAGTTATGTTTTTTGGGTCAGAAGAAAGATTTATATGGCATCTGAGTTGAGAAAAAGAACTCTATGTCAAACTCAGCCAACGAGACTGACAGATGATTCAAGCTTTAAAAGCACAGGGGCAACGACTTGCTATGAAACAGACCTACAAAAACTACCCCATACAACAAATAGCCAGAATCGATATGACATGGATCAGTTAACATGAGAGAGCAGAAGCTGCAGACAAGACTGTGGGGTCTGTATCAACCTAGATACCACGAGAGGACGGAATCCGAAGGCGCGAGCGCTGGGCCTAAAGCAACCTAGACACCGGAAGAGGACAGAATCTGCAGACAGGACTGCAGGGTCTATGTCAACCTAGATACTACAAGAATCTGAACACAAGGCTACTGGGCCTAGATCAACCTAGACAACCAGAAAAGGACGGAATCTAAAGACGAGACAGTCGAGTCTAGATCAGCCTATTTACCACAAGAGGACGGAATCTGGAGAGGAGACTGCGGGGACGAAATCTAAAACAACATCGCATGACCTGCACCAACACAGATACCACAAGATGGCGGAATCTGCCAACTGGGCGACTTGGTTTTAGGGCAAAGACACATAAGAACATATTCTACTGAAATGTGACCCGTCTCTCCGTGCGAAATAGAAATAAACATTGCCGCTACTCACAGCCTCAAGAATACCCGTCTCCCGCCGAGGGATGTCGCCCCTATCCCACAGGCAGTATTGCTTGGGATCCCTGCTGTCACGTGCCGGTCTTCTCTGCCTGTAAACACATGAAGGGACGACACTGCCTGTCCATCCCAGCGCTGCTGCGACGACAAGAAAGGCTTTGTGTAAAACGCTAGTGGCAGGACATTGCCTCACGCCTGAGGAATCGTCGGTGACAGCGGGGAATGCTATAAAGGAAATAAGTCCGCGCAAGTCGCCAAAAAGGCGCACAAAACTGCGCTTAATTGTAGAAGCATGATAACTGTGCCGACCACTGCTGGAACCACTGTTTTATTTACCATGCTCTTATTGTGTAAATACCACCAGCGTTTTTGTATTGTATTTTTTCCACCAGTGTCGCACGTAGGGTTATGGTTACCGCGACAGTACACATATACACCACGCGGTGGCGCTCCGCCTTTGGAAAAGTTATGTCTGGTGGTGAAAGCACTCAACTGTGAGTCTAGATTGGATATGACTGATGGGTTTATCGTGCAACAAACCGAAGCGCCCACACGCGCTAGTAAATCCAAACCAGAAGTAGCAAACCCACCGCACACAGGTACAATTTCTATAGGTCAAACCATTCCTCGTGAAACCAGCTAACGTTTTAAATGACGGTTTTCCCACCTAAGGCTGTGTGATTTTGGGCAAATACGTCGAGTTAGCACACCGCCTTCTTTCCCACGGACTGAAAAGAGAATCTGGTACCAGTATAAACTTATACAAAAATAAGATTCGCCTGGCACCACTACCTAAAAATATAGGTACGAAATTATGTGCTTAATAAAACAACAGCCCTACAATATAGCCCAGATCCCTGGTCTGCGTTGCCCCCCTTGTCTCTGATACCGACGTCAAATCTTTTAAACGGGTACTTCACTCTCAGTTATATTATATTTCCATTCCTTGCACCCCTTTCTCAATCCACAAGTTGCACGGCCGGCGCTTGTCCTTCGTTCATTACGGCCGCGCGTTTAAGACTGATGTGGGCCTCTTGCAAACCAATGAGCCTTTCTGCAATGGTAAACCCCAAACTAAGATCGTGGCCCTGTACTACTGCTGGGCGCGCCACCACCCCTGCCCACCTCCCATCCTCCTGGTTTGAACCCCGTCTAACAGAGGTATTCAGCTCCAGCCTGCGACTGCAAATCATTCATTAACTTTATAAGGTGTCTACCGACTCTAGGGTGCCTGTCGCCCAAACGCAGTACAGGCTCACACTTGCCCGAACCCATTCACAGCACTCTCCGATCCACCCACCCCGCCACACACGACACCCCAGGCAAGGGATGTGTAAGGTATATCAGTGATAATGGGATTTATATTTCTGTGGACTTGAAATCCGGCACAATTGTGACAGAGTAACGCATCCGCCAAAATCTAAATCATGCCCAGCGTCTGGTTTCCAGTGCAAGTGGTAAGTAAGGTGGAGAATCCAGTTGTGAGATCCCCAAACTCTCTGTCCGCCAGTGAACTGTCCAGGAAGGGGGATTTTCCACTGTCTGCCAGCCTTACACACCACATCTCCGACTCCATGGCTGTCCTGCAGCCATTACCCCCAGCCGCCTCCTTAAAGCGTTAATTGCAATAGGGTAACCCTCTGTCCCTCAGAACCTGGCTATAGTATATGCGGTCTGTTGGGAAGGAAAAAAACATTGCTTTGAACAGTTTATATTATGTCTTATAACTTTGGTATATCAATAAATGATTTCAAACACACAGGAGTCTGGTATCCATCGAATACTTTCATTCATATAACGAGGTAACAAAAAAAGGAAACAAGGGCTGTCTTCAGAAGTAACATGACGGTGAAATGATCATGCAGTGTGATCAAGTGATTTTGAATAAAAAGCACAAAAAACAACACCTGAATCCTTATGGTGCCCGGTTTGTTCTTTCAGCCTCCTATACAGGAAAGGTTAGTTTTACAATGAATACTTTTCGCCAGGTTCTGCGTAAATCCGGGACAAAACAAATATAGATCGTCAAAGTTTCAACCCACTCTAGCAGTCTTTTCCTAAATCATCAATTTAGGTCTTCCCCAGGACTAAAAGCAAGATTTTGTTTTATCACACCGCTATGTCAATTCTGAAGACTGTCTTGTCTAATTCTTTTTGTTATCTCGTTATATGAATGGCAATATACGATGGATAGCAGACTCCTGTGTGTTTGAACTCATTCACTGATATACAAAGTTATAAAACAGAATATAAACCGTTCCAAGCAATATTTTCTTTCCTTCCCAACAGGACCCTTCTAGCCATGTACTCCCTGTGAAAGTGGGCACACCTAAGACGGCAGCATCCAAGACTGGCCAATCAGAAATGGTTTCACTGGTGCTTTACGTGCCACGTGTCCTCGCAGCGCTGCACCCGGACATCACAAAGGCCAGTAAACATGCATATCTCTGTAGCACAGATGCATATCCCACAGTGAACACTGCTATAAATGCAGGTATAATCTTCATAAATTGTTGTACCACATATATGTATTGTTCCCGTGCACTTTAACTGCATTGCATACTGCTGTAGATGAGAACATGCAAAACATCTACTTCTGCTAAAAAAAAGTCTCAACAACTCAAGATTCTGTCAGGTGACGCTCTGCAGTTAAATGCAAGATTAGTATGCTAGATTACAACACTGTCCTGTATATTTCAATCATCCGATGACTGTATTTGTTACTTCACCCTGCGTCATTTCTATGACAGTATCTATTGTCCGTGTGAAGCACTCTGTCGCCGAGCGATGGCTCTTGATAGAGCCAGTAAAACAAATAAATAAAAATGCAGATATCTAAATGAGAGGCGTGTGGTTGTGCTAGAAGGGAAACGATGCCAATTCAGTGATTTTTTTCTTTCTGCCCGAGGTTCGAGGCGCTTTGCCTAGAAGTTGTGTTTTACTTAGCTGTAACTTGCTCGTGATTTTCCATGTGTAATAAAACGCTCTTTGTTTAGTTATGTCGAAGGGTGGGTTGCAGAACATTGCAAGGCAGCACCAACGAGGCCTACAGGCGCATTACCACAGGATAAGAGCACAGATCTCAGGGGACGCTACCGTGGGAGAAATACTTCTATGCAGGGCCGGCTTTAGCATTGGTAGCACCTGGTGCGACAATCATTGTTGCCCCCCCTTCCCCCCCCCCCCCCCCCATTGGCCTCCTCCTCGGATTCCCACACTATCACGCGGCAAAAGTGCCCCACATCTCCTCCTAGCCCCTCTCTCACTTACACTTCATTTGTTTTAACACAATCTAGTAAAGGCTGGCTCTACTTATCCCCCCAGCTATCCACACACAGCATAGTTCTGTTCCTTACAGTGGGCAAATTAACGCGCTGCTTTATATGGAATCAAAACTGCCACTGGACAAAACTTTGATCTCTGTTTCTAGCAAGAACATTAATCAAAAGAGTTATTTTGGCATTTAATTGCTTCCTGAAGGCTGGACACACAAGAAACTTTTAGTTATTGCTAAACACGCCCCCCCCCCCCCCCCCCCCCCAATCCAGGTCAGCACCCGGTGCGGCCGCACCGGTCGCACCGCCCTAAAGCCGGCCCTGCTTCTATGTAAACGCTCTCTACAGATATTGGAAATGTATGCAATATGAGCATGTACATACCAAAGAAAGACTGCAAAAATGTACCGAGCCCATCAAGTAGGCCCTGGCGTACTGTAGCATCGGGACTGGAAACCCTACAGGGTCTCCCTCCACCCCCTTGAACCCTTAAACCATCAAATTACAGAAACTGGAAAGGGCCAACTAACCAGTAAACGACTAGCAGCTCTTTACAGGTGCCCCCATTCTTTCCACGCACTTTAATAAAAATAAAAAAAAACACGTGTGAAACGCAGGTTTCCTCTCAGGGGCTAAAACATGTGGCAAGCAGCCCTCCCCTCTAGCGTGACCTGCAGACAAATCCGCCGGGCACCAAACTCAAGCACAAAAGCACCAGACCCCCACCCCCTCTAAATTTCAAGCAAGTGTGATTACTGCCGCTGGCACGAACACTTGTAAACTTCTGCACCCTCCCTCAGCCCTAAAACAACTTGGATCATGTGTGAACCGCAGCCCACTCACTGGAGAATGTGTGTGAACTACACCCGCGCCCCTCCTGCCAGTAAAACCGGAGCTTGTAAACCGCAGGCTCCCCTCTGACCCCTTCATGGGGTGCCAACAGCAAGGCACGGGAATGCGCTACCTGAATTAGCAGCAGGCACTTGAATACCAAGTGCTGGGGGGCAAGAAGGGATGTAGGAATACATCGAGGCACACAGGAAGAGAAGATTAAAAACAGGTTTACCCGGATGCCCCCGTGCCAAGCGGTGCGCGAGGCGGGAACCATTTTAACATGCCTATGGGCACGTTTGTGCGAGTGTATCCAATTACCAGGTTGTGGAGCCCATTCGAAAGCACTGTGTGTACCCAAATATTCGATTAATGATAATAAAGGTCATATGATCAACTGTCCCATACCTCTAAAGCCCTCCAGACGGCCCATTCCCCTAAAATATAAGTAACCCATTCCCCTAAAATATAAGTAATCGTGACTGTTTATCTGTTGGCCGCAGTTTAATTGATTTTCAGCATGTTTGCGCTGCTTTTATGAGGGCCATAAATCATTCCTTCATTTCAGATGTACATGCAAATGGGGTCAGGAGTTGTCATAAGTCTCTTTATCAACCAGGAGGTTGCAAGCCCATGGGTTTATGGTTACATTGTTATTGTTAAAACGGCGATTGTTATAATGACGCATAACATAAGGGACTTAACACGACATCCGCGTGCCCCGGCATTTTCACAACAAATTTCGATAGAGTTGTTTGCCGTAATTGCGAAATGTGCGCTAAAGACTTGATAGCACTAGTGCACAGTAGGGTTCTGGATTACCAGGTACCGCCCTTCAACCACCCGATATCGGTTGTATATTCCATTGGGAGGGGGTCTTCCGCCTTTACCCAAGTCAGTTCACTCGCTGTAATTGACAAAATTCACAAATAGAGAAACAAAGTTAGAGGCTGATGAAAGGAGCTGGCTTTTTAACGCATGTCAAAGGAGCCCGGCTCCATCGTGCAGTTAATTGGTGCCAACGCACGTGCACACCACGTTGCCAAGTTATTCTCTCTTGAGAAGTCAAATGCCCTCCTACCCCATGAGATTTTCGCTGAATCTTTCTCCCTGCAAATTAGCATCATCCTGTGACTCCAGTGGACAAACGTGCATCAAGCAATCTCAGAAAATTGTTAAACTTCTTTTATTTAAGTGGACAAGTCCAACACCCCGTATTAACCCACCAGACCCTTAAAAGGGGCACGCATCGACTCTCCATTTAAACATCACTAGCAGTCTAATACATGACATTTTTATAGCGCCTAACAAACAGCTATTCAGACGCTACACGCACAGTGACCTGCGGGTCAGGAGGCCAGATTAGAGAAACACGCGGATTGACTAGAAGGTGTTCATTTTACAATGGGGGAGGTGCCCAGTGCTCAAGACATTTGGGTATTTTGCAAAGAAAGGGCCTGATCACCGTTGTAACCCTCCCCGGCCCTAAAGATGAGAGGAACAAGGATAAAAAAAACACTGCTCACTGAAAACATCTGTGGCAGCTGGGAGGATGTGCATGCTAAACATCTGGGCAGCTGGGTGGGAAGGCACAGCTCTCTCAGAGTATGCAGACCAGAACGTGGACTCAGTGAACTCATTATTCCCACAACTGCATAGCCAACTTCTTGACCTTTAACCCCTGCCTCCCCACCCCCACCCCTCGAGCACTCACCGGAGATGTTCAGCTGGCCGGAGCCCCCACATGTCCGGGCATGAAAGGAAGTTTAATCCTGGCTCACAAAGCGGGCATCTCCGCGGTGCCCGGGCAGCTCCTGCCACCCCGAAGGTCCTGCGCTGAAACCGGACCACGCCGCCCGCATATGCCCCGCACAACTCCAAAGAGACAGGGTGACCCCGAGATCATGCGGTCTAGCCCCCCAGGGGTCGAGTCAGAGGGTACCCGCCTCCGATGCGCTCCCCCCCGGTGCCATGTGCTTGTGGAAACCAGTCCTCCTCGGGTGGTGCTGCTGTGCGCGCCGGCACCACTGGTCCCATCCACGGACCGGCGGACTTTAGCGGGTGCCCCCTGGTCCCTCACAGGCCACCCGCTCACCGCAGTCCCGGGGCTGAAGGCACATCCTGTGCGAGGCGCGGAGCAGCCGGTGTGCCGAGCCCGGGAGGCAGCAGAGCTCGGGTGGGCGGAGGAGGAGGAGGGCGAGGAGGGGCAGGACGTGACCTCACCGCAGAGGCTCGGAGGGAGAAGCGAGAGTGGCGTCCTCTCTCCACCTAAACACAGACGACTGCAAGAATGTGGGAGTCACGAGTGAGTGAGGCGGGCAGGGGGAGCCCCGCGCCACAGCATCCTTCCGGGGTCCCGGCTCTGCACACTTTCAGCTGCAGACTCTAGCGGATTCCTGCGTAAACGCTACTCGCAAAAAGACCCCGAATGTTTAGCTTTTACCCTAAAGAATGCAGAAGCTGCTAACATAAGATAAGACGTCTGGGCAGGCGTGGTGTCCTCCAGCATTTGTGGCAAAGTGCCGAGACCAGACTGGCCGTTCTGGGCATCGGCCGTTTCCCCAGGGAAGTGGAAATGTGGGTGGGCGCTTTGCTATTAGGGGCCGCTTTTGTAGCACTGGAGTTCCTTGTACGTACAATAGTCCTTAGGCAAAAATGAAAGTGCCAAGATAGCTCAACCAGTTAATGTACATGCTGGAGATAGATCGGGGTTTTGTCACATGGCAGTGATAGCGCGGCCAGTCCTTATAGATTACTTATGCTTGGACACGCAGGAGGTCCGTGAACCTTTTGACCAGGTTGAGTTCTCCTCATCCAAAGAATTGTCGGATCCCTCAAATCAATAATCTATAATCAGTTATAATCAATAACCAATACTCGATTAATAATCAATCAACAAATTAGTTAAACAGAAAATCAGTAATTAGACACACCATGACCTTTCAGTCATGAATAACCACACCTGTTTAATAAAAGTTAATGAGTTTATTTCCCTATATTAACAAAGCTAACACACTATAAGTAAGTCTCAAAATCAAATGATACACATATACGAACATTACTGGCTGTCCATAAGGACGAAAGAAACGCAATCTACGCAAAACTTGGATTATAATGCACTCGGCTATAGCAATGTAAATCACTAATAAAAGTAACTGAATTTGACTAATTGTATACATTGGTCAGCATAACAAGATTTCAATTCAGCATGGTGCATCAAATGAATACCTCAACTAACCTCTGATTAGCATTGGTATGTGGGGCTTCATGCAAAATGAATTTAGTCAACATAAATTTAATAAACTTCTAGCTTGGGCTCTGTCAAAGTAAGCAGTTGGGTACCTAAGAAGGAAAATACAACAAATAATACATTTATCCTTTTATAATTACCAAATGCAATCAGCATTCAAGGAAAGTCTTCGTCCTTCAGGTACCAGTTCGATCAGCATGGGGCAAACTTCAAGGGGGCAAAGCTTAAGGCAAGTTTTCCTTGCAGCAGCAAGGAAAATGGGGGAACAAAAGTTATTGAATGGGCAAGGCAAAGTATAGTTAAAGTCTCTAGGGTGAGAATTCTTTAAAGTCTCTCTCTCTGGGATAGAGAAAAAGCATCAAAGTGTCATCAAAAATGGATTCTCGAATCTGGCTTCAAAATGGCATCAAAGAAAATGGCTGGTTTCTCTCCGTCCGATGGGATTAAGTAAGAAAAGTTCCAAATTCTTCCGGTTCTTCCATTGGAGGGTCCATGGGGTGATTTCTCTTTGACCAATGAATAGTGTCTTTTCTCTTAATTCTCATCACGCATAAGGTGTCCTTGGAGTTTTGGAACACAAGTAGCAACAAAGTTGCCAATTAAATTCTGCATCAGTGTCTTTATTGTCTGCACCTGCAGAAGCTGACCTTGCTTCAAAGGGGATGAAAGTTGCCTAGCACGCAACCTTGAGATAAGTGTATTAGTCATTCTACTGGAGAAATACAGCTTTTAAAGGTTTAAAACACGTCTTTGTTAATACAAGTGAAAACTTATGCAGTTAAAATTGAGACCAGGCAACTAGGCCAAAGACTCTGCTAAATTTAACCCCTTCGCTGCCAGGCCTTTTCCCCCTCCTGTGCCGAGCCTTTTTTGGGCTATTTGGGGCAGTTCGCGCTTAGGCCCTCATAACTTTTTGTTCACATAAGCTACCCACGCCAAATTTGCGTCCTTTTTTTCCAACATCCTAGGGATTCTAGAGGTACCCAGACTTTGTGGGTTCCCCAGAAGAAGGCCAAGAAATTAGCCAAAATACAGTGAAAATTTAGTTATTTTCAAAAAAATGGGAAAAAGGGTCTGCAGAAGAAGGCTTGTGGTTTTTTCCCTGAAAACGGCATCAACAAAAGGTTTGCGGTGCTAAAATCACCAGCTTTCAGGAACAGGCAGACTTGAATCAAAAAACCCAATTTTTAAACACAATTTTGGTATTTTACTGGGACATACCCAATTTTTACCATTTTTTGTGCTTTCAGCCTCCTTCTAGTCAGTGACAGAAATGGGCATGAAACCAATGCTGGATCCCAGAAACCGCAACATTTCTGAAAAGTAGACAAAATTCTGAATTCAGCAAGGGGTAATTTGTGTAGATCCTACAAGGGTTTCCTACAGAAAATAACAACTGAAAAATAAAAATATTGAAATTGAGGTGAAAACAACATCAATTTTTCTCTACGTTTTACTCTGTAACTTTTTCCTGCAATGTCAGATTTTCGAAAGCAATATACCGTTACGTCTGCTGGACTCCTCTGGTTGCGGGGATAAATAGGGCTTGTAGGTTCATCAAGAACCCTAGGTACCCAGAGCCAATAAATGAGCTGCACCCTGCAGTGCGTTTTCATTCTATACCTGGTATACAGCAATTCATTTGCTGAAATCTAGAGAGTGAAAAATAGCTATCAAGAAAACCTTTGTATTTCCAAAAAGGGCACAAGACAAGGTGTTGAGGAGCAGTGGTTATTTGCACATCTCTGAATTCCGGGGTGACCATACTAGCATGTGAATTACATGGCATTTCTCAAATAAATGTCTTTTTTACACACTCTCTTATATTTGGAAGGAAAAAATGTAGAGAAAGACAAGGGGCAATAACAATTGTTTTGCTAAACTATGTTCCCCCAAGTCTCACGATAAAAATGATACCTCACTTGTGTGGGTAGGCCTAGCGCCCGCGACAGGAAACGCCCCAAAACGCAACGTGGACACATCACATTTTTTGAAAGAAAACTGAGGTGTTTTTTGCAAAGTGCCTACCTGTAGATTTTGGCCTCTAGCTCAGCCGGCACCTAGGGAAACCTACCAAACCTGTGCATTTTTTAAAACTAGAGACCTAGGGTAATCCAAGATGGGGTGACTTGTGGGGCTCTGACCAGGTTCTGTTACCCAGAATCCTTTGCAAACCTCAAACTTTGGCTAAAAAAACACATTTTCCTCAAATTTTGGTGACAGAAAGTTCTGGAATCAGAGAGGAGCCACAAATTTCCTTCCAACCTATCGTTCCCCCAAGTCTCCCGATAAAAACAATACCTCACTTGTGTGGGTAGGCCTAGCGCCCGCGTCAGGAAACGCCCCAAAACGCCACGTGGACACATCACATTTTTGGAAAGAAAACAGAGGTGTTTTTTGCAAAGTGCCTACCTGTAGATTTTGGCCTCTAGCTCAGCCGGCACCTAGGGAAACCTACCAAACCTGTGCATTTTTGAAAACTAGAGACCTAGGGTAATCCACGATGGGGTGACTTGTGGGGCTCTGACCAGGTTCTGTTACCCAGAATCCTTTGCAAACCTCAAAATTTGGCTAACAAAACACGTTTTCCTCACATTTCGGTGACAGAAAGTTCTGGAATCTAAGAGGAGCCACAAATTTCCTTCCACCCAGCGTTCCCCCAAGTCTCCCGATAAAAATGATACCTCACTTGTGTGGGTAGGCCTTGGCCTCTAGCTCAGCGGGCACCTAGGGAAACCTACCAAACCTGTGCATTTCTGAAAACTAGAGACCTAGGGGAATCCAAGATGGGGTGACTTGTGGGGCTCTGACCAGGTTCTGTTACCCAGAATCCTTTGCAAACCTCAAAATTTGGCTACAAAAACACATTTTCCTCACATTTCGGTGACAGAAAGTTCTGGAATCTGAGAGGAGCCACAAATTTCCTTCCACCCAGTGTTCCCCCAAGTCTCCCGATAAAAATGATACCTCACTTGTGTGGGTAGTCCTAGCACCCGTGACAGGAAATGCCCCAACACACAACGTGGATACATCACATTTTTTTAAAGAAAACAGAGGTGTTTTTTGCAAAGTGCCTACCTGTAGATTTTGGCCTTTAGCTCAGCCGGCACCTAGGGAAACCTACCAAACCTGTGCATTTTTGAAAACTAGAGACCTAGGGGAATCCAAGATGGGGTCACTTGTGGGGCTCTGACCAGGTTCTGTTACCCAGAATCCTTTGCAAACCTCCAAATTTGGCTAAAAAACGCATTTTCCTCACATTTCGGTGACAGAAAGTTCTGGAATCTGAGAGGAGCCACAAATTTCCTTCCACCCAGCGTTCCCCCAAGTCTCCTGTTAAAAATGATACCTCACTTGTGTGGGTAGGCCTAGCGCCCGCAACAGGAAATGGCCCAAAACACAACGTGGACACATCAAATTTTTTCATAGAAAACAGTGCCTACCTGTGGATTTTGGCCTCTAGCTCAGCCGGCACCTGGGGAAACCTAGCAAACCAGCGCATTTTTGAAAACTAGAAACCCAGTGGAATCCAAGATGGGGTGACTTGTGGGGCTCTGACCAGGTTCTGTTACCCAGAATCCTTTGCAAACCTCAAAATTGGGCAAAAAAAACAAGTTTTCCTCACATTTCGGTGACAGAAAGTTCTGGAATCTGAGAGGAGCCACAAATTTCCTTCCACCCAGCGTTCCCCCAAGTCTCCCAATAAAAATGATACCTCACTTGTGTGGGTAGGCCTAGCGCCCGCGACAGGAAATGGACACATCACATTTTTTCATAGAAAACAGTGCCTACCTGTGGATTTTGGCCTCTAGCTCAGCCGGCACCAGGGGGGGCAGAAATGGCCTAAGATAAATTTCCCTCCCCCCCCCAACCCCACCCCCTTGGGATCGACCCTTGCCTACGTGGTCGCTCCCCCTGCGTGACATTGGCGCCAAAAAAAAATCCCTGGTGCCTAGTGGTTTCTGCCCCCTTGGGGGCAGATTGACCTAAAATCGGCCAATCTGCCCCCAAGGGGGGCAGAAATGGTCTAAATACAATTTCCCCCCCAGGGGAGCGACCCTTGCCTAATGGGTCGCTCCCCATCTCTAAAAAAACAAACAAACAAAAACAAAAACACAAAAAAACAATTTGCCCTGGCGCCTAGAGGTTTCTGCCCCCCCTGGGGCAGATCGGCCTAATAACAATAGGCCGATCTGCGCCCGGGGGGGCAGCAATGGCCTAAAATAAATTCCCACCCCACCCCCCAACCCCCCCGGGAGCGACCCTTGCCTACTGGGTCGCGACCCTTGCCTACGGGGTCACTCGCCCTGCGTGACATTGGCGCAAAAAAAAATCCCCGGTGCCTAGTGGTTTCTGCCCCCTTGGGGGCAGATTGACCTAAAATCGGCCAATCTACCCCCAAGGGGGGCAGAAATGGTCTAAATACAATTTGCCCCCCAGGGGAGCGACCCTTGCCTAATAGGTCGCTCCCCATCTGTAAAACAAAAAACAAACAAAAAATCCCTGGTGCCTAGTGGTTTCTGCCCCCCTTGGGGGCAGATCAGCCTAATCAAAATAAGCTGATCAACCCCCCAGGGGGGCAGAAATGGCCTAAAATAATTCCACCCCCCCCCCCAGGGAGCGACCCTTACCTAAGGGGTCGCTCCCCTTGCGTGAAATTCACGTTAAAAAAAACCTCCCTGGTGTCTAGTGGTTTCTGCCCCCCTTGGGGGCAGATTGGCCTCATCAAAATAGGCCAATCTGCCCCCAAGGGGGGCAGAAATGGCCTAAATATAATTTGCCCCCTAGGGGAGCGACCCTTGCCTAAGGGGTCGCTCCCCACCTAAAAAAGAACGAAAACAAAACAAAAAAATATAATAATAGGCCGATCTGCCCCCAGGGGGGGCAGAAAAGGCCTTCCCAAAAAAATGCCCCCCCTGGGAGCGACCCTTGCCCAAGGGGTTGCTCCCTTATGTCCATGTAAAAAAAAAAATAACAAATCCCTGGTGTCTAGTGGGGTTTCAAAAGCCGGATTGCAAGCAATCCGGCTTTTGAAACCCTGGGAGAGACTTCAAGGGGAAGGAAATACATTTCCTTCCCTTTGAAGCCTCTCCGGGCCTCCCCCATGGGATTGAAAGAGAAATGCTGAGCATTTCTCTTTCAATCGCGCTGGAAGCAGAGCTTCCAGCACGATGGGGTAGACCCTGTGACAAATCAGCGCGCGCTTGCGCGCTGACGTCACAGGGGGGTTGGGGAGGTCGGGGGTGGAAGGGGAAGGGCTTCCCGTTCCATCCCTGACTTGGGCGGGTGGGTGGAACCCCACAGAGGGAGTGCTAGCGCTCCCTCTGGGCTCTGTAACCAGGACGTAATGGTTACGTCCTGGGCACAGCAGCACTGTGCCTCAGGACGTAACCATTACGTCCTGAGCACAGAACCGATTAAGCTAAGCATATAACAATTTTAACGAGAAAATCATAGAATATAGCTGCAATTATGACATTTTAATATATTTGTCGATTTTCGTGATTAATTAAGCTTGTTTATACTAATGGCGATCTACTTCGTGGGCACATTTTCTACATACATTATTTTTCTTTGCTAAAATCACATTGTCTTATACGATTTTGTTACATGATATATAAATGTTTGTTAGTCTTTCTTTTTCTGCTTCATCAGCAGCTTTGCCTAACCTAGGGTAGCGCAGAGGGATAATGTGCCTGCTGCAAAGAATGTGTATTATGCAGATCACATGTTTTTTGTGCATAGCTCAGTTGGATACTGTTTTGTCACAGACCTCCTTTTTCACTATGGGGTTCATACATTACAATCATAATCCAGCACACCAAGCTATGTACTGCCATCAAGGAGCTGCATAAAAACTGCATGGTACAGGTTAGAAAGTTATGTTTTCCCCAGTATTTGTCCAAAAGTTTGCTAAAAAGTGTTTGGGTAGAAATAACTTATTAGTATAGTCAACCCTAACCACTGCGTTACGTTCTGAATCCTGAGTTTATGCTTCCCCAGACCAAGCACTCTAGAAGAATGCCTACCAGTGTAGATGACATGTGAATCCAGCACCTTGTAGTCCCCTTTGCCAACATTTTGTATACACACATATGATTTACACACATATGATTCATTGTCTCCATATGTGTGTGATGTAAAGTGCTCAAACACCATACGGTGGCAAAAGAGGTGCTCATAAAACAAATGCAGTGCATGTGAGAGAGGGGCTGTGGAGAGATGATGGTGAGGGAATCATTGAAGAACCCCAATACACAGGTTCCAGGGGCCACATCTCTTTCCCCAGTACTATACTATGATTGGCACTTCAGACACCCTTGTAAGTCCCTAGTAAATGGTACTCCTGGTACCTAAGGCATGGGTACTCAAGAGGCAGAGCTGCAGCACCAATTGTGGCACTCTGAGAGGCCCCCACCAGCCTCACTCAGACTGCTATTGTATGTGTGTGACAAGGTGTCCCCAAAATTGCAAACTCGACCTGGCACTCACCCTGGTTGCCATATCCACTAACACTGCATGGACTAAAGGTATGGCACCTCTTTTACAGGTTTTACAGGCCTAAGGCAGGGTGCATTATAATACATATGAGGGCATATGTGCATGAGAAGATATGCCCCTACTATGTCTTTGCCAATTCATAGACATAGTAAGTGTACATGGAAGTCATAGTAAATGCATGTGCTGGACACTGGTCACTGCGAGTTCCCCAACTACATGATGTCCTTTCTGAACCCTGAGTTGTTTGGTATCAAATAACTCAGAATAATAAATCCACACTGATGCCAGTGTGGGAGTTATAAAATGTACCCTGAGGGCACCTTAGAGGTTCCTCCTGCAAAACCTAACAGCTCTGGCATGGTTGCTGACTGGTCTTAACCAGTCTGCCACCACCACACATGATTCTGGAGTCTTGGAGTAACAGCATTTGCTCTCAGGAGGCAGAAGACAAAGCCTCCATGCAGGGACTCTGCTCCAGTGGTTGGGTTCAAAGACCCCACGTCTGATGCTAGCAGCAGAAAGCAGCCCAATGGTTCTACCCACACTTTAGGCAGGAAAACTGGCTGGAAACTTAGCAAGATTAGGGGGGGTTGGCCACCCTCAGCCTGCACCACCCCTTAGATGTGGCAGGCGAGGTGACTACTCCATTTTATTTTTCTCCATCTTGGATGGTAGGAAAAATAGCCAGTCAATGTCAGGGATGTGTCCCCTTCCCACAGGAAGTGGTCACTTAGTGGGTGTAGCCACCCTAAGGTAGGTGGCCCTTTGGCCACTAAAAGGTTCTCCCCCTAACGCCCCCTAAATACTCTATAGAGGGCATCTCCTTACCTCAACCTCAGATTCAACGGACACAAGAAGACCAGGACAAAGAGGACCCAAGGCACGAGAACTGAAGTCCTGCTGCACAAAAAAAGCTGCCAAACTCTGCCTGCTGCTCCAAGGACTCGACAATCGTTGCTGAGGGATCGCCTAGACACCTGAAGGACTCTACAAAACCCCAGAGCCCCCAGAGCCCCTCCAGCCTTCTGGAAATCACAAAGAACCTTCCTCAGAGTAAAGGTATCACTCTCCTGTACCCAGCAGGCAAGGAAACCATGAAGTCCAGTTTACTGACCTGCTGCCGACCAACGACTCAGACCCAGCAGCCCAGCCAAAAACCGTACAACAGCTCCAGAGAACCCGATCTCCCACTGTGCCAAGTTTGGTGGCACTAGGACTTTCTGGGACTGCGGAATATCAGTACTTGGGTTACCGGACACCCAGAAGAAGAGTCCATTCCTGTCTCCCCAAAGCCCAGAAGCAAGCACCAGTCAAGGGACTTCAGGACACCCAAGATACACCCCCTGAATGGCCCTGCTGACCTGTGATCCACCCTCAAAGCTGCCTGCTCCTGACCGCGAGGACTCCAAGACGCATGAAGTCTGGCTGATCTATCTGCGCTTCACCCCGCCTCTCTGACCCCGGCACTGAGCAACCAGCTGTGCTCCTGTGGTTCCCAAGCCCTTGCGACCTCCCCCCAAGAAGACCCTTCAGACGTACCTTTAAGACCACCTGTGAATGTGTTTCCAAGTGGCCCCCTTCTCCTCTGTGCCCCAGATCTAAGACCTTCAGCTTCTGCTCCCACTCAAACCGGGAACCACATGAACTTCTCCTGCTGGACCATTGTCCACGACATCGACCTAAAAACAGAAGGTGACACTTGTGAGAGCATTGCCAGATTTTATATGGCCTTTTATATTTTCTCTCATTGACTCCTATGAGCGTAGTTACGCACAAAAACAAGACATTTTTTAAACTTTGAAAAACATAACTAAAAAGTATTTATCGTAGAACGATGACCCTGGTATTAATTGTTTTATAATTTGATATTATTTTTATAAATTGGTCTCAAGTTATTCTTCTGAGTCTGCATCCATCATTTATTCATCCTTTGAGTTCAACAAATGCTTAGCACATCTCCTGGATTAGCCTTACTGCTCATCCACACTACCACAAAACAGAGCATTAGGTGATCTGCTTTTTACCTCTGTATACCAACGTTGGGTTGCTTGG
The DNA here is from genome assembly GCF_031143425.1 of Pleurodeles waltl. Taxonomy (NCBI): domain Eukaryota; kingdom Metazoa; phylum Chordata; class Amphibia; order Caudata; family Salamandridae; genus Pleurodeles; species Pleurodeles waltl. The sequence goes on along the minus strand of NC_090440.1, from coordinate 191,172,205 downwards.
ACTCTATAGGGTACACTTTATTTTCGTGCACTATATAGAGAGCCAGCCTACCACATTCATCATTTACTATGCTTTAAAAACAAATACAATTGAATATTTAATGAAAAATGTGTTGTAGAAAGCACCATTTTTTCATTTTTTCCCCAATTTTTCTTGAGGGTGGGGGGCCAAGCCCCATTGTAGAGGTCAGGCATGCTTGCTTTGCACTCTATGGGGGCTGGTCTGACAAAGTTTGCCAGGGCTGCTTTGGGTTCCCAGTCTGGCCCTGCAATGTGCTCCTAACAAGATTAAGATTGTTAACAAATCAAATAGCATAATTAATAAAATAAGACTTCTTGAGTTAGGTACACGTTAGAAACCATGAAGGTTTATTAAAAGATTAAGATCCTTACAGAAGGCAAGTGATTTAGAATAAAGGTCAGTTAAATAAAAAAAAAATCAGTAGCCATAATAAATGCAGCATGTGAGTTAAGACCTCAATAACACAAGTTTGCACCCTAGGAGACAGTCAAAGCACCATATCAAGTTTGGTCTGACCAAGATGAACCTAGGTGATCTCCAAAATGAGCCATCTTCCTTAGCAAAATATACAGCAAAAGTCATGTAGGCAGCACAAGGTGGAAAAATGCTACGTAGGCTCAAGAAATCAGAATACAGAATGAAAAACAACAGTACCTAACACCGCCCCCAAAGTGAATAATAATTCTTCTCCTACTGACATCGGATGTGACAGTCCAAAGCTTGTTACTCCTTAAACAACGGCAGGCCTATGAATTGAATAGGCACACTGAGATTCAGCAGGAAGAATTCTGAACAGTTACATCTGAGAAGGCATCCCCGAGAATTTACAAAGAACAACATATTATTTTTAGAAAATAAACAATATTACAAATCACCATTAATCATGTTTCTGTGCACATTCTGCTGCGTGTGAAGTGAGAAGGAATATGAACACAGTTAAGCTTGAGTTTTTGAAATAGTCGGGCCTAATTCAGACAACTTTAAGGAAAGTACAGTTCTGTATAGTACAGCAAATTCATTTTTAATACAACTCGTTCATGAGACTAGGCAAAATTTATTTAGTAATCATTGTAGGAAGTTGGCTCTGTATATACTATCTCAAAGTGAGAGATAGTGTGTACATAATCCAAGGGTTCCCCTTAGAGTTTGATAGTGGCAAAATTAGATAATACTAATGCTCTATTTTGTGATAGTGTGGTCAAGCAGTAGGTTTATCAGAGGGTTGTGTTAAGCATTTGTTGTACACACACAGGCAATAAATGAGAACACACACTCAGAGACTTAACTCCAGGACAATAGGTTTTTATATAGAAAAATATTATTTTCTTAATTTATTTTAGAACCACCAGATTCAGAATTTAGGTAAGTACATAAATTGTAAGGGACTTCACACAGGTAAGTATGGAACTTTGAATTAAAACAAAAGCATACACAGTTTTGGCAAAAATGGCAATAAGCTATTTTAAAAGTGGACGCTGCAAAAATCAACAGTTCCTGGGAGAGGTAAGTATTGGTTAGTTTGTCAGGTAAGTAAAGCACCTACAAGTTCAACCTTCTGGGCATAGGCAGCCCACTTTTGGGGGTTCCAGGCAACCCCAAACCCTCAGCACCAGCAACACAGGGCCGGTCAGGTGCAGAGGTCATAGTGGGGCCCAAATAACATAGGCGCCTATGGAGAACAGGGTGCTCCAGTTCCAGACTGCTAGCAGGTAAGTACCTGCGTCCTCTGGGAGCAGACCAGGGGAGTTTTGTAGAGCACTGGGGGACACACACACAGGCACACAAAATACACCATCAGCGGCACAGGGGCGGCCGGGTGCAGTGTGCAAAGTAGGTCTCGGGTTTGTCGTTGAAAACAACTCTGGCGATGCAGGCAGGACACAGCGGGGGCTTCTCAAGCCACCCACCGACTGGGCTAGGATGAGGACCGCCTGCTGGTCACTCCTGCACTGGTAGGTGGTTCCTCTCGGTCCATTGGGCTGCGGGTGCAGTGCTTGGTCCAGGCGTCGGGTTCCTTTGTTACTAGGCAGTCGTGGTCAGGGGGAGCCTCTGGATCCTCTATGGAGGCGTCACTGGGGAGTTGCAGGGAGGTCGACTCAGGGTGTCCACGTTGTTGGAGTCGCCTGGGAGTCCTCTTTGCGGTGTTGGTTGTCCTGAACTCGAGCCGGGGGCATCGGGTGAGGAGTGGGAAGACTCACGCTTCTGGCGGGAAGTTGCAGTCTCTTTAAAGTTGCTTTCTTTGTTGTTGTTTCTGGACAGAGCCACTGTCCTCAGGAGGTTCTTGGTCCTTTAGGTGCAAGGCAGTCCTCTGAGTCCTCAGAGGTCGCTGGTCCCACTGGATGCATCTATGTGCAGGTTCTTTGAGTCTGGAGACAGGCCGGTAGGGCTGGGGCCAAGTCAGTTGTTGTCTCCGTCGTTTCTGCAGAGCTTTCAGGTCAGCAGTCCTTCTTCTTTCTTCAGGTTGCACGAATCTGGTTTCCGGTGTTCAGGTTGCCCCTAACTACTCAATTTAGGGGGGTGTTTAGGTCTGGGGGGCAGTAGACAATGGCTACTTTCCTTGAGGGTGGCTACACCCTTTTTGTGCCTCCTCCCTGTGGGGAGGTGGGCACATCCCTAATCCTATTGGGGAGAATCCTCCAAAGCAAGATGGAGGATTTCCTAAGGCAGGGGTCACCTCAGCGCAGGACACCTTAGGGGCTGTCCTGACTGGAGGGTGACTCCTCCTTGTTTTTCTCATTATCTCCTCTGGACTAGCCACTTAAAGTGGGGGCTGTGTCTGGGGGGGTGGGCATCTCCACTAGCTGGAGTGCCCTGGGGCATTGTAACACAAAGCCTTAGCCTTTGAGGCGCACTGCTAGGTGTTACTGTTCCTGCAGGGGGGAAGTGTGAAGCACCTCCACCCAGTGCAGGCTTTGTTTCTGGCCTCAGAGAGCAGAAAGGCTCTCACCACATGGGGTCAGAAACTCATCTCAGTGGCAGGCTGCCACAGACCAGTCAGTCCTGCACTGAAGGATTGGGTGAAATACAGGGGGCATCTCTAAGATGCCCTCTGTGTGCATTTTGTAATAAATCCAGCACTGACATCAGTGTGGGTTCATTATTCTGAGAAGTTTGATACCAAACTTTCCAGTATTCAGTGTAGCCATTATGGAGCTGTGGGGTTCGTTTTGACAAACTCCCAGACCATATACTTAATATGGCAACAGGCATGCTAGAGGGGTGACTTAACTATGCCACAGGCAGTATTTTGGGTGCATGGCATCCTGAGGGGGATGCCATGTTGACTTTGCCTTTTTCTCCCCACCAACACACACAATCTGCAATGGCAGTGTGTATGTGTTAGGTGAGGTTGTCCCATAGGGTGGCACAACACATGCTGTAGCTCTTAGGGACCTTCCCTGGTCACAGGGCCCTTGGTACCACTTGTACCTTTTACAAGGGACTTATCTGTGTGCCAAGGGTGTGCCAATTGTGGAAACCATGGGACATTTTTATTGAAAAGCACTGGTTCCAGGGCCCCAGCACACTTCTCAGTCAAGTCAGCATCAATATCAGGCAAAAAGTGGGGGTAACTGCAACAGGGAGCCATTTTACAATCATAAATAACTACTTTAAGTACATACACACATTCTTTATTAGACAGTCAGAATATTAAACTGAATATTTCATTCACCATCAGACACCCACATACAAGCAGAGCGTACATGTTCTTTGTTAAGGAGAACAAATGTGCTACTCACCAGGCAACTTTTTCAGTAGCACAACATATGCAATTTTTGGAAAAGCCAGAGGGATATTATGCATGTACAGAACAGTGACACAGCAAAGGTGCCATGGGTCCTAATGCAAGCAAGAGAAATGGGTCTGTTATGTGGTTTGGCAGTAAAACCCAGCTACATTTTGCGTACACATTTTGGAATTACGAGTTTTAAAGGTGACTTTCCATTAATTCCTATGGTACTTAATTATGCACAAAAGACTATTTTTATTAAACTTCAAAAATTAATATCTCAAAAAGTACCTAACCAATTTTGATAGTCTTGGTCTTCAAAATTACATAAAAATCTGAATTTTGTTTTATAAATTGGTCTCGATTTATTCCTTTGAGTGTGTGAGTGGCAATATTGATACTGTAAGTACAACAAATGCTTTGCACTTCTCCAAGTTTGGCCTAACTGCTTGTCCAAGCTAACTAAAAAATTATAGCATTAGGTGATCTAGTTTTTACCCCTGTAAACCGACGTGTGGTTGCCTGGACCCCCTGGACAGTGTGCCTAGCATTGCACACTAGATAGAGGGCCAGCCTCCTACATTTGGTGGATCAGAGGTGGAATAAAGACTTTGCATTTGCTGATTCCACTTTGTCAATTTTGTGAGCACATGGATAACTCTCCAAATTGCCTTTAATTAATCATTTTTGATTTTTAATTGACTAAACATTTTTTGCAATTTTTTAAAATAATTGTTAGGGCCCTGGTGAGGTCCCTACAACTTTAGTAAAACGTTTTACAGAGTCCCTATTTTAGTTGGGCTATGCAAAAAGGGGATCCTACATTTCTAAAAAAGTCCCAACTTTAGTAAAAGAAAAATGACAGATGCAGAGACTAAGACCCAGAAGCTCGACCTGGAACATTATGAGGCTTACAGCTATGACCAATTAAGGAGACTCTGCAGGCTGTACCAAATTCGTACTGGAAAAAGCCCCAGTGCAGAGAAACATACATTTCTGGTGGCCTGGTATGAAAAAGATAATCCCCCAGGTAATGAAGAAGATGATGCATCTGTGGTGGATAAAGAAGATCCTGTGGATAATGGGGATGAGGGTAGCTCCTCTTCTACCAGAAGCTCTAGAGCACCCACAGAAACAGACCTGGGCATTGCCAGGCGGACCAAGAGACTTGCTTTAGAGAGTCAACTATTGGAAACAGAGCAACAGAGACACCCGTTGGGCCTAGGACCCATCTCTGGTGGCAGCATACAATCACTGAGAGAGAGATTTTTCAACATTACACTCCCAAAGGGAGTTGTCCCTACCTTCACTGAAGGGGATGATATAGTCAGATGTTTTTCTGCCTTTGAAAGAGCCTAAATCGGGTGGGAAATTAAGGAAAATGTTGGGGCATGCTGTTGTGGGAGTTATTCTCAGGAAAGTGCAGGAACAGGCTCCTGACACTGAATTAGGCAGATTCTAAATCATATGACCTCATGAAGGGTACCCTGAGGGCTTTGGATTTATAAGTGAAGAGTACAGGATAAAGTTCAGGGAGGCTTGAAAAACCCAGAGCCATACCTGGGTAGACTTTGTGGACAATTCAGTAAAAATGCTGGGTGATTGTTTAGCTAGAAACAATGTACAATATTATGATGAGCTGTGTAAACAGTTCATGAAAGAGCATCTGCTGAGTAATTGTTTCAATGATAGGCTACATCAACATCTGATAGACCTGGGTCCACTTTCCCCTCAAGAATTGGGGAGGAAGGCAGACCATGGGGTCAAAACAAGCGTGACCAAGACTGCCACTGGTGGGGGAAACCAAAAGAAAGAGGCCAACAAGCCGCCCAAGGGCAAGATGGGAGCCAAAGCAAAAAATATCAAAGAGTCTTCTCAAAGCCCCCAAAAACCTGCACAGGAGGGTGGGCACAGAGACCCCTCACCGTCTAGGGGTGGGCAAAAAGGTAGACACTTTGATCCCAGCAAAGCTTGGTGCCATGACTGCAAATCTATAGGGCACCAAACTGGAGACTCTAGCTGTTAAAACAAAAATAATTCCTCTAGTCAGTCTGCAGTAAATGCAGTTGCCAATCTCCAGATTGGATCGTAGGTGTGCCTGACCATTTCAGTGACCCCACAGAGGCAACATTAGTCACTGAGGGTGGGGTAGGATTATCCTGTGCTGCCTGGCTAAATAAAATGCAAAAATACAGGCAACTCCTTTGATTAATGGGGAGAAAGTGGAAGCACTGAGGGACACAGGAGCTGGTGTTACCATGGTAACTCAGCACTTGGTCCACTCAAATCACTCCCTGGTAGGGAAGTCTTATCCTGTCCCCAGTGCTGACAATCAGACAAAGTTCCGTCCCATGGCTATGGTAACCTTTGATTGGGGGACGGGGTAGTAGGGCAAAAAGAAGTGGCTGTGTCCTCATCCATCCCTGTAGATTGCCTGCTTGGAAATGACCTGGAGCATCCCCCCTGGGCTGATGTGGAACTGAAGACCTATGCAGCAATGCTAGGGATCCCTGAGTGGGCATGTGTCAAGACAAGGGCACAGTGTAAACTTCAGAGAGAGAAAGGAGAGCTGGAACCTGAAATAGTGGACCATCCTCTCAAGAGAAAGGGCAAGAAGACTGGGAAACCACCTTCAAAACAGATCCCAAATCAGTATCCCTCTTCCCAGGAAGAGGAGACAACCTTCTTGGAGGGAACTGAGCCTGTGGAGCTTGGGCCTTACCACTCAGAGCTCTTGGGCCACAGGGGACCCTCCAGGGAAGATCTGTGCCAGGGACAGAGGACCTGCCCCACTTGTGAAGGCCTGAGGCAGCAAGCTGCACAGGAAGAGTTAGGAAATGTCAGTGGTAACCACAGGGTTTATTGGGGGAAGGAGCTCCTGTACACTGAGGCCAGAGACCTCATGCCTGGTGCAACCAGGAGGATGGTAGTGCCCCAGTAGTTCAGAGAATCCCTTCCCACTCTAGCCCATGACATTCCCCTAGCTGGGCATCTGGGCCACAACAAAACTTGGAGTAGGTTAGTCAACCGCATCTTTATTGGCCAGGAATGTCCCAAAAAGTGAAGGACTTTTGTCAGTCCTGCCCTACCTGCCAGGCCAATGGCAAAGCAGGTGGGCACATACAGGCCCCCTTAATGCAACTACCTGAAGTTGGGGTACCCTTTGAAAGGGTAGGGGTCGACAATTTTGGCCACCTTGACCCTCAAACAGCACTAGGACACAGAAATACTAGTGGAAGTGGATCATGCCACTAGATATCATGAGGCTATATATCTTAGGCCAATCACTGCACCTGCAATTGCCAAAGCCCTCCTTGGTATCTTCACCGGGATTAGGGTTCCCTAAGGAGGCAGTATCAGACATAGGTTCAAACTTCATGTCTGCATGCTTAAAATACATGTGAAAGGAATGTGGGGTGACTTATAAGTTCACCACCCCATGCCACCCACAAACAAATGGGCTGGTTACGAGATGTAACCAGACCCTAAAAGGCATGATTGAAGGGCTCCCTGAAAAACTCAGAAGGAGATGGGATGTCCTGCTTCCTTGCCTGCTGTTTGCCTTTGGACTGTGTGCTTGGCCTGCATTCAAGAATGGCTGAGTACACGGAGAAAGCCAGCAAAAATCTTCAGGCCAGCCAGAAGCTGCAAAAGCTCTGGTATGACCAGGAAAGTGCTATGGTGTAGTTCAGTGGTTCCCAACCTGTGGTCCGGGGACCGTAGGGGGTCCGCGAAGCCTCCTCAGGGGGTCCGTGACTGCTTGGAAAATTGAATAATTTTAATAGATTAGGGGCCAGATGTAGCAAGATTGCAAATTGCGACTTGCAATTTGCGAGTCCGAGCGACTCGCAAATTGCAACTCGCAATTTGCAATGCAGAACGGTGTCGCTATGGGGTCGCAAAGACTCACCTCATTAATATTAATGAGGTGGGTCGCAAATTGCGACCCCATAGCGACTATGGGCACTCACTGATATGGAGCGCTGCTGTGACTGCTTTTAAATAAAGCAGTTTTTTTTTTTTAAGTGTAGCCCGTTTTCCTTAAAGGAAAACGAGCTGCACTTAAAAAAAAAAAAAAACCTTTTGTTTTGGAATCCGTTGGACCACTACCTGCCCTGAAAAAATAATTTGGGGTCCATTCACAAAGGGGAAGGGGTCCCATGGGGACCCCTTCCCGTTTGCGAGTGGGTTACCATCCACTTCAAGTGGATGGTAACTGCGACTCCATTTGCGACCGCGTACGCGGTCGCAAGTGGAGTTGCATACCACTGTGACTCGCAAATAGGAAGGGAACACCCCTTCCTATTTGCGACTCTGAAATGCATTTTGCGAGTCGGTCCCGACTCGCAAAATGCATTTCTGCATAGCAAACTCAGGTTTGCGACTCGCAAACGGCGATTTTTTGTCCGTTTGCTACATCTGGCCCTAGGTCCCCAGCTTTCAGTAATTACTCAGTGGGGGGTTCGCAGATTCCAATAATGATTCAGTGGGGGTCCCCGAGCTCCGGTACTGATAAAATGGGGGTCTACAGAAGTCAAAAGTTTGGGAACCACTGGTGTAGTTCAAACCAGGGCAGAAAGTTTGAGTGTTGGAGCCTGTTGCTCCAAGGGCCCTCCAAGACAAATGATCTGAGCCCTATCCCATACTAGAGAGAAAACTGGAGGTCAATTATCTAGTTGGCCTAGGCAGTTGCAAAAACCCAAAAAGAATCATCCATGTCAAGCGCCTAAAGCCCTACTATGATAGAGCTGATGTGACCATGCTCATGATTACAGAGGAGGGACAGGAGGATAAGAGTGAGTCTCTCCCTGATCTCCTCTCCAGCAACCCACAAGATGGTTCTGTGGATTGAGTGGTCTTATCAGACACCCTCACAGAAAAACAGCAAGCTGACTGCAGGCAAGTCCTCAACCAGTATGCTGAGTTGTTCTCTCTGACCCCTGGAAAGACAAACTGGTGTACCTATGATGTGGACACTGGTGACATCAGACCATGTCAGAGAGAGTATGCAAGCAGAAGTTAAAAAGATGCTGGATTCGGGTGTCATTGAAACTTCTGAGAGTCCCTGGGCTAGCCCAGTAGTTTTAGTCTTTAAACCTCACTCCAAATGAAAGAAAAAAGAAATGAGGTTTTGTGTGGAATACAGGGCCCTCAATGCTGTTACAAAAACTGATGCACACCCAATTCCAAGAGCTGATGAGCTCATAGACAGACGAGGGGCTGCCAAATATCCGAGTAGTTTTCATTTAACATCTGAGTACTGGCAGATTGACCTGACCCCAGGAGCAAAAGAGAGGTCAGCATTTTCTACTGCTATTGTACTCCTATTGGACATTATTATTTCACTGTTATGCCCTTTGGATTAAAAAATGTACCTGACACCTTCCAAAGGTTGTGAAGCAAGTCCTTGCTGGACTGGAATCCTTTAGTGCAGCTTATCTGGATGACATAGCTGTCTATAGTTCCACTTGGCAGGATTACCTGATCAACCTAGGGAAGGTCCTTGAGACTTTGCAGAACGCAAGCCTTGCTATCAAGACCAATAAGTGCCATATAGGGCAGGGAAAAGTTGTTTACTTGGGTCACATGGAAGTGCAACTCCTCCAACCCAAGATTCAGACTATTCTGGCTTGGGAAGCTCCCACAACCCAGACACAAGTCAGGGCATTTCTTAGCTTGACTGGGTACTATAGGAGATTTTTAAAGAATTATGGCATTATAGTTGCCTCCTCACAGAACTAACCTCCAAGAAAATACCCAAAAAGGTTAACTAGACAGTGAGCTGTCAAAAGGCCTTTGACACTCTGAAGGAAGCTATGTGCTCTGCTCCAGTCCTCAAGCACCAGACTACTCCAGGCAATTCATAGCCCAAACATATGCTTCTGAAATGTGGATAGGAGCGATCCTTTACCAGAAAAATGATGATGGACATAAACAGGCAGTTGTTTTTATAAGCAGGAAACTACTTCCTATGGAACAGAATTAGAGTTGCATAGAGAGGGAAGCGTTTGCTGTGGTTTGGGCCCTGAAGAAGCTGCGGCCATACCTGTTCGACTCTCACTTCATAGTTCAGACTGACCACAGGCCTCTCAGATGGCTACAACGTATGAAGGGTGAAAACCCCAAACTGCTTAGGTGGTCCATTTCCCTACTGCGAATAGACTTTGAAGTGGAACACAGACCTGGGGCTGCCCATGCCAATGCAGATGGCCTTTCCGGGTTCTTCCACTTAGATGATGAAGACTCACTAGGGAAAGAGTAGTCTCATCCTCTTTCATTTGCAGGCTGAGTGTCCTGGTGCAAACCAAAAACACCAATTCGACATGGCACACTGCCTGTGTGCCCTGACCGCCATACACTGCATATACTATGGGTAAGACACCCCTCTGGCAGGCCTTCCAGCCCTAAGGCAGGGGGCCCCATATTATATGTGAGGGCATAGCTGCATGAGCAATATGCCCCCACTGGGACCTTCCCAAACCTGGGATATAGTGAGTGAACACAGCAGCCATTTATAATGCATGTGCTGGACACTGGTCAATACGAGTTTCCCAGCTACATGATGGCCACTCTGAACTCTGGGTTGTTTGGTATCAAACAACTCAGAACTATAAATCCTATCTGGTACCTGTATTGGATTTATCCCTAAAAGTACCCAGGGGTCACATTAGGGGTGCCCCCTGCAAAAGCTAACTACCGTTGCACGATTGCTGACTGGTCCTATCTAGCCTGCCACCTCCAGACACCCAGTCTACAAACCGTGGGGGAGAGGCCCAACTCTCTGGTTTGTAGAACAATGCCCTTCCTGGGTGGGGGTGCTAACACCACCTCCCTCAGGAATGTGCATTGCCCTGGAGGTGAGCTTCAAGGGGCTTACCACCTTTGAAACTTGACCCCCCCCAGGCATGCTGCTAGCAGCAGATGGTCAACCCCTTTGTAAACCCCCACTTTTGGTGGGAGCAAAGGTGGGAAACTACACAAAGGGTAGGAGGAGTGGCACGACCTGGCTTGCACCACCACTAAGGTGTTGCCTGCAAAGTGGACACTCCATTTCATTTTCCTCCATCTTAGATGGAAAGAAGATAGCCAATCAGGGATAGGGAAGTGATCCTTCCCACAGAAAGTGGTCACTGTAGTGGGTGTAGCCACCCAAAGTTAGGTGTCCCACTGGAAACTATGAGGTTCCCCCTAAAACGCCCACTAAATTCAGTATTTAGTAGGCATCCCCAGACCAGATGAGCAGATTCAAACGACTCAAACAAGACCAGCACCCAGACAAGAGAATTGTGGACCTGCTGCACCAAAACAAGGCACCAAACCCTGCCTATTGCACCCAGGACCTGACAATCACTACTGAGGAGCTGCTGGGCAACTGGACGGACCCCAAGAACCCCTGAGGACCTCCAGGCTTCACCAATCACCCAAGAACTCCCTCCAAAGTGGAGGCACCACTCTGCAATAAAGAAGAAACCAGCAACCCAGTGAAGGTCACTTCACTGACCAGCTGCTGACTCCCGGACTGGAAGTCACAACTGGACCCGTTGACACACCAATGACCGTGAGGACCAACCCTGCAAGTGTGCCAACTTTGGTGGCACTGCACCCTCCAGTATTGGAATTATGCCAGTACCCTGGGTATTGGTCAGCTGTCATCATACACCAGAAAAACCAGCCCACCTGGGGCTAAAAAAGGACGAGGAGGAAGCCCCAGTTGAGGGTCCTCAGGAACACCCAGGCTTCCTGTTAGAGTGCCCCCGTTGTCCTGCAAACGACCCTTGAACCGACTTACCTCCAACTCCAAATGGCATCTTTGCGCACAGCTTATGGCTCACCAATTCTCTCTGCACTCAGCCACCCTGTGCTCTGCAATGAAGAACCTGCTGTGCCTTAATGGTCCCTCACCTATTGCGACCTCAACAGTCCAAGGGGACCCCAAGGAACCACCTCTAAACTTACCTGCACAGATCTTTTCCAAGTGGTCCTCCGCAATGGCCATGCACCAGCTCCAGAGACATTTCACTGCTGCTCCCGCCAGAACCAGGAGCCACCTGAACTGCTCCAGCTGACACAGTATACCCACTGATGACCTTGACCAACATGCAAAAGAAGAACTTGGTAAAGCAACTGTGTGATTTTATATGTATTTTTAAAGGTGACTTTCCATTGATTCCTATGGTGCGTAATTACGCACAAAAAGACTATTTTCATTAAACTTCAAAAATTTATATCTCAAAAAGTACTAAATTTTGATAAGCTTGATCTTAAAAATCACATAAAAGTCTGAAGTATTTTTATAAATTGGTCTTGAGTTATTCCTTTGAATGTGTGAGTGGCAAGATTGATACTGTGAGTACAACAAATGCTTTGCACGTCTCCAAGCTTGGCCTAACTGCTCGACCAAGCTACCTTAAAAATTAGAGCATTAGGTGATCTAGTTTCTTTCCCTGTAAACCAACGTTTGGTTGCCTGGACCCCCTGCACAGTGTGCCTAGCTTTGCACACTACATAGATGGCCAGCCTCCTACACTTGCACATTAATGATTGATGAGAACACTATTTTGAATAAAGAGGGTGCCCTGTGACATTATACAACACTGTTTCAGATGTCATAAGAAACCTATATAAAAATTTAGAGGATGCATGAAGTGCACGTTTGTGAAATGGAAAGGGAGAGGGCAGACATTAAACTAGTAAGATATTTGAATAACATTTTTAAAATTGGTTTGTATAAAAATCAACACTGAGGGGGTCATTCTGACCCTGGCGGTCGGTGATAAAGCGGCGGCCAACCCGCCAACAGGCCGGCGGTCAAAAAAATGCTATTCTGACCCTGGCGGGAACCGCCAACACAGCCCGCCGCATTAACACTCCGACCGCCACGGCAGAACAAACAAACAGCGTGGCGGTCACCGCCAACAGCCAGGCGGCAGACAATGTACCGCCCACCCTATCACGACCCACCAATCCGCCACCTTTTCCGGGGCGGGAGCCCCGCCGATAAAAACACGGCGGAAACAGACATTTCCAATGGAAAACGCTCACCTCGAGACACTCCACGCGGAATCCGGACAGCATGGAACCCGAATTGAACATCATACCTGCTCTCGTCTACCTGCTCATCTACCACGAGTACGAACTCCGGCGCAGACGTCAACGGTGAGTACTGCAGCTACGACACACGGGAGGGGGGAGGAAGAAAGGTTATGGGCATACACATATGCGACCCCCCCAATATGTACACACCAATGCAGAGCAGGAAGTCACAGTGACACCACACAAAGACCCTTTAAAAAATCAATGACACAACCAAATTTGGAATAAATTTTCATGTACAAAAAAAGCACCTGGAAATAATTGAGCAACCGTGAAAAATATTTACAAAAACCAAAAAGATATACACATCAGTGTATCACTGAAGTAACAAGTCCTGCACATCCTACGAATCTAACATGTCCGTGGGCCAAGGTTCTGCGAAACAAGGGCAAAGCCCACACACGAGACCTGAGTCCTTTGGTGAGAACACTGCAGGGGCATCCGATGTCAAAACTACAGGCACCTCAGGGGGAAGGGAAGGGGGGGCCACCACAGCCACATGAGTCCACGACGCCAGATCCACGAGGAGCCACCATGCCCACTGTACCATCCTGGGGAGTGCAAAGCCACAGTCTCTCAAGTCTCTGCAGTGGGTGGGTTGCCCACTGGACCATCATGGGGAGTGCAAAGCCACAGTCTCTCAATGTCTCTACAGTGGGTGGGTTGCCCACTGTACCATCCTGGGGAGTGCAAAGCCACAGTCTCTCAAGTCTCTGCAGTGGGTGGGTTGCCCACTGGACCATCCTGGGGAGTGCAAAGCCACAGTCTCTCAATGTCTCTACAGTGGGTGGGTTGCCCACTGTACCATCCTGGGGAGTGCAAAGCCACAGTCTCTCAAGTCTCTGCAGTGGGTGGGTTGCCCACTGGACCATCCTGGGGAGTGCAAAGCCACAGTCTCTCAAGTCTCTACAGTGGGTGGATTGCCCACTGTGCCATCCTGGGGAGTGCAAAGCCACAGTCTCTCAGGTGGATTACAGAGTCCACTGGTCAAGGAGGAGGCATGGTGGGCACAGTGAACCATAAACAGTGCCTGAGACGGCGGGACCCAGCGCAGCGGTGCATGACATGGCGATGTCCAGCGGAGCGGTGCTTGACAGGAAGGGTCCAGCGGAGCGGTGCTTGACAGGAAGGGCCCAGCGGAGCGGTGCTTGACAGGAAGGACCCAGCGCAGCGGTGCATGACATGGCGATGTCCAGCGGAGCGGTGCTTGACAGGAAGGGTCCAGCGGAGCGGTGCTTGACAGGAAGGGCCCAGCGGAGCGGTGCTTGACAGGAAGGGCCCAGCGGAGCGGTGCTTGAGACGGCGGGGCCCTGTTCAGCGGTACCTGTCTTCACGGCGGGGCCCTGTTCAGCGGTACCTGTCTTCACGGCGGGGCCCTGTTCAGCGGTACCTGTCTTCACGGCGGGGCCCTGTTCAGCGGTGCTCTTCTGCACGGCGGGGCCCTGTTCAGCGGTACCTGTCTTCACGGCGGGGCCCTGTTCAGCGGTACCTGTCTTCACGGCGGGGCCCTGTTCAGCGGTGCTCTTCTGCACAGCGGGGCCCTGTTCAGCGGTACCTGTCTTCACGGCGGGGCCCTGTTCAGCGGTACCTGTCTTCACGGCGGGGCCCTGTTCAGCGGTACCTGTCTTCACGGTGGGGTCCTGTTCAGCGGTACCTGTCTTCACGGCGGGGCCCTGTTCAGCGGTGCTCTTCTGCACGGCGGGGCCCTGTTCAGCGGTACCTGTCTTCACGGCGGGGCCCTGTTCAGCGGTACCTGTCTTCACGGCGGGGCCCTGTTCAGCGGTGCTCTTCTGCACGGCGGGGCCCTGTTCAGCGGTACCTGTCTTCACGGCGGGGCCCTGTTCAGAGGTACCTGTCTTCACGGCGGGGCCCTGTTCAGCGGTACCTGTCTTCACGGCGGGGCCCTGTTCAGCGGTACCTGTCTTCACGGCGGGGCCCTGTTCAGCGGTACCTGTCTTCACGGCGGGGCCCTGTTCAGCGGTACCTGTCTTCACGGCGGGGCCCTGTTCAGCGGTGCTCTTCTGCACGGCGGGGCCCTGTTCAGCGGTACCTGTCTTCACGGCGGGGCCCTGTTCAGCGGTACCTGTCTTCACGGCGGGGCCCTGCTCAGCGGTACCTGTCTTCACGGCGGGGCCCTGTTCAGCAGTACCTGTCTTCACGGCGGGGCCCTGTTCAGCGGTACCTGTCTTCACGGCGGGGCCCTGTTCAGCGGTACCTGTCTTCACGGCGGGGCCCTGTTCAGCGGTGCTCTTCTGCACGGCGGGGCCCTGTTCAGCGGTGCTCTTGCAGTATGTCAAGGGAGTCATACCTGGCCTGGACACCCTGCTCAGTCTCCCTCCGACCGTGCTGTGTCAGGCCCCTTCAGGGAGTGAGTCCTGGGCCCTTTGGTGTCGTCCCTTGCAGCCGGGATGGGGCTTGTGGGGCCCTCCTGCTCCGCGCTCCTGGTGGTTGTCCTCTCCGCCCTGCTGTCCTTCCGCTCCTTAGATGGGGCTCTCGGGCCCTTGCCTCCCCTGGCTGCTGTGGCCGGTGAAGTGGCCGGAGTCACCTCCTTGGGGGCAGCCGTCTCTGTCCGCTCACGGCGGCCCTTCAATTTCCGGGTCCTCTTGCCTGGGGGGGGGGGCTGGCTGTCCCCTTGCTGCTCACCGAAGTGTTACTGCCGCCAAAGGGTGGACTCCACATGCCATGCACCACTTGCACTGTAGTAGTTGGGCTGGTGGTGGCGGAGGTGCCCTTGGGACTTTTCCCAGTTGGAGGGGGTGGGTCGGGGGAGGGAAAGAGGTCAAAACTGGAGAGGTAATTTTTCTTGGGACCAAGGTAAGGGGTAGGAGTAGTGGTGAGAGAAGTGGAGGAAGAGGATGTGGTTGTATGAGAGCCAGGTGTGCTGTCCTTGGGTGCAGGTGACTGGGACGTAGGCTGTGGTGAGGTGGTTGGCTGTTGTTTGGGTGTCTGCCTGCGGTTATGTGTCTTGGAAGAGGGGGTGACAGACACAGTGGGAGAGGACACAGGGGGCGTGTAAATGCCAGTGGGGGTGGTGACTGCAGGTGTGCGGACTGTAGTGGAGGGTTTGCTGGTGGTGGAAGAACTGGCTGATGTTGGGGTGCATGCAGGTGTGAGTGTAGACGTCACAGGGAGGGAGGAGGGAGACGAGGAGGACGGGGACACAGAGGTGGTAGTGACTGTTGATATGTCTGCATCTGTGTGTTGCTTGGGTGAATGCTTGTGTTTTCTGTGGTGCTTATGTTTGGATGAGCTGGCCTTGGGTGTTGAGGTGTGTGCAGGCTGGTCTGATGGTGTGGATGGGATAGGTTGAGGTACAGGAGACAGAGAAAGGGTGGAGGCAGATAGAAGAGGGAGACTGGAGACAGGGACAATGGCTGCCGTCAGTGCTGAGGCCAGAGCAGTGAACGCTCGTTGATGGGCTGCCTGACCCGAATGAATGCCCTCCAGGTAGGCATTGCTCCGATGCACCTCCCTTTCCACCCCCTGGATGGCATTCAGAAGGGTAGTATGCCCAACAATGACCGTCCTCACCAGGTCAATGAGCTCCGCACTGAGGGCAGCAGGGGTAACAGAGACAGGGGCTGAGGTGCCTGGGGCGAAGGAGACGCGCGCCTTCCTGGCCGAGCGGCCACGGAGCGAAGACTGAGGGGCTGCTGGGAGGGCGGTGCTGGTGCGCTGGGTGGCGGCTGTACCTGTTGTTGCGGGGGGCACAGATGGTGCCGCCACCGCTAGGGAGCTCCCAAACGAGGACGTGTCCGTGTCGCTGGTGTCTCCACCGGCCCCCGTTGTGGTGCTCCCCTCGCCCTCCGGATCACTGGTGCCCTCGGTGTCTGTGTCAGTGCCCACCGGGGCCTGGTGACCTGCAGCTCCCTCCTGCTCCGACGCCAAATCTCCTCCGCCTGATGATGCTAAAACACAAGAAGACAAACATTTAGGGTGGGGGGAGAAATGAAACAAAGTTGAGTGCATGCCTTAGCAATACCCTTTGCGGAGAGGACAGACACAGGTGCCTCGTGCACTAAGTCGCGAACTTGGGGTACACTACTCAGTACTTCTGACTAGGCAAACAGGTCTAGGGACAACACACGCGCACATGTGTGATGCTGGAGCATGGGTAGCTGCACTTGGCACCCTACAGAGGTGGGGGGCGGGGGCACAGGGCCATGCCTAAGGGAGCGGACTACACTACAGAGAGCGCCCGGGCCTAATGTCACCCACAGCCCTCCTCCCCCACCCAGACGCCTCCAATGCGCATACAGATAGGAGAATGTGCGGATACTCACCCCCTTGTGTCTGCTGTGCTGTCCTCAAGCGCCCATCCAAATTAGGGTAGGCCACCGCCAGGATCCGGGACATCAGGGGGGTCATGGTGCGACTGGCACCCCTCCTAGGTCGGGAGGCCATCCCCAGCAGTGTTTCTGCGGTCTTCCTCGTTCCGCGGCGGATGTCCTCCCACCTCTTGCGGCAGTGGGTGCCCCGTCTGTTGTGGACCCCCAAGTTCCGGACTTCCTCGGCGATGGCACGCCAAATATCGATTTTCTGGTGGGCGCTCACCTGTTTGACATGTACAGGGTGGGAAAGAGAAACCGTCACATATCTGCATGTTTGGAGTACATGCCCCCCCTCCCCAACCTTGTCATGGTTCCCATTCTCTCATCTGTCGTGCGTTGCACTCCCCATTCCCTCCACACCCCACCAACTTACATCCCCCCCCCTCCACACAGGCATAACCCATTCAATGTGCACTGAGTGTACTCACCTGTTGGTCTGGAGGACCGTAGAGTTGCGCATACTGGGGGAGGACCCCGTCCACGAGCTTCTCCAACTCTTCTGAACTGAAGGCGGGGGCCCTTTCACCAGTAGCAGCAGCCATTGTCACTTCCAGACCGAGTTCACAGCAGCACTTGCAGTATAGGTCCTCTCCTGTGGATGATCAGGTCTCGAATGATTGAGCAGATAGAAAATGGCGGTCACGCCCGCGGCGGTGCGTACCGCGGCGGTGCGTCCCGCGACCGCCGGCGCACATCGTCATTGGCTCCTGAAACCCATAGGCTTCAATGTTAACCAATGCGTCTTCGCACAGCGGTCTTCGACCGCCTACCGCCACGGTGTGCCCCGCCAGCGCAGTGACTTCACATCCCATTGTCCCACTTCACAGGTCAGGCATCGGCCATTTCAAGGGCCCACATGGCTTAATTTCTAATGCGTCACACAGGCCTAGGCCTTGCAATGGCACACATACAAACATATCAAACCATACATTTACCTGTACTGTGCAAGCTGTGTTGTACGTACCTGTGAGTGGATTGACTCTGTACTCCATATTCTCCTTCCTAGGCACCGTCCGCTGGGACTAGCGATGAGAAGGAGGAATCCTCGCGTGTACCGGCCGCTGGTGGACCTGTCGACAATGGAAGAACGCCATATAATACTACGATACCGACTTGACCGTGCCTCCATCCATGATCTGTGTGCCCAGCTGGAGCCAGCCCTGATGTCCCCCATCCGCCAACCCACAGGAATTCCCCCTCTAGTGCAGGTTCTGTCTGTCCTCCATTTCTTTGCAACTGGCTCATTCCAGACAACAGTGGCCATGTCATCTGGGATGTCTCAGCCTATGTTTTCCAAGATCTTATCCAGAGTGTTGTCTGCCCTGATGAAACTCATGCGGAGCTACATCATTTTCCCAGAGGAGGGTGATTTGCCTACAGTGAAAGCTGATTTCTATGCCCTTGGACACATCCCCAACATCATTGGTGCAATTGATGGGACCCATGTGGCTTTAGTCCCCCCAAATGACGATGAACAGGTGTACAGGAACAGGAAGAATTACCATTCAATGAATATCCAGGTGGTCTGTTTGGCTGACCAGTACATCTCCCATGTAAATGCCAAGTTCCCAGGGTCAGTGCATGACGCGTATGTTATGCGAAATAGCAGCATTCCCTATGTGATGGAACAGCTAGAGAGACAGCGTGTGTGGCTAATAGGTGACTCTGGTTACCCCAACCTGCCGTGGCTATTGACCCCAGTGAGGAATCCCAGGACCAGGGCAGAGGAACGGTACAATGAGGCCCATGGGCGTACTAGGAGGGTGATTGAGCGAACCTTTGGGCTCCTGAAGGCCAGGTTTAGGTGCCTGCATATGACAGGTGGATCCCTAATGTACTCACCAAAGAAGGTGTGCCAAATCATCGTGGCGTGCTGTATGCTCCACAACCTGGCTTTGCGACGCCAGGTGCCTTTCCTGCAGGAGGATGGTCCAGATGGTGGTGTTGTAGAAGCTGTGGAGCCTGTGGAGAGTGAAGAGGAGGAAGACTCTGAGGACGACACAGACAATAGGGACAGAGTGATACAACAGTATTTCCAGTAACACACAGGTAAGAATCACCCACGCCATTTCACAATTGCTTATAGCCTTCTGCATCTGTACTTTCTGTAGTTCCCCACAGATGTTTTTCATTAATTTTTGCCTTTCCCTTCCCTTCTCAGTGCTGTCTGACTCAGTACCTGACTTCTGCTTGGTTCGCCCATGAAATACAGCGTATTGACATTGGTATGTTGTCATGACTAATTGACAGAACAGAAATTGAACAGTAATATGTAATACATTTGTTAATAATACAGCATGACTCAAAACAGATTTGTGTGCAAAATGTGATTTATTTACAGTGCTAGATATCGGTACATGTGATTCTAAGGGTGATGGGTGGGGGTGGAGGAATATCCATGGCAGAGTCCAGTTCTCAGTCTCACAGGTGCATTGTCCTTTTGCCTGTGGAAGGATGGAGCATAGGCAGTTCATGGTTGGACAGGGTGGCAATGTGGGACAGTGGGAAGACTTGAGGGGGTATGTCCTGCTGGCGGGGGTCTTGACATCCTACTCTGTCTTTTTTTTTGGTCTCAGGCTCCTCTTACGGGGTGGTTGTTCTTCAGCAGGAGGTGGGGTTCTGGGGGGCTGTCGAGGTGTTGGGACCTCCTGTCCACTAGCGCCGGCGGAGGTGGTAGGCTGTTCCTGGTCCGGGCTAGTGACAGGGGCCCTGTGTGGTGCACCATGGTCCCGCAACGCGTCCTCTATCCTGTGGAGGGCCAGGAGGATGGTCCCCATTGCGGTCCCGATGATTCTCAGCTCCTCCCTGAACCCCATGTAGCGTTCCTCCTGCTGTGCCTGGATCTCAGTGAACCTGGCCAGTACCGTCGCCATCGTTTCTTGGGAGTGGTGGTATGCCCCCATGAGGGTGGTGAGGGCCTCTTGGAGAGTGGGTTCCCTGGGCCTCTCCTCCCCCCCCTGTCGCACAGCAGCACTCCGAGCTGCCCGGTTTCCCCTGGCCTCTGTCCCCTGGACAGTGTGCCCGCTACCACTGCCCCCAGGTCCCTGTTGTTGTTGGGGTGTTGGGTTAGCCTGGGTGCCCTGTAGTGGCAGACACACCGCTGATTGAGCTGTCCTAGAGACAGAGGCATGGGCCCGCTGGGTGGGAGCTGTGCTGGTGTTGGCAGAGGGGGTCGGGTCTGGTGTGGCCTGTGGCTGCCTGAGGGGAACCGACTGCCCAGAGGTCCCCGATGGTCCGGGCTGGTCATCAGGTTCACTGTCGACAGAGCTGCTATCCTCAGTGTGGGCCTGTTCCGGTGGTGGGATGGACACTTCTGGACCCTCCTGGCTGGTGTGTTGTCGTTCGGGTCCTGCATGGGGTAAGAGAGTTTGGTTATTGTTTCTGTGTGTGCAATAGCGTGCGTGTTATGGGTGCCCTTGTCCCCCAGTGCAGGCATTCCCTTGAGGGAGGTGTTGTGAGGGTAGTTAGTGGGGGGGGGGGGTTAGTGCAGTGGTCATGCTTAGGTGATGGGTGCCCATGATTTGTGTTGGCATGCAGGAGTTGGTGTTGGGATGGGTGGGTTGTGCTGGTGAGACATTGTCAGGGAGGATGTGTGCTGGGGGTTGGGGGTGAGGGTGGGGGTGTGGGTTGGCATGCTGGTGGGGTGGGGGGGATATAGTAGTTGAGATTGGACTTACCAGAGTCCATTCCTCCGGCTACTCCTGCGAGGCCCTGAGGATGCAGGATGTTCAAGACGTCTTGCTCCCACGATGTGAATTCGGGAGGGGTGGGTAGGGGTCCGCCGCCAGTCTTCTGGACCGCGATGTTGTGCCTGGAGACCATCGATCGGACCTTCCCCCGTAGGTCGTTCCATCTTTTGCGGATGTCCTCCCTATTCCTGGGATGCTGTCCCACCGCGTTGACCCTGTCCACGATCCGCTGCCATAGCTCCGCCTTCCTAGCTATACTGGTGTGCTGCACCTGCGAGCCGAAGAGCTGGGGTTCCACTCTTAGGATTTCCTCCACCATGACCCGGAGTTCTTGATCCGAAAAGCGTGGGTGCCTTTGGGGTGCCATGGGGTGGTGTGGGTGAGGTGTGGGGTGGTGTATGTGATGATAAGTATGTTGGTGAGTGGTGCTTTGTGCTACTATGTGGTGTGTGTGATGGTGTAGTGTGCCTCAGTGTGTCTTGCTTTGGATTGTCTGCTGTGTCTCTCTCTCCTTCTCTCAGTAATTATGGTTGCAGGGGTTTGTGGGTGATGTGGGTGTGTGTTTTATAGTTGGTTGATTGTGTGGGAGTGGTGTGTGTATGTGTATCAGGTGTGTGTATTTCAAATTGTCCAATGTGGCTGTGTTTTGGTGCTGTGTGTGTATTCTGACCGCGGCGGTGTGTAGCGCCAATGGAATACCGCGTTTGAATGACCGCCGTGTGGATTCGTGGGTCGTAATGGCATGGGCGTATTTCTGTTGGCGTGACGGTGGAGGTTTGGTCATCTCCAGTTTCTCGCTGCCCGCTGATGTGGCGGGCTGCAGTGGAGGACGGAATTTTGGAGGTTTGGCCGTTGTGGGTCAGAATGACCGTGGCGGTTAACCGCGGCCGCGGCGGTGTTATGGCGGTCTTCTGACCGGCGGTAAGGGCCTTTTACCGCCGAGGTCAGAATGACCCCCTGAGTGAATTGAGTATTTGATATATCTAAAACCACAATGCATACAACATTTTGAATTGTAATAAGCCTTGACTTTCACTAAAATTGATTTTCAAAGTAATTATTTTAAACCCTATATTAAATGGGGAAAAATCCCTTTTAGTTTGTGGCTAAGAGGTCCGATTGATTTACCTAAACTGTGAGAAAATATGGAAACTTCAAGACTAATGAACTGATTTACCAGGTTACTGGAAGCTGTGGTAACTGGGACAGTATTTGTCAACACAGAGCACCATTTTTGGCTTTTGATAGTCAAGTACCAATGCTTGACTTGAAACTTAATTTTCTAGATGCAAGCATCAGCAGCTTAGCACCTAAGCAACAGTGAGCATCATGTTGGCTACGGCCAAGAATCACAGTAGGAAAAGATGACAGATGTTTTCTCTACCCTGTTTAGAAGGTCATAGTGGGTGGTGAAAGGAAATGGAGACAATATACCACTTCTTAACAGCAGTGTTCTTGTAAATTTCATATGATTGTGAACATGTAGTTGAACCATTTACGCCCTTGCCACAAATTTTACAGCATGGTGGAAGTGGAATTTCCACCAATGGTATTAATGTTTTCTCAACAGGTCAACCTCAGTTCAAGTCCTGCAGTTTTCATTCCAAGACATGAGGAATACAGAGACACAAAAGAAGTTTAGCAGAAGTACTCTTACCTCACAGCATCAGAGTTTCCCCATTGCATTTTGTGCCCAGTTCCAAGAGTTACCTTTTGCAATGGGAAACAATATGTCTCAACATTATTTTCGAGACCTGTTTTCCACATGGTATTCCTCTTGGAAGACGGTTTCTTGACCTGCAAACCCTTCAATGTATTACCAAAAGGAATTCGAGTGAGCAAAAACTCTTGGACCAAGCAGAGTTATGTGCAATCAGAGGCAAACACTCTTCGCACTCAATTTTTCAAAAATTTGCGGCACTTAGAAAAAGGCCATGAGTGTGTATTTATAAGGCAGTTGGATAGATAGCATAATGTTATGTTTATCAGGATTTCAGAAAATAGTAGAACAATTATTTATCAAGCAACTAGATAAATAACACTTTTTGTTTTGTTATTTGTGGCAATTCCATCTTTTGAGGTCTGGCTTGACAACACAGTTGTTGGCATACCTTATGTGACCAATCTAAAAACAAGCTTTCAAAGTTCTACAGAGTGGGCTTTAGCTCCAACCACAAGGTGATGGACAGGCGTACATGTTGTGATTGGGCAGAAATGGTCTACTTCACAGAAAAAATACTTTCCCTCCAAGAGTTGTAATCAATTTTTTATCACGTTTCCTGAGTCAACACACTTTATTAAGTCTAACTATTACACCATAGCTTGACCATTAGGTGAAACACATGCCACTGCAACAATATATGTCTCCTAGATAACTATGGTGTTTGCTCTTCTGTGGCAGCAGCACAGAGGAGAGGAAGGCAGCCAGGAGAAATGTGTTGCTCTATTACAGTCCCAGCCCTCTTCCCTTCCCTTCCCATCACCAAATTCTGAACATCATATCATGGCACTCCTTGAGAAAATTGTGTTTTCTCTTTCTACTTTCTAGTTTTAAGATTTGTGGGCTGGGGAGGCTTTTCTAATGCTCTTCAGCACCCAAAGGTTATTTTAAATATTAATTGAAATCTAATGTTTAAAAATTACTTTACTAATATTCTATTTAATTTACTTAAATGTAATATTTGTATATAATAAATCAAATGTTTACCCATTCAATGTACTGTAATTTTAAAATACCGTTGTGTGAATCCTCAAAAAGTCCTTACTGCCCCTTAAGGCTACATTTCCCTGAACCCTAAAAACCACTTACTGTCCTGTAACGTTACTGTTATCTTAAACATTAAAAACCCTTAGTACTGCTTAAGGCTACACTTCTCTGAACCGTAAAGACTCCTTCGTACAAGTTAACTGGGAAATATGCTACCTATTAATGCTACCATGCCACAACCCTAAAATGCCTTACTACCCATTATACCTACCTTTCTGTGAACCCTACAAATCCTTGCTACTGCTTAATGCTATCATTCCCTGAGCCAAAGATCTACTTGCTGCAACTTAGCGTTACGCTTTCATGAACCCCCAAAAACCCTTACCACTCCTTACAACTACCCTTCCCTGATTCATAAATACCTCATGCAGGGCCAGATGTACCATAGGATTTTACCCATTCTGTGTCTATGGGGAAAAGCTTTCGTACATATGGCCCACTATCCCTTAACCATACTCTTCCCTGAACTGGAAAACTATACTACTCAACGCTACCCATCCCTGAATCCTATACACTCGGAATACTCCATAACACTACCCTTCCAGGAACCCTAAAAACCCTACTACTTTTTAATGCAACTCACCCCAAACCCTAAAAACTTACTAATCATTATAGCTACCCTTCCCTGATCCAAATCACTTACTATCCCTTAATGCTACCCATCCATGAAAACTTAAAACTTCTTAACACTGCCCTTTTCTGAGCCCTAAAACTCCTTTCTACCTCTAAACACTACACTTCCCTGAACCCTGAAACTCCCTTACTAGCAATTAGCATTACCCTTCCCTGAACGGTAACAGCCCCTTAATGCTGCCCTTCCCTGCAACCTAAAAAACCCTTGCTACACCTAACTCTACACATTCCCGAGCCCTAAAAACTCTTACTACTTAATAGCGATACTCTTCCCTGCACCCAAAAACCTTTGCTACCATTTAGCACTTCTACTCCTTGAACCTGCAAACCCTTACTGCCCCTAAATGCTACCCATTCATAAACCCAAAAGAGGCTTAATGCTGCTTAATGCTATCCATCTCTGAACCCCAAAAACTCCATAATACCCCTTAACACTACCCTTTCCTGAACCCTGAAAATCCTTTACTACTCCTTGATGGTACTTTCCCCTGCACCTTAAGAATTTCTTACTACCTTTTACCACTACTTTCCCTGAACTCTAAAAGTCCTTTAAAACCTTTTACTACCCCTTAATCCCTACCTCTCCTGAACCCCTTAATGCTACCGATCCATGAACTCTAAAAACCCTTATTACGCCTTAACTCAACTCTTCCTTGAACCCTAAAAATCCCTTACTATTGCTTAAAACTTCGCTTCTCTGAACCAGAAAAAACGTCTACTCCCTAATACTACCCATCACTGAACCCTAAAAACTCTACTATTCGTTAATGCTACCCATTCTAGAACAATAAAAAAAACCTTAACATTACTCTTCCATGAATCCTAAAAACCCATTTCTATCCCTTAATGCTACAATCCTACAACCATTTTAATGTTCCTTTCCCTGAACCCTGCAAACCATTTACTATGTCTTAACGATACCATCCTTGAACACAAAAAAATCCCTAACTGCCCTTTGACGCTACCCTCCCCTGAACCTTAAAACTCCTTTACTGCCCCTTAACGATACCCAGGTACCTTTTAATGCTACCCTTTTCTGAAGTATACAGGTCCATTGCTATTATTTAATGCTACTATCCCTGAACCTTAAAAACCTAACGTCCCCTTCATGCTACCCTTCTTTGAACCCTAAAAAACAATTACTATCCATTAACGATAACCATCCCTGAAGCTAGAAACCCTTAATTTCGCTTTAACCTCTTGGGTGCTATGGATGTGCTGCGCACATCCATAGCACCACCTCTCAGGTGTTGTTTATGTGTCCTGCACACCCCAGCACTAGAGGCAGCACCAGAGGGATTTACTTTCTTTGTGTTTTGAGGTCAGGCTACTGGTCGGACTGCTAGAGAAGAACTTTCCCAGCAGCCCAATGCTTTTTTTAATGCCTTTTTTTGTTTGTAATAATGATCAGCATGCATGGCGCGCTGATGTCATTATATTGAAAGTGAAATGAGCCAATTGGCTCATTTCACTTTCACTGCATTGGTGCTCAGGGCGTATCTGAGCCCCCCTGAGCACCGATTTAGATGGAGGAGGGTCTCCCTTTCCTCTGATACCTTTCCCTGGAGGATCCATGCTTTGGGATCACTCCAGAAGGCAGATCCCTAAGCAGGGATCTGCCCACCAGACACTAGGGACTGTTTTTGGGGGGGAGCGCCCCCGGGAATGAACTTGTCCTCCCCCTCCGTGAGACCAACAAAATCTGTCTGCCCCCCAAAATCCTGAGGGAGCAGATAGAAGAACTATAGCTCCAATCTGCCACTCCTGGAGGGGGGAAAAAAAGCCCACTAGACACCAGTAAGGTCCTCATTTTATAATTAAAAGGGATGGGAGTGACCTACTCAATCATGGGGCTGAGCCCTCATTCCCCACCAACAGTGTTTTGGGACTTTACCTCCAATCTACTCCCAGAGAAGGGGTAGCAAGGCCAGTAGACACCAGGGAGATATTTTTTTATTGCTTCCTGGGGTGGGGTGGGGTGGCTCACCCACACATCGGGCCGAGCCCGCAATGCCAAAAGACACCAATAGTCTTTCTACACCCCACCCCGAGGGCAGACAGGAATACTTTACCACCAGTCTGCGGGGGCAGAAAGCTCACTAGACACCAGGGAGGTTTTCTTTTATTGCTGTGAGTGGTGGGGGTGATCCACCCATAGATTGGGCAGAGCCCCTCAACCCTAAAAAACTTTAAAAGTTTTCTGCCCCCAGTGCAAATAAATGGACATCCTCAATCCACCTCTAGTCAGGTAGAAAGGATGATGCACCTTTCATGGGGTGAACATGGCGCGATGCCTGGGTGAGCAGCCCACCCCCTTTTTATTTTTTAGGTCTACTTTTCCACTGGTGTCTAGTGGCTTTTCTGACCCACGGGGACAGATTTTGGGTAAACATTCTCAATCCACCCCCAGGGGAGACAGAAAGTTGATGCATCTATTCTGGCAAGGGAATATGGAGCAACACCTGGGTGAGCTGCTGCCCCAAACAAAAATGGGTGTGGAGGCGTCTCTCCCCAGCATCACGCGGTGCTCCCGCGCCACAATAGATGCCACAGAATGTGCTGCATTACTCCACATAATTTGCCTTTTCTTACCTCATAATTTAGTCAACCCTGACACACAATTTGGTCCTGCCACATAAATTGGTCTTTCCCTGCTGCATAATTCCAGTGGCCCTGCCCTTCCCTGATCTCTAAAAGGCCCTTAATACTCTTTAATGCTACCCTTTTATGAACCTTACAAACTCCCTACTATCCCATAAGGCTTACCAAAGGACCCTGCCTACGTGAAAGAGCAGGGAGCCTAAGGGTGAAATACTGGAAAGAATTAAGAATCATGGGCCAGATGTAGCAAAATAACATTTTGCGACTTGCAAATAGCGAGTCATTGCGACTCGCTGTTTGCAAGTCGCAAAATGTTATGCAGAACGGTGTCTCAGACACCGTCTGCAAGTCGGTATGGGGTCGCAATGACCCACCTCATGAATATTCATGAGGTGGGTCGCAAATTGCGGCCCCATACCGACTATGGGCACTCGCAAACATGGAGGCCTGCTGTAGTCAGCAGACCTCCGTGTTCGTGACTGCTTTAAATAAAGCAGTTTTTTTTTTTTTAAGTGGAGCCCGTTTTCCTTAAAGGAAAACGAGCTGCACTTAAAAAAAAAAACGAAACCTTTAGTTTCGGTATTTTTTCAGGGCAGGGAGTGGTCCCTTGGACCACTCCCTGCCCTGAAAAAATGTTTCTGGGTCCAGTCACAAACTGGAAGGGGTCCCATGGGGACCCCTTCCAATTTGCGAGTGGGTTACCATCCACTTGAAGTGGATGGTAACTGCAACACCATTTGCGACCGCATATGCGGTCGCAAATGGTGTTGCATACCACTAGGAATCGCAAATAGGAAGGGAACACCCCTTCCTATTTGCGATTCTGAAATGCATTTTGCGAGTCGGTCCGACTCGCAGAATGCATTTCTGCATAGGAAAATGTGATTTGCAACTCGCAAACGGCAGTTTTTGCCGTTTGCGAGTTGCAATTCCTTTCCTACATCTGGCCCCTAGTCTCTGATTCTGTCGGCAATTCCTCATTTCCATGAGTGACCTTCAGGGTTCCACCTGTGATCAGTGTTATATTTTATTGTCACTTCCCTCCTGCAGTTATAAATAACCGGAGTATTGGGAACCAGTTGTTATGACATTACCACAAATTTAGAGATAAATATGTTTCTATCTCTTTTTCTGCAAAAAGAGTGTAAGGTTAGCACAAGCTTTTTGCTTGTCCTCTGGTAGTAATAGGAATGTAATGCATTAGTTTTCCTTTAATGCAAATATAGCACAGAACGCTTTCCATGCATTGATCCAGATTTTTTACAGTTTCCCAAATATTCTAAATGGCCACCAAAGTAGAATGTCTGTGAATGACAAAATACAGCAAGTATTAGTGCTTGATTATTCAAACATTTGTGTAATAATGCCCTAATTAGGTATGATGAACTCCGGTTTTAGGTCTGGCTTGACAGTGTAGCTCTCTGGATGACATGTTTGTTAGCAAATCTTTAAATTAATCATAGAGTCGGATTTGGCTTGGCTCCACGCAGAGGAGTATTACTGTCTCACCTTGTACTATGAGACACCACCTTGCAGCAAATGCTTCCATTAGAACGCACAAGGGATTATTCTAAATCTGAAAATTAAACTCAACTGTGCTGTTTGTCACATTCAGTACTTATTTGTACTATAGGCATTCTGCACAGAAACAATATTTTTTGCTACCTTTTCCCTTCATTGGCAAACCCACTTCTTCATGTTATAAACAACACTTGTGTATGCAATGCATGAAAACAGCATTTGTGCTTGCCAGTATTTACACTTGTTGATATATTAAAGTTATGCTTATTGACTTTACCAATGCTTGTTTCCCAACATACTCTAAATCTAGGAATTCCCACTACACATAATCACCCACTTCACAATTTGCTGGTCATTAGTTTATTTGGAAGAAAACCAAGCCGTTCATTTTTAGTATCACCTGCTTTGTTTTATGATGCTGTCCTATTTTTGGAATTCCTGTTCCAAAGAAATGCACATTTTTCGTTACTGCCCAGGTGGTGATTTTCCCTAGTGGTTCCACATTAGGCCCATTCCTAGAAACATAACTCATTGCCGTTTAGCAAAAAGACCATTACTGAAAAGCCAAAGACTTGGGTTGTGAGAAACAAAGATTCTCTCTCAATCATTCCATGAAACATTGAGTTCTGCTTTATGTTTACAATTATTAGTATTATAATGTAGATGCTTTTATGATTTTGGGGCTATGCTCTAAACATGGGATAGTATCAAAGGACAACTGTGCTTCAGGTTTCAGAGTAACTGTCCTTTTCCGTCTGACAATAGCCAATTGATTGATTTTAGTAGAATTACATATATAACATACTTTTTGGATGCCTTCAGCCAGCCCTCGTTATCAATTTGTCTGTTGTAGCATTATTTACATTTTATTTCCATCCACTACAGAACACAGCATGGATAAATGGTCAGACAACCTCAGCCATTAACCTCTTAAGTGAGGGCGTCGGCCACTGGCCGACGCCCACACACCCTCCCTGGTGCGGGTCACGACCAGTGGGCGACACCAGGAAGGGCATTAATAAATCCTCGGGTGCGTCGCACCCGAGGATTTATTATTATTTTTTTTTCCCCCCCCCCGGGAGACACGGAAGCTACCGTGTCTCCCCCCGCCCCCCACCCGCCCCTTTGTGACGTCAGCGCGCCGCGAGGCGCGCTGACGTTGCAAAGGTGTTTTCCCCATGAAAGCAGGAAGCAGCCTTGCGGCCGCTTCCTGCTTTCATGGGGAAAACGGCCTTTTACACGTTCGGGAAGGCCTCGTAAGAAAGGGGAGAGTCTCCCCTTTCTTACGAGGCCTTCCTGAAAGTGTTTCCTGGCCCCCGATCGCAGCACAGCTGCGATCGGGGGGGTCAGGAAACATTTTGAAAAGGCCTCGTAAGAAAGGGGAGACCCTCCCCTTTCTTACGAGGCCTTCTGAAACTGTTTCTGGCCCCCGATCGCAGCTGGCCCCCAAGGAAACCATACAACAACAAAAAAAATATATATGTATATATCTATATATATATATCTATGTAGATAGATATATCTAGGTACATGGATATATCTATAGATATATCTATGTAGATATATATTTATATATATATATATATATAGGTAGATCTGTATCAAAGAGATTTATAAAGCGCGCTACTCACCTGTGAGGGTCTCAAGGCGCTGGGGGGGGACGGGGGGGGAGGGAAAGGGGCTAGGAGGTTCACTGTTCAAAAAGCCAGGTTTTGAGGCCCTTCCTGAAAAGAAGTAGGTTTTGGGTCTTGCGAATGTGGGTTGTGAGTGCGTTCCATGTTTTGGGTGCAATGTAGGAGAAGGATCTGCCCCCGGTGGTGGTGTGTTTGATGCGGGGGTCAGAGGCGAGAGAGAGGTCAGCTGAACGGACGTTTCGTGTGGGGGTGTGGAAGGTGACTCTCGTTGAGGTAGGCAGGGCCTGTGTTGTGGAGTGATTTGTGTGTGAGGATGAGGATCTTGAAGGTGATCCTTTTGTCAATGGGGAGCCAGTGGAGGGATTTGAGGTGTGGAGAGATGTGTTCGTGTCGGTGGAGGTCGAGGATGAGTCGTGCTGCTGAGTTCTGGATGCGTGTAGTTTGCACTTGAGTTTTAGAGTGGTGCCGGCGTAGAGGGCGTTTCTGTAATCAAGCCTGCTGCTGATGAGTGCGTGAGTGACAGTTTTTCTGGTCTCTGTGGGGATCCATTTGAATGTTTTTCAGTATACGGAGTTTGTTGAAGCATGAGGAGGTAAGAGCGTTGATTTGTTGGGTCATAGAGAGGGAGGAGTCTAGGATGATGCTGAGGTTGCGTGCGTAGTTGGCGGGGGTGGGTGCAGGGCCTAGCGTGGTGGGCCACCATGGGGGGTCCCAGGTTTTTTTGGTGAGGGCCAAAGAAGATTATTTCGGTTTTGCTTGAGTTGAGTTTCAGGTGGTTGGCTGTCATATATACATCACTTTTGTCAATATGTGTGTGGTTTCCCTGGGGGGAAAAGGGTCCGACTTGTCTAGTGGCAGTTTTAGTGCCATAAAGAAGCGCAGAAGGGTTATATGCCTACTGCAAAGAGCACATCTGTATTTTATGTAAATAGCTGAGTACATTAGTAAAGTCTATGGAGAGATGAAGGGCACTTTTGCTGGGTGGTAATGAGGGAATCCGAGGAGGAGGGAGTGGGAGCACCAATAATGATTGTTGGACTGGGCGCAGGAGGTGCTAAAGACTGTGACGAATGGTATGTGACAAGGTGTTTTTTGAGTGTCTTGAAAGTACGTGCTGATTGAGGGAAGAAGCGCAGGTAAGGTGGCCTCTACTGTTGCACGTATCTCACACACACCATCGATTTTGTGACTGTCTACGTAGGCTAGTGTTTTAGAGCAACAGTTTAGCCAATAGCAGAGATGGCATCTTGATGGATGACTGCTGCCTGCACTCGGGTTATAGAGGACCGCTCTGACATAGGATCAGAGACTGAGACATCAGATACTGAGACAGCATCTGAGGGATAGGACAATGGCGCAGACTCTGGGAGTGATTTTTCAGTCAGAGGAGTCCCATTCGAAAACTCCTCTTCCAGTACATTATGAGGGAGGTGATGAGGACAAACCTGCTGTCCCTTCGCAAGCTGTTCGTGCAACTGGGTAATAGTGGGTTAGGCCAACCCAGAGAGCAGGTGAATGCGGCGGCAAGCAGAGAGAGAGTGCTCTCTTGGGAGCTCACCAATTTAGTTCAGCCCCAAATTCCACCACCCAAATCATATTGTGGAGACATCAAAATTGTCTATGGCAAAACAAACTGGTTTTGTAAGGCAGGCACCTGTGTTTTTGGTCCTGGATTCGGCGGCCATATAGAGAAACACACTAAACCCAAACATTTCTGGAAACTAGACATTCGGGGGAGTCCACAGAGGTGTGACTTGTGTGGATTCCCCAAAGTTTTCTTACCCAGAATACCCTGCAAAGCTGAAATGTTGAAAAAAAACTCTATTTTTCTCGCATTTCTGTCACACAAACTACAGGAATATGCTGGGATCCACAACATTCCTACCACCCAGTGACTCCTCACCTGTCCTGATAAAAACACTACCCCACTTGAGTGCCTACACCTAGTGCCTGTGTCAGGAATGGATCACCCCAGGGTCAACAGCTGCCTCACGTAAGGACCAACATTGACCGTTGTGTGATCTATTCCTGTCGCAGGAACCTGGCCTAACCACACAAGTGAGGTATCATATTTATCGGGAGACTTGGGGGAACGCTGGGTGGAAGGAAATTTGTGGCTCCCCTCAGATTCCAGAACTTTCTGTCACCGAAATGTGTGGAAAACGTGGTATTTTAGCCACATTTTGAGGTTTGCAAAGGATTCTGGGTAACAGAACCTGGTCCGAGCCCCACAAGTCACCTCATCTTGGATTCCCCTGGGTTTCTAGTTTTCAAAAATGTGCTGGTTTGCTAGGTTTCCCCAGGTGCCGGCTGAGCTAGAGGCCAAAATCCACAGGTAGGCACTGTTTTCTATGAAAAAATGTGATGTGTCCACGTTCTGTTTTGGGGCATTTCCTGTCGCGGGCGCTAGGCCTACCCACACAAGTGAGGTATCATTTTTATCGGGAGACTTAGGGGAACGCCGGGTGGAAGGAAATTTGTGGCTCCTCTCAGATTCCAGAACTTTCTGTCACCGAAATGTGAGGAAAACTTGTTTTTTTGGCCACTTTTTGAGGTTTGCAAAGGATTCTGGGTAACAGAACCTGGTCCGAGCCCCGCAAGTCACCCCTCCTTGGATTCCCCTAGGTCTCTAGTTTTCAGAAATGCACAGGTTTGGTAGGTTTCCCTATGTGCCGGCTGAGCTAGAGGCCAAAATCTACAGGTAGGCACTTCTCAAAAAACACCTCTGTTTTCTTCCAAAAATTTGGATGTGTCCACGTTGCGCTTTGGGGCGTTTCCTGTCGCGGGCGCTAGGCCTACCCACACAAGTGAGGTATCATTTTTATCGGGAGACTTGGGGGAACGCCGGGTGGAAGAAAATTTGTGGCTCCTCTCAGATTCCAGAACTTTCTGTCAACGAAATGTGAGGAAAACTTGTTTTTTTAGCCACTTTTTGAGGTTTGCAAAGGATTCTGGGTAACAGAACCTGGTTCAGAAATCTGACATCGCAGGAAAAAGTTACAGAGTAAAACATAAAGAAAAATGGCTGTTGTTTTCAGCTCAATTTCAATATTTTTTTATTTGAGCTGTTATTTTCTGTAGGAAAACCTTGTAGGATCTACACAAATGACCCCTTGCTGAATTCAGAATTTTGTCTAGTTTTCAGAAATGTTTAGCATTCCGGGATCCAGCATTGGTTTCACACCCATTCCTGTCACTAACTGGAAGGAGGCTGAAAGCACCAAATATAGTAGAAATGGGGTATGTCCCAGTAAAATGCCAAATTTGTGTTGAAAAATTTGGTTTTCTGATTCAAGTCTGCCCGTTCCTGAAAGGTGGGAAGATAGTGATTTCAGCACCAGAAACCCTTTGTTGATGGCATTTTCAGGGAAAAAACCACAAGCCTTCTTCGGCAGCCCTTTTTTCCCATTTTTTTGGAAAAAACTAAATTTTCACTGTATTTTGGCTATTTTCTTGGTCTCCTCCAGGGGAAACCACCAACTCTGGGTACCATTAGAATCCCTAGGATGTTGGAAAAAAAGGATGCAAATTTGGCGTGGTTAGCTTATGTGGACAAAAAGTTATGAAGCCCTAAGCGCGAACTACCCCAAATAGCCAAAAAAGGGCTCAGCACTGGGGGGGGAAAGGCCCAGCAGCTAAGGGGTTAACTAATTTCACTCTGAGTGGCAGCATTTTGCACATCCATAAGAAGGACATAGGCAAACAAAGTAGTTCCCTCTAGTGCTAAGGACTACTATTGCAAACTATGCTTGTTGAAACAATTTTTTTTTTAGTTGTTTAACAATTTTTTTAATTGCCAAGGGCGTGGCAGATCCCACAACATTTTAGAAAAAACAGATCAAACCAAAAGCACTGACAAAAGGCTGGCAGTCAAAGCCAATTCGTTTTGTCAGTGCTTCTAAAAAGTAAGCCACAAGCCAAGTATATGTTTGCTCATGATGTGAGAGTACATTATTTGTGCAAAAAATGGGAATTACGGGTGGGGAGAGGATAGGCAAGAGACAATGGGGAAGCAAATGGACAATTGACTGTAGGTGGGAGGGGCTGGGGAAGCACACAGTCAATTGAGGGTAGGTAGGAGGGTATTTGGAAAGCAACTGGACAATGGAGGAAAGGCAGCAGGGGCTGAGGGAAGCAAAGAGACAATGAAGGGTTGTGGAAGGGTTTGGGGAAGCAAATAACAAAGGAAGTTGGGCAGGAGGCGGCAGCAGCTGACAACGAAGGATGAGCTGGAGGACCTAAGGAAGCATGCTGACCATGGAAGGCTGGTGAGTGGGGCTGGCGAAGCAAGCCGACAATGGACAGTGGGTGTGAGGGGCGGGAGAATGCAAGCTGACAATGGAGGCAGAAGGGTCTGCAGAAGTAAGCTGACAATGGAGGGTGGCTGAGAGGGGACAGGGAAGCAAGCTGACATCAGAGGGTTGGCGGGAGAGGAGGGGCAAGAAAGCTGACAATTCATAATGGGGCAGCAAGCAGACAATGGAAGGTGAGCTGGATAGATTGGGGGAAGCAAATTGACAATGGAGGGTGGGCAGAGGGCTGGGAAAACAAGCTGACAACAGAGGGTGAGAGGATATGCGAAGCACATGAACAATGGAGGGTAGAATGGGAAGGGGACTACACAGACTATGGAGAGTGGCCAGGAGGAGCTGAAAATAACTGCAGAACAGTGATCACTCCCTACAGAAACCTCCCATCTCCTCTCAATGGTCGGCGGAACATTCAGAGCAGATCAGTAGGCTGTCTTGTGAACTCCACACAACCAAAACTTTGCTGGTTTTTCAGCCTCCAAATGACACAGCACAACTCCTGAACAATGAGCAGTGGAAGGATACAAATAATGCGTCCATGGACCAGGGAGGGACAACACATAAGAAGAGGAAGAACAGCTTATGGAAGCTGACAAATAAAAAGCAAGCAAACCAGAGTGCCAAAGAAGCTAACCAATGGTAAGCAAAGGGCAGGCTTTAATCCCACTGTAAGATAACAATATGTCTTGCATCAGACATCATATGTGGTGTCTTAGGTGAGACGTGATGACAGGATATCATATCTTATTGCCTACCCATATTATTTAATGTTAGTGGAAAAACCTATGGATTTTAGGGAAGTTTTCTTAGTAGAGTAGCCCTGAAAATGTTGAGAATACTTTTTCTTGTGCGGCAGGGATAAACCAACCTGAGGAGGATCAGCCTGGAATATCACACTGTGAAATTAATGAGATATTTTTTTAATTATGCTTTAGAACCACTTATAAAACCTGTTTTTAATCCAATATGTTGGAAATTTGTACATTCAATTGCACCTTTTGGTGTCCCTCCTTGGAAACACACCATCTGCCAGTTGGTCACTTTGGCCCAGGTGCATGACTCTGTTCATCCAAAGTGATTGGAGCTGCCCTTTCATTCCTATTCAGTCATTTGACAGAGAATGTATCTCTTTTTCTTCCTCCACCACAAGGTCTAAACCGGGGACCAACACTTTTTCCCTTGCCTTAGTGTTTGTGTTTTTTAATGTTCCGTGATGACATTCATCTGATAGTCTGGTTTGCACGGCAAATTTATTGGCTATTTTGCATCTTTATATTATATGCTTTTCATCAATGTATGTTGATGGCCAGTTGCATACATTTATTCAACTGCTCATTGATACACAATGCCGTACAATGTATTTAAGGGATGCTTGTCTAAATCTAAATGCTTTTGCACAGTCCTTTCCACAACAAAGCAAAGATAGTTTACGGTTCTGTTAGTAGGATGACCATCTCTCTCCAAGTCATTATGGACACAGTATCCAACGGTGGATTTTTGTGTAATCACCTAATGTATCCTAGGTGTTGTAATTTAGTTTTGCTCCTCTTGAGCTAATTAGACTATCACTCATGGCAGCAATGATTTCTAGGGGAAAAGTTTAGGACTGGTGATAGTGTCCATAATGATCTGAAGTAGGGAGGTCACCCTATCTTTTATATATTTTATAATCTGGCCAACCTGGGTGATTTATGATGTCGTGAGAGGTTGGGCGGGTCTTTGAGCCCTGTGGTGGTGTTCTTCCTTGAATCATTATTCATGCCATCAAAGAAAGCATTTCTCAACCTAGGGAGATGAAGAAGAATAAGTAATGGTATGTTGTCTGCTACTATCTTAAAAGAGAGTCCACAGCCTTATAAGCGCATCCCCATACATTTTAGTTGTCTGGATGAAGCCATATGCCTCTGACACGAAGAGTCTAAGGTGGGGAGTGCCGCAAGGCTCTTCCCTTAGTCCTACTCTTTTTAATATCTAATATGGCACCATTAGCTTTTCTGGTGGAATCCTTTAACACCAGAGTCATCTCGTATGCGAATGACACTCAACTCCTGCTCACATATGAGGGTGACTCTTCGGAGGCAAAAGTGACTTTTTCTAGCTGTATGGAGGCAGTTCTGGATTGGTTGAAGGTCAACAAACTACAATGTAATCCAGATAAGACGGAGGTCTTATTCTTCAGTCACAACCCCGTGCCAGGATGGATGGGCGCATGGCCTAAGACTCCTCCCCCTCCACCTACATTTGAGCCCAGGAATTTAAGGGTGATATTTTATACTAAACAGTTACTTAGGGCTCAGTTATCTGCTGTAGTTAGAACCTGCGACTGGATCCTGTGCATGCTAAAAACATTCCTGCAGTTCCATCCACACTCTGCCCTGTTGACCGTGGTCAGGGCACTGATCATTGCGAGGTTCGGACTATGCCAATACACTCTATTTGGGAGTGCCAGCTTATCTAACCAATCGATGACAAGTGGTGCAAAATATAGCTGTCTGCCTTTTGTTTAAACTGCCTAAGTGTTGCAGTGTCCTCATTTCGTGAAAAACTGCATCGGCTGCAAGTGAGGCAACGTATAATTTTTAAACCTTTAATAATGGTTCACCAAGCCTTCTACAACAAGGGACCAAGCTTTCTTCATAAGAAGGTGATGGAATATACTCCTGCACTCCCACTGCTGTCTAGTAATACAAGCCTTGTGGTGGATCCTCGCTTTAAAAGGCTTCAGCAGGGAGGCTCTTCTTTTTCAGTGATAGCTGCTAAGTTATAGAATCAGCTTCCCTCACATCTAAGTTCCACCTCAGCCAAAGATTGTTTTGAAAAATAATTGAAAACCTACCTGTTTAGAAGTTAGTGTGTGGCCGGGCTGCCCTTGCGCTGATCTCTATAAGTACCTCAGCTCCAGGACACTCTATGTGGAGTAGCTGTGTGCCTTACAAGTATCATTCATTCATTCATTCCTTCATTACTGCTTCTAGACTGTGGGTAACAATTTTCTTTGGGCCTGAGGGCCCTGCTTTCATTGCCAACTGGAAGTTGGTTTAGCACCCACTATCAGTTCAGTTGCCCTTTCTGAATCAAAATAAGCCACAGTTGTCCAGTATTAGTGCATGTTTCACGGTCTCGAAAGCCCTTTTGATAGTGAAGCATCCAGCTCCATTAAGTAGGGCTGCACAACCAGTCTCTCTGTTATAGGGTCAGACCAGACTCGAGTGGATCAGCCCACTGAATTTTACCACTGCAAGATGTTCCTGTGGTCTTTTTCTATTGTGGTTGCATGAGAATATCAACATTACTCAGCAGTGAGGGAAGTTTGCCAGCATTTCAGAAATTAGATTTTAAAGAGGTTAAAAGACACAGGGCAACTGAAAGTTGTAGCACCTGTATATTCATATCAAACATACTTTTACAATGTTGTGATGTATTAGCTGTCCTTGTGTGACTGTAATTAGTGGTACCAAGCATCTGGTTCCCCTTGAAGAAGCACCTTGCTGAATTCAATTAACCATGATGTTGTTGATGTTAGGGATTGTATGGTCCTCACATATTATTGCCTTATCAAGAAGTCTCATGTTGCTGCATATGCTGACTTATCCTGTTTTACCTTTCTAAAGGATTGTCATTAGAGAGGCACACAGAATGGGGGGTAACAATTCAACAATTATGTCAGCGTCTTTCACCTCTCAGTAGCCTTTGCTTGCATATGTATAAAAAATGTGAACTCTTGGAAATCACCCTATAGTAGTCACTGCATTGGCATCCACCTCAAGTTCAGTTTTCTTTGTAGATCAGAATAATCTGGAACAGGACCACTTTTTATAAGAAACAAAATAACCAAATACATTCAACAAAGAAACCTCTGCTCAAGACTGGCACCCCGCCTTAGAAGGCCACCATACAAGAAAAAGACTATAGGTGGTACATCCTTCTCCGTTCAAGCAGCTAAACTATGGAATTAATTGCGCCCAAATATAAGATTCACGGATAACTATCTTGTCTTCAGAAGACTACTCAAGAGTTGGCTGTTTCCTTCATAACCACCATACTCAAACAGCAATGCATTGCATAAGCCTGTGTTGATAAATATTTTTCATCTGAATATGTGTATATTCTAGATATGTATAGTTCTTTAGGAACTATGGGGGTTATTCTAACTTTGGAGGAGGTGTTAATCCGTCCCAAAAGTGACGGAAAAGTGACGGATTTACCACCAGCCGTATTACGAGTCCATTATATCCTATGGAACTCGTAATACGGCTGGTGGTATATCCGTCACTTTACCATCACTTTTGGAACGGATTAACACTCCTCCAAAGTTAGAATAACCCCCTATGTATTGCTACTATGTCATAACAGTAAATTACACACATACTCTTTAAACATGTTTACCAAATGTATATTTACTCACAATTAAATATATATATGTGTGTGTATGTGTGTGTATAAATAAAAATAAATAACATAGAATCTGTAAATAAAACTCTAATTATAAATAAGTAAATTAAAGTTAAATAAATAATAATAATAATAATAATGCATACATAAATTAAAGAAAAATAAAATAATGATAAAAAATGTATATATCAAATTATAAATACATAAACATATTATCAATTTACTCACTTGTAAGCTTTACTGTGTCTACCCATCACCATATGTCATGTCTCTATCAATCTATCCTCCAGCCCCACTCTGACTCATCCCAAACCCATTCTACTATTTTCATCTCCAAAATAACCGTGCCTAAGCTCTTCCTTCCTCTTCCACATTTAGCTCACCCAATCCTCACTTTACTACCATGATCTCCCAAACAACCCTAATAAATTTTCCCTCATTTATCTCACCTTGACTCATCCAAAACACCTCCTGCTCCTATGATCATCCGAACACTTTCCACAGACTCTTCCCTCCTCCATCTCTCCTTTACTCATCGCAAGCCTCATCCTATTACTATAAACTCCCAATTAACACTTATGGATTCTTCCCTCCTCTATCCCTCCATTACTCTAGTCAATCCAAGTAATAAACTCACATATCCTCTACTCACTTAACTCATAAAATACTAAAACCGATCTCATATTTCCCTATACTAATCCACCACTAATTCCTCTTGGGCTCCGGAATAGCGTGCTACTCACTGAAAAGCACTCTGACGCCTCATCAGGGGTAGTAAGCACTATATAAATACTATTGCAGTACAATACAATTACAATAATAATAAATAACTGTTTAATGAAATGTATTCTGTGAGTTCATAATTAAATGTACTGAAAAACTAATAATAATATGTGCTAAAAGGATTAATAGTTTAAATATTATGAAATGTTTTATTCTTCATGTTTTAGTATTAGTTTTAAAAGTGCTCATGTAATCAGAATACAGAGGCAATGTTTAGAATTGTTAACGCTGCAGAAAATGTTTTTCTAAGCATTCTGTGTGAGTTGCTCACTGTGGAAAAGTTATGTTCTTATGTTGTAACATTTGCAAGATAGTGTGTACCCAAGAACAACAGTTTTGTGTACAGCCTGCAGCAATTGTATTCTACTGCGGAAACTGGTGACTGCAGTGAGAGAAGATGAGCCAATTGTTAATGCAGAATATGTTGAAAAGATACTTCTGGGACGTGGAGCAAATGTAATTGGCTCTGACCTAAACCACCCCATAGACAGCGCCAATAGAAACGTAGATAGTTGCTTTTTGGGACTTTAATATAACAAAATTAGGTGATGTAAGTTCAGTTTTCTCGCTGTTCCTGGCTGTTTTCAGTTGTGCTCTTTTTATTCTGCTGTTTAATGATGTACTGTGTCTTTAGCTTTCTGCCACTGTCAGTTCTGATGCATTAAGGCTAAATATTATTGAACTGGTCCCTATTATGTCACTGCCCAATGAAGAAGAACAGAAGATGCTCCACTGATGAAGACATCGCTGCTTGCTGATCCATTTAGGAGAGGTATAACCAAAATGTGCATTTGTCTTTCTTGCAGATTTTTATATTTTCTCTATTTTAGAAACCCAACTGCTATTTTTGTTTAGCGCCATAGTCAGATGTTTTCCAAATAAATTTTTGTCTTCTTTTCTTTTTGCATGAAGCCCAAACATGCTTATCAAATTACAGTAATAGTTAAGGATATTACATTCTAATTTGACTGTTTCATATAAATTGATTGTAAACAAAGTCATCTGCGATTACCCAATGCATTCTGTGTCTATCATAGATTTGTTATTGTTATTCTGCATGATGGTTCTTGAATGTTTAATGATAAATACTGTGTCTAGACTAAGATTCTTTCAAAGGTTTTTGGTCAGCCTGTGTTTTTCGTGTACTTTTATCATTTGGTCTTGCATTTGATTCACATGTTTTTAGCATTGTTAATCTAAAGGGCAATAAATGTTTGAACTTTACTAAACT
Organism: Pleurodeles waltl; assembly: GCF_031143425.1. Classification (NCBI taxonomy): domain Eukaryota; kingdom Metazoa; phylum Chordata; class Amphibia; order Caudata; family Salamandridae; genus Pleurodeles; species Pleurodeles waltl. The sequence goes on along the minus strand of NC_090440.1, from coordinate 191,131,469 downwards.
GGTGTGGTGATTCATGGTCACATAGGTCATGGTACGTATAAATGACTGACTCCTGTATGAAAAGTGATGTTTATTGATTTGATCTCATTGATATTGACCATCTCACTCCTATCTGATTCCAAAGATTTGTGTCGACCTCCAAGGGTATTCGATGGTTACCCTATACGTGTCACCTTATAAATAAATTATCAAAAGAAATGTAAGGCTGGACACACCCACAAATATGGTAGCGGAGAGGATAGTTATGTCTCAATAGGATGGTTGTTGGTTATGTCTCAATAGGAGGGATGGTTTTGTCTCAATAGGAGGGTTAGCTATTTATAATTTAGAAATAATTTGGAGATTTGATTTTACCAGTGCTTGATGAAATTTTGAAATTTGGTTTTGCCAATGCCTGTTTGGATTACATTTGGTTTTGCCAATGCTTGTTTGAAGCTGTTTCCAATGTTCCTAGTGTGATTTGTGATTGAGATAGGGTTTGCACTTGCACTGCTTTAGCAAATTGCAGGTGAATTGTGATGTTTGTGAGGATTAGGGAGTTTGCGCAGTCCAATGTAGTTTGTTATGGAGTGTGCATACTCCAAAAGGTGTATGTAGGGAAGTAGTTGTACTACAGTTGGGTGTGGCGCTTTGTGCTAAAAAATTGCCCACATGGTTGTTGATATTCGGACCCTGCGTGGTCTGAGACTCCGGAATATTGAGTATTGTACAAGTGTAGAAGACACATGTTTGTTGTAACTTGTCTGTTTAGTTGGTCAGTCGGGCGTGGTTGACAAATAGCATTCCTAGAGTGTGTGTTAAAAGGAGTGCTAGTTTGACAGATATTGGTGATTCCTGAGTGCACAAGGAGATTCTAGTATTAGTCAATGGTAGAATTTGCTGGTAGAATTTTACTTGCGAATCAGAGAAAGCCGAAGTCGAAAGAATAGTTGTCAGAGCTAAAATCTGCAATCGAGAATTTGGGAAGCTTCCGGAAATGATTGCGTTCCCTACCTAAGCAGACAAGTTGGTGTGTTGATTTGTCTTTAGTACTTGCAATATTTTGCATTTGTTTTTGTGTGAGTTGAGTTTTGGAGGATAAGCTGCAAGACTTTGTCAGCCGCTGTGTGTGTGAGTGTGACTTCACTTAGGTCCGCACTAGGATAGGTCGATTGGTGAAAGGGAGCCGTGAACAGATTGGTGGACAACTGTGAAGGGTTATTGGTTGAGAGAGGCAAGCAAAAAGGATTTTTGGATTGAATTACTTCCTTTTTTTAATAAATTGCAGTTTTAAGCCTGATTAAAGTAACAATTCAAATTTTCAAAATGTTGAAGAGTGTGCTTAAGAGAGATGCTTTTATTCCAGTCAGAGTAGGAGAAATTGCCCCACCAGAAGGTACACCCGCATATATCGTTATTGAAGAGAAAGGTACTGCAGCATGTATTTAGTTAAAATAATGGTGCAAAATTACAGAGAAGAAAGAGAGCTTAGCATTTCATGCCTAACATGAAAATTTTATAGAATTAGAGACGAGTGGTGTATGAATTAAAACCTCCTCTGAGACCAGCACAATTTGAAGCTTTACCCATTTGGGAGTTAGTGGCCAGACAACAAGAGAAATTAAAATTTCAGAGGAGAATGAGAAAAGTTGAGAAGATATTAGCAGAGACAAGATGGGACAAGAAGCAAAAAACTTGGAAAACTGCAACTTTACAGGGGATTGGAATGTTTCCTTCAATTACACAAGAGAAGGAGAGTAGTGTCAGAAAAAAGAAGAAGATTAAGGCCAGTAGCAGTAGTGAAATCATCTCAGATATCACAGATTTGTCAGAAACCAATGATGGTTCAGGTGGAGTCTACACCTAATTCAATGGCTCCAGTGCAGGTTCAGACTATGCCAAGGTATGCACCAGTATCAGTATCACAGCCACATTTTTCAATGTTGTTAGGTCAGCATTCAAGAATAATTTACTCGAGAAATCAGAATGTTCAATGAAGTCAAGAAGCATTAACAGTACCTGTTACTATTGGTCCTGTTGTACCATTGTTTGCCCAGGGAAATAATGAGAGCAACGTACAGATTTTTTTTCAAATGTAGAGATGGAGAGACTCAATGTTACTGCAGGAGTTATGTCTCCAATGAATCAGACTTTTGACAAAACAGGTCCACTGATTGACTTAAGTTATTCCAGGACGTCTCAGAATTTGAGAAAGTCAGATTTGAATTTAAATTCATTTCTGATGACTCATGAGTCTCCATGCATTACTCCACAGGGTGTGCCCCATGTACATAATAATGTTTCATTACAAAGGTTGACAGCTCAGCAGTTAACAGACTGGTTAAAAAAAATGAGTGGAGCAAAAACAAATGCTGAATGGGAAAATTCATTGAACCTGGCAAGACTTAAATTAGAATTTAATTAAATGATTGAGGGAACAATTGAGTGAAATAGGATTGACTCATATCATGAAGATGAATTATGCTTCATATGTAAAAATGTTAGAAACAGAGCAGGACTGGTTTATCAGAAATTGGCAGAACTTGCAGAGAAATATGAAATAGAAATTGAGAAATCAAGCCACTGAAAAGACGATACCGATTAGAATTTGATTCAAAAGACATTGACAACATGAGAATGACAAGAATGAAAATTCATACTAAAGAATTAACTGAGAATATTCAAACATGGAGAGCATTAGATAAAAGGAAAGGCAGATTTGTAAAGAAAAGAGATAAGAAGAAAAGGGAGTTTGCGAATTTAAATGTTAATGTGCGGCAGACTGATAATCCAGGAAAGATATTACCAATTAGAGGAATTCCTGAAGGGAATTATGTATATGTCCCTTGGAGCAGAAGTGATATTTTGTCATTTACAAATGACTACCCGAGATTGAGAGAGAAACCAGTGGAATGGTACCAGCAGACAGATAGGTTTGTGAAGCTTGCAAAATGCCCGTGGGAAGATTTGGATACTCTGCTAGAAATAGTGGTTCTAGCTGATTTGTGGGTTGAAGGCAAAAAAGCCAACAAGAGAGCCTCCACGAGATCCAGTTACAGGTGTACCATCTCTTGATGTGATGAAGTACTATTACAAAGTGATTGAATTTTTGAAAATGAGAATTTCACCTAAAAGTGTCGATTCGCAGAGAATGGATAGGACAATACAGGAAGTGAGAGAGTCAATACATGCATACTATGAGAGATTTCTGAAAGCATTTAAACATTACAGTGGTGCAGAAACAATTGAGCCCAAAGACATGATTCATTTCTTGTTCAGATTTGTTCAAAAACAGTGCAGATTGTAGGAGTTGAAAAGGAATTCCTGACAAACCTGATTACTAAACCAGTTCCTGTTAAAATTGGCAATTTGGAAGTTTTGCCTAAATTTGTACTCTGTGGCGGGCAGTGGTGACTGAAATTTCGGGGGTCTTGCAGGTGGAGGTGACCGGGGCCCCACAGCCGCTCTTATTGGGGGTCATGGAGGGAGTGGGGTCTAGCAGAGCTGATCGGATTTTCCTGGGAGTGGCATGTCTGGTGGCCAAAAGAGATATTGTGGCTGATTGGAGAGCGGAGGTGGCACCGACACTGGTCAAGTGGCGCCGTGGAGTAGGCTGGTGTGCCCACTGGGAGAAACTTGTATACGAAGCGAGAGGGTGCCCGACTAAATACAAGAGAGTGTGGGGGAAGTGGGAGACCGCCTGGGGTGTTGGTTCGGGGCCTGGGCCATAAGGAGCTTGCCATGGGGCAACCTGTCACCATAAGCACTAATTACTGTTCAACATTACTCTGTGTTATCTATCTCAAATGAATGATATTGTATGGCATTTTGCTTGGGGGAGCGGTATGTGACCTACTTTGTATTTATTTGTGTAGTAAAGTGCTTGTGACTATGGGGTGGAATGTGAAGCAGAGGGACATTCTATGGATTGGAAGGTTGGTGGCAGAAGGAGCTTGGGAGGAGAGGAAGAAGGAGCAACCTGGAAGTTATCTTCATTGTACTACTCAACATAATTTTAATAAAGTATTACCAAATCTTCTGTGATTCTGCACAGTTACTACATAATTGGCGACGAGGATGGGATCGTGGTTACGTGACGAACTTCATCGATCTTATGAATAAAGTTCCTGGAGCTACGAGTCCTCATGCTAATGAAGCAGGAAACTGAAGAAGGACTACAAAGAAAGTGAGCAGCATAGAAAGGAAAGAAAGCTTCTGTAATCAGAATAACCTTAACAGCAAGAGGAAACTACCTTTAGTTTTAATAAATAATATTTTTTTCTTCTACATTGTATTTTAAATTGTTACTTTAGATTTCTACTTTAGATTGTTATTTTAGTTTATTAATTTAGATTGTTATGTTAGTATTTTGTGGTAGTTTGTTATTTTACATTTCTTACAGGTATGGCTGAACAAAACATTTCTGCACAACCATGTTTTTTACCTTTACCAGGGGAACCAACTATAACATGGAAAAGATGGAAGAACATATTTTCTACGCACTTGTTAGCTATAGCTGGGGATAAATATAATTTGGTCAGGAAACAAGCGATTTTGTTGCACCATTTAGGAACTGAGGGTAGAAGAATGTATGATGATCTTCCAGAGATACCTTTAGGTACGGGGGCCGGTCAACCTATTAATGTGTATGATATGTCATTACAAATGTTGGAGAAACATTTTACTCCAAAATTGAGTACGGTATTTGAACGTCATAAATTTTTCTCCCGTACTCAAGGTCATGATGAGGACATTATGGCCCTCATTACAACCCTGGCGGTCGGTGTTAAAGCGGCGGTAATACCGCCAACAGGCTGGAAAAATGATGACAGGGTGTTGTTTATGGACTTCAGGTCCTCCCTGATCCCCAGATAGTGTTCCTCCTGCAGCCGCTGGGTCTCCTGAAACTTGGCCAGTACCGTTGCCATTGTCTCCTGGGAATGATGGTAAGCTCCCATGATGTTGGAGAGTGCCTTGTGGAGAGTGGGTTCCCTGGGCCTGTCCTCCCCCTGTCGCACAGCAGTCCTCCCAGCTTCCCTGTTATCCTGAGCCTCTGTCCCCTGAACCGTGTGCCCACTGCCACTGCCCCCAGGTCCCTGATTGTCTTGTCTTGGGTTGGTGGGTTTGCCTGGGTTCCCTGTAGTGGTGGACACACCGCTGATTGACGTGTCCTGGGGACAGAGGGATGGGCCCGCTGGGTGGGTGCTGTGCTGGTGTTTCCTGAGGGGGGAAGGTCTGTGGTGGCTTGTGCCAGTGTCAGGGGAACCGACTGTCCCGAGGTTCCAGATGGGCCGGGCTGGTCATCTTGATCCAGTTGTGCAGAGCTGCTGTCATCACTGTGGGTCTCTTCTGTGGGGGGACTGGATATGTCTGGTACCTCCTGTCCGGTGACGTTGGGTAGGGGTCCTGCAGGGGTGTAAAGGCATGATTATTGCATCTGTGTGTGCCATCATGTGCAATGGGTGAGTGACCCTGTACTCCAGTGCTTGCATTCTTGTCTTGATCCTTGTGTGATATTTGGTTTGGGGTCTGTGTGGGTATCTGTAGTGGACATGCTTTGGTGATGGGGCTCCATGCTTTGGTGTTGCATGCAGGGCTTGGTATTGGGATGGGTGGGTTGTGATAGTGGGGCATATGTGAGGTGTTGGAGTGATGGGGGTGAGGGTGAGGGTGAGGGTGGGAGTATGTGATGGCATGCAGGTAGGGTGGGGGGGATGAGGTAGTAAAGATTTGACTTACCAGAGTCCAGTCCTCCTGCTACTCCTGCGATGCCCTCAGGATGCAGTATTGCCAAGACCTGCTCCTCCCATGTTGCTAGTTGTCGGGGAGTAGGTGGGGGGTCCACCGCCAGTCCTCTGTACAGCAATCTGGTGACTGGAGACCACAGAACGCACCTTCCCCCGTAGGTCATTCCACCTCTTCCTGATGTCATCCCTAGTTCTTGGATGCTGTCCCACTGCATTGACCCTGTCGACAATTCTGCGCCATAGCTCCATCTTACTTGCAATGGAGGTGTGCTGCACCTGTGATCCGAATAGCTGTGGCTCTACCCGGACGATTTCCTCCACCATGACCCTGAGCTCCTCCTCAGAGAACCTGGGGTGTCATTGAGGTGCCATGATGTGGTGTGGGTGATGTGTGAGGTGGTGTGTGTTGTGATGTATGAGGGGATGTGTTGTGGGTTGTTTGAGGTGCGTGGATGTTGTGTAAGTGATGGTGTTGTGTGTCTGAGGATACTGGTGTTGTTTATGGTAGTGTCTCTCTCTGGCAGGGTTTCAGAATTCTGGTAGTAAGGGTTTGTGGGTGATGTGGGCTGTGTGCTTTATATTGGATTGGGTGTGTGGGTGTGGAGTGTGTATGTGTGTCAGGTGTGTGTATTTTGAATTTTCCAATGTGGTTGTGTTTTATAAATGTGTGTGTATTTTGAGGGTGGCGGTGTTGTCCGCCAATGGAATACCGCAGTTGAAAGACCGCTGCGTGGATTCGTGGGTCATGATAGTGTGGGCGTATTCCTGTTGGTGTGACGGTGGAGGTTTTGTTATCACCAGTTTATCACTGACCTTTGGTGTGGCGGACTTGTGTGGGTGTCTGGATTATGGCGGATTCCGAGCTGTGGGTCGTAATAGCTGTAGCGGAATTCTACGGCCGCAGCAGTATGTTGGCGGTCTTCTGCACGGCGGTAAGCGGCATTTACTGCCAGGGTTGTAATGAGGGCCTATGTCTTTTGTCGCAGCTTTGAGGGGATTAGCAGTGACATGCGACTTCCGAGACGTAGGAGATTCCTTAATACGAGACCAAATAGTATGATGCACGAATAACAAGAGAGTGAAAGAAAGGTTGTTATCGATGGATCATTCGCTTGATGAATCCATACAAATAGCGAGAAGCATGGAACACACGGATGCTTGGATGAAGGAGATAGACATAACAAAAAAATTATGTCCGAGACTCTAATAAGGAAACCATGGTTGAGGTGCATGAATTTAAATCCAAGAAGCGAGAGAAAATAACCTAAAATGCTTCAACGAGAATTGCAGAGAGGAAGAATATGAGAATCACATGTTTTAGTTTTAGATGTGGGTGCCCTGGGCACATAGCTTCAAGCCCGATGTGCACCGCTTGGACTTTGACATGTAGATTGTGTAGCAGGAAGAGGCACATAGCTAAAGTATGTAGATCAAAAGGGAAAATGTTAAGTGGCAATGTCAAATCGGTGGACGACATGAAGGACGATATGAAGGATGATCGTGAGGAAATTATACTCACAATTTGTGATGGGCAAATGGTGGAATCTGTGAGTGTGAAGAATTTGAAGAGAGAGAGTTCAGCTGAATTGGAAAAACCCTATTGAAATGTAATAATTGGAACTGGTAAGGTGGTAAGGGTGCTAGTGGATTCAGGCAGTTTATTCACACTGTTATCTAAGGAGGTATACAAAAATGTTTTGAAGGAGAACTTTGAGAACCTGCAGAAGCCTGATGTAAAGGCAGTTGGTTATGGGGGTAAGAGAATTGAAATTATAGGAATGTGTTGGATGGACATTACATTAAAAAATAATGGTGTGCATGGAAAGATATATATCACAGAAGAGGGATTAAACCTTTTAGGATGGAGACACCAAAAGGATTTGGGCAATGTACTTGATCCCAATGCAACAGAACCGGTCATGGTGGTGGAGCAAATGGGTTGTATGGAAAATCTGGATGCGGATGCACAATGGTGCGAGAAATTGATGGATAAATTTCCTAAGGTTTTTACTAACAAATTGGGTAAGTTGAAGGGTTTCACGCACCGAATAATTCTAAAAACGAATGCAGTACCAGTGGTACATAAAGTAAGACCGGTGCCATTCATGATGAGAGAACCACTTCAACAAGAACTGAGTAGATTGCTGGAAGAGAAGATAATAGAACCAATTGAATCATCTGAGTGGTCGGCGCCCATTGTAGTAGCACCAAAGGAGGGAAACAAAATCTGCTTATGTATTGATTTAAGAGACCTAAATAGAAACATTTGGGTAGATAGGCAGCCCTTACCGAATATCAACGAAATGTTAAGCATGATGAGTGGTGGTAAGGTATTTAGTGTGTTAGATAAGTTAATTTGCATGCGGAATCTCGTCACCTGACCTCTTTTGTAATACCTTTGGGAGCTTACCAATATTGTAGGATGCCATTTGGTTTAGCGTCAGCCTCTGCTGTATTTCAACGGATAATACAGAATATTTTTAAGGATAATGTATTATGCTTCCAGGATTACATTATCGTAGTGGGCAAGTCATTGGATGAACATGATGAATTGTTGATGGAAGTGTTGGAAAGAATTGAGAAGTGTGGGTTGACTGTCAAGAAAGAGAAATGTCAATTGAGGGAGAATTGTGTAAATTATTTGGGACACGAAATATCAGCAGAAGGAATCAAACCTAAAAAAAAGCATGATAAAGGCCATTAGTGAAGCTCCGGAACCTGACAAAATTAAAGAGTCAATTGCTAGTGCTCCCAATTTGGGGAACTTCGATGTGAAAAGGAAAACGATTGTGATAACTGATGCCAGCAGTGTAGGGCTTGGTGCGGTATTGGTGCAAGTGGAAGGCGATGTGGAAAAATGATCGGATTTGCATCAAGGAGATTGCGTGGTGCCGATCGGTCATATTCTGCCATAGAAAAAGAGGCTTTAGCCTGTTGTTGGGGCATAAGTCATTATAGGTACTATTTGTGGGGTCTGCCTTTTTACTTCGTACAGGCCACAATCCCTTATTGCAAATTTTTAAATGTGGACGAGGATTGGAAGGAACCATAACACTGCGTATTTCTAGATGGCTGATATCAATCATGGAGTTTAATTTTGTGGTGGAATTTGTGAGAGGCAAAAAGAATGTGTTGACCGATTGTTTGTCGCGTATGCCGATTGATGATGATCAGGATGAGATATGTGAAATGGAAATGGAGATATTACCAATGAGTGGAGAACTAGCTTTGGGTCAGGACAAATGGGATGATGCTGTTAGATATGATATAGAGTACAGTAATTTGAGGAAGTTCAGAAGTTGTTCTGATGAGGATTTTGGAGTGTGGCATGGAAATTTGAGGCAGTATGTAGAAGTTAGGAATTAATTGAGTGTACAAGGAGAGAAAGTGTTGAGGTGTGATAGAATTGTTCCTCCCGTGAAACTACTTACACTTAGACAACTCACAAGGAGAACTTTCTTCTAATGTTTTCTATCACTAGTATGAATATGTTGAGACAACAAATGTGAAAGAATGTTATGTTTGTACACAGATTCCTTCATCAGTGCAGGAAGGAGTTACATACCATAGCTTGCTATTAACATATGGAATCAGTTGTAGTCTTTTACTAACAAGGCTTTATAATAAAGAGTACATACAGTATTTATATTCTAATTTATATGTAGTGTTTCCTTTAGTTCTGATTAATCAACACTTGAGTAACATAGCTAAAAAGAGAAATATTGATATTGTAGGAGGCTTCTTTGAGCCTACGCTAACATTTGTCATAGCTGATGCTCACCACAATAACTTTACATGCTTGCTTTCAAAAGTAGAAAAATCTTTTCTAGATCAAACTGATGACAAGAGAAAAGCATTGAAGGAGAAAATAGAAAAAGGGTTAGTGAAGAGGACATTTAGAAATTACTATGTGTTTAGGAAAACTAAAACACAAGGGAAGCTTGCTTTAGATTTTGACCATGTAGGAAAGCTCTGCATATATAGACTTCAATCAAGAACTTATACTAAGTTTGTGGGAACGAGTGAGTGCAGACGTATTTCTTTTTAAGAATACATGGGACTTTATGTTAAATGGACAAAATACTGTGATTCCTGGGGTATATTACATCTGTGGAAGAAATGCTTATTATCGTCTCCCAAGGGGATGGTATGGGACTTGTTATTTGGGAGTTGTATTCTCGAAGATTTACCAACTTGACAATATAGATGACACACATAACTCAAACGAATTGCAGAGACCACAATCAAAAAGAGAAACTTATTCTGAAATAATTGGGGATATATTTGGAGCAATTATTCCTTCTGTAGGAGTTGTTCTGAATGCTTTGAAAATTAGAAAGTTGTCTAGTATTGTGGATAACATATTAACTGGTTTTTCTGGAGTTGTAATTTTGATGGGTACTGAAAATCCTGCAGTCCATTCAATGGTTATTCAGAATAGACTTGCGTAAGACATCCTTTTAGCAAAGGAGGGCGGAGTCTGCCGGATGCTGAAAGCAAAACATTGTTATACTTATATACCGGACAATAGTAAAGGAATTAGAAATGTTATTAAGAACCTGGCAGATTTAAATTCAGACTTAAAAGATCTAAAAGAGCTGAGGGTATGGGAAAATGTTGGCAAAGGTGTTACAAAGGTGAAAAATTGGCTGGGAAATCTTGGTAAGGGTATTGCGGGATAAATGTTGAAACCATTATTAATTATAGTTGTATCTGTCATCTATATGATCGGATTTTATAAATTGTACCTACTGATTAAAAGACAAAGGATGAAAAATGAACAGAGGAGGGAAAAAGTTAAACGAGAGAAAATGAGAAGCAAATGTTTTCATGATTTGAGACAAATTGAAAACTGGAGAAAATCACGAAACAATTGATATTGTAGGCAAACTAAACTTTTAACTGACTTACAAGTATTAATACAGGTGTTAGTAATTATATTTTGTGATAACACATGTAGTTGTCAGAGGAGGGATTGTAATACTAAAATGAAATGAAAATAACATGTGCTTAAACATTTAAATGAAAATGTGTGGTTTGAAAAACATGACCACTCTGGTGGCAGCCATAAATCTAGTTCGACATAATAATAAATAATTGTCTAATGAAATGTATTCTGTGCGTTCACAATTAAATGTACTGAAAAACTAATAATAATATGTACTAAAAGGATTAATAGTTTAAATATTGTGAAATGCTTTATTCTTCATGTTTTAGCATTAGTTTTAAAAAGGCTCATGTTAGCAGAATACAGAGGCAATGTTTAAAAATGTTAACCCTACAGAAAATGTTTTTCTAAGCATCCTGTGTGACTTGCTCACTGTGGAAAAGTTATGTTCTTATGTTGTAACATTTGTTTGTCTTCCTGCAAGAAAGTGTGTACCCAAGAACAATAGTTTTGTGTACAATCTGCAACAATTGTATTCTACTGCGGAAACTGGTGACTGCAGTGAGAGAAGATGAGCCAGTTGTGAATGCAGAAAATGTTGAAAAGATACTTCTGGGACATGGAGCAAATGTAATTGGCTCTAACCTAAACCACCCCATAGACTGACCAATATAAACTTGATCACTTACATTGTTCTGTTTGCCAGAACTTTAGAAATGACATTTGAAATGCTATGGGTGAAGAGGACACTGAAAAGCTTAAGCCCTTCAATCATCATAGCCAAACATGCACAGGAAATGTTTTGAAATATCAGCAGTATTTTTGTATCTGGAAGTGATGGTAACAGCATTCAGGTCCATCTTGCAAACCCATTCAGGCTAGCCATTATGTCATCCATGTTGGGGGTAAATTGACACTCATATTGTACAGGAAGTCATTTTTCAATGCATACATGGAACTCTCATGGATTTTCACCTTCTTGGTGATTACTATTGGTGAGGCTCACAGAGCTGGGTATTTTGCATTCTCTACTATTATTTATTCAGGTGCAATTGAAATGGAATTGGACAAAGCCATTTTTCTCAAGTTCATAGTGATTAAAAATGATCTTGAATATCAACCTGTACGTACATTTGCATACTGAGTCCAGAATAGACCAATCATAGTGGCTCTCTTATGCTGCACCTCATCAGCTATGTGACAGGCCCCTTCACCCATGCAGGGTGTTGGTCTCAGACATGCCCCTGAGGAGGATATGCATATATATCCTCCAGCAGAGGTCTGTGGAATAGGTCTATGGTTACTCCCTTCATCCATCAGTGCTGTGAGCACTTATCAGTGAATCATAGCACTGAACTGTGAGTGCGTTCTGCTTCATTTTAATTCCTATCCCACCAGAAAGATAATAAACACCTTTTGTGTGTGGCTGACCTCAAAATCCGAGGAAGCCGCCTCACCTATACTTTTTATCACTTTTGCCACAAGTTGCGGTTTGGCTTGACCTTACAGTTCATAGTTAGTGGCGCCTGGTGTTCTCCAAACTCCAAGTAGCATATACACTCTGTAGGTAGAGAGAAACCTTTGTGAAACAGCTGTATCCACAGTAGCAAACCTTTTAATTTTTGCACTGTGTTCCTCTCTTCAGTTCTGTTCATGTCTGCTGCTTCTTGCTTGACATGCAATTTGAGAGTGCAGACTCTTTGAGTCAATCGTTTAAGAGTCCATAGTAGTTCAAGCATGCTGGTGAGAGATGTATTCACAGGAGATACCAAAGCATTATAAATGGCAAGCCCTCTGGACAAACTGTGCACAGATTGCCTTATTCATATTAACCAGCATGCAAGTACTAGCAAGCTCTCTGAGCTTGGCATGGAAAGTGCTTGACTCATCCATACGTCTGTTTTGCTCCTTGGAGCACAAAACTGAGAGGAAGGCATCTTGGCCTGTGGGCTAACAGTCATAACCTACTCGTGTGTTCGTTATTGTTTATAAACTCTAGTGTAGTTTATCTCCTCCCAGCTGAAGAATTCATGTCCATGGGATCTGTTTCTCGGTAGCCAGGCAATGATTTGTGACCCACACCACTTATAACTTCCATCTCAGCCCCAATGCCAATGTTTGTCAGGCTCATAATGGTGAATGCCAAAAAATACTTTAGGCGCCCTGTTTAGTTTCCCCTACCTTTAAGAGCCAAGTAGCTTTACTGTGGCTCTTCAGAACCAGGAAAGCAGATGAGTCTCAAAAACTCTCGCATGCTCATACAACACAAGGATGGATCAGAATGGAGACTACCTCAGATTTGCTACAGCCTCTGCATGGGTAAATGTAGACATGTTGGGCCCCCTAGTTTGTTCCGAGAAGTCTAATTAGCCCACAAGACTATATTTAATATGTTTTTTATTTGACACTAATTTATACCATAACAGATGCATGGCTAATATAGCAAAACATAAGCTCAAGTGAGTACTAGAAATATGAACAGATATAAGTGCCTAAAATGCTTAGCTCCGGCTTGATAGCACAAGTGTCTGCACAGTTTGTTACTACCAAGTCTTTAAAATATACATAAAGTGGACTTTTGGCTTAACCCAGAAGAGTATATCACTCTCACCTCATCCTGTTGACTGTTTGATGCACCATTCTGCCTCCTCTGGAATGCTTGCAGGTCAATGGATGGTGTGACATTTCTTTACATCTCAAACATGCACTGATCATCACACATTATATTTGCAGGAATCAATCGTTTGTATTTGGTTTTTGACACTTCAGCACACCTTTGAAATATTCTAGCATGGACTTAAAATGCAAACAGCGTTTGCCAGTGCTTGTTTTAAGAGCTAACGAAAGGCTGCATTTAATTATCTGTCAATCAATTTGAAATGTAGATCTTCTAATCCGCTCATACCTCTCCTTAGGTAAGCTAAGATGCATCCCTTGGTGTCTAGAGTTCAAGCAACTAGCACCTCCCAGAATCAGAAATGTCTTCTCTAAATTACTACAACCCAGAGTTTATATTCATTGTTTTTGTCTAGAAAATTGAGAATTGTCTTTGCCACCCTCTTGCATGATGTAACGAGACAATGCATTGCAGTGCATGCACTGTGCACAAAGTAGGCTGCATGTATTGGGCTGGTTGGGGCCATACCTGAACGCACAGCAGATCTATGCATTGTCCAGGTCAGGTCACTGTCTACCATCATTTGCGGTCAGATCTTAGGCCTCTCACACACTTTCTTTCTCCCTCCCAACGGTGCACTAAAATACATACTTTATTAACCCACATGCCCTGCTGTTTGTTGCAAGCACAGACTTTCTTTAGTAAAAACAGACCAATTTAAAGGGGCTAGTCCCCCTGGAATGTGGAGCAAGCAACAACAGATCTCAATTGGAAAAGTTGTGATTCTGAACAAAGAGTTGTCCAGGCCCAAACACCTTACTTTCTCATTAACTTCCTTATAATTCCATCCTTTACAGTTATATACTAGCTGAGCAGTCCCCCTCCTCCTATAGACCCATAGTTACTAGTCCCTTGTCGATATTTATATCAGAAATGGAAAGAGCCCCGTCCATACTAAAGCAGAAATATCCCTTTAAATGATCGCCCTGCTATTTTGTCAGACTCAAATGTTATTGCAGACAAGGATTCAAAAAACTGCTGCTACATACCCTGTCTACTGTAGTGCTGGGCTCGGAAAGGTGACAGCGGCCTGCAAGGCCAGTTCTAGTATATGTGTGACCCTGGGCAGAATAGGAATTTGCGAGGCCCCCCTTAGATGTAACATCAGAGGAAGTGATATCAATTGAACATTCATTTTCTGGCACTGTTAAACCACATTTGCATGAAAGTACTTAGCTAATGTGACTATCACTAAAATGGCTAAAAATATAAAACATAATCATAATAAAATAGGTACATATGTTTTAAAGTGGCAACACAGTACATTTATCAAACTGGAGGAAAAAGCTAGGCCTAGGTCTGTCCTAAACGTATATGATTACTCCATTGTGCACTAATTGTTTCCAGATTAGTGCATGATTAAAACTCCAAGTCAGATTGTCACAGAGCTATACAGTGAGATTCCAAGTGACTCCAGAGCCCTCCCTTTATGCCAGAGAAGTTCAAGATAAGGCGATTGGTTTTCAGCTGGCATGGTAGATCAACGCAAACGGATACATGCTAGATTGGGTAACTAACCTGTGAAAACTGCAGCAAACTACAGAAAGCACAGATTGTAAACGATAAGAAGAGGAAATGGCACAAATGTCATACAAGGTGAACTAGCTAATATATACTCTGGCAGAAGCATCAAAGGCTGAACTACATCTGCACATTGAGTGCCAGAACACAGAAATTACTCTCAAACTCCAGTTGTAAGAGATGCAAAGAGCTAAACTAACTGAAATATATACCCAAGAGATGGCTAAAAAGGGAAAACAGTTTGTGACCAGAAAAAAACTGCCAGAGCTATGCTAGGACACAGCCTTTAAAAGTATACAACTAAGCAACAAAACAAAAAGGGCTCTGCAGTTTACAGCTACATGGAAATGAAATGTAGCAACACGGAATAGGTAGAGTGGGGGAGTTGGTGCTTGACTTTCAGAATAAAGCTAAAGTAATACCAGAGACTTAAGTCCTCATTACAACCCTGGCGGTCGATGTTAAAGCGGCAGTAGTAACGCCAACAGGTCGGTGGTAAAAAAAAAAATGGGATCACAACCACGGCGGAAACCGCCAACACAGACATCCACTTTAACAGTCCGACCGCCACGGCGGTAGCAACAAACACCCCGGTGGTTACCGCCAACAGACAGGCAGAAGTCAATGTACTGCCCACCCCATCACAACCCCCCCATCCGCCAGCTTTTCCGGGGCGGTACCAATGCCATCAGAAGCACGGCGGAAACAGTACCCAGAAGGGGAACCACTCACCTCTCAACACTCTACGAAGAACCAGGACGCCATGGAGACTGAGCTGCAGGTCCTCCCCATGCTGGTCTGCCTCCTCATCTACCAGGAGTACAAACGGGGAGTGCAAGGCCACAGTCTCTCAAGTGGGTGGCTTGCCCACTGCTTGGTCCTGTGGAGTGCCAGGCCACAGTCTCTCTAGTGGGTGGTTTGCCCACTGCTTGGTCCTGGGGAGTGCAAAGCCACAGTCTCTCAAGTGAATGCCTATCTCCACTGGTTCTGGAGGGGGCTTTGTGCCCAGTGTGCAGCATCCTGCCAAGGATAAGGAGAGGGGATGCACATCTCCACTGGTTCTGGAGGGGGCTTTGTGCCCCGTGTGCTTCATCCTGCTAAGGATAGGGTGAGTGAATGCCTTCTTCCAATGGTTCTGGAGGGGGCTTTGCGCCCAGTGTGCTTCATCCTGCCAAGGATAGGGTGAGTGGATGCCTTCTTCCACTGGTTCTGGATGGGGCTTTGTGCCTTGTGTGCTTCATCCTGCCAAGGATAGGGTGAGTGGATGGCTTTTTCCATTGGTTCTGGAGGGGGCTTTGTACCCAGTGATGCAACACTTGGGGAGTGGCAGTTCATAGTTCCTCACCTGGGTGTCTGAGGCACGAGATTTGCAGGGACCAGGTTGCATGATAGTCCATGGAGGCAGGGCTAGACGCCATCCGGCGACGGCTATGGCTACGGCTGGAAACTGGTGGTAGTGCCGGTGCTGGTGGGGGTGCTGCCAGTGGTGGAGGGAGGCTCCAGCCCTTCTCCTGCAGCCTCGGACGGCTGCCCACTGGGGCTGCTGCTGCTGATAGTGGTGCTACTGTCAGCAGTGCAGGTGGTGGTGCTGGCCGTGGTGCAGGTGCAGGTGCTGCCAGTGGTGGAGGGAGGCTCCAGCCCTTCTCCTGCAGCCTCGGACGGCTGTCCATTGGGGCTGCTGCTGCTGACAGTAGTGGTGCCTGCGGCGGTGCAGGTGGCAGTCCAGGTGGCGGTGCTTGCGGCAGTGCTAGCGGCGGGGCTTCTGGCGGTGCTGGTTGCGATGCAGGCAGTTGTGCTGGTAGCCACCAGGCCTTCACCTGCAGCCTCGGACGGCTGAAGTGCCTTGCCTGGTGTTTTGTGCCTCTTCCTCACCTTGGCAGATGGGGGTGTGGCCTTGGGTCTGGCAGCTGGAGTCTTTGAGGTGGCCTTGCTGGGTGGTTGTGGCTCTTTCCCCTTGCTGGATGCTGTCCCCCTCTTCACCTTGCCAGGTGGCAGAATGGTTTTGGCCTTGGCAGGGGTTGGTGGCACACTGGCTGGGCTGACGGGTGCCCCCTTTGAGCCTCTGATAGCTGCAGGAACCACAGCGGACGTCGACTTGGTGGCTGAGGTGCTGGGCTGGGTTCAGGCCACCCTGGCCCAAGGGTAAGGACTGGGGGGAGGGAGAGGTGTAGAGAAGAGGACAGTGTTTGCCAGGAAAAGCTTCTTGGGGACACTGGGGTGGGAAAAGGGAGAGGGTTTGGGAGTGGAGGAAGAGGGAGGTGCCTGTCTGCTGAGTTTGGGTGCAGGTGCATGGGCTGGATGCTGTTGTGAGGTGGATGGCTGTTGGGTGGGTGGGTTTTTATGCTTGCCTTTGTGTACTTTGGGAGGAGGGGTCACAGACACACTGGGAGAGGACACAGGGGATGTGTGCATTGAATGTGGGGGTGGTGACTACCAGGGTGTTGTGATGGGCGTGTTGGTGATGGAGGTAGTGGATGATGCTGTAATGCATGCAGGTGTGAGTAGAGACGGTACTATGAGGGAGGTGGATGAAGAGGAGGAGGGGGACACAGTGGAGGCAGTGTATGTTGGTGTGTCTGCATGGGGATGGTGCTTGTGTGAGTGCCTGTGAGATGAAGTGTGGTGCTTGTGTTTGCCTGAGCCACTTTTGTGTGTTGATTTGGGTGAATGCTGATCTTAAGGTGTGCTTGAGATAGGCTGGGGTTAAGGGGATTGGGACTGGGTAGAGGAAGTTTGAGGGGGGAGGCTGGAGACAGGGACAATGACTGCCATCAGTGCGGAGGCCAGAGCCTGAAATGCTCTCTGTTGGGCCGCCACGCCAGAGTGAATGCCCTCCAGGTATGCATTTGTTTGTTGCAAATGCCTCTCAACACCATCAATAGGAGGTCAATAGCCTCTTCACTGAGGGCAGCAGGGCTGACTGTGGCAGGGCCTGTGGTGCCTGGGGCAAAGGAGATGCCCACCCTCCTGGGTGAGCGGGCACGGGAAACCCGCTGAGGGGTTGCTGGGAGGGTGGTGCTGGTAGGGGGGGTGGCGGCTGTACCTGTAGTTGGTGTGGGCACAGAGGTGTCCACCAGGGAGCTTCCATCGGACGGGGTCGCTGTCTGTGGAGTCCCCTCATGTTCCCGTTGTGGTGCTCCCCTCGCCCTCCGTCCCACTGGTGCCCTCACCGTCGGTTTCAGCCTCCAGGCCCATGTGGGATGCAGCTAGCTCTGTCGCTGGTTCCTCTGCTTCTCCGCCAAATGATGCTAATGCATACAAGGACAGGGTGACAAAACAAAAAGGGGGGAGAGACAGAGGATACCGTTGGTCAATGCCAGCAACACCACTACCGTTGCCATACACAACAGATAGGGAGCAGCTCTATGCACTAGGCCATGTACTACCAGTTACTAAGATAGTCACCAGCCCATGGAGTACAATGCCTAACGCCATTAGCTGCACACCTGAAACCCACAGGACCCTGCTCAGTAGTAGATACCCACTAACACTATTGGGGTTGGAGTGCTTCAGAGCCTGCCCAACAAGGGACCTACCCTGCCATGTTCGCCCTGGCCTGGGGGCACCCACAGCCCACATCCCCCACCCAAGTAAACCTTAACACGTGCACAGTCATGATTCCGAATCTGTACCCACCCCCTTGTGGCTGCTCTGATGCCTTCAACTCCGGATAGGCCACTGCCAGGATGTGGAACATCAGGGGGGTCAGGGTACGACGGGCACCCCTTCCTCATTGGGAGGCCAGCCCCAGCTGGGCCTCTGCCGTCTTCCTTGCCCAGCGGCGCAGGTCCTCCCACCGTTTGCTGCAGTGGGTGCTCTGCCTGTCAAAGACCCCCAGGGTCTGCACCTCCTTGGCGATGGCACGCCAAATACCCTTTTTCTGATGGGCGCTGACCTGCATGGAAAAGACAGAAGAAAAGGGAATTAGTTAACCGTCCAGACCATCACACTCATGGCCCACCATATCCCTCCCGTCCCCTGAAGCACATACATTGGCCACCATACATGCAGCACTCTGGCCAGGATGCCTCAGCCCTCCCCCCCACATATGGCTTACACACACAGCAATCCATACATTCATGGCCCATGCATCATGCTCACAGTGTACTCACCTGTTTGTCTGAAGGACCGTAGAGTAACGTGTACTGGGGTAGGACCCCATCCACCAGTTTCTCCGACTCCTCCGCCGTGAAGGCAGGGGCCCTTTCCCCAGACACATGAGCCATTGTCGCTTTCAGACTCAGGTCACAGCAGCACTTGCAGTGTAGGTCCTCTCCTGTTGAAGGTCAGGTAGCAAGTGAGTGATAGTTAGAAAATGGCGGTCACGTCCACGGCGGTGCGTACCGTCACCGCCGGAGTACATCGACATTGGCTCCTGGAACCCATAGGGCCCAATGATAACCAATGTGAAGTTGCGCGGTGGTCATAGACCGCCTACCGCAACGGCGCACAATGCCAGCAGAATTACCTAATTTCCACTTGTCCTTCTCACAGGTCAGGCAGCCGCCATTTCAGGGGGGCACAGGCCATGGCACCTAACTGCGTCACAGCAGACATTGGCACAGCAACTGACTCTCGGATTCACATACAGGTTCTGTAAAGGAAAAGATGCATCATTATTTCAATTGATGTGTGAATATGACCCTCTGCTTACCGTTTTCCTCCATAGGCTTCACCCGCTGAGGATGAATATGAGATGGCGACATCCTCCGGTGTACAGACCTCTGGTGGACCTTGCGACAATGGAGGACAGACACATTATACTAACATACAGACTTGATAGGGCCACAATCCAAGAACTGTGTGCCCAATTGGAGCCAGACCTGATGTTAGCTATCCGCCAGCCCACAGGTATCCCCCTCTAGTGCAGGTCTTGTCAGTGCTACATTTCCTGGCAAGTGGTTCCTTCCAAACAACAGTGGCCATGGCATCAGGGATGTCTCAGCCAATGTTCTCCAACATGTTGACCAGAGTGTTGTCAGCCCTGCTGAAACACATGCGCAGCTACATTGTATTCCCCCAGGTGGAGGATTTGTCCAAAGTGAAAGCTGACTTTTATGCCCTGGGACATATCCCCAACATCATTGGTGCCGTTGATGGTACCCATGTGGCATTTGTTCCCTGCCCCCCGGAGAAATGAACAAGTGTTCAGGAATAGAAAAAGCTATCACTCTATGAATGTGCAGATGGTGTGTTTGGCGGACCAGTACATCTCCCATGTGAATGCTACGTTTCCTGGCTCTGTGCAGGACGGCTTTATCTTGAGGAATAGCAGCATCCCATATGTGATGGGCCATCTCCAGAGGCACTGGGTGTGGCTAATAGGTGAGCTCAAGGTCCCCACCCAGTATGAGTTGGTGTCTGGGTATTGGGTTGTCCCTAAGGGTTAGTGTGTGTCTAATAGGTATCTCTCCGATATTTGCAGGTGACTCTGGTTACCCCAACCTCTCATGGCTACTGACCCTTGTGAGGAATCCAAGGACAAGGGCAGAGGAACGTTACAATGAGGCAAATGGGCGAACAAGGAGGATAATTGAAAGAACCTTTGGCCTCCTGAAGGCCAGGTTCCGGTGCCTCCATCTGACAGGTGGATCCCTGTACTACTCATCGAAGAAGGTGTGCCAGATCATCGTTGCATGTTGCACAACCTGGCCTTGAGACGCCAGGTGCCTTTTCTGCAGGAGGATGAGCCTAGAGATGGTCTTGTGGCAGCGGTGGAGCCTGTGGACAGTGAGGAAGAGGAGGCAGAGGAAGAAGATGTGGAGAACAGAAGTAATATAATACAGCAGTACTTCCAGTGAAACACAGATAAGACACTGTAACTTCACTTTACATTTCAGTTTTCTGTTAGACATTGTACATGGCAGCCTGATTTCCCTATGTCTATGGCCACTTACTGTACCCTTTGGCATCTCTATTTTCAGATCTCTGTGTCCCACTCTGGCTCCTGGTATGTTTACTGCGGCCCACTAAAGGTCATACCAATGTATATATAACTGTACATATGACTTGCAATGTTTTCAGACTGTTGTACTAATACATATTTCACAGACTCAAGATTTGTATTTGTTCAAAGGGTATTTATTTAAGTGCTCATATGTAGAGGGGGATGTGCAATGGGCTGGGGTGATGGCAGAGGAATGTCCAGTTAGAGTCCAGTCTCTTGGTATCACAGGTGCATTGTCCAATGGGGCATGGGAAGGGGAGTAATGGCAGTTCAAGGTGGACAGGGTGACAGATTGGGACAGAAGGGTGACAATCAGGAGAGTCCTATTTCCTTGCGGGGGTCCTGGCAATGTTCTTTGGCTTCTGCCTCGATCGCAGGGACTGTTTGTGGGGTGGTTCTCCTTCTCAAGGGAGTGGGGTGCTGGTGGCCTGTTGGTCCTGTGGCCTCCTGTCCACTAGCACCGGTGAAGGTGGAGGGCTGTTCTTCGGTGTGGCTAGTGTCAGGTGCCCTTTGTTGTGCCACTGCCTCCCTTATGGTCTTGCCCATGTCAACCAATACCCCTGCAATGGTGACAAGGATGGTGTACATGTTTTTGAGGTCCTCCCTGATCCCCAGGTACTGTCCCTCCTGCAGCCGCTGGGTCTTCTGCAACTTGCACAGTATCTAGCCCATGGTCTCCTGGGAATGGTGGTATGCTCCCAGGATGTTGGTGAGGGCCTCCTGGAGAGTTGGTTCCCTGGGCATGTCCTCCCCCTGTCGCACAGCAGTCCTCCCAGTTTCCCTGTTGTCCTGTGCCTCTGTCCCCTGCACCGTGTGCCCACTGATCCCAGGTCCCTGATCGTCCTGTGTTTGTGGGGCTGCCTGGGGTCCCTGTAGTGGTGGACACACTGCTGATTGATGTGTCCTGGAAACAGTGGCATGGGCCCACTGGGTGGGTGCTGTGCTGGTGTTTCCTGAGGGGGGAGGCTCTGTTGTGGGTTGGGACTGTGGCAGGGTAACCGACTGGCCAGAGGTCCCTGATGGGCGAGGTTGGTCATCGTAATCCAGGCGTGCAGAGCTGCTGTCATCACTGTGGGCCTCCTCTGGGGGGTA
Source organism: Pleurodeles waltl (assembly GCF_031143425.1). NCBI lineage: Eukaryota > Metazoa > Chordata > Amphibia > Caudata > Salamandridae > Pleurodeles > Pleurodeles waltl. The sequence continues at coordinate 191,109,618 of NC_090440.1, read as the reverse complement.
CTGGATGTTGCTGGCAACTCCTCTCCGGTGACGTTGAGTAGGGGTCCTGTGGGGATGAAAATGCAGTGTTATTGTATCTGCGTGTGCCATCTTGTGCATGGGTGTGTTTCCCTGAATGATTGGGATAGCCCTGTCAGCTTTGCCTTGTGTGTGTGCTGATTTTGTGGGCTAGATGATTATCTCTAATGGGCATGCTGTGGTGATGGGTGTCCATGCAGGTCTGTGATGGGGTCCATGGATTGGAGTTACATGCAGGGCTTGGCATTGGGATGGGTGGGTTGTGATAGTAGGGTATATGTGAGGTGGTAGAGTGATGGGGTGAGGGTAGGGTTAGGAGTTTGGCATGGCATGCAGGTAGGGTGGGGGATATAGTAGTAAAGATATGACTTACCAAAGTCCAGTCCTCCTGCTACTCCTGTGAGGCCCTCAGGATGCATTATTGCCAAGACTTGCTCCTCCCATGTTGTTAGTTGTGGGGAGGAGGTGGGGGTCCACCACCAGTCCTCTGTACAGCTACCTGGTGTCTTGCAATCACGGAACGCACCTTCCCCGTAGGTCGTTCCACCTCTTCCTGATGTCATCCCTTGTTCTTGGATGCTGCCCCACGGCATTGACCCTGTCCACGATTCTCCGCCATAGCTCCATCTTCCTAGCAATGGATGTCTGCTGCACCTGTGATCCGAATAGCTGTGGCTCTACCCAGATGATTTCCTCCACCATGACCCTTAGCTCCTCCTCTGAAAACCTGGGGTGTCTTTGGGGTGCCACGATGTGGTGTGAGTGATATGTGTGAGGATGTGTGGGGTGATGTTTGGGGTGATTTGTTGTGGTGTGTGCTGTGAGGTGTGTGGATGGTGTATGGGTGATGGTGTTCTGTGGCTCATATTGAGAAGGTGCTCCTGGCTCGTGTCTCTCTCTGTTGGCAATCTTTTTTTTCGCTGAAAGGGTTGTGGGTTATGTGGGTGTGTGTTTTATAGTGGTCTGAGTGTGTGGGTGTGGTGTGTGTATGTGTATCAGGTGTGTGTAGTTTGAATTGTTCAATGTGGTGTAGTTTTGTAAGTGTGTGTGTATTTTGAGCACGGCGGTGTGTACCACCAATGGTTTACCATGGTTGAAAGACCACTGCGGTGATTCGTGAGTCCTGATACTGTAGGCATATTCCTGTTGGCGTAACGGTGTGGGTTTTGCTACCGCCAATTTATCACTGACCTTTGGTCTGGCGGATTTGTGTGGGTGTCTGTATTGTGGTGGATTTCTCAGTGTGTGTCATAACATCCGTAGCGGTATACCACAGCGGTCACGGTATGTTGGCGGCCGTCACCACGACAGTAAGCGTCATTTACCACCAGGGTTGTAATGCAGGCCTTAGAGCTCTAAAAGTCACATGTCCCTAATATCTGAGAAGACGCTTGCCAAATTGCAACGGTGCTAGCTCCAACTCATATTTAGAAAAAAAAGTAATAACCAAATTCTGCCTGCCCTCAGGTAAATCCATTGGATCTTGGTTAAACAGGTAATTGAATGCAATACCATTTCCATCATCCACAAGTGACTCCAGTCACTCCCCAGGGTTCTAACCAAACACTTTCGGTCTTCCATCCTCCAATGAATATCTGCATCACTGAACGTAGTGGCTGCCAACTCACATAGGCTCAGTGTTTGGCAGATTACTCATGTGCATTGATGTACTCTCTTGTACTCTATTGAGTGCCCCTATGCTCCTTAGGTGCCCTCCTCTCCCACAGCCCATTTTTTTCCCTCACCTTCCATAGGAGCCCAATTCCAACTGTGCGCCTAAACAAAATCAGCCATTTCTCCAGGCCTTGCTGTCACCCCTTAGGTTAGGGATTATTTGTTGTGGGAGGAGGCGCACGTTGTACTGTACTTGCCCAGACTGGCCCATTGTTAATCTTCACATGACAATGAGCCGGCTGGCTTTGTAGTCGGACTGACTCTGTGCACACCAACCTTAAGGCTGTACACATTTCTCTCTCTAGCCTCTTACCTTATTTAAGCAGTCCTCTTCCTTTACATCTACCTCTCCCCTTCCACACTCACACTCTCCAAAAGGTTTTTACATTTACGCATGGATTCTGCCCTCCTTACATTACTCTCTTTGCATCCTTGCCTCCTATTCTAGGTGGGTGAGATACTGAAAGCCCAAGCCAGGGGCCTAGCTGTGCTCAGCTCAAGGTCCGTTTGGAACCTCAAAAGTGCTCTAAAGTCTGATTAATTACAAACAGGGCTATTCAACCCAGCAGCGGCCGCCACAAATCTCAATTGGGGGGGGGGGGTGGAGGGATGGAGGCAAGGTGAAAGAACAAAAATAAAAAATAAAGGACACTTACACCTTCCGCTGCCGTCGACTCCTTCTGCCTTGCTCTTTGCTCCTCTTCTTGTGGTGTCCCAGCATTAACTGGGACACCAGCACAGGCTCCCCAGCAATCCTGCCACTGCTTTCATGCTAAAGCTAACATGAAAGCAGCATCAGTATTGGTCTGGGGTCTGTGCCGTTTCTCCAGCCTGGCTGTTAAACACAGCCGGGCTGGAGAAACCTAAGTGCACATGTGTTTGGCCAGCCTCCCCCTTCCTCTCCCCCCTCCCACCTCCTGTGACCCAGCCCCAACCCTCCCCTCCCCTGTACTGCTGGCTGAGCCAGCAAATGAAAAATAAAACAGCAGTGAAAATATTGTTTCATTTTTCATCTCCTGGCTCTTGACCAGGGGGGTGGAGCTCCTCCACCATTGAGGAGGAGCCACCCATGATTCAATCCCTCAGTAGATGGGTCAGGCCTGTCATTAATTGGGCCTACAGTGATAGGTGTCACCTGTCCCAAAAATATTCAGGGGCGGTCTACACGAGGCATGTCTGCTCCCTAAGCAGAGGTTCAGGGAGCAACAGTTTTGCAGATCTGCAAGGCTTCAACGTGGGCATCGCCTTCTACTTTTGTTAAGTAGTATTGAATCCAGTATGGTGGTATAAAATAATATTATTTTGGTTCCAGGGTTCTTTTAGTGGCTCTGAAGTAGATTTTTGGGAAATACTTCTTTACAATTTGGTACAATACCATTGATGATAGGTTTGATGTGGTCCTTTTTTGCTCCAGTTCACATTGTTAGCCGAGTCAGATTACCCTCAATAGCTTTGGCATTTCTCATTTAAAGTATGACTGTAACTAGGAAATTACTTGGAGTAATCAAATCACCTCTAAGCAATTAAAGCAATATATGCCCCTAGAGGGCACGTGCCCCATTGAGGTAAAAAGATGATATAAAATCTGTGCAGGTGGCAACACCACAAAGAACAAACTCCGGCACCCCAACTCCTGCACACTGAACTTGCTGCATGCTTTCAGTAGCTAACCTTCCTTTCTCACAATACAAGACCTTCAGTCGTTGCCTTGGGTCAGAGTGCATCGAACTCTCCCTTTTTTGTAGTAAAATTGTAGGAAAGGCACGTGGTGAAGTCTGCAAACACAGCTAGGAATTAATGATTAATGGGGCGGTTGTTTGTCTAATAAATCGTTATTTTACAGGTGTGTTTGCTGACTGTCAATCAGCAGTCAGTTCGTGCAGCTGATCATATGTTCAACTTTGGTCGGGCTGGGGGAGAATAGCGTATTAATGCAAACTGTTTCCCCTGTTTTGAGGTTCAAATGTGTTATTTAGAGACAGACAAATTCGTTTCTTTTTAACGGGCAAAAAACAGGCTGGGAGAAAACCTACCGGTACGATCATTACTGCAAAATTTAAAATCTATGTGGATTAAACAGGTATTGAGGTTCTAAATACATAATGCTAAATGCTTAATAGCCCATTCAGCTCACATGATGGTTTTTCAAAATGGCTTACTTCAAAACAATTCATGTTCAACGTAACTTACAAAATAAGAATTTTTAGAATGAACCAAAGGAGGCAGGTAGCTTATTGCTGACTCTGCTGCTTCAGCCCTGTGTTTTCAATTCACAGCCTACTGCATTGTGGGTGTTGTAGTCCTGGTTCAATCCAGTGGATTCAACTGACTGGCACGACTGAAAACTACGTTTGTTAAACTACGTAGTTTTAAAGAACAGCCCAGAGGTGTTATTGTGAGGAGTCATGTGGCAACCTTTAATAGGAGTTAAAGCCTTGCGTCTGCTCCTTCGATGAAAAACATGTCTTTTATTCTTAAAACACATTTTTGTTCCCTTGTTTGTACCAATTACCTAAAAACAGTTTGGTTTTGGATGTAATTATGCTTTATGTGTTCTCTTCATTAACATAAAATGCAATTCTACTTTAATCATTATAATTGTGTAACTATTTAGAAATAAATCAGAATGTCAAGGCTGAATTTATATGTAAACTGTATGTGAAAGAAGTTATTTGAAGCACAACATTCTGAAGTGGGTCGCTTTGGTGCAAGTAATTTGAGGCAAGTTTTTTTAAATGTTGATGGTAAGTCTACACCCACTGCTGCCCACACATGAAAAGTTAGCAATGGTTGAGCTGCAATAACAGAGCACAAACAATACCAAAGCTGAATTAATGGCATGCCAAAGCTGCATTGTCTGAGTGGACATCTCATGAAATATGAGCTTCACTGGATAGTGAGGAGTTAGATGGCACGGTGGTCCCACAGGACAACTTTATCATAGGATTTTATTGTCTGTCCTGGCCTCCACCACCCCTATACCAAATCCACCATCAACACTAAGTAGGGCCTCGGCGTACCCTTCTTCCCACCTGCAGATGCTCATAAGTAGTATCAAACAACACACACTTTTGTACAGGGTTCAACTTCTGGAGCAAATCCTCTAGTGAAACCTTCTTTCAGTTAAGGGAGCTGTAGAGCACGTAATCCATCTCGACTCTGCCAACCATATATATATCGATCCACCAACATGCCAAGAGTAGTGGAGGGCATCACATTACCGTTCTGCCATTGATGACTTCACCTGAAGTGAAATCACATTCACTTTGATCCCCAGTGGCTTTACACAAAGGGTAATTAAGGGTGGTACCCTGAAACCGGCCCCAGGATGCTTGTTTCCAATCCAGGGAGGACCTGACCTGGCAGTTCGGGCTTGACTGTTCACATAGGGAACAGGGTTAAGGCTGATTTGCATATGGCTAGGTCCAAACTGGGGTGGCGTGGTGAGCAAAAAAACGATGGATTAAATTAAACCCAGATCTTTGTGGCTGGGGGTGAATGTTTGCATTGTTGAGCATTCCGTCCATCATCTGTTATTTTTACGAAAAGTAGTGTCACATGACTTTTTGCTTGTTCACATAACAGAGTGTGGCACAATTTACATTCAAAAACCTACACTATATGCCAGATTAAACAGGAAGTGCTAGATTAATACAAGAAGCAAAAACATTGTTATAGCAACCACAGATCTGTTTTACCTGCAATGCTTATATTTATTATGGTGTCACCATGATATGCACAGTTACAGCCACCACCTACACTGATACTGCCTACATATGACAAACTGACAATATATGTCCTGGCATCGCCCCAAATGCCGTGGTACAGCACCTGATGTCTAAGTACAGTCCCACATGCCTAGGCTGTTGAAGCAGGAGGAGGAGATGGCAATGACTTTCTTGGACATGGATAAGGAGGAGTCCAAAATGAATCCTAGGTTGCGTGCGTGGTCGGTGGGAGTCGGGGCGGCGCAGAGAGTGGCAGGCCACCATGAGTCATCCCATGTGGATGGGGTGGAGCCAAAGATGAGGACTTCTGTCTTGTCAGAATTGAGTTTGAGGCAGATGCTCTTCATCTCTTCAGCCATGGCCTTCATTCCTTTGTGGAGGTTGGTCTTGGCGGAGTCCTTGGTGAGGGAAAGGATCAGCTGGGTGTTGTCGGTGTATGAGATGATGTTGAGGTTGTGGGATGATCGATGTTAGCGAGCGGGGCCATGAAGACGTTGAAGAGGGTCGGGCTGAGGGACGAACCCTGGGGTACGCCGCAGATGATTACGGTGGCCTCCGAGCACAATGGGGGGAGGCTGACTCTCTGGGTTCTGCCGGTAAGAAAAGAGGTGACCCAGTCCAGGGCTCTGTCACGAATTCCTACATTGCTGAGGCGTGAGCATAGAGTGTAGTGGCAGATGGCATTGAACACGGCCGAGAGATCCAGGAGGATGAGGGCCACTGTTTCGCCACTGTCCAGTATGGTTCTGATGTCGTAGGTGGTGGCGATGAGGGTGGTTTCTGTACTGTGGTTGCTGCGGAATCTGGATTGTGGAGGGTCCAGGGTGCAGTTCTCCTTGAGGAAGCGGGTTAGTTGTCTGTTGACTGCCTTCTCGATGACTTTTGCCGGGAAGGGGAGAAGGGACATAGGCCCGAGGTTCTTGAGGTCCTTTAGGTCCTCCTTGGGTTTTTTGAGGAGGGCGTTGATCTCGGGGTGTTTCCAGCTCTCCGGGAAGGTGGCGGACTTGAAGGAGCTGTTGATGATCTTCTGTAGTTGGGGTGCAATGATGGAGCTTACTTTGTTGAGGATGTGGTGAGGGCAGTGGTCAGATGGAGAGGCGGAGTTGATGGTATATAGCCCTCACTGCCTCTACGTGGTGTGTTGAAGGACAGTGTAAGGTGTGTGGTTTAAAGAGTGTTCTCTTTGTTGTCTTTGTTTTGATCCTAGGTAGGGAGTGTTTCCATGTTGTGCGCAAGAACCACCGAGCTGCAGCTATTGTATTATGGGGTTTAGCGCTTACCAGTGTGAATGGTGAAGAAGTGTGAAAGATAGGCACACATTTGATAGTTTTCATTAAGCTGACAGTTTTGAGCAGCTCTGCAGGTCCATTTTAGCATTTATTGTTCATAGCCCACTTAGCTGATTGCTGCACTGGGTTGTCTATTCAGTGATGTTGTGTTTAAAGTATATGGTTCCGAGCAGGCATAGGTTTAAGGAGTGCTGGAGAGATCTGCTGGTATGGGCTCCGTTAATATCATCCCAAATCTGATTGTCATTGTGAGATTCGAAGAAGTGGCCGTAGTATATTTCTATTCAGGAACTGCAATGCAGGACTAAATTAAAGTCCTTTGTTGTCCAGCGGCTTGCAGCAGATCTCTTTAGCTATTAAGTGCTTGTTGGGGGGGCGTGGCTTGCCTAGCCAAGATGGTGGATGCGTGAAGCTGCGGCTCCGTCTGGGCCTAACATTGATCCTGCTGAAATCACTCCCGCTCGGGGACCGGAAGCGAGGATCGCAGAAGGGGCGATCCCCGAGCACAGTGCGGTGCCGATTGGGCGCGAAGGGGCCCCGACTGAAAGACAGAGCTTGATCCTGGAGTGCGGCGCACATGCGTAGGCATAGACCTGACGGTGGAACCACCGGAGCGGGGAGAGTGGCGTGAAGCGATTGAACCCTTTCCGGAAGCTGGAGGAGAAACACCGAGGTACAGGGGCCCTCTCACTCTCCCTACCCGTGTACCCACTACCCCCCTTATAAAGTGGTGCAGGCGAGGGCTGGAAAGGCCCAGATGGGGTGGGGCCGACGCTGCGGCCCGGCAGAGAGGAGCGGGCTGAAGCCGTATTGATTTGGTAGTGGAGCCGCGGAGGCGAGGAGAGCGGTGGGTAGCAATTGGTGCCCCCTGGAGATCGGAGGAGGCCCGCGGAAATATCGGGGCCCTCTCCCCCCTCCCTGCTCGCGGACCCATTAACCCCCTCCAAAGTGGGGCAAGCGAGGACTGGCGAGTTTCGGAGGGAGTTGGTCCGACAAAGCGACTCAACAGAGGGAAGTGGGGCGGGCTGTGGCCGGAGAAGGAGGCCGCTTCTAACAGGAGACACTTGACCACTCGCACCCGCATAACAATCCAGTGTGCAAAGAGCGACCACGGACCTACGAGGGGAATGCTGATACCAGGGATCTTGGTATTGTTGGAACTTTGTCCTATGAACATTTACTTTACCGCACTGCACAATCCGGATGACTTCCAGGAACCGGAGTAAGGGTAAGGTGCAGGTCCGCAAAAACCCAGGTGCTCCAATCCGTGGGATTATGGAAGGCCCCTCGCAACCCATGGTGCAGGCTACCCTGGATAAGATCCTGGGAGCATTAGAGGACACCAAGGCAACGTCACAACATGATATAAGTCAGGTGGCGGTGGAGGTAAGCCTGCTGAGTGCAGACCACCAAAAGCTAATGGACAGAGTCCGAGATGCGGAGACTACGTTGGCGGAGCTCTCACCGAAACAAGGGGACCTAGCGGCCACAGTAATGCAGCTGACCAACCGGGTCCAATGCCTGGAGCATAGAGTGGAGGAGGCAGAAGGAAGGAGCAGCAGGAACAACGTACGAGTCGTCGGCCTCCCTGAGGGAGCGGAGGGTGCAAGTATGGTGGCGTTCCTGAAGGAGTGGATGAGCACGGTGGTGGCCCCGGAGCAGCTCACCCCGTTTTTCACATTGGAGCGGGCACATCGGGTGCCCTCAAGACCCCTAGCACCGGGGAGACCACCTCGAGTAGTGGTGGCTAAACTGATGCATTATAAAGACAGGGATACACTCCTCCATAGGGCCAGGGAAGTTGGGCCCTTCAAGGTAGCAAACAGTGTGGTGACACTGTACCCGGACTTTACCATGGAGGTCCAAAATAAACTGGCCTCATTCCTAGCAGTGAAGAGGGCCCTTCGAGAGCAAGGGATCCAGTATTCACTCCTGTTCCCGGCTAGACTGAGGGTGATCACTGAGGATAAGACCGTATTCTTCCAGACCCCGGAAGAGGCGTGGGAGTGGCTGGAGGCACGAGGACCAGAAGGGGGCCACCGCGCTAAGATGGACCGATCGAGGCATGGGGCCCGCAGAGGTCTGAGGAGACAGTGAAGCAGAAACCGCCAGCAGGTGGAACTGACCTTGGCCCAAAAGGAATCGGCAAAAAAGGCAGCACTGGAGGCAGCGGCGTCCATGTGTGGAGTGGCATTCTCAGCAGTGGCCAGCGAGGGGGACTCAGACCATGCATCTGTGACTTCGGTAGCAGGATCGCGCCATTCAAACTGCGGACGAACTGGGTTAAGTTGACCGATAGACTGGCCCTGAGGTGAGGGAGATATCATGAGCACCTGGTCCAGATAGCCATGGAACCACCCCCCTATCGATTTCCCGGCCACCCAGTGGAGAATGGCGGGAACACTGATTGAATTGTTGACTTGGTTGTGCTTTTGCACTGTTTTCTGGGCAGCGTACAGTTGGAGAGGCGTCCTGGGGAGGGGGAGTTGGGATTTACAGTTCTATATTCTAGTGGTGCTGGAGGGGTTGAGAGTTGTTTGTCCACAAGTGATATGGATGTATGGGGAGGGGACGGAGGTCGGGGAGGGTTGGGTAGCCCACCTTCCTGCAGACACAAAGACAAGGCAGATTCTAATTTCCTAACCTGGAACATACGGGGATGGGATCATTGAATAAAAGGCATAGAGTCTTGTCCTACCTGAAAAGACGGGCCATACATGTGGCACTACTGCAAGAGACTCATCTTACTGCAGGAGAAGCTGATAAGCTAAGACGTAGGTGGAGAGGGCAAGTGTTCGCCACTAAGTACTCTGCTTATGCTAGAGGGGTGCTGGTGTGGGTCAGAGCGGGGATCCCATTCGAAGTTGTAACTACGGCTATAGATCAAGAGGGCAGATTTCTGATAGTGGAAGGTAAACTGCATGGGACCCCGATAGTCCTGGGCAGTGTCTATGCACCTAATCAAGATCAGATTCCCTTCATGCAGCATCTTTCGAGTCATCTTACAAGGCAACAAGGGGGAGAATTAATGATTGGGGGGGATTTTAACGGGATGCTGGACACGGAGCTAGACCGATCCACTCCCCCGCTGGTGGGTGCATTGTCACATAAGATAGCTAAAGGATTGCAGGATTGGATGCAAGGTTGGGGCTTAGTGGACATATGCCGGAACCAACACCCAGAGGACAGAGACTACTCCTACTATTCAAGCCTATACCAGGTACATACTAGAATAGATAGGATAGTGCGCTCTGCAAATATAGCCCATGGAATTAATCGCTCTGAATACTTAGGACGCACCCTCTCCGACCATAACCCTCTCTTGCTCACTTGGAGGAGCGCCGAGACTAGGCCTCCCATTCCAGTGTGGAGACTGGGCCCAGCTGCATTAGAGGACCAAACATATAGGGAGGAGCTCCGCTCTTATCTCAAGGACCACATTACTATTAATAAAGGGTCTTCTTCAGCTAGGCATGTGGAGTGGGAAACGCCTTAAGGTGGCCGTTCGAGGGCACTGTATGGGACAGACAGTGGGGCTAAAACGCACGCTGGAGCGGGAACTTATACGCCTAGAAAAGATAATTCATGATGATGAAAGGGATGAAGGTAATGCTTTGTCAATGCGATGCAAGCTTGCGGAAGCGAGGAAAACCCACTCCCAGGTTGAGGAGCAGCTACGTTGCCACAGTCTACAGAGGTATTTGGCCTCGATACAGACAGAAGAGGGCCGATCGGGCAAGATGGTGGCATGTTTGGTGAACCCCAAGGGGGAGGGTACACCTATCATGAGTGTGCGTGATATGAGGGGGGAGCGTATGTATACGCCGGGTGACATAAATGATGCTTTTAGAGATTACTATGCCTTCCTTTATAGGAGTCCAGAGGCGCCTATGGCAGAATCTCTGAGTGCCTACCTGCACCTACGGCCTCAGCACACTCTGGCGTTAGAGGACAGGGACACGCTGGGGGGGCCAGTAACATTAAAGGAGGTTAAGGATGCCATCTTGCAACTGTCTGCAGGAAAGACGCCGGGCACAGACGGTCTCCCAATGGAATTTTATAAGAAATACATGGACATGTTGGCTCCCCAGCTGGTTGAACTATATGCGGAGGCACTCCAGCGGGGTCTCCTTCCTGAGTCATTGAGAGAGGCTTTAGTGGTCCCCCTGCCCAAGCTCGAATCTGCAGAGGCATCTGTGGCTGATTTCCGTCCGCTTTCGATGCTGAACTGTGATTTTAAGATTCTAAGCAAAATAATGGCTAATTGACTAGTCCAGCATATTCCTAACCTAGTGCATGTGGACCAAAACGGGTTCATCCCGGCATGAAGCACCTCTTTGAATCTCAGGCGCATGTTTGCGCTACTGCACATGCCACAGACGGAGAGGTCGCCTAGGGCGGTACTCCTGTCAATAGACTTCAAGAAGGCTTTCAATTTTATACGGTGGGACTACCTGAGGGTGGTGATGCTGCGGATGGGACTGGGTGAGGGATGGGTGCGCTGGGTGGACCTGCTGTATGCTGCGCCTATGGCGAGAGTGAGGACGGGCCGGACGGTGTCGGCAGCCTATCCCATATTCAGGGATGTCCGTTATCCCATTATTATTTGCACTCGCCATCGAGCCACTAGCAGCTCAGTTCCGGGTGGAGGGCAGGGGTAGAGGTGTGGAGTGGGGACAGGCTGAACACAATATCTCACTCTATGCAGACGATATATTAATTTACTTGAGGGAAGGAGCATCCGGTTTGACGTGGGCGTTGCACAGGTTGGATGAGTTTGGAGGTTACTCAGGGCTTAGACTGAATAGAAGCAAGACCTACATTTTTCCTCTGATGCGGGTGGAGAGCGACTCTACTCGTGCCCAGTGGATCTGGTATGGGGCCCACACACCTTCAAGTACCTGGGTATTCAGGTATCCATGACCTGAAGGATCTCCGCGAAGGTAATCTGGGCAGGGCGCTCCATTCGCTTCAAGCCTCAGTGGGGTTCTGGAGGTCACTTCAATTATCCACAATGGCCAGGCTATCCTTGTCCAAAATGATTATGTTGCCCCGCCTTCTATATTACTTTGCCAATCTTCCGGTGCTCATCTCTCCGACTTGGTTCAAAGAATTGAACACACTACTTCGGGACCTCATTTGGGATGGAGGGCACAGGTGAACTGCACTATCTGTCCTCTGCCGTCCGGCGATTGCGGGGGGACTGGGAGCCCCAGATTTTGAACTCTCTTACTTATTGTGCCAGCTGCAGTAGATCTCCAAGTGGTGCGTCGGGAGGACCGTCTAGATAGGGTCACTGCTGGCGGCAAGGTGAGTAGAGAGTGGATTGTAGCACAAATGCTTGGACGCCAGGTGACCCCCCAGATAGGAAATGTACTGACGAATGTAGCCTTAGCTTGCTGGAAAAAATGTATGCACCGTACGGGAACTGGTGTAGCTTACTCTCCGGTGTTGCCATTGGCGGTGTTGACACAGGATACCGCGGAAGGGTCGGTGCCGGGAGCTGGCTGGGAGTCTGGATGAGAGCAGGGGTGGAATCCTTGGGTGACTTCTTCCGAGATGGAGGACTGTGAACCTTTGCGGATATGACCGATGAGAGGGGGGTGCCCGGTGGGCAATTTCTATTGTATCAAACTCTAACACATCAAATACGGGAACGTTGGTGTACAGTTAATGTGGAACCGGAAACACTTGAAGTCTTGCACCTCCTGCTGACCTCGGGGGGGACGCACATCTCGTCACTAAACTTTACAGAGCCCAAATTGAGAACACATTGGCTTCCTTGCAGTCATTTAGGGGGAAGTGGGAGACGACGATGGGTAGAGAACTGACTGACACAAAGTGGCGGAGGGTATTGGCATATACGCGAAGGGTTACACGAAACACTCGCCTTAGGTACATACAATATAATTATATTCACAGGACGTACCTCACCCCGCATCGGCTACATCTTATATATGGGGGTGACTCTAGAACCTGCCCCAGATGTAGTGAGCCAGACGCTGACTTGGACCACATGGTGTGGTACTGCCCTGAACTCCAGCAGTTTTGAAGAGCTGTAATGGGCGAACTGGAAGGAGTAATAGATGAAAAAATGGACCTGGCACCATCTCTCTGTCTGTTGGGTTTACGCCCTGGACTGGCCCCTAAGAAAATTGGCGGCTGAGTTCTTGACCTGCGTTGGTGCTCTTTAGGAGACGCATTACTATGGGCTGGAGGTGCCCTAGATATCCCTCGCTGGAGGACTGGAGATGGGATGTGACGAGGTGGGCTAGGGCTGAATTGCAGGTTTTGAAATGTGATGAGGCACAGGGAATATGCCAGAAACCCATCGCTCCGCTGTGGGAGGATGTGCTGGACACATGGGAGGAGCGGAGACGGGAAGGGGGAGCAGAACTAAAGACATCGGGGGAGGGGACAGATGTGGATCTAGTTGCTGCAGGTATGGGTGGGGATAGCGAGGTAAAGAAAAAAGCTATTAAGTGCTTGTTCAGTTGGTGAAGGGTGGTTTACTGTTGTGGACTGGTATAGTACTGGGTGATGGATATGGCGGTTTGCAGTTTTGCCTTATATGAGTGTAAGAGCCACGGGAGGCAAAAAGGGAATAAGTAAGCAGCCGGTATGAATTATAATCAACTTCTGACTGCTGAGTGTTAAGGTATTAGTTTTAGTTTGAGTTACATAATGCTTTGTAATTGCATTAGATAGCACTTACTACCCCTGATAGGGTTAGTTTCTTTTTGTAGTTATTGTTGGTTATTGGGATTAATCTTGTGCTCTACAGAACCCTTTGCAGGCCTTTACCCCAGTTTTATGGATCATACTAGTATGAAATAGAGACTATCTTTAGTGGGTGTGTGGTAATTTCATGCATTGGTTGGTGGTAATATTAAATGGGCTCCAGGAGTTTAGGCATTGTAAGGGTGCAAAATATCATGCCAAATAATTGTATATGTATTAAAATAACTAACCCAGCTGAAGAAGATACATATAGGCCGTCATTACAACATTGGCGGTATTGACCGCCTACCGCCACGGCGACGGCCACCAACATACCGCCGCCGTGGCTACCAGCCGGCAACGCGTATTATGACCGCTGATGGTATTCCGCCAGAAATCTGGCAGAACACTGTTGCCGGTCATGGTGGCAGACGGTGGTAAGGCGGCACTGCTGACAGCAGCACCGCCACACCGACCGGAGAGGGGGATGGGGGTTGTTGTGTGTATGTGTGGGGGGGAGTATGTTTTGGGATGCGTGCATTCGGGTGTAAGTCGCGTTGGATGCATGAGTGATTGTGAGTGTTGTATGTGTTGGGTGCATGTGTGTGACAAGGTATGTTGGTGTGTGTTGTGGTGTGTGGATATGTATGTGTACATACGTGGGTGGAGGTGGGTAAGCGTATGTGCATGTGGGAGTATATAGGTGTGGTGGGGCAGGAGCGAGTGGGGGGGAGGGTGGTGCTGGGGGCTCTGGGGAGGGGGTGGGGGCGGGGAAGACCCCTATCAGTGCCAGGGAAGGGATTCCCTGGCACTGATAGTGCCTATCACCATGATTTTCGTGGCGGTACAAAAACCAATTAAATCATGGCAGAAGGCAGGGCGTAATACTGAGGATGGGAATGTCACGGCCGCTGGGCTGGAGACCGAAGTCTCCAGCCCAGCGATTGTTACCACCCTGGCGGTGTGTTAAGGTGGCGGTGTTGGATGGCGGTAACCACCAGGGTCCAAATCCCATTTTTTTTATCGCCGGCCTGTTGGCAGTATTAACGCCGCTTTAACACCGACCGCCAGGGTTGTAATGAGGGCCATTGTGTATGTTACTCTCTAGTAGATAACCCATTCCATGTAATCACACTGAATGGATGCCGTCTCTCCACAAATAAATCTCATGAGTTAAGTCCGAGCTACGTAGGGTTATTTAATGGTAGTGTGCTACAGTACATGTGCTCAGAAATAGGGGTTCATTATGGGTTTGGCGGTCTTTTGGGCAGTGGCAGCCGCCAAAAGACAGCCCTGTTGGCGGTAATCCAACCGCTGCATGAAGAGTTACACTGTGAAGTCTGCCAAAAAAAACAGCCAAATTTCCGAAACCGCCAGGACACTGGAGGACAGAAAAGAGGCGGTTCCACCACCAACACCGCCAGTCTGACACAATTCCACCCATCAGATTTCGATCCACAAATCACAACAGCGGTTCTTCCATGGCAGAAAACCATTTGCTATCGGTCTCAACACACATCACACTGAACACAACACCACATTGGATAGTTTGAATACCCCACACCTGACACACATCCACACACCTGAGACACCCACTGCACTATATAACATACCCCTACAGAGCTCACAGTTCTTTGCAAACAGAACGCCACACACAGCCACAGACAAGCAAAATCTTTTTCAGATATAGAAAAACCAACATTAGGCATCCATATACATTTCACCATGCATACATCCAACACTTGCACAACATACACAACACACATTTTACTACCACATACAATCCACAACAACCGTCACCCACTCACATCACAGCACCTACACTTCTCCATTTACCTTTTTCTGCAGCCTTTTTCTTTGAACACTACCACACCATATTCACCACCAGCAGCATGGGCCAACAAAAACACCAACGGTTCACAGATGATGAGTTGAGGAACATAGTGGATGAAATTGTCAGAGTAGAGCCACACCTGTTTGGAGCACAGGTCCAGCAAACATCAATTGCCAGAAAAATGGAGTTGTGGCAAAGTATAGTCGACAGGGTCAATTCTGTAGGCAGCTATCCACGCACCAGGTAGGACATCAGGAAGAGGTGGAATGATCTCAGGGGGAAAGGTACGGTCCATGGCATCCAGGCACCAGCTGGCAGTCCTCAAGACTGGCGGTGGGACCCCACCTCCTTCCCCTACTTTCAGATCTTGGGAGGAGAAGGTCTTGGACATACTGCATCGTGAGTGCCTGACAGGAATACCTGGGGGAGTGGAGTTGGGTAAGTCCTCACAAAAACCACGTCACCTAATTGACATGTCCTGCATGCTCCCTAACCAACTTAACCCACCCCATTTAACATACCACTCTCTACACCTCTGCCCAAATGTCTCACTACCCCTCTCTGGCAAGCTACATGTCCACTAAACTCACCTGGCTCCACAACCCTAGGAAATGGCACTTGAAGTACTGGCAACTCATAGCACTACAATTTCCAGAATGCAATATCCCATCACTGTGAAAACCTGAACAGTGAACCAAATGTGAGATGTCATGAATGTGAAACTAACTGCCAATCTAACCCATCTTGAATGTTCAAGTGTGAAACAGTTAATGCCAATGACAGCAATGCAATGGCCCATTCCCACTATCATCACAAGCAAAGCACAGCTATAGATGAGTGCCCAATCCTAATGCCCTTAGAATAAAGATTCCTAAGATTGAAATGTACTCACCTGGGGTAGAAATCTAGATGCCAAAGTGGATGCACATGCAGCACATCCAGATACAGGTCAATGTCTATTGCTTACTACCATACTATGTCCCTACTCTGACACTATTCAAGAGAAGCAGATGCCAAGACCAAATCCACTGCCTGGAAGTGAACCTCTCCAGACTGGTTCCCATTGTGTGCCACAGATACACTCTGTTGACTGTTCTGAAACCTATCTACATTTTCCTATGGTGCAAGGACACTGGACTTGTGTTTCCTAATGGTTTAGCAGCTACCTTGATGATATGATTTCAGCCACCATAACTGAACCCTTTACTGTTTACTTTGTCTTTTTTAAGTTACTAATCACACATATTGTTTTACTGTCCACAATAAATTACACTTAAACACAGGTCCTGTGCAAGTGTCATTTATCAACCATGTACAACTGTTATGCATGACAACTCTAGTATCAATAGGTCCCTGTGTATTGTACAACTTTTGTTATGGACATCAAACGTGGACTCTGTCAGCAGGAGACTCATTACATTGGGATTGTAAAATGGACAGATTCCAAAACAGATATATACTACATCTACACGCATTTATTGCTAGATATGCTAACAGCACATGGAGTATAACTGATAGTGATATCAGGATGTTTGCTAAGGTGTCATATATGACTAAACCACAGGATATAGAAGGTAGGGACATGCCAGTCTTCCTACATGTCAGGAGGCATAGAGATTGGTCCTTTGTATCACCTGATAAGGTCTTATCACATACACATACCTTAGCATCCTAATAATCATACCCCACGGTACAGACAGAGATCAGTACTGATGTTCCCAATCCAGGGATCTTTCTCTTACATTGGTCATATACCTGTAGGAGTGCCACTCACCTATGTCAGTCCACAGAGACATGCACAATGGTCTGCAAAGTAGGAACACACTGACAGCTATGTACAAGATACATTACCTACAACAGAAACCATTGTGATGTTAGAGGCTATGGTTCTACATTTTCACATGTCAGACACATATGGACACCCAGCTGACACCATTTGACCACCTCCAGTACCCCACTGGTTATCTTGATGGGAAAACACAGTTCTACCCCAGTGTCCTGACAGTCTGGCCATGTTAGCTATACTCCACATACTCATGGCAATTAGTACCTGGTTTCAGCCATATACACTTCTCATGTCTGCCTGCAATTCCCATCTGCTTCTGACTCTGTCTGTGACTTGCCAAGGATGAAGGGCCAAACTGGAACTCAGCAAATCTGTGAATTCTAGAGCTAAGGGATAGGACATAGCAGAAAACATTCATAAATTCTGACAAGTCATGTTCACAAGTGTGGCTTTGCATGTGCATTAAGAAATCATGACACTGTAGACCACTCTGTTCTGTACACAATGCCAAATTACAATCTGCATGCACAAGTCACGTATTGGCAGTGGAGCCACCTAAAACCTCATAGATGATGATAAAAAGGAGGTGACATGCTACCCATCAACTCTAGGTTATAAAATGAAATTTCAGCTTTAAGAAAACATCACATACTTTGAGTCAGTTGAAGTACTAATTGATGAGATCTGCCCTGAAGTCTCCAGCTTCATCTTTATCTAGCTCATCATCACTTGGCAAATCTGCATTTCCATCCCCAGGTTCTGCTCCCTTGCCCTCATCTGGTAGGAATTGTACCTGACATCTCAGGGCAAGGTTGTGGAGTATGTAGCAGGCAACAATTATTTGACATACTTTGTTGGGTGAGTAGAGGAGGGCTCCTCCTGATATGTCCATGCGACTAAATCTTGCCTTTAGGAGCCTAAAAGTCAGCTCCACGACACACCTTGTCCTCCTGTGGGCCTCATTGTAGCAGACTTCCCCTAGTGTGCTTGGGTACCTCCCTGGTGTCAACAACCAAGGACCAGAGTCCCCTGTAAAGAAACAGGTAGAACAACCCAAACATATATCAAGGGCATGCACAATTGTGATAGCAGGAGATAAACTTTGCAAACACACATGTCAAACCTGACTTACCAACCAGCCCGGCCCTCTCTGTGTAGAGTCGTGTCATCAGCAGTGAGATATTGCTGTTCCGCATGAGGAAGGAATCATGGACTGATCCTACATACTTTGCACTGACTTCTGAAATGTACTCCTCTGCCAAACACACCACTTGAACGTTGATGGAGTGGTAGTTTTTCTTGTTCCTAAATACCTGTTGATTGGCACGGGGTGAAACCAAAGCTACACGGGTGCTATTTATGGTTCCAAACACATGTGGAATGTGTCCCATTGCATAAAACACTGCCTTCACATAGGCCAACTCCGCATGTTGGGGAAACCTAACGTAGCTGTCCAGGTGTTTCAACAATACACACAGTACATCCTTCAAAACCAGACTGAACATGGGCTAAGACATCCCTGCAGTTAGAGCCACTGTATTATGAACGGACCCAGTGGCCAGGATGTGTAGCACTTACATGACTTAAATGATGGTAGGTATGTTAAGGGGATTGTGAATGGCAGGCATTAGATATGGTTCCAGCTGATCACAAAGATCCATGATTGTATGCCTATTCAGGAGATATGTCTGTATAGTATGTCTCTCCTCCATGGTGTCCAGGTCTACTGTGGGCGGTACACTGGAGGTTGTCTTCCTCTTCTCATGCCAGGGTAAATACGTGAAAGCACAAAATATTGTATGTGACATAAACAATGCACACATAATGAATATGTCCATATACAAGTCACACATATCAGCAGTCGAGGTTAGTTACAGCATCTGACATCTACAGTACAGCATATTGCTATGCATTCTATGACATTCCCCTTGGTGTACATTCCCTGAATTATCTAATGTACTATACATGCATATTTATCTGTGACTGTCAGTGTCAATAGTCCAACCGAGTTTGCATGTGAAACACATTTCATAGCACCTATTCTATCTTACCGACGCACATAGGATGTTGAGAACAGATGTACATTTCTATCACCACAAATCCGTCCATTACACAGCTTTAACTATTCACATGCACAGACTACTTAACCTGAAGGTAGTACTTACTGATATTTAGCACAATATAGGGAATCATTAATGACGCAGATTCAAAAACTTTTCCATACATGAAATGTGCTCAAAATGGAAGCCGCCTGCCCTACTGTACTGGACATGTGGAAGTGGCCTAACTCTGCCGGCGGATGTCGTAATGGCGGGAGGCAGTCTCAACTGCGATGGAAATTGCCATTGGAATACAATGCTGCCTTTGGGGACCTTAGGCCAATGGAGATGTCTGACGGCGGTGACAGGCCTGTATGTGGGGGACCTGACCGCTATCTTCTGCAGTATTGCTCAGTTAACTTCTGACACTGCTGCCAGCAGGACCTCCACTATCTGAGCTGCTGTGTACTGCCTCTGGGAGCTATCATGCCGCATCCTGCAGATGATAGAGCCCAACCTTCACCCCAGAAGAGCTCAACAAGCTTGTAGAGAAGGTCCTACCCCTATATGAACAGATATATGGTGCACCAGAGGAGCAGGTGAGTCCAACGCAATACCAATGTGTGAAAGGTGGGGTGTATGATGGTGTACCTGAAATGTAAGTAGTGAAGGTTTTGCTGCCTGCAAATGCTAAATTGTGCATGAGTGTGAACTGAGAGGATCGGAATGTTTGCCTGCTTGCTGTAACTGAAGTGTTCTGTCCACTGGTGTTGATATGGTTCATGTGGACATAACGTTTCTCTTTGGTCTGTGTCATCCATAAAAGGGAATCTAGAGTGCCATCACCAAGCAAGTGAGGCCCCTGGGGGTCCACAGCCAGCAGTGCACCCAGTGTAGGAAGTGGTGGGAGGACCTGAGACGCTGGGTCCGGAAGACCGCAGAGGCCCAGTTGGGGATATCCTCCCAATGAGGGAGGGGTGTCCATCATACCTTGACCACCCCAATGGCCTGAATTTTGGCTGTGGCCTACCCTGAGTAGGATGGGCGTTTGAGGGCAGCACAGCAACCACAAGGGGGTAAGTGCTGACTACACACACATGTACATGCCTCTGCCAGTTAAATGTATGATGTCTAAGAATCTCATCTGTGACAATGTGGTAAGTGCTGCAGGTAAAGGGTCTCCCATGAAGACATAGTACTACAGTTGCCAGCATTGATACACAGATGTGGACATTGTATTGTGTATAGGAACATATTACTCACCTGTGTTAGTCAAATTGTAAAACAGCATGTAGTGATGCACATGTGACTGTGTTCCTCTACACTGCTATACATATGAGTAACCTGTTGTGTCATCCTTCCCACCTACTGATCCACAGTCCATATACCCAATTGGTAAGTTGTCCAGCTCTGTGGTCTCTGACCATTCCTATTCCACTGGATCCAGCTCTATGTGCAACGTAGGGTCTGACAGATGAGTAAAAGAGCCAAAAATTCCTGTGTTCTGAAATAGATGGAAAATTCATGTGAGGATGTTATCCTAATCAGGAGTTTGGCATGACATACTTACTACACTCCCTCTGAAGTGTGAGGAGGTGTCCTCATTGTTATGTGTAAACTATACATTGGCAAATGTGATGTTTGATCAGGCTGGACATCCTTCATGATGGAAAGCATTGTGTAATGATACATTAACATTATAGGACATATCATTGACATTGGCGTGTTCAGACAATTTGTCCATTTACATGGTATGGAGAAGGTAAGGGGCTAGTCTGCTGATCACTTAGGTCATGTATTTTGTCCATGCTACATAAGGTAGGACCATACCTATATGAGTGCAACATACACTGTTTTTGCCTACATCATGTGTCCATTGGTACTTCGTGCCTTTTTTATGTTGAGGGCTCTGCTTTGCTATTTGGTAATCTGAGACTGTTTTGACACATTTTGTAACGGATCATCACATTTCAGCCTGACTTAATGGTGTAGCAGGTGTTCTAGTTGACATTCACATGTTGGTGAAATGAGATATGTTGTCAGTCAATTTGTTGGACTCTAGGTGTATGTATCAAACATGGTTACATTAGAAGTGGCTTATGTCTGTGTTATTTTAATCCTAAAATGTTATGTTATACATGTCTGAACAGTTGGTAGTGATGTAGGTATTTTGATGTTGTCATGTAGAGGTTTCTACTTGACCTTGGACAGTTGATCACGGCCCCCACTCATGCCAAAGGTCACAGCACTGATCTAATTTTTAACAACCTCCAAAAGCTAGTTGCACAACACCCCCTTCCTTTGGTCTGGTCTGACCACTTCTTAATTCCCTTCAATATTACACTCACATACTCACACACTCTATATCAACTTACTACCCTCTTAGTAAGATGACTTTGCGGCAGTGGTCTAAACTTAACTGTAGGGATTGGTCAGACACCCTAAAATTTACCCACACCTTTCCAATAGAATCATGTTCAGCAGAAAGATATAATGAATGGATTTCTAGTTCCCTAGATATCATTTTTCTGACCAAGACAATGGTTAAAAACAGGGTCCACAAAAAGCCACCCTGGTTCTCCCCTCAATTGCATCTTTTAAAAAAGGAGTGTAAAAAACTTGAAAGGAAATGGAGGAAAACCTACAATGATGCTTCCAAATTGGAATACGAATCAAATCTGTGCAGGCTTATTATTCTTCTAGAATTGAACATTCTTCTAATCCTCCTAAGGAGATTTTCTCTATATTTAAGGAAATGACTCAGGAACCTGTTGCCTCTAGCCTTATAGTAGCCTCCAAAGAACACAGCAATAATTTAGCTTGCTTTTTTCTTAATAACATTTCTGACATCCAGTCAACCATTCCTAATGAGTCATCTAAAGAGCCTAAAAAGTTATCTCAGATTGATCACCATCCCTCTAGAGCCTCTCTCGCAGTCATCCAACCGATGACAGGAGATCTACTTAGAAAGTATTTGTCAAGAATAAAATCAGGATCTCCTCTGGATCCTGCTCCTCCAGCCGTTTTAGTTCAAGGCTTGGATGTTATAACGCCGATTTTAACCAATATCTTCAACGCTTCTTTTATAGCTGGGAGTCTACCCCAAATTTGGAAACACGCTATTATTAAACCTCTACTGAAAAAACCCAAGCTAGATGCATATCTACTAAGCAATTACAGACCTATTGCTCTTCTTCCTATAGCATCCATAATAGTGGAAAAGCATACCAACATACACATTTCTGGCTTCTTAGAAGAACATAAGCTCCTACATCCCACTCAGATGGGTTTAAGACCTCAACATAGTATGGAAACCTCCCTTTTGGCAGTGACAGAAAAAATTAGACAACGACTAGATACTGGTGGCTATGCAGCAATTATTTTATTAGACTTAAGTGCCGCATTTGGCACAATCAACCATAAAATCCTTCTTCAAAGAATTACCCATGTGGGATTGTAAGGTGGTATTTTTAACTGGCTTTTATCCTTCTTAGAAGGGAGGTTGTTTCAGGTTTTGGATAGGTCTTTTTTTATCTCCATTCCTTTACCTGTGGGGTTCCCCAGGGCTCCTCTCCAAGTCTCACTCTTTTTAAACATCTATATGTCTCCCTTGGCTAAAATCGTGGAACCCTATGGTCTCTCTCTGGTATCTTACGGCGATGATACCCAGCTGGTTTATTCTTTTAGCACCAATGTAAACTCTGTTCAAGAAGCGCTAACCTCCTGTCTTATAGACATCGCTAACTGAATGTCAGATAATAAGCTCAAGCTAAATGATGAAAAAACTGAAGTAATGTTGGTTGGCAATTTTTCCCTACTTAAATCTCCCATCTTAATTCCAGAAGAATTAAAAAGACTTCCTCCCCAAAAGGAAACAATAAAAAGCCTAGGATTTTGGCTGTACTACCGTCTATCAATGGAACAGCATGTAAAAAAATTCGCGGCCTCTTGCTTCAATCTTCTAAGAATGCTTAGATTTTTTTTTTAATCTCTCCCTTTTCTTGCCAAAAGACTTATTATTCAAGCCCTCATATTATCCCGACTAGACTATGGGAATGTGCTGTTCCTGAGCTCTCCCATCTGTGTATTAAGGAGACTGCAGAATGCGGCAGCTCAGTTACTCATGACCATTCCCAGACCTGCATTGGCCAAACTAGCCTTAGCCTCCCTCCATTGGCTTCCTATCCAGCAAAGGATTAATTTTAAAGCTCTCTGTATGGTACATCGAGCTCTTCATAAAAACGGACCTTCTTATAACAAGCGTATGATCACACCCTACAATCCCCAGAGAGCCCTTAGATCCTCATCTTCTGGTATAGTTGACATCTGCCTTGTTAAAAAAACAAGATAGGGAGGTATGTCCTTCACATTCAAAGCAGCGAATTTGTGGAATTCCCTCCCCTGTCACTTTGAATGGACAATTCTGAACTTTCTTTTCTAAATAAATGGAAGACTCTACTCATTCTAGCATAAATTTTCACTGTGATGCCCTCGTCCTCTTTCAGAGCTGGGAGGCCTTTTGGTAGCCATGCGCTTTATAAATCTATTAAACTAAACTAAACTACTCAGCATGAATAGCGGAATAGTATATGGCATTTATGTACATGATTAGTGTCAAGTGTATTGAAGGTGTTGGTATGCTCCTTGTGGTTATTTGTGGGTTTATCCAGCATGCTAAGTAGCTACCTAATGCTGGACATAACTTTGTTGTCTATGAGTCAATGAGTTAGAGAAGTGGATCCAGAAACTCTGTGCCAATGAGTCAGATTAGTGGGTCCAGAAACTTTGTCTAAACCTTTACTAAACAGTTTTGATAGATGCTTTGCTGACATGGTATGTAAATTTATGAGCCTCACAATCTGGGTATACTACATATAGGGGGTGATTCCAACCCTGGCGGTCGGTGATAAAGCGGCGGCCAACCCGCCAACAGGCAGGCGGTAAAAAAAAATGAATTCTGACCCTGGCGGGAACCGCCAACTCAGCCCGCCACTTTAACACTCTGACCGCCACGGCGGGACAGACAAACAGCGCGGCGGTCACCGCCAACAGGCAGGCGGCAGACAAAGTACCGCCCACCCTATCACAACTCACCTATCCACCACCTTTTCCGGGGCGGGAGCCCCGCCGATAAAAACACGGCGGAAACAGACTACGAACGGGAAAACGCTTACCTCTACACACTCCACGAGGACGGAGGACAGCATGGAACCCGAATTGAACATCCTACCAGCTATTGTCTACCTGCTCATCTACCACGAGTACGAACGCCGGCGCAGACGACAACGGTGAGTACTGCACCTACGACACAGGGGAGGGGGGAGGAGAAAAGGTTACGGGCACACACATACGCGACACCACCCCCCACCCCCCTCCAACTATCTCCACACCAATGCAGATCAACAACTCAGAGTGACACCCTCCCAAACCCCCCAGAAAAATGCAAAGACATAATTAAAATTAAAATTAAAATTTATGTATAAAATAGGTTCATTGAAGTCATGGAAAATTATGTATATGAAATATAAAAAAAAAAAAAATGAACAGTGCGAAATCTATATAAATAGGCAATAAGTCCTGCTCAGTTTGTCAAAGTTCCACAGTCCGTGGGCCAATGTCCACAAACACATGGGCAAAGCCCACACAGGAGACCAGATTCCGTTGGAGAGAACACTGCTGGGGCATCAGATGAGAAAACTACAGGCACATCAGGGGGAAGGGAAGGGGGGGCACCTCAGCCACATGAGTCCACGACGCCAGATCCACGAGGGGCCTCCATGCCCACTGTACCATCCTGGGGAGTGCAAAGCCACAGTCTCTCAAGTCTCTACAGTGGGAGGGTTGCCCACTGTGCCATCCTGGGGAGTGCAAAGCCACAGTCTCACAAGTCTCTACAGTGGGTGGGTTGCCCACTGTTACATCCTGGGGAGTGCAAAGCCACAGTCCATCAGATGGATACCCGACTCCACTGGTATTGGAGGAGGCAGGGTGCCCAGAGTGCAGCGTGAACACCAGCTCGACACCGAACCGGCACTGTCAATGGGCCAGCGGTGCTTGAGACGGCGGGGCCCAGCGGAGCGGTGCTTGACAGGAAGGGCCCAGAGGAGCGGTGCTTGACAGGAAGGGCCCAGCGGAGCGGTGCTTGACAGGAAGGGCCCAGCGGAGCGGTGCTTGACAGGAAGGGCCCAGCGGAGCGGTGCTTGAGACGGCGGGGCCCAGCGGAGCGGTGCTTGACAGGAAGGGCCCAGCAGAGCGGTGCTTGAGACGGCGGGGCCCAGCGGAGCGGTGCTTGACAGGAAGGGCCCAGCGGAGCGGTGCTTGAGACGGCGGGGCCCAGCGGAGCGGTGCTTGACAGGAAGGGCCCAGCGGAGCGGTGCTTGACAGGAAGGGCCCAGCGGAGCGGTGCTTGAGACGGCGGGGCCTGGCGGGGCCCAGCGGAGCGGTGCTTGACAGGAAGGGCCCAGCGGAGCGGTGCTTGACAGGAAGGGCCCAGCGGTGCGGTGCTTGAGACGGCGGGGCCCAGCGGAGCGGTGCTTGACAGGAAGGGCCCAGCAGAGCGGTGCTTGAGACGGCGGGGCCCAGCGGAGCGGTGCTTGACAGGAAGGGCCCAGCGGAGCGGTGCTTGACAGGAAGGGCCCAGCAGAGCGGTGCTTGAGACGGCGGGGCCCAGCGGAGCGGTGCTTGACAGGAAGGGCCCAGCGGAGCGGTGCTTGACAGGAAGGGCCCAGCAGAGCGGTGCTTGAGACGGCGGGGCCCAGCGGAGCGGTGCTTGACAGGAAGGGCCCAGCGGAGCGGTGCTTGAGACGGCGGGGCCCAGCGGAGCGGTGCTTGACAGGAAGGGCCCAGCGGAGTGGTGCTTGACAGGAAGGGCCCAGCGGAGCGGTGCTTGAAATGGTGGGGCCCAGCGGAGCGGTGCTTGACAGGAAGGGCCCAGCGGAGCGGTGCTTGAGACGGCGGGGCCCGGCAGGGCCCAGCGGAGCGGTGCTTGACAGGAAGGGCCCAGCGGAGCGGTGCTTGAGACGGCGGGGCCCAGCAGAGAGGTGCTTGACAGGAAGGGCCCAGCGGAGCGGTGCTTGACAGGAAGGGCCCAGCGGAGCAGTGCTTGAGACGGCGGGGCCCAGCGGAGCGGTGCTTGACAGGAAGGGCCCAGCGGAGCGGTGCTTGAGACGGCGGGGCCCTGTTCAGCGGTGCCTGTCTTCACGGCGGGGCCCTGTTCAGCGGTGCTCTTCACGGCGGGCCCTGTTCAGCGGTGCTCTTCACGGCGGCGCCCTGTTCAGCGGTGCCTGTCTTCACGGCGGGGCCCTGTTCAGCGGTGCCTGTCTTCACGGCGGGGCCCTGTTCAGCGGTGCCTGTCTTCACGGCGGGGCCCTGTTCAGCGGTGCCTGTCTTCACGGCGGGGCCCTGTTCAGCGGTGCCTGTCTTCACGGCGGGGCCCTGTTCAGCGGTGCCTGTCTTCACGGCAGGGCCCTGTTCAGCGGTGCTTGTCCTGTCTTTCAAGGGAGCCAGACCTGGCCAGGACTCCCCACTTAGTCACCCTCCGACCGTGCGGTTGCTGGCCCCTCCTGTGATGGAGTCCTGGGCCCGTGGGTGTCCTCTGTCACACCCGGTATGGGGCTGGTGGGGCCCTCCTGGTCCGCGCGCCTGCTGGCTGACTTCTCCGCCCTGCTGCCCTTGCCCTCCTTCGATGAGGCTCTCCGGCCCTTGCCTCCCCTTGATGTTGTGGCAGGTGACGGCCACAACTTTGCTCCTTGGTGGCAGCCGTGTCAGCCTTCTCGTGCCGGCCCTTTGTTTTTCGGGTTCTCTTCCCAGGGGGTGGGCTGGCTGTCCCCTTGCTGCTGGCCGATGTATCTGCACTAGGAAAAGGTGGACTCCAATACCCGTGCACAATGGTCGCCTTCGATGCAGGGCTGGTGGTGGCTGAGGTGCTCTTAGGACTCTTACCAGATGGAGGGGTGGGTCAGTGGTTGGAAAGAGGTCAAGGTTGGAAAGGAAAATCAATTTGGAAGGACAGGGACCGGTAGGTGTAGTGGTTATGGGAGTGGAAGAAGAGGATGTGGTTGTAGGAGAGTCAGGTGTGCTGTCTTTGGGTGCAGGTGCTTGTGACGTAGGCTGTGGTGAGGTGGATGGCTGTTGGGTGGGTGGCTGCCTGCGTTTGTGTGTTTTGGAAGAGGGGGTGACAGACACAGTGGGAGAGGACACAGGGGACGTGTAAATGGCAGTGGGGGTGGTGACTGCACGTGTGCGGACTGTACTGGAGGGGGTGCTGGTGATGGAAGTACTGGCTGATGGTGGTGTGCATGAAGGTGTGAGTGGAGACGTCACAGGGAGGGAGGAGGGAGACGAGGAGGAGGGGGACACAGAGGTGGTAGTGACTGTTGCCATGTCTTCATCTGGATGTTGCTTGGGTGAATGCTTGTGGGATCTGTGGTGCTTATGTCTGGATGAGCTGCCCTTGGGTGTAGAGGTGTGTGCAGGCTGGTCTGATGGTGTGGATGGGATAGGCTGAGGAACAGGAGACTGGGACTGGGTGGAGGCAGTTAGAAGAGGGAGACAGGAAACAGGGACAATGGCTGCCGTCAGTGCTGAGGCCAGAGCATTGAACGATCGTTGATGGGCAGCCTGACCCGAATGAATGCCCTCCAGGTATGCATTGCTCCGATGCACCTCCCTTTCTACACCCTGGATGGCATTCAAGAGGGTAGACTGCCCAACAATGAGTGTCCTCAGGAGGTCAATGACCTCCTCACTGAGGGCAGCAGGGGTAACTGAGGCAGGGCCTGAGGTGCCTGGGGCGAAGGAGATGCCCGCCTTCCTGGGCGAGCGGGCACGGAGCGAAGGCTGAGGGGCTGCTGGGAGGGCAGGGCTGGTGCGCTGGGTGGCAGCTGTACCTGTTGTGGCGGTGGGCACGGATGTTGCCGCCACCGCAAGGGAGCTCCCTTCCGAGGACGTGTCGGTGTCGCTGACGTCTCCACGGGTCCCCGTTGTGGAGCTCCCCTCGCCCTCCGTATCACTGGTGTACTCGGTGTCTGTAGCATGGCCCACAGGGGCCATGTGAGTTGCAGCTCCCTCGTGCTCCGATGCCAATTCTCCTCCGCCTGATGATGCTAATGCGCACATGCACAAGAAGATAAAGAAAAAGGGTGGGGGGAGAAATAAAGACAGGTTGAGTGCATGCATTGTCAACACCGTTGTCGGAGAGGACAGACACAGGAGCCTCCTGCACTACGCCGCGCAATCGGCGTACACTACTCAGTACTTGTGACTAGGCCTACAGGTCTATGGACAACAAATGCACACATGGGTGATGCTGGACCATGGATAGCTGTACTTGGCACCCTACAGAGGTGGCGGCCGGGGGCACAGGGCCATGCCTAAAGGAGGGGACTAGCCTACAGAAAGCGCCCTGGCCTAAAGTCACCCACAGCCCTCCTCCCCAACCCAGACACCTCCACTGCGTGCAAAGATAGCAGAATGTGCTGATACTCACCCCCTTGTGTCTGCTGTGATGTCCTCACGCGCCCATCCAAATCAGGGTAGGCCACCGCCAGGATCCGGGACATCAGGGGGGTCAAGGTACGACTGGCACCCCTCCTACGTTGGGAGGCCATCCCCAGCAGAGACTCGGCGGTCTTCCTGGTCCCGCGGCGGATGTCCTCCCACCTCTTTCGGCAGTGGGTGCCCCGTCTGTTGTGGACCCCCAGGGCCCGGACGTCCTTGGCGATGGCACGCCAAATGTCGACTTTCTGATGGGCGCTGACCTATTTGACATGTACAGAGTGGGAAAGGAAATATCATCACTTTTCTGCATGTTAGATGTGATTGGCCCCCCCTCCCCAACCTTGCCATGTGGCACATGCTCTCATCTGTCGTGCGTTGCACTCCTCATTCGCTCCCCTCCCCACCATCTTACATCCACCCCACTCAACACAGGCATAGCCCATTCAACGTTCACCCAGTGTACTTACCTGTTGGTCTGGAGGACCGTAGAGTAGCGCATACTGGGGGAGGACCCCATCCACAAGTTTCTCCAACTCTTCAGAAGTGAAGGCAGGGGCCCTTTCCCCAGTCGCAGCAGCCATTGTCTCTTCCAGACCGAGGTCACATTAGCACTTGCAGTATAGGTCCTCTCCTGTGGATGATCAGGTCTCGAGTGATTAAGCAGCTAGAAAATGGCGGTCACGCCCACGGCGGTGCGTACCGCCGCGGTGCGTACCGCGACCGCCGGCGCACATCGTCATTGGCTCCTGATACCCATAGAGTTCAATGTTAACCAATGCGGCTTCGCACCGCGGTCTTCGACCGCCTACCGCCACGGTGTGCCACGCCAGCGCATTGACCTCACATCCCACTGTCACACTTCTCAGGTCAGGCAGCCGCCATTTCAAGGGCCCACATGGCCTAATGTCTACTGCGTCACACAGGCCTAGGCCT
Organism: Pleurodeles waltl; assembly: GCF_031143425.1. NCBI lineage: Eukaryota > Metazoa > Chordata > Amphibia > Caudata > Salamandridae > Pleurodeles > Pleurodeles waltl. Next base: position 191,080,099 of record NC_090440.1, on the reverse strand, counting down.
TGCATTGCCACTCATACAGGCCTTTCACTGCATTGCGAATCAATTACTGTGCAAGCTGTGTGAACGTACCTGTGGGTTGCTTGACTTTGTGCTCCATGTTGTCCTTCCTAGGCACCGTCCGCTGGGACTTGCGAGGAGAAGGATGAATCCTCCCGTGTACCGACCGCTGGTGGACCTGTCGACAATGGAAGAACGACATATTATACTTCGATACAGACTTGACAGAGCCACTATACATGAACTGTGTGCCCAGCTGGAGCCAGACCTGATGTCCCCCATCCGCCAACCCACAGGGATTCCCCCTCTGGTGCAGGTTCTGTCAGTACTCCATTTTTTGGCAAGTGGGTCTTTTCAGACAACAGTGGCCATGTCATCAGGGATGTCTCAGCCTATGTTTTCTAAGGTTTTGTCCAGAGTGTTGTCTGCCCTGATGAAATACATGCAGAGCTACATTGTTTTCCCAGAGGAGGATGAATTGGCTACAGTGAAGGGAGATTTCTATGCCCTTGGACAGATCCCAAACATCATTGGTGCCATTGATGGGACCCATGTGGCTTTGGTGCCCCCCAAAGGCAGTGAGCAGGTGTACAGAAATAGAAAAAGTTATCATTCGATGAATGTCCAGGTGGTCTGTTTGGCAGACCAGTACATCTCCCTTGTAAATGCCAAGTTCCCTGGGTCAGTGCATGACGCGTATGTCATGCGAAATAGCAGCATCCCTTATGTGATGGAACAGCTACAGAGACAACATGTGTGGTTATTAGGTGACTCTGGTTACCCCAACCTGTTGTGGCTACTGACCCCAGTGAGGAATCCCCGGACCAGGGCAGAGGAACGGTACAATGAGGCCCATGGGCGAACTAGGAGGATAATAGAAAGGACCTTCGGGGTCCTGAAGGCCAGGTTTAGGTGCCTGCATATGACAGGGGGATCCCTAATGTACTCACCAAAGAAGGTGTGCCATATCATCGTGGCCTGCTGTATGCTTCACAATCTTGCATTGCGACGCCAGGTGCCTTTCCTGCAGGAGGATGGTCCAGATGGTGGTGTTGTAGCAGCTGTGGAGCCTGTGGAGAGTGAAGAGGAGGAAGACGACGGGGACGACACGGACAACAGGGACACAGTTATACAACAGTATTTTCAGTAGCACACAGGTAAGAATCACCCACGCCATTTTACATTTACTTCAGGCCTCCTGCGTCTCTACTTTCTGTGTGCCCCACCATTTCCCTTTAACTGAATTGTGACTTTCCATTAACTTTTCAGAGCTGTTTGACCAACTGCGTGACTTCTGATTTGTTTGGCCATGGACTACACCTTGTTGTCATTGGTATGTTGTCATCACAATGTCACAGAACATAATAGTACCGTTATGTGTGATACATAATAGTAAAATATAAGCAGACTCCTGTTATTGTACGTGCAATAAGTGATTTATTTCAAGTGCTACATATAGGTACATGATAGTAAAACGGTGATGGGTGGGGGTGGAGTAATGTCCATGGCAGAGTCCAGTTCTCAGACGCACAGGTGCATTGTCCATATGCCTGTGGAAGGATGGAGCAGGGGCAGTTTAAGGTTGGACAGGGTGACAATGTGGGACAGTGGGATGACATCAGGGGGTATCATATGCTGGCGGGGGTCTTGCAATCCTACTCTGTCTTCTTGTGTGATCTCAGGTTCCGCTTGCGGGGTGGTTGTTCTTCAGCAGGAGGTGGGGTTCTGGTGGCCTGTCGTTGTGTGGGGGCCTCCTGTCCACTAGCGCCGGCGGAGGTGGTAGGCTGTTCCTGGTCCAGGCTAGTGACAGGGGCCCTTTGGGGTGCCACATGGTCCCGCAATGTGGTGACTATCTGGCTAAGGGCCAGGACTATGGTCCCCATTGCGGAACCGATGTTCCTGAGTTCCTCTCTGAACCCCATGTACCGTTCCTCCTGCTGTGCCTGGATCTCCTGGAACCTGGCCAGTACCGTCGCCATCGTCTCCTGGGAGTGGTAGTATGCTCCCATGATGGTGGTGAGGGCCTCTTGGAGAGTGGGTTCCCTGGGCCTGTCCCCCCCTGTTGCAAAGCAGCCCTCCCAGTTCCCCTGTTTCCCTGTGCCTCTGTCCCCTGGACGGTGTGCCCACTACCACTGCCCCAAGGTCCCTGTTGTTGTTGGGGTGGTGGGTCAACCTGGGTGCCCTGTAGTGGCGGACACACCGCTGATTGACGTGTCCTGGAGACAGAGGCATGGGCCCGCTGGGTGGGAGCTGTGCTGGTGTTCCCAGAGGGGGTTGGGTCTGCTGTAGCCTGTGGCTGTGTGTGGGGAACCGACTGTCCAGAGGTCCCCGATGGGCCGGGCTGGTCATCTGGGTCCAGGTTGACAGAGCTGCTGTCATCGCTGGGGGCCTCTTCTGGGGGTGGGATGGACATCTCTGTACCCTCCGTGGCGGTGTGGTGGCGTTCGGGTCCTGCAGGGGTATAAGGGTATGGTCATTGGTTCTGTGTGTGGCATTTCATGTGATGGGTGGGTGTCCGTGTACCCGAGTGCAGGCATTCCCGTGTGGGGGCTTTTGTGAGGGTGGCTTGTGGGGGTGATGTGTGTGTGCAGTGGGCATGCTTTGGTGATGGGTGTCCATGCTTTGTGGCCGCATGCAGGTCTAGGTGTTGGGATGGGTGGGTTGTGATGGTGGGACATTTGCAAGGAGTTGGTGTGATGGGGGTGGGGGTGAGGGTGGGGGTATGTGCTGGCATGCAGGTGGGGTGGGGGTGGGAAGTAGTAGTTACGATTTGACTTACCAGAGTCCATTCCTCCGCCTACTCCTGGGAGGCCCTCAGGATGCAGGATGTGCAAGACTTCCTCCTCCCATGCTGTGAATTCTGGGGGAGTAGGTGGGGGTCCGCCGCCAGTCTTCTGCACCGCAAAGTTGTGCCTTGATACCATGGAACGCACCTTCCCCCGTAGGTCGTTCCATCTCTTCCTGATGTCGTCCCGATTGCGTGGATGCTGTCCCACCGCGTTGACCCTGTCGACTATCCTTTGCCATAGCTCCATCTTCCTAGCAATTGTGGTGTGCTGCACCTGTGCCCCGAATAGCTGGGGCTCTACACGTACTATTTCCTCCACCATGACCCTGAGTTCTGCGTCAGAGAACCTGGGGTGTCTTTGGGGTGCCATGGGGTGGTGTGGATGAGGTGAGGGATGTTGTATGTGTTGTGGAGTGTGATGTGATGTGTGTGGTGGTGTATGGTGTTTTGTGCGTTGTAATTGTGTGGGTGATGTTGTGATTGGCCTCTGTGTGATGGTCTACTCTAAGCTGTGCAGTCTCTCTCTGGCCTTCTGTCGCAATTCTGGTCGTAAGGGTTTGTGGGTGATGTGTGTTTTATATTGTATTGGGTGTGTGGGAGTGGTGTGTGTATGTGTATCAGGTGTGTGTATTTCAAATTGTCCAATGTGGTGGTGTTTTGTAAGGGTGTGTGTATTTTGACCGCGGCGGTGTGTACCGCCAATGGAATACCGCGGTTGAAAGACCACCGCGTGGATTCGTGGGTCGGAATGGCATCTGTTGGGGTGGCGGTGGAGGTTTGGTCATCGCCATTTTTTCGCTGACCTTTGGTGTGGCGGACTTTTGTGGATGTCGGGTTTTTGGCGGTTTGCCAGTTGCGGGTCAGAATGACCGTGGCGGTTTACCGTGACCGCAGCAGTGTTATGGCGGTCTTCTGACCGGCGGTAAGCGCCTTTTACCGCCGAGGTCAGAATGACCCCCATAGTGATTTCATCTGATGTATTTGACTTTGTGAATGTTATTGGCAGAGTCACATGTTAGGCATATGATTGCAAAGCAACATGGTGTAGTGGAAGTGAGATGAGTTTACTTTCATGGAACATGAGTACTGGTGATGGACTGAGCAAGTGTGGTTTAGGGGTAGGCATTATATTGTGATGACAGTTAACAGCATTTACAAAGGATGATTTGTTGATACACAGTGATGATCTGTATAAGGAGAGACCTTTGATGTTGTCAAATCATCTTGTGCATAAATAGTGTTAAGCTGAATTGATGGGATGATAATGCAGTGATCAGATGGTTGGCTTATGTTGTGGGTGAGACTGCTGTCATATAGGATTGTTGTAAGTTAGTAGTTGTGACAGGATGTAGGCTCCAAATGGTTCCTACCTGGGGCTTTCTTAGACAAAGATGTGATGTTACCATTGTGTATGGTGTAATGTATGTGTATGTTAAGAATGTCAAGATACCACAAACACCGAGGGAAGTAGTGACCTGAAGGGCGAGGAGAGTGCCACAGGGGAGACAGGATCCAGTTCATCATCTTCGGAATCCTCCTCCAGCGGACACTCCCTGGTGGTGGCGGACCCATCTGGGACCACCCCAGCACCATCTAAGTCCACCACCCTCCCAGTAGCTCCCCACCCAGTTGCCCATGCCCACTCACCCATGAGGGTGGGTGTCTTCTTTGCCACAGGCACCTCTGCCATTGCCCATGTCAGCCCTGAGGCTACAGACCTCCTGAGGTCCATCCCTGTGGGGCAGTCGACCATTGTGAATGCCATCCAGGGACTTGCAACTCAGATCCAACAGAATAATGCATTCCTAGAGGGCACTCACTGTGCACTGGCTGGCCTACAGAGATTCTTTCAGGCTCTGGCCTCCACAGTGACAGCAGGAAGCCATCCTTTGTCTACCGTCCCCCCTCCACCTTCCTCTTCCCAATCCCAAACCCCTCTCCCCCACCCCAGCCTAAGCACACAGACAGACAAGCATGCATCCACCTCAACATCAGAGGGTAACTCAGACGAACATAAGCACCACAAGACACACCACCGACATGCACACAAGCAACATATACCTGCACACAACCTGCCCTGACATAACAGCACCTCCAGCATTACTGACAGCACACCCTACACACCTTCAGACACCACACCAACATTCACAGATCCAGCCACTACACCTATCCTACCCACATACAACACCACAGCAGACCCTCAAACATCGACCCAGTCACCACACCCGCAGACACCACAGACACACCTACATGCAGCATATCCACCGTACCTGCAGTCACCATCACCCCAACAGACAGTCACCCACCTTCTATGGCATACCCCAGCACCTCTACTCTCCCTCCTCCCAAGACACATACACACCTTCACTTACCCACCCAACAGACACCAGCCACCCACAAACATATATCCCACAAACATGCACCCAAGACATCCACACCAACAACTCAGTCAACCACTCCCTCTCCCTCCACACGCAAATCCTTTTGATATGACCGTCCCATGTGTGTAAGAAAGCTTTCCTTTTGAAGTTTGCTTTCCCTACTCCTTTCCCACCCCGTGATACCCAGTAATACCCTAAACTGTCTGTGTTCCTCCAGAAGTCCAGCCAATCCACCTCCAAGACTTTGCCTGCACCCCTGCAAGTACCCATGCCCCCCCTTACCAAGAAGTCAACCCCTCCACAAAAAAGCCAACCATCCCTTAACCCTAAGACCAAGTCCAAACCCCCCTCCCAAGACAGATCCCAAATGCTACCCTCCAAAACCGAAACTCAAACCCCACTTCTGCCCCCCCACCAGATAACCCCTGAGGTGCCTGCCTGCCCCATAGATGCCCCTACCTGTGGAGGTTACATGGCAGTCAGTCAGGAGTCAAGTTCGGGACTCACATCTGTGCACTGTGTGCATATAGACTTTTACATTATAGACTGGCCTATGGCCTTTGTTTTTGACAATGATTTAAAAAAAAAAAATTTGAACCAGCATGTAGTTGGTTTCCTGGTTACATCTATGTCATACATTTCTTTTCCTAGTATGGAGCTGTTTCTGGCTGACAGGTGTGTCTGTATGTGTGTGTGTGTGTGTTCTGCTGGGCTACATGTGTATTGAGACAGGCCACCCACCTGAAAAGCAGGATGTCTGCAGGGGCAATGGTATGCCCCCAGACCTCCTGCGACACCTCTCGGCACTTCCTGGTTGACACAGAAACCCCGGTAGGTGTTCCAAAAGGAAAGGGGGAGTGGGAGAGAAAGAGACAAAACACTGCCATGTCTTGCCGGTCCAGCCAGGCACCCTGTATCTTCGGGGGGCAGATCGTTGTTGACATAGTGATAGTAGAGTTAGTGCACTCAACTTCCTTGAAACTGAATCTCTCTTTCTGTAATGGGCACGGGAGCGGTAGAAGAACACCGGGATGCTCCAGCACTTTTCTTGGATAATAATAACTGTTGGCACAATTACTAACACTACATTACCAAGAACCCAAACTGAGTACCATAACAATAAGTATTGCGACATTAGGGCTGGCTTCACAGAGATTCACTGTTGCACACTACAATTAGAACTGTGTTTGCACTTATCATGCACAAGAAAGACAAACAAGGGCATTAATTATATCACATATAACTTTCCTGCATGCATAGGGTTAAACTAAAAGGAACAAAAACAATCCAAGAAATACAAATGTCCACTCTGGGTTCAAACAGTTAGGGTGGCACAGTTTGGTTTGGTTTCACTCTGTGCGTGAAAAACCCTTCAAAAAGCAAATTCCTCAAACCTGAAACACAGGCATGAATGACACAATTTAAATCCAAGAGTTATGCTATTAGAGAAAGAAAAGTCACGTAAATGTTCTTTTAAAATTGCACTGTCACTTTTTGTAGTACTTGAGCTCAAGCAGATTTCCTGAAGCACATTTAGGCAAGTAACTACAATAATAATGTAGAATGTTCAGAAATGCATCTGCCAAAATACGAGGTCGGAAATACACCAGCTGTTCTAGGAAAGCGCGGCGCTCAAAAAACAATACTAGTCACTTAGCTGCAGTCTTTTCCGGTGTGCTGGAGGAATGCCTGATGTCAGCTGGTACAGGAACGAAGAAAGAATTGCCTCAAAAGTCCTGAATATGAGGATGACAGCTGGGGCTGGACTGCCAAGTCAGATGCTGAGATCAGGAAGCAAAACAAAGCCAAGCAGGGAGGCATGCTTCACTCTGCTATTTATAGCCAATCAGGAAAGCAGTTGAGATGAGTCACCACGCCCAATTAAAAGCGCATGTCTACACCTGCTCACATTAGCAAACAAGCATTGGTAAAACAAGCATTGATAAAACCAATTTTGTAACACAGCACATTCGGGGTCATTACAACCCTGGCGGACGGTGTTAAAGCGGCGGTAAGACCGCAAACAGGCCGGCAGTGAAAAAATGAGAATTATGACCGTGGCGGAAACCACCAACAAAGACAGCCACTTTAACACTCCAACCACCACGGCGGTACAGACAAACAGCGTGGCGGTCACCGCCAACAGACAGGCGGGAGACAAAGTACCGCCCACAGTATCACAACCTACCAATCCGCCACCTTTTCCGGGGCGGATTCACCGTGGATAAAAACACTGCGGAAACAGCCATTTCAAAGGGAAAACGCTCACCTCCACACACTCCACGAGAAAGGAGGACACCATGGAGCCGGAACTTCAAATACTTCCTGCACTAGTCTTCCTGCTCCTGTACGACCATCATAAACGCTGGTGCCGGAGACAACGGTGAGTACTGCACCTACGACATAGGGGAGGGGGAGGCAAAAGTCAGGGACACACACACGCAACACCCCCACCCCCACCCCGACCCTCACCCACTACAACACACACACCAATGCATATCCAAACATTACAGTAACAACCCCCAACCCCCCCGGAAGAATGCAAAGACAAAATGAAATGAGTTCAACCATTGTAATATATCAAAATACAGGAAGCAAATATATACAGATATATATACACATTCAACAAAATATACATCACGATTAGTAGTGCAGGTAACGCACCATTCATTGTCCGTGGACCACTGGGCCCAAAATGCATGGGCGAGGCCCACATCAGATACCTGATCAAAACTGAGAGAACACTGCCGGGGCATCAGATAGAAATACAACAGGCACCTCAGGGGGAAGGGAAGGGGGGGCACCTCAGCCGGATGAGTGCACCACGCCAGATCCACGACGGGGCTCCATGCCCATTGATGTATCCTGGGGAGTGCAAAGCCACAGTCTCTCAAGTCTCTACAGTGGGTGGTTTGCCCACTGGACCATCCTGGGGTGTGCAAAGCCACAGTCTCTCAAGTCTCTACAGTGGGTGGTTTGCCCACTGGACCATCCTGGGGAGTGCAAAGCCACAGTCTCTCAAGTCTAACAAGTAGGTGGTTTGCCCACTGGACCATCTTGGGGAGTGCAAAGCCACAGTCTCTCAAGTCTCACATGTGGGTGGGTTGCCCACTGGACCATCCTGGGGAGTGCAAAGCCACAGTCTCTCAAGTCTCTCCAGTGGGTGGTTTGCCCACTGTACCATCCTGGGGAGTGCAAAGCCGTAGTCTCTCAAGTCTCTACAGTGGGTGGTTTGCCCACTGGACCATCCTGGGGAGTGCAAAGCCACAGTCTCTTAAGTGGATGACAGTCTCCAGTGGTTCTGGAGGGGGACTGGTGCCCAGAGTGCTTCATTCTGTGAAGGAGAGACGGAGTGGATGCATGTCTCCACTGGTTCTGGAGGGGGACTGGTGCCCAGAGTGCTTCATCCTGTGAAGGACAGACGGAGTGGATGCATGTCTCCACTGGTTCTGGAGGGGGACTGGTGCCCAGAGTGCATCACTCTCCCCGTGACGGTCCCAGTTCCGTCACTGGCCCTGCCGCTCATGGGCTAGCAGTGCTTAAGTTGGCGGTCCTTGCCCTGTTCAGCGGTCTTTGCCCCGTTCAGCGGTGCTTGAGTTTGCAGTGTCTGACCTGTTCAGCGGTGCTTGCCATGGCGGTCGTTCATTGCCCAGCTGGGCTGGGGCTGGCGGTCCTTCATTGGGCAGCTGGGCTGTGGCTGCCGGGGCCCTCCTGGGCAGCTGGGCTGTGGCTGGCGGTGGCCTCCTGGGCACTGACACTGGCGGTGGCCTCCTGGCCAGTGACAATGGGACTGCCCTCCTGGGCACTGACTCTGGCGGTGGCCTCCTGGCCAGTGACGATGGGGCTGGCAGTGGCCTCCTGGGCAGCGGGGATGATGGCGGTCTTCTCCGCCGTGCTGCTCTTCCCAGACTTTGGCGATTTCTTCTGCCCCTTCCCCACCTTGGGAGGAGTCACAGCTGAGTGGACACTTCCCCAGGGACCCTTGTGAGCGGCTTTGCTGGCTGGAGTCTTCCCCCACTCCCGCCGGGCATTGTCCAACTTCTGGTGCTTCACAGGGGGGGGGGACTGGCTGTGCTGTGGCTCTGTGTCACACTGGCTGCCCTGGTGCCCGGTGCACTCCACATACCTCTAACAGGCACCACTGGTACCGGAGAGTTTTTGGCTGAGGTGCTAGTACGGGACCTAAGAATTGGAGGGGTGGGTGGGAAAGAGGTCAAGCTTGGTCAGGAAAAGTTTCTTCGGTACACTGGGACGGGTAGCTGGAGAGGGTCTGGGAGTGGAGGAAGAGGAGGTGATTGTAGGAGGTGTAACTTTTGTGGCTTTGGGTGCAGGTGCATGCGCTGGAGGCTGTCGTGAGGTGGATGTATGTTGGGTGGGTGTGTGCCTGCGTTTGTGTACTTTGGGAGGGGGCGTCACAGACACACTGGGAGAGGACACAGGGGACGTGTAAATGGTAGTGGGGGTGGTGAGTGCAGGTGAGCGGGGTGTGGTGGTGGCTGTGCTGGTGCGGGACCTAGTGGCTGTAGTGGTAGTGCATGCAGGTGAGAGTGTAGACGACACTGGGAGGGAGGAGGGAGACGACAAGGAAGGGGACACAGTGGAGGCAGTGGATGTTGCTGTGTCTGTATGTTTGTGATGCTTGCGTGAGTGCCTGTGGGATGTGTGGTGCTTATATTTGCCTGAGCTTCCCTTGTGTGTTGAGGTGTGTGCAGGCTGGTCTGATGGTGTGCTTGGGATAGGCAGGGGTACAGGGGATTGGGTCTGGGTGGAGGAAGTTGGAGGGGGGAGGCTAGAGACAGGGACAATGGCTGCCATCAGTGCTGAGGCCAGAGTTTGCAGGGTTCGATGAAGGGCAGCCTGACCAGAATGAATGCCCTCCAGGAATGCATTTGTGTGTTGCAATTCCCTTTCTACACCCTGGACGGCATTCAAAATGGTAGACTGCCCAACAGTGAGGGACCTGAGGAGGTCAATGGCCTCCTCACTGAGGGCAGCAGAGGTGACAGGGGCTGAGGTGCCTGGGGCGAAGGTGATGCCCACCCTCCTGGGTGAGCGGGCACGGGCGAAGGCTGAGGGGCTGCTGGGAGGGTGGTGCTGGTAGGGGGGGTGGCGGCTGTACCTGTATAAGTGAGGGGCACAGATTTTGCCGCCACCACAAGGGAGCTCCCATCGGAGGACGAGTCCGTGTCGCTGGTTGCAGATCCGGTGACCGCCGTGAAGCTCCCCTCGCCCTCCGTCCCACTGGTGTATTCTGAGTCCGTGGTGTGGCCCTCCATGGCCATGTGGGATGCAGCTCCCTCGTGGACCGGGGCCACTGTACCTCTGCCTGATGATGCTGATGCACACAAGAACAGGGAGACCAAAAAAAGGGGGGACGACAGAGGAAAGACAGGTTGAGTGCATGGCTTACTGCTACAGTTGGCGGACAATACAGACACAGCAGCCCCCTGCACTACGCCGCGCTGTTGGGCTCTGCAGATGCAATTCCTGGGATATGTCCTACATGGCTATGGTCGACATCTGTACACATAGATGACACAGGGGCATGTATACCTGTATTTGGCACTTTACAGAGGTGGGGTGGAGTGCCAAATGGCCAGCATTACGGAGGGGCCTAGCCTACGGAACTTGCCCTGGCCTAGGGAAACCCACAGCCCTCCTCCCCCACCCAGACACCTTCACTGCGCGCAAAGTCAGCAGAATGATGTTTGACTCACCCCCTTGTGTCTGCTGTGATGCCCTCAAGCGCCCATCCAACTCAGGGTAGGCCACCGCCAGGATCTGGAACATCAGGGGGGTCATGGTGCGATGGGCACCCCTCCCACGTTGGGAGGCCATCACCAGTTGAGCCTCCGCCGTCTTCTTGCTCCAGTGGCGAATGTCCTCCCATCTTTTACGGCAGTGGGTGCTCCATCTCTGGTGGACCCCCAGGGTCCCGACGTCCTTGGCGATGGCACGCCAAATATCCTTCTTCTGGTGGGCGCTGACCTACATGACATGTACAGGGGAAGAAGAGAAGTCATTACCAACTGCACCGTCAAAGTGAGTGGCCCACATCCCTACCCTTGCCATGTGGCACATGCATTCACAGTCCTTCATGCACGCAGAACTGTGGCCCCTCCCTTCATACAACCAGCCCCCTCCACTCAAGCATAGCCCATACAACGTGCTCCCTGTGTACTTATCTGTTGGTCTGGAGGACCGTAGAGTAGCGTGTACTGGGGGAGGACCCCGTCCACGAGCTTCTCCAACTCCTGTGCAGTGAAGGCAGGGGCTCTTTCCCCAGATGCACGAGCCATTGTCTCTTCCAGACCGAGGTCACAGCAGCACTTGCAGTGTAGGTCCTCTCCTGTCGAAGATCAGGTATCGAGTGATTGAACAGATAGAAAATGGCGGTCACGTCCGCGGCGGTGACGTCCGCGGTGGTGCGTATCATCACCTCCGGCGCACTTCGTCATTGGCTCCTGGGACCCATAGGGTCCAATGTTAACCAATGCAGCATTGCGCCGCGGTCTTCGACCGCCTACCGCAACGGTGTAGAACGCCAGCGCAGTTACCTCACATCCCATTGTCCCAGTTTAGAGGTCAGGCAGCCACCATTTCAGGGGCCCACATGGCTTCATTTTCAACTGCGTCACACATACCTAGGCCTAGACTCAACACACATACAGACAACTTTTTGGATTATGTTTCGTGTTCTGTGTAGACTGTGGGCACATACCTCTGAGTTGGTTGACTCTGTGGTCGCTGTTGTCCTTCCTAGGCACCGTCCGCTGGGACATGTGAGGAGATGGCGGAATCCTCCGGTGTACCCACCGCTGGTGGACCTGTTGACAATGGAGGAGCGACATTTACACCTACAGGTTTGACCGTGCCACAATCCAAGAATTGTGTACCCAGTTGGAGCCAGACCTGATGTCAGCAATCCGCCATCCCACAGGGATCCCCCCTCTAGTGCAGGTGCTATCAGTGCTCCATTTCCTAGCAAGTGGGTCATTTCAAACAACAGTGGCCATGGCATCAGGGATGTCCCAGTCTATGTTTTCCAACGTGTTGTCCAGAGTGTTGTCTGCCCTGCTGAAACACATTCGGAGCTACATTGTTTTCCCTCAGGTGGAGGATTTGGCTACAGTTAAGGGTGACTTCCATGCCCTGGGACATATCCCTAACATCATAGGTGCCATTGATGGGACCCATGTAGCTCTGGTCCCCCCCACAGGAGTGAACAGGTGTACAGGAACCGGAAGAGTTATCATTTGATGAATGTACAGATGGTATGTTTGTCAGACCAGTACATCTCCCAGGTAAATGCTATGTTCCCTGGCTCTGTGCATGACGCCTACATCCTGCGGAATAGCAGCATCCCTTATGTGATGGGTCAACTCCAGAGGCACCGGGTGTGGCTATTAGGGGACTCTGGTTACCCCAACCTGTCATGGCTACTGACCCCAGTGACAAATCCCAGGACCAGGGCAGAGGAACGCTACAATGAGGCCCATGGGCGGACTGGGAGAGTGATAGAAAGGACCTTCGGCCTCCTGAAGGCCAGGTTCAGGTGCCTCCATATGACAGGTGGATCCCTATTCTACTCACCAAGGAAGGTGTGCCAGATCATCGTGGCCTGCTGTATGCTTCACAATCTGGCTTTGCGACGACAGGTGCCTTTTCTGCAGGATGATGGTCCAGATGGCGGTGTTGTGGCAGCTGTGGAGCCTGTGGACAGTGATGAGGAGGAAGCAGAGGAAGAAGACATTGACAAGAGGGACTCAGTTATCCAGCAATATTTCCAGTGACACACAGGTGAGAACACATTCCTGCCTACTACAAGTACTTTCACACTTCTATCTCTATCCTGTCTGTCGATTTCAACCAGTATATGGTAACTGAGTTGTACATTTCCCTTACGGTTTCACAGGTGTGGTTACCAATGTGTGTCATCTGCTTAGATTCCTCTCGGACTTGAAATGTGTGACATAGGTATGTTGACATTACATTTAAGAACGGATTTTGTCACTGTCATTGGTAATACACATTTTCAAAATCACAGACTGACTCCAGATTGTTTTGTGGTTCAAGGGTGTTTATTGAAGTGCTCAATATTGGAGGGGGGTTGTAAAATGGTGAGGGGTGATGGTGGAGGAATGCCCATGGCAGAGTCCAGTCTATTAGTCTCATAGGTGCACTGCCCATATGGGCATAGGAAGTGGAGCTGGGGCAGTTCCAATATGGACAGGGTTACAAAGTGGGACAGTGGGATGACAATCAGGGTGGTCTCATTTCTTGGCGGGGGTCTTGGCATCGTTCTCTGTCCTGTTCCTGGATCTCAGGGACCACTTGCGGGGTGGTTCTCCGTCTGCAGGGGGTGGGGTGCTGGTGTGGTGGTCCTGTGGCGGGTCCTCCTGTCCACTAGCGCCGGCGGAGGTGGTGGGCAGTTCTTCGTCCATGCTAGTGTCAGGGGCCCCTTGGAGTGCCACGGTGTCCCTCCTGGTGTTCAGTATCTCCTTCGGCACCCCTACGATGGTGCCCAGGGTGGAGTTGATGGATCTGAGTTCCCCCCTGAAGCCCAAATACTGTTCCTCCTGCAGGCGCTGGGTCTCCTGAAACTTGGCCAGGACCGTTGCCATCATCTCCTGGGAGTGGTGGTATGCTCCCATGATGGAGGAGAGGGCCTCGTGGAGAGTGGGTTCCCTTGGCCTCTCCGCCCCCTGTCGCACAGCAGCCCTCCCAGTTCCCCTGTGCTCCTGGGCCTCCGTCCCCTGGACCGTGTGCCCACTACCACTGACCCAGGTCCCTGTTGTTGTTGAGGTGGTGGGTTATCCTGGGTTCCATGTAGTGGTGGACACACAGCTGATTGACGTGTCCTGGGTACGGAGGTATGGGCCCGCTGGGTGGGTGCTGTGCTGGTGTTACCAGAGGGTGGAAGGTCTGTGGTGGCCTGTGACTGGGTTGGGGAACCGACTGTCCCGAGGCCCACGATGGTCCGGGCTGGTCATCTGGATCCAGTTGGACAGAGTTGCTGTCATCACTGTTGGCCTCTTCTGTGGGTGGGGTAGAGATGTCTGGACCCTCCTGTCTGGTGACGTTGGGTAGTGGTCCTGCAGGGGTGGAAAGGCATGATTATTGCATCTGTGTGTGTCATGGTGTGCAATGGATGGGTGAGCGTGTACCCCAGTGCTAGCATTCCTGTGTGGGGGCTTGTGTGATAATGGTTGGGGGGGTGTTATGGGTATGTGCAGTGGGCATTCTTTAGTGATGGGTGTCCATGCTTTGTTGTGTCATGCAGGGCTTGGTGTTGGGATGGGTGATTTGTGTTATTAGTACATATGTGAGGAGTTGGAGTGATAGGGGTGAGGGTGGGGGTATGTGATGGCATGCAGGTAGGGTGGGGGGATATGATAGTTAAGATTTGACTTACCAGAGTCCATTCCTCCACCGACTCCTCCGAGGCCCTCAGGATGCATAATGGCCAAGACCTGCTCCTCCCATGTTGTTAGTTGTGGGGGAGGAGGTGGGGGTCCGCCGCCAGTCTGCTGTACCGCAATGTTGTTCCTGGAGACCACAGAACGCACCTTCCCCTGTAGGTCGTTCCACCTCTTCCTGATGTTGTCCCGATTTCTTGGGTGCTGTCCCACTGCGTTGACCCTGTCTACTATTCTTCGCCATAGCTCCATCTTCCTTGCAATTGAGGTGTGCTGCACCTGTGCTCCAAATAGCTGTGGCTCTACCCGTACGATTTCCTCCACCATGACCCTGAGCTCCTCCTCCGAGAACCTGGGGTGTCTTTGCCGTGCCATGGGGTGGTGTAGGTGATGTGTGGGGTGGTGTATGTGGTGATGAGTGTGGTGATATGTAGTGGTGTGTGGTGTTTTGTGCGTGGAAATAGTGTGGGTGATGGTGTTGTGTGCCTCTGTGTGGTGGGGTTGTCTATGCTGTGCTGTCTCTCTGGCCTTCGTCAACATTTTTGGTCGTAGGGGTTTGTGGGTGATGTGGGTGTGTGTTTTATATAGTATTGAGTGTGTGGGAGTGGTGTGTATACGTGTATCAGGTGTGTGTCTTTCGAAATGTCCAATGTGGCGGTGTTTTGGAGATGTGTGTGTATTTTGAGCGCGGCGGTGTGTACCGCCAATGGAATACCGCGGTTGAAAGACCGCCGCGTGGATTCGTGGGTCGTGATAGCATGGGCGTGTTTCTGTTGGCGTGACGGTGGAGGTTTTGTTTTCGCCAGTTTATCACTGACCTTTGGGGTGGCGGACTTGTGTGGGTGTCTGAATTTTGTCGGATTTCGAGATGTGGGTCATAATAGGTGTGGCGGTATTCCGTGGCCGCGGCGGTGTATAGGCGGTCTTCTGCACGGTGGTAAGCGGCTTTTACCGCCAATGTTGTAATGACCCCCATCATGTTTACTTAGAAACATGAAGGTTTAACCAAGAACAGAGATATGATTTAACCCTAATCCCTGGGGATGCTGACAGATAACGCAAGGGGCACCTTGGGGATTCCTGACATTGTGTTGCTTAGGCAGTATGTGAGGTTGTGTGCAGTGCTTTTGTCTAAAAGTGGTAGGGTGTATGTTAGGTGATGGACATTTGTGTGTTCAAGAGTTTTTGTTGTGTTGGTATTGTGTGCTGTTTGAGATATGTTTGTTGGTGTGTTGTATGGCTTTGTGTGCTTTGACTGTGTGCATGTTATGTGCTTGAAATGTTAGATATGATGTTCTGTGTAAGTCGATCGGTAAGTAGTATGATTGTGTATTGGTATGTATTTTTTTCCCTGTAGTTGCTATGTTGTGATGTATGTGTGATGTGTCCCTGGGCAGTGTACCCCGTGGATCCCTGACAAGAGATTGGTTATGGTGCGGTTGTGTTGTGATGTGCTGCAGTGTTGTGTGGTACTGTGTGAGTGTGGGCCTGTGCAGTGTTTCCGTGCATACCTGTGTGTGTTTGTGATATGTGTATGTGTGTGTGTTTGGTGGCTGTAGCGTGTTTGTTGTGTATACGCAAGTGTGTGTGTATGGCTGTATGTGAGTGTGCGTGTTAGTGTGCTGTTACGTGTGAGTGTAGCCCTCGCACCTCTTTCCCAAATATATGATATGTGAGTGTACAAAAATTGACAATCTACAACAGTGCCAGGTGAGAGTGTGTACTTATGGTTGTTGTTGTCGTCACAGATTCCAAAGTTATTGGGTGAGCAGGAGCAGCGGGAAGATGTCTAGTTCAGGTTCCATGGTGGCTCCGAACGAGTATGGCTTCCTGAAAGTAACTGTCTCCTTTTATGCAGTCCGTTTCTGCCTGAGTTTTCGGGGTGGTGTGACCGCGGCGGAAACCTTGGCAGTGCGCTACCTCGTAATATGTCTGGCAGAAACATGGTCTCTGCTGGCCTGCAGTTGGCGACAGTCATCCGTGGTGCCCAGACCACAGTGGCTGTGCCAGCAGTGCTTTGGCTGTATTCTGTTGGGAATACCACCATGGTCATAATTTGGCGGTCTTCTCGCCAACATGGTGGTCCTAAGACTGCCAAAGTCATAATGAGGTCCATAGTGTCGGTATAAATTCTCTTCATACAGTACTATGAAAAACGTATGCAGGTATGTCCTAGGATAACCTGTTTAGCCGATAAGGCACCAGGATTATTATGCTCTGGTATTCCATCTCTTATACCCATTTCACAATATGGCTAATGCTATAGACATTCCTGAGAATGACAAGCATTAAGACTACACCTAGTAGCACATGGCTTAACAGCTGAGGGTGGGGATGTTACATTCATAGTGGAAGTTAGTGAAACCTACCAAACAGAGAAAGTCTACTCTTGGGTCACCTTTCTTGAGAAAGATCATTCACATTCCACACATACAGAATTGCAAACATAACTCAACGGTACCAAGCATACCAGTATCTTGAAATCCCAAACTCCGAACACTACACCAGCACCATAAGCACCTGCTGGATACCAATTGGCTACTTTGATTAATCCACAAACAGTAGATGCTATCATGGGTAAAGTACCCACAGAATGAGAGAAAGTTCAGTTCTAGATAGCCCAGAAAACAAGTCAGCTGTAGGCTGTGTTCCCACATACGGGACCTCAGGAAAAACATAGAATTCTCACAATGTGCTTGCCCTGCGGGATGGTTCCCTCTGTGGATGACTGCGCCACATGGGATACAGTCTTCGCTGCAATATACAGTACCACACATGGTACCCCAACACTTGCCAATTTACCAGAAGTGTTCAAACAAATTCAGAATGAGCACGGGGCAGCACCAGCCCTAGATTTGGGATGAAATTAATGCATAACTTTGACGCAGTCTCTTCAATCAAACTAAGTGACATTAAAGGGGAAGTGGTAGCACTGGCTATATGCCAGCACCTCCAAGATATTCCACATTTGTACCAGGAGAAACAGCTTCTGAAAATTATTTCCAACACCTATTCCAGTATAGGACAGGATAGTTTGGGAGCCAAGCTGAAGAAACTTGAAATAAAGAGTACCGCCCCTAAGGAAGGTAATTAACAAGCACAGGAGGGTTCTAAGAAGTGCTGGGATAAACAAAAACAATTTCAAGATAGACAAAATAAGAGAGCAGGTTTTCCACCCCTGGAGAACTCCGACAGGAGCTATACTCTCAGAAATAGAGAAAATATAAAAGCTCCTGGCAGATATAGTGATTCACATCCGTTTCGTTCGTTTCAGGACGCACTGGATAGACGTAGCGAGATGTCATTTAATACCTACTGTTGTAAGTCAGTAGCGATTAGATTAAGCATTAGCAGAAGACATCTTGTATTTAGCAACTATTGTGAACATTTCGCGGAATCCATTTTGTATTCATGGCAGCCATTTTCTCTGCCATGTGCTCTGTCCTACGTTTCTGTTAACTACTCTTGAAAATCTGTCTAGTGACAAGTTATATTTAGCATCTCCCACTTTCGCACATGCCCAGTAAGATCTGCAGCTGTTAGTAATCATTAACAGACAGTAATGTGTCAACTAGTCCTTGAAAACTGCTAGCCCCTCCTACCTGTCGACTGTGCATTTCCATATGACCTTATATGTATGTAAGTCTTGCTTCTATAATTGTACCACCTTCTTTTAGCCCCTGCATGGGTATAAAAGGACCATGCTCTATTAGTTCAGTGTGCTACTTCAAACATTACCGAAGGGTGCTGTTTGAACTGTAGTATCACCTCATGAGGTTTAATAAACGTTGTCTTTTATTTCAGTTTCTGTGCCAACTTCTTCCTATATGGTCTGAGGACTTTGTGCAGAGAAGGGCGAACCCCTTGCACTAGTAGGCCTTGCTGAGGCTTACTTCGACAAATTGGTGCCCGAACAGGGACTCATCGGCTACTCGGACGCCCGACGGATTGGTCGCGACGAAGGATTGGGATCTCGCTGCGGACGATCAATGCCTGAGGAGACCCGAGTCTTGGCAACCACGGCGTTTTTCCCTTCTTTCTGATTTGACCATCCAGGCGGCGCCGGTCCTCGACTGAGATCCTTTTTGTTCATTCGTCATGCAGTGATCATTTGGTCGATTTTAGAACTTGGCAGTTGGAACCTGGACGCCCTGTGATTGGTAAGAGCCGTTTTACGGCACTTGCTGTGGGTTTTGATGCCTTTGTTTGGTAATGAAGTTTAGCACCACTTACTGTGGCTCTCGTGTTTTGGGTGACTAGACAATTTGTGTCCTTTGAATTGATATATAAATTGTAATTTATATAGGCAGGTAATGAGGTGAATTTTCTCCAATTTTATTTTGATTTGAACGGCACCTTAAGTGCTACTTTGATTATAATGGGCCAGATGTAGCAAAAAGAAAATTTGCGAGTTGCAAATTGCGAGTCCATGCGCCTCGCAATTTGCAACTCGCAAATTGGTATGCAGTACGGTGTCTCAGACACCGTCTGCGAGTCACTATGGCGTCGCAATGACCCACCTCATTAATATTAATGAGGTGGGTCGCAAATTGCGGCCCCATAGCGAGTCTAGGCACTCGCAAACATGGAGGCCTGCTGTCGTCAGCAGACCTCCATGTTCGTGACTGCTTTCTCAATAAAGCAGTTTTTTTTTTTAAGTGTAGCCCGTTTTCCTTAAAGGAAAACGAGCTGCACTTTAAAAAAAAACGAAACCTTTAGTTTCGGTATTTTTTCAGGGCAGGTAGTGGTCCCTTGGACCACTACCTGCCCTGAAAAAATAGTATTGGGTCCATTCGCAAAGGGAAAGGGGTCCCATGGGGACCCCTTCCAATTTGCGAGTGGATTACCATCCACTTGAAGTGGATGGTAACTGCGACACCCTTTGCGACCGCATATGCGGTCGCAAATGGTATTGCATGCCACTCCGAATCGCAAATAGGAAGGGAACACCCCTTCCTATTTGCGATTCTGAAATGCATATTGCGAGTCGGCCCCGACTACATCTGGCCCAATATTACATATTCTGCACTATTTTTGGCATGCCTGTTCTTAGCGCACTTCGTAGGATGTGTTGCTTTTGTAATGGTACCAATTTGAGACTGGAAGAATCGCAACCGGCCCCCCCAGAGGGGACGCCCAATAGAGATATGTATGTTAAACATGGTCTTTCTTCTATAATGTACAGCACATTATGGAATAAATACACTCGTGCGGATCCTGAGTTACGTTGGCCTATGCATGGGTCATTTGATTTGCGAAAGATTGAGTATGTGGAACAATGTATGTGTAAGCAAAGTTCTAGGCAAGATATGTTTGACTGTGTACGAATGTGGGAGAAAGAAGTGCATGGACGAGTGAAGCGTGAGCAAGCCTTGCTTGAGAAAGAGCAGCAGAAGAATGTATATGTGAAAGCATTGGAAATGAGAAAGAAAGAAATAAATGACTTAAAGGAGCTAGAAAAGAAAGAATGTACAGGTAACTGGCCAATACACTGTTAGGCAACCTCTCTATCCTATCCTTAATAAACCACACAATGATATTTTGTTACTAGATCACCCTCCACCTCCGTATATTGTTCCTTCTGCCCCTCATGAGTTAGCTGAGGTCTCCGGTTCGGAGCAACAGAAGATGCGAGACAGTCACTCTATGTTGCCTGCTGACCGTGCGTCTGAGCTTAGATCTATTGCTTGTGAAACAATTCGGAGCGCTGTCTCTGCTTCTGAACTTTTAGACAACATGAAAGGGTGGACAGAAAAGGAGCAGCTATATTTTACTGAGGCATTTGGCACAGAAGTTATTGAACTATTTCGGGAATATTCTGATGAGTTCGAGCCCGATGATGTAGCAGCTGATCATAAGCAAATGCATGATGGTCTTTTTGTTTTCTCCCAGGTGGCTGATACAATCAGGCGTTTGGTGAAATTATGTGTTGTGGCAGTCCGTTTGCAAGAGGAGAAAAGGGCCGTGGACGTAGTTGCACGGACATGTCAGACCGGCGGGGTGCAAGCTTCCATCTTCGGAACAGATAACACTATGATAGTTCCCCCAAAACCAATGCGGAGGCCGCGCCTTTGTATGTTCCTCCTAAAGGATTGGGTACAAGTGATGATAAAACTTCTGTTGATGCTAAGGGTTATTTTATTTATAATTGGGTGTATACTCCTTGGAATAGATGTAATGGCACTTAAAACAGCATTACCTGACCCGCGGAAAAATCCAGCCGCCTTTTATGAGGAAGTTGAGGGAGCAATTAGTTCTTGTACTATGACTTTGGCTGACATTGATTTATTTTTCTGATTGATATTACCGCCAGATAAGTGGAGAACTGTTCGTAAAGTTGATGATCGTGTAGTTTTTGGGGCGTCATGGAAAGAATTAGAACAGATGGACAGGGATAGGGAACCTGCAAAAAAGCCATATCAGTTGATTCTAGATCTTCCCGCAGCCATATTAGTTAAGTTAAAAACGATTATTCCCCCTAAAAAGATAGATTGGACTGTTTTAGCGTCTTGTAAGCAAAAGGCAGATGAATCGGTCTTTGATTTCTTTACATGCTTTGAAGAAGCATTTCATGATTTTAGCGGCCAGTTATTGTCAGATGATACGGGCAGACATTTGTTTGTCGATAAATATGTCACAAATCTGTCACCAGGAATAGCTAGTCGTCTAAAAGCTAGTGAAAGTTCATGGACTACCTCTGCTCCGGTTTCTCTTTTGACTATGGCTCAGTATCATGAACGTCAGGAATTAGAAGCAAAAGGTAGCGAGGATAAAAAGATTAAAGAATTAAAGACAAAGGTTATGTTAGCTCAAGCTTATGGTCCGCCTTTTAGAGGTAGTGATAGAGGTGGACATGGATCTTATGGTGCTTCTTACACTCGTTCGAATTTGTCTGTTGATCAGTGTGAGTATTGTAAGAAATTTGGGCATTGGGCTGCCGATTGTCTAGCACTACGTGTTCAGCAGTGTTCACGTGGTCGGAGACAAATGAGAAATCGTTCAGGATATTCAGGGCCTAGAAGAAGCACGAATGATCATGCTAGGGTTGATGCTAATGTACGAGGGCAGGATGGGTTTAACACTTTTGATAGACGGAACCAATACCAAATGTTTAACTATGTGCAGCCTGATTTCCAGGATTCTGCTTATGCATAGGATTGCCTAGGATGGGGTAAGGAATCAGTTGAAGTTCCAGTAGATCAGAGGGGTCCCTATGTTACAGCACATGTTTTGGGTTCTACTGATCAGTTTCTGGTTGATACAGGAGCTACTCGTAGCGCCTTGTCTAAACAAATGATTCCAAGGGCTCCCCTATCTGGCTTAACCATTACATCGATAGGTTTCGATGGAACACCTTCCTCTAGCCCATTGTCACAACCACTTGCATTCCATGTTGATAAATGTACTGCTCCATGTCCATTTTTGCTTTCTCCAAATACACCAGACAATATTGTGGGTCTTGATATGCTCAAGTATTTCAGGGCTACAATACGATGCGCTCCTGAAGGGGTGCGTGTTATTTTGAGTGATAATCATCCTGTGATGGAAAGAGTTTGTCTTGTTCAAGAGGATATTGCATTAGCTTCACTCCATAGTACTTTGTGGGCTACTTCAGATACTGATGTGGGACAAATGATTATTCCACCGGCACATATTAGTGTCAAGGAGGGAGCTGTATTGCCACGTTTGCCTCAATACAAAATTTCACAGGAGGGCGAAGAAGCACTCACACGAATTGTGCATCATCTTATTGCAGTTGGAGTTGTTGAGGAAGATCCGTATAATGTTTGTAACAGTCCGATTCTTCCTATTCTGAAAAAGGAAACTGATACTAGGATTTACCGATTCATTATTGATTTACGAGAAGTCAATAAGATTGTGGTACCACAATATCCTGTGGTATCTGACATCACGACACTTCTTACTTTGGTTCCCCCGACAGCAACTACGTTCTCTGTGATAGACTAAGAATGCTTTCTTTTCTATCCCTATTCATCCTGACAGCCAATATTTGTTTGGTTTTACTTTGAATAAACTATCATATAGATTTTGCAGAGTTCCTCAAGGCTATACTGAGAGTCCTAGCATTTATAGTAAAGCGTTAAAATGACAACTTGATTCTTTTGTTTTGTCTGAAGGTGTGGCTCTCATACAATATGTTGATGATATTTTGTTGGCAGCTGATACCCCTGAGCAATGTGAAAAGTGCACTTTGTCCTTACTTTCTTTTCTTGCTTCACACCATCATAAAGTGTCATGAAAGAAATTGCAATATTGTAGACCAAAGGTAACCTATTTAGGTCACCTTTTGTCTAAGGAGGGCCGTGCACTTACATCAGATCGTATTCAAGCAATTTTAGACACACCAGTACCCTCTACTCAGAAAGATGTTCGTGCATTTCTTGGTCTTACTTCTTTTTGTAGGCAATGGATATTAGGGTTTTCACACATTGTCAAACCTTTGCTAGCACTTTTGACTAAAGATACTCCAGTGCCCCTCCCATGGACAGATGAATGTGAGACTGCTTTCCGGCAGCTACGACAAGCCCTTTGTTCAGCATCAGTGTTAGGTACTCCAGATTACACGAAGCCCTTTGCACTTTACGTACATGAGAAAGATGGATGTGCATTGTAATTTTTAGTACAGACACATGGCGATAAGCAGCGTCCCTGTGCATATTTTTCAGCAGTACTTGATCCTCTCGCTCAAGTTGCCTGGGTGTTTTCGTTCAGTTGCCGCAACAGCTGTGTCAATACGTCAGAGTGAAGGGATAGTTTTGTCACATAAGCTGTTGGTGGTAGTACCCCATGCGGTTGATGCTCTTTTAAATCAAACAAAGACGCAACATTTAACTAGCGCTCACCTGACAGGACATGAATTGACATTGCTGGCTCCTCACATTACACTAAAGAGATGTGCAACACTAAATCCAGCCACTTTGTTGCCATATCCGGTGACTCAGCCTCAGTCACAAGAAACACATGATTGTATATTCCTTACGGAAGAACAGACAAAGGGTCGTACTGATTTACAAGATACGCCCCTTCCAGATGTAGACAGGGAATTGTGGGTTGATGGGTCTTTTCTTTTATCTGTTTACAATACAATCCTGGAAAAGGGACACGAACTCCTGCGGGAGGGTTTGCTACACCAACTGCACCTTTCGAAGTTCTACAAATGGATTATATTTAGCTTGAACGCTGCAACAATTTAAAGTATGTCTTGGTGGTGGTATGTGTCTTCAGTAAATGGATAGAGGCATACCCCACAAAGGATAATACTGCCATTACCACAGCGTAGGTGCTTTTGAAATAATTTTTCCCTAGGTTTGGTGTTTGCAGACTTTTATGGAATGATAACGGACCTCATTTTGTTGGGGAAGTTATTAAGTATGTCCTGAAAGGATTAGGGATCAAACAGAAGTTTCATGCGGGTTGGTGGAAAAGTATAATGCTACTTTGAAGCTGAAGTTAGCGAAGATACAGGCTTCCACATCCTTAACTTGGTCGGATGCATTACCGTTGGCATTATTGTCTATTAGGTCAGTGCCACGCTCTCGAATAGGCTTTTCTCCATATGAAATAGTATTTGGAAGGCCAATGAACATTTGGGGAGTTCCTAAGCCAAATTCTGTATATGATGTACCTTGTGTCCTGATGAATGATTATTTGGCAAAGTTAACCGACAATTTGGTTTCTATTCATCAACAGGTTCGAGAAGCACTTCCTGACAGATCTACAGGTGAAGGCCATGAACTCCGACCTGGTGACCAGGTGATGATTAAGTCCTGTGAAAGATCAAGCAGCTTGGAACCAAGGTGGCGAGGCCCAGAGCAGGTGCTCCTTGCGACAAGGACAGCAGTTCGAGGGACGAACCGAAATAATTGGGTCCATAGTACTCACTGCAAGAGAGTGCTACCTACCTTGGTGGAACCTACTGTGCTGACCAATCATCAAGAGATTTTGACTACGGAGAAAGGCCGTGCTATATCACCTGACGAATCTGCGGAGTTCTTCCCGGACCATACGATTTCTGTCGCGATATAATTTGAGACCGAGGAAAGACCCCGTAGTGCTGGAGAAAACTGGTTGAGCTACCACCCTGGGTTAGTGAAACGGAGAGCCAATGTGGCAAGGGGCAGGGGGATCAGCCATGCATTAGAGTAGTGACACCCGTCTTGGCCCGTGGTGAAGAAATCAGCGGCTGCCCAGGGATAAGAGCTCCAACGATTGTTTTTAATTAATTTCTGGAAGGGTCGATTATCACTGTTGCTAAAATGAACAACAAACTGATCATTAGTACTATGGGGTTTGTTGTTGTTTTGGTGGTTATAGCAATAATCACCTGGTTTGTTGAAAAGAAGGCTCCTGAGTTTTTTGTTGCCACTACTCCAGTACCAGAGGATCACTATTACTTTACGCTTCCCTATCAGGAGCAGAAGCACCGTCAATCATACTTCAATAATACTTTCATTCAGATGTTGCATCGTACTCATAATGCTACAAATACTACTAACTGTTGGGTATGTGGAATGATACCTGCGCATCAAAAGAAAGGAGGGACACCTTTCATTCCTCTTCCTTTTTCACACAATGGTTCTTGTCAAGCTTGGTATACACTTTTGTTTGCATCTGGAAAACGTACAGAGGGCGGACTTCTTTTTCGCCTTAATAAAGTATACTACCAAGACAAAGATGGGTATCCCCAAGCCAAAGGAACTAAATGGGCATGGGAAGAGTATCAACCAGACAATGTTTCAATACCATATGTCTTCACAAATATAAGAGACTCTGACAAGAAAGAACAATTTGTGATTTCTGTTACAAAAGCGAAAGTAGATTTAGTATACGTAGCATTGGGCGAATTCCAGTGGGGACAAGCGATTGCACCTTCATTTTAACTATTGAGGGTGTAACTAATAGTAGTTTTACAGCTTCACATAATACATATTTTGTTTGTGGTAACTATGGATATTACCAACTACCTGTTGGGTGGTCAGGTGTGTTATGTATCTTTTCTATTACCCCCTGTGTTTTTGGCCCCTGCATCATATCACCGAGATTTTTAACTGTTCAATGACATCATTAAAAATAGATATAAAAGGACAATAAGTACAAATGAGGTAGACCAAACGGACACTAGCCTGCAACAATATGTTGAATTTAATTTATGGTTGTTCTCCTTTGTGGGTGCTGCGTTAAACAGTAGGAAAGTGAGACGATTGACTAGGGTTGTGGAAGCTGTTACCAGTCAGGCAGCTCTGGCACTTGGGAATATTACCGAGGAGCTCCAAATTGCGAGGATTGTAACGCTCCAAAATTGTATGGTACTAGATGTGATATTAGCTGATCGAGGTGGTGCATGTCGCATCATCGGTAGTAGTTGCTGCGTTTTCATTCCACATCACTCACCTTCAGTATATGATGCAATATCTAAATTGCATAAAATTGCTGCAGAAATCCACACAGAGACTGGTACTTGGACTTTTTCTGGATGGTTTTGGGCTCTTGTTCCCGCTTGGGGATGGAAACTACTTACTATCCTGTGTGTAAGGATTGCAATATTTTTCACATGCTGTATCTGTATCCAGTGTGGTCCAATGTTCTGCTCCATGTGCATTACTGCTTGTATGCCTACCAAAAGAGATATTACAGAAATGAAAGCACACACATGTTAGATAAGGAAATAGCTGAAATGATGAGCATAAATATACAAGATGAATATTTAGATTATCCCAGAAAGACGAATGTCTTCAGCTAATGCTGAAAGGGTCGTCTGTTGTAAGTCAGTAGCGATTAGATTAAGCATTAGCAGAAGACATCTTGTATTTAGCAACTATTGTGAACATTTCGCGGAATCCATTTTGTATTCATGACAGCCATTTTCTCTGCCATGTGCTCGCCATGTGCTCTGTCCTACCTTTCTGTTAACTACTCTTGAAAATCTGTCTAGTGACAAGTTATATTGTAGCACCTCCCACTTTCGCACATGCCCAGTAAGATCTGAAGCTGTTAGTAATCAGTAACAGACAGTAATGTGTCAACTAGTCCTTGAAAACTGTTAGCCCCTCCTACCTGTCGACTGTGCATTTCCATATGACCTTATATGTATGTAAGTCTTGCTTCTATATTTGTACCACCTTCTTTTAGCCCCTGCATGGGTATAAAAGGACCATGCTCTCTTAGTTCAGTGTGCTACTTCAAACATTACCGAAGGGTGCTGTTTGAACTGTAGTACCACCTCATGAGGTTTAATAAACTTTGTCTTTTATTTCAGTTTCTGTGCCAACTTCTTTCTATATGGTCTGAGCACTTTGTGCAGAGAAGGGCGAACCCCTTGCACTAGTAAGCCTTGCTGAGGCTTACTTCAACACTATCAGATCTACACCCCAACCTCAGCCACAATGTCCTGTTAATTATGGAGCAAAAGCTCCAGTGAGGGGGATCCGCACTCAGCTCGAGTACCAGGGAGTAAACTGAGCCCTGTGTCTCTGCAATGAATAACCCTTTATTCCCCATTGCAAAGCCAGACCATTCCTACAGAATAGTCTTAGATTACAGACACTTAAACTGTCATACACGTACATACTCTATACAAAATTCACATAGCACAGACTAATTACATAACAGAGCGCGCAAAAAATACAAAACAACCTTGGATATCTCCTATGGTTTTTTTCTGCCAGAACTTAGCACACGAAAGTCTGGACCTGAGTGCATTCTCATTTGGCTCACAAAAAACGCTTTTGGCATTTGCCTCAAGGCTACAAGAACAGCCCAGGGCTGTTCTCAGCCTGTGTAACATCAATATTACATGATATTGATTCTGAGGCGTTGTCATACGTCGATGACATCTATCTCACAGATGACGACCTCAACATTCATCTTGCCCGGGTCGATCAGGTCGTTTTAGGATTCACAGCCCATGGCTACAGATTGAATTTTAGGAAATGTAAAATAGCCTTTCTCAGCGTATTGTTCCTGGAATATGAGTTTTCAAACGAGGGGGAGAGTCTGGCCCCACACTTTCTGGAAAAAGTTGCTCCACTTCATCCACCTAACACTCTCAAGAAACTACATTCTTTACTTGTTTTCTTTGATTTTGGCAGAACATACATTCCTGACTATGCACAACGTATCAAGCCAATTTATGACTTAATACGCCCTGATTTTTCTAGCACACTGGACTATTGAACACACCCGCATCCTTAGGGAATTGCAACAGGACATGCTAGAAGGGAAGCACTTGCACAGCCGTGACAACAAAAGAAATTTGGTCATCAGAATAATTGCTCGTGCCATCGGGTTCACTTATGTCACCTTTAATAAAGGCGCCACAGCCTTAGAGACTGTCACCAAAGCAAGTGTTCCAAACCCTAAAGCATTACATCCACGCTGGATTCAATGGACAACCTTCCTGACAGCCACCGGTTTTTAATACATCTTTGATCCCAAAACTTCAGACAGAAGAATTTCTCCAATATGAACAGGAGTACACCATTTCCTGTAGATATTTAGCCACTTGACAGATACCATACTGTCTTTTACATTGACGGTTCAGCACAACCAGCTGTAGGTACCAAACATCAATACTCAGCCGCTTGCGCAGCCGTGAGCGGAGTGATGAAGGATTGTGTCTTCCACCCTCACAATACCTGCATGCAGACCCTAGAGGACTGCACAGCTCAGTTGGCTGAACTCAAAGCTCTTATATTAGCACTAGAACACACAGAGCCAGGATTACTGACTTTGATTGTATGTGACTTTTACTACTGCGTCCAGTCCTACAATGATTACCTTAATCATTGGAAGTTGAACGGGTTCAGAGATTCCAAAGGGAACACCATAAAACACAGAACTCTGTGGGGGAGGGTGGCTGATCTTAAGGATAAGCTACCTTGTGTCCATGTAGTACATAGATTGGGCCACCAACATGAAGGAGTACATGTTATCGGCAATACTTAGCCTGATGAAGCAGCCAAATCTGCAGTAGCTATGGCTTCTGTGACTGCAGTGACTCGTTCTCAGCCAAGATTAAATAATGAAATTCTGAATTCCGTGAAAGCTTCGGCTGAACTACGACAATCGCTGGGGCTAATGCTTTGGGATCTACCCTTTACCTTATTTGAACGCTTCAATCTGATCTGGTTAGAGTGTATCGTTGTACAGCCCGACAAGGGGAATGAGGAGGCAGAGGCCCCAGAGCCCTTGAAAATGTGGTATTTCTTAGTTCATGTTATCTAATTTTTTAGCATGTAGAACCCAGCATACTTCTTTTTTCCTATCCTCACTATTTAGGCACCCTGGATCTTCTCTCAAAGGCAGTTTCTGGTCAATCTATTCCTCGACGTACAGTTTGTGATCAATTGGATGTGGGATCAGGAGTTCCCTGTTGTAATGCTTTGGTGTGCATTTCTCACACATTGCTCGTCTTAAGTTCTGAATTTGCATGGGGACCGTGTTAAACTAATAGAGCCCCTTAACTGGTTCCATCCCCTACTGGGATAATGTTGCTGTCTCCCTCTTCTGGTCACCCCACAGATCGATGGTTGCTTCGCAGAGATCAATTGGTAGAAGGGAAGCCCTTCTACATGCTTACAGAGTGGTTTTCACCCTCCTCCTTGATCTAGGTTCGCTGAATGAGTGGGCCTGTCCTTTCGCCCGGCCACATGTTCTAAAAAGGTTGGAGCCTCCTTTATGTCATGGTGATGGATTCGACCCCCAGCAAGCCCCCCTTAGCTCTTGAGTTCAAGTGTTTCATGTGGGGTTTTAGGTTATTAGCAGGCTCGTCCCTAGGTGCACCTTTTATTTTAGTAGGTGTCTTGGGCCTGCTGCTGTATTAGCATAGTATAGGAAGCCCAAGGACCAGTGTCACGCTACCAACCCATTAACTGCAAGCTCACTCTGCCTAGTGCATGGGTCTCCCCATATCTGCATCTGCTCTCACCGTGCATAAGGGCAACTCCACTGACAATGTCTGTACCAGATCCCTGCTTTCACAGGGTAATTAGTAGCTGATATAGTGATTCTTTCGGGTTAGTTCTCAATATTTACCCTTTTGATGGAGACCATATAAAAATATCTTTCCCTCTGCCCAGTGGCAATATGGTGGGAATACACACATGCGCACAGAATGTAATACAATATTGTAATTGAAAACACTATATAATGCCTCAGAATAGCTTACTGCACTAGAGACAACATAGCATGATCAAGTACTCCATGCCCAGTTCAATACAAGTGCTCCTGGAGAAAAATGTAGTGTGAACATAAAAATATATACAAGCAAAATTGATTAATGCTTATTTAATCTGTCCACTCTGTCAAATACAAAACGTTTAAAGCTTCAGCTGATTTCATAAATCCAATAATTTTTATGCCAGTGTGAAAGCTGTTTTTTTTCTTCACTTTAAATGCGCTACAAACTAGAATTATGCTAATATAAATCTGTGTTTACACTGTCTTTCCTCTTGCACCAATGTCACAACTGGACTTATGCTAACATAAATCTTTGTTTACACTGTCCTCCATCTTGCTTCGATGTCACAATACATCTTGTGACGGCTAGTACCGTTGTTTACTATTTTAAATAAAGAATTGAAAGCTTTACACAGAGAGTGTTCCCAAAGGCCTTTCCCGCGCTGTGAGAAACAACTGAAATCCAATGTAATACTACTGTGAGAGAATCTCCAATTGTATTCTGTAATAAATTGTGTATTCTTGCTTGTTCCTTATTGGAGCATATTCCAAGAACCATGTATTCATGTACAAATGTATGAAAGTCTTTGTGTAAAGTCCTATAAAGGGACATGTATTTTTCTGTACCATGAAGCCCCTTACTCCCCACAGATGGTGAATCTATTCCGGATTTCATATAACTGTACTAAGTTCTTTCTACTTATGATTTGCATGCTTTGCATATTTCATGTCTCCTGCCTATTAACTCTTTATATAACATTTCTAATGATAACTGACGTCTGTCATTTTGATAAGAATGCTCCATCATTGTTTATTTAGTTTGATCATCATTGTGTTAGTGATGGGTACAAACAAGGAGCCTAATATTCTATATCAGGACTATACCACTCCCAGTCCTAGCCGCTGGCATGCTTTTGGTATGATCATGTAGGAAAAGCTTGCATTCCAACACCCAGTGGCGTAGCGTGGGGGGTGCAGGGGGGGCCGGCCGCACCGGGCGCAACATCTTGGGAGAGACTCGAGTGCTAAAATCCACGGGTTAGGGGGCGCAAATTACTTGCCTTGCCCCGGGTTAGGGGGCGCAAATTACTTGCCTTGCCCCGGGTGCTGACAACCCACGCTACGCCACTGCCAACACCTGCTTGCAAATGTCGTACAGACTGATGTTTCATCGACTTTTCAAATGTGTGACAGTTAGTTATCACCCGGGGTTACCTCAGGACAACAAAAGGAGGAACCTTGCCAGATGAAGTTCATTTTTGGGCATCATTTTGTCCGTTCAATGGTTCCACAACAGGTAGACAAAGCACTCACCTATATTTGTAGATAATTAGGTAGGGTGGGAGGTATTTGATATATTCCTACAGGTCACTTTGATCATGTGGCTGTATATGCAAAAACTAAAATTATCTCGGAGATATAGACACTCAACATAAAAACTAATAGTATTGAGCTGATATAGGATAGCTTATTTAAACAATTTATCACCTGTATAAAAGCCACGTGAGAGGCTGCAACGGGCTACCTAAAAGTAAGTGAATACATAGAGAAACATTTTGAAAGGCGAGGTGAGAAAAGCCAGTGTAGGTAAGTTGAATTCATGTCACTCGACTCACTTCAATTCAAACAAGCATTGGCAAAGCCAATAGGTCTCGCCTACGTAGGAGCAATAAACTTCTGCAATGTGTTTTAGCCATGTTGAACACCAGTGTGGCTGCAGTTCAGCATAGCTTAGAGTTAGTGGCATAGTGGAGAGCGAAGTAGAGTGGAGTGGAGTAGATTGGAGTGTAGTAGAGTGCAGTGGCAAAGAGCACAGTAGAGTGGGAAGTGTGGAATGTTGTGGTGAGTCATGGACTGGAGCCTCGTGAAGTGTTATGGAGGGGAGTAGAGTTGTAAGGGCATATAGATGAGAGACATAGGGCCAGATGTAGCAAGCATTTTGCATGGTGGAAACTGCGAAAATCGCAGTTTGCGCCATGCAAAATACCGAATGCGATGCTCATTCACAATTGGCGAGTCGGTACCGACTCGCCAATTGTGAATGCGACTTTCAAATAGGAAGGGGTGTCCCCTTCCTATTTGCGACTAGCATCGCTATGCTAAATTGCTTTGTGACCGCGAATGCTGTCGCAAAGCAATTCATAGTTACCACCAGTGTCACACTGGTGGTAACCCATTCGCAAAAGGGAAGGGGTCCCCTTCCCCTTTGTGAATGTTGCCAAAAATTGTTTTTCAGAGCAGGCAGTGGTCCAAAGGACCACTGCATACTCTGAAAATCCGTAACCAAATGGTTTCGTTATTGATTTTATTTTGCAACTCGTTTTCCTTTAAGGAAAACGGGCTGCAAAATAAATTTTAAAACAGCTTTATTTAAAAAGCAGTCACAGACATGGAGGTCTGCTGTCTTCAGCAAGCCACCATCCCTGTGAGTGGAGGGACTCGCTATGGGGTCGCAAAATGCGACCCACCTCATTAATTTTAATGAGGTGGGTCTTTGCGACCCCATAGCGACTCGCAGATGAGTTGTGAGACACCGTTCGGCATCCGAATTTGTGATTCGGATATGCTACATCTGGCCCATAGAGTAGAATAAAGTGCCATAGAGGAAAGTGTCATAGAGTGGAGTAAAATGGCCTAAAGTGGAGTGGCATATAGTACCATAGAGTGAAGTTCAGTGTAGCAGAGAATCATAGAGTAGAGTAAAGTAGAGTGTCAAAGAGTGGAAGGGCTACAGTGGAGTGGCATAGAGAAGAGTGCTATAGAGGGGAGTGGAGTGGCTTGGAGTGGCGTAGCACAGAGTGGAGTTAAGTTGCATGGAGTGTCATAAAGTGGCATAGAGTGCTGTGGAGTCTCGTAAAGTGGAGTTTTGTAGAGTGAAGTGTTATAAAGTGGAGTGGCATGGAGTGTTGTAGAGTGTCCTAGAGTGAAGTGGCATACTGTGGCGTGTATTGGAGTGGAGTGTGGTGGAGTGGAGTGCTGTATCATGGAATAGAGTGAAGTGGTGTAGGGAGGAGGGGCGCAGTGGTCATGCACTGACATTACAGACAACATGTTTTCAGTTGAAGTGACCATTACATTTGCACATACAGTTTTAGTTATAAAACAATACAGAGCTCTTATGATAATGTGTGGAAATTATTTTTTTGATAGTTTTCAAATATTTTTTTCCTCCGCAATCACAAATTACAGAAAAATGCTTAATTTGTGCTTTCCTAATTCTGATATATTATGAAATATTTCGAGAGTTCAATTACAGACATTTATGTTTTGTTGTGAGGTACAAACAATTCTTTCCCAGTAAGATTGTCAAATAAATCCTCTCACTTTGAAGTCACAGAAGGAAAGGAAGACACTAATCTCCCTCAGAAAACAGGGCCTCACATTTAACCTCTGTCTTTGAACACACAGCAAGTGTGATGATATCAGAACAACATTTATAAGAGTGAGGACCCTTGGAAGAATACAAGACACTATGTTGAACAAGCTTTGCTCCACGGAAGGGGCAAAAACATGCTGGACACACTAAAATGAATGAAGCCATCAAACAGAAAGTCAGAAAATGTGAATTACAAACCACAAAGTCAATGGTAACCAGTGATAGGTATACATTCCCAGAGAGGCTTTCGGAATGCCTACAAGAAGTTTTTTGGTAACCAGACATCTGTCTGGCACGCTTTGACCTAAAAATGTGGTGTACTCATCAAAGTATGAATAAATGTATTGTATGATTACTTAAGACCATTACAAATAAAATTAGCGAATCAAAACTCCATTTAGGTAGAAAAGCAGACAGTCAGGAATTGTTAAAATATCAAAACAGGCTAAATCTCAGATAATAAAAAATTAGCCAATGCATTTATTCTTTCATAATGACATGTCTGTTAATTTGATAAATATATAAAATAGACTATGACAAAAGGTAAAATTTATACCCTATACTAGTATGTTCAAATATTAATCAAATGGTTAAACTAATATAAAATATTTCGTTGTAGGGGTAGAATTCAAGCTCTTTACTAATGTGCACTGGTCTAGTTACTGCCAAGGTGCAAGGCACCGGATGGTGGTGCGGGTGCAGTGCCTGGCAGTTTCTCCTTTAACAAAGTCCTTGCAGATGTATATATTTGCCAAACTTCACCATGTCTGACACAATTTCCAGCGTGAATAAGAGGTTTTGAGCCTCTGAGACAGTTCGTACACCGTATTCTAAAAAATATTGACCTCAAGAATTTACAACAGGCACTGTATAGTACTGAGCAATGACATAACAGATGTGTCAGCGATTCCTTTTTGTAGCCACACAGCCTGCAACGTTCAGTGTTTCTGAGTCATTTCCAACCACCGTTCACATCTCTTATTGGGAGAGGTACCAGTCTTGCCCACAGTGTTGGTTTAGGCTGAATTTTAAAGAGGCGCCTCCTCCGCTATGGTGGAGAAGCATCAGTCCCCACCGCCGCCAGCAGCAGCTGCAAAACTTGAAAAGTAAAACGATAATAAACCATGTTTATTATCATTTTATTATTCTAGAGGGCAGGGATATGGGGGATGACAGCCATGGAGGGGGAGTGTTGTGCACTGCCCTCAGTGTGCATGTTGGTTTGGCCGGCTGTGTCAGGACAGCCAAACCGACATGCACATTGAGCTGTCTCCAACCTTAGTTGTGTTGCCAGTTTGGAGACAGCAGGCACAGGCTCCCAGTCTGCCTGGAAGTGCAAATCGAGGGTGCTCAGGCCAATCCTTGTGCTGCTTTCATGCTGCCAGCAGCAAGACAGCAGCGTTAGGATTGTCCGCTGGGCATGTTGGGAGCCTCTGCTGCAATGAGTGGAGCCAGAAGTGCGTCAGCAATGCAGCGGGCGGCAGGTACGTTTTTTGTTTTTTAATTTCTATTTTTTTTGTCTTTTTGTTTTGCACCCCTGTCCCACCACTTTGCCCCGACAGCAGTCGCCACTGGCATTTTCCCTGTGGTTGTTTTAGGTACTGGCGGTTTGGCTGAATTGTGTAAGACGCTAATGGTGGAGCATGGACGGCCGGTTCCTGGAGAGTCCAAATGTCAGCTTCCCATGAGCAGAGGCTAAGCCGCCTTTTTATAGCAGCTTTAATGACTGAGTAGTTGCCAGGGCTGTAGGTCTTATTCTCCATGCAGTTGAACCGTCTCGACGGCCGTCTGTAAATGCCTGGGCCACAAATTGCCTTTAGTTGTGAAGATTTAGGACTTTCTTCATTGTGTTTTCGGGGGCAACTGCCGTCAGATGGAAATATTGCACCAATATGCCCATGTACTCAAAATTTTCACACACAAGGTCAAATTATATTCTGATTAATGTATTCCGTTTGTAGGTAGGCAATTAGAAAATGCATGTATAGCACATACATTGAAGCTTATCCACTTCGGCGGCCAGCATGCCCGGAAATTCCTGCTATTTGTAGTTTATAGCAGGCATGAATTTAGCTGTGAGTACCATCCTAATGGCCATGGTCATTGGGCTATAAAGTGAGTTGTTTAATCTGCATAGATCGTGGGTGATCATTTTCCCTTTGTTCTGCATTCTTTGCAAGTGTTCAGTTGGTTTTCCAGTTTCACTTAGGTATGCCACCAGATAGTTGTAACTCTATAGCAATCTAGCCTTTGTGAACCCAGCCACCATTTCAGAACCCCTTTTTTCACGTAGTGTCCAAAGATTACAACTATGGTTTTAGTCGGGATGACAATTAGTTCATTTTTTGCGTTGTAAATATTCGTGCATTGAATGACCTCTGAAGGTCAACTCTGGTGTTATCTATTAGGACAAGATCATCTGCATATAGCATGAGGGAAATTTTCCTTTCACCAATCCCAGGGTGGCTTTGTTTACGTGTAATAGGGCCTTGCCCAAGTTGGCAGTATATAAGTTAAATAGAATTGGGGCAAGCGCAAACCCTTGTATAAGCTCTCTATCTGTTGCGATTTTTGTTGTTGCTACGTCACGGGAGAGTTTGACTCGGACCCATGTCCTGGTGTAAAGCGACATTATGACTTTTAATAATTTAGGGGGGATGTTCTACTTTGCAAGCTTCTGCCAGAAGGTGTAATGAACCACACCATCAAAGATCAAATGCCACATAGTCGTCTATAAATTAGGTAATGGTGGACAACATATTTTGTGTGACGGCTTGGTGGGCGATAAAGGAGCGGGCCACATCGTTATCAACTGTTGAGCCTCTCTCTAAGAATCCTATTTATAGAAAAGGAGCAAGCTCTCATCACATACCCATTTAGCTAGGCCACATAGTATGGTGCTGGCATAGGCTTTCCCCTCAATGACTAATAAGGTGAATAACCTGTAATTTTTGGGGTAGGTGTTATCCCCCTTCTTGAAGATCAGCTGAAGTAGAGAGCCCCTCCAGGAGTCATGGACATCATCTTATATTTTACACTCTGCATATAATGGTTTACGGACTGATGCCCAGAGCTTTGGGTCCTCGCGGAAGAGCGAGCCAGGCAGACTGTTTGGGCCGGGGGCCTCATCCTTTCGAATGTGCTTCAGGACCTTAGTTTTTGCTTGCTTATCCATCTCTGAACTGTCCGCCTTCATTTGTGGAGGGCCTTCACTCATGTCCTTTCCAAGTTGAGGGATGGTTTGCAGATGTTTTTGATGTGAGATAACTGGGAACTTTGTATAGAGAGTCTTAACATGCGCTGCCCATTTTCACATGGGAACTGAGTTGCTTCTTTTGTGGCCAGATGTAGCAAACATTTTTGGATTGCAAACGGCCCAACAGGCCGTTTGCGATCACTAAAATGCATTTTATTATGTAACAAGTCCTATTTGTGATTCGGTAACTTGTTACCGAATCGCAAATGGAGATTGCAAAAATGCATTTTGGTATGTAACAAGTCCTATTTGTGATTCGGTAACTTGTTACTGATTCGCAAAATGGATTTGCGACTACATACCGATTCAGTATTAGGAAGGGGCGTGTCAAGGGCGTACATTCTTAATACCGAATCGCAGAGGTATGCATGATTGTTTTGTGACCGTGAATGCAGTCGCAAAACAATCGCAGTAACCACCTACTTCAAGTAGGTGGTAACCCATTCGCAAAGAATTTGCAACTTTGTGAATGCATGCAAAAATGGTTTTTAAGAGCAGGCAGTGGTCCCACGGACCACTGCCTACTCTTAAAAAATAAAAATAAAACTTTTAATTTTTTAATTTTTAAACACATCCCATTTTACTGTAAGGAAAACAGGCTGTATTTTTTAAAAAAAGATTGCTTTATTGAAAAGCAATCACAGACATGGTGGTCTGCTGAGCCCAGCAGGCCACCATCCCTGTGATTGTAACCATTCGCAATGGTTTGCAAATTGTGACCTACCTCACGAATATTAATGAGGTAGGTCATATTTGCGAGCCCTTGCGAATCTCCTGGCGTTTCATACATTCCAATAGCGATTACTTGTGATTGGCAATACATCTCAATTAGGTAATCGCTATTGTTTAGAATGATACATCTGGCCCTTGGTCTTTACGTGGTAAATACTCGAACGAACCGTATTGCCAGAATTGTTGGTGCTTGTTCCCTGCAATTAAATCAACACGTTTTAAACACTCAGCCTTGTGCTGTTTCTCTTATCTTCCTACATCAGATGCTTCTGCTTCCTTGATGCCTTTGCTAGCACGAACCTTGAGGTCGTTGTTCTCACGTTGTTATTCACCCCTGCTGCGGCTCTTAGTTTCTGAGCGCTCTTTTTGATCTTTGGAACACATCCCATAGTGCGGCTGGTTCTCGTAAAGGGTCTATGCTGACTGTTTCCTTGCAGAAAGGTGCGTAGTTCCGAGACCAGAAGTGGTCAGCCATTGATGACATCTGTGTTTGTGGTGGTGGGAGTGGCCAGTCCTCCCATGACTTTTCCATCCCTTTTTCCTAGTTGGGGATAATTATGTCCATTTTATCCTGCGAAGAAGTTTATGTTGTTCCCCACGTTTCGAGTTACTAGTACGGAAACTCATTTGCGGTTCTCTCTTGATAAGGTCAGTTGCACCATGAGGGCTGTATCGTCACGTTCACCCTGATAATGAACTTGGTATTCAGAAACAGCCCTCTGAGGCCCGCATTCAAGAATATGTAGACAATGGTAGTTTGTTGAAATTCGATGAGTTGAACGTCTTTGCTGTTCTCTGGGCCGACCCGAACTCATATGCTTATAAGAATGCATTAAACCTTCGAGTTGTTTCTCTCGAACTCTTGTTGCTTACAAAAACCTATCCTAGATTGTGCATATTAAAATCCCCCAGTAGGATCATTTTGAAGGCAGTGCGAGTGCTAATTAGTTCTAACTGGTTGATAAACTTTTCTATCTTATCCAGTGTGTTTCTGCCTTGTGGATTATGTGGATTAAAATAGATATTAGTAATTAGTATAGGCTGTGCACCCATGCAGCCTCTACAGCCCTTTATTATTCCTGCTCGTATCATTTTCGAGCTGGAGTTAATTTCCAAACTGGAGAGCTTTACTGAGTGCTTTATCATATTAATACTCTTCCTGATGTCCTCTTAAAAAGGTTGATTTTTTTTTTGCTGGCTGAAAATATTCCGCATATCCTGGTAACAGGGTTGTCATAGTTGGACTCTCGCTCCTACTTGAGACTGCTGGTTTAGGGATGGCAGCACTTTTTCTTGTAGGCGACTAAGCCACTCCTACAACAAATCCCTACTGTCGGCCCAACCCTCCCGGCTCACAAGCAGTACCTCACCAAAACCCAGAAAGCAAAGGTGATTTCTGGCAGCCTTATGCATGAACTTTAGATGAGATCTCTCAGAGAAGTCCTGACAGAACAGAAGTTACCCTTTTCTCATGTTATCAACAAGTCTCAGTCACACACAGGCAATGAAGGAGATGCAGTAAAGTTTTCAATTAATTTATTGAAAAGACTGTAATCTACGACGAAATGCATGAGCTGCCATGAATAGGATAATGAACAGTAAAAGAAGCATAATTGTGATGATGGGAGTTGTGAATTTAAAAAAGCCACCATCTTACAACAAACATGAGATGTAAAATTCCTAACCCTGAATGTCTTAATCGCTACCCTAGAGAGAGCTAGGTATGATAAACCTAATCTGCCAGTACCATGTACATGAGAAGTGCCACCCAACCCTCGTTACTTTGGAATGAGGTCTCCAGATCAGACTCTGTGGTGACACAAAGGCTGAGTTCTGCAGCAAGGTGACGTGCAGTGTAGAACACATCATTTAGGATGTCTGACACCGGCATGTTCCTAAACAACTGATAAGGAGGCAAACTTGTGGTGGTAATCATATAAATCCCCAACAAGTTTACATTATGTTCCTATCACACGTACGGGAGAAACGGACATGATGATAATACCTAAATACATCACTGATCATGACGCTGATAATGACGCCTTCTCAGAGTGGGACTGATAATGCAAATCAAAACATCTTTATAAAATGTAAACAATGGCAGCCATCTTAAAAGAAATAATAAAATAAATGGACTAAAATAGAACAAGCTAAGTAGGTTAAAAGTCGCTACGTTACAGGGGCACTGGCCTGCAAGCCAAAGAGCTAAGTTAACCTCTTGAGTCCCAATAAAACTAAATTGGATTCATCACAGTTGGTGTGAGTGACCATGTCTCTTGGAGGCAAATGATATCTGCATCACTCAAGGAAGAGATTGTGGCCATACTATGCATGATCTTGGTGATGCTGGCCACGTTCCAGGACACTATTTTGGTTGTCTCTGTCTGGTGGTTTGTGCACCCCTTCTCCATGTATATGATGTTAGGGATCCCTCACCTTCTCTTGTGCTAAGATCATGGCAATGCAGCTCCAGTCGTGTGTGTTCTTAGAGTGGTCAACAGGTTGACCCTGTGATTTAATTAACCTCCGGTCTCCTTCCGGTGCGTCTGGCTGGAACCGGATATGAAGAGTGGTGTAGCTAGGATTGCTGTTCCCGCTCATTGTGCCACTTAGGAACCCTTTCTTGGTGTTGTGTTTTTGGTGGCTGACTGGCTGATATTTTGGCCCTTTTTTAGTTTTATCTTTTTGGTAACTGGCAGACCGATTTTTAGTACATATGGGTATTCCTTTCCTTTCAAATGTTTGAACCTTAATTACCCAGCTTGCGAACTGATCTTTTTTTTGTGCCATCTTTTCTGGAAGACTTGTGTTGCGCTATGTTACAATTGTTGATTCCTTACACATGTCTGGGGCTAAGTGATTGAATTGTACACTTATTATAGCTTCACTCTTGATGAAAGACAGTGTGAGAATGTACTGCACCAGTTTGAAAATATTAGACAAGTTAAGAACATCCAAGGGACCCTTAAATGTATACTGAGGGGTCAGTATTGTTTTTCGGAGATCATCCCCACTTTCTACATTGCAACTGATCCCTCTATATGACTGTTCTCTATGCCAAGTAGCCTCATTAGGGGCGAGTCCATCTATGGACCTGATAGTTACATGGGGAAAGCTTGTTTGGGTGTTGGCTTGTTCTACTTCCCTTGGGGGAGGTGCGGCCCTAATGCTCTGTGGCTCTACATCTGTAGCCTCTTCGAAGGGCTTTTATGGGCTCTCCAGCATTTAACATTCCGCTTATTCCTGCTGGACTTTTCCTATTGTTTTCTTTTGGACCTATCAACCTTGTGGTTTCTTCGTGGTAGGTTTCCATGCAGGAGCTAGACTTCCTTACGTTCAAGGTAGTCATCTGTGTCATTTGTAGCATTGCATGTTGGCTATCAAATGTTGCTACTTGGTCTGAGTCGATAGGGTGTCTCCTTGATTGTGGGACCTCCTGCAAGGGTCTCCTTGGGCCTGTGCTGATGCCTGTCGAGGCACATTGTAGATGTCTGGTGTGTTTGTGCTTGTTGTTACTTTGTTGCTGTCACATTCCAGCTGTTGGACG
This sequence comes from Pleurodeles waltl, assembly GCF_031143425.1. Lineage (NCBI taxonomy): Eukaryota > Metazoa > Chordata > Amphibia > Caudata > Salamandridae > Pleurodeles > Pleurodeles waltl. The sequence goes on along the minus strand of NC_090440.1, from coordinate 191,039,405 downwards.
GCCTGGGTGTAAGATGCTTTGTCAGTAGCAGCAAGGTGCATGCCCTACTGCTTCTAGGATCTAGTCTCTTGCCTTTCTTTTATTAGAAATATTGGATATAGCGGCTTAGTCAGGAGCTGAGATTATAGGTTGAGTTGTCTTCACTGCAATGTCTTTGTAGATTATTAGTGCACCTAGTTGTACTTGCTGTATTTTAACAGACCTTTGGTGCTCCTTTTCTCATACTTTTTTTTGCTTTCCATGTTAGCGGTGCGATTTCATCCGACCATGCCACTCCATTAGCGTCTTCACATAGTCCCTTTTTCTCTTTGCATTGGACCAGAGTACTTTCATTTTTAGTATGATGTAGATTGTGGGACTCCACTTCTCAGGCTCCATTTGGCAAGATGATTTTCCGGCATCAGGACCTGAATGCTGGATTTGCATATTTCTGCGTCAACCTCTCACCTACTTTGTGTGGCTGAAAAGGTGCAGTTTAGATCCTTCAGGTCGGCAACTAGTGTAGCATAAATGGTGGGAAACATTGCTTATTTTTCCACTATGTCAGGGTAGAGACAGCCTTGTGATGTAACTTTCTTATCCATCTTGTCAATTTTTTTGATCTTCTTGGCCATTTCCGCCATGGTGTGTGCCATTATCTGTAAAGTTTCCATCTGGGCTTCGAGTTTGTGAGATTGCCATGCAAGGGTATTTGTGGCTGCCATCAGTGACGAGTTGATGGACCTTAATACTTTTTCCAGGTTGTAAGGCAGATGCACTGGAAGTATTCTTTGTAAAGACACCGAAGAGTCATGAGCAGGCGTATCCTTGTCAGGTGCAATATCTTTATAGGTTTTGAGATGAGGCGTACTGTCACGTAGGTTCTCATTGTCCTAATGAGGGTACTTGATTTGGGCGGCAGAATCACCTGAATTGTAGGATACCGAGTACGATCCCACACCATGTAACATCTGTTGGCCTAATATGGGTTTTCTGGCTAACTACAGCAGGGATGATTGTGACAACCGGGTGTATGACAAGAAAAACTCCTCAGGGGAATCATGGTCGATCAGATCTCACCCTTTTCTCTCGGTTACATTAGTCTCACACAGTCAAAGACAAACAGAGGCAGACTATAGTTCAATAAGGGTTTATTGAAGTAACTGCATCTTAGATAACATGGCATGCATTGCAATAACTAGCATGATAAAACACAATAGAAGCAAGATTGTGACAAGGAGAGTGAAACACAAAACTAATCCCACCTTACTGTCACTAGGAGTGAAATATATCTTTCCTACCTAAGCTATGTAGAGCACAGTGTGATAAGCCCTAATCCACCCTTCAATGTTTTCCCCCCCTGGGAAGACATCATCCCTCATACCTGAGCAAGGAAGCCTGTTGTCTAAAGGGACACTATCCTCATGTAGGCCCAGGTTTCAGTAGTCTGAGTAAGCAGCTATAGCAAAGAGGTTCAGCAATCAGCATGCAGTCATGGTCGTCTGGCTGGAATGTTCCTCTAATGTGTATCGGACAGAAAAGTGTTTTTATAATAAAACAATAGATGTTCTAGGAAAAATGTCCCCACATAAGGATGTGTGTATTTCTGTGAATGTTGGAGAAACAGTGTACCACTTTTGCTGGCAATCCTATCTGACTGTAGACTTGAGAAAAGCACAAAGTGAAATGAATGCAGTACTAAGAACGTGATGCTTTCCTGGGCGAAAGAACAATTAGATAGAGAAAATAAAACCACACCGCAAATGTGGCTATTGCTAGATAAACAAAGTGATGCTGAATAAAATGTAAATGGGTTAAAGTGCACAGTGGCAGGCCTAGCTTTCTGAAATAAGGTGTATAAAATATGGCTAAAATAGCTATACAACAGTAACATTGCAATTCTCTCATTAGACTTATGTTACTGAGAGACATGCTGAGAGATCTGGCCACCTCTGTATCGTGGCCATGCTCCTGATGGAACTGCACCGCGGTTGGATCGCTGTTTTGTGCTATACTGAGGGGGAGGAGGATGTCTTCCTTGTTTAATCTGTTGTTCGCTCTGGGACACCTGCTTTGCAAGCGTAGTTGATCAAGGACCAGCTCTATAATTGAGTTTATATCCCCAAGCTTTGAGTTTAGGATTATTTTTCTTCTGTTGCCAGATCCACTGGATTGATCTGCTTCTGGGTGGGCTGACATAGGTGGCGGAGTTGTGGGTGTGGGCTCTCCGATGAAAGTGATGTCCTTCTCTTTTATAGGAAAGTATGCAGTGATTTCCCCTGCAGCTTTCTTGCTGCTGCATGTGCATTTTCCCCCCAGAAGCTTGGCTTAGTCAATAGGCATGGAGCCCCTCGGTTTGGCTTGTTCACTGAGGACTTTGGGGCTTTTTCTCCATTTGTAATTGCGGGGTGTTTCCCTGTGTGTAACTTAGGCTATTGCTGTTGCTGAATCTTCCTCCCAACCATGGCTGCAGTTCTCCTGAAGATAAAGACTTTCTTCCAGGTTCTAACAAAAGTGGATCTGTGTGCGTCTGTTTTTGATTCAGTGCAGGACACCGTGGCGTTGTGTCTTTTGTGATTTTCTGTTCTTACACTGAATAAATTGCAGATCCTCCAGGTTTCTCTTCGGGACCGAGACGGGAATTATCCCACGGTAGTTGAAGTTGATCAAACTTTGCCCTCTATTTAGTGACTTGTGCGGGGATGAGATTACGATGCGGCAGTCACTCTTTTCACCAAAGGTCACTTGCAGCTGTTGGGGCGAGGGGATGATCCCTGTGGATATATTCCTGTTGTGTTATGATCGGGGCTGGCCGGGCTATTAGATGTTTACTTCCCCTTTTCTGCTCACAGGCTCCAGCCCTCCTGCACGGGTTAGTGCGGATTAATAGTAAAGTGGCTCTTTTATATGGAAGGGTCAAGGAATTGGCCCCTAGTCTGCCCCGTATCTTGGTGCTTTAAACCACTTTTCACACTTTGCACAGGTGCTAGAGGCATTAATTAATCCTTCCCATTTTTAGGGTTGAGCACATGCGCTCTAGCCTGCTTGAATCTCCCTGTGGGCTTTTAACCACACCCACCGCACGCACATCAGTTTAATTGGTTGGTGGGCTTGCCTTTTAAAAATCGCTTGATTTTAATTGTGAAAGGCATGCATGAGGTATACCTTTCCCGGTGTTTAGTCCCCCTTGAGCGCACCAGCCAACTACTGAATACATACCAGGCTCCATGTTTTCAGCATGGTTTCTGGACTACTTTTTTTTTTAATTTCCTATGCAGCGCAATCTCGCTGCACATTTGCAAATACGTTTGACTGCAAGCAGACTTCTGTTTCATTTTGTGTGCTCCTTCACAGTCATGAAATGGCACTTTAAATCGTCTCACTTATGTAAAACTGTATTACTTTTCATTTTCATTGCATGTGGCAATAAAAGTCTGCTTAGGACCTTCCAATGTGAACAGCTCTAAGTCGAGCAAACGCGAGACCCATTGCATTGTAAATGCTTGTTTTTGTTGCTGTGAAGTTCCTGTTCCAATTTCTAGTGCCTGTTTGATTACTTTGTTCTTTTTCCTTTAGCCTTTTTCTCTGTCTGCGGGTGGGACCAGCAATGGTACAGCTATGTCTGACTAGTGAGGCAGGGACAGAGCGAGGGCAGAGCACACAGTTGCATGTGTGCAAGCTGCACTGGCCTAAAACCAGCTGCCTCCATGCAGCGTGAGCTCCCTGCAGCCTACTGCTTTCTGCCCCGGTTCCCCCTCTCCTGTTCAATGCACTTGGGGCCTGCAGCCTCACACCCTGTAATTGTCATGGCCCTGCAAGGCTGCCCTCACTCTCCGCTTGCAGCCACATCGCTCGCTTCATCGCCTCCGGAACTCCTCCATGACTTCCTGTGCTTCGCTGTGTTGACAGAGGCTGCTGAGTGCCACCGACTGTAGGTGAGGGTGGGAGGGGTGCAGGAAGTAGAGGCTCATAGTTTTCAGGGGGTGGCGAGATCTGAGGGCCCAAAGAAACACTGAACGCCAAACGCTGGACCACTTGGTCACCGATACCAATACCCGATTAACGTCCATGCAAGTGACTTCTTTCAAAATGGCCGCCAGTTCATTACACGCTAGCGTTACAAACTATCAAAGATCAGAAGTGTGTAGCTTGTGCCATGAGTGAGTTCAAAACAAAGTTCCAGTATAGTTTCAGTGCCTTGTTGTATGTTGCAAACAACTGAACAAATAAACATTGTTGTAAAACAGCATTGATATTTAAAATATAGAATAATTCGAAGAAATTGCTACATACTGATTAAATCAAAACTAAACCACAGCAGCAAAGTGAAAAAAATCAGAGTAATTCAGGATTCATTCTTGAGCATACAGGTTTCACAATGCAACCTTCCGGTAAATTGCATCTAATCCAACAAGAGAATAACTCCATGCAGTAATAGCTAGCAGATACAATAAGCAACCCAGATTCTGAGGAACACATGTTAACCCCATACTGTATTGTTCAAATGGTATCAGCGTGTGGGGGGGGGGGTATGAGGTGTAAGGGACCCTTCACAGACCCTAAATCAGGTTAGATGGCAGACATCACTGTTTGTTGTGTGCTCCATACTCTTGCTCAGGAGATCTTGTCTCTTTTGGGGCATACATTTCAGACTCTTAACCCTCTGGCCCACAGGGAGGGTAGAGTGCAGGGGCATGCAGCAGGGAAGGTATCCCTTGTTCCTGTCTCACTTTTGATCCTGAGTCCACAGTATTAATGCGGACCCCTTTCAGTTTGTCTGTTGCTGCTTCGAGCCAACCACAATAAATATCAGGGGCCTCTTGATGTTGATGGGAGAGGGTAAAGGGCCCTTGCTGGACTGTGCCGGGACTCTGGGACTTAAGTTTGGGTGGCTGCCTGGACCTAAAATGGCAGTCGCCGCTGCCTTAAATATGGCACCTCTTTGTTAGGGGTTGTGAGTCTGCAGAAACTGTGTCAGCAGCAAATGTTGCTTATTCTTTGCTTATTTGGCCAAACCAGCACAGAGCCGTGGAGCCCCACATCCCAACCCATGCTCAACATAGTCACTACATCTTGGAAATCTTCTTTTAAACTATCTGTTAAAACAAATTTAGCACACATTAACAAGATACCATTTACACTGAGTATGTTGCAAACCAAGAAGACCTGTTCAACCTGTTACAATTAGATATGTGTGAAACGTGAAAGTTTTTGATTTACTGACAAATTTATCATTTTGTGTAGGAAAGTACCCTCTTTTAGCCATGGTTACCCCTATTTTGTGTCTGATGTCAGTGTGCTTGACTGTGTTCACTGGGATCCTGCTAACCAGGACCCCAGTGATTATGCTCTCTCTCCTCTAAATGTGGTTGTTGCATACTGGTAACCCAGTATTTCACCCACAATTGGCATACTGGAGCTGCCTTATAAGTCCCTAGTATATGGTACTTAGGTACCCACGGCATTTGGGTTCCAGGGGATGCCTATGGGCTGAAGCATATCTTTTGCCCCCCATAGGGAGCCCATGCAGCCTGTGTGAAAAGGTTCATACACCCTTTCACTGCCATTTACACTGCACCAGGTCACTTATAAGTCACCCCTATAGCAGGCCCTCCAGCCCTGAGGGCAGGGTGCAGAGTACCTGTGTGTGAGTGCACTTCTGCACTAGCAGAGGTGCCCCCATGACCTCCTGGACCGTTTTATTGGACTTCGTGAGTGTGGGGATGCCATTTTACGTGTGTACTGGACATAGGTCACTATCTATGTTCAGCAACATAATGGTAACTCCGAACATAGGCCTGTTTGGTATCAAACATGTTCGAATCATACCCCAAGGCTTTTGCTAACATTGGGTGTGTGATTCCATGCACTCTGGGGGCTCTGTAGAGGACCCCCAGTATTGCCATTCCAGCCTTCTGAGGTTTTCCAGGCAGCCCCAGCTGCTGCCACCTCTCAGACAGGTTTATGCCCTCCTATTGCTTGAAAAGTTCAAGTCCAGGAAGGCAGAAGAAAGGAATTCCTTTGGGAGAGGGGTGTTACACCCTCTCCCTTTGGAAATAGGTGTTACAGGCTTGGGAGGGGTAGCCTCCCCAAGCCACTGGAAATGCTTTGAAGGGCACATTTGGTGCCCTCCTTGCATAATCCAGTTTACACCGGTTCAGGGAACCCCAGTCCCTGCTGTGGCGCAAAACTGAATAAAGGAAAGGGGAGTGACGACTCCCCTGTCCATCACCACCCCAGGGGTGGTGCTCAGAGCTCCTCCAGAGGGTCCCTGGGTTTTGCCATCTTGGATTCCAAGCTGGCTGGGAACTCTGGAGCATCTGAGTGGCCAGTGCCAGCAGGTGATGTCAGCGCCCTCGCCTGAGAGGTGCTTACCTGTTTAGCTGACCAATCCCCCTTTCAGGGCTATTTAGGGTTTCTCTTTTGGGTGGTTCTTCAGATTTGGATTGCAAGACTCCAGCAGGAATCCTCTGCATTCTCCACTTCAACATCTCACAGAGGAAAGTGCATCTGGACCCTTCAGGAACTCTACAAACTGCAACAAAGAAGCAAGACGCCTTCTGCAACATTGTATCTTCAGCTCCTGCCAGCAACTGCAACTGTTTCAGGGTCATGCATCCTCTGAGGACAGCCCGTCTTCAGGCTGCACCAGAAGAACAAAGGAGTCTCCCTTGGGGTGAAGGAGTAACTCCCCTGCTTCTGCAGGCACCTACTGCAACGACCACCGGCTGTGTGGATTCCCCCTCCTGCTGAGCTACGGATGGTGGACTGAAGTGGTCCTGACGTCCTAATGTCCAACTTTGGTGAAGGTAAGAGCTTGCCTCCCCACACAAGACAGTGCCCCTGTGCACCACATGTTTTGCAGTTGCCAAGGCTTGTTGGCATCCTTCCACAAAATTATTTGTGCACCATTCACCTCTGGGCCCCAGCACTATCCTGTGATGCACATCTTCCTGAGTGGTTCTCTGGCAGCGTGGGAGTCTTTGTCGTAGTGCTGCCTGGGCCTCCTTTTGCACCTCATTTGTCCCTGTACTGTGGGACTCCTGTGCATGCTGCCTGGCCTTCTGTGGGTTCTCTGAGTTGCTGAGACCCCCCTATGACTCCCTCTCCTGGGTAGAGTCCACCTGGTCCTTCCTGGTCCCGGGCAGCGCCATTTTCTGCTAACAGTGAGCTTTGCATGTGCCAAGGCTTGTTGGCGGACTCCAGCGACGCAAACCAGACTGCAATCCTCCATCTGGCATGAGACATCCCTTGCATCAACCAGGAACCCGACTCCATCTTCTTGGGTGCAATACTGACTGTTCTTCTTCACCAGTAATTCTTCTTTTGCACCTTCATCTGCGTTAGCAGGGGCTCCTCTTCTCCCTGGACTCTTCTGTGCTTCTTGAGCATGGTACCCATCTTCCACTGGTCCTCAGGTCCAGGAATCCACTGTTGGTGTCTTGCAGTCTCTTCTGGTTCTTATATAATCTTCTTTCTCATGTTTCTGTGAGTTCTGGGAAAGTTACAGTGTTTTACTCCTGCTTTCTTGGGCACTGGGGTGTGTTCTAGTACTTACTTTTGGGGTTTTCTAGTACTCCCAGCACCCCTTTACACACTACACTTGCCTAGGTGGGAAACCGACATTCACATTACACTTTCTTAGTATATGGTTTGTGTTACCCCAGGCCCATTTCTACCTATTGTGATTTTCACTAATTGCACTGTTTTCTAACAGTTTTTATGCCTATTTCTGCATACTAGTGTATATAATGTGTGTATTACTTACCTCCTAAGAGTGTATAGTCTCTGTGGTATTTTTGGCATTTGTGTCACCAAAATAAAGTACCTTTATTTTTGTAACACAGTGTTTTCCGTCATGTGTGTGTGTGTACTGTGTGACTACAGTGATATTGCATGAGCTTTGCATGTGTCCTAGATGAGCCTTGGCTGCTCAGCCCCAGCTAGCTCTAGAGAGCCTGGCTTCTAGACACTGCCTAATTTTCACTAATAAGGGATAACTGGACCTGGTATAAGGTTTAAGTATCATAGGTACCCACTTCAAACCGGGCCAGCCTCCTCCATTTTGTTTTAGTCCATTCATTGGCAATTAATAGACCCTCAAGGTTGGACATCTATGGAGTTAATCTCCAAGTTCAAAATCCTAATATTGAACTTCATGGACTTGGATGTAGCAAGCCATGGTATGAACCCAAAGGAAGCTCATGTGCCAGTAGGTGCTAGCGAGAGGCATGGGTGCTCACCGTTACAGGAGCCAAGGGTACAGTCAGTGATACACCAGAATTCTCTAGTCTGTCTCTGAAACGCCTTTAATTTCCGTTCGATACTACTATTACATGTCACAAGGCAGTTCACTGCTGAAATAACCTGGCACTGCAAAACCATCATGGATACAAAATCCCTCTGCAAACAAATGACAATTGAAGTAGATGAGTCAGCATGATTAGAATATGGGTGAAAACCAGACTACTGGATTGTCTCATATTGCAAAATCCCATAACCAGGCACATAGGCGGTCATTACAACATTGGCGGTAAAAGCCGCATACTGCCGTGCAGAAGACCGCCAACACACCGCTGTGGCCGCGGAAAACCGCCATTATGACCCACAGCACGGAATCCGCCAAAATTCAGACACCCACACAAGTCCGCCACACCAAAGGTCAGTGATAAACTGGTGAAAACAAAACCTCCACCGTCACGCCAACAGAAATACGCTCACACTATCACAACACACTAATCCACGCTGCGGTCTTTCAACCCCGGTATTCCATTGGCGTACACACCACCGCGCTCAAAATACACACACTTTTACAAAACACAGCCACATTGGACAATTCGAAATACACACACCTGATACACATACACACACCACTCCCACACACCCAATACAATATATAACACACACCCACATCACCCACAAACCCCTACGACTAAAAAACACGAACGAAGGCCAGAGAGAGACAAAACCATCAACAATACTAGCATCCACAGGCACACAACACCATCACCCACATAACTTCCACGCACCTCACACTACACACCACTACATATCAGCACACTTATCATCCCACACACAACCCCACACATCACCTACACCACCCCATGGTACGGGAAAGACACCCCAGGTTCTCGGAGGAGGAGCTCAGGGTCATGGTGGAGGAAATCGTCTGGGTAGAGCCACAGCTATTCGGATCACAGGTGCAACACACCTCAATTGCAAGGAAGATGGAGCTATGGCAAAGAATAGTGGACAGGGTCAACGCAGTGGGACAGCACCCAAGAAATCTAGAGGACATCAGGAAGAGGTGGAACAACCTACGGGGGAAGGTGCGTTCCGTGGTCTCAAGACACCACCTGGCGGTTCAGCGGACCAGCGGCGGACCCCCACCTCCTCCCCCACAACTAACAACATGGGAGGAGCTGGTCTTAGCGATTCTGCATCCTGAGGGCCTCGCAGGAGTAGGTGGAGGAATGGACTCTGGTAAGTCAAATCTTAACTATTACATCCCCTAACCTACCTGCATGCCAGCACATACCCCCACCCTCACCCCCATCACTCTAACTCCTCACAAATGTCCCAACATCACAAACCACACATCATAACCCCAAGCCCTGCATGCAACAACAAAGCATGGACACCCATCACTAAAGCATGCCCACTGCACATACCCATACACCCCCCTAAACCATCATCACACAAGGTCACACACAGGAATGCAAGCACTGGGGTACACGGTCACCCACCCATTGCACACCATGCCACACACATATGTAATAAACATCCTTTTATACCCCTCCAGGACCCCTACCCAACGACACCGGACAGGAGGGTCCACACATGTCCACACCACCAACCGAAGAGGCACACAGTGATGACAGCAGCTGTCCAACTGGATCTAGATGACCAGCTCGGCCCATCGGGGACCTCTGGACAGTCGGTTGCCCACACCCGGTCACAGGCCACCACAGAGCTTCCCCCCTCTGGAAACACCAGCACAGCACCCACCCAGCGGGCCCATACCTCCGTCCCCAGGACACGTCAATCAGCAGTGTGTCCACCACTACAGGGAACCCAGGCTAACCCACCACCCCAACAACAACAGGGACCTGGGGGCAGTGGCAGTGGGCACACGGTCCAGGGGACGGAGGCCCAGGAACACAGGGGAACTGGGAGGGCTGCTGTGCGACAGGGGGCGGACAGGCCCAGGGAACCCACTCTTTACGAGGCAGTCTCCTCCATCATGGGAGCCTACCACCACTCCCAGGAGACAATGGCAACGGTACTGGCCAAGTTTCAGGAGACCCAGCGCCTGCAGGAGGAACAGTATATGGGCTTCAGGGAGGAACTCAGAACCATCAATTCCACCCTGGGTGCCATCGTAGGGGTGCTGAAGGAAGTACTCAACACCAGGAGGGACACTGTGGCACTACAAGGGGCCCCTGGCACTAGCATGGACGATGAACTGTCCACCACCTCCGCCGGCGCTAGTGGGCAGGAGGCACCGCCACAGGACCACCACACCAGCACCCCACCCCCTGCAGAGGGAGAACCACCTCGCAAACGGTCCCTGAGATCAAGGAACAAGACAGAGAACGATGCCAAGACTCCCGCCAAGAAATGAGACCACCCTGATTGTCATCCTACTGTCCCACTTTGTCACCCGGTCCATCCATAAACTGCCCCAGCTCCACTTCCTATGCCCATTTGGGCAATGCACCTGTGAGAATAATAGACTGGACTCTGCCATGGACATTCCTCCGCCATCACCCCTCACCATTTTGCTACCCCCTCCAATTATGAGCACTAAAATAAACACCCTTAAAGCACAAAACAATCTGGAGTCAGTCTGTGATTTTGGAATACTGTATTAGCAATTACTGTGGCAAAAAGCTCTTTCATTTGTAATGTCAACATATCTATGTCACACAGCTCTAGTCCATGAGGAATCAAAGCAGATGTCACACTGTGGGACCCAGATCTGTGAAATCGTAAGGGAAAGTGACAACTCAGTGACCATACACTGGGTAAAAACGACAGACAGTAGAGAGGTAGTAGTGTTTAAGTACATGTAGGCAGGTTTGTATTCTTACCTGTGTTTCACTGGAAATATTGCTGGATCACTGAGTCCCTGTTGTCCATGTCTTCTTCCTCTGCTTCCTCGTCTTCACTGTCCACAGGCTCCAGAGCTGCAACAACACCGCCATCTGGACCATCCTCCTGCAGAAAAGGCACCTGTCGTCGCAAAGCCAAGTTGTGAAGCATACAGCAGGCCACGATGATCTGGCATACCTTCTTTGGTGAGTAGAATAGGGATCCACCTGTCATATGGAGGCACCTGAACCTGCCCTTCAGGAGGCAGAAGGTCCGCTCGATCACCCTCCTAGGTCGCCTATGGGCCTCATTGTAGCGTTCCTCTGCCCTTGTCCTGGGATTCCTCACTGGGGTCAGTAGTCATGACAGGTTGCGGTAACCAGAGTCACCTGCAAATGGCGAGGGACAGCTGTTAGACACACACTAACCTGGAGGGATATCCCCAGACCCAGACAACCATTCCCACTGACTTACTTCTAGGTGCTCACCTAATAGCCACACACAGTGCCTCTGGAGTTGACCCATCACATAAGGGATGCTGCTATTACGCAGGATGTAGGCGTCATGCACTGAGTCAGGGAACTTGGCATTCACATGGGAGATGTACTGATCGGCCAAACATACCATCTGTACATTCATCGAATGATAACTCTTCCGGTTTCTGTACACCTGTTCACTCCTGTGGGGGGGTACCAAAGCCACATGTGTCCCATCAATGGCACCTATGATGTTGGGGATATGTCCCAGGGCATAGAAATCACCTTTCACTGTAGGCAAATCCTCCACCTGAGGGAAAACGATGTAGCTCTGCATGTGTTTCAGCAGGGCAGACAACGCTCTGGACAACACGTTGGAAAACATGGGCTGGGACATCTCTGATGCTATGGCCACTGTCGTTTGAAATGACCCACTTGCAAGGAAATGGAGTACTGACAGCACCTGCACTTCAGGGGGGATTCCTGTGGGATGGCGGATAGCTGACATCAGGTCTGGCTCCAACTGGGTACACAGTTCCTGGATTGTGGCACGGTCAAGCCTGTAGGTGATTATCACATGTCGTTCCTCCATTGTCAACAGGTTCACCAACAGTTGGTACACCAGAGGATGCCGCCATCTCCTCACATGTCCCAGCGGACGGTGCCTATAAACTACAACAGCGAGCACAGAGTCAAACAACTCAGAGGTACGTACCCACAGCTTACACAGAACACCAATCATAATCTAAAAAGTGGCCTGTATGTGTTTTGAGTCTAGGCCTAGGTATGTGTGATGCAGTTGAAAATGAAGCCACGTGGGCCCCTGAAATGACGGCTGCCTGACCTGTAAAGTGGGACAATGGGATGTGAGGTAACTGCGCTGCCGTTGTGCACCGTCACGATAGGCGGTCGAAGACCGTGGCGCAATGCTTCATTGGTTAACATTGGACCCTATGGGTCCCAGGAGCCAATGACGATGTACGCCGGCGGTGACGGTACGCACCGCCGTGGACGTGACCGCCATTTTCTATCTGTTTAATCACTCGATACCTGATCTTCAACAGGAGAGGACCTACACTGCAAGTGCTGCTGTGACCTCGGTCTGGAAGAGACAATGGCTCGAGTGTCTGGGGAAAGGGCCCCTGCCTTCACATCGGAGGAGTTGGAGAAACTCGTGGATGGGGGCCTCTCCCAGTACACGCTACTCTACGGTCCTCCAGACAAACAGGTAAGTACACTGGGAGCATGCTGTATGGGCTATGCCTGTGTGGAGAGGGGTGGATGTAAGAAGGAAGGGGGGAGAGTGAGGTGTGCATGAAACAATGGTGAGTGCATGTGCCACATGCCAAGGGTAGGGATGTGGGTCAATCACTCTGACGGTGCAGTTGGTAATAAGTTTCTCTTCCCCCTGTACAACTTATGTAGATCAGCGCCCACCAGAAAGAAGATATTTGGTGTGCCATCGCCAAGGATGTCCGGACCCTGGGGGTCTACCACAGACGGAGCACCCATTGCCGGAAAAGATGGGAGGACATTCGCCGCTGGCTCAAGAAGACGGCGGAGGCTCAGCTGGTGATGGCCTCCCAACGTGGGAGGGGTGCCCGTCGCACCATGACTCCCCTGATGTTCAGGATCCTGGCGGTGGCGTACCTGGAGTTGGATGGGCGCTTGAGGGCATCACAGCAGCCACAAGGGGGTGAGTACACTCTCATTCTGCTGATTTAGCGCGCAGTGGAGGGGTCTGGCTGGGGGAGGTGAGCTGTGGGTTTCCCTAGGCCAGGGCGAGTTCCGTAGGCAAGGTCCCTCCTTAAGGCAGGCCATGTGGCACCCCACCGCACCTCTGTAGAGTGCCAACTACACCTAGTCATGCCCCGGTGTCATCCATGTGTGCAGCTGTCGTCCATACCGAGTAGTCCTTTTCCCAGGAACTGAACATAGGAGCCCAAGTGCGCTGCATAGTGCAGAGGGCTTCTGTGTCTGTTGTGTCCGCCAACGGTAGCGGTAATGCATGCACTCAACATGTCTTTCTTCTGTCGTCCCCCCCCCCCTTTTTGTGGTCTCCCTGTTCTTGTGTGCATTAGCATCATCAGGCGGAGGTGCAGTGGCACCGGAGCACGAGGGGGCTGCATCCCACATGGCCATGGAGAGCCACACTACAGAATCAGACTTCACCAGTGGGACGGAGGGCGAGGGGAGCTCCACGGTGGGGACAGGAGCTGAGACCAGTGACACGGACTCGTCCTCTGATGGGAGCTCCCTTGTGGTGGCGGCAGTCATTGTGCCCCACCATCTACAGGTACAGCTGCCACCACCCCCTTCCAGCACCGCCCTCCCAGCAGCCCCTCAGCCTTTGCCCCGTGCCCGCTCACCCGGGAGGGTGGGCATCACCTTCGCCCTAAGCACCTCAGGCCCTGCCCCAGTCACCCCTGCTGCCCTCAGAGAGGAGGCCATTGACCTCCTCAGGCCCCTCACTGTTGGGCAGTCTACCATTTTGAATGCCATCCAGGGTGTAGAAAGGCAGTTGCAAAAAAACAATGCATTCCTGGAGGTCATTCATTCTGGTCAGGCGGCCCTTCAGCGAGCTTTTCAGACTCTGGCCTCAGCACTGATGGCAGCCACGGTCGCTGTCTCTAGCCTCCCCCCTCCAACTTCCTCCACCCAGACCCAATCCCCTGTACCCCAGCCTATCCCAAGCACACCTCTAGACCAGCATGCACACACGTCAACACACAAGGGAAGCTCAGGCAAACATAAGCACCACACATCCCACAGGCACTCACGCAAGCATCATACCCATGCAGACACACCAACATCTACTGCCTCCACTGTGTCCCCCTCCTCCTCGTCTCCCTCCTCCCTCCCAGTCTCATCTACACTCACACCTGCATACACTACCTCTACAGCCACTAATGCCATTACCAGCACACCCACCACCACACCCCGCTCACATGCAGTCACCACCCCCACTACCATTCACACGTCCCCTGTGTCCTCTCCCAGTGTGTCTGTGACACCCCCTCCCAAGATACACAAACGCAGGCACACAGCCACCCAACAGCCATCAACCTCACGACAGCCTCCAGAGCATGCACCTTCACCCAAAGTCACCAAACGAACACCTCCTACAACCACAACCTCTTCCTCCACTCCCAAACCCCCTCCAGCTACCCGTCCCAGTGTCTCCCAAAAAAATGTCCTGTCCAACCTTGACCTCTTTCCCACACCTCCCCCACCCCGTCCGTCTCCTAGGTCCCGAACTGGCACCTCAGCCACAATATCTCTGGAACCAGTGGTGCCTGTAGTCACCGGAATCTGGAGTGCACCGGCCACCAAGGCAGCCAGTGTGGCACGGAGCCACAGCACAGACAGTCCCACACCTGTCAAGCATCAGAAGTTGGCCAGTGCCCAGCGGGAGAGGGGGAAGACTCCAGCCACCAAAGCCGCTCCCAGGGGTACAGGTGGGAGTGTGGAGTCAGCTGCGACACCTTCCAAGGTGGGGAAGGGGCACAAGAAACTCAGCAAGTCTGGGAAGAGCAGCACAGCGTAGAAGACCGCCATCATCCCCGCTGCCCAAGAGGCCACCGCCAGCACCAGCCCTGCTGTCCAGGAGGCCACCACCACCAGCCCTGCTGCCCAGGAGGCCTCCGCCACCAGCCCTGCTGCCCAGGAGGCCACCGCCAGCACCAGCCCTGCTGCCCAGGAGGCCACCGCCACCAGCCCTGCTGCCCAGGAGGCCACCGCCAGCACCAGCCCTGCTGCCCAGGAGCACACAGCCGTCATCCCCGCTGGGACAGAGAGAACCACCAGCACAAGCCCCGCTGGGCTACAGAGGACCGCCAGCACAAGCCCCGCTGGGCTATAGAGGACCGCCAGCACAAGCCCCACTGGGCTAGAGAAGACCGCCAGCACAAGCCCCGCTGGGCTAGAGAGGACCGCCAGCACAAGCCCCGCTGGGCCATGAAGGACCGCCAGCAGCTGAGTCACTGCAAAGGAGCCCACCGCTGCAAGCACAGCTGAACATGGCACCGCCGTCTCAAGCACTGCTGAACAGGGCACTGCCGTCTCAAACACCGCTGAACAGGGCACCGCCGTCTCAAGCACCGCTGAACAGGGCACCGCCGTCTCAAGCACCGCTGGCCCATGAGCGCCAAGGGCACTGCCTCTACTGAGTCTGTCACGGGCAGGAAGAAGCACTCTGGGGACCATGCCCCCTCCAGAACCAGTGGAGAGATCCATCCACTACCTCTGTCCTTAGGAGGATGAAGCACTCAGGGCACCATGCTCCTCCAGAACCAGTGGAGACTGTTATCCACTTGAGAGACTGTGGCTTTGCACTCCCCAGGATGGAACAGTGGGCAATCCACCAACTGTAGAGACTTGAGAGACTGTGGCTTTGCACTCCCAAGGATAAAGCAGTGTGCAGCCCACCCACTGTAGAGACCTGAGAGACCGTGGCTTTGCACTCCCCAGGATATGGCAGTGGGCAACCCACCCACTGGAAAGACTTGAGAGACTGTGGCTTTGCACTCCCCAGGATATGGCAGTGGGCAACCCACCCACTGGAAAGACTTGAGAGACTGTGGCTTTGCACTCCCCAGGATTGAACAGTGGGCATGTTGCCCTCTCGTGGATTTGGCGTCGTGCACTCAAGCGGCTGAGGTGCCCCCCCTTTCTCTCCCCCTGTGGTGCCTGTTTTCTTGCTCTCTGATGCCCCTGTAGTGTTCTCTCCATCATGGTCGGGGATCTTGTGTGGGCCTTGCCCATACCGTGTGGGCCCAGTGTTCCACGGACTTAATTGGAGAACTACCTGGACTACTATGCTTGGTGTATATTTTGTTAATGGTGTATATATATTTTTTTGCCTACTTGATTTTAATATATTGCAATGGTTACAACTCATTTTCTATTGTCTTTGCATTCTTCGGGGGGTTGGTGGGTGTAACTGTGATGTATCAATATGTATTAGTGTGTGTGTTGTCGTGGGTGAGGGTGGGGGTGTTGCGTGTTGTGTGTGTGTGTCCCTGTTTTTTCCCTCCTCCCTCCCCTGTGTCATAGGTGCAGGACTCACCGTGGTCTTCGCCGGCGGCGTTCGTGCTCCTGGTAGAGGAGCAGGAAGACTATCGCAGGGAGAATTTGGTGTTCCGGGTCCATGGTGTCCTAGTTCCTCGTGGGGTGTGTAGAGATGAGCGTTTTCCCTTCGGAATCCTGTTTCCGCCGTGTTTTTATCTGCGGTGAATTCACCCCGGAAAAGGTGGCGGATTGGTAGGTTGTGATACAGTGGGCGGTACATTGTCCTCCGCCTGTCTGTTGGCGGTGACCACCGCGTTGTTTGTTTGTACCGCCATGGCGGTCGGAGTGTTAAAGTGGCTGTCTTTGTTGGCGGTTTCCGCCACAGTCGTAATTGATAAATTTTTACAGCCGGCCTGTTGGCGGTCTTACCGCCGCTTAAACACCGACCGCCAGGGTTGTAATGACCACCATAGTCAAGTTATGCGACTGTGTGTATTGGGTGCAGCAGGATCTCTACTCACTGGCCTCTCTTGATGATGGTCAACCACTTCATTTAGTTTTTTCTTAAATAACTGACCTGCACCAATATTGAGTCTGCAATACCAACTACTAAAATATCACTGAGGTAATTATAGAAAGGTAAATATAGATTTACTATTATCAACTACATATCTTGACGGTAATCAAAAACTCAACATTTTTCAAAAACTCAACATTTTATCTTGGTCCCTTTGTGGCTCAGTATACTTACATTAAAGTTCACATGAAATGGTGTTCTAGCTTGTGGCCATCATGGGGTGATGCATCAAACTTTAGTGTCCCCTATTATTTGAACTGTTTTTCCTAAAAAGGGGGGATAGTTGTCTTTTCTGAGTTCTGAAGTCAGTCCATGTGTTGCTAGTCTATTCCGGCTTGAGCACCATGCTACTGTGGCGAAAAAGGTAACAGAAGTGCTTGTCTATCCCAACAAGGATTTGTCACCCATCAGGTGAAATGGAAAAGGCAGAGAGCTGTCATTTCCAACTGAAGTTTCTCACTTGTTCAGGATGAGTGCTCATGAGGCACTGTGACATGACCCATTAGGCATGCCATGATGACCTCCCTTCTACTATTTGATCTCACTCAAGGAAGTGTTCCTCTTAATGATCCCATGGTTGCATCTGAGCTCTGGGTGGATGCTGTGATACTGTCGTGATCACCCTTTCCTCAGCATCTGCGGGTTGCTGAACAAGATTGCTTGTTCGAGAGTTCAAAAACAAACACCGTCCAAATCTTTCCAATTTCACTGCAATGAAGTTATACATATATATATATATATATCTATGTTACTTTCCTAATAAAGTGTTTTTATAAAACAACCTAAACCCTAAAAAAGTCTACATATGTCGAAAGACCTAATTTCCATAATACAAGCTAAACTAAGATGGAACAGCCTTCATCAGAAATAATAAAGAAAACTGTAGCTGAAAGCAGGCGCCGGGAAATAGCGGCCTCTTGACAATAATTTTGAAGCAGAGGTTAAGAATCGTTCATGCACTTTGATTGAATAAAACGAAAATGCAATGTTTCCCTTTTGCCTTTGACAAAAACAATAAATCACATTATCAGATGAAACTGTATCAATGGAAAAGGCTTGCGAACAAACAAAACGCTCACCCTTGATTCCGGAAAACAGAACAGCAGAGAGACACGTGCCGCCTGAAGATTCCGAAAGACCGAGGATACAAAGTATCCTAAAGAAGGGCGAGCGAAGAACACTTCCAAGAAAAAGCTTACCTGAACGAGTACGACCTACTCGTTAAATCTCAGCCGAAAATAGCAAAGAACACGCAGAGCAGAAACTCGCTCCAGCTCCAAGGCAGACTGCAGAATAGTGAGCAAGCCTAGAAGGGTGTGGCTGCTATTTATAGAGCGGCCACACCCAAAGATGGCAGCCGCCCCGGTGAAACTGGGAATAATAGTTCTTTTAAGGTTCAAGTCTCATTCTCCACGAGATGCATGATAGTGTTACAGCGTAACCACCATCGACCTGTCCCCGCAGCCCAATGTGCTCTACCACACGGGGAGCACAGCAAACGCGACTTTGCACAAGAAGGGATTATAACTGGTGACATCATATGGGAGTCGTGGGTAGTCATTATGGAAATGCTAGTGGGGGCGGGTCCTAGACTGCGGGATGCTCTACTCATGGGAGTCGTGGGTAGTCGTTCTGGAAACGCTAGTGGGGCGGGTCCTAGACCGTGGGATGCTCTACCCTTGACATCACACCCCTCTCCCAAGCGCGGTCTAGGACCCGGCTTATCTGGATGAAGGAGGTGGAAACGGCGTACCAGACGGGGAGCATGGATGTTGGTTGCAGGTTCCCATGAGTCATTTTCGGAGCCGTAGCCTTTCCAAGACACTAGATACCATAGAGAGGATTTGCAAAGACAAGAATCCAGGATGGAGCGTACCTCGTACTCCCATTGACCATGAACCAGAAGGGGTGCGGGTCGTTGTACGATGGAAGGATGAGCAGGTTTCAGTAAGGAGGTATGAAACACTGGATGTATTCTCAGAGAGGGTGGTAATTTTAATTTATATGTCACTGGGTTGATCTGACGGAGGATCCTGTAGGGACCTATACATTTCGGATGGAACATGTTTTTATTTTTTAAAACAAAGTTCTTAGTAGATAACCAGACTTTATCTTTTCCTTTATAAGTAGGACCAGGGCGATGTCTTTTGTCATACTGTATTTTGTATTTTATCTTTGCTTGCTGCAGATTTTTTTGTAATTGTAAATGTATTTTTTGCATATGAGATAGCATGTCTTGGACTGCTGGTGTGTTATCAGACATTAAAGGCAGTTTGACTGGTAAAGTGTGTGGATGGCGACCATACAAACCAAAAAAGGGTGTAGTGTTTATGGAGGAATGATGGGAATTATTGTAGGCTAATTCTGCAAGCCATAGGAGATCTGGCCAAGAGGTTGATGATTCGTTAGCATAGCATCGTAAATACTGTTTTAAACTCTGTTTCAACCTTTCTGTCTGACCAACAGTCTGAGGATGGTAACTAGTGGATATTGTAGAGTCAATCCGTAGGTTTTTGCACCATTTTTGCCAGAAATTAGCAGAAAACTGAGTTCCTCTATCGGATAGAATGATTCTCGGAAGTCCATGAAGACGTACAACGTTGTGGAGGAGTATTTTTGCCAATTCGCTGGATGTTGGAAGTCCTTTACATGCAATAAAATGAGCATATTTAGTAAGACTATCTATTACTACAAATATGACTGTGAAAAGTTTTACCTTGGGAAGCCCAGTAATGAAGTCCATGGAAATATGCTCCAGAGGGTGACTCGGAACAGGAAGTGGCACCAACAAGCCTCTGGGTTTACTATGATCGCTTTTACACCTCGCACATACATCGCATGAGTATAACATCTGTTTTAAGTCTTTGGAGAAAGTAGGCCACCTGAAGTATCTTTTCATTAGTTCGGCTGCTTTTTGTGGACCTGGATGTCCTGCTGAAGGATGATTATGTAACCAGTGAAAGGCTGTTTTTCACAACTCTACTATAGGTAGGAACACTCGAGAGTCATATAAGGGTAGGCCTTGAAGAATGGATTTCTTGGCATCGTCTTGTAGCCAGTCTTGCAATTGTGTGACATGGAAGTGGTTGCGGATAAGATCGAAGAGTTTTTCTGCAGCTACCACACATAGAACCTTTGATGGTGTTATGATCGATAGGGGTTTTTGTTCCACGTGCGTAATTGACAAGTCCTGCTGGGAAAGAGCATCCGCTTTTCTATTGTCTGTTCCTGGCCTAAACATCACTACAAAGTCAAATTCTGCGAAGAATAGCATCCATCTTAATTGTCTGAGAGATGACACTCTGGCAGATCTCATAAACTGTAGGTTTCGATGATCTGAGTAAACAGTTATTGTGTTTTTTGTTCCAAGCAGATAATGCCTCCATTCCTTGAACGCATAACGGATGGCTAGCAGTTCTTTCTCTGCGATGGTGTAATTTTGTTCTGCTTCATTTAGTTTTCTGGACATATAAGCAATAGGGTGTAATTGTCCTGTAGTTGGATGACGTTGAGAGAGAATGGCACCTATCGCGACATCTGAAGCATCCTTTTCTACTATGAATGGTTCTGTAGTATTGGGATGGGCTAAGATGGGGGCGGTGGTAAAAGCCTTTTTTAAGTCTTGAAATGCTTCTTCTGTGTCTTTGGACCAATGGAAGGTGGATTTTTTGCATAACAGTTTCATGATTGGTGCTCCCTTCTGGGGAAAATGGTCAATAAAACGCCAGTAAAAATGTCCAAACCCTGGGAAACATTGGATGTCTCATACAGATTTTGGTGTGGGCCATGCTGTCACAGCTCGGATCTTCCTTTCTGTCATGTGCATACCGTTGGGTGTAAAAATTACTCCTAGAAACTCTACCTTTTTAACATGGAACTCGCACTTACTTAACTTACAATATAGATCATGGATTCTTAATGTTTGTAGAACAGTTTTTACATGTTCTTCGTGGATACTTTCAGAGTTGGAGTATATCAGAATGTCATCGATATAGACGATCACAAAGAGATCTAGATATTCTCGTAAAACGTAATTTAGGAAATACTGGAATGCTGCTGGGGCATTACATAAACCAAACGGCATTACAAGATATTTGAAAAAGCCATACTGAGTCTTAAAGGCTGTCTTCCATTCATCGCCCTCACATATCTGAACCAGATGGTAAGCTCCTCGCAAATCAAGTTTGGTGTATATTACTGCTTTTTTCACTTGGTCTAGTAAGACCGGTATGAGGGGTAATGGATATTTATTTTTGATGGTGATTTTATTCAGCACTCGATAGTCAATACAAGATCTTAACTCACCATTAGCCTTGGGTACGAAGAATAATGGAGAAGCCGCTGGCGATCGTGATGGTCTAATTAACTTATTGGCCAGACATTGATCAATATATTCACGCAGATGCTGATTCTCTTTTTCAGATAACGCATAAATCCTACAATTTGGTATATTGGCACTAGGGGGCAGATCAATCTGACTGTCATATGGTCTATGGGGGGGTAAGGTACTTACCACCTTTTCACTGAGGACATCGATGTATTCAGTATATATTTCTGGCAGAATTGTTTCTTTCTCTTCAGCAGTGGCTAGGTAATGTTGAGGTCCTTTTTTATCTTCACCCTTTTTTTGGAACAATATTTTTGGCAATGTGAAGAAGAAAAAAGTAAAGTTTGTTCTTGCCAATTTTGAGGTGTGGCTCCCGTTCCGTCCACCATATTTTGCAATTGAGTCACCTTACTAACCAAATCAGCAGTGGCATTCTTTGATTCTACCAAATCCCTTGCATTTGCGTAATCACTTGCATTAAGGTATCTAGGGTAGCCATCTTGTACAGCTCCCACGCAGATCAAGAAGAAGTTAAATTTGTGGGCTCACTATTCTGTTGTGATCACCCTTTCCTCGGAATCTGCGGGTTGCTGAACAAGATTGCCCACCTCCCGGCAGCACCAAACTCAGAATGCTTTAATAGCACTGAGCCTAGGAGATGCCAGGCGAGGAGAAGGGAAATTAGGAAGGGAACAGCAGGAGGGAGATCTGAAAGACAAAAAGTTAGTGCAAACACAAACACAATGACTCAATTGCTATCCTTCAACACAAACAATGATTATCGTCATCAAATTGTGCAATTGAGAAAATGTTTGAGAGTTCAAAAACAACCACCGTCCAAACCTTTCCAATTTCACTGCAATTAAGTTATACATATATATATGTTACTTTCCTAATAAAGGTTTTTTATAAAACAACCTAACCCCTAAAAAACTCTGAAGCAAAGGTTAAGAATCGTTCATGCGCTTTTGATTGAATAAAACGAAAATACAATGTTTCCCTTTTGCCTTTGACAAAAACAATAAATCACATTATCAGCTGAAACTGTATCAATGAAAAAGGCTTGCGAACAAACAAAATGCTCACCCTCGATTCCGGAAAACAGAACAGCAGAGAGACATGTGCCGCCTGAAGATTCCGAAAGACCGAGGATACAAAGTATCCTAAAGAAGGGCGAGCGAAAAACACTTCCAAGAAAAAGCTTACCTGAACGAGTACGACCTACTCATTAAATCTCTGCCGAAAAATGCAAAGAACACACAGAGCAGAAACTCACTCCAGCTCCAATGCAGACTGCAGAATAGTGAGCAAGCCTAGAAGGGTGTGGCTGCTTTTTATAGAGCGGCCACACCCAAAGATGGCCGCTGCCCCCCCCCCGGTGAAACTGGGAATAATAGTTCTTTAAAGGTTCAAGTCTCATTCTCCACGAGATGCGATGCATGATAGTGTTACAGCGTAACCACCATCGACCTGTCCCCGCAGCCCAATGTGCTCTACCACATGGAGAGCGCAGCAAACGCAACTTTGCACAAGAAGGGATTATAACTGGTGACATCATATGGGAGTCATGGGTAGTCGTTATGGAAACGCTAGTGGGGGCGGGTCCTAGACCGCGGGATGCTCTACCCTTGACAGATACTGTGTCGATCCAGGGACAAAATATTAGTGTTTGGATATGAGCATCTATACATGTTCTGAGGAAAGGTCTTGGGGTCATCTCATTGGCTTGTCAATGTGTCTGGTAGTTACTGTCCCCTGAGGATAGGAGACATACATGGGCATTATGGCAGCAGTCCAGGACAGCAGATGCAGCAGCATGGGATGGAAACTATTGGAAAACCGTTCTGTGTCCTGTGTCCTTCGCCCCAATTCAAGATTAGGACCCCAATCTAAGTTAGCAGTTAACATATGAAAATATGGTTTCCCTATCCATGATGGAAGCTACCATTCCTTCTTTTAAAAACTAGCACAAACTGAAGTAAATTACTTGGTTGTAATTCCTATGCAAAGGACATCAGGGAAAAGGAGATTGCCTTGCAATCAATGATTTTTCTATATGTGGCTCCTTTGTACCCTTGGGCCTCTGAATCCACAAATTCTGGACTCTGTCAAAGGATATGAACTTTTTGTTTTATTCTTGGGATATTTTCCCTTGATATTACTTTGTGGTTTACAATTGTGGTTTCTGGAATATCACAGGTTTTGTCTCTGAACTAACAGCTGTTACTTTGAAGGAATTTCACTTTGCCTATGCCATCATGTGCAGATAGATGTTGTGCAGGATGTGGGTGATTGCAGGATTTGTAAGGAAAAGGTTGCTGGGGCAATATCATAATCAAATACTTCTCACATGAACGCTGATGCTCAGCGGGTGGCCTACATATTGTTGTTTCCTCTAATTCATCTTAGTTTCAATGTGATGTAACAAAATAATTTTGTGTAATAAGAGTAACACAAAATTACAGAAATTACGGTAATTACACGAGTGCAATGATAATTGTGCCTGGGTCTAACTGCATAGACTCCCATACAGTCCTGCTAAGGGTTATACCCCCTCACTGCAGTGCTAGGAATGTTTTCCCATTTCTATCAAAGACTATGGGGGTCATTATGACCCCGGCGGTTGGAGCTAATGTGGTGGCAGTACCGACAACAGGCTGGCAGTACTTACCGCCACATTATGACATTGGCGTGTTGGCTGAACCAATCCGCCAATGTACCACTCCGACCGCCATGGCGGTAACAGCTCCTGGGCTGGAGATAACAATCTTCAGCCCCAGCGGCCGCTATTGTGCCGCCGTCGGTATCATGACCCTGCCTACTGCCATGGTTTCCGTGGCGTTCGTAACACCACGAAAACCATGGCAGTAGTCCCTATCAGTGACAGGGAATTCCTTCCCTTCCCTGTCACTGATAGGAGGCCCCCTCTCCCCAACACTTTCCAGACACCTCCTACGCCCCCTTCATCCACACTCCCCCTCCCTTCAAACCTCTCCCATACACACACACACACATCTACACAGACATACACGCATGCATTCACTCATTCACGCACACATCCGCACACACATCCAAACTTACACGCAGATATGCATTCACATTTCCATTCATACATGCACTCACACACCTTCATACACACACGCAAACAACACTAAACACACACTAGCATTCACGCACACACTCACACATACATGCACTCACCCCTCCACACACACAACACCCCCGTCCCCTGTCGGAAACCCGACTTACCTGTATCCAGTGAGTCTTCCTACAGGGAACGGGACGGGGCTCTGCTACCGCCAGCAGCACCCGCGCACAGAACACTGCCAGTGCCACATTACCACCATCTGCCAGTATGGCCACAGCCAGATTTCCGCTCTTTTTGTTGCGGAAATCCGGCTGTGGTCATAATTCGGCTAACGGATGGTAGCCGCGGTGACGGTCTTTTGGTGGCCGTCGCCGCGGCAGTAGGCGGTTTTTACCGCTCTTGTCATAATGATGGCCTACTGCCACATTATCTCTGACTGCCGGGGTCATAATGACCCCCATGATGTCAGTGCACTGGATGTCCACAAGTGCAGAATTCTGCAATCAAGCATGCCATCACAATAGCAAGCCTTCTGTGACTACATTTCCATGTAATTAACCTAAAAAATTTAAATGATAGAAAATGACTTCAAGGAAAACACAAACAACACCACCTTGACACATGACCCAACCACGATGCAAAGGAGGCAAAAGGAATATTCCACCACTAAATATTTCAGTACCCTCTCAGAAAAAGATTTATTGGACATTATCATCATCGCAAGCAGACAATCAGCATCGCCTTCAGACACAGCACCACAAAAAATGTTTAAAGGCATCCTTTGCACAACCATGGAACCACCACCTCAGTGTACATGGAGCATGTATGTAATCGGACAATGTGAATGGCAATGTATGTGCAATTTATAGCAATGACGCAGTTTCCAATTTCTGAATGTTGTCTACCACCTTAAAATTGCGACCGCCTGTCCTGTAAGTATGGACAGGTGGAAATTATGTAACTCCGCCAGAGTTGGGCGTCATGGCGGAAGGCAGTCTTGCAGCGATGTGCTCTTTCTCATTAGCTAAAATGGGGGTCTATGGAGTACAGTGTCCACTGGAGATCACCGGCGGCCGTGACAGTGTACACAGCCACGGACGTGACCACCATTTTCTGTCTAAAACCACACCTGATTCCTGACTTTCCACAGGACAACACCTCAGCTGGATGTGCTGCTGTACCTGTGTCTGGTTCCTGTATGGCCCATGTGACAGGGGAAAGGGCCCCTGCCTTCACTTCGGAGAAGCTAGAGCGCATGGTGAATGGGGTTGTACCCCTGTATGGACAGCTGTATGGGCCTCCAGACCAACAGGTGAGTACAGTATGTGCATGATGCATGTGACAAGGTTGCATGCAGATATGTGTGCTAACAGTGTGTATTTTGGGTGTGTCTGGTGGTAGTGTACATGCAGTGCTCCTTTTGATGTGTGTGCCAATGGAGATGGAAATTGTATTTTTGGGCCATATGTGTAACTGGCTGGATTGTATGGTTAATGGTGTCCTCCTGTCTGTATTACCTCTGCAGTCAGCGCCCATCAGAAGAAGGGATTGTGGCGTGCCATTGCCAAGGAACTGTGGACCCTGGGGGTCTATAGCAGGTGGACCACCCACTGTAGGAAAAGGTGGGAGGACCTGAGACGCCAGAGGACCGTGGAGGCCCAGCTGGGTGATGGCCTCCCTACAAGGGCAGGGTGCCTGTCTGAACCTGAACCCCCTGATGGCCCGCATACTGGAAATGGCCTCCCCAGAGCTGGATGGGTGGTTGAGAGCAGCAGCAGCCACAAGGTGGTGATTACAGTGAGCATGACAACAATTATTTTTGGGTGGCATGGGATCCTGGTGGTGGGTTTCAGTTAGTAGGTGCCCCTTAATGTCAGCTCAGCCATTGCTGCTTGATCCATCTCAAGGTAAGTGGGTGTATAGCCAAATCTGGTAGCCTAGATAGGTAGCATTCCATGTCAGACAGGGCTTAGTGGGGACCAGGAGGGGTGGTTGACTCTCATCTTGCTGTGGCACTTAGCCAATGTAATGTCAGTGCGATATATAGTGCATAATCCTGATCCCTGTGTGTGATGGTAATATGTATGTCAAATGTGGTGTTGTTGCTGTAATTGACCCAGTGCTTCCTTTCTCTCTCCCCCCTGTTATCTGCTGTCATCCTGTCCATGTGTGCATTAGCATCATCTGGTGGAGGAGCACGGGCACCGGCGACTGAGGGAGCTGCATCTCACAGGACCCAGGAGGGAGTGTCTACCGACGCCGAGAGGACCAGTGGGACAAAGGGTGAGGGGAGCACCTTGGCAGAGACAGGAGGTGACAGCAGTGACTCTGATTCCTCCTCTGATGGGAGCTTCTTGGTGGTGATGGACACCTCTGTAACCACCCTAACTACAGGTACAGCTGCTACCCCCGTACCAGCACCGCCCTCCCAGTAACCCCCCCACCGAGTTACCTGTGCTCGCTCGCCAAGGATGGTGGGCATCTCCTTCGCCCCAGGCACTTCACTCCCTGCCCCAGTGAGCCCTGTTGCCCTCAGTGAAGAGGCTATTGACCTCCTTAGATCCATCTCTGTAGGGCAGTCAACCATTGTGAATGCCATCCAGGGGCTGGCATCCCAGATGCAGCAGTACAATTCATACCTGGAGAGCATCCACAAAGGGTTGGGGGCCCTACAGAGATCGTTTGAGGCTCTGGCCTCCTCCCTGATGGCAGCCAGTGTCTCTGTTCCTACCGTCCCCCCTCCAACTACCACTTCCAAATCCCAATCTCCTCAATTCCAACCCATCCAAGGCACAAAACAGATACAGACAATCATGCACAGAAAACATCACACAAGATAAGCACAGTCAAACACAGGCAGCACAATTCAGGCCACATGCACTTACACAAACAACAGACAGTTGCACACACAACAACATTCACTGCCTCCACTGTCTCCCCCTCCTCCTCCTCCCTCACAGTCACATCCACACTCACACCTGCATGCACTGCATCAACAGCCACCACCACCATCATCACATCATGCAGCACACACTTGCAGACACCTTCACATCATCCATCCACGCTTCCGCTTTGTCCTCTCCCACACTGTCTACCCCCTCCTAAGAGACACAAGCCCACGCACACAGACACCCAACAGCCATCCACCTCACACACACACACACTGTCCATGCACCTGCACCCAAGTCCAGCAGACGTACACCTCCAACAACCACTCCCTCAACCTCCACTCCCATCCCTCCTCCTACATCCCACCCTAACGCCCCTAATAAGCTTTTCCTTGCACTTCTTGACCTCTTCTCTCCCCCTCCACCGCCCATCCTGCCCATAAGATCAGGATCCCAGCAACCCATCCCAGCACCTCAGCCAAACAGTCTACCAATGCTCTCATCAAATCTTCAGCTGCTGGCACAAATGGGTCCCATAGTGTGACGGCTCCCACTCCTACTGAGAGCACACATCCAGCTCAGAAAGGGAGCACTAGGGTGGTGAAAAGCAAGGGACGTGAGATGGGGACAGTGGAGGCACCTCCTAGTCCTGGATGCAAGGACACAAGTAACATATCTAAGGCCAAGGTGACCCGTCACAAGAGCCGACAAATGGATCCCCCTCCACCAGCAAAGAAAGTGAAGGTTCCCATTCAACCACCAATGAAAGTGAAGGTTCCCACTCAACCACCAATGAAAGTGAACGTTCTGACTCAACCACCAATGAAAGGCAAGAGGCCCACTCAACCATCAATAAAAGGCAAGAGGCCCACTCCACCAGCAGAGGGCAAGGAGCCTCCACCTCCAGCAGAGACACAGCATCCCTCATCTCCAGCAGAGACACAGAAGCCCTTACCTCCAGCAAGCAGAGGGCAGGGAGCCCCCACCTTCAGCAGAGACACAGCAGCCCTCACCTCCAGTGGAGATACAGCAGCCCTCACCTCCAGCAGAGTCACAGCGGCCCTCACCTCCAGCAGAGACACAGCAGCCCTCACCTCCAGTAGAGACACAGCAGCCCTCACCTCCAGCAGAGGGCATGTAAACCACCCTCCAGGGACTGTTGTACAAGTAGCCCCCTCCAGAACCAGTGGGCAAGTTCCCCACTTCAGAGACTGTGGCCTTGCACTCCCCAGCAAAGACAAATGGGCATGGAGCCCCCTTCAGAACCAGTAGGCAAGTTCCCCACTTCAGAGACTGTGGCCTTGCACTCCCCGGCAAAGACAAATGGGCATGGAGCCCCCTCCAGAACCAGTGGACAAGTTCCCTACTGCAGCTGAGGTGACCCACATCCCTCCCCTCTTCCCCCAGAGGTGCCTGCCCATTTTCAACATGATGTCCCTGAACAGTGGATTCCGGAGGTTGTCAGGAGTCAAGTTGGGCCTTGGACTGTGCCCTGTGGCCATGTGGCCCTTTTGTACTTTGGACTAGCCATTGGCCCATTCTGAACATTGTTGCCTGCATTTGGAATCGAATGGACAATGTGACGGGTGTTGGCATCAAATTACAGTGTTTGATGTTTCTCATAGTTGTCCTTGTTTTATTTTAACATATGTCGTGTGACATTGGTTTAACTTTGCAGCTGGTTCTGTGTATGGTGTGTGTGTGAATGGTGTGTGTTGTGTGTGTGTGTGTCACTCTCCTTTTCCTCCCTCCCTCCCTTGTGTGCTAGGTGGCTCTACTCACCGTCATCGTCTTCGTCGGCGTTGGTGTTCCAGGAGGGTCATGACGTAGAATAGCATCAGGAAGACTTGAAGTTCCGGTTCCATAGCGGTGGAGGAGTCCTCTGTGTACCTGTTGGTCCGTCTTTCATTTTCTGTGTTCCATTTCTGCCATTCTTTTGATGGGTTTGGTACCTCAACGGAAATCCTGGCAGGTTTGCTATGCCATTCTATGGTGGGCGATACCTTGGCTTCCACCTGGCTGTTGATGGCTACCACCGTGGTCAGTGGTGTTAATGCCCTGGCGGTTAGTGTGGTACATTGGCTGTCTATGGGAAGCATCACCGCCATAGTCATAATTAGGTGGTATTTACCGCCAGCCTATTGGCGGTATTACCACAACTTTATCACTCACCGCCAATGTTATAATGACCACCATAGTGTGGTTTACCTACCACCTTTCACATCAGCTCTTCAAAACCAACACTATGGTTTCTCACAGGGATCAATCATATCTCCTCTATTATTCAACATCTGACTAACGCCCTTACCAGACCAGATTAAATTATTCACCCTTACCAACTATGCAGATGACATGCAAATCATTCCAAAAATAGATGGCCTTGAAGACCTCTGCAACAAAAAAGTTCAGGACTGCCTTTGCATGATAAATGCATAAATAATGCGTAACCATCTGAAGCTCAACACCGCAAAGACAGAGCTCATGACCTGTGGACAATGGCAGTAAGAGAAGCCTACCACAATACGACCTAAGGAACTCGATGCACCTCCAACTACACCAAGAGAAGTCAAAATCCTTGGGGTAATTATGGATTCAAATCTATCCTGGATGCCGTATGTTAACGAGGTCACAAAGAGCACTTTCTACACAATGTAAACACTGCATCACATCTTTACATACTTTTGATACCAACAAAACTATAAGCTACCCTCACATCCATAATCTCCAAGCTTGTCTATGCCAACAGCCTTTCCCTCGGGGCACCCAATTTTATCCTGCACTAAATACAACTAATCCAAAATGCTACTGCAAAACTTCTTTATCCCAAGAGAATTCATGACTGCAGCCCTGCAGTTAAACAAATGGCTACCTATAGCTAGATGCAAAAAGAACAGATGATGGACGGAATGCAGAGTAAATCAAACATTCACCCCCAGTCACAAAGATCTGGGTTTAATCCATCTTTTTTATGCTCACCACCCACCACAGTTTGGATCCAGCCATCTGCAAATCAGTCTTGACCCTCAGGTCCTCCCTGGACTGGAAACAAGCATCCTAGGACCGGTTTCAGGGTATCACCCTTCATCAGCTCGGCTAGCTTGAATCCAGTGGCGCAGTGAGCACGGGACCCATGTCTGGGCACACCCTTCCCACTTGGGGCGACAAATGCGAAAAGAACAGATGATGGACGGAATGCAGAACAAATCAAACATTCACCTCCAGGCACAAAGATCTGTGTTTAATCCATCGTTTTTTTGCTCACCACGTCACCCCAGTTTGGATCCAGCCATATGCAAATCAGTCTTGACCCTGCTCCTCATGGGTACAGTCCAGCCCGAACGGTCAAACCAGGTCCTCCCTGGACCGGAAACAAGCATCCTAGGGACGGTTTCAACGTATCACCCTTCATCAGCTAGCCTAGCTTGAATCCAGTGGTGCAGTGACCACGGGACCCACGTCTGGGCATACCTTTCACACTTGGGATGACAAATGCAAAAAGAACAGATGATGGATGGAATGCAGAGCAAATGAAACATTCACCCCCAGTCACAAAGATCTGGGTTTAATCCATTGTTTTTTTGCTCACCATGCCACCCCAGTTTGGATCCAGACATATGGAAATCAGTCTTGACCCTGTTCCTCATGGGAACAGTCCAGCCCGCTCTGCCAAGCCATGTCCTCCCTGGACCGGAAACAAGCATCCTAGGACCGGTTTCAGGGTATCACCCTTCATCAGCTAGGCTAGCTTGAATCCAGTAGCGCAGTGAGCACGGGACCCACGTCTGGGCATACCCTTTCCACTTGGCGCGACAAATGCAAAAAGAACAGATGATGGACGGAATGCAGAGCAAATCAAACTTTCACCCCCAGTCACAAAGATCTGGGTTTAATCCATCGTTTTTTTGCTCACAACGCCACCCCAGTTTGGATCCAGCCATATGCAAATCAGTCTTGACCCTGTTCCTCATGGAAACAGTCCAGCCTGAACTGCCAAGCCAGGTCCTCCCTGGAGCGGAAACAAGCATCCTATGACCGGTTTCAGGGTATCACCCTTCATCAGCTAGGCTAGCTTGAATCCAGTGGCGCAGTGAGCACGAGACCCACGTCTGGGCATACCCTTCCCACTTGGGGCGACAAATGCAAAAAGAACAGACGATGGACGGAATGCAGAGCAAATCAAACACTCACCCCCAGTCACAAAGATCTGGGTTTAATCCATCGTTTTTTTGCTCACCACGCCACCCCAGTTTGGATCAAGCCATATGCAAATCAGTCTTGACCCTGTTCCTCATGGGAACAGTCCAGCCCGAACTGTCAAGCCAGGTCCTCCCTGGATCGGAAACAAGCATCCTAGGGCCGGTTTCAGGGTAATACCCTTCATCAGCTAGGCTAGCTTGAATCCAGTGGCGCAGTGAGCACAGGACCCACGTCTGGGCATACCCTTCCCACTTGGGGTGACAAATGGAAAAAGAACAGATGATGGACAGAATGCAGAGCAAATCAAACATTCACCTCCAGACACAAAGATCTGTGTTTAATTCATTGTTTTTTTGCTCACCATGCCACCCCAGTTTGGATCCAGCCATGTGCAAATCAGTCTTGACCCTGCTCCTCATGGGTACAGTCCAGCCCGAATGGTCAAGCCATGTCCTCCCTGGACAGGAAACAAGCATCCTAGGACCGGATTCAACGTATCACCCTTCATCAGCTAGGCTAGCTTGAATCCAGTGGTGCAGTGACCACGGGACCCACGTCTGGGCATACCTTTCACACTTGGGACGACAAATGCAAAAAGAACAGATGATGGACGGAATGCAGAGCAAATCAAACATTCACCCCAGTCACAAAGATCTGGGTTTAATCCATTGGTTTTTTGCTCACCACGCCACCCCAGTTTGGATCCAGCCATATGCAAATCAGTCTTGACCCTGTTCCTCATGGGAACAGTCCAGCCCGCTCTGCCAAGCCATGTCCTCCCCGGACCGGAAACAAGCATCCTAGGACCGGTTTCAGGGTATCACCCATCATCAGCTAGGCTAGCTTGAATCCAGTGGCGCAGTGAGCACGGGACCCACGTCTGGGCATACCCTTCCCACTTGGCGCGACAAATGCAAAAAGAACAGATTATGGACGGAATGCAGAGCAAATCAAACTTTCACCCCCAGCCACAAAGATCTGGGTTTAATCCATCGTTTTTTGCTCACTACGCCACCCCAGTTTGGATCCAGCTATATGCATATCAGTCTTGACCCTGCTCCTCATGGGAACAGTCCAGCCCACTCTGTCAAGCCAGGTCCTCCCTGGACCGGAACCAAGCATCCCAAGACTGGTTTCAGGGTATCACCCTTCAACAGCTAGGCTAGCTTGAATCCAGTAGTGCAGTGAGCACGGGACCCACGTCTTGGCATACCCTTCCCACTTGGGGCGACAAATGCAAAAAAGAACAGATGATGGACGGAATGGAGAGCAAATCAAATATTCTCCCCCAGTCACAAAGATCTGGGTTTAATCCATGTTTTTTTGCTCACCACGCCACCCCCAGTTTGGATCCAGCCATATGTAAATCAGTCTTGACCCTGTTCCTAATGGGAACAGTCCAGCCCGATCTGCCAAGCCAGGTCATCCCTGGACCGGAAACAAGCATCCTATGACCGGTTTCAGGGTATCACCCTTCATCAGCTAGGCTAGCTTGAATCCAGTGGCGCAGTGAGCACGAGACCCACGTCTGGGCATACCCTTCCCACTTGGGGCGACAAATGCAAAAAGAACAGACGATGGACGGAATGCAGAGCAAATCAAACACTCACCCCCAGTCACAAAGATCTGGGTTTAATCCATCGTTTTTTTGCTCACCACGCCACCCCAGTTTGGATCGAGCCATATGCAAATCAGTCTTGACCCTGTTCCTCATGGGAACAGTCCAGCCCGAACTGTCAAGCAAGGTCCTCCCTGGACCGGAAACAAGCATCCTAGGGCCGGTTTCAGGGTAATACCCTTCATCAGCTAGGCTAGCTTGAATCCAGTGGCGCAGTGAGCACAGGACCCAGGTCTGGGCATACCCTTCCCACTTGGGGTGACAAATGGAAAAAGAACAGATGATGGACAGAATGCAGAGCAAATCAAACATTCACCTCCAGACACAAAGATCTGTGTTTAATTCATTGTTTTTTTGCTCACCACGCCACCCCAGTTTGGATCCAGCCATATGCAAATCAGTCTTGACCCTGCTCCTCATGGGTACAGTCCAGCCCGAATGGTCAAGCCAGGTCCTCCCTGGACAGGAAACAAGCATCCTAGGACCGGTTTCAACATATCACCCTTCATCAGCTAGGCTAGCTTGAATCCAGTGGTGCAGTGACCACGGGACCCACATCTGTGCATACCTTTCCCACTTGGGACGACAAATGCAAAAAGAACAGATGATGGACGGAATGCAGAGCAAATCAAACATTCACCCCAGTCACAAAGATCTGGGTTTAATCCATTGTTTTTTTGCTCACCACGCCACCCCAGTTTGGATCCAGCCATATGCAAATCAGTCTTGACCCTGTTCCTCATGGGAACAGTCCAGCCCGCTCTGCCAAGCCATGTCCTCCCCAGACCGGAAACAAGCATCCTAGGACCGGTTTCAGGGTATCACCCATCATCAGCTAGGCTAGCTTGAATCCAGTGGCGCAGTGAGCACGGGACCCACGTCTGGGCATACCCTTCCCACTTGGCGCAACAAATGCAAAAAGAACAGATTATGGACGGAATGCAGAGCAAATCAAACTTTCACCCCCAGTCACAAAGATCTGGGTTTAATCCATCGTTTTTTGCTCACTACGCCACCCCAGTTTGGATCCAGCTATATGCATATCAGTCTTGACCCTGCTCCTCATGGGAACAGTCCAGCCCACTCTGTCAAGCCAGGTCCTCCCTGGACCGGAACCAAGCATCCCTGACTGGTTTCAGGGTATCACCCTTCAACAGCTAGGCTAGCTTGAATCCAGTAGTGCAGTGAGCACGGGACCCACGTCTTGGCATACCCTTCCCACTTGGGGCGACAAATGCAAAAAAGAACAGATGATGGACGGAATGGAGAGCAAATCAAACATTCTCCCCCAGTCACAAAGATCTGGGTTTAATCCATGTTTTTTTGCTCACCACGCCACCCCCAGTTTGGATCCAGCCATATGTAAATCAGTCTTGACCCTGTTCCTAATGGGAACAGTCCAGCCCGATCTGCCAAGCCAGGTCATCCCTGGACCGGAAACAAGCATCCTAGGACCGGTTTCAGGGTATCACCCTTCATCAGCTAGGCTAGCTTGAATCCAGTGGCGCAGTGAGCACGGGACCCATGTCTGGGCACACCCTTCCCACTTGGGGTGACAAATGCGAAAAGAACAGACGATGGACGGAATGCAGAACAAATCAAACATTCACCCCCAGTCACAAACATCTGGGTTTAATCCTTTGTTTTTTTGCTCACCACGCCACCCCAGGTTGGATCCAGCCATATGCAAATCAGTCTTGACCCTGTTCCTCATGGAAACAGTACAGCCTGAACTGCCAAGCCAGGTCCTCCCTGGAGCGGAAACAAGCATCCTATGACCGGTTTCAGGGTATCACCCTTCATCAGCTAGGCTAGCTTGAATCCAGTGGCGCAGTGAGCACGAGACCCACGTCTGGGCATACCCTTCCCACTTGGGGCGACAAATGCAAAAAGAACAGATGATGGACGGAATGCAGAGCAAATCAAACATTCACTTCCAGGCACAAAGATCTGTGTTTAATCCATCGTTTTTTTGCTCACCACGCCACCCCAGTTTGGATCCAGCCATATGCAAATCAGTCTTGACCCTGCTCCTCATGGGTACAGTCCAGCCCGAACGGTCAAGCAAGGTCCTCCCTGGACTGGAAACAAGCATCCTAAGGACGGTTTCAACATATCACCCTTCATCAGCTAGGCTAGCTTGAATCCAGTGGTGCAGTGACCACGGGACCCACGTCTGGGCATACCCTTCCCACTTGGCGCGACAAATGCAAAAAGAACAGATGATGGATGGAATGCAGAGCAAATCAAACATTCACCCCCAGTCACATAGATCTGTGTTTAATCCATCGATTTTTTGTTCACCACGCCACCCCAGTTTGGATCCAGCTATATGCAAATCAGTCTTGACCCTGTTCCTCATGGGAACAGTCCAGCCCACTCTGCCAAGCCAGGTCCTCCCTGGACCGGAAACAAGCATCCAAGGACTGGTTTCAGGGTATCACCCTTGATCAGCTAGGCTAGCTTGAATCCAGTAGTGCAGTGAGCAAGGGACCCACGTCTGGGCATACCCTTCCCACTTAGGGGAACAAATGCAAAAAGAACAGATGATGGACAGAATGCAGAGTAAATCAAACATTCTCCCCCAGTCACAAAGATCTGGGTTTAATCCATGTTTTTTTGTTCACCACGCCACCCCCAGTTTGGATCCAGCCATATGTAAATCAGTCTTGACCCTGTTCCTAATGGGAACAGTCCAGCCCGATCTGCCAAGCCAGGTCATCCCTGGACCGGAAACAAGCATCCTAGGACCAGTTTCAGGGTATCACCCTTCATCAGCTAGGCTAGCTTGAATCCAGTGGCGCAGTGAGCACGGGACCCATGTCTGGGCACACCCTTCCCACTTGGGGCGACAAATGCGAAAAGAACAGATGATGGATGGAATGCAGAACAAATCAAACATTCACCTCCAGGCACAAAGATCTGTGTTTAATCCATCGTTTTTTTTTTGCTAACCACGTCACCCCAGTTTGGATCCAGCCATATGCAAATCAGTCTTGACCCTGCTCCTCATGGGTACAGTCCAGCCCGAACGGTCAAACCAGGTCCTCCCTGGACCGGAAACAAGCATCCTAGGGACGGTTTCAACGTATCACCCTTCATCAGCTAGCCTAGCTTGAATCCAGTGGTGCAGTGACCACAGGACCCACGTCTGGGCATACCTTTCCCACTTGGGACGACAAATGCAAAAAGAACAGATGATGGACGGAATGCAGAGCAAATGAAACATTCACCCCCAGTCACAAAGATCTGGGTTTAATCCATTGTTTTTTTGCTCACCACGCCACCCCAGTTTGGATCCAGACATACGCAAATCAATCTTGACCCTGTTCCTCATGGGAACAGTCCAGCCCGCTCTGCCAAGCCATGTCCTCCCTGGACCGGAAACAAGCATCCTAGGACCGGTTTCAGGGTATCACCCTTCATCAGCTAGGCTAGCTTGAATCCAGTAGCGCAGTGAGCACGGGACCCACGTCTGGGCATACCCTTTCCACTTGGCGCGACAAATGCAAAAAGAACAGATGATGGACGGAACGCAGAGCAAATCAAACTTTCACCCCCAGTCACAAAGATCTGGGTTTAATCCATCGTTTTTATCTCACAACGCCACCCCAGTTTGGATCCAGCCATATGCAAATCAGTCTTGACCCTGTTCCTCATGGAAACAGTCCAGCCTGAACTGCCAAGCCAGGTCCTCCCTGGAGCGGAAACAATCATCCTATGACCGGTTTCAGGGTATCACCCTTCATCAGCTAGGCTAGCTTGAATCCAGTGGCGCAGTGAGCACGAGACCCACGTCTGGGCATACCCTTCCCACTTGGGGCGACAAATGCAAAAAGAACAGACGAAGGACGGAATGCAGAGGAAATCAAACACTCACCCCCAGTCACAAAGATCTGGGTTTAATCCATCATTTTTTTGCTCACCACCCCACCCCAGTTTGGATCGAGCCATATGCAAATCAGTCTTGACCCTGTTCCTCATGGGAACAGTCCAGCCCGAACTGTCAAGCCAGGTCCTCCCTGGACCGGAAACAAGCATCCTAGGGCCGGTTTCAGGGTAATACCCTTCATCAGCTAGGCTAGCTTGAATCCAGTGGCGCAGTGAGCACAGGACCCACGTCTGGGCATACCCTTCCCACTTGGGGTGACAAATGGAAAAAGAACAGATGATGGACAGAATGCAGAGCAAATCAAACATTCACCTCCAGACACAAAGATCTGTGTTTAATTCATTGTTTTTTTGCTCACCACGCCACCCCAGTTTGGATCCAGCCATGTGCAAATCAGCCTTGACCCTGCTCCTCATGGGTACAGTCCAGCCCGAATGGTCAAGCCATGTCCTCCCTGGACAGGAAACAAGCATCCTAGGACCGGTTTCAACGTATCACCCTTCATCAGCTAGGCTAGCTTGAATCCAGTGGTGCAGTGACCACGGGACCCACGTCTGGGCATACCTTTCCCACTTGGGACGACAAATGCAAAAAGAACAGATGATGGACGGAATGCAGAGCAAATCAAACATTCACCCCAGTCACAAAGATCTGGGTTTAATCCATTGGTTTTTTGCTCACCACGCCACCCCAGTTTGGATCCAGCCATATGCAAATCAGTCTTGACCCTGTTCCTCATGGGAACAGTCCAGCCCGCTCTGCCAAGCCATGTCCTCCCCGGACCGGAAACAAGCATCCTAGGACCGGTTTCAGGGTATCACCCATCATCAGCTAGGCTAGCTTGAATCCAGTGGCGCAGTGAGCACGGGACCCAAGTCTGGGCATACCCTTCCCACTTGGCGCAACAAATGCAAAAAGAACAGATGATGGACGGAATGCAGAGCAAATCAAACTTTCACCCCCAGTCACAAAGATCTGGGTTTAATCCATCGTTTTTTTGCTCACAACGCCACCCCAGTTTGGATCCAGCCATATGCAAATCAGTCTTGACCCTGTTCCTCATGGAAACAGTCCAGCCTGAACTGCCAAGCCAGGTCCTCCCTGGAGCGGAAACAATCATCCTATGACCGGTTTCAGGGTATCACCCTTCATCAGCTAGGCTAGCTTGAATCCAGTGGCGCAGTGAGCACGAGACCCACGTCTGGGCATACCCTTCCCACTTGGGGCGACAAATGCAAAAATAACAGACGATGGACGGAATGCAGAGCAAATCAAACACTCACCCCCAGTCACAAAGATCTGGGTTTAATCCATCGTTTTTTTGCTCACCACGCCACCCCAGTTTGGATCGAGCCATATGCAAATCAGTCTTGACCCTGTTCCTCATGGGAACAGTCCAGCCCGAACTGTCAAGCCAGGTCCTCCCTGGACCGGAAACAAGCATCCTAGGGCCGGTTTCATGGTAATACCCTTCATCAGCTAGGCTAGCTTGAATCCAGTGGCGCAGTGAGCACAGGACCCACGTCTGGGCATACCCTTCCCACTTGGGGTGACAAATGGAAAAAGAACAGATGATGGACAGAATGCAGAGCAAATCAAACATTCACCTCCAGACACAAAGATCTGTGTTTAATTCATTGTTTTTTTGCTCACCACGCCACCCCAGTTTGGATCCAGCCATGTGCAAATCAGTCTTGACCCTGCTCCTCATGGGTACAGTCCAGCCCGAATGGTCAAGCCATGTCCTCCCTGGACAGGAAACAAGCATCCTAGGACCGGTTTCAACGTATCACCCTTCATCAGCTAGGCTAGCTTGAATCCAGTGGTGCAGTGACCACGGGACCCACGTCTGGGCATACCTTTCCCACTTGGGACGACAAATGCAAAAAGAACAGATGATGGACGGAATGCAGAGCAAATCAAACATTCACCCCAGTCACAAAGATCTGGGTTTAATCCATTGTTTTTTTGCTCACCACGCCACCCCAGTATGGATCCAGCCATATGCAAATCAGTCTTGACCCTGTTCCTCATGGGAACAGTCCAGCCCGCTCTGCCAAGCCATGTCCTCCCCGGACCGGAAACAAGCATCCTAGGACCGGTTTCAGGGTATCACCCATCATCAGCTAGGCTAGCTTGAATCCAGTGGCGCAGTGAGCACAGGACCCACGTCTGGGCATACCCTTCCCACTTGGGGTGACAAATGGAAAAAGAACAGATGATGGACAGAATGCAGAGCAAATCAAACATTCACCTCCAGACACAAAGATCTGTGTTTAATTCATTGTTTTTTTGCTCACCACGCCACCCCAGTTTGGATCCAGCCATGTGCAAATCAGCCTTGACCCTGCTCCTCATGGGTACAGTCCAGCCCGAATGGTCAAGCCATGTCCTCCCTGGACAGGAAACAAGCATCCTAGGACCGGTTTCAACGTATCACCCTTCATCAGCTAGGCTAGCTTGAATCCAGTGGTGCAGTGACCACGGGACCCACGTCTGGGCATACCTTTCCCACTTGGGACGACAAATGCAAAAAGAACAGATGATGGACGGAATGCAGAGCAAATCAAACATTCACCCCAGTCACAAAGATCTGGGTTTAATCCATTGGTTTTTTGCTCACCACGCCACCCCAGTTTGGATCCAGCCATATGCAAATCAGTCTTGACCCTGTTCCTCATGGGAACAGTCCAGCCCGCTCTGCCAAGCCATGTCCTCCCCGGACCGGAAACAAGCATCCTAGGACCGGTTTCAGGGTATCACCCATCATCAGCTAGGCTAGCTTGAATCCAGTGGCGCAGTGAGCACGGGACCCAAGTCTGGGCATACCCTTCCCACTTGGCGCAACAAATGCAAAAAGAACAGATGATGGACGGAATGCAGAGCAAATCAAACTTTCACCCCCAGTCACAAAGATCTGGGTTTAATCCATCGTTTTTTTGCTCACAACGCCACCCCAGTTTGGATCCAGCCATATGCAAATCAGTCTTGACCCTGTTCCTCATGGAAACAGTCCAGCCTGAACTGCCAAGCCAGGTCCTCCCTGGAGCGGAAACAATCATCCTATGACCGGTTTCAGGGTATCACCCTTCATCAGCTAGGCTAGCTTGAATCCAGTGGCGCAGTGAGCACGAGACCCACGTCTGGGCATACCCTTCCCACTTGGGGCGACAAATGCAAAAATAACAGACGATGGACGGAATGCAGAGCAAATCAAACACTCACCCCCAGTCACAAAGATCTGGGTTTAATCCATCGTTTTTTTGCTCACCACGCCACCCCAGTTTGGATCGAGCCATATGCAAATCAGTCTTGACCCTGTTCCTCATGGGAACAGTCCAGCCCGAACTGTCAAGCCAGGTCCTCCCTGGACCGGAAACAAGCATCCTAGGGCCGGTTTCATGGTAATACCCTTCATCAGCTAGGCTAGCTTGAATCCAGTGGCGCAGTGAGCACAGGACCCACGTCTGGGCATACCCTTCCCACTTGGGGTGACAAATGGAAAAAGAACAGATGATGGACAGAATGCAGAGCAAATCAAACATTCACCTCCAGACACAAAGATCTGTGTTTAATTCATTGTTTTTTTGCTCACCACGCCACCCCAGTTTGGATCCAGCCATGTGCAAATCAGTCTTGACCCTGCTCCTCATGGGTACAGTCCAGCCCGAATGGTCAAGCCATGTCCTCCCTGGACAGGAAACAAGCATCCTAGGACCGGTTTCAACGTATCACCCTTCATCAGCTAGGCTAGCTTGAATCCAGTGGTGCAGTGACCACGGGACCCACGTCTGGGCATACCTTTCCCACTTGGGACGACAAATGCAAAAAGAACAGATGATGGACGGAATGCAGAGCAAATCAAACATTCACCCCAGTCACAAAGATCTGGGTTTAATCCATTGGTTTTTTGCTCACCACGCCACCCCAGTTTGGATCCAGCCATATGCAAATCAGTCTTGACCCTGTTCCTCATGGGAACAGTCCAGCCCGCTCTGCCAAGCCATGTCCTCCCCGGACCGGAAACAAGCATCCTAGGACCGGTTTCAGGGTATCACCCATCATCAGCTAGGCTAGCTTGAATCCAGTGGCGCAGTGAGCACGGGACCCACTTCTGGGCATACCCTTCCCACTTGGCGCGACAAATGCAAAAAGAACAGATTATGGACGGAATGCAGAGCAAATCAAACTTTCACCCCCAGTCACAAAGATCTGGGTTTAATCCATCGTTTTTTGCTCACTACGCCACCCCAGTTTGGATCCAGCTATATGCATATCAGTCTTGACCCTGCTCCTGATGGGAACAGTCCAGCCCACTCTGTCAAGCCAGGTCCTCCCTGGACCGGAACCAAGCATCCCAAGACTGGTTTCAGGGTATCACCCTTCAACAGCTAGGCTAGCTTGAATCCAGTAGTGCAGTGAGCACGGGACCCACGTCCTGGCATACCCTTCCCACTTGGGGCGACAAATGCAAAAAAGAACAGATGATGGACGGAATGGAGAGCAAATCAAACATTCTCCCCCAGTCACAAAGATCTGGGTTTAATCCATGTTTTTTTGTTCACCACGCCACCCCCAGTTTGGATCCAGCCATATGTAAATCAGTCTTGACCCTGTTCCTAATGGGAACAGTCCAGCCCGATCTGCCAAGCCAGGTCATCCCTGGACCGGAAACAAGCATCCTATGACCGGTTTCAGGGTATCACCCTTCATCAGCTAGGCTAGCTTGAATCCAGTGGCGCAGTGAGCACGAGACCCAGGTCTGGGCATACCCTTCCCACTTGGGGCGACAAATGCAAAAAGAACAGACGATGGACGGAATGCAGAGCAAATCAAACACTCACCCCCAGTCACAAAGATCTGGGTTTAATCCATCGTTTTTTTGCTCACCACGCCACCCCAGTTTGGATCGAGCCATATGCAAATCAGTCTTGACCCTGTTCCTCATGGGAACAGTGCAGCCCGAACTGTCAAGCCAGGTCCTCCCTGGACCGGAAACAAGCATCCTAAGGCCGGTTTCAGGGTAATACCCTTCATCAGCTACGCTAGCTTGAATCCAGTGGCGCAGTGAGCACAGGACCCACGTCTGGGCATACCCTTCCCACTTGGGGTGACAAATGGAAAAAGAACAGATGATGGACAGAATGCAGAGCAAATCAAACATTCACCTCCAGACACAAAGATCTGTGTTTAATTCATTGTTTTTTTGCTCACCACGCCACCCCAGTTTGGATCCAGCCATGTGCAAATCAGTCTTGACCCTGCTCCTCATGGGTACAGTCCAGCCCGAATGGTCAAGCCAGGTCCTCCTTGGACAGGAAACAAGCATCCTAGGACCGGTTTCAACATATCACCCTTCATCAGCTAGGCTAGCTTGAATCCAGTGGTGCAGTGACCACGGGACCCACGTCTGGGCATACCTTTCCCACTTGGGACGACAAATGCAAAAAGAACAGATGATGGACGGAATGCAGAGCAAATCAAACATTCACCCCGGTCACAAAGATCTGGGTTTAATCCATTGGTTTTTTGCTCACCACGCCACCCCAGTTTGGATCCAGCCATATGCAAATCAGTCTTGACCCTGTTCCTCATGGGAACAGTCCAGCCCGCTCTGCCAAGCCATGTCCTCCCCGGACCGGAAACAAACATCCTAGGACCGGTTTCAGGGTATCACCCATCATCAGCTAGGCTAGCTTGAATCCAGTGGCGCAGTGAGCACGGGACCCAAGTCTGGGCATACACTTCCCACTTGGCGCAACAAATGCAAAAAGAACAGATGATGGACGGAATGCAGAGCAAATCAAACTTTCACCCCCAGTCACAAAGATCTGGGTTTAATCCATCGTTTTTTTGCTCACCACGCCACCCCAGTTTGGATCGAGCCATATGCAAATCAGTCTTGACCCTGTTCCTCATGGGAACAGTCCAGCCCGAACTGTCAAGCCAGGTCCTCCCTGGACCGGAAACAAGCATCCTAGGGCCGGTTTCAGGGTAATACCCTTCATCAGCTAGGCTAGCTTGAATCCAGTGGCGCAGTGAGCACAGGACCCACGTCTGGGCATAACCTTCCCACTTGGGGTGACAAATGGAAAAAGAACAGATTATGGACAGAATGCAGAGCAAATCAAACATTCACCTCCAGACACAAAGATCTGGGTTTAATCCATCGTTTTTTTGCTCACCACGCCACCCCAGTTTGGATCGAGCCATATGTAAATCAGTCTTGACCCTGTTCCTAATGGGAACAGTCCAGCCCGATCTGCCAAGCCAGGTCATCCCTGGACCGGAAACAAGCAT
The DNA here is from genome assembly GCF_031143425.1 of Pleurodeles waltl. NCBI lineage: Eukaryota > Metazoa > Chordata > Amphibia > Caudata > Salamandridae > Pleurodeles > Pleurodeles waltl. The sequence goes on along the minus strand of NC_090440.1, from coordinate 190,995,959 downwards.
CCTATGACCGGTTTCAGGGTATCACCCTTCATCAGCTAGGCTAGCTTGAATCCAGTGGCGCAGTGAGCACGAGACCCAGGTCTGGGCATACCCTTCCCACTTGGGGCGACAAATGCAAAAAGAACAGACGATGGACGGAATGCAGAGCAAATCAAACACTCACCCCCAGTCACAAAGATCTGGGTTTAATCCATCGTTTTTTTGCTCACCACGCCACCCCAGTTTGGATCGAGCCATATGCAAATCAGTCTTGACCCTGTTCCTCATGGGAACAGTCCAGCCCGAACTGTCAAGCCAGGTCCTCCCTGGACCGGAAACAAGCATCCTAAGGCCGGTTTCAGGGTAATACCCTTCATCAGCTAGGCTAGCTTGAATCCAGTGGCGCAGTGAGCACAGGACCCACGTCTGGGCATACCCTTCCCACTTGGGGTGACAAATGGAAAAAGAACAGATGATGGACAGAATGCAGAGCAAATCAAACATTCACCTCCAGACACAAAGATCTGTGTTTAATTCATTGTTTTTTTGCTCACCACGCCACCCCAGTTTGGATCCAGCCATGTGCAAATCAGCCTTGACCCTGCTCCTCATGGGTACAGTCCAGCCCGAATGGTCAAGCCATGTCCTCCCTGGACAGGAAACAAGCATCCTAGGACCGGTTTCAACGTATCACCCTTCATCAGCTAGGCTAGCTTGAATCCAGTGGTGCAGTGACCACGGGACCCACGTCTGGGCATACCTTTCCCACTTGGGACGACAAATGCAAAAAGAACAGATGATGGACGGAATGCAGAGCAAATCAAACATTCACCCCAGTCACAAAGATCTGGGTTTAATCCATTGGTTTTTTGCTCACCACGCCACCCCAGTTTGGATCCAGCCATATGCAAATCAGTCTTGACCCTGTTCCTCATGGGAACAGTCCAGCCCGCTCTGCCAAGCCATGTCCTCCCCGGACCGGAAACAAGCATCCTAGGACCGGTTTCAGGGTATCACCCATCATCAGCTAGGCTAGCTTGAATCCAGTGGCGCAGTGAGCACGGGACCCAAGTCTGGGCATACCCTTCCCACTTGGCGCAACAAATGCAAAAAGAACAGATGATGGACGGAATGCAGAGCAAATCAAACTTTCACCCCCAGTCACAAAGATCTGGGTTTAATCCATCGTTTTTTTGCTCACAACGCCACCCCAGTTTGGATCCAGCCATATGCAAATCAGTCTTGACCCTGTTCCTCATGGAAACAGTCCAGCCTGAACTGCCAAGCCAGGTCCTCCCTGGAGCGGAAACAATCATCCTATGACCGGTTTCAGGGTATCACCCTTCATCAGCTAGGCTAGCTTGAATCCAGTGGCGCAGTGAGCACGAGACCCACGTCTGGGCATACCCTTCCCACTTGGGGCGACAAATGCAAAAATAACAGACGATGGACGGAATGCAGAGCAAATCAAACACTCACCCCCAGTCACAAAGATCTGGGTTTAATCCATCGTTTTTTTGCTCACCACGCCACCCCAGTTTGGATCGAGCCATATGCAAATCAGTCTTGACCCTGTTCCTCATGGGAACAGTCCAGCCCGAACTGTCAAGCCAGGTCCTCCCTGGACCGGAAACAAGCATCCTAGGGCCGGTTTCATGGTAATACCCTTCATCAGCTAGGCTAGCTTGAATCCAGTGGCGCAGTGAGCACAGGACCCACGTCTGGGCATACCCTTCCCACTTGGGGTGACAAATGGAAAAAGAACAGATGATGGACAGAATGCAGAGCAAATCAAACATTCACCTCCAGACACAAAGATCTGTGTTTAATTCATTGTTTTTTTGCTCACCACGCCACCCCAGTTTGGATCCAGCCATGTGCAAATCAGTCTTGACCCTGCTCCTCATGGGTACAGTCCAGCCCGAATGGTCAAGCCATGTCCTCCCTGGACAGGAAACAAGCATCCTAGGACCGGTTTCAACGTATCACCCTTCATCAGCTAGGCTAGCTTGAATCCAGTGGTGCAGTGACCACGGGACCCACGTCTGGGCATACCTTTCCCACTTGGGACGACAAATGCAAAAAGAACAGATGATGGACGGAATGCAGAGCAAATCAAACATTCACCCCAGTCACAAAGATCTGGGTTTAATCCATTGGTTTTTTGCTCACCACGCCACCCCAGTTTGGATCCAGCCATATGCAAATCAGTCTTGACCCTGTTCCTCATGGGAACAGTCCAGCCCGCTCTGCCAAGCCATGTCCTCCCCGGACCGGAAACAAGCATCCTAGGACCGGTTTCAGGGTATCACCCATCATCAGCTAGGCTAGCTTGAATCCAGTGGCGCAGTGAGCACGGGACCCACATCTGGGCATACCCTTCCCACTTGGCGCGACAAATGCAAAAAGAACAGATTATGGACGGAATGCAGAGCAAATCAAACTTTCACCCCCAGTCACAAAGATCTGGGTTTAATCCATCGTTTTTTGCTCACTACGCCACCCCAGTTTGGATCCAGCTATATGCATATCAGTCTTGACCCTGCTCCTGATGGGAACAGTCCAGCCCACTCTGTCAAGCCAGGTCCTCCCTGGACCGGAACCAAGCATCCCAAGACTGGTTTCAGGGTATCACCCTTCAACAGCTAGGCTAGCTTGAATCCAGTAGTGCAGTGAGCACGGGACCCACGTCCTGGCATACCCTTCCCACTTGGGGCGACAAATGCAAAAAAGAACAGATGATGGACGGAATGGAGAGCAAATCAAACATTCTCCCCCAGTCACAAAGATCTGGGTTTAATCCATGTTTTTTTGTTCACCACGCCACCCCCAGTTTGGATCCAGCCATATGTAAATCAGTCTTGACCCTGTTCCTAATGGGAACAGTCCAGCCCGATCTGCCAAGCCAGGTCATCCCTGGACCGGAAACAAGCATCCTATGACCGGTTTCAGGGTATCACCCTTCATCAGCTAGGCTAGCTTGAATCCAGTGGCGCAGTGAGCACGAGACCCAGGTCTGGGCATACCCTTCCCACTTGGGGCGACAAATGCAAAAAGAACAGACGATGGACGGAATGCAGAGCAAATCAAACACTCACCCCCAGTCACAAAGATCTGGGTTTAATCCATCGTTTTTTTGCTCACCACGCCACCCCAGTTTGGATCGAGCCATATGCAAATCAGTCTTGACCCTGTTCCTCATGGGAACAGTCCAGCCCGAACTGTCAAGCCAGGTCCTCCCTGGACCGGAAACAAGCATCCTAAGGCCGGTTTCAGGGTAATACCCTTCATCAGCTAGGCTAGCTTGAATCCAGTGGCGCAGTGAGCACAGGACCCACGTCTGGGCATACCCTTCCCACTTGGGGTGACAAATGGAAAAAGAACAGATGATGGACAGAATGCAGAGCAAATCAAAAATTCACCTCCAGACACAAAGATCTGTGTTTAATTCATTGTTTTTTTGCTCACCACGCCACCCCAGTTTGGATCCAGCCATGTGCAAATCAGTCTTGACCCTGCTCCTCATGGGTACAGTCCAGCCCGAATGGTCAAGCCAGGTCCTCCTTGGACAGGAAACAAGCATCCTAGGACCGGTTTCAACATATCACCCTTCATCAGCTAGGCTAGCTTGAATCCAGTGGTGCAGTGACCACGGGACCCACGTCTGGGCATACCTTTCCCACTTGGGACGACAAATGCAAAAAGAACAGATGATGGACGGAATGCAGAGCAAATCAAACATTCACCCCGGTCACAAAGATCTGGGTTTAATCCATTGGTTTTTTGCTCACCACGCCACCCCAGTTTGGATCCAGCCATATGCAAATCAGTCTTGACCCTGTTCCTCATGGGAACAGTCCAGCCCGCTCTGCCAAGCCATGTCCTCCCCGGACCGGAAACAAACATCCTAGGACCGGTTTCAGGGTATCACCCATCATCAGCTAGGCTAGCTTGAATCCAGTGGCGCAGTGAGCACGGGACCCAAGTCTGGGCATACCCTTCCCACTTGGCGCAACAAATGCAAAAAGAACAGATGATGGACGGAATGCAGAGCAAATCAAACTTTCACCCCCAGTCACAAAGATCTGGGTTTAATCCATCGTTTTTTTGCTCACCACGCCACCCCAGTTTGGATCGAGCCATATGCAAATCAGTCTTGACCCTGTTCCTCATGGGAACAGTCCAGCCCGAACTGTCAAGCCAGGTCCTCCCTGGACCGGAAACAAGCATCCTAGGGCCGGTTTCAGGGTAATACCCTTCATCAGCTAGGCTAGCTTGAATCCAGTGGCGCAGTGAGCACAGGACCCACGTCTGGGCATAACCTTCCCACTTGGGGTGACAAATGGAAAAAGAACAGATGATGGACAGAATGCAGAGCAAATCAAACATTCACCTCCAGACACAAAGATCTGGGTTTAATCCATCGTTTTTTTGCTCACCACGCCACCCCAGTTTGGATCGAGCCATATGTAAATCAGTCTTGACCCTGTTCCTAATGGGAACAGTCCAGCCCGATCTGCCAAGCCAGGTCATCCCTGGACCGGAAACAAGCATCCTATGACCGGTTTCAGGGTATCACCCTTCATCAGCTAGGCTAGCTTGAATCCAGTGGCGCAGTGAGCACGAGACCCAGGTCTGGGCATACCCTTCCCACTTGGGGCGACAAATGCAAAAAGAACAGACGATGGACGGAATGCAGAGCAAATCGAACACTCACCCCCAGTCACAAAGATCTGGGTTTAATCCATCGTTTTTTTGCTCACCACGCCACCCCAGTTTGGATCGAGCCATATGCAAATCAGTCTTGACCCTGTTCCTCATGGGAACAGTCCAGCCCGAACTGTCAAGCCAGGTCCTCCCTGGACCGGAAACAAGCATCCTAAGGCCGGTTTCAGGGTAATACCCTTCATCAGCTAGGCTAGCTTGAATCCAGTGGCGCAGTGAGCACAGGACCCACGTCTGGGCATACCCTTCCCACTTGGGGTGACAAATGGAAAAAGAACAGATGATGGACAGAATGCAGAGCAAATCAAACATTCACCTCCAGACACAAAGATCTGTGTTTAATTCATTGTTTTTTTGCTCACCACGCCACCCCAGTTTGGATCGAGCCATGTGCAAATCAGTCTTGACCCTGCTCCTCATGGGTACAGTCCAGCCCGAATGGTCAAGCCAGGTCCTCCTTGGACAGGAAACAAGCATCCTAGGACCGGTTTCAACATATCACCCTTCATCAGCTAGGCTAGCTTGAATCCAGTGGTGCAGTGACCACGGGACCCACGTCTGGGCATACCCTTCCCACTTGGGGCGACAAATGCAAAAAGAACAGACGATGGACGGAATGCAGAGCAAATCAAACTTTCACCCCCAGTCACAAAGATCTGGGTTTAATCCATTGTTTTTTGCTCACTACGCCACCCCAGTTTGGATCCAGCTATATGCATATCAGTCTTGACCCTGCTCCTCATGGGAACAGTCCAGCCCACTCTGTCAAGCCAGGTCCTCCCTGGACCGGAACCAAGCATCCCAAGACTGGTTTCAGGGTATCACCCTTCAACAGCTAGGCTAGCTTGAATCCAGTAGTGCAGTGAGCACGGGACCCACGTCTTGGCATACCCTTCCCACTTGGGGCGACAAATGCAAAAAAGAACAGATGATGGACGGAATGGAGAGCAAATCAAACATTCTCCCCCAGTCACAAAGATCTGGGTTTAATCCATGTTTTTTTGCTCACCACGCCACCCCCAGTTTGGATCCAGCCATATGTAAATCAGTCTTGACCCTGTTCCTAATGGGAACAGTCCAGCCCGATCTGCCAAGCCAGGTCATCCCTGGACCGGAAACAAGCATCCTAGGACCGGTTTCAGGGTATCACCCTTCATCAGCTAGGCTAGCTTGAATCCAGTGGCGCAGTGAGCACGGGACCCATGTCTGGGCACACCCTTCCCACTTGGGGTGACAAATGCGAAAAGAACAGACGATGGACGGAATGCAGAACAAATCAAACATTCACCCCCAGTCACAAACATCTGGGTTTAATCCTTTGTTTTTTTGCTCACCACACCACCCCAGGTTGGATCCAGCCATATGCAAATCAGTCTTGACCCTGTTCCTCATGGAAACAGTCCAGCCTGAACTGCCAAGCCAGGTCCTCCCTGGAGCGGAAACAAGCATCCTATGACCGGTTTCAGGGTATCACCCTTCATCAGCTAGGCTAGCTTGAATCCAGTGGCGCAGTGAGCACGAGACCCACGTCTGGGCATACCCTTCCCACTTGGGGCGACAAATGCAAAAAGAACAGATGATGGACGGAATGCAGAGCAAATCAAACATTCACCTCCAGGCACAAAGATCTGTGTTTAATCCATCATTTTTTTGCTCACCACGCCACCCCAGTTTGGATCCAGCCATATGCAAATCAGTCTTGACCCTGCTCCTCATGGGTACAGTCCAGCCCGAACGGTCAAGCCAGGTCCTCCCTGGACTGGAAACAAGCATCCTAGGGACGGTTTCAACGTATCACCCTTCATCAGCTAGGCTAGCTTGAATCCAGTGGTGCAGTGACCACGGGACCCACGTCTGGGCATACCCTTCCCACTTGGCGCGACAAATGCAAAAAGAACAGATGATGGATGGAATGCAGAGCAAATCAAACATTCACCCCCAGTCACATAGATCTGTGTTTAATCCATCGTTTTTTTGTTCACCACGCCACCCCAGTTTGGATCCAGCTATATGCAAATCAGTCTTGACCCTGTTCCTCATGGGAACACTCCAGCCCACTCTGCCAAGCCAGGTCCTCCCTGGACCGGAAACAAGCATCCAAGGACTGGTTTCAGGGTATCACCCTTGATCAGCTAGGCTAGCTTGAATCCAGTAGTGCATTGAGCAAGGGACCCACGTCTGGGCATACCTTTCCCACTTGGGGCAACAAATGCAAAAAGAACAGATGATGGACAGAATCTAGAGTAAGTCAAACATTCTCCCCCAGTCACAAAGATCTGGGTTTAATCCATGTTTTTTTGTTCACCACGCCACCCCCAGTTTGGATCCAGCCATATGTAAATCAGTCTTGACCCTGTTCCTAATGGGAACAGTCCAGCCCGATCTGCCAAGCCAGGTCATCCCTGGACCGGAAACAAGCATCCTAGGACCGGTTTCAGGGTATCACCCTTCATCAGCTAGGGTAGCTTGAATCCAGTGGCGCAGTGAGCACGGGACCCATGTCTGGGCACACCCTTCCCACTTGGGGCGACAAATGCGAAAAGAACAGATGATGGATGGAATGCAGAACAAATCAAACATTCACCTCCAGGCACAAAGATCTGTGTTTAATCCATCGTTTTTTTGCTCACCACGTCACCCCAGTTTGGATCCAGCCATATGCAAATCAGTCTTGACCCTGCTCCTCATGGGTACAGTCCAGCCCGAACGGTCAAACCAGGTCCTCCCTGGACCGGAAACAAGCATCCTAGGGACGGTTTCAACGTATCACCCTTCATCAGCTAGCCTAGCTTGAATCCAGTGGTGCAGTGACCACAGGACCCACGTCTGGGCATACCTTTCCCACTTGGGACGACAAATGAAAAAAGAACAGATGATGGACGGAATGCAGAGCAAATGAAACATTCACCCCCAGTCACAAAGATCTGGGTTTAATCCATTGTTTTTTTGCTCACCACGCCACCCCAGTTTGGATCCAGACATATGCAAATCAGTCTTGACCCTGTTCCTCATGGGAACAGTCCAGCACGCTCTGCCAAGCCATGTCCTCCCTGGACCGGAAACAAGCATCCTAGGACCGGTTTCAGGGTATCACCCTTCATCAGCTAGGCTAGCTTGAATCCAGTAGCGCAGTGAGCACGGGACCCACGTCTGGGCATACCCTTTCCACTTGGCGCGACAAATGCAAAAAGAACAGATGATGGACGGAATGCAGAGCAAATCAAACTTTCACCCCCAGTCACAAAGATCTGGGTTTAATCCATTGTTTTTTTGCTCACCACGCCACCCCAGTTTGGATCCAGACATATGCAAATCAGTCTTGACCCTGTTCCTCATGGGAACAGTCCAGCCCGAACTGTCAAGCCAGGTCCTCCCTGGACCTGAAACAAGCATCCTAGGGCCGGTTTCAGGGTAATACCCTTCATCAGCTAGGCTAGCTTGAATCCAGTGGCGCAGTGAGCACAGGACCCACGTCTGGGCATACCCTTCCCACTTGGGGTGACAAATGGAAAAAGAACAGATGATGGACAGAATGCAGAGTAAATCAAACATTCACCTCCAGACACAAAGATCTGTGTTTAATTCATTGTTTTTTTGCTCACCACGCCACCCCAGTTTGGATCCAGCCATGTGCAAATCAGTCTTGACCCTGCTCCTCATGGGTACAGTCCAGCCCGAATGGTCAAGCCATGTCCTCCCTGGACAGGAAACAAGCATCCTAGGACCGGTTTCAACGTATCACCCTTCATCAGCTAGGCTAGCTTGAATCCAGTGGTGCAGTGACCACGGGACCCACGTCTGGGCATACCTTTCCCACTTCGGACGACAAATGCAAAAAGAACAGATGATGGACGGAATGCAGAGCAAATCAAACATTCACCCCAGTCACAAAGATCTGGGTTTAATCCATTGGTTTTTTGCTCACCACGGCACCCCAGTTTGGATCCAGCCATATGCAAATCAGTCTTGACCCTGTTCCTCATGGGAACAGTCCAGCCCGCTCTGCCAAGCCATGTCCTCCCCGGACCGGAAACAAACATCCTAGGACCGGTTTCAGGGTATCACCCATCATCAGCTAGGCTAGCTTGAATCCAGTGGCGCAGTGAGCACGGGACCCAAGTCTGGGCATACCCTTCCCACTTGGCGCAACAAATGCAAAAAGAACAGATGATGGACGGAATGCAGAGCAAATCAAACTTTCACCCCCAGTCACAAAGATCTGGGTTTAATCCATCGTTTTTTTGCTCACAACGCCACCCCAGTTTGGATCCAGCCATATGCAAATCAGTCTTGACCCTGTTCCTCATGGAAACAGTCCAGCCTGAACTGCCAAGCCAGGTCCTCCCTGGAGCGGAAACAATCATCCTATGACCAGTTTCAGGGTATCACCCTTCATCAGCTAGGCTAGCTTGAATCCAGTGGCGCAGTGAGCACGAGACCCACGTCTGGGCATACCCTTCCCACTTGGGGCGACAAATGCAAAAATAACAGACGATGGACGGAATGCAGAGCAAATCAAACACTCACCCCCAGTCACAAAGATCTCGGTTTAATCCATCGTTTTTTTGCTCACCACGCCACCCCAGTTTGGATCGAGCCATATGCAAATCAGTCTTGACCCTGTTCCTCATGGGAACAGTCCAGCCCGAACTGTCAAGCCAGGTCCTCCCTGGACCGGAAACAAGCATCCTAGGGCCGGTTTCATGGTAATACCCTTCATCAGCTAGGCTAGCTTGAATCCAGTGGCGCAGTGAGCACAGGACCCACGTCTGGGCATACCCTTCCCACTTGGGGTGACAAATGGAAAAAGAACAGATGATGGACAGAATGCAGAGCAAATCAAACATTCACCTCCAGACACAAAGATCTGTGTTTAATTCATTGTTTTTTTGCTCACCACGCCACCCCAGTTTGGATCCAGCCATGTGCAAATCAGTCTTGACCCTGCTCCTCATGGGTACAGTCCAGCCCGAATGGTCAAGCCATGTCCTCCCTGGACAGGAAACAAGCATCCTAGGACCGGTTTCAACGTATCACCCTTCATCAGCTAGGCTAGCTTGAATCCAGTGGTGCAGTGACCACGGGACCCACGTCTGGGCATACCTTTCCCACTTGGGACGACAAATGCAAAAAGAACAGATGATGGACGGAATGCAGAGCAAATCAAACATTCACCCCAGTCACAAAGATCTGGGTTTAATCCATTGGTTTTTTGCTCACCACGCAACCCCAGTTTGGATCCAGCCATATGCAAATCAGTCTTGACCCTGTTCCTCATGGGAACAGTCCAGCCCGCTCTGCCAAGCCATGTCCTCCCCGGACCGGAAACAAGCATCCTAGGACCGGTTTCAGGGTATCACCCATCATCAGCTAGGCTAGCTTGAATCCAGTGGCGCAGTGAGCACGGGACCCACGTCTGGGCATACCCTTCCCACTTGGCGCGACAAATGCAAAAAAAACAGATTATGGACGGAATGCAGAGCAAATCAAACTTTCACCCCCAGTCACAAAGATCTGGGTTTAATCCATCGTTTTTTGCTCACTACGCCACCCCAGTTTGGATCCAGCTATATGCATATCAGTCTTGACCCTGCTCCTGATGGGAACAATCCAGCCCACTCTGTCAAGCCAGGTCCTCCCTGGACCGGAACCAAGCATCCCAAGACTGGTTTCAGGGTATCACCCTTCAACAGCTAGGCTAGCTTGAATCCAGTAGTGCAGTGAGCACGGGACCCACGTCCTGGCATACCCTTCCCACTTGGGGCGACAAATGCAAAAAAGAACAGATGATGGACGGAATGGAGAGCAAATCAAACATTCTCCCCCAGTCACGAAGATCTGGGTTTAATCCATGTTTTTTTGTTCACCACGCCACCCCCAGTTTGGATCCAGCCATATGTAAATCAGTCTTGACCCTGTTCCTAATGGGAACAGTCCAGCCCGATCTGCCAAGCCAGGTCATCCCTGGACCGGAAACAAGCATCCTATGACCGGTTTCAGGGTATCACCCTTCATCAGCTAGGCTAGCTTGAATCCAGTGGCGCAGTGAGCACGAGACCCACGTCTGGGCATACCCTTCCCACTTGGGGCGACAAATGCAAAAAGAACAGACGATGGACGGAATGCAGAGCAAATCAAACACTCACCCCCAGTCACAAAGATCTGGGTTTAATCCATCGTTTTTTTGCTCACCACGCCACCCCAGTTTGGATCGAGCCATATGCAAATCAGTCTTGACCCTGTTCCTCATGGGAACAGTCCAGCCCGAACTGTCAAGCCAGGTCCTCCCTGGGCCGGAAACAAGCATCCTAAGGCCGGTTTCAGGGTAATACCCTTCATCAGCTAGGCTAGCTTGAATCCAGTGGCGCAGTGAGCACAGGACCCACGTCTGGGCATACCCTTCCCACTTGGGGTGACAAATGGAAAAAGAACAGATGATGGACAGAATGCAGAGCAAATCAAACATTCACCTCCAGACACAAAGATCTGTGTTTAATTCATTGTTTTTTTGCTCACCACGCCACCCCAGTTTGGATCCAGCCATGTGCAAATCAGTCTTGACCCTGCTCCTCATGGGTACAGTCCAGCCCGAATGGTCAAGCCAGGTCCTCCTTGGACAGGAAACAAGCATCCTAGGACCGGTTTCAACATATCACCCTTCATCAGCTAGGCTAGCTTGAATCCAGTGGTGCAGTGACCACGGGACCCACGTCTGGGCATACCTTTCCCACTTGGGACGACAAATGCAAAAAGAACAGATGATGGACGGAATGCAGAGCAAATCAAACATTCACCCCAGTCACAAAGATCTGGGTTTAATCCATTGGTTTTTTGCTCACCACGCCACCCCAGTTTGGATCCAGCCATATGCAAATCAGTCTTGACCCTGTTCCTCATGGGAACAGTCCAGCCCGCTCTGCCAAGCCATGTCCTCCCCGGACCGGAAACAAGCATCCTAGGACCGGTTTCAGGGTATCACCCATCATCAGCTAGGCTAGCTTGAATCCAGTGGCGCAGTGAGCACGGGACCCACGTCTGGGCATACCCTTCCCACTTGGCGCGACAAATGCAAAAAGAACAGATTATGGACGGAATGCAGAGCAAATCAAACTTTCACCCCCAGTCACAAAGATCTGGGTTTAATCCATTGTTTTTTGCTCACTACGCCACCCCAGTTTGGATCCAGCTATATGCATATCAGTCTTGACCCTGCTCCTCATGGGAACAGTCCAGCCCACTCTGTCAAGCCAGGTCCTCCCTGGACCGGAACCAAGCATCCCAAGACTGGTTTCAGGGTATCACCCTTCAACAGCTAGGCTAGCTTGAATCCAGTAGTGCAGTGAGCACGGGACCCACGTCTTGGCATACCCTTCCCACTTGGGGCGACAAATGCAAAAAAGAACAGATGATGGACGGAATGGAGAGCAAATCAAACATTCTCCCCCAGTCACAAAGATCTGGGTTTAATCCATGTTTTTTTGCTCACCACGCCACCCCCAGTTTGGATCCAGCCATATGTAAATCAGTCTTGACCCTGTTCCTAATGGGAACAGTCCAGCCCGATCTGCCAAGCCAGGTCATCCCTGGACCGGAAACAAGCATCCTAGGACCGGTTTCAGGGTATCACCCTTCATCAGCTAGGCTAGCTTGAATCCAGTGGCGCAGTGAGCACGGGACCCATGTCTGGGCACACCCTTCCCACTTGGGGTGACAAATGCGAAAAGAACAGACGATGGACGGAATGCAGAACAAATCAAACATTCACCCCCAGTCACAAACATCTGGGTTTAATCCTTTGTTTTTTTGCTCACCACACCACCCCAGGTTGGATCCAGCCATATGCAAATCAGTCTTGACCCTGTTCCTCATGGAAACAGTCCAGCCTGAACTGCCAAGCCAGGTCCTCCCTGGAGCGGAAACAAGCATCCTATGACCGGTTTCAGGGTATCACCCTTCATCAGCTAGGCTAGCTTGAATCCAGTGGCGCAGTGAGCACGAGACCCATGTCTGGGCATACCCTTCCCACTTGGGGCGACAAATGCAAAAAGAACAGATGATGGACGGAATGCAGAGCAAATCAAACATTCACCTCCAGGCACAAAGATCTGTGTTTAATCCATCGTTTTTTTGCTCACCACGCCACCCCAGTTTGGATCCAGCCATATGCAAATCAGTCTTGACCCTGCTCCTCATGGGTACAGTCCAGCCCGAACGGTCAAGCCAGGTCCTCCCTGGACTGGAAACAAGCATCCTAGGGACGGTTTCAACGTATCACCCTTCATCAGCTAGGCTAGCTTGAATCCAGTGGTGCAGTGACCACGGGACCCACGTCTGGGCATACCCTTCCCACTTGGCGCGACAAATGCAAAAAGAACAGATGATGGATGGAATGCAGAGCAAATCAAACATTCACCCCCAGTCACATAGATCTGTGTTTAATCCATCGTTTTTTTGTTCACCACGCCACCCCAGTTTGGATCCAGCTATATGCAAATCAGTCTTGACCCTGTTCCTCATGGGAACACTCCAGCCCACTCTGCCAAGCCAGGTCCTCCCTGGACCGGAAACAAGCATCCAAGGACTGGTTTCAGGGTATCACCCTTGATCAGCTAGGCTAGCTTGAATCCAGTAGTGCAGTGAGCAAGGGACCCACGTCTGGGCATACCTTTCCCACTTGGGGCAACAAATGCAAAAAGAACAGATGATGGATAGAATGCAGAGTAAGTCAAACATTCTCCCCCAGTCACAAAGATCTGGGTTTAATCCATGTTTTTTTGTTCACCACGCCACCCCCAGTTTGGATCCAGCCATATGTAAATCAGTCTTGACCCTGTTCCTAATGGGAACAGTCCAGCCCGATCTGCCAAGCCAGGTCATCCCTGGACCGGAAACAAGCATCCTAGGACCGGTTTCAGGGTATCACCCTTCATCAGCTAGGCTAGCTTGAATCCAGTGGCGCAGTGAGCACGGGACCCATGTCTGGGCACACCCTTCCCACTTGGGGCGACAAATGCGAAAAGAACAGATGATGGATGGAATGCAGAACAAATCAAACATTCACCTCCAGGCACAAAGATCTGTGTTTAAACCATCGTTTTTTTGCTCACCACGTCACCCCAGTTTGGATCCAGCCATATGCAAATCAGTCTTGACCCTGCTCCTCATGGGTACAGTCCAGCCCGAACGGTCAAACCAGGTCCTCCCTGGACCGGAAACAAGCATCCTAGGGACGGTTTCAACGTATCACCCTTCATCAGCTAGCCTAGCTTGAATCCAGTGGTGCAGTGACCACAGGACCCACGTCTGGGCATACCTTTCCCACTTGGGACGACAAATGAAAAAAGAACAGATGATGGACGGAATGCAGAGCAAATGAAACATTCACCCCCAGTCACAAAGATCTGGGTTTAATCCATTGTTTTTTTGCTCACCACGCCACCCCAGTTTGGATCCAGACATATGCAAATCAGTCTTGACCCTGTTCCTCATGGGAACAGTCCAGCACGCTCTGCCAAGCCATGTCCTCCCTGGACCGGAAACAAGCATCCTAGGACCGGTTTCAGGGTATCACCCTTCATCAGCTAGGCTAGCTTGAATCCAGTAGCGCAGTGAGCACGGGACCCACGTCTGGGCATACCCTTTCCACTTGGCGCGACAAATGCAAAAAGAACAGATGATGGACGGAATGCAGAGCAAATCAAACTTTCACCCCCAGTCACAAAGATCTGGGTTTAATCCATCGTTTTTTTGCTCACAACGCCACCCCAGTTTGGATCCAGCCATATGCAAATCAGTCTTGACCCTGTTCCTCATGGAAACAGTCCAGCCTGAACTGCCAAGCCAGGTCCTCCCTGGAGCGGAAACAATCATCCTATGACCGGTTTCAGGGTATCACCCTTCATCAGCTAGGCTAGCTTGAATCCAGTGGCGCAGTGAGCACGAGACCCACGTCTGGGCATACCCTTCCCACTTGGGGCGACAAATGCAAAAAGAACAGACGATGGACGGAATGCAGAGGAAATCAAACACTCACCCCCAGTCACAAAGATCTGGGTTTAATCCATCATTTTTTTGCTCACCACGCCACCCCATTTTGGATCGAGCCATATGCAAATCAGTCTTGACCCTGTTCCTCATGGGAACAGTCCAGCCCGAACTGTCAAGCCAGGTCCTCCCTGGACCTGAAACAAGCATCCTACGGCCGGTTTCAGGGTAATACCCTTCATCAGCTAGGCTAGCTTGAATCCAGTGGCGCAGTGAGCACAGGACCCACGTCTGGGCATACCCTTCCCACTTGGGGTGACAAATGGAAAAAGAACAGATGATGGACAGAATGCAGAGTAAATCAAACATTCACCTCCAGACACAAAGATCTGTGTTTAATTCATTGTTTTTTTGCTCACCACGCCACCCCAGTTTGGATCCAGCCATGTGCAAATCAGTCTTGACCCTGCTCCTCATGGGTACAGTCCAGCCCGAATGGTCAAGCCATGTCCTCCCTGGACAGGAAACAAGCATCCTAGGACCGTTTCAACGTATCACCCTTCATCAGCTAGGCTAGCTTGAATCCAGTGGTGCAGTGACCACGGGACCCACGTCTGGGCATACCTTTCCCACTTCGGACGACAAATGCAAAAAGAACAGATGATGGACGGAATGCAGAGCAAATCAAACATTCACCCCAGTCACAAAGATCTGGGTTTAATCCATTGGTTTTTTGCTCACCACGGCACCCCAGTTTGGATCCAGCCATATGCAAATCAGTCTTGACCCTGTTCCTCATGGGAACAGTCCAGCCCGCTCTGCCAAGCCATGTCCTCCCCGGACCGGAAACAAACATCCTAGGACCGGTTTCAGGGTATCACCCATCATCAGCTAGGCTAGCTTGAATCCAGTGGCGCAGTGAGCACGGGACCCAAGTCTGGGCATACCCTTCCCACTTGGCGCGACAAATGCAAAAAGAACAGATGATGGACGGAATGCAGAGCAAATCAAACTTTCACCCCCAGTCACAAAGATCTGGGTTTAATCCATCGTTTTTTTGCTCACAACGCCACCCCAGTTTGGATCCAGCCATATGCAAATCAGTCTTGACCCTGTTCCTCATGGAAACAGTCCAGCCTGAACTGCCAAGCCAGGTCCTCCCTGGAGCGGAAACAATCATCCTATGACCGGTTTCAGGGTATCACCCTTCATCAGCTAGGCTAGCTTGAATCCAGTGGCGCAGTGAGCACGAGACCCACGTCTGGGCATACCCTTCCCACTTGGGGCGACAAATGCAAAAAGAACAGACGATGGACGGAATGCAGAGCAAATCAAACACTCACCCCCAGTCACAAAGATCTGGGTTTAATCCATCGTTTTTTTGCTCACCACGCCACCCCAGTTTGGATCGAGCCATATGCAAATCAGTCTTGACCCTGTTCCTCATGGGAACAGTCCAGCCCGAACTGTCAAGCCAGGTCCTCCCTGGACCGGAAACAAGCATCCTAGGGCCGGTTTCAGGGTAATACCCTTCATCAGCTAGGCTAGCTTGAATCCAGAGGCGCAGTGAGCACAGGACCCACGTCTGGGCATAACCTTCCCACTTGGGGTGACAAATGGAAAAAGAACAGATGATGGACAGAATGCAGAGCAAATCAAACATTCACCTCCAGACACAAAGATCTGTGTTTAATTCATTGTTTTTTTGCTCACCACGCCACCCCAGTTTGGATCCAGCCATGTGCAAATCAGTCTTGACCCTGCTCCTCATGGGTACAGTCCAGCCCGAATGGTCAAGCCATGTCCTCCCTGGACAGGAAACAAGCATCCTAGGACCGGTTTCAACGTATCACCCTTCATCAGCTAGGCTAGCTTGAATCCAGTGGTGCAGTGACCACGGGACCCACGTCTGGGCATACCTTTCCCACTTGGGACGACAAATGCAAAAAGAACAGATGATGGACGGAATGCAGAGCAAATCAAACATTCACCCCAGTCACAAAGATCTGGGTTTAATCCATTGGTTTTTTGCTCACCACGCCACCCCAGTTTGGATCCAGCCATATGCAAATCAGTCTTGACCCTGTTCCTCATGGGAACAGTCCAGCCCGCTCTGCCAAGCCATGTCCTCCCCGGACCGGAAACAAGCATCCTAGGACCGGTTTCAGGGTATCACCCATCATCAGCTAGGCTAGCTTGAATCCAGTGGCGCAGTGAGCACGGGACCCACGTCTGGGCATACCCTTCCCACTTGGCGCGACAAATGCAAAAAGAACAGATTATGGACGGAATGCAGAGCAAATCAAACTTTCACCCCCAGTCACAAAGATCTGGGTTTAATCCATCGTTTTTTGCTCACTACGCCACCCCAGTTTGGATCCAGCTATATGCATATCAGTCTTGACCCTGCTCCTGATGGGAACAGTCCAGCCCACTCTGTCAAGCCAGGTCCTCCCTGGACCGGAACCAAGCATCCCAAGACTGGTTTCAGGGTATCACCCTTCAACAGCTAGGCTAGCTTGAATCCAGTAGTGCAGTGAGCACGGGACCCACGTCCTGGCATACCCTTCCCACTTGGGGCGACAAATGCAAAAAAGAACAGATGATGGACGGAATGGAGAGCAAATCAAACATTCTCCCCCAGTCACAAAGATCTGGGTTTAATCCATGTTTTTTTGTTCACCACGCCACCCCCAGTTTGGATCCAGCCATATGTAAATCAGTCTTGACCCTGTTCCTAATGGGAACAGTCCAGCCCGATCTGCCAAGCCAGGTCATCCCTGGACCGGAAACAAGCATCCTATGACCGGTTTCAGGGTATCACCCTTCATCAGCTAGGCTAGCTTGAATCCAGTGGCGCAGTGAGCACGAGACCCACGTCTGGGCATACCCTTCCCACTTGGGGCGACAAATGCAAAAAGAACAGACGATGGACGGAATGCAGAGCAAATCAAACACTTACCCCCAGTCACAAAGATCTGGGTTTAATCCATCGTTTTTTTGCTCACCACGCCACCCCAGTTTGGATCGAGCCATATGCAAATCAGTCTTGACCCTGTTCCTCATGGGAACAGTCCAGCCCGAACTGTCAAGCCAGGTCCTCCCTGGACCGGAAACAAGCATCCTAAGGCCGGTTTCAGGGTAATACCCTTCATCAGCTAGGCTAGCTTGAATCCAAATGGAAAAAGAACAGATGATGGACAGAATGCAGAGCAAATCAAACATTCACCTCCAGACACAAAGATCTGTGTTTAATTCATTGTTTTTTTGCTCACCACGCCACCCCAGTTTGGATCCAGCCATGTGCAAATCAGTCTTGACCCTGCTCCTCATGGGTACAGTCCAGCCCGAATGGTCAAGCCAGGTCCTCCTTGGACAGGAAACAAGCATCCTAGGACCGGTTTCAACATATCACCCTTCATCAGCTAGGCTAGCTTGAATCCAGTGGTGCAGTGACCACGGGACCCACGTCTGGGCATACCTTTCCCACTTGGGACGACAAATGCAAAAAGAACAGATGATGGACGGAATGCAGAGCAAATCAAACATTCACCCCAGTCACAAAGATCTGGGTTTAATCCATTGGTTTTTTGCTCACCACGCCACCCCAGTTTGGATCCAGCCATATGCAAATCAGTCTTGACCCTGTTCCTCATGGGAACAGTCCAGCCCGCTCTGCCAAGCCATGTCCTCCCCGGACCGGAAACAAGCATCCTAGGACCGGTTTCAGGGTATCACCCATCATCAGCTAGGCTA
Source organism: Pleurodeles waltl (assembly GCF_031143425.1). Taxonomy (NCBI): domain Eukaryota; kingdom Metazoa; phylum Chordata; class Amphibia; order Caudata; family Salamandridae; genus Pleurodeles; species Pleurodeles waltl. The sequence goes on along the minus strand of NC_090440.1, from coordinate 190,977,515 downwards.
GCTTGAATCCAGTGGCGCAGTGAGCACGGGACCCACGTCTGGGCATACCCTTCCCACTTGGCGCGACAAATGCAAAAAGAACAGATTATGGACGGAATGCAGAGCAAATCAAACTTTCACCCCCAGTCACAAAGATCTGGGTTTAATCCATCGTTTTTTGCTCACTACGCCACCCCAGTTTGGATCCAGCTATATGCATATCAGTCTTGACCCTGCTCCTCATGGGAACAGTCCAGCCCACTCTGTCAAGCCAGGTCCTCCCTGGACCGGAACCAAGCATCCCAAGACTGGTTTCAGGGTATCACCCTTCAACAGCTAGGCTAGCTTGAATCCAGTAGTGCAGTGAGCACGGGACCCACGTCTTGGCATACCCTTCCCACTTGGGGCGACAAATGCAAAAAAGAACAGATGATGGACGGAATGGAGAGCAAATCAAACATTCTCCCCCAGTCACAAAGATCTGGGTTTAATCCATGTTTTTTTGCTCACCACGCCACCCCCAGTTTGGATCCAGCCATATGTAAATCAGTCTTGACCCTGTTCCTAATGGGAACAGTCCAGCCCGATCTGCCAAGCCAGGTCCTGGACCGGAAACAAGCATCCTAGGACCGGTTTCAGGGTATCACCCTTCATCAGCTAGGCTAGCTTGAATCCAGTGGCGCAGTGAGCACGGGACCCATGTCTGGGCACACCCTTCCCACTTGGGGTGACAAATGCGAAAAGAACAGACGATGGACGGAATGCAGAACAAATCAAACATTCACCCCCAGTCACAAACATCTGGGTTTAATCCTTTGTTTTTTTGCTCACCACACCACCCCAGGTTGGATCCAGCCATATGCAAATCAGTCTTGACCCTGTTCCTCATGGAAACAGTCCAGCCTGAACTGCCAAGCCAGGTCCTCCCTGGAGCGGAAACAAGCATCCTATGACCGGTTTCAGGGTATCACCCTTCATCAGCTAGGCTAGCTTGAATCCAGTGGCGCAGTGAGCACGAGACCCACGTCTGGGCATACCCTTCCCACTTGGGGCGACAAATGCAAAAAGAACAGATGATGGACGGAATGCAGAGCAAATCAAACATTCACCTCCAGGCACAAAGATCTGTGTTTAATCCATCGTTTTTTTGCTCACCACGCCACCCCAGTTTGGATCCAGCCATATGCAAATCAGTCTTGACCCTGCTCCTCATGGGTACAGTCCAGCCCGAACGGTCAAGCCAGGTCCTCCCTGGACTGGAAACAAGCATCCTAGGGACGGTTTCAACGTATCACCCTTCATCAGCTAGGCTAGCTTGAATCCAGTGGTGCAGTGACCACGGGACCCACGTCTGGGCATACCCTTCCCACTTGGCGCGACAAATGCAAAAAGAACAGATGATGGATGGAATGCAGAGCAAATCAAACATTCACCCCCAGTCACATAGATCTGTGTTTAATCCATCGTTTTTTTGTTCACCACGCCACCCCAGTTTGGATCCAGCTATATGCAAATCAGTCTTGACCCTGTTCCTCATGGGAACACTCCAGCCCACTCTGCCAAGCCAGGTCCTCCCTGGACCGGAAACAAGCATCCAAGGACTGGTTTCAGGGTATCACCCTTGATCAGCTAGGCTAGCTTGAATCCAGTAGTGCAGTGAGCAAGGGACCCACGTCTGGGCATACCCTTCCCACTTGGGGCAACAAATGCAAAAAGAACAGATGATGGACAGAATGCAGAGTAAGTCAAACATTCTCCCCCAGTCACAAAGATCTGGGTTTAATCCATGTTTTTTTGTTCACCACGCCACCCCCAGTTTGGATCCAGCCATATGTAAATCAGTCTTGACCCTGTTCCTAATGGGAACAGTCCAGCCCGATCTGCCAAGCCAGGTCATCCCTGGACCGAAACAAGCATCCTAGGACCGGTTTCAGGGTATCACCCTTCATCAGCTAGGCTAGCTTGAATCCAGTGGCGCAGTGAGCACGGGACCCATGTCTGGGCACACCCTTCCCACTTGGGGCGACAAATGCGAAAAGAACAGATGATGGATGGAATGCAGAACAAATCAAACATTCACCTCCAGGCACAAAGATCTGTGTTTAATCCATCCTTTTTTTGCTCACCACGTCACCCCAGTTTGGATCCAGCCATATGCAAATCAGTCTTGACCCTGCTCCTCATGGGTACAGTCCAGCCCGAACGGTCAAACCAGGTCCTCCCTGGACCGGAAACAAGCATCCTAGGGACGGTTTCAACGTATCACCCTTCATCAGCTAGCCTAGCTTGAATCCAGTGGTGCAGTGACCACAGGACCCACGTCTGGGCATACCTTTCCCACTTGGGACGACAAATGAAAAAAGAACAGATGATGGACGGAATGCAGAGCAAATGAAACATTCACCCCCAGTCACAAAGATCTGGGTTTAATCCATTGTTTTTTTGCTCACCACGCCACCCCAGTTTGGATCCAGACATATGCAAATCAGTCTTGACCCTGTTCCTCATGGGAACAGTCCAGCACGCTCTGCCAAGCCATGTCCTCCCTGGACCGGAAACAAGCATCCTAGGACCGGTTTCAGGGTATCACCCTTCATCAGCTAGGCTAGCTTGAATCCAGTAGCGCAGTGAGCACGGGACCCACGTCTGGGCATACCCTTTCCACTTGGCGCGACAAATGCAAAAAGAACAGATGATGGACGGAATGCAGAGCAAATCAAACTTTCACCCCCAGTCACAAAGATCTGGGTTTAATCCATCGTTTTTTTGCTCACAACGCCACCCCAGTTTGGATCCAGCCATATGCAAATCAGTCTTGACCCTGTTCCTCATGGAAACAGTCCAGCCTGAACTGCCAAGCCAGGTCCTCCCTGGAGCGGAAACAATCATCCTATGACCGGTTTCAGGGTATCACCCTTCATCAGCTAGGCTAGCTTGAATCCAGTGGCGCAGTGAGCACGAGACCCACGTCTGGGCATACCCTTCCCACTTCGGGCGACAAATGCAAAAAGAACAAACGATGGACGGAATGCAGAGGAAATCAAACACTCACCCCCAGTCACAAAGATCTGGGTTTAATCCATCATTTTTTTGCTCACCACGCCACCCCAGTTTGGATCGAGCCATATGCAAATCAGTCTTGACCCTGTTCCTCATGGGAACAGTCCAGCCCGAACTGTCAAGCCAGGTCCTCCCTGGACCGGAAACAAGCATCCTAGGGCCGGTTTCAGGGTAATACCCTTCATCAGCTAGGCTAGCTTGAATCCAGTGGCGCAGTGAGCACAGGACCCACGTCTGGGCATACCCTTCCCACTTGGGGTGACAAATGGAAAAAGAACAGATGATGGACAGAATGCAGAGTAAATCAAACATTCACCTCCAGACACAAAGATCTGTGTTTAATTCATTGTTTTTTTGCTCACCACGCCACCCCAGTTTGGATCCAGCCATGTGCAAATCAGTCTTGACCCTGCTCCTCATGGGTACAGTCCAGCCCGAATGGTCAAGCCATGTCCTCCCTGGACAGGAAACAAGCATCCTAGGACCGGTTTCAACGTATCACCCTTCATCAGCTAGGCTAGCTTGAATCCAGTGGTGCAGTGACCACGGGACCCACGTCTGGGCATACCTTTCCCACTTGGGACGACAAATGCAAAAAGAACAGATGATGGACGGAATGCAGAGCAAATCAAACATTCACCCCAGTCACAAAGATCTGGGTTTAATCCATTGGTTTTTTGCTCACCACGGCACCCCAGTTTGGATCCAGCCATATGCAAATCAGTATTGACCCTGTTCCTCATGGGAACAGTCCAGCCCGCTCTGCCAAGCCATGTCCTCCCCGGACCGGAAACAAGCATCCTAGGACCGGTTTCAGGGTATCACCCATCATCAGCTAGGCTAGCTTGAATCCAGTGGCGCAGTGAGCACGGGACCCAAGTCTGGGCATACCCTTCCCACTTGGCGCGACAAATGCAAAAAGAACAGATGATGGACGGAATGCAGAGCAAATCAAACTTTCACCCCCAGTCACAAAGATCTGGGTTTAATCCATCGTTTTTTTGCTCACAACGCCACCCCAGTTTGGATCCAGCCATATGCAAATCAGTCTTGACCCTGTTCCTCATGGAAACAGTCCAGCCTGAACTGCCAAGCCAGGTCCTCCCTGGAGCCGAAACAATCATCCTATGACCGGTTTCAGGGTATCACCCTTCATCAGCTAGGCTAGCTTGAATCCAGTGGTGCAGTGAGCACGAGACCCACGTCTGGGCATACCCTTCCCACTTGGGGCGACAAATGCAAAAAGAAAAGACGATGGACGGAATGCAGAGCAAATCAAACACTCACCCCCAGTCACAAAGATCTGGGTTTAATCCATCGTTTTTTTGCTCACCACGCCACCCCAGTTTGGATCGAGCCATATGCAAATCAGTCTTGACCCTGTTCCTCATGGGAACAGTCCAGCCCGAACTGTCAAGCCAGGTCCTCCCTGGACCGGAAACAAGCATCCTAGGGCCGGTTTCAGGGTAATACCCTTCATCAGCTAGGCTAGCTTGAATCCAGTGGCGCAGTGAGCACAGGACCCACGTCTGGGCATAACCTTCCCACTTGGGGTGACAAATGGAAAAAGAACAGATGATGGACAGAATGCAGAGCAAATCAAACATTCACCTCCAGACACAAAGATCTGTGTTTAATTCATTGTTTTTTTGCTCACCACGCCACCCCAGTTTGGATCCAGCCATGTGCAAATCAGTCTTGACCCTGCTCCTCATGGGTACAGTCCAGCCCGAATGGTCAAGCCATGTCCTCCCTGGACAGGAAACAAGCATCCTAGGACCGGTTTCAACGTATCACCCTTCATCAGCTAGGCTAGCTTGAATCCAGTGGTGCAGTGTCCACGGGACCCACGTCTGGGCATACCTTTCCCACTTGGGACGACAAATGCAAAAAGAACAGATGATGGACGGAATGCAGAGCAAATCAAACATTCACCCCAGTCACAAAGATCTGGGTTTAATCCATTGGTTTTTTGCTCACCACGCCACCCCAGTTTGGATCCAGCCATATGCAAATCAGTCTTGACCCTGTTCCTCATGGGAACAGTCCAGCCCGCTCTGCCAAGCCATGTCCTCCCCGGACCGGAAACAAGCATCCTAGGACCAGTTTCAGGGTATCACCCATCATCAGCTAGGCTAGCTTGAATCCAGTGGCGCAGTGAGCACGGGACCCACGTCTGGGCATACCCTTCCCACTTGGCGCGACAAATGCAAAAAGAACAGATTATGGACGGAATGCAGAGCAAATCAAACTTTCACCCCCAGTCACAAAGATCTGGGTTTAATCCATCGTTTTTTGCTCACTACGCCACCCCAGTTTGGATCTAGCTATATGCATATCAGTCTTGACCCTGCTCCTCATGGGAACAGTCCAGCCCACTCTGTCAAGCCAGGTCCTCCCTGGACCGGAACCAAGCATCCCAAGACTGGTTTCAGGGTATCACCCTTCAACAGCTAGGCTAGCTTGAATCCAGTAGTGCAGTGAGCACGGGACCCACGTCCTGGCATACCCTTCCCACTTGGGGCGACAAATGCAAAAAAGAACAGATGATGGACGGAATGGAGAGCAAATCAAACATTCTCCCCCAGTCACAAAGATCTGGGTTTAATCCATGTTTTTTTGCTCACCACGCCACCCCCAGTTTGGATCCAGCCATATGTAAATCAGTCTTGACCCTGTTCCTAATGGGAACAGTCCAGCCCGATGTGCCAAGCCAGGTCATCCCTGGACCAGAAACAAGCATCCTATGACCGGTTTCAGGGTATCACCCTTCATCAGCTAGGCTAGCTTGAATCCAGTGGCGCAGTGAGCACGAGACCCACGTCTGGGCATACCCTTCCCACTTGGGGCGACAAATGCAAAAAGAACAGACGATGGACGGAATGCAGAGCAAATCAAACACTCACCCCCAGTCACAAAGATCTGGGTTTAATCCATAATTTTTTTGCTCACCACGCCACCCCAGTTTGGATCGAGCCATATGCAAATCAGTCTTGACCCTGTTCCTCATGGGAACAGTCCAGCCCGAACTGTCAAGCCAGGTCCTCCCTGGACCGGAAACAAGCATCCTAGGGCCGGTTTCAGGGTAATACCCTTCATCAGCTAGGCTAGCTTGAATCCAGTGGCGCAGTGAGCACAGGACCCACGTCTGTGCATACCGTTCGCACTTGGGGTGACAAATGGAAAAAGAACAGATGATGGACAGAATGCAGAGCAAATCAAACATTCACCTCCAGACACAAAGATCTGTGTTTAATTCATTGTTTTTTTGCTCACCACGCCACCCCAGTTTGGATCCAGCCACGTGCAAATCAGTCTTGACCCTGCTCCTCATGGGTACAGTCCAGCCCGAATGGTCAAGCCAGGTCCTCCCTGGACAGGAAACAAGCATCCTAGGACCGGTTTCAACATATCACCCTTCATCAGCTAGGCTAGCTTGAATCCAGTGGCGCAGTGACCACGGGACCCACGTCTGGGCATACCCTTCCCATATGGCGCGACAAATGCAAAAAGAACAGATGATGGATGGAATGCAGAGCAAATCAAACATTCACCCCCAGTCACATAGATCTGTGTTTAATCCATCGTTTTTTTGTTCACCACGCCACCCCAGTTTGGATCCAGCTATATGCAAATCAGTCTTGACCCTGTTCCTCATGGGAACAGTCCAGCCCACTCTGCCAAGCCAGGTCCTCCCTGGACCGGAAACAAGCATCCAAGGACTGGTTTCAGGGTATCACCCTTGATCAGCTAGGCTAGCTTGAATCCAGTAGTGCAGTGAGCAAGGGACCCACTTCTGGGCAAACCCTTCCCACTTGGGGCAACAAATGCAAAAAGAACAGATGATGGACAGAATGCAGAGTAAATCAAACATTCTCCCCCAGTCACAAAGATCTGGGTTTAATCCATGTTTTTTTGTTCACCACGCCACCCCCAGTTTGGATCCAGCCATATGTAAATCAGTCTTGACCCTGTTCCTAATGGGAACAGTCCAGCCCGATCTGCCAAGCCAGGTCATCCCTGGACCGGAAACAAGCATCCTAGGACCGGTTTCAGGGTATCACCCTTCATCAGCTAGGCTAGCTTGAATCCAGTGGCGCAGTGAGCACGGGACCCATGTCTGGGCACACCCTTCCCACTTGGGGTGACAAATGCAAAAAGAACAGATGATGGATGGAATGCAGAACAAATCAAACATTCACCTCCAGGCACAAAGATCTGTGTTTAATCCATCGTTTTTTTGCTCACCACGTCACCCCAGTTTGGATCCAGCCATATGCAAATCAGTCTTGACCCTGCTCCTCATGGGTACAGTCCAGCCCGAACGGTCAAACCAGGTCCTCCCTGGACCGGAAACAAGCATCCTAGGGACGGTTTCAACGTATCACCCTTCGTCAGCTAGCCCAGCTTGAATCCAGTGGTGCAGTGACCACAGGACCCACGTCTGGGCATACCTTTCCCACTTGGGATGACAAATGCAAAAAGAACAGATGATGGACGGAATGCAGAGCAAATGAAACATTCACCCCCAGTCACAAAGATCTGGGTATAATCCAATTTTTTTTTGCTCACCACGCCACCCCAGTTTGGATCCAGACATATGCAAATCAGTCTTGACCCTGTTCCTCATGGGAACAGTCCATCCCGCTCTGCCAAGCCATGTCCTCCCTGGACCGGAAACAAGCATCCTAGGACCGGTTTCAGGGTATCACCCTTCATCAGCTAGGCTAGCTTGAATCCAGTAGCGCAGTGAGCACGGGACCCACGTCTGGGCATACCCTTTCCACTTGGCGCGACAAATGCAAAAACAACAGATGATGGACGGAATGCAGAGCAAATCAAACTTTCACCCCCAGTCACAAAGATCTGGGTTTAATCCATCGTTTTTTTGCTCACAACGCCACCTCAGTTTGGATCCAGCCATATGCAAATCAGTCTTGACCCTGTTCCTCATGGAAACAGTCCAGCCTGAACTGCCAAGCCAGGTCCTCCCTGGAGCGGAAACAATCATCCTATGACCGGTTTCAGGGTATCACCCTTCATCAGCTAGGCTAGCTTGAAGCCAGTGGCGCAGTGAGCACGAGACCCACGTCTGGGCATACCCTTCCCACTTGGGGCGACAAATGCAAAAAGAACAGACGATGGACGGAATGCAGAGCAAATCAAACACTCACCCCCAGTCACAAAGATCTGGGTTTAATCCATCATTTTTTTGCTCACCACGCCACCCCAGTTTGGATCGAGCCATATGCAAATCAGTCTTGACCCTGTTCCTCATGGGAACAGTCCAGCCCGAACTGTCAAGCCAGGTCCTCCCTGGACCGGAAACAAGCATCCTAGGGCCGGTTTCAGGGTAATACCCTTCATCAGCTAGGTTAGCTTGAATCCAGTGGCGCAGTGAGCACAGGACCCACGTCTGGGCATACCCTTCCCACTTGGGGTGACAAATGGAAAAAGAACAGATGATGGACAGAATGCAGAGCAAATCAAACATTCACCTCCAGACACAAAGATCTGTGTTTAATTCATTGTTTTTTTGCTCACCACGCCACCCCAGTTTGGATCCAGCCATGTGCAAATCAGTCTTGACCCTGCTCCTCATGGGTACAGTCCAGCCCGAATGGTCAAGCCATGCCCTCCCTGGACAGGAAACAAGCATCCTAGGACCGGTTTCAACGTATCACCCTTCATCAGCTAGGCTAGCTTGAATCCAGTGGTGCAGTGACCACGGGACCCATGTCTGGGCATACCTTTCCCACTTGGGACGACAAATGCAAAAAGAACAGATGATGGACGGAATGCAGAGCAAATCAAACATTCACCCCAGTCACAAAGATCTGGGTTTAATCCATTGGTTTTTTGCTCACCACGCCACCCCAGTTTGGATCCAGCCATATGCAAATCAGTCTTGACCCTGTTCCTCATGGGAACAGTCCAGCCCACTCTGCCAAGCCATGTCCTCCCCGGACCGGAAACAAGCATCCTAGGACCGGTTTCAGGGTATCACCCATCATCAGCTAGGCTAGCTTGAATCCAGTGGCGCAGTGAGCACGGGACACAAGTCTGGGCATACCCTTCCCACTTGGCGCGACAAATGCAAAAAGAACAGATGATGGACGGAATGCAGAGCAAATCAAACTTTCACCCCCAGTCACAAAGATCTGGGTTTAATCCATCGTTTTTTTGCTCACAACGCCACCCCAGTTTGGATCCAGCCATATGCAAATCAGTCTTGACCCTGTTCCTCATGGAAACAGTCCAGCCTGAACTGCCAAGCCAGGTCCTCCCTGGAGCGGAAACAATCATCCTATGACCGGTTTCAGGGTATCACCCTTCATCAGCTAGGCTAGCTTGAATCCAGTGGCGCAGTGAGCACGAGACCCACGTCTGGGCATACCCTTCCCACTTGGGGCGACAAATGCAAAAAGAACAGACGATGGACGGAATGCAGAGCAAATCAAACACTCACCCCCAGTCACAAAGATCTGGGTTTAATCCATCGTTTTTTTGCTCACCACGCCACCCCAGTTTGGATCGAGCCATATGCAAATCAGTCTTGACCCTGTTCCTCATGGGAACAGTCCAGCCCGAACTGTCAAGCCAGGTCCTCCCTGGACCGGAAACAAGCATCCTAGGGCCGGTTTCAGGGTAATACCCTTCATCAGCTAGGCTAGCTTGAATCCAGAGGCGCAGTGAGCACAGGACCCACGTCTGGGCATAACCTTCCCACTTGGGGTGACAAATGGAAAAAGAACAGATGATGGACAGAATGCAGAGCAAATCAAACATTCACCTCCAGACACAAAGATCTGTGTTTAATTCATTGTTTTTTTGCTCACCACGCCACCCCAGTTTGGATCCAGCCATGTGCAAATCAGTCTTGACCCTGCTCCTCATGGGTACAGTCCAGCCCGAATGGTCAAGCCATGTCCTCCGTGGACAGGAAACAAGCATCCTAGGACCGGTTTCAACGTATCACCCTTCATCAGCTAGGCTAGCTTGAATCCAGTGGTGCAGTGACCACGGGACCCACGTCTGGGCATACCTTTCCCACTTGGGACGACAAATGCAAAAAGAACAGATGATGGACGGAATGCAGAGCAAATCAAACATTCACCCCAGTCACAAAGATCTGGGTTTAATCCATTGGTTTTTTGCTCACCACGCCACCCCAGTTTGGATCCAGCCATATGCAAATCAGTCTTGACCCTGTTCCTCATGGGAACAGTCCAGCCCGCTCTGCCAAGCCATGTCCTCCCCGGACCGGAAACAAGCATCCTAGGACCGGTTTCAGGGTATCACCCATCATCAGCTAGGCTAGCTTGAATCCAGTGGCGCAGTGAGCACGGGACCCACGTCTGGGCATACCCTTCCCACTTGGCGCGACAAATGCAAAAAGAACAGATTATGGACGGAATGCAGAGCAAATCAAACTTTCACCCCCAGTCACAAAGATCTGGGTTTAATCCATCGTTTTTTGCTCACTACGCCACCCCAGTTTGGATCCAGCTATATGCATATCAGTCTTGACCCTGCTCCTGATGGGAACAGTCCAGCCCACTCTGTCAAGCCAGGTCCTCCCTGGACCGGAACCAAGCATCCCAAGACTGGTTTCAGGGTATCACCCTTCAACAGCTAGGCTAGCTTGAATCCAGTAGTGCAGTGAGCACGGGACCCACGTCCTGGCATACCCTTCCCACTTGGGGCGACAAATGCAAAAAAGAACAGATGATGGACGGAATGGAGAGCAAATCAAACATTCTCCCCCAGTCACAAAGATCTGGGTTTAATCCATGTTTTTTTGTTCACCACGCCACCCCCAGTTTGGATCCAGCCATATGTAAATCAGTCTTGACCCTGTTCCTAATGGGAACAGTCCAGCCCGATCTGCCAAGCCAGGTCATCCCTGGACCGGAAACAAGCATCCTATGACCGGTTTCAGGGTATCACCCTTCATCAGCTAGGCTAGCTTGAATCCAGTGGCGCAGTGAGCACGAGACCCACGTCTGGGCATACCCTTCCCACTTGGGGCGACAAATGCAAAAAAGAACAGATGATGGACGGAATGGAGAGCAAATCAAACATTCTCCCCCAGTCACAAAGATCTGGGTTTAATCCATGTTTTTTTGTTCACCACGCCACCCCAGTTTGGATCGAGCCATATGCAAATCAGTCTTGACCCTGTTCCTCATGGGAACAGTCCAGCCCGAACTGTCAAGCCAGGTCCTCCCTGGACCGGAAACAAGCATCCTAAGGCCGGTTTCAGGGTAATACCCTTCATCAGCTAGGCTAGCTTGAATCCAAATGGAAAAAGAACAGATGATGGACAGAATGCAGAGCAAATCAAACATTCACCTCCAGACACAAAGATCTGTGTTTAATTCATTGTTTTTTTGCTCACCACGCCACCCCAGTTTGGATCCAGCCATGTGCAAATCAGTCTTGACCCTGCTCCTCATGGGTACAGTCCAGCCCGAATGGTCAAGCCAGGTCCTCCTTGGACAGGAAACAAGCATCCTAGGACCGGTTTCAACATATCACCCTTCATCAGCTAGGCTAGCTTGAATCCAGTGGTGCAGTGACCACGGGACCCACGTCTGGGCATACCTTTCCCACTTGGGACGACAAATGCAAAAAGAACAGACGATGGACGGAATGCAGAGCAAATCAAACATTCACCCCAGTCACAAAGATCTGGGTTTAATCCATTGGTTTTTTGCTCACCACGCCACCCCAGTTTGGATCCAGCCATATGCAAATCAGTCTTGACCCTGTTCCTCATGGGAACAGTCCAGCCCGCTCTGCCAAGCCATGTCCTCCCCGGACCGGAAACAAGCATCCTAGGACCGGTTTCAGGGTATCACCCATCATCAGCTAGGCTAGCTTGAATCCAGTGGCGCAGTGAGCACGGGACCCACGTCTGGGCATACCCTTCCCACTTGGCGCGACAAATGCAAAAAGAACAGATTATGGACGGAATGCAGAGCAAATCAAACTTTCACCCCCAGTCACAAAGATCTGGGTTTAATCCATCGTTTTTTGCTCACTACGCCACCCCAGTTTGGATCCAGCTATATGCATATCAGTCTTGACCCTGCTCCTCATGGGAACAGTCCAGCCCACTCTGTCAAGCCAGGTCCTCCCTGGACCGGAACCAAGCATCCCAAGACTGGTTTCAGGGTATCACCCTTCAACAGCTAGGCTAGCTTGAATCCAGTAGTGCAGTGAGCACGGGACCCACGTCTTGGCATACCCTTCCCACTTGGGGCGACAAATGCAAAAAAGAACAGATGATGGACGGAATGGAGAGCAAATCAAACATTCTCCCCCAGTCACAAAGATCTGGGTTTAATCCATGTTTTTTTGCTCACCACGCCACCCCCAGTTTGGATCCAGCCATATGTAAATCAGTCTTGACCCTGTTCCTAATGGGAACAGTCCAGCCCGATCTGCCAAGCCAGGTCCTGGACCGGAAACAAGCATCCTAGGACCGGTTTCAGGGTATCACCCTTCATCAGCTAGGCTAGCTTGAATCCAGTGGCGCAGTGAGCACGGGACCAATGTCTGGGCACACCCTTCCCACTTGGGGTGACAAATGCGAAAAGAACAGACGATGGACGGAATGCAGAACAAATCAAACATTCACCCCCAGTCACAAACATCTGGGTTTAATCCTTTGTTTTTTTGCTCACCACACCACCCCAGGTTGGATCCAGCCATATGCAAATCAGTCTTGACCCTGTTCCTCATGGAAACAGTCCAGCCTGAACTGCCAAGCCAGGTCCTCCCTGGAGCGGAAACAAGCATCCTATGACCGGTTTCAGGGTATCACCCTTCATCAGCTAGGCTAGCTTGAATCCAGTGGCGCAGTGAGCACGAGACCCACGTCTGGGCATACCCTTCCCACTTGGGGCGACAAATGCAAAAAGAACAGATGATGGACGGAATGCAGAGCAAATCAAACATTCACCTCCAGGCACAAAGATCTGTGTTTAATCCATCGTTTTTTTGCTCACCACGCCACCCCAGTTTGGATCCAGCCATATGCAAATCAGTCTTGACCCTGCTCCTCATGGGTACAGTCCAGCCCGAACGGTCAAGCCAGGTCCTCCCTGGACTGGAAACAAGCATCCTAGGGACGGTTTCAACGTATCACCCTTCATCAGCTAGGCTAGCTTGAATCCAGTGGTGCAGTGACCACGGGACCCACGTCTGGGCATACCCTTCCCACTTGGCGCGACAAATGCAAAAAGAACAGATGATGGATGGAATGCAGAGCAAATCAAACATTCACCCCCAGTCACATAGATCTGTGTTTAATCCATCGTTTTTTTGTTCACCACGCCACCCCAGTTTGGATCCAGCTATATGCAAATCAGTCTTGACCCTGTTCCTCATGGGAACACTCCAGCCCACTCTGCCAAGCCAGGTCCTCCCTGGACCGGAAACAAGCATCCAAGGACTGGTTTCAGGGTATCACCCTTGATCAGCTAGGCTAGCTTGAATCCAGTAGTGCAGTGAGCAAGGGACCCACGTCTGGGCATACCCTTCCCACTTGGGGCAACAAATGCAAAAAGAACAGATGATGGACAGAATGCAGAGTAAGTCAAACATTCTCCCCCAGTCACAAAGATCTGGGTTTAATCCATGTTTTTTTGTTCACCACGCCACCCCCAGTTTGGATCCAGCCATATGTAAATCAGTCTTGACCCTGTTCCTAATGGGAACAGTCCAGCCCGATCTGCCAAGCCAGGTCATCCCTGGACCGGAAACAAGCATCCTAGGACCGGTTTCAGGGTATCACCCTTCATCAGCTAGGCTAGCTTGAATCCAGTGGCGCAGTGAGCACGGGACCCATGTCTGGGCACACCCTTCCCACTTGGGGCGACAAATGCGAAAAGAACAGATGATGGATGGAATGCAGAACAAATCAAACATTCACCTCCAGGCACAAAGATCTGTGTTTAATCCATCCTTTTTTTGCTCACCACGTCACCCCAGTTTGGATCCAGCCATATGCAAATCAGTCTTGACCCTGCTCCTCATGGGTACAGTCCAGCCCGAACGGTCAAACCAGGTCCTCCCTGGACCGGAAACAAGCATCCTAGGGACGGTTTCAACGTATCACCCTTCATCAGCTAGCCTAGCTTGAATCCAGTGGTGCAGTGACCACAGGACCCACGTCTGGGCATACCTTTCCCACTTGGGACGACAAATGAAAAAAGAACAGATGATGGACGGAATGCAGAGCAAATGAAACATTCACCCCCAGTCACAAAGATCTGGGTTTAATCCATTGTTTTTTTGCTCACCACGCCACCCCAGTTTGGATCCAGACATATGCAAATCAGTCTTGACCCTGTTCCTCATGGAAACAGTCCAGCCTGAACTGCCAAGCCAGGTCCTCCCTGGAGCGGAAACAATCATCCTATGACCGGTTTCAGGGTATCACCCTTCATCAGCTAGGCTAGCTTGAATCCAGTGGCGCAGTGAGCACGAGACCCACGTCTGGGCATACCCTTCCCACTTCGGGCGACAAATGCAAAAAGAACAAACGATGGACGGAATGCAGAGGAAATCAAACACTCACCCCCAGTCACAAAGATCTGGGTTTAATCCATCATTTTTTTGCTCACCACGCCACCCCAGTTTGGATCGAGCCATATGCAAATCAGTCTTGACCCTGTTCCTCATGGGAACAGTCCAGCCCGAACTGTCAAGCCAGGTCCTCCCTGGACCGGAAACAAGCATCCTAGGGCCGGTTTCAGGGTAATACCCTTCATCAGCTAGGCTAGCTTGAATCCAGTGGCGCAGTGAGCACAGGACCCACGTCTGGGCATACCCTTCCCACTTGGGGTGACAAATGGAAAAAGAACAGATGATGGACAGAATGCAGAGTAAATCAAACATTCACCTCCAGACACAAAGATCTGTGTTTAATTCATTGTTTTTTTGCTCACCACGCCACCCCAGTTTGGATCCAGCCATGTGCAAATCAGTTTTGACCCTGCTCCTCATGGGTACAGTCCAGCCCGAATGGTCAAGCCATGTCCTCCCTGGACAGGAAACAAGCATCCTAGGACCGGTTTCAACGTATCACCCTTCATCAGCTAGGCTAGCTTGAATCCAGTGGTGCAGTGACCACGGGACCCACGTCTGGGCATACCTTTCCCACTTGGGACGACAAATGCAAAAAGAACAGATGATGGACGGAATGCAGAGCAAATCAAACATTCACCCCAGTCACAAAGATCTGGGTTTAATCCATTGGTTTTTTGCTCACCACGGCACCCCAGTTTGGATCCAGCCATATGCAAATCAGTATTGACCCTGTTCCTCATGGGAACAGTCCAGCCCGCTCTGCCAAGCCATGTCCTCCCCGGACCGGAAACAAGCATCCTAGGACCGGTTTCAGGGTATCACCCATCATCAGCTAGGCTAGCTTGAATCCAGTGGCGCAGTGAGCACGGGACCCAAGTCTGGGCATACCCTTCCCACTTGGCTCGACAAATGCAAAAAGAACAGATGATGGACGGAATGCAGAGCAAATCAAACTTTCACCCCCAGTCACAAAGATCTGGGTTTAATCCATCGTTTTTTTGCTCACAACGCCACCCCAGTTTGGATCCAGCCATATGCAAATCAGTCTTGACCCTGTTCCTCATGGAAACAGTCCAGCCTGAACTGCCAAGCCAGGTCCTCCCTGGAGCCGAAACAATCATCCTATGACCGGTTTCAGGGTATCACCCTTCATCAGCTAGGCTAGCTTGAATCCAGTGGTGCAGTGAGCACGAGACCCACGTCTGGGCATACCCTTCCCACTTGGGGCGACAAATGCAAAAAGAACAGACGATGGACGGAATGCAGAGCAAATCAAACACTCACCCCCAGTCACAAAGATCTGGGTTTAATCCATCGTTTTTTTGCTCACCACGCCACCCCAGTTTGGATCGAGCCATATGCAAATCAGTCTTGACCCTGTTCCTCATGGGAACAGTCCAGCCCGAACTGTCAAGCCAGGTCCTCCCTGGACCGGAAACAAGCATCCTAGGGCCGGTTTCAGGGTAATACCCTTCATCAGCTAGGCTAGCTTGAATCCAGTGGCGCAGTGAGCACAGGACCCACGTCTGGGCATAACCTTCCCACTTGGGGTGACAAATGGAAAAAGAACAGATGATGGACAGAATGCAGAGCAAATCAAACATTCACCTCCAGACACAAAGATCTGTGTTTAATTCATTGTTTTTTTGCTCACCACGCCACCCCAGTTTGGATCCAGCCATGTGCAAATCAGTCTTGACCCTGCTCCTCATGGGTACAGTCCAGCCCGAATGGTCAAGCCATGTCCTCCCTGGACAGGAAACAAGCATCCTAGGACCGGTTTCAACGTATCACCCTTCATCAGCTAGGCTAGCTTGAATCCAGTGGTGCAGTGTCCACGGGACCCACGTCTGGGCATACCTTTCCCACTTGGGACGACAAATGCAAAAAGAACAGATGATGGACGGAATGCAGAGCAAATCAAACATTCACCCCAGTCACAAAGATCTGGGTTTAATCCATTGGTTTTTTGCTCACCACGCCACCCCAGTTTGGATCCAGCCATATGCAAATCAGTCTTGACCCTGTTCCTCATGGGAACAGTCCAGCCCGCTCTGCCAAGCCATGTCCTCCCCGGACCGGAAACAAGCATCCTAGGACCAGTTTCAGGGTATCACCCATCATCAGCTAGGCTAGCTTGAATCCAGTGGCGCAGTGAGCACGGGACCCACGTCTGGGCATACCCTTCCCACTTGGCGCGACAAATGCAAAAAGAACAGATTATGGACGGAATGCAGAGCAAATCAAACTTTCACCCCCAGTCACAAAGATCTGGGTTTAATCCATCGTTTTTTGCTCACTACGCCACCCCAGTTTGGATCTAGCTATATGCATATCAGTCTTGACCCTGCTCCTCATGGGAACAGTCCAGCCCACTCTGTCAAGCCAGGTCCTCCCTGGACCGGAACCAAGCATCCCAAGACTGGTTTCAGGGTATCACCCTTCAACAGCTAGGCTAGCTTGAATCCAGTAGTGCAGTGAGTACGGGACCCACGTCCTGGCATACCCTTCCCACTTGGGGCGACAAATGCAAAAAAGAACAGATGATGGACGGAATGGAGAGCAAATCAAACATTCTCCCCCAGTCACAAAGATCTGGGTTTAATCCATGTTTTTTTGCTCACCACGCCACCCCCAGTTTGGATCCAGCCATATGTAAATCAGTCTTGACCCTGTTCCTAATGGGAACAGTCCAGCCCGATGTGCCAAGCCAGGTCATCCCTGGACCGGAAACAAGCATCCTATGACCGGTTTCAGGGTATCACCCTTCATCAGCTAGGCTAGCTTGAATCCAGTGGCGCAGTGAGCACGAGACCCACGTCTGGGCATACCCTTCCCACTTGGGGCGACAAATGCAAAAAGAACAGACGATGGACGGAATGCAGAGCAAATCAAACACTCACCCCCAGTCACAAAGATCTGGGTTTAATCCATAATTTCTTTGCTCACCACGCCACCCCAGTTTGGATCGAGCCATATGCAAATCAGTCTTGACCCTGTTCCTCATGGGAACAGTCCAGCCCGAACTGTCAAGCCAGGTCCTCCCTGGACCGGAAACAAGCATCCTAGGGCCGGTTTCAGGGTAATACCCTTCATCAGCTAGGCTAGCTTGAATCCAGTGGCGCAGTGAGCACAGGACCCACGTCTGTGCATACCGTTCGCACTTGGGGTGACAAATGGAAAAAGAACAGATGATGGACAGAATGCAGAGCAAATCAAACATTCACCTCCAGACACAAAGATCTGTGTTTAATTCATTGTTTTTTTGCTCACCACGCCACCCCAGTTTGGATCCAGCCATGTGCAAATCAGTCTTGACCCTGCTCCTCATGGGTACAGTCCAGCCCGAATGGTCAAGCCAGGTCCTCCCTGGACAGGAAACAAGCATCCTAGGACCGGTTTCAACATATCACCCTTCATCAGCTAGGCTAGCTTGAATCCAGTGGTGCAGTGACCACGGGACCCACGTCTGGGCATACCTTTCCCACTTGGGACGACAAATGCAAAAAGAACAGATGATGGACGGAATGCAGAGCAAATCAAACATTCACCCCAGTCACAAAGATCTGGGTTTAATCCATTGTTTTTTTGCTCACCACGCCACCCCAGTTTGGATCCAGCCATATGCAAATCAGTCTTGACCCTGTTCCTCATGGGAACAGTCCAGCCCGCTCTGCCAAGCCATGTCCTCCCCGGACCGGAAACCAGCATCCCAGGACCAGTTTAAGGGTATCACCCATCATCAGCTAGGCTAGCTTGAATCCAGTGGCGCAGTGACCACGGGACCCACGTCTGGGCATACCCTTCCCATATGGCGCGACAAATGCAAAAAGAACAGATGATGGATGGAATGCAGAGCAAATCAAACATTCACCCCCAGTCACATAGATCTGTGTTTAATCCATCGTTTTTTTGTTCACCACGCCACCCCAGTTTGGATCCAGCTATATGCAAATCAGTCTTGACCCTGTTCCTCATGGGAACAGTCCAGCCCACTCTGCCAAGCCAGGTCCTCCCTGGACCGGAAACAAGCATCCAAGGACTGGTTTCAGGGTATCACCCTTGATCAGCTAGGCTAGCTTGAATCCAGTAGTGCAGTGAGCAAGGGACCCACTTCTGGGCAAACCCTTCCCACTTGGGGCAACAAATGCAAAAAGAACAGATGATGGACAGAATGCAGAGTAAATCAAACATTCTCCCCCAGTCACAAAGATCTGGGTTTAATCCATGTTTTTTTGTTCACCACGCCACCCCCAGTTTGGATCCAGCCATATGTAAATCAGTCTTGACCCTGTTCCTAATGGGAACAGTCCAGCCCGATCTGCCAAGCCAGGTCATCCCTGGACCGGAAACAAGCATCCTAGGACCGGTTTCAGGGTATCACCCTTCATCAGCTAGGCTAGCTTGAATCCAGTGGCGCAGTGAGCACGGGACCCATGTCTGGGCACACCCTTCCCACTTGGGGTGACAAATGCAAAAAGAACAGATGATGGATGGAATGCAGAACAAATCAAACATTCACCTCCAGGCACAAAGATCTGTGTTTAATCCATCGTTTTTTTGCTCACCACGTCACCCCAGTTTGGATCCAGCCATATGCAAATCAGTCTTGACCCTGCTCCTCATGGGTACAGTCCAGCCCGAACGGTCAAACCAGGTCCTCCCTGGACCGGAAACAAGCATCCTAGGGACGGTTTCAACGTATCACCCTTCGTCAGCTAGCCCAGCTTGAATCCAGTGGTGCAGTGACCACAGGACCCACGTCTGGGCATACCTTTCCCACTTGGGACGACAAATGCAAAAAGAACAGATGATGGACGGAATGCAGAGCAAATGAAACATTCACCCCCAGTCACAAAGATCTGGGTATAATCCAATTTTTTTTTGCTCACCACGCCACCCCAGTTTGGATCCAGACATATGCAAATCAGTCTTGACCCTGTTCCTCATGGGAACAGTCCATCCCGCTCTGCCAAGCCATGTCCTCCCTGGACCGGAAACAAGCATCCTAGGACCGGTTTCAGGGTATCACCCTTCATCAGCTAGGCTAGCTTGAATCCAGTAGCGCAGTGAGCACGGGACCCACGTCTGGGCATACCCTTTCCACTTGGCGCGACAAATGCAAAAACAACAGATGATGGACGGAATGCAGAGCAAATCAAACTTTCACCCCCAGTCACAAAGATCTGGGTTTAATCCATCGTTTTTTTGCTCACAACGCCACCTCAGTTTGGATCCAGCCATATGCAAATCAGTCTTGACCCTGTTCCTCATGGAAACAGTCCAGCCTGAACTGCCAAGCCAGGTCCTCCCTGGAGCGGAAACAATCATCCTATGACCGGTTTCAGGGTATCACCCTTCATCAGCTAGGCTAGCTTGAAGCCAGTGGCGCAGTGAGCACGAGACCCACGTCTGGGCATACCCTTCCCACTTGGGGCGACAAATGCAAAAAGAACAGACGATGGACGGAATGCAGAGCAAATCAAACACTCACCCCCAGTCACAAAGATCTGGGTTTAATCCATCATTTTTTTGCTCACCACGCCACCCCAGTTTGGATCGAGCCATATGCAAATCAGTCTTGACCCTGTTCCTCATGGGAACAGTCCAGCCCGAACTGTCAAGCCAGGTCCTCCCTGGACCGGAAACAAGCATCCTAGGGCCGGTTTCAGGGTAATACCCTTCATCAGCTAGGTTAGCTTGAATCCAGTGGCGCAGTGAGCACAGGACCCACGTCTGGGCATACCCTTCCCACTTGGGGTGACAAATGGAAAAAGAACAGATGATGGACAGAATGCAGAGCAAATCAAACATTCACCTCCAGACACAAAGATCTGTGTTTAATTCATTGTTTTTTTGCTCACCACGCCACCCCAGTTTGGATCCAGCCATGTGCAAATCAGTCTTGACCCTGCTCCTCATGGGTACAGTCCAGCCCGAATGGTCAAGCCATGCCCTCCCTGGACAGGAAACAAGCATCCTAGGACCGGTTTCAACGTATCACCCTTCATCAGCTAGGCTAGCTTGAATCCAGTGGTGCAGTGACCACGGGACCCATGTCTGGGCATACCTTTCCCACTTGGGACGACAAATGCAAAAAGAACAGATGATGGACGGAATGCAGAGCAAATCAAACATTCACCCCAGTCACAAAGATCTGGGTTTAATCCATTGGTTTTTTGCTCACCACGCCACCCCAGTTTGGATCCAGCCATATGCAAATCAGTCTTGACCCTGTTCCTCATGGGAACAGTCCAGCCCACTCTGCCAAGCCATGTCCTCCCCGGACCGGAAACAAGCATCCTAGGACCGGTTTCAGGGTATCACCCATCATCAGCTAGGCTAGCTTGAATCCAGTGGCGCAGTGAGCACGGGACACAAGTCTGGGCATACCCTTCCCACTTGGCGCGACAAATGCAAAAAGAACAGATGATGGACGGAATGCAGAGCAAATCAAACTTTCACCCCCAGTCACAAAGATCTGGGTTTAATCCATCGTTTTTTTGCTCACAACGCCATCCCAGTTTGGATCCATCCATATGCAAATCAGTCTTGACCCTGTTCCTCATGGAAACAGTCCAGCCAGAACTGCCAAGCCAGGTCCTCCCTGGAGCGGAAACAATCATCCTATGACCGGTTTCAGGGTATCACCCTTCATCAGCTAGGCTAGCTTGAATCCAGTGGCGCAGTGAGCACGAGACCCACGTCTGGGCATACCCTTCCCACTTGGGGCGACAAATGCAAAAAGAACAGACGATGGACGGAATGCAGAGCAAATCAAACACTCACCCCCAGTCACAAAGATCTGGGTTTAATCCATCGTTTTTTTGCTCACCACGCCACCCCAGTTTGGATCGAGCCATATGCAAATCAGTCTTGACCCTGTTCCTCATGGGAACAGTCCAGCCCGAACTGTCAAGCCAGGTCCTCCCTGGACCGGAAACAAGCATCCTAGGGCCGGTTTCAGGGTAATACCCTTCATCAGCTAGGCTAGCTTGAATCCAGTGGCGCAGTGAGCACAGGACCCACGTCTGGGCATACCCTTCCCACTTGGGGTGACAAATGGAAAAAGAACAGATGATGGACAGAATGCAGAGCAAATCAAACATTCACCTCCAGACACAAGGATCTGTGTTTAATTCATTGTTTTTTTGCTCACCACGCCACCCCAGTTTGGATCCAGCCATGTGCAAATCAGTCTTGACCCTGCTCCTCATGGGTACAGTCCAGCCCGAATGGTCAAGCCATGTCCTCCCTGGAGAGGAAACAAGCATCCTAGGACCGGTTTCAACGTATCACCCTTCATCAGCTAGGCTAGTTTGAATCCAGTGGTGCAGTGACCGCGGGACCCACGTCTGGGCACACCTTTCCCACTTGGGACGACAAATGCAAAAAGAACAGATGATGGACAGAATGCAGAGCAAATCAAACATTCACCCCAGTCACAAAGATCTGGGTTTAATCCATTGTTTTTTTGCTCACCACGCCACCCCAGTTTGGATCCAGCCATATGCAAATCAGTCTTGACCCTGTTCCTCATGGGAACAGTCCAGCCCGCTCTGCCAAGCCATGTCCTCCCCGGACCGGAAACAAGCATCCTAGGACCGGTTTCAGGGTATCACCCTTCAACAGCTAGGCTAGCTTGAATCCAGTAGTGCAGTGAGCACGGGACCCACGTCTTGGCATACCCTTCCCACTTGGGGCGACAAATGCAAAAAAGAACAGATGATGGACGGAATGCAGAGCAAATCAAACATTCTCCCCCAGTCACAAAGATCTGGGTTTAATCCATGTTTTTTTGCTCACCACGCCACCCCCAGTTTGGATCCAGCCATATGTAAATCAGTCTTGACCCTGTTCCTAATGGGAACAGTCCAGCCCGATCTGCCAAGCCAGGTCATCCCTGGACCGGAAACAAGCATCCTAGGACCGGTTTCAGGGTATCACCCTTCATCAGCTAGGCTAGCTTGAATCCAGTGGTGCAGTGAGCACGGGACCCATGTCTGGGCACACCCTTCCCACTTGGGGTGACAAATGCGAAAAGAACAGACGATGGACGGAATGCAGAACAAATCAAACATTCACCCCCAGTCACAAACATCTGGGTTTAATCCTTTGTTTTTTTGCTCACCACGCCACCCCAGGTTGAATCCAGCCATATGCAAATCAGTCTTGACCCTGTTCCTCATGGAAACAGTCCAGCCTGAACTGCCAAGCCAGGTCCTCCCTGGAGCGGAAACAAGCATCCTATGACCGGTTTCAGGGTATCACCCTTCATCAGCTAGGCTAGCTTGAATCCAGTGGCGCAGTGAGCACGAGACCCACGTCTGGGCATACCCTTCCCACTTGGGGTGACAAATGCAAAAAGAACAGATGATGGACGGAATGCAGAGCAAATCAAACATTCACCTCCAGGCACAAAGATCTGTGTTTAATCCATCGTTTTTTTGCTCACCACGCCACCCCAGTTTGGATCCAGCCATATGCAAATCAGTTTTGTCCCTGCTCCTCATGGGTGCAGTCCAGCCCGAACGGTCAAGCCAGGTCCTCCCTGGACTGGAAACAAGCATCCTAGGGACGGTTTCAACGTATCACCCTTCATCAGCTAGGCTAGCTTGAATCCAGTGAGCACGGGACCCACGTCTGGGCATACCCTTCCCACTTGGGGCAACAAATGCAAAAAGAACAGATGATGGACAGAATGCAGAGTAAATCAAACATTCACCCCCAGTCACAAAGATCTGGGTTTAATCCTTTGTTTTTTTGCTCAACACGCCACCCCAATTTGGATCCAGCCATATGCAAATCAGTCTTGACCCTGTTCCTCATGGGAACAGTCCAGCCCGCTCTGCCAAGCCATGTCCTCCCTGGACCGGAAACAAGCATCCTAGGACCGGTTTCAGGGTATCACCCTTCATCAGCTAGGCTAACTTGAATCCAGTGGCGCAGTGAGCACGGGACCCACGTCTGGGCATATGCTTCCCACTTGGGGCGACAAATGCAAAAAGAACAATTGATGGACGGAATGCAGAGCAATTCAAACATTCACCCCCAGTCACAAAGATCTGGGTTTAATCCATCGATCTGTTGTTTTTGCATTTACCTATAGCTAGAAGCACAATCCTCAAGGCACCCCGGATTGTCCATAGAGCTTTCAAATGAACTGACCACAATTACTAAAAATTAAATTTAAGCAATACAAACCAAACAGGACAAGAGCTCCAGGTTTGCACCACGGATCACTATACCACTTTATTATGGGAAATCCATAGGAGGCACTGTTTTCTCAGTGCAAGTTTCCAAGCTCTGAAACTTGCTGCCAACCAAGATTCAAAGCATTTTGGGGCAGATACAGTTCAAAAGAGGGAGAGGGAGAGGTAGAGGATGTGGCCTAATGGCATGAGCTGCCGACTTTGGAACGAAGGGAACCAGCGTCAAGTCTCGGTGTCAGGGGCTCAACATTCTGTGATTCTGGGCAAATCACATAGGCCCTCATTACGACCTTGGCGGCCGCCAATAAGGCCACACTCCAGCAGCGGCCATCAGGAGATCCCCGCTGGGCCGGCAGGCGGAAACCTGGTTTCTGCCCGCCGGTCCAGCGGGGATCTCAGCTGCAACACAGGAGCCGGCGGTGTTGCAGCCGTGCGACGGGTGCAGTTGCACCCATCACGACAGTGAAAAGCTGCACAAGGCCATGGCAGGGGGCCCCTGCATTGCCCATGCCAGTGGCATGGGCTGTGCAGGAGCCCCCAGGGGCCCCACAACTCCCCTTACTGCCAGCCTTTTCATGGCGGTTCAAATCGCCATGAAAAGGCTGGCGGTAGGGGGGCTCGTTATCCCCTGGGAAGCGCTGCAAGCAGCGCTGCCCTGGCGGACTAAAACCGCCGGTCCCGGCGGTGCGATCACAGCGCTTCCGCCGTGGTCATAATTCCCTGTGAAGCACCGCCAGACTGTTGGCCGTGCTACCTCCAGAACAGCCCAGGGTTGTAATGACCCCCTTAATCTCCCCGTGCCCACACTTCAGTGCCTTGAGACCCTCAGAGGCGAGTTGCTGTACTTTATAAATCCTGGATTTATTTAAAAGACAGTTGAAAACGTGGCCATTTCTGGGATAACTGCATCATCCTACAACCTTGGGATAGAACCCAGAAACATAATCACACCTTCAAGTACAATCTACAGTTTGCAGCCCACTGATATAGAACAGCCCAACCAGCACACTTCTTTCTTTCTATATCCAGGTAAATTAAGCAGAGCTATGTCTATGTCTAGCTTGGGTATTATATAATATTATCAATTAATATACAAACCTTTTGGCTCATACTAATGCTAATACCATACCATTCAGTGGTAGGCATTCAATTGTAAATCAAACAGGCAGCAAAATACATACTGCTTAATTCTCGTACGACCCATACACCAGCCATCATCAACTGAGTAGGCATGGAATAATTGAAGAGATCTGCCACATACTCCCTCCATGTGATATCTTTATTTGTGATAGCTCTTAAGTGTTGTGTACACAAGAGAGTCTTGCAACACTTAAGAGCTATCACAAATAAAGATATCACATATCCAGTAGCTAGACACATTCATGAGATACATGGAGGGAAAATAGAGGAGCTACGCTACAGTGTAATTGATGGAATAACCAGAGACAGTAGAGGGGGAGACCGAGAGAAAAATCTGCGCAAATTAGAGTCGAGATACATACTATCACACGACACGAAGGAACCAAATGGGCTGAACATTAGTGAGGAGTTATACATACATTTATATTAATGAATTGATTCAACCAGCACCATGTAAATATCCGAGAAGGTAGAAATTAGCCTTACCTCTATATATTAAATAGCCATGATGGACAGAGGTAAATGTTTTTTATTCTACT
Organism: Pleurodeles waltl; assembly: GCF_031143425.1. NCBI lineage: Eukaryota > Metazoa > Chordata > Amphibia > Caudata > Salamandridae > Pleurodeles > Pleurodeles waltl. The sequence continues at coordinate 190,951,984 of NC_090440.1, read as the reverse complement.
ATAAAGTTCCCACACTCAGTCCTTACAATACCAAGTTGGGAGATGAGCCGGATATGGTCATGTTATCAGGAAGAAAACGTAAGATGATAGACACTTTAAGATCGAGTCAAGGAAACACATTTGAAGAGATAAGATGCATGACAATTGTATAAAATGCTGTAGTCTAGTCAAAATCAATTATACCAACTAATGGGGAGTCTACTCTTATGAGTTGTAACATAAGTATAGTCCATTTGGGAAGTCAACTCTTTAAAGAATGTTTATAACATATATACACCGAGGTAATGTGGTTTTGTATTTATTTGTATTGTTCACATACACTTTTACTTCTATTCACATCGTTGTATATACATTTGGGTTATTCCGGTTCACAGTGCACATGTTGGTAATCCGTATCAAAGTAAGATTTATTTATCGATTTATGTATTTATATGGCGATCGACATAAATCATATTTATATAAAAAAATGTTATGATGGAAAGTTCAATTAGAAGACAAATTGGTTGTAACGTAGATTGGGATTGAGCGTAAAGATCATGTGATATATATGAAGAAAAACAAAATGCCGAATTAGAAGCTGACGAAAGCGGCAACGCCGAAACGCGTTCTTTTCTTTTGTGCCAATAAACCCTGATGAATTACGATTCCCGCGGAGTGCTGTCCTTCTCTGTATCAAGGGGATCAAGTGTGGATATATATATATATATATGTACCAAAACAAGTCCCTTCCAGGGTTAGAGTGACACATAAATTATGTAAAACACAAGCGAGAACTCTGGGTAGCTCCCACATTTATGTGGCGAGCAGCTCCAGTAAGGAGCACTCTACAACACCAGTGACACTCTAGATTTGCTCACCTAAAATGTCTGTTTATCTAGCAAAGTTTGTAAGCATAGAATCAGCACCTTGCTATCCATGCCGAGCTAGATAGGGACAAAGTCTCAGGGACTTCAATTTGGGAACTACCCAGAGTTCTCTCTTGTGTTTTGCATATATATCTATGTATATGTATATATATATATATATATTTATATATATATATATATTTATTATTGTTTTTGTTTTTTTTCACTTAAAAAACCAACGGTTACAGGGACGTTGAAGTTAGGCTCACATTTTAAACGTACAAATCCAGAGAAATTCAACTGTTATAGTTAGAGTTATTTCAAGTAACTATAACTCATGTGGCTAGGCCCTGCAGCCAAACCCCTATAATTACCCAGCACTATGCTATGCACAGGCTTTAACAAGGGTTATCTGCAGGGCCTGGTCTGTGGACAGGCCCTGCAGCCTACCCCATGGCACTCATGAAGTGCTTCTTTGTTTGGTGGAGATGTTTAATTTTTGTGTAATGAGCTATGTGCCAGAATGAATCCTGCCCTGCATATTTGCCTACCATAAATACACATGGCAGGATTCATTGGGGACCGCAAGGGAAGCCTCAATGCCCCCACAGTTCCAGCCAGCTCGTCACCTCATGCCGGAGCCGGCATTGCTCCTGCAAGCAGGAAGCTGCATGAAATGCAGCTCCCTGCATTCGGGAACAATACTTTAATCTCTTTCTCTGCCCACATGTATGCAGGCAGGCAAAGAGATGAAATTTACGCTTCCAGCAAGAGAGAGCATTTATACAGGTCCCACTTAACGGAAGCAGAATGTTTGCTTGGTGGGAGCTGTCACCGCTCCAGCCAAGCAAAAGCAAACAGCTACCTTCCAGGGGTGGGGATCTCAGAAGGTAGCAGGAGCCTGCCTTGGGGGTGGCGGTCCCCAGGTCCATACATGGCTTCAGGAGGAGGGGCCCAAGGCTGAATGGTTAGGATACTCCCACCCTACCCCCTTTTCTTTTTTTTTTGTGTTTTTGTTTTGGACTCGACTGAAGCAGAGTCCCAAAATGGCTGCCAACACTTTCTGGTTGAAGTGTTGGCAGCCAATCCATTCTTTTCACGAGATCAGCAGTATTTGTGCAGTGTTCACGCTTTTAGATATACAAATGTGTATTTCCTTTAATATCTCAAAAACTACTGAACAGATATACACTAAATAACAAAACGCGTGATCTTCGGACCAAAAACTACCTTTCTGCCAAATTGGGTGTAATTCTCCCACTGAACCGGCTGCAAATGTGTCTAATGACTCTGTGGCAATTAACATGGGAATCACATTTTTTTTACCCCCCCCTTTTTCTCAGCCCCCGCTTGACAGATCACCCTGAAACTTTCCATGCACACAAGACCCAACTTGACACTTCTTTCTGGAAAAGTTCATGAAAATTTGTCAAACAGCACCAAAGATATAGAGAAGTCAAAAACACTTTTTCTATGGAAGCTAGGTCCTAACTACAGCTATATGTATATATACATATACACACACACACACACACACACACACACATATATATATATATATATATATATACAGGGACGTGATAGTTAGGGTCTGAATTTACTAGTACAAAACCATAGAAATTCAGCAGTTATAGTTAACTATTAATTGTACCCTCGCCATGCACTGTTATTTACCCTGTATATTATAGCACTCATGACAACTGCTATAACATCATAAAAAAATATAAGGGAAACATTATCACTCATATTATAGAAGAACAAACTGCATGGCGGGGGCACAAGTTATAGTTGCTTGAAAGAGCTCTAACTATAACTGCTGAATTTCTATGGTTTTGTATGAGTAAATTCAGAACCTAACTACAACGTCCCTGTAACCTTTGTTTTTTTCCGTGAATATATATATGCATATGTGTTTGGGTGCTAACATGAGCTTCAGGCACATGCTCCTGCAGAGGCAGTGGACACACAGACAGTAAGACACTGGCACTTTAACGGTGGACTTCCATTGGAGCATGGTACTAACCCATTTACTTTGCTCTGACAGCACTCCCCATCTCAGGCACATGCTTGGACAATAGAGTGCATGTATGTGTGCCCTAGGGCAAGCTGACCTGGGCACAACATCTGACTTTGGACAGCAGGATCAAAGAGCCATTGTCGTCTCATGTGACAGTACAAACATTGTGTTCCTGTTGATGGAAGAGGCTAGCAGTGAGGTAGTAAAAGTACAGTTACCAGAAACCTACAGCCCTCTACCTCAATCATTTGCCATCCTAGAAAAATCAGCACGAAAAACTCTCTTCCATTATTTTGGAAGTCAACACATCCAAATTGAAAGAGATATTTCAAACTTGAAGGCCCGGAGCACCTGTCCCCATCACAGTACATCACATACATCCTCTAAATGTCCTTTTTTTAAAATATTTCTTTATTTATTTTTTTATAAAACCAAATGAGAATAATAGCCATGAGATATGTCCCCACTAAGTACTCTGCTCTAAACAGATATACGAGATCACATGAAGGCCCTCATTACGAGTTTGGTGGTCAGCGTACCACCGCGGTGGAGTTGGCGACCGCACCGCTGCGGCTTGGTGGCGAAGACCGCCATATTACAAGACCTGGAAAGGTACCTGCAGAACACAGCCAAGACACCTTTCGCCCCGTCACAGCAGAAGTGTTGACGTGCCAGGCAGCAGCCATCTCCAGCCTGGCGGTCAGGCAGCATCCCACAACCATATTACGAGGTTGCACACCACCAGGATTTCTGGGGCGGAACCAAAAGCCTGGTGGAAACAAACCACATAAAGGGAACACCTACCTTCAGGAACGCAGGCACGTCCGTAAGTGCAATGGCACGTGAATTGCAACTCCTTCCAATCCTCTACCTGGCCCTGCAACTCCTGGACCAGCAACAGCGACCACGACACCAACCGTAAGTACACCAGCCTAGCACACACTGGAGAGAACAACGATAGTACACACACACACACACGCACACAACAAGGGAAGTCATGCCCACACACACACACGCAAACAAACACCCGTACCAACACACACATACACCAATACCCACCACCACCACACATACTTGGTGAATGAAAGCCAGGACTAGGTAGGTAACAACGACACCAACGGAGTAGTTTCACATGAGAACCATATATTGCAAAAATGTGTAACAACAAATGTACATACAGGCCCAAGGGCCAGTCCAAAATCCATAGTGCCCCGAGCACATGATGACGCCCCAACTTGACTCCTGACTGCAAAGTGCAGACCTCCACAGGGCCGGGGCATCAATGGGGAATACAGGCACCTCAGGGGTGGGGGGTCCTTGGGCTTGGGGGAGGTCCCTTCCGTCTGGGCCTGAAGGGGGGCCCCTTAGAGGTGCCCTTAGATGGGGGGTCCCTGGGCTTGCCCTTGGATGGGAGGGGCGTAGCAAGGGGGGGTTTGGGCTGCCCTTGGATGGGGGGGCTTAGCAAGGGGGGTGGGTCTGGGCTTGGGAAGTGAAAGGAGTGGGCTTGGCCTGGGAAGAGGATGACGTGGGCTTGGGCTTGAATTTGGTAGCAGAAACAGTGGATGTGACAGTGGCAGAAGTGGCAGGTGTGGGAGGGGTAGGGGCAGTGGTAGATTGGGATGTGGAAGACTGGGGCAGAGGAAGGGTAGCAGGGCACTAGGGGGAACAGGGACTGGGTCAGTGGTGGGGAACAGGTAAAACTCATATACGAAACGCTTTTTGGGAACACATGGGAGGTCACTGGAAAGACGTTTGGGAGTGGAGGGAGTGGGAATGGTTTTGAGGTGTGTACGTGGATGTGCCATGGGTGCAGGTGCATGGGTGGATGAAATGTGTGTGTGTTGAGGGACTGTTGGGTGAGTGAGTGTGCATGTTTAGATGTACTGGAGGAGGTGGGGAGGAGATGCAGGGAGCTGGCAGGGGGGAGTGTGAATGTTGGGGTGGTGTCTGCAGGTAGGGTGGATGTTCTGAATGTGGGTATGTTGATAGTTGTGGTGTCTGCACCAGTGGTATATGGGGTGCATGAATGGGGGTCAGAAAATGTGGTGATGGTGGCAGTGAGGTTACATGTGGCAGGAACAGTGACTGCTGTGATGCTGACTGCAGGTGTCAGTGTTGTGTTCACTGTGAGTGGGAGGTGGATGGGGAGTCGTGCAGGTTGTGGATGTTGACATGTCTGCATGTGTGTGTTGAGTGTGTGCATGGCGGCGGTGAGGTCTGTGGAGCCTATGTTTATCCTTGTGTACTGTGTCTGTTGATGTGGATGCATGTGGGTCAGTAGGTGTTCCTTGGATGGTGAGGGGAGAGAGATGTGGGATTGGGAACAGGTAGCTGAAGGGGGGACAGAAGACACTGGCTTCCGTCAATGAGGAGGCTAGGGCCTGAAATGATCTCTGTAGGCCAGACAAGGCACTGTGAATGCCAACCAGGAACGCATTGCACTGTTGCATCTGGGATGCCAGTCTCTGGATGCCATTCACGATGGTTGTCTGCCCTGCATTGATGGACCTAAGGAGGTCAATAGCCTCCTCATTGAGGGCAGCATGGCTGACTGGGGCAGGGGCAGAGGTGCCTGCGGCAAAGGAGATGCCCACCCTCTTGGGTCAGCGGGCACGGGCAAATGGGTGGGGAGCTACAGGGAGGGCGATGATGGTATGGGGGTGGCGGACAAGGATGGTGCTGGGGTGGACCCAGATGGGTCCGCCAGGGAGCCGCCATTGGAGGAGGAATCTGAAGATGTAGTGGTCGATCCAGTCTCTCCCATGGTACTCTCCTCGCCCTCTGTCTCACCGGTCCCCTTGGCTCCGCTGGTGTCAGCCTCCTGGGCCCTCTGGCTGCAGCTTCTTCACTTGCCGGTGCCCCTTCTCCAGATGATGCTGTTGCGCACAAACACAGAGGAGGACAGGAAGGGAGAGAAAGAGAGACAGGGTGCAATCGGTCACTGCCAGCACAACCGTCACACAGGGTAGAACATCAGCATTTGATGCCATGACATTATACATTATGGCCACCTCTGAACAACCTACTACTTGGTGACACCATGGTGGAAACTGCAACAATGCACATGTCAACCGCTGATGGTCTGACTGAGGCATATCTCTACATGAGGAGTTGCCTACCCGCCACACCTGTCCAGTACCCACCCAAGACCCATGGCCATTGAGACAAGCATGCAAAGGACTGGACAGCCAACAGGTTAGTTGGCAGCCCCCCTTGTCTATTGTCAAGAAGCACTGTCACCACTTTGTGGGCCCACCCCACCATACATGCGGTACCTGCCAGCTGATTGAGGTCATTGATAAACCCCTGGTACAGTTGTTGGTCAGGACCAATCGCAATGCCCTGACACCCCAGCTCTGAATATCCAGTTGCCATGTGCTGCCAAGCAGGTCTAGCAAGTAGGTGGCCACATAGTTTTTCATTGAAGGAGTCTACCCCGCTTCCACTGACTGCATGGCATTACTTACACCTTTGATGTCAATCCTGCCCAGATGGACACAACCCAAGGTGGACATCAGTGTACCTTGCATACACGCACAGATACCCAATTGCAGCCACCTGCCCTCAAGCGTCCATCCACCTCAGGGTAGGCCACCACTGAAATGCGGTCCATTAGGGGGGTCGGGGTCCAATGGGCAGCTCTCCCTCTTTGGGAACACGTTCTCAGCTGGGCCACTGCGGTCTTCTGGGCCCAGAGTCTCAGGTCCTCCCACCGCTTTCTGCAGTGGGTGCTCTGCAGGGCATGGACCCCCAGGGTCCGCACGTGCTTGCCGATGACACACCAAATCCCCTTCTTCTGATGGGCGCTCACCTGCATGGGTGACACAAACAGAAGAACACAGTCATGTAGCATGGCATTCATGGGACAGTAGTGGACAGCAAACTTCACACTTCCACATAGACACATCGTCTGCCAACGTAGCCCTCTGCCCCTCACCCATGCTCCATTCACACTGCCACCTACCAAGGCCCCCATCCCCATGCGCACAACTCACATACAGGACAATGACAATGGACTCACCTGCTGCTCTGGTGCCCCATACAACTGTCCATACAGGGGCAGGACCCTGTCCAGACCGCTACAACTCCTCCTGGGTGAAGGCTGGGGCCCTGTCTCCTGCTGGATGCAGCATCTTGTCTACCAGAGTCAGTACACAGCAGCACACGCAGTGGAGGTCTTCAGTCCACGAGGTTCAGGAGTCAAGTGAGCATGAGCACATAAAAAAGCAGTCACGACTGTCGCGGACATCACCGTCACCACCTGTGGCGGTCACCATTGGTTCCTGCCCCCCATTGGTAACAGTGTGAGCCAATGTTGAAAAGCACCATGGTCGTGACTGCCTACGGCCATGACATGTTACGCCGGTGGGATGATTTCACTTCCACCTGTCCCATGCATGCAGACAGGTGGCAACCATTTCACATTTAGAATGTGTGATGTGTGTGTAATTTAGTGCGTCATACGTCTATACTGCACAACATGTTAACACCTCTCCCTGTTCCCAGGTACAATGCGCTGTTGAGGACGAGGAATGCACCGGTGTATAGGCCCCTAGTAGACCTTGCCACACTGGAGGAGCCTCACATCATCCAGACCGATTGCCTGAACCGTGTGACCAAGATGGAACTAGTGGCCCAGTTGGAGCTGGATTTTTTGCCTGCTATACGCAATACCAATGCGATCCCACTGACAGTGCGGGTGTTGTCATTCCTCCGCTACCTTGCCTCAGGCTCCTTCCACGTCACAGTGAGCCTTGGAAGTGGAATGTCACAGCCCATTTTCAGCAACATCCTGAGGCATGTACTGTGTGCCCAGATTAAACATATGTCCAACTACATCTGGTTCCCCAACATGCAGATTTGCCCACTGTCAAGGCTGCATTTTACACTGTGGCACATGTCCTACATGTCGTAGGTGCCGTTAACGGCACCCACATTGCCCTGGTGCCAGCCAGGAGGAATGAACAGGTGTACAGAAGCTGCAAAAACTTTCATTCGGTCAATGTGCAGGTGGTTTGTCTCGCGAACCAGTGTCCCAGGTGACAGCCAAGTAACCCAGGCACTGTGCATGATTCCTACATCCTGCGGAACAGCAGCATCCCTCACATGATGGCACCACTCCAGAGGGACCGGGCCTGTCTCATCTGTATGTACACCCCTACATATGTGTGCCCCTCTGCTCCCTTGTGTCCCTGCCCTATTGCTCTCCCAGTCCTGAAATGCCTCTTCCCTCTATGTACACAGGTAACTCTGGCTATGCCAACCTGCCCTGGCTTCTGACATCCGTGAGGCATCCAACCTCAGCTGCAGAGGACCATTACAATGAGGCCCCTGGTAGTACCAGATGAGTCATTGAGAGATGCTTTGGTCTGCTGAAGCCAGGTTCTGGTGTTTGCATGTCTCTGGGAGTGCCCTGGTCTTCAACCCACAGAAGGTGTGCCAGATCATAGTGGCATGCTGCATGCTCCACAATCTGGTCCTGAGGCGTCATATCCCATTGCTGGATGCAGAGGAGGGGGTAGGTGTGCCAGTGGCTGATGAAGGGGACATGGAGAGTGATGAAGAGAAGGATGATTAGGATGCAGCTGACTCCAGGGCGGAGCAGATTCGACATTACTTCGGCTGAGATGCAGGTATGTGCAAACTGTGTGGTATCAGTCCTCTACAACTGTTTGCCTTGTCCCTGACGCCATCTGTTGTCTGTGACACTGATGGTATTGTTTGCAGATCTGACTCTGGGTGGGTTGGGGGAGTGTCACATGTGCCCATGACTGAGGTAGTCACAGTGTACAGGTCAGGCCTGTGGCCAGGCAGGTGTTGTGCTGGTGCACTAGTGTCATCAATGTGTATGTGGAATGTTCCCTGAGTTGCCACTGCAGGTGCTATGTGTGTGCCACAAAGGGATGTTGCATCTGTGCAGCATCCATCCTGGAAGTCGCCATTGGGTGGCAGTTCAACATTGTTGTGGGTAGTGGGTATGGGGCCAGGTCTGGCACTGGGAGATGTGAGGGTGGGACCATTGGGTTGGTATGTGTTGTGTATGTGTGTTGGTACTGGCCATATGGTTGTGCCTGACATATCTGCCCTGGATACCTGTTCCTTCAGTGAATTTGTGTGGAGCTGGAATCTGTGAGTCCTAGAGTGATCTTTGACCCTGTCTTCTTTCAGGACAATGTTGTGGTTGGGCTGTTGCTCCACTGACACATATGTCCAGCCACTGCCTGGCCCACAATCGACCTCCCGGCATTTTGCTCCCCTGCTGTCACCCTCCCTTGAATGTGCTGGGCGATGGGTTGCCACTTGTACACATATTGGCCGTTCCTTACATACTCATGGCAAATAAACACGTAGACATGGACTGTGCTCAGTTGTAGTTCATTTGTGATGCACAAGTGTGAGGGGTGCTGATTAGTGTCATGGCGGCAGAGATCATCAGAATGTTAAGGCCAGCTGCAGGTAGTCCAGGTCCAGTCTGCTGGCCATGGGCAGATGGAGATATGGGAGTGGACAGTCGACAGGGTGTCACACACAAGGGAGAATGTTCAGGAGAGGGTCACTTCCTGGTGGTGGTCATGGTCTGGACATCATGTCCGGCTGGATGTCTACTTGGACATCCTCGCTTGCGTGGGGTTTCCTCAGCTACAGGGGTAGGGGTGATGGTGTCCTGCGAGACCTGTGGTGGGGCCTCTATGCCACTGGCTGCCGCTGACTTCGAGGGCTGTGATGGGATGTGGCCAGTGGTAGGGGCCTGCTGGTGGGTGGTGGATTCATGCATGACAGTGGTCAACTCCTTGAGCACCCCTACAATGTAGGCCATGGTGGCATTGTGGGCCTGCCACTGTTGCATGACCTCTTGATGGTATTGCCGCTGTAGCCACTGGGTGTCCTGCATGGTGGCAAGGATCTGGGTCACTGTGTCCTGGGTGTGCTGGTACACACCCAGGACTTGGTTGAGGCCCTCATGGGCAGTCAGTTGGTGTGGCTGTCCTGACCCTTGGGTCATGGTTACCCTTCCACTTCCCCTGGCTTCCTGTGCCTGAGCCTCTGGCACAGTGTGCCCACTCCCAGTAGCAGCAGCAGAGCTGATTTGACATTACTTCGGCTGAGATGCAGGTCCGTCATTGGCTGGGGTGGGTGCCCTTGACTCTGGCCGCTGTACTACTGGGCACAACTCTGATTGATGGGTCCCTGGGGCACATGCTTGGGGCTCTGGGTCTGGCTGTTGTGTTGTTGCCACATGGGTAGGGTTTTCTGGTGTGTCCAGGGTGGGTGGGCCGTTGGTGGACTGCCCAGTGGCCCCAGATGGCCTAGGCAAGTCATCCACATCCAGACATCCCAGTAAGGCCTTCATCCTGGGAGGGCTGTCTGAGCCTGGAATCCTCTGCAGGGTGTCAGTGGCAGGGGTACCTGTGGATGAATACAATAGATGTTAGTTGTGTGATTGTTGTTGTTGTGTCCCTGTTGTGAAAGCATCCATCGGCTCGACTTGTTTCCCAGTGATAGCAATGACAGCTGCTGCATTGCAGACAATGGTTTGGATTGGATTGTGGGAGCTGTGGTTCTTCACATTGTGGTTGACATCTGTGCATTCGGGGTGTGTGAGTAGGGATGGTGGTAGTGGGGTGGTGTGGCATGCAGAGGAGGGGCGTGCGGTGTTTGGAACAGGTTTAGTGGGTTGGAGAGTGGTAGGGTGGCATGCTGGGCATGGGTAGTTGGTGCTTGGGGGGTATTGCTGACTTACCAGTGTTCAGCCCTCCACTGATGCCAGTCAGGCCCTCGGGATACATGATGTCTAGGACCTGCTCCTCCCAGGTTGTCAGCTGGAGGGGAGGTGGTGGGGGACCACCGCCGGTCTTATTACTGGCTATCCTCTGTCTGGACGCCTTGGAACGGACCTTCCCCCTGAGGTCATTCCACCTCTTTCTGATGTCCTCCCTTGTGTGTGGGTATGTGCTGACTGTATTGACCCTGTCGACGATCCTCGGCCATAACTCCGTCTTTTTGGCTATTGATGTTTTTTGTACCTGTACACCCATGAGCTGTGGCTCGACTCTGACGATCTCGTCCACCATGACCTGCAACTCATTGTCAGTTCTTCTGGCGTGACATATTGTGGGGTGGGAATGTGTTGTGCGTGTTGGGTAGAGTATGGGGTGTGTGGTGAAGTGGGGGTGTTTGGCTATGTGTGCTGGTGAGCTGAGGTGTTGCTTTGTGCAATGTATGTTGTGTGATCTTTGTTTGCTCTGTTTAATGTGTGCTTAGTCTCCGGTGAGGCTGCTTGTATTGGTCGCAACAGCTTGTTGGGGGGGGTTATATGGTCACGTGGTGAGGTGTGCGTGGTGTGTGTGTATGGTTATCAGGTGTGGGATATTTGAACTGGCCAATATGTGTTAGCTACTTTCCACTGTGTCTTTTTGTTCCTCCGCAGTGTGAACCGCCTACAGTGTCTGCCGTGCATGTTCCGCTGTGCTGGAGGTTGATTGATAATCTGACAGTCGGAATGGTGTCGGCGTGGTGGGGCCGGCAGTTGATAAGTCACTCATTCACTGTGGGTTGGCCTGACGGTGTTGGTCTTGTGTCTGTATTTGGCGGATTGTGTTTTGTGAGTCTTAATCCAGCGGTCGCTATTCCACCACCGCTGCCGGTAAGGTGGCGCCATTTCACACGGTGGTCTTGCCCAAATAACGCCAAACTGGTAAAGAGGGCCAAAGTCCCAAAAAGGCCAAAAAGATCACTAAAAATGCAAAGAAAACATAACAGCCATGTCGTATAACCTACACAGTTTGAACAACACCTGAGGTGATCTTGCACATAGTATAGATCCCACCAAGACAAAATACCATCATTCCTGTCCAACCACCATCTCACTCCCCACCCTACCAATCAAAATAACATCAGTACTAAAATTGACAGACAAATAGATCACAGCACATCTTTCAATCTTTCGAATAAAAGAAGCTACCATACAAGAGGAAAGACAGTTAAAGCTCACATTCGCTCAAAAAGGGGACCACCAGACCTCATTGTATACATGGATTTGACCTTCAACCTTGTAGGCACAGTGTTCATATGCAACAAAATGGTGACGATCTGCAAGCCATGTGTAGGCACCAGGGAATACTGTAATATACAGATCTTAGCCTCCATAAGGGCCGTCAACATCATGGGAAGTCACATCATCCAAAGCAACAAAGTCATCTAGCAAGGACAGTTTGTCAGACTCCTCAAAAGAAATATAACTAGTTCAGTGTAGCGTCTCCCATACAGAGTGCTAGTAGTTATCTAGCAAAGGGCTTGAACATAATGTATGGTACAAATCACAAGCGGCATCCAGACACCTCCAACATTCAGCACTAGGAGCCAAACCTTCCCTGTCTATCTTGAATGGAGACCAGTTCGAATTATGGAGGATTTTGAAAAAAGCAAACTTTAAGAGTGCTTCTCTGAGTGAGCGATTGTGAAACTCTAGGATTTCCATCCAGTCAGCCTCTAAGTATAGTACCCCCAACCGCTCCAGCCCATAGAAACAAGCTGTTAAACAAGTACCATCAGAGTAAAGATTGTCAATGAGTATTTGGTATATTTTGGAAACACCTTCTCTGGAAAAGCCCCACAAGCTAAGATTTTCTAAAATCGACAAAGCTGATAAATGTAAGGGATCTCACTCAAGTCTACCTCTCAAGCAATGTCCGCAATTTCCTTAAAGTTCCTAGGGTGAGGATGATGATTCTGTATAAGCACTTCCTTCCCTGGAACTGATTAAACGTTATCCATGAAACTCAGTCACTGTTCTTTTTTAGGTTCAAATCTTTTTATTTCAGACAAGGAACATTAGAGAAGATAACATATTGTAACCACAGAGCAAACAAAACCTTGCCTTAATATCATAGCACTAATAAACATTAAAATGGTATATGTCATGTGAATATCCCAACAGATACAGAAAGAAATCATTGAGCTCAGACTCCTCAGATGAGGGCAAGACTAAACAACTGAGAGGCAAAGTGAATAGTCAGCATTTTAATAACATCAAATGCAACTCCAAGTCTTAAGCTTGTCTTCCTCAGAGCAATGACCCTCTAGATCCTTTAAGCCAGTGCAAAACCCTGTGTATCCCATGAGGACCACAGCATGTCATATGTGCCAACTCTACATCATTTGTTGTCCAAATTCAGTCTATCAAGGAACACCCTAGTGGATTCAGTTTGGTCGGAAAATACTGCTTGTCAAGGTATTCCTCCATCTATGTTTAAAAGCCAGACTAAGCAATATTTGAAACCTGTCATTAGAGGGTGTTCACAGAAACATTTTGCTATTGGTCTCCTTTCTTCAGTCTACATGAAAACAAGAGCCACAAAGAGTCCATTTGATGTTTCAATCCATGACCGCAGTCATTCTGTGTCTCCAGTTTGAACCTAGACATGCAGTATGAGAATGTTAGATTCAGGAATTCAGACAGCAAACATTTCTGGAACTATTTGGAAGCTGTGATGGGTCAGTGCCTGGGGCCTGTGTCTCAGGACTGGCTTTGCAATACTGGACAATGTCAGTGGTGGCATAACAGCCCATGACTGAACCAATATAACCAGCATTAATTGTTGTGCACATGCAATTGATCAAATGATTATGTCTTCCTTAAAAATGTGGTCTTTAATAACATGCTCGTCTGTTACATCATGTTATGTTATGTTAACATAAGTTTGCTCTCTCTTTGTGTTTTTGTGTTCTTCTTGGAAATATACCAATATCTTCAGTAAAGAATGATGCTCCACACCACTGGTTTAATTCTTTCATCTTTGCTTTGAGGTAGAGTCTTCTCCAGGCACTCCTGAAAGTATTGATTATTAGTGCCTGGTAGAACTTTGCAGGAAACGTATGTGTTTGTAGCACTACCCTAAAAGAGTAGACTCCATGCATGAAAGGTAACAGCTAATGGACCACCAGCTTGTGTAGCTTGATCGGTGATCAGCCAGAGGTTCCCTAATTTCTAAATGAGGCAAGGAAACAGGGAGTTTGGCAGGACTGAAATAAGGCAAGTTACAGCATGGTTTTCCTGCTGCCAAACTCTATATGACTCTATAAGACTCTAAGGGGGCCCTGCACTGTCCATTCCAAGCCCATGGACAGTGCAGGGCCCCCCTGTGGCCCCCTGCACCTGCCCTCCACCAGCCTTTTCATGGCAGTGAAACCGCCATGAAAAGGCTGGAAGAGAATGAGGTCGTAATCCACAGGACACAGCACTGCATGATGCAGCGCTGACCTGGCTGATTAGGATCTCCACCACTGCAAGACCGCAGGGATCCAAGATCCTGGCGGAGCTGGCAGTTCACTGGCAGTCTGACCACCAGGGTTTACATGTGGTGGTAGGCGGTAGTCCAGACCGCCACCGCGAATGTGTCGGACATAAGTCTGCCACACTCATAATGAGGCAATAAGTCAAAGCCTGATCTTCTGTCTGTCAGAAAGTCTCTTAAACTTGGCTTTGTAATAATTAGTTGGGCTTCATATCTGTGTACCAAAGGCAGTGTCTAGACACCTCTGGGTAATTGTGTGTGTAACATACAAACAATATTTACCATATACAACTAATACATGAATATTCAATATTCTTGTGAGTGATATTTCTGCATCACAATATGTTTGTATCACAATATTTGTTTTCCAATATTTCTGTATCTTGATATTTAAAACTCAATATTTTGTACAAACGCCCTTTGTTCCTCAGAAATAAGTGCTGATCCTCTTAGTTGTAACCAGGTATATTCTCAGGGGTGAAAGGTAACAAGAATATTAGAAGTGCACTATATGAATGCAAAATAACAAGACATGGTATATGGCAACACATAATTCTTGCAACACGAGAAGATTTCTTTCATCCAATGTTAATATGATATGAGATTGACGACCCTTGAATTAAATCCAGAATCAAGGTTTCCTGTGGAGTGAATGACTATTTATGTTTGGCATAGCTCTAGGTACTTCCTAGTAGGATGTGTGAGGGTGACGGATAGGTCGGAATATATGAGTTGTGAGTTTTCCTCTGAAGTCTAGGTAGTTCACTATGTTGTGAGGGGGTGTGGGTTCCAAATGCGAGGTCTTCTTTAGTCTGGAAAGTGCCCACCACCTGTAGTCTTACAGTGAGTTGCAGCTTCTAGAGAACGGTTTTGGCACATAGGTGTTAGTTGCATCCTGCAATGTAGCCCTGTGGTTTGTTGTTGAGATATTTTGAGGCCTTCCCGCGGATGCATCCACGTGTAGGGAAGATTACCTTATATCCAGCCCATGCGCTTGAACCCCAGAACCATCCAGCAGATGTAAGTTTCATGCAGTTGGCTGGAATTAATAAGGGGTAGGACTAGGGAACTGGGGAGAATTTCTTTTCCCATGCAACAGACCTAAAATGGCACAGAAACCTGTCACCTCTCTTGCCTGAAAGTAGGGAAAGAACTACTAGAACAGGGCTACTGACTCATGGAACCAGCTCAGTCTTGCAGTCTCCTCTGGCAATAAATTGACTCATATTTGTACTGAATTGGGTTGGTATTTCTGCAGCGCCTTTCATTTCCCTTAAAACGAATGATCTGTGAGACCCTCATAATAGTCCATTTGATTGAATGACATGTTGTGGACGGTGGCTCTCACAAGAGAAGATTTCTGCCAAGCTCCTGCGCTTTGCACAATGAAGCATTCCAAGCTTTTTGCTCAAGCCACATTCTTAAAATACTAAGAATATGGCACCCTTTTTCAAACCAAATCATGGTCAACAGTTCTAATTAGAAAAACAAATTATTCTGAATTCAGCTGAAATCACATAAGACTTTTCGGGGGTCGCTTCATTAATTAAAATTGATGAAGGGTCCCAAACTTTGTGCTGTCAAAGTGATCTGACCTCAGGATTCTATCCATCAGTTTTCAACCTTGAGTGGAATTAGAAAGAAATAAAAACATTGAGGATTTTTTGGTGCAGAAAAAAATCTGTGTTTATCCAGAAAATCGGTGGCAGATTCAGTCCACCTGAACCTACGTTGGACACCAGTCCAGCTCTGTTTGCCTCTCTGCTCTCCACTGCCTGCTGGCGCTGATGTTTCTCCTGTTACCGAGACGACAATGATGCCCAGAGTGGCTGCACCAATTATTGAAGTAGTTTATCGTCTGAGTAATACTTCCTCTACGGTTCAAGGTTTTGTAGAAGCACAACGGGTCCCCTAGTCTTCTCTATGGATTAGACCAATCTCAGAATTTTGGTTGAGTCTTTTCTCTGTCATGGACCCGGTGTAATCTACCAATAAGAGCCCTCTTATAGTTGTCCACCAGCTGCACTACACGAGTCTTCCTCAATACAATACAGGCGCTATTCTCTCCTGTTGCCCTTTGTAGCTCCACCGACACCAGCCCAAGCATTTGTAAAACGACAAAGAACTGTTCCAGTTGGCATTTTTGCTGTTTTCCTTCATGTTCTCCGAATGACCTGCTGCTGTGGTTTGTATGAGAAGAATGATGTGCTCCTAGCATTGTCTAAAAGCACTAATTCAAATTTGCTTGTCATTGTTCAGCTCAGTCAAGCTGCGTCAAGAATTAAGGCAAGCAGAACCACCTACAGAGAGAGAGGTAAATCAACGCATGCCTTCTGCCGAAGAAAAGACTTCTGAAGAAAGTACCTTTAACAAGTCATCCTGCCCGGCTCGCTTGGATGCCTAGTGCCACCCTCAAAAACAGCCACATGTACCGCAATGTTGACACCTACCAAATAGCTGCCAGGCATAAAAATCTGGGTCCCTCCATTATCAACAGAACAGCCTAAGTTCAACACCTACGTTGGGCTGCCAGGAGGTCTGACTAGCGTGGGATAGCTGCACATCAGCACGGAGAACCTCATACAAAGGCTCACATCGGTTCTGGTGTTCAGGACACACACAGCAGCCTCTACTCCATGACCCTCCCTTTTCAATTCTTTTGTGAAAGTGTTGAATCTTGGCCGGACATGCCGGCGCCAGTCCACCGCATCTTCGCCAGGGCAACAGCACATCCTATTGTGCTCCTTGGAGTTTTCCTATTATTTTCTACTTGCACTGAGTAAATTGCCCATGAAACCACATTCAGCTGTCATAAATCCACTGGTAGGACCAAAGTATGTTTCTCGAAAGAGTTTGAGATTATCCAACCTACTCACATTAAAATACAAATTCTGTGGCCTTACTGACACAGGGATTGAGGAACAGTTATTGGCAATTTAGGGAGAGTAAAGTGTATGCGACCGCCGGGGATGCCTTACCCTTATCTTTGAGCTATCCTCTCCTTATTCAAAGGTGCCAGCCATTAAAAGACCGGGGTCTGTGTCGTGCTGTGGGGCTGTAAGTGAATAAAATGAAAAATGTATTTCATAGTTATTTAAAACCGTTCGAAGCTTACAGACAGTACAGTACTCAAAATCAATATATGAGCAATTAATCAGTTACTATCCGACTTTTTAAGGCCAAGTTCATGTATTTCACATAGCTACCTATTAAAATACCTTCTGTCCTTTTATAACAGATGGCAATTGCATGATTCTATATATCATGTATATGTGGTTATTGTCCCACCAGTTGTGGATTAATATATATTAATAGTTGTGGATTATATATATAGATAGATAGATAGATAGATAGATAGATAGATAGATAGATAGATAGATAGATAGATAGATATTTGACTAAAGACAGATGCTATAATACTTTTATGATACATAAAGAAGGCTGGGGAGCAACACATCACATGGGCTATTTTCTAATTTTTACAATTGAAAATTCGAAAAGCAGCATTCTGTTGTTTATATGCCCAGGATTAGTCAACCTCTCCTAAAATAACTGTCTGCTTCCAAGTCGTAACCCAAGTTGCAAGCCTCAGCCATTGCCCAGATAGCTGCACAAGTGACAGAGAAAGAAGATTCCATGAAGATGGGAGGCATATAGTGATGTACAGATTTCCTATGGAGGAACGTGTGCAGCAGTATACCTCAAGTTTTGCAAGTTGTGCTTTGAGCTCCTGCGAATTGCCTTCCTGATAACATTTAGGGGTCTCATTGGGGGTTTGCCTACCTTGAATGTCTGTATTTCTCACCAATTGTGGAGTGTCTCCACCCTAGTGTCTCCAAAGCACTTCTCCACAGACAGCTCTTCACAACTCACTCTCTGCACAGTTCTCTTTTTTTACTTTTTATTTGAACTTTATTAGGTTTTATAGTGTACATGCAGGGAATAAAAATGAAGCGCAATGTACACTCCAGAGTATCAACTTTGCAAGGAGTGGGCAACCTCATGCTCAAGTATACACAGATCTGGCAGAGCCTTCAGAAGTCAACAGTGCAGTACTGCGCTACATGTCATCGGTGGGCTCCGTAGTAGAATGAAAGAAGGTGAAATACGTTCTAGGTCTGTGACAATCATGGAAGGAAGAGGTTGTGGTGTGGGAAGAGGTTTAACTAATGGAGGAATATCGGGGAGGCAGGGATGGTGGGAGAGAACAGGGCAGGGAGGAGGAGAGGAACGGGTGATGGGCAGAAGTAGGCCCAGAAAACGGGGGGAGCACGGTTGGTTCCCACAAACGTGTCTGAAAATGTAGGATCAGAGAAGACTTAACAGAGATATTATCTAGTCCTTGGCTTGGAGTCTCCAGTCTGCACAGTTCTCCACCATGATTCAGTGTTTGCAGTGCTCTCACGCGCCCCACTCACTGCATGTCCATAGCTTTGCATCGGACTTTCCAGTCCGCTCATTATCCACAGTGACTCTCCCTCGCTCACCCCAATCTGTACAGATGCTTAATTCACTGGGCAATGCTCATGGCCTGCATAGCGCTTCACCCTCTTCTACCCCCACCCCTGCTCGGTGTTTCTCTGCATTATCTCGCGGCATCTTGTGGTACTCCACCAGGGTGATCAGACTGCTCCTTGTCACTGGGACACCACTTTCCATTCCTGGACTTTGCTTTTAAAAATCACTGTTATCAGCTATGTTGGTCCAAGAAACAAGACTACAGCTCCCAGAATAAACTGTAGGTGAAGTCATGGTTCTGGGCACCCTATCCACAGCAGTGGCTAACAAAACTGGAGAGGGCTCCCCTGCAAAGAACATGGAGGAGACCCCCCTCCGTACTCGCTCAGGCCAGATGCTGTGCGGAGGGGGTCCCCTTGAGCTCGCCCCCCGCACTGCGAGTGCTGCGATGGCCTTTGTTACGCCACTGATCCACAGTGCTTCGCCTTACTCACTGGTTGAATAGCATTTTTGTTCCACGACTGATGTACAATGGGTCTCATCGCGCATTATTTTCAGAGGGCATTTCCGCCCCTCACTTACGGCGTACTGCTTCTCACCAGTCACTGGCTGTGCTCTGTTTCTACTCACTCATTCTCTGCATAGCGACTCTCTTTACTCACTGACTGCAAACTATTTCTGTTCTATCGTTGACCGAACAGTGCTTCTGTTCATTCCTTATCTGCAGAGCACATTTAACCCCTCACTCACTGCAAGTACTTCTCTCCACTCATTTTTTGCATAGTGACCCTCACTGACTGCAAAGCGCTTCTGTTTAATCACCAGCAGCACAGCAGGGCCCCCACTCACTGTAAACATCACTTCTGTTCAATCACTGACTGCACTCTGGGTTTCCTCACTCACTATCCACAGAGTACTTTTCACTCACTCACTGTGTAGCATGAATGCACATTGCTTCGCCAGATTGTGTTTCACTCCATGCTCCACCTCAATCATAATCCTTCTCAGTCACAGGCCTACACCTCACAGCCTGTTTTCTCAGTATGCACAATCTGCAGAGTGCTTTTTACTCCCTCACTCACTGCATAGTGTTTCTGTTTAGTCAGCAGCTGCACATTAGGTCCCCTTACACAGTGTAAGCAACACTTCTGTTCAGTCACTGACTGCACTCCGGGTCTCCTCACTCACTATTTACAGAGTACTTTTCTCTCCCTCACTCACTGTGTAGCACTTCTGTTCATTCACTGAATGCACAGTGCTCCGGCTCACTCACTATCTGCACAGTGTGTTTCACCCCATCACTCACTGCATAGTGCTTCTATTTAACAACAGTGCTCCTCACTCACTGCCTGTTTTCTCCTCACTCACAGCCTGCAGAGTGCTTTTTACCCCGTGACTCACTACATAGTGCTTCTCTTTAATCACTGACCGCATTGAACCTCTTTTGAATCACTGACTGCAGTCATTCACAACGATCCGTAGAGAGCTTCTCGTACAGCCATTGCATGCGCAGTGGAGTTCCTCAGTTTGACGTCACACGGCCTCCCCATCACTGCCAGCACCGAGCTTGTCTCTCACTTTCTGAATGCACAACGCCTGCCCCTCACTCCCCCAATGAGGGAGTTATTCTAATTTTTAAGTGGTGATGCAGGGACTGTGGTTCTGCATGCGTGGGCCTTTGGTACAAGTATTGCAGGGGTGTCAGTCAGTCCTGGATTCTGCACTGAAACGTCTGAGTGGCAGAGACCAGTATGAACGTGGCAGAGAGATTCTTCAGTCAAGCTTGTACCTCTGAGAGGACAGTAGGGCTGTGGCAGAGGGCCTGTACCTCAGAAATGTCAGAAGGCTTTGGGATTTCGCTATGTATGCATGTATATGGTATTTCTATAGCGCAAGCCAAGCCAAAAGGCAGCAGAGCACTGTACTGGTCAAAGGAAAGCATAAAGTCAATGAGTGATCGGCAAGGAAGCTTAGTTGTGAATAGTTAATGCATTGTGATGTAGTGTCCTAAACTGGAGCGGCGTAGACTATGCTATAAACTATGGGTCTGGTTTAGAGTTTGGCGGAGGGGGTTACTCTATCACAAACGTGGCGGATGTCCTGTCTGCTGTATTACGATCCCATTATATCCTAAGAAGATTGTAATAAGGCAGACTGGATAGCCATCACATTTGTGACAGAGTAACCCATCCACCCAACTCTAAATCATCCCCACGTGTTTCTTGATGTTGCCTGAAGCTTGCCCTGCTGTAAGACATTGGTGCATTGAAGCTTACATCTGTCCCCAGCATCAACAGCACAACTTAGATTCCCACAAGCACCATGATAGGGTGACCAGGCGTCCTGAATTTGCAGCGAAAGTCCCGGTTTTCCACCGGCTGTCCTGGGGGATCTTTGCAAATTTAGCTGATGTCCCAGTCCAGAGGGGGTGGACTGAAAACAGTGGGAGGCTTGTCTATGTGTGTTCCAAAGCAGGACTAGTTAGCACCTCTTATCCCAAAGCAATTTAATTAATAGGTAAACTACTGGGTTTGGATATTGCCTTTTATTTCCTTAGTACCTCATTTTCTTTGTTTCTATGTCAATTAGCGATGTCCTCAATGCCCCTCCGACGATGTCAAGTTGTACTCCTTCTTTTGTTTTCGCGAAATGTCCTGCTTTTTTGTTTTAAAAATCTGGTCAGCCTAAACTTGAAGCATTTTAGCTCACAGAAGGGGTTATACAAAATCACCCATTCAGTCAGACTGCGTATCCGCACACCTTTTGTCAGCTTAAAAATATTGTTTGGTATTCATGATTGCATCGATTCTTTACAGATCATATGTTGCATATCCACATCTCCAGGTTCGCTACACCATGCTTTGAGCACATCTCTGTACCTCACACAGCCGGTCTCCCCAAAACCAAACCACAACAATTCCCCACTCAGAATAGGGCGCCCAGGCACCTGCTCCGAGTCACAGGCCATGGCGCCCTCATCAGGGATAATTATAGCTATTTAAATTCTAAAGTACAATACCATGTCCACACAAGGTTGCCTGCTGCTCTGTGCTTTCCTCGGTCTTGCAATGTTTTGCATTTTGCAGGTCACCTTCTTAAGATGGTGTGACCCACAGTCAACTCAAAGAAGCAGCAAGGGGACTAATGATGAAACCTAGATTTAATGGAGAGTTAACAACAAACCTGCACGTGCAAATAATGTCAACAGCCCTCAACACACCTCTGCCCTTGGTGCTCTCAAACTACACCGATTATGTTTGTTTAGGAGTCAACCCTGGATTGTGAATATCTTTTCGTCTAGATGTGAATAATTAGGTTTACCGGGAGGGGGGCCTAGGGCCCAGTGCACCCTGATTAATGCAGTCTTTTACATTCCCCAACAGGCTGTCAAAGGGTCAATTTCCTTGCTTGTGCCAGGGCTCATGACATCCTTGAAACAGTAGTGGGTTTACTCTGATGTAAATTAGATCTCTAAACGCGACGCAAGGCAGAATCTTAAATAGCAGATAGTTTAAAGCAAGACGCCTCTTCACATCAACTACAGAATTACAGCTGAGCGAGATGCCAAAGACAGAAACAAAACTAAAGTCAATCACGAATAATTTACAGATGCACTCAATGTGACCTCAACAAATTGTTCTTGGACTAAATATGAAATGATATGGACACATTTCCTCCGGTGCACAAAACCTGAGCTGCAGGTATAATAAAAGTTTCAGGCAAGAATGGTGTAAATGCTGTAGTATAAATGGCAAACCTAACAGTGGGTCACTTTCCTGAAGTGACGGTTATCAGTTTCCATTTGACGACCCCAGGGTCGGAGTGGCCCATAGGTAAATAGGCAGTGCCAGATGGGCTGGTTTGACAGGTTTAGCAGCAAACACCAATGCATATTGTCTCCCATACCTTGCAAAACACCATTTAGCGTGTCTTTACAAGTTCAAAACTGGCCTTATTTGCAAGTGTGCGCCATATTTTTGTAGCTATCTGGATAGCTAATGGGAGCCACTTTTATTTCGGAGCCCAGGCCGGCCTAATTGTTCTCCCACTCCGACCCTGTAAGGCTAGTCCATATTTTCAAACCTTGGACTACTGTGAAGACCTGAATAATGTTCTAAAATATATTTCAATGTTTAATAAATAGGAATGAACAGGGAGTATGCAAATAGAGTGAAAGTCGAGAGTTGGTAAAATGTGCCTACCATAGGTGGTAGTCATAACATGTATAATGTACTAATGAAAATAATATAGAAATTGACATGCACATGTAGAACTGCATATATTTTTGGTTCATATTAATAATGATTAATGAAATATTTTACTTAAAATTATTAATAGAATTAAATGACTGTGAAATAAAGGCCTACTCGAAAGGCCTCATGTCAAGCTTTAGGCATTAGAAAATATTAGTAAATGTTTTTACCTCTGTCTCTGCAGAGTTTTACACTTGTTCAGTGTTCACACAGTGCTGACCTAATGTACAAAATTTGCAATGATTTATTCTTCAAGCTTCCTGTGAGAGTCATGTGCTGTAATACGTGTTCTAGTCATTGTTACAATGATCTTCTGACCATGAGAAGCTGATGTTCCCAGGACATGAAAATGGGCCTACTGAATTGAGCTACAGCTTGCAACAAACTTAAGACCGGACAGAAATGCTATGGAGAGCGAGGGAAGAAGACCCAATCACAAACTTGCTAAAGACTGATTAACTTTATCACAGGTGGAGAGTTTTGACCCTTTTGGTTCTGACATGATCACCCTGTAGGACTGACCAAAGGAAATTGCACAAGTAGCTTTTAGGATTTTAATATATCAAAGAAGAGCTCAGAACTTGCGTGATTGGATGCCGTTGCTGTTGTCCTTAGACTATGTCCCTGCTTGATTGGTTTAACTGGCTTATGCCCCACTGTGGCTGAGCCGTTTCCCTTTCACTATTCCCTACCGAATGAAGACCTGGAAGTTGCCCAGCTGACGAAGACGACTCTGCTTGCCGAACCATTGTAGGAGAGGTGGGCCAAATTCATGTGTCTTTGTTGTAGATTTTTGTCTTTTTCCTTTATGTACTGACATCAATTTATTTTTCCTTAGAGCCTTAATTCCAAATTAGACATTTTTCTGTTATCTCTTTTGCATGAAGCCCAAACATGCTTTTCGAATTAGAGGGTTAGTTTGAATGGTGTCACTGATCAAATTAATGCTACTAGTAAAGGAGTGAGTTCATTCATTTGTATACTGTTTCAATTGTCCAGTTATTATTGCTTTTAGTTTGCACTGTAGCTCTGGGA
The DNA here is from genome assembly GCF_031143425.1 of Pleurodeles waltl. NCBI lineage: Eukaryota > Metazoa > Chordata > Amphibia > Caudata > Salamandridae > Pleurodeles > Pleurodeles waltl. The sequence goes on along the minus strand of NC_090440.1, from coordinate 190,928,082 downwards.
TGTTTAATGATAAATGCTTTGGTTAAGTTGAGACTTTTCTGTTGGTTTGGTCAGCCTTTGTTGTTTGTTTATGTTTATCAATGAATTTTGAGAGTAATATACGTGATTTTAGCATTGTTAATTTAGGGAAATAAAAATTAGAATTTTACTAAAGTGTGTGGTTATTCATGGCCAAATGGGTCATGGTGTGTTAACTTACTGACTCCAAATTAATTAATTGAATTAATGATATTGTTGTGTTTTTCATTCAATCAATCAATCAATCAATCAGAGTATTTGTAAAGTGCTCTACACACCTGTGAGGGCCTCGAGGCGCTGAGGGGAGGGGGGCTGCTACTGCTCGAAACAGCCATGTCTTGAGATGTCTCCTGAAGGTAAGTAGGTCCTGTGTCTGACACAGGTGGGTGGGAAGAGTGTTCCACATCTTGGCGGCGAGGTGGGAGAACGATCTGCCACTGGGGGTCATTCTGTGGATGCGTGGGACGGTGGCGAGGGCAAGGCCGGCAGAGCAAAGCTGTCGGGTCGGGGTGTAGAAGGAGAGCCATCTGTTGAGGTATTCTGGTCCGGTGTTGTGCAGTGCGTTGTGGGCATGGGTGAGGAGTTTGAATGTGATTCTCTTGTTGATGGGAAGCCAGTGTAGGTCTCTCAGGTGGGCTGTGTTGTGGCAGGGGATGTCCAGGATGAGGCGTGCAGAGGTATTCTGTATGTGTTGCAGTCTTTTCTGGAGCTTGGCCGTGGTTCCTGCATAGAGGGCATTGCTGTAGTCCAATTTGCTGCTTACTAGGGCTTTGGTGACCATCCTTCTGGTTTCAGTGGGGATCCATTTGTAGATCTTCCAAAGCATGCAGAGGGTGTTGAAGCAGGAGGAGGAGATGGCGTTGACTTGCTGGGTCATTGATAGTGATGAGTCCAGGATGAATCCCAGATTGCATGCGTGGTCGGTGCGGTTCCCAGTGTGGCAGGCCACCAGGAGTCATCCCATGTGGAGGCGGCGGAGTCGAAGATGAGGACCTCAGTCTTGTTGGAATTCAGTTTCAGGCAGCTGTTTTTCCATCCATTCGGCAATGGCCTTCATTCCTTCGTGGAGGTTGGCCTTGGCGATGACGCAGTCCTTGGTGAGGGAGAGGATCAGCTGGGTGTTATCGGCATATGCGATGATGTTGAGGTTGTGAGATTGGGCAATGTTGGCGAGCGGAGCCATGCAGACGTTAAAGAGGGTCGGGCTGAGGGACAATCCCTGGGGTACGCCGCAGATGATTTTGGTGGCTCCAGAGTGGAATGGAGGGAGGCGGACTCTCTGAGTTCTGCCGGTGAGGAAGGAGGTGATCCAGTCCAGGGCTCTGTCGCAGATTCCTGCGTCATTGAGGCATGTGCGTAGGGTGTGGTGGCAGACGGTGTTGAACGCTGGTGAGAGGTCCAGGAGGATGAGGGCCGTGGCTTTGCCGTTGTCAAGTATGGTCCTGATATCGTCGGTGGCGGCGATGAGGGAGGTTTCGGTGCTGTGGTTGCTGCAGAAACCAGATTGGGATGGGTCCAGAGTGTTGTTCTTCTCGAATGACCCTGGTCAGTTGTTTGTTGACAATTTTCTCTATGACTTTTGCCGGGAATGGGAGCAGGGAGATAGGCCGGATGTTCTTGAGGTCCTTTGGGTCCACCTTGGTTTTCTTGAGGAGGGCGTTGATCTCTGCATGTTTCCAGCTACCCGGGAAGGTGGCAGTCTCGAAGGAACTGTTGATGATCTTCCAGAGTTGGGGTGCGATGAGGGAGTTTGCTTTGTTGAAGATGTGGTGAGGGCATGGGTCGAATTGTGATTGTGATTATGTTGGGGTTTGGTGTCCATGGTAAATCACTCTTAATAGAGTCCAAAGGTCCATCAGGCATCTAGCGTGTCCCATTATAATTAGAAATAGAAAACCAAATAAGGGTAGATGCGCTCACACTACAAGCAAGTTCCGCCATGCGTAAGTCTTTCAATTGGCTATTTTTTAACCAGGTTAACCGACCAAGTTTGCCGACGAGGGGCAGAGTTTTAGGATAATGCCTGTTTTTGAAGTTAGCTATGGTTTATGCCCCATTAGATTTTGTGCACAATGCACAGAGTTTTGAACTGAACACAGGCAGGTTTCTTTTAAATTAAGAAGAGAAAAAAACACAGAGAACTAGGAGCATACTAGTCCTTAACAGTGTTACTCAAATTGTGCAATTCTGCGTTTGTGGTGTTTTCTGCATAATTATGGATTTACCACACTTGCTGCATCATCCTCCATCTGCTGAATAATTTGCAGATTTCAACAGACAATGAATGATCTTTCCAGCTCAAAAGTATCAAAAGGTTGTCAAAAAATGCTAAGTGTGGTGCTGTGTACTGACAGACCTTTTCTAAAGTGTATCCGGTCACCTTTCAGTTCCTGATAATAATGAGATTAAAACTTTGCTCAGATAGTAACAATTTAAAATGACAAAATAGTAAATTAATACTGCAATCGAACGTGCAGCATTCGGTACCATAATGTCTTTTACTTCCATATAATTCTTTCAACTATGCCACATAATTTGGTCCTTTTCGCCACATAAGTCAATAGGCCCTGGTCATAAATCAAAGAAATCCGAGGTAGTTCACAGATGAAACGTTAAAGTTCCAATTAGTTGTTCAGTCTAAATGGATAAGTTCATGTTTGACCTTGGGTGATATCTCAGGTACATCCTCTGGGTGTCACAATGAAACAAAAGTGAATGGGAACGGAGTTAGCTGTTTTAGGTGCGTCACATGGGTCTCTTTTACCAGTGTTAACTCTAATTGCCTTGAATGTTTTCCTGGAAAACATGGTCACAGTACTTCAGAGAGAGAAAGGTATTGGTGGATTTTTCAGCATGTGCCAAAGTGAATATGTCCTAGACAACAAATAACGTTACGGCAGACATCTAAAACGTATTCCTTCAAATGTCCTTCTTGCTTAGAAGGTAGAGGTATGATGGGTCTTCAAGTATTGCTTATTTGCTGGGAAGTGTGAAGATGCAAACCAAATTCAGATTCAAGGTATCTGCTTGTCTAGGCTTTGTGATTAGGGATAACACAGGCATAGGGATTTTGTTACAGGTTTGTTGAGGTTATTATCCCAAGGTCCCCCCTGTCCTCATCCCTTTCATCACAAGTAAGATATTCCTATCTTGGCATACAGAAAAAACAGAACAGAGGAATTCTTATACCTACTGCTCACCCACTCCTGCTGGAGGGTACATAAGCAGTACTTACCCAGCATTCCTCCTGTTCTTTTTTCTGTCATTGCTGGCAGGATGATGAGGACGAGGAATGGGAGTTGCTCCTGCAGGGCTTGGGCTTTCGAGTGGTTGCAGTTGTTACCGACCAGCATTTCAATTGTGCAGGGGTGTCTGTCAGCCAGATGGTTTCATGTCTCCCTGCCTGCAGGGCTTGCGGGGTGTCACGGGGACACGTAGTGGCCTGGAGACACGGTGCATGGGATTGTTTGTTTGCTACTTTGAGGTGCCACCGGACTTCCAGGTGTTGATTCACACCCGTGCTACCGGACGGTGGTATGTGCATGCATGAGCTGGCTTCTTCTCTCCCGGGGATATGCGTAGGTAATAAGAGAGCTTAAAACCGGCATTCGGGTGAGAACAGCATAGCAGTTTTTGTGTCATTGGAACAAAGTGTTGATGGGCATTTCTTGAGCTGCTTGGCTGGCTATTTCACTGCGATGGGCAAGCATTCCAGGAAGAAGAGGAATGTGGATTCGTCTTCCTCTTCGGCAGGAGCGACTCCTTTGTAATAGCAGAGGAGGATCGCCCTCCTGCTCAGTCAGGCAGGCAGTGACAAATACAATTATAATATAACAAATTTGTTGTTTATTTGTCGCTGTCTCACTTACAGCTTGGCATGTGGAATGCATGGGGGGGGGGGAGGGCCATAGAGAGGAGGAGTGGTGAGCACTGTAAAGTTCTCATGTCGGTTGTGCCAGCTGTCTTAGGCTGGCCAAACTGACATGCCTGCTTACATTTCTCCAACCATAATGTGTTACACAGACGGGTTGGACAAATGGCGCAGGCTCCCTGTGCCTGAGTGAGCATGAAACATCCTGCTCAGGCTAATCCCAGTGCTGTTCCCATGCTTGCTTTAGCATGAGAGTAGCATCCGGATTGGGAGCCTGTGATGACTGCTGAGAAGAGAGGGAGTGGCCAGCAGCGGGACCGAGAGCAGCAGTAGAACGGAGTAGCAGGTGCAGTTAAGTTTTTAAAAATTATATACCCCCCCACACGACACACCCCTCCGACAACCCTCCCCACCCCACAACTTTTGACTGGCGGTAGACTTCACTGCTCTTCAGAGTCATCTGTTTCTTCCCTTTTGCCTAAACACCACAGGGAGGGGGAGGATGCCAGATTGAAAAGGCTGATTAAGGATTGCTGGAAATGGGGTCTCAGAAAGTCAAGCAGAAGTTCACTGCCTGAGGGATCCTTTCTATCTTTGGTTTAGAGGATGAGCACCTTGGAGTAGAGGAACAAAAGGGAAAATATATTGCCCGGGATATGTTGCCCCAATTAATTATTCATGGGAAATCTAATATCCCAGGTCTAAGGTCCCATAATCTTCTGCTGGTTTGATTCTTCGTCAGCTTCAGAGTACTGCTCCACTGGATGTACTGCACCAATGAATGTTCCTGTTCATCCATGCATTAGCGAGGTCCTGAAAAGGGAATGGAAGGACCTGGGCAAGATTATTCTCCCTAGGTTTATGGCACAGCCGTATCCACTGCAAGATATGCAGCAGGATCTCCCTGATTCAATCCCTATTGACTGATCTGTGGCCAGTTTGGTGGAGAGAACATCTTTGGCAGAGGATTTGATGGACAAAAGGATTGATGCAGCCTTACATAAGGTGTATTCTGGCTCGTATCTGGCCCTGCAGGCTGGGATATATGGAACATGTGCGGCCCAATCCTTGATTTCAGACCTTAAGGCTCTCTTCCGGTCCATGGTTGATGCATCTGATTGTTATAGTTTCCTGGAGCAAATCGAGCATCAGGTTGAATACATGTCAGACATCTTTTTTGATGTGGTGAGGCCCTCAACTTTGTCAAGGGGGTGCTTGCATAGCTGGCAAGCATAACCCAGTGTTGAAAGACTGGTGTGCTGACTCACTCAGAAGGCATCTCCTATCAGGCTTTCTTTTCGGGGTTCCCAGTTGTTTGGAGCTGAACTCGAGGAGAAGCTCCACAAATTCTTTAAGGAAAAGAAGCATTCCTCCTCTCTGAAGGAGCCTTCTTCGGATAAACTGCTTGTGAAACCCAAATCTCTTTTTCTTCAGCCCTCCAGGAGGCAGCCTCATCAGTGGAGGTTTCAGGTTCAGAGGGGTAGAGACAGGAAGGCAAAGTCTCCCCCAAAACCTCGCTCCTAATTATATGGTGGAGGCTCAAGAGGGTGCAGTAGGCAGATGCCTTCAATGATTTCTCCAGGTGTGGGAGGCATCTAAGTGCGACCCTTGGGTGCTGGGAATTCTCTGGGTACCAGATAGAGTTTTTGGCTCTACCATCTCCCTCTGGTGTAAGGCCCACCCCTTGGCCCTCGAGGGTGGAACAACACATGGCCCTATCGAATGCATTGACTCTTCTTCAAAAAGCTGCTTGTGGAAGTTGTGAGACAGAGAGGGGCAGGGTTTTTTCCTCCATAATATTTCTGGTGGAGAAGTCCACAGGGTTTCCAAATTGTGTTGGACTTAAAATCCCTCAACAAGTTCGTGCAGACCCTGCCCTTCAATAGGGAAACACTGCAGAGGATCATTCCTCTGGTGGTAAAGGGCATCTGATGTGTATGTTGGATTTGCTGGATACATATTTTCATGTCCTGATTTATCTCCTGCACCATTAGTACCTCTGGTTTTACATCAAAGAGCTGCACTTTCATTTCCTTCCAGGTGTAGCCTTTCGAGCAGATGTCAGCGGCCCAGGTGTTCATGAAGATGGTAGTTCCTTTGGTGGCCTCCCTTCATCTGCAAGGTATTTACCTATATCCATACCTGGACGACTGGCTTCTTCATGCTCCCACAAGGGATCAGTTGCTTCACAACATGGTCTTGGTGTATTCTCAGGTTCAGGCACATGGGGTTCTCATCAGTCACGGAAAGTGCCAGTTGACTCGTAACAGGGCTCTGACGTTTATAGAGGCACAATTTTGGACAGATCTCAACAGACTGTTCCTTCCAGAGCCCCGGTCGGCAGTCTTGAGGTTGCTGTCCTTGCAAGTGATGGCTTGCCACTCCCTCTCAGCACAACAGTGCCTGAAGTTACTGGGGCACGTGGCGACTGTGGCCTTCACAGTGCCCTGGGCTAATTCTTTGTCCCCTATGGTCTCCTCTTCATTCTTTCTAGGATCTGAAATCTGAGGATTTCAAATGTATGGTTCCAGTGACTGCGGGAGTCATTGAAGTCCTCTAGACCCTATCAGACTCTCTTTCCAAGGGGGTGGCTCTTCAGCGAGATCCTCTGTTGATTCTCACACGGATGCCAGCTCCTTGGGATGGAGCACCACTCTGGGTGACAGGCCCCTTCAGGGGAGGCGGTCTCTGTACAAAAACAGGGGATCCTCCAAATGGAGGGAACTCCTTGCTGTGCATAGGGCAGCAATGGGTTTCCAGCAGAATCTGGTGGTCATGTCAGGTAACCAGGTTACCTTGGCCTACCTGAACCACCAGGGAGGATCTGATCCAGGTCTCTCAATGCTGTTGCGACTCTGATTCTTCAGTAGGGGGAACAGTACCTGCAGTCTCTAGTGGCAGTGCATGTCTGATGGGTGGACAATGGTGTGGCGCGTTCCCTCAGCTGGCTGTTTCCTCCTTTCTAAGTAATGTTTCTAACAAAGGTAATTTTTCATCAGCTGTGCAAGAGGTTTGGTGTTCCTTTTCTGGATCTCTTTGCTTCCCGGCTCAATGCGCAAGTTCCCAGGCTTTGCTCTCGCATTCCATGTCAGAGGGACTTGGAGGGTTGGGCGAATCAGCTGTTGGATGTGTTTCCTCTGGTTCCTCTGATCCCCACTTTCCAGCCTGGTTATTGGGGAAAGCTGGAGTGATGGTGGCTGTGGTTCCGTTTTGACCCCGGCACTCATGATTTCCCAGGCTCAAATTCTTTGCGATCCGAGGGCCATGGATGATTCCATCTTCTCCATCCCCTCTCATGTTCTTCCCCTTCGTGTCTCTTCAGAGGCTCCGTCTTTCGTTTTGGAAGTTGAGAGGAGGGGGTTGCAGTACATGGGATTGGCCCAACATTTAGCTGAAACCATTCAGCAGTCCCCTGGGCCATCTACTTTGCGATCTTATGAGAGACATAGGGGGAGTTTTCATCATTGTTGTACCCCTCTCCAGCTTTCTCCTTTTGACTGTCACCTGAATAATATTCTGCAGTTTGAGAAGCATCTCGTGGTTTCCACCTTGCGGGTCCAGTAGGCAGCTATTAGAGCTTTCAGGTCTCCTTGGGGCAATTTGGCAGATGCAGAGAACTTGGTAGCACAGTTGTTGCATAGTGTTTTGCTGGCCCAACCTCTGATTACACCTTTGCTACCTTTGTGGGATCTACCCCTGGTCCTTAAGGCACCTATGTTTTTGAACCTTTGGAGTTGGTGGACATTAGGTTTATGATCTTTAAGGTTGTGTTTTTGGTGGCCATAACTTCTGCTCATTGAATTGGTGAATTGGAGGCTCTGTTGGCGACAGAGCCTTATTTGTCTTTTTCTGATGATGGGGTGGTTCTCCATTTGGATCCCTCCTTTGTTCTCAAGGTGGCGTCCCAGTTCCATAAATCAAAGGAGATGATTCTTCCGGCCCTGGTTGCGGAGTCTGGTTCTGTTTCTGAGACCCAGTGGTCTATTTTGATGTGAAAAGTGCTCTGATGGTCTATCTGCATAGGAGGGAACCCTAAGATGGATTCTTTATCTGTCTTGTTTGAGTCATCCTTGGCTTCTCCTTTGTCCATCAGTCTTGGATCAAGCACTTTATCTCTTTGACCTATCCTTTGGCAGGGATTCAGGGAAGTTCCATTTAGGGGGTTGCTGCTATCTGGGCAGAATTGAAGGGGGTGTCCATTTCTGAGATTTGTAGGGCAACTATGTGGGCTACCCCTAATACCTTAGCATTTCTGTTGCAGAACGTTTTGTGCGATGAAAACGATTTCGGTTTTGGTGTTTTGCATTCTGTTGTATCATAATTTTCTCTTTTCTGTATGAATAAATCACTATGAGGTGCTGCATTCTTATGAAGATATCTTTGTGTGTGATTTCATCTTTTACATATGAATGCTGGGTTGCTTGACTTAGGTATTCTCACTTGAGATGAAGGTGACAAGGACAAGGGGACCTGGGGTGATGTCTCATTACTTACTGGCAATCTTCATTACTCCTGGTCCTGTTGTCCTCATCCCATCCATCACACCCCTCCTACCCTCCTTCCCATCCCTCGCTCCCTCCCAGATTGCTGGCCTTCATTTGGTGGGGGGGGTTGGTAGTTCAGAAGGAATGTGGTGTAAGCATTGCTTATGCAGCCTCCAGCAGGAGGTGGTAGGGCAGTAGGTATAAGCATTCCTCTGTTCTTTTTTCTGTATGGCAAGATAGGAATATCTCACTTGTGATGAATAAGGATAACACGATCAGGAATAATGAAGATTACTGGTAAGTAAGACATTATTGAACTAGACCCAGCAGTAATCAGGTGTCAATGAAAATGTGAAATATGATCATAACGCTACCAGCAGTCATGAAACTTTAAGAAAAAGATTTGCTGAATCAACTGGTTGCCTTAGGAGTGGGTAATGGATTCCTTCAGAATGCTTAAGCTTTGAAGGTTGAATAGGAAATGAGAAAAACAGTCCTGAAAATGAGTGACAACTATACACCCGGTAGAAGTACATTAGAATCCTTCGCTCTTATGACTTATAATTATCACTGCAGAGATTCCCGTCTGCCTGTATTTTTTCAGATAGACCCTGTTTGCAGCTGAGCACCTCTAGAACCCTGCACTGCTGTCCCACTCCTTCAAGTGCTTCATGCCTTCCAGCTTTTGCTCACTTACTGCTTTTCATTCATTGCCATCCGTGGCATGAATGTGTGCTTCTACGTGCGAAGGGTTAAATTGCTTCCGTCACTCCTCAGCATCAATAGGGTTCACAATAGAAGATCGAGGGGCATTCAGTCATGATATCACCTCCCCTCCCATCAATCAAGGTCATTCAAATCAGCAAATGTATGCGAGATAAGCTCTAGCTTTCCTCCACCTGGTGTTAAGGTAGACCAGCATCTGTGGATGGCACAGCCACAGATGTTGGCCTATCTTTGGTTATAAATGCAGGCATCACAATGCAAAGAAAGAATGCAATATAACAAACCGGTCTTGGCATGAATAAACATACAATCTTTACTAACGCTTGGAAGTGTACAGTGCTTTCTTCACATATTAGTTTACAAATTGAATTGACTTTTTAGTAAAGTTCTTAAAAAACTTCATAATTTGGAGGTTTAATTTAGATTTTGCTTTAGAATTGTACAGCACCGTACCACAATTATCATTGAAAGGTTTATAGAGAAATGTTCTCATTACCAACATGCTCTTCATAACATAATCAATTTACAGTAAATAAATCCCAACACACTCTAGAGACAAAGACATCATGCATCCTGTTGTTTGGAGGTATTTTGTGTGTTTAGACCATTCTCTATCAGTGAATTTAGCGACTGTCACTGCGGTTTCATTAATTGGAATCCTGAACATTGACATTCCACTACCCAATAATCTGACTTCTGTTACTTTATGAGTAGCATAAGGCAAGACTTCCATTTGAACTTGTACAGGCGGCATAGAAGGAGAAAATACGCTGTGGTGTGCTTTTTGCTGAATGAGGATTTATCCAGGCTTCCATTACTAACTGCCTATTACTTATAAATGCTGCCAGCAGCAAAGTCTCTAACCTGAACTGAATTTAAAGTTTCAAAAAGTAAAAAGTACTAATTATATCCCCTTCCTTCATGCACACTGGCCTCCAGGTACATACATGGTAACCTTTTTGTCTGAGGTTTTCCTCATCCAACACGTTTCAATTTGGTGACAGTATGTAATTTGAATCCCCAGTTTTTAATTGGATAGTATGTTGGTGAATTTGTACAGTAATTTATCAATCCCAAGTTAATCAAGGAATTTTTACTACTTTTGAACCAAGGTATCCTAACACATTCATAAGATGTTCTCTAAATGTAACAAAGTTCTTTAATTTCACCCAGAACATAAGGGGTTTCCATGCCAAGTCGTAACCTCATACAGTTGAGACAGGTTACTCTTAAATAATGTATTACAACCACCTTGAAGATGAGACTTGGAGAATGGTCACTAGTTTTTTCCTGCAATCTTTTGTCGCTATGGGTTAGAAATACAAGGCGCTAAGTTTGATAGGGTTATTAAAAATGACTGTTTCCTTTATTTTACTCATTAATAAATGAAATTCACTACTGCAGATTTTGCGTTAGTATAGCAAAGTTTACCTTTCTGAGCCAAGGGCTTCAGGGTTTATTAGTGATAAGGATGGCTGGGCTAATTCCTGTTTATTCACCACTTGGGAACAGTTTGACACAGGGGGCCTTTCAGCTTGCAGGGAGCAAGTACAGTCAAGGAGAGGCAGCCTGATTAGACATTCTTGCCTTCTATGACAGAGTGTGCTTTTCTAAAGCAAAAAGAAATGTGATACAATCGTATGGAAGTGCAATCCAATAGGTTGAGGCATGTATATGCCAGCATAAATGCTAATTGGATTAAAGTGTATGATTGATTTGATTTCTGGAAATGCCAGAGCTTTCACTAGGTCATGTGTGTGAGATAGGTCGCAGAATGATTGATCACAATCAGATCATGTAGAAGTTACCTTCTTCCTTTTGATTTTTAATTCAAAAGCCATGTGGGTGCACTGAACATTCAAGTCTAAATTATTGAATGATCAATTGTTTAGGGATAAACTAAGAGATTACATTGGAGAATACTTATCTTTGAAAATGAATTATGTGGATGATAGCTTAGTATTGTGGGATGTCTTGAAACTACAAGGAGAGAATCTATTATTAGTTACATAAACATGATGATGGATGAAAAAAATTGACATCGATGGAAGACATCTATTCAACAAATAAGTACACAAATACAGATTCCTTTGATTGTTTGAGCTTCTATAATCATTACCAATTTAAATCATCCATTGAATTACATTATTATTATTAAATTTAGAAAATGAATAAAATGAAAATCTGTAATATTTGAGGCAAGTTCACTCTAGTGTTGAAGATACAGAAGATATTATAATAACAAAGGCAAAACATCCAAACATATGTAACTTATTATATCAACCTATATATTAGGGAAATATTGATGCTACCAAGTAATCTGGCTACTTATTTAGACAAATGTTATTTTCCCAAGTTACCTCAGCAACAGTTAGGTGGATGAAATGAAAAGGCCAAATTCACAACAGAAAACTGGAAAATCATCTGGCCAGGTTGGTTGTAGCATTTACTTTTACTGAGAAAAGTCAGACATTTTATCCTATTGTTATGTTCATTTTTAATGGAATACCTTGATGGCAGGACACTCCAGACATTATCTTTCATTGTGAAGAACTGGCCTCCTTGGCGATGCTTCAATTGAAAGGCCTATGTTCTCGAAAGGTAATTCTAGACACCAGAATGCAACTGGAAGTCTAGCATTGCTCCAGATAAAATGTCACAGGACTTCAGAAAATGTCACAGGACTTCAGAAAACCCTCCAGCTGACCATGCCAAGCAGCAAGGAAAAGAGCAAGTACGAGCAGTAACTGGAAAAGGTGGAGAATCCAAGGAGTCCAGTGAGTGAGCAATCTCAAAGAGGCAACTGTGGCACAACGAGACTCAAAACGGATCCTCTTTTTATAGTGTCAAACAAGATGTGATGTATCTGAACAGTTTTAACCATCTTAGATTGGGAATAGAATAGTAGTAATTACAAAAAACAACAAAAATATGCATAAATGCATCAGGGATTATTTGAGGCAGAATCAGAAACAAATGATGGTTAAGCAATGTTCAGGCTAGTTATTTTTTAACTTGAATGCTCCTTCATGTGGCGTTCAAAAATGTCAGCATGTAGTAGGAGAATATTCCAAGAATGCCCAGCGTGTGACATGTACAAAGGCAAAACATCATGGCTGCCAAAGTACACCTCTACATCCTGGATCCAAAATCAGGAAGGAGGATGCAGAAGCCATCTGCCGTATAGCACCACAACATAGTCTACTGCGCCTGCACTCAATTGAGGCACGGAAAAAAAGTCCACAGGGCATCCCAGGGCACCAACGCCCGGGTACAGAAGGTAAAAGCAAACCCTTTTACATTAATAGACTAATTGCACTGAACCTAGAGTGTTGTGAGCAAAATTCCCATCACTATGCAAATGGGAGTTTGCACAGCGATCAAAATTCAGGGTTTTGCTGTAAAAAGCTGCTTCATGGGAAATGCACCAGAAAAAGGAACATCATGTGGAACTTTGATAAACACTAATTTCACATATTATGCATCAATTTACCCCGAAAACCCCGAAGAGATGCTATTTTCTGCACCTTGCAACAAATACCACCTTATTTTGACCCACTCAAAAAAAGGGCCTGTGTATGCAAATTACAGTGTGATTAATGACAGATCTGAAGATTTTTACAAAGGCGTTAGTGCCCAGTCTTCAACCTTCTGTGCACACTATAACATGTAAATCACTATCAGGGTTCATTGATGGTTGATATGCTATCGAGGGACAAGGGTATATGGGGCAGAGTTTCAGCAGCTGTGCTGGCGTTAATTTTTACAACGCAGTCGTGGGAGATAGGATGAATGAGTTAATTAATAAATATATGAATTAGTAAACCGTCCCCGTCTAAAAAAATGAAATTGAGAAACGGTACCCGCGTGTATGAAAAAATGAGTCCATGGAAGGACAGATGACTCTATGATCTATGTTTTACCCTGAGGTTGATTGACCGGTGCTCTATTTGAATTTTCTGGCTTGCCCTCAGCTTCATCTCATTGAATTTCCGGCTGGTGAAAGAGCTGCATAATTCACACACGAAACAGAAGCTGCTCAAACGAGAAGACAAACTACCCAATAAGGGAAGTGTTGAAAGCAATGACGTTATGGCTCGACTGGAACATCTTCGGGATCAATTAAACCGGCAGCAAATGAAGCCTCCATTGAGGGATGTAGCTGATAAACGGGGTGGAGCACCCCCAAATGTTTCCGTAGTCGGTCATGGCCTGGCAGCCCCAGTCGGGTCCTGATGTCTGTCGTAAACAGTGCAGAGGACCTCTTTCTTCCACGCCTTGCCAGGCCTTGGGTGTGGAACTCGGCAATGGAAAGCAGTGCTCCAGCAGTTAACTCTGGGTCTCTAATTCTGTGCACTATGCTGCCCTATGCTGGAAATTTCAGCTCAAACATGTGCAGGTATTCACAAATCCTTAGCATACAGATGATCAGTTCATATAGCTCGTGTTCCTGTCATTCCTAAACACTGTAATTAAAGAATGCTCTGATAACTTGTGACTTGGTTAACACTCTGGTTAGAGTCAGTTTTGTTTATGCAATATTAGAACTGGAAGGTGCATGTCAACCCCCTTATGTTCAGTGCTGCTGCATGTTATACCTCATTCCGAGAAGACTTACTTCGTGGAACGTGCATGTCAAACTCTTATGTTCAGTGCCAGCGCATGTTGTTCCTCATTCCGAGATGGCCCACATCTTGGAATGTCACCCTTTTATGTTCAGTGCTACTGCATTTTCTACCTTATTACAAGATGTCTCACTTATTGGAATCTGCATGTCACCACTTTATTTCAGTGCTACCACATGTAATACCTCATTTCGAGATGTTGCACGCCTTGGAGCATGCAGGTTACTCCCTTTGGTACCAGTGCTATAACATGTCATACCTCATTCTGAGACGGCTCACCTCTTGGAATGTGCATGTCACCCCCTGTGTTACTAGTGCTACTGTGTGTCATACTTTATTCTGAGACAACTCATTTCTTGGACTGTGCATGTCACCCCCTTTGTTACCAGTACTATCACATGTTGTTCCACATTCTGAAACAGCCCACTTCTTAGGATGTATGTGTCACCCTGTTATTACGAGTGCTACCGCAGGTTGTACCTCCTTATGAGATGGCTCATTTCTTGTAATATGCATGTCACCCATTTATTTTAGTGCTACCACATGTTGTACCTCATTCTGAGACTGCCCATTTCTTGAAATATGCATCTCACCCGTTTATTTAATTGCTACTGGATTCATTCTGACACCTCTAATGTCCTGGAATGTGCACTTCACCCCTTTTTTGCCAGTACTACAGCATGCTATACCTCATTCTGAGATGGCTTACTTCTTGGAATGGGGATGACAACCCTTCATTTTTAGTGCTACTGCATGTTACACCTCATTGTGAGATGGTTCACTTCTATTATTTAAATTATGAACTTTTTCTTAAATATCTCTATTTTACAGGCAGCACTTTCAGGACCACATTCAAATGACAGATAATATGCCCCTCATTACGACTTTGGCGGTCTTTAGGCAAGACCGCCGCGGAGGCGGCCGCCAAAAGACCACCAGTGTTGGCGGTATCCTGCCCGCCGTATTAAGAGTGCACAAAGTATGCCAGCAAAAAACAGCCACAAACCTGATACCGCCAGGACAAAGGAGGGCTGGAAAGAGGCAGTTGCACCACCTGCACTGCCTCACTGACAACTTTACACCCACCAGATTACGACCCACAAATCAGCACTGCGATCATTCCATAGCAGAAAACCATTGGCGGTCCGAACCACCGCGCTCAACACTTACTCCTGTCAGAACACAACACCACATTGGACAGTTCGAATAACCCACACTGGACACACATCCACACACCAGGCACACCTACTCATAGCACTATATAACACATCCCCTCACAACCCACAATCCTTTGTGCAACTAACTAATTACATAGACCCGAGAAGCCATAATTCAAACATATAGTACATATGCACCATAGGCACTCATACACTTCACACTCACCACACACCACACCAGAGTACCACCAACACCAAACACACATCACAAGTAAACACAAACACCACCACCTACCACCGCTCACTGCCAAGCACCTAACAGTGCACCCAACACACACAACACCCCACTCCCCAACACAACCACCATGTCACGGCAAAAGCACCCACGCTTTACCAATGAGGAATTGCGGGTGATGGTCGATGAAATCCTCAGAGTAGAGCCACAACTCTTTGGAGCACAGGTTCGGCAGACCTCCAAAGGAACAACCTTATGGGGAAGGTGCATTCCATGGCGACCAGGCACCAGCTGGCGGTAATGAAGATTGGCAGTGGGCCCCCACCTCTTCCCTCAGAGTTCACATCCCCTGAAGAGAGGGTCTTCCCCTGCCAGTACGTCGTCCTGATCAGCATGCTTCCTCGCCACCCAATCACTCCCCAAATCACTCCATCTCCCACTACACCTCCCACCTAGTCACCTAACGCCCCTCTCCTGCATGCTACACCGCCACCCACCCCCAATGCCCACACACTCCCTGACAAGTGCACGGATAGCACTGCCAAGTACAATCACTATAACTCCCACAATGCACTAGCCTATCCACCACAAAATCTGGATGTGCATGTCACATCACAGCTCTTGTATGTATGACTATTGCACTAGCTACAGCAACTGGATGCTTCGACTGAGGACCACTACATGGCAATGACAGCAATGCAATGGCACTACACAATGGAAAACTAGCCCAGACACAGACACAGCACTGTCACCAATCCAAAGGGCCACAAATTCAGGCAAACTACCCTGAAATAGACCAATTCTGGTAGTTACCGTAAGCAGGTATACTCCATGCACAACAGGCACAGACAGGACAAACAATCTTGCATACACACATACCCACCTCATATACGGACACCATGCTGCAATGTACAGCCATTCCCAATCACATACCTAGCAAACCAGAATGCCCATCAGGTAACAGGGCAAAACTGTCATGTGAAACATCACATAGGAAGACAACCAACCCACTGAACTAAAGTGACCAGGCCTGAAGCAAACAAGCCCAAGGAGCATGGTACACATCTCAATCCACCATCCACAAACAAGGTTAGCAGTGCTGCACCTGTCAATGCCATTGCTGGGAATCAAGTCAAGCCATCAGACTAACAGACAACCATAAACAGCTACAACGTGTAACTCTCTCTCACTCCATCCACAGGTACCCCTGCCACAGCAACAACGGACATGTTACCAGAGACTGGCAGCCCTCTTTAGGATGAAGGCCCCAATGAGGGCAACACAGCTGAATGTCTGGGCAGAGACAAACTACCTGGCCCATCTGGGACCCCTGGCCAGTCTACCACTCCCTGCCTCACCCTGCCACACCATCCCACCCCACCTTGTGGCAACAACAACTCCGCCAACCCTTCATTCCCAAACCTGTGCCCCAGGGACTGGTCAATCAATAGGGTGCCCCACAGTGCAGGGACCTGAGCTGACCCTTCATAACTAAGACAATGAAGGTCCTGGTGAAACTGGGAGTGGGCACACCGGGCCAGGGGCACAGGGATATGGGGGCAAGGGGCAGGGGGCATGGGAGGGAACCTGTGGGCCAGAGGACAGGGCAGCCAAAGCACTCACATGACCAGGAAACCATCACCCGAGTCCTGGGAGAAAATCAACTATCCCAGGACAGGATAAGCCAGATCATATCCATGATGGGGGGCAACCAGAGGGAAATACCACCAGGAGGTCATGCAGCAGTGGCAGGCCCACAATGCCACCATGGCCTCCATTGCAGGGGTGCTCAAGGATCTCAACCCCACCCTGCGTGCTTCCTCCACCCACCAGCAGACCCTTTCAACTAGCCACATCACATCACAGCCCTCAACATCTGAGGAATGGAGGCCCTGCCAGAGAAGGCACAGGCCTCAGGCACCCCTCCCTCTGTGGCTGGTGAACCCCCTCGCAAACATGGACGTCCATCCAGACATCCGGCTGGAGCAGATGCCAAGACCAAAACCACTGCCAGGAAGTGACCCTCACCTGATAGCTCTCCCTTGTGTGCCAGTGAGGCACCCTGTTGACGGTTCTAATGCTTAAACTCCATTTTCCAATGAACACAGGACCTGTACTACCTACAGCTGTGCCACCTACTCTCAGGATTGTTTCTACCATGACCCCACTCATTACCTGTTTGTCACTCAAGTCACAATAAACCATTCATCACAGCCACTGCATATGTGTTTTTCATACCACAGTCACACAAATATGTTTACTTATTTGTCAAAGTGTAATGGGCCACAATCCAACAGGCAGCGTAAAGGACTGCAGAGGGAGGTATCCTCTGCAGCAGACACAGTACTACAGATATGTGCCAGGGCTGACGTAGGGGAGTCACTAGTGTTGCCACACACCAGAGGAAATCCACACATCCAACCTGCAAAACAAACCATTACAGAGATCACCATCAGGATATTAGACATGGCGACAGCTAAAGCACATATTTAGTCCATAGTGGATGTGCCAAGTGTAGCAGACAACTAAATAGGGCACGACAGATAACACCTCTAATGCACCAGTCACAAGAAATACATCACCAAACACTAAACATGGCACCTCTCATGTGCTAAAATCCATAATGTGCACAGAAACCAAAGGATACAGAAACATGCATTGACAATCAATAGGTATGAGTGTCAAAGATAAACAGTGCACAATCAGTAGCTGGAATAAAATGAGAACAGGAGTATGCAGAACACATTGCACAATACTGGCCTGACCATGAGAGATGTGATGCATTCAACCTGCTGAGAGTACACATGTCAGAGAGAATACATTACATCTTAGCACCTTAAATGCAGCCGGTCACCTCCCACAGCACACACATGGGGAAATGAACACATTACACCACCACTGATATACCAAATCAGGAGGACCATAGATAAAAAAACACGTATGTTTAAATACCAGACCTGCAAATACACAGACAACATACCTGAATGTTACTGGAAATACTGATTGATGGGCATAGCCCTTGACTCAGCTCCACCTTCCTCATCTGCCTCCTCATCACTTTCCATGTCAGCATCACCAGCCACTGGTCCACCTGCCTCCTCCTCCTCCTCAGCTAGTAAGGGTATCTGACATCTCAGGCCTAGATTGTGGACCATGCAGCAGGCTACTATGAACTGGCATGCCTTTTGGGGTCTGTAGAGGAGGGCACCTCCAGAGACGTGCAGGCACCTGAATCTGGCCTTCAGGAGGCCAAATGTCCTTCCTATTACACACCTCGTCCTGCCGTGGGCCTCATTGAAATGGTTCTCCCCTTCCCTGGCAGGGTACCTCACTGGTGTCAACAGCCAGGGAAGGTTAGGATAGCCAGAGTCACCTGTGTGCACAGAGGTAGGACCTGTTACAATAAAGGTACAGACACAGGAATGATTGTGATGACAGGTGACATAACAGAGACATACAACCAAAAGCTTACATACCTATGAGCCAAACCCTCTCCCTCTTTAAACGTGTCATCATGTGGCATCACGTATGAGACATTGCTGTTCCTCGAAATGTAGGAGTCATGCACAGATCCAGGAAACCTGGCTGTCACTTGGGAGATGTATTGGTCTGCTAGACACATCACCTGCACATTGATCGAGTGATCGTTTTTGAGGTTCCTATACACCTGTTCATTGGCAGTGGGAGGGACCAAGGGTACATGGATACCAACAATGGCCCCTGCCACATGAGGGATGTGCCCCACATCATAGAAGTCTGCCTTCACATGGGCCAAATTCCCTTGTTGGGGGAACCTGATGTAGCTGTGTGTCAATAAAGCACACAGTACATCCTTCAACACAAGGCTGAACATGGGCTGTGATATCCCTCCTGCCAAGCTCATTGTCATCTGAAAAGAGCCTGTGGCAAGAAAGTGTAGCACTGACAGAACTTGAACTGTGGGAGGGATGGCATAGGGATTACGTATGGCAGGCAATAGATCTGTCTCCAACTGGGTACATAATTCTATGATGGTGTGACGATTCAGACAATAGGTCTGAATTATGTGCCTCTCCTCCAGGGTTGCAAGGTCCACTAGTGGACGGTACACTGGTACATGTCTCATTCTCTTCAGGACAGCGTATCTAGGATGGAGAGGAGACACAGCACAATGTGATTTACACACCACATATGTTGGCACTACACATCTAACTTGAACACACTTAACCCTGCCCACATGTAGCACACTTCTGTCACATACCATATTGGGCATGCTGAAGCAGCATGGACTACTCCTTTGATGCAAATTGCTGCCCCTAATTAATAGTGTCTGACATACATCACATGTGTCAAGTTCCATATATGGTACACTGACCTGTCCTGCAATGAGCTTGTATGTAGTCATGCCATGTACCTATATGGTGACACCTCCAATCAACAGACGTGTACCTAACATGCTGGTCATCAGACACCTAGCCACATAAAGTCACTGTGTCATGCATGTCACATGCATGTGCCAAAACAAGATGGCCCCATTTAGGCCTACCCCACTATCTACCCTTTAATGTTTATGCATACTTTTTCAGCATAATGGCATGATATGTGCCTAAAATGGCAGCCGCTTGACCTGTTGCACTGGACAGGTGGTAGTGACCTAATTCCGCTGGCGTATGTTGCTGCCGTGCAACTTCTCATTGGCTAACATTGCTACCTATGGGAGACTGAGGCCAATGGGGATCACCGCCGGCCGCGACGGTCCTGTATGCGGTGGCCATGACCACCATTTTCTGCAGCCTAGCTCACTTGACTCCTGACACTCGAGCAAGCAAGACCTCTACTTGCTGAGCTGCTGTGTACTGTCTCTGGGAGCCATTATGCCACATCCTGCAGGTGATAGGGCCCTCACCTTCACCCCAGAAGAACTTGAGAGGATGGTGGATGAAGTCCTACCCCTGTGTAGACAGCTTTATGGGGCACCACAGGAACAGGTGAGCCTTATGTCATACTCATGTGTGATACAGGTGTGTGTGAAGGTGAATAGTATATGTATACTGGTTAGGGAGTACATGCATGCAGGGGGCATGGACTTAAGGTGTGTGAACCGTGAGGATGGGTATGTGTAGGTATTTGATGGGTCTGATTTTGTTAGTCCACTGCTGTTGCTATGGTGGCAGTCCACATTACTTTCTCCTTCTGTCTGTGTGACCCATGCAGGTCAACGCCCGTCAAAAGAAAGGGATTTGGTGTGCCATCACCAAGCAAGTGCAGACCCTGGGGGTCCATTCCCGGCAGAGTACCCACTGTAGGAAACAGTGGGAGGACCTGAGACACTGGGCATGGAAGACCGCAGAGACCCAGCTTAGGATGTCCTCCCATTGAAGAAAGGGTGCCCATCGGACCCTGACCTCTCTAATGGCCCGCATTTCGGTGCTGGCCTATCCTGAGGTGGATGGGTGTTCGAGGGCAGCACAGCAGCCACAAGGGAGTGAGTACTGACTGTATCCTGGGACTTGGCTGGCCATATTTGGGATTGGGTGCCTAAGTGCTGCCAAAGTGGCATTGCAGTTACTGCTACATGTGCATCAGCATTTGGAAATGGGCAATAGACACCCTTGCTGACTATCTTCTGTAGTTGTGTTCCCGTGCTCTACTGGCAGTGGATTTTCATCTCCCTGTTCCATACCTCTCAAAGTCTGTAATGTGAAGATACACAAATGACATGGGCACATGTGTGACTCCATCCTGGCCCTATGATTGATGCGAGTGTCAGTAGTACCCTAAGCATAGTGCATGACCAGCTCAAGCCATCTGCATCAGTGGCTCTGAGGTGTCAGTCCACTCCCATCTGTGTAGCCAGACTGTATTTGTGACTGTGCAACTCTCCTTCCATCCCTGGGACTATGTAGATCATATACCTTAACTGGTATAGATAGATTGTGGGGCTGGCATCATAGTTGCAACACTGCACTGCCGTTCATGGGTCAGGAGTTCTCGGCTGAGAGCTAACTAGGCATATATAAGTGATGTGCTGACTGTAGGGTATGCGTAGGTAGACAACCTGGAACACTGATACATGTAGATATGATGAGGTATGATTACACAGTTCTAACATTCCTGGGGGCTATACTTGTGGGGGATGTGTCCTTCCAAAGTATGGGTTGGTACTGGTGGTGGTATGTGCCCTGGGAGATCCCTAATGTGTCACCATGGTGTGTATATGGCATGTATTACAAAGCGCTAGCTTGTCCTCTCCTGCATTGCTGACTGACTGCCTACATCATGTCGACATGGATAGTTGGGGTTTGTCAGCGAGACCGGATCCTCGGGGTTTGCGCCTGTTCCCAATATGCCCACCTCTTGGCAGCTCCAAACTTCACTAGCCGTTATAGCACAGAGTTAAAGAATGACCAAGCGGGGATGGGTTTTAGGTTGGGAACAGTGGGGAAGGAGACCTGTGGAAGCAAGAGTTAGGAAGTTATTTAATCCAAAGACCAAAACTCGAAAAATCTCAGGAAACGGAGTCGGGGCCTAACCCGACCTCCGCCTTACCGCCCTGCTTGAGGATCATCACGGTAATGAGGACAGGGCCTGGAAATATCCAAGTAGGCCTCCGGAACAGGAGCCCTGGAAACTGTTGCTGCTCTGCACCGGGACCTCTGAATAGTGAGCACGTGGAGCTGGGCTGGGTTCCTTAAATAGACCCAAGCCCCGCCCACTGCCACACCCAGCCACACCTAGTCAGGCTGCAGGAAAGGCTTGAAAATGAACAATGAATTTCAAACAGTATTAAAGACATATCAATATAAATACCTACAATGCAAAAAGTTAATATGCAATACCAGCACACAATGCATGAAATTACATTGCACAGTTTTGTTTCTTTGCATTATGTTGCCCATAGAGCGCGCATTGTCCTGGTGTTGACAGGAGTACTTCAAATGGCCTGTGTCTCTTACATCTTGGATTGGTGATTAGGTTGTGGGAGATTGGGCCTGGCTTGAGTATTGCATGACATCTGATGTGGAGTGTTTGAGTGTCTGACTGTTATTGGCCAAATCTGAGTTGTCCACCATGATGGTCTCACTATACTGAGTGGGCATCAATGTGTAAGGACAGGTGAGTGTTGTGTGTTCAGTGTTTGGAACTGACTTCACTGTAATGGACATTTGACAGTGGACATGGTCTATTCAGGTGTAGTCACTGTAGGGGACTACAGTGTATTGTTGTGCAATGTGCACATCCAATAGGTTATAGGGGTATGGTGAGGTAAGGTGTGTAGTCAGGCATGGTATTGATCGTGCATTGTAGGAAGTTGGCCTGGTTTATAGTGGGTACCTATGGTACTTACACCCTATACCAGGTCCAGTTATCCCTTATTAGTGAAATGTAGTCAGTGTCTAGAAGCCAGGCTCTCTAGGGTTAGTGTGGATGAGCAGCCAAGGCCTAACTAGGAGACATGCAAAGCTCATGCAATACCACTGTAGTCACGCATTACTCACACACATGAAAGAAAATACTCAGTGTTACAAAAATAAAGGTGCCTTATTTTGGTGACACAAATGCCAAAAAAACCTTAGAAACTATACTCCCTTAAGTAATATACACAGTATATACACTAGAATGCAGAAATATCTGTAAAAACAGTTAGAAAACAGTGCAAATAGTGAACATCACAATAGTTAAAAATGGGCCTAGGGCAGAAGTCTCCAAACGTTTTAATGCTGCGCACCCCCAGCTGAAAAATAAAAATCATTAGGCCCCCTCCTCAGAATTTTGCACAATTATTGTATAAAGATGGCAATGTTTAAATATGTCTAGACCTATTTAAACATTGCAGTTAAGTACTGTTATCTTTTTAAAGATGCAATAACATGCTTATGCTTAAAACAAAGTCCTGTTATGTGTGTAATGCTTCTTTTGGCCAGAGTCTAGCACCCCCCACCCCCAGTTTGAAGACCTCTGGCCTAGAGGGAACACAAACCATATACTAAAATAGTGGAATGCAAAAGTCGGTTTCACATCAAGGTAAGTGTAGTGTGTAGAGGGGTGGTGTAAGAAAACACCAAAAGTAAGTAAAAGAACCCAACCCAGAGCCCAGGAAAGCAGAAGTAAATCACAGTAACTTTCCTAGAACACACAAGATCATGTGATAGAACATTTTGCAAGAACCAGAAGAGACTGAAAGACACCAACAATGGATTCCTTGACCTGAAGACCTGTGGAAGAAGGGGACCAAGTCCAAGAAGCACTGAAGACTCCAGGGAAAACAGGAGCCCCTACGAACCCAGATGAAGGTGAAAAAGAAGAACCACTGGTGAAGAAGAAGAGTCAGTACAGTTCCCAAGAAGATGGATGCGGGTTCCTGGTTGATGCAGATGATGTCCCACACTGGATGGATGATTGCAGCGTGGTTTACGTCGCTGGATTCACCCAACAAGCCATGGCACATACAAAGCTTGTGGTTAGCGGAAAATTACGCTGCCCGGGACCAGGAGGGACCTGGTGGCCTCTACCCAAGAAGGGGACACAGAGGGAGCTCTCAGCAGCTCAGAGAGCCCTCAGAAGACCATGCAGCTTGCACAGGAGTCCCACAGCATGGGGACAAAGAAGGTGCAAAAGGAGGCCCATGCAGCACTACACAAAGGGATCTCACGCCGCCAGAGAACCACGCAGGAAGCTGTGCATCGCAGGAAGGAGTGCTGGGGGTTGGAGCTGCAAGGAGCATGAAGAACTTCATGAAAGAATGCCAACAAGCCTTGGGAACTGCAAAAAACGTGGTGCACGGGGTACTGTCTTGCGTGGGGAGGCAAGCTCTTATCTCCACCAAAGTTGGAAAGCTGGACTTCAGGATCATCGGTACCACTTCAGTCCACCACCCGTGTTGCTGGATTCACGCACTTCTTCAGGAGAGCGGACCCTAGCCACCGGTTGTCGCTGCAGAGGGGTGCCTGGTAAAGCAGGGAAGTGACTCCTTCATGTCAAGGGAGATTCCTTCATTCTTCTGGTGCAGGCTGAAGACTGGCTGTCCTCTGAGGATACACGACTGGGAAATAGTTGCAGTTGCTGGCAGGAGCTGAAGATACAATGTTGCTGAAGTTCCTGGAGGTTCCAGATGCAGTTTCTTTGGTAAGAAGGTGAAGTAAAGGATGCAGAGGATTCCTGTTGGAGTCTTGCACTCCGTATCTGAGGAAACACCCAGGAAAGAGACCATAAGTAGCCCTGAAAGGGGTATTGGTCAGTTACACAGGTAAGCACCTATCAGGGGAGGGATCTGACATCACCTGCTGGCACTGGCCACTCAGATGCTCCCAGGGTGTCCTGCCAACTTGGAATCCAAGATGGCAAAACCCAGGGACACTCTGGAGGAGCTCTGAGCACCACCCTTGGGGTGGTGATGGACAGGTGAGTGGTCACTCCACTTTCTTTTGTCCAGTTTCGCACCAGAGCAAGGACTGGGGGTCTCTGAACCGGTGTAGACTGGATTATGCAAGGAGGGCACCATCTGTGCCCTTCAAAGCATTTCCAGAGGCTCTGGGAGGCTACCCCTCCCAAGTCTGTAACACCTATTTCCAAGGAGAGAGGATGTAACATCCTTCTCCCAAAGCAAATCCTTTGTTCTGCCTTCTCGAGCTTGAG
Organism: Pleurodeles waltl; assembly: GCF_031143425.1. Taxonomy (NCBI): domain Eukaryota; kingdom Metazoa; phylum Chordata; class Amphibia; order Caudata; family Salamandridae; genus Pleurodeles; species Pleurodeles waltl. The sequence goes on along the minus strand of NC_090440.1, from coordinate 190,903,351 downwards.
CTGCTCAAGCAACAGGAGGGCAGAAACCTGTCTGTGAGGTGGCAGCAGCTGGGGCTGACTGGAAAACCTCAGAAGGCTGTAATGGCAGTACTGGGGGTCCTCTAAGGAGCCCCAAGAGTGCATGGAATCATACAATCAATGCTTGCAAAAGCCTTGGGGTATGATTCCAACATGTTTGATACCAAACATGGCCATATTCGGAGTTATCATTGTGAAGCTGTACATAGGTAGTGACCTATGTATAGTGCATGCATAAAATGGTGTCCCCACACTCACAAAGTCTAGGAAAATGGTCCTGGATGACATGGGGCACCTCTGCTAGTGCAGGGGTGCCCTCACACACAGGTACTCTGCACCCAGTCTTCAGGGTTGGAAGGCCTGGTATATGGGTGACTTATAAGTGACCTGGTGCAGTGTAAATGGCTGTGAAAGGGTGCATGCACCATTTCCCACAGGCTACAATGGCAGTCCTGTAGAAGCCTTTGCATGGGCTCCCTATGGGTGGCAAAAGAAATGCTGCAGCTCATAGGGATCCCTTGGAACCCCAATGCCCTCGGTACCTAGGTACCATATACTAGGGACTTATAAGGGGGCACCAGCATGCCACTTATGAGTGGAATACTGTGTTAGCAGTATCCAACAACCAAATGTAAAGGGGAGAGAGCATAAGCACTGGGGTCCTGGTTAGCAGGATCTCAGTGACACAGTCAAACACAGTAACAAACAGGCCAAAAATGGGGGTAACCATGCTTGAAAGAGGCTATTTTCTCACATGCATCCAGGGCATGTTGTGCCAGATTAAGAGGGCATAGGCTGGCATCACGGTGATAAGTCTAGTAGTGCTGTCCTACTCAGATATTGCTGTAGGTATGAGGGTTGGCAGTCAGGTGTGGAAAGTAGTGCAGTGTAATGACATGATGTAGGTAGTGTGTCCTTGCAAATGAGAGTGCCTAGCCATGATATGTAAAGTGACATATGTACATGATTAGCCGTGTCAATGGTAGGTATATGTGAAAGCATTTTGGCCCCCTCTCTCTCTCATTCTCTCTCCCTCCCTCTCTCTCTCACTTTCATTGTGTGCATCAGTATTATCTGGTGGAGGAAAAGGGGCACAGGTGAGTGAGGAAGCAGCAGCCCCTGGGACCCAGGAAGGTGGCACCAATGACACAGAGGACCCAGTGGGATAGAGGGCAAGGGGAGTGCCACAGGGGAGAGGAGATCCAACACATCACCTTTGAAATCCTCCTCCCGTGGACACTCGCTGGTGGTGGTGGACCCATCGGGGACCACCCCAGCATTATCTTTGTCCACCACCCCCCTAACTAGCACTGCCCTCCCAGTTGCTCCCCACCCAGTTGCCTGTGCCAGCACACCTAGGAGGGTGGGCATCTCCTTAGCGCAGGTGCCCCTGCCCTAGTCAGCCCTGCTGCCCTCATTGAGGAGGCTTTTGTCCTCCTGAGGACCATCTCTGTGGGTCAATCAACCATTGTGAATGCCATCTAGGGACTGGCAGCTCAAGTACAACAGAGCAATGCGTACCATGGCCGCCCTACAGAGATACTTTCAGGCTCTGACCTCCTCCCTGAGGGCAGCCTGTGTCCCTCTGTCTGCCGTCCCCACTCCACCTACCTCTTCCCAATCCCAAAACCCTCTCCCCACACCCACGCAGAGCACATTCTCACAGGTATGCATCCACCTCAACAGACACGGTTGGCACTGACAAACACAATCACCACAAGACCCACCACCGGCATTCACACAGACAACACCCACCTGCAGACACAACAACATCTATTCCCTGCACAGACTCCCCCAGCACCCCCTCCTTCACAGACACTACACCTGACACTCCAGCAGCCAGCACATCATCAGTTGCAGATCCAGCCACCAGTCCCATCTTACCCACAGTACCACAATATCAGACACTCAGTCATCCACCCCAGTCACCACATCCGCACTCACCACAACCACTGTCACCCCCACATGCAGCACATGTACCATACCTCCACCCCAACAGACAGTCACCCATCCAGCATGGCATCTCCCAGCACCTCCTCCTCCCCTCCCAAGACACCTAAACGCCCACACTCACCCACCCAACAGACACCCAGCACATCCAAACATACCACACACACCTCCACTCAAGAAAACCCACCAAGACACATCCGACGACCACTCCCACTCCCTCCACTCCCAAACCCTTTACCCGTGACCACCCTTGTGTGACTAAATTTTTTTTCCAGTATGTTTTCCCTGTTCCCCACCCCTCTCCCACCCTGTGAGCAGTGCTTAATTTGTAAATAAAAAGGTGCCGGTGCCCAAAGCACTCCTCTTAAACACATGGCTGCTGCAATTAAATTTGTGAACACGGAATACTGAGGCGGCGTAATCCTGAAGCCATCTCGGGCATTTTCAATCCATATAAAGCCACTCCCTGCCCCTTCAGCTCACTCTTGCAGCTTTCTAATTTCTCCCTTTGTGACGCTTTTTCGTTTTTCCCTTCTCCGTCTTTCCCATATGTGTCTTTTGCTCACAGCAAAATACTTGAGGCATGAGAATAAGCCCCGGCCCTTCAAAAACAGTGCCGGTGCTCAGCACCGGAAACAACAAGCACAAATTAAGCACTCCCCGTGAGCCCCTCCCCAAGTCCAGCCCTTCCACCCCCAAGTCCTACCCTACCACCCCTGCTAGTGCGCTGCCCCCCGTCAAACAAAAAAAATACCCCAAAGGCCTAGGGCCCCCCACCCATACCAAAGTCCAAGGGGCCACATCCCAAGCCCAAACCCAAAGACGCCCCTCTATCCCCCCCTTGCCACCCAGGTACCTGCCTGCCCCCTGGATGCCCCTAACCTGTGGAGGTCATTTTGCTGCCAGGAGCCAAGTTGGGGCACAGTCGGATGCCTAATGTTTGTCTGGCATCCTCTGACATTTGACTTGCCTAAGGGCACATTTGTACATAGTTATTTATTTCTATTTGTTTTGTCAAATGAATACATCTGGGGCAACTAGACGTTGGCATCCATCGAACACTACTTGTCATCCCTTTCTTTCTCCATGTCGGATTTGTGTTTGTGATCCTTAGTCTGTGTGTGTGATATGTGTGAGTGTTGGCTGTGTGTGCTGTTGTGCATGGCCTGCATGTGTGTGTGAGGCCCTGGCATCAGTCCCACTGTGTTGGGTGTGTATTGTGTGTGATATGAGTGTGTAGTCACATGCATGTGTGAGCTATCTTTTGTATTGTTCGTGGTGCAATGTGCTGTGTTGATGTTGTGTGCCATTGTGTGGTTGTTGTGTGTGCGTTGGTGTCTGTGGTGCTAGTCCTATGCGTTGTGTGTGGGCATGGTGTGACAACATCTGTTGTATGGGTGTGTGTTAGTGTTGGTTGTGGGGTGTTGTTAAGTGTAATTGTGTGGTGCTGTGATGTCAATGTGTGCAGTGAGAGTGGTTGGCCAAGTGTCTGTGTAATTGAAGTGTGAGGTGGTTGTGTGAGTCGGTGGTGTTGTGTATGACTGTGTTTGACAATGGCGATGTTGTGTGTGTGGGGGTTGGTGTGTGTATGTCACGTGTGTGTATGTAGAAGTGTGTGTGTGTTCGTGTGGCTGTGCGGGTACGTGTATGAGTGGCCATCGCAAGGTGTCCCAGCTGTGTGTGTTGTGTGTGGGTGTTTACTAATGCATTTCCTCCAGTGTGTGCTAGATGTGTACTTACGGTTGTTGTCTTCGTCGCCATTGCTGGATCTCACGTCGTTGTACGAGCAGGGGCAGTGGGAGGACTTCGAGTTCTGATTCTGTGGCGGCTCCGGTCAGCTCAGTGTTCATGAAGGTGAGCATTTCCTTTTATATCATCCGTTTCCACCAGGGTTTTGGTGGCAGTGTGACCGCAGCGGAAACCCTGGCGGTGTGCAGCCTCATAATATGTCCGGCGGAAACATGGTCCCCACTGGTCTGAAGGTGCCTACTGCTGTCCGCGGTGGTCAGACCTCACTGGCGGTACTGGCAGTGTATTGGCTGTATTCAGTTGGGATGACTGCCATGGTCATAATATGGCGCTGTTCACTGTCATGCCATTGGCGGTACGACCACCGCCACCAACACCCGACCCCACCAGACTCGTAATGAGGGCCTATGTTTGTTGCTTTCAGAATCTTCTAAGCACAGAAAAGCCAGCAACACAGTCACTAGTAGTATCAAGATTCCCAATGATACTAGATGGCGGTGCTGCCTTGTTACTGTGATTTACTGTACTTTTGTGCCCAGCAGGCAGATGCAAGTGCCCTGCAAGGTCACAAGTCCTTTTTTACAGCTCACCGTGTGCCTAGGAGAGCGGCTCCACATGCAGCAGCATCAAGGTACATGGAGTTATCTGCACGCCCACATGATCTGTCCACACATAAATTCACCCACACATCATAGACATGTACATATACTTCATACACACAGTGACTTAATCCACTAATAAACATACAAACTAGCCATGTCTCACCTTTGCACAAATACCCAGCAATCTGCAGACACAGACATCTGGTCTGATTTAGAATTTGGCAGTGGGGTTACTCTGTTACAAACATTAACGATATCCCATCCACCTTATTACGATTCCCACAGAATATAATGGAATTGTAATACAGCGGATGGGATAACTGTCACGTTTGTAAAGGAGGATACCCATTTGCCAAACTAAATCAGGCCCATCATCTTTGAATATGCATTCTTCAGTCACAGAGATCTATTCCATCCACAGAAATTCAACAATCAACCAAACATAAATTCATGATCCATCACACCTCTGACTCCCCTAACTGCCGACCAACCCATCAATCTCACTGCTGCTTGACTGCAGTGTATTCTGCTGTTGCGAAACAGAATTTAGGCTTATGGCATTATTTAAAACACACTTTTGTAAAGATTTATCTTCAAATAACTTCGGAAAACTCTTGTGCACCGCTGCCCTCAGCCTCACTCTGCCAACTATTTGCCTCACAGTGATTGGCTCAGGGGGAATCAATCGGAAGACGAGCCAGAATGAGCCTGTTCGAGCTCCCTGGTTACATGAAGGCTGCTGCGTGGACACTCAGCATAGGCACACAGTGGCCGTGCGACTGGTGTGCCAAAGGCAAGCCCGTCTGTGCCTATCCATGCCTAGACAGCGCCAGGGGCCAGACTCCCTGCCCCTTTTAGTTCCTGAAGGTTAGTCTACGCTTTCCTTAAAACTTCACACACTCCTTATGGCCCTGTTGCTCACATGAGTGGGCCCCAGAGGAATTTTTGTTTAGTTTCAGGGCCAGTAGTTTTAAGATCTGTCCATTCGGGTCGATCAACAGGCTGCCTCTTCAAACCCTATGGACATCCACAGCTCTCCCCAGGTCCATGGAATATAAGCTCTACAGCATTAACTGCCGGTCCTTTGAGAAATACCATGCAGATATTTTTGATTTTATCGACGATAGTGTTCCAGATGTTTTATTTCTCATGGCGATGTGGCTGGGCCAGTCCTGCAGAACCCGCAGAACCTGCTGTGGCACTTCCCAACGGTCCATTTGTTTGAAGATCTCAGACTCACACCCCCTCAAATTATTAAGTAAGCTATGCCCCTGCTGACATCTCGTTTTTACAGCCAATTTACAGAATCAGAAAAACTGTCCCTGGAAATCAGAGGAACATGATACTAAAGCCCTGATTTATACTTTTTTTGCGCCGCATTTGCGTCATTTTTTGACGCAAATGCGGCGCAAAAAAAGTATAAATCAGGGCCCAAGTTTGTGAAATGCAACAGAAAGAAAATCGTTTGTTTTTCTTTTCAAACGTGTACCTGCTTAGCAAGTAAGTCAATACAATTATGCAAAAGTTTGCGACTGAAAATATGAGATACATTAAACGATTCCTTAGTAAATAAGAACTAAAATAATTCATTCATACATTGGAATTTTATTGGTTGCATGGAATGAGTATGCTGGCTTAGATAACACAATGTTAAATGTGGGATTCTCGTGTTTGTGTTTGCAAGATGCTTGTATCAGGCGGTTCTAGTTTCCTTTTAGACCTGTTGCACTGTATTTTGGTATCAGTGACACCTACAAGTGACTGTCGTGGGAAAATTGCTTCGGCTCATGTTGCATGAACAAGTGGCTCTTATTTCAACATGGGTGAAGCGTGGATGTGCATACAATGGGATCACAGGGCCATGAAAATACCAACACGCTCCACGACATAATGCACAGCAAAGAAAGATGTATTTTGTAAAGGCAAGGTATGTGATGCAGTGTGTCGCCAGGTGCCACTTGTATTGTAATAGTTCTGATGACACTGAAGTGTTGCTGTACTGGAGCTAAAAAATGGTGGTCATGGGGATATGTTTCTTGGAAAGAAATATCCTGCAGTTGATAAGCAGGGGTATTACTCATTTTGAAGGAAGTCACTGATGCAGATTTAAGTCTATCCACTGTAAGTAATTAGATGTTGCCTCATTGCATGTTAGTCATTTGGCTTCACCTGTTTAGGATATAATGGGTCTATTCATAAAGGTGTTTTTGGCTGTAAACGTGTTTTTGGATGAAAACACCCTACTAGTTCCTGTTAGAAATTCACAAACGGATTCCTGGAAGATGTAAATGGATATACTATTGTTGATTTCTTTGCCATGAGTGTGGAGAAATCTGCAGCAGTAAATCCGTAGCAAGGGGTGGGAAGTGTTTGTTACAATAGGGGTTAGCCTTGTAAATTTGTGGACGGCCCTCAAACATGTATTGTAGGAACCCATAAGTGAAATCTGATCCTTAAACACGCTGTAAGTGGTCAGGAAATTACACCAGCCAAGGGGTTGAAGTGAAGGGGAATGAAAGACCCTTGGATTTGCTGGGTGTTTTGGAAAAGGGCTTTCTCTGTCGATTAAAATGCACAGTGGTGTTTAGGCAAAAACAACAAGTGATGGACGGAATGCTGAACATTGTCAAACATTCACCCCCAGTACAGTGATCTGGGCCTGGGTCCTGTGCTTCCCATGCCACTGGATTCAAGCTAGCCTGGCTGATGAGGGGTGAAACCCCGAAACCGGTCCCAGGATGCTTGTTTCGGTCCTGTGAGGACCTGGCTTGGCAGTTCGGGCTGGGCTGTTCCCATGAGGAACAGCGTCAAGACTGATTTGCATATGGCTGGGTCCAAACTGGGGTGGCATGGTGAGCAAAAGAACGATGGATTAAACCCAGATCTGTGACTGGGGGTGAGTGTTTGACAAAGTTCAGCATTCCGTCCATCACTTGTTGTTTTTGCTTTGTCGCCCTAAGTGGGAAGGGTATGCCTAGACGTGGGTCCCGTGCTTCCCATACCACTGGATTCAAGCTAGCCTGGCTGATGAGGGGTGAAACCCCGAAACCGGTCCCAGGATGCTTGTTTCCGGTCCAGTGAGGACCTGGCTTGGCAGTTCGGGCTGGGCTGTTCCCATGAGGAACAGCGTCAAGACTGATTTGCATATGGCTGGGTCCAAACTGGGGTGGCATGGTGAGCAAAAGAATGATGGATTAAACCCAGATCTGTGACTGGGGGTGAGTGTTTGACAAAGTTCAGCATATGCCCAGACGAGCTAGCCTGGCTGAAGAGGGGTGAAACCCCGAAACCGGTCCCAGGATGCTTGTTTCCGGTCCAGTGAGGACCTGGCTTGGCAGTTCGGGCTGGGCTGTTCCCATGAGGAACAGCGTCAAGACTGATTTGCATATGGCTGGGTCCAAACTGGGGTGGCATGGTGAGCAAAAGAACAATGAATTAAACCCAGATCTGTGACTGGGGGTGAGTGTTTGACAAAGTTCAGCATTCCGTCCATCACTTGTTGTTTTTGCTTTGTCGCCCTAAGTGGGAAGGGTATGCCCAGACGTGGGTCCCGTGCTTCCCATGCCACTGGATTCAAGCTAGCCTGGCTGATGAGGGGTGAAACCCCGAAACCGGTCCCAGGATGCTTGTTTCCGGTCCAGTGAGGACCTGGCTTGGCAGTTCGGGCAGGGCTGTTCCCATGAGGAACAGCGTCAAGACTGATTTGCATATGGCTGGGTCCAAACTGGGGTGGCATGGTGAGCAAAAGAACAATGGATTAAACCCAGATCTGTGACTGGGGGTGAGTGTTTGACAAAGTTCAGCATTCCGTCCATCAGGTATCCCCAGACGTGGGTCCCGTGCTTCCCATGCCACTGGATTCAAGCTAGCCTGGCTGATGAGGGGTGAAACCCCGAAACCGGTCCCAGGATGCTTGTTTCCGGTCCAGTGACGACCTGGCTTGGCAGTTCGGGCTGGGCTGTTCCCATGAGGAACAGCGTCAAGACTGATTTGCATATGGCTGGGTCCAAACTGGGGTGGCATGGTGAGCAAAAGAACGATGGATTAAACCCAGATCTGTGACTGGGGGTGAGTGTTTGACAAAGTTCAGCATTCCGTCCATCAGGTATGCCCAGACGTGGGTCCCGTGCTTCCCATGCCACTGGATTCAAGCTAGCCTGGCTGATGAGGGGTGAAACCCCGAAACCGGTCCCAGGATGCTTGTTTCCGGTCCAGTGAGGACCTGGCTTGGCAGTTCAGGCTGGGCTGTTCCCATGATGAACAGCGTCAAGACTGATTTGCATATGGCTGGGTCCAAACTGGGGTGGAATGGTGAGCAAAAGAACGATGGATTAAACCCAGATCTGTGACTGGGGGTGAGTGTTTGACAAAGTTCAGCATTCCGTCCATCACTTGTTGTTTTTGCTTTGTCGCCCTAAGTGGGAAGGGTATGCCCAGACGTGGGTCCCGTGCTTCCCATGCCACTGGATTCAAGCTAGCCTGGCTGATGAGGGGTGAAACCCCGAAACCGGTCCCAGGATGCTTGTTTCCGGTCCAGTGAGGACCTGGCTTGGCAGTTCGGGCTGGGCTGTTCCCATGAGGAACAGCGTCAAGACTGATTTGCATATGGCTGGATCCAAACTGGGGTGGCATGGTGAGCAAAAGAACGATGGATTAAACCCAGATCTGTGACTGGGGGTGAGTGTTTGACAAAGTTCAGCATTCCGTCCATCACTTGTTGTTTTTGTTTTGTCACCCTAAGTGGGAAGGGTATGCCCGGACGTGGGTCCCGTGCTTCCCATGCCACTGGATTCAAGCTAGCCTGGCTGATGAGGGTTGAAACCCCGAAACCGGTCCCAGGATGCTTGTTTCCGGTCCAGTGAGGACCTGGCTTGGCAGTTCGGGCTGGGCTGTTCCCATGAGGAACAGCGTCAAGACTGATTTGCATATGGCTGGGTCCAAACTGGGGTGGCATGGTGAGCAAAAGAACGATGGATTAAACCCAGATCTGTGACTGGGGGCGAGTGTTTGACAAAGTTCAGCATTCCGTCCATCACTTGTTGTTTTTGCTCAGTGGTGTTTAGGCAGCAGACTGCTTTCCCTCCCACATGTAATTCTATTCTACGTAAAATACCTTACAGTGGACCCTTGGGAGCGGTGGCATGACCCCTGCATCTTGCGTAGCTTTGCAGGACGAACTTCTGGGAATCTCTGTGAATTGGAAAGAAACGTAAACTTACGTTCCGACAGAGAGGTTTTTTGGGTATCTAGCGTTATTCATAAGGATGCTTCAAATATTGTGTGGTTTCATTGGTCAAATTTTTTTCTTAGACTTTTACCACTTTAGTTCACTGGGCTTCTCTTTCTTTTACACTTTTTTTACACCGGATGTGTGAATGGGACTTCCTTGTTTTGCTTCTTCTTTTTCAAGTTCATTTTGGGCTGTGTGTACATTAAAAGCATTTTTAAGATACCATTCTTTCTGGCTTCTAATGCCCCGCTATTAATGAATTGTGAGTAAGATTTATGAATATTTCATTACAGCAGTTGTGAAATATTTTGACTTTTGACTATATTCCTTCACTATCTTTTTCCTTTTACCTCGAGACTTACGATTCCAACTTTTAACTTCGTCCTATAGTGAGCATATTTAAACATGATCATCTTTATCTGTTTGGTTGTATCTGATATTTTCTTCCACTACTTGAATCGTATCTCTCCTAGCTGTCTTTCCCTCACCCATTTGCTATTACAAATATACAATGGGGTCCAGCCTCTTTTCAGAGCCGCATTACTTGTATGTTCATACCTCGCAATGGAGCCCCATGTTAATTTTGAAATGACTCAAAGCTTCCAATCTTAACCTAAGTGAAACTGATTAATTTGTTGAAAGTTCATTAATTTGGGAAGCTTGTTCCTTCTGCGGATCACGTTGAGATTTTGCTGCTGAAGGGAGCACCATTATCTGGACTCGTAGCCTTATGCTAGACCATCTGGCACACTTTTCAGCATCCCTCAGTTGTGAGAAAGATGCTGTAACTCTGGAGCACTCAAGAAAATGAACAGCAAGCAGCACTTGCACATGTGCAGGTTGCAGTCTTTGTACATAGGCACATAAATAGCACTACTAAGCCAATAATCAACCATCGGCTCTGCTACATAAGGATCAACAGTGGACACAGGAGCAGCAACGCTTAATGTATAAGCATAAGTAAAGACAGGAGAGGCTCCGCCATTGTAGCGGAGGAGTGTCGCCTCGCTAAAAAATGCCCCAGAAAAGCCCCAGAGATGAAAAATAAAATGGTAATAAAGTTTATTTATTGCCATTTTACTTTTCACCAACCCATTCCGAACACTATGTCAGGACGGGGCAGGACAATTGCTGCTGCTTGGCAGCAGGAAGCTGTGTACTTATGTTTAAAGCGCACATTTCCCTTTGGCCGGCCGTCATGTAATGGCGAGCCAGACATGCACATTTTAAACCTCTTGACAGCTGGGTTATGGAAAGCACAGGCCTCCAGTGCTCTTAAGAGCTCTGAGAGAGGCCACTTCCTCCAATCTTAGTGCTTCTCTTATGCTAGTTAACAGCATGAGAGCAGCCCCAGGATTGGTTAGGAGAGAGAAGACTGGAACACCAGAGCGAGGAGGATGTTGTTCAGCAAGCCAAGAATGTAAGCTGCTTTTTCTTTTACTTATTTTACTACCCCTCACCATTTGCCTGTCCCACCACTCTCTTTACATGCCAGTTGCCGCTGCATACAGAACCAAATCAGGAGGACATGTGTTCTCTTACATCACTTTTAAACCATGGAATGACCTCCCACTCCACATCAGAACCTCCTCCTCTCTCTTTGAATTCCACAAGAACCTGAAAACCTTGCTTTTCAATTAACCAATCTACCTTAGGTAGGGCTAGGCACACACATGCTCAGCACCGGGAGACCCTCGTGGGTAATAGTGAACTTTACAAATACACATAATGTAGCCAACAGACTTGTCCCATGAGCAGTCTCAATGAACATATACACTACCCACAGCGATAACATATATTCTTTTGCCCACAACTCATATGCGCAGTGTGTGGTCTGAAATTTGAAGTGAGGGCCCAGAGCACTGACAAAACTGGTGGTTTTGCCAGTTCTTAGGGCAGTGATACCACTTAATTTAAGCACTAGCAAGAGCTCACCTATACCTGTAAGACATTACGTCTATTTCTGATTGGTTGAGCCTGATGGAGAATACACCAATGAGAAGCAGAGGTAGGAGCAGGGACCTAGGGGAAACTGATGAGTTTGCACCACCAATGCACCCTACGCCTGGCTTATATGCACCCTGGCCCACCAAGATGTAGCTCTCTGCCTGCTGCACCCAGGATGCAGGTGCAGCACCACAGCAAATGGCCTGGCAGGTTTCTCTGAGGGACCCTGCACTACACATTGTGCCATGGATTGGCCCTAGTACCCCTGACTTCTTCAGAAGCACCAACCAGTCAGCACTTTGATTCTTGGGGTGCAACAGGACTGGGTGGGAGCCACAAAACATGGAGTGATAGGTTGATGCTGGTGTTCCATGTTACAAATGCCACAGTGATATGTAGTCCTGTGTTCAGTTCTAAGACTAAATCTTCATTTTAAGATTTCATGAGGAAAAAATCTGTGTGCATGATATAGTAGAAATAATGTGTTTTTTCAACATGCAAGGGTGAATGACATTGATTTTTATAGCACATTCATGTATCTCATATGACTGAGAGCCTAATTCATCTATTATTTCTATCAAAAGGACAGCATTTTTCTTTAATCCTTTAGATACACATGCTTTTTAAGGTCTTGGCTAGCCAGCGCATGCGCTGTCTCAAAGAGACACATTGTTTACAATTCAATGGGCTTCAGCTGACTCATAGTCCTACCATTTGCTCGCTCCAGTGTTGCTCTCATCTTCTTTGTCTCCGTTTGTTAATGACTTGGATGTGTGATGCCTCTTCTTGTGTTTAGCCCTCTTCCAGACCACAGACCGGGTACGTGTGTCCATCCACTGCTCCCGGATTTTCGGCTTGTTTGAGCACTCCACAGAGTGCTCAGGTTTTCACTTGCTCTGTTCTCTTCTGTTGCCTCTTTTGCCATAACACGGGCCCATACTAACCCCGCCTGATCACCCTCACATCCGAACGCTGCTTTATCTGGGTCTACATGTGCAGGAAATTGATCCAAAAGCAATAAACATGGCCCTGGGCTTCTTCCCCTTGTGGCCTTTGGTACACCCTGACTGCTGCTTACCCATACCATCCACTTTGCTGTGTAATGAAATTGCACCTGTTTTTTATTGTCTGTTTTATTCCATTATTTTATTTGCAATCGCTTCATGACTCAGTGGATTTCCACCGCAGGCGGGATTGCTCGACGTGCCCATTCATGCCACTATTTTCACATGCAGGAGTGCAATGCATGTTCTTGTGCTGAAAATATCACGCAAATGGCACCAAGGGGTTTGCATGGGCATAACCATCTTTCTTTCTCTGTCTCTCTCTGTGCATGGTGCTGGGCCTAACTTTAATCCACCCTTAATCTTTTCAATCCCACTCTTTTCTAAATTATCCACCCCACATTTTCCTTTATTTCATCAGTGAGTGTCTTTGTTTCTGTATTTTACATTTCTGTCATTTTCTTGTGTGTTTTGTGACTTTTTTTGAATATTTTTTTTTTTGCTTTTTTCTTTTTTCTTTACTTCTTTATTTTTTCTTTCTTCCTTCCTTCTAGTTCTTCCCCTTTCTTTTTTCTTCCCAGCGCTATGGCAGAGCAGGGCGGCAGAGGAAGTGGCAGAGCTGGTGCGGCTGCTGACCTTGCAGATGTTGACACCACCAAGGGGTGCAGCCCCACCCCATTTTTACTGAGGTGGTGGTGTTTTTTGTGCAACGCCAAACCCCCCCTCATTCTGGCAGCAGGCGGCAGGCCTGGGAACGGTTGTGCCCTTCTGGACCATTGTCTGCTGTGAGGTACAGTGTGCTGGTGTGTGTGTGTCGGCCCACTGATGTCCGGAGCACTCAGCAGCAGTTGATGCACCATAGGGCAGACATACTGGGCACCGAGCAGGACCTGCTGGGCATTGAGGTGTCGGGGCTCGGTGAGTACATAGTTGTTTATTTGTTGTGTGTATTCCTCAATGCTATTATTTTTCTAATAGAGGTGCTGATTCTCAGAGTTAAATTAAGTTTACGTTATAATGAATATTATATGATCCAGTTTGAGCTAGCCAGGTGCTCAGTCAGCGTTTCCTAATTGTACTTGTCAGTGAACGTTTAGGCTGATTAGTTAAGAAGCCATGCAGACAGACTTCTCCTATAACTAAGAATAAGATAGTGATAGTAGTAATAAGTAATATCAGTGGCTTAGCATTCCCTTGTCTGTACCTTTCTTTATGTAGCTTATGCAGTCCCTCCCAAGCGCAATCTCCAGATGATGTGTAGTATCATAGTATGTATCTATGCATTGAAAAAAAGAGAGACAGTTGGCCCATCAAAGGTGGTTGAGAAGCAAAGATCGTTAGTTGCAATATGAATGAATTAGTAATGGTACATAGTTGCAAATGTAGTTTAGGAAATTTGGAGTAGGGCTTAGGTGTAGGAAATTAATAGATCAACTCAAGTCGAGTTGATACTAGCACTATGGGTGATCCGATTTAGAAAAGTACATTGTTAATGTGTTTGCCTTTGCCTGTCAAAACAGTTTTGAGAGGTTAACTGTACCACTCATCTATTTCTTTATCTTCTTTATTTCTTATCTGAGCACCCAAGAGGAAGAAGAGGACAACATCTGAGGCAGGTCCAGGAGACGAGGGTGCCAGTGCCACCACCAGTTCTGCTTTGTTACTAAGCTTAGCTTTCCCTTCTCCTCTTATATATCTTGTGGACTGGTACTGTAAAACTAAAAGGGCAGATTTTTAGGACAGGTAATTTCCCAACAAGATTGCATGTCCAAGTTGGCTTTTCTACGCTTGTTTGTGAAGTTTCTTTTCCTTGCTCATGCACATTGCATTTGCCAACCAAGACCTTACCATAGGTCCTCCTGGATTGACCAAAATATTCCACTCCTTGATTGTGCTTCAGTGACTTAGCTCTGCCCCTCCATTACAAAATGCTTGCAGTTGATTTAACTACCTGGCTTGTCTAACAAAGTTAACTGACAAAATTCCTAAAGTGAATGATGGAAGAAGATAGAACTGTAGTGATCTATTGTGGTTGTATTTTGTTGAATTAGTTCCTAAATAACAAGGGAGGTGTATCTGGCATATAAAATGTGTAACATTTTTTACAGCCACACCAAACACCAGTGCAGGGGCCAGCTGCAGCACCAAAGTATTGACATGGCAGAGGTTGGAGGGGGAGAACAGACAGCAGCAGGGATGGGTGTTGATATGTCATATTGTTGTTGCTTATAGACAATTACTAGTATACTCACTGCAAAGGTGTTGCTTGTGAACCCCCTGCTTTAGCAGCTACAGCGGGGGTTTAGTTCTTAATGGCTTCTTCTATTGGCAACTCAGCAGACAAAAGATCATAATAAATGGATGCTACAAATGAGGGGAAAGCAAAAGAATGAATGGGCGGCTAAGAGAAAGAATGGCTGAAATGGTATATGAGTCAAAGGATGTGTGGGTGGGTGAAAGGATGCATAGGTGAGTGATAGGAGATGCCTGGGTGGATGAAAGGATGGATGCAAGGGTATATGGGTGAAAGGATGCCTCAGTGGGTGGAGGGTGGATGAATAAAAATATGTTTTGGTCGGTTAAAGGATGATTGGATGGTAACAAATGATGCATGGGTAAATGAATGATAGGTGAAAGGATGGTTAAATGGGTGGATACTGGATAAGTGAGTGTATGGATGGAAAGGTGGATATAAATTGATGACTGCACTGGAATGCTGAAAGAAGTGATGAGAGATAATGTAAAGCTTAAATGGTGGGCATCAAAGGGTGAATAGACAAATTAAAAAATGAAAGCTATTTGCTTAGATAAAAAAATAAGGGAACCCTTCTGGAGATGGACGTGTCTGTTCACCTACTTTACTTGGTTTGCATGGTTATCAAAGCTTTGCTTTAAAGTGGGAAGTATTTTCATTTTCTGTCTACTCCCTTAACT
This sequence comes from Pleurodeles waltl, assembly GCF_031143425.1. NCBI lineage: Eukaryota > Metazoa > Chordata > Amphibia > Caudata > Salamandridae > Pleurodeles > Pleurodeles waltl. Next base: position 190,887,917 of record NC_090440.1, on the reverse strand, counting down.
GACTGTAGTTGTTAAGCAAGGCAGATATGTAGCCTCTCACCCATAATCATACCTCCCTCCCCATTATTCACCCATGCTACTATGACATAACTGCAGCGTGGTTTTCACCGTGTGTGCATCTGCCTCAGTTAATACAGCATTAATAGTGTTGTCAAAGCAATGCAAACTTAAAACAAAGTGTGTTTCCCTTCTCTCCTACTGCCCACTCTGTCACTTCCTAGTACTTCAGTCCTTTATTCTTTCAATAGTTCAGCCACCCAAATAAAACCCTTTTGGCATGTGCCACATTTAGGTACAAGTTATTAATATTTCATAGCTTTCACAACTGATTCATGCCAGTTCAAATGTTACCCTTTCAACATTCGTCAACTACAGTGAAGCATGTGTGGGTAAAAAATGGCCCTATGATTCGTGATCAGCCACATCAAATTCTAATGGCCCTATAGGACCAGCAATATACTGCTACTGTGCAACTCTACTTTCTAAAAACATGTTTGCACAGAGCACTGTTTATAATTTGTCATTTTTTTCTATATAGCTATAGCTACTCTTGGTTGCCATCCTCCTACTTCCCAGGAAATAGAAACCTGGCTGTGGCGGCAGAGGCTGGAGACCATCCGCGCAGAATACCAGCAGCCTGTGGCTCTTCAGGAGGAGGAGGGCAAGGCCCAGGCAGCTGCCAACACGCCTCAAGTCTGAGCTCCTCCAACCAGCTGCAAGCAGCTCTAGCCTCCCCGCGGCACCATCAGCATCGTCACCAGCTGGCATCAACCCAGCATCAACCCGTCCTTGTCCCACCACTGCTGCCCCCTCATACTTGGACCACATTTTCCAGCTTCACGTCATGCAACACTTCACATGCCTGGACCTGCAGGTGTCACACGTATAGGCAACCCTCAATGATCTCTGGACTCACATCGAGGACACTTCTCTTTAGACACCTTTTACATTTTATTTTTTTTGGTGGGAGGGACGCTTGTTGTGGGTGGAGAGGGCGGGAAAGGGAGTTAGGACCGGGTTGTTTTCACTTTGGACTTTTTCTTTGAAATTTCGTTGGATTTTGGTTGGGGATGGGGCGATTTATTTGGGGAGAGGGGTCGACCTGTTGTGGGTGGAAAGGGTTGGTTTTCTCTATGTAAATAATAAAAGGGGAATCATATATTTTACTTCATTTATGCCTCAAATCTTTTTTTTTTGTGGTTCAGTTTGCACTGCTGTCTTTTAGGGTAACCTGTTTTTTTAAATCTGCTTAAAAAAGTGTATTGTATTTAGTTATACCATTGCTCTACGTCCATCTGTAACTTTATTGACCACTGGTGGGTGATTGTCAATGTCTTGTTGTCCCCAAAAACCTTGATACACACAAACAACATCTTCTGCAGTAGAAGTTAATTACTAGCTAAACGAGTTGACTTCAATGCATAGTTCTCTTACCTGAATAGATGAAGCGAGGGCTGCTACCTCAGTCTTCTTACTGCAGGGTTTTCTCAAGATGGCATCCTATCTTAAGGTGGTGGTAATAGTAGTAGTAGTAGCATTAGTAGTAGTTGCAGCAGCAGGCTAGCACGCTAACAGGGAAGACACAAGGTGCCTCCCCCACCTATGCAAACTCCAGCTGTAGGATTAATCAAAGGGTTGTCCATCACCGTCAATTAGTTTGAAAGAAAACAAAGAGTTAGTGGGTTACAATATAACATAACTTTAGAAAGACTGAGACCAGACTACCACAATGGCAGTATGACATACAACAAAAAAGACCTGATATGATGATAAAAGCTAGTAATATCAACTTCTTCTGAGCAATGGGGAGCTAGTATGTAAAGAAAATAAACTTAGGAAATGAAATCATCGAGTCAAGAGAAGTGGGCTCAGAGTCAAAAAGGGTGTGGGCAAGGTTAAGCATTTACGCAGCACACAACACAAGGCCTGAATGATGATGCTGACAATTGATGCATGGGTGGGTAAATGGAGCCGGTGAGGACTATTGCTCAGTTAATAAAAGATCATGCAGTGAGTTGGTGTCACTTTCATCACATCTGGCTTGGCCAATATGCGACCCATTTATGGTGTAAAATTAAGTCGCACCTCAATAAAAATCACACAGCCCGAGGAAAGACAGATGGGGGCTTGATGAATGGATGGGAAAGGGGATTTGGGGAAAGGTGTGACAAAGAGAAACACTACACAAAGGAAACACCAATTTTCACCGTGGCATTGAGTAGCACACCATCATCAATCTGTTGTGGAAGGAATGAATATGACACAGTTCAGTTAAACGCATTGCAAACAGTCCTTCAGCCCCAGAGAGACCCAAGATAGTATTTCCCTAAATGTTCTGTCTTCTTGGTTTGAAACATGCAAATTATGGAGGAGCAACGTTAACCCACCCAGTTGTAAAAAATATGATTGTTAAAAGGAAAAAGATATTGTATTGCCAAATTGGGTGGTGCATCTCCAATCTTCTGGGAATGTCCATCACTCTTGGGTGCCTGGCTGAACCTTTCCGGTAGGTAAACTGGAGTGTTGAACTTTCACCAAGTTTTGTTTGTGCAGGAGAGGACTAGGAGAAGGCCTGCATATTGAAAAAGAGTAACTATATTATTGAGTAAAGGAGAAGGACAGAAGGAAGCAAGGTAAACTTCATGAGGAGTAAGGAGTCTCCCCGAGAGAGAGCAAGAACATAAAGAGGAGTTTCATATTTGAGCCAGCAATGCAACCAACACTCAATCATCAGCATTTCCCAAATCAATGCATCATTCTCCAGTCCACAGAGCTGAGTGAGTACTAGACCTCAGAGTCTTCATAATCATCATAGTTTATCTTTGAAGTCAAAAACTTTCTTCTTCTAGCTGCTGAGGTAGTCCCACCCTGAGTTCTTCCATCCTTCTCCTATTGATTCCGTGTAACTCCGTCCCAGTCCCAAACAGAGCGATGTACACCTGTGTAGTGCACTGCTGCTGAAGAAAAATAGAAAAACAGAATTGGAGTATTTTATCTAGATTTGTGTTTGTGAACTAAAGTGACTGGTTTGTTCTCTGAAGAATGAGAATAAAAGAAGTGGACCCTGCAGGTAAATTTCACTAAATTTAAAAGGTGAATCACTTTCAGGAAAAAATGATCACCCATCAGCCCCAAAACATTGCAAATCGCTGAAACCAATTTGCAAATTTGTTGAACTCCCTCCCTCACTGTCTGCCACCACATACATCATCAATCATCACTCACAATCACTCAATATATCACCACTCATGAGTGCAATAATTAGTTGTTACCTCTTACAATCCAAGCATGGTGGTAGATACAAAATTGTATCTCCTCTTTGATGCTACCAACACATTGGAATTTGGCATTAGCACTGGCAGTCTTTTAATCAATGATTTTCTGGGGCAGTCCTGCTAGGTGATGCAAAAAAGGATAGGCAATGGTATGTGAGGGAGGCAAGCATTGTCTCCAATGTCCTAAAGGGAATGTGGAGGTTTCTTATAGGTGACTAGAAAATGGCAGGGCAGCAGAAATCCGACACACCTAGGCCCATATTTATACTTTTTTGCACCGCATTTGCGTCATTTTTTGACGCAAAAGCAGCGCTAACTTACAAAATACAATTCTTTAGAAAATATAATTGAGTTCCCCTTTCCAATTGTTCCGTTGATCTTAATTTCTCTCTTTTTTTTCACACGTAGGATGTGCTTAGACTTAATTTTGTATAATGTAAATCTACTACAAATATATTACCAAACTGCAGTGACAAAACCAATATAGTCTGGGTGTGAGACTGTGTGGACACATTTAAAACATTTTACGGGATGCTGGCAGCACTGCTATGAAATAAGAGCACGAGGCAGTCTCATGTGAGGTCACCAAGTGAATATTCATGATTTAAAACAAACAGTAGCAAACCCAATAGATCTGGCTCTGATGTGCTAATGCATCCAGACGCAAGCACACGTAAATGCACACAGAGGATATGTCACGTGTGCTCTGCAATCCTCTGCAGTACTTGATCCTATTTTGGTATTTTTTTATTGCAATTATGTAGACTATAAAAACCAATAGTATACCTGTATTTGCCATCAGTTTCCTTTTGTTGCAATCCTATTTAAATGCATGTGTTTCTTCTGTTTACCACGGGTATTATGACATGTCTTCATTTATAACTGTGACATTCATTGCCCCAACGAGGCTCCATGACCATTGAACCTCACCTGTCATGCACATTGACTAAGCACTAATGAATCAGGCAAACAGAGATATAATTTAGAACAGGAAGAGTGCCCTTCTGAGAAAGGGTCTCAACAAGGTATTCCACAGTCTATTTGTCTCATAGCAGAGTTAGGGTGTGTAGAAAAAAGGAAAATGGTATGATTGAGAGTAAGTTGGGTGAGAGTGACACTCGGACCTTGCACTGAGAAGAAGGTATGCCCTCCATCAAAATTAGATGGGATGGGGGTGCCATGACAAACTCGCAATGAGTATGGCCGCCAGACAGGAGCTCCGCTGCAGACATGAAGAAAAGGAGATTAAACCATCGCAGTATGACCTAGAATTCAAGACTGTCAAGGAGGAAGCCAGCTATGGGACCATGAAGCATTGGCTGCATAGAGAAAACATTCAGGGGTACCCCCTGCGGACTTTCACTGTGCTCACTTCTACCAATCTGTTAACAGTGTTGTCACAAAGGCGGACTACGAAAACAAAGATCACAGAGAGCAAAAAGGCACTAAGGAACCAAGAGACCAAAAAGCGGGCCAAAAATGCTCAAAACCGGACACAACTCAAATAGACTCTCCTATTATAGATAAACAAGATGCATCCAGGACTATGGACATCATCCTACAACGACTCAGCTCATTGCACAATCTCATGCAGAGCACTAAAGTGAATACAAAGTGTCTAAAAATGGAAATGTCTGGTTTGCAACAAGATGCATTGGCAGATAGACTAGAAGATGCAAAGTCGAGGATTTCTAAAATAAAATCTAATCAGAATGTACTGATGAAAAAAAACAGACTTCAGGTCAGGAAAAATGGAGTACGAATTTTAGGCCTGCTTGAGAGAGCGGAAAATGAGGCCCAATCATGTGCGGCCTTTCTCGAAGCCTGGATCCCTCAAGTGTAGGAGGTCTCATTCTGAAAAGACTTAGAGAATGAGAGAGCACATAGACTCTTGCCAAGGGACACCTATAATTTTGCAAAGCCAAGACCCCTTATCTCCAGAGCCCTGAGATATCAATATGCAGAATTTATACTGGAGCAAATGAGGAACATACAGGTATTGGTATGGAATGATCACAAAATTGGGTTCCCCCAATACTATGCTAATCCTACAGAGAACGGAAGGAAGCAGAGCTTGGCCCTTAGGGCAGATCTGAGTTCTTTGAACATTCTTTTCTTTTCCTTTTGCTGATCTATCATATATGAGAGTCACACCACATTCTTCGATGCCCATAAGATCCTAGAGACCTTTGTAAAAAGCTTAATGGACTCAAAAATGGCCCAATAGGCTGGAGTCTGTAGGGTGCATCCTTCATGACTGTTCTGCTGCATCAAGATGAGTATTAGCCTTTCCTGATGCATGCTACAATGTGTGGTCTCATTCTGCCTGCATACCTCTCGGTTTAGGTCTGATATGATCTGCTTTCAAAATGGAATAAATGCTTATTAAATGAATAAATGTTTGTAACATTTAAGACAAAGCAGTGTATTACAAGGTGAAACATGCTGTGTGACAACATGTAGCATATGCCTCATTTGTTCCCTGCTCGTGTTTTCATTTTTGTATTAGTTTGCGCAGTACCTTTGTCAGAAAGTTGTTCCATGTGTAGTTAAATGGATTATGTTTTCCATAGAGTCTTACATTACAGTAAATAACTTTTCTTCATTGAAAGGTAGTAGGCATGCTTCCTAACTGTGTCCTATGGCTCTACAGGCCTTATTTCTTGTCTTGCATTTCCGTTATATGGGAGATTCTATTAATTCCAGTTCACAGATATGTTCCCCTCACATCTTCCGTAATTTGCATAAGACTTCATCTTAAACAATTTTAGGTTTTATTAATGTGTTTGTTATTCACGGTTTATGGATACTGCCACACAATATTATCTGTGGGCCCATGCAGTTCTCCTAATATTCTCTGTTTAATCTTGCTCCTTGCCCTGTTCTCTATTGTCCTCTAGGTGACCAGTCAAGACCTACATAGCTCCTTTTCCCATTGTTGGGGTTGATGGGTAGGAGGCTGGAGGGGGAGTTGGAGGGAAAGTTGTTTTTAATAATCCCTGTATTGTTTGCACCATTTGTATCCAATAAAAACTTCATAAATGAAAAAATGAAATGGGAAAATGTCTGCTCCATCATTCTAAGATCATTCCAGAGAATGGGAAGACAGCTAGAGCTGAAGATGGATTCTTCTTCCACAGCTAAGTGGTTTCTGTGCATTCCCGATCCTACTTGTGCTGCACAATGAATCAGCTTTATTGTTGTTCTCTTCAGTGAAATGTCTGGTAACAGGGTATGATACTTGGGCACTTTCTTGCTTCTTCTTTATGTTTTGTACACACATTTTTATGGTTATTGGGCACTTATCTAAATATCTGGAGGAAGGCATCTGCTGAAAACCAAATGACTGCCATTAAAGGAGTCTACATTCAAGCTTGGAGTGCCATCCGTTTCCTTGTTTAAGGAGTTTGATGCGTATTTCGAGAGGTGAATGCACCCTTCGCTGTGCATCTACATAATTTGGTGGAAGTGACCTCCTGAGAAGCATTTATAGATACATACGCTAAGAAGTCCTTCAGCAATACATGGCCTTCTCTATATTTGTCTCTTGATAAGTTTGCCACAACGTTTTGGCAACATAATAGTTTTTTTTCACTATTTATCATTCAACCAATCTTATCTGACGTGGTAACTATGGAAACACTATTAATATTAGTAGCTCTGGATTATTTTCATTGACCTGGCCAGCCTTAGAATAGACAGCAACTGCACACTTGGAACTCCTCAGGTTCAGACGTCCAGTTGCAACCGTAAAGCTAAAATCAAGACAAATGTGATATAAACAGTTTCAGAGAATTACTATAATGTGTTAATCCTATATTACCGAACAATTGGAATGTTGGGCTCTCCACTGAAGACACAGAAGAGGCTCAGGGCTAATAAAGGTTAGTACAGATCTTTTGCTCCAAAATTCCAATGTTTGTCTTTGTGTACTTCTCTTCTTAATTGAAAACATTCTAGCCACAGTGAGTGGAATGTTCTAACAGCCTTAATAACCTGTCTACCCCAGGCTATTCTGATTGTGAAAGGCCCTACCCTTGGTATAACTCAGGTTTGGGCCTTTAACATCCAATATAACCCTTGGCAGAGGGTTAGGTAGCTCTAATATAACCAGAAGGAAACATAGAGCAAATGTGGAAACTTGCTCAGGCCGCAGGTCCCTTTTTATGACATTAACCCAGATAAGGATAATGCATTGCTTAGAGATATGCCCATGTCTGAGACCAGAGTTAGAGGGCAATATGTAATATCTGCTGGGAGTTACTCAGGTTGTGGATGTGCGAAAGCAAGTCAGATATGAGAGAACAACCAAGATGTGAAATAAAGGCATATAGGGTGTTATTCAATGCACTGGAACGTGGTACTAAGTTCAAACCAGTTTTAATTTATTCTAAGTAAAGGAAATCATGATGTCAACACAGATCTGACATAAAAGGAACAAATACATTTCTCAGTAAAGTGAATATGAAGTTGACTTGGATGTCATCTAATACTAAGTAGAAAATTACATATTTTCCAATAAGGCAATTCAGAGATCAAAATAGTTGCAAAGTAAAATGAATGTGTAGATGTAGGGGCTGATCTACTGTTTAGTGGACAGAGTACAGTCCGTCATTGTGGTGGAGGGTCTTATGTGTGCCACCATGACACACTACTGTCAACTAAATTTAGAAATCACCCCCAGAGCGCCAGTGGTCTATTTAACTTGACAGGACCCACCATCATCGTTGTTTCTGTCAAAGTACAAAAATATTGGTATATGGCTGCCGTCGATTTTGATGGCCATTCATCAAACTTTACTAAAGTTTTAGTTTTTCGAAAACAAACTTTCAGTGTGTAAGTTTGTTATGGAAAAACAAGTAACTAATGATTCAGCACCCAGGTTTTTTCCCTCAGTGTGGGATTCGTTATTTGTTTATTTCTGTACCTCACCGCCAGGCTACCCTTGTTGATGACAGACAGAAAAAAAGGACATTGTATCGTCCACCCTAAATAGGGCGGGCAGTATAAAGCCCTTCCTCGGATGGTCCATAATTCATTGTACCGTCTGAGGATGCTTTCTGTCGCTTGAGCAAACAGAGGCTGTGTTGACTTATTAAATGCAGGTAGTATGCAGCATCAACATTGTAAACACGTTTGGTAAAGGAAAGACTGAATATATACTGGTGCCCGCTATTGTGAGCCCGACTGTTCTCTGCCCTTAATTATAGCCACTGAATGAGCTTCAATTCTGCCACAGCAAGAATGCACCTAAATATCCTTGAAAAATGCATCTTAAGCAATGGATCACTGTCTTTTGCCATGTCTAGCAGGCCGGAGCATTGCAACGACATCATGTCGATTTTATTATTATTATTAAATACAGTGTACTTTTCAGGAGCTTTGTTAGGTTTGTAATGTTTGATACAAAAGACTGCTGTTTTATGTCTATATTTTTTATCGTAAAGCAAACCCTGCAAAGTAACACATGCCAAAGCCTACTTTGAAAACGTATGTTTCACAAATGGCAATGCACAGCTCACAACATTCCTGCGCAAAAGAATGAAAAGCTTACTTGAAAAGCCAATTGTTAAAATCGAGAAAAGAGTTACAACATGGTGCCTGGAGAATGTGGTACCTAGTGCTTCAAGAAGACCTAATATATGCCAAAGAAAAAAAAAGCAAGTTAAAGGCTTGATTAAAAGCACATCAACAGCCCATTGATAGACCACACCCCCTCAAGCTCAAACCAGTGTGCTCCTATCTTTAAACCGCAGATCAAAAAGAGAAATGTATTTGTCATCAGTGATGTAGTGGAACATGTCATTGTGGTGACATCTGTAACAATATGTGTGAGGTCATACGAACTGATGGATACATGACAAGTCAGCTAACTGTAGCTAGCTAATTTCATTGAGTTTTAGGGTTTGGGTTATAATTATACCCTTCCTTCAAAAGATGTTATTTAAGGTCGCTTCATTACTTTTTTGTAAAAACGTTATTATGCAATGGCAGTAAATGGCCATATGTGAAAAGTTTTGGTTTTGCTATGATATGCTTTCTTCCTTGTTGAAAGTGCCCTTGGACTATGGGTCAGAATGTACCATTTGACTATGCCCTGTGCCAGGTGCTCCTGCTCACAGAGTCCACTGTTCATGGCCTTCGGCTCTGCGCTGCAACATCTGGGCATGGCCTCTAGCCATGCCTGGCACCTGGTACACCTGCTCCTAGATCCCATTCCAGATTTCCCCTGGCCCAAATTCGTAGCCCTTAGTGCAAAGTAGTCATGCATTTTGGCCATCTTCAATGGGATTTGGGTGCTCATCTTGGCCTCTCCATCACACTGCACTAAGTCCGCCTGCCCCCAGAATCCACAATACATGGACCGTTTCTCCAGCAAGTGGGCGTGGAGTGCAGACTGTGGCCTTTGTCTATGTCATTTACGCGGTTCTTTTTCCCCTCAGAGCCCTTCAGAAATGGTATTTGGCCATGGTCTCTGGACAGTCCACCTGCCATCAGTGCATGATCTTCAGCCATGAGCACAGACTGTTGCTTTTAGCCTCACTCAATGCACAGTCCCATAACACTGGCCCCAGTGTCCTACAGGGAGCAGAGGTTGCACCCCATACCCACTACCATTGGAGGTAGGATGAGGCCTTTGGCTACGTTCCTCTCCTCAAACCCAATTTCAGCAGGTTCCTTAAACAGGGCCAGTGCGCTGCTTATGCTGGGCATGACTGACATTCCACGCTGGCTAAGCTCTGCACAGGCCAGAGGCTCAAATGTGTCTGAGGCACTCAGAATCAAAGTGCCAGTCCTGGCAATCACAAACAGTGGGCATGGCCAGAGGCAATCTCCAGTCTCTTTGTGGTGTAGGAATGTTGCACGAATGGCACGCTGTTTACAACTGAACTGGGCCCTGACCTCGGCAACATTTGCCACTCTGTGTCCAGTCAAGAGCAGTTCACTGGAGGGAGTTAGAGTTGTGTTGCTCAGGAAAACTGGTGAATTTCAGATAGGTTACCATAACATCCCTTCAACTTAAGCTTTTTGGAGGAATTTCTATGAATTATTTAAACGAAATGTGAGTTATCATCTGTGTATGTAATTGCACCTCCCCTTAATAAAGTGTTTTCAGTGTGTCTATTCACTTCAATAATTGTGTTAAAGGGCAGTTACTTGCTCACACCTTGCACCCAGGCCAGAGCCTTTGGTCATCTGCAGGAGCACAACAGTCTAATTGTTTCCCTATTTTTTAATGTGTGGTTTAAATATTAGATCCAAGGTTCCAATATGGCACCCAAAATGTGTAGTTTCTCAATGTTCTTTGGCATTTGTGCTGTTCTTTAAATAGTGGAAGATAGTTTTACCAGATTAATTCCCAGGTTCAAGAGAAATAATTATCAATAAAATTAAATTGTACATATTTCACTAGAAAACGTATGGTCAATGCTTTCTGGATTACTGACTCTGACTCTGCAAGGTCTTAATTCCATCATAGGTTGTTGACAAGCAGAAATAAGCACTAGTTCGCAGTGGTGAAAAAGGTACATCTTTGATTGCAAGGAGCATACATACTTACTCATTCATTCGCCAGTGAATCTATGTTTTGTTTGGTATCTCAGGGTTTCCCTTGCACCTGTTTTCTCTTTCCCTTAAGATATCCTTGAGGGAAGGAAACTCTTCCATGTCCAGTTCCAGGGCATGCACAGAAGCCAGGCATCTCCTTATACCCCCCCTCTAACACCTGAAACAGCCTCTCATTTCACATGGAACTGGTCCCTTCATTCCAGGCCAACAGGGCCAGCTGAAGCTAATGCGGCCCCCTTAAAGATCAATGCACGGGGTCCCTTCAGGGTGCTTTCCAGTAGCAGACTTGCACTTTGCAAATACTAACAAAGTAATACAACATTAAATACAGGATAAATAAACCATTACCCAGGAGCACAAACAGTGAGCCTTTGAAGTGGAAAGCAAGGCATAATATGTATGCTCCCAGCATGCCTTTAGCTACAGCTGCAGGCTCCATGCTCTCTTCAGCATGGAGAAAGGCATTCCAGTGAGCTGGGGCCCATTCAGGTTAAAAAAGATGCAGTGTCCTGACCCCAACATTGATGTGAAACCCACTTTCCTCCCAACACCTTAGTACATTCCCCAAATTTCACTTGCAGCATGGGCTTTGTTCTTAAAATGTCTGTACACTTTTTAAACGTTAGAACACTTGTTAATAAACCCTACCAAACCAGCTTATGCCAATACACAATCATACTAACCATTTAACTCCAATCTTGGGTTCTGGAGTAGCTTACTACTCACCGCAAAGAGTTTCAACGCTGTATCAGGGGTACTAAGTGCTTCATAAATTAAATTCACAATTACAATATCCAGGCTTGACTATACTAGCCCCTTTTCAGACATGTACACATGGTGGTTTCTCTAGCTTTTGGGGGCCATTCTTTACTCATCTGCTTGGCTTGACCGAGGCCTAGGCAAATTTTACCGTAATTCTTACAGTCTGAAAAATGCTGGATTTTCTCACCTTGAATATTTGCTTGGACTGAGCCCTCCTCTCTTTCAGATGTTTGTAATAACCCATCTCTTCAAAGTACACTACCTTAATTCACCGCACTAACTGCTGACTACACTCAAAGTTTCCCCAGCAGCCATTGATTGGTTATAGAAACCATACTTCCTATCAACCCTATTGCTTGTTATAAAAAATTCCAGCTCCTCTGTCTTCTTTTACTGTTGTTCTTACTTTTCACTGCATGATACTCTGCTACCTTTATGCTTTGAAGCGCTACCAACCATCAAATAACCATCAAATATATGTACGCTCTCAACATTAGAGAGAATCAATAGATGCCATGGATTTTCCAAATCCTGAAGTTTAAAGTACGAGGGAGGTAACAGTAACTCCAAGGGGAGGACAATACAGTTCATTATGCTTTGAGACATGAGGATTCAGTGTTGATTAAGAAATGAGGAATTACTGGGGGAATGAGGGTCAAAGGTGCTTTCAGCCTCTTCCTGGCACTTTATGACTCTAGAAAGAGGAGACCTAATGGTGAAGGAGGAGTAGAAGTAGATATGGTGAGTAGTGTATAGGGTTTCGTGGCAGAGATAGGGCGTGTGGAAGAAAGTGTAAGGGACTGGCTGAGGGAGAGGTAGGTAAGCAATACTCAAGAACATGTCATTAGAAGAGAAGATATGCCCTCCAACAATAGGAAATGGGATCAATGTCTGCATCATCACTTTGAAGTCATTTCAGAGTGTGGAGAGGTATCTATTGTGGTTGATATGTTCTTCTTCCATGACAAAATGGACTGCAGGGATATAGGCCTTTAAGGGGCTCGCAGGGAACTCTATATATCTAAGGAGCATGTTGGCAAACGGACTCCTCACTATTAATGCAACATGGAACGTCCTTGTATGGTACACGTGCAGAGCACAACAATGTCCCTCTCATACTGGCAACTCTGAGCACCTCTCTTTCAATCATTCATCCAGCGGGAGCCAACATGTGTGCAGTGAAGCCACCATGGAGCTGAAAGCTACCTCTCAACTCAATGCCTTGGCTGACTGTCATGGCCACTTCTGTCCACAACTCACCATGGAGGACTTTTCATTTCATGCATGTGCAGTAACAGTAGCAATTCACGGGTCAGTTGGCAAGATTGCCATAGACTCAGTGACACTCTTGGCTTTAATCACTCTTTGAGTGTGGATGGTCAACTCCTGCTCTTCTTGCAGTAGATGGAGCAACTCCGAGCCTTCTTCCATGTCTTTGTGCCTATTCACAGCTGGCAATTGCTGGCCTTCCTCTGGAGGTGTGCACATGCCTGGCATCTTGGCTGTCACTACTACAGTCTCAATTGTTTGTTGATCAATGCATGTGCACCTCTGGGGAGGACAAGTTGAGCACCTAGTACTCATGGTACCTCGGTAAGCGACAGCACTCTAGGAGCCCCAGTAAACCACTACATGTGCTACTCCATAAATAGGACACAGCTACAAGTTAGCCACATGATTGGTGGGCCCATCCAGCCCTCAAGCATAACACCAGAACCATTCCCACATGACGAGTGGTGTAACATAGGCCGCCATAGCCCCCAAGCTCCAGGGGTCTCCTCAGCACAGTATCCTGGCCTGAGAGCTCCTGATTGAGTCCAGAGGGGGGGTCCTCCACATAACTTGTAGGGGGCCCTCTCAAGTTTTGTTACTCCACTGCACACAACACATTATAAATCCACACTCACCCAACCATACACAACAGATGTGGAGTAACCTTGTTTGTCCAATTAACAGCCTTGTAGGGCCCTGGTCAGAGGTATTAGGTGCTTTACAAAAGTAACAGTACAGCACAATATATTTTGTAAAAGCATGAGAGTAGACTGATTCCTCAGACATTCTTGATAGTGTTTGCAGGAAATTATCAAATCTGTCGAGTAAGTGTTAAGTAAGTCAGCTACAAAGTGTCCATTGAAATCTTTGCCTCAGAGCCTGACATGGTAGCAGGGGTGAAAGCAGGGCCTGATCCAAAGGACATGGCAACAATATACTTATACTCCACTGTCCTTAAAAGATTTAAGTGAGGATATTCTATATATGCCAACACATGAGACATGCGTTACGAGTCATGTAGAGTGGAATGTGAGTGATGCGTGTTTTCATGTGATAATACTGTTCCACCTGCCGGAAAGTCATTCTGCTTGCAATTATCATCAAAGTTTAAACGCCACCATGCCACATATTGCATACAATGTTTGCAATAATCAGGAATGAAAATACAATATATAATCTCGTTTTTAATAAATTGACAGTTGCACACACACCATTACAGATATTAAGAGGTTTCACTCACTATTTCTTTCTCCCTTTCTCTCAGACCCTAGACCGCTCGAGTACGGGGTGCTGCTGGGCCTTGAGTCATAAGCTTTTTAATGTCTACCTTGAACGTCTGGCCAAGCTGGTTGAAGAGTGGGATCTGAAAATAATTTCATATGCCAATAATATGAAGCTCATGCTTTCTTTTCAAAGTGGAGCTCCTGATGCCGTTAAGTCTTTCAAGGACTGCCTCAATGTCACTGGATGGGTGAAATCTCTCTCAAACTAAAATCCAATGAAAAGGAAATTCTCTTGTGTGGCACAGGCACAACCCTGGCCCTCTAAGCTGGTGGCCATCTATGTTAGAGGCTTCCCCCACCTCATCGGCCTGCATTAGGAATTTGGGCATCAAATTTGACTCAACCTTATCGTTGGAACTACAGATTAAAGCAGTTTGCAACTCTGAAATCTCTGAGAAGAATGCGCCACTTGATGCCTGTGACTTCCTGGAAGACTGTTGTCTATGCACTTGTCACCACTAAATTGGCCTATGCCAACAGTCTTTAACTGGGGTTGTTGGTGTACCTTCTACAATGGCTGCAGATTATTTAGAATGTCACTGCTCGCCTTATCCTCAAGATCACGATTCAGCAATCGGTGTGTGCACATCTTCACCAGCTTCACTGACTCCCTGAGAGTAGTCATATCAAATTCAAGGTGCTAATATTCGCTTATAGAACCTTGGGGAACAAGGGACCTCTGTAGCTGAGATGCAGACTCAAGCCCTACCATCAGAGTAGATCAGAGTAGAACCCTCAGGTCTAACCCTCTTGACAGCTGAGCTTTGGAATACACTTCCATGCATTCACCTTGCGCCCTCAGAAATGCTCTTCAGGAAAGGTCTAAAGACCCATCTTACTGATTAGCTCCATTTCATTCTTTAGGGAAATCCTGCTGTTAGCGCCAGGATGTTACTTTGGGAGCAGCCGCGTGCTTTACAAATGCTTTTGTATTGTACTCTATTATAGGAGAGCAGGGGACACCTGATCCACAGATGGCTGGATGTTTTCACAGAGGCCTATAAATGCAGTTCACACCTATCTTCAGAACTTTAAGCACCAGCATGGAGCACGCACACGTTGAATTTTACTGCAGAATCCATGAAACCCATATGTCATGGAGAAGCACCACCTGCTCAGGACATATCTACTAGGTGAGTGCATCACATTCCCAACCAATTCCTCCAGTAAATAACTAAAGTGTCACAGAGCCCTACCTGCCATATCCTACCTCCTACTTTAGGCCCCATCTTCCCTGTTCCCAGGTACCTCTCTTAGGGCTATGTGAAATTTGTGTAATTTCCCTTTGTGAATTATGTGAAATTGCAGGAAAAGAAAATTATGCAAAATTAAGCAAACCACAACCGGGGCATTCAGCACTATTTCTTAGTGCAAAATGTGGTCTAATGTTTCATTTGTACACAAGGACACATTTTGCACTAAAACAATTGTGCTAAATCGCACATGATGGGAACAGCGGCTGCTTGTGGTCTGTTTATTTGTGTTGTTGCCATGCCGCTGTGATAGGATTTTTCCACAAGCGGATGGAAAATTACTCAACTTGACATACTGGCTTGATTTAGGTTATTTTGCATTATAAGCGTAACACAAAATGCTGGTAATTAAGGGCCAGATCAACAAAGCTTTTTTGTGTTTGCAAATGGCCGATGCGCAGAATCTGCTCATTTGCAAATGCAAAAAGTATTTTTTAAATGTACAAAGCGATATCTGCGATTTAGTAACTTATTACCGAATCTCAAGTTGGGTTAGTGATTCGGGAGGAAGGGACGTGTTTAGGGCCTCCCTCCCTAATACCGAATCGCAATGGTGAGTCTGAATGTTTTGCGGCCAAAATGCAGTACCAAAACATTTGCATTTTCCCACCTACTTCAAGAAGGTAGTAACCCCTTCTCCTTTGTGAATGTTTGTAAAACATTTTTAGGAGCAGGCAGTGATCTTACTGATGGAGCGCTCTTGTCCACCTTCTTTTGAGCATGTGCAACGCAGGGATGATGTCTTGGTGTTTTTGTGACAATTGCCTTTGGACATTTGCCATAGCACAGGTACAGCTTCAGTGCAGCTGGTATTTTCAGGCGCAATATTATAGGGCATGATGAAATTTCACCATGGACCTACGCTCGGTATTTCGCTTGGTATTTCCTACAGTGAATTACCTGTACAGAGTTCTGATCCTCCCTGCAGTATCGGAAATACTGAGTGTGATGTTACTGTATCTGATTTCACCTTAATTTGGGCCTAGGTATGGTACTCCGTTAGATCCAATTGTGTATAGCTCTATGTTTTATGGTTGTTTACTGAAACAGAAAGGTAAAAAGCAGTGTTACTCAAGGTAGTGCCTGTCAATGCTGTTTAGAGTTTAGTGAAGGGCTCTGAACTGTTTTTTTTTTCAATGAAGAAAATACCTCTTCTATGACAAGGGGAGCATTTAGCAGCTTTTACTGCCCCTTATTACCCAGCAGTGACAGGTAGTGAACACTGACCTCTAATTCCACCCATATAAATTAAGTGGGCAGAATTAAAAGTCTGCCTCCCTAGGCCCTCACTTTAGAAGTCCGTCAGAGGGATCTAATGAGGGCAGGGATGGAGTAGTCTCCTCCGTGATTATACCTAAGGTCTGCCCACATATATATTTGGCAGACGGACCATTATATTGGTGGTATAAACACTCCATTGTACTCTGTTGTGATGGAGTATCTATACTGCAAGCAATAGATTGGCCACTGAAGACATGCAAGAAAAAATGACAATCACTTTGAATTTCCGAGAGCACTAAGACATGGCCCTTTCTCTCCACATAATAAATGATACAGATACCAACACCAAAAGATGTGGGAAGTATGAGCTACTACGTGTATTTTCAGTCTCCGAAAGAACCCACAGTAATGCATGGTGACTTTCGACACATCATGTCTGGAGCACCTCTTTGAACCTCAAACAACTAACACAACACCTCCACTATGGGCTATATTACATCAATCACCCTATCAACCTTAAGCTCTGACAGAGCATCTGGACTCCAATGGAAATCGGAGCTCTTTGCAGCCTTGTCAGTGATATGAAGCGCAATGTTAATTATACATTATAAAAATCTCGGGAGATGGTGCCAAACGTGCAAGCTTACAAGGTGCACATGAGGATGTTTACTTAGGCCAGCGATGCAAATAAAGAAGATTAGTGGTGGATTGTTTTAGCAGGAGTGTGGTCCAGGCGTGCCATTAAAGAGTGACTGCATTATTGGCTGAAAATCATTTGTTTAAAAAAATAAAAATCAGTGAATTCGTGAGCAGACAAGGGGATCTCTAAGTGATGGAGACTAAGGCAATACAAGATATGCATATATACATTGCCTCACTAAAGTTTCTAGTATTGATCAGATTGCTAAATGTTTACCAATTATACAAGCAGGTGCATGGAGGGGCTCGGCAGAGAGCACGGAGACAGCCATAAATAGCAACAATGTAAACAGTTTTTGAATGGGGAGGTTATATTTTGAAACTCACACCTTGGGAGGCAAAACGCATTTTGCCTCTCCTCTGAGATGGACACTAGTGAGTTAGTAAACATGAGCAGAAAAACGTGGCCGATACGAGCCACCATAGCCAAGCATTGCACATTTTTCACAGGTCCCATTCAAATTTTTCTGACTGAAGGTGTCACTTTCTGCTGGCCTAAATAGGGTACTTCTTTTCAACTCGATATCAGGTATGTATAAGTTAGAGGGATAGCACTACATGTCTCACAACTGTCTATGGTTTAATTTAAGGGCACTTTTGTGTCATTTTTGTGGCTGCACTGTCGTTTTTAGGTCGAGCGCGCAAGCACTCTGGCCTGTTGTAATCTATCAGTGGGCTTTTAACCACGCCCACCTCATGCCCATCACTATCACTCTTTCACGGGCTTGCCTTTCAAAAATCCTTTGTTTTCATTGGTAAATGCTTTACGTTTGTCCCCCCTTGGGGTGGTTTTGTTACCGCCTTGGCCATCGACCCGGTTACATGGATAATTGCATGTTTTCTGATATGTTTGACTGCTAGCGAACTTCTTTTCCCTTTTGTGTCTCTCCTTCACGCTCATGGCACTTTGAATCGGCATGCTTATGTCAACTGTTTTACTTTTAATTTTAATTTTATGTGGCAAGAAAAGTCCAGTTAGGTATGTACAAGGCTAATAGCTCTAACCCGAGAAAACGCGAGACCCACTATATTGCAAATGCTTGTTATGCTTTGTGACTGGTTGCATTATCTGAAGGAGTGATTGATGCTCAGGTGATTACATGTCTGCTTTCGATGCAGTAGTCTTACCAAGAAATGTTACCCTTTGCATACTTCTTTTTGGACAATTAGCACCAGTTTTTACAATCTTGTAGATAACTCAGCACAGCAACCAAATGTGCTGCATCCGTATCTAGTAAGATTGGTCTGTGGTTGCTGTCATCCCTTGTGCTGGTTCCCTAAAAGGCTGCCTTGTTGTGACATACACCCTTGCAGATAATGTTGTGCGCTGTGTAGCGTAGGATTTGCACTGGAAGCATACACTTCCAGTACAAATTCTTATGATGATTCACACACTGGATGTGTTCGCCTTAGCACACATGCATACATTTGTGAGAAATTAAATCATTTCTCCTTGTTAACACCTGCTTCAAGGAGGCATTAGTTTTTGATGAGAGTCCTGTCTGGTTATCTTAGTAGATTGGGCTTGGCATCAAATCCTTGGGTGTTTAGGATGATCTGCACTAGTAACTAGGGGTGGGTGGTAAACTCCACTCCTCCAGCGGAGTTCGTGCAGTTTTGTCCACTCTGCACTCTGCTTAGAGTGTAGAGTTCTAGAAAAACCCTGCCAACCACTGTGTGGTCACGTTTTTTCTCGCACTCGTCTCACCAATGCTAAGTAATTGAGTGTGTGCAAGACAATCGAGCACAAGCGCGCCGCTTGGTGAGATTTCTCAACGGGTGCAGTTGAGGCAGGTCACTACCACTCGCATTGAGAAAGCTGCTGCTCGTGCTGAGAAAGCTGCTGCCTGAGTTGAAAATCTACTCCAGTGGCAGAAAGAAGTAGCTCTCTCTGGCTCACTGCATGGTGCAGTTCACGAAACTCCCCATAATCTTGCAAGATTTTTAGTTCACTCTGCAGAATCCTGCAGTGCGAGTGAGAAAATTGAGCACTAGACTGCCGTTTGGTGAGATTTCTCAATGCAGGCAGTTGCATCAGATCACTACTGCTCTCATTGAGAAAACTGCCGCTTGTGTTGAAAAAGCTGCTGCCTGAGCAGAAAATCTACTCTAGTGGCAGAATGAAGTAGCACTCTCTGGCGCAGTGCATGGTGCCATTCGCGAAACTCCACAAAATCTTGCTGAATTTTTAGTTAACGCTGCAGAATCCTGCAGAGTGAAGCTCCACGAGTTCCGCCCACCTCTACTAGTAACACCCCACTGAAGCAAAGTGCTGCAAAGCATTGCAAGGCAGCACAAAACACTATTTGTGCTGACAAATAAGCAAATTTACAGCGCAAAATACCGTTAAAAAAAAAAATGCTGCTTTGCACCCTTTAAAAGAATGCAAAGCCTTAGTAAAGCTGGGCCATAATCTTGTAATTACGCTCTGTTACCACATGTGGTACTTTATATGTGTCAACTGTAGATTCAATGTTAATGTGTAATAAAAATTACATTTGGATTCATCACTTGCTGTATTATACCACATGCTAAAATTACAACCGCTAATGTCAGTACATTTTCCATGCAATATTTCATTACCCTATGCTTTTGAGACATGGCAATAAAATAAATACCCACGAAGAGCTTATGTATCACAGAGAAGCATAATCTTGGTAAGACTTCACATCTTATGAAGAAGATGCAGCAAATTCTTATTACAAATTTTTGCTAATTCCATAGAAGTGAATAGATCAGAACGGGTTTGCTTCCGTATACATGACATGCATATTTTTGCACAAGGGCTAAAACAGAGGAACCTGATTATTAAATCATGCCAAAATATAAGAAACACTTACTGCTTGTTAATAAGGGTTCCTTTGTAATAACGCTTTAACACTAAACTCTGATCTCCGAGTAACCCTTATTAAAAAGTATCAAATTGTTTTTTTAATATGTAAGCCAGATTCGTAATGACAGACCCACCTGAAAGTAGTACCACAAAGGCGGATTCCATCTTCTGGAATTATATAACTAGAGTCATCAACAGTATTTCAATGAAGTAACATTTGTACATTGTAGAAAGTGAAAGGTAGTTAAAACGACTTTATATAGAGTAACCGATAAACCCCCTAATCAATCAATTATAAAAAAGTACAGAAGACTAGTACACCATGTTTTTGTAAATCAGGGGATGCTGCAGTCCTAAGTTTCGCTATTAACTGCCTGGGAAATGGAGATTCCCCCCAGTGACCACAGTGCAATCGAATACTGATACATAAAAAGTGTGCAGTGTTTCTGTTCGAGCGTCACAGTTAGGAAGAAAGAAGCTAAAAAGGGGAAAACACCTTTGCAATCTAGTATTGATTAAAAGTGAATATTTATTATCTTTGTATTTCTGTGCATTTTAAAAGTTAACATGAGTATAGTACAATTGAAAAACATCGTTCCATATTGTGGGCGATTTCAACCAAATTAAAACAAAAACATACATACATCAAACAATCCAGTACTAGCTATTAAAAGCCTATGGAGAGTTGCATCTAGTTTTGGAGTAGGGATGAACCATGCTGGTAACAGAAACACTAACGTTCGTCTTCACTCTATCGCTGCTATATTTTCAAGCTCAGCCACCCAAATTTAAGGTGAAGAACCATTACCCATCTCTCTTGGCTGTCCGTCTATTCTCCTATTAACCCTGGATCTCTAGGCATAAATCCACCATCAACTGGAGAAACGCCCCACTCCCTCATCTTTGTAGCAAATCTTTGTCTCTTCTGTCAGGTTTCCTTCCTTCCTAGATGAACTATTGAAAGACAAAATGTTATTTTAGAAATTTTCCCCTGACTTCTTGGAGACTAGTTTGCTGCTACTTTGTTTTGAACTTGGTTGCTAATGCGAATGCATCCAAATTTGTCCCATTACCGTTGCATCTTGATCAGAATATTCCTGCTTCCAAATTGACTGTTATGTGGAACCTCTCACTGCGGGTTGTGAACTTATGGGCATAGTTATGAATTTGTGGAACAGCACAGCAAGTCACCTGGCTGTGCTGCACTGCATCACAGGAAAGGGCAGGAATGTGCTATATTTATCCCAATATGGTGCATTCCTGTCTTTTCCCGAGTGCTGTTGCACAATGGGCTGCCTTGCGCCATCACAGACACCCTTGCACCATTATGCAAAGTTGTCTCCGTTTCATGCAGTGTTGTTTTTGTGCAGAAAGGGACACTTTCCTGCACAAAACAATCCCTTGAGACTTTTTCCTCTTTCCATGTGTGCTGCAGAATGCAGAGGCATAGCTTTTTGGCATAGTCCCAGGTCTACCACTTCTGCTAAATCTGGGAATGCATTAAAATCCATGGATGTTGCGCGGAACACCCATGCAACACCCATGGAATGCCTCCCTGGCGCAGAGTAATGCAACACAGCAATTCGGGATGCTATGCTTTACTCGAGATTTAGAAGCCACTCAGGGCCACACAAGAAGGTCCTGCGTGGGCTCATAAATCTCATTTTTGAGTTGTGCCACATTGCATGGTGGTATTGCAAACCACCTAATGTCAGAAATATGGCCCTAAGTATCTACTTCCCACTAAAGATATAATAGAATCTCAACCTTTTACATTTTTGGAGAACCATCTCCTGGTGGTGCAATAAACCTTGACTGGGACTTCACTGTATACTGATGTGATATATTACAATATTTAAGTGGTTTACTGAGCGAGATGGAGGGACTTTCTCTGTTGTTTTCGGGTTATTACCTCTGATCTATCTATGAATGGAACTCATTGATAGCCTTGATGAAATCAATATGATGATACACGTCGGCTATGTCTAATGACATCAAGAAGTGACTTGTAGAAATTCTGAACACTTACTATATGATCCAACAGCACAGTGTACTCTTCACTTCTTAATTGCTTAGAAAACAACACTGTTTTGCTATTGCATACTATATAGTTGGCTATGTTTCTCTACATTGGATGAGCATATATATGGCCGTGTGGACTACTGTATATTTTAATATTGCACCAGAATAAACTTTACAAACAATTAATTTTGCGTGAAAAATGTCCACATAATACTTTTTTGTGCGCTAGACAAGTTAAGATTAACATTCATCTTCATTATCCTTATCCTCCCCCAAATTGATAATTATGGCTTCAACCAAGTGTTTAATTCGGTTTTAACTTTGCTTAGTATTGGTATAACTTTGTCTCTTACTGTATTAGTAAGACCTGTATTTAGGCATACTCCAAGGTATTTGAGATATGAATTGAGCTATGTAAAGAGTGTTATTCCAAGGCATGATTTAGTGATGGATGCTGTCATTGGGAATATTACATTTTCAGGGTACTGAATGTGTAAACTTGTGATACCTCTTGTTAGGTGTTGTGTTATTTATACCTGACTTTTGGATCCAATGGGCCATGTTTGGATATAATGGTGTTTTGAAGATGGCACTTAGCTGGGTGTAAGTGGTAAGCTTGGTAAAGCCATTGGGCAGCAATTTATATGAATGGGTCTATCTCTGCTACATAATTGTGAAGTCAGGAAGATGCCTCAAAAAAGGGGCGAAAATAAAACAAACAAGTAACAAGAATACCCTAACTCCGCTTACAAAGTGAACCAAAAAACAATACCTCACTGCAGCAGACAACAAGGTCCAAAACTTCTGGATCTAGGGTCACATAAAAGGTGAATCTGGTCACTGACGACCACAAACAGTGTCTCTGGAACTTGTGGGGCATGAAGGACATCTGAAATTTTAACTCTTTTCATGACAGATCAACAACAAAAAGTACTGTCAGATTTGTGGGCAACTACTAATATAGTAATTTTCTTCAAAAAAGTGCGAACCCTAAACAAACCTGAATCAGATAGACTAATCTCACTAATCAATACCAATGTTAAAATTTACTCTAAAGTTATGGCCTTGCATTGGTATCACTGTGGCAACACAGATTTGTCCCGGGGAGAAGCATGGTTGATCACATTAACCATATTGTATCCCTGTTTGAGGCTACAGAGTAACAAGGCAAAAGCAGTTGACACAGTAACACATGTCCCGAATGGGAATCAGAACTTCTTTCATAAAAAGAATACAGATATTAAATAGATACTTGGTAGCCTAATTGCAATTACGGGCTTCGAGTAAGTGTTCTTAAAAATGACTCAGGGTACACAGTTTGGGTGTCCCTGCTCCCCTCTGCTATTTGCATATGTATTAAACTTTACATACAAATAGTACTAAGAAATTATAAGATTATAGCGCTAGTGGTAAACTGATACATAACTTGGTTATTAGCAGGTTATTAACATTTGCAGATTATGTTGCAGTAATCACAATTTATTTAGAAAGCTCCCTGACAGCAATTAAGTCTAAAGGAATCCATTTTGGTCAAGTTTTTGGCGATCTTCTAAATAATGGCAAAACAAAGACAAACTGTAATATGAAATTCCAATCCAAGGACCCTAGGAAGGCTGATACTGCTGTCCATCTTAGTGTAAAAATACCAGCTGCAGTGGATCAGATAATTTCGTTAAATTATGAACCATTATTAAGGAAGATAATGAATGGTTTAAAATATATGACTAATCTTCATTTCTTGATAATAATAAGATGCTGTAATATAACTAAAATGAATATCCCACCAAGAGTATTATATATTGTTAGACCTAACCCACTAGAGGTCGGAACAAAATGGTTTTATAAACTTGGCCCTATTTGTAGTAGCTTCTAAGGAAATTTAGAAAACCAAGGAGAGCTCTTAAATATATGTGGCTTTCATTAGACATAGGAGGTTGACCTTATCTAAATTTTAGAATTATTATTATGCAGCTATGTTGCAACATGTGAAGTATTTGATAGTAGAAAGTAAGTACTGTAATTTGGAACATGAGAAGGCCTCCCTCCGGTTATAAATTAGGTCTGGGAAAAAGGGCCTCATGTTTTGTAATTCACAGACGAAGGTTAAAATTTACAATTTCTAATTTACAGAACATGGTTATTTTAAATGAGTATCAATGAAAAATACCACCTATCGGACCCTAATTACAGCAATCAAACAGTTTCCATGTTCACCATTACTAAGTAGTTGTTAGACCTCTTTATGACACTCACCACTCTTTCCAGCAGTCTTTAAGCATAGTAATTGTAAAATATGGGAGCAGGTTGTGGCAAAAATATTGGTATATCTATATTGAAGAGCATATCTTAAATTTTGTGCAATTGCAGAAATATATAATCTTTAAAAAAATTGTTTTTTAAATATCTTCAAATAAGAGCCTTTTTTAAGTTAGAAGCAAGACAGAGTTCACGCTCAAAGATATTGTTTATACATGTTTTGTCCACCCGAAAGGAATCCAAGATTAGATAGATGCACTGTCTCTTCTCTGATCTAGACCTAGATGACTTCGATCTTCAGTCTACAAATTGGGGGAAGAGACTGGGTGTAGGTGAGTTAGCATTTCAATTTCAGAGGTATTTAAAGGTTAGACACACGGCATTCCTCTCCTCAAAGTTAAAGATTCAAATTTTAAAACTGTTTATAACCTATATAACATCCAAACTAAATTGTTTGATTGATAAAGAAGACCTAATTCAAATTACCTGTGTCGTAGGGGCACAGATACAAACATTTTACACATTTGTCACCCATGTGAAATTATTCAAATCCTGCAGAGGATCGCTAATTTCCTAGGGAAAATCTTGTGCACACATGTAAGTCTTGCCTCGCAACTTACTTTGTTTGCATTAGAGAATCAGACCTTATCTGACCCTAATATGTATTATTCAGTATTTGTCATGATGATCATCAATAGAATCTGTATTTCTACACAATAGTTATTGCCTGTTCCATCTTATAGGCAATAATTTTCTGGCTATCTATCTAATTATCAACCAGAGGTAGGATTACAGAAATATAAGGGGCAAAGTGCAAGGAAAAGAGGGGCAAGAAATGGGCACCATTTTTTCACTGGCTTAAATAAGTAGAGGAGAGGTCTAATAGGGAATGATCTATTTTATTAAACAGTAATGTGTGTACTTAATTCAGTGTATTGCCAGGGTTAAAGTAACTACAAAGGAAAATACAACATCTACTGCTCAGGTTAATAGTGTTTATTTTACTTAGAATGTGTAGATAATCAAATGTGGTCATTTGTGTAACATAAAAGAAATGTACTGTATATGAATATATTATGTAATCCTCCCCAGTTCTCATTCCAAGTGCATTGGCAGGAGGAGCAGGTGTACCATCAACAGCGGAATTTCAATAAGGAGGACACACGTCTAAACACATACCAACCACTCCCACAGGTATGGCCTACAGATATCCATGATACTTCACGATTCCAGAGTGTGTTTTATACTTTAGCATGTCTCAGCCCTGACATGAATGTATCTTTATTGTGTATGTTTATATAAAAAATGTCTCAGAATATACCTATATTGGTAATCCATAGGCATCTAATGTACTTCCTCAAATCATTTCATATTACTTTTTGAACGCTCTGTGTTATCTGTACATCTGTCAACCATGACTAAATCATATTCTGCTCCAACCAGTGTGACTAGCCACAAACTACAGAAGGATGGCAGCGACTGATATGTCTTCAGCAAGATCATGGTCAATGCGTATAACTATACCAACCATACCTCTTCTTCTGCATGTATTAATTCTTAAATTAATTATTTTTTAAAGTGAAAGTGTCTACTACTGCTTCTCATATGTCACTAAATACATCGTTAGACTTTTCAGATTTATTGGAAAGTTAATTTATGTACCCTTAGAACTATCTCTTGCCAGCTATGTCCACTTTGCTCACATTTGTTAAATGATTTTTTAAAATCCCATACTCCCTTACATTCCCTCATGGGGTGTCAGTATGTGCTTATCAAAAATAAAATCATCCCACTTGCTTTGATCCAGGAGATCTTCATCTTTTCCTTAAGGTCTGTGTATGACAGTCAGTTCAATATACACTGTTACCATCAGTGTACTCTTATATTATTTCTTTCTATACTTCTATCTTCACAACCTTAAGTGATCCAGTGGCCCCTAGTGTCAATGCTGTGTACCACCCATCAGACATCACAGGAAATTCTGCAGAAACAATTAGGCCCTCTGTTATCTAATAATCAAGAAAGTTGATTACATCATTACAACTACTATCTATAGTAACATCAAACTGATTTTGTAACATGTCATTATTACCAAATGCCAATAAGATGGTAAATTTCTCTATCTAATAGACCATTAAAGCTATAGACAGTTTTATTTACTTTTAAATATTAGTGCAAGAAATCACTACTAACCAATGTCACACTAACAATATATTGTTTCCATTTTATTTAACAACAAACTCTGGATTTAGGGATATAGTTTATCTCTGACATCCAGGACCAAGTTTCGGCAACCGACAACTAAGGGTCTGTTCACAAACTAAACATTTATGGCAGGAGCAGGTAGGATTTTATTTAAGAAAAAACTTTGGGCCACATATATAAACACTGACTAGCAATATCTAATATTGAAATTTTGCCTTAAAATATAATAAGGTGTCTTCTATTGATCACAAATAATGCATTACTCTCAGGTTAAGAAATGTGCACAATCTGTACTGTGAAATTTAGTAATCATGCCTTTTTCTTTAGCGCCTGTGAACAATAAGCCAGATGATCATGCCTTACCTACAACAATCAGAGGACGACATGCATGTTGGGCGTGCCGCTCATGTCCAGGTGCGTGGCCTCTTTAAGGATGGAGCGTGTAGCCATGACGACTGCTCGCCATCAGTGTTCCCACCCCCTCGCATACTCACCTGTTGTTGGACATCCGTGTTGGTGTCATCCTCCGGCTTTCTCTGTGAATTGCTTACCAAGTGCTTGGCATCTTCCAAAGGAATTGTGACTGGTCCCTACTTGTCGTCTGGTTTGTCGGTTCTCCTGCTGCTGCACCTCCGGATCCACTGACAACCTTCAAAAGACTAACAAAAAACATTTTTCAAGTGGCAATCTATGCATTTTGGTAACATTTAAGAATTGTACAAAGGTCAAAGGAAAAAAAAACTTAGCTAATTTTTTTCTACAAAGAGGAAAAGAAATACATATATTCATTTCCAGTACAAGTTATGGTAATTGAATAGAGACTCATATTAAGGTGTTATATTACCTGCATATTACTTTGATTAAAATTAAACTGAATGTGAATAACTGGGACAATTCAACCTGAGATTTGCTTTATACTACAAAGGTGAAAAGGCTGAGACAACCCAGTCCAGGAGTTTCTTCACATCTGTGAATACAAATCAAACTTGAATCAATCAACCCCTAATTTAGGTGTTGGTCAATCCACAGGAGTTGTTACGACAAAAAGGTATTCCATTTTTTAACAGTCATATTGCAATATAGCATGTTTATCTATTGGCTCTGTTTTGTCTGTGAACTGAAGATTCTTTCCTGTCCTCCTAGTTGCACCATTTTCACTACTAAATCAAGAACGCTGAGGAAGTGAACCCTAATGGTTATTACCACAAAGCCCCACCTGACCACCTCAAAGCCTTCTTTGAATTCCGAGACAATTAGATGGAAGGATTTTCAGCGAGGTGAGAATAGAAGCACTGTGGGTTACTAGAAGTGGTAAATGCAGCAGGACTCAATTTTTTATCCCTTAAGAATTTTGTGTTCTTTTCACACTTTCTTCTACTTCTGAGTGCAACAACATATCCCTTTATACCTAAGCACTGCATTACTCTCTGCTGTGAATACGAGATTGAGGATGAGTAGTGTCTCACATCAGTCTACTGATTCATTTCACTCCCACAAGAACTTGACACATCTGAATCAAAGATTAGTGGTTTTGCTGTTCTGCATATCTTACACTCAGCTGATGATGCATGCTTGCTTTTGCGGTGCTCACAACACCCCCAGTGACATTCTGGAGAGATCCATTGCCATGAAATGGAATGCAGTCACTATTTTGAGAATTGGAGAGATGTATGGACTGGGAGAGGGCTGTAGTTTATGTGAACTCCTTCTTACAGTCAGCAACCATGTCAAGGATCATTTCTATTGAGAAACAGTATCTAGCAGTGGCTGCCTTTCCAGACATGGCAAAGATGTTGATCTTCTGCCTCTAATTTATCTCTCTCCTCCTCAAATAGTTGTTCATTAAAGAGAGGGACAATGCAACAACTGTATTCACCAACATGGTGAGAAAACATTTCTAAAGACTGTCGCTTGCTTTGTTCTATGGCCAGGCTGTATGTGATTCATGCTGTTGAAACACTTTCATTTGTTGATGAGTGTGACGCCTCAACAACGCCGGGATCTGTGGCAAGGCTCTCGACTGGATCTCTTCATTCCTCTCCGGCAGAACCCAGAGAGTCCATCTTCCGCCTTTTCTGTCCAAAGCCTCCAAGACCACCTGTGGCGTCTCCCAAGGATCCTCCCTCAGCCCAACGCTTTTCAACGTCTATATGGCCCCACTTGCCAACATCGCACGAACCCACCACATCAACATAGTATCCTACGCAGACAACACCCAACTGATCCCCTCCCTCACAAAACACCCTACAACCACAAAAAACAACCTCCACAATGGACTTCACGCCATCACCAACTGGATGGAATCAAGCCGCCTCAAGTTAAACACTGACAAAACAGAGATCCTCCTCTTCGGCACCGACCTCTCAGCTTGGAACGACTCCTGGTGGCCTACCTCCCTAGGAACCGCACCCACACCCACCACTCAAGCACGCAACCTAGGATTCATCCAGGACTCAGCACTGAGCATGACTCAGCAGGTCAGCACAATCTCCTCTTCCTGCTACAACACCCTTCACATACTCCACAAGATTTTCAAATGGATTCCAGTTGAAACCAGAAAAATAGTCACTCACACTCTTGTCAGCAGCCGATTAGACTACGGAAATGCACTCTATGCGGGAACTACAGCCAAGCTCCAAACGAAAATGCAACAAATCCAAAACGCATCCGCCCGCCTCATTCTCGACGTCCCACACCGCGACCACATCTTAGCCCACCTCAGAGACCTACACTGGCTACCCGTAACGAAGAGGATCACCTTCAAACTCCTCACCCTCCACACAAAGCCCTCCCCAAAACTGTTCCCGCCTACCTTAACGACAGGCTCACCTTCCACACTCCCACCCGCCATCTCCGCTCCTCCTGCCTCGCCCTCCCCTCCGTCCCCCGCATCCGCAGCACCACTGCCGGAGGAAGATCCTTCTCTCACCTCGCCGCCGAGACCTGGAACTGCCTACCGCTCCACCTACGCCAGACCCAGGACCTCCTGACATTCAGGAAATGCCTCAAAACATTTCTATTCGATCAGTAGCTCCCCCCCAGCGCCTTGAGCCCCTGACGGGTGAGAAGCGTGCTTAATAAATCTCTTGATTAATTGATTGATCGAGTCCAGACTATTCAGTTACCCTCTTGCAATAGCAGATGTGTTAAATGTGAATGAAGTATTGTTGCAATGTTTGTTGTATACTAATTCGAATGCAATTTAATTTACCTTTGATTTTGTTTTAAAGTACAACTGCAGTGGGCACTAGTAGACCTATTAGAAGACTGACTAATGATGCAACAGAGCTAGAGCTTAGACCACTTCTCTGAAATCAGTTAGGGACCACTATACTTGAGTTTCTGCATAGGAAGGATTGAGGCATCTGTAATCAGTCTGGAAATGTTAGGAACATTAGTAATCTTTCGTTCAATCAGGTTGTCTGATAGACTGTTGAGAAAAATATAGGGGGTTATTACAACTTTGGAGGAGGTGTTAATCCGTCCCAAATGTGACGGATATGCCACCAGCCGTATTACGAGTTCCATAGGATATAATGGACTCGTAATATGGCTGGTGGTATATCCGTCACTTTACCGTCACTTTTGGGACGGATTAACACCTCCTCCAAAGTTGTAATAACCCCCGTAATGTGGATTGAATATTGTGTCAAGAATATCGAGGACCAACATATTGAGAACGTAAGTGCAAATAGGTAAGTACAGATTTACTAGTCTTACCTTCACATCCACTCCACCTTGAACATATATTCATATATAGCATAAAGGTACATATATGTGGAGTTTAGTATAGTAAAACTTTGCTTACCAATAGAAACTTACCTTCATTATATTTTTGCTCTCGATATTCTTGACCCAATATTTTGTCCTTCAATGTTTTTAACTCAATATTTTGTCCAGACACCACTCAATCATGACGCCATTTAACTTTGCTGATGGGACAAATGTTGGGGCTTTGCCTAGAAGTAAGAGTTGCCTAAAGCGGATTTGTGAAGATGGGTGGAAGTTTCACAAGAAAAATAGGAAATCTGTTTTTAGCTGCATTTAGTTTTATGGAGAAGGAAGTCAATCAGTTTAGTGGTTTATCCTGGAAGGTTTTCAAAGTTGTTCTTTCTAATGGGTCTAACATTCTCAGGTGAAGTTGGTTGTTATATGCATACTGACATTTGGCAATTATTCAGTATTCAGTATTAGAACATTAGAATGTTGGGAGCTCGATTGGAAACAATGGAGTACTCTGGGCTTTTACTGGCTGGTAAAAGCCCGAAGCATCACCATTCCAATGTTCCTTGTTCACAGCAACAGCTGTGAATAAAGGCCTAACGACGAACCCCAAGGGGATTCTAATCCACTCAGGCTCTTTGAGGTCTTTTTTTATTTATTAGTACATTCTGCCTTTCACCTTTGACTCTGGCCTTTAACACAGGCGCGGGCCTTTAATGGCCGGTATAGCCCGCTAGGGCAGGGTCTAAGGCTATAATAGCTGCTCTTCAATCCCATAAGACTTCTTTTTGTTTCCCTTTGGTTCTTTAGCACTGATATTCCTTGAATCAACATACTGTTTTGTCCATTCGGCCTTAGTCCTTATTTACAGAAGTTTGGTTAGGTAGACATGCTGTCATTAGATGTTGTTTTGAAGAAGTGATACAGTAGGTTTCAATTTGGGGAGGCGTGTGCTTCCTGTTATTTACCACGGGATAGTATTTTTGAGATTATTTCTGCTCGTTGATCAGTATTTGTGCTGAGAGGTTCCCTTTAAAAAAAAAAATTACAAATTTCTTAGTAATATGTTTAAGCTGTTTAAAAAAGTGTCTTTTTCTTCAGGTGTAATCTTGGAAGTTTCCAGCCATACATCATTTCATTATTTTACAGTAATCCATTGACATTATTGTTTGTATACTTCATGTGCTCTTTCTACATTTGTCCAAACAACTTTTGTAGTCGATTTCTGCTTTTTTACTTCAAACACAAATATAATTTCATAAATGCCTGCAAAATAATTTTACTTTAACTGGGTGTTATTCTTACTGACCTAGTTTCTCCAATTCAAGTCTAACCTTCGAGACCTTTTGTTTTCTAACTATGGGTTTTGAGACTTCCTATTGATTACCATTGGCATGGACTTATTCCTTGTGACCTTACATCCTTCCACTGCTTATTTTTGT
This sequence comes from Pleurodeles waltl, assembly GCF_031143425.1. Classification (NCBI taxonomy): domain Eukaryota; kingdom Metazoa; phylum Chordata; class Amphibia; order Caudata; family Salamandridae; genus Pleurodeles; species Pleurodeles waltl. The sequence goes on along the minus strand of NC_090440.1, from coordinate 190,856,102 downwards.
AGGCACTACTTTTTGCTTTGCCTATGAGCACTCTAAAAGTGGGAATTTCGAGCTGTCTCCCTTGCGTACCTGCCCTGTGTTCCTTCCCTCAGCAACCATCTACTTTTTCCCCTGCCCTACTTCCCACCCTCCATTGTCATCAACTTACCGTGGGTGTCTCCCTCAAACCCTCTGTTGTCCATGTGCCTGCTCCTAGCTCCTCCCTCCTTTCATGTTTCCTCCCGCCTCTATCCTCCCTCCATGATGCCTCCTGCCCCCTCCCTCCTGGTTGCCTCTTGCCTCTTTCCCTCCCTTCATGTTGCTTTCCACCTTCCACCCTAAAATAAGCCAAAAAAGGGCTATGATGCAGCCAGAGCTTGCTGCGTCACAGAGCTTTTTTCCAATACCCCCTATTCTATCCCCCCACACGCTCTCCCTCCATGTTGGTTCCAGCCTGCCTGCCGTACTCCCTTGTAAACCTCACCAGAAATCACACTCTAACCTGATTTCAATCCCAGATGTCAATTTTGCTACGGTTAGCCTGTGCACAGGTGCATCTTTTAAGATAACTACATAATGTTCACTTTCAAATATTTCAGCATCTTGTACAAGTTCTTCAAGTAATCAGAACATTTTAATATGTCAAGTGCAAATTATTTCTGTGCATTTTTTCTAATTTTATTTTACCTACATGTGAAATTTGCTATATTACATCTTGTAAATGAAACAGCAAGCATGCAAGCTGTATTATTCTGATTGGAGTCATTCTTTCATGCATTTTTCTCATGTCACAAAAAATGTGCTTTGCAATGTGTATTATTCCCAACGGATATCTTTTCTGATTATTTTTGTATTGTGAATTGTACACGTTTTAAATTTACTTAGTACATTGTGAAACATTTTGTTGATGATGCGTTAACTGGAAAAATGGGTGTTTCCTATGAGCACTATTGGCTTTATCAATGTTTTTTAGCCGTTTTGTACAGCAGTGCGGCTGTTGTGCAACTTGGCTGAAAGTTTCAAAAACGCCTGGTGACAGGGCAGAGCTCCATGTCATAGCACATTTTAGGGAGACCAGACACGCGGTATGGACTCTTGTAATCTGTCTGTGGGTTTTTTATCATGCCCATCACTATCACTCATTCATGGGCTTGCCTTTCAAAAATCCTTTGTTATCATTGATAAATGCTTTACGTTTGTCCCTCCTTGGGGCAGTTTTGTTACCGTCTTGGCCATGGACCCTGTAACATGGACACTTGCACTTTTTCTGATACGTTTGACTGTGAGCAAACTTCTTTTTCCTTTTGTGTCTCTCTTTCGCGCTCATGCTCATGGCGGCCGTGGCACTTTGAATAGGCTCATTTATGTCAACTATTTTACTTTTTATTTTCAATTTATGTGGCAAGAAAAGTCCAGTTAGGAATTTACAACGCTAATAGCTCTTACTCAAGCAAACGTGAGACCCATTGCATTGCAAATGCTTGTTTTTTAAAAACTTTTAGCCATGTTGCACAGAAGCCGCGCTGTTGTACAACATGGCTAAAAAACACATTGACAACACAAATAGCTGTACTTAAAAGCAATTCAGCCATGCTGTACATCATTACATAGTTGACAAAGTTTCGGATTGCTTATGTCTGACATTTCTATGGTTTCAGTTGCCGTATGAGTGCCATTCTACTGTCAAGTGTGTGACACTGTGAGTGACACTTTCCAATATGTAAATCAAGGCAATGACTAGTACTTGAGTACCTTCCTGTGAGTTGTGCTATTAGGACCTACCCCTCAACATTCCCAGCACAATGTAGATCTATTGGTGTTGCAAATGCCTGTTAGTAGTATCAGATCAATGAGTAAAAACAGTTATGTTGTTGTGAATAATTAGAACAGAACTAGAAATGTTTCAATTCTCAGAAGATTAGCCTGTGAATTGGCCTGTTGAAAGGGTAGTGGTCTTTAGAGTCTCGGAATCACTCCTGTTTTTCTCTTCACATAATTTTCCTTTGCAGGGGCATAGCTTGGTCATTAAGACTGGGGGTGGTGGGATGGGGAGCTCCAGATTTTCCAACAACAACGCTGGCATATAATGTTAAAATACATTCTATGACAAGCAGGGTCCATGAGAGATGCTTAAGGAGCAGTTGAAAGAGAGAGAAATGCAGATTGGTAGGGGTACTAAGTGAGAGAAAACACAATGGGGGTCATTCTGACCCTGGCGGCCGGTGACCGCCAGGGTCACCGACCACGGGAGCACCGCCAACAGGCTGGCGGTGCTCCCAAGGTTATTCTGACCGCGGCGGTTCAGCCGCGGTCAGAAAGGGTAAACCGGTGGTCTCCCGCCGGTTTACCGCTGCCCCATTGAATCCTCCATGGCGGCGGAGCGCGCTCGGCCGCCATGGGGATTCAGACACCCCCTACCGCCATCCTGTTCATGGCGGGAAACCCGCCATGAACAGGATGGCGGTAGGGGGTGCAGCGGGGCCCCTGGGGGCCCCTGCAGTGCCCATGCCAATGGCATGGGCACTGCAGGGGCCCCCGTAAGAGGGCCCCACAAAGTATTTCAGTGTCTGCTTTGCAGACACTGAAATACGCGACGGGTGCAACTGCACCCGTCGCACCCCTGCAACTACGCCGGCTCAATTCTGAGCCGGCGTCCACGTTGCAGGGGCATTTCCGCTGGGCGGGCGGGCGCTCTTTTGGAGAGCGCCCGCCGGCCCAGCGGAAATGTTTGAATGGCCGCCGCGGTCTTTTGACCGCGGTGCGGTCATTTGTCGGCGGTAGCGTCCGCCAAGGTCTGAATGACCCCCAATATTTCGTAAATAACCAAAATTGCATGAAGGCTTTCAAAACAGAAAGAGGGAGAGTGTGTGTGCTTTTTTATCTGCGTGTATGTAAAAATTCCTCCTGAAATCACTGCCTGCATTACATCTGTAAATATAGCATTTTCTTTTCCTTAGTTTGGTGCTGCCACTATTTCAGCAACTGTGTGCCATCATCAAACTCCGTCACATAAGATGGTAATTACAATTGGCTCATATGTGTGGCTGTGGGCTCTGCAGTGAAGCTACGAATTGGATGAGTGGGTAGTCCAAAAAACCTTGGCACACCAACAGGCACTGTAAGACACTTTCACTGCCTTCAGCTTCAACTCCAGAACTCCTATCAGTGCCCAGCTTTTAACACCCACCCATAATGTGATCCTACTAAGATGTCTATAGGCAACTCCATTTACAGGATGCATTACACAAAAATCACATGGTGCATGAATAAAATATAGGAATACACCATCTAGAAAATGCATATACTCTTACAGAACGTAAATTAAGTAAAAAAGTAAAATGAAAAAAGGAAGGGAATGCATCACTGACATAAATCATCTTAAGTGAAGATTTTGTCGTAATGTTATGCACTCTGTATTGGATGAGCTTGTTGTCTGTATACCTTTGTAAGCTGCCAATAGGCTCTGTGAGAAGCTCTCAATGCCTTAACCCTCAACAACACAACTCACTCACACCGACCCATTATGTGAATTTAACCAGACATAGAAGAGACAAAGGGCCAGATGTAGGAAGCCGTTTGCATGGTGCAAAATGCGAAAATCGCGGTTTGCGCCATGCAAACAGCCTTCTGCAAAGCACATTCAAAATTTGCGAGTCAGTACCGACTCGCAAATTGTGAATGCGACTCGCAAATAGGAAGGGGTGTTCCCTTCCTATTTGCGACTCTCATCGCAATGTAGAATTGCTTTGTGACCGCGAATGCGGTCGCAAAGCAATTCGCAGTTACCACCAGTGTCACACTGGTGGTAACTCATTCGCAAAAGGGAAGGGGTCCCCATGGGACCCCTTCCCCTTTGTGAATGTTGGCAAAAAGGTTTTTTCAGAGCAGGCAGTGGTCCAATGGACCACTGCCTGCTCTGAAAAAACGAAACCAAATGGTTTTGTTATTTTTTTTATTTTGCAACTCGTTTTCCTTTAAGGAAAACGGGCTGCAAAATAAAAAACTGCTTTATTTAAAAAGCAGTCACAGACATGGAGGTCTGCTGACTTCAGCAGGCCACCATCCCTGTGAGTGCAGGGACTCGCTCTGGGGTCACAAAATGCGACCCACCTCATTAATATTTATGAGGTGGGTCTTTGCGACCCAATAGCGAGTCGCAGACGGTGTCTGAGACACCGTTCTGCATCCGAATTTGCGATTAGGAAATTGCGAGACGCACAGACCGCAATTTCCGAATCGCAAATGTGGAAGTTGCTACATCTGGCCCATAGTTCATGGTTTTTGCACTTAAAATTTGCGTAGAAATAAACCAAAGACAGACACATCCAGTAAAAGTATAGGTACTTTGGGAATGCAAGACTAACTAAAACTTGAAAGGTAAGCAGAACTACACCACTCACTTAAATTCCCTGTTTTAAGAGATGGGAACTTTATCTACATAACAGTCCCTGTTGCAGTCTGCGTGCATTGGCCAGGCTGCTGCAATTTAACTGCTCTGTCAGACTCAGAGTCTCATAATGAGGAGTCTGAGCACATCCCTGAGCACCTCAACCTTGCCAGGCCTATTGCGCAGAAGCAATTGGCTTGGTATTTGTTCAGACGCCCAGTTCCATGCATCTTCCAAACTTGTTCTCAAGAGCTATTTCCCAGTCTGTGCCTCAAGAGAGAGACACGCTGGGACCATTCCTGACCTATAAAACACTGTAACAAGCCAGGCCCAGAGCAGGTTTCTATGGAAACCAGTCACCTCTACTATGGGCCATGCTCTCACTGCCTGGTACACTGTAGAAACAGTAAAACCAATGAGCCACGCTGAAATGAAAGAACCTTGAGCAATGCTCAAAGGAGCTAAAAATGCATGAGAAATGCATTTTAGTGCAGGAATGCAGGGATCCCCCACTGCAGCGTCTTCCCCAGCCTGGTACCCGCTGAATAACTAGGCCACACCCAGAGCTGTAGATCACACGTCTTTATTCCTCTGCATTGACTTGAGAACTACAAATTTCCAGAGTAAGCTCTCATGCAATCTATTCTAACGATTACGTCATATACTGATAGGAGTCCTCAGGAAGCCATGAAGGTTCCATTCTAAATCATGCAAGACACTACGGGGCATATTTATACTCTGTTTGCGCCAAATGTGCATCAAAACGTTTGACACACATTCGGTGCAAACCGTGCACCATATTTACACAATGACGCCCGGAACACCAAAAGTCCGCCGTGTGCGTCATTTTCTGGATGCAGGAAACCGCCTTGCGTTAATGACATGCAAGGTAGGCGTTCTCGTCCCAAAAATGACTTAAACACCCATGCGCCATATTTATGCTACCGCACAAATATGATGCACGGCCGGGAGGCGGAGGCGGCAAATGACGCACAGCCCAATTTGCGTAAAAAAAGAACACCTGGGTCAGGGCAGGTGTTAAAATGGGGCAAACTCACCAGTACTTAAGGAAAACACACAGAAGCAACAGCAGAGCTCCAAAAGGAAGACATGGAGGTGCTTTTCATCCAGCATACACGCAGATGCAGAGCACAGGACCAACAGCAGCAGCTTCCACAACACCAGCAGGGACCCCAAAGGCAAAGCAGAAGGCAGGAGAGGATATTCCGCACCAGGACAACCCTTCTGGGACTCCGGCAACAAGATAATCCTCCAGAGGTACAGACTCAACTAGCAAGCCATTCAGCAGCTGCTGCGCAACATTGAGCCACAGTTGGCACCCAGCTTGCAGACACCCCACACCATTCCACTAGAAACCAAGCTGCTAGGTGTACTCCACATGTTGGCAAGTGGTATAATGGTATTGGATGCCATCATCTCCCTCACACCCCGCCACATCAGATTCCCCAACACACAGCAGAAGCAGCAGGAAACCAAACAGGGCTTCTATCAAATCAATGGCTTCCCACATGTGCTTGGTGCCATTGACTGCACACATGTACGCATTGTGCCACCTGCTGCAACCGAACATCTATACCGCAACAGGAAGCACACACACTCCATCAATGTGCAGGCCATTGTCGATCACCAACATCGTGGCAAAGTATCCTGGGAGTGTACATGATTCATTCATCTTCTGTCACTGCACCATTAATCAACACTTCCAGGATGGACGATATGGCAATGGCCTACTTGTTGGTAAGTACAAAAACCTACATATATACACACTGCACAGCAACCATCTAGGACAAACAACACATACACCACTACATTGACACGTGGCGAGGAAGACACTGAGGTTGTGATACTGCAAGGCATGTGTGAGATCCTGACCCATTTCGATACACACCTATGGACAAATGACTGATCCAAATAACAACAGATGCCACTCCGCAGACACAAGGGAACAATTTAAAACAACACAATGACAATGACATGGCCTCAACTGGCAGTACAACTTGGAAGATTAATCTTTCAATATCACATTAATAACACTCAATCAAACACCCTTCGAAGCAATAAGTACTGTGTAAGGGGTGTGTAATGTATTTTGCTGCAGGTCAAACACCATGACACACATAGCATGATGATGATGACTACAATGAAGGTGACATGGAATCATTGAGGCAGTACCAATATCTCACATCAATCCTGCTCTGACATGGACCACTACCAATAAGCAAGTGGACTGTGCTGAGAACACATATTGATGTGACAATTTTGAAAGTGCACATTCCTACACATACGGTTTGAGACAATTACACATATAGACAACAGATGTACAAGCATATGGACCTTCTGACTCTGTAAATGACAACCTCACAACCAAGTTAGCCAGCTGAACTAGAACATGTTTAGTAGTATAAGTACACGTTTGAACCTGAGTCGACTTGGTAAGGGCAGAGAAATAGGTCTGCAGAGAACTTGTCACACATGGGATATTTGTGCATAGTCAATTGTCAACACGTCAGTGCTGACAACTTATGGAAATGTGTTGTACATTGTCACCTTGCCAAATCTAAGGGCCTCACTGATGTTCAACTAATTCTATTGCATATGTTAAATTGGAGGGGATGTCCATGCCATATAGATGCAACCATGTTACCACCACTGTGGAATTAATTCTGTGTATTGAAGTATCATGTCACCCTCAGTTAAGACACATGGACACCTCTTTCACATGACATAATGCAAGGGAGTACACAATGTACTGCAACTCTACAAAAATACCGCTGACATCTGGTCAATCAGCCAAACACCAGTTCAGATAATGAAACAACCCAATGCTGATGGAATATCCTAGAAGCCTAGGATTCCACACAATCACACAAACGCCGATGAGTCACAGACAACACAAGAGAACAACTGCCATGCAAAGTTATAATTATGGTGCAAGCATCAGCATTTTCTCACTCATTTTCTCTTTCAGCTGATCAGGGCTATGGAATCCAGCCATGGATCATGACCCCATTTGCAAACCCAAGCACAGCATCAGAGCGTGCCTATAATGAGGCACATCAGAGGACACGCACCATAGTCGAAAGGACTTTTGGCATCCTGAAGTCAAGATTCAGGTGCCTCGACGTCACCGGAGGCAGCCTCCTATACTCACCAGAAATGGTCTGCAAGATCATGTTGACCTGTGCCATCCTGCACAACATATGTGTAAGGAGGAACATTCCCCTATATGAACTCGACTCACAAATGCCTGAAGAGGAGGAAGAGAAGGACGTTGTCCATCAACATGAGGGGGACCATCCAAACACAGCTGCAGGATTGCGTCGGAGACAACACATTGTCCAAAATGTCTTTAAAATCTACTCACCATCACCACTGTGTTACCATATGTCAATAAACACCTGTTCTAATCACTATATCATGGTCTGAGTAATCATTTTTGCATCACATTATCCCTAAGAATCATAATCAGAGTGTAGCCTCGTGGAGCATTGCAGAAATACAGATTAGGATACAGAAAAATCCCCATCACATTTCATGGGTATGAATGTTCACCCAACTTCACACACACTCTAAATGACATATATCCTGTCCATTTCACATTTGAAGGGCAATAGCAGAGGAGCACATCTATTTCACACATACATGTTGTCAACATGGTTCATTGCAGCATATGGCACACAACTAAGACACCATCATTCACTAAGGAAAGGAAAAAAATACCTCATGCATGAGGCAGTGGATGTGCTATAGCATTGGTAACAAGAAGGTATGACCAGACCCTTGACAGCAGTAAGTGTGACATCAGCTATCTTTGCAAGGAGTATGTGTGACAAGAAATCCACAGAAGCAGCAAATGGATAGCACAAGTGCCCCAGGCATGACTAGCATTGCTCACAAGACATCCCCTGCAAATGCCATCCCAGATCATAAGTCCTGTCACTGCCATGTTCCCTGTCTCACCCCAACCTTCTCTAGGGGGCCCTGGAAATGGATTATTTGTACCCAGATAATAAGTTGTCTACACACACCCAGACTCACATTCTGACTCCAGTGTGCTTCCCTCTTTAGTATGGTGTGCCATAGTCATTGTTCTTCTGTCTGCATGGACTTCTGGTCGAACAATGCACTGGCTTGTAGTCTGTAGGACCTGTAATCACCTGTCCATTGCTTCCCATGTGAAAGGTACTGTTGGCCCTTTGAACTTGATTCTCACCTACAGGACCTGTGAGAGACTGAAGCTGCACACACCTGTGTGCACCTCCGTGCAGACCAGCCATTTGAACATGCACTGCCCTTGCAGCTGCCTGGAATGGCATAGAAACTGCCATTATATGTATAACACTGTTACGCATTGCCGTATAAATCACCTGGGTAACACAGGCCAGGCCTTGGGTTATTGTGTTACATTCCAACACACAGGACAAATACAGTTTTCATTTTCCACAGTGTTGTTCCAGCTTTGACCAGTCTCAGTCTGCTCACTGTGTATTTGCCTTGTTCATTTTTGTTCCTGATTGACCCTGCATCCTGTTAGCCTGACTGGTTCCTGTCTTTGCGTCACCATAACAATTCCCTGTGGCTACATTTGTCTCATAGTTGCTTCCCATGCCCTCACTCTCCTTCTGGGGTATTGTGTCATGGAGGTCTACAATGAATACTCAAATACATTGTATAGCGTAATCAGTTTACTTATCGTATCATGGGGTGGAACTTGTCTTCAAATAGCCTAATCATGGCCCATCCCTTGTGTGGGTTTCATGTATGCATGAGTGACAAATAGTGGCAGTGTACCATGGTTATATGCATGGATTGGGTATGGTGCCTCCAGCACAACAAACAACTTTAGATAATGTGCATGAAATGTCAACACATGTTTGTACCCTGACAGTCCACACACTGATTCACATTGCACCCAACATATTGATGGGGCTTGCGTGGTGAATAGCTGTGAGATTAATCAGCACAGAGGCACTGATGTTCCCGGCAGCGGTGGGAAGTTTCGAGGCCACCCTGTGTACAAATGTTGTGAGGAAACCTGCCGGTTTAAAAGTCCTGATCCATTAACTTTGTCAGCACACCAAGGTTGCCCTGTTGTCAGTCTCATAAAACGTCTGCAGTGCCATAGCTGGACTATCCTCATGTGTGTTCTCAATTCCTCTTCGGCTTTCCTTCAATTCAGCTGTGAATGATACTTTGTGGATGCAGGAAATGGCTCCACAGACTCATGAGTAGACCTGCACGTAACTGTGAAAACATGGACCCCAATAATGACACAGGCTACACATGGCCCCACACACTTGAACTGGACACCTTTGTGCAATTAACCACTGGAAATATGTGCACATGTGCTGCTTGGTCTGCTGGTCCTCCACTGCCACAGGAGAAACATAGGTCATTTATATGACTCAAACTGTGGCGTGACATTACATTTGAGGATTGGGTTTGGGTCTGAGTATCACAAACACCGTACCCACATAGCATTTTCCAATGCCTGACTCACGGGTAGTATACAAACAAGTGCCTAGGAAGTGGTATCCAACATTCCAGGACATGTGATGGCCTAGTCTTGGAACATTGCCATGATCAACCGTCTTCTAACTATCCTGTGCATGGTTTGTCATTGGCAATGCTTATGTCCCAAAAAACCTGGGAAGTTCACACAGCATTTGTTGCTACGTGTATGGCAAACACATTTCCTTTTGCATTTCCACACTGAATAGCATCTGATGGTTGGCCACATTGAGAACACATGCATACAAGCACATTTATAAAAACACGTCTTGTGATGTTCACACAGCGGGACAACTAAAATTTAAATAGCCAAATCACACACATTGACACACAGGCAATGAGTTACTGTATTGAGATGCGTAGCCTTGCTATCCTCTATTGACGCACAACATGCCCAAACTGGGTAATACCAATTTGTATTCCACACGTTTGGCCATCTATTGCATCAGTGAAGAGTGCAAATCCGGAACAACTAGAGGATCATGGTCCGCAGTAGCATGATCTGTCATATGTGCCCATACCCCGGAATGCACAATGTAAGTGCAAACAGCCTATCTTTGTATATTCACACCTGTCAGGTACCATTAAAATTGAGAAATGACCCAAACCCAGTAAAAGACAGACATTTTGACGCATATGCGCCAAAAAAGACTCACATGCGTCAAAAAATGCTGCATATGTGTGGAAAAAAGATGCTCACTGCCTTGATACATTCATTGGCCCTGATCAGTAATTCCCACACTGTACCCCATGAAATTGGTTAAGTATGAAATATAATTGAAAATATGAATGCAGGGTAATTTCTAGGCATGTGCGTCAAAAAAAATGATGCACAGACTGTAAGCATCAGAATATTTTGACGCATAAGAATAAATACGCATCGCATTTGAGGCAGGAAGTGATGTAATATGATATCCTGTTTACAGAATTGCTGCAGTGGGTGTACTTTCACTTTCACTTTGCAGTCTGTGATTTTTCCTGACTGTGTGGCTGTGTTTGGACTTGTTTCTCTGTGCATAATGTGAATTTGTCTCCTGTGTGGTCTTTAAATTGTCTTTTGGTGTTTCCTAAGTGTCTGTGGTATCCTGTGTAAGTGTATTTTTGTCATTTCTGGTGTCTAATTTTGTCTTTGTACTGTTGGGAGTCTGTTGTGGGTAGTGTTAGTTTTGGGATAGTTGGGCTGCTTTACTGTTAATTAGTTTTAATTTCCCTCTCCTACTTTCCCTTCATTATCCTCTGTACCCCTTTATTACATCTTTTTTTTCAAGCATGTTGGGTAGGCCACGTCTTGGTAGGATAAGAGAGGAGGAGCTGGGGGATTTATTTGGCTGGTGTGACACTTCTTCCCATTAATGATTGAAGCAGGTGGCTGTGTGATAAAGGGGTATCACACAGAGGCAAGGAGGCTCCGGTGGGCAAAGGTCCTGTACCATCTTAAAAGAATCTACAACACACCGCGCAATGACCACCAGCTGAAACACCGTTCTGCTGACCCGGTTGCCAGGGAGCAAGACCTGCTGGACCACCTGGGGATTGTGATTGGTGGCCCTGTTGGTGAGTGCAATTCAGAGTAATGTGCACATTTAAATAGTCTGTAGTGACAGTAGCAGATTTGTTCATATGCTGCAGGCAATGTTTTTGGACATGTGGAGTGCAAGTTAAACATACAGTTGCCGTGAGTTATACAATAATTCCTACACATTACCATTATCTGTTGATGCAACAGCTGCACTTACTTACAAAACACAACAGGAGCATGTAAATTAGTGCTGCCTTCACGTCAATAGATGATGCAAATGTGGCTCTAACATATGTTTTAGGCATGGTCTGTGAGTGTACCAGGAAAGACATGTTTTTCATCCAGATATTTTCAAAAAATAACGTGTCCCTCAATTATTTCTGATACATGTCTGAACTGGATTCTGACACATACGTAACAAGTTATATCTGACCTCAGGTGACATCTTAGGCTGATAGTTTGACTTGGTTGTGGCGCAATTAAATTAGGGATGGATGCCAAAAGTAATGCACACGGGCTCATATCAAAATGTTTGGTCCAACTTACCATAGCTGTGGGACATAAAATGAAGCAAATGATACAAATTGAGGGGTAACAACTATCCATGACCCTCTGTACATTGTACCTGTGTGTTTTACATTGGTCTTAGTCACAATAGCTGGCCCAAGCTAATACATTTTCCATCTGTGTCACTCTATTGCCATGTACTTCTCATAAGTTATGGGATCATCATGGGAAGCGTGATGTTGGGGAATGCATGATCACAATGGATGAAGTGCATGATGTCATGCAGGGGACCACTGACCTATCCATTATACATATAAAGTTGACTAATACTTAGCTAGTTTAGTTTGGCACACCCATGCTGATCAATTGCAGCATATGTGTAATAACTAACCTCCCAGTATGGAGGCTATCACTGACATGGGTGTATGCTAAGATCAGTAGACCAGCATTCCTGTGACTACTCTCATTCCGAAGGTACATACATACTGAAAACTACATCAGCACGACTGACACACTGGTAGATTTGCTAAACCATGTATTAATAGTATCACAGTGTCAGTTTGCTATATATCTGCTGATCAACCAAATTGGCAAATGTAAGATGATGAATGTGGCCCATCTGTGATTTCCGAAACCCATATTGGGTAAACAGGGCAATAAGAGAAACATTTCAGGTGCAATGCCTACACCTGTGAGCATGCAGTCTGTCATGGATGAATACAATATACACTGTCAACATATGTCTCCTTGTATCCAAATTTGAAAACTGGTCAATCCAGGGCTAGCCTCAAACTGTCACCAAATAATGCACAGGATCCCTGCCATTATGGTGTCATAGGGGGCATATGTGGCTCAGGGTACCCTTTTAATGTAGCATATGTAACCTAGACACAACACAGGCCCTACATGTAAGGGACCATAGAAAGCATGATAAATCATACCCTTAATTCAACCGACAGGTGCGTCACACAGTAAAGGATTGTCCTTTGATGCCCAAGCCACAATACCTGAGTGACTGGTATTGCAGTCCTCCAGGAAAGTGGCTTTGCATGTCTCTCATTGATACACATGATGAGAGGAATACACTCCATAAATGAGTCTGCAAACAAATGATGGAGCATGTTTGCCACCACGTGATAGTTAGGGCAACTGCATGTGTGCAGATATGTGTGTATCACTCACTGGAGTGCCCGGGTCTGTACATGTTTGCAGTGGTATTTCGGTTGCAGTATCATCATGCCTGAGAAGCTTGACTTTCTGATTTAATCTTACACACAGTAATTGTATCTGGAAGTGTTGTACAGTGCACAGACATTGAGCACATTTCTCCCTTCCATGCTTTACCTGCCCCCTACACTATCGGAGAGGTGGTTCGATTTGCGGATCCAGACATCTCCAGTAAGTGTTGATATTTCTGTTCTGTGTTGTGTTTGCTACTGTTGTGTGATTGACTCCTGTGTGTTGGACACATAGCAAGGTATGATGTGCTGGTAAATGATCGGATATGTTCCTTGAGTGAAGTATCATTTTTTTTCCATCTTTGAGTTGGGCAATCATTAGCGTATAGTCATATTTTGGGATTGTAGTGCATCCCTGTAGGCACGGCCATGTGAATAGGGTGACTTTTGTGGATAAAACGTTTATTAAGAAAATTTAGCAGAGGACCATATTTATGATTTAGTCAGAAAGTCAGACCCTGAATCTCTCAGATTAGGGATGCCAAAGTCTTACCCACAGACTTGAGCCTCCCTGTTCACTAATGAACATGTTCGACTGTATGTTTGATTTCCTAGCAGCATGTAGCTCCACATGTTGTGCTATGTGTATGTGGCACTTGAGTACAATGTCATATGTGTGCATGCAGCTCATTGCTAGATGTGTGCTTGCATCTATCTGCTTGTTGTAAGTCATGTGTTACTGCTATGAAATGATGTTGACAATTGTTTGCATTTCCAAACATAAATGTTGATGGGATTGTCCAAGGTTTGAGTGAATCCTAGTTGGACATCCTCCTTACCTGTGGTGGACTGCCCAAACCCATATACAGCTGTCCAAAGCTTCTAGGGTGTCCTAGATGTTGGAAAGTATTTGTTGCTTGTCCATCCCCCCCTCAGGCACAGGCGGAGGGTTATGAAATGTGTGCCTAGGATTGTTGATTCAAGTTTAGTACACAGACATGTAAATCTGTAAATCATTTGTCCAAAACTAGGATACCCACTCATGATTAGCAACTGCATTCTATCCTGGCAAATTCCATTTATAACTCACAGATCTTAAGGCCCTTGATTGTCATCCAGAAGTTAGTCATTAGTTGGCCTGTCACATGTGGAGGACTTGCAGCATTTTTTACGTGACAAATGGCTGAACAATGATGCATTGGTCATTTAAGTTGTTACACATCTTTTAAAGCATTGCTGTGCTGTTTGATAGGACATGTGGAGGCTGCATTGGCATGTACTTCCTCAGGGACAATGAGTGATCTGTGTGATGATATGGCCTGTTTCTGGTACATTAGATGTATTGTCTGATTTATTTCTGGAGCCATATCACACAACGAAGTACCTAATGTTTGGTTTTATATATTTTTTAACAGCTGCCAATATGAATCCCATTTAGATTCAGGAGTTTCAGTGCTGGGCAATGCGTTACCGCCACATTCTGGATGTGGAGTCTGGGTTCTGCAACATGGCAAGGCGTTATCGTCATGAAAGAGCCTCCGGAGTGTGGAGGGCATTTGCCCAAGGGGGCCCTTCCGTGTCCACCACAGCCACCAGCACCACCACTACCACCCAGGTGGGACCAACCATAGCAGGCACCTTTGCTGGACCGTCAACCTCCACTGCTCCAGGACCTATCACAGCACCACCTGCACCTCCTCCTACACGCATGGCACCGACAAGGGGACATACATCTTCAACTGGCACCCAGACCACACCTGCTGCAGTCATTGACCCAGCAAATTTTCAGTGGATGCAAAGTGCCATTGACCAAATGTTAAGGAAAATGAACAGGATGCAGCAGGAGATGGCACAATTGAATAGGAGGGTGTGTGCCATGAAGAAGACCCTGCGGAGGGCGAACTTGTAAACTTTTTACCCTCAGCCATGATTCCCTCGCCTCCCTCCTCTTTCCTGGTTACTTTCATTAGTGGGTTTCGGGGGCTTAGTGTTAGGTTAGAATAGGCTGTTAGTTTAGTTAGTAGTAGTGGGTGGGGGGGTATGATACTTTGAATATCTGTTTTTTGTTATGTGTGTTTGATGATGTTGGGGTTTGGTGTTACAAAAAATCCAAAAATCCCAAAAAAATCTAAAAAGAAAATCCCAAAAAATATATATTTGTTTAGTATAAGATAGTATGCGTTTCGGTTAGTATATGTTGTCCCACATGTGTCCTGTCTTATAAGGGGGGTGGAGGGTTGATGTTTAGATTGTTTCGTTAAATGTGATAAGTAAGTTTAGCTTAGGTTAGTTAGGGCCTGTTGTGGGTAATGTGTAGATAGGATACGTTATGTTAGGTAAGGTGTTTGCCCAGGTTTTAGTTTCCTTTTTACTGTTAAATAAATATTTAGGTAATCCTTTACAGTATTCGTCACATGCTTGGGGATCAGGGCCTTGGCATGGGTGAACAGTGTCTCTTTAGTATTTGCATTTGTGTCCCATCCTGCAACCAAATCCCAATTGAGCTGTTACATTGGCAGCTACACCAGAGCTACTTTGCTAAGAATCTGCCATCCATTGCACCCACCAATCAAGGTTACTATGGATCCCAAAGTGTTGTTAATTTTTGATGTATGTTTTCAATCTCACATACTTTGCGACCAGATTTGGTATTGAGGACACTGTGTTAAGTCTGCCTGCAGCCTGATGTTCAAGTGAAGCCTTATAAGGTGAGTGGTAGTATGATCTCATGTAGTATGGTATACATAACTCACACCTATCATTTGTTACATTGTACGTACACTCAGACACATCCATTCCTGCAGTATGGTGTGTGTTAGGAAAAATTTGGGTCAAATGTCACATACGTGAATATTGGCTTGAAGAAAAAGTTGAAGGCAATAATTTTTGGCTTAGACATCCCTTGAGGAAGCGTTGTTCTTTCCAACATGCATTATACTGTCTAGTTTCTATTTCCCTCATAATTAACCCTCAGGAAGGGCAGATGATGGTACAATCCAGACCACAGTGCATAGTTATCAGCCAACATTATTTCAGGTCAGTTGTTTTGACATTCTATAATCATTGACCTGAGGTAAACATCACTGATCTACCTCACGGTTGATGTGTCACATTACACAGAGACAAAGTTGTTGTGTAAGTGCTATTTCTTTTAAAGTGCTGTAGTGCTATATGTACATTGTCCATGATTGTGAGTCCATTAGTGTGACACCTTCCATTGTGATCCTACACAAGTGCAAACGGACATGTCATTAGACATGCTGGGTGAAGTGTCAGACAGTGCAGAGGGACAGGATTTGCCAATGAGTTAGTGAAAGACAATCACAGGGCATGGTGACAAGATAAACAGTGGGCTGGAGAACAGTGCTTGTGAGCAGCTGGTGCAAGACTGGCATGTTACCCAGCACAGGACATTGGTTATAGGTGGCCATGTGGCAGGGACTAGTGCTACCGGGTACTCTTACGAGTGAAGGTGATCTGTTCCACATCTTCTGATGTGTGTGTTGTCTCCTCTGCCCTTGGTAGTGGTAGTTGTGAAGGGGTAACTCACACCTCAGTGTTTGAAGGCGTGGAGTCAGACATCCTGGTAGCTGCCAACTGTGGGGC
Source organism: Pleurodeles waltl (assembly GCF_031143425.1). Classification (NCBI taxonomy): domain Eukaryota; kingdom Metazoa; phylum Chordata; class Amphibia; order Caudata; family Salamandridae; genus Pleurodeles; species Pleurodeles waltl. Next base: position 190,839,394 of record NC_090440.1, on the reverse strand, counting down.
TATTAAGGGCAGTATTGCAGCAAGGAGCTGCTGGTTCTTAAGAATAGCAGCCACATCACTGTGGTAGGCAGCCAGGTCGACCCTGAGGGGGTCAATATTGCATTTGTGCATGCGTTGACAGGATTGTTGTTGGAGGTGTTGTGTCAACTCTCTTACAGCTGTGCTGATTTCTTTCACACTTTTCGAGTTCATTCAAGATTGATGTTCACCCTTGCATGGCTGCTGCCTGTTCTGCAGTTGACATCATGCATGAACGCACCCCCTCTAGGCTGGCTGCCATATTTTCCATCCCCACCGCACCTCCTCGGGCAGCTCCCGCTGTACTCCAACTACCGTCCTCTCAAAGGTGGTGCCAGTGTCGTCAGAGTCCTCAGCTGGGTTGGAGCAGGCAGGTCGTACAATTGGGGTGGTGGGTGGCTCCTCTGTGATGGCTGCTGTATCTGTGCTCCTCCTTGCAACTGAAGGTGGGATCTGGGGGGTCCCAAGGACATCGTAGAGGGTCTGCTGGCTGATGTTTGTCAGCTCGTCATCCATGTCATCAGGGAAGTCCAGGACAGGCATATCCCCAGGAGAGCGACCGTCCTCTGCAATGAGATATGGTACAATTAGTGTGTCTGTGTTGTGGGTTTTGTAATGTGACGTGCCTGCCTTCCTATTTGTTGCACATTGTGATCTTGGTTCCGGTTCATTACTCCTGTCTTTCATATTAGTATGCTCCCAAAGCCTATGCCCCACCTGCATGTCACATGTATTGTGGTCAGTTTGGGGACTTGTCAGCATCACATCCTCTAGGTGTTGGTTCAGGCCAAATTGTGAATTGCCACCTTCTTGTCCTACTCAACCCTCCATCTACTTCCATTCTCATGGTCAGGCCTTGCACTGGCTGTGGTTGTTCTGATGGCACTAGCACCACACTTCACAATCTGGAACTTACCGAGTCTCAGATATTTCAAATCCAGCTATATGTTGCTGAGACCTAGCATAACTATGTATAGCATTGACATGGCACACTACAAATGTCAGCATTGGTAGTGGGTAATGTTGATGTTGGGGAATGTGTGCTACATTGGATTGCACTGATGGTCCTAGCAGTGTTCCATTTCCTCTTCAGACTGTGAGGGTGAATTTCACTAGACGGGGGCATATGTTTTCCCACTCAATGCTGTTGTCTGAGCAGTATGACATTTGGTATGTTGCATGGTGTCATTGGAGCTATTGTGACCCAGGCACAGGGTGGACCCTGACATATGCAGCATGGGTATGACATTAGTGCTGTGAAGCTCATAATGTTTATGACAATGGCACATGTTTGTAGCGATTATGAGAAATCACATTTGACAGGATTGGAACTTTTTTATTGATTACAGGGGGTTGATAAAGTTGTCATCCTGAAACCTCTAATTTGGGTGTGTTTGATCCATGGGGACGTTGCTGCCATTAGCTACATGACCTGCACACACAGCAGAGGTAGTAGTGGCAACTGTTGTCAATGTTAAATTCCACTTGCAGATATGCTCTGAGACTGTTAATTGAGCCCTAGTTCATGTAGAGAGAATACCAGCTGACGTGTGACAGAAGGCCAGTTTTAGGTTGTACCCTACCCTACTGGACTGGCTTTGCCTTTCAAACATCCTTGGCATGGCAGCATACCCCCATGCAAAGGTTGTTGGTGTAGTGTAGTACTGTGCCCCAGGTTTCCTCTGAACGGGTCATGCCCCCGTGCCGTTCCCCTTTGCCCCTTCCACTCCCTGAATATTATGACTTACATGCATTGTGTAGTAGGTATGTCCACGTCCCTGCTTACAGTTAACATTTGTGCATTTTAATTCCCCATGCGACTTATCCTGCATCTGTGTTGTCTCCTGGTAGTCTGCGCTGTCCTGTCCTTAAATCCCTGTGACAATCTCCTCAGGGATGACGCCTGTCACCATCTCCTCCATGTGGTCCAGGGTCTCCTGCGGTGCTGGACTCCCACCTCCAGTCTGCAGTGCTGCCTTCCTGTTCCTGGCCATCTTTTCCTTGGTCCTGCGCTTGCAGACATGCCAGCGTTTCTTGCACTTGATGACTGTTCTCCATACTTCTGCCACACTGTTTATCTTGTCAACAATTTGTTGCCATATTGCCTCTCTCCTACTGATTGGCAACTTTGAGGTGACAAACAGTTGGTGCTGGTGTTCCGTCACCTCTTTCACCAGAATTTCCTGCTTCTCTGCACTGAAGCAACACTTTCTTTTCTTCTTCTCCCTGTCCTGGGTCTTGTGTGGGTCCTCCTGGCTGGTTTCTGGTCTGTTGTCATCTTCCTGGGGTCTGTGCAAGCGTCTGGGATCCATTTTGGCTATCCTTAGCACATTTTGCTGTGTTTGTTCTGCTTTTTGATGCAATTGCGTCAAAAAAAGGCACGTATCCGGTTTGTGACGACTCACAGTCATTTTCGCCGTGTTAACGTTGTTTTCCTTCATGACGTGATGCATTGGTTTGAGTAAAAAAAAATTACTTACACCAGTGGTTTGCGCCGCCGTGCATCAAAGTATAAATTTCCCCCTCTGTTAAATGGAAGATGGCAAATTTTTCAGAAAATCATTAGACTGACACAAAGGCGGTCATTACAACATTGGAGGTAAAAGCCACTTACCGCCGTGCAGAAGACCGCCAACACACCTCCGCGGAAATCCGCCACAGCTATTATGACCCACAGCTCAGAATCTGCCAAAATTCAGACACCCACACAAGTCCGCCACACCAAAGGTCAGTGATAAACTGGCGAAAACAAAACCTCCACCGTCACGCCAACAGAAATACTCCCACACTATCACGACACACGAATCCACGTGGCGGTCTTTCAACCGCGGTATTCCATTGGCAGTACACACCGCCGCGCTCAGAATACACACACTCTTACAAAACACAGCCACATTGGACTTTCAAAATACGCACACCTGATACACATACACACACCACTCCCACACACCAAATACAATATAAAACACACACCCACATCACCCACAAACCCCTATGACAATAATTACCGGAAGAAGGCCAGAGAGAGACACCACAAACAACTACCAAGCATCCACAGGCACACAATACCATCACCCACAGAACTTCCACGCACCTCACACAACACACCACTACATATCACCCCACTTATCACTACACACACAACCCCACACATCACCCACACGACCCCATGGCACGGCAAAGACACCCCAGGTTCTCTGAGGAGGAGCTCATGGTCATGGTGGAGGAAATCGTCCGGGTAGAGCCACAGCTAGTTAGATCACAGGTGCAGCACACCTCCATAGCTAGGAAGATGGAGCTATGGCGAAGAATAGTGGACAGGGTCAACGCAGTGGGATAGCACCCAAGAAATAGGGATGACATCAGGAAGAGATGGAACGACCTACGGGGGAAGGTGCGTTCCGTGGTCTCAAGACACCACCTTGCGGTTCAGCGGACTGGCGGCAGACCCCCACCTCCTCCCCCACAACTAACAACATGGGAGGAGCAAGTCTTGGTGATTCTGCATTCTGAGGGCCTTGCAGGAGTAGATGGAGGAATGGACTCTGGTAAGTCAAATCTTAACTATTACATCCCCCACCCTACTTGCTTGCCATCTCATACCCCCACCCTCACCCTCACCCCCATCACTCCAACTCCTCACAAATGTCCCAATATCACAAACCACACATCCCAACACCAAGCCCTGCATGCAACACTAAAGCATGGACACCCATCACCAATGCATGGCCACTGCACATACCCATACACCCCCCTAAACCGCCATCACACAAGGTCCCACACAGGAATGCAAGCACTGGGTTACACGGTCACCCACCTATTGCACACCATAGCACACACAGAGGTAATAAACATCCTTTTATACCCCTGCAGGACCCCTACCCAACGTCACCGGACAGGAGGGTCCATACATGTCCACACCACCAACAGAAGAGGCCCACAGTGATGAAAGCAGCTCTGTCCAACTGGATCTAGATGACCAGCCCGGCCCATCTGGGACCTCGGGACAGTCGGCTCCCCTCACACTGGCACAGGCCACTACAGAGCTTCCCCCCTCTGGAAACACCAGCACAGCACCCACCCAGCGGGCCCATACCTCTGTCCCCAGGACACGTCAATCAGCAGTGTGTCCACCACTACAGGGAGCCCAGGCTAACCTACCACCCCAACAACAACAGGGACCTGGGGGCAGGGGCAGTGGGCACGCGGTCCAGGGGACGGAGGCCCAGGAACACAGGGGAACTGGGAGGGCTGCTGTGCGTCAGGGGGCGGACAGGCCAAGGGAACCCACTCTCCACGAGGCCCTCTCCAACATCATGGGAGCGTACCATCATTCCCAGAAGACAATAGCCACGGTACTGGCCAAGTTTCAGGAGACCCAGCGGCTGCAGGGGGAACAGCATGTGGGCTTCAGGGAGGAACTCAGATCCATCAATTCCACCCTGGGCACCATCGTAGGGGTGCTGAAGGAAGTACTCAACACCAGGAGGGACACTGTGGCACAACAAGGGGCCCCTGAAACTAGCCTGGACGATGAACTGCCCACCACCTCCGCCGGCGCTAGTGGACAGGACGCCCCGCCACAGGACCACCACACCAGCACCCCACCCCCTGCAGAGGGAGAACCACCCCGCAAACGGTCCCTGAGATCCAGGACAAAGACAGAGAACAATGCCAAGACCCCCGCCAAGAAATGAGACCACCCTGAATGTCATCCTTCTGTCCCACTTTGTCACCCTGTCCATCCTCAAATTGCCCCAGCTCCACTTCCTATGCCCATGTGGGCAATGCACCTGTGAGACTAATAGGCTGGACTCTGCCATGGACAATACTCCACCATCACCCCATACCATTTTACAACCCCCACCCCAATATTGAGCACTTAAATAAACATCCTTGAAGCACAAAAAAATCTGGAGTCAGTCTGTGATTTCGAAATAGTGTATTAGCAATTACAGTGTCAAAATGCTCTTTCAAATGTAATGTCAACATACCTATGTCACACAGCTCTAGTCCATGAAGAAACACAGCAGATGTCACACAGTGGGCCCTACATCTGTGAAATCGTAAGGGAAAGTGACAACTTAGTGACCATACACTGGGTGAAAACGACAGACAGTAGAGAGGTAGTAGTGTTAAAGAACATGTAGTAGGGAGGTTTGTATTCTTACCTGTGTCCCCCTGGAAATATTGCAGGATCACAGAGTTCCTGTTGTCGATGTCCTCTTCTTCTGCTTCCTCATCTTCACTGTCCACAGACTCCACAGCTGCAACAACACCGCCATCTCGACCATCCTCCTGCAGAAAAGGCACCTGTTGTTACAAAGCTAAGTTGTGAAGCATACAGCAGACCACGATGATCTGGCACACCTTCTTTGGTGAGTAGAATAGGGATCCACCTGTCATATGGAGGCACCTGAACCTGGCCTTCAGGAGCCTGAAGGTCCGCTCTATAATCCGCCGAGTTCGCCCATGGGCCTCATTGTAGCCTTCCTCTGCCCTTGTCCTGGGATTCCTCACTGGGGTCAATAGCCATGACAGATTGGGGTAACCAGAGTCACCTGCAAATGGCAAGAGACAACTATTAGACACACACTAACCTGTAGGGATATCCCCATACCCTGACAACCATTCCCACTGACTTTCTTCCAGGTGCTCACCTAATAGCCACACACGGTGACTCTGGAGTTGCCCCATCACATAAGGGATGCTGCTATTCCGCAGGATGTAAGCGTCATGCACTGAGCCAGGGAATTTGGCATTCACATGGGAGATGTACTGGTCTGCCAAACACACCATCTGCACATTCATGGAATGATAACTTTTCCGGTTTCTGTACACCTGTTCACTCCTGTGGGGGTGTACCAATGCCACATGTGTCCCATCAATGGCACCTATGATGTTGGGGATATGTCCCAGGGCATAGAAGTCACCTTTCACTGTAGGCAAATCCTCCACCTGAGGGAAAATGATGTAGCTCCGCATGTGTTTCAGCAGGGCAGACAACACTCTGGACAACACGTTGGAAAACATAGGCTGGGACATCCCTGATGCTATGGCCACTGTTGTTTGACATGGCCCACTTGCAAGGAAATGGAGTACTGACAGCACCTGCACTTGAGGGGGGATTCCTGTGGGACGGCGGATAGCTGACATCAGGTCTGGCTCCAACTGGGCACACAGTTCCAGGATTGTGGCACGATCAAGCCTGTAGGTGATGATCACATGTCTTTCTTCCATTTTCGACAGGTCCACCAGCGTTATGTACACCGGAGGATGATGCCATCTCCTCACATGTCCCAGGGGACAGTGCCTATGAAGGACAACAGCGAGCACAGAGTCAACCAACTCAGAGGTACGTACCCACAGCTTACACAGAACACAAATCAAAATCCGAAATTTGGCCTGTATGAGTGTTGAGGCAAAGCCTAGGTATGTGTGACGCAGTTAAAAATTAAGCCATGTGGGCCCCTGAAATGGCGGCTGCCTGACCTCTAAAGTGGGACAATGGGATGTGAGGTAACTGTGCTGGCGTTGTACACCGTAGCGGTAGGCGGTCGAAGACCGCGGAGCAATTCTGCATTGGTTAACATTGGACCCTATGGGTGCCAGGAGCCAATGACAATGTACGCCAGTGGTGACGGTACGCACTGCCGCAGACGTGACTGCCATTTTCTATCTGTTCAATCACTCGATACCTGATCTTCGACAGGAGAGGACCTACACTCCAAGTGCTGCTGTGACCTCGGTCTGGAAGAGACAATGGCTTGTGCGTCTGGGGAAAGGGCCCTTGCCTTCACATCGGAGGAGTTGGAGAAACTCGTGGATGGGGTCCTCCCCCAGTACACGCTACTCTACGGTCCTCCAGACAAACAGGTAAGTACACTGGGAGCATGCTGTATGGGCTATGCCTGTGTGGAGTGGGGTGGATGAAAGATGGGGGGGGAGATTGAGGCGTGCATGAAACGACGGTGAGTGCATGTGCCACATGGCAAGGTAGGGATGGGGGCCGATGACTGTGACGGTGCAGTTGGTAATAACTTTTCTTTTCTCCCTGTACAATTCCTGTAGGTCAGCGCCCACCAGAAAAAGGATATTTGGCGTGCCATCGCCAAGGAAGTCCAGACCCTGGGGGTCCACCACAGACGGAGCACCCACTGCCTGAAAAGATGGGAGGACATTCGCTGCTGGAGCAGGAAGACGGCAGAGGCCAAGCTGGGGATGGCCTCCCAATGTGGGAGGGGTGCCCATCGCACCATGCCCCCCCTGATGTTCAGGATCCTGACGGTGGCGTACCCGGAGTTGGATGGGTGCTTGAGGGCATCACAGCAGCCACAAGGGGGTGAGTACACTCTCATTCTGCTGATTTTGCATGCAGTGGAGGTGTCTGGGTAGTGGAGGTGGGCTGTGGGTTTCCCTAGGCCAGGGCGAGTATGCTAGTTAGGTCCCCTTGCTCTGGCAGACCCTGTGGCACCCCACCTGTGTAGAGTGCCAAGTACACCAAGTCAGACTCCTGTGTCATCCATGTGTGCAGATGTCGGCCATAGCCTTGTAGGCCATGTCCCAGGGATTGAACAGTGGAGCCCACGTGCGCGGCGTAGTGCAGGGGGCTTCTGTATCTGTCGTGTCCGCCAACGGTAGCGGTAATGCATGCACTTAACATGTCTTTCTTCTATCGCCCCCCCCCTTTTTGTGGTCTACCTGTTCTTATGTGCATTAGCATCATCAGGCGGAGGAGCAGTGGCACCGGAGGAGGAGGGAGCTGCATCCCACATGGCCCTGGAGGGCAAGACAACGGACTCGGAGTTCACCAGTGGGACAGAGGGCGAGGGGAGCTCCACGGCGGGCACAGGAGCTGACACCAGTGATACGGACTTGTCCTCTGATGGGAGCTCCCTTGTGGTGGTGGCAACATCTGTGCCCCCCGCATTTACAGGTACAGCTGCCACCCCCCCTACCAGCACCGCCCTCCCAGCATCCCCTCAGCCTTTACCCCATGCCCGCTCACCCAGGAAGGTGGGCATTACCTTCGCCCCAGGCACCTCAGGCCCTGCCCCAGTCACCCCTGCTGCCCTCAGTGAGGAGGCCATTGACCTCCTCAGGTCCCTCACTGTTGGGCAGTCTACCATTTTGAATGCCATCCAGGGAGTAGAAAGGCAGTTGCAACAAACAAATGCATTCCTGGAGGGCATTCATTCTGGTCAGGCGGCCCTTCAGCGAGCTTTTCAAACTCTGGCCTCAGCACTGATGGCAGCCATTGTCCCTGTCTCTAGCCTCCCCCCTCCAACTTCCTCCACCCAGACCCAATCCCCTCTACCTCAGCCTATCCCAAGCACACCTTCAGACCAGTATGCACACACGTAAACACACAAGGGAAGCTCAGGCAAACATAAGCACCACACATCCCACAGGCACTCACGCAAGCATCACGCACATGCAGACACACCAACATCCACAGCCTCCACTGTGTCCCCCTCCTCCTCATCTCCCTCCTCCCTCCCAGTTCGTCTCCACTCACACCTGCATGCACTACATCTACAGCCACTACTTCCATCACCAGCACAGAGACCACCACACCCCGCTCACGTGCAGTCACCGCCCCCACTGCCATTCACACGTCCCCTGTGTCCTCTCCCAGTGTGTCTGTGACGCCACCTCCCAAGATACACAAACGCATGCACACACCCACCCAACAGCCATCCACCTCACGACAGCCTCCAGCGCATGCACCTTCACCCAAAGTCACCAAACAAACACCTCCTACAACCACAACCTCTTCCTCCACTCCCAAACCCCCTCCGTCTACCCGTCCCAGTGTTCCCAAGAAACTTTTCCTGTCCAACCTTGATCTCTTTCCCTCACCTCCCCCACCCCGTCCATCTCCTAGGGCCCGACTCTCCAGGTCCCAACCTAGCACCTCAGCCACAACATCTACGAGACCAGTGGTGCCTGTAGTCACCGGAATCTGGAATGCACCGGCCACCAGGGCAGCCAGTGTGGCACGGAGCCACAGCACGGACAGTCCCCCACTTGTCAAGCATCAAAAGTTGGCCAGTGCCCGGCAGGAGAGGGGGAAGACTCCAGCCACCAAAGCCACTCCCAGGGTACACGTGGGAGTGTGGAGTCAGCTGCAACACCTTCCAAGGTGGGGAAGGGCCACAAGAAAGTCAGCAAGTCTGGGAAGAGCAGCACGGCGGAGAAGACCGCCATTCTCCCCCCTGCCCAGGAGGCCACCGCCCCCAGCCCAGCTGCACAGGAGGCTAACGCCAGCACCAGCCCCGCTGCCCAGGAGGCCACTGCCATCATCCCTGCTGCCCAGGAGGCCACCGCCATCATCCCCGCTGCCCAGGAGGCCAGCACCAGCCCTGCTGCCCAGGAGGCCACCGCCATCATCCCCGCTGCCCAGGAGGCCACCACCATCATCCCCGCTGCCCAGGAGGCCATCGACAGCACCAGCCCTGCTGCCCAGGACAGGACCGCCAGCACCAGCCCTGCTAGGCCAGACAGGACCGCCAGCGCCAGCCCCGCCGAGCCTGACAGGACCGCCAGCACCAGCCCCGCTGGGCCTGACAGGACCGCCAGCACCAGCCCCGCTGGGCCAGACAGGACCGCCAGCAGCTGAGTCACTGCAAAGGACCCCTCCACCACAAGCACTGCTGAACAGGGCACCGCGCCACAAGCACCGCTGAACAGGGCACCGCCGCCACATGCACCGCTGAACAGGGCACCGCCGCCACAAGTACCGCTGAACAGGGCACCGCCGCACAAAGCACCGCTGAACAGGGCACCGCCGCCACAAGCACCGCTGAACAGGGCACCCCCGCCACAAGCACCGCTGAACAGGGCACCGCCGCCACATACACCGCTGAACAGGGCACCGCCGGCACAAGCACCGCTGAACAGGGCACCGCCGCCACAAGCACCGCTGAACAGGGCACTGCCGCCACATGCATCGCTGACCCATGAGCGCCAAGGGCACTGACGCTACTGAGTCCATCACGAGCAGGATGAAGCACTTAGGGCACAAAGCCCCCTCCAGAACCAGTGGAGACAGACATCCACTACCTCAGTCCTTGGAAGGATGAAGCACTCTGGGCACAAGGCCCCCTCCAAAACCAGTGGAGATTCACATCCACTACCTCTGTCCTTGGCAGGATGAAGCACTCTGGGCACAAAGCCCCCTCCAGAACCAGTGGAGAAAGACATCCACTACCTCAGTCCTTGGCTGGATGAAGCACTCTGGGCACAAGGCCCCTTCCAGTCCTTGTCAAGATGAAGCACTCTGGGCACAAGGCCCCCTCCAGAACCAGTGAAGATTCACATCCACTACCTCTGTCCTTGGCAGGATGAAGCAATCTGGGCACAAAGCCCCCACCAGAACCAGTGGAGACAGACATCCACTACCTCAGTCCTTGGCAGGATGAAGCACTCTGGGCACAAGGCCCCCTCCAGAACCAGTGGAGAAAGACATCCACTACCTCTGTCCTTGGCAGGATGAAGCACTCTGGGCACAAAGCCCACTCCAGAACCAGTGGAGACTGTTATCCACTTGAGAGACTGTGGCTTTGCACTCCCCAGGATGGAACAGTGGGCAACCCACCCACTGTAGAGACTTGAGAGACTGTGGCTTTGCACTCCCCAGGATGGAACAGTGGGCAAACCACCCACTGTAGAGACTTGAGAGACTGTGGCTTTGCACTCCCCAGGATGGAACAGTGGGCAAACCACCCACTGTAGGGACTTGAGAGACTGTGGCTTTGCACTCCCCAGGATGGAACAGTGGGCAACCCACCCACTGTAGAGACTTGAGAGACTGTGGCTTTGCACTCCCCAGGATGGAACAGTGGGCAAACCACCCACTGTAGGGACTTGAGAGACTGTGGCTTTGCACTCCCCAGGATGGAACAGTTGGCAACCCACCCACTGTAGAGACTTGAGAGACTGTGGCTTTGCACTCCCCAGGATTGAACAGTGGGCATGTGGCGCCCTTGTGGATTTGGCGTTGTGCACTCAACCGGCTGAGGTGCCCCCCCTTTCCCTTCCCCCTGAGGTGCCTGTTTTATTGCTATCCGATGCCCCTGCAGTGTTCTCTCCGTCATTTCGGGGATTGAGTGTGGGCCTCGCCCATACCGTGTGGGACCAGTGCTCCACGGACTTCAAAGGAGCACTAAATGGACTACTATTCTTGGTGTATATATTTGTTTATAGTGTATATATATTTTTTTGCATACTGGATTTTAATATATTTCAATGGTTACACTCATTTCCTTTTGTCCTTGCATTCTTCCCGGGGGAGTTTGGGGGTGTAACTGTAATGTGTCATGCTGTATTAGTGTGTGTGTTGTCGTGGGTGAGGGTGGGGGTGTTATGTGTTGCGTTTGTGTGTCCCTGTTTTTTCCCTCCCCTGTGTCATAGGTGCAGTACTCACCGCGGTCTTCGCCGATAAGGGCTGGCAGGATGTGGAGTTCGGGTTCCATGGCATCTGGATTCCTCGTGGGGTGTGTAGAGGTGAGCGTTTTCCCTTCGGAGTCCTGTTTCCGCCGTGTTTTTGTCCGCGGTGAATGCGCCCCGGAAAAGGTGGCAGATTGGTAGGTTGTGATACTGTGGGTGGTACATTGTCCTCCGCCTGTCTGTTGGCGGTGACCGCCAAGCTGTTTGTTTGTACCGCCGTGGCGGTCGGAGTGTTAAAGTGGCTGTCTTTGTTGGCGGTTTCCACCACGGTCGTAATTCCATTTTTTTTTTTTACACCGGCATGCTGGCGGTCTTACTGCCGTTTTTAACACCAACCGCCATGGTTGTAATGACCACCAAAATCTTTATATACAGAAACATGTACAACTATATCTCTTCAATTAATCTTTTTGGCGCTTTGTTCTGTCAACCCTATCTCGTTATTGGAAGCTGTAAATGGTCATCTTCAGTGTCAGAGGCTGCCAATGATGGTAAGGAATTAGCAAGAATCACTGAGTTTTCGCAATCAGTTTTTCTTTCACCATCTGAAAACCAATGAAACACAGGCTGAAGTGAGAAGAGTCTCTGGTAAGGGACTTCCCTGGTCGGCAGGCAGTCACCATGTATGCTATGGTAGACACTGCTTGAAAAGGCTCAGCATCATAAGGAATATCAGATTTTATTATCCGTAGCTGTTGCGCAATCACCAAATCTCATTTTCTGAATGAGAGGTCTTTCACATGTCGCCTCTTTTCTGCATACATTTTACATTTCTGTCTTTGAACTAAGTCCCTCATATGACTCAAGTTTTCATTAGTATTTCTTTCTGTGGTCCATTGGGGTAACCAATTTGCCACTGCTCTCCCGAACATCTAAGTTGCAGGAGTTTAACTTGTGGTTGACTGGGGTGTCAAACTATAAGCTCGTAGAGTTCATCACTGTTGTTAAACTGACCTTCTCAAGAGTTGCATGCTGCACTGCTTTCTTTAGCATATCCATAAAAAGCTCAGCAAGTCTACTGACCTATGGGCACAAGGGTGTGATGTTTTTATGTTTTACATTCAGATGTTCCAGAAAATCCTTGCATTGTTAGCTATAAAAGGGCAGATCATTGTCCGACTTCACAATGGCTGGCAAACCTCATGGTGCAAATATACCATCAAGTTTTTCAATTACTCGTTCATGTGTCATGGATGGGAGATCTTTAACCAATGGAAAATGTCAATATTAATCTATTATCACCATTAAATGACGTCCATTATCAAGTGGACCAAAGATATTGATGGCTACTTACTCCCAGGAATGTTTGCGGATTTCCAACATGTGTAGCTTATGTTGAGTGACTTTGGTTGACAGGCAATTGCATATGTGACAGGCCTTAAGTTCCTTTTCAATTCTTTCATCTAGGTATGGAAACTAAATTCAGCCTTGAAGAGCTCTCTTTGCAGCAACAATACCACAATGTCCTTTGTGACCCACTACTATCACTTTTTGTCGTAGACTCTCAGGAATCAGGATCCTCAATCCTCGCAGAATAACTCCTTCCTGAGTTATGGATAACTCATCCTTAACATTCTTATACTTTTGATATTCACCATCCTTAGCGAGAAGTTGCCCTTGTTTGTTCCACAATTGATGTGTAATTATGGGGATCATTCTGACCCTGGCGGTCGGTGATAAAGCGGCGGCCAACCCGCCAACAGGCCGGCGGTCCAAAATATGCAATTCTGACCCTGGCGGGAACCGCCAACACAGCCCGCCGCATTAACACTCCGACCGCCACGGTGGAACAAACAAACAGCGCGGCGGTCACCGCCAACAGCCAGGCGGCAGACAATGTACCGCCCACCCTATCACGACCCACCAATCCGCCACCTTTTCCGGGGCGGGAGCACCGCCGATAAAAACACGGCGGAAACAGACTACGAACGGGAAAACGCTCACTTCTACACACTCCACGCGAGATTCCGGCAGTATGGAACCCGAGTTACAGGTCATCCCCGCACTCCTATACCTGCTCCTGTACCAGGAGCACGCCCGGCGGCGCGGAAGACATCGGTGAGTACTGCACCTACGACACAGGGGAGGGAAAAGATTACCGGCACACACCCACCCACCCACACCCACTACAACACACACATCAATGCATTCCCACAGATCACTGTCACAACCCACAAACCCCCCCCCTCCGAAATAATGCAAAGACCAAAAGAAGAGATCTTAAACGGGCAGATATATTGAAAAATGGACAGCAGTAATCCAAATAAATAAATAAACTATGTACAAAATATATACATCTACTATATGTAGTCCAACCACTGTCCGTGGACCACAGGGGTCCTGAGCAAAGGGGCAAGGCCCAGTCCCACGACAAGAACTCCACGGAGAGAACACTGCAGGGGCATCAGAAAGAAAAAAGGACAGGCACCTCAGGGGGAAGAGAAGGGGGGGCACCTCAGCCACTTGAGTACACGACGCCAGATCCACGAGGGGACTCCATGACCACTGGGCCATCCTGGGGAGTGCAAAGCCACAGTCCATACAGTCCATACAGTGGGTGGCCTGCCCACTGGGCCATCCTGGGGAGTGCAAAGCCACAGTCCATACAGTCCATACAGTGGGTGGCCTGCCCACTGGGCCATCCTGGGGAGTGCAAAGCCACAGTCCAAACAGTCCATAACAGACTCCACTGCCACTGGAGGAGGCATGTTGGCCAGAGGACATCCTGCAGCCCTGCCCGAGACAGATCCTGCCCTGCCACGTCTGCCAAAGGGCCAGCGGTTCTTGCCTGGAAGGGCCCAGTTCAGCGGTTCTTGCCTTGAAGGGCCCAGTTCAGCGGTTCTTGCCTTGAAGGGCCCAGTTCAGCGGTTCTTGCCTTGAAGGGCCCAGTTCAGCGGTTCTTAAGACGGCGGTCCCCAGCGGAGCGGTGCTGGAGACGGCGGGGCCCAGTTCAGCGGTTCTTGCCATGAAGGGCCCAGTTCAGCGGTTCTTGCCTTGAAGGGCCCAGTTCAGCGGTTCTTGAGACGGCGGTCCCCAGCGGAGCGGTGCTGGAGACGGCGGGGCCCAGTTCAGCGGTTCTTGCCTTGAAGGGCCCAGTTCAGCGGTTCTTGCCTTGAAGGGCCCAGTTCAGCGGTTCTTGCCTTGAAGGGCCCAGTTCAGCGGTTCTTGCCTTGAAGGGCCCAGTTCAGCGGTTCTTGAGACGGCGGTCCCCAGCGGAGCGGTGCTGGAGACGGCGGGGCCCAGTTCAGCGGTTCTTGCCTTGAAGGGCCCAGTTCAGCGGTTCTTGCCTTGAAGGGCCCAGTTCAGCGGTTCTTGAGACGGCGGTCCCCAGCGGAGCGGTGCTGGAGACGGCGGGGCCCAGTTCAGCGGTTCTTGCCTTGAAGGGCCCAGTTCAGCGGTTCTTGCCTTGAGGGCCCAGTTCAGCGGTTCTTGCCTTGAGGGCACAGTTCAGCGGATCCTGAGACGGCGGTCCCCAGCGGAGCGGTGCTGGAGACGGCGGCCATTCTATGGCCAACTGCTCATTGCCTGGTGGTGCCCTCCTGGGCAGCGGGGATGGTGCTCCTTCAATGCCCACCTGGGCTGTGGGTGGTGGGGCCCTCCTGGCCAGCTGGGCTGGGTCCTCCCTGGGCAGCGGCTATGGGGGTGGTGGGCTCTCCCTGGGCAGCTGTGACGGTTCCTCCCTGGGCAGCGTTTATGGGGGTTGTGGGCTCCTCCTGGGCAGCTGTGACGGGTCCTCCCTGGGCAGCGGCTATGGGGGTTGTGGGCTCCTCCTGGGCAGCTGTGACGGGTCCTCCATGGGCAGCAGGCCTGCTGCCTGACTTCTCCGCCTTGCTGCCCTTGCCCTCCTTAGTCGGGAGTCTGTGGCCCTTTCCTCCCTTTGGAGCTGTGGCTGTTGACGGTGGCTGGCTAGTGTCCTGGGGGATATAGAACCCGGGCTCCTGCGGCGGCCCTTCCGCCTTCTGCTCCTCTTCCCAGGGGGTGGGCTGGCTGTCCCCTTGCTGCTGGGCGAAGATCCAGACCTGCGGGCTGGTGGGCTCCAATACCCCTGCACCCTTGTCAAGCGGGCTGCAGGGCTGGTGGTGGCTAAGGTGCTCTTCTTACCCCGACGAGAAGGAGGGGGGGGCTCAGGGTCAGGAAAGAAGGTAGCAGTAGAGAGATAGATTTTCTTGGGACAATGGAGAGTGATAGGTACAGTGGGAATGGGAGTGGAGTGAGAGGATGTGGTTGTAGGTGAGTGACGTTTGCTGTCTTTGGGTGCAGGTGCAGGAGCTGGAGGCTGTCGTGAGGTGGATGGCTGTTGGGTGGGTGGGTGGCTGCGTTTGTGTGGTGTGGAAGAGGGGGTGACAGACACAGTGGGAGAGGACACAGGGGACGTGTAAATGGCAGTGGGGGTGGTGACTGCACGTGTGCGGACTGTACTGGAGGGTGTGCTGGTGATGGAAACACTGGCTGATGGTGAGGTGAATGAAGGTGTGAGTGTAGACGTCACAGGGAGGGAGGAGGGAGACGAGGAGGTGGGGGTCACAGAGGTGGTAGTGACTGTTGGCATGTCTGCATCGGAATGTTGCTTGTGTGAATGTCTACGTGACCTGTGGTGCTTATGTTTGGATGAGCTGCTCTTGGGTGTTGAGGTGTGTGCAGGCTGGTCTGATGGTGTGGGTGGGACAGGCAGAGGAACAGGAGACTGGGAGGAGGGAGTTAGTAGAGGGAGGCAGGAGACAGGGACAATGGCTGCCGTCAGTGCTGAGGCCAGAGCCTGGAACGATCGCTGATGGGCAGCCTGACCCGAATGAATGCCCTCCAGGTACGCATTGCTGCGATGAACCTCCCTCTCCACCCCCTGGATGGCATTCAAAAGGGTAGTCTGCCCAACAATGAGCGTTCGGAGGAGGTCAATGACCTCCTCACTGAGGGCAGCGGGGGTAACAGGGGCAGGGCCTGAGGTGCCTGGGGCGAAGGAGATGCCCGGCTTCCTGGCAGAGCGGGCACGGGGCGAACGCTGAGGGGCTGCTGGGAGGGCGGAGATGGTGCGCTGGGTGGCGGCTGTACCTGTAATGGCGGGGGGCACGGATGGTGCCACCCCCGCAAGGGAGCTCCCTTCCGAGGACGTGTCCGTGTCGCTGCAGGGTCCAGTCGTCCCCGTTGTGGAGCTCCCCTCGCCCTCTGTCTCACTGGTCCAGTCAGACTCTGTGGCATGGCCCTCCTGGGCCATGTGAGATGCAGCTCCCTCCTGCCCCGATGCCACTTCTCCTCCGCCTGATGATGCTGATGCACACAGGCACAGAAAGACAAACAAAAAGGGGGGGGGAGAGAGAAATAAAGAGATTTTGAGTACATGGATCACCGGTACAGTTAGCGGACATGACAGACACAGATGCCCCCTGCACTAAGTTGCGCACTTGGGGTCCGCTACGCATTCCGTGGAACATGCCCTACACGCCTAGAGTTGACAACTGCACCCATGGATGACACGGCCCAGGGATGGCTGTACTGGCACACTACTGAGGGCCACAGCCCTCCTCCCCCACCCAGACACCTCCACTGCGCGACAACAGAGTAGATTATGCTTGTACTCACCCCCTTGTGTCTGCTGTGCTGCCCTCACGCGCCCATCCAAATCAGGGTAGGCCACCGCCAGGATCCGGAACATCAGGGGGGTCAGTTGACGGCAGGCACCCCGCCTACGTTGGGAGGCCATCCCCAGCAGAGACTCGGCGGTCTTCTTGGTCCCGCGGCGGATGTCCTCCCACCTCTTGCGGCAGTGGGTGCCCCGTCGATGGTGGACCCCCAGGGTACGGACTTCCTTGGCGATGGCACGCCAAATCCCGATCTTCTCATGGGCGCGGACCTATGTGACACGTACAGGGAGGGAGAAATACCACGTTCAAGTTTGTCTGCATTTTCGTTGCCAGTGGCCCAATGGCCCCCCATCCCCGCCAGGCCCCCCGCCATGCCCCCCGCCAGGCCCAACATGCCCCCCATCCCCGCCAGGCCCCCCGCCATGCCCCCCGCCAGGCCCAACATGCCCCCCATCCCCGCCAGGCCCCCTGCCATGCCCCCCGCCAGGCCCAACATGCCCCCCATCCCCGCCAGGCCCCCCGCCATGCCCCCGCCAGGCCCAACATGCCCCCCACCCCCGCCAGGCCCCCCGCCAGGCCCAACATGCCCCCCATCCCCGCCAGGCCCAACATGCCCCCCATCCCCGCCAGGCCCCCCGCCAGGCCCCCAAGCCAGCCAGTGGCCCCAAATCCATATTGAATTAAACTCACTTGTTGGTCTGGAGGACCGTAGAGTAGCGCATACTGGGGGAGGACCCCATCCACAAGTTTCTCCAACTCTTCTCCAGTGAAGGCAGGTGCCCTTTCCCCAGGCGCAGCAGCCATTGTCCCTTCCAGACCGAGGTCACAGCAACACTTGCAGTATAGGTCCTCTCCTGTGAAAGTTCAAGTCGCGAGTGAATAAGTAGATAGAAAATGGCGGTCACGCCCGCGGCGGTGCGTACCGCCACCGCCGGCGCCCTTCGCCATTGGCTCCTGAAACCCATAGGCTTCAATGTTAACCAATGCGGCTTCGCGCCGCGGTCTTCAACCGCCGACCGCCGCGGTGTGCCACGCCAGCGCATTGACCTCACATCCCATTGTCACACTTCACAGGTCAGGCAGCTGCCATTTCGAGGGTCCACATGGCTCAATTTCAACTGCGTCACACAGGCCTAGGCCTTGCATAGCCACTCATACACGAGATTCACTGCATAGAGAATCGTTTACTGTGCAAGCTGTGAGTACGTACCTGTGGGTTGCTTGACTGTGTGCTCCATGTTGTCCTTCCTAGGCACCGTCCGCTGGGTTTGGCGAGGAGACGGATGAATCTTCCTGTGTACAGGCCGCTGGTGGACCTGTCGACAATGGAAGTACGCCACATTATCCTGACCTACCGGCTTGACCGTGCCACTATACATGAACTGTGTGCCCAGCTGGAGCCCGACCTGATGTCCCCCATCCGCCAACCCACAGGGATTCCCCCTCTGGTGCAGGTCCTGTCAGTACTCCATTTCTTGGCAAGTGGGTCATTTCAGACAACAGTGGGAATTGCTTCTGGGATGTCTCAGCCCATGTTTTCGAAGGTGTTATCCAGAGTGTTGTCTGCCCTGATGAAATACATGAGGAGCTACATCCTTTTCCCTGAGGTGGGCGAATTGGCTACAGTGAAGGGTGATTTCTATGCCCTTGGACATATTCCCAACGTCATTGGTGCCATTGATGGGACCCATGTGGCTTTGGTTCCCCCAAGAGACAGTGAGCAGGTGTACAGGAACAGAAAAAGTTACCATTCCATGAACATCCAGGTGGTGTGTTTGGCTGACCAGTACATCTTGCATGTAAATGCCAAATTCCCTGGGTCAGTGCATGACGCCTACATCCTAAGGAATAGCAGCATCCCTTACGTGATGGAACAGCTAGAGAGACACTGTGTATGGCTATTGGGGGACTCTGGGTACCCCAACCTGTCGTGGCTACTGACCCCAGTAAGGAATCCCCGGACCAGGGCAGAGGAACGGTACAATGAGGCCCATGGGCGTACTAGGAGGGTGATCGAACGCACCTTCGGCCTCCTAAAGGCCAGGTTTCGGTGCCTGCATATGACAGGTGGATCCCTAATGTACTCACCTAAGAAGGTGTGTCACATCATCGTGGCCTGCTGCATGCTTCACAACCTGCCTTTGCGCCGCCAGGTGCCTTTCCTGCAGGAGGATGGTCGAGACGGTGGTGTTGTGGCAGCTGTGGAACCTGTGGAGAGTGAAGAGGAGGAAGACGACGGGGATGAAACAGACAACAGGGACAGAATCATTGCACAGTACTTCCAATAGGACACAGGTAACAATTCAAACATAATTTAGTAAATGTAAACTACTCTCCTGCATCTCTGCTGCCTGTCTATTTGCCCCAGTGTATGATGACTGAGTTGTGGCTTTTCCCTCCCTATTTCAGATCTGGGGTCCCCACTACGAGTCCTGTGCTTTGTTTCCCCATGGACTACAGCTTTGTGGCAGCTGTTTGTTGACTTCACTATGTACATGGACATATTTGCACTGTCATGTCAATTACAATATTTTGAAATCACAGCCAGACTCCAGATAGTTTTGTGCAAAATAGGTGTTTATTTCAGTGCTCAAAATGGGATGGGTGGTTTCAAGTGGGTGGGGGCTATGGTGAAGGAATGTCCATGGCAGAGTCCAGAGTAACAGTCACACAGGTGCATTGTCCATAGGCCTGTGGAGAGATGGAGCATGGGCAGTTCAAGGATGGACAGGGTGACAATGTGGGACAGTGGGATGACATCAGGTGGTATCCTTTGCTGGCGGGGGTCTTGACATCCTACTCTGTCTTCTTGCGAGATCTCAGGGCCCTCTTGCGGGGTGGTTCTTCTCCTGCAGGAGGTGGGGGTCTGGTGGGCTGCTGTTGTGCGGGGGCCTCCTGTCCACTAGCGCCGGCGGAGGTGGTTGGCTGTTCTTGGTCCAGGCTAGTGGCAGGGGCCCTTTGTTGTTGTTGAGTGTCCGTCCTGGTGTTGATGAGTTCCTGCAGCAGCCCTACCATGGTAACCAGGGTGGAGGTGAGGGCTCTGATGTCCTCCCTGTACCCCCGATAGTGTTCCTCCTGCAGTACCTGGATCTCCTGGAACCTGGCCAGTACCGTCGCCATCGTCTCCTGGGAGCGGTTGTATGCTCCCATGATGGTGGTGAGGGCCTCGTGGAGAGTGGGTTCCCTGGGCCCGTCCCCCCCCTGTCGCACAGCTGCCCTCCGAGTTGCCCTGTTTCCCTGGGCCTCTGCCCCCTGGCCGATGTGCCCACTACCACTGCCCCCAGGTCCCTGTTGTTGTTGGGGTGGTGGGTTATCCTGGGTGCCCTGTAGTGGTAGACACACCGCAGATTGACGCGCCCTGGAGAAAGAGGCATGGGCCCGCTGGGTGGGAGCTGTGCTGGTGTTCCCAGAGGGGTTTGGGTCTGTAGTGGCCTGTGCCTGTGTGAGGGGAACGACTGTCCAGAGGTCCCCGATGGTCCGGGCTGGTCATCAGTGTCCAGGTCGACAGAGCTGCTGTCATCGCTGACGGCCTCTTGGGTGGGGGGTGTGGAGAATTCTGGGCCCTCTGTGGCGGTGTGTTGGCGGTCGGGTCCTGCAGGGGTATAGAGGTATGGTTATAGTTTCAATGTGTGCCATATGGGTGTATCTGTGGGTTCCCGTGTCCCCAAGTGCTGGCATTCGTGTGTGGGGGCTTTGGTGAGGGTGGCTTGTGGGGGGGATGTGTATATGCATTGGGCATGCTTTGGTGATGGGTGTCCATGCTTAGTGGACGCATGCAGGCCTAGGTTTTGGGATGTGTGGGTTGTGATGGTGAGACATTGGCAGGGAATAGGTGTGCTGGGGGTGGGGGTGAGGATGGTGGTGGGGGTGAGGATGGTGTTGGGGGTGAGGATGGTGGTGGGGGTGAGGGTGGGGGTGAGGATGGGGGTGGGGGTGAGGGTGGGGTTCGAGGATGGGGGTGAGGGTTGGGGTATGATTTGGCATGCAGGTGGGGGGGAAGCAGTATTGAAGCTTCAACTTACCAGAATCCATTCCTCCGCCGACTCCTGCGAGGCCGTCAGGATGCAGGATGTTCAAGACTTCCTCCTCCCATGTTGTAAATTGTGGGGGTTGAGGTGGGGGTCCTCCGCCAGTCTTCTGCACGGCGATGTTGTGCCTGGATACCATGGAACGCACCTTCCCCCGTAGGTCGTTCCATCGCTTCCTGATGTCTTCCCGATTTCTGGGGTGCTGTCCCACAGCGTTGACCCTGTCGACAATCCTCTGCCATAGCTCCGTCCTCCGGGCAATGCTGGTGTATTGGACCTGTGTGCCGAAGAGCTGGGGCTCTACCCGAACGATTTCCTCCACCATGACCCTGAGTTCTTCGTCTGAGAAGCGGGGGTGTCTTTGGGGTGCCATGGAGTGGTGTGTATGATGTGTGGGGTGGAGTATGTGTAGTTAAGTGTGTTGAGTGTGGTGGTGTGTGTTGTTTTGTGTGTGGATATTGTGTGGGTGATGGTGTAGTGTGCCTCTGTGTGATGGTGTTCTATGATCGCTGCTGTGTCTCTTAGTGCTTCTTTTTGGATTTTGGTCGAAGGGGTTTGTGGGTGATGTGGGTGTGTGTTTTATATTGTATTGTGTGTGTGGGAGTGGTGTGTGTATGTGTATCAGGTGTGTGGAATTCAAATCGTCCAATGTGGCTGAGTTTTGTTCGTTTGTGTGTATTCTGACCGCGGCGGTGTGTACCGCCAATGGGAAACCGCGTTTGAAAGACCGCCGCGTGGATTCGTGGGTCAGAATGCCATGGGCGTATTTCTGTTGGCGTGACGGTGGAGGTTTGGTCACCTCCACTTTTCCGCCGACCGCTGGTCTGGCGGTCTGTTGTGGATGTCGGATTTTCGGAGGTTTGGCTGCTGCGGGTCAGAATGACCGTGGCGGATTGCCGCGACAGTGGCGGAATTATGGAGGATTTCTGACCGGCGGTAAGCGCCTTTTACCGCCGAGGTCAGAATGACCACCTATGTCTTTTAAATTTAGCATGTCTCTATCATGACTTGTAGCAGTGACAATCTGGGCTAACGATACAGCAGTTGGTGTAATTTACTTGACAATGGAATTGACGTCGGCCTAAGCTGTTTAGGATGGAGAGCCATGACCTTGAATGGGCGTTCTTGAAAAGTAGTCAGCAGGATTTTGATCCATTCCTGATCGATACACAATTGTATAATAATACTTTTGCCATCGTAATCCCCATCGTTCAATTCAAGGAGGCATCTTGGCCTTTGGATTGCTGAAGATAGTCTGCAAAGCTTGATGATCAGTCACCGGCGTAACTCTTTTCACATTCTCTTGACCAACTAAATGAAACATCTGTCTTGGTTAACTCTTGTAGTGGAGCACTGATGGTGGCTAAGTTCTTTATGTATCATGAACAGTAGCTGGTCATTCCAAGAAAAGAATGTACCATTGAAACATCTTGTGGGGGGGGTTAGCATTTGTTAAAGCTTGCACTTTTGCAGGGTCAGACATCATGCCCCCCCTCAGAAAATATATGCCCAAAGCATTTAAAGTCAAACCTGCATCACTGAGTAATTGACATACTTGTGTGAGGGCTTTATTGTGCTCCTTCTGTGTAGCTCCAAAAACCAATAAGTCATTGCTATAGTTAAGTTCAGTTACAACAGGTTGTATGATGTGTCATACAAGGTCTTGGAAAGGTTTTGCAACCAATGACACATCAAAACTAAGGGCCTGATTTAGATCTCAGTGGATGGAATACTCCATCACGAATATGACAGAAATCCCGTCCACCACAATACGATCCCCATAGGATATAATGGGATCATAATATAGTGGACAGGATATCTGTCACATAGGTGGAAGAGTATTCCCCTCTGCCAGGATCTAAATGAGGCCCTAAGCCTCTTGTATCATGAACAAACCAACATGTGTAGCAAAAGTTGTAATATATCTGCAGTTTCCTTCTAGTTCTAACTGATGATAACCTTTATTCAAATCAAGTCAAGAAAATCTCTTGACACTGTTTAATCATGTAATCATGTCTACAATGTGCGGTCCTTGATGTCACTCTCTTTCAATTGTTTTGTTCGCTTCGCGCATGTCAACACATATGCACAGAGCCCCTTCATGGTCCTTGTTAGGCACTACTTCTATGGGAGAACCTACGGCGTTGGACTAGTGGAACGTTTAATAATGTCATGCTTAAGCAATTATTTAAGTTCTTTTTTAAAAGTAAATGAAAAGTAACTCTTTTATGTCTCTGTGCAACAGGATGGACATCTTCATTAATATGCAGTTTTACTTTCATAGTCTTTAACTTTTCCAAACCATGAAACAACAAAGGGAATTGACTTATTATCTTGTGATGAGCATTCACGCTGTAATTCACTGAAATCAGTCCCATGTCAGCAGCCTTGTTGAAAATGAGCAAGCAGCACTTGCTGTTGTACCTTGAAGTGCATGGATCAGTGCTTGGACTTTTGTTTTCTTATGTTTCGCTGTCACCATACATGAAACTTTACTCTTCATGGGTACCGATGCAGCCGAAGTGGATACTTTGGTCTTTGACAGAGTGAGCCGTGGTAATATAGATAGTTCATTGTACTTTTCTTCAGGCGTTATAGTTATCAAAGCACCACTATTGATGATGAAAGGCATGAACATCCATTTATCTGTGTATCTTCAGACAGTGTTTGCATGATTTTGTTATTTTGACATGTCGACTTTTCTTTGACTGACTTTTATCCTCAGGGGCAACCAGTCTGACATATGCACATTTTTCTAAGATAAGCATTGACATGGCACAATCACATCCTTCACTTCCACTTATTTTTAAGGCTTAGGAACTGTTTGGCGATAATTTAGATGCTGATTGACTTCGTTTAGTATCTATTTGTGTCAACTGATGTCCGTGCCTTGACTTGTGGGCGCGCGTCAAACGTTGCTTCTGGAACATTCTGGCAGCCATTTTGTCTGTGCCGTGACACATTTGCTTTTTCCTATGCTCTACACATCGTCACAAAATGGGTCTCTTTATCACAGCATTTCCATATCTGACCAATGGCGGGACACTTTGCTTGATGTGGGAATCCAAATCCACATCTGAAACACAACTTCTTTTTGCGTGTAGACATCACTTTGTTTCAAATTACGTTTCACACTCACAACTGCCTCACTCTAGGCACCTCAAGCCCCCGAGTAGACAGCTTGTTTTTCAGCACGTTCCTGAGCTCTGGCAGCAATAAACACTTGCTCCAGACTAAGATTTTCTCTCAGCATTCGTCATCTGAATGATTCAGACGACCACTCTAAGACGCATAGCTTTTTCATCATTAACTTCATTGAACTTGCAGTGTTTGATGAGTGTGTCAAGTCTTTCTATGAATTCATTGATAGTTTCACCAACACTTTGATGTTCTTGGCTGAAAAGATATCATTCATAGTTGACGTTTGGTACTGGATTGAACTTGAGATTCATTGCATCCTTAATCTAATGGTATGTGATCTCTTCGGTAGTTCTTGGCATTTTCTTTATGACTTCTTTCACACCATAACCAGCAAGATTTCTTAGATATTTGATAATCTTCCTGTTTTCAATCTCTTCACGTGCAACAAGGAAATCATCAAATGTCTCTATCCATGCAGTCCATTTACCGCCAATATTTTGCTTTTTGCCAGTGTTGAATGGTGGTGGTTGTTTGAGAAAGGTGGCAGCATTGTAAACCCGTGTGGAACTTACTGACGTTGGGAGTAGCGCTTTCTTTGGCCTCTTTGACTGGAAATCAGGATCAGTTTCATTCATGCCACAGCCGTGTCCCTGGATGGGCCGGCCTCAGGATCATCCTTGATGGGCTCCAACAGCAGAGTGACTTTCCGCTGAGTTTCTCGCAACTGTAAATATGGACAACTCCTTTAGCACAACCCCTGTGCTTATTCTTGGGCCAAGCATCGACCGTGATGCAGCAACTCTCTAGCGAGCTCAGCAAGAACTTTGCTTTATTCTTTTAATATTTCAGTTTGCACTGTTTTACACCTGGTTTATCCACCTTCAGCGCTATTTGATATTTGATAACTGTCTTCAACTGTGCTTTGTAAACCTGGTTGAATCCGCCTTCAGTGTTAACGCTCCGTATATCGTCTAGCTTTATTTTGCATGATAGCTCAGTAACTTTTTGTAGGATCTTGGTCATAGTTACTTGACCATCAATGCCTATACTTTTCAATGAAGCTATCTTTCCTTTCACATGCTTAACATCAGCTGGAGTTACGCTTTGATGCCACATACACCAACCGTCGACTCGCACTTTGACAAAGGCACACGTGGCATGCACAAGCAGTTTGCTTGGACCACGCCAAACTCTCCAGGAGAGCCCTTTCTTCTTCAGATTACTTATCCCCTTTCTCATCACCTGTTGTGGCATCTTCCCCAGCCTGGTACATGCTGAATATGACCTGTAAATCACACATCTTTATTCCTCTGAGTGTACCTGTGAACTGCAACATTCCAAAGTAAGCTCTCATGCATGCTATTCTATTGATTACATCACATATTGATACAGAGTCCTTGGGGAGCCATAAAGGTCCTGCTCTAAGTCATGCAAGATCCTACACTTACTAAAATGCATTATAATAACCTCTCATGCGTGGCACTTGGCAGGGCTGGAAGCACAGCTGCATGGCTGAAAGTTTGAAAAAGAACTGTTATGGCACTTTTTTTTCTGGTGCTGCAAGCAACAACAGGGAGGAGGATAGAGGGAGTTTGAAAAGGCAAGCAACAACTTTCCTGTAAATTTATCCGGATTGTACTTTTTTCTAGACACACTCTCTCCATTTAGTCTTTCTAAATTTGGAGAAACTAGTCATTACGCAAACCTCAGACATATCTGTGGTGCATTTCTGCCAAGTCAATAATTTATTGCCACCTTCCAGGGGATGGGATGATCACTCCCATCTTACTGTGGTGGGTTGTGAATGTTGACAGAATCTTCAGTAACAGTTTGTTCTAGAAATATATTTTGCTGTAGAGTCACTAATATTGTAAAGGAGCTTATAAAAGTTGTAGTGTCATCACAAGCAACCTTAATGATAACAAAAATAATAAGTGTAAATAATGACTGATGATGATTGCCACCAGCAGTAATATAGCACACTCATTAAACTGAATGATCTCCTGGTGCTTAAATGATGACTGCTTTATTATAACGTATCTTGAAGGTACTCCTGGAATGTACTTTGTAAGTATGAAAGGCTGCATCACTCAGAGATTTCAACAATTACTTCAGGTTACTCATAGGTTTCAGCAGCAGTTTCTGAGCCCACTGAGCTATCTTGTTTGACCCGCAACTTGTTAGTGGCAGATAAACTCCAAGAGGATGGGAGGTATAGATTCAGCCCAACAATAATGTGAGCAGTAAATATGTAGGTATGCTGATGCTCGACAGCTTAACCTCACTGGGATGGGATTGCTTTTTTCAGTTTTTCTGTTGATACCATTTGTTGTGAAAGGAACGGGGAATGCCAAAGGTGTTATTGCATACTCTCCCTTTAATGCAAGCCCACCACCAGTCATCCAGTGTGTTTTGTCCACCAACAGAGAAGCATTATCTTGTTATCTGTAGATAAAATAAGGTTTCTGCTTGGTGGGCCTCAGTGGCTTGCAGCATGGCTCGAGGTTTGAAACAAGGGCTATGAGAGAACCATTGCTGGCTGCATCTTATTGCTTTTAGAGCAAGAAACAATGGGCCAAGTAAAAAAATGGGGCTAGCAACAATTGGCATCAGATGGGCAAGCAACAAAGTGAGATGGGAGCAGAAGGGATGAGCTTTAATGTGGAAAGGGTGTTTGAGTGACGGAACAAGCAACAGAGAGGGAGGGGTGGGGCAAGCAACAAAACGGAAGGGGTAGGAGCAAGTGACCAAGCTGGAGGGGGGCAGGAGAGTCAACAAAACAGTAGGGGGGGCAGATAGACTGGGCAAGTAATACAGCAGGAGAGATGGGGGAAGCTAAAGAAAAATAAATAAAGTTCATCCGAAAGTGTGACCAGTGGAAGAACATATACTGGTCAAGGAAGCAGTAATCCTGCCATGCTCCAGGGGAGAGAGAAACACATGAAGAGGAAGTGAAGCTGGTAAACTGACATAAGAGAAGCAAAAAATGAGAGTGACAATAAAGCCAACTAATGGTAAGCAATAGTTGAGCTGTAATCCATAATAAGTAAATTAGATGTCTTGCAAGTGACAGCTCATGTGCGATCACAGACAAGACCCAACAATGGCCATTCTAATGACATCTGTCCATAGAGGATTGTCCACATCCATCCTGCTGCTGTCTGACCTTCTGAAGGCTGAAAAATGGCTGAGAGGCACACAAAGAGGGCCTCCAAAGAATTTGAGCGTTATAGATCTGTGAATGAGCAGAACAGCCTTAAAGGGAAGATGGACATCTGTCAGGACATTAGTCAGACATGCTGTAGAAGAGATCACCACCAGGAAGGGGAGGGATATAGGAAAGTACTAGGAGGACCTCCTTCTGTGTTCCTGATTTAAGGTACTAGACATCCTATTGAGATCATCCCTGATGAAGATGCAGTCCTAGCTCAACCCCCACCAACTTCCACCCCCCAATAAGTATTATAATGACAGTAACCTGCCAAAAACTTCATGCCCAGCTGCAGGTCAACAAGCAGCAGCAAGGAGTTTCCTTCACTCTGCGCAACCTTCTTCTTCTAGAGCAGACTCTAGTTTATGGCTGGCAGCAGTGGGAAAAACCCACAGCACAAGCACAAAGATGAGAGAAACCTTCACACATGACACCCAACAGCCTGCAGGGAACAAACAGCACCTGTGGAATAATAATGGAGGAAAGGGCCTGGCAATGGTTAATCCTGCATTTCAGTAGAGTCCACTGTCCCCAGACTCCCTGCAGCATCCATCCAATCTAAAGACAATACCCCATGAAGAAACAAGAAGCACAGCACACACAGCACATGGGAACAGGAAGCACAGCACACACAGCAAAATGTTAGTTAGTTCTGCCCATCTAACGGAAGACTGGTCTTCATCCTCCCACAGTTCAGAGTGTGTTTCTACACAAAAACATCAGGAATGGTAGAAATAACCAAGCTAGACTGACAGATTACCTCTGACCTCCTTTTTGTACATCATTCTTGCTGTAGCAATTTGTTGTGGGTACACTAGCACATCCAAAAGCTTGATACTAGGATTCTGTTACTTGCAACATTCAGACTTATCTGGGTATATTAATCACATCCTTGAATATAAAGTGTGCAATAACCAATGCTTGTTAAATGCCTCATTTATTATAACCAGTCCTTGCTGATTATGCACATGGTATTCCACCCGCTCCAACTGTAACTGCCAAAACATGTGTTCTTCCCAATGTGATCTGTATTGAACATGTGCCACAATCAGAAGAGTAATTGCTCATTTCCTTAACAAGCAACCAACTGCCTTTCCACCTGCTCCAACTGTAACGGTCAAAACATGTGCTTTTCTCAATGTGATCTGTATTGAACATGTGCTACAATCAGGAGGATAATTGATCATTTCCTTAACAAGCATCAAACTGCCTTTCCACCTGCTCCAACTGCAACTGCCAAAACATGTGCTCTTCACAATGTGATCTGTATTGAACATGTGCTACAATCAGGAGGATAATTGCTCATTTCCGTTTCAAGCAATCAACTGCCAAAAGGCACATGTGCACATTTTATTATTTAAGGATGCTTGTGAACCTGAGGCCTTACTTGGCTTCATACCTATTGCTCTGCCCACCTGTTCTAGTCAAGTCAACTTCCTTGTCCTCCAGCCTACCTACAGTCGAATTCCAGTGCAAGTCTCTTGTTCTCTAGTCTGCCTCCAGTCGAGTTCCAGTATTCCTCATTCTCCGACCAGCTTCCAGTGGAGTTCCAGGATTTCTCGTCCTCCAGACGGCCTCCAGTCGAGTTCCGGTGATCCTCATCCTCCGGTCAGCTTCCTGTGGAGTCCCGGATCTCCTCTTCCGTCGTCTGCTGATGATCCCGTACTTCCTGTAAAAGAGAGAAAATAAGAAAGGTGAAAAAACCCAGTTTGGGTTCTTCTGAAATTTTCAAGCAAGTAGCTTCATTTCAAGGTAAAGAAAGATGAATCGCTTAAATTAAACAAAACAGAGATCTGTCTTTTAAATAATCTATGACAATAAAAACTAGTGTGATTTATCATTTGGATGGAAATCCAAGATACTGCTAAACAGACTTAAGGAAAGACGTATTTCCGGTAACAAGCGCTCACCTGAGAATTAGGAGATTGGAAATAGAGCAAGTTTATCAAAACTATTATTGGCAAGAGATTGCGCCAGAACACAAAGGAGTCCTTTAGTCAAGTTGATTGTTTTTGAGTGTAGACATTGCTTCAGAGACTCTAAAAGTATTGTAAAAAGAGGAAGAGACTTGTTCACCCTTATAGAAACATATGCACAATGTGTCAACAATAACTGACATTATGCAATGTAAAATAGTTCATGTAAGGTCAATGTATTAGTGAAGTAATTCTTTTGCAGTCCAATATCCCAAAATCCAAGAACCCAGTATTTTGAGAAATCAGAAGTCCTGATGTCCAGCATGACACGCAGTCAAGGGCCCACAGTCCAATTCTGCAGTCCATGAAGAAGAAGCTGGTATTTTCTCTTTTTCTCATCCCAAAACACCCTTCCCCTTGAGGACTTGCGAGAGGGCAATGTACTCTTCATCGCAGTCATGTTAGTCCTCACTGGGATTGGGGTATTGTCATCACCCCATCGGAAACCTGGAATTCACATGAGTGGTGCGCACAGAACACAATCCGAGCTAGATTCCATTCCATCGTACAGTGCGTGCCATGCTTCACTGGCACCTACTACCATGTATCTGCACGGTATGCATGCACTATCCAGGCAGACTTAAGCAGAACTTGAGAAGGGTGAGGCCATTAAACCATTTACCCGGTGCACAGTGGACAATGGCTGCTCTGTGACTGTCATTAAAAACACATGCTGCCATCACTGCCAAACCAATGTCAGCCAACAAGAGGACAGTAGTGGTGTGCTCTTCCAAACCATAGAACCTCACTCCTGGTTGTATATACTAGTGTGCTAAGCGGTAAGTTATGTGGATGCATGATGGTCGTGCACACTGAATCCAGAAAAAATATAAACACAGTGCAGACTTGCATGCTCTGGACATTCTTATCCCAACAAATTCAATGAGAGCACATGTACTCAATTTTGACTCTCAACCACCTTCTTGAGCAAAGGTTATAGAAGTGTAACAACATATAAGGGACAGTATGCAAATACTAGGGCCCACATCCATAGTTGGCACGCGTATATTGAGAAATATCACCATGGAAATCAGGATCTGGGTGTGTTTTTATAGCTGCATGGTCTTATGGATAGCAGAGGAGAATGTAACCCCACTGAGACGTCAAATCAAAGCATTCAGGTATTTGATATTGATTTGCTTCAGCATTCTAGGAGTTTCTATTCACTGATGTGGCAGATAAAGTTGTGGCCCCAACACAGTCAATGCCTCTAATATGTGCTGTCAATTTCTAAGACCTATTGCAGTGTAGCATGTGCCAACAAGCCAGCCCATTACAAATCAATTACGAAAAACAATTATAAAAGTAAACCTTGTTCATCTCTCACTAATAACAGTCTTGAGTGATCATTATCCAGTCTAAACAGGGCTGAGAGAACACTTTGGTAGTGCTATGAACATCATATTTATATTACTAACGGACTACGGGGGTGACACAACTGCATCAGAGGAGGAGATTGATGATTGAGAGCGGGATCTGCCCATCTGGAGATCAAAGAGAATGTCAACACAGCATTCTGGTATGGAGGGAGTGGTGCTATTAGCAGGCAATATTTATAAAGTAGGTATCATCACTTACCATGAGGACATAGTAGAGAAGGTAGTTCTTATGTCAGAAGACACTGGTGGTGCCTTCATGATGATGGCCCAATCATGTTCTCACCCTTTCTGCATCCACTTCTCCGATCTCTTCTCCACCTGGCCCATCTGCCAATCCCATGGAAGTTTGCAATAGCCTTCAGTCTCCTCTGTTTTTCCTGCCTTGCTTTGTCTCCCAAACATCCAAGAAGCCACATTACAAGTAGATTTCGGGTATGTCATTTATTGGACAGCAGGCTCCCCAGAAGATCCTATCAGAGAAGGGTATGTTTGTATGCGAGAACTTTGGAAATATTCTTGACCTAATCACTTGACCAGCCATGTTTGCTGTTCTCCTCGGTTGTAGCCTTATATTCCTCCACTACTCCCACCCCTTTATGTGTATGTTTGTATGCACTATTTGCCCAACACAAATCTGGCTGAAAAGTACTGGAAAACAATGCAGAGTCACAGCTAAATAGATGGTCAAAGATAGATTGAAGTGGTAGCAGGATTTTGAATGTGAAAGTGGGCTGTTACTTCGTCATTATTTATTTACCTTTAAAGAGGTGTGTCTTGAGCGCTTTCTTAAATTGGAGCAGAAATGAAGTGGTTCTGATGGCCCAGTGGCCATTACTTCTATCCAAACTTCTCATAATACCCTCAATCTAATGTTGGGGCACGAAGCCATGTTTCTGACCACCCTGCTTGTTCCAAAAGTAATAGATTACAGGGACATATGCAAGACAAGGAAAAGACGATGATTGTAGAGGTCCTTTGATTTTGTTTCCTTTATTTTCTAGAAAGACTCATTTCGTTTTGGATTATTTTAAGTTCATGTTTTAAACACTCTTTTTTTCAATATTTTTTAAAGCTTTTTCCAGGCAGGTTGGACACCCCCACCCAAACTGTGTTCTGCATTTAAGCTGCAATTTTGAACAATATCTATGTGGTGAAGTAAATACCTACTGACACCTCAAAATGATCTAATATTATATTTCAACCCAAACACTTCCTTCCTAATACATTTTTTAGTTTTTAATCAAAAATGTTAATGGGTCAGTCATGATCCACTGCTAGTTGAAATATGAATGGTAAATGATGTCTCATTCATGGCATTTACTTACACATGGGTACGTACTACACAGGATTTAGATCCTGATTTAGAGTTTGGCAGTGGATTTTGTAGCGTAATCATAGAAGAACATTTAACTTCGACCATGGAGAGGGTACACCACTCACCTAATTTAGAGATGTCCGGCAGCCCAGCAGACATCTCTCCCATTTCCAGGAACAGCCTTCAGAGTGGTTCCTGTAAATGCTTTGAAAGTTTAGTAGATGGCTGCGTCAACATGAATGAGGGCTCTGTCAAACTTTGAATGTTTTTTTATTTTTAAAAACCAAATCTCAATGTGTGATTTTTTTTAAATAAAAAAACAGTGAGTTATCTCCCAAGACTTGGGAATCATTTTTGCAGTTTTCACTGCCCTTCGAAAACTGGCTGAGACAGAGTAGTCTCCACTGTCTACGTATTAAAGTTCCGCCTAAATCTAAATGAGGAGGGCAGAACTTTGCCTTGGTGGATAGGGTTCTCCATTGCTGTTGCGACGGAGTGTGTTCACTATCAAAGTATAAAGCCTTAAATCAGGCACTTAGGGGCTTCTTACAACTTCGGAGGAGGTGTTAATCTGTCCCAAAAGTGACAGTAAAGTGACGGATATACCACCAGCCGTATTACGAGTCCATTATATCCTATGGAACTCGTAATACGGCTGGTGGTATATCCGTCACTTTACCGTCACTTTTGGGACGGATTAACACCTCCTCCGAAGTTGTAATAACCCCCTTAGTCTGTGCAGGAATCTCAATGTCATGCAAAGGTTAACTTAGCTTAGTCGATGCTGTGTTCAAATGTAAAGAGTTGCTGCATTTGCTCAGAGCGTCGTACACGTGGAGCCTTTGTAACATAAATGTTGTCAAGGGTTTGTTTGCAAAGTTGTCTATATATACCACAGGACTTTCTCTTTTCTAGTTAGTTGATCACTGTTGAAAATATTTTCTGGGGAAATGGGGCACTCTGACATGTATGAGCTTATATATCATTGATAAGGACAGAAGCCTGTTCTAGGAAATTTGGAACACTCAACTGATTCCAAGGAACAAGAAGAGGAGACAAACCTCTGCTTCACATGGACAATTATCCATAACACTGGACTTTTCAGAAAACAAGACCGATTGCATCCACGTCTATCCATTAGATATATGGAACTGATTGCCAACTTATTAGTTATAAAACAGTGTTATCACAGGACATCTGTGAGACTTTGGATGGAGAGTTGTGCATGTTGCCCAACTGTTCGTTCCTTTGCCATGTATTGGTTTTAAAGTATGCAAAAAGTGATTGATCGTATTCTTGAATTAAACTCAGGCACTGCTAATTACTTGGGCTGCATCCCAGTCCATCCGTATTTGGTACACCATGCCACCTCAGATCCTCCCTGAACCAGAACACAAACAACCCATGCCCATTTTCACCCTACTTAGGGATCATCAGCCAGATGTAGCTTGGTTTGAGTGTTACAGTGTGCACTGGAGCCATGTCTGGGCATACCAGTCCCACTTGGGTAACATGCTAAAGTATGTAAAAAGTGATGGACCAACTGCTTGAATTAATCTCAACCACTGGAAATGACTTAGGCCGCATCCCAGTCCATTGTTATTTTGCACAACATGCGTCCTCAGTTTGGATCCAGTCATATGCAAATCAGTCTTGATGCATCTCAAATGGGAACAGTCCAGCCGAACTATAAGTCCAGGCCCTCCCTGGGCCAAAACACAAGCAACTAAGGATTAAATTCACAAACAGGTGGCATAGTGTGAAGATATAAAGAGGATCAAATTCTTAATTCCAGTTTGCATCTCACACTGCTGCTTGATGATCTCCAGAGTCAGCAACTCTCCCTTGGTATGGTTGACATGTTGCATTTCCGTCTTCTGCAGGACTGGTGGATATTTATGGGGTCTTCCTGTGGACCTAAAGGTCTGTTTTGCCTCATGTGGACAGTGTTTTTGTTCTGTAATATTAGTTGGTCTGGAATATTTGTTGTCAGCGAGTTTTTGTGAGACATCCATGAAGATTCAGATGGAGAGGAAGACAGCAAGTGAAAACAAACCTGTGACACAGGCACAGTGGAGCTTCAAAAAACAGAAACAAACTTCTTATAGAAAAAATATTGAAGAACATTGTTTAAACAAATGAAAGACCACAGTGATACATCAATTAGCGTCAGCATGGAGGATTGCCAGGAGGGGCACAGACCCCCCAGATACCAACAAATGAAAAACATATTCTACTTATTCTACTAATGGTTTTGTGTTGTCTCATTGGCTTTTCTGCTGTAACATCTACTTTATGTGACTGTCTAAATAGAAAAAAGCTAGAATTTGAACAAGCTGACATCCTTAAGGATTAGCGCCTTTATGACCTAAAATTAACGTGTTTTTACTAGTCTGGCTTTGGATCTTGAAGGACTAGCACCGTCATAACAGATATGCACAAGACATAGCTACATTACATTACAAACACAGTCACAAGGATTATAGGCAACAATATCCAATGTCCTTACCTCATTACATCAAATGAAGGGCCAGATTTACAAGGCCCTAGCACCTCTTTGCACCACATTAGCATAATTTCTTATTACTCTAATGTGGCTCGAGGCAAAAATCGCAGCGCCATGTCTACAAAGTGGCACAATGCATGTACTGAGCCACTTTGCGACCCCTTGCGCCACATTGTGCCTGCGCCAGGCATAATGTATGTAATGGGGCGTTCTGGCGTTAGGAGGCCCGCAAAAATGACACAATGAAATCTACAAGATTTAATTGCGCCATTTTTGGCATCATTTTTAATTCCTGCTCAAAGCAGGCATTAAAAGGACACACCTATTGAAATCAATGGGCCTCCATGCACTTTGCTCCACTAGTGGCAACATTTGTGCTGCTAGTGGAGAAAAGCACAGCAGTAGCGTCAAACATTTTGATGCTATTGGCCTAACATGCACCATGATGCACCGTAGTGTAAATACAGCACACCCATGGTGTCGCTAGGTGGCAGTGGGAAGGCGTAAGAAATCTGATGCATCAGTATTGGTGTGCCACATTCTTGTAAATTTGGGCCTTAGTCTAAATAAAGGATCAGGACAGCCACACCTACTTCACAAACATATTCAGTGGAATTTTTAAAGGGCCAGGAAAAATCACCTACATCAGACCGGGTGTTTATTCTCTCCCACCCCTGGTATTTTAATCCAAGTAGGGTGATATACTAAGAATGCATGGCCTGTTAAAGATTATCAAATCTATTGAGCATTTTAAATTAAGTCTGCGCTCTGGCTCCAGTAAGGCATTTGCTCCCTAGTTTCTGTTGTTACATCTTACCTTCATCTCAGGCATAGCCAGCTTGGTTTTTTTTCATACATAAGGTAAAATTATAGTCTGCTCACATAAAGTCTATCCCTAATGCTGTCAATGGTTTAAAATTGACACAAAATCATAAAACTGTTACATGGCAGATCTTGCGGTCGTAAGGTGTGGCACAGTAATATCTTGGTCACCAATGTTGAACATAAATATTATGTCTCAAATACTATATCTGCCACATTGGAGGTAAAAATAGAAAATATACACCCAGTGGATGAATATTTTTGTAAATGATATTTAGGACACAGTATCTATGACAGACGATGTTTTTATATTTGATATAAAAATGTCCAACACAATGGATCCCTGCGTGCTAGTAAAAGGTGTCAAAGGTATTAATTGTGACTGAACAAATCTTGTAAGATGCTCAGAGGGCACACTTCCGTGAGTCCCTTTCCCATTGTTTTGCCATGCATGTGAGACACATTTTGTTGTACCTCAAAAGATCCTCCTTGTCTCCTAGCTTAGATTTGTGGAAATCAACTGCGCAAACTGGTTCAGCTGGAGGCAGATTACCAAGCAGACACCACCTTCAGCACTGAGAACTCTCCATTCTAGATCAGTGGTCTTACTACGTACATTTGTATATAATTCAAAATCTTTGCCATTGTTTCTAATTTGTTCCCTTGGGTGTTTTACTCTCACACTTCAAGTGAAGGATTGCAGTTAATACATTGCCCAGTCCTGCATTACCAGGTGTCTGCATCCATGCCAATATCTCCCTTGCTTTGGTGGCTTGGATATGTTGATACCGATCCTCAGTGCTAGACTGGCAGTCTGGCACCACCAGATGGACCGGCTTGAAAGGACCAATGTGTGTTCCATTTTTTGGTCCAGTAGGGTATGATTCGACCAAAAGAAACAGACCACACACTGGTCCTTTTATGCTGGACCACTGAAATTCCTGTTCGATACTGCTTTTTTCAAGTAATATTTTAGTTCTGCATCTGATAATAAAGAGTGATGCAAATCAGACAATTGCCATTCCAAACCTGTGAGAGTTCTCTGCATCGCTCTCTAATATCTGAATTGGACAACTGGGCTCTACAATCCCAAGCTGGTCTCAAGACCTCAAATAGCCCGCACATCAATCAATCAATCAATAATATTTATAAAGCGCGCTACTCACCCGTGAGGGTCTCAAGGCGCTAGGGGAGGGGGTTACTGCTGCTCGAAGAGCCAGGTCGTGAACTGCCTCCGGAATGCGAGGTGGTCCTGAGTGGTCCTGAGGTTGGCGGGGAGGGAGTTCCATGTATTGGCCACCAGGTAGGAGAAGGATTTCCCACCTGCCGTTGTGCAGCGGATGCGAGGGACGGCGGCGAGTGCAAGGTTGGCGGAGCAAAGTTGACGGGTGGGCGTGTAGAAACTGAGGCGACGGTTGAGGTATTCGGGTCCCTTGTTGTGGAGGGCTTTGTGTGCGTGGGTGAGGAGCCTGAAGGTGATCCTTTTGTTGACGGGTAACCAGTGCAGGTGTCTCAGGTGGGCGGAGATGTGGCTGTTGCTGGGTATGTCGAGGATGAGGCGAGCGGAGGCGTTTTGTATTCGCTGAAGACGTTTCTGGAGTTATGTGGTGGTTCCTGCGTATAGGGTGTTTCCAGGCGGCTTGTGATGAGGGCGTGGGTCACAGTTTTTCTGGTGTCGGCGGGGATCCAGCGGAAGATCTTTCAGAGCATGCGGAGAGTGAGGAAGCAGGAAGACGATACAGCGTTGACTTGTTTGGTCATGGTGAGAAGCGGGTCCAGGATGAATCTGAGGTTGCATGCGTGGTCTGAGGGGGTAGGTGTGATGCCTAGGGCCGTGGGCCACCAAGAGTAATCCCAGGCGGACGGGGCGTTTCCGAGGATGAGGACTTCCGTTTTGTCTGAGTTTAGTTTCAGACGGCTGAGTTTCATCCATTCTGCGACGTCTTTCATTCCATCCTGCAGGTTGGTTTTGGCGATGGTAGGCTCCTTGGTGAGGGAAAGTATCAGCTGGGTGTCGTCGGCGTAGGAGATGATGTTGATGTTGTGTTTGCGTGCGATGTCGGCGAGGGGGCTTATGTAGACATTGAAGAGAGTCGGGCTGAGCGAGGAGCCCTTTGGGACGTCGCAGATAATCTTGGTGGGGTCCGAGCGGAACGGCGGGAGGTAGACTCTTTGGGAGCGGTTAGAGAGGAAAGAGGTGATCCAGTCCAGGGCCTGTCCTTGGATGCCGGTGGAGCGGAGGCGGGATATTAGGGTTCGGTGGCAGACGGTGTCGAAGGCAGCCGAGAGGTCGAGGAGGATGAGGGCGGCTGTTTCTCCGTTGTCCATCAGAGTTCTGATGTCATCGGTGACTGCGATGAGGATTCGGTTTCTGTGCTGTGTGAACCCTGTGTGAATGACTGTCTGAACCCTGACAGTGACCCGTCAGTGCTTCTGGGTCAAGACACCATTACCCAACAGCAAAGTTGGAGCCCCACACACCTGCGCCATTTAGTCTCTCGCGAGGAGGGCCACAATTGACCTCATATACTCCACCTCAGCAAACAGTTTCTCTTCACAAGCAGTTTCTCAGTTATCCGCTGCTCCTCCTTCTGTGGACCCTCTGAGTAGCAGTCGCAGGCAAAGAAGGCCACCACTCCACTGTAAATGATGAGGGCTTCCCTGTTTCTTTTCCAGTCCACTGGTTTAACAAATGGGCATGAGGGAACCACACCCTAATATGATTTTTGTCATTTGTGATGCTGAGTATTAATAACTTGTTTTTATACAATATTTCAAATTGCACTTCTTCAAGTTTCTGGATTACCTGATTTATGGTACTCAATTTACCAGCCTCAGAAGTATATGATGACTGTGAGAAATTGGGTTGTTGGTTGAGGGGGATTTGATCCTTTATCAAGCAACAGCCACAATCCTTGTCAGAAGCAGTCAGGTTTAACTTAGAGGCAATGTGTAAAGTATTTATGGGGTACTTAAATAGTAATAACGTGACAACATAGCACAAGAAAAATCCCACATTAATTTGGAAAAATAGAGTAAAATTTACTAAATTATTTGACACAAAAACAACAAAATTCCAATCAGTAGAACCAGAAATATGCAATTTCAAAGATTTAGATAGGTATAACGCTTAAAAGCACAAAGCGCCACTTGGTCAGGGCAACTCAGATCTGTGGACCCCTGATGTTGCGCCTCCTTTTTGTAGAGGTACAGCACTGAGCACTTTTCAAATGGGATTGTAACCGTATGGGGTCACTTGAGTCTTAATGCCCCAGACGCGGCATCTCCTGGTACAGGAAGTGAGAGCCTAGTAACTTGTCATGTGCAACTGTAAGTGTTGAGGGCGACTCACGTCAACAAGCCCAGACTGCACCCTCCATTGCAGAGGTGCTGAAATCGGTAACTATTTGGTATCATTGAACTGTCTGACTGGGTGACTCAATGTCTAACAGCGGCACCAGTGACCCTCCACCTATGTTTTGCAGACCTCTTACTGAACCTCCTTTGGGGAGCCCAGACGTCTCCTCCTTAATTGTTTACCAGCTGTTGTCTTTCCTTTCCCCACCTTAACCCTGGAACCCCGAGACTTGTGGCTTAGCCGCGAGTGGCCCAGTAACCAGGGAAAGTTGATGCAATCTTGGTTCGTGGAGGGGTGGAATAGCCTAAGCTGGTTTGTGAGTGAGTGGTGGTTTGGGACCCAGGGTGCTTGCAAACACAGGCATCCACCATCTGGATACCAGGGCACCACAGTAGAGTGCCAGGAGTAAGTGCATACGAATGAGTGTGTGCACGTGCTCATTGATACCTGTGGCACTGTATGGCAGTGCAGAGTGGATGTGCGGAAGTGAGTATGGGTGAATGTGAAGGCAGTACCATGGTGCTGCTGGTCATGTTTATCCTGTCAGGGAGTTCTTACAGTCAACATTACGTCTTACTGGGGGGAGTGGCTACGCAGGCAAAGATGTCGGAACTCACGGAGCCCTGCCTCAGAGCCGCCGACACAGCAGCCTTGTGCCTCGTGGAGAGGCGAAGGCGGCAGAGCACGGCGAGGGGTCGGCCAGCTCCGGAGTGCGCTGAATTGACAGAGCGCGGCGGTGCTGCTGCGCCCGGAGCTCCTGAACACAAGCCGGGACTCAAGTTACGGCGGAGCGCTGAGAACCAAGCTCGGGAGGCGGCCGCGAAGGAGCCGACACTCGCTGGCGGGCCCCCCGGTGCCAGAGGGCAGGGGCCAGAACCCGAAGACAGCCGGAGAGAAGCAGAAGCCGGAACGAGGCCAGAGGGCCTTTGGGAGGCTCGGCGGTGCCCTCCTCCCCCTGCGTCAGCAGGGAGCTAGGTGAGCGGGGCCCAGGCCTTGGGCCTGCGGGGGAAGACGACCCCAGGCCCTATATGGCGATGAATGAGGCATCGGCCCAAGAGTAGAGTGTGGCTGAAGACTAGCATTGATTAGCCGGGGCAGAAATATGGCGTGGAGAGCGTGACCCATGCAGTGAAACCAGGCCTACAGGAGGGGAACTGGACGTTGCCACTGGGCGCCCTGGACCGGACGGAGGGGGCCGTGAATATTGAGCATGGGGAGGCGGAGGCCACGTGAACACCCCGGTGCGGTGGAGGAGGGACCCGCCGGGTGTCCTGCCTTCCGGAGGAGCGGACCACAGGAGCGGGGTTTTGGGCCGGGCCTGGCAGGTGGGGGGTGGACCTGTGCCCTCTTCTAGAGCTACGGAGTGGTGTCAACTAAAGACTGGGGTGGCTTGGCGGGGGGCCCCTGACCCCCCTGCAGAGCGGAGTGTGATATAGAGAGTGCATGGGGCGACAGGACCGGGCCCATAGATCGGTTGCAAAGGATCTCTGGCGGCTCCACCCCCCTCCGTGCTTTTGCTTTTTGCTTTACATCTACAGCACGGGGGACGGTGAGAGGACTATTGAAGGGCCGGTCAGCTGACGGCCACAGCAAGCGGACCCCGAGAGAAGAGAAGGACCCACAGAGCATTGAGGCATTGGACGAGCCCCTTTGGGAGCACGGGCGGTCGGGACGGGCTGATTAGGTTAGTACCCACACCTGAGGATTACACTGTACCTGGCAGAGGCCCTACAAGGACGATTGTGAATAGGTGGCTGTCCCAGCGTGGGGGGTAGCGACCGATTGAAGTACCGGTGAGCTGACACAAACCACAGGGAAGGCCCATGCGAGACCAGAAGAACCAGGGGATATCGGACTAGAGACGGCCGGCCGCAGTAGAGAGCGGGAAGCCTGCTCTTTCAGCGCTCATGAACACAAGACGCCGCCGCGGAGGGAAGAGAATGGACCGACCAAAAAACCAGCGAAAGGAAAAGAGAAGACATGCATTGCCCGGTACAGCCCTCAGTACAGGACACGTTAGACAAAATCTTAAGAGCAATCGAGGACAAAAAAAACACCCTACAGCGCAACATCAATCAGGTCGCAGTAGAGGTCGGCCTCCTCAGAGCAGACCACCAAAAGCTAATAGACAGGGTCAAAGACACGGAGGCCACGATAACAGATATAGGCCCTCATTACAACATTGGCGGTAAAAGCCGCTTACTGCCGTGCAGAAGACCACCAACACACCGCCGCAGCCGCGGAATTCCTCCACAGCTATTATGACCCACAACACGGAATACGCCAAAATTCAGACACCCACACAAGTCTGCCACACCAAAGGTCAGTGATAAACTGTCGAAAACAAAACCTCCACCGTCACGCCAACTGAGATACGCCCACACTACGCGGCGGTTTTTCAACCGCGGTATTCCATTGGCGGTACACACCGCTGCGCTCAAAATACACCCACATTTACAAAACACAGCCACATTGGACAATTCCAAATACACACACCTGATACACATACACACACCACTCCCACACACCCATTACAATATAAAGCACACACCCACATCACCCACAAACCCCTACTACCCAAAATTCTGAAAGAAGGCCAGAGAGAGACAGCACCAGCAAGAACAACAACATCCACAGACACACAACACCATCACCCACAGAACTTCCACGCACCTCACACAACACACCACTACATATCAGCATACTTATCACCACAAACTCCACCCCAAACATCACCTACACCACCCCATGGCACGGCAAAGACACCCCAGGTTCTCGGAGGAGGAGCTCAGGGTCATGGTGGAGGAAATCGTCCGGGTAGAGCCACAGCTATTCGGAGCACAGGTGCAGCACACCTCAATTGCGAGGAAGATGGAGCTATGGCGAAGAATAGTGGACAGGGTCAACGCAGTGGGATAGCACCCAAGAAATCGGGAGGACATCAGGAAGAGGTGGAACGACCTACGGGGAAGGTGCGTTCCGTAGTCTCAAGACACCACCTGGCGGTTCAGCGGACTGGTGGCGGACCCCCACCTCCTCCCCCACAACTAATAACATGGGAGGAGCAGGTCTTGCCGATTCTGCATCCTGAGGGCCTCACAGGAGTAAGTGGAGGAATGGACTCTGGTAAGACAAATCTTAACTATTACATCCCCCACCCTACCTGCATGCCATCACATACCCCCGCCCTCACCCTCACCCCCATCACTCCAACTCCTCACATATGTCCCACTATCACAACCCACCCATCCCAACACCAAGCCCTGCATGCAACAACAAAGCATGGACACCCATCACTAAAGCATGCCCACTGCACTACCCATACAACCCCCTAAACCATCATCACACAAGGTCCCACAAAGGAATGCAAGCACTGGGGTACACGGTCACCCACCTATTGCACACCATGACACACACAGATGTAATAACCATCCTTTTATACCTCTGCAGGACTCCTACCCAACGTCACCAGACAGGAGGGTCCACACATGTCCACACCACCAACAGAAGAGGCCCACAGTGATGACAGCACCTCTGTCCAACTGGATCTAGATGACCAGCCCGGTCCATCGGGGAACTCTGGACAGTCGGTTGCCCTTACCCAGTCACAGGCCACCACAGACCTTCCCCCCTTTGGAAACACCAGCACAGCACCCACCCAGCGGGCTCATACCTCTGTCCCCAGGACACAGCAATCAGCTGTGTGTCCACCACTACAGGGAACCCAGGATAACCCACCACCCCAACAACAACAGGGACCTGGGGACAGTGGTAGTGGGCACACGGTCTAGGGGACAGAGGCCCAGGAACACAGGGGAACTGGGAGGGCTGCTGTGCGACAGGGGGCGGACAGGCCAAGGGAACCCACTCTCCACGAGGCCCTCTCCTCCATCATGGGAGCCTACCACCACTCCCAGGAGACAATGGCAACGGTACTGGCCAAGTTTCAGGAGACCCAGCGCCTGCAGGAGGAACAGTATATGGGCTTCAGGGAGGAACTCAGAACCATCAGCTCCGCCCTGGGCACCATCGTAGGGGTGCTGAAGGAACTCGTCAACTCCAGGAGGGACACTGTGGCACTACAAGGGGCCCCTGACACTAGCATGGACGATGAACTGCCCACCACCTCCGCCGGCGCTAGTGGACAGGACGCCCCGCAACAGGACCACCACACCAGCACCCCACCCCCTGCAGAGGGAGAACCATCCCGCAAACGGTCCCTGAGATCCAGGAACAAGACCGAGCACGATAACAAGACCCCCGCCAAGAAATGAGACCACCCTGATTGTCATCCTACTGTCCCACTTTGTCACCCTGTCCATACTTAAACTGCCCCAGCTCCATTTCCTATACCCATATGGGCAATGCACCTGTGAGACTAATAGGCTGGACTCTGCCATGGACATTCCTCCGCCATCACCCCTCACCATTTCACTACCCCCTCCAATATTGAGCACTAAAATAAACACACTTAATGCACAAAACAATCTGGAGTCTGTCTGTGATTTTGAAATAGTGTATTAGCAATTACAGTGACAAAATGCTCTTTTAATTGTAATGTCAACATACCTATGTCACACAGCTCTAGTCCATGAGGAATCTAAGCAGATGTCACACAGTGGGACCCACATCTGTGAAATCGTAAGGAAAAGTGACAACTTAGTGACCATACACTGGGTGAAAACGACAGACAGTAGAGAGGTAGTAGTGTTAAAGTACATGTAGTAGGCAGGTCTGTACTCTTACCTGTGTCTCACTGGAAATATTGCTGGATCACTGAGTCCCTGTTGTTCACGTCTTCTTCCTCTGCTTCCTCCTCTTCACTGTCCACAGGCTCCACAGCTGCCACAACACCGCCATCTGGACCATCCTCCTGCAGAAAAGGCACCTGTCATCGCAAAGCCAAGTTGTGAAGCATACAGCAGGCCACGATGGTCTGGCACACCTTCTTTGGTGAGTAGAATAGGGATCCACCTGCCATATGGAGGCACCGGAACCTGGCCTTCAGGAGGCCGAAGGTCCGCTCGATCACCCTCCTAGTTCGCCCATGGGCCTCATTGTAGCTTTCCTCTGCCCTTGTCCTGGGATTCCTCACTAGGGTCAGTAGCCATGACAGGTTGGGATAACCAGAGTCACCTGCAAATGGCGAGGGACAACTGTTAGACACACACTATCCTGTAGGGATATCCCCAGACCATGACAACCATTCC
Organism: Pleurodeles waltl; assembly: GCF_031143425.1. Classification (NCBI taxonomy): domain Eukaryota; kingdom Metazoa; phylum Chordata; class Amphibia; order Caudata; family Salamandridae; genus Pleurodeles; species Pleurodeles waltl. Next base: position 190,795,400 of record NC_090440.1, on the reverse strand, counting down.
CACTGACTAGCTTCCAGGTGCTCACCAAATAGCCACACACAGTGCCTCTGGAGTTGACCCATCACATAAGGGATGCTGCTATTCCGCAGGATGTAGGCGTCATGCACTGAGCCAGGGAACATGGCATTCACATGGGAGATGTACTGGTCTGCCAAACATACCATCTCTACATTCATAGAATGATAACTCTTCCGGTTTCTGTACACCTGTTCACTCCTGTGGGGGGGGACCAAAGCCACATCTGTCCCATCAATGGCACCTATGATGTTGGGGATATGTCCCAGGGCATAGAAATCACCTTTCACTGTAGGCAAATCCTCCACCTGAGGAAAAACGATGTAGCTCCGCATGTGTTTCAGAAGGGCAGACAACACTCTTGACAATACGTTGGAAAACATAGGCTGGGACATCCCTGATGCTATGGCCACTGTTGTTTGAAAAGACCCACTTGCAAGGAAATGGAGCACTGACAGCACCTGCACTTGAGGGGGGATTCCTGTGGGATGGCAGATTGCTGACATCAGGTCTGGCTCCAACTGGGTACACAGTTCCTGGATTGTGGCATGGTCAAGCCTGTATGTGATAATCACATGTAGCTCCTCCATTGTCGACAGGTCCACCAACGGTCGGTACACCAGAGGATTCCGCTATCTCCTCACATGTCCCAGCGGACGGTGCCTATGAAGGACAACAGCGAGCACAGAGTCAACCAACTCAGAGGTACGTACCCACAGTTTACACAGAACACCATTCATACACAAAAGGTGGCCTTGAGTATAGGCCTAGGTATGTGTGATGCAGTTGAAAATGAAGCCATGTGGGCCCCTGAAATGGCGGCTGCCTGACCTGTAAAGTGGGACAATGGGATGTGAGGTAAATGTGCTGGCGTTGTACACCATCGCGGTAGGCGGTCGAAGACCGCGGCGCAATGCTGCATTGGTTAGCATTGGACCCTATGGGTCCCAGGAGCCAATAATGATGTACGCCGGCAGTGATGGTACGCACCACCGCAGACGTGACCGCCATTTTCTATCTGTTCAATCACTTGATACCTGATCTTCGACGGGAGAGGACCTACACTGCAAGTGCTGCTGTGACCTCAGTCTGGAAGAGACAATGGCTCGAGTGTCTGGGGAAAGGGCTCCTGCCTTCACAATTGAGGAGTTGGAGAAACTAGTGGATGGGGTCCTCCCCCAGAACACGCTACTCTACGGTCCTCCAGACAAACAGGTAAGTGCACAGGGAGCATGTTGTATGGGCTATGCCTGTGTGGAGAAGGCTGGATGTAGCAAGGAAGGGGGGAGAGTCTGCGTGCATGAAAGACGGTGAATGCATGTACCACATGGCAAGGGTAGGGATGGGGGCCAATCAGTTTGATGGTGCAGTTGGTAATAACTTATCTTTTTCCCCTGTACATTTCATGTAGGTCAGCGCCCACCAGAAAAAAGATATTTGGCGTGCCATCGCTAAGGACGTCCGGACCCTGGGGGTCTACCACAGACGGAGCACCCACTGCCGGAAAAGATGGGAGGACATTCGCCGCTGGAGCAAGAAGACGGCGGAGGCTCAGCTGGGGATGGCATCCCAATGTGGGAGGGGTGCCCGTCGCACCATGACCCCCCTGATGTTCAGGATCCTGGCGGTGGCCTACCCAGAGTTGGATGGGCGCTTGAGGGCATCACAGCAGCCACAAGGGGGTGAGTACACTCTCATTCTGCTGACTTTGCGTGCAGTGGAGGGGTCTGGGTGGGGGAGGTGGGCTGTGGGTTTCCCTAGGCCAGGGCGAGTTCCGTAGGCAAGGCTCCTCCGTAAGGCAGGCCATGTGGCACCCCACCCCACCTCTGTAGAGTGACAACTACACCTAGTCATGCCCCTGTGTCATCTATGTGTGCAGATGTCGCCCATAGCCTTGTAGGCTATTTCCCAGGAATTGAACAGTGGAGCCCAAGAGCGCGGCGTAGTGCAGGGGGCTTCTGTGTCTGTTGTGTCCGCCAACGGTAGCGGTAATGCATGCACTCAACATGACTTTCTTCTGTTGTCCCCCCCCTTTTTGTAGTCTCCCTGTTCTTGTGTGCATCAGGCAGAGGAGCAGTGGCACCGGAGCACCAGGGGGCTGCATCCCACATGGCCATGGAGGGCCACACTACGGACTCAGACTTCACCAGTGGGACGGAGGGCGAGGGGAGCTCCACTGTGGGGACAGGAGCTGAGACCAGTGACACGGACTCGTCCTCTGATGGGAGCTCCCTTGTGGTGGTGGCAACATCTGTGCCACCCCCATCTACAGGTACAGCCACCACCCCCCCTTCCAGCACAGCCCTCCCAGCAGCCCTTCAGCCTTGGCCCCGTGCCCGCTCACCCGGGAGGGTGGGCATCACCTTCGCCCCAGGCACCTCACGCCCTGCCCCAGTCACCCCTGCTGCCCTCAGTGAGGAGGCCATTGAGCTCCTCAAGTCTACCATTTTGAATGCCATCCAGGGAGTAGAAAGGCAGTTGCAACAAACCAATGCATTTCTGGAGGGCATTCATTCTGGTCAGGCAGCCCTTCAGCAAGCTTTTCAGACTCTGGCCTAAACACTGATGGTAGCCATTGTCCCTGTGTCTAGCCTCCCCCCTCCAACTTCCTCCACCCCGACCCAATCCCCTCTACCTCAGCCTATCCCAAGCACACCTACAGACCAGCATGCACACACCTCAACACACAAGGGAAGCTCAGGCAAACATAAGCACCACACATCCCACAGGCACTCACGCAAGCATCACACACATGCAGACATAGCAACATCCACTGCCTCCACTGTGTCCCCCTCCTCCTCGTCTCCCTCCTCCCTCCCAGTCTCGTCTTCACTCACACCTGCATGCACTACCTCTACAGCCACTACGTCCCTCTCCAGCACACCCACCACCACACCCCGCTCACCTGCAGTCACCACCCCCACTACCATTCACACATCCCGTGTCCTCTCCAGTGTGTCTGTGACGCCCCCTCCGAAGATACACAAACGCAGGCACACACCCACCCAACTGCCACCCACCTCACGACAGCCTCCAGCGCATGCACCTTCACCCAAAGTCACCAAACGTACACCTCCTACAACCACCACCTCTTCCTCCACTCCCAAACCCGTCCAGCTACCCATCCCAGTGTGTCCCAAAAACTTTTCCTGTCCAACCTTGACCTCTTTCCCACACCTCCCCCACCCCGTCCGTCTCATAGGACCCGAACTAGCACCTCAGCCACAACATCTCTGGGACCAGTAGTGCCTGTAGTCACCGGAATCTGGAGTGCACAGGCCACCAGGGCAGCCAGTGTGGCACGGAGCCACAGCACAGACATTCCCCCACCTGTGAAGCATCAGAAGTTGGCCAGTGCCCGGCGGGAGAGGGGGAAGACTCCAGCCACCAAAGCCGCTCCCAGGGGTCCCGGTGGGAGTGTGGAGTCAGCTGTGACACCTTCCAAGGTGGGGAAGGGCCACAAGAAACCCGTCAAGTCTGGGAAGAGCAGCACAGCGGAGAAGACCCCCATCATCCCCGCTGCCCAGGAGGCCACCTCCAGCACAAGCCCAGCTGCCCAGGACAGGCCCGCCAGCACAAGCCCAGCTGCCCAGGAGGGGCCCGCCAGCACAAGCCCAGCTGCCCAGGACAGGCCCGCCAGCACAAGCCCAGCTGCCCAGGACAGGACCGCCAGCACAATCCCAGCTGCCCAGGACAGGACCACCAGCACAAGCCCAGCTGCCCAGGACAGGACCGCCAGCACAATCCCAGCTGCCCAGGACAGGCCCGCCAGCACAAGCCCAGCTGCCCAGGACGGGCCCGCCAGCACAAGCCCAGCTGCCCAGGAGGGGCCCGCCAGCACAAGCCCAGCTGCCCAGGACAGGCCTGCCAGCACAAGCCCCGCTGGGCCATGAAGGAACGCCAGCAAAAGCCCCGCTGGGCCATGAAGGACTGCCAGCAACTGAGTCCCTGCAATGGAGACCGCCGCCTCAAGCACCGTTGAACAGGGTACCGCCATCTCAAGCACTGCTGCACAGGGCACCGCCATCTCAAGCACTGCTGCACAGGGCACCGCCATCTCATGCACCGCTGAACAGGGCACCGCCATCTCAAGCACCGCTGAACAGGGCACTGACGCAGCTGAGTCCGTCACGGGGTGAATGATGCACTCTGGGCACCATGACCCTCCAGAACCAGTGGAGACTGTCATCCACTACCTCTGTCCTTAGCAGGATGAAGCACTCTGAGCACCATGCCCCCTCCAGAACCAGCGGAGACTGTCATCCACTACCTCTGTCCTTAGCAGGATGAAGCACTGTAGAGACTTGAGAGACTGTGGCTTTGCACTCCCCAGGATGGAACAGTGGGCAACCCACCCACTGTAGAGACTTGAGAGACTGTGGCTTTGCACTCCCCAGGATTGAACAGTGGGCATGTGGCCCCTTCGTGGATTTGGCGTTGTGCACTCAACGGGCGGAGGTGCCCCCCCTTTCCCTCCCCCTGAGGTGCTTGTTTAGTTGCTCTCTGATGCCCCTGCAGTGTTCTCTCCGTCATGGTCGGGGATCTTGTGTGGGCAACGCCCATACCGTGTGGTCCCAGTGTTCCACTGACTTTCTTAGAGCACTACCTGGACTACTATGCTTGGTATATATTTTGTACATGGTGTATATATATGTTTCTGCCCACTTGCTTTTAATATATTACAATGGTTACACTCATTTTCTATTGTCTCTGCCTTCTTCCGGGGGGTTTGGGGGTGTAACTGCGATGTATTGATTTGCATTAGTGTGTGTTGTAGTGGGTGAGCGTGGGGGTATTGCATGTTTATGTCCCTGTTTTTCCCTCCCCCCTCCCCTGTGTCGTAGGTGCTGTACTCACCGTGGTCTTCCCTGCCGGCATTCGTGCTCCTGGTAGAGGACTATTGCAGAGAGAATTTGGAGTTCCGGATCTATGGAGTCCTCGTTCCTCGTGGGGTGTGTAGAGGTGAGCGTTTTCCCTTCGGGATTCCTGTTTCCGCCGTGTTTTTCTCCACAGTGAATCTGTCCCGGAAAAGGTGGTGGATTGGCCTGTCATAATAGTGTGGGCGGTACATTGTATCCCGCCTGTCTGTTGGCGGTGACCGCCGCGCTGTTTGTTTGTACCGCAGTGGCGGTCGGAGTGTTAAAGTGGCTGTCTTTGTTGGCGGTTTCCGCCACGTTCGTAATTGCAAATTTTTTACCGCCGGCCTGTTGGCAGTCTTACTGCCGCTTTAACACCGACCACCAGGGTTGTAATGACCACCATAGTCCTGAGACAAAAGGACATGGAGTCCACTATGTTACACCTAACAGAGAGAGTAACACGACTAGAGCAGAGGGCGGAGGATGCTGAGGGGAGGAACAGAAGGAACAATGTGCGAGTGGTGGGTCTACCGGAAGGAGCAGAAGGTACGAACATGGTGGAATACCTGGAGGAATGGATGCGTAAGACAGTGGCCCCGGGACGTTTGATGCCGTTTTTTGGCCTGGAGAGGTCGCACCGGGTTCCTGTGAGACCCCCAGCGCCTGGGAGACCGCCCAGAGTAGTGATAGCACGCCTGCTACACTACAGAGACAGGGACATCCTGCTCCAGAGGGCCAGGGAGGCAGGCCCTTATAGAGTGGACAATGGAGAGGTGACCCTCTTCCCGGATTTCACCATCGAGGTCCAAATCAGGAGATCCTCCTTCCTTGCGGTAAAGAGAGCGCTAATAGAAGAGGGAATGCAATACTCACTCCTCTTCCCCGCCAGACTGAAGGTGATGATGGAGGGCAAGTCCACGTTTTTCCAAAACCCTGAGCAGGCATGGGAGTGGTTAGAGGCCCATGGAGGAAGGAGAAGAAGTGGCGGGGGGCCGGATGGGGCCCTTCCCCGCCCCTCCAGGGGTGGGGCGGTGGCGGCGGCGCCGGATCCGTCCCCGCACCGAACCATCACAATCCCAGAAAGACCTAAGCAAGAAGGAGGCCCTGAGGGCGGCAGCGTCGATGGGCAGAGAACCCTCTTCAAAGGGAAGAGAAGACATTGACTCGGACGATACCGCAGCATCATCTGTGGAGGATCCCGGCTGCTCGGATGGGCTGCCGAAGGTGACCCCGCAAACGGCGGATGAATTGGGGTGAACAAGGTGCTGGCGGATTCCGGGGTGGGCACACAACTTAGAGTACTGCCCCATTGGGCATTGCACCACCCCCGACCAGTTTCTCGTCCAATCAAGGGGAATGGCGAGAACTAAGCGTAACAGTTGATTCATGTTGCTTGGTTGCACGGTTTTCATGGGCAGCCTACAGTTAGAGAGGCACCCCGGGGCGGGGGAGTTGGGGTTACTAATTATGTTTAAAATTAGATGGTGCCAGAGGAACTTAGGTTCACACATGAGGGTGATTGGAGCATACATAGCAGAGGTGAGGACAATGAGAGAAGGTGGGACCCGCATTTACTGAATGACATATCTAGATGGCTGACTGTAATCTTTTAACGTGGAATATACGGGTATGGGATCGCCTGCAAAAAGACCCACCTGAAGAGGAGGGGCGTACACGTAGCGATGCTCCAAGAAACTCACTTGACTGCGAGTGAGGTGGAAAAGCTAAGACGCAGATGGCGGGGGCAGGTGTTCGCCAGTAGGTATTCTGCATATTCCAGGGGTGCACTAATATGGGTTTGCGCCGGCGTGCCCTTTGAAGCGATAGCCATAGACATAGACCAAGGGGGAAGATTTGTAGTGGTGGAGGGGAGGCTCCACGGGATCCCAATAATTCTAGGAAGTGTATATGCCCCCAACCAAGACCAGACCCCCTTCCTGCAACGCCTCTCGAGTCACATTACCCTCCAGCAGCATGGGGAACTATTACTAGGAGGAGACTTTAATAGTGTACTAGACGTAGACTTTACCATTCCTCACCTCCGCTACCGGGTGCATTGACACATAAAACAGCCAAGAGGGTGAGTGAGTGGGTGAAGGCCTGGGCAATGGTAGATATCTGGCACGAACAACATCCGTACGAAAAGGACTATTCATTCTACTCCGCTCTGCATCAGATACATACTAGAATCGATCGGATGGTGTGCACTCCCAGAATAGCAAGAAGTATGACCCACTCTGAGTACCTGGGGTGCACCATATCGGATCATAATCGATTACTAGTAAAGTGGAGGGCGACAGAGGATAGGCCCCTCATACCGCTCTGGAGAATGTCGCCGACAGCATTGGAAGACCAGGCATTTAGAGAGGCACTTCGATCTCACGTAACTGACCAAATTAACATAAATAAAGGGTCGACCTCCTCCAGGGGCGTGGAGTGGGAGGCACTAAAGGTAGCGACAAGGGGCTATAGCATAGGCCAGACAGTTGGGATAAGACGGACATTAGACCGAGAACTAATTAAGATTGAGGAGACCATGCACGAATGGGGAAAAAAGGGGCTTTGAAGTGCACAAGAGCAGAAGGAATATGACCAGGCAAGGAAGTCCCATTCACAGGTGGAAGAGCCACTCCGCTGCCATTGCTTCCGGAGACATTTAGCCTCAGTACAATCGGAAGAGGGTAGATTGGGAAAGATGCTAGCCTGGTTGGTAAGACCGGGAGGAGAGGGAGCGCCTATTGTAAGCGTATGTGACATGAAAGGCGGACACATATTTAAACCCGGCCCTATAAATGAGGCCTTTAAAGAGTACTATACCTTCCTGTACAGGGAGCCAGGAGAACTAGATAAGGACAGACTGAGGGAATTCCTGCGACCGCTTCCCCTGCCGAAGCTGGCCAGTGGAGATGGTGAAGTGTTAGGGGGCCCGGTGACGACAGAAGAGGTGCTAGAGACGATTTCGCAGCTGGCCTCAGGGAAAACACCAGGCACTGATGCGTTGTCAATGGATTTCTATAAGAAATACTCCAAGCTACTGGCCCCACAGCTAGTGGACCTCTATGCAGAAGCATTACACTGTGGCCTTCTCCCGGACACACTCAGGGAGGCGGTGGTGATACCATTACCTAAAACTAAAAAGGGTGACGTATCGGTCACCAACTTTAGACCACTCTCAATGCTAAATAGCGATTTTAAAATCCTTAGTAAAATATTGGCTAACTGTCTGCTCCAGCACATACCCACCCTGGTACACCTGGACCAAAATGGGATTGTATCGAACTGTAGCACTTCACTCAATCTGAGGCGTCTCTTTGCTATCCTACAAATGCCAGAAACAGTGAAGCCCTCTACAGGAGTGCTACTGGCAATAGATTTCGAGAAAGCCTTTGACTCGATCCGTTGGGACTACCTGAGAACGATGATGTTAAGAATGGGCATGGGAGCCAAATGGGTAAAGTGGATGGACCTACTCTATACAGCCCCACAGGCAAGAGAGAGGACGGGAAAAACCATCTCAAGTCCCTATCCCATACATAGGGGAACCAGGCAGGGATGCCCACTGTTGCCGCTATTATTTGCCTTAGCTATTGAACCCTTGGCTGCACACATACGGATGGAGGGCAATGGGGAGGAGCCGAACATAGCATCTCGCTATACGCTGACGATATCCTAATCTACCTCAGGGACGGAGACTCTGGGCTGCCTTGGGCCCTACAGGCACTGGATCACTTCGGAGGCCTCTTGGGCCTACATCTTAACAGAGGCAAAACATAAGTTTTCCCGATAACAGTAGGAAGTGCCCAGCCCTCTACATTCCCGGAGGCCGTAGTATGGGCCCCTAATACATTTGAGTACCTGGGGATTCAGGTGTTCCACGACCCATGGGACTTGCACGACGGGATCCTAGGCAAAGCGCTTGGCTCTCTTAGAGCATCGGTGGGATTCTGGAGATCACTGAAATTATCCACAATGGCCAGGATATCGCTGTCAAAAATGATCATGTTACCCCGCCTCCTTTATTATTTCGCTAACTTACCAGTGCAGATCCCAGCGACGTGGTTCAAGGAGTTGAACTCGTTACTAAGGGATCTAGTATGGGACGGAGGCCGGCACCGCACAGCACTATCGATCTTATGTAGACCAACAAGTGAGGGGGTACTCTCAGTCCCAAACTTCGAACTATACTACTTAGCATGTCAATTGCAGTGGACTGCTAGATGGTTTGCGGGTGGGGGTTACTTGGATAGAAGCATTGCAAGGAGGGAACCGGGTGTCGAGGAGATAATGTCAGTCATGGTGGGCCGGAAGATTAAGGGGGTCATTCTGACCCCGGCGGTCTTAGACCGCCGGGGCCAGGGTCGGCGGGAGCACCGCCGACAGGCCGGCGGTGCCCCGCAGGGCATTCTGACCGCGGCGGTAAAGCCGCGGTCAGACCGGCAACACTGGCGGTCTCCCGCCAGTGTACCGCCGCCCTATTGAATCCTCCAAGGCGGCGCAGCTAGCTGCGCCGCCGAGGGGATTCCGACCCCCCCTACCGCCATCCAGTTCCCGGCGGTCCGCCCGCCGGGAACCGGATGGCGGTAGGGGGGGTCGCGGGCCCCTGGGGGCCCCTGCAGTGCCCATGCCACTGGCATGGGCACTGCAGTGGCCCCCGTAAGAGGGCCCCTACAAGTATTTCACTGTCTGCTTGGTAGACAGTGAAATACGCGACGGGTGCAACAGCACCCGTCGCACCTTCCCACTCCGCCGGCTCGATTACGAGCCGGCATCCTCGTGGGAAGGGAGTTTTTCCCTGGGCTGGCGGGCGGTCTTTTGGCGACCGCCCGCCAGCCCAGGGAAAAACTTAGAATACCCTCTGCGGTCTTTCGACCGCGGAGCGGTATTTCGGAGGGGGAAGTCTGGCGGGCGGCCTCCGCCGCCCGCCAGACTTAGAATGACCCCCTAAGTCACAAGAAAAGAGCGCGTTGACGAAAGTGGCATTGAATTGCTGGAAGAAGTGCACACAGCGAGTAGGAGTGGGGAAGGCCTACTCTCCTGCATTGCCGCTGAGTACGCTGAGGGTAGAAACGATGACAGAGAACTGGGTGGACTCTGACTTGGGGACGTGGATGAAGGCCGGGGTAGTGACAATAGGAGACCTATTCAGTGGGGGAGTGTTGAGCCCTTTTGCCGAATTAACAGGCAGTAAAGGGGTCCCCAGGGGACAGTTTCTTATGCACCAGAGACTTACTCATATTGTACGGGAACACTGGGTAACAATTAACGCAGAACCCACCACGCACCGGGTGTTACACCTACTACTGAGTTCAGGTGCAGATTCCCACTAAGTCACTAAAATATATAAAACGCTCATTGAGGACACATTAGATCAGCTAAGACCGCTGAGGGATAGATGGGAAGGGTCCCTCGCACGAGAGCTATCAGACACGGAATGGAGGAGGTTATTGGCTACCCCAAGATAGTGTCAAGGAATACGCGCCTGAGATACATTCCATACAACTACACACACAGGACATATCTCACTCCACAACGCTTAACCGTATATATGGAGGTCCCCCTATGGGATGCCCCAAGTGCAGAGCCATGGATGCCAACCTTGATCATATGATCTGGCATTGTCCAGAGATCCAGACGGGATGGGAAACGGTAGTGAGAGACCTGGAGAAACTGCTGGGAATGTCCATACCACAAACACCGGCATTGTGCCTGGTGGGCTTGAAATTGGGACTAATAATTGGGAAGGTACAGAAGCGCTACATGGACATTACACTAGTACTACACAGGAGACTAATCGCCATGGGCTGGTAATCACCCAGGAGCCCGCACATGGCGGATTGGAAGCGCAATGTATTCAAGTGGTCCGGGGTCAAATTACAGGTCCTAAGGAGTGCAGAGGCTAGAGGCTTGTGCCAGACACCAATAGCTCCGACATGGGAGGAGGTCCTGACAAAGTGGAGGCGAGTAGTGATGGGCGAGGACAGTGATGTAGAAGAACCGAGCTGACAGCTCAATCAGACAATTGGGATAGTAGAGGGTCGAACCCACAATATTAATCAATAGTACGGAGAGCAGACTGTGGGAGCAGGAGATCACTGAAGGGCAGGGGGAAGGCACAGAACACAGGAAGGTGGTAGAGGGAAGAGGCGGAGAACAACAGAATGATAAACAGGTGACCCAGCATACACGGAGGGACCACCGGGTATTGGAAGAGGACTAATCGCCACGGAGGCAGAGTCCCCTCGCAACTCCACACCCAATTAGACTTCAGGGAACCATGGCACCATCGCGTTTGTATTTGACTTTATGTTTATTTTAATGTTAATGTTGACTAATATTGGCATATGAACAGCAAAGAAGGATTTGCTAAAGAAGATATATGATCGGAGCTACATCATTAGAATACGGTCAAGTACAAGGCAGATGGGAACAGTAAACGATCTGATGTAACTGAGACAAAGTAAATCAAACAACAGCCCTCAACATAGATGAGAGTGAAATGATAACTAGAATTTATAGCAATGATCAAGAATGACAATGCCTTGAATATCTTAACCTGTATCACAGCAAAATGTTAATAAAAATATATTTTTTAAAAACATTGGGCCTCATTCCGACCCGGCCGGGCGGCGGACGCCGCCCGCCGGGCGGAAACCGCCCAAACACCGCCCCGCGGTCAGAAGACCGCGGGGGCATTTCAACTTTCCCGCTGGGCCGGCGGGCGATCTGCAAAAGATCGCCCGCCGGCCCAGCGGGAAAGCGCCTTCCACGAGGATGCCGGCTCCGAAAGGAGCCGGCGGAGTGGAAGGTGTGCGACGGGTGCTGTGGCACCCGTCGCGCTTTTCAGTGTCTGCTAAGCAGACACTGAAAAGCAATGTGGGGCCCTGTTAGGGGGCCCCTGCAGTGCCCATGCCATTGGCATGGGCACTGCAGGGGCCCCCAGGGGCCCCACGACACCCGTTCCCGCCAGCCAGGTTCTGGCGGTGTAAACCGCCAGAACCAGGCTGGCGGGAAGGGGGTCGGAATCCCCATGGCGGCGCAGCTTGCTGCGCCGCCATGGAGGATTCCCATGGGCAGCGGGAAACCGGCGGGAGACCGCTGGTTTCCCGTTTCTGACCGCGGCGTTACCGCCGCGGTCAGAATGCCCATGAATGCACCGCCAGCCTGTTGGCGGTGCATTCGCTGCCCTCGGCCCTGGCGGATTCAATCCGCCAGGGTCAGAATGAGGGCCATTACGTCTTACTGGTGTGGCTTCGGCCGCAGTGCTATGCGAAAATGTTGTAAACCTTGTATGTACATTTTGCTGCTAATGTTGGGAACCGGGGTTCACCTTCAATTTATGTCTTACACTGATTGTGGGAAATTCTAGGGTGGGTCGTGTGCTGACAACGTTTGGCACCTTATGTGGGTGCGGGAAGGAAATGTACTGTTTTCCTCATGTGTTCATACAATAGTATTGTTTAACACAGCTGGACCTCGGGACTTCCATTGCAAATTGGGGTATAGGCCCAGAGCTACATTATAACCATACTGTGTTGACAAGGTGTGTGTTGAATACAATATTTTTATACATACACTGTGTGTGAAGTCTCCTTTGTGCCGAGCGGCATGGTTGTTAAGGGGAAGTGCTGTGTCTTTGCTTTGCACATTGGTGATAAGCCTGGCTGCTCTGTGTCAAGCTACCCAAGCATGAGCACAGGTTATACTGTAAGTGTAATAACCTACCCTTGATGAGAGTGGCAGGTTCTGCCTAGCTAGGGTCTACTTCAGCCAACCAAAACATGCTGCCTCCAACAGAAAGCTTAGCTTTCCTTTTAACCATGATGGAAGAATCAGTTTTAAAAAAAAACACTTGCGGTGACTGTGTAATAGAAAGATACAGGGAACTGTGCAACATCATGCACAATACAAAAAAAGGTGGAAATACATTACAATTTTGTTATTGTGTTGTGAAATGCTCAATAAATTTGGAAAACAGCACACAATTATACAAATTGAAATTCGAACTGAAGTGCAGGCTTGCAAACCCCGCACAACTGAAGCTGAGAGTGGCGTTGGTGTTCAAAATTAAAATGCAGGAGTGCATGAAATATAGGCTGGATCTTGAGAATCCCTTGCAAAAATACATGATATTCAGATTGGTACTGAACTGCAATGAAGGACTAAGGGGCCTAGAAACGGGATAAGTGAAAGCATAAGCGGCCACTTGGGTGACAGAATTCCCGTAATGAAGATTAGACTTTGGAAAACAAATTTACTGCATGGTATGGGTTTCTATTTAGCACTTAACATACCCCTTGCAAGGTATGGTTACAGGAAGGCCTGGCCATAGCGGGCATCGGGCAGGGTGGGGGCCGGTTTTAGTACTGGGGGCCGGTTTTGCTGGGATGCTGCAATATCGGCCCCCCAGTGACAAAAGCAGTGGGGGAGTGTGACAGACAAAAGTGCCAGGGCTGCTTTGGGTTCCTAGTCCAGCCCTGCCTTGTTGGCCTGGCTTTATTATTTAAATACTGCTACATACTCCTGACAAGGCCATGAAACTCTCCAATGTGTATCAACGTCATGTACATCATTTACGGTGCATGGTTAAGCGCGTGGGTTTCTGGGTTCGTCTTTATGGCACATGTAAGGAAAGTGTGCAAGGTTTTACGATGTTTTGGGCACAAGGCACATTGAGAGTAGATGTGCATAAGTGTGGGTATCGCAGAGGGTGTGACACTCAGCCATACATATATGTACTAAACATGAACCTCACTGTTGATGTGCACCACCGAGGTTCATTATGGTATCCTGCACTCACCCAGTACTATCAGGAAACCATAAGTATCTTGAGGCAATGTTAAACCACGAGGGAACATTTTATATGGGATAAAGAACCTCCTGGTGTACATTAGAAGGGCCTTCAAGTCACTTGTCGAGTTACCTGACCATATAGAGGAAGAAGGCCAAAGGTCATGGAATCATTTTTTTAAATAATTTTTAAAGGTAGGGGGAATTTATTCCTTTTGTCGCATGGTCACGGCATTACCCTTCCCACAAACAGCTTAAATCCTTGGTGTCTAGTTCTTGTAGCCAAGAATAATAAAACCAGAATCTGTAGTGTAAAATAAACATAAGTTATGTTAAAATCGTTCTGTCTTAGATTGTGTAGAAACATGCAGAAGTTCTATCTTTTCTGTACTGACCTATAACTTGGAAAAAAATAAACAAGTTGCCAAAAATATCTTCTTTCTGCTAATCACTTTTTTTCTTTCTTAGAAAACAACATATAAAAAAAGGAAAAGCAATTTTCAATTTTCGTTGTTGACATTTCCTTTTTCATCCCAGCTGATGGCTCTGGCAGCAGGCATTGTAAAGTCAAAATTCAACTCATATCTTATTACAGTTGGGCAGCTACCTCATTTTTTTATTACAGGTGACTATATATCACGACCCAACTTTAATGAAGAAATTAGAGACAGCTTTTTATGTAGGGGTGGTAGGTTTACATATGTTATAGGAGGTGTGCCTAAAAGCAATAGGAAGCAACAGACGAGCAAGAAATTAGAGGTGCTGTTGACGCATAAAAAGAGTGATGAATTGTGTTCACCCAAAGGCGACAAAGGAATAACCCATTGGAGGGGTTGATACACTAGCAAGGAGTATTGTATGGTGTCCAACCAGGAGTGACAGAGAATCAACCACCGACGGAGACAAGTCTGTGTTTTTTTAACCACATTCGAGTGGGGAGATGCTTGGGGAATGAGAGGAGAGGACGGAAAGGCACAGATTCAGGGGGTTATTCTAACTTTGGAGGAGTGTTAATCCGTCCCAAAAGTGACGGTAAAGTGACGGATATACCACCAGCCGTATTACGAGTTCCATAGGATATAATGGACTCGTAATACGGCTGGTGGTAAATCCGTCACTTTTCCGTCACTTTTGGGACGGATTAACACCTCCTCCAAAGTTAGAATAACCCCCTCAGTCTCTTTCCCTAGTCTCCATCAGACTCAAACAGCAACAATGGCGCAGGTAGACACCATTCCTTTCGCCCTCTATTGGGATGAAGCATAAGGCCTCAGGGGATAAACAGAACAGCCCAATAATTTGAAAATAAAATGATACACATCTGTGAGAGGAAAAACTCAAAATATGCACAAAGCTAAAATTTTAAACGTAAACTATTATAGATGCACAAGCAGCAACAGATGTATACCTTTAAACTTTCTGAATTTCTAGTGCATCAGTGGGAGACCTTAGACCACTCACACTTAACAACGGGAGTGCACAGGTGAAAATACAGTCTAGGCTCGGAAAAGAGACAGAAAAAGAGAATGATAATGTAGTGTTGTGCTCAACTAGTCCCTTAACTACATGCGGAGCCTGATGTTTCTATGAGATATGTTCTTCACATGGATACAAGTTGTCTAAACGGATTATTATAGCATCGTTAACCCTTTTTCACTAATACCTGTCCACTGTGCATTGTCAACTTCCGTCAGACCACTTGCAAACCACCAGCTCTCAAGATGCAGCTCATACTTTGTTCGGAAAAGTGAGACTGAAAACTCAAAAACACAAAAAAGCTGTTGGCAAAAAAAACACGAGTTTTTGAGACCAGTTGGCAGCTATAACCACGTCCTTACTGATCCCTGGACATGAAGTCATTGCTTCATGACTCTTTGCTTTCTGCCACAGAAAATATGCTATATTTGAACCGAAGGAGAGAGATCCAAGGGAAAAACACCGCGTTTTGTACAATACACTGCCTTGTTCTTTTGTATGTTACATTAAGATTTTATAGGGGGGAGGGGAAGGGGGGTAAGAATGACTGAACGAATAACAGCTTTACTATCTCAAGGAGTCAGACCTGCAACCTCCAGGTCAACAAAACCACCAGATGTGAGTGCATACAGTACCCAGCTATCTTGCCAAACCTACTTCATGAAACCAAACACATGAGCAGCTGAAGGCCACTAAGGACCCACTGGCATTTTTTTTTACTTACAACAGATATTCCAAATTCCAAAATAAAAAACTGTATCCCTGCTGATAAAGGGCGATAATGCCAAATAAAAATAAGAACACTGAGATGAGAAGTCAAACACAGCAGTGGCAGTGAATGCACAGCAGCCCTCTCGAGGAGTATTACGGGCGGGCTGTAAATGGATTGAAGAGGCCCGAGATGGCTTCATGATTACGCTGCCTCAGTATTCTGTGTTCGCACATTTAATTGCTGCAGCCGCATGTTTAAAAGGAGGGCTTTGAGCACCGTCACCTTTTTATTTACAAATTAAGCACTGCACCAGGCACTTTCCCCATAACTGTGTTTCCAAGGTAAATGTTTTCCATTTTCAGCAGCAGTTGAAGACCTTGATTCCTGAGGTCCCAATGTAGGTTCATCATGTGCATGGCTATTCAACAAAGGATAGGCGGTCGTCTAATGACTAGCACTGTGATGAAGCCAGTCATGGGGCCTACTGCGTGTAGTGGAGGGGAGGAATTCTTCACACAGTGGATGCATTGGTCTTCTTTTTCGTTTGAACCATGTAGTTAAATCGAAACATACAAAACTGAGTCTCTGGATGAAGGGAAGCAAGCTACTGCCCCTGTGATGGGAAACAAATATAAAGTCAGCGCTCATGAACCTAGCCAAGGGCCTTTTGTGAGTCCCTCCCACACTCACCTACTCTCACTACCTGTCCTATTGCCAACAGTCTTTACAGTCTCACCAATATGTATACATGTTTCTATACATTTCAGGTACGAAGGTTATCTTCCCATGCCTGACCCACCCTTTTATGTCGCTGTCCTTATACGGGGTCATGAACCCCAAAACCTTTATTCCTGGTTATAGGCCTGCACAATGCTGATCCACCTGGCACGTTCAGTGGTCTTAGAGTCAACAATTCTGAAGGTAGGTTGTTACATTAAACTAATTTGACCCAAGGCCGTACTGGCCGTACTGGGCCTCGGGCATTTCCACGGGAGGCTGGAAGGGTGGGGGCCGCTTTTGTTACTGGGGGGCGATTTGTAGCTCTGCAGCAGTTTTACAAGCACTGTGGAGTTCCATGTATAACCAACAGTTTTCAGGCAACATTAAAAGTGCCAAGTCAACTCTGGTGATTAATGTACCTGCTAAGGAGAGATCGGGGTTTGTTTAGAGGCAGTTTTGACTCAACTAAGGTAGCACAGAGGGTTAATATGACTGCTGCAAACAATGTGCCCTATGCAGATCTCAGAACAGTCATTTTATATGCATAGCTCAGTGGGATATTGCTTTTGCAACATGCTTCTTTTGTTACTGTGTAGTTCATAAGTTACAATCAGAATCTAGAATCTAGCTATGAATGGCCATCGAAGAGCTACATGCAAACTGCATGGTACAAGTTAGAAAGTTATATTTTTCCCAATCTTTGATTATCCTTTTTTTTCAAAAAATTGTTTGTTTGGGTAGAAATACATTGTTATTAGTAAAGTCAGTCCTAAACACTGTGGGTTCCCAGTCCGCCCCTGAGTAAAAAACCCTCCATGCCCCATTGTAGTGATCAGGCTCACTCGCTATGCCCCCTATAGGGGCTGGTCTGACAAAATTTGCCACGGCTGCTTTGGGTTTCCAGTCCAGTCCTGCTTGCCCCCTTCAGGATAATGCCTAGAGTGCACCCTACATCTATGGACGTCATTTAGGGGTCGCCAGGGGTTGCAGCTGCGATCTCTCACTTGCCTTTTGTGACCCCTGGTACTGCTTTGCGACCCCTGGCCTTAGTGTAGCAAATTCAGTGCCAGGAACACAATGACAGCTCATCCTTAAGGACGTCAGTTGGGGCTCCACTCTCTTTGCTGTCAATTTTTATTACAGTAATAGTCAATAATAATATATTATTTACTATTAGTGTAATAAAAATGGGGTATAATTAGCTGGAATATGCCCTTCCATGGCAGCTAAGGCAAGTAAGAAATGCTTTTAAGTGTATGTTATGTGCGTGCTTGTGGGTGAGAATGTGATTATGTGAAAGTGTATGAAAGTGTGATCTTGTGTGTATGTGTAAGTATGTCTGTGTGAGTGAATGTGGAGGTCAAAGGGCATGTGATATCACTTCCGCTACCCCTGGCATTTTTGTGAATTGACGTCCACGCCTACATCCATGCCGGTTAGACACGATTGTTTCTCTGGCTAAATGGGGTGCAAAGATGCAACACCCAACAATCATGCCAGGATAAGACAGAAGGTTTCCAGAAACAAAGTAAACGCTGATTGCTAGGGGGTGTCTTCAAGGAGCAAGTTCACGCTTCATTCTCTGATAGTCAGTGTACAGAAGTGACCTTGGACAATTTAGAAGTAAAACTAGTACCAGCCTTGGTCCTCTCAGTGGCAGACAACCAAACAACCCACTGGCCGACAGCCAAGAATGGCCAGGAACTAAAAAACAATGCCTGAGCATGGTGCGTATGTCATCGGTGACTGCTAAGACTGCAGGTTTGGTGCTGTGGTTGCTTCTGAATACTGACTAGGATGGGTCTAGAATGTGGTGAGTCTCGAGGAATTCGGATAGTTGCTGGTTGATGGCCTTCTCTGTTACCTTGGCTGGGAAAGGGAGCAGAGAGATGGGTCTGTAGTTCTTCAGCTCCCTAGGGTCGACGGTGGGTTTCTTGAGTAGCGGACTGATTTCGGCATGTTTCCAGTCTGAGGGGAATGTGGCAGTCTCGAAGGATAGGTTGATGGTTCGGCAGAGCTCCGGTGTTATGGTGGCGCTGGCCAGGTTCAGGATTTCATGAGGGCATGGATGCGAGGGTGCTCCTGAGTGGATGGAGGTCATCAGTCTTTGAGTGTCCTCTATGGTGATGGGGGTCCAGGAGTTCAGTAACTGGTGAGGAGCTAGGTCTGTGGCAGTGAGCAGTGCTGACGGGCTTTGGTTCCTGAAGCCTTTGTAGATGTCCAGGATCTTACGGTGAAATAAGGTGGCAAGGTTGTTGCAGAGGTCTTGGGAGGGAGGGATGGATGAGGTGTCTGCCCTGGGGTTTGTGAACTCTTTGACGATGGCAAAGAGTTATTTGCTGTTGTGAGTGCTGGCATCGAGGCATGCTTGAAAGGTGTCTTTTTTGGCAGCTTTGATGTTCTGTTGGTACGTTGTGTCTGCATTTTTGTAAGCTGGCGGTATTCTGTAGATTTGCTGATCCTCCATTTACGTTCCAATCATCTGCAGGCACGCTTGGATTCCTGTAGGTCTGGCGTAAACCACTTGTGTGTTTTGCTCTGTTGATTCCCTGCTGATTTCCTTCGGGGGCTATGTTGTCGTCTCAGTTTGAGAGACAGCGGTGTAGGTTGCTTCCGGCTTCATTGGTGTCCACTGCGTCTGATGGAAGGGAGTGGTTGAGTGGGTTGGTGAGCTGTGCTTCTGTGACTTTGCCCCAGCATCTGCCAAATGGTACGGGGATGTGGTGGCGTGCGGTGTTCTTTGTGTAGGTAAAGTGGATGCACTTGTGGTCGGTCCAATGGTGTTCAGAGGTGTGGAAGATGGTGATGTTGTCCCCTGCTGAGAAAATGGGGTTGAGAATGTGTCCGGCTCTGTGGGGGGGGGATTTGACGAGGTGTTTGAGGCCAAGAGTTGTGAGGTTGTCCAGGAGGTTTGAGATGTTGGGGTCATCAAGGGTATCAAGGTGGATACTGAGGTCACTGAGTAGGATGTAGTCGGAGGAGGTGAGTGCTTGGGGGGGTGCGACGTGGTCGGCAATGTCTTCACAGAACTGGAGTCAGGTCTGGGTAGATGAGAGTGCCATGTAGGAAGGTGTTTGGGTAGGTCCGGATCTGGAAAGGTAAATGCTCTTGCGTTGACTGAGACTCAATGGTGGTAGTCAGGCAGAGGTTGTTTTTGTAGCTTATGGCAATGCCTTCTCCAGGCCGGTTGGCTCTGTCCTTGTGGATGATTTTGTAGTTGTCTTGGACGGCCGTGGCGATGTCTGAGGCAGTGGTGGGGACAGCGGTGGGGTTATTCAAGTATCCATGAAGAAGGCGATGTCTGGGGCTGTTGAGTCAAGGAGGTCCCAGACTTCTACTGTGTGCTTGACGAGGGAGCATGTGTTGAGGAGTATGCACTTGAGGTGGCTGTCCGTGCTAGGTGCGGGATCATGAGGTGGTCCTTGTAGGGTGCTGGAGTAGGCGCAGTAGGAGAAAGGCCCATGGGTGTTCCTGGGGTCGGCTTGGTGGCAGGCTGATGATCTTCCCGGGTTGAGGTACATAGAATGCTGACGTTGAACCGGCGGATGGGGTAAGAACCAGGGTCCGTGGCGCTGGGCACGGTTCATGTGCGGACGGGAGCAGACGAGCTTGCCTTTGGTACACCTTCAGCGCACCAGCAGCATGGCTGCTTTGAAGATGCCATTTAAAAGGGGAGGGATGCAGGGGGTCCGGTCAGCTGGGAGGTGGGAAGGCAGGGAAAGTGCTTCATGGGGGGGAGGAGGGGGAGGTTTCAGGGGCAGCAGCGGCGCAGGGAAAAACATGAGAGGTTGAAAGAGACAAGAGGGAGAAAAATGAAATGGAGACAGAAAAAGGTACAGAAGTAAGAAAATAGAAGTAAAGGCAGAAGTAAAAGGCAGGAGTAAAGAGAGACAGAAGATGCTTACTTGCAGATGGCCACTAGGCCACCAGGGATGAGGCACAGGCAGATGCCTGTGGGAGAGTCAGGCAGGCTCTCAGTTCATCCAAAGTAAAGGGAAGCAGCAGGAGGAGGAGCTGCACTGGGCGAGGGCAACAGACGCTGACAGGAGGTTCTATCTGGTTGCCTTTAGGCGTTTTGAGATAAGTAGCTGAATGAGAGCCCTGAGATGACATAGAAGATGTTTTCCATTTCCTGACATAGAGAGCAATGGCACTTTGAGAAGCCGGGGAGAAGCCTCTAAACCATAAACAAAACATACAGGGGCATATTCATGAAAAGTGGTGCTGCACCCAATGCAGCGCCACTTTTCTTGCGCCCCTTATCGCCCCTCTAACACCACCATGTGTACGCCATATTTAATACATGGCGCACCATGGCGGTAGTTAGGAAACTAGCATCAGACTTTTTAAAGTTAAGCTAATTCAGCGCTTTGCAGGATTAACGTAAAATTTTTTGTTGCTAATCCTGCAAAGCACCCAGAGGCCCATTGTAACCAATGGGAGCCTCCTTTTAACACCTGCTCAGAACAGGCGTTAAATGTGCTGAAAAGAATGACGCAAGAAATCTCTTGCACCATTTTTTCATCTCCCCCCCATTGGGGGAACGCTACCTTTGCAAACAGTGTGCCTGGCGCAGACAATTGTAGTGCAAAGTGTTACAAATATGGCGCAGCATGTTTGGCCATCTAACACCACATTAGCATAAAAAAATGACGCTAATGTGTTGTTAGAATGGAGCTAGACCCTCTTAAGTCTGGGCTACAGTTTACGGAAGCTGATCCAGAGCCAAATTGGACACTCACCAGCGGCAGCCACCGCAGATCTCAAGGGAGGGAGGGATGGGGTGGTAGGGGATAAATAAAACAAATGTAATTTAAAAAAGTACCTTTTTCCCCATCGTCGCCACCTCCTGCTGCGTTGCTGCTCTGGTCTTCCTGTGGTGTCCCACCATTCGCAGGGACACCAGCACAGGCTCCCCTTACATGTTAAACACAGCATGTAAGAAGTGTCAGGATTGGTCTGAGCGGCTCGGAGTGTTGCTCAGACACAAACCTGGGGTCTGTGTTGTTTCTCCAGGCTGGCTGCGTATAAAGCCGGGTTGAAGAAACCTAAGTGCGCATGTCTGTCTGGCCGGCCTGCAGTCTCCCCTCCTCAGTCCTCCCACAGCCTAGCCCCACGCCACCCTGAACACACTGCTGTCTGAGCCAGCAGATGAAAGATAAAACAATAATTAAATATCATTTTAACTTTAATGTCCTGGCTTAGTCAAGGGGGCGACGCTCCTTCGCCCTTGTGAAGGAGCTGCACCTGACACTCACTCTTGAAGGTTAAGGGTGCTCTGCACACAGGGTCTGACTTCAACTGTGTTGTTGATGACAGTGTCCCAGAGGAGTGACCCTACATGTTGCAATGCTAGTGCAAAACACAGCAGTTGAGTTTGTGCACTCTCGGACTCTTGATACCCCACCAGTGGTAGTACAAGCTGAGACATCCAGCTCTCATAGTATCATGCACGCTTTTATCCAGATGCTTCTTAAGCCAAGTCTGTGTACAATCAACCTTGTGACAAGAGGGTGGCCTTTCTCTTGACCTATTGTACCACAGTTCCCTGTGGTCAAACAGAGGTTTGCAATCAGGATTCAGAAATGCACAAAACATGAGAATGAGAATGAAGGAAGCAGGCTTTCTTGTAACCTAGACAAATATTGATAGGTAATGAAGGATTCTCAACAGCATACCTTATATCTGCAGCCTCTTCTTACTGTCCATAGGTGGTGAAGATGAAAGGATCTTACTATAGAATACCACTCCATTTTGAAATGCTGGTAAATTATCCAGCTGTTGAGAGCTTGCACCTTAAGAGTCGTACATATTTAGCCAGGCATGACATAGGCAGGCTTATTCAGCTTTCAGAGATTCATATATCCACCTCTGCAAAGGGTTTGTAAGCTAGTGCCATGCACCCTCAGTCATGGAATGAGAAGGTGTAGTTATGTGAGCTGGGGTGCCACAGCTCGGTGGGTTCAAAAAGAAGTTAGCAATCAAATGTAGTTGAATTCAGGATAACATTTGTTGTTGTTTTCTTGGTAAAAAACACTTAATGATGGGTAATTAAGAGTCCTCAGCAGAAAAGCCTATATGTGTCTGTGATTCCTTGTTGGTTGAAAGTGTTGTTGACTCTATAACCTATTCATATTGTACCTTTATGATATCCAGATTAATGCTTGTAACTGCATCCCTTTTGAAGGGGATGTTCGCTCTTCATAGGCAAAATAGACACTCACCAGTAATCCTCATGCCTGTGCTAAGCTCTGTCAGAAGCTCTACAAACTTCCTTCCAGATTTGAGCATACTGGTGGCCATCTATTCACATATATCTGTGGCACCTGCCAGAAACACTATCTGAATGTTTCCTTTCTTTGGATGATACGTTGCCCCACATCCTGTAGCATTCAGACCACATGCTGGAAAAGACTACCTGACGTATAACATTTTATACATTTCTTGAATTTATTCAACTGGTTAACGTATAGTTGCCTCAACTGTTGGTGGGGATCAAGGATTTTTACTGCTATTATTTTACAATTCCCATCCTACTTTAAGTAATGTAAATTGCAATGGAAGGTGTCCAAAGCCAGGATTTAAACGATTTAAAAAATGAACATCCTGAAAACACAAAAAGAGGTCAGAATGTTTCTTGGAATGGTTAGCTACTGTAGACAGTGGATACCCAACTTTTGCCTGGTGGCAAAATCTTTGTTGAGAAGGACTCATAACGACGCTAGTGATCCAATTCCACGGGACGACGAATGCATGAAAGCATTCCTGGAGTTAAGAGAAGGTCTCTGCCATGCACCTGCATTGGGAATGCCAGATTATACTATAGAATTTATTCTGTTCTACAGTGAGAAAGAAGGGTGCACTTTCTCAGTGATAACCCAAATTCACAGAACTTACAAAAGACCAATTACATATTTCTCTGTGACTCTTCATCCTGTGGGGTGCTTGAATGTAGTGGCCACAGTGAGTGTGAGTCTCAAGAAGTGTGAAAACATTGTGATGGGATTTCCCTTGACTGTTATGGTCCCGCATTCATTTGAGGTGTTACTAACCAAAACTAAAACTCAGCACCTCACGAATTCACGACTCCCCAAATACGAGCAACAGATATTGTCCAGAAACAATGGGGTACTAAAAATAAATCACGTTTTAAATCCCAGTATTCTGTTGCCATTACATGAAGAAAATGAATCTACTTATTATGAACATGATAGCCTTGATGTCACAGATTTGTGAACCAAACCCAGACCAGATATAAAACAGGAGCCCTTAATTAATCCAGATTATGTACTTTTTGTGGATGGCTCATGTTTAGGAAAAAATGAGGGATGCCTGAAAGCAGCAGAGGTAGTTTGCACCATTTAATACGTAGGTGAAGTATTGTGGTTGCAAAGAATTACATCGGCCCAAGTTGCAGAACTGATTGCCTGCAAACAAACAAATGGTGTAAGAGTGGCAGTTTTCACAGACAATCAATATGGATTTGGTGTTGTCCATGACTATGGTCAATTGTGGTCACACCGGGGTTTTATGACCTTTGCTGGAACGCTTATTAGAATTGGGCAGCAAGTGAAAGATCTATTGGAGGCTTTACACAAACCTATTGAAATAGCCATTGGAAAAACTGCAGCATGTAGGAGTGACTGTAGCTATGTCACAATTGGCAACAGGTATGCTGATGAAGTGGCACATTACTGTGCCACTATGTCATGCACTTACAATGGATCATACATGGCTGTCTTGTAGCCAGACTCTTTGAGGTTTTGTGGGGGAATTACTTTTTTGTGTTTCAACTACAAACTCCCACCATGGGAGTCTGTTTTTGAGAAACATAAAATATTACCATTTTGGTGGACAACCATCAACCATAATTTTTGTATCTTGAAGTGTTCCTTTTAACGTACAGAGAAGACCACTGGGCTGGCAGTCAACTCTAAATTTGGCAGATGGTAGTGCACCAGATTGAGCTGTAATGTCCTCTGTCACCCTGACGGATGGAGTACCATCAATCAGGCCCCAACGCACTTAAGTATCCTTACAAGACAGTAGAAAAAGTGTTAATCCATTTCTACTATATACTCCTGCAGTCCCATGTCAATTGGCACCTTTCTTTTATATTAAAGTTCCAACTCATTGGAAAGAAGGCTTTGAGTTTGTTATTTAATAATGTGATTTGTATCCATGTATTAAAAAATGACAAAGAATCCCAAAACACTTTATTTATGTATTCTTTGATCTGCTGAAAAGTCTTCTGCAACCCTTCTGCATGTGACATCAGCTCTTAGACAATGCCCTCTTTAAAAAAATAGTACCAACTCTTTTAACCATTCCTCTAACCTTTATACCTGTTTTATGCTTAAAATTGAAAAATTGGGGATTGACTCAATAATGATATTTGAAGATAAACTGTGAAATTTAAAATGTTTCCTTATACCATGTCAATCTGTTTACAAAGGCCTCTTCTGAATGTAAGAGATTGAGACTGAAATTAGATCTTGCACATAAGAAGTGGAAGTATCTGTACATGTGTCTTCTGCTCAACAGTATATCTTCTGACCCTATGATAAAATTATAGAGTCACCTAGCCGCCCCCCACTTTGGTTACTGTTGCACAAAGTCTTTTCCTAGCTATTCTGCTGCCCTAGTGTGTCTCAATTTATATAAAAGAGCACCTGCAGAACCTATATACACACATCTTCTGGTAAAAATATACTATTTTGGGAAGGATTGACAAGGTAACATAGTTCACTACCCAAATAATGCCAAAAGCAGATGGTGATTCTAGTTCAGCAGTTAACTAAAGTCCACCTGGAGAGTGATTCTTTCAACAGAAAATTTCACCCAAAGATACTTCACAAAGTGCATGACTGTGGGATCAAAGATTGAGTGCCTTGGAAGATGTGGTGGGTGGCAGGCATGGCTTATTATGGATTGGAGTGGTGGTGGATGGACAACTGAATCAAATCCATCTGAAATTTCGACTGAAAAAAGATCTTAGGCATTGAGCGATGACACCATGTGAGATGCCAATGTATTTCCTGGCGTGGCTCATGACCTATGATGCTTTTCCTTCTACATGCCCCACCCCACGAACACTAGAGGTTATTGTGTTTTTCTCTCTCTCCCTCTCAAGTGAAATAAAAAAGGGACTCTGAGATGCATATAATTCCAATATTTTGATTTATATGAATAAGAATAAGGATGGGAAGGAAATGAAGTTAAGTATCCTTACAAGACAGTAGAAAAAGTCTTAATCCATTTCTACTATATACTCCTGCAGTCCCATGTCACTTGGCACCTTTCTTTTATATTAAAGTTCCAACTCATTGGAAAGAAGGCTTTGAGTTTGTTATTTAATAATGTGACTTGTATCCATGTATTAAAAAATGACAAAGAATCCCAAAACACTTTATTTATGTATTCTTTGATCTGCTGAAAAGTCTTCTGCAACCCTTCTGCATGTGACATCAGCTCTTAGACAATGCCCTCTTTAAAAAAATAGTACCAACTCTTTTAACCATTCCTCTAACCTTTATACCTGTTTTATGCTTAAAATTGAAAAATTGGGGATTGACTCAATAATGATATTTGAAGATAAACTGTGAAATTTGACATGCCAGAATTCAATGCCTCATTCTCAACGGACATAGAGAATTGTGATATTAACTCAGGATTCTGAGTCAAATTTCAGGTCATTCTGGGAAATTGATTTTGATTAAATCGGGCTCCATTCACAACAGGCTGAACTACAGGGTGCTGTGGCATGGGTATAATTTATAATTCTGATTCTGTATAGGGGCTTACATCTTCCTCATCGGGACATTTGTTAGTTAAACCTGATTCATCTCTTGAATTTGATTATCTTGAGTCTTATCAGGATTAAATCTACATTCCTGCTTCCAATGCCCCACCTCATTGCACAAATGACAAGCAGTTGTTTTCTTCAATGTTGCAATATCAACAACTGTAGTTGAATTAATAGGTACCCCTCTTCCTGATAAAGTCTGAATTCCTGTCTGTATCACTCCTCTCACCCCCTGAATAGCTGCCACACTGTCAGAACCTGAAGGGTTTTGAAAACCTTGTTGTGCCAACTTAGTCTGAGCTAACAGGAATTTCTCCTTAATCTTTTGCTGTTTCATTTCCTGTTCATCACTACGGTTCTGCGCGTACTTCAAAATCTCATCTAAAGACTTTGGACCTGATTACGAGTTTGGTAGTCTTGTCACTGCTGTAATGGCCGCGGCAAAACACTAACTGCCGACTATGAAGTTCGCCAGCCAAATTACAATGTTGGCAGTTTGCTGAACTAGATACCGCTGGAGTCCCACTGACGCCACCAGCTATTTGCTGACCGCCTTGATGGTGGCTGGGGGATAGCAGCTGTCAGAGGGCTGTGCAGACAAGGGGACCGCCATCCAGATCACAATGCGCTTTCCCATCGAGCCAACTGTGGTGGTGAGACCGCCTGCTTTGAGATGGCGGAACCAAAGGAAATAGGGTTATAGCTCCCCCATTCCCTTCTTAACCCTTCAGTCTCCAATGTAGACACCTGCGGTATTCTCAGCATAGAATGTGTAACATCATAATGCTCATGATGTAAGTCTGGGTTTCCAAGGAAATCAGGCAGCAGTTGAAGAGGGAGATCTGATACAAAGAAGAAGCATGTGTGATGGCTGGGGTGTACCTAAATGAACTTAAATAAACTGGAAGTTATTACCACATCTCATCGTCTCCCTACATCATTTCATTGGCGACAAGTTCCTGAAGAGGTTACGGACCTGCCTGCATCATCACCACCCCAACTCACAATTCATGAACAAATCCATCTAACTGTATGTACTAGAATTGCTTCATAAGCTTCACTATTACCATTAACGCCGAGCGTAAAGGAATTTTCTATTATTTTAATACCAACATCAAAATCGCTTTTCCCTTTGTGTCGCATGCGGTGTTCCCAGTGCTTGAGGAGACCAGTTGGAATGTTATTAGTTGAATCCTTCTGCTCTTCGTATTGTCGTGGCCTGTGCTCTACTAACTTGAGAAACTTCACAAAAGTGAAAACATCACGTCTTCATAACAAGCCCGCTTTCCTTGCGAACATTACGTCTTCATGCCTTTTGGCAGCCATTTTGAATCATTGGGCTGGTTGCAATTTGTTTTATCCAACTGCATGTCATTCGGTGACAGGCACACCTGTTTACGATTGCACGGTGTGTATTAACAATTTCTATTGTGCTTTCATCGTTGGTGATAAGCACACCTTCAACAGTGACGGACCATCGGTTTAATTTGTTACTTCCTGTGCCTTACCTACATTGGAATCAGTGATAGACACATTTTCTTTCGTTATTTTAATAGCGCTTTAATCTTTCAATCGGTGACAGGCACACCCTTAAAGTGACAGACGCATGATTATTTTGGACACTTTCTGTATTTTCCTTAAATTCTAAATCGGTGATGAGCACATCTTCTGTTATCATTAAGGAGCATATGTATTTATATTACTTAAGTAGAATAATTGAATTATTTTACTTCATTTGGTAACAATTCACCTTGGTATTCCAAAACTTAATGCAAAACATAACTTGTAAACCATTTTTTTTAACTTCTCCAGGTGATCCACAAATACATTGGAAGAAATGGAAATCTCTGTTTGCACATTACGCAAGAGTATGTGGTACTTCTTTGAGCGCTGAACGTAAAGTGTCACTTTTAATGCATTGCTTAGGTTCTGAAGGGCAAGAGGTTTTTGAAAGTTTGCCAGAACTCTCTTCAGAAGAACCTGGTGAACTAAATGATTATGAAATTTGCATAAGAAAGCTAGATCTACATTATTTGCCACAAATGTCCACAGTCTTAGAGCGAAACCAATTTGGCAAAAGAATACAACAATCAGTTGAAGAGTATGTAGCTGTGCTATGAAGGTTAGCCTCAACATGCAGTTTTGGGGGAAGTAAGGAAGAAAGATTGAGAGACCAATTCATGTTAGGGTGTAACATTGAGAAAGCAAAAGAATCCTTCTGGCATAAAGATAATCCTTCTCTCAATGAGGTTATAATGATTGCTAAGACATGTGAACATAGTTCAGCATGTGTTGAAGAGATAAAAAAGACAAGTTTTGGTGACAAAGAAAGTGAAGTACAATCTGTTGGTCAGGGAAAACAAATAATTGATCATGTAGTGACTCAGAAGACAATAAAAGAATCTTATAAAGAGAGTTGAGGAAACAAACATAAGCAAGGAAAGTGTTTTAGGTGTGGTGAGTTTGGTAATTTTGCAAATTACAAGGGTTGTTATGGATGGAAAGTCACTTATTATAATTGTGGTAAGAAAGGACATGTTACCACATGTTGTAGAAGCGTAAATTTTAAAAAGAAGAAAGTTCAAGAAGTCACATTTGGAGAAGATGATTCTTCATCTGAGGAAATAATTTTGCAAGTGAAAGATGGCATTAGTGGTCCAGTATAAATTGTACAAATTGAAGGTGTATCTGTTCCCATGATGTTTGATTCAGGAGCAAAAATAACACTTATTCCCAGAGATATGTTTGAAAAAAATCTTAAGACTGGGGTGAAGTTATTCAAGCCGGATATTTGTCCCAAGGGTTATGGCAGTGAGCCCATTAAATTGTTAGGCTATTTTATGAGGTCAATACAATTTAAAGATAGGTTGACAGCAGGGAAAATCTATGTCTCCATAAAAGGTGACTCTCTTATTAGTTAGTTTCACCAGAGGGACTTGAAAGTATATCTTGAGCCTAATGAAACTCATGCATTGTCTCTTTAACCTCTTGCTTCATTCTGTTTAACTTTAAGTGATTCAGGTCCTTGGGCGGAATTTTTTTTTAGAACTCGATTGCGTCATTATATTTAGTCATCACTACAGGAGACAGTGTATTTGTGTCAACTTCCCTTTGGGGCAGGGCCGGCTCTAGGGCAGTGTGACCAATGTCACTTCACCGGGCGTTGACTTTGGCCGTGTTTACAAGTATATTAAGTTTTTTTAAAGCAGCCATTGCTGCTGTTTCTTGCCTCCAGTTATTTTCAGACAACACTAAAAATG
This sequence comes from Pleurodeles waltl, assembly GCF_031143425.1. Classification (NCBI taxonomy): domain Eukaryota; kingdom Metazoa; phylum Chordata; class Amphibia; order Caudata; family Salamandridae; genus Pleurodeles; species Pleurodeles waltl. The sequence goes on along the minus strand of NC_090440.1, from coordinate 190,765,766 downwards.
TCAAAATAACTACGGGGATTAATGTTCTTCCTGGAAAGAGATGAGTTTGTCAAGTGAATGTTTTGACTCATCATAACGTAGCGCATCAATATGCCTGCTGCAAAAACGTGTACTGTGCAGAACACAAAGTGCACATAATGTAAATATGCCAGTGCTTTTGTCAGAAAGATCCCTTTTGTTACTTGTAGTTTCTAAGTTTAAATCCTAATGTAGAACAATGAGCTATTAACTGACATCAATGGGCTGCATGCAAACATGCAAACTGCAGGGTAAAGATTGGAGCATTATGATTTTTTCCCCAGTCTTTCATTATCCTAAAGCTGCAAAAAGGGTTCATTTGGGTAGAAATCAGTTCTTATTATTGAAGCGAACCCCCAACCATATTGTTACATTTTAAATTTTGAGTTCTGCTTCTCTAGATCAAGCACTCTTCAACTATACTTCCTACATTATGGATGACACCTAACTCCTACACCCTGTAGTCCTTTGTCATGTGTAACATTTCCTATACACTGATTCACATATGATTGATTGTCTCCATGTAATGTGTGTATGATGTAAAGTGCTCTGGTACCATACACTGTAAGAGTGGCGCTATAAAACAAATTAAATGCATCTGAGAGAGAGTGGTTATGTGACTTGAGAAGCACTGTTAAAGGGTAGTAGTGAGGGAATTAGTGGCAAAGGAGTTCATTGAGGTGTTCCAACAAACATTGTCACACTAGGCTCCACCAGCGCTAAATTCAGCCCTCATTTGAGGCTCTGAGGTTGGCCATTGTACCACTGCTTTACATTCAGCCCACAAATCACTCTGCACTACGATGTTGAAAAAGGTATCCAAATCAACCCACAAAACTTTTGACAATTTCACAAACTTTTCCACCTTGGTATATCATTGCATTGGACTGCCTCTCAATTTGGGGAAATTGTCAGTCAATGACAAAAGATCCTCTCTGCTCCATGGCACATGAATGTATGTCCCGCTTGGTTTTTCTCTCAAGGGATATGCAATAGTGGTTTCCTTCTTTTCTGACTGCTCTTTCTTTTTCTTTTTCTCCTCGGCTTCCTCAGCTAGCTTCCTGTTCCTTTCCTGTTTTTGTGGCTACTTATTTCTATACTTCTCCGTCTCACTCCATTTGCATACACATTTCACCAATTCGGTAAGAAGTGTTCACAATCCTGGCGTGCTCATCTTTTCAATAAATTTGTCATCTAGCTGCACCCTAAAGCTTCTTTGAAGAGGTATGCTCTTTAAAATATCTTTATCATATTTCTTTGCTATTTCAGTTAAAAAGTCATGCACCATTGCGGCTCTTCTGCAGACCAATTATTTTTCTTGATATTGTTCAATATGCTCAATATTTAAGCACCCTCTCAAAATTTCCTCGAATTCCACTTTCAATTGTGGAATATTTATTAGTCTTTCATTTTGGGTTCCTGAACTGATCTCGGCACTAACCTCACTTGTGCTAGTGCTCAGTTTCTCTGCCTCTTCTGTCCATACTTTTCAATGACTTCCTGTGTCCATTCTGGGACCCATCCTTCTCTCGATAATTCTTCTGTCTCTGTAAGTTGTGTCTCATAAAGACAAACCAAGTTCCCTCTCTCAAAGCCATAACATTTTGTGGTGGTGTCCAAGCCATAATTTGTGAATTCTGTGAAGTCTGGACAAACCTCTTCACTGGAGGGTCCCCTGAAGCTTGCTGAGTCTCTACAGTCGGTATGACCTGTGTAGATCGTGTCTGTTGTGTCACTAGTCCAGTAGTCTGCGCAACTGTCACCTGTCCAACTGGTACCTCAGCTGGAGGTATCAATTGGGAAGTCTTAATTTGAGAAGGAGAACTAACAATAGCTTGTTGTGTCAAGGGTTGCATGACAACAGGCTGTGGAGTTGTGGCTGGGCTATTATTACTTATGACGGCATTAGCTGTTTCATTACAGACGGCATATTTAGAGACATCAGTGTTTGCATTTGGCTAGTAAGCTGTGAGACTGCAGGATCTACAGGAGCAGTGGCATTTGTCAAACTACTTCTAGCATTCTCTATGAAGGATTCAACATAAGGTGGAGGACGCAATGACAAACTTTCCTCTAATATATCATCCCCTGAATCAGTGTCAGTATCATTCTTTTGTTCTTCCTGTACCTTGTTTTCCCCCTTAAACTTCATCCTAGGTGATCTTTCCTGTTCTTTTGGTCTTTTCTGTTCTTCCTTTATATGCACAGGGTACAGTCTCATCCCTTCAGCTATGCTCTTCCACCACACTTGTGCCTTTTGATCCCAAATTGCATCCGCATAATTCCTTACTGCTCTTTTAGTTTTTCTGACATATCTCTCCCTTTCGTGCTTTAAACCCATTCTTTCCCATTCACATAATGCTTCATACTGGGTGGGTCAAACCCCCAGCATATCCCTTAACTGTTTGATTACTGCTAAATTAAATGTTCCCTATCTTGGAAAACTCAAATCATCCTCTTTTTCTGTAACTCTACAGCATACTCGGAGCCAGAGACATGTATGTAATCCTCTCTCCACCATCATATGGAAAGCTGGTGTTCATTCCGGAGGAGTCTCTTTTAAAATTTAACTAGTATGACCACATCAGGTTAATTGCAATGATAGCCTTTATTCATAAAGATAGAAAAAATAAAACATCCAATAACTTCTACAGAAGTCGACGCAACAACCCTATTAATATTCTCATCTGTTGAAAGTCTTCTTCGATTCACAGCTTCCACCTCATCGAGTGCACTTCGTCCTCTCACCACAGTTGGGCTTCGAGTATTCGATATTTTTATTCTTTCTTTTGCTTGGCTTCTTGCATCTTTTTAACCTTTTGCAGCATAACTTCTCCTTAGAACTTAACCATTCCCTCTGCTACCAGATAAATTGCTGGGTGCACTGCTCCCACACCAGATACACAATCACAGTTGATTAATTAGTTATATTTTTTCCCTGCTACCACTTACTCTTTGCCTGGGCCCTCAGTATGGTTTTTTATCTGAGAGTGGCTGTAAGAAATGTAGAAATCTGCAACCCATAATTTCCCAAATATATACATATTTAATAAATCAGTTTTTTAGAGTCAACAAAGAGAGTTTTTGTAGTTTTGAAATAATATAATTTTATTTATCAAGCATAAGGTTACAAAAAAACAATGAATGGTGTCCTGAATCTGTCCCTACTCTGCTCGTCTCGGTCTTACAAGATGTGGTACGAATTAAACTGTCTGATAGCCTGGGAAAGTTAGAAAAGAACATTCAGTCTGTTACATTAAATAGGATTCTCACGGGTATCTATCTCATGTGCTTACGGCTATCACACTGTTCTGAAAAAATTTATCAACTCTCTTTCTCTCTCAGCCTCAATATAATATCTGCAGTGGAATGAATAACTCTATTGTATCTAATAGCTCCTTAGCCAGACAGTACTCATGAGATTCTCTACACTCAAACCTACTCTCCTTAGCTGATGCAGTCAGCTCAATGAGGCTACTCTAGCATATCGTCTCAATCTCTCTATAGCTCAGTTGTAGTATAATGCTCATTAATCACCGTTGCTTTCAGCTCTGACAGCAGCAGTTGCAGAAGAAGTGGTGGCCCAAGCAAAGTACACTATGGTCGTCTCTCGCTCTCTATCTTCTTGCACTCCCCTACTCTTTTCCTAAAACACCTTCTATCACTATTTTTGATCAATACATTTGTTTAAAAAGTTATACATTTCTTGAGATGTTGCAGAAATAAACAATGCTTCTCTTGACAAGCAGCAGGGATTGGATACTTGTACTTCCTTTCTTCTGCATTCCTTCACCTTTGGAAGAATAATTTTACATACATAAATATAACTCCCACTCAATTCCTATTATACATATAATGTTACTGTTTCAATCACACAGTCAGTTGTCATTTTCTAATTAAGCATCAGTGCATATGAAAGCAGTCTTGTGGGTGGGTAAAAGTGGAAGCAATACTGGTTCTATTGTTTTAAGACAAGTTTGTAACATCTTTCAAGTCAAGAAGAGGTTACAGTAGAAACATGTGAGAGAAATATGTGCCAGCCTAGCAAGGTTTGCAGATCATGCAGCACGGTTTACATAATTTTCAGAGCATGCTTTTAAACATTTAAGCAACAACAGTTTCTGGGCCTAACAATTCATTCTAATGTTAATGATTAGTATTATGATTTCAGTCTTCTATTGGGGGCCTTATCAGTAGTCACTAGTGTAATTCTGTCCAATATGATCACTATTATGACACTAACAATATCAGCAGCTTGGGATGTTTCTCATTGAACATAAGTAGCTTGTATTAAAGAAAATATTAGTGATCCGTCCCCTAAAGCAATGGTTTCTAGCTCCATCGTTACTAAGATACATTAGCAGAGCATTCTAGAATTTAAAACAACTATGTGCATTTCAATTAAACTACAGGTTCCAAATACAATGGAGATAACATGGTATACAAATAGCAACAGGGAAAAAAACTTGCATAGCTGCATCATGCAGGGTTGGTGATAATCGCAGTCAGCATAGATTTCCAATAATTTCTTTCAAGTAGGCTTAAATATAATGATCCCAGGTTTACCCCTGTGTCCTTCACTTGCACAGAAAGGGAACTACATACAGATACATAGGAGTGCCCATATGTATGCATGCATACACACATGCACACATGCACACATGCACACACACACACACACACAGTCAGATACACATTGACACACATTCACACAATCTCACTGTATCAACAACCACAACAGGCAGGTCCCGTTTCCCATCCACTGGCAACCCTTGTATGTCTCTAAATGTTATCCCATTTCCAGAGGCCTCCTTATAGTGCCCCAAAGGTCATCCTAATTGGGTTGATTTAAGTCCGGCAGATCCAAAAATATCTTCTTGGTTTGTGCCCTAGTTTGAAGCTTGTGCCACTCTTTTGGTTCACTTCATGGTGCTTTCACCAGATATGGCTGGTTACCTTTTCCCTCCTTTCTGGTGGCTCCCCCGACCTCCAATCAGGGGGCTTTTTACTGACTTTGTACCACCTCTCTGTGTGCACTAATCTGGTGCCGCAACAAAGTTAATGTAATCCTCCATGCATCACAAAATGTTGGCGCACATGCCCGTTGCATTGCTGGGGCATTTTGAATAATATAGAGTGACATAGAGTGCCATAGAGTAGAGTGGAATAGAGTAGAGTGGAGTGGCGTAGAGTGGCATAAAGTAGAGTGGAGTGGCATGGAGTAGAGTGGAGTGCTGTAGAGAGGCATGGAGTGACATAAAGTAGAGTGGCATAGACCAGAGTGGTGCAGACTGGTGCTCAGTTTAGTGGCATAGAGTGGAGTGATATAAAATAGAGTGCATAGAGTTGCATAGATTAGAATGGTGTAGTGTGGCATAGAGTTGTGTGAAGTAGAGTGGAGTGGTGTACAGTACAGTGGTATAGAGCAGAGTGGTGTAGAGTGGCATAGAGTGGAGCAGGGCAGAGTAAGGTGGTGTAGAGTAATACAGTTGTGGGTGTAAGAAACTAATGCATTAATAGAGATGGCAGATAGCTATAAAGCAACATAAATGAGAATCTGTATGCCTGTGTTGAAAGTATGAAAGCACATTGCATGTCCAGGAATAATACAGAAATGCTTATAAGAAAAATAGTAGATTGCAAAACTACAGAGGAAGAACACATGTACTTGGTCCTACTCAAGAGATTAGCTAACACAAGAAAGTAGGGCAAGTCTATGGGAGTTGAGCAATCGAAAGACTGAAATGAAAATGAGAACGAAAACAACTAATGGAATGCTATAGGCGGATTATATGCCCACTGAATTGTAAATAATAAGTCTTGAAGCAAAGTGCATGCACTGTGTAGGTGAGACCTAACCATGAAAAATAGAAGCCAAGCTGTATTCAAGATGGAGATTCCCAGCATTAGAGAGTCCTCCATCCTTAAACAATCATACTCTGATATTTCACCAAGAATTCTGAATGTTCTACAGGCACATATCAGACCGGCCATTAAAATCTCTATCTTCAAAAGGGACTTCAAACAGCCCTTTCTCAAAGGCCCTATGCAATCTTCACCCATCAATTACACATGGTCTTCCTGAACCTGTACCACAAAGATGTCACTTTCTAGGCTTACAAGCCAAATGTACAGAGCCATTGTTCAATCACAAAGCCTCAGATCTGTAAACATCACAGGGCGTGCAACCGCAACTTTGTTTTTTCTATTTACTACACTGGTTTTGTAAGTTTATAGATCCATTCCAACTCACAAAATGAGTTTTGTGATCCATTCCAAATTGTAATTAGGAGGAGGCGTGTAAGGGGTATTCCCTTGTAACTGCAAGTCACACTTATATTTACCAATGTTTTGCAAATGAAATTGTGGTCACAAATCATTGATAAGTTATTGAAACCTCAAACTACGTGGTGACTTATTCACAAAGGGGAAGGTATTCCCTTGGACACTTTCCCCTTCATGAAGCCTATGGAGTGACCTCATGGAGGGCAGGCAGTGGTCTACATGACTACTGCTGCTCCTCTCTATTTTATCCAAAACAGGAAGCATTCTTTTTTAAAGCAGCAGCAGCCCCTGTGAAGATCATGGGTTGCTTAAAAACAAAAAAAGCTCCCAGTTTGGGTGTGCTTGTAAGACATGGTAGACCACCATCACTGAGTTTGTAGCCAATCACGTGGACACGGCGTAACACGGCATATTACTATATAGATTGCAGTGCAAAATCAGAGTCAGGTAGTAAAAAGATGGTGTGTGTGAGAAAATGGGTTGTTGGTTGACTTGGGTGTGAACCCTTTTCAGGCAACAGCCACAATCCCTTGCAGGGTGAACCACAAAAGGTTGCTAATTTAACCTGTGCTTAAGCGTGGGTAGCTTGGCACAAAAAGCGGTCAGGTTAAACTTAGAGGCAATGTGTTAAGTATTTATGCAGTACACAACAGCAATACAGTGAAAACACAAAACCAAATCGCCAAACAAATGTATAAAAAAAGATAAATTGTTAATAAGTGATTTGACACCAAAACAATCAACATCCAATAAGTCGAATCAGAGTTATACATTTTTAAAGTTGAAGGTTCAAAATAACAAGTCTTCAGTTTTGGAAAATGGCCAATTGGACACCTTTAGCACCACGGCCAAGGGTCCATGAGTGGATGGAGACCTCTTGGGGGCTTAGGACTGACTCAGGCTGGGTTCAGGTGTGGGTCAATATGGTGGGAACCTGTTATGCCCCTATGACTCTGAACTGGAGGCCAGCTAAACTACCCCTTGAAGTCACTTCTGAAGTCCTAGGAGCAGATGAAGATACAGGGATCCACAGGAGAGCTGGCCTCTGAAGGTTCAAGGCAGGCTCCAGGCAGCAAAGCAGTCCTTCAGGTATGTCAGCACTCTGGTAGAATGCACAGCAGGTAACAGCAGCAGACAGTCCTCTGGGAGTCCTTCTGCAGGTCCAACAGTGAACTGAAGAGTGAGTCTGAGAGCCATGTTTTAAACCCTGTTGGCCTGCTCATAGAACTTGGGAGACGTATCCAGAAGGATTCTCTGAGGTTTCAGGGGTTTCTTGCCTCCCCTGCCCTGGCTCCTAGTTGGCTGCACAGACAATACAGATTTGTTAAGCCTATTGTGTGGTGGATGAGCCCAGTCTATTCAGGTACATATGGGGCTATGCTTTGCTCTGTCCCTCCATCAACTCAGTTAATGGTCAATTCAGTTACACCCAGTTATGTGACCTAAGGCAGGCTGCAGGAACAGGGGGCTAAGAGCAGGAAAATATTCACTTTCTAAAAGTGGCATCTTCAAACTCTGACTTTACCATTAAAGAGGGCTTATCATTACAAGTTCATAGATATCAAACATGATATATCTATCACTTCTAGTTTAGGAATTAAGGGGGTCATTCTGACCTTGGCGGTCCATGACCGCCATGGCGGAGGGCAGCGGAAGCACCGCCAACAGGCTGGCGGTGCTTCCTGGGCGATTCTGACCGCGGCGGTAAAGCCGCGGTCAGAAAAGGGGAGCCGGCAGTTTCCCGCCGGTTTCCCGCTGGCCCAGGGAATCCGCCATGGCGCGCTGCTTGCAGCACCGCCATGGGGATTCCGAGCGCCTTCCCGCCAGCCTGTTTCTGGCGGTGTCCACCGCCGGAACCAGGATGGCGGGAACGGCTGCCGTGGGGCCCCTGGGGGCCCCTGCACTGCCCATGCCACTGGCATGGGCAGTGCAGGGGCCCCCTAACAGGGCCCCACAAAGATTTTCACTGTCTGCTGTGCAGACAGTGAAAATCGCGACGGGTGCCACTGCACCCGTCGCACCCCTTCAACTCCGCCGGCTCCATTCCGAGCCGGCTTCATTGTTGAAGGGGCTGTCCCGCTGGGCCGGCCGGCGGTCTTCTGGCGGTCGCCCACTGGACCAGCGGGAAAGCCGGAATGTCCGCCGCGGTCTTTTGACCACGGAGCGGTCTTTTGGCGGGAACCGCTTGGCGGGCGGCGACCGCCGACCGCCGCGGTCAGAATGACCGCCTAAATCTTATTAAATATAATAAGGAATCTCCAATGTTATACTATGGAAGGGGCAATTAATTTGGAAGCTTTTCACTACTGGGACATGTAAAACTTAAAAGTACATGTCCTAACTTTTAATTACACAACACCCTGCCCTATGGGCTGCCTAGGGCCTACCTTCGGGATGACTGATACGTGGTAAAAGGGGAGTTTAAGGCTTGGCAAGGGTTTTTTAATTCCAATCGACATGGCAGTGGAACTCTGCCCTCAGACTGCAATGGCAGGCCTGGGACAAGTTTTAAGGTGCTACTTAAGTGAGTGGCACAGTAAGTGCTGCAGGCCACAGGTGGAATTTAATTTAGAGGCCCTAGGTATATGGTACGCTACTCCACAAGGGACTTACATGTAAATTAAATATGACAAACTGGTATATACCAATCATCCTATGTTTTAGGGAGAGAGAACAAGCACTTTAGCACTGGTTAGCAGTGGTAAAGTGCACCGAGTTCTAAGGCCAACAAGCATAGATCCATCAAAAATAGGAGGAATAAGATATGTTTGGGGGTGACTCTGTAAAGAACGCCATTTCCAACAGTGTGTAATTTGAAACTATGTTTTGTGACCTGTGTTTTAGTACATCGAGCTCCTAATATCTTTTCTTATGCATATGCTTGCTCATTTCTGAACTACTCTTTTAGTGTGAAGTGGTCTACCAGTATATACCCAAGGTCTTGGTGTTATATTGACAAACAACATAAATAAATACATATTCAAATAAATAGAAGAAAAATGGGTAAGCAAAGGATAGAGAGGTAAATCAATAGGTCAGATAGTGTTGAGTGGAGACCATAAACTGCAGTAAACATATTCTTATCTTAAAATGGTTTATATATGCTGCACACCCCACAGCATTTTATAACACTGCTCCTTTCCATCTATTCTATAATTATCGTAGCCATGGCTCATTTTTGACAAACCACAAAGAATTTGTACTTTTGAATACTTATTTTAATTACTACTTGCTACATACTATCATCCACAGTTATTTATCAATGTAATGAAAAGCTTTATTTTACCAAGCATTGTCAAAGTCAAGGGCAGACTTTCACTTTCAGTTATAAGCTAGAACAACTGGCTTTACTAGGATGTCTGGTGCATCTTATTTGTATATTTGGCAGTATTTGCAAGGGATATCGCAGGGTTGTTGGTCTGATTTAATGGAAACTAGTGCACATATAATTCAGCACTACAAACAATGATGATATTCCAACGAGATTTATTTCAAGGTAAGATGGTGGGTTACAACGGGCCCTTCCTCCCCAATAAGATCGTCTTCTAACTACTGTCTTCTCAAGGAACTCCATACATACCTGCCTTCGTCCTACATTCCATAAACCATACCATAAACATGCTCGCAGAAGGATACGCTTGCTTGAGATGACATACCTTTTCCCTTAAAAAATTCCAGAATTCCAGATGAAAAGAATATGTATCCCACAAACACTTTTACCATATTATGACATAAGGACAAATTAAAGACAAAACTGAAATAAACCTATGAAGTAAACATACCATAACCAAAATATAATTCCCATGGTACCTTTTTACACACCACAATCCTTCAAATGTAAACGAAATGTACAACAACGTAGACTTTTTCTCACTCTCGGCCCAATACCATTGGCAGCTGGATCTATGAGTTAAATCTTGCCCCATCAGCCAGTGTCTATCACCAGTGTTGCCACGAAGGAACCCTTTCGACGCAGAAAACTCGTTTTAAGCATCCCTTTCAGTCAAATTTAAGAGCACAATAACATCATTCACTCACACACAAGCATTCCACAGAGCATGATAAACCATGACAACACGCATGCGAGAGGATACTGTCCTTCGACATCACGCACGCGAGAGGATATGTGTATCACGCAGGTGAGAGAATAGGTGTGCTTTAAATCCCATAGATACCAGTGGCGGAACCGCCATTTGACATCCCTAGTAATTAATTTTTTCCCTAAAGTGAACAAAAAAAGACAAAAGGTCACTTTTTGTGTACAATATTAGTATGAGATGAAGTATCCATTAAGTTAGAGAGCGTGGGATGGTTGGGTGCTCTTTTTACATGTAAAAGAGTCCCTCGCCTGCAGTCTAAAAGAAACACTTCCCACGAGGCAGAGGATACACCCAAAAACCTAATAGCACGAAAATGAGGCTAAAATATTCCTCTATAAACATATAATCGATAATGTTTCATGCAAATGGTTGAAGGGGTGACCCAAAGACTGTATATATAATACAAGGGGTTGGCTTCATCAAACCTAAAAAGTTTAATAAATATACGAATACCACAGATGACCACATGTCGCCATGGATACACTTCTCCAGAATAAGGCTCACATTCAAACATGCAGTGTATTCTGGACTGAAGTACATGTATCCTCCACCAGTACTCCTGCACTGTTAGGACTTTACCAGTGTAGGTTTTCTACAACAGTGGCCCTAACAGTATAAGTTTGCTCCATAAGTATCCCATCAGTGCTGCAGGACTCCAGAGAGAGGCTGAAGGGAGAAAGAGAGTAAAGGGTGGCGGGGTAAAGGAAAAAAACAGTAGAGATTAAGGAGCAAGGCAGATGAAAAAAGGGCCACATGAGCAGAAGATAAGAAAGAGAGCGCCAATCACGATAAAGACAATAAGGAATGGGAACATAGAGAGTGAGAAAGAGGAATGATGGGCGAGCATAGAGCAAAAAAGAGGAAAAGGAGAAAAAGGAGAGAATAGGAGAAGAGAATTACAGTCAGAATATTAGATTGATGGGAGAGTGGAGGGCGGGTGGCAAATGGAATAAAAGAAGTGTAAAAAATGCGAAAGGGACAAAGGTACATGGAAAGTTTAAAGAGCTAAGGGACATGCCACAACGAAGATCAAGGGGAATAGTGAGAGGCAGAGTGAAAAGATGGGGTAACCAGGGTGTTAGTCACATGTCATACTGCATGTGAGGGACAGCGTCGCCCTACTGGCATGCCCCGGGTACTCCACTGCCTTATTACTATACCCCTTCCAAATTGTCAGTCAGCCGTTTTTTTTATTTTCTTTGTATGCTTCCGTTTTTCATTTTGTTCAAGAAAAAGTTTTGAAATAAAAAAAAATAGAACCAATTTAAAGGGACCATTACACATAGGTAGTATGTGGAGCTGTCCTTATCTGTACAATATGCGGTATGATCAACATGTTTTTTCCTTTGGCAGCTATAATTTAATGCCGCCGTTTCTAAGCGCTGCAAGTAACAGGAAATACTATTATACAATTTAGTGACTGGCAGAATGCTTTTCAGAAAACTCGTAAGAATGGAATGCGGGTCTAGGGGTGGTCTAGGAGTGAACCTGAAACCCTATACAGGTCATATGTAATGTAACGGAGGCGCAGTATTTTTATTGCCAGGGCAGTGTGCTGCGATGCACGAAAATGAAGAGCCTTGACTCCCTGATGAAGGATGCCGATACCAATTATTGCTTCAAGGAGCAGAAGAGAGCTTGTAAATAGCGCGCGCACAAGGGACTTGCACTGACATGAACTCGCACGCACGGCCCAGGGGACCCATGGGTTGAGACCTTCTCTCCTGCTACCTCCGAGGTGTAACCCTCTGGCATTGGATGCTCCCAGTGGCCCCGTCCTATGGGAAGGAGATGTTACTAGTAGTAGTGCGGCTGTCGCTATGGTCTCCCCGCTCCCAGGGATCAGCGTAGTGTCTCGATAATGCCGTCCCCAGCCCTCCATTTTATGCCAACCCATTCTTTCTGAGGGTTAGCACTATTTGTGTGCAATGCCATGATCTATAGTACAAGAAAGAGAAAGGTGCCCTTTTGAGCAGTAAAAAACTGCCGGTGGTACAGAAGGGCCTTTTACACTCTTGGATCCCTCCAGTGGCGTAACAAATCTACCCCCACTCCCCGGTAGAAAACATGGAGCCCCCCCCTTCCGGGGTCAGTCAGGGGCTCTCAGGCCAGGGTGCTGTGCCGAGGGGGGGGGGTGGGGTGTTGGTTTCCCCCATCCCCTCCACCCCCACTCCCAAAGGGGCTGCAGGGGCCTTTGTTACTCCCCTGGATCCCTGGGTCACTACACATAATGCGTCAATGAGATGACAGTATCTGTTCTGAGACATTCCTCAACGCCGCATGCTGGCGCAAGTCTGCATACTTCCATGACTGAGACGATCTGGCAAGCTCACCTCTAGTTCACATCACACTGATGTCAAGTCATGCTCTGAGTGTGTGAAATCACGCCCGGAAAAACAAGTTCAAGGCCTAGGTGTAGCCTATCGCTCTAAAGTACTGCAGCCCCATGCACAGCACGACCAAGTAGTGTCCTTTCATCAGAATCATAGGGTAGCGGGATGGGCGTCATCACGCATCCTTTGACCCTTCAGTCCTTCCTATCAGAGGAAATGAAACCAAATGACCTAGACTAAGAGAACATATTACTTATTGATTTTTAATCATCCTTGGAGACACCTGGATAGTGACTGCTAACTGGTACAGTCACTATTAACCTTAGAAAAGGTTTTCTTTAAAAAAAAACACTAATCAAATTTGTAGCTTAGTCTGTAGTTTTGAAAAGACATATACTAATAGTTACCAATAGCCAAACCTAATAGACGCTCCTGGCAAGATCACAATTGCACTTTAGGCTAGAAATAAGCCGAGCCTATGAATGTAGACGAGCTGGACCCAACACTCCTTCCTTTATATTCATTAGCAGACCTGTTAAACACTCAACCCATAATGCAATTAAAGTGTACACTGTTCCAAGGAAAGATATAACTAGGGAACGTTAATGTTCAGGAGGAAGAGCCCTCACACATCCTGAGAGGATGTCATGCTTCATCATCGGGTAGCTCCTCGTCAGACCGGCGCTGCAATGTCTGAGGGGCTCCCCGTTAGGGGGCTCTTTGCCAGAGATCTTTTTGGTGGCTGCCGTAATGATGGACACTCACTAGGCAGTGTCACGGTCAGGCACTATTCCTGGCAGGAGAGTAACATACTAAAATTAGTTCTCAGTCCCAATGAGGCAATTTAATATGTCAAAAGGATAGGACGGAGACCAAGATTAAAAACAAAAGGAAAGTGGAAAATGAGAGTTCATGCTCAACCACTTTCTATCTGGGGTGGGAGATGGGAAATTATCACGGATCTCCTACAATATGGTCAACATGTTTCGCGTACAGTGGTCTATAAAGATCCTATGATGTTTCTTCAGGACCAACAATTGACAAAACTTCTCCTGACTTTTAGAAAGTTGGCGGGAGTTCAATCATCAGACAAATCATGCAGTCACTTACATTGAAGTTCACTGTCTGTCAAAAAATAAAACGGTCGCCCATCCCTTGTTATACGGGGGGCCCCTTGGGAAGTAGCATGCCGAAAGCGGTCACTATTGTTTAGTACCGACAGTGCGCAGGGTAACCTACCCAGGCGTGCTATCCCATGTAGACCTATTGTCTGAACAGTGTACACTTATTGCATTACTAGTTATTAGGGAGACCGTACACTGGACCAACAACATCCCAGTCCCTCTCTTTGTTGGTACACTCAACTCATGCCTACCCTGCAGTGGACCTGGTTGGTGTAGGGCACTTGGAATGCATTTAGCTCTGGCATATTCACTAGGTCAGTGGTTCTTAACCTTCTGACTTCTGTTGATGCCCACTTTATCATTACTGGAACCCTGGAACCCGGGGACCCCCACTGGACCATTATTGGAGTCCAGCGACCCTCACTGAGTCATTACTGGAAGCCGGGGACCCTGGCCTAAATATTATTGATGACTTGAACCGCAAAACAATACACAAAAAATATAGAAACAAGCATTAATCAAACATATCCACAAATGTTAACACATTTTATATAATTTGCAAATATAAATAAAAAATTAACATTTTAATTTTAATAGGAATGATGGAGCTTTACTAAATTCAATTGAAGCTACACAACGTCCATACTCTATTTTGTTTGTTGCACCTGCACTGTGCCCACAAATCAGTCTGACAATACTAATTTAATTTTTAGTCTCCAATTTCAAATTCCTTGATATGTACAGTTTGTTATAAAAAAATGATTGTACATTTTTCCACTTTATTTATTTACACTTTTTTAATCTGTTAATATTATTTAACTTTCTTAGCAGTCGCAGACCCTCTGAGGAGGCTTCGCAGACACCAGGGGTCCACGATCACAGGTTGGGAATTACTGCAGTAATTCACTCACTGTGCACATAGGCCCCCCCTTACAGTTTACATGGCATTGCAGTATAATGTAGTGCAGTTGCACTTACATAATGCATCATACTCTTTACAAAATGTCAAAGTACATTATTGTTTGGCTGCATGCTACACACTGCATGTGGTGCTTGGATGAAAAAAAAATTGAATTGCAGTGTCATGTATGTAGGAAGTGTTGTGGTGTTCTACATGATTGTCACAGTGGTACTCCTGCACTGTCATCTACTACTACTCTTAAATGTGTAGAGGTGCAAAGAATATTAACTGATATGATGCTTGAGCTGTATGTTATTGTCATGTCTGGTTAGAAGAGGTTTGGTTTTGGTTGTGGCTTGTGTGGGAAGTGCTGTGATGTCATGTGTAATGAGCACTGATTGTTCTCATGCTTTTGTTGTTTAGTGTCAGCACTTGTGTCAGCAGTGTAATAAGGTATAGCGAGAGATAGTTGTGTATGTATTTACCATGTTTTAGTTGAGGAAATACAGTTCAGTTTTTAGTTGGGTTGGTCCTGAGTCATATAATGCCCACACATTCCTGTGTGGGCAATAGACTTTGTTTATTAATGCGATCCTTCATCATCTGCTTGGAATAAGCCAGGTCTATACCTTCCTGTCCCCCAAGTGATTTGGGATTTTTTTGGGAGGATTGTAGCGTGGGTGATGTACAGAGTACACGAAAACGAAAAGAACACTTTACATCCAAATTGTAGATTCTTCTTTATTCTAAGGTAAAGATCCACGACAGCAAAAGAAGTCCTGACAAGTCCAGAGCCAGAGTCCAACTGCTCTTGATTCTGGAATCTCACCAGCACTCCGATTCTATGTGGAATAGAGAACATAGAATATAGAACACAGACAAAGTAAATGTGACACAAACCAAGTAACATATTACATCATTTCCCCCTTTAAACTAAACAAAACTGACAACAAAAATAAAGCTATAATCTTTTCCTAATCAAAACAATGTAACACAAAATCATTAAACTTGGATGGTATTTTAACCACTCTGTTACTACGGGTACACTTCTCATTAGAACAGTCACGTACAATAGCATTGCCTGTAATGTTAGGAGAAACATCCTTCTCAAAAGAGATGGGTAATTTGTCAGAATCAGCAGGATCACTTGCTTCACCAGTTTGCACTGTAATTTCCTCACCTCTTGAGCAAGAAGATGTACTAGGGTAAGCAGGGCCAACATGATGAAACAGAACTCCTGAACCATCATTGTTTCTTTCTGAGTAAACGGTCTTAAAGATCTGAGCCTGTCTGTCAGTGATGGGAACCACACTATTTCTATTCCACCAACCCTTTCCCTCTAACAAAACAGAGGCTTTGGTCACTTTTAACACTTTAACTGGCAGGGAGTATCTGGATTCTCCTTTGGCAACTCTTTGAGGTTTCTTGATAAGGACCCAATCGTGTACATTCAACTCTGTGACCTTGACATTGTTTCTCATGTCATAATTATTTTTTTGAATTATTTGTTTCCCTCTGACACGATCTCTCATCACACTCATGGAAAATTCAGACCTATCTGCCTTTTCGCTAATGGAGTTGGCTAACCATGCCGGCACAAGCTTGGACCTTGATTCCCTACCTCTTAGTAGTTTAAAAGGGGAAATACCCGTAGTGGAATGTGGTGTGTTTAGATAAGCCCATACTTTTTCTCTTAAAAAATCTCTAACATTACAATTACTAGCCAAAGCAGTCTGAATACCTTCTTTCAATATTCTATTAGCCCTCTCTACCAATCCATTAGAGGCAGGACTATAAAAAGCCACTTGTAAATGTTGAATACTGAACCTTTCAAGGAAAACTGCCATTTTCCTTGAAGTAAAATGTACTCCATTATCAGAAACAATCACTGATGGAGACCCTTCCAAAACAAATAAATCTGTCTAAAATCGAATTGCAGAATCTGTATCCGTACTATCCACAAAAGAATAATATATCCACTTAGAATGATAATCAATAGCCACAATCATATACTTCATATCTTTAGGTAATAGATCAAAAGGACCAGAGAAATCCAAAGCAATCTTCTCCCATGGTTTGTTTGGTAGAGCAACAGTATGCAAGGGCTTCACACTGTTTCTCCAATGTTTATCAGACACAAGACACGATGGACATAGATTGATGAATTCTGCGACTTGTTTATCCATATTGGGCCACCAATATTTTTCCTTCAAAATTTTACATGTGGCAGAAATACCCATATGACCCTGATGTGCTACTTCAATTAATCTAGGTCTCAATCCTTTAGGAGGCACACACACAGATCCCCTCATGCAAAAACCATTCTCGCAAGATAATTCCATTTCAAGTTGTTTAAAAGTGCTTAACCCTCCAGGATATGACTTTTTTGTTGGGCCAACCATGCTTGATATAATATAGTACTTGAGACAATAAAGTATCATTGACCATGGCAGACTCCCACTCTTTTTGTGAAAAAATGCCATCAGAAAAAGAAATTAAATCTAAAACTCCTATCACACATTCTGTGTCTTGATCATCTTCAACCTCTGTGGTGTAAGGCAGTGGTAGTCTGGATAAACAGTCCGCTCTCACATTTCTACCACCATTAATATATTTGACCTCAACATTGTACTCTTGCAGTTTAGATAAAAGACGCACCAGTCGGGCAGACGCTTTACCTAGACCATTGCCATTCAATAAAAATACCAAAGGTTTATGGTCCGTGAACATTTCAAAATGAGTTCCCCAAATATACGTTTTAAACTTTTGAACAGCCCAAACACACGCTAAGGCCTCCCTTTCAATAGTGCTGTAATTACATTCAGCACTAGAAAGAGCTCTAGATGCAAACGCAACAGTATGTTCCTGCCCTTCTTGCCACTGTCCAAAAACTGCCCCCAACCCCTTAAGACTGGCATCCACTGTTATGAAAGACTTAGCAGATGGAATGAACAATTTCAAAGTAGGAGTAGATAAAACAACATGTTTGACATGCTCAAAGGCATCATTAGTTTGCCTATCCCAAACAAATTTGCTACCTTTTTTAAGTAGCGAACGGAGAGGTTGTACAATCATTGCAAAGCCATTAACAAACCTAGAATAATACTCGCACAGCCCTAAAAAGGAACGCAATTCATCTTTGTTAGACGGAACCGGAGCTTTTCTCACAGCTTCCAGATTACACATTTTGGGCTCAATGCCCTCAGCAGAAATGGAGTGACCAAGATAATCCACACTCCGAACTAAGAAATTAAATTTTTCAGTCTTAATAGTTAACCCACACTTTTGAAGAATGGTAAAAACTTTATCTAACACTTGCTCATGTTCCTCCAAGGTTGCTGTGTGAATTAAAATATCATCTTGGAAAGCACAAACTTCATTAAGATGCCCAAACAAAGTATCCATCATTTTCTGAAAAACACTCGCCGCAGAGGCAAGCCCAAAAGGTAATCTGAGAAATTTAAAAGCACCAAAGGGTGTAACAAAAGTTGTTAGCTCCTGAGATTCTTTGCTAAGAGGAATCTGGTGATAAGCTGAATGTAAGTCTAGAGTAGAGAAAAATTTTGAATTCCCCACTGTGGTGATCAATTCTTGTATGTGTGGTAGAGGGTGACAATCTACTAAAATATTCTTATTAAGGGATCTTAAATCAACACACAAACGGAGGTCTCCATTTTTTTTCTTTGTAATAACTACTGGAGAAACCCATTCTGATGCATTTGTTGCCGTAATAATCTTGTCCAACACCAATTTGTCAAGCAACAATTTTAGCTGATCTCTAATGGAGAGTGGAACTGGCCTGACTTTGTGAGCAACAGGGATAGCTCCTTTTTTGAGTCTAATAGTGTGCTCGAACCCCTTCACATATCCAACTTTATCAACAAAGATATCAGGAAACTTTTGTGTGTATTGCTCAGGAACAATATTATTAGGAGACACATGCAAAACAGATTCTCTATCAACAATGTGTGGTCTCTCACCTAATCTAATGGGATTTTCCTGACCTGGGTATAATACAATACCCAAGCGTGCTAAATCCTTCCACCCAACTATGTTCCTGCCTTTGAAAGCGACATAAATTTTAGTAAAAATGGATCTGCCTAGTATCTCCAAAGTAGCATAGAAAAAACCCAAAAGATCAATGTCCTGATCACCAAAAGCTTTTGGAGCAACATCAGCTTCACTTAGTTTTTTAGAGTCAGGCCACAATTGATAATAAGTACTGTCTGCCAATATAGTGATTGGAGCCCCAGAGTCTGCCATAACGACTACTCCTCTGGAGTCTATAGTTGCCTCACACACAGGACCCTTAAACTGAATTTTAGAACACCCCCCTTTACTTTGATTAACCATATCAACAGTGAGAACTAGAGTAGAAACTCTCCCAGAACACTGATCCAGCTCCTCTACCTCTTCAGCATTCACATTGCTGATTCTCATTTTGGATCCAGAATTTGTTTGTCTGCAAACTACCTGGAAATGGCCAAACTTACCACACTTCATGCACCTTTTCCCTGCAGCAGGACAATTTGGATTGTTCCCTAAGTGATTGCTGGAACCACAACGATAACAGGCCTTGCCTGTTTGTTTTTGCGCCTTCCTCATTTTAATAGATTTCTCCCTTACAAAATTCACTTCGGTTCCCTCCACTAAATGATTGACACTACGCTCGCTATGATCGCATAACGCATGCGCAACACTTTGTCCACATACAACTCTAGAAGTGACAATTGACCTTTCAATAGCCTTGGCTAAATCAATAACCTCATCCAAAGAGGGATTGCGACAAGCTAGGAGACGCTCTTGAATTTTCTTAGAATAACAATGAAAAACAAATTGGTCTCTAATATACGTGTCAACCATGTTGCCAAAGTCACATTTAGATGCAAGCACCTGTAAATTAGCCAAATATTCATCTACGGATTCATCTAAAGACTGCTTGCACATAGCAAAGTTGAATCTTTCTAATAAAACATTTGAGTCATCCGAATACTGTTTTTTGATCCTCTCCTTTCCTTCGATGTAAACATCCCAAGTTGCATTGTCTCCTTGCGGTGGTTGAATTACTGGTAAATTGTCAAAAACACGCTGACCCGCTATTCCTAGGTGGTTGAAAAGAAGGGCCAATTTCCTGGATGGTGAATAACTAATAGCATCTATTGCCGATAAATAATTTTCAAAAATTCTCAGCCATTCATTCCATCTTATCTCCGGCTTACCTCCTTTTTGCAAAAAAGGAGGAGGCTGCATGACCAGATGATTTGATGCCATGTCAACTCAGTGATATTTGAGTCCAAGAAATACCCAAAAGAGATTGTCCAGAGTTGTAAAACTAGCAAATATAAGTTCCTAAAATGAATATATATATATAAATATACATATATATATATATATATGTATTTTTTTTTTTTTTTTTAAATTCCACAAATTAGAAAACTTGCTTGAAGATGTCAGAATTCACATTTAAACAATGTCTAAACGAAGAGCAATACTGTGCTTCCCAGTTTTTTTTTTTCCTTTTATAAAACGGTGGCGTTAGCACGTCGTCCTAGCAACTAACGCATGAAACAGGAAGTAGAACGCTGTTGTAGGACACCATTTCCATCACTTTCGTTGGCGTAAGTGCGTTGCCCCGGCAACTGACGCACACAACAAAAGACGCGCGTTGCCCAGCAACAATCAGCGCACTGGACGTACCCACGCATGCGCGCAGGACAGCTGTGCACGCGAGTTTCCACACACACAGCACTGTGCGCTCGAGCGCTTAACGGCACGGGCGCTCCAAAACCTGGAAACAAACTTCACCAAGGCTTACCAGGCTGTAGAAAATCGCGGTAAGAAGGCGTTTTTTTTTCTTTCTTTCCTTTGATCTCTTTAAACTCTGGCAAAACGGCACCATTAAATCTCCGCTTCTGGTCAGGCCGCGCAGTCTCACCTCAAATAGCGGTCGGTGGATCAAAAACAATTCACCCCACTCCTGGGTGATGTACAGAGTACACGAAAACGAAAAGAACACTTTACATCCAAATTGTAGATTCTTCTTTATTCTAAGGTAAAGATCCACGACAGCAAAAGAAGTCCTGACAAGTCCAGAGCCAGAGTCCAACTGCTCTTGATTCTGGAATCTCACCAGCACTCCGATGCTATGTGGAATAGAGAACATAGAATATAGAACACAGACAAAGTAAATGTGACACAAACCAAGTAACATATTACATCGATCTTTGATACCAATTCTGTCTTTACAAATTCAGAATTTGAATTAAAGCACTTCCTCTTTTAAGGGGGACTTGCCTACTGAGCAGCCAGTCTCGACCAGACGCTTTGAAAGTTTACTTAGATCCTGAATGGGTCTCTGCTGAGAATGGATCTGTGAGTAATGCTGCAAGCCTTGAAGCTGAGTTGACTGACCATGGGAAGCCAGTGAAATGCTACCAGGACAGGAGTGACATGCTCCCACGGATGAAGGCGTATGAACTGTGGTGGTGTCACATTTAGGATCTGTGGCTGTCTTTGAGGTAGAAAGATTGACGTCCTTTACTGGAGACCATTTGCCTCATCTAGACAATAACTGGCAAGGGCTATGATGGTGCCCTGTATTTTCTGTTTGAAACCTAGACTGGGGGTAATATTTGTTAAGGTGCTTGTGTAGTAGAGAAAGTGCCTCTTGTGTCGTTATTCACTCAGGGGACCAGTGAAAGGCTTCATTTAACAACCACTCTCACATGTCTTTCTTCTGTTGATGTTGCTTTTGAACGATCAAGTTCCTGGGGCCACATGAGTATACGTTGGTGCTTTTCCATTTTCCACAGAGTAGAATCTTATTTTCGGAAGAGTTAAGTTTAAGGGGTCCATTAGTCAATGGCTTGGAGGCAGTAATCAAGTCCTGAGATGTCTAGAACCTTTGAGTTTTCCAGTTTTAGAAGGATTGGCGTGTCATCTGCATAGCTGCAGCAAGTTAGGGTAAAGAATTATGACGTAGAGGGTAAAGATAAAGTGTGAGGTATACAAGCTTTCAGGTACAAAATCAGTGTCAGGAATTAAATTGAAGGACTCGAAGGGGTATGATAGCAGGATGAGATGGAGGTTGAAGTGGAATGGTGAGAAATTCGAGCCTTGAGGTACAACAGAGTCTGTGCTGAAAGTTAGTTTTAAGGACTTGAAGTGGTCCAGTAGCAGTATGAGGTGGAGGCTGAAGAGGAGTTGTAAGGTGTTCAAGCCTTGAGGTACAAGACAGTTGGTGTGGGAAGGTGGTGATGTAAATGGAGGCAGTGACATGCTGCTAGACCTGCAGAGTAGGTTTGGGTGGTATCCAGTATAAGATGTTTTTATCGATGTCAAGTTACTTTTACCTCCCCTCTAGGCTATGATGTTGCACTGTGCCAAAGGTGGCCGACAGTACCAGCATTAATAGTGTTGCAGCTCCATTTCTACCCACAGTTACTTTCAGGTCACCCAGGTGGATATTATGGTGAATGTAATGTCTCCGCAGATCAACTTTGACAATCAGTGACTTCTGTATTGCCCATGAATTGCACAGCCATGAGAAGCAAATTTTGGTAGATGATTTAAGAAATTCTTTGATAAATTTTATAATTCACCTATGCCCATGGTCTCTTTACCTGGAGTCATTGTGTGTCTGGAATGTATTTGTTTAGAGTTGAGCCTGCAAGTGCATGCACTAGCACCTGCTTCTCAGTTGCAAGACTCTGTTGTGTGCACCAAAGGGCTTGGAGCCCACCTGTCGCTTACCATTTGCTGGCTTGCGTGGCACTCTTCCTTACAACCTTGTCATTTGTCACTCTAGGGTAAGCATAATTTCCGTTCATCTTTGTGTAGCAGGGACCAAGCACTGATTGATTGAACTTAATCAGTGCTCATCCGCTGCGCCCAATGTGATTGATGTACTAGTTTATTATTTTTAACTTCTAGGGCCCCACAAACAGACGACTTGTGACTGGCACAAACGTGCCCAACAACGTAAACAAAATCGCAAAGTTTTATTTTTTCTAGCAAACTTCCTTTTTTTTGCCAAATGGGCTTTTCTCACTTTCCTCTCATGTTTTCTTATGTTTTTGCCCGTGGTTGCTCTTCTCAAAAGATGATGATTGTCTTGTTTGTAATATTGCAAAGCAACATTGTTTTTTTAATATGTGTAATTTCTGAAATGATGCTTTAACACAAAATCGTGCAGTACATCCCAATCCACCTCACTTCAATCCGCCCCATTACAATCCATCCTGGTTTACCCAGCACCAATCCACCCCACTCCAATGCAAACCATTCACCCCAATCCAATCCACTCCACTCCAACCCACCCCACTCTAATCCTCTCAGCCCACCCCAGTCTAATGTGCCCCACTCCAATTCACCCCACTCCAATCCAAAACAATCTGCACCACTCTAAAACAATATGCCCACTCCAAGTCAAAATAACCTGTCCACTTCAATCTGCCCCAGTCCAAAACAATATGCCCCACTGCAATCTTCTGCACCCACATTCAACAGAATCTGCCCCACTTCCATCCGTCCCACTGCAATCCACAGCAATCTGCCCCACATTAATACAAAACAATCTGCCCCACTCCAACCTTCCCCACTTTATTCCAAAACAATCTGCCCCACTCCAATCCCCTACTCCCATCTACCCCACTCTAATCCAAAACAATCTGTCCCACTCTAATCTGCCCCACTCCAATCTGCCCCACCCCAATCCAAAACAATCTGCTCAACTCCAATCCACCCCACTCCAATCCAAAATAACCTGTCCCACTCCAATCTGCCCCACTCTAATCCAAAACAATTTTCCCCACCCCAATCCAATCTACCTCTCTCCAGTTCACCCCATTCCAGCCCAATCCACCCCACTGCAATCCAATCTACCCCTTCCACTTCATTACACCCCACTCCAATCCACCCTAATACAATCTGCCACACTCCAATCTGCCCGCTTCAATCTGCCCCACTCAGATCCGAAACAATCTGCCCCACTCCACTCCAAACCAATCTGTCCCACTCCAATCCGTCCAACTCCAATCTGTCCCATTCCAATCTAAAACAATCTTCCACACTCCAGTCTGCCCTACTTAAATCCAAAACAATCAGCTTCACTCCGATTTGCCCAACTTCAATCCAAAACAACATCCCCCACTCCAATCCATTTCAGTCTGCCCCACTCCAGTCTGCCCCACTTTAATATCCAAACCTGACCCACTCCACACTGCCCCACTCCAATCCAAAACAATCTGCCCCACTCCAATCTAATCCACCTCACCCAAACAAAATCCACCCCACTCCATCCCAAGTCACCCCACTCCAATCTACCCCACTACAATCCAGTCCACCCCACACCAATCTTGTCCACCCAAAACCAGCCAAGTCCAATCTACCCCACTCCAATCCAATGCACCTCACCTCACCCCAATCCAATCCACCCCAACCCAATCCACTCAAATCCAACCAACCCATCTCCAATCCACCCCACCCCACTACAATCCAACCTGCCCTACCATACTCCAATCCAACCTACCTCACCCCACCCCACTCCAAGTAAATTCAATCCAGTCCACCCCACTCCAATCAAGTCCACCACTACTCAGTCCACCTCACTCCAATCAAATCCACCCACACCACCCCAGTCCATCCCACTCCAATACAATCAATTTGTATCCACCGCACTGTCCAATCCAGTCCACATTAATTCACCCTGCGCCAGTCCAACCCACCTCACTCCAAACCACCTTAATCTACCCCAATTCAATGCAATTCACCTCACACCAATCGAATCCACCTCACACCAATCGAATCCACCCCACACCAAATGCAATACAACCCCCTCCAATCCAATCCAACCCACTTCAATCCAGTCCACCCCACTCCTGTCCAATCCACATGATCCACTTCAATCAGCCCCACCCGAAACCCAACACATTTAATCCAATCCACCCCACCCTGATACACCCTACTCATTCTACCTCACACCAGTCCACGACACTCGTCCACCCCAACCCAATCCGATCCACCCCAATCAAGTCAACCCCACTCCAGTCCACCACACTCCAATCCACCCCTTCAATCCAATTCACCCCGCCCCAATCCAATATAATACCACTCCACCCCAGTCCAATCCCTTCTCCAGGTTACCCCACCCCAATCCACCCCACCCCACTCCACTTCAATCCACTCCACTCTACTCCAATCCATCCCACTCTACCCCAATGCAATCCACCCCACCCATCCCGGGTTCAGTCCACCACATACCAATTTAATCCATCCAGCCTACCCCACTCCAATCCACCCGATACAATACACCAACCCCAATACAACACACCCCACTCTATCCCAGTTCAGTCTACCCCACTCCACTCCAATCCATTCACCCCACCACTCTCCAATCCATCCCACCTCAATGCAATCCACCCCACTCCAATCCACCCCACTCCAAACCACCCCAATCCAATCCACCCAAAATAATCCAGCCCAATCCAATCCAACATACCCCACTGCAATCCAATCCAGCCCACCCCACTCCAATCCAATCCATCCCACTGCAGCCCACCACACCCCAATCCAATCCACCCCACCTCACCCCATTTCAATCCACCCTACTTCAATTCATTTCAATCCACCCCACTCACTCCAACCCATCACATTCTACTCCAATCCATCCACTCTGTCCCAATCCAATCCACCCCACCCCAATTCATTTCACCCCACTCCAGGCCATTCAGCCCACCTAACTCTAATCATCCAACCCACCCTAATCCATTCCACCCCATTCCAATTCAATCCACCCCACTTTAGTCCAATCTAATCCACCCCACTATACCCCACTTCATTCAATCCGATCCACCCCAATCCAGTCCACCTCACCCGAGCACTATCATTCTGATCCAAACCACCCACTCCAATCCAATCCAATCCACCCAACTCCAATCCACCCCACTGCCATCCACCTTGCTCCATTTCAATCCACCCCATTCCAATCTAATCCACCCCACACCAATCGACCCCACTCCACTCAATCCACCCACTCTACTCCACTCCAATCCACCCCACTACCACATTCCACTCCAACCCACTCCACCCTATGCCACCCCACTCCACTCTACAATACTCTCTGACACTGAACCACTGAAATCTACTCCCCTCTACTTAACTCTACGACACTTTACTTCTCCTACTGCACTGTACGATATTCCAACAAATCCATTTTACGATACTCTACTCCCCCACTCCACTCCACTAACTTTTAGCCACGTTTTGTTGTGAAGGCTGCCAGGTTTGTCTCTTAGAAGGGGCCTTTGCTCTATATAATGACGTACAACTTCAAAAACACTACATGCATGATTAGCATGTCTGTGCATTTCACTAGTGTCAGGGCGATTTCTAGGTCACAATCAGTGGAAGGGGCCTGACAGGCAGACTTCTTTGTGTTGTGTGTCACAAAGCTGTGGTTTGTCCTCATATGCACATTTCTTTTGTTCTGTTAGCAAACATTGCCCTTCCTTTGACGTGACTCCACCTCAAGCAAAGAGAAAATTAATGTCCTATTTCTTTAAAAAACAAATGAAATGAATCTAAACAGACCTCCTCCATGTGACCACATACCTTCCGCTGGATTGACCAGTAAATGAAGATACCTCCGCCACCTCAGCAGGGACTGTGAAGTTGCTATATGTGGTTTTCTCGATTTGCGAACTGAAACGAGTCCTTTCTGTGATCCTGGTGAAAATGGTCGCTGGTTTTGATGAAAGAGTAGTTTTTGCGATTTGCATCCAGTGAGAGACAGGAGTCATATGCTCAGTGGGTCTCTAGATGGGTTGCGCCTGCATGCCCCTTACAGTAATGATTTCCCCTCCAGTAGGTGAATACAGATTAGCATTGATGGACCTGGCAGGTCCTCTGTGGACGTGCCACTGGTCAACTAGGAAATGCTCAGCGCCATCAAAGACTCTCTCTTCCTGATTCCTGATATAAACAGTTAAGGCGTAGGCAGCCTGCTTCTGCCTGTTATAACAAGTCAACAGAGATGAGGATACCCTTAAGGCCCTTTGAGGCCTTCATCTTAGTTTGAGGAGTTTGATGTTTTTATGGTGCTAAGCTGTTGAAGTTCCAGTCCTGAAACTAAGTAATTTACAAAGAATGTGTGCCATGCTGACTCCCCTCCACCTCTAGGGAATCCCATACGATGCATAGTAAGGGAACCACGGGGGCAGAGATGCACACATTATGTTGTCTCAAGCTCAGGAGCAGCTGGAATCAATGCAGAGTTTCACTACAGAACTGGAAAAATCAAGCAGGGAAGAGCAACCCAAACCTTCCTTTTCAGTTTATTTAATAACTTCTCACTTCTTTTTCCTCTTGGACCACTCGCAAGCCCTGCAAAACAGGCTGCAGATATGGCATTGATTTCAGCTTTGAAAGAGAAATCTTCATCAAAAGTAACACCAAGCAATTTAACTAAAGGACACAGCGCTGTTGGATCACCATCTGTGACAGCCACTAGCATTGAATTCCACCATGGTTTGTTTTCACCATCCAGTAGGAGGTCTATTTTATTGGCATTTAGTTTAGGAAATTTATGGCTAATCCACTGTACGCTCTCAACTTTGAGACAGAGCCCGGGGCATGCTTGGCATGCTGATGTTGTCTCATCTCACATGATGAGTCGTCTGCAAAAGACAAGGGAGAGCAGCCAAAAGATTAAATCAGCCGGGCCAGTTGCTGCAAACACGCATTGAACAACGCAGGATGTTTGCAATGATGAATGGACTTTCAGGCCTTAGCCACAATCCACAGAGAATAGCTTTTGGCGAAACACATGTCAAATGTGGCATTTTAATAATTACGCACTTCAGCACTAGCATCTGGGCTGACTATTATTACTAGTGAGGAGACGTGGTTCTTACAGTTTGGAAGTTGGGCGGTGGTTAGAACAAGCATTGGCAAAGTCAATAGATCTCACCTATGCAAGAAGTATTGGCTTTGCCAATGTGTTTTAGCCACGCTGTACACCGGCGTGGCTGCTGCTCAGCATGGGTAAAGTTGGTGGCATAGAGGAGTGTAGTATGGAGTGTCATAGAGTTGAGTAGCGTACAGTGGAGTAGGGTGAAATGTCGTCAAGTGGCATAGAGAGTCATAGAGTAAAGTGGAGTGTTGTAGACTGGAGTGTTGTGAAGAGGCACAGATTGTTGTGGCGTGGCTTGGTGTGGCGTAGAGTATCATGGAGTGTTGTGGAGTGCATACGGTGGACTGGCGTTGAGTGTTATGGGGTGTCATGAAGTGAGCAGAGTGTCATAGAGTGTCATAGAGTGGAAGGGCGAAGAATGGACTAAAGTGCCATTGACTGGAGTGGCGTAGAGTGCAACAGAGTGTTGTAAAGTGGAGTGCCATAGAGTGGAGCGAAGTAGAGTGGGGTAAATGAGAGTGGAACAGAGTAGAGTGGCATGGCGTAGAGTGGAGTAAAGTGGCATGGAGTTGAGGGAGTTGCATACAGTGGAGTACAGTGTTGTAGAGTGGAGTGAAGTAGGGTGCTGTGGAGTGTAGAGGAGGGAGTAGAGTGTTGTAGAGTAGAGTGGAGGGGCATAGAGTGGAGTGGCAGAGAGCATCATAGAGTGGATTGAGGTACAGTGAAGTAGAGTGTCGTAGAGTGGAGTAATATGGCATGGAGTGACATAGAAGGAGTTGCGTAGAGTGGAGTAGAGTGGCAAAGAATGGTGCAGGCTGTCCTGGACTGGAGTGGCACAGACATGAGTAGAGTGTTCTAGAGAGGAGGTACATAGAGTGAAGTGGCATAGAATGGAGTGACATAGAGTGCTGTAGAGTGGAGTAGAGTGAAGGGCGTAGAGAGAATAGGGTCATAGAGTAGAGTGGCATACAGTGTTGTAGAGTAGCAGAGTTTCATGAAGTGGTGTGTCATACAGTGGAGTGGCATAGAGTGCTGAAGAATGGAGAAGAGTGGAGGGGTGTAGAGAGAAGAGGGGCATAAAGTGGAGTGGCGTAGAATGTCCTAGAGTAGCACAGTGTCATAGAGTGGACTGTTGTAGAGCGGAGAAGCATAGAGGGGAGGAGAGAGTAGGGGCATAGAGTGGAGGGGGTGTAGATTGGAGTAAAGTGGAGTGGCATAGAGTGTCAGAGTGGAGTGGGGTAGAGTGGATCAGTGTTTCAGAGTAGAGTGGAGTGGCATAGAGTGGAGTAAAGTGGCATGGAGTGGTGTAGAGGGAGTGGTGTAGAGTGGAGTGGAGTTGGTGGAGTAGAGTGTTGTAGTGTGGAGTAGATTGTCATGGAGTGGAGTGGTATGGAATGCAGTTTAGTGTTATAGAGTGGAAGGTCCTAGAGTGGCGCGTCATAGTGTAGTGAATCCTAGTTTGTTTTAATGGGATACAGAAGGTAGCTTAGCCTGTGGCTTGCAGACTTGTGTCCCTGTCACCCAGTGACTTTTATCCTTCTTAGCTTGCTCTGTTTTAGCGCATTTATTTAATTAAATCTTTTAAGATGGCTGCCTTGTTTTGAGTTAGGCCCATGTTTTCGTTTGCATTATCAGTGTCACAGCGTCAAGATCAAGTGACAAAGACAAACAAACTGTAGGTGTTCACTTTAGGTACTTTCTCTCTTCATGCTTTTGAGGGCATTGTTTATATTAATTACTGCCCCAAGCACGCCTTGTTATCTATTGTTTGGGAACAAACCCACATCAGGGGTCCAAGTAGATCTGTATAAATACTCATCACTTTGACAGATAGTCAGGCGGATTCCAACCAGATGCCATTGCTGCTATCCATGCTGCACGTCGTCTTGACGCTGACCCAGTCTTTGTGTTCCTACGGAGTCTGAGCTAGAGATGTCACGATTCACCCTTGGCTTACCGTCCGGTTCAGAAGGGAATGGTGTGCAGCCCCGGTTCTTGCAAGTCCTCCTCTGGCCGAGGTAGGGTCGACCCCTTCCGGTAGCCACGGTACTGTTGACAATAGTACGCCACCACAGTCTGTGCCCTCCAGAAGGAGTCCCAGAGGAAAACCCCGAAGGGAAAAAACCTCCAACAGAAACTCCCTGGAACAAAAAGGAGGACACAAGGAATTAGCACTTAGATGGCTGGAAAACACTGAAAAGCAGGGGAAGAAACAGGAGCAAACTGGAGCCCAAGAGAAGACCAGCCGGAGCGTGACCACCACAGGAGAAGTGTTGCAACGCAATGAGAAGAAGAATCAATCCCCCTTATATACCCCTAGACAGGAAGTGATAGACAGGAAGGAGTAATGCGGCCATTTTGGATTGGGAAGGGACTATAGAAACAGATAGGAACAGGCAAAAGTAAAAAGTGAACAGGTGCATGCAGGGAAAAAGAGAGGTGAATGGTGTGCTGGGAAGGAGAAGGCATGGCACCATCAGCCAGAAAGAGGAAGAAAAGAAAGCCCTGGAATGGGGCACCCGGTAAGTGTGGGATCCGAGGGGGGGGGCGCGTACGCCCCACAACAGCACCTGCACCGCACGCTGTGAGCGGTAAGGACCGACGCCCAATCCTGGGCCCCGGCCTCGCCGCGGTGAATAGAACAGCGCGCAGGCAGAAAAAAAGGCCCCGTGCAGGCCCCGCAGCCCAAAATACGGAGTGGCATAGAATGGAGTAGAGTAGGGGGGCATAGAGTGGAGTGGCAAAAAGTAGTGTGACATAGAGTGGAGTGCTGTACGGTGGCTTAGAGTGGAGTAAAGTGTCATAGGGTGGAGTAGAGTTGAGTGGTGTAGACTGAAGTGCTGTGGAGTGGAGTAGAGTGGCGTGGCATAGTGTAGAGGGGATTAAAGTGCCATAGAGTGGTTTAGAGTGTCATGGTGTAGAGTGGAATTGCACAGATTGGGGTGGTACAGAGTGAAATGACATAGAATAGAATGTCATAGAGTGGAGTGACATAGAGTGTAGTGTCATAGAAAGGAGTGGCATACAGTGGAGTGGCATAGAATAGCGTAGAGAGGAGTAGTGGAGAGAGGGAGTAGAATGGCACAGAGTGGAGTAGGGTGTTGTAGAGTGTAGTGGCATAAAGTGGCACAGAGTCAAGCAGTATAGAGTGGCACAGAGTGGAGCAGTGAAGTACAGTGGAGTAGTGTGTTGAGTGAAGTAGATTAGAGTGGCATGGAGTGGAGAAAAGTAGAGGGTCGTAGAGTAGAGCATAGTCGAGTGGCATAGAGTGGAGGGTTGTAGAGTGGAGTGAAGTGTCACAGAGTGGAGTAGAGTGGAGTGGCTTAGAGTGGAGTGCTGTGGAGTGGAGTAGAGTGGAGGTTCACAGCATAGAGTGGAATAAAGGGTCATAGTGTCGAGTATCATAGAGTGAATGTTGTAGAGTGTTGTGGCATAGAGTGTTATGGCGTGGAATCGCATAGAGTGGAGGAGCATCGAGTGGAGGGGCATTGAGTGGAGGACCATTACAGTGGTGTGTCATAGAGTGGAGTGGCATAGAGAGGAGTTGCGCTTTAAAGTTATTTAGAGGCAGCCCCCATGTTAACCTATAAGGGAGATAGGCCTTGCAACAGTGAAAACCGAATTTGGCAGTATTTCACTATTAGGACATGTAAAACACACTAGTACATGTCCTACCTTTTAAATACACTGCACCTTGCCCCTGGGGCTACCTAGGGCATACCTTAGGGGTGCCTTACATGTAATAAGAGGGAAGGTTTAGGCCTGGCAAGTGGGTACACTTGCCAAGTTGAATTCTCAGTTTAAAACGTCACACACGGACACTGCAGTGGTAGGTCTGAGCCATGTTTACAAGGCTTCTTATGTGGGTGGCACAATCAGTGCTGCAGGCCCACTAGTAGCATTTGATTTACAGGGCGTGGGCACCTCTGGTGCACTTTACTAGGGACTTACCAGTAAGTCAAATATGCCAATCATGGATAAACCAATCAACAGTACAATTTACCTATGGAGCACTTGCACCTTTGCACTGATCAGCAGTGGTAAAGTGTGCAGAGACAATAAGCCAGCAAAAACAGACCTAAAAAATAGGAGGAAGAAGGCAAAACGTTTGGGGATAACCCTGCAAAAAGGGCCATTTCCAACAGTTATGTTAGTTTAAAATGTTATGTTTTAACTGACATTTTCACTTACCTATAAAATCCCTTTAACCTTTGATTTTTTTCAGTGAATTTCTAGAGTATTTTTAATATAAATTAAGATATTATTACAGTTCCTAAATATAATGACACTTCAACCTTTGTTTTTTCAGTGAATGATTTTATTAACATAAAGTAAGATGTCCACTGCTGTGCACGGACTGGGTTTGGCTGCAGTTCATGTGTGGTGTGGGGCTGGACATAGGGCCTGGCTGTGAGGACTCTCTTGGGGGCAGCGCTGGGGAGGTTGTGGTAGATGGATCTGAAATCCACAGAACCCAGCAAAAACATTTCTTTAACTTGACAAATGACCCAGGATGTCAGGGGACCCCTATCCTACCCTATTTTATGGGTGATCATGTGAAAAAAGGGAGGAAGAGGATTCATATTGGTGGAGTCTGAAAAGGGGCATGGATCATGGCTTCTTGCATGCACTTTGTCATGTAATCATTCATGTTTTCTTCTGGGCTGCTGGGTGTCTTACTCTACCATCACCATTGTTTGCTCCAACTAAAGGACAGGCACCTGGAACAGAACTTCTAATGCTAGGGCCTTTGTCCTTCTATTCAGCTCCTCATATATTGCTTCTCCCTCTTTTGCAAACCAACATGTATATACTCTCTCCCCCATCTAACTGTACTTTATAAATATATCTCTTGAACAACACATCTTGCCAGAAAACCTAAAAGTTGGTCATACCCATCCTCTTGTGAAAAATACTAACACAGGTCTCTCAGAACTATGGACCCATAACATGCCTAGTGTTCCTGGCTAAGCTTATGTGGAGATGTATGTCCACTGACTTACAGAAGGGAATCATTTGGAGGGAGGAGGCAGAGCCAGCCACAGAGAAAGATGACTGCGCCTTAATTTTCTTTTACTGACTGGGGAGGTGCAGAAATAACATTTTGTTCTATAAGGGAATTGCGGATGTGAAACTATGAGAGAGGGTGCATGAATATGCCCTGCAGCAGACCTGGCTGTTCCGGGCCTACAGGAAACCCTGGAAAGCCTGTAGTAATCAAGCAGATAACACCACCCTCATGACATGCACAGGTTGCCAAAACGTCTCCAACAACCAAGGGCTTGGCTACCCAGCAAATCTTATGCCACCAAAGGGGACCTCCTCCTGCCTCACCAAGAGGAGCATGACCAGCCCAAAAATCAGGAAGTACATGACTGGAGGACTAGTATGACATAGAGCTGCAGCCACCATCAGACTAGGGCCTATAGCTGCTGAGAGGACAGGCGGCTGCCATGCAAAAAGAGGAGCATAGGCATGCAGCTTGTGGGACCACCCCTGGACTCCACTTCCTCATTAATGAAAATTCAGCTGGGAAGATGGTAGATGACCAGGGTTATCCCAGGTTGAATATTCGATTCTCTTCACTGAACTTGCTTGATTGGACTAACTTCTTATTGCCCCCTTCTCAGCAGCCCCTCATCTGGAAAGGGGATCAACGCCAGCTAACTGACACCTTATCTTGAGCTGGGATTGTTCCTACTGCAGACCGCCATATTGAGACACTAGGTTACCTTTTGCTGTGGCATATTCCAACAACTTGCTTCTAAACTTTACTAATATACCCCTTAATAAGTCATGTGGCCTCTGGGCTTTTGAACCTGCTAGTGATCTACATTATTGGCTCTTACCTGACTAGGGACCTGCTTACATAAGCCCTGGGCCTATGAACCTTATATACAGTAATCTGCAACAACTACGTCTTTCTAGAGAGGATCATAGCAGTCACTATTTTCAGAGCCATTGGCAGGAGGAAAGGTAGCAGATTCTCACAAGCAGCGCAAAACGGTGGAACACTATTTTGAAAGTGGAGCAGCCTAATTTAGGCTTCACCCCTACTTATCACATACAAACGTGTAGCCAACACCATGTAATCTATGTGCCTTAACATTATTAATGTAAAGTGAAGCACCGAAAACGTCTCACTGAGCTGTATTCACTATAGAATCTAGAGATTTATACAAGTGTGTGTTCTATAGTTTCCCTTATATGAACATTTGTAGTTCTCATTCACATTTGCATTTGTATTTTGAGTTATACTGCATTTATTAAAAGTACATTGCATATGTACTCATGAATTCATTTATTTACATTTTGCATGTATTCTGACATTATGCGTGCACATTTAATTGTGTATTCGAAGTGCACATTGAAAATGATTAACTAAAGTTAGCTTGACTAGGCCTTTGTCTTAACATGAAATGTGATTTTCCTTGTTCTGCCAGAAATGGCCTTAGATAAAATGCTCCCCCTTGGGGAGCAACCCTTGCCCAAGGGGCCGCTCCCCTCATGTCCATTTCAAGTAAGAAAAGAAATCCCTGGTATCTAGTGGCATTCCTGCAGCACAATTGCTATGCAATCGTGCTGCAGGAATGCTCAGAGAGACATTGAAAGGGAAGGAAAAGCCTTTCCTTCCCTTATCATGCCTCTCTGACCTCCCCTGTCCCCGTACCGAGGAGAAACTAATCTGTTTCCCCTCAGTCGCGCTGGAAGCCATGCTTCCAGCGCGATGGGAGGCGATCTCTAATGAGGTCAGCGTGCGATAGCGTGCTGACGTCACCAGACGTCATTGGGGGGGGGGGCAGGGAAGGGCTGGGGTGGAAGAGGAAGCAATTCTCCTTCCATTCCTGCCCACGGGAGGGGGGTGCGAAGCCCTCGGGGGAGCACTAGCACTTCCCCCGGGGGCCTATTCTTGGACGAGGTGGTTACATCCCTGGTGCCTGAGCGCTGCGGACGTAACCTCCTCATTCAGGGCACCCGAAGTGTTAAATATGCAATGTACTTTCAAAAAATTGAGTATAACTTGAAATACAAATGGAAATGTGAATGAGAACTACAAATTTTCATGTTAAGATAAACATTAGAACACACACGTAGATTAATCCATAGTTTCTATAATGACTACACCTCAGTAATATGTTTTCGGTGCTTCACTTTACATTAATAATTTAAAGGCACACAGAGTACATGGTGTTTGTAATACATTTGTATTGCTTTTGTAATGTGTAGGGTTGAAGCCTAAATTACGCTGCTCCAATCCCCCCTCTGAAGGTGAATCTAGTCATTATTGAGCAAGATAAAATTCTTATCATGTGGACCAATCAATACCTCATAGTTTTCATATATTTTCTAGTCTCTTCCAGATGTTTCATTTCATCACAGTACCAACACTGACTCTTCTCCAATTCTATATCTTCTCTCTTCCTTTTCAATTCCCTTTTTGCTTGTATCCTCGTATACACCTTAAAGATCACCACTAGAGATATTGCACACAGAGCAATTATCACAAGTGGTCTCAAATTGGAACCCACTATTCCACTTCCCAAGTTTCCAAACCATTTGCCAACTGCAGCAAATCCATTTCCAATTAGTTCCCAAGCATCTGTTCTTTCAAACAAATCTTCCTTCAACCCAGAAATGTTCTTGATATATGCCTTCAAGCCTTTGCTCTTGTCAGCTATGTAAGTACAGCATTGCTGGACCTTTAGCATCCTGCAGACTCCACCCTCTTTGGCAAGGAGAATGTCTAACAAAAGATGATTTTGCAAAACCATGGATCTCACAGCTACCATTTAAGTATCTATAAACAATAAGGCTCCTGCCTTAAAGGTGGACAGTATATACACCATAGTAGACCATTTTCTAATCTTTATGTTATTTAGAATCACACCTGCAGAAGTAATCATTGCACCAAATATGTCTCCCACTACCTCTCCAGCACTAGCACCTCACTTAGGTCTGGACTTCGTTTCCCATACAAGATCATTAAAATGTTCTACATGACATATTTTTGGGAAAACATGCCTAAATAACATACACCATACCATTCTTTGGGTAACTTGAAATGTGCGTGTTCTCCACAACTATAGTAAACTCCTGCACAAACTTCTCCACAACTATAGTAAACACCTGCCAAAAATAATTCCCAATTTCCTCTAACCTTACATGTGTGATCACGTTCACTCTTCTCCATGAATTTAGTGTCAACTGAAGATTTATCTGTAAGTATGCACAATTTCCCTTTACGTTTCCAATCCAAAGTCAATGCCGCATGATTTCCTGCCACTTGATGCTCAATTTCTTCTCTGGTCCATTTATGCTGATTCTTAACAACATTGTCTGTCTTTGACTTAAAATCCATATCTCTCCTCCTGTTTTCAACTAAATCGAACATTTCTTCTCAACATCTCTCAAAATGCAAGTCAAGTTGTTTTGGTGGGCATAGGCAGTGTCCAATGTCATGCTGGGTTTATTGAACCTCTCAAGTATCTGTATCTCTTTAACACCAGGGCGTTTATTCAGATGCTCAAGTATGAGAACTTCTGAAAGAACTAAATCATAATTAGAAAAATAGTATTGGAAATTAACCTGTTCTAGGAAAATACTCAATAAAAGACTACAAGTAACACCATACACCAGAGGAATATGATAGTACAAGATACATTCTGCAGCTGATGCAGGCAATAGCATCGTACATAACAATCCCTTGCATCCACAGCATCTATGTACTCATAAAGCAATTTAAAATAAGCATTTGAAGAAAAAACACCTATAGATGTGACAGTAGTTTGATCAAGTGAATGCAAAATACTGTCAGTAGGAAGAAACGTCTTAAGGGTAATTGTAGATCTGGTATCCACTAAACTAGAAGCTGTGGGGGAAAACAATCCCACTAATAAAGCAATCAAAGCTACAACTACAGTTAATAACACACCTGCTATTATGTAGCTATGTATACTATGGTTATTAGTTTACATAACTTCTCTAAATAAGACCGTTGGGTAAAAAATAGCAGCGTCAGAATCTTCTATGTTGGTTTCCACTTGTGCAAATGGCAAATGAAAATTCAATTGTTGTGCAATCAAATTAGGTACAAATCCTCATGAGGCTTCCTTAACCCTACTCTGAGTTCTTCTAAATGATACCCTTACGCTCCTTCAGCTGCCTTGGGCCTCAGTAATCTTCTTACTTAACTAACAAAGTCTGTTCAAATGTCTCTACTATGTTCACAGTTCAAAGACCACACTAATACCTATTTGGATCAGATCACTCAGTGCAGTGGCAAAATAAATTAAAAACATAATGCAACTACAAAGTTCAGTTCGAGGCGGTTCAGTTAGATTTGTACTGTTATCCTCAAAATTCCAAAGTTCTCTCTCCAACATTGGCAGCAAACTATGTCCATTCAGGTGAAGAATACCTTTGACAGGGTACCCTAGCTCCTGTCGACCTTCTTATTGCAGACCCTTTGTCCTCACTATCACTCATGCCAGAATCCTCAATATCCTCTGGAATAGTTTAAAGTGCGTGTCCCTAAAGCAGACTCAGTCTGTCCATCTCCTGCATTCTTGACCAGCAGTCTCCAGCTTCCTCTCACATTCTCACAGCACTAGGTCCTCCATCAGGGTCTCAGTCTGACTCATTCACCACCACAGAACAAGACTCTCTTATCTCAGCTTCAGCTATTCACCCAAAAGACACCTCTCAAACCGAACATGTGCTGTTTCGAGCTATTCTCGGTCCCTGACAGCTTGTTTAACCTGCTCCCACTGTCTCTCTGTCAAGGATGGCACTTCTGGGAGAGGTGCTGTCACATTACCAAGGTGACACTCAGCTCTGTGATTATGAGAGGCATGAATCCAGTTGGGGTGACCTCCACATTTGACAGCAGTAGTCACCACCGGAATGACTTGGCAAGGCCATCGCCAATGAGGTTCTAAGCATGCTTTCTTCAAATGTTTCTTCACCAGGACCGAGTCTAGCCACGACTGAGGACATGGCACTGCTCCTGATGTGGGGAGGCAGTGGATGTTCCAACCTGGTGAAATACAAAATGTTTTTTGGTTCTAGTCAACCTCCTGGTTTTCTAGTTTGACTCCAATATTTCACAGACACAAGCAGCTTCCATTACCAAAGCAGCACACACACACTGATTATAGGGATTACTTGAATTTAACTCAAGCATTTTGGAGTACACTGTACACAGTATCTCTTCACCTCTTAGAAACACAGAACCCACCAGGTCAGCCAGCCCTTTGAAGTAATCAAGAATCATATCCTCTGTTATGTTCACAAGTGCATTTGCAGGTACTGATGGCAGTCTCATTTCTCTGTCCATGATTACTTTGTGGGGGGGAAAGTCCTGTACTCCAATCAGGAATACTGCGAAGACTCATCAATACAAGAGGCAAAGCATCAGGCCACTTCAAAGACGTCAAAGCACACACTTTAGCCTGTCTGGATTTCAGTGTGTCATTCACCTGTTCAACTATGCCTTAAGCCTCAGGTCAATAACTGAAACGTAGTCATTGCTCCACTTGCTATGTTGCTCACAACAGTTTCAGGACCTAATTCTTTGAATGAGTCCCTCAGTCTGACTCAAGAGAAGTTGGAAAATGGAACCTGGGGATCAGTTCCCTCAACAACAACTTAGTTAATGTGAGACTGTTATTCCTCCTGGTCGGGTAAACTTCAACCCAATGCGAGAAGATGCACACAACCACTAGGACATATCACAGCCTGTTGCACACAAGCATTTCGATAAAGTCCAACTGCATTCTGTTGAAAGGGCCACGTGTTCTTCCTATGTGACAGTCACTGCAGTTCTTTTTCCTACATGCCTCTGTTGACACACAAAACATCTGTGACACAGTCATTCAGCCATCAATCTAAATCTGCGATTAAACCAAGTTTGTTGAAACAGATGGACCATGGTATCCCTTCATACCTGAACAGGACCATGAAAATGTCTAACCATTTGGGGCAAAAGACTATCTGGTCTTCCAATCCGCTGAAACCGAAATGCCATCTTCCCTCTTGATGCAACCTGCTGTGACCAAACTCTGCTGTTCTGCCTCTTGCAACCTCTTAACTCCATCCCATGTGTCAGCTGTTGTTAACAATAGGTTGTACTTGGTTTCATCTGTAGTCTTATGTGAGTATTCACCATTGAATGTTTAAGCTCCATGAGCACAGTATCTTCACATGCATTCTTGTTATCCAATGTCACACAGTCATCTCTATTGCACTGTGAAGAGCATTTCACAACCACAATCTGGTGAGGTAACTGTAAGGCCTCAAGCAATGTATTCACATACTCCCCGTTCCTAATCAGAGATCCTGAAGAGATCATGAAACCTTGTGGTGAGCATGACTGTCCGAAGTCATGGACCACACCAAAGCCATACTATCAGTGAAAATCGTCACTTTCAGCTGTTCAAAAAATACAGCAGGCTCTAATAAGAGTGATCAATTCAGCCACTTGTGTGGACAGTACTCCACAAAGCCAGTAGGCTTCCACCACACCTGAGACCGTACAAACTATGTAGGCAGCTTTCAGATTTCCTTCATGGTCTCTCAAACAAGACCCATCAAAAACAGTATGAAATCAGACTCAGTGGCTCCTCTCGAATGTCTGGTCCTGGCTTGGTGCATAGTTCAGTAACATCAAAACAGTCATGCTCTACTTCCCCTGAGCTTCAGGAAAGGATAACAATGTAGAAGGGTTCAAGGTTGCACAGCTCCTCAAACTCACTTTCTCATCAGCCAAAATAATTTCCTCATATCGGGTCAAATGGCTGTTTGTCAAATTCTGTGTACAGGTATGGGTTAACAATATTTCAACTGAATGAGGCACAAACACAGTAAGGGGACAACTCATTAAAATATTTTCGCATTTCCGATGCTGACACATATAGCTGACACTGTTTTAAGGCATCCAGACAGCGCTGCTGCTATGGAGTTGAGGGCAGAGAAAAATACACCACAGGCCTTTGGGAATTCCCATGCATCTGTGTAACCACTGAGAGAGCATAGCCCTCTCTCTCTCTCTCTGCAAAAGAGAGCAAACACTTTGTTGTTATCAGGCATTCCCAGTGCCAGGGAACAACAGAGACTCTCTCTCAGCTCTAGAAAGGCAACCAAGCAATTGTTATGCCAGGACACTGGATCAGATACATTTTTGTGTGTCAGCCTCTGTGAAGGCTTGGCCACTAGCGAAACATTGGGTATCCATTGGCAACAGTAGCCCACCATTCCCCAAAACATTCTGACTTCTCTCTGGGCAGTTGGCAGATTCATTTACAGAATTGCTGAAATTCTTTCTTGCGACAACTTCCTCACTCCATTCTCAATGTGATGTCTGAGATACTGGACCTCTTTTTGACAATACTACACCTTACTCAGGGAGACTTTGGGGGTCATTCTGACCTCGGCGGTAAAAGCCGCTTACCGCCGGTCAGAAGGCCGCCACAATACCGCCGCGGCCGCGGT
The DNA here is from genome assembly GCF_031143425.1 of Pleurodeles waltl. Lineage (NCBI taxonomy): Eukaryota > Metazoa > Chordata > Amphibia > Caudata > Salamandridae > Pleurodeles > Pleurodeles waltl. The sequence continues at coordinate 190,725,606 of NC_090440.1, read as the reverse complement.
CAGCCGCCACGGACATTCTGACCCACAACTGCAAAACCTCCGAAAATCCGCCCTCCACTGCAGTCCGCCACATCAGCGGCCAGCGGTAAACTGGAGAAGACCAAACCTCCACCGCCACGCCAACAGAAATACGCCCATCCCATTATGACCCGCAAATCCACGCGGCGGTCATTCAACCGCGGTATTCCATTGGCGGTACACACCGCCGCGGTCAAAATACACACACCTTTACAAACCCCTACCACATTGGACAATTTGAAAGGCACACACCTGAAACACATACACACACCACTCCCACACATCCAATACCATATAAAACACACACCCACATCACCCACAAACCCCTACCAACAAAAACCAGAGACGAAGGAGAGAGAGACACATCAGAGAATAGAGAGCCAGACACACAGAGGCACACCACAACATCACACACACCACATAGAAGCACAAAGCACCACACACCAACACACACATCATCACATACACCACCCCACACCTCATACACACCACCCCATGGCATCACAAAGGCACCCACGCTTTTCGGACCAAGAACTCCGGGTCATGGTGGAGGAGATCATAAGAGTGGAACCCCAGCTCTTCGGCTCGCAGGTGCAGCACACCACCATAGCGAGGAAGGCGGAGCTCTGGCAGCGGATCGTGGACAGGGTCAACGCGGTGGGACAGCATCCCAGAAATCGAGAGGACATCCGCAAACGATGGAACGACCTACGGGGGAAGGTGCGCTCGATGGTCTCGCGACACAACATCGCAGTGCAGAAGACTGGCGGGGGACCCCCACCCACTCCACCCGAATTCACAACATGGGAGCAAGAGGTACTAAACATCCTGCATCCTGATGGCCTCGCTGGAGTACACGGAGGAATGGACTCTGGTAAGTACAAGGCCAACCACTTCACCCCCCAGCATGCTAACCCCCACCCTCACCCCCAACCCCCCAGCACACATCCTCCCTGAGAATGTCTCCCCAGCACAACCCACCCAACACCAACCCCTGCATGCCACACCCAAACTATGGACACCCATCACCTAAGCATGACCACTGCACATACCCATCCCCCCCCCACAAAACACCCTCACAACACCTCCCCCAAGGGAATGCCAGCACTGGGGGACAAGGGCACCCATAAAACGCAAGCTAATGCACACACAGAAACAATAACCATACCCTCTTACCCCATGCAGGACCCCAACGACAACACACCGGTCAGGAGGGACCAGAAATGTCCATCCCACCCCCGGAACAGGCCCCTAGTGATGACAGCAGCTCTGTCGACCTGGAACCTGACGACCAGCCCGGACCATCGGGGACCTCTGGGCAGTCGGTTCCCCTCACCCAGACACAGGCCACTGCAGACCCAACCCCCTCTGGGAACAACAGCACAGCTCCCACCCAGCGGGCCCATGCCTCTGTCTCTAGGACAGGTCAAGCAGCGGTGTGTCTACCACTACAGGGCCCCCAGGGTAACCCACCAACCCAACAACAACAGGATCCTGGGGGCAGTGGGAGTGGGCACACCGTCCAGGGGACAGAGGCCCAGGGAAACAGGGCAACTCGGAGGGCTGCTGTGCGACAGGGGGGGGAGGAGAGGCCCAGGGAACCCACTCTCCAAGAGGCCCTCACCACCATTATGGCAGCCTACCACCGCTCACAAGAGACGATGGCGACGGTACTGGCCAGGTTCCAGGAGATCCAGGCACAGCAGAAGCAATGCTACATGGGGTTCAGCGACCAACTCAGCAACATCTCAACCGCTATGGGGAGCATAGTCCAGGCCCTGAACCGTATAGAGGACACGTTTCGGGACCATGTGGCATCACACAGGGCCCCTGTCACTAGCCAGGAACAGGAACAGCCTACCACCTCCGCCGGCGCTAGTGGACAGGAGGCCCCACCACAACGACAGCCCACCAGAACCCCACCTCCTGCTGAACAACAACCGCCCCGCAAAAGGAGCCTGAGATCAAAAAAACCGACAGAGTAGGATGTCAAGTCCCCCGCCAGCATCACATACCCCCTGAAGTCCTCCCACTGTTCCACATTGCCACCCTGTCAAACCTTGAACTGCCCCTGCTCCATCCTGCCACAGGCATATGGACAATGCACCTGTGAGACTGAGAACTGGACTCCGCCATGGACATTACTCCACCCCCACCCATCACTGTTTCACTATCATGTACCGATATCTATGCACTAATAATAAATCACACATTGCACTGAAATCAATCAGGACTCAGCCTGTCTTATTTACAAATGTATGACACATTACATATCAATTACGTATTATTAACATTGTAAATTACACATACCGAGGTAACTTAGCATTAGTCCATGGGCCAACCAAGCCGAGGTCACGCAGTGGCTCATACAGCACAGAAAAGGGAAGGGAAAATCAAACATCATGTTTATAGGTCTGGGGGGAAATCGACAAAGTTGAGATGCAGGAGGCTTTCAGGAAATGTAAAATGGCATGGGTGATTATTACCTGTGTGCTACTGGAAATACTGTTCTATTACTCTGTCCCTGTTGTCTGTGTCGTCCTCTGAGTCTTCCTCCTCTTCACTCTCCGCAGGCTCCACAGCTGCTTCAACACCACCATCTGCACCATCCTCCTGCAGGAAAGGAACCTGACGTCACAATGCCAGATTGTGAAGCATACAGCAGGCCACGATGATGTGGCACACCTTCTTTGGTGAGTACATCAGGGATCCCCCAGTCATATGCAGGCACCTAAACCTGGCCTTCAGGAGGCCAAAGGTCCTTTCGATGATCCTCCGAGTTCGCCCATGGGCCTCATTGTACCGTTCCTCTGCCCTGGTCCGGGGATTCCTCACTGAGGTCAGTAGCCAAGGCAGGTTGGGGTAACCAGAGTCACCTATTAGCCACACACGTTGTCTCTGTAGCTGCTCCATCACATAGGGGATGCTGCTATTTCGCATCACATACGCGTCATGCACTGACCCTGGGAACTTGGCATTTACATGGGAGATGTACTGGTCAGCCAAACAGACCACCTGGACATTCATCGAATGATAACTTTTTCTGTTTCTGTACACCTGCTCATCGTCTTTTGGGGGTACCAAAGCCACATGGGTCCCATCAATGGCACCAATGATGTTGGGGATATGTCCCAGGGCATAGAAATCACCCTTCACTGTAGGCAAGTCACCCTCCTCTGGGAAAATGATGTAGCTCCGCATGAGTTTCATCAGGGCAGACAACACTCTGCTCAAAATCTTTGAAAACATAGGCTGAGACATTCCAGATGACATGGCCACTGTGGTCTGGAATGACCCAGTTGCCAAAAAATGGAGGACTGACAAAACCTGCACCAGAGGGGGAATCCCTGTGGGTTGGCGGATGGGGGACATCAGGGCTGGCTCCAGCTGGGCACACAGTTCATGGATAGTGGCACGGTCAAGTCTGTATCGAAGTATTATATGGCGTTTTTCCATTGTCGACAGGTCCACCAGCGGTCGGTACACGCGAGGATTAGTCCTTCTCCTCGCAAGTCCCAGCGGACGGTGCCTAGGAAGGACAACATGGAGCACAGAGTCAGGCAAACCACAGGTACGTACAGACAGCTTGCACAGTTAAAGAATGGCAATGGGTTGAAAGGCGTGTATGTGTGGCAATGCAAGGCCTAGGCCTGTGTGTCGCAGTCAAAATTAAGCCATGTAGGCCCTTGAAATGGCGGCTGCCTGACCTGTGAAGTGGGACAATGGGATGTGAGGTCAATGCGCTGGCGGGGAACACCGTGGCGGTAGGCGGTCGAAGACCGCGGCGCAAAGCCGCATTGGTTAACATTGAACCCTATGGGTTTCAGGAGCCAATGACGATGTGCGCCGGCGGTCGCGGTACGCACCGCCGCGGTACGCACCGCCGCGGGCGTGACCGCCATTTTCTATCTGATTAATCACTCGAGACCTGATCATCCACAGGAGAGGACCTATACTGCAAGTGCTGCTGTGACCTCGGTCTGGAAGATACAATGGCTGCTGCGACTGGGGAAAGGGCCCCTGCCTTCACGTCTGAAGAGTTGGAGAAGCTCGTGGATGGGGTCCTCCCCCAGTATGCGCTACTCTACGGTCCTCCAGACCAACAAGTGAGTACACCGGGTGCACATGGAATGGGCTATGCCTGTGTGGATTGGGGTGGATGTAAGTTGGTGGGGTGGGGGGGCGAATGAGGAGTGCAACGCCCGACAGATGAGAGCATGTGCCATATGGCAAAGTTGGTGGGGGGGGCCAATCACATCTAACATGCAGGTCATTGATGATTTCCTCCTTTCCACCCTGTACATGTCAAATAGGTCAGCGCCCATCAGAAGATCGAGATTTGGCGTGCCATCGCCAAGGAAGTCCGGAACTTGGGGGTCCACAACAGACGGGGCACCCACTGCCGCAAGAGGTGGGAGGATATCCGCCGCGGAACAAGGAAGACCGCAGAAACACTGCTGGGGATGGCCTCCCAACCTAGGAGGGGTGCCAGTCGCACCATGACCCCCCTGATGTCCCGGATCCTGGCGGTGGCCTACCCTGAATTGGATGGGCGCCTTAAGACATCAGAGCAGACACAAGGGGGTGAGTATCAGCACATTCTCCTATCTTTCTGCGCAGTGGAGGCGTCTGGGTGGGGAAGGAGGGCTGTGGGTGACATTAGGCCAGGGCGCTTTCTGTAGTGTAGTCCTCTCCCTTAGGCATGGCCCTGTGCCCCCAGCCCCCACCTCTGTAGGGTGACAAGTACAGCCATTGAAGGTCCAGCATCTCCCATGTGCGCGTTTGACGTCTCTTGGCCTGTTGTCCTAGTCAGTAGTACTGAGTAGTGTACCCCGAATGCGCGGCTTAGTGCATTAGGCTCCTGTGTCTGTCCTCTCCGCCAACGGTGTTGACATTGCATGCACTCAACCTGGTCTTCTTTTTTCTCCCCCCACCCTTTCTCTTCATCTTCTTGTGCATGTGTGCATTAGCATCATCAGGCGGAGGAGATTTGGCATCGGAGCACGAGGGAGCTGCAGGACACAAGGCCCCGGTGGGCCCAGGAACAGACACCGAGGGCACCAGTGATCCGGAGGGCGAGGGGAGCACCACGACGGGGACCGGTGGTGAGAGCAGCGACAGCGACACGTCCTCGGATGGGAGCTCCCTAGCGGTGGCGGCAACATCCGGGCCCCCCGCCTCTACAGGTACAGCCGCCACCCAGCGCACCAGCACCGCCCTCCCAGTGACACATCGATCAGCAGCAAGGACACGTCCAGCCCCCCCCCCCTGCAAGAGGACCCGCAAAAACAAGGGCCGCCGTGCGAGGACCGACAGGGCTGCCCCCAAGGAGCAATGTGCGGCCACTTCACCACCCACACCATCTAGGGGAGGCAACGGCCCGAGAGCCCCATCAAAGGAGCGGAAGGGCAGCAGGAGCGCGGAGAAGGTGGACCCCACATGTCACATCCCAGCTGGGAAGGAGGACACTAAGGAGGCCAGGAGTCCGTCCCCGAAGGGTCCAGAAACGTCATGGTCCGAGTGCGACTGAGCAGGGAGTCCAGGCCAGGTCTGGCTCCCTTGACCTGCTGGATGAGCACCGCTGAACAGGGCCCGCGGTGCAGAAGAGCACCGCTGAACAGGGCCCGCCGTGGAGAAGAGCACCGCTGAACAGGGCCCGCCGTGGAGAAGAGCACCGCTGAACAGGGCCCGCCGTGGAGAAGAGCACCGCTGAACAGGGCCCGCCGTGGAGAAGAGCACCGCTGAACAGGGCCCGCCGTGGAGAAGAGCACCGCTGAACAGGGCCCGCGGTGCAGAAGAGCACCGCTGAACAGGGCCCGCCGTGGAGAAGAGCACCGCTGAACAGGGCCCGCCGTGGAGAAGAGCACCGCTGAACAGGGCCCGCCGTGAGGATAGGCACCGCTGAAGAGGGCCCGCCGTCTCAAGCACCGCTCCGCTGGGCCCTTCCTGTCAAGCACCGCTCCGCTGGGCCCTTCTTCTCAAGCACCGCTCCGCTGGGCCCTTCTTCTCAAGCACCGCTCCGCTGGGCCCCGCCGTCTCAAGCACCGCTCCGCTGGGCCCTTCTTCTCAAGCACCGCTCCGCTGGGCCCCGCCGTCTCAAGCACCGCTCCGCTGGGCCCTTCATCTCAAGCACCGCTCCGCTGGGCCCTTCTTCTCAAGCACCGCTCGGCTGGGCCCCGCCGTCTCAAGCACCGCTCCGCTGGGCCCTTCCTGTCAAGCACCGCTCCGCTGGGCCCTTCTTCTCAAGCACCGCTCCGCTGGGCCCTTCTTCTCAAGCACCGCTCCGCTGGGCCCTTCATCTCAAGAACCGCTCCGCTGGGCCCTTCCTGTCAAGCACCACTCCGCTGGGCCCTGCCGTCTCAAGCACCGCTCCGCTGGGCCCTTCCTGTCAAGCACCGCTCCGTTGGGCCCTTCATCTCAGGCACCGCTCCGCTGGGCCCGTCATCTCAAGCACTGCTCCGCTGGGCCCCGCCGTCTCAAGCACCGCTCCGCTGGGCCCCGCCGTCTCAAGCACTGCTCCGCTGGGCCCTTCCTGTCAAGCACCGCTCCGCTGGGCCCTTCATCTCAAGCACCGCTCCGCTGGGCCCTTCCTGTCAAGCACCTCTCCGCTGGGCCCCGCCGTCTCAAGCACCGCTCCGTTGGGCCCTTCCTGTCAAGCACCGCTCCGTTGGGCCCTTCATCTCAGGCACCGCTCCGCTGGGCCCGTCATCTCAAGCACCGCTCCGCTGGGCCCCGCCGTCTCAAGCACCGCTCCGCTGGGCCCTTCCTGTCAAGCACCGCTCCGCTGGGCCCTTCCTGTCAAGCACCGCTCCGCTGGGCCCTTCTTCTCAAGCACCGCTCTGCTGGGCCCTTCTTCTCAAGCACCGCTCCGCTGGGCCCTTCATCTCAAGCACCGCTGGGCCCTTCCTGTCAAGCACCGCTCCGCTGGGCCCCGCCGTCTCAAGCACCGCTCCGCTGGGCCCTTCCTGTCAAGCACCGCTCCGCTGGGCCCTTCTTCTCAAGCACCGCTCCGCTGGGCCCTTCTTCTCAAGCACCGCTCCGCTGGGCCCCGCCGTCTCAAGCACCGCTCCGCTGGGCCCTTCTTCTCAAGCACCGCTCCGCTGGGCCCTTCTTCTCAAGCACCGCTCCGCTGGGCCCTTCATCTCAAGCACCGCTCCGCTGGGCCCTTCCTGTCAAGCACCGCTCCGCTGGGCCCCGCCGTCTCAAGCACCGCTCCGCTGGGCCCTTCCTGTCAAGCACCACTCCGCTGGGCACCGCCGTCTCAATCACTGTTTATGGTTCACTGTGCCCACCATGCCTCCTCCTTGACCAGTGGAGACTGTCATCCACCTGATGGACTGTGGCTTTGCACTCCCCAGGATGGTACAGTGGGCAGCCCACCCACTGTAGAGACATTGAGAGACTGTGGCTTTGCACTCCCCAGGATGGTACAGTGGGCATGGTGGCTCCTCGTGGATCTGGCGTCGTGGACTCATGTGGCTGTGGTGCCCCCCCCTTCACTTCCCCCTGAGGTGCCTGTAGTTTTTACATCTGATGCCCCTGCAGTGTTCTCTCCAAAGGACTCAGGTCTCCTGTGTGGGCTTTGCCCTTGTTTCTCAAAACTTTGGCCCACGGACATGATGAATTCGTAGGATGTGCAGGACTTGTTACTTCAGTTATACACTGATGTGTATGTCATTTGTTTTCTTGTGAATATCTTTCATGGTTGTACGATAATTTTCAGGAGCTTTTTGGTACATAAATATTTATTCCAAATTTGATTATGTCCTAGCATTTTTCAGGGGTGTTTGGGTGGTGTCACTGTGACTTGTTGCTCTGCATTGGTGTGTACATAGTTGGGGGGGGGTCGCATATGTGTGTGCCCGTAACCTTTCGTCCTCCCCCCTCCCGTGTGTCGTAGGTGCAGTACTCACCGTTGTCGTCTGCGCCGGACTTCGTACTCATGGTAGATGAGAAGGTAGACGAGAGCAGGTAGGATGTTTAATTCGGGTTCCATGCTGTCCTCCTTCCTCCTGGAGTGCGTAGTGGTGAGCGTTTTCCCGTCCGTAGTCTGTTTCCGCCGTGTTTTTATCGGCGGTGCTCCCGCCCCGGAAAAGGTGGCGGATTGGTGAGTTGTGATAGTGTGGGCGGTACATTGTCTGCCGCCTGGCTGTTGGCGGTGACCGCCGCGCTGTTTGTTTGTACCGCCGTGGCGGGCGGAGTGTTAAAGTGGCTGTCTGTGTTGGCGGTTCCCGCCAGGGTCAGAATTCCATATTTTTTACCGCCAGCCTGTTGGCGGGTTGGCCGCCGCTTTAACACCGACCGCCAGGGTTAGAATCACCCCCTTTATGTGCATTTTCAGCCAAGTGGTTCAACAGGACAATGGTGTCTTTCTTACAAGCTTCCTGTGTATCAGACGCCACCAGCAGGTCATCGATGTATTGTACTGGAACTGAATTGCAGGGCATAACTAAGGACTCAGGATTCCATTTAAGAATCTGATTGAAAAACGCGGGGCTCTCAGTATATGCTGTGGGACTCTGCACCATGCCAAAACACGGCTCTGAAACTGAAATGCAAAGAGGAAGTGACTGTCCTCATGCAATGGTATGGAAAAGAAGGCCTAACATGAATGGATAATAGTAAACCACTCAGCCTCACATAGAATTTGAAATAAATTCACAGCTGGATTCGGTACCACTGGACAACAGGGAACAACAAAGGAGTTTACCTTTCTCAGGTTTTGGAAAATGCAGCATTTACCACTAGACTTCTGTAAGCCAATAAAGGGTGAGTTACATGGACATCTCAATATCTCTTTTAAAATGCATTGCAGTATAATTGAGCCAATCATGGTAGTGATCCCAGCAATTGTTTCGGGTGTCAGATTATACTGTGGTGTTCTTTGACACTCTGCGGACAGGTTCTGCACCTTTGATGAGGCCTATGTCCTTTCCAGAAAAAGTCCAGACTTCAGGCTTCACCACATCTCTAAGATTTCGTGGTAAATCATCAATTGTCGTCATAGGGAACAATTCAACATAAAGGCCATCTTGTGCCAATTTAAAGGCAACACCCTCATCATGAGTTTGTAACTCAACACCATTCTGTGTACAGTAAATGTTAGAGTTCAGTTTGCACAGAAGATCTTTCCCCAAAGCCTCACCAGACTAGAATCACACACCACAAATTGGTGATTCTCTTCAAAGGACCCTATTTGACAGATACTTCTTCTGTTACGGGGCTTGTCATTGGTTTATTGGTGACTCCTACATCTTGGATTCTTTTTCCAGAGAGGGGTAGGTTTGGAACTCACACTGTATAGTAGAGCGGTAGCACCAGTATCGATCAAAAACTATATGAGGTGGCCATTCACCTCACCATCTATGAATTGACAGCTATACATCCAACAGTGTGAGCACTAATTGAAAAAAAAAATTCCAGAAGCATCCATATTTCTTAACAAGTCACCAAAACCCAATTACTTCTCTTTCTCACAGGGTGCATGTGCAACATCGTTGATTTTCCAATCAACCAGAGCTCGAACGACCAAGTTAAACTTCAGCATCCTTCTGCTCATTAAATCATCCTGTTTTTTCCATGATTTAATTTCTCAGGTCTCTTTGAAACACAATATTCCTTTATCTAGCTTTGAAATCACAAAAGCGCACCAGCAAAAAAAAAAAGAAGCATGCAGAAGCCATTAGACACCATTATTAGGACTTGTGTGCCCCCCGGGTGTAGATTGGGCTATAATAATTAGGCTGATCTGCCCCCAGGGGGCAGAAACCACTTGACACAAGGGAATTTTTCTTTTGTGCCAATTTCATGCAAGGGGAGTGACCCCTGCACATTTCTTGTAGGACATTTCTGCCCCCCCTGCCCCGGGGGCAGATCGGCCTATTTTTGTAAGGCTCATCTGCCCCCCCCCCAAGGGGGGCAGTAAGCCCACCAGACACCAGGGAAGAATTTTGTTTAAAAAAAAGAGGGTGGGTATGGCCATACCCCCACCCTATATAAATGGGGACAAAGTTGTTCTGCCCACCGGTGGGCAGATGAGACAGTTACCCCCGATCCACTCCCCAGGGGGGCTGAAAGCCTACTAGATGTCAGGGAATTCAACAACAACAAAAACAGTGGGGTGGTGGCTACAAACCAGTAGGGGCATGGTTATGCCCCCACCACAACTGCAGGGGGTAACAGTCTTTTAGCTCTTCCCCGCACACTAAAACATTTTATCCCACGGCAAGCAAGAATACATTTGATTATTTTGGGTTTTGGTTTTACATTTGGGCCATGAGAGCTTGTCTAACTCTCAAAATTGTCCCACTTGGAATAGTGAGGGCTGCACTTTTTGGACTTAGGGAGCTGTCATGTAGAAAATCTACAACTGAAAACTAAACATCTGGGTGAGTTCAGGGTGGTGTGCTTCACATGCACCCTGCACCATTTTCTTACCCACAATGCCCTGTAAACCTCCAACTGTGCTGGAAATCACACATTTTTCCCACATCTTTGTGATGGGACCTTCTGGAATCTGCAGGAATCCACCAAATTCCTACTACCCAGCATTCTCGCATCTATACCGATAAAAATTCTGCCCCACTTGTCAGCCTAAAAACATTTTTTTCCAAACTGCCCTTTTGGACCTGCTTTGGTTCCCCCTCATTTTCAACATGTTTTTGGCTCTTCCCTGTCACAGGCACTTGATCCACCTACACAAGTGAGGTATCATTTTTACCGGGAGACTGAGGGGAACATTGGGTGGTAAGAAATGTGTGCTGGTGCAGTGATCCCACACAGAAAGGAGGGAAAAATTTGATTTTTTAGCTACATTTGAGGTTTGCTGAGGATTCGGGGTAAGAAAACACTGGGGGATCCATGCAAGTCACACCTCCCTGGACTCCCTCAGGTGTCTAGTTTTCAGAAATGTTTGGGTTTGGTAGGTTTCTCTATATGGCTGCTGAGCGCAGGACCAAAAATGCAGATGCCCCCGCAAAAACAGGTAGTTTTGTGTTTGATAATTTTGATGTGTCCACACAGTGTTTTAGGGCATTTCCTTTCCTGGGCACTAGGCCTAACCACACAAGTGAGGTACCATTTTTATCGGGAGACATGGGGGAATGCTGGGTGGAAGGAAATGTGTGGCTCCTCACAGACTCCAGAACTTTCTGTCACAGAAATGTGAGGAAAACATGTTTTTTTTGTTTTTTACAAATTTTGAGTTTGCAAAGGATTCTGGTTAACGCAACCTGGTGAGAGCCACTAGGCGTCTAGTTTTCAAAAATGCACACGTTTGGCAGTTTGCCCTAGGTGCCGGCTGAGATAGAGACCAAAATCCACAACTAGGCACTTTCCAAAACACACATCAGATTTCAATGTAAAAATGTGATGTGTCCATGTTGCATTTCCTGTCGCGGGCATTAGGCCTACCCACGCAAGTGATGTACCAATTTTACCAAGAGACTTAGGGGAACACAGAATAGCAGAAGAAGTGTTATTGCCCTTTTTCTTTCTCTACATTTTGTCCTTCCAAATGTAAGACAGTGTTTAAAATAGGCATCTATTTGAGAAATGCCCTGTAATTCACATGCTAGTATGAGCACCCTGGAATTCAGAGATGAGCAAATAACCACTGCATCTCAATACCTTATCTTGTGCCCATTTTGGAAATACAAAGGTTTCTTTGATACCTATTTTTCACTCTTTATAATTCACCAAATGAATTGCTGTATACCCAATATACAATACAAACCAATTGCAAGGTGCAGCTCCTTATTGGCTCTGGATACCTAGGGTTCTTGATGAACCTACAAGCCCTATGTATCCCCACAACCAAAAGAGTCCAGCAGACTTAACGGTATATTACTTTTGAAACTCTGGCATCGCAGGAAAAAGTTACAGAGTAAAACGTGGAGAAAAATGATTTTTTTGTACCTCAATTTCAATATTTGTTTATTTCAGCTGTTATTTTCTGTAGGAAAACCTTTTAGGATCTACACAAATCAATTCAGAATATTGTCTGCTTTTCAGAAATGTTTAGCTTTTCAGGATCCAGCACTGGTTTCACACCTATTTCTGTCTCTAACCGGAAGGAGGCTAAAAGCACCAAAAAAAGTAAAATTGGGGTATGTCCCAATAAAATGCCAAAATTGTGTTGAAAATGTGCTTTTCTGATTCAAGTCTGCCTGATCCCAAAAGCTGGGAAATTGGTGATTTTAGCACTGCAAACCATTTGTTGATGCCATTGTCAGGGACAAAACCACAAGCCTTCTTCTGCATCCCTTTTTTTCCCATTTGTTTTTTTAAATCATTTTTTGCTGTATTTTGGCCGATTCCTTAATCTTTTCCAGGGAAACCCACAAACTCTGGGTATCTCTAGAATCCGAAGGATGTTGGAAAAAACGGAAGCAAATTTGATGTTGGTAGCTTATGTGGACAAAATGTTATGAGGCCCTAAGCGCAAACTGCCCAAATAGCCAAAAAAAAGGCCTGGCACCTGAAGGAGTTAATCATAATTTTTTTAATTTACATTTTGCATGTATTCTAACATTTTGCGTGTACATATAATTGTGTATTTGAAGTGCACATTGAAAAAGATCAAGTAACGTTAGCTTGGCTAGGCCTTTATTTCTTGATCTGGAATGTATTTTTCCTAGTTCTGCATTGATTGTTTTTTCCTTCTAGGTGCACTTTCGTGATTTCATAGCTATGGAAAGGAGTATTTTGTATTAGAGATAGAAAGTCATGAGAGATTAAATCTTAGCAAGAACAGGAATATTTAATGAACAGAAGAAGACACCTATTCATTGCGTATCAGGACTCAGGATGCTCAAGGTTAACTTGGTTGTTCGAACTCTGGTGGATGGGAAAATCACTGGATGTTGCAGATGCAGCCAGTGAGAAAGAGATATTATGGGGTTTTGGTGATGTTTTAAGAGATATGTGTGCTTCTGGAATTATTTGTTTTAAATTAGTACTCACACTGTTGGATGTATGTCAGATTCCCTTTAGACTTTGAAGGCTACAGACCTCTCTGCTTTCCATTGTCCTTGTGAGTGTGTGGCTTCATGCTAAACACTGATTTCCTTCCCAGAAGACTTCTACTGGAATCTTGATTATGCTGACACCTTCCCTTCCTTATACACAAATCTTTTGAAATTTCTATTCTAAACATTTCTATTCTAGCCTGGAACCTGAATTAGATGGCCCATAAATCTGTTCATGTTTAGAAATGAGGATCAGAGTTCCTTTAAAGTATGGCAATTTCTATTTATTAGTATTTGTATTGCTGTGACTGTGTTCTTTGTATGCCTTAAGCGACTAAGACAGAATTTATTTTGGTGCTCAAGTTTACCGGTTCTGATTTTTTATCTGTATAATATACCCTAGATATGCCCCCTATATTAGGTTGATTACTAATTTGTGATAAACCTATTAAACTTTACATATTAATTTCTGGTCCTCATTTTGTGGCCAAAAGGGCTACATGAAGGTTAAATTGTAAACTTGCTGGCAACTCCCTTGCTTCCCAGTCAACTACAAAGGTCCATCGGATGGAGACTGACTTCAGCTTCTGTGCACGCTCTATCAAAAGAAATTACCGCACCATGTTCTAAATTCAGCAGCTTTGACTCATCTGTACTGGCAGGACCAGATTTATCTTGATTTTTTTTTGGCTGCCTGAAAGCTGGATGTGCTGGTTTGTTATTGTTCAACACAGCCCCCCCAACTATGAGCTCAGTGCTCCACCCCCCCCCCCAGGTTAGCGCCCAGTGAGCCCACACCTGACCCACTTCCCTAAAGCCGGAACTCAGTGCTGGAAATTTCTATGGAAATCAAGTCCATGCGCTCTGACTTTACCTCAGTGCAGAGGCATCCAGATATGGTGGGCAGAAAAAATAAAGGGAATTCGACAGACAACTGAATCAACAACCAGACTTGGGGGTCTGAAATATGGGAACTTAAACATACAATCATGGATTTGGACAACAGCACAAGAAGCAACAACTTTCCCCTTTAGGGAAAATGGGGAGAGGCGAGATGCATGCATTTTTAAAGGGGTTCCTGCCATGTCTCCTGAACATACAGTATTCATTGCTGCGGGAAATACTACAGGTGCACACAATCTGCGTTCAACAATCGCCACCCGCCGGTCAGATCAATCCTCCAAACAGCCCAAAACACATGAGGGTAAATTTTCTTATGCTGGTCCTCAGCAGACTATTGGCATACTACAGCCATTAAAAGGAAGACATCTCTGGGTATGACACCAAGACTGCATCAGGCTAACATCACATATGGTCTATTATAACCAGATACTATGCTTATGACTATCAATGGCTGCACCCCGAAATTTCATAATCCAGACGAATGATCAGATTCCCTAGATTCAATAGATCTAGTGCCCATAGACACTAACAACAGCACAGAGACTATTGCAACATCCAGGGAAGAGTACAGTTGGGAAAGGTGAGAATCTTCCGCCTGACCTCACAATTCTCAACACAGAGCCTTTGATAGGACTGACCTCAACAGAGTGGTGGAAGCTCTAGTGGAATGACTGGGACAAATCTCAATCTCACTGAAGGAGCATAAGTATATCTCAGCAGACCTCCCTCATTACCAGAGACCCTATTGGTAGTATCCTTGTTTTTGTAGATCATTCCTTATTTAAGTACTGGTAAATTCAGATATGCTGCCCCCCACCCCACAGAATAAGACTCAGCATGTGTTGCCTCTGCCAGTCCAATTACCGTTAGCCTGATTCCACATATGTACAATGGTTGGTACCTCTTGACGTTATACCTGCCTGATAATTATGTCGTTCCTCAGAATCCTTTAGAAATGACAAGTATGATGATATAGTATGTACTGGCCAACTTAATAGTCACAATACATAGATCCCACAGCCCCTCCTCTATCACAAGAACCCTACTCTACTCTCAATGTCGTGAAATATATTCCACAACTTCGCCCACTGGTGACAAGCTGAAGGAGCAAGGCCAGCAGGTAAAAGGTTAAAAAGTTAAGTATCTTCTCCTTCAAGAATGGCATTGTATAGTTGGTAATACACCTTAGCATCTACTCACTGGAGTCTCTTTCGAATCCTAGTGCTACCCACCATCCCCTCCAACTCCTAACACATGAGCATGAACACCAATGTGTCTAAATTCCCTCATACAGTGCCTCTACCACTGATGTTTTGGCACCTGGAAAGCTGGGTAGTAAACCCATGCTGAGTCATTGCTTTTGGTACACCATGGCCTCAAATACTCCCCAACAAAGCCCTGTCACCATCATAACATTGAAAGTTAATGGATTTAATAGGAAATATAGGAACCGGATGTTGAATTATTTGAATCACCTACATGCTGACATAGCTTTCATTGAGGAAACACATCTCCCACCCAAGGAAGCTAAAAAGAGACAGAGCAAGAAAAGTAAGCCATAGCTGGCATACTGACTTCCAGGTAGATATGCAGGATGAGACCCATAACCCAACAAGAATATGCAGGGTTGCAATACTCTTTCATAAACCTTCCTGCATAGGTTTATCCGCACATGGACTAACCCAGAAGGGAGGTACATCTTTGCTAAATTAAACATCACATGGGAGGAGGTAATTTTCTCCACTACGCTGGCTGAACTCCCGCCTGTCATATATTGAGATAAATGCCAGTCCAGCAAAGACTGCTATCACTGTACCGCTCTGAAGGTACTAAGGTCCAAATTTGTGAAAAGTTAGCGTAGTCTTTATACCATTTTGTATGACATGAAAGCGGTGCTATCCTAGTGCCATATTGAGAAAATGTCACTAGAGCAGTCTAGCGCCACTTTTCAGGAGTTAGCATAATTTTTTAGAAGCACTGTTTTACCTTGCATTGTGTAACAACAATGATATGTGTTCCCTTCTAAAAAATTATGCTAGTGCCAAATCTACAAGCCAATGGAAAAAAGTCACATGCCTAGGATTGGCCCGAAAAAAATGGCGCTAACTCAGATTAGCATAAAAAATTTAACGCCTGGTCAGACTGTAGTGAATCCTAGCTTGTTTTAATGGGAAACAGGAGTTAGCTTAGCCTTTGGCTTGCAGACTTGTGTCCCCGTCACCTAGTGACTTTTACCCTACTTAGCTTGCTCTGTTTTAGCGCATTTATTTAATTAAATCTTTTAAGATGGCTGCCTTGTTTTTGGTAAGGCCCATGTTTTAGCTTTGTGCTATCAGTGCCACTGCGCTAAGGCATCAATGTCAAGCGACAAAGATAAACAAACTGTAGGTGTTCACATTAGGTACTTTCCCTCTTCACAACTTCGAGGGAATTGTTTATATAAATTTCCATCCCAAGCATGTCTTCTTATCTATTGTTTGGGAACAGACCTGAGTCAGGGGTCCGAGCAGATCTGTATAAATGCAACTCAATTAGACAGATAGTCAGAGGGATTCAGACCAGATGCCATCGCTGCTATCGGTGCTGCACGTTGCCTTAACGCTGACCCAGTCTTCATGTCCCTACGGAGACTGAGCTAGAGACCTCATTCCAAGGTAATGAGGGTTGGGGGCTCTTCTCATGGACATGACATTGGCAGATTAGGTTTAATACAGCTAGCTCACTTTTAGGTTAGAGATTAGGTACATCATATTATGGTCTTAGGACATATCTCATATTTTAGGTCATTTCATGTCATTGCAATATGGTTGGGGTCTTGGTATTAATGACTCTTGTCTTAACCATTCTATGTCTTGCATTATTCATTATCCGAATCATTGCAGCCAATGCAATTTATCGCAGATTGCAGTTTTGTTAAATAAAACTTATTGAAACCTTACTGCATCTTCTTCATTGCCTGTGTTTAATTGAGACATGTTGTTCATGTGAGAAAGGGGTAGTCTCCGTCTAACCACAACACTCCCTGAGATGTTATACTATTGAGTCCATGCGTAAAGGCTGCCACAAATCACATCTTATTGTTTGGGTATTTGGTGAGGTGCTGCTTGTGAGCCGGGAGGGTTGGGACGACAGCTGCGATTTGTGGTAGGATTGGCATAGTCGCCTACAAACATAAGTACTGTCATCCTTGAACCAGCAGTCTTGCCTAGAGCAAGAGTCAAACTACGACAAAAAGTCAAAAGAGGCCCAGCCACAACTAAATAAGGAAAACATACAGAGGAAACCCTGGCAAACAATTGGACAGCATGGACCTGTTACTGCTACAGCTTGCCACCCGGAAAAGATGACAGCGACAATACTAAGTGCCACCAGCACCACACAGCACCCTCAATCACCACCATGACAGCCACAAAGGCAGCACAGAAGGAGGGAGAGAATATTTCATCAACGCGCATCCATCCTTGGCCTCAGGGAAGAAGAGGCCATCAGACTCTACTTTCTCAAGCGGGAGTCCATCATACGGCTGCTCCACCACATTGCTCCTGACATCACAGCAAGAGTGGAAAGTCCTACAACCATACCACCCAGGACCAAACCCTGGCCTCTAGATCATTTCAGACCACTGCAGCATGAGTGGGTGATATCGCACAACCATCCTTTTCTGCCTTCTTCCCTATGGTCGTGGACGCCATCATCCACCTCACACCCCACCACATCTATGTCCCCTACACCCAAGAACTGCAGCAGGAGGCCAAACAAGGATGGTACCAAATTAGCTGGGTTCCTGCATGTGCTGGGTGCAATGGACTACACATATGTCCAAATTGTCCCTACTGCTGCAACAGAACACCTTTATATGAACAGGCCATTGGGGACCATCATGGAATATCAACAACATCCTTGCTAAATATCCGGGCAGCTTGCATGAACCCTACATCTTCCGACACTTAACAATAATTCAAAGTTTCCAGGATGGACAATATGGCAAGGGCCTACTCGTAGGTAGGCAAGCATACACTACATAACACAGACAACCCACTAAACATGTGGGACAAACAATACATACACCACACTACACACACATGGACAGGGAAGCACAGGTGTTTGGAGAACAACACATATGTCACATGCATCAACCCACCACATTCAATGCACATCACCGTCACATATGGCTACATGTACAAGTTCCTACCACCACCGGACTGATACTTTTAATGATGCTCTGGTAAAGCAATGCCCCCTCTGCATTAAAAACTGGAGTCAAGCCACTACATGTGTCTACATGTTGTACTGAAAATACCAATCCTTCACACATAACACTTAGCATGGAGTAGGACAGCAATGTGTATTGCATTCGCCATGCCACCGTCAAACAATTTGTTTATTTGTACTGCTCCACATTTACCACAATCTAGAAACCTGAGGCTGCACCAACGATTAATGTCAGTCTAGTGGTGGCATCACCATTTACATACCATCAAAAATTATTGATACTCTTATAGTATTTACTTTTGGCCATCATTGATAGATCATGTGTAGGAATGGACATCTCACAGCACAGCAACAATCATACCTGTAAGTTCCACATATCCCTACCATGATACAAGGGTGCCTGTAGTGGACTGTGGCAGCTCAACTACTGCCTGCGCACTGGTAAGGGTTAGAAACGCACAATATCAAGGAGACCATGGCACTTTGCTGGGCTGGAGTGGTGATGCACGGCAGTGCAGAAAAACACCTCATGCCCTGTCCTGTCCCACAGGTATCTGTAAATTTGTTGTATACATCACAATACACTCCATTCAACTGTGCCACACTGTGCATATTCACAACATACACATATGCAAGCTAGCCAGCAATTTGCTACAACAGCTCTTTGTGCAAGGGTGGTATTCCAAATCCAAGGCAGTGGGATTTACATGCAACACACAGGGGACAACACATGTCCCTTTGCACACAACTCACAAAATAGGTACAAATTTAGCCAACATCACTCTTCTGCAGGTCTAAAGTAATGGGACTAAGGGACACATATAGACAACACCACACATATTTTGCATGGGTGAACTGTCATGCCTGAAAATCACCAGGCACCTGAGGCACAACCCATGACTGGAAGGTACACCACCATACACCAATACAACCATGCATTCAAACAGGAACATACACAATACCAAATGCAAGTCACAGTCACTACTCCACTTAAAACAAAACAATGCCATGGCATTTAGCAATAAACACATATCCACGTCTGACACTGTTTCTTACATTCTATGGCAGCAGACCAAGGTTGCGGCATCCAGCCATGGGTCATGACCCCATATGAAAACTCCCATACTGATGCTGAGAGGGCTTACAGTGAAGCACACATAAGGACCAGGAATGTGGTGGAGAGAACATTTGGCATGCAAGAATCCAGGTTCAGGTGCCTAGGCCTAACTGGAGGAAATCTATTATATGCCCCACCCCTTGTATGCAAAATAATACTAGTCTGTACAATTTTGCACAACATCTGTGTTCGCACCAATGTCCCCTGGAATGAACAGGTAGATGTCCCCAGTGAGGAGGATGAGGATAATGAGCCACAACAGGAGGATGGGGAACAACAAAACTCTGCTGTTGGAGCACACAGAGGAGACAATATTGTGCATAACTTCGTCACTTAGAGACTGTACTTAAATCATCAATGAGGAAGATTTTGTCAAACAATCACTTGAGCTCAGATTTGTCATGGAGTACTTATTTTTACCATCACATACCTAATCAACTAACCCCATTTCCGAGAGCATGACTAGACCACAAAAGATGTAAATAAGTTAGGAACATAGGGGGTCATTTTGACCCTGGCGGTACGGGACCGCCAGGGCTAAAACGACAGAAGCACCGCCAACAGGCTGGCGGTGCTTCCAGGCGTATTACGACCGCGGCGGAAGCGCCGCGGTCGCACCTGCCGGGGCCGGCGGTATTCCGCCACCTTTGCCCTGGCGGTGTTAATCCGCCTGGGCAGCGCTGCTTGCTTGCAACTGGCATGGGCAGTGCAGGGGCCCCCTGACAGGGCCCAATGCTGCTTTTCACTGTGCAGACAGTGAAAAGCGCAACGGGTGCAACTGCACCCGTCGCACAGCCGCAACACCACCGGCTCCATTTGGAGCCGGCTCCTATGTTGCGGCCGTGATCCCCGCTGTGCCGGCGGGCGGAAACCAGTTTCCGCTCGCCGGCCCAGCGGGAAGCTCCAAATGGCCGCGGCGGGTGTGCAGCCGCATTGGCGGCCGCATGGCGGTCAGATCTTGGCGGGCGGCTGATGCCGCCCGCCAAGGTCGTAATGACCCCCATAGTCAGGAACAAAAAACAACTACACACAATGCCCTACTACATGAATGCGTGGATGAAATGTAGGCATAGTCAGTTGCACTAAGAAATTGCATGTCACACACAGATCACACAAGTGTGTTGGGTAGACATTTGACAGCAGCATTCCAGGAAAAACATGGAAAGACTGCTGTACAGATGTTTGGCATAGGTAGGAAGGGAATAGTCAGTTCTTACAATGGTAGGTTAGTGTCTGCTATATCTGAATGTCACAATCACAGGTGACAACTCAAACCCATCAGTGGCACTTACATGTTTGACCAAGAGAGAATCTAATACGGAGACCAAAACACCTAAATGTCTAGGTTTGTCAGACTCAATCCAGTTTGGAATGTGCATGCATGTCAAGCAATGTCCAAACAAGTCACAGACCCTTGCCAAAATGTATGTGTGATGAAGGACACAGACATGTTGAAATTTGCATGTCCTACTCATAGCTGTCTGGATTAATCACACAATCTAAATACACACATAGTGCATGTGCCAAAGGTTGTTGAATGCAGATGTGTGAGTGCTCATGTCAACAAAAGAAATGGGGAAGGCCAGCTGAGAGACTCCTTACTTAACTTTGACATCCAATATGTGCAGGTGACTCAGACACTAGACAAACACTGTGGCTGGTGTTCAGTGATGTGTGTGGGTCAGTTATGTTATCTTGCAAACCCTGGAAATGCAAGGACAAATATTGCTTAGCCTGTAGAAGAAGCTATGTCTATCAATAAAGGTGACAAGTATAACATACTCTGATGTGCATGAATGAAGGGACAGTGAAGTTCACAAAGATGTGTACTAAGGGTAATCTGCAGAACGTGTACCAGCAACGTTGAACTAGAAGCATACCTCACAAAATCTGCCTTCAATGTGTGTGAAGGAACACACATTGACAAATACTCACTGTACAACACAACAATGTTGCCATGTAACACCAGACACATATTCACAGAGATTCTGTAGGTCAGTACATATTCTAGTCACATTGCCAACAAATACAACAGTGTGCTTGGCCAACACAAAAAAGTGAACAGAAGCAAGTGACAACTGACAGTATTTGTACCCTGGGTCTGCAGATATGATCCACAATCTATCAATGACCTAACAATGCAACAGAGGAATAATCTCACATAGGTATACATAGTCACGTCAAACCCTGGCAAATGATGAGACATGTCCAACACAAACAAGCTGTAGGTCTCTAGTAAATAATAGGGCAAGTCTGACATCAACAACCTAAAAGTCACCAAGACATAGTTGGGCATGGGACCACAATTGTGCAATTGTATGTTTTCAGTTGAATGTGCATTGCAGTGCTGATGATAAACTTGAGGATGCTAACCCCCCTCCCCCAATCCCCAGAGGGGGCTACATCCAATCCTGATATAGTCAGGGCCCTGCTGCCTGTGCACAGTGAACTGTGCTGAGGGGATCACAGTCAACCTGTGCCAACAAAGGCAACAATGGGGATGTGTGGGCATACACAGTGCCACTGGAGCACAGATGACTATGCTTCCATTGCTGTCTAAGAGCAGGCCTGCCATACAGATTGTGTACTAAAAGGGAAGTCTAGCAAAACAAAAGGGAGCGTCATTGTTCAGTCAAAGTGTATGTGCTAACCATATTATCACAACATTTCATCCCAAGTGTCCCACCTAAGTGGACCAGGATTGGTGTGGTCTACTTGCGTATGAAATTCTACATATGGTATGCTGTCTGTCTAAAAAAGATTACATTTCAAACTTTTAAGTACAATACATATGTTTCTACATAGGGGAACATCGTAAACACAGATATGAGTACACAGCTTTGCTACAATGGTGCACAAATATTCATGCTCAAATTGAGAATTAGTAGTTGTCATAGCCCAGAACACACCGCTGTAGTATGCATTACATATCACATATGAAAAAAACTTTTCACACACTAACATGTCACATACATAACAACCATGACACATGTCAGAACACCATCTTCAAGAATGTCATGCATTGGGAACTGTACATTACACATGTTGCATTACATCATGAAGTCTGGCCCTCAGAACTTGCACTTACATTGTTAGCTAAACATCCTTAGCTAAACATTTGTCAAGGGTATGATGTGAATGAACACGTTTTGCACATGGGATAGCTATGCTGTGTGGTGAAACAAGCAGTGGAAATTCTGACATGACATTGTGTTAGTCCAACAATATAAGTTCCATCACATATGTACACTCACAGTTCACACATTGTACACATGTGGAAACACGTATGTGGAAAAAGGCATCATACACATGCACATTTGCAAACAATATCAGTACTCCTGTGCATCCCACACACCTTCATTCATATGGAAACACATTCCTGTGTTTGCGGTACAAAGTGTAATACACATGCATTCATATTTTGCCCTAGCGTTCAAAAATAAAGATGCATTGCACCTATTTGTGAAATGTGATTCTGGGTGCCCTGTCAGCCTCCCTTGAAAATTCACATATGCCTGTCATGCATCAAAAAAATATGACGCTTAAGGTCATTTTTAACCATCGCAAATACTTAAATTGATGCATTGCACTTGCGCGTCAAAACTAAAACGTTATGCCCTGTCAGCCATCCTTCAAAAATTCACACATGGCCATACTGCATAAAAAAAAAAAAACGTATATCAGAAAACATGATGCATATACCCAGAAAGTGATGTATTAGGATTTCTTTGCTGCACACATGGAAAAGTGAACTTACTTTCACATTTACTTTACAGTCTTATCGTCTGTGCTTGGGAGAGGTTGTTTGGTGCTTGTGCTGGTGTGAGGAGTGGAGAATTTGGAGTATTTTGTGCTGTGTGTCTGTGTTGTGTTCCTAAAGTCCATTTTGTCATTGTATTCGTCATTTTGTGCTGGTATTGTCTTAGTACTGTCTTGCCTTTGGGGTAGATAAGTTTGTTGGGGTAGTTGGGGTTAGTTGAGGATTAGTATTTTAGTGGATTTTAAGGTTGCAGCGGAGGTTTTGTGCAACATGTCAGGGGAGGGAAGGGTCAAGAGGATGATTGGTGATGAACTGGGAGGGTTTATATGGTTGGTCTGCCACTGCCTCCCAAACATGGTGGCCATGGATGACCGCATCATCATGGGCTACAGGACGGAGGCACGAAAGCTGCGCTGGGGCAAGGTGTTGTTCCAGCTTACCTGGATCTTCTCTGTCCAGCGCACTGACCGCCAGCTGAAGCACCGGTGGGCAGACCTGATCTCCCAGGAACAGGATCTCCTAGATCACCTGGGAATTGAGATTGGCGGAACTGTTGGTAAGTACCCCTTAAATGTAGATTCATCCTTATTTGCATCTGCATGACTAGGTTATAGGGATTACTTCACCATGTCATGACAAAAGTGAGGACAGCAAGTACTGTGTCTCTGCCAATCTGCATTCATGAGATGGTCAGCAACTCACTGGAAAGCTGACAATTAGCACATCCCTGTTAATGTAACTTGTGTTACGTATGTATATTTTGAGGTGCACAAAAGTAAACATACATGTGTCATGGTGCAAGGGTACATGTTTTCCAGGAACTGTCCATGTCCATCAGGGGCTTGGCCACTGTTGTATTTTGCATAGTCACGTTAGTGTGATGCTAAACATGATGCAGGAGTATAGGGAGTCATGGATGTGTGTGTTCCTTGAGTCATGTATGTGTAGAGTGACACAATAAGGGCCCAAATGTAAGAAGGGCCCAGTGGCTCCTAGTGCAACATTAGCGTAATTTTTTCTGGCACTAATGTGGCAGATGGAGGCAAGTATTGCCACCCCATGTGCACAAAGTAGTGTAATTCAAACATGGTACCACGTTTTAAACCCTAGTGCCACATTATGCCTGAGCCAGGCATAATTAATGCAAGGGGTGGTTTCCAGCAGTAGGAGGCCCACAGAAATATAGCAGTTAAATCTACTAGATTTCACTGCACCATTTTAGGTGTCATATTGAACACTTGTGTAAGGTAGGCAGTAAAATGACACTCCCATTGTTTACAATGTGTCTCAATTCACTTAGCAGGTTTTGCACCTTCATGTATGGTGCAAATCATGCAAAGTACCACAATAACTTCATATTTTACAATGCTATTGTCCTAACATGTGCAATGGTGCACAGTATGTCAAATATGGCACACACATGGTGGCGTTAGGTGCTGGAAAAGGGCAGCAGAAAAAGTGGAATATCAGAGGTGAAGCACCATTCTTACATAGATTTCCATCAAAGTGCTATGTGGCTGACAATTGCTAGTGTACTGTCCCCAGCAAATTGTTACGTATGAAATTGAGACATGTAAGTATCAGTCAAGCCCATATCTGTACGTGTTTGTATGGGCTAACAATTTCTGTCAAATTGGCATGACTTCAATTTGCTAAGCATGTGGAACATGTAACAGTTGTCCATGCTTTTCTTTGTTCAGCAATCACAAAGCTATGTTTTCATGTCATGTCTTGCAGGTGGACCTGCCCCCTACACCATTGGTCAGGTTGCAAGATTTGCTGACCCCGATGCTGCCAGTAGGAGTTACCTTTTATGTTTAATGTGTAGGACAAGGGTAGTGTGTGAGGTAGTATGATGTGTGCAATGCCATGTTAAAATGGCATGTGTGTCAATTAAGACACCATTATCTATCCTTGGGTATTGACAATATGTCTGATGTCATGTTGAGGATGTGGAATACAACACAATGATGCACTGGTGGCAATTTGTGCTACAAAGGCCCTGTGAGTTTTTGGAAAAGGTAAATACACGCACAAACACAGTGATGTCAGTCACAATATGTGGCAAAGGGGCTAGGTTTAAGGAATGTATGGATGTTGGCAACATATTGGTCACAGCACATGCAACTACACTGTGTGCCACATGTAGCACAGAGTAACTCTGGGTATGTTTCGATTAATGACCATGTGACAAGGTCTCCAAGGGGCTTATCAATGAGCCACTTGTGCTACAGATGCTGCACTTCTCTAAGTAAAAAGGTTATGCACCAGACACCCAAGGAGCTTTTTGAGAATCCCCATAGTTAGTTGAGTCTACAGTGAGATTCAGCTCTTGTTCTGATGAGTGTGGTACAAGTCTACAGATTAAGGCAAAAAGATGTGTGCAGAGGGACATACATGATCTGTCCATCATGATGAGTGCGACTTAGCATGGTCACATCACTGGTGTATGGGATGTGCATGGTGAGTGTTTACCTGGTACTTAGGAGATGTTGCAAGCTTGTGCACTGATAGTGTGCAACATTGGTTAACTGTTATCCCTGCGACATGAACAATATATTTTAGATGTTTGGGATGCAGAATTGTATTGGCTTTGTGAGTTTGTGGTGGAGAACATGTGTTATCTAAAGATGCTGTTTCCATTGCATTCTTGTTCTACCTCTGCCCAACACAGATTTTGATGACATGTTCCCTTCATGTTTTAGCGCCTCAATGACTCCAGCATAGAAGCGTGCATTTGAAAAAAGGGCAGAGCAATACAGGTACATCTGTGCTGTTGAGAACGAGTAGCAGAGGATGTCTGGGAGATATAAGGTAGAAAAGCATCAGGCCATAGTTGGCATTTCCTCATCAAGGACTGGCTAGACAGGCTGCAACCAGCATCCACACAAGTGCAAACTCAACACAGAAAGTCAGAGGTGGCTCTGAAGGTTCCACCCCCTCAACATCTACATACCCTACTCCAGCACCATCACACCCCCAGCCAAGACCAGCTATCACAGCTCAAAAATGTAAAGAGGAAATGAGAAAGGACATGGCAGACATAACGTTGAGTTTGGCCATATTGGAAGAACAGACATTTAAGAATTACAAAATTATTAAGTACTTCAAGAAAAAGATGAAGAGGCACTGACTTTGGACCCTTTTCTCTTCCCAGCACTTCCCCTTCCCCTTCCCCTAGTTTTAATAGGTTTTAGTGGGTTTTAGATAGATAGGCATAGGTTAGTTACCATAGTGTAGGTTAGTCTTAGCACATAGTACCAAAAATATATATTTGTTTAGGGAATAGGTTTAGTTAGTCAAAGTTTAGCTTTAGTTAATGTTGTCCTTGTCATCTGATGTCTCTTAACAGGGGTGGGGAGTCAATGTTTATTGTGTGGCGTTACATGTATAAGATCATTTTAGATCACATTAGTTAGCTGTAGGGATAAGTTATGATTAGTCCGTATAGGTTAGGTTAGTGCAGGTTAGTGTGCAGTTCAGGTATTTGATAGGTAGAAAATATATAGGGGGTGATTCTAACCCTGGCGGTCGGTGATAAAGCGGCGGCCAACCCGCCAACAGGCCGGCGGTCGAAAAAATGGAATTCTGACCCTGGCGGGAACCGCCAACACAGACCGCCACATTAACACTCCGACCGCCGCGGCGGTGCAGACAAACAGCGTGGCGGTCACCGCCAACAGGCAGGCGGCAGACAATGTACCGCCCACAGTATCACAACTCACCAATCCGCCACCTTTTCCGGGGCGGGAGCCCCGCCGATAAAAACACGGCGGAAACAGACTACAAACGGGAAAACGCGCACCAAAACACACTCCACGAGGAAGGAGGACAGCATGGAACCCGAATTAAACATCCTACCTGCTCTCGTCTACCTTCTCATCTACCACGAGTACGAACGCCGGCGCAGACGACACCGGTGAGTACTGCACCTACGACACACGGGAGGGGGGAGGAGTGAAGCTTACGGCACACACATATGCGACCCCCACCACCCCAAACTATGTACACACTAATGCAGAGCAACAATGCACAGTGACACCACCCAAACCCCCCTTAAAAATGCAAAGACAGAATTAAATTTGGACGAAAATTTTATACAAAAAATAGACTCTGATATGGAGCGGTCAACTATGCAAAATATCCATAACAAAATGATACTATATACACTGCCATGGAGAACCGAGGCAATTAGTCCTGTACATGAAAGTTAAATGGAACAGTCCGTGGGCTACAGTGTAGCGACACAAGGGCAAAGCCCACACAGGAGACCTGAGTCCTTTGGAGAGAACACTGCAGGGGCATCTGATGAAAAAACTACAGGCACCTCAGGGGGAAGGGAAGGGGGAGGCACCACAGCCACATGAGTCCACGACGCCAGATCCACGAAGGGGCCACCATGCCCATTGATGTATCCTGGGGAGTGCAAAGCCACAGTCTCTCAAGTCTCCACAGTGGGTGGGTTGCCCACTGTACCATCCTGGGGAGTGCAAAGCCACAGTCTCTCAAGTCTCTACAGTGGGTGGGTTGCCCACTGTACCATCCTGGGGAGTGCAAAGCCACAGTCTCTCAAGTCTCTACAGTGGGTGGGTTGCCCACTTCACCATCCTGGGGAGTGCAAAGCCACAGTCTCTCAAGTCTCTACAGTGGGTGGCTTGCCCACTGTACCATCCTGGGGAGTGCAAAGCCACAGTCTCACAAGTCTCTACAGTGGGTGGGTTGCCCACTTCACCATCCTGGGGAGTGCAAAGCCACAGTCTCACAAGTCTCTAGAGTGGGTGGGTTGCCCACTGTACCATCCTGGGGAGTGCAAAGCCACAGTCCATCTGGTAGATGACAGTCTCCACTGCTCAAGGAGGAGGCATGGTGGGCACAGTGAACCATAAACAGTGCTTGACAGGAAGGGCCCAGTGGAGCGGTGCTTGAGACGGCGGTGCCCAGCGGAGCGGTGCTTGAGATGAAGGGCCCAGCGGAGCGGTGCTTGAGACGGCGGTGCCCAGCGGAGCGGTGCTTGAGACGGCGGTGCCCAGCGGAGCGGTGCTTGAGACGGCGGGGCCCAGCGGAGCGGTGCTTGAGACGGCGGTGCCCAGCGGAGCGGTGCTTGAGATGAAGGGCCCAGCGGAGCGGTGCTTGAGAGGAAGGGCCCAGCGGAGCGGTGCTTGAGACGGCGGTGCCCAGCGGAGCGGTGCTTGAGACGGCGGGGCCCAGCGGAGCGGTGCTTGAGACGGCGGTGCCCAGCGGAGCGGTGCTTGAGATAAAGGGCCCAGCGGAGCGGTGCTTGAGATGAAGGGCCCAGCGGAGCGGTGCTTGAGACGGCGGTGCCCAGCGGAGCGGTGCTTGAGATGAAGGGCCCAGCGGAGCGGTGCTTGAGACGGCGGGGCCCAGCGGAGCGGTCCTCTTCTGCACGGCGGGCCCTGTTCAGCGGTGCTCTTCTGCACGGCGGGCCCTGTTCAGCGGTGCCTATCTTCACGGCGGGCCCTGTTCAGCGGTGCCTATCTTCACGGTGGGGCCCAGCGGAGCGGTCCTCTTCTGCACGGCGGGCCCTGTTCAGCGGTGCTCTTCTGCACGGCGGGCCCTGTTCAGCGGTGCTCTTCTGCACGGCGGGCCCTGTTCAGCGGTGCTCTTCTGCACGGCGGGCCCTGTTCAGCGGTGCTCTTCTGCACGGCGGGCCCTGTTCAGCGGTGCACATCCAGTAGGTCAAGGGAGCCAGACCTGGCCTGGACTCCCTGCTCAGTCGCCCTCCGACCGTGATGCTTCTGGACCCTTCGGGGACGGAGTCCTGGGCCCTTTGGTGTCCTCCTTTCCAGCTGGGATGTGGCATGTGGGGCCCACCTGCTGCGCGCTCCTGCTGCCTGACTTCTCTGCCCTGCTGCCCTTACGCTCCTTAGATGGGGCTCTCGGGCCCTTGCCTCCCCTAGATGATGTAGCTGGTGAAGTGGGCGAACTTTGCTCCTTGGGGGCAGCCGTGTCAGTCCTCGCACGGCGGCCCTTGTGTTTCCTGGTCCTCTTGCCGGGGGGGGCTGGATGTGTCCTTGCTGCTGATTGAGGTGTCACTGCTGGCAAAGGGTGGACTCCAGAACCCATGCACAACAGTGACACCCGAAGCTGGGCTGGTGGTGGCTGTGGTGCTCTTGGGACTCTTTGCAGATGGAGGGGGTAGGTCATCGGAGGGAAAGAGGTCAAGATTAGCCAGGAAAAGTTTTTTAGGGCCAAGGTAAAGGGTAGGAGAAGTGGTGATGGGAGTGGAGGAAGAGGATGTGGTTGTAGGAGAGTCAGGTGTGCTGTCATTGGGTGAAGGTGCTGGTGCTGTAGGCTGTCGTGAGGTGGATGTCTGTTGGGTGGGTGGCTGCCTGCGTTTGTGTGTCTTGGAAGAGGGGGTGACAGACACAGTGGGAGAGGACACAGGGGACGTGTAAATGGCAGTGGGGGTGGTGACTGCACGCGTGCGGACTGTACAGGAGGGTGTGGTGGTGATGGAAGCACTGGCTGATGTTGGTGTGCATGCAGGTGTGAGTGTAGACGTCACAGGGAGGGAGGAGGGAGACGAGGAGGAGGGGGACACAGGCGTGGCAGTGACTGTTGGAATATCTGCATCTGGGTGTTGCTTGGGTGAGTGTTTGTGGGATCTGTGGTGCTTGTGTCTGGATGAGCTGCCCTTGGGTGTTCAGGTGTGTGCAGGCTGGTCAGAGGGTGTGGATGGGATAGGCTGAGGAACAGGAGACAGAGACAGGCTGGAGGCAGTCAGAAGAGGGAGGCTGGAAACAGGGACAATGGCTGCCGTCAGTGCTGAGGCCAGAGCAGTGAACGATCGTTGATGGGCAGCCTGACCCGAATGAATGCCCTCCAGATAGGCATTGCTCCGATGCACCTCCCTTTCTACCCCCTGGATGGCATTCAAAAGGGTAGTCTGCCCAACAATGAGCGTCCTCACAAGGTCAATGAGCTCCGCACTGAGGGCAGCAGGGGTGACAGGGGCAGGGGCTGAGGTGCCTGGGGCGAAGGAGACGCCCGCCTTCCTGGGCGAGCGGGCACGGAGCGTAGGCTGAGGGGCTGCAGGGAGGGCGGGGCTGGTGCGCTGGGTGGCGGCTGTACCTGTAGAGGCGGGGGGCCCGGATGTTGCCGCCACCGCTAGGGAGCACCCATCCGAGGACGTGTCTGTGTCGCTGCTCTCACCACCGGTCCCCGTTGTGGTGCTCCCCTCGCCCTCCGGATCACTGGTGCCCTCGGTGTCTGTTCCTGGGCCCACCGGGGCCTTGTGTCCTGCAGCTCCCTCGTGCTCCGATGCCAAATCTCCTCCGCCTGATGATGCTAATGCACACATGCACAAGAAGATGAAGAAGAAGGGTGGGGGGAGAAAAAAGAAGACCAGGTTGAGTGCATGCAATGTCAACACCGTTGGCGGAGAGGACAGACACATGCCTCATGCACTAAGCCGCGCATTCGGGGTACACTACTCAGTACTTCTGACTAAGACAACAGGTCAAGAGACGACAAACGCGCACATGTGTGAGGCTGGACCATCAATAGATGTACTTGTCACCCTACAGAGGTGGGGGCCGGGAGCACAGGGCCATGCCTAAGGGAGAGGACTACACTACAGAAACCGCCCTGGCCTAATGTCACCCACAACCCTCCTCCCCCACCCAGACGCCTCCACTGCACAGAAAGATAGCAGAATGTGCTGATACTCACCCCCTTGTGTCTGCTGTGATGCTCTCAAGCGCCCATCCAAATCAGGGTAGGCCACCGCCAGGATCCGGGACATCAGGGGGGTCAGGGTACGACTGGCACCCCTCCTAGGTTGGGAGGCCATCCCCAGCAGTGACTCGGCGGTCTTCCTTGTTCCGCGGCGGATTTCCTCCCACCTCTTGTGGCAGTGGGTGCCCCTTCTGACGTGGACCCCCAGGGCCCGGACTTCCTTGGCGATGGCACGCCAAATCTCGACTTTCTGATGGGCGCTGACCTATGTGACATGTACAGGGTGGGAAGGAAACATTCATCAACTTACTGCATGTTAGATGTGATTGGCCCCCCCTCCCCAACCTTGCCATATAGCACATGCTCTCATCTGTCGTGCGTTGCACTCCTCATTCGCACCCCACCCCACCAACTTACATCCACCCCA
This sequence comes from Pleurodeles waltl, assembly GCF_031143425.1. Classification (NCBI taxonomy): domain Eukaryota; kingdom Metazoa; phylum Chordata; class Amphibia; order Caudata; family Salamandridae; genus Pleurodeles; species Pleurodeles waltl. The sequence continues at coordinate 190,694,503 of NC_090440.1, read as the reverse complement.
CTCCACACAGGCATCGCCCATTCCATGTGCACCCGGTGTACTTACCTGTTGGTCTGGAGGACCGTAGAGTAACGCATACTGGGGGAGGACCCCATCCACGAGCTTCTCCAACTCTTCAGACGTGAAGGCAGGGGCCCTTTCCCCAGTCGCAGCAGCCATTGTCACTTCCAGACCGAGGTCACAGCAGCACTTGCAGTATAGGTCCTCTCCTGTGGATGATCAGGTCTCAAGTGATTAGGCAGATAGAAAATGGCGGTCACGCCCGCGGCGGTGCGTACCGCGGCGGTGCGTACCGCTACCGCCGGCGCACCTCGTCATTGGCTCCTGAAACCCATAGGCTTCAATGTTAACCAATGCGGCTCCGTGTAGCGGTCTTCGACCGCCTACCGCCACGGTGTGCTCCGCCAGCGCATTGACCTCACATCCCATTGTCCCACTTCACAAGTCAGGCAGCCGCCATTTCAAGGGCCCACATGGCATAATTTCTACTGCGACACACAGGCCTAGGCCTTGCATTGCCACACATATACGCCTTTCAAAACATAGATAACCATGTGCTATGCAAGCTGTGGTGAACGTACCAGTGATTAGCTTGACTCTGTGCTCCATGTTGTCATTCCTAGGCACCGTCCGCTGGGACTTGCGAGGAGAAGGATGAATCCTCGCGTGTACCGACCGCTGGTGGACCTGTCGACAATGGAAGAACGCCACATCATACTACGATACCGACTTGACCGTGCCACTATCCATGAACTGTGTGCCCAGCTGGAGCCAGCCCTGATGTCCCCCATCCGCCAACCCACAGGAATTCCCCCTCTGGTGCAGGTTCTGTCAGTCCTCCATTTTCTTGCAAGTGGCTCATTCCAGACAACAGTGGCCATGTCATCTGGAATGTCTCAGCCTATGTTTTCAAAGGTTTTGTCTAGAGTGTTGTCTGCCCTGACGAAACACATGCGGAGTTACATTATATTCCCTGAGGAGGTTGATTTGGCCACTGTGAAGGGTGATTTTTATGCCCTTGGACATATTCCCAACATCATTGGTGCCATTGATGGGACCCATGTAGCCTTAGTCCCCCCAAAAGACGATGAGCAGGTGTACAGAAACAGGAAAAGTTACCATTCTATGAACGTCCAGGTGGTCTGTTTGGCTGACCAGTACATCTCCCATGTGAATGCCATGTTCCCTGGGTCAGTGCATGACGCGTATGTGATGCGTAATAGCAGCATCCCTTATGTGATGGAACAGCTACAGAGACAACGTGTGTGGCTAATAGGTGACTCTGGTTACCCCAACCTGCCTTGGCTATTGACCCCAGTGAGGAATCCCCGGACCAGGGCTGAGAAACGGTACAATGAGGCCCATGGGCGAACTAGGAGGATCATAGAAAGGACCTTTGGCCTCCTGAAGGCCAGGTTTAGGTGCCTGCATATGACAGGGGGATCCCTGATGTACTCACCAAAGAAGGTGTGCCAGATCATCGTGGCATGCTGTATGCTTCACAATCTGGCATTGCGACGTCAGGTGCCTTTCCTGCAGGAGGATGGTCCAGATGGTGGTGTTGAAGCAGCTGTGGAGCCTGCGGAGAGTGAAGAGGAGGAAGACTCAGAGGACGACACAGACAACAGGGACAGAGTTATCCAACAGTATTTTCAGTAGCACACAGGTAAGAATCACCCACGCCATTTTACTTTTCCTGAAAGCCTCTTGCTTCTCAACTTTGTCTATGACCCCCCAGTTCTTTTAAACTGATGTTTGATTTTCCCTTCCCTTTTCAGTGCTGTATGACCCACTGCGTGACTTCTGCTTGGTTAGCCCATGGACTGATGCTTATTGATCTCGGTATGTGTTCAGCACAAAGTTAACAGAACATAATTGATCGGTAATGTGTTATACATTTGTAAATAATACAGGCTGACTCCTGTTTGATTTCAGTGCATTGAGTGATTTATTTTTTGTGCTAGATAATGGTACATGATATAAACACGGTGATGGGTGGGGGTGGAGTAATGGCCATGGCAGAGTCCAGTTCTCAGTCTCACAGGTGCATTGTCCATATGCCTGTGGAAGGATGGAGCAGGGGCAGTTCAAGGTTGGACAGGGTGGCAATGTGGGACAGTGGGATGACTTCAGGGGGTATCTCATGCTGGCGGGGGTCTTGACATCCTACTCTGTCGATTTTTTTGATCTCAGGCTCCTCTTGCGGGGTGGTTGTTCTTCAGCAGGAGGTGGGGTTCTGGTGGCCTGTCGTTGTGGTGGGGCCTCCTGTCCACTAGCGCCGGCGGAGGTGGTAGGCTGTTCCTGGCTAGTGACAGGGGCCCTGTGTGGTGCCACATGGTCCCGCAACGTGTCTTCTATCCGGTTGAGGGCCTGGACTATGCTCCCCATAGCGGTAGAGATGTTGGTGAGTTGATTGGTGAACCCCATGTAGCGTTCCTCCTGCTGTGCCTGGATCTCCTGGAACCTGGCCAGTACTGTCGCCATCGTCTCTTGGGAGTGGTGGTAGGCTGCCATGATGGTGGTGAGGGCCTCTTGGAGAGTGGGTTCCCTGGGCCTCTCCTCCCCCCCTGTCGCACAGCAGCCCTCCGAGTTGCCCTGTTTCCCCCGGCCTCTGTCCCCTGGACGGTGTGCCACACTACCACTGCCCCCAGGTCCCTGTTGTTGTTGGGGTGGTGGGTTAGCCTGGGTGCCCTGTAGTGGCAGACACACCGCTGATTGACCTGTCCTAGAGACAGAGGCATGGGCCCGCTGGGTGGGAGCTGTGCTGTTGGTCCCAGAGGGGGTTGGGTCTGCTGTGGCCTGTGTGTGGGGAACCGACTGTCCAGAGGTCCCCGATGGTCCGGGCTGGTCATCAGGTTCCAGGTCGACAGAGCTGCTGTCATCACTGGGGGCCTCTTCCGGGGGGGGGATGGACATTTCTGGACCCTCCTGGCCGGTGTGTTGGCGTTCGGGTCCTGCATGGGGTAAGAGAGTATGGTTATTGTTTCTGTGTGTGCTATTGCGTGCCATTTATGGGTGCCCTTGTCCCCCAGTGCTGTCATTCCCTTGGGGGAGGTGTTGTGGGGGTGTTTTTGGGGGGGGTATGTGCAGTGGTCATTCTTAGGTGATGGGTGTCCATAGTTTGTGGTGGCATGCAGGGGTTGGTGTTGGGTGGGTTGTGCTGGAGAGACATTCTCAGGGAGGATGTGTGATGGGGGGTTGGGGGTGAGGGTGGTGGTGGGGGTTAGCATGCTGGGGGGGGGTGAAGTAGTTGAGATTGTACTTACCAGAGTCCATTCCTCCGTGTACTCCAGTGAGGCCATCAGGACGCAGGATGTTTAGTACCTCTTGCTCCCATGCTGTGAATTCGGGTGGGGTGGGTGGGGGTCCCCCGCCAGTCTTCTGCACTGCGATGTTGTGTCGCGAGACCATCGAGCGCACCTTTCCCCTTAAGTCGTTCCAGCGTTTGCGGATGTCGTCTCGATTTCTGGGATGCTGTCCCACCGCGTTGACCCTGTCCACGATCCGCTGCCATAGCTCCGCCTTCCTGGCTATAGTGGTGTGCTGCACCTGTGAGCCGAAGAGCTGGGGTTCAACTCTTATGATTTCCTCCACCATGACCCGGAGTTCTTGGTCCGAAAAGCGTGGGTGCCTTTGGGGTGCCATGGGGTGGTGTGGATGAGGTGTGGGGTGGTGTATATGGTGATGAGTGTGTTGGTGTGTGGTGCTTTGTGCTTCTATGTGGTGTGTGTGATGGTGTAGTGTGCCTCTGTGTGATGTAGCTCTCTATTCTGTGATGTGTCTCTCTCTCCTTCGTCTCTGATCTTCGGTCGTAGGGGTTTGTGGGTGATGTGGGTGTGTGTTTTATAGTTGATTGGATGTGTGGGAGTGTTGTTGGTATGTGTGTCAGGTGTGTGTATTTCAAATTGTCCAATGTGGCAGTGTTTTGGAGCTGTGTGTGTATTTTGAGCGCGGCGGTGTGTACCGCCAATGGAATACCGCGGTTGAAAGACCGCCGCGTGGATTCGTGGGTCAGAATGGCATGGGCGTGTTTGTGTTGGCGTGGCGGTGGAGGTTTGGTCATCTCCAGTTTTCCGCGGCCCGCTGATGAGGCGGCCTTCCTTGGATGTCGGGTTTTTGGCGGATTCACAGTTGGTGGTCAGAATGACCGTGGCGGTTTACCGCGGCCGCGGCGGTAGTATGGCGGAGTTCTGACCGGCGGTATAGGCCTTTTACCGCCAAGGTCAGAATGACCCCCATAGTCTCAATAAATCTTGTTAGTTTCCTACAATATGATCTCCATGATGATCAACTATCTGGGTGCTATCATGTCTGCACAGGCCACGTTAGACAAATGCCTTTGGGTGTACATTCAGTAATAACTTACATGTGTGACTATATGTATCCCCTATGGCCAAGTACCTGTCTGATTGGCAGCGGAATTACATCAGCTACTCAATACACCATTCAGCACTGTACCTGACACTATGATTGTGCATGGATACAAATTCCATAACCGGTACTCAGACACCATCAATTTGTGTTGGTAAGTAATGTTACATTCATTGGTCAAAAGTTTGGAACATTGTACTCCACCTCAATTGTGAAATAGATACTGGCACACTCATGGCTGCCCCTCACAGTCTTACATATGCCAATTTGGTGGTCACATCAATGTTGTACTGGTGCAACCATCTGAGATATTTCCAGACACTTGTGTTCTGTATCATACAAACCATGAGTAAACTTTCATGATACCTGTTTATTACATGCTTGGAAGACTCAGAAATACTGTGGCAGTCTACAATGCTATCAGTCAACTTAATCATGTTTGAGTCAATGTGTGTGACTTTCTGCCTGACAGAAAGCCACGCATGTCCTTTTGTTCAGTATTCAGTGTAATAGCTTTACACAATGCATACAGTTCCAACATTTAATGGATCACTGAAAGAGAAGCTCATTTGTTAATATAGTCATTTATTTACGTGCACAAGTTTTGTTTCAGGTAATGTTCAGTACATTGACCCCATGAGAGATCCCAAGCCATTGAGTGTCCTGTCTGGGTCCAAGGGGGAGGGACATGTAATGAGACATGTGTAGGAGTGGAGTGCGCCAGTGAGGAGGTGTTCAATTTGACAATAGGTAGGAATTGAGAGTATGACAATCCATGCATGATAAGTCAACAGTGGTAAAGTGAAGAGGGCACATTGGCAGCTGTTACTTCACTAGCATGATCTTAATCACAGAACTAAAGAGATGCTGTCAATGTACCACAGACTGGAGCTACCGGGTGCATTTTCTGGTGAATAATGTTCCTTCCACATCTTCATCCTCTGATGTGTGTGGTGCCTTCTGTGCCATAGGTGGTGCTGATTTTGAAGTTGAGAGGGGCACACACACATCAGGGGATAGAGATGTGGAATCAAAGGTGCCAGCAGCTGTCATTTGTGGGAAAATGTAAGGCATCACTGCAACAAGGAGGAACTGCTTGTTTCACAACACGGCAGCTACATCAAGGTGGTAGGCAGCCACCTGCCTACCACCTTGATGAGGAAGGCCAGATTACTCAGCATAGACTCCAGGACATTTTGGATCATCCCCAGCCTGTTGCAATCATGCTGGTGCCACTTTGGGAGGGCAATTGATCCAGCCTCTGCCTTAGGACACCAGCTATGTCGGTAGAGGAGAGTGGGTGCCTCTGATGGCAGTAGAGTTGTCCTTATTTGGACTGAGGCACCTCTGCACTCCCTCTAGGCTGCCCGTCATGGTCTCCATCCCCATCCGCACCTGCTGTGTCAGCTACCTCTGGACTCCTACCACTGTATTCTGAAAGATGATGTCTGGGACCTCAGAGTCCAGGGCTGTGGCTGTACTTGTCATCCATGCAACGCACGGTTCCTTGTAACACAGTTGTGCGTCATTTTTCTTAAATTTGGGCCCAAGGGGGCATATTTATGAGCCCCTTGCGCCACCTAGCACCTGGTTAGCATCATTTTTGTTTCCACTAATGTGGTATTAGGTTGCTAAAATGCAGCATCATATTTACAAAGTGGAGCAATGCCTTGCACCAGGCATAATGTATGCAAGGGGGACATTTCGGCGTTAGGAGTCCCAGAAAAATGGCGCAGTGGATTCTATGAGATTCCACTACACCATTTTAGAGTCATTTTCAATGCCTGCCTGAGGCAAGCTTTAAAATGACGCTTCCGTTGTTTTCAATGGGCCTCCTTTCACTTTGCAGGATTAGAGTAAACATTTTTGGTGCTAATCCTGCAAAGCACAAAACTAGCGTCAACATTTTTGATGCAAATTCCCTAGCGTGCGCCATGGTGTGCTGTATCATGAATTGGGAGCACACATGGTGGCATTAGGGGGGCGCAATGGGGCACAAGAAAAGTGGCGTATCATGACATGAGGCGCTACGTTTCATAAATCTGGTCCTAAATGTTTGGTCAGTGGCCACCATGTTTCAGACAGTCTCTCATCAATCATTTGTGTGCTCCAAAACAAAACTCTCAAAATGGGAGTTTGTTTTTTGAAAATCAAAAAAATAAATGATCCTAACACCATGGTAGCTTTCTCCCAGGGTGTGTTTTTACAGTTCGAGACTGCCAGGGTTTCCTTGGTAGACCCAAACTGAAAAAAATAATTTCAGGCAATCCACTCTAAATATGTCAAGCAGTCTGATCCAGCAACACCAATGGCCCCAACTATTTTGGGCCCTTGGTGTAGGGTTTCTGGTGGCAGAACCAACAGGTGCATAGCAGTCTGAAGAAGGCAGTCCTCCAGACTCTTATTAGAGATCTTCCATTTGGTGACAGAATACTCGGTAAAGCGCGCAAGTGCCTTGACCTGTTGCAAGGATTGTGGGCTTTTAACCATGCTTACCTCACTCCCATCACTTTCATTTGTTCATGGGCTTGCCTTTCAAAAATCCTTTATTGTCATTGCTAATTGCTTTATGTTTGTCCCGCCTTGGGGTGGTTTTGTTACCGCCTTGCAGACTGACCCTGTTATATGGATAATTGCACGATTGCAAATATACTTCAGCTGGGGTGAACTACTTTTTCTTTCGTCTCTCCTCTTCGTGCTCCATGGCAGCCATGGCCCTCACAGCGCTAACAGTGCCAACAGTGCAACCTCCATCAGCGGTATTGGAGCGCTAGTCACATTGTTCACACTGTTACCTAATTAGAGTCATTTCTTTTGGCTCTTCCCTTCACGCTCCATAGCTTTCCTAAAAAAACTGTTATAATTGATAAATGCTTTATGTGAACAGCACAGAAATCCACAACTTGGCTCTCCCGGCACAGCAGGAGAGCTGATACTGCAATATTCACTGCACTCTGGAAAAGTCACCCGATAATGCTTTTGCAAGCATTCTTTTTCAAAACATTTTTGCCCATAACTCAGCCTGTGATGGTCCTAGGAAAATGGGACCACCACCAAAAAGTCCAGCATGACACACTCTTTTTGTTTAGGTCATTTACGGATTCCCACACTAGGTTAGTGGAGACCCCAAAATAATAACCCATCCCACCATGCAGTCCCTTTTTAAGCTCTCATGTGACTGGGAGCTTTTGTTTTACAGCTTGAAGTAGTTTGTGTTTTAAGGGTCTTGTTTGTAATATTATTGCAGTAGGCCTGATAGCTCTGAAAATGTGTAATGCACTATGCCCTTTGGGGATAAATGTATGGTTACACTGCAATACTTTCAGTCATTTTGTTTTCCTACTATCTGGTTACATAACCATGGCCCTCATTATGACCCTGGCGGTGAGTGATAAAGTGGCAGTAATACCGCCCACAGGCTGGCGGTAATTACCGCCAAATTATGACCATGGCAGTGATAACTCCCATAGACAGCCAATGTACCACACCAACCGCCAGAAAGGACTCACCATCAGGGACACAGGGAAGAACAATGCTGCCATGGAACCGGAACTGCAAGTCTTTCCGATGCTCCTCTACCTCATGCTCCACCTAGAACACCAACACCGACGAAGACGATGGCGGTGAGTACAGCCGCCTAGCACACAAGGGAGGAAGGGAGGAAAACGAGAGTGACACTCACATGCACAACACACACCCGACACACACACACCATACACACAACCAGCTGCACATGAAAAACAATGGCACAGGATGCACAGCAGAATAATGCAAGGACAACAAGAATGCACTAAGGAGAATGTATTGATATCAACAGTTAATAAATAATCCAATTGTATGTGAAACAGATATGTACAATTGTACACAAAGGGCCACTGCCCAGTCCAATGTATTAAGGGCCCACATGGCCACAGGGAACAATCCAAGGATCAACTTGAATCCTGACTTCATCCGGATAGAACTCTGCAGGGGCATCATTCTGCAAGTGGGCAGGCATCTCAGGGGATTAAGGGTGGGGGGCACCACAGCCGAATACGGAAACAAGTCCACTGGTTCTGGAGGAGGCCCCATGCCCATTTCTCTGTCCTGGGGAGTGCAAGGCTACAGTCTCTCAGGTGGGTGACTTTCCCACTGATTCTGGAGGGGGCCCATGCCCATTTCTCTGCCCTGGGGAGTGCAAGGCTGCAGTCTCTCAGGTGGGTGACTTTCCCACTGGTTCTGGAGGGGGGCCCGTGTCCATTTCTCTGTCCTGTGGAGTGCAAGGCCACAGTCTCTCGAGTGGGAGACTTTGCCACTGGTTCTGGAGGGGGCTCCATGCCCATTTCTCTGTCCTGGGGAGTGCAAGGCCACAGTCTCTCGAATGGGTGACTTTCCCACTGGTTCTGGAGGGGCTCCATGCCCATTTCTCTGTCTTGGAGAGTGCAAGGCCACAGTCTCTCAGGTAGGTAACTTTCCCACTGGTTCTGGAGGGGGCTCCATGCCCATTTCTCTGTCCTGGGGAGTGCACGGCCACAGTCTCTCGAGTGGGTGACTTTCCCACTGGTTCTGGAGGGAGCCCCTCGTACAACAGCCCCTGAAGTGTGGCCTACATGGCTTCCACTGGTGGTGATGGCTGCACTGTGTCATCTGGAGGTGAGGGCTGAACTGTGGTGGAAGATGGAGGTGCCTCCTGGGCAGTCTCTGCTGGTGATGAGGGCTGAATTGTGGGGGCAGATGGAGGTGCCTCCTGGGCAGCCTCTGCTGGTGGCAAGGGCTGAACTGTGGTGGCAGATGGAGGCGCCTCCTTGGCAACCTCTGCTGGTGGGGAGGGCTGAACTGTGGTGGCAGATGGAGGTGCCTCCTGGGCAGCCTCTGCTGGTAGTGAGGGCTGAACTGTGGTGGCAGGTGAAGGTGCGTCCTGGGCAGCCTCTGGTGCTGGCGAGGGCTGAACTGTGGTGGCAGGGGGAGGTGCCTCCTGGGCAGCCTTTGCTGGTGGTGAGGGATACACTTCCTCAGCTGGTGGTGAGGGCCCCGTGACCACTGGTGGGCTTCTTCCCCTTCATGGCATGAGGCGTGGGATCCTTAGCCTTCCGGGCAGGAGTCAAGGGCTTCTTCCCCTTCAAAGCAGAAGATGCAGGCTCCTTCCCCTTCATGGCAGAATGTGTGGAATCCTTCACCTTTTTGGCTGGTGGAGTGGGATCCTTCACTGACTTGCCACCACGACTAGATGGTGCCACCACTGTTGGCATGGACTGTTTGGCTGAGGTGCTGGGCTGGATCATTGGGACCCTACTCTTACCGGCAGGATGGGGGGAAGGGGGAAGGAAGAAGTCAAGTTGGGCAAGGAAAAGCTTCTTAGGGACAGTGGGGCAGGAGGGGGGAGGAGGGACATGAGTGGATGTTGAGGGAGTGGTTGTAGGAGGAGTATGTCTGCTGGATTTGGGTGTAGGTGCATAGGCAGTATTCTGATGTGAGGTGGCTGGCTGTTGGGTGTGTGAGTGCTTTCGTTTGTGTCGTTTAGGAGGGGGGACAGACAGGGTGGGAGAGGACACAGGGGACATGTGCATGGAGGTTGTGGAGGTGTCTGCTAGTGAGGTGTGTGTGCTGCTTGGTGTTGTGATGCTGGTGGTGGATGTTAATGCAGTGCATGCAGGTGTGAGTGTGGACGTGACTGTGAGGGAGGAGGAGGAGGAGGGTGAGACAGTGGAAGCAGTGGATGTGGTTGTGTCTGAAACTGTCTGTTGTTTGCGTGAGTGCTTGTGGGATGAGGTGTATGCCTGTGTTTGCCTGTGCCACTCTTGGGTGTTGTCTTGTGTGCATTCTCGTCAGTGTGTGAACATGGGATAGGTTGGGGTTGAGGAGACTGGGACTGGGAAGTGGTAGTTGGAGGGGGGACGGTAGAAACAGGGACAATGGCTGCCATCATAGAGGAGGCCAGAGCCTGTATCAATCTCTGTTGGGCTGCCAATCCACAGTGCCTGCCCTCCAGGAATGCATTGCATTGCTGCATCTGGGATGCCAGCCCCTGGATGGCATTCACAATGGTTGACTGCCCTACAGATATGGATCTCAGGAGGTCAATAACCTCCTCACTCAGGGCAGCAGGGGAAGGGCCTGAGGTACCTGGGGGGAAGGAGATGCCCACCATCCTGGGTGAGCGGGCACAGGCAACTTGCTGAAGGGTTCCTGGGAGGGCGGTGCTGGTACAGGGGGTGGCGGCTGTACCTGCAGCTGGGGTGGTCACAGAGGTGTCCTCCACCACAAGGGAGCTTAAATCGAAGGAGTCTGTCTCAGCTGTGGTGCTCCCCTCGCCCTCCGTCCCACTGGTTCCCTTGGCATCGGTGGACTCTTCCTCCTGGGTCCTGTGGGATGCAGCTCCCTCTGTCGCCGGTGCCCCTGCTCCTCCGACAGATGATGCTAATGCACACATGGACAGTATGACAGAAGAAAAAAGAAAGGGAGAGAGAAAAAGGAAACACTGGGTCAATTACTACACCAGCACCACAGTTGGCATACACAGCACCTTCACACACAGGGATTAGGCTTGAGCACTATGCATTGCACTGCCAGTGATTTGGCTAGATGCCACAGCAAGATGAGGGCGACACACCGCCAACTGCACCCCGCCTGGGACCCACAAAGCCCTGACTGAAATGGAATGCTAACAAGCTAGGTTACCTGCATTTGCCATACACCAATTACCCTACAGTTGGCTCATGCTGCAATGTCTGGCCTGGCCTCAGTGGCACCCACTAACTCACATCCACCACCCGGATCCCATGCCAACTGCCAATTTTTTTAATAATGTCCACTGTACTCACCCCTTTGTGGCTGCTGTGATTCCCTCAAGTGCCCATCCAGCTCTGGGTAGGCGACTGCCAGTATGCGGGCCATCAGTTTCCGGCGGGCACCCTTCCTCATTGGGAGGCCATCCCCAGCTGGGCCTCCGCAGTCTTCCGTGCCCAGCGTCTCAGGTCCTCCCACTGTTTCCGACAGTGCGTGCTCCACCTGCCATAGAACCCGTGGGTCCGCACATCCTTGGCGATGGCACACCATAATCCCTTCTTTTGATGGACGCTGACCTGCAGAGGTAATACAGACAGGGGAACACCATAACATATACAATTCAGCCTGTCACACATATGCCCACCAATCCCTTTTACATCACCATTGGCACACACAGCACCTGGCGCACACCATTTACTCCACCACAAGACCCCCCCCGATGACACGATGCTTGCATACACAGCTCCTTGTATCCTTCCCACATGCATCGTGCCCAAAGTGTACTAACCTGTTGGTCTGGAGGCTCATACAGCAGACCGTACTCGGGTAGGACCCCATCCACAAACTCTCCAACTCCTCCGGCAAGGGCCCTTTCCCTGGTCACACGGGCCATGGTAGGTTCCAGACACAGGTCACAGAAGCACACGCAGTGTAGGTGTTCTCCTGTTGAAGGTCAGGAAACAAGTGAAGAATCAGGTAGAAAATGGTGGTCAAGTCCGCAACGGTGTACACCGTCACCGCCGGCACAGATCCCCATTGGCCACTGTACTCCATAGAGCCCCATATTATCCAATGAGGAATTGCACAGCGGTGCAAGACCGCCTTCCGCCAGGATGCCCAACATCGGCGGAATTACCTTACCTCACCTCACTTCCACCTGTCCCATGTAGGGACAGGCGGTCTCCATTTTATGGGGGAGGACAACGGTCATATCAACATTAACTGCGTCACAGCCTAGATTAGTACATACCTCGCCATTCCCACTGTCACATAACATAAATGCACTATGTACACTGAAGTTGTGGTTCCATTGCTCAAATTGTGACAGCCTACTCATTCTTGTGTCCCTTAGGTACCTACCGCTGCGGATGAATAGGAGGTGGAGACATAACCCCATGTACAGACCCCTTGTGGACTTGGCTACACTGGAGGACAGGCACATTATCCTCACCTATAGACTGGACAGAGCCACAATAACTGAGCTGTGTACCTAATTAGAGCCAGACCTGATATCTGCTATCCGTCACCCCACTGGGATGCCCCCTCTTGTGCAAGTGCTATCGGTGCTCCATTTCCTGGCAACAGGTTCTTTCCAAGTGACAGTGGGCCTGGCAGCAGGATGGTCCCAGCCCAATGTTCTCAATCGTGCTGGCAAGAGTCTTGTCTGCCCTGGTAAAACACATGTGCAGCTATAAATTACAAGAACAGAATGCAGCAGGCCTAGAGAGAACACGCATCAATCCCCAGAAGTACCCAGTGTAAGACAACAGTAATTTAGTAGATATGGTGTGCAACTCCACCCTGGCCCCTGCTGCAAAGAAGGACCAATGGGGCAGAAAGAGCCCCAACATTACAAGAACATTTAGGGGGTGCACCACTGTAGAAACATCCAAAGGTCACAATAAGCAAGAAAAGTCCAATGTCGTAGAAATAATGCGAAGCTCCTTTCAGATTGCTTTCCCAAGGTGTTTTATTGTTGACAAATGGAGCTTGTTGTAACAAAAGGTTCATAAACACGGAAGCAGCCAACGCGTTTCACCCCGTACATAAGGGGCTTCTTCAGGGCAATGAGATATGCCATACACGACAAATGGTACGGGCGGCACATGGCCGGGCCCCTAAATTAGTTCAGACTTACCGGCCTTGATACTTTTTGGAGAGCGAGCAAGATAGAAGATAATAAGCTCTTTCTACGTATTATACAGGCTTACTATATGCCTTCGTGTGGCCATATTTTACCATTTTACTTTCACATCATCAGGAATATCTCATTGCCCTGAAGAAGCCCCTTATGTACGGGGCGAAACGCGTTGGCTGCTTCCGTGTTTATGAACCTTTTGTTACAACAAGCTACAGTTGGGCACACTGCTGATTGACGTGTCCTGAGGACAGAGGTGTGGGGATGCTGGGTGGGTGCTGTGGTGTTGGATACTGATGGAGAGGCTCTGTGGTGGATTGTGAGTGGGCTTGGGTGACCGGCTGTCCAGTGGTCCCTGATGGGCCAGGTTGTTGGTCCAGATCCTGAAGTCCAGAGTTACTGTCATCACTCGGGGCATCTTCTGTTGGGGGACTGCTCTCCGCTGACATTGGCTGGGGCACCTGTGGGGATGTAAGGGATGTATTATGCTTCATGTCTGTGACATATTGTACATCCCTGGCTTCCCCTCTATCGTTGCTGTTGCCCTGCCTAATTTTGCTTGTGTATGATGAGGTATTGTGGAATTGTTAGTTTCCCTATGCTGTGCATGCTTTGGTGATGGGTGTCCATGCAGGGCTGGGAGGGCTGTCCATGCATTGGTATGGCATGCAGGTCTTGGCATTGGGGTTAGTCATATGTGAAGGTGCAGTGTGTGGGATGGAGTGGAGTGATGGGAGTGAGGGTGTGAGATGGCATGCAGGTATGGGGGGTGATAAGTAGTAAATGTTGACATACCAGTGTCCAGACCTCTGGCTACTCCAGCGAGTCCCTCAGGATGCAGTAATGCTAAGACTTCTCCTCCCATGCTGTGAGCTGTGGGGGAGGAGGTGGGGGTCCACCGCCAGCCCTCTGTATGGCGAGCTGGTGCCTTGCTGCTATGGAATGTACCTTCCCCCGTAGGTCGTTCCACCTTCTTCCAGATGTCATCCCTTGTTCTTGGGTGCTGTCCCACAGCATCCACCCTATCCAAGATTCTCTGCCATAGCTCCATCTTCCTGCCAATGGATATTTGCTGTACCTGCGCTCCAAACAGCTGTGGCTCTACCCAGACAATTTCATCCACCATGACCCTTAACTCCTCATCAGTGAAATGGGGGTGCCTTTGTGGGGACATGGGTGTTGTGTGGTGTGTGTTGGTGAGAGTGTGTTGAGTAATGTGGTGGGGTGTGTGATGTGGGGTGCGTGAGAGATGTATGGGTGTAAGTGGTGTGTGTGTGTCTAGCTGTCTCTGTGCTGTTTGTGTCAATCTCCTGCCAGTAATTGTTGTTTGTAAAGGTTTGTGGGTACTGTGGGTGTGTGTTTTATAGTGCTTTGGGTGGGTGGGTGGATGTGGTGTGTGTATGAGTGTCAGGTGTGTGTTTTTAGTATTGGCCAATGTAGTGTTGTTTTGTATGTGGGTGTCCATTCTGAGCACCGCGGTATGTACCACTAATGGTTTACCACCATTGAATGTCCGCCATGGTGATTCGTGGGTCCTAATGTGGTGAGCGTTGTTTTGTTGGCATAACGGTAAGGGTGTTGGGACCACCACTTTATCACTGACCTTTGGGCTGGCGGATTTGTGTATGTGGCTGTATTCTGTCGGATTGGTGTGTGTGTGTCATAATATGGCGAACTGATATTAGCCACCGCAGCTGTATGTTGGCGGCCGTCACTGCGGCAGTAAGCGGGATTTATCACCAATGTCATAATGAGGACCCATGTTTCTTACAAATGGTATTTTCATTGTGGTGTCCTCCTAGGGGCTGTTCTAAGCATTACAGTCAAATGCCAAACGTTTATTTCTGATAAAGGTTTTTATTGGGTTTATATGACAATTGTATATGTTTTATTAATCTCTCTGTATTGCAATTATGTCGATGATTCAGGACAACTTAACATCCTTATTACACTATGACTGTTTGAACACTCTTTATATGTTTGGGTGACCCTTCCAGTTTATTTCGCTCATTTCTCCTCCGTGGCTGTCTTGATTTGGGAATTGCGTTAGCCAGCCAGCAACTCTGATGGTGTGGTGGTGAAAGTGGTATTCTATGGAATTAGCATGGCAGATATAAATTAGGATGCTAAATGGCAACATTTTCATTTTTGGCTGCAGACAGAGGAAGAAGGTAAATGGAATTGCTTTAGTTATATGCAGGGCCAATGGAATTATGTGGCAGGAAAAGACCAAATTATGAAGCCGGGTCGACCAGTTTATGTGGCAAGAAAAGTCCAGTTATGAATTTACAACGCCAATAACTCTAACTCAAGCACATATTAAAGGGCCTATCTAGAGATTTCACGAGATTATGTGACTTTGGAAAGGCCAGGGGGAGTGGTTTGGGGCAGACGGAGATGTACATGTAGACCTAAATGGGAATCGAGAGATTTCAGAACATAATGGCGCCTCTGAAATGCTCCTAGTGCTAGGCCAGAGACAGCAGAGCTATAGAAAAATGGCTATTTTTACGACATGATGACGTCTATGAAAGGCAAAGAGAGTTGGGGCAGAGTCATACAAATAGAGGCTGAAAGGAAATGGAGAGATTACGGAGCTTAGTGGAACCTCTGCAAAACTGGTATGGCTTGAGTAAAGCAAGACTAATGTTATGTTATGTTATGTTATGTTATGTTATGTTATGTTACGTGCATACCACTATGACACTCCAAGTTCACTGGATGATTTGAGAGGCCACAGGAGACATTGAAGAAAGAGAGGACAGGAGAAGGCAAAATTGAATGAAGATGAGGAAGGAAATTTGCAGATGTGAGCTTGAGTTTATATTAGGTATATGTGCCGATTATAGGGTTCAGAATCCAAACCGTTGTGCTTCAGGACTTCTAAGGTACTGCATGTGAACGTATGTACGTGAGCTAGCCCTTATATTTACTGGGCTGCTGGCATAACAGTGACATAGCCTCACTAACAAAGAAACTCATTACAATACAGTATATTGACATGACAAGGCAGACAATTCTTGCCACAGTGAGTATATGGGGTACCTAATGTGATACATTGCTGACTTTCCAGGCTGCTTCCTGTCCTATAATACCTTCTCCTAAGACATGTATGCCGTCTGTGCCCAAATGATGGCCACCCGTTTGGGTGCTAGAAATGTAATTCCAGTACCATATTAAACTGAACCTTTGCCAAGTGCAGGTGCAGTGACAGCCGACTTCATACCTACCTGCTGCTACTTCTAGCCTCTGCACTTAGTGCTATAATTACTCACATAGCTGGCGGGAGGATACATCTTGGCAGGCACTATTCTGCTGGGGAGAGAGGGGCGGCTCACATTCCTCCTCCAGGTGCACTTGTTTTTCCAGTAATACACGCAGGTTCTTTTATCTGAGTGACAGTTAATTCGTTCGGCCTGTAATTTTGACAGACTGCCTGCAGCGTATGTTATGATGCTCACATACGCGGTTTGTGACGTCAGAACCATCGTAAGGTCTCTGCAGCAAGTAGTTTGGAAGATTGGCAATACATTGAGGTAATGTTGACATGCGGGCAAGCCTTTAGAGTAATCTAGAGTTTTTCTACAGTGAGGAACATCTGAAAGGATGGTTGGGATCGCCTTTTGGTACCTCTCTTCAGAGTCCCTGAAGAGGAGAATGGGGAGGAAACAATGCAGAGCTGGTTCAGAGTGGTTGATAAATTAAATGTTTATTCCAGAATGGAAGGGTCAGATTATGATACGCTAAGGGAGGTAATATTGACCTATCAAAAAAATGTATCCACTATATTGCCAATAAGTAATCAAAAGGTAAGTATATAATTATAATGTTCTTGACTCCACAAGTATATGCATTGACTTATCCCCTGATGTAGTTGTTAGGTCGATGTAATATTTTGTCATGCGATTTAGTAAGGGTATACCAGAAAGAAGGAACCTAAATCACCTGCAGCAAAGAAGCCGCCCAACTCTGGAACCAGCCACCAGCTTAACAATTCCCATCAACCTCCCCAGCATTTTGGAATGAAAACTTCATTCACCACAGGGTATGGGTAGTCCCTCTGTATACTTTCTCTTAATGCATCTAATGTTAGTTGACAACCTGCTTTCCCATTTAAAATTGTCTCACAGCTGATGCTTTTCTGTAAACAGTAGAACAGCCTCAGTCTTGTTCTCTACAAATCGCATCTAAGTGTGGAGTTTATCCTAGTGGTGACTACATACTCATTATGGTTGGAACCCACTCTTTTGGCCGTTTTCCCTTATTGGCTAATATATGGCAAAGCTAGATGACATGTCTTGCCTTCACCTTGCACTCAACCATTTTACTACAAAGATCACTATCCCCTACCTTACATATATACCTTTTCAGCTGCCACACATATCAGGATATCATATTGGAAATAACTTACATCCGTCATTCCAATAAACATTTGGTGCACCACCCTTCGAAACCCCACCGAGACCATTGCTGGCACATGTTGTAGCTGTCTAAATTGGAATACCTAGCCTGTGCCAGAAAGGATGAGGTATAAAAGGAATGCAGGTGCAGTTAAGTATGGTTAGTCAAAAAAGTTCCCGTAAGACGTGATGTAGATGCCAAGTTTCTAGTCAAACATTGAAATTGCATTCAAATTGTTTGAGGAAAAAGGCTTCTCCACTTTGTCAGTATGTTTTGACCACAAGATGTCAAACAGATTTAATATCAAAAAACTGGAACAGAATGAACTAAAGAAAGTGTGATGTTACTATGTAGCAAAACTACAATTCAGCCAAAGCATGCAACTCACAATTTTGAATTGCCATTTAATCTCGTATGATGCTGAATAGAGACAAACCATGAATAATCATAATATTCTCCTCCATATTGCTAACATTTCATTATTATGTGACAATAGATGTTGATCAACCCATATTTTCCCATGGAAGTCTGCCTTCTGTGTAACAACTAGTGGTGGTCAACCACTCCAAGGCTTCAATTGTCTCTATTTCTCAAGTGCACAAAATCTAACTTAATCTTGAGGGGATCTTTGACACTCAACAGGTCACTCCTTACTTTAGGGACATCCAGTTCAGCTTCCCTCTTAACAATTATTTTATGCAAAAAATCCTTTACATTTTCCCAATTTCAGTATGTCCCAATAATTGTCCTCTACTTAGTATACCTTACTTATACATATATTTAGCTTTATGATTTTGTGTTTAAATGATATCTTTCCTTCAACATACTCTAAAAGGGTTATGGGCAAATAATCACAACATCTTTGTAAAAAAGGGGATAAGAGAGGACCAAGCAATACCCATGAATACTGGCTCTCTAGCCTAGTCAATGAACCAGTAAAGTATCCTCAGATCGATGATCTACTACTGAATGAACTATTAGTAACCAAACATATACTTCTGTTTTTAGACCCTCATCTACTCTAATACTGAAAAGCTTCATTTCTGGGTCTCATCCGAGTACCCTTCAAACCATAATGAGTCAAGACGGGCGCGACCTCAGTGGAAGGGAGTACTTTGATATTTATTTTCAGGGTGATTTAGAAGTTATAAAATATCTAAAGGCTACCTCGGTATCCCTCTATGTTTGGTGTCCCTGGTAAAGTTAAAAGGATGCATTTTGGATGCCTACTCATAAGATTCTCCTGGCACACTTTCTGTCAACACATATCAGTTGTATACTGGGTCCACAACTTTCATCAGGACTTATAGATAAACTCTATTGCTGTGTTATTGTTGTCCTATTCTTATCAGCTCAGTGTATTTATGTATATAAGAAAAATGTAACATGCAGGCTTACTTTGCTAATGCCGGTAACAGACATGAAAACGCACATAAGACATATAGGGCCATACAAAACATTTTTGCAGTTGGAAATGGCCAGATTTGACTGTTTCCGACCGCAAAAATGCTTTTTCATATGCACAAATGCCAAATTATAATTCAGTAACTTGTTACCAAATCGCAGGTTGATTTAGCGATTCGGTATTTGGAAGGGGTATGTTTAGGATGTCACATCCGAATACAGAATTGTGGTGTTATGTATGAATGTTTTGTGACCGAATTACGGTTGTGAAAGATTCATTTTGTACCCACTACTAAAAGGTAGTAGTAATCATTAGCAAATAGGAAGGGGTGCCCAGGGGACCTCTTACCCCTTGAGAACGCCTGCTCTTAGAAACCACTGCCTGCTCTTAAAAAATAAAACTTCAAAGCTCAGTTATTCGCATCCTGATCTATTTCAAGAAAATGTTTGGTTCATTATACAACCGTCGTTGACATGGTGGTCTATTGACCCCAGCAGGCCACCATCCCTGTACTGGTTATCATTCCTAGTGGGTTGCAATTTGTGACCTACTGCATTAACATTCATGAGGTATGTCAATTTGCGACCCATTAGGAATCCTTGCATTATGAATTGCAATTTTCTAATTGTGATTTGGTAAGATTCTCAATTAGGAAATCGCAATTCCTAAATTTTGTACATGTGGTCCAAAGATATAAATACTCCACAGGTTTTTATTTGTTGGTTTCCCAAATTCTGCCCATTATGAAAAAGGAAACATAATTCAGTATAGCCTGTAAAACCACACAAAAAAGCACACACTACATGCAGATTGAAGTTGGGACACACAAAACTGCAAACTTGAGTGATCAAATGTATGCATTTATCTGATATTTCTCACCCTATGTATTCATATAATAATAGGTCTTTTAGGAGAGGATGGCTAAAATGGACCAGTAGCTGTAACACTCAGGACTTATTTATTTATTTAGGGAATTTATAATGCATGCAAATACCTGTTAATCTGCTTTGGTGTGGAGACCAGTAATTAGGATACAGGTAAATAGTATAGTCTAGTTGCGGACAACTTTCCAAAATTAAACTAGTGGGTGTCAAGCATAATTCAACGGGAGGGTGTTCTTGATCTTCACAATACTTCCGAAAAAGCTCTCCTGCCCTGTCTTTTTTTTTTATCTTAGGAACTCTCAGTTGATACGCTGCAAAAGATCTAAGAAGTCCCAGAGGAGAGTATTCTGTAAATAAATGGAGAATAATTGAAGGCCATTTTTTGTGCATGGCCTTAATGCAGATCAATAGACTTTTCAACACCAAACGCTTACGTGCAGGGAGCCAAAAAAGATTGCGAAGATGTCCAGAAATATGAGCCTTGTGTGGTAGTTTGAGCAGAAGGCGAGGGATTGCATCCCGGACCAACCGTAGCTGATGAATCACTATAGATTGAAGTCCTAAATAACGGGCATTAGAATATCCAAGACATCGCCCCACAACTGCCTGGAGCATAGGATAGTGAGTTGTATCTGGAAGAAAACAAGAATTGTCGTAAGAACTCTAAGATGGAATAAACAAGTCTCAGAATCCCTCATCACCTGAGGCTTACTTGAGAGTTGGTCCTCAAATCAAACCCCCGGGTTCCTGAAAGTGAGAGTGGGGTGAGGACAGAGGGCCAAAGTGTGCGGCCACTAAGCCGATACCCAGAGAGAAGGACAGATCACCTAGATGCTACTTCCTCTGTTTTATCAGTGTTTAGTTTCAGACAATTGCACAACATCAATTCAGAAAGTGTTGTGCAGCAATGCGAAAGTAGCTGTGTGGAAGATCAGAGTTCCCGTTCAGTCTAAATAGAAGCTGGTTATCGTCAAAAAACGACCACATGATGGAGCGGTTGAGAGATCAGACTAATTTAGCCAGAGGAGTTAATAAAAGACGAACCTCTAGCTACCCTACAAGTTAGAGGTTTGAAAGAAGACTTGAAAGGTGGCATGATAACCAACTGACGGCGATCTGCAAGAAAAAGAGTTGAATGGGTCATGGTGTCACAGGTTGCAGAGAGGTCGAAGAGAACCAAAGCTGCAGGGTCATCTCTTTAGCCAGAACTAAATATTGTGTAGAGGCAACCTGGTAGGCTTCACTGTTATTCATAGCGGATCTAATGCCTCTCTTCTATTTACGTATCTTCTTTCGGGTGAAACCAGGCGACTGATCGAGCCTTTTCCATTTTATTGTAACGAGATTAAAATGCAGCACCTGGAATTTAAATGAAACAGATGATGGTCTCATTCTTGCTCCCTCTTTGTTGCTATGAACGTTGGAGCAGATCACAATTAAAGAAACGGTTTTAGTAAACGTCACAAAGCAATTTGGTTCTTTCCCCTTGCATAAATTACTAAAATGACAAGCATCAGATATTTCCCAATGGTGCTCAGTTTATTGACAATAACTTAAGTCACCCCATTGGAATTCAAACCTGTGGACTGCAGGATAACTGTGTTTTTTTTGCAATGGATACCCAACCAATTGAGCAATCTTATCAGCCTTTACACGTTTGCATATGGTTTGTTTCTGGAGACCCATTATTACTCTATAAGTGCGACAATGACCTAAAACGGGGTAAAACAAGTTGGGCTTTGTAAAGCTTCCGTCTCTCTGTCTTCTCCTAATCCACCTTGCACGTTCTCCGTAACACCTTCTTGCTCCACCATTCTCTTTCCTCTTCCATCATCACCTGTTCCTGGCATTACCTCTTCCTCCATGCACAATTAGCTGTCACCATCGCCTTCATGCACATTCCACTACCAAGAAGAATGAGTGTTTCAAACCTACCTTCAGGGACAGTTCATAACAAACAAGCCCTCTTTTACTAGAAAGAGCACAACACCTGCTGCTGATGTCATAAGCCCGGGGCACTGGGTGATCGGCCTTCCACTTAAGACTAAAAATAACCCTTCATTGTATGTCCTATTGAGTGAGTTTCTGTCTAGTAACTGTAATGGAAAGACACTCTCCTTTCAGACATTTGAGGCGTGATTTATGAAAAGTTAGTGCGGCCTTTGCATCATTTTTTTATGAAAAAGCGGAGCAAACGTATAAAATATAATTTTATTTTGTAAGTTTGCGCCGCTTTTGCATCAAAAAATGAGGCAAAGGCAGCGCTAACTTTTCATAAATCAGCCCTTGTTGCTATCTCATCATCGCAATCTATGGCCCTCATTACAATCCTGGTGGTCGGTGATAAAGCAGCGTTAATACGGCCAACAGGCCGGCGGTAAAAAAAAAATGGGATCACGACCACAGCGGAAACCGCCAACAGAGACAGCCACTTTATCACTCCGATTGCCACGGCGGTAGCAACAAACACCACGCTGGTCACCGCCAACAGACAGGCGGAAGACAATGTACCACCCACCATATTACAAGGCACCAATCCACCAGCTTTTCTGGGGTAGTACCAACGACATCAAAAGCACGGCGGAAACAGTACACTGAAGGGGAACCACTCACCTTTCGACACTCAACGAGGAACCAGGACGCCATGGAGCCCGAGCTGCAGGTCCTGCCCAGGCTGGTTTACCTCCTCATCTACCAGGAACACCAAAGACGGCGGCGACGACGACGGTGAGTACTGCACCTAGCACACAGGGGAGGGAGGGAGGAAAAAGAGAGTGACACACACATGCAACATGCAACACCCCCACCCTCACCCACAACACCATACACACAAACAGATCCAACAACTTTGCAGATACACCCCTAACCCCCTGGAAGAATGCAAGAACAAAAGGAATAGAGTCAAATCTGTGATATTTTGAAAATGCATATAAAGCTAATGATTGTAAACACCAGTTTATACAATATTTACAATATGTACAGAGGGCCGTACACTGTCCATTGCAAATGTCCGTGGACCAGTGGCCCAAAAAACATGGGCGAAGCCCACACTTGACTCCTGCCTCAAAACAGAGAGAACACTGCAGGGGCATTGGGTAAAAAAAACACAGGCACCTCAAGGGGGGGGGGGCACCTCAGCCGGAAGATGGTACTACACCACTGCTCCTGAAGGGGGCAACATGCCCACAGCGATGTCCTGAGAAGTGCCAAGCCACAGTCTCTCAAGTGGGTGGTTTGCCCACTGCTTGGTCCTGGGCAGTGCAAAGCCACAGTCTCTCAAGTGGGTGACATGTTCCACTGGTTCTGGAGGGGGCCTTGTGCCCAGTCTGTTTCATCCTGCCAAGGATTGGGTGAGTGGATGCATCTCTCCACTGGTTCTGGAGGGGGCCTTGGGCCCAGTCTGTTTCATCCTGCCATGGATTGGGTGAGTGGATGCATCTCTCCACTGGTTCTGGAGGGGGCCTTGTGCCCAGTCTGTTTCATCCTGCCAAGGATTGGGTGAGTGGATGCATATCTCCACTGGTTCTGGAGGGGGCTGTGTGCCCAGTGATGCTGCATCTGGGGTGTGGCACTTCACATTCTCTCACCTAGGTGTCTGAGGCACGAGATGTGCAGAGAACAGGTAGCATGATACTACATGGAGGCAGAGCCAGACTCCATCCCACGGCGACGTAGGCTGCAAACTACTAGTAGTGTCACTGCTGGTGGTGGTGCCTCAAGTGGTGGGTCCAGGACGTCTCCTGCAGCCTCAGACGGCTGGCGCTGGGGATGCTGCTGATGTCCGATGTAGTGGCACCAGCTGGGCATGTGGCGGTGCATATGGCGGTGCAGGTGGCGGTGCCTGTGGCGGTGTCTGCGGCGGAGATGCTGCCGGTGCTGGCCGAGGTGCAGGTGCTGGTAGTTGTGGAGGGAGACACCAGGCCGTCTCAAGCAGCCTCGGTCGGCTGCCCACTGGGGATGATGCTGCTGACTGTTGTTGTGGCAGCGGCGGGGCGGTGCAGGTGGCGGTGCAGAGGGAGGTGCAGGTGGTGGTGCAGATGGCGGTGGTTGCGGCGGTGCTTACCATGGTACAGGTTGCTGGCCTGTCAGGACAAATGGTGGTCACCAGTCCCTCACCTGGAGGCTCTGAGACCTGAAGTGCTTGCCCTTACTTTTTTTTCCCTTCCCCACCTTCGTAGACGCTGCTGGGACCTTGGCACTGTCCTCTTGTTGTTTGGATGAGGCCTTGCTGGGTGGGTCGTGCGTCTTGTTCGTGCTGCATGCTGGCCTCTTCTTAACCTTGTCAGGTGGTGGAGTCGGAAGCTCATTTTCAGTGATATGTGGCACACTGCCAACCCTGACGGGTGCCCCCTTCGATTCTCTCGGACTTGCAGGGACCACAGCGGACGCCGAGTTGGTGGCTGAGGTGCTGGCCTGGGATCTAGACATCCTGGCCCTAGGGGAAGGACGGGGGGAGGCATAGGGAAGAGGGCAACATTAGACAGGAAAAGTTTTTAGACACACTGGGAGGGGAAGATGGGGGGTGTGGGAGTGGAGGAAGAGGTAGTGGTTGTAGGACGTGTACGTCTGCTGAGTTTGGGTGAAGGTGCATGGGCTGGAGGCTGTTGTGAGGTGGATGGTGTCAACATCAGGACAGTGCGCGCTCTACGGGCGACGTAATGCAAAAAGCCAATTCTTATGTAATGTACTAATTCATGCATTATGTGTTAATGCAGTATGTTAACCTTTTGCATTGCAGAGATTCATCTTGAAAAGTCATTAATGCTGTTTGCAGTGTATTGCTCATTTTCAAGACTTTGTTGCAGGTTTACAGTGTGTGGTTAGGGTGTGGTAACTATTCTGAGCCCTTCTAGAATCCTCTCCTGCAGTCTGGCTGGGTGTGGCACGTGGGCGGGGTCTGGGTCTATTTAAGGGACCCAGCCCAGCTCAACGTGCTCACTATTCAGAGGTCCCGGTGCAGAGCAGCAGCATTTTCCTGAGCTTCCGTTCCTGAGGCCTACCTAGGCTTTTCCGGGCCCTGTCCTCATTATCTTGGTGATCCTCAAGTAGGGCGGTAAGGCGGAGGTCGGGTTGAACCCCGACTCCGTTTTCAGAAATATTTGAGTTTTGGGCCTTCTGGTTAATCGCATGTGCAATTGTTTCTTGGCATTTAACTCTTGCAGTACAGATCGGCAGAATGCGTGATCGTTTCTAGACATTTGAAACCTTGGTGGTTGAATTGGCAACAGTGTGCGTGATTCATTCTTGGCATTTAACTCTTGCAGTACAGATCGGCAGAGTGCGCGATCATTTCATGGCATTTGAACCTTGATGTATGAATCGGCAACAGTGAGCGCGATTCATTCTTGGCATTTAACTATTGCAGTACAGATTGGCAGAGTGCGCGATCCTTTCATGGCATTTGAACCTTGATGTACGAATCGGCAACAGTGAGCGCAATTCTTTCTTGGCATTTAACTATTGCAGTACAGATCAGCAGAGTGCGCTATCATTTCATAGCATTTGAACCTTCATGTACGAATCAGCAACAGTGTGCACGATTCATTCTTGGCATTTTACTCTTGCAGTACAGATCGGCAGAGTGCGCGATCATTTCATGGCATTTAACTCTTGCAGTATAGATTGTCAGAGTGTGTGATCATTTCAGGCTTTTTTGTCTCGCTGCACAATCTGGCAATAAGGTGTGCAAAAGTTTCTAGACAACTGACTCTTGAAACCCAAAGCCAAAAGGAGTGATATTCAATGTTCAGAGTATTATTGAAACCCAGACTCAACAGAGTGTTATTCAATGTTCAGAGTATTCTTGAAACCTAGATTAAACAGAGCTTTAGTCAATGTTCAGGTTAATATTGAAAACCAGATTCAACAGAGTGTTATTCAATGTTCATAGTATTCTTGAAACCCAGATTCAACAGAGTGTTATTCAATGTTCATAGTATTCTTGAAACCCAGATCCAAGAGAGTGCTATTCAATGTTCATAGTATTCTTGAATCCCAGATTCAACACAGTGTTATTCAATGTTCATAGTATTTTTTAAACCCAGATCCAACAAAGTGTTATTCAATGTTCATAGCATAAGATGTTATTCTAAAAACACTCATATGAAAGTTTGCATAATCCTTCTTTTTTTCCAGGTACCCAAAGCTAATGAAGTCATGTTATAGAAAAGCTCTTGATCATTCATGTTATCAGTATATAAATATTTAGAACAAAGTTTATGAAAGTCAATGTGAATAATCTTGCTATTGTGTTCTTAGCTCTAGCTCCCACAGGTCTCCTTCCCAGCTGTTCCCAACCTAAAACCCCATCCCCCGCTTGGCCATTCTTTATCTCTGTGCTATAATAGCTAGTAGAGTTTGGAGCTGCCAAGAGGTGGACATATTGGTAACAGGCGCAAACCCCAAGGATCCGTTCACCCCTGACAATTTTTAATCCTCCTGGTTTGCGCTAGGTTCTCAATATGGCCCCATGGGACGAGTTACTTCAGGTACTTACGCAGCTCCAATTAGATGTAGTTGAATCTAAAAACAGAGCAGCCAATCTAGCAGAAAGGGTGGATTAGTTACAAAACAGAGTGGGAAAGGTGGAGCAAAGTCCCTTGAGTGCGGTTGGGCTTAATCCTCCAACTAACATTTCACTCACAGTTCCCACACCCATTCCTTTGGCTCCTCCAGAAAGGTTTTCAGGTGATCCTCAGAAAGCACAAACCTTTTTGACTCAAGTAGAATTGCATTTTACATGTCAACCAAACACCTTCCCTGATGCCCAATCCAGGTTGGCCTTCCTGCTATCCTATTTGACTGGAGACGCGGCCACCTGGGCAATCCCCCTTGTGCGCAAAGACAGTCCCCTGCTTTATGATTGGAGAAACTTTGTCCGGGAATTTGAAAGAGTGTTTGATCAAAGAACAGTTACTCTATCTGCAGATCGAGAACTGCTAGAATTGCGACAAGGCAATAAAGACCTAGGGCCAGATGTAGGAAACTGCAAATTGAGAGTCGCATGGACTCGCACTTTGCAACTCGCAAATATTTTATTTGCTACATCTGGCCCCAAGTTTCTCATTTGGCTAGCTTTAATCGGCTAATAGCAGAAACATCCTGGTCTGAAGAAAAACAAGCAGCCCTGTTCTACCAAGGACTCAAAGATGAGCTAAAAGACATTCTTGCTCAGATCAATCCTCAACCCACGGATTTTCAAGATCTGATAAAACTTGTTTTGAGACTAGACCATCATCTTGCAGAACGACAGGGAACACGCAAAAAGACTGAGAAAAAATCCTGGTGTGTTCATGAGTATAGAGAATCACAATTTCAGAGAGAGAACAGTCATGAACCAATGGAAATTGGAACCATCAGACGTCCTTTAACGAAAGAAGAGAAAGAGCTACGTAGAAAAGACGGCCAATGTCTGTACTGTGGTCGAAAGGGCCATTTCGCCAGAGAACGTCCCGCAAAACCTAAAAGACAAACAAACCCCTACCAAGAAGGTTGTAGCAAATGCACAGATCAAGCAGAAAAACTAGAACACCCAAGGTGTACAGAAGGGTTTCTCTTGGGTGTAACCGTGGAACCTTCACAAGATGGTAGAAACATTTTACTTGAGTCAAGACATCTAAGGCTAGATCTAGAAGTACTGGTAAAACAGAAGACTTATCTAAAGAAAGCTATAGTAGATTCTGGGGCTACTGGAAATGTTATCGATTCACAATTGATCCAAACATGGGGGATCCCATGAAAGAAGAAGAAAACACCAGAAATAGTACAAGTCGTAGATGGAAAACCCCTCTCTGGAGGTCCGGTGACTCTGCAGACCTTCCCCTTGTCTGTGATCTGTAAAGGGGGAAATCAAGACACCAAACACGAAGAAAAAATAATCTTTGATGTCATTCATGCTCCTCAGTATGGGATCATCCTTGGAATGCCGTGGCTAAGCTACAATAACCCTGTAATAAATTGGCAAGAAAGGAAAATCACGTTTTTCTCACCCCTTTGTAAAGAAAAATGTCTCCAGACATCAAGTGTCACAGATCCTCGCAAATCCCACATAGCAATAGCTGCTGAAACAGATGTAACACTGCCTTTGCAGTATTCATCATTCCTTGATGTTGTTGACAAAAAAGAAGCCTTCTCCACCGCCCCAGTCTTGACTCATCCAGATACTGACCGTCCATTCATACCAGAAGCAGATGCTTCAGACATGACAATTGGGGCAGTGTTATCGCAACACAACAAAGTTAATTACCAAACGGACGATCTATCCAGACAAGATTCTACCATGTTAGCCACAATCCAGCCCCCACAAGCTATCATTGCTCCAGACAAAATCCTTTGTATCATCAAAACCGAATACTTTTTTGAAGAAATTCGTAATTCTTCCACCATGGAAAAAAGGCAGAAATGGGCTCAAGCAGATCCCAAAAGATCGATCAAACAAGGACTTCCTTTTCATGATGCATGTTTATCTGTTCCAACTACCAAGCTGCGCAAATTAGTGTTTAATTGGTTGCACATTATACCTACAGCAGGTCATCCAGGTATTCCTAAGACTCTTGAACTAATACAACGATATTTTTGGTGGCCTACTTTGACAAAAGACGTCAAGCAAATCGTAGCTAACTACAAAGTTTGTGCTTGCATCAAGACAAGTAATTCAAAACCAAAAGGGCTGTCACATCCTCGCCCAACTCCACCCCGAACTTGGGAACACATATCATTAGACTTTATTACAGGACTGCCAGTTGTTCAACTTCACTCAGAAATCCTTGTTGTGGTAGATAGTCTCACTAAATATGCACATTTAGGGGGTCATTCTAAGTCTGGCGGGCGGCGGAGGCCGCCCGCCAGACTTCCCCCTCCGAAATACCGCTCCGCGGTCGAAAGACCGCGGAGGGTATTCTAAGTTTTTCCCTGGGCTGGCGGGCGGTCGCCAAAAGACCGCCCGCCAGCCCAGGGAAAAACTCCCTTCCCACGAGGATGCCGGCTCATAATCGAGCCGGCGGAGTGGGAAGGTGCGACGGGTGCTCTTGCACCCGTCGCGTATTTCACTGTCTGCCAAGCAGACAGTGAAATACTTGTAGGGGCCCTCTTACGGGGGCCCCTGCAGTGCCCATGCCAGTGGCATGGGCACTGCAGGGGCCCCCAGGGGCCCCGCGACCCCCCCTACCGCCATCCGGTTCCCGGCGGGCGGACCGCCGGGAACTGGATGGCGGTAGGGGGGGTCGGAATCCCCTCGGCGGCGCAGCTAGCTGCGTCGCCTTGGAGGATTCAATAGGGCAGCGGGACACTGGCGGGAGACCGCCAGTGTTGCCAGTCTGACCGCAGCTTTACCGCCGCGGTCAGAATGCCCTGCGGGGCACCGCCGGCCTGTCGGCGGTGCTCCCGCCGACCCTGGCCCCGGCGGTCTAAGACCGCCGGGGTCAGAATGACCCCCTTAATTGCTTGCAGGAAATTTCCTACCTCCAGTGAATTGGCAACAATGCTTTTAAAACGAGTGGTCCGTTATCATGGATTACCAAAAGTGATTCCTCTGGTATCTAATATCTTGGAAAGATTACGGTCCAGAGAACAACTCATGGGTCTCCGCATCTGACATTCATGCTCCACGACTAGTGCGGCGTTTTCATCGCCTAAACCCAGATAAACCAGGCCCAGAACGCGTTCAGGAAGAGGGAGTACTGTCAACATCAGGACAGTGCGGGCTCTACGGGCGACGTAATGCAAAAAGCCAATCTTATGTAATGTACTAATTCATGCATTATGTGTTAATGCAGTATGTTAACCTTTTTCATTGTTTCATTGCAGAGATTCATCTCAAAACGTCATTAATGCTGTTTGCAGTGTATTGCTCATTTCAAGACTTTGCTGCAGGATTACAGAGTGTGGTTAGGGTGTGGTCCCTATTCTGAGCCCTTCAAGAATCCTCTCCTGCAGTCTGGCTGGGTGTGGCACGTGGGCGGGGTCTGGGTCTATTAAAGGGACCCAGCCCAGGTCAACGTGCTCACTATTCAGAGGTCCCGGTGCAGAGCAGCAGCATTTTCCTGAGCTCCCATTCCGGAGGCCTACCTAGGCTTTTCCAGGCCCTGTCCTCATTATCTTGGTGATCCTCAAGCAGGGCAGTAAGGCGGAGGTCGTGTTAGACCCCGACTCTGTTTTCAGAAATATTCGAGTTTTGGGCCTTCTGGTTAATCGTGTGTGCGATTGTTTTCTTGGCATTTAACTCTTGCAGTACAGATCGGCAGAGTGTGCGATCGTTTCTAGACATTTGAAACCTTAATGGAGCAGCACTTGCAGTGTAGGTCCTCTCCTGTTGATGGTCAGGTAGCAAGTGAGTGAATAGCTAGAAAATGGCGGTGACGTCTGCGGCGGTGCGTACCGTCACCACCGGCGTACATCGCCATTAGCTCCTGGGACCCATAGGGCCCAATGATAACCAATGCGGAGTTGCGCTGCGGTCATCGACCGCCTACCGCGACGCAGCACAACGCCAGCACAGTTACCTCATTTCCCCTGGTCCCTCCTCACAGGTCAGGCAGCCGTTATTTCAGGGGGGCACATGGCATGGCACCTAGCTGCGTCACAGCACATATTAGCACATCTACTGACTCTCGAATTCACACACTGCTTCTGTGACATTGTTTCAAAAACAGTTGTGCCATTTCTGTGGAACATGACCTTCTGCTCACCGTGTGCCCAATTGGAGCGTGACCTGATGTCAGCTATCCGGCAGCCCATAGGAATCCCCCCTTTAATGCAGGTCCTGTCAGTGCTCCATTTCCTGGCAAGTGGTTCCTTTCAAACAACAGTGGCCATGGCATCAGGGATGTCTCAGCCTATGTTCTCCAACGTGTTGACCAGAGTGTTGTCAGCCCTGCTGAAACACCGTCGCAGCTACATCGTTTTCCCCCAGGTGGAGGATTTGGCCACAGTGAAAGCTGACTTCTATGCCCTCGGACATATCCCCAACATCATTGGTGCTATTGATGGTACACATGTGGCATTTGCTCCCCCCGCAGAAATGAACAGGTTTACAGGAATAGAAAAAGCTATCATTCGATGAATGTGCAAATGATGTGTTTGGCAGACCAGTACATCGCCCATGTGAATGCCAAATGTCCTGGCTCAGCGCATGACGCCTATGTCATGAGGAATAGCAGCATCCCTTATGTGATGGGGCAACTCCAGAGGCTCCGGGTGTGGCTATTAGGTGAGGCCAAGGCCCCCACACAGTATGAGTTGGGGTCTGAGTTTGGGGTTGTCCCTAAGGGTTAGTGTGTATCTAACAGGTGTCCCTCGATATTTACAGGTGACTCTGGTTACCCCAACCTCTCATGGCTATTGACCCCAGTGAGGAATCCTAGGACAAGGGCAGAGGCACATGGGAGAACAAGGAGGATTATTGAGAGGACCTTCGGCCTCCTGAAGGCCAGGTTCCGGTGCCTCCATCTGACTGGTGGATCCCTGTACTACTCACCCAAGAAGGTGTGCCAGATCATTGTGGCATGCTGTATGTTGCACAACCTGGCCTTGAGACGCCAGGTGCCTTTTCTGCTGGAGGATGAGCCTGGTGATGGTCTTGTGGCAGCGGTGGAGCCTGTGAACAGTGAGGAAGAGGAGGCAGATGAAGAAGATGTGGACAATAGTACAAACATAATACAGCAGTACTTCCAGTGACACACAGGTAAGAGACTGTAACTCAACTTCACATTTCAGTATACCTTTGGACATTGTGCATGGCTGTCTCTTACACTCTGTCTATGGACACTGACTGTTCCCTTTGGATTCCCTATTTTCAGATCTGTGTACCCCATTCTGGCTCCTGCTATTTGTACTGCTGCCCACCAACTGTCATCCTGTGGTATAAGTATTAGAATTTAGACGGTGCAATGCTTTGAGAATGTTGTAAGAATATGGGGGTCATTACAATATTGACGGTAAAAGCCACTTACCGCCGTGCAGAAGACCGCCAATACACTGCCGCGCCTGCGGAATTCGGCCACAGCTATTATGACCCACATCTCGGAATCCGCCGAAACTCAGACACCCACACAAGTCCGCCACACCAAAGGTCAGTGTTAAACTGGCGAAAACACAACCTTCACGCCAACAGAAACACGCCCATGCTATTACGGCCCACGAATCCACGTGGCGGTCTTTCAACCGCGGTATTCCATTGGCGGTACACACCGCCGCGCTCAAAAGACACACACATCTCCAAAACACCGCCACATTGGACAATTCAAAATACACACACCTGATACACATACAAACAACACTCCCACACACCCAATACAATATAAAACACACACCCACATCACCCACAAACCCCTACGACCACAATTCGCGAACAAAGGCCAGAGAGACAGCACAGCAAAGACAACCCCACCATACAGAGGCACACAACACCATCACCCACACAACATCCACGCACAAAACACCACACACCACTACACATCACCACACACATCAACACTCACACCGCCCCACACATCAAACACACCACCCCATGGCACGCCAAAGACACCACCGCTTTTCCGAGGAGGAGCTCAGGGTCATGGTGGAGGAAATTGTCCCGGTAGAGCCACAGCTATTTGGCTCACAGGTGCAGCACACATCCATAGCCAGGAAGATGGAGCTATGGCGAAGAATAGTGGACAGGGTCAACGCTGTGGGACAGCACTCAAGAAATCGGGACGACATCAGGAAGAGGTGGAACGACCTACGGGGGAAGGTGCGTTCAACGGTCTCCAGGCACAATATCGCGGTTCAGCGGACTGGCGGCGGACCCCCACCTCCTCCCCCACAACTAACAACATGGGAGGAGCAAGTCTTGACCATCATGCATCCAGAGGGCCTCGGAGGAGTCGGTGGAGGAATGGACACTGGTAAGTCAAATCTTAACTATCATATCCCCCACCCTACCTGCATGCTATCACACACCCCCACCCTCACACCCTCCCCTATCACCCAAACTCCTCCCTAATTTACTAATAACACAATCTACACATCCCAACACCAAGCCCTGCATGACACAACTAAGCATGGACAACCATCACCTAAGCATGCCCACTGCACATACCCAGTACAACCCCCTAACCATCATCACGCAAACCCCCACACAGGAATGCTTGCACTGGGGTACACAAACACCCACCCATTGCACACCATCACACACACACATGCTATAATCATGTTCTTATGCCCCTGCAGGAACACGAAGGACCGTCACCACACCAGAGGGTCCAGACAACTCCACCCACAGAAGAGGCCCACAGTGACAATAGCAGCTCTGCCCTACTGGAGCCTGATGACCAGCCCGGACCATCGTGGGCCTCGGGACAGTCGGTTCCCCTTGCACAGGCACAGCTCAACACTGACCTTCCACCCTCTGGTAACACCAGCACAGCACCCACCCAGCGGGACCAAACCTCCGTACCCAGGACAGGTCAATCAGCGGTGTGTCCACCACTACAGGGAACCCAGGATAACCCACCACCCCAAAAACAACAGGGACCTGGGGGCAGTGGTAGTGGGCACACGGTCCAGGGGACGGAGGCACAGGAACACAGGGGAACTGGGAGGGCTGCTGTGCAACAGGGGGCGGACAGGCCAAGGGAATCCACTCTCCACGAGGCCCTCTCCTCCATCATGGGAGCATACCACCACTCCCAGGAGATGATGGCGATGGTCCTGGTCAAGTTTCAGGAGACCCAGCGCCTGCAGGAGGACAAGTATTTGGGGTTCAGGGAGGAGCTCTGGACCATCAGCTCCGCCTTGGGCACCATCGTAGGGATGCTGAAGAACATACAGCAGACCTTGAGGGACACCGTGGCACTCCAAGGGGCCCCTGACACTAGCATGGAAGATTAACTGCCCACCACCTCCGCCTGCGCTAGTGGACAGGACGCCCCGCCACAGGACCACCACACCAGCACCCCACCCCCTGCAGAAGGACAACCACCACGCAAGTAGTCCCTGAGAGCCAGGAACAGGACAGAGCAAGATGTTAAGACCCCCACCAGGAAATGAGACCACCCTGATTGTCCCCCCACTGTCCCACTTTGTTACCCTGTCCATACTTGAACTGCCCCAGCTCCACTTCCTATGCCCATATGGGCAGTGCACCTGTGAGACTAATAGACTGGACTCTGCCATGGACATTCCTCCGCCATCGCCCATCACCCATCACCATTTTACAACCCCCTTCCATTTTTTAGCACTTCAATGAACACCCTTGAAACACAAAACAATCTGGAGTCAGTCTATGATTTGGTAAAATGTAATATCTATGACAGTGTCAAAATGCGTTGTTAGATGTAAAGGCAACATACCAATGTCACACATCACAAGTCCTTGAAGGATGCAAGCAGATGACACACGTTGGTAAACACACCTGTAAAACCGTAATGAAAAGAAACAACTCAGTTACCAAATAATCCCATGAAATTACACACAGGATAGAGGTAGATGTGTGACAGTGAATGTAATGTTAAAAATGAAAATGTTCTCACCTGTGTGTCACTGGAAATATTGCTGTATGACTGACTCTCTGTTGTCGTTGTCTTCTTCCTCAGCTTCCTCCTCATCACTGTCCACAGGCTCCACAGACTCCACAGCTGCCACAACACCGTCATCTGGACCATCCTCCTGCAGAAAAGGCACCTGGTGTCGCAAAGCAAGATTGTGAAGCATCGAGCAGGTGATGATGATCTGGCACACCTTCTTCGGTGAGTAGAATAGGGAACCACCTGTCATATGGAGGCACCTGAACCTGGCCTTCAGGAGGCCGAAGGTGCGCTCGATCACCCTCCTAGTCCGCCCATGGGCCTCATTGTACCGTTCCTCTGCCCTGGTCCTGGGATTCCTCACTGGTGTCAATAGCCAGGACAGGTTGGGGTAACCAGAGTCCCCTAATAGCCACACACGGTGCCTCTGGAGTTGACCCATCATATCAGGGATGCTGCTATTCCGCAGGATGTAAGCGTCATGCACTGAGCCAGAGAACATAGCATTAACCTGGGAGATGTACTGGTCTGCCAAACAGACCATCTGTACATTCATGGAATGATAACTCTTCCTGTTCTTATATACCTGTTCACTCCTGTGGGGGGGGGGACCAGAGCTACATGGGTCCCATCAATGGCACCAAGGACGTTGGGGATATGTCCAAAGGCATAGAAGTCACCTTTCACTGGAGGCAAGTCCTCCACCTCAGGGAAAATGATGTATCTACTTACGTGTTTCAGCAGGGCAGACAACACTCTGGCCAAGACGTTGGAAAACATAGGCTGGACATCCCTGATGCCATGGCCACTGTTGTCTGAAATGACCCACTTGCAAGGAAATGGAGCACTGACAGCACCTGCACGTCAGGGGGGATTCCAGTGGGATGGCGGATTGGTGACATCAGGTCTTGCTCCAACTGGGTACATAGTTCCTGGATTGTGGCACGGTCAAACCTGTAGGTCACGATTACATGTCGCTCCTCCATTGTCAACAGGTCCACCAGCGGTCGGTACACCGTAGGATTCCGCCATCTTCTCAAATGTCCCAGCTGACGGCGCCTAGGAAGGACAACAGTGATGATCAAGTAAACAATTTTCCAGGTATGTACCCACAGTTACACAGAAGACGACACCAAACACAAAACCCTTCCTGTATGTGTGTTGAGTGTAGGCCCAGCTATGTGTGACGCAGAAGTAAATGAAGCCATGTGGACCCCTGAAATGGCGGTTGCCTGACCTCTAAACTGGGACAATGGGATTGTGGGATAACTGCGTTGGCGTTGCACACCGTCGCGGTAGACGGTCGTAGACCGCGGCGCAATGCTGGATTGGTTAACATAGGACCCTATGGGTCCCAGGAGCCAAGGAACAGGTGTGCCGGCGGTGATGATACGCACCGCCGCGGACTTCACCGCCGCAGACGTCACCGCCATTTTCTATCTGTTCTATCACTAGATACCTGATCTTCGACAGGAGAGGACCTACACTGCAAGTGCTGCTGTGACCTCGGTCTGGAAGAGGCAATGGCTGCTGCGTCTGGGGAAAGGGCCCCTGCCTTCACTGCTCAGGAGTTGGAGAAACTGGTAGACTGGGTCCTCCCCCAGTACACGCTACTCTACGGTCCTCCAGACCAACAGGTTAGTACACAGGGAGCACGTTGTATGGGCTAGGCCTGAGTGGAGAGGGCTGGTTGTAAGAGGGAAGGGGGCAGAGTTCAGGGAACATTAATGCATGTGAATGAATGTGCCACATGGCTAGAGTAGGGAGGGGGGCCACTCACATCGACGGTGCAGTTGGTAATGACTTCTCGTCTTCCCTTGTGCATGTCATGTAGGTCAGCGCCCACCAGAAGAGGGACATATGGCGTGCCATCGCCAAGGACGTCCGGACCCTGGGGGCCCACCAGAGACGGGACACCCACTGCCGGAAAAGATGGGAGGACATTCGCCGCTGCAGCAAGAAGACGGCGGAGGCTCAGCTGGGGATGGCCTCCCAACGTGGGAAGGGTGCCCGTCGCACCATGACCCCCCTGATGTTCCGGATCCTGGCGGTGGCCTAGCCTGAGTTGGATGGGCGCTTGAGGGCATCACAGCAGACACATGGGGGTGAGTACAACAACATTCTGCGGACTTTGCGCGCAGTGGAGGGGTCTGGGTGGGGGAGGAGGCCTGTGGGTGTACCTAGGCCAGCCAGAAATACGTAGACTAGGCCCCTCTGTAATGCAGCCCATGTGGCACTCAACACCACAGCAGTAGAGTGACAAGTACAGGTATAGATGCCCCTGTGGCATCCATGTGTGCAGATGTCCACCATAGCCATGTAGGCCAGATCCCAGGAATTGCATCTGCAGAGGCCAGGAGCATGGCGTAGTGCAGAGGGCTGCTGTGTCTGTCTTGTCCGCCAACGGTAGCGGTATGCCATGCACTCAACCTGTTCTTCTTCTGTCTTCCCCCCCTCTTTGTGCTTTCGCTGTTCTTTTGTGCATCAGCATCATCAGGCGGAGGTACAGTGGCACCGGAGCATGAGGGAGCTGCATCCCACATGGCCATGGAGGGCCACACCACGGACTCAGAATGCACCAGTGGGACGGAGGGCGAGGGGAGCTTCACGTCGGCCACCGGATCACCAAGCAGCGACACGGACTCGTCCGCCGATGTGAGCTCCCTTGTGGTGGCGGCACCATCTGTGCGCCCCACTTCTACAGGTACAGCCGCCACCTCCCCTACCAGCACCGCCCTCCCAGCAGCCCCTCAGTGTTCACCCCGTGCCCGCTCACCCAGGCACCTCAGGCCCTGCCCCAGTCACCCCTGCTGCCCTCAGTGAGGAGGCCATTGACCTCCTCAGGTCACTCACTGTTGGGCAGTCTACCATTGTGAATGCCATCCAGGGTGTAGAAAGAGAGTTGCAACACGGTAATGCATTCCTAGAGGGCATTCATTCTGGTCAGGCTGCCCTTCAGCGAACCCTGCAATATTTGGCCTCAGCACTGATGGCAGTCCCTGTGTCTAGCCTCCCCCATCCAACCTCCTCCACCCAGACCCATTCCCCTGTACCCCACCCCATCCCAAGCACACCTACAGACCAGCATGCACACAAGTCAACACACAAGGGAAGCTCAAGCAAACATAGGCACCACACAACCCACAGGCACTCACGCAAGCATCACCCACATACAGACACAGCAACATCCACTGCCTCCACTGTGTCCCCCTGCTCCTCTTCTCCCTCCTCCCTTCCACGGTCGTCTACACTCTCACCTGCATGCACCACATCTACAGGCACCAGGACTCACACCAGAATACCCAGCACCACACCTGCTCACCTGCACTCACCACCTCCACTCCCATTTACACGTCCCCTGTGTCCTCTCCCAGTGTGTCTGTGACGCTCCCCCTCCAAAAGTACACAAACGCGAGCACCCACACACCCAACATCCATCCACCTGACGGCAGCCTCCAGTACCTGCACCTGCACCCAAAACACCTAAAGTGACACCTCCTACAACCACCTCCTCTTCCTCCACTCCCAGGCCCCCTCCAACTACCCATCCCAGTGTTCGTCAGAAACTGTCCCTCTGTAAAGTTGACCTTTTTGCCCCCACCCCCCCCTCCAATTCATCAGTCCCGTCGTAGCGCCTCAGCCAAAAAGCCTCCAATACCAGTGGTGCGTGTTCAAGGTGTGTGGAGTGCACCGGCCACCAGGGCAGGCAGTATGACCCGGAGCAAAGGCACTGGCAGCCCATCCCCTGTAAAGGCTCTGAAATTGGAAAGTGGCCGACGGGAACCTGTGAAAACTCCTGGAGGCAAAACAACTCACAGGGGTCCCAAGGGGATTGCAGAGTCAGCTGTCACTCCTCCAAAGGTGGGGAAGGGCCAGAGGAAGACTGCACAGTCTGTTGTGAGCATCACGGCGGAGAAGGGCGGCATCCTTCCCGGCGGTCGAGACGCGACCGCCAGCACCGTCGTCACTGGTCCGGAGACCACCGCCGGAGTCAGTGCCCAGGAGGGCCCAAGTATCGTCACTGGTCAGGAGACCACCGCCACCGCCGGAGTCTGTGCCCAGGAGGGCCCAGGTATCGTCACTGGTCAGGAGACCACCGCCGGAGTCAGTGCCCAGGAGGGCCCAGGTATCATCACTGGTCAGGAGACCACCGCCGGAGTCAGTGCCCAGGAGGGCCCAGGTATCGTCACTGGTCAGGAGACCACCGCCGGAGTCAGTGCCCAGGAGGGCCCAAGTATCGTTACTGGTCAGGAGACCACCGCCCCCGCCGGAGTCATTGCCCAGGTATCGTCACTGGTCAGGAGACCACCGCCGGAGTCAGTGCCCAGGAGGGCCCAGGTATCGTCACTGGTCAGGAGACCACCGCCGGAGTTAGTGCCCAGGAGGGCCCAAGTATCGTCACTGGTCAGGAGACCACCGCCAGAGTCATTGCCCAGGAGGGCCCCGGCTGCCACAGCCCCGCTGGGCTATGAGGGAACGTCATGCCATACACCAATGCCCAGTCCAGGGAACATCATGCCACACACCAATGCCCAGTCCATGGAACATCATGCCACACACCAATGCCCAGTACAGGGAACGTCATGCCACACACCAATGCCCGTTCCAGAACCACCATGGCAAAGCACTGCTGAACAGTCCAGAGACCGCCATGGCAAAGCACCGCTGAACAGTCCAGAGACCGCCATGGCAAAGCACCGATGAACAGTCCAGAGACCGCCATGGCAAAGCACCGCTGAACAGTCCAGAGACCGCCATGGCTAAGCACCGCTGAACAGGGCATGCACCGGGGAAGAATGAAAAGACCGCCACATCAAGCATCGTTATCCCATGTGCAGCTGGGACAGTGACGGGACAGGAACTTTCACGGGGAAACTAATCCAGTCTGGGCACCAGTCCCCCTCCAAAGCCAGTGGAGGCTGTTATCTACTTGCGAAACTGTGGCTTTGCTCCCCAGGATGGTCCAGTGGGCCAGCCACCCACTGTAGAGACTTGAGAGACAGTGGCTTTGCACTCCCCAGGATGGTCCAGTGGGCAACCCACCCACTGTAGCGACTTGAGAGACTGTGGCTTTGCACTCCCCAGGATGGTACAGTGGGCAACCCACCCACAGTAGAGACTTGTGAGACTGGCTTTGCACTCCCCAGGATGGTCCAGTGGGCAACCCACCCACTGTAGAGACTTGTGAGACTGTGGCTTTGCACTCCCCAGGATGGTCCAGTGGGCAACCCACCCACTGTAGAGACTTGAAAGACTGTGGCTTTGCACTCCCCAGGATGGAACAGTGGGCAACCCACCCACTGTAGAGACTTGAGAGACTGTGGCTGGGCATGGAGCCCCGTCGTGGATCTGGCTTTGCAGTCATCCGGCTGAGGTGCCCCCCCTTTCCTTCCCCCTGAGGTGCCTGTAGTATTTCTATCTGATGCCCCGGCAGTGTTCTCTCCGATTGTGGACAGGTATCTAGTGTGGGCCTCGCCCATGCATTTTTGGACTAGTGGTGCATGGACATTGATATGTGCATATCTGCACTACTTCTCGTAATGTATATATTTCTGACTGATTTTATAAAATATCTGTATATTTTTGACACATGTGTATTGATACATTACAATGTTTGAACTGATTTCGTTTTGTCTTAGCATTCTTCCGGGGGGGTTGTGGGTTGTTACTGTGATTTTTGTACATGCATTGGTGTGTGTGTTGTAATATGCGAGGGTGGGGGTGGGGGTGTTTCGTGTGTGTCCCCCTAACTTTTGCCTCCCCCCTCCCCTATGTCGTAGGTGCAGTACTCACCGTTGTCTTCGCCCGCGCCGGCGTTGGTCTTCGTAGATGAGTAGGAATACAAGGGCCGGTAGAATGTGTAATTCGGGTTCCATGGAGTCCTCGCTCCTCGTGGGATGTGTTGAGGTGAGCGTTTTCCCATTGCAGTAACTGTTTCCGCCGTGTTTTTATCCACGGTGAATCCGCCCCAAAAAAGGTGGCGGATTGGTGTGTTGTAATACTGTGGGCGGTACATTGTCTTCCGCCTCTCTGTTGATGGTGACCGCCGCACTGCTTGTCTGTACCGCCGTGGCGGTCGGAGTGTTAAAGTGGCTGTCTTTGTTGGCGGTTTCCGCAAGGGTCATAATTCCCTTTTTTTGTCCGCCGGCCTGTTTGCGGTATTGCCGCACCTTTAACACCGTCCACCAGGGTTGTAATGACCCCCTATATCTTTCCAATTATTACATTGACTCCAGTATGGTTTATATTTCAAGGGTTTTTATTTTTTTGTGCTAAATAGTATGAGGGTAAGTGCAAGGGGCTGGGGTGATGGATGAGGAAAGTCCAGGGTAGAGTCCAGTCTCTTGGTATCACAGGTGCATTGTCCAATGGGGCATAGGAAGGGGAGTAATGGCATTTCAAGGTGGACAGGGTGACATAGTGGGACAGAAGGGTGACAATCAGGAGAGTCTTATTTCCTGGCGGGGGTCTTGGCAATGTTCTCCGTCTTCTGTCTGGATCGCAGTGACCATTTACTGGGTGGTTCTCCTTCTGCAGGGGGTGGGGTGCTGGTGGCCTGTTGGTCCTGTGGCGGTGCCTCCTGTCCACTAGAGCCGGCGGAGGTGGAAGGCTGTTCCTCGGTTTGGCTAGTGTCAGGGGCCCTTTGTTGTGCTACTGCCTCCCTCATGGTCTTGCCCATGTCAGCCATCACCCCTGCTATGGTGACCAGGATGGTGTAGATTTTGGTGAGGTCCTCCCTGATCCCCAGGTACTTTCCCTCCTGCAGCCGCTGGGTGTCCTGTAACTTGGCCAGTACCGTGCCCATGGTCTCCTGGGAATGGTGGTTCGCTCCCATGATGTTTGAGAGTGCCTCATGGAGGGTCAGTTCCCTGGGCCTGTCCTCCCCCTGTCACTCAGCAGTCCTCCCAGCTTCCCTGTTGTCCTGTGCCTCTGCCCCCTGAACCGTGTGCCCACTGCCACTGACTCCAGGCCCCTGATTGTCCTGTATTTGTGGGGTGGCCTGAGGTCCCTGTAGTGGTGGACACACTGCTGATTGACGTGTCCTGGGAACAGAGGTGTGGGCCCGCTGGGTGAGTGCTGTGTTGGTGTTTCCTGAGGGGGAGGCTCTGTGGTAGTTTGGGACTGTGGCAGGGTAACCGACGGTCCAGAGATCCTTGATGTGCCAGGTTGGTCATCGTGATCCAGGCGTCTAGAGCTGCTGTCATCACTGTGGGCCTCTTCTGCTTCGGGGGCTGGATGTTGCTGGCACCTCCTCTCCGGTGACATTGGGTAGGGGTCCTGTTGGGATGCAAATGCATTGTTATTGTATCTGTGTGTGCCATCTTGTGCAATAGGTGTGTTTCCCTGTATAATTTTGCTTTCCTTGTCGCCTTGGCCTTGTGAGAGTTGTGATTAAGTGGCCTGGCTGGGTGAGTCTCTCTTCTGGGCATGCTGTGGTGATGTGTGTCCATGCAGGTCTGTGATTGGTGTCCATGTATTGAGGCATGTATCGCTTGGTATTGGGATGTGTGGGTTGTGATAGTGGAATATATGTGAGGTGGTGGAGTGATGGGGGTGAGGGTAGGGGTAGGAGTTTGTGATGGCATGCAGGTGGGGGGGGTGAAAGTAGTAAAGATTTGCCTTACCAGACTCCAGTCCTCCTGCTACTCCTGCGAGGCCCTCAGGATGTATGATCGCCAAGACTTGCTCCTCCCATGTTGTTAGTTGTGGGGGAGGGGTTGGGGTCCACCGCCGGTCCTCTGTACAGCAATCTGGTGTCTTGAGACCACGGAACGCACCTTCCCCCTTAGGTCGTTCCACCTCTTCCTGATGTCATCCCTTGTTCTTGGATGCTGTCCCACGGCGTTGACCCTGTCCATGATTCTCCGCCATAGCTCCATCTTCCTTGCAATGGCTGTCTGCTGCACCTGTGATCCGATTAGCTGTGGCTCTACCCATATGATTTCCTCCAGCATGACCCATTGCTCCTCCTCAGAAAACCTGGGGTTTTTATCCGGTGCCATGGATGTGGTGTGAGTGGTATGTGTAAGGATGTGTGGGGTGATGTATTGTGGTGTGTGCTGTGAGGTGCATGGATGGTGGATGGGTAATGGTGTTGTGTGCCTCTGAGTGAGTGTGTGCTCTTTGCTTGTCTCTCTGTGCTTGGTCTCTTTCTTTTTTGTTGTTGTAAGGGGTTGTGGGTAATGTGGGTTTGTGTTTTATAGTGGTATGAGTGTGAGGGCGTGGTGTGTGTATGTGTGTCAGGTGTGTGTATTTTGAATTGTCCAATGTACTATGGTTTTGTAAGTGTGTGTGTATTTTGAGCGTGGCGGTGTGTACCGCCAATGGTTTATCGCGGTTGAAAGACCGCCACGCTGATTCGTGGGTCGTGATACTGTGGGCGTACTCCTGTTGGCGTGATGGTGTGGGTTTTGCTATCGATTGTTTATCACTGACCTTTGGTGTGGCGGACTTATGTGGGTGTCTGTATAGTGGCGGTATTCTCTGTGTGGGTCATAATACCCGTGGCAGATTACCGCCGCGGTCACGGTATGTTGGCTGCCGTCAGCACGGCAGTAGGCGGCATTTACCGTCAGGATTGTAAAGAGGGCCTATATCTTGAGATCCACTGCAGGCAGACAGCCTGTCTTTCCCTCTCCTCAAGTGTAGGTTGCAGCCTCCCCTCTCATAGCCCATGCTTCCCTTCCAGGTAGTTGCTGTGCTGGGCAGGGACAGTCAAGAGCTCTCTTTACTTGCTGTATTTCCACTTTTATCCCACCCCTTACCAGAAAATAGGCGGTATCTGACGAGCTAATAGTGGAATAAGTGGTTGAGCTGTATTGTCTCTGGTGATTGAACGAGACAAGGGGGGTTCTTACAACTTTTGGAGGAGGTGTTAATCCATCCCAAAAGTGACGGTAAAGTGACGGATATACCACCAGCCGTATTACGAGTCCATTATATCCTATGGAACTCGTAATACGGCTGGTGGTATATCCGTCACTTTACCGTCACTTTTGGGACGGATTAACACCTCCTCCAAAGTTGTAATAACCCCCTTGATGTCTCTTTGCCTAGCCCTAGAGGTCAATCTTTCACTATAATGGTGAAGTCCTTTTTTATTGTGGAGAGTGACTGTGATGTACTGACAATGCTTTGAGAAAAATAGCCCAGCTGAGTGAGATCTCACAGAGAGGTCATGGAAAGGGTGATTTAATCCCTAGAGATAACAATCATTGGTAAAGCCAATAGGTCTAGCCTTTGCAACAGCTGTTGGCTTTACCAATATGTTTTAGCAATGTTATTCACCAGCGTTGCTGATGCTCAGCATGGCAAAAGGTTAGCGGCATAGAGGAGAGTTGCATGGAGTGTCGTAGAGTGGAATGGCGAACAGTGGAGTAGAGAGTTGTAGAGTGGAGTGGTTCAAAATTTGCTTTTTTTATTTACTTGATTTTTAAACTTTAAATAACTGCTATTTATTTTTACTGCGCTTCTGGTGATTTATTTTTCACATTCTTTTTAAAGTTAAAGTTCTAAACTATGTAAGTAACGTTGTTACATAGCTGCCTGAGAGTGAGTGCTTAGTTAGGTCTTGATTTACTTCCGTCTTCTTACAAATAACAATAATAAAATGCGTGGCACAACTAAAAGGCTTGTTATTTGAAAACATCAGTGATGAAGGGCCACATCGCTGTATGTTTTTGAAATTTCACATTTATATTGGAAGCATAGAACAACCAGCTTTAGGTGGCAGCATGGTTTCTGCAATTTATTTTTTGGCATATACTTGCAATGAAAAATAAACTAAATTAACCACTACACCAGCTTTCCAAGGCCAGACCTTTTGGATTTGTCAATGCTTATTGCAACTTAGTTTTTACATGAGAACAGGTTACTGGTCAGTTGCATGTGAACTCCTGCTTTAGCAGCTTAAGTGTAGGTAGCCACTTCACACAATAGTGTAGTTATGTGGGTCCCACTAAAAGTTGATAATTCGTATATTTGTCTGCAGAGTGCTGACAAAGGCTCCTAAAAGCCTATAAGAGAATGGCAGGGCTGAGCGGTGGAGGTCAAGGACTGCTAAGTGAATCCCATTCAGTAAATGAGACGGAAAGAAATAATGAAAACTTTTTAAAAAGGAAGGGACAGCTAACTGAGTCTTTGGGAAGAGGAAGGTAAGAAAGAAAATAAATAATGTGACAAAAGAAAGCAAGCTGGCATATAGAACAAGCATTTTCAAAACAATAGGTCTTGCATTTGTGAGAGTTAGAGCTACTGGCGCTGTAAATGTCTAATTGGACTTTTCTTGCCACATAAATTGGTCAGCCCCGCTTCAGAATATGTTCCTTTACTTCCACATAGTTCCAGTGGCCCTGCAGATAACTAAAGCACTTCCATTTACCTTCTTCCTCTATCTGCTCGACCTAAAAATGACTAAATAATCAAGTAATACTGTCACAAAATGTACTGCATAATGACGCATAAGTTGCCTTTTCCTGCAGCATAATCTACTCAACCCTGCCGCATAACTCCTGTTTAGACATCAACCTACCAAGTAGTGTGCACTTATATGGCTGTGACATCTTCCGCTGAGTTAGCTGCAGTCGTAAAAGTACAGTTAGCTCCAGCCTCTTTGTTGGGTTTGAGGCTTTTGGGTAAAGATAAAATGTATGAAGGTTTGGTTGGTGGGCAGGAGGAAGGTTGTGGGCGCCTGACGGTAA
Organism: Pleurodeles waltl; assembly: GCF_031143425.1. Classification (NCBI taxonomy): domain Eukaryota; kingdom Metazoa; phylum Chordata; class Amphibia; order Caudata; family Salamandridae; genus Pleurodeles; species Pleurodeles waltl. The sequence goes on along the minus strand of NC_090440.1, from coordinate 190,649,615 downwards.
CTACTGTGGTGATGTGTTGGTTGTACCGCTTATCAGAACAGCTGTTCGGATTTTCTGCATTTTGTCTGCAAAAGAAAAAGCCAAATTAAATGCTAGCTAAGCCCCTTGGGTTTGGGGTATGTGAGAAATTCGACTGCATGAGGGTCAAACTAACAATTCTGCTAGAAAAGCTAATAAGGATTGTTAATGGCTTCTCTTACCACTCCTGAAGTTTTCATTCAACAGGTGTGAACCGGGGGTGTACTTTTAACAGGCAGAAGGAGTGACTCTGTGGATGGGTTATTAAGTATAGATATTACCCACAATAACACACATACAAGTTATTTGCACCCATGTTTAAATGTCTATTAAAGTGACATTTTACGCTCAGCTGACACATCAGCTGAAAGGGATTCAGCAGAATGGTTTCCTACTATACACCTATTGATCTTAACAGATTTCGCTCTGCAGAACCTGTTGCTTGTAGACTTTACCACCAGTTTATTGTTGATATCTTTCTTGTGCGGAAATATGGGCAGTCATGCCTAAAATAAATACTGGAAGATATGCTGAAAGGCCGGTTTGCAAGACAAAGACTGTGAAAAGCCAGAGGAGCAGGAGGAGAGTCAGTAACGTTAGCCGTACGTGGCAACAACAACTTCTGCCTTAGGAAAGTGTGTATTTTCACCTTGTGATGGACAACTTGTCACTCACTCTTCCTAGAGTAATACTTTGTTTATCCATGTGTTAATGATCTGCTTAATATCTATTGTAATGAATGTGCAGAACGATAGAAAAGCGCGGCCACCATATGTAAACATAAAGCATGGTGTGCCATGATGCAATGCCACGCTCCAACAATTAATGTACGAGAATGCCTCAGAACAAAAGAAAGGCACAGCAGCCATATGTAAACATAAAGCGTGGCGTGCCGCGCTGCAACAATTTAAGGAACTGGAATGCCTCAGAATGAAAGAAAGGTGTGGCCTCCATATGTAAACATAAAGCGCGGCGTGCTGAGCTGCAACAATTAAAGGAACTGGAATGCCTCATGCGCTCCACGGAAACCTGCAGAACTGTGAGAAGGTGTGGTGCAATGATTAGAGCTGCTGACTTTGGAACTGAGGATTGGGTTTGAATCACGGCGTCGGCTCAACATCACTTAGGGGGTCATTCCGACCCTGGCGGTCATAGACCGCCAGGGCCGGGGACCGCGGATGCAACGCCAACAGGCTGGCGGTGCATCCAGGCCAATTCCGCGGTCAGAAAAGGGAAACCGGCGGTTTCCCGCCGGTTTTCCCCTGGCCTGAGGAATCCTCCATGGCGGCGCTGCAGGCAGCGCCGCCATTGGGATTCCGACCCCCTTCCCGCCAGCCTAGTTCTGGCGGTTTTGACCGCCAGAACCTTGCTGGCGAGAACGGGAGTCATGGGGCCCCTGGGGGCCCCTGCAGTGCCCATGCCAATGGCATTGGCACTGCAGGGGCCCCCTAACAGGGCCCCACAAAGATTTTCAGTGTCTGCATAGCAGACACTGAAAATCGCGACGGGTGCAACTGCACCCGTCGCACCCTTTCCACTCCGCCGGCTCCATTCGGAGCCGGCATCCTCGTGGAAGGGGGTTTCCCGCTGGGCGGGCGGGCGGCCTTCTGGCGGTCGCCCGCCGGCCCAGCGGGAAACTCAGAATTACCGCGGCGGTCTTTTGACTGCGCTGCGGTATTCTGTCGGGGGAACTTTGGCGGGCGGCGAAGTCAGAATGACCCCCTTAATCTCCCTGTGCCTACAAAAAATTAATATGTCCTTGTGCAATGTAGCTGGCCCTCATTTTAAACCTCCAATACCTTTGGGTCGAGTTTGGGCTACCTTAGTATTACAAAGTGAAAACAAGTAATTAAATAAACGAGTGGGCCTGCAAATGAAAAGGGAAGCTTCACCGAGCACGAGCGGGAACAAATTAAAAAAAATCCCTAAAGAATTGATAAACAGGACAAAGCGTAATTATACATTAGTTAGTCGCTGATCCCAAAGACAAAAAGGAGGGGCAAAGAGGCATGACTGACCACTAGCAAGGAAGGATGTTTAAATGACACTGAAACGAGCAAATGAAATGGCTTTAAGCCCACAGAAAAAGTATACTTAAAAGTATACAAGAGGCCGTAAGCTTACGCTCGACCTAAAAAGGAAAAGAAGGGCCAAATGCAGGAAGTGTCAAAGTAGGGGAAGGCTAAAGGAAAGAAAGGTAAAAGGAAACATGAAAGGAAGGAGGGCATGGTGAAAGGAACAAAGGAAGAAAGAGAGGAAATCTGAATGGTTGGAAAGATGAAAGTATGTATGGAATGAATAGGGAATGGAACAGTTGGTAAAAGGATGGAAAAAAGGTGGGTGAGTAGATTGAAGGGTTAAATAAAGAATGGTTGGGACAGTGAGAAGATTGCTGAATCGATGTGTGAACAGAGTGGTGGATGGATGGATGGATGAATGGATGGATGGATGGATGGATGGTGCTCACATTGTAGTGAATCCTAGTTTGTTTTAGTGGGATAACAGGAGTTAGCTTAGCCGTAGGCTTGTTAACTCGTGCCCCCGTCACCTAGTGACTTTTAACCTACTTAGCTTGCTCTGTCTTAGCCCATTTAATTATTTATTTCTTCTAAGATGGCTGCCTTGTTTATAGTTAGGCCACTTGTTATGAGTTACATTATCAGTGTCACCGTGACAAGGCGTCAAGATCAAGCACCAAAGACAAACAAACAGTAGGTGTTCATATTTAGGGATTTTCCCTCTCTATACTTTCGAGGGATTGTTGATATTAATTGCCGTCCCAAGCATGCCTGTTATCTATTGTTTTTGAATACACCTACGTCAGGGGACCTTGTAGATCTGTATAAATACATCACACTTTAGACAGATAATCAGAGGGATTCCGACCAGAGGGCATCGCCACCAACGCTGATACCGATGCTGCAGTCGTCTTGACACTGACCCAGTCTTCGTGTCCCTACGGAGTCTGAGATAGAGACCTCATTCCAAGGTAACAAGGGTTGGGGGCTCCTCTCATGGACATGGCTTTGGCAGATTAGGTTTAGCAAACCCAGCTCTCCTTTGGGTAGGAGGTTAGGCCTATTCTCATTAGGGTATTAGGGCATATTCCATCTCATACACATATATATATATTTCTTCTATATGTTGCAAACATGGTGGGGGTCTTTATAACCATGACTCTCTTCTTCACAATACTGTTGCTTGGTATATTCATTATCCTAATCATTGCAGTTCATGCAACTTATCGCAAATGGCAGTTATGTTAAATAAAAACTATTATAACTTCACTGCATCTGTGTTATTGCCTTTGTTTGTATGAGACATAATAAATCTGTGAGAAAAGGGTAATTTCTGTTTAACCACGACAACCCTGAGATATCTTACTTTGAGTCCATGCGTAAGCGACTGCTACAAATCACCTTTTACTATTGTGTTTCTGGTGAGGTACTGCTAGTGAGCCGGTAAGGTTTGGACAACAGTCACAACTAGTTGTAGGAAGAGACTTAGGGGGTCATTCTGACCCTGGCGGTCCGAGACCGCCAGGGCAAAAATGACTAAAGCACCGCCAACAGGCTGGCGGTGCTTTTTTCCCTATTCTGACCGCGGCGGTACCGCCGTGGTCGCACCGCCGGGGCCGGCGGTTTCCCGCCGTTTATGACCCCCTTACCGCCAGCCTGTTTCTGGCGTTTTGCACCGCCAGGAAGAGGCTGGCGGTAAGGGGTGTCCTGGGGCCCCCTAACAGGGCCCCGGCCAGCTTTTCATAGCAGACAATGAAAAGCGCGACGGGAGCAACTGCCCCCGTCGCACGGCCACAACACCGCCGGCTCCATTAGGAGCCGGCTCCTGTGTTGCGGCCTCATTCCCGCCGGCCCAGCGGGAATGTCGGAATGGGGGCCGCGTGAGTGCGGCCGCATGGCGGTTTCCGCCTGGCGGGCGGCGGTAGCCGCCCGCCAAGGTCAGAATGACCCCCTTAGTTACCTTCAAACTAAAGTTCTGTCATCCTGAGATCAGCAGTCTTGCTCAGAGCAAGAGTCTAAACTACGACATGGCACCACCAACGATGGTGTTTAGGCACTAATTTACGGTTACCCTGACTATCACTGTCTCACAGACAAAAGGTACCCTCAGTACCATTATACGGAGACGTCCGTGGTCTTTGGGAGAATCCTCCTCGGCTGAACAGGTAACACCTAATTAAGCTGTAGGTTGTTCGAGCTCGAACTAATCAAAAGGAAACAATTTCCCCTGTTTTTGGTGTTCCGTTTCTCTAAACAACTATGGATAATACCATAGACATTCCTGCAAATGCTAGACATGCACTTACACAACATTTATTAGCGCATGGCCTTACAGACGAGGGCGGGGATGTTACTCTGATAATAGAGGCAACTGAAGCATACCAAACAGAAACGTTTTACTGTTGGGTCACCTTTCCTGAGGCTGACCAACGAACACACACATTTCACACGTCTGACATTGCAAGCGTACCTGCACGATACGAAGCATACCAGTATCATGAAATATCGCTCACATACCAAGAGCATCAGAACTGGTTTGAAGGCGCCCTACCACATGTACTAAGGCGGATGAGGCTAGGTCCTTTAAGTAATGAGGGACCTACATGGCCTATGTTTGCCACATATACACCTCACCCAGGCATACAGAATATGCCGATCGCAGATTTACGAATATTATATAATGAATTAGTGGCATTATATAGACGATTGGTTCAGTTCGTGATGCGAACATTGAACACTACACCAGTGCGTCCAGCACCACCAGTAGCTGGTGGATATCAATTGGCTACTGGGATTAATCCACAAACAGTGCATACTATTATGGGTAAAGTGCACACGGAATGGGAAAAAATACCGTTCTGGATTGCCCAGAAAACAAATCAGCTGGAAGCTGTGTTCCCCCATACGGGGCCACAGGAAAAACATAGATTGCTCACTATGTGCTTGCCGTTTGGGATGGTTCCCTCGGTGGATGAATGTGCTACATGGGGTACAGTCTTCGCTGCCGTTTATACTACCACACATGGTACCCCTACACTTGCCAATTTACCGGAAGTGTTAAAACAAATACAAAATGAACATGGGGCCGCACCGGCCCTGGATCTGGGGATGAAATTGATGCGTAACTTTGACGCCATCTCCTCGATAATACTAAGTAATATTAAAGGGGAAGCAGTGGCACTGGCAATTCGCCAGCGTGTCCGGGAAACTCCAAATATGGAACAAGAGAGACAGTTGCCGAAAATACTGTAATATCCGATACCTATACTAGTGTAGGACGGGATAGTTTGGGAGCCAAACCTAAAAAATTGGAATTACCAAGTACCACCCATGAGGAAGGTACAAAGCAGGCACAAGAGGGCTCTAAGAAGCGCTGGGACAAACAAAAAGATTTCAAAGAGAGAAGAAATAAGAGAGCTGATTCTCCACATCCGGAGTACTCCGAAAGGAGGTATAATCTCAGAAATAGGGATAACATTAGAACTCCAGACAGATATACTGATTCACGTCCTTCTCGTTCCTTTCAGGACGCACCGGATAAGCGTAGCGAGAGAGGGTGCCGTCAAGATCGACGTCCGGAATACGTGAAAGAAAAAAAAGACTCGCCACAGTCTACCATTAAAAAAGAAGAAAAGACTCCTCAGCAAAAGCCACAATTTAAAAAGAAGAAAGTGGCAGCACTGACTGTTAAAAATGCCAGTAGTATTGAGAACACTGTTGAGGAACAAGAAGTGGGCAGTGACTTAACAATTCAGATAGAGGGAGACGTGGAACGCACTATTAGTGTGATATTTTGGGATGAACTAACTAGTGATATCCTGTTGGCCGAGAGAGACTGGCCACCTGAACATGTCCGCAAGCTCCCACATGGGGAAGATGTCATTTTGCCTTCTTTTTCCGATCTCGTTCCGGAGGCAGACAAAAAAGCATATGCTGCTGAATGGGCTTTAGCGCAGGCACCTGCACTATACCGTAATCATGTAGGGTGGGACAAGGACTCTCCTTGTCATGTTATTCCCGTTAGGTCTACTCCCCACCCGCAGCCACAATACCCTGTTAAGCATGAAGCAAAAGCTTCGGTGACGGAGATCCTGTCACAACTTGAATATCAGGGAGTGATTGAGCCTTGTACATCGGCCATGAATAATCCATTATTTCCCGTTGCGAAACCAGATCATTCATATAGAATAGTGGTTGATTATAGACATTTAAATAGTAATACTCGCACATATGCTATACAAAATTCACACAGCACAGCACTGATAAACAATATAGTGCGTAAAAAATATAAAACTAGATTGGATATATCTAATGGGTTTTTCTGCCAGAATTTAGCATATGAAAGTCGGGACCTAAGTGCATTTTCATTTGGCTCTCAGAAACGCTTTTGTCGTTTGCCCCAAGGCTATAAAAATAGCCCAGGACTGTTTTCAGCCCGTGTGATATCGATTTTGCACAAGCTTGATTCCGATGCATTGTCCTATGTGGATGATATCTATCTCACTGACGACGCCCTCGACATTCATCTTGCAATGGTCGATCGGATCATTTTGGGATTTGCAGAATTCGGTTATAAATTTAATTTTAAGAAAAGCAAGATAGCCTTTCTTAGTGTATTGTTCCTGGGATATGAGCTATCGAACGAGGGGAAGAGCCTGGCCCCGCACTTCCTAGAAAATGTGCTCAGTTACAGCCTCCGAACACACTTAAGAAATTACAGTCATTACTGGGTTTCTTTAATTTTGGCAGAACATACATTACAGATTATGCAGAACGCATCAAACCACTTTATGACTTAATTCAGCCCAACTTTTCCAGCAGACGATGGACGATTGAACACACACACATCCTTAGGGACATACAACGGGACATGCTAGAAGCTAGACACTTATACACACGGGACAATAAAACAAAGTTGGTCATCAGAATAATTGCTGGAGCCCTTGGGTTTACCTATGTCACCTTTAATGAGGGTGACACGGTGCCGATAGCATACAAATCACACTTATACTCCAATGCTGAGAAACGTTTTGCACCTACAGAAAAGATTCTGACAGCAGTTCAGATGGCCGTCATAAAGGAGAGGCCACTTGCCCAGGGGAAAAGAATTATTGTTGTCTCCCCGGTGCCGGCCCTAGAGGCTGTCACTAAAGCAAGCGTTCCAAACGCTAAGGCATTACATCCACGTTGGATTCAATGGGCAACGTCTCTGACCGCCACTGATGTTGATTATGTGTTTGACCCAAGACTTCAGACACAAGAATTTCTCCAGTATGAACAGGAGTACCCCGCTCCTCTACATATCTTGCCAATAGACAGTTATAATACCATCATTTATACTGACGGGTCGGCACAACCTGCTGTAGGCACTAAACATCAATACTCGGCGGCTTGCGCAGCCGTGTGCGGGACGATGGAAGACGGAGTTTTCCATCCTCACAATACCTACACGCAGACCTTAGGGGACTGCACAGCCCAGTTGGCCGAACTTAAGGCTCTTCTTCTAGCGCTCGAACATACTGAGCCAGGAACCCAGACTTTGATAGTCTGTGATTCATATTACTGCGTCCAGTCATACAATGATTATCTCAATCAGTGGAAACTGAACGTGTTTAGAGATTCTAAAGGGAACACCATTAAACACAAAATATTGTGGGGAAGGGTGGCTGATCTTAAGGAGAAGCTACCATGTGTCCATGTAGTTCATACATTAGGACACCAACGTGTAGGAATACACGTTGCCGGCAATACATTGGCTGATGAAGCGGCCAAAGCATCAGTAGCTACAGCTTCTGTGGCTGCAGTGACTCGTTCTCGGACGAGGTTGGATAATGAAATACTGGTTGCCGTTAAAGCTTCGGCTGCAGGCAAGACCCTTCCGAAAGGATACCCTACAAACTATACTTACCATATCAGTGCACAGAATGTTGCTTATGCCACAATTCCAGGAGTTGGTGATCGAGTGATTCCCAATGAAAATCAGAGATTAGAGCTGATTACAGCCGCACACGAGGGTGTCGCTTCTGCACATGCTGGTATATATGCCACTATAACAATTTTACAACAACGATACTGGTGGCCTGGTCTATGCAGACGGACTAAGCAGTATGTCCTTTGCTGTGACATTTGTCAGCAGATTAAGGGCTCAAATATCAAACGCCCTCCGCAGACATCCCTCTTAGTATCAGACAAACCACTCCAATGTGTGTACCTGGACCACTGTGGTCCCTTGCAGCCTGATGGTGCATACAAATACATTTTAGTGGCTGTGGATTCCTGTTCTAGATTCCTGTGGGTATGGCCACAGCGGTCGGCTGACGCCCGGACTGTTATAAAAGATCTGCTGATCTTTATCGGTACATATGCAGTTGCAGCATTCCATTCGGACCAGGGCCCTGCATTTGCCTCTGAAGCTTTCAGGGACACCATGAGGACGATGGGTGTTGAACTCCATTACTCCTCACCATACCATCCTGAGGGAAATTCGGTCGTGGAGAGGCGGAATCGTGATCTAAAGCAGTCCTTAACAGCTCGGTATTAGGTTCAGGCCGCAGTTGGTTACATCACCTATATGGGGTCCAGAGAGCACTGAATAATCTGCCAAGACGGTCCTTGGGGGGAAAATCTCCATATGAGGTTCTCTTTGGGATACCTATGTATGTCCCCGATCTTGATCCCCCTGGTATGGTGGCAGCAGAAACACCATTTGACATAAAAGAACTTCTCACTGTTTTACAGGAGCTTCAACAATTTTGTGATGATAAATCATCTGCAAGTGCTGCCACCTTAGGAATAAGGGAATTGGCGAAAACTTCGACTGGCTGGATTCCTAACATTGGGGATCTGGTTCGTGAGAAGATCGCTGTGAAAAAAGAGTTTGGTCCATCATACAGAGCACCTGTACCGGTCTTGGGAATAAAAGGCACCAGGACTGTCATCCTTCCACCATTGTCTAGTTCTAAATCGAATAGATTCATCTCCATTGATGACATCAAATTACACCATGTGGCCGATTCTTCACAGTAGATCCCTTGTGTGGTTCCCGATCCCCTCTCACTACCCAACAGGACATCCATCTACATAGTAGGATGAATATCACTACTACTGACTATGCAACTATGTCAACTGCTGTTCCAGACACTTCCTCGACCACGGGGAGGGCGGAAAATGAACTTTTGTTGGTTCCAGTCACATCTTCGGTGACCACCCGCTTCATGATTTGGTTGTATATTACACGAACACTTCCACGACTAATGACGTTGTCTATCAAGACCCTCCACGAGCGATGGATCAGAATGCGGCAGGTCCTGTGTTTGCAGAGACTTCCTCTGGCTATTTTATTGACATTGATGATTTTTCCTCGGATTCATCCTCGACTGTGACTGACAAACTTTCGAAAAGTAGTAAGCTGTATCGATGGCTTAAGAAGAACTATTTGATTTACCCATGGAACTATCTATGGTTCTGTTTGACGTTTATTGCATTATTTTTATGGATTGGTTTTGTGATTAATGGTCACTATATTGCTGATCGCTCCTCTGTGGAGCCTGTTTATGAAATTTTAACACCACATCATTCTTCACATAAGGTCCGACGTAATTTGTCCCCTGTCAATATTACAGCTATACCAATTACTGATGGGATTGTGTGGGACAAAGTTCCATTTGATATATATGGGCCTACAGAGATTATTCAAATACCGTATGTGTTCAAAATTTCAATGTCTGATGTTATTACACCTAATGTTGTCTCTGATGATTGGGATGTCCAAACAGTTGATTCAATGCTGACTGAAATGAAGGACTATTCCGCTTTTGGAAGTGATGATGTATATGATTATACAATGAATTATGGGGAAATGTTCTGCTATAACAATTGGGGACATCACTACCTACACCGTGCAACTAGATATAGGCCTCTCTTGAATTATACACAATGGGAACATTGTTCGACACCACAGGTGGGGAGTCCCAAGTATTACAGCGAAAAATTTACATACTTTTCTGGGCATGATACAAAAAAAGCAGAGTCGTATTATTTTAAAGTACCTCCGGCACAAATTAGAAAACTGCTGCTAACAGATACAAAACTGATTTATTCAGATCCCTTTGTTTCCCGGCTCTCGATTGAGGGTTACAAATATTGGAAAGATACTATTGATTTGAAAAGTGTATGGGGGACACAAGATTGGCAGATACAGGGTAGGGAGGCTTTGTTTAGAGCTTGCCTGATTCCTGTGCAAATGATTTTCTTAAATGACACTATTGAGCAGACGTCATGTCTGGGGCTAGCGAAAATCAAAGACCTGAACACGCCCAGTATCCCTACTCCGACAAAATTTAAAGATTGGCAACACTTTCTCAATGTCTCAGAAGACAGGCTAGATGCAATGGTTAAGGCTGGTACCTATAATTCTTCACTTTCCCGTCCCGGTGGGTGGTTGGTTTGGCCCTCCGACACTGATGAGTGTCAAAAGCGTTTCTTAAATTCTTCAGGGTTTTTTTCCATTCACAGGCCTGACCCTCGCTTTATATCAGGTCAACATACAGGTATAATTACAACATACAGTGTGGGTAAGCTGTGCCAGCAATGGGTGCAGACGAACACGTTAACATCGGTTAAGCAACACCTGAACACTCTTTCTGACAGTATAGACTTGCAGGATTTTCTGTTAGGTCCTAGGAAACAACGCTCAAAACAGTTTTTATATGCTATGTATAATGAAATTTGGAAACTTTCCCAGATTGAGGCTGCTGCACGTTTAAGGCAACTAGATAAGGAGAATTTGGAAAAAACATTAGCTGTTGTCGACAATGGCATGAACACGTTGTCCAACAGGATTTATTCACTTTCAAATATAGTGTTGTCTGCTATTGATATCATTCAGACTGACTTGTCCCGGTTATATCATGGGCAAACGCAGCTACGTTCCATTATGCAGCTGGGTTGGACATTACAGACACTGAAAAGTGTCCACATTCCATGGAAGTACATTAAAAGGAGTGAACTATTCACTGCTTTTAATTTTTCCAGGGAACAAGAGACAATGGCTAAAAGGGAGGCTTGTTTCACCCTGCTTCAAGTAGAGAAATTAGATAAGTTGCCCTTCACAGTAGCAGAGAGTCCTTCAACTATCTGGCTCTTGCACGGCATTATTAGTTTACCGATTTCAACCTTTCGTTTCTCGAGCTGCCTGAAACATCTTGCGGTGGGACGATATGAGCAGCTAGGAGATAGCTTTATTAGGGAAGAGTGGGAGTTGCCCTTTGTAAATGTAAATTAGCACTTGTATAGCGCACTACTCACCCGTTAGGGTCTCAAGGGACTGTACCCATACCGCTATGGAACCCCTCCTGGCTTTTCCCTGTGAGGCACCCACTCCTGAGCACCCCCAGGGTGAAGCCAGGCATCCAAGCGCTGTTGGGGCCGTTGTGGAGATTAAGCAAGCTATTGCCCAGAGTTGCAGAGTGGGACCCATGAATTAGATTAGGCACCGAGGCGAGAATTATCTGGTCAAGGGGAATTGAGCCCAAGACCTGCCGAAGCAGGACTTGAACCCTGGTCTTGAGCCAGATCTCTGCTTCAGGGTCTGCCACTCTAACCATTGAGCCACACTTCTCCCTTTGACTACAAATGTCTGAACGGTGAACAGGAGGTCTTTCTTAGCGGAAGTGAATGTGAGACTGCTATTCGTCATTCTATGATATGCAAACAGGTGTCCCTTCACGGTCTTTGCAATGCGGGGGTCGCGAATTTGGCCTGTTTTCTGAAGGGTACTCCTGTCCCCTTGATTCGTCCAGTGTTTCATGTACTTTCCAATGGAAGTTATGTTCTACTGAACGATGAAAGCTGTTGCGGCTTGCGACCTGGAATTGCCTACGCAATTTCAGTCACGAAGGTCGTTACGTGTTGTGGACATGTTTTGTTTCCCCCCACACGAGAGATAAGAGTATCTGAAATATGGCCCCACATAGATACTATTAATATGAACTATGACAAGTTGAGTAGACTAAAGGCGCTATTGTTTCAGAAACAGGTCGCCTTGACATCTGCAAAAGAGACGTATGCTCTCCAGATTGCGAGATCATCTGCCGAGATACAATCCCTTTTAAATACCGAGTTCCCCAAACACTTTGGAGAGCTGGTATCCAGAATATTCAATGCTTCAAGCACAACTGGGATTGTTCATTTCTTTAAGACTGTCGGGTCTGGTTTTGTGTCCATCTTCCAGACTGTCTTCAGAGTCATCCCATCAGCTATCCATTCTCTCTTTTCCAGTGTGTTTGGTGGCTTTCCAATTATTTTGGCTTACATTGGCGGACTACTAATGCTATTTCTTCTGATTCACGGTGGATATTTCTTTCCAGCAACACAGAGCAATGGAGCCGCTCCCGTCAACCCCACTGTGCCGTGAACGCATGGTTCAGATCTTCGGTACACCTTTGCTGGTGGAACTGGAGTTTGACTGGTCGTTGTCATTCCGGCCGCTACTCTGGTGTGTACGGCCGGTCTTCCGCTGCATATGGTGCCTCTTTGAACATCTGCCTATGGTCTGTCTTTGTCAGGATACTTCAATTCGATTTCCTCAGAAGCAGAAGATAACTCCTCAGTCCCGACCAGAGCTACTCACAACGAATATTAATCCTTCGTGCTGAGTACCCCGGAGGGGGAAAGGGGAATGGGATGGTAGAGAGACTGCCACAGAGATGATGAACGCCAGTACTCAGTCTGCCTCTTCACATCTAAGATTGGATACAACACCTGCAAGAGTCACAGTCGCAATTACTAGGGACATACAACATCAGTTTTTCACTTTCTACTCTCAACACTTAATTCTCTTTAATTCTATTATTTCTTCACTCACCCTGAGTTCTCTGTAGCCTTGCTTCTCTCTATAAATGATAGCTCTTCTTAAAAAAATGCTTATTACTGATTCTGGAAGAACTTCTCAACCTTTGTTAGAGATTGGTTTTATGTTGCTATATATATATATATAGTTGGTGATAATGCGTTCTTCAAATCAGCTGATGTTATTTAACTTCTCCTGTCTTATTGTGACTTCTGTCAATACTTATATTTGTAAATGCTTGTTTATTAAAGTTCGTTTCTCCTTTCTTACTTCGACATTTGTTGATAACTTGTATTTGTAAATGCTTGTTTATTACAGTTAATTTCTCCTTCCTTACTTCGACATCTGTCGATAACTTGTAGTTGTAAATGCTTGTTTATTTAAGTTTGTTTCTCTTTTAAACTCTATTTTGGTTTATTACCATTGAATTTGTAAATGCTTATTTGTTAACAGTTCGTTTCTCCTTTAAACTTGGCCTTTGTTTATAACCTTGACATTTGTAGATACTTGCTCTTTTAAAGTTCGTTTTTTCTTTGACTTTAATATCTTAAACAAGAACCTTGTAAACATAAGGTTAATTCATACATTAACTCTGTAGCCTTGCCGACTTCCACGGGAACGGTCTACTATCAAACTCTTCGAATAAACCTTGACAATATTTATCCGTTTTCTGTAATATAATCTTCAAATGTAATTTTACCTCACAGGAGTTTCTGTTCTGAAGCGCGCTCTCTCTCCACACAGCTGATTCCTGTCAGACCTCAGTTGAAGTGCAAGGCTTCCAGCTGGAGAGCTCGTAACCTAGCAACCAACCGATTGCAAGACTAGAACTGTAACTAACCTTCAGGACTCACAGCGGCCATCTTGGATCTTCTCTTCTTGATTCTTCCTTTGAAATAAGCGCAAGATTACTCTGCAAACCTTCTTCCAGTTTGGGCTTTGCTGTCTCCACTGAGGATATCTCTTTGCTTTTCTCATGCACTTCTTTGATTTGACTTGGCAAGTTTGTGTGATCATGACAGTACTCCCCCTCAAGGAACAGTTCTCCAATTTAGGTTTGCTTAGGTAGGTTCTATGAAAGTTTCTCACTAATCTTGAAGCATGTACATACTCGTGCGGCTCCCAGGATCGTTCCTCTGGACCATAACCTTTCCAATCAATTAGATAATAAAGCTGGCCATTACGGATTTTGGAATCTAAGATTTGATTGACCTCATACTCTTCTGCAGAGCTAATCTGGATAGGAATTGGAGGGGAGTTTTGACGTAAATTTGGAGGACTGTTCTTTAACAAGGAGACATGGAAAACAGGATGTATCTTTAGATGAGCTGGCAACTGCAATTTAACTGCCACTGGATTGATCATCTTGTCAACTTTGAATGGGCCTATAAATCGTGGCTGAAATTTGCGATTTCCTTTGAGGCGTAAATGACGAGTGGATAACCAAACTTTGTCTCCTTTCGAATAAATGGGGCTCTCTCTTCTTTTTCTATCAGCCTGAGTCTTATATGAGTCTTTTGCTTGAATGATGTTTTTTCTAGCCCTAACTAACGTGGTCTGCAAATCCCTCACCATCTCTTCTACTGCAGGCACTGAATCATCTTCTTTACCCAACATTACATTAGGATGTCTACCATGGTTCAGATAAAAGGGGGTGAACCCAGTGGTGGAATGAACAGCATTATTGTAAGCAAATTCAGCTGCCCACATCAACTCGGGCCATTCCTTCTCTTTATCGAATAAATTGAGTCTTAAATACTGTTCTAACTCTTGATTCACTCTCTCTGTTTGCCCATCGGTTTCTGGATGGTAACTGGTAGAGTAACAAGAATCAATTCCTAATCTTTTACTAAAGGCCTTCCAAAAGCGAGAAACAAATTGGGACCCCCTGTCTGAAACTAGAATTTTTGGGATACCATGGGCACGTACTATGTGTTGTGTAAACAACTGTGCAACCTGTGGGGCTCGAGGGATTTCTTTCAAAGGAATGAAATGTGCCATTTTAGTGAAAGTGGTTGGCCAAAACTAGGATAGTGTTAAAACCTTGGCTACTAGGGAGGTCCACTATAAGATCCATAGTAACAGTATGCCAGGCATGGGGTGCAGTGGGCAAAGGTCTTAACAGACCTTGTGAAGCTGTTCTATTTGATTTCCCTCTTTGACATTTGTCACAAGTTGACACATATTGTCTTATCTGAGTTTTCATTTTTGGCCACCAAAATTCTCGTTGTATTAGATTTTGAGTCTTTTGAATTCCTTTGTGTCCAGCCAATTGATCGTCATGATAAGCCTGAAGAATTTTTTCTTGCAGCTCCACAGTCGGAACATACAGTGCACGTTTAAAGTATGGCAAACCTTTTTTGATTTCTCTTCCTTGGCCTTCTTTGGACCACTTCAGCATTCCTTCGAATGTTAAGTTTTCTTGAATTTCTTTGGTTAAATTTTCATACAATATGGCAGATATGAACTTCTCTTGTGGAATAATCAATTCTTTTTCTGGAGGCTCTTTAACTGCACCGGTATCAATTTGAGATAGAGCATCTGCCTTCCCATTTACTTTTCCTAGTCTGAAAGTGATAACAAAATAAAAGTCTGCAAAATATAGGGACCAACGCAGTTGTCTAGCTGTTAGAGTTTGAGCTGATTTTAAAAACTGTAAATTTCGGTGGTCCGTGTAAACGGTCACTTTATGCTTAGCTCCCAAAATGTAATGCCTCCACTCACGAAAAGTTTCTTTGACTGCCAATAGCTCCTTATCCGCAATTGAATAATTTATCTCTGGTGGTGTTAATTTTCGAGAGAAATAGGCCACTGGATGTAATTGACCTGTATCTTTATGACGCTGGGAAAGGATACCTCCTATGGCAACATCTGAAGCATCTGCCTCCACATAATATGGCTCATCTGGATTGGGGTGGAGCAAGATTGGAGCTGAGACAAAGGAATTCTTCAAAAAATGAAAAGCATTTTCAGCTTCTTTTGTCCACTCAAACTTCACTCCTTTCTTCAACAATCGAGTAATGGGTGTAACTGTTTGAGAAAAATTGGATATGAATCTTCGATAAAAATTAGCGAACCCCAAGAAACTCTGGATCTCTTTGACATTGCAAGGAGAAGGCCAATGTTGCACTGTCTTTATCTTGGCAGGATCTATACTAACTCCTTCTGGTGACAAAATGAATCCTAAGAACTCAACTCGTTCCACATGAAATGCACACTTCTCCAATTTTACATAAAGATGGTTTTCTTGCAACCTTGTGAGGATGGATCGAACATGGGAAATGTGCTCCTGTAGATTGTCGGAAAAGATTAAAATGTCATCTATATAAACCACGGCAATCCGGTCGAGGAATTCTCGTAATATATCATTAACGAAAGGCTGGAAGGCAGCGGGAGCATTGCATAACCCATAAGGCATCACTTGATATTCAAATAATCCGTATCGAGTCCGAAAAGTGGTTTTCCATTCATCCCCTGAAGCCACTCGAATCAAATGATATGCTCCTCGCAGGTCCAATTTGGTGTAGATTCTAGCATTCTTTACTTGATCTAATAAAACTGACACTAAAGGCAGTGGGTATCGATTTTTGATGGTAACCTGATTGAAGGCTCGATAATCAATGCAAGCTCGAAGACTCCCATCCTTCTTTGGTATGAAAAATAGTGGGGATGACACTGGAGATTCAGAAGGACGAATAAAACCATTAGCAAGATATTGATCCAAATACTCCTTTAAATGTTGATTCTCTGCTTCGGTCAATGCGTATATTCTGCTACATGGCAATATCGCACCTGGCTCCAGTTCAATTTTGCAGTCGTAGGGTCAATGTGGTGGCAATTTCTCAGCCTCCTTTTCATCAAAAACGGCGACTAAATCCTCATATTCTTTTGGGATTTCTGCTGTCTTTAGTGCACAGATCATTGAAGAGTGTGATGATAAACAGGCCACTTGGGACTTGGTGGACACTTCCACTCCATCATGAAAGCAATTCTCTTTGCAGTAAGAGGAATTCATCTTGATCGTTCTTTTGCTCCAATCAATTTGTGGATTATGTTCTGTAAGCCAGGGCAGACCCAAAATGAGTTGAAATTGTGGAGCATCTATCAAATTAAAGATTATCTGCTCCTGATGTCCACCAAAACCTTGCATCTGAATTGGTTCGGTCTCATGGGAAATGGGTCCTGAAGAAAGATTGGTTCCATCCACAGCTCTTACTACTTCCAAAGTAGATTTCTTGATAAATCGAATACCCATTTTACGAGCGTATTTGATATCACAGAAGTTGCCCGTAGCTCCAGAGTCTATCATAACTGAGATCCCTTGAATTTCTTTCTCAAGGGTCTTAACTGATACTGTTTGTACCAAATGTGGCGCTGCGGTTTGTAAGGTATTCGCCACTCGTTGATCTAAAGGAGTTGTCTTCGGTTCTGCTTTCATCAGGGCAACTCCCTCTACTGATGAAGCTGGCCTTTTCCCGACTGAAGAGCTTTGGGTTTCTTGGGACAGTTTTTAACAAAATGCCCAGATGGACCGCAATATAAACATAGTTGATTCACTCTTCTTTTCTCTTTTTCTTCCTTAGATAAAGGACCTCGGATGGAACCAATTTGCATTGGTTCTTCTATCGTTATCCCTTCTCCGGCTCTCGTATGATTATTTCTTACACGATCAATTCTCAGGGGAAATGGTCGATACTCTCTTCTCTTTTCTGCTCTTCGTTCAGTTAACCGGTGGTCAATCTGTAACACAAGATCAATTAACTCCGATATTTCGGTGGGTCTATTTGGAACTTGTGCTAAGGCATCTTTCAATTCATCTCTCAGTCCACGATAAAATATGGCGGCTCTTTTTGACTCCGGCCAGGCAGTCTCTACAATGAGTTTATTGAAATGAGCCAGATAGGCTACTAGATCTTTATTACCTTGCCTGATTTCCAGTAGTTCATTGTCAGTGGCTTGAGCTGCAGTTCGACGATCAAATATTCTTAAGAACTCTTCCTTGAAATTTTGGAAATTATATAAAACAGGATAATTTCTGGAAATTATTGGCATGGACTATGCGGCCGCATCTCCTGTCAGATAAGACAATATAAATGCCACTTTGGACTGGTCTTTGGAAAAAATTACTGGTCTACATAAAAAATGCAATGAGCATTGGGTCAGAAAAATCTGCGCCTTATTTGGATCCCCACCGAAGCGCTCGGGTTGAGCCAAAGGAATAATAGGGGAAACCGCATGAATTACTTGAGTGGATATACCTGCAGACTGTGAAGGGCTAGGGATTTGTGAAAACACAGATTCATTTGATTTAGCGGAGTTCCCTAACTCATTTATTCGCTGTTTTATTTGGACTGTTTCTTCTATGGTGTTATTTAATTGTTTCTGTAACCCTTCCAAAATGGTGGCTAATGCTTTTATATCAATTCCTTCTGCCATTCTGCTCAGGAGGAAATCTTTTTTTTCCCCTAAAATTAGGGTGACGGCACTTCAATCTGTCAGGATACTTCAATTTGATTTCCTCAGAAGCAGAAGATAACTCCTCAGTCCCGACCCGAGCTACTCACAACGAATATTAATCCTTCGTGCTGAGTACCCCGGAGGAGGAAAGGGGAATGGGATGGTAGAGAGACTGCCACAGAGATGATAAACGCCAGTACTCAGTCTGCCTCTTCACATCTAAGATTGGATACAGCACCTGCAAGAGTCACAGTCGCAATTACTAGCGACATACAACATCAGTTTTTCACTTTCTACTCTCAACACTTAATTCTCTTTAATTCTATTATTTCTTCACTCACCCTGAGTTCTCTGTAGCCTTGCTTCTCTCTATAAATGATAGCTCTTCTTAAAAAAATGCTTATTACTGATTCTGGAATAACTTCTCAACCTTTGTTAGAGATTGGTTTTATGTTGCTATATATATATATAGTTGGTCATAATGCGTTCTTCAAATCAGCTGATGTTATTTAATTTCTCCTGTCTTATTGTGACTTCTGTCAATACTTGTATTTGTAAATGCTTGTTTATTAAAGTTCGTTTCTCCTTTCTTACTTCGACATTTGTTGATAACTTGTATTTGTAAATGCTTGTTTATTACAGTTAGTTTCTCCTTCCTTACTTCGCCATCTGTCGATAACTTGTAGTTGTAAATGCTTGTTTATTTAAGTTTGTTTCTCTTTTAAACTCTATTTTGGTTTATTACCATTGAATTTGTAAATGCTTATTTGTTAACAGTTTGTTTCTCCTTTAAACTTGGCCTTTGTTTATAACCTTGACATTTGTAGATACTTGCTCTTTTAAAGTTCGTTTTTTCTTTGACTTTAATATCTTAAACAAGAACCTTGTAAACATAAGGTTAATTCATACATCAACTCTGTAGCCTTGCCGACTTCCACGGGAACGGTCTACTATCAAACTCTTCGAATAAACCTTGACAATATTTATCCGTTTCTGTGATATAATCTTCAAATGTAATTTTACCTCACAGGAGTTTCTGTTCTGAAGCGCGCTCTCTCTCCACACAGCTTTTCCTGTCAGACCTCAGTTGAAGTGCAAGGCTTCCAGCTGGAGAGCTCGTAACCTAGCAACCAACCGATTGCAAGACTAGAACTGTAACTAACCTTCAGGACTCACAGCGGCCATCTTGGATCTTCTCTTCTTGATTCTTCCTTTGAAATAAGCGCAAGATTACTCTGCAAACCTTCTTCCAGTTTGGGCTTTGCTGTCTCCACTGAGGATATCTCTTTGCTTTTCTCATGCACTTCTTTGATTTGACTTGGCAAGTTTGTGTGATCATGACAGTCTTGCTGTTGCACCGACATCTCCTGTGGACCACGAACTGCTGATGTCCCCGATGAGGGTTCATTCACGGTCATGCCCCGTGAGACTGAGGTTGCTCCGCGAGGCCACCTATGAGCCTTCCGTTATAAGATCTAACATGGATGAGGACACTGCAGCGAGTATCGATGCACCGATGAATGTGGCTCACTTCTGCTCTGTGGATCCGTTTGTCCGTCCAGCAATAGATTTCACTTCAGTCGATGTTGACTCGTTTTTGAGCTCCTTGACTGATGGCTTCGATGACATTCTTCAAGATCATGCAAATACCACATAATTTGATGAATTTGCTTACCATTCCATACCCGATTCCAAATTATAGGATTATAGTAGACGTTTGCTATACTTGTCATGATTGATATTAACATCTCTGTATGTGTTTTTAGACAGATTTGTTTTATTGTGTTTTCACCCACAACGATTTTTTATTATTATCTTTTTATTAGCTGATTTTTTTCTTTTGGCTTTTTAGTTCGGAAGCAGCTTTTTTAGCGTTTGGGTTCCTGTACCTTCTTCATACCTGTTACGGCAATGGGGAGGGTGTAGTGAATCCTAGTTTGTTTTAGTGGGATAACAGGAGTTAGCTTAGCCGTAGGCTTGTAAACTCGTGCCCCCGTCACCTAGTGACTTTTAACCTACTTAGCTTGCTCTGTCTTAGCCCATTTAATTATTTATTTCTTCTAAGATGGCTGCCTTGTTTATAGTTAGGCCACTTGTTATGAGTTACATTATCAGTGTCACCGTGACAAGGCGTCAAGATCAAGCACCAAAGACAAACAAACGGTAGGTGTTCATACTTAGGGATTTTCCCTCTCTATACTTTCGAGGGATTGTTGATATTAATTGCCGTCCCAAGCATGCCTGTTATCTATTGTTTTTGAATACTTCTACGTCAGGGGACCTTGTAGATCTGTATAAATACATCACACTTTAGACAGATAATCAGAGGGATTCCGACCAGAGGGCATCGCCACCATCGCTGATACCGATGCTGCAGTCGTCTTGACACTGACCCAGTCTTCGTGTCCCTACGGAGTCTGAGATAGAGACCTCATTCCAAGGTAACAAGGGTTGGGGGCTCCTCTCATGGACATGGCTTTGGCAGGTTAGGTTTAGCAAACCCAGCTCTCCTTTGGGTAGGAGGTTAGGCCTATTCTCATTGGGGTATTAGGGCATATTCCATCTCATACACATATATATATATATATTTCTTCTATATATTGCAAACATGGTGGGGGTCTTTATAACCATGACTCTCTTCTTCACAATACTGTTGCTTGGTATATTCATTATCCTAATCATTGCAGTTCATGCAACTTATTGCAAATGGCAGTTATGTTAAATAAAAACTATTATAACTTCACTGCATCTGTGTTATTGCCTTTGTTTGTATGAGACATAATAAATCTGTGAGAAAAGGGTAATTTCCGTTTAACCACGACAACCCTGAGATATCTTACTTTGAGTCCATGCGTAAGCGACTGCTACAAATCACCTTTTACTATTGTGTTTCTGGTGAGGTACTGCTAGTGAGCCGGTAAGGTTTGGACAACAGTCACAACTAGTTGTAGGAAGAGACTTAGGCCCTCATTCCGACCCTGGTGGTTTCAAACCGCCAGGGTGGAGGGCAGAGGAAGCACCGCCAACAGGCTGGTGGTGCTTCCCGGGCCATTCTGACCGCGGCGGTAAAGCCGCGGTCAGAAAAGGGGAACCGGCGGGAAACCCTGGCCCAGGGAATCCTCCATGGCGGCGCTGCTTGCAGCGCCGCCATGGGGATTCCGACCCCCTTCCCACCAGCCTGTTCCTGGCGGTTTACACTGCCAGGAAGAGGCTGGCGGGAACGGGTGTCGTGGGGCCTCTGGGGGCCCCTGCACTGCCCATGCCACTGGCATGGGCAGTGCAGGGGCCCCCTAACAGGGTCCCACAAAGATTTTCAGTGTCTGCTTTGCAGACACTGAAAATCGCGACGGGTGCCACTGCACCCGTCGCACCCCGGCAAATCCGCCGGCTTCATTCGGAGCCGGCTTCCTCTTTGCAGGGGCTTTCCCGCTGGGCCGGCGGGCGATCTTTTGGAGATCGCCCGCCGGCCCAGCGGGAAAGTTGTAATGACCCTCGCGGTCATTTGACCGCGGTGCGGTCTTTTGGAGGTTTCCGCCAGGCGGGCGCGCCCGCCGCCCGCCGGGGTCGGAATGACCCCCTTAGTCACCTACAAACAAAAGTACTTGTCGCGCCGCACCGCGCGGCGTGAGCCGAGCGTTCGGCACTAGCCGGGTGTTCGGCTCGGGGCGCGCATCGCGTTCTAAAGACGCGGCGCGCCCCGAACCTTTCCTGCACCCTGCGAGGCCCCAGAACTTACATGGGGCCTCACTCTGCTCTCTCCCTCCGTTTTGTTGGGGTCGCCTGACCCCTCTTACCTGTTGTGGCTCTTTTCTTCTTTCTTCTGTCTTCTTTCTTTTTTCCTGGGTTTGTTTCTTGCACTTTCCTTTATGTCTTTTCCCCCTTCCCAGGTTACCCTTTTCTTCCCAGCATTCCTCCTTCCCTAGTCTCTATGGTTTTTACTCCATTCTATTCTATCTACTTTTCCCTATCTAAGATGGTGTCCTTTTTCTTCCTGTGGGTCACTTCCTGTTCTGTGGTATTTAAGGGAGGTGTTTTCTTCTTTTCTTTGCGCTGCAACACTCTCTGTTCAGATGGTGTCTTCGCTCCTGATTTCCTAGCCTTTTTGTTCTGGAATTCGCCAATTCTGTGCTATTTGACTACAGTTCTTTTTGATTCCTGTTCTTCTGTTCTTGTTTTCAGGAATCTTCTGTGAATCTTCTGTTGGAGGTTTTTTCCCCTTCTTTGGAAGGGGTTTTTTCCCTCTGGCGCTATTTTCTGAAGGTCACGGTCTGTTCTTGGCGTTCCATTGCCTACAGCACCGTGGTTACCAGAAAGAGTCGCCCCTTTTTGGGCCAAAGCCGAACCCTCAAGATCCACGCCACTACATCTGCAGATTCCAGGCGCAAGCAGCACGTGAGTCGTGACAGATTGCAGCGCCAAACCATCCCGACGTCTTCTAACACCATGGATGACACAGTGGTAGCTGCTGCAGATCCGGATCAATCTCTCCTGACGACAATTCAGCAACAAGCTCAAGAATTACAACAACTACGCAGTGAGAATGCTGCATTACGACAGGCTTTGGCTTTCCGTAGTGGTGATGTTCCGACGCTCTCCGCCTCTACCCATCGTTTTTCTGGTGAACCAACCAAACTGCGTGAGTTCCTTGATTCATTAACAGTGTACTTCGCCTTCCGACCCACCCAATTCTCCCATGACAGAAAAAAGGTGGGTTATCTCATCAGTGCCTTATCCGGTCCTGCCTTGGCCTGGGCAACCCCGATGGTATCAGCCAACGATCCGGTATAGTCGGACTATCCCGCCTTCGTGAATCGCTTCAAGCAAATGTTTAGTCGTCCGGGATTGGAGGCTTCAGCGGAAGAAGCCTTATGCGATATTCATCAAGGCTCACAAGATGTCCTTCAATACATAACACGCTTTCGTCAGCTAGCGGCAGAGACCACCTGGGTGGAACGTACTTTGGTGACTTTGTTTCGTAGAGGACTCAAAGAAGAAATAAAAGATGAACTAGTACATTCCACCAGAGTAGAAGATCTTCGTGGCCTGATGGATCAAGCCCTTTCCATCGAGTATCGCCTTCAGGAACGGAGATCGGAAAAGAGAAGGAGTAGAGGGTCTTTTCAACCAAGCACTTATCCGCATCGTTCTGAGGAACCTCGTCCCCCTGCCAGAGACATCGAAGGAGAACCCATGCAGGTGGATACTACTCGAGGCCCTCTCTCCGCTAGCGAGTGGGAAGACAGACGAAAGAAAGGGTTGTGTCTGTACTGCGGTTCTGCCGGCCACATGCTTCGTACCTGTCCAGTACGACCATCAAGGCCATCGGGAAACGTCACTTCCCGTCCTCTGTAAGAAGGGAGGGGACGGGATTATCAGTTATACCTTCCATCGGTTCCTTTAATGACAATACCACATCCTTGTTTATAGTACCAGTCATGTTACAATTCCCTGATGGCCGTCAAGAAAAGACTATGGCACTACTAGATTGTGGAGCTAGTGGTATTTATATGGATAAGAAGTGGGCCATTACTCAACAAGTTCCTACACAACCTAAGGAGATTCCCGAACAAGTACACACAGTGGACGGATCCTTGATATCCTCGGGTCCAGTTGATACAACTACCCTGATGCTGAGTTTACAGATCGGTAACCATCAAGAATACATCTCCTTTGATCTCATAACATCCCCCAACCATACCATCATTCTTGGAATCCCGTGGTTCATCAGACATAATCCATATGTGAACTGGGCAACCCGGACGGTCTCCTTGTCTTCACAGTTTTGTCACGAGCACTGTTTTGCTTCTGACAAGTATTGGTCACCTAAGAGATCAATAATCACGGAAGGTACTACCGGTTCGACCATTAATACAGTCCAAGGAGTTCCTGAACACTATTTGGAGTTTCAAGATGTATTCCAAAAACCCTCCAGACCTGTGTTACCTCCACATCGAGATTACGATTGTGCTATTCCCTTGGAACCTGGCACTATCGTTCCTTTTGGAAGGATGTATTCCCTCACGGAACCTGAAAAAGAAAAAGTACTAAAGGAGTACTTGGAAGAAAATATACAAAGTGGTCTTATTGTTCCATCGTCTTCTCCGGCCGGGGCTCCCCTCTTTTTCGTACCCAAGAAGACAAAGGATCTTTGCCCTTGCCTGGATTTTTGAGGCCTGAATAAGATAACTATTAAAGATCGTTATCCTTTGCCTCTCATCAGGGATATTCTAGAAGCAGTCAGAGGAGCTCAACGGTTTACCAAACTAGATCTACGGGGAGCCTACCACCTTTTACGCATTAAGAAAGGAGATGAGTGGAAAACAGCCTTTAGGACTCCTTTTGGTCACTTTGAATACAGGGTAATGCCTTTTGGTCTTACCAATGCCCCTGCAATTTTCCAGAGATTTATGGACTCAGTGTTTTCTGATCTTCTGAACCAGACAGTTGTAATCTACCTAGATGATATTCTTATTTATTCTAGAAATCCCGAACTCCATTCTTCCCATGTGAAACAAGTCCTTCAACGACTTCGGGCACATCAACTATTTTGCAAACCAGAGAAGTGTGAGTTTGACAAGACGGAAGTCAAATATCTGGGTTATCATTTAAGTCCCACAGGTGTAGCTATGGATCAAGAAAAGGTACAAGCTATTCTAGATTGGCCTTCTCCATCTTCTATTAAAGAAACACAATGTTTTCTAGGATTAGCGAACTTCTATCGGCAATTCATCGCAGACTTTGCAAAACAAACTAGCCATATAACTCACACTTTAAAGAAGGAAAATCTAACTAAAGGGTTTGTCTGGACTAAAGCGGCCGAAACAGCCTTTCAAGATTTAAAGAAGGCATTCACTCAAGCTCCCATCTTAAGACATCCAGATACCAACAAACAATTTATTGTTGTTACCGATGCTTCTGAAAAAGCCATTGGAGCCGTCCTACTCCAACAACAAGAGGATGATGGCCTTGAACATCCTGTTTTCTATTTGTCTCATATACTCTCTATTGCAGAACAACATTACTCAGTACTGGAAAGAGAATTATTGGCTCTGAAAACAGCTTGCATAGAATGGAGACAGTTTCTGATGGGTTCCAAGGAGCCTTTTGAAGTGAGAACAGACCATCGTAACTTACAATGTTTACGAAATTTCGTATGCCAGAATAGTCGTCAAGCTCGTTGGGCCTTCTTCTTCAGCCAGTATGATTTCTACATTACTTATATTCCTGGCTCCCAAAACATTCTGGCTGATGCTCTGTCTCGTCGTTATCAAGATTGTACTCCTGCCCCAGCTCAACATCTACTGGAACCTAATAAGATCATTGGGGTAGCTCAGTCTTTTCTGGAGGAGGTACAACTGGAATACTCCAATCTATCTGATGACGAAGTAGAGAAATTAAGACCTCTTTTCCATAAGAGACAAGGATACTATTATTATCAAGATCTGTTATTCCTTCCTACTAACAAAGTTAGAGAAAAAGCATTACAAATGTGTCATGATTCACCGGTTGCTGGTCATAGAGGCATCAAGGCCACACAAGAACTTCTTTCACGATTTTTCTGGTGGCCTACCTGGAAACTGGATATTGAAAGATACGTTCAGGCTTGTCCCACATGCGCTCAAGTCAAGATTCCCCGAACCAGACCTGCAGGATTACTTCAGCCTTTGCCTGTTCCGCCAACTCCATGGCACACCATCTCTACTGATTTTATGTGTTCGCTACCACCTTCAGCAGGAAACCGGGTAATCATGGTCACTGTGGATTCCTTTACTAAGATGGCTCACTTCACTGCCCTGAAAAAGCTACCTACATCCCAAGAACTAAGCCAGATATTCATCGACCATATCTTCCGTCTTCATGGACTTCCACATACCATTATATCTGATAGAGGACCTCAGTACATTTCCCGGTTTTGGAGATATTTTTGTAAAACACT
This sequence comes from Pleurodeles waltl, assembly GCF_031143425.1. Lineage (NCBI taxonomy): Eukaryota > Metazoa > Chordata > Amphibia > Caudata > Salamandridae > Pleurodeles > Pleurodeles waltl. Next base: position 190,623,337 of record NC_090440.1, on the reverse strand, counting down.
TAATATCAATAGAGCTTTGTCTTCGGGCTTCCATCCTCAGACCAATGGACAGACCGAGCGTCTGAATCAAGGATTAGAACAATACCTTCGTTGTTTTTGCAACTCTACTCAAAGCAACTGGAACACTTATCTCCCTATTGCTGAATTCTCCTACAATAATTCTGTCCATAGTGCCTCCAAGACCACTCCTTTTATCTGTTCTTATGGCTTTCATCCTACCTCTTTCCCTACTTCTTCTCGGTCTCTCTCTCCCCTGCCCGCTATTACTTATTTTTCCAAACGCCTTCTACAAATCCATAGACTAATTCGATCCAATCTATTACACACCAAAAGATATATGAAGAAAGTAGCAGACAAGAAACGTAGGACCACTCCGGACTACCATCCACAAGATAAAGTTTGGCTTTCTTCTAAATTCTTACCCTCACGTCTTTCTCAGAACAAGTTCACACCTCGCTACTACGGGCCTTTCCGTATTCTCCAGTTGCTTAATCCTGTCACTGTCCGTCTTCACTTGCCTCACACGTGGAAGATTCATCCAGTCTTTCATGTCTCCCAACTCAAACCTTATGTGCCGGATCCTTATTCTCGTCAGTTTTCCTGTCCTCCTCCTGTCTTAGTGGATGATGTTCCTGAATATGAGGTTCAGGAAATCTGTGACTCTCGACTTTTTCACAAACGTCTGCAGTATCTGATTCATTGGAAGGGTTATCCTCTCAGTGAATGTTCTTGGGAAGATGCATCTTCTATTCATGCACCTCTTCTGATTCAGCGCTTTCACCGTTTATTTCCTCTCAAACCAGGGCCTTCGGGAGGGGGGCCTACTGTCGCGCCGCACCGCGCGGCGCGAGCCGAGCGTTCGGCTCGGGCCGCGCATCGCGTTCTAAAGACACGGCGCGCCACGAGCCTTTCCTGCACCCTGCGAGGCCCCAGAACTTACATGGGGCCTCGCTCTGCTCTCTCCCTCCGTTTTGTTGGGGTCGCCTGACCCCTCTTACCTGTTGTGGCTTCTTTCTTCTTTCTTCTGTCTTCTTTCTTTTTTCCTGGGTTTGTTTCTTGCACTTTCCTTTATGTCTTTTCCCCCTTCCCAGGTTACCCTTTTCTTCCCAGCATTCCTCCTTCCCTATTCTCTATGGTTTCTACTCCATTCTATTCTATCTACTTTTCCCTATCTAAGATGGTGTCCTTTTTCTTCCTGTGGGTCACTTCCTGTTCTGTGGTATTTAAGGGAGGTGTTTTCTTCTTTTCTTTGCGCTGCAACACTCTCTGTTCAGATGGTGTCTTCGCTCCTGATTTCCTAGCCTTTTTGTTCTGGAATTCGCCAATTCTGTGCTATTTGACTACAGTTCTTTTTGATTCCTGTTCTTCTGTTCTTGTTTTCAGGAATCTTCTGTGAATCTTCTGTTGGAGGTTTTTTCCCCTTCTTTGGAAGGGTTTTTCCCTCTGGTGCTATTTTCTGAAGGTCACGGTCTGTTCTTGGCGTTCCATTGCCTACAGCACCGTGGCTACCAGAAAGAGTCGCCCCTTTTTGGGCCAAAGCCGAACCCTCAAGATCCATGCCACTAGATCTGCAGATTCCAGGCGCAAGCAGCACGTGAGTCGTGACAGTACTGTCATCCTGAGATCAGCAGTCTTGCTCAGAGCAAGAGTCCAAACTACGACAACATCACCATGAATCTGCAGAAATGTTGATTTAATATTCAAGAATGATGGAATGTCACTGAAGGGTTGTAGAAATGAAAGGACTGTTGGAAGGATAGAAAGGTGAAACAATGAATGTAAGGGTGGAAGTATGAGTGAATAGTTGGGTGGATCTAAGTGTGACAGCAGTGCTTAATTTGAGCCTCCGGTTTCTGTTAGGGGGCACCAGCACTTATTTTTGAGGGCTACACTTCGTTTTCTGAATCAGGCATTAACTGCGAGCAAAAGACACATACGGGAAAGACGGAGGACAAGAAAAACAAGAAAGCGTCACAAAATGAGAAACAGAAAGCTGCAGGAGTGAGCTGAAGCGGTAGGGAGCGGCTGTAAACAGATTAAAGAGGCCCGAGATGGCGTTAGGATTAGGCTGCCTCAGTATTCTGTGCTCGCACATTTAATTGCATCAGCTGCGAGTTTTAAAGGAGAGCTTGAGTTGGGCACTGGCACGTTTTTATTTACAAATTAAGCACTGGTGACGGCAATTATTCTAGGAACGGTTGGACTTACTCGTTTTGCTCATTCTGTGTAATAAGAAGCTTGTCTCAAAGTGGAGGGCACTTTAATATTCTGGCTACTTCCTTGCTAGTTGTATATGCTTAAAGCACAAGAACACACTGAAAAACGGTTAAGTGAATTGAAGTGTACAATATTCACCTTATAGTTCTGTTTACTGAATTACTTGTTACTTGTTATGTTCTTCGCATATTTAGGGGCATATTCACAAACCTCTTGCGCTGCCGTTGCATCACTTTTTGTGATGCAATGGCGGTGCAAGACTTCAAATCATATTTATGAGGCCACGCAAAGTGACTTTGATTGGCTTTCATGGCCTCATAAATATGGAGTACAGCAAGGCAGCACAAATGTCTGTATTGCCTTACTCTGCACAAGGGAGGCGTACCAGGGCTTTGCGGTGGGTGTTCCCATGCAATACCATGGATTTTGGCGCAAGCTGGGGATGCACAAAAACCTTATTCCTCCCCAGGGGTAGCACAACAAGGAGAAATATCTTTATTTCTCCTCGTTTTTTCCTCTATCTGTAGTGCATACTGCAGCACAGATAGAAAGAGGAAAAGCCTCCTAGAACAACCCTACCTGTGTCGGTGCTAGGCTGCTGAAACGGCGCTAGAGCATGGGGAAAGGACGGAAATGTGTCATATGCCACAGATACAGCGCATTCCTGCTTCTTCCCTTTGACACAGAGCAGTGCAGCAAGGTGACTTGCTGCGCTGGGCAGAAATGTCCTAAATATGGGATTTAGGCCCATATTTATACTTTTTTAACGCTGCATTTGCGCCACTTTTTGACGCAAAAACGGCGCAAAATTACAAAATGAAATTGTATTTTGGAAGTGTGCACCGCTTTTGCGTAAAAAAATTACGTAAATGCGGTGCCAAAAAGGTATAAATATGGGCCTTAGTGCGTACAAGGAATGCGCATGGTGTATTGAGCTACATGATAACACTATCAAGTTACCTCTCTCCATCATTTATTCAGCTCACAGAAAAAGATGATACATGACGGTGTCAAGTATTTGGGGTGCATTTCGTACATCCTATAGGGGGAGAATTTGAATATCAGACTAACTAAATTGAGCTATTGACCCAGATTATCTGTATTTTTGATGACGATTATGAAAAGAAATCGAGAGATCGTGAAGCCAAACGGATCGTCACTTTAGCATCGATGGAAAACTTCGCTTAAATATTATTGGCCTGATTTTTTTTTAAAAAGCGGCTGCAAACTTATGCATTCCAGAGAATTTTGAGTTGTTAACTGATTGACGAAGATTCCAGACATATGTGTAACAGAACTTGCAGAAGGAAACGTCTGATATTCCTGAAATGCACGTGTTTACCCAACTCTACTTGTGTGCTGCCTCCGCATTGCACAGATTCCACATGTATAGTTACAAAAATATTGACGTTTGACAGTTGCGATGAAAGTCTTAAAACTTCATTTGAAAATAGCACTGAACTGCTCTCTGACACTTTTAGGCACCACGTATGGCTGGTCTATTTCTTTCTAGGTTTAGAGGTACAGATAGTCGTGGGAAAAACATAACAAACACGTGTATATACTTAGACTGCAGAATGTTCTGTATCGAGTTTGACAAAACAATTCCTTGGTGACCTAAAATATTTAAGCCTTGTTTACAAATAGAAATAAACAAACTACAGGCACCAATGGGTCAAGAGCTGAAAGTGGAAACATTTGAACAGAATAGTTTCAAATGGTCAAATAATCATTACTGGGTGAACTTAAAGAAATACACTTTAGTGACTTAGTCAATGTTACTATTTTAGGGCCCTACATTATAAGGAATAGTTCCTTGATTTTATGACCGATTCTAGCAAGGAAAATGTGCTAGACTACAACAGATCTGTAATATATTAATATGAAGACACATTGCCAATGTTTAATGAAACATTCTGTCAGGACACATCCAGCTTTTCCACATAATCTACTTCTACGTTTTTCCATGATCAACAGTAAACATGACTCCATGTTCATGCATTTGTTGACATGGAATCTCTGAAGACTAAGGGGGTCATTCTGACCCTGGCGGTCATCGACCGCCAGGGCCAACGACCGCGGAAGCACCGCCAACAGGCTGGCGGTGCTTCCTGGCCAATTCTGACCGTGGCGGTAAAGCCGCGGTCAGAAAAGGGAAACCGGCGGTTTCCCGCCGGTTTTCCCCTGGCCATAGGAATCCTCCATGGCGGCGCTGCAAGCAGCGCCGCCATGGGGATTCCGACCCCCTTCCCGCCATTCTGTTCCTGGCGGTTCTTACCGCCAGGAACAGGATGGCGGGAACGGGTGTCATGGGGCCCCTGCACTGCCCATGCCACTGGCATGGGCAGTGCAGGGGCCCCCTAACAGGGCCCCACAAAGATTTTCAGTGTCTGCTTTGCAGACACTGAAAATCGCGACGGGTGCCACTGCACCCGTCGCACCCCTTCAACTCCGCCGGCTCCATTCTGAGCCGGCTTCATTGTTGAAGGGGCTTTCCCTCTGGGCCGGCGGGCGGCCTTCTGGCGGTCGCCCGCCGGCTCAGCGGGAAAGTCAGAATGACCGCTGCGGTCATTTGACCGCGGTACGGTCTTCTGGCAGTTCCCGCCACGCGGGCGGCTTCTGCCGCCCGCCGGGGTCGGAATGACCCCCTAAGTAACCCCAGCAAAATAAGACATATATTTCCTCATCTTGACCGCCACAAAATTTATGTGGATCAGGAAACACATGGTGGAGCCCAGACAACCATCCTCTTTGAGTTAAAGAAGTGTGGTCACAGATCCCTGGCAAATTACTTCTCATATGTCTGTGTGGCGGCCTTGCTAGGCAGACACAGCCATTCATCCAAGCTTCTGTATGAGGACAGGGTCAAGACAATCATATTCAGGTACAGTTGGGTGGGAAGCATACCACGTTAATTAATACATATAGTCCGAATACTGACGATCCAGATTTCCTCAGACAAATCTGGAATAAATGCCTTGCATTTTCACCGCAAACTGTGATACGAGGTGGACATTTCAATTTAGTCCTTTATAAACAACTGTTCGAAAGTGGAGACGCATTGCATTGTTCGAAATGGGGTCTCTAGCTGGCAGTAAGTTTACACCCTGTCCAAGTAGGGACCCTCACTCTAGTCAAGGTAAGGGAGATACACAGCTCAGATAACCCCTGCTCAGTCCCTTGGTAGCTTGGCACAAGGAGTCAGGCTTATCTCACAGGCAATGTGTAAAGTATTTATACAAACATAAACAGTAACGCAGTGAAAACACCACAAAAAGAACTCCACATCTGTTTTAAAAAAGGGCCAATATTCATCTAAATCAACCAAGACCAAAACAACAAAAATCCAACATACACAAGTAAAGATATCAAATTTTAAATTATAAAAAGTCTTAATCTACAAGAATCAATGGATGCGTTTTTAACACAAATCACATGGTATGCATCAAAAATAAAGCCGCAAGGGTGAGCGTGTGTCAGAAATACAAACAATGCGTTGATTCTTTACTTGCAAGTGAGACCGTGCAGCAATTCATTCTCTGCTAGGTAAGCGATGCGTCGATTCTTTCCTTAGGGAAGGGATGCGTCGATTTCCGGACAAGCAGTCTTGGGTCCATGTGGTAATGCTGAATATATTGACGCCCAGGGATGATGCATGGAAAATCCGGATGCACAGCAATAATGAATCCGCACTCAGCTGGTGATGTTCTAATTTCACGGGTGCTACGTCCATTATTCAGCTCTGATGCAGGTGCTGCATTGATTTTTTGCTTCTTAGCTCTGATGCATGGATTTTGACCTTGAGTTGACCAGTTTCTCCTTTCAAGGGCTCAGTGACTGGATGGGGCACCACTTGGCAGGGTGCCCCTGGGACTTCAGAACAGGGGGTAAGCTCAGTCCAATCCCTTGGAGAAACTTCATAAGCAGGATTTCAGAAAGAAAAGTCCAGTCCTTTACCTGCTAAGGCAGAAGCAGTGGCAGCATGTCAGCACAGCCAAGCAACAGGCAGAGTGGCAGGTCTTCCTCAAGCATCAAGCTCTTCTTCTTGGCAGAGGTGTCTCTTGATTCAGAAGTAGCCCAAAGTTGTGGGATAGCAATCCAGTACTTGTACTAATTTCCACCTTTGAAGTAGGTCAACTTCAAAGGAAAGTCTTTGTAATGCACAAGGACCTGCCTCTTCTTTGCCCTGCCCCAGACACACTCCAGGGGGTTGGAGACTGTATATTGTGAGGGCAGGCACAGACTTTTCAAGTGCAAGTGTCAGCTCCTCCCTCCCACGCCAGCCCAGGAAGACTCATCAGGATATGCAGGACAAACATCGGCTCCCTGAGTCTAGAGTGAATTCACAAACAGCACAACTGTCAATCTGACCCAGACATGTATTCCACAGCCAGGCAGAGGCACAGAATGGTTACGCAAGAAAATACCCACTTTCTAAAAGTGGCATTTTCAAACAGACAATCTAAAAAACAACTTTACCAAAAATGTATTTTTAAATTGTGAGTTCAAAGACCCCAAACTCCATAGCTCTATCTGCTCCCAATGGGTAACTACACTTATAAGATATTCCAAGGCAATCCTCCGTTAACCTATGGGAGAGATATGCCTTGCAATAGTAAAAACTGGATTTGGCAGCATTTCACTATCAGGACATGTAAAACACACTAGTACATGTCCTACCTTTTAAACACACTGCACCCTGCCCTTGGGGCTGCCTTGGGCCTACCTTTGGGGTGACTTACATGAAGTAAAATTGAATGTTTGGATCTGGAAAGTGGGCACAGATTAAACTGGCAGTTAAAATTGCACACACAGACACTGCAGTGGCAGGTCTACGACATGTTTCCAGGGCTACTCATCGGGGTGGCACGATCACTGCTGGAGGCCCACTGCTAGCATTTGATTTACAGTCCCTGGACACCTCTAGTGCACTTTACTAAGGACTTACTAGTAAATCAAATATGACAATGATGGATAACTAATCATAATCACAATTTACACAGGGAGCACTTGCACTTTAGCACTGGTAAGCAGTAGTAAGTGCCCAGAGTCCTAAAGCCAGCAAAAACAAAGTTTAGCACAAGATCATACAAGGAGGTCAGAAACCAAAAAAAACAGAGGAAATCATGACAAGAGCTGACAGGTCTAACACACATACAGACCATTCAACCACTATAGCCCTGGCAAATATAATGGATACTAATGGTCAAACATTTAAATGCTATGGCCAGGGTGTATAGTGAAGCAGAGAGGCCAAGTAGGGGCTTTCCTCTGTTAACCCCCAATCACAATCACCCCAACAGGTAATGCAGCTAGAAGGAAACCACAGTGGCATTATATATGAAACTGATAATATACTGGTGGAATGTGTTCATTATTACTTGAGGCTACACTCTTCTCACATACCTAGATCTCAGATAGACTATGCAACCTATTTTGACCACATTGTTCTGAATTAGGTGGAGGGCCCTCATAGGCAATTTGTGGATGTGCTAATCACACTTGATGGAATCACAACAGTAATATCAGAACTTCCCAAATGCACGGCCTCAGGTAATGAAAAATGTCCTTCTGAATCGTACAAGCCATATGTGGTCATTATGACCCTGGCGGTCTTTAGACCGGCAGGACCACGGTGGCGGTGGGACCGCCGCCAACATGGTGGTCCGGCGGCCACATTATGACTGTGGCGGTAGCGTCACAGTCTAAACTGCCAGCACCCCCACTTCTCCTCCACTGGAGGGGCTGGCGGTGCTGGCGGTGCCGGCGGTGCTGACGGTGCCAGCGGTCCTGATCTGCCAGGGCAGCCAGGGCAGCGCTGCAAGCCGTGCTGCCCTCGGGATTACAAGTCCCCCCCCTCCGCCAGCTTTTACATGGCAGTAGCACCGCCATGTAAAGGCTGGAGGAGACAGAGTGCAGGAGTCCACATGGGGGCCCCTGCACTGCCCATGCATTTGGCATGGGCAGTGCAGGGGCCCCCAAGGCCAGCCCCTTTGCAATTTTCACTGTCTGCAAAGCGCAATGGGTGATGGTGCTGGTGCACCCTACACACCGCAACAATTAATCAATCATCTATGAATTGGCGTCAATGTTGTGGGCTGTTTCCACTGGGCCAGAGGCTCCTTTAGAGTGGCAATTTGTATTTACTTTATTAACCATTATTGGCCTACCAACAAATTTTACTAACGATAACTATACACTAGTCCCACCACCAAAGTTTGCTGAGATGGGCTGCTTTCCAACACCTCTCCTATTGAGAGGGGCACTCGCCCACTGTCCTGTCTACTGTACACCCTGGCTTCAGAACCACTAATATGTCCTATTTGGCAGACGGTGCCTCAGGGGACCCAAGGAATTATCAGTCTGCAAAAACGCGGTCAGTTCCCCAGAAAAAAACAACATGCACAGTGGCAGCGAGAGGCACTGAGAGGGATGCCTCCCCGATAATAGGGACAGGGCCTGCAGTACTTGGGGGTGTAATAAAGGACCAAGGAGGGTAAAGCGTGTGAGCCAGTGGACTGCAACAAAGATTAACAAAGCAGGGAGTGGCCTTCTCGAGGGCTGTGCGGGCCAGCCGAAAGATTGCCTGGTGGGCCCTCGGAGTAATCCCAACCATCGGCTGGCTGTGGGGGGAGGGCTTTGGGAGACAGAGCCCTCTAAACTGAGGGAGATGAGTGAGGCCTACAACTGGTATGGACGTAGAAGAACCTAGGGAAGAGAGCCTTTAACCTCACCTAAAGTTTGAATTGAAAATGAAGCCTGAACAAAGAGCAACTTGTGAGACTACCTCTGGTGAATGCTGGCGGAAGCTAGTCTGGGGGGACTATCAAGCCTGGAAGGAGGGCAGCGGGGAGCTACTTTTGAGCTGGCTTAGCTGGAGGGGGAAACACACCAGTGTTGCCGTGTGCCCACACATTTAATGCCACTCAGACTCTCCACAAAGGGGACAGAATTCTAGTTCACTGTCCCATTTTCTCCATTCATCTTTTTATAGTTTATTATGAATAGCGAAATTCAATAGTCACATATCTTGTAGGGTTCATGAAATTCGTAATAGGTGGTATAGTGGACAACAATTGGTGTGGGGAGCTGACGTGTTGGCTACCACAACATGTGAACTACATGTTACACCTGGTAATGTTTATGAAGGGTTCAGCATTAATGGCTTGTGTATTAAACGGTAAGTCGCATGCGTTTGAACATAAACTTCAAAGTATCCAGCCACTCAGTGAAAAGCTGCGGTGGGCCCTGTCAGGGGGCCCCTGCAATGCCCATGCCGCGACTCCCCGTACCGCCAGCCTTTTCCTGGCGGTTCAAACCGCAAGGAAAAGGCTGGCGGTAGGGGGACTTGCAATCCCCTGGGCAGCGCTGCTAGCAGCGCTGCCCTGGCGGATTACTACCTGGCGCTTCTGCCGCGGTTGTAATGACCTAGGAAGCACCGCCAGCCTGTTGCCGGTGCTTCCGTCATAACAGCCCTGGCGGTCTTGTACCAGGGTTGTAATGACCCCCATTGACTGCTGGGCTCCTGTAAGTTATTAAGTTGTTGCAATGAGGTCAGAGTTAGTTTCCGGAGTACGTAAAGATATCAACATCACTTCCCAGCTATCAGAGAGGGGGTATTTATGTAGGCCAAGTGCATCCTCTCATCTCAGCGCGACTCCCTCAGCCTCCACCCATGTTAGAAAGGACTGTTTCCAGGCCAATACAGTTGGTGCTTCGGCAGCCTTCCATCTCCGGGTTATTAACCATTTGGCTGTTACAAGCCCAAGGTCTAGGAATCGGGTGGTAGCCTTGCAGTTCGTACTTCTGGGAAACAGGCCTAACACGCAAGCTTACCATGTATGTGATATTGAGCGCGACGTGCATGTCGATGAACAAGCCACAACAGCGCCCCAGTAACTATGTAAGAGGGGGCAAGACCACATCATGTGCAGGACGTCCGCATTTAAGTGTTTGCAACGGGGGCAGGCTGCATCCCCGTGGCAGAAGTATCTATTAATGCGGGCCGGAGTAAGATATGCTCTATGAATAATGTAGAATTGTATGAGTCGGAATCTGGAGTTGCGGGGGATAGTTGTGTGGCTGGACAGGACCGACTTCCATTGCACATCTGTGAAGGGAGTGCCCGAGTCCCTCTCCCATGCAGCGAGCAGTGCTCCGTGATCATGCTGTGTGTGAGTTCGAAGCGCGTCTGTAAACCATCTAATCAAATGTCTGCCCGCCCCATAACCTGTATATATTGTATTAGCAAATGAGTTGGAGGTGCGGTCGTTAGGTCCCCACATCTGCTTGATAATGACCTCAGTAACGAGTTATATAACAAGAACTGTCCTGCCGGGAGACCCGTTTCAGCAACCAAAGTAGAAAACTGAGTCAGTTTGGCATTGCTATAAAAGTCGCATAGCGTATGTGATTCTACAGTGTGCCACGACCGGAGCTCAACGTTAGACGTGACTCCAGGGCCATGAGGTGTACCTAGTAGCGCCAAGGCCGGGGCGAACGGGACGATCCCCTTTGTAAGTTGTAAGCACCTGCGGCAACAACGATGAGCCACATTAAGGAAAAGCTCCTCAGGTGGCACTGAGTGGATGGAAAAGGTGCGTTAGTCGTGCAAGTGTCCAGGGCTCGGAGGTGGTCGACGTGTCGGAGAGATGAAGCCCCGCTAGCCATCGGGACACCCACTGAAGCTGCGAGGCAAAATAATAATGTTCCAGGTTCGGCGCCGAAAGGCCACCGTGTTCCAGAGGTAAATAGAGTTTTTTCAATGCTACTCTCCAGCATCCCTTATTCCAGATAAACTCGCGCAGTCTAGGTTCCAGTTCTCTAAAAAAACTAACTGGGATATAGTATGGGAGATTGGAGAAATAGTATGATAATCGCGGTAACACGATCATCTTCAGGAGGGCAACTCGCCTGCAACCGAAAGCTGTAGCGATTGCCTGAAGGTCATTTGGGAGCAGATGGATGCCGCTGCCCTTCCAAGATTTCCATCGTATAAATCCTCCTTCCGACAATATATTTGAATGCCTAAATATCTGAACGTCCGTGGCTGCCAAGGGACATCAATACCAGAAAAGCGCAACTTCGGATTCTGAAGTTTCGGGTCGAAGGGAAAAAGGCATGATTTAGCCCAATTGACACTCGGCCCGAGAGAGCTGCAAAGCGCTGTAGAAAAATCCCAATCGCCAGAGGAACATTAGCAATGTCCCTGAAGTACAATAGGAGATCATCAGCATATAGTGATACAGTATGTAAACCGTCACCTAGCGCGATACTCCAGTGGAGGCCCCGACTGCGCAGCTCCACGGCCAATGGCTCTATCGCAAGGGAGAACAGTAACGGGGAAAGGGGGCAGCCCTGCCTCGTGCCTCTGCGTACTTCAACCGGGTCCGAGATGTTTCCACCCATCTTGACCCGAACCCTAGGGCAGGTATATAGAAGCTTAACCATTTGCAAGAAATGTGGGCCAAGGCCAAACCGCCGTAAAGCTTCCAAAAGATAAGGCCACTCCAGTGAATCAATGGCCTTTTCCAAATCAAGAACCAGGCATCCCGCTAGCGGGAAGTCTCATGTCGAGTATCGCATGATACGGAATAGTCCTGTCCACTGTCCCATTGTGGCAGAATGGGGGGAGGGGTCGAGGGGGATGGCAGCCACATGAAAACAAGAGACTCCCTGGTGACATGCCTGATGTTGTGCAATAGTCAGCTGTAAATTGCCGACTATTTGGACCCCCCTCTCCCTGGGTATCCTGATTCCCACCCCACTTCTCTCCTGTCTCTCCTCTTGTCTCTGTAAGCCGGCGGACTCAGTGGGAGTTAGAATTAAACTGCAGTGGGGACACCTTGACCAATAAAAGGAAAATCCAACACCATGTAGGGTGAAAAGGGCAATGTGGGACAGAGTGAGAAGGTAAAGGATGGAGACCCTTTGGCAACACACAAGGCAGTGATCCTGGTGATCATTAAGGACACTAAAGTGTCTCTTGAGGCACAAATAGCTGTGGTTGTCACTGAAGTGGAAATTCTGATGGACGATCATATGAAACTGGTGGAAAGGGCCAAAGAAATTGAAAATAAGATTGAGAAGACACACCTGGAGGTGTTGGCTTTCATGAGGAAATGTGCACACTTGGAGAAAGAACTGAAACCACTCTTGTGATGGGTAGAGGACGCAAAAGGTCAATCAAGGCATCACAATGTTAGGCTGGTTGGGGTCCCTGAGAGGGCGGAAGGCCACAACATTGAACTAATCATTGAAGACTGGCTTGAAAGAACTGTGTTACAAGGCACACCAACTCACTTCTTCTTGGTGGAAAAAGCTCACAGTATACCAGCGATGGCACCGGCACTGGGTATGCACCCACCCAATCATAGTGAGGCTTATGAACCACAAAGATCAGGATAATATGCTACAGTTGTTACACAACCTTTACCCATATTACACAACCCAGGTCCAGAGGCAAAGGGGAACATTTTTTTTCCAGTGAAAAAAGTATTGTGTAACCTGGGAATAAAGTATACACTTATTTTTCCTCTGAAATTGAGAACTGTTTATAAAGAAAAGACGCATTTTATTGCCTTCAGTACAGGACGCGTTGGACGTTGTGGTCAGGATCGGCGGAGTGATTGTCCAAGGATAGAGAATGGCAGATGCAACTGGGCAAGAACAGGAGGCTCAATAGACAAATAACCTCTCTGATGCAGGCACAAATGCAGGCAGAACAGGCCAAGACAGTTGAGATGAAACAATGCAGCGATATCCTTGACAATAACAGGTGCAGAGCATTGGCACCGGGAGGGGAGGGAAGAGGGTGTGAATCCATGGGTTTGCATCGACAACACACGGGGAACACTTGCTGGATGTCATCCCGATGACCTCAGATGTTTTAATCTGAGCCACCGAGTTCCCACGTGGGATTGGTAAAATGCTTATATTAATGGGTGGCTGATGGAAGGTGACATATACTGGTCCTTTTTGGCAGCCTAAATGCCAGTTGGCCATCAAAGCTGTGTTATAGGGCCTGACAAGTGGGGCGGAGACTTGTTGAGATTAAAGGTGATTAGTCAAAAGTGACATCCCAGCCAAGGGTGTTCAGAAGTTATAATGTTTGTGTTTTGGGCTTACACATACTGTGAGTTTGGGAGATGGTCAGTTTCAGGATCATGACACGGTAAGGTAGAGAGGGGGGTAGTTAAAGGGGAAATTTACAAAGCATCAGAGTGTCATTACACTGAGGCCAGAGACAGAAGGCTAGGCTGCAGAGAGGGGGAGGTAAAGGATTTCATACCACCAGGCTGCAAACACAACTCACACTGCTCACATGGTATGTTAATAGCCTAGGAAATTTAGTGAAAAGAGGTCTGGTCGCAAATGTCTATAACAGATATAAAGCTGAGATAGTATTCTTGTAGAAAAAGCATCTATTAGAGGGCCAACACTGTTTCCTGGAGAACGGGCGATACAAGGTGTCCTGCTTTCTCACTATACATCAGGCTCCAGGGGGTGTCAATTCTCTATCAGAGATCCTTGTCCCTCCACATATCCCATACATGGATGGACGCCGACGGCTGTTACATTGCCCTAACGGGGGCTGGAAGGGAAAGACAAATATGTTGTTCAATGTGTATGCCCCGGCAGGATTGCAGCTTGCAAAGCTGGGAAAGATAAGAAACATCCATATGGATGTAGCTCTGATACTTGTGATCCTTGAGGGAGACTTAAACTCACCCTTGAATACACACTTGGACAGACAAAGTACCAGACAGGAAGGGGATGCGACAAGGGGGAAACTGGAAGGATTTGGGCAGGTGATAAGACTGTATGACATTTGAAGGGGCCTTAATGGCCAGAACAGGGGCTACTCATTCTAGTCACATGCACATGACATGCAGTCTAGACCTAATTACTTTCTCACTCCTGAGCATAAACTACATAAATTCACAAATGCCCACTTCTTAGCATGAGAGATTAGTGACCACTCCCTTCTACAGCTAACATGCTCGACAAACAGCCGAGAAAATCCCCCAGGAGTGGAGGATGGAAACCTGGTGTCTCACTAATAAGCAGGAAATCTGGAGGCTAGATAAAGTCACTAAGTTGTATTTTAAGGAGAATAGAGGGTCTGTGCTGAGTCAGATTACACTATTGGACGCATATAAGGCCACTATCAGTGGGGTGATTATTTTGGGTGAGATGGGGGACAGAAGGGAACGGCATGGAAGACTCACCTGGAGACATAGCTGAGGCAACTAGAGAGGGTATATGCGACAAAACCCACTCCCCATTTAAAAAGGAGATGCAATCAATAAGGGAAGAATACCAAATAGTGGTGAGGAGTGAGGTCAAAACTGCATATGTTGCCAAACAGCGTGGATTTGTGAAGCTGGGGATAAGGCAGAAAGTTGTTGGCATGGAGAGGGATTGCACATGAGAAAGATTGCCTTGGACATGTGGGAGCAGATGACAAGTAGTGAAAGAGTAGCAGAGGCTTTTGCGACCTATATGGAGATATTCGATAAAACCTACCTCTGAGTTCCCGAGGTGCTGGAGTTGTTAATGACTGTCCAGTGCGTTGCCTCAACTCAGATCGGGGGGGGGGCACTGGAGGCTGAATTTCAGTGGAGTTGGTGACACGAACACTGGTGCAAATGCAGACAGGAAAGGCTGCCTTTAGAATCTTTTTTAAGCTTCCAGACAAGTAGCAGCTCCCCTACATGCTGCCTACATGGTTGCGTTCAAAAGCAAGGAACTATCAAAGGATCAGTGAATGGAAACAGTCGTGCTAATCCCCAAAGAAGGGAAAACCCGTAATAAATGTGAGTCATACAGGCCGATATTGCTGATCAATGCAGATACCAAAATACTTGCAAAAGTGTTAGCTACAAGACTGTGTACAGTAATAACTGATCTACTGCACCCAGATCAAAATGGATTCATGCTGGGTCACACAGCTAAACTGAATCTGAGACACCTACATAATAACATTGGAGATTTTGAGAGACTGGGGGATCCGAGAATTACTGTGTCCTTGGATGTAAACATGGCATTTGATTCAGTGGAGTGGGCCTACCTGTTTGAGATTCTGGCAAAAATGGGATTCAGCCCTAAGTATATCAAGTGGATAAGGCTGCTATATAACCGACCCAGGGCGAGAGTGAAAATTAATGGCATTCCCAATAGGAAGGGACACCAGACAGGGGTGCCCACTGTCACGTTACTGGTTGCGTTGGAGATAGAAGCACTGGCTTCGTGGGTGCATGTAGACGCCCACGTATGGTGATGGCCGTAAGACATGGGGTGGGAGGAGCATACTTCCCTGTATGCTGATAATATACTGCTCTATCTAATAAACCCAGAGCTGTTGGTTGCTCGACTAAGTGATATATTTCAGATATTTGACAGATACTCAGGCTTCTCAATCAATTGGCAGAAATTCCTACTATTTCCAGTGGAAGGATGGGTGCAGATGGGAGCCCTGCCTCTTTCACTATAGGTAGAACCCGCACAGTTAAATACCATGGGAAATGGATGGGTAGGAATGCAACAGCACACTATGATGCAAATCTGTTACCAATGATTCAGCGATTAGATGGGGATGTGAGACACTGGCATAAGCTACCACTGTCCCTTATGGCAGGGCTGCTGTGTTTAAAATTATTGTTTTGCCACAGCTGTTATACATCCTCCAATATTGCCCATACCAGATTCTGGAGGCCTTTTTCTCCAGTGTAGATAGGATGATCAGATTGCAGCCTCAGATTGCATTGATGGTCCTCCAGGGTAGTAACTACAATGGTGGTATAGCCCTTCCCAACAGGAGGAAATATTGTGAGGTGGCACAGGTCGGGGTTGTCAAAGAATGGGTTTATTCTGACTGGGATGGCCCGACCTTCAGGTTAGATAAGGCATGCATGAGCCGCAGGTTCGGAGGGTCCAGCTTTCCCCCATACATTCACTGTATGGGGAAAGCTGGATGCAAGAAATGGACATGTGGCCAAGCTAG
Organism: Pleurodeles waltl; assembly: GCF_031143425.1. Classification (NCBI taxonomy): domain Eukaryota; kingdom Metazoa; phylum Chordata; class Amphibia; order Caudata; family Salamandridae; genus Pleurodeles; species Pleurodeles waltl. The sequence continues at coordinate 190,607,115 of NC_090440.1, read as the reverse complement.
TAGTAGACGTCTGGTCTAGATTACACAGGGAAATAAAGTGGGACAAGCAACTGACCCCAAAAACACCACGGTGGGAGGGGTACAGGTTGCCTCAGGTGGCTGCATTGCAGGGCTTTCATGGATGGGGTATTACAGGCCTTTCTACGCTCTGTGATGTCTGGGATTCAAATGGAATGGTTCAGTTCGAAAGCACGAAGGAAGAATACCGAATGCCAGCAACACAATGGCTGAGGTACAGGTAGCTGAGGCATGCACTCCGTGAAAGCATACCAGAGGAGGAAGAAACACAAGAGGAATCCTCTCTAGTGGGGTGGTTGCTGGATGGCTGAACTTATCTCCCTGACATGTAATATACTTATGTGAAATACACAGGGTCCAGTTACACTACTGTAGGGTAGATAGGAACAGGATATAGGAGAGATAGACGATGAGGACTAGCAAACTGCACTTGGGCTGCTAGAGGTAGCTGCAATGAAAGCAAGTTACCAACTATCTGTGCAGTCAAATAGGGACCCTCTCCCCCAATGATTGATTACACTTTATCCATGCACTTCACACACCTCTAAAACTCTTCAAACTTAACTTAACTAACTTGTGAGCTGATTCTCTATGTGCAAGATGTTATGTTTCTAGTGCAGACTTCATTCACATGACCTGTTACTGCCCACTGATTGCCAGAGATTGGTGTGTAGTGTTCCATATTTTCTCCAGCATAACAAATACGGCAATGGCACCATCTAAAAAAACGGCTTATGGGGTGCACTATTAATATGCCCCAGAACGTGCTGCAGCACAGAGATGGGTGCTATGTGTATGAGGTAGGGACTGTGCCTTGGTGGTGAAAACCTGGATAAGTGACCTGATATATTGCACTGAACAGTTAGAGATATAAAACTCCATGATTCCACCAGCCAATCAGCCCAATAATATTTGTGGCCCACTGCAATCCTATTACCTCATAATGTAACCAAACTTTGAGCCAATGGAGATGGTTCGTGGAGGGGGGTGTAGTCATTTGCTGATACATTTTGATTATCATAGACATTGTGAATACTAGTGGTTTTGAATATAACTGTATAAGGTGGATGTGCTGTGTGAGAAGTATAACCAATATACCACGTTGCTGGGGGCACCAATGTCTGGAGGTGATAACTTGTGAAATGTGAGGTGTAGTGGTATTATTATTGTTTCTCTCCATGTAATGAACAATTGTTTTTCTTGTATTGCAAGCATGTACTCTGTTATGTTTGGAAAGTGACTAAATAAAGCTTTAAAAATATCCAATAGAAAACTCAGTCATCGCTGTTTTTTCTTTTCTTTACTATTGTTCTCTTTAGATATTTACTCCACCTGCGGTTTCTCCACTAGGGCATGGAAGTCTCACCCTGCTGCCCGAGGCAAGCCACGGCTGAAAAATTAAAATGACAATAAAATGGTTTAATTGCCATTTTATTTCTGTACCGATGTGTGCGCCGCAGTCAGTGCCTCTGAGCCAAGAGCCATGCGGAGCTTGTCCTCTTCTGCTGATGGACAGCATGGAGGACTGGAGCAGTTGATAGCTGGATGCTCCAAAGTGCGCATGTCAGATTAGCCAGCTGTTTTATGACACCCAGCATGACATGCACACTTTGAAGCTCTACAACCCAAGCTGTTTTAGATAGAGAGAAAGCACAGGCTTCCATGGCCTGAAGGAGAGACCAGCCAACCCGCTCCATTCAATCCTGCCACTTCTCTCATGCTGGTTAATAACATGAGAACAGCATCTGGGATGGTTCTATTTTGGGCTTTTGGAGGGAGGGGTTGTTTTATTATTGGCTTTTGGACAGAGGGGGTGTTTTATTTGAGCATTTGGAGGGAGGGTTTGCCTTTTTTTTTTAAGGGCTTTTGGAGGGAGGGGTGTTTTATTTTGTTTTTTGAGAAGCAGTGTGGCTCTTCACTCGCCCCACCACTTTCTAAAGTAACCAGCTGCCCCTGATTTTCTCATGTTTTATGTACATGAAGTAAAAATGGCCCAATGTCTTTGCTTGTGTTTTGCTTGATTATGTGCAACTGCCATTCCACTTGAGTCTCTGGAGTTTCCTGACATCTTCTCCCAGCGCACACAAGACCAGAAAGTGATAGGAGAAGGCATGGTTACTGATGATACCTGATTTGTGAACTCAGTTTGTAAACTATGTGCTCATATGAGCAACATTGGACACTCCTCCCTTGGATTGACTTTCAGTGCTGCAGAGCCTTACTGATTACCCCTGTAGTAGGATAAGGTCCATAAGAGGGGATGGAGGAAATCACCAGGTTTCGGTTAGAAATTATAGGTCTATTCTGTTGTCCTAAATGAGGGAGGGTAGAGCTGTGAAGTTGAGTTGGATGCTGCTGAATGACAGTTTTGAAGGTCACAGTGGAGTAGTTATCCTGGTTTAGGCTGTAACATTGGGTTGGCTGAGAGTTTGATGGGCACAAGATTCTAGAAGCAGAAGGTTTTCTTACTTATATGAATGTGTATGGGCCTCTGGCCCATACTATGGAGAGAATCACTCATTATCATTAAACTTATAGGATTGACTAGGTGAAGAAACCAAGTTCTTCTGCATCATTTATAAAACAGATATAAAAATAAAGAGTCCTCCTACAGTCACAGTGCCCCCCACCCCCTACTCACATAGTGCAACCCCACCTCAAATAGCACCCCCCGCCCCTCACCCCTCTACTCACATAGCTTTCGCACTCCCTACTTACACGACGCCCCCACCCCCTCCCCGCATACATGCACACAGAAACCCACATGCACCACGCATACACCCATTCACCTACACTTCCAGACACGCATCCACTCACACTCATCCATACATGCATTCACTCACACATACTCACACGCATCCATACACGCATTCACTCACACATACTCACATGCATTCAGGCACGCATACCCACAAACATCCAAACATCCATACTAACATTCAGACACGCACACACACATTCATATACATATGCACACACACATTCATACACACACACAGCCACCACACACTCACACACAACACCGCCCCCCAGCCCCCCACTCCCACCGCCCCCCAACCCCCACTCCCCTCTCCTGTCAGACACCCGACTTACCTTGTCTGGCAAGGAGGTCGTCCGGCAGGGAACAGGAAGGGGCGCGGCCACCGCCGGCAGCGCCCTACCAGCAGGATACCGCCAGGACGTATTAATGGTCTTAATAGGGCTGGCGGTGTCCTACTGGCGGGGCGGTGTGGTGATAGCAACGCCAGAGCGCCACCGCTCGACAGCATGGCTACTGCTGGATATCTGCCTACAGTGTGGCGGAAATCTAGCAGAACCCATCATATGGCGGGCGGAAGACTACCAGCACTGGCGGTCTTCTGGCTCCCGTGGCTTTGGTGGGCTCGCTCAGAGACCGCCAAAGTCATAATGAGAACCATTATCTTTATGCATGATTGCTGATCCCTGGCATAATGCTGGCTCTGGTTTAATGAGGGAAGCTATTGTATGATGTTAAGACATGAATGTAAATAATTTTTAATATATTAAAGTTGACGCAGGCTCAGAGGAAAGATAAACCAGTGCAAATAAGCATAGGTGGCGTGTATTCTAGTTTATAGCTTAGCAAATCCTCTCTCCATAACTCAGAACAGATACATATTTGCCAATTCCTAGGTTTTAGAGATAGAGGTAAGGCCAAGGTGACACATATTACATTTGTAAATGCTAGTTATAACTGACAACTATTGCCACATTATGCAATACATCGCAGGGACAATGAACTCTAAATAAAGCATTAAATAGCTGAGTTAGAAACATAGGCCCTGATTTAGAGTTTGGCGAAATGTAATGTAGTACCTTGTCCACCAAACTGAAGCTCCAGCAAGTCGGTAGACCACCCTGTTTGTACTGGCAGAGCTCCTGCTGGCTCTGCTGATGGAGCTCCTGTTGGCTCCACTGATGGAAACCTTATACCAATGGCTTAACAGAGTTGTGGTTGGTGGTGTAAGTAACTGACTCCATCAAACTACTTAGGGTGGGCTTTCTTAGGTACCTTTTTTTCGGGAAAAGCCTAAAGCTCCTGAACAAAGAAATAAAAAACAACACTGTGAAAAATTGGGTTGTTGGTAGACTGGGGTGTGAGCCCTTATCCAGCATCAAGCACACTTCTTTTAAGGTTAAGGCACAAGCAACTCCCAAATTAACCTGTGCTCACCCTCTGGTAGCTTGGCACTGAGCAGTCAGGCTTAACTTGAAGACAATATGTAAAGTACTTGGGCAACACTGCAAACAGTAAAATACAGAAAACACCACACAAAAAGGATCCCACACCAAATTAGAAAAATAGAACCCAATCTAACAAATAAGCCAAGCCCAGAACAACAAACATACAATAAATAGAACTTGAGTTATGAGTTTTTCAAGAATAAACTGTAAAATAGCTCTTAGAAACAAGGGATGGCAACCAAGGATATCTGATCTTGGCAGACTGGGACAAATTCAAAAGTTCAGGCCGACCGCGATGGAGAATGGGCCAGCTACAGGGACTCAGTTAGGCCCGCTGAACCAAAGTACCTTAAATCCTGGTTGCGGAGCATTGCATGAATCCAAACAAAGATGCATTGCACAACAGAGACGATGCATTAATTCCAAGATGCGGTGAGGATGCAGTGCGAGGACCTATTGCATCATCATCAAGGATCCCATCAATGGGGCTTGTGATGCAAAGGCCAGCATCAGGGATGCATTGCACAGCTGAGGCAATGCGTTGTTTTCAATGTACGCTGAGCTTGCGATGCAGAGCTGAAGCATCATCACTGAAGTTACCGTTGCCGAGGGATGCAAGGAGCTTGCACAAAGGAAGGGGTTACACACAGTGGTGTAACATAATCCCCCACATCCCCTGTGGTGCAGGAGGACCCCCTTAGCAAAACTGGCAGGTGGTGGGCTGGGGACTACGGGCCCCTTCTATTTACTTTGCAGAGGGGCCCCCCTCAAGTTTCGTTACACTATTGGTTACACAATGTCGGTTCCGATTGTGATCCATCGGCCCCAAGATGCTGGTACAGTTGCAATGAAAGTCTGTTGCACTGGCTCCGACCCATGCAGTAGCAGTGATGTGTCGGTTCTGCTCCACGCATGAGAGGCAATGTGTTGGTTCTGCTCCCACAGCAGAGGATGTGTTGGTTCCCTTGGAGCAAACATGTTAGACACACTTCTTAGAGCCCAGGAATGGGGTGGCACCGCTTGGCATGGCAGACTTATAAATGGCAGAGTCCAGGTGTGGGAGCAGGGTGGTTGGAAGTATTTTATGCCCCTGAAACTTCAGATCCGGAGGCCAGCCAAATAGCCCTTGGAGTAAGTTTTGGGTTCTGGGTTGTAGAGATACAGGCCGAGTCCTTCTTACTCTCAGGCAAGAGGGCAACAGGTAGCAAGTCAGCACAGTAAAGCAGGAGTCCAGCAGAGTAGCAGTTCAGCAGTCACTTAGCAGCATAGCAGCCCTTCTTCCTGGCAGAGTATCCACAGGTTCAGAAGTGTACTGACGTGATGATCTCAGAGGTCCAGTACTTATACCTTGTTGGGCCTTTGAAGTGGGGGTGACTTCAAAGGCATGTCTTTAAGTGCACAGAGTCCCTGTCCTTCCTGCCCTGGCACCAGACTCACTACAAGGGTTATGCAGCCCATTGTGTGTGGTCAGGACACCGCCTATTCTGGTGTAAGTAATGTTGTGCCCAAAACCTCCCTTCCATCCTGCCCAGGATGGCCAATCAAGGCCCATCAGGTCACACCTAAGCTCTATTTGTGGGTGACCTTCTAGGAGGAATACACAAAGCCCAGCTGTCACCCCACCCAAGACATGTGAGCAGAGACAGGCACCAGGCACCAGGCACCAAGTGCCTAAAGTGAGAAAATGCCAATTTTCGAAGAGTGGCATTTTCAGAATTGCAATTTAAAATCCAACTTCGCCATTGTTTGTGATTTTAAATTGTGATTCCAGAGACACCAAACTTGGAAAATCCTTATCTTCCCAATTGGAAGTTATACTTATAAAAAGATAGAAGGCGACTCCAATGTTATCCTATGGGAGAGATAAGCCTTCCAGTAGTGAAAAGCAAACTTAATAGTTTTTCACTACCACGACATGCAAAACTTAAAAGTATGTATCCAACATTTTAAATAGACCGTGTCCTGCCTTGGGCATACCTTAGGGATGACATATTATTTAAAAGGAAGGTTTGAGCTTGGCAAAAGATTTTCTTTGCCAGGTCATCATGACACTTTAAACTGCACACACAGGCTCTGCAATAGCAGGCCTGAGAAAGTTTTAAAGGGCTACTTAAGTGGGTGACACAATCAGTGCTGCAGGCCCACTAGTAGCATTTAATTTACAGGTCCTGGGCACACGTAACAGACATCAACACCTCGGGAGAAAACTACCATGGTGTCAGAATCATTGTTTTTTTGTTTACAAAAACAAACTCCTGCTTTGAAAGTTTGTTTTTTGTAACACAAACATGTTTGCTGAGCAAACTTTCGGTGGCCTTACAGAAGCTGCAGTGGCAGACGCTCCTTTTAAGGTGAGAGATCTCCGCCAAGCAGGCAGACATCTCTAAAAAGGTGCGCCTTAGTTCACCATGGCTGCAGAGGTTATTACCTCCTCCTCCCTGGGAAACAACTGTCTGTTCACTCACCAATCTCTAAATAAGGGTCATAGTCCTTAGATAATATTGGCATAGGATGAGATGAAAAGTTATTGGAGTTTCAATTTGCCTTGAGTCTATCATGCCTCATGACTTCAGAATAGGTAAAACGATCCATGTCACACCAGCTAGTCTCTTTAAATCACTCTAGTAAATTTTCATTATCAACTTAAAAGCACTGAAAGTACAAGTGACTAAAATGATCATACCAAGCCACAAAGGTGTAAAGGCTGTTGACATGTAGGGTTATTTATAATAAGTTCTGAAAAAGAAGAGCTCAGTCAAAGTCATCAAAGTCTTTATTTGTTGTAGCCATCTACTATTTCTCTGAGTTTGGCCTTTCAAAGACCTTCTTTTTTCAGCAAGTAAGGATGGAGGATTTCGCTACAACAGGATTGTCTTCAATCAATCAATCAAGATTTATAAAGTGCAGTAAATCACCCATAAGGGTCTCAAGGCACTGGAGATGCTAACTGCTTTGTGGTGATTTGTTCACTGGAATAGACAGTTGTTGGGTGTAATGCGTTGGTTTATGATGGAATGTGGGGGCAGCAAGGTTCTTGAGGGATTAGGAGGAAGGAAACAAGTCAAGTCAGTTAAGTGGGAGATGGAAAATGGCAAGGAGGTGAAATGCTGTTGTTTGGAATTAACCTTGTTTAACCTGCCTGGAGTCTTCATCTTTATATTGGCGAGGAGATGCCAACAACAGGACCCCCAACACGTGTATTTGGAGCTGAGTGGCAGTACTTTTCACCAATTCCAACACAGCTAATTCTTACTTGGATCAGCAACGGCAGAGCAAGGTACTGTTTCCATGCATTTTGCCGCAACGGAGCTTTGTACTACATGTGGTGTGTGTGTGGTGTCTATGATTGATACATATCTTTAATCAAAATGTATCACTATTGTTTAACAATTTTACAGTGAGCTCTTACCAGTGTGTGTCTCCGAGCGCAGAGCCTTGACCACTTGTCTGCATTACATGGAGCCTTTTCCTCAAGGAGTCTCTCCCAGTGTCTCTCCCAGCACGTGTGCCGTGTGCACATTGGAGCACGACCAACAGAGGAGCTCACACACACACACCTGCTACGCCAGTCTTATCGTGGGCATCTTAGATCAGGTTATCACACCTGATTTTTGCCGAAGGAAGAAAAGGAAACATTTCTAGTGGTGATACACACACCATCCCACAACAGATCTACATAAATGCATCACATTGAATGAAGAAGCGTATCTAGCGTGATACTGACAACAATTTAATATTTTAACAACCTTTTGGCAAATAACGTATACAACATGGGTAACTGTTAGGTTAAAACTGCAACAACAAAGCATAGTTTCTCAGTGATACACACACCAGCTCCTAAGAATGTCATACTCTTCACATACTGCACACCACCATATGTGAGGTGCATACATCGGTGATGAGCACACCATTCTACAAATTGCATGCCACCATAAACAGTGCAGTATCCAAACTGGTGCTATGCACACTATTTCAAAGCAAGAACTAGCAATTATCTGTGTCACCTACGCATGTTTATGTAAACATACTAATGATGTGCCTTTTAATTTCAGTGTTCCTAGGGTGGGCACATAATTGAATTTTTGGTAACACTTTATTGTGTATAGGTATGCAACAATCAGTAGTATCCCCCCCCCCCCCTGCATTTTTGGCAAATCTGACATCTCCAGAAGCAGACTGGGAACAATGAAACAAAGGATTTGAAGTGTATCTTGATGCAATTAATGGAGATTTGTTTAATCACAAAAAGAAGTTTGCTATATTGAAACATTGTTTGAGTACTGTTGGTCAAAACATTTAAGAGCATATTCTTACAGAAGTGGTGTTATTAGGAGAGGGTGAAGGTGATGGGGGTGAAGATGAATATGCATCTGCCATCAAGTCATTGGACATAAGGTTGTAGGCATGTAAGAATATAAAAATGGAAAGACATATGTTTTATAAAAGAATGCAAGTTGCAGGTGAATCCACAGCAAGTTTTGGTATTGCCTTAAGAAGACTAGTTGTATTTTGTGAGTATTAGCATTTGAGGATGAAATGATTAGAGGCCAGTTAGTGGAAAAAACTAACAACAACAAAAATTACAAGAAACTCTGTTTTCCACTCTGAATTTCACTTTACAGAAGGCGGTGGAAATTTCAGCTAAAATAGAAAGTACAACATCATACATGGAGCAAATGTCTGTGTCAGGTGGCAAGTCAATGCATCACTAACAAGATGTTTCAGTGGTGAAAATAAAGTACAAATAAGGGAGAACAATGATCTGGAAAAAACAAACAAGAATGAAAGAATTGACAAAAAACAAATACTAAACACTTACACTGTTACAGGTGTGGCAGCATAACTTACTTTAGTAATTCTAGTGTGTGTACAGCTGTTGCTAAGTCATGTTCTAAGTGTTGGAAAAAGGCCCTTTTGCAAGGGTGTGTAGATCAGTGAATAGGAGTTTTTCAACCAAAATACAAAAAGTTGAAACAAGTAATTGTAATGAGGGAAGAAAATTATGTTCTCACTATTAATGATGTAGGAACGGAAGAAAGTGTTTGTAGTGTCCCATCGGGCAAAAAGAAAAGACCATTTTGCATGTTAACCATAAATGGTATAGAGGTCAGAGTAATGGCAGACACAGGATCTCCATTTATCTTGTTAAGTGAAAAGAAATGAAAAGAGGCCTTTATTGGGCAAGGGATTCATTTAAGAAATTCAACCATACGTCCAGTTGGATATGGTGGTAAATACATTGAAGAAGTAGGAGACTTCAATGCAGATCTAGGCTTTAAAAACAATCTGACATAGGGAACTGTGTATGTAGCTAAGGACAAGGCTTGTTTACTTGGATGATACAATCAAGTATATTTGGGAATTTTATTAGATGCTAATCTGTCGGATCAAGTCATACTTAAGAAGGACTATGTACAAGTGTGTGGAATAGAGAAAGTTAAAGGGGAAAGCTATTTCCAGATGTTTTCTGGGAAAAACTGGGCTTATTTCAGGGATTTATATACAAAATAAGACTCAAAGAAAATGCTCTCCCAGTAGTACATAAGGTTCAGAGGGTTTCCCTAACTTTACGAGATGCGCTAAAGAAAGAATTAGATAAACTATGGAAGTGTGGAGTAATTGAACCCATTGAGTCGTCTGATTGGGTGGCACCTATTGTAATAGCTCAAAAGACAATGGTTCAATTAGGATGTGTGTTGATCAATGTGATCTAAATAACCAAATATGGATAGATCAGTGTTCCCGTGCCTAACATTGCTAAAATGCTATCTACTCTCAAGGGTGGGAAAGTATTCAGTTTGCTTGATAACAAGTCAGCATATCATCAGATTACTTTGCAGTCAGAATCCAGGCATTACACAGTGTCCATTACACCAGAGGGCTTGTATCAATTCAAACGAATGCCTTTTAGGCATTACACAGTGTCCATTACACCAGAGGGCTTGTATCAATTCAAACAAATGCCTTTTGGGCTGGCTTCTGCATCTGTGGTCTTCCAAACAGCGGTGGGAAGTCTGTTCAAAGGCAAAGGCATGGAGGGTGTGAGAGCGTTTCAAGATGACATGTTAGTATATGGCATAGATCAACTGCAACATGATGAAAGATTGCATCACGTTTAGACATTTTGAAGAATAAAGGAGTGACTCTCAGTTTGAAAAAATGCAAACTTAATACTCCTACCATAGAGTATTTGGGATACAAGTTGTGCACACAAGGGGCTGAACCCAAGGCTAATGTAGTAAAGGCCATCAAGGAGTATAGTTCACCAGAAAATAAGGACCAATTAAGATCTTTCAAAGGTTTGGTTGAATTTTACACAAGATTTGTCCCCAGGTGTGCATAAGACATAAAACATGAGATGTCGCTTAAAGAATTTTTTTTAATTTACATAGAGAAACAAGTGTGAAGAAGAATTTAATAGGATTAAGAGTGAGATTGCACATCCTATTACGCTAAAACCTTTTGATAGGAGAGGTCAAACTATAGTAATGACTGGTGCAAGTCAGAAATGATTATGGGCTGTTCTTATGCAACATAGGAATGGTGGCAACATATTCTGTGATAGAACACAAGCTCTGGCTTGTTGGTGGGGGGGTTGTACACGTCAAACCATATTTATGGGGTTCACATTTTGTGGTGCAGGTGGATCATAAACTTTTAGTGCAATTGTTTACTACAAAGGGGGGGAGTGAGCTAAACCGTGAATTTCCACATGGCAGTATTGCCTCAAGGAATACAAATTTAGAGTGGAATATGTGGCAGAAACAAGAAATTTAATATCTGCTTGTTTGCCTTGGTTACCATGCAATGAGTAGGATATGGATGGTAAGGTAAAAGAAAATGATGCTGAAATGATGTGTTTCCTTGAATGTGATTCTGAAGGTGCTATAGTGGAACAAGAATACGTGTGCGTGTGAAGCAGATCAAGAAATGAAAGATGTTATGAATGGTATTTGTCAGGGGTGGTCAAGATGGCATTCTGAAAATGACTCAGGCGTAAGATACAAACATGTTTTTGAAGCGCTTTCCATAGCGCTTTCCATAGTGAATGGACTTTTGTTCCAGTTAAACAATTTGGTAGCACCTTAGGGTATAAGAAACAAAGTGCTAGCTCTGGCACACGTAGGACATACAGGTATGAGGGCGACGAAGAGAAGAATTAGAGAACATTTTTGGCGGTCAGGTCATGACAGGAATATGGAACACTATGTTAGAGGCTGTGTTTATTGTGCCGTCAGCGATACACCACAAGTGACGGTTCCCAGTCCTGTGACGCAGTTGAGGTTCCCAACAAAGCATGGAGCAAGTTGGCTACTGACATGATTGGTCCGATGGTGTTTTCAGGAGGAACACTGATGTACTGAATAGAGGTTGTGGATACTTACAGTCGTTGGCCTGAGGTAAAGTTTGTAAAGGTTCCTAACACTTTAAGTGTAATAAAGTGCATAGGATCTCTGTTTGCCAGGAAAGGAATTCCTAAGGAAGTTTTAACAGACAATGGGAGTCAATTTACAGCCACACAATTTGAAAAGCTTTTGAAGCTTTTAGGAATCAAGCAAACCAAACCTTCTTTATATCATCCTAAGAGTAATGGTCTAATAGAAAGATTTAACAGAGTAATTAAGGAGAATGTACAACTGGCAGACGTTAATGGTTTAACTTGTAAGTTGGGATTAAGGAAATTATTGTGGGTAGTACGTACCACAGTGAATGCCGACATGATCGTATATCCGTTCGTGCTGAGGGAGCGTGTACCGGCATCAAAGATGTTGAGAGAATGGATGGGAAAATGTTATTGTTCTTACATCTAAGGTTAAGGAAGTGGAGAAGAAAAGGATACAGCCACAAAGTAAATATGTGCAAGCTCATGATAAGATTTCGTGAAAGAGAAAGAAAAATGTGAGTGATTATGGGAGATCTTCTGCATGTGAAATGCTCAAGAATCACGCCGAAAGGACAGAACTGAAAAATATTCTAAATTTTCAGAACTGAAAAATGTACTGAAGGTGACAAAAAGTGTAGTGAAATTAGAAGATGGAAAATGGTGGAACAGAGATAAAATAGCAGTAACTCACTTTCCAGAAAGAATGGCCAAATTGAGAGATGTAAGAATGAAAGAGATATGCATCAAATGTACTGGCGAGGATGAAGGAAGAAAATATGAAGTGAAACAGTAACTTTCATCTAGAAAAACAAGAATGCCCAGTAATTCCAAGATTACGATTTGTTGTAATATAAGGGCCTTAGTGTTTTTCCTGTGTTGTACAGTTAAGGCATAAAACTGTGATGCTATGTTTAAAAATGTGAACTTTGATCTTATTATAGTGTTTTAAGTAAAGATTCTGTAACAAGTTTAGTTTTGTTTTGTTATCCATCGTTCATTTTATGTTATTTTGTTTAATGTAGAGGAGGGAGAAGTGTTGAGGTGTAATGCATTAGGTTATGATGGAATGTGGAGGCAGCAAGGCTCTGAAATAGTGGGGAGGCAGGAGAAGAAGTAATGTCTGTCAGGAATCCCCAGGGTGCCTCCTGTGCTATCTTTCAACATCCCCAGGGATTAGGGTTAAATCATATCTCTGTTCTTGGTTAAACCTTCATGTTTCTAAGTAAACATAATGTGCTGTGTTACACAATTGATTTATCAATGCTTGTTTGTAAATGTGAGCAGGTGTAGACATGCTTCTAATTGGGTGTGGTGACTCATTTCAATTGCTTTCCTGATTGGCTATAAATAGCAGAGTGAAGCATGCCTCCCTGCTTGGCTTTGTTTTGCTTCCTGATCTCAGCATCTGACTTGGCAGTCCAGCCCCTCCACTCATCCTCGTATTTAAGACTTTTGAGGCAATTCTTTTCTTCTTTCCAGTACCAGCTGACACCAGGCATTCCTCCAGCAGCACGGAAAAGACTGCAGCTAAGTGACTAGTATTCTCCAGGGAGTTTGTTCTTTGAGCGCCGCGCTTTCCTAGAAAAGCTGGTGTATTTCAGATCTCGTATTTTGGCAGAGGGCTTATCTTGAAGAGACAAATGCATTTCTGAACATTCTACATTATTATTGTAGTTACTTGCCTAAATGTGCTTCAGGAAATCTGCTTGAACTCTAGTACTACAAAAAGTGACAGTGCAATTTTAAAAAGAATATTTACGGGACTTTTCTTTCTCTAATAGCATATCTCTTGGATTTAAATTGTGTCATGCATGCCTTTGTTTCAGGTTTGAGGAATTTGCGTTTTGAAGGGGTTTTCACACACACAGTGAAACCAAACCAAGCCAAACTGTGCCACCCTAACTGTTTGAACCCAGAGTGGACATTTATATTTCTTGGATTGTTTTTGTCCCTTTTAGTTTAACCCTATTCATGCAGGAAAGTTATATGAGATATAATTAATGCCCTTGTTTGTCTTGCTTGTGCATGATAAGTGCAACCACAGTTCTAATTGTAGTGTGCAACTTTGAATCTCTGTGAACCCAGCCTAGTGTTGCAGTACTTTTAGTTATGGTACTCTGTTTCAGATTTTGGTAATGCAGTGATAGTAATTGTGCCAACAGTTATTATTATCTAAGAAAAGTGCTGGAGCATCCCAGTGTTCTTCTACCACTCCCGTGCCCATATCAGAAAGAGAGATTCAGTTTCAAGGAAGTTGAGTGCACTACCGCTACTATCACTCTGTCAACAACGACCTTCCCCCCCCAAAGATACAGGGTGCCTGGCTGGACTGGCAAGACGTGGCAGTGTTTTGTCCCTTTCTCTTCCACTCCCCCTTTCCTTTTGGGACACCTGCTGGGGTTTCTGTGTCCACCAGGAAGTGCCGAGAGGTGTTCCCGGAGGTCGGGGCATACCATCACCCCTGCAGACATCCTGCTTTTCAGGTGAGTGGCCCCGTCACAACATAAAGTGAAGAAACAACATACAGGGCTGCCTGGGCGATGGATTCCTCAATGGGTACTTTCAAAGGTTTAGCACAGGCTTCACTAGCTGATCAAAATGCTCCATCTTTATTAGATTTAACTAGGGCCCTAGCGGGATTACAAAAGGAAGTTCTTTCCTTAAAGCAAGAGAATCTGGAGTTGCACTCTGAACTACAGCGGTATAAACCACAAGACATCCTCTGGGGAGGAGTCAAACTAAAACAAAGATCTCCAGTACTACAGGCCCCTCGGTTTGACCCGTCTAATCATGTTCCTAGACCCGATTCAGGCCCAACGACTTCCACCACACAACCCATGGATCACCAACCCCTGTGCCCTTAGCTCCTCCAGAAAGGTTTTTGGGAGATAGTGCCAAGTTCAACATTTTTCTTAACCAGTGCCAGCTACAGTTTTTGTGTCGGGCAGCTGCATGCCCCAACGATGCTGCAAAGGTAGCTTTTATTATCTCTTATTTGGGAGGCAATGCAGATAATTGTTCTATTCTGCTGGTGGAGCACAATGACCCTATACTGTATGATTTCAACCGGTTCAAGAAAGCCTTGCGGAAACTGTTTGTCAAACACCTCTTTGTGCAAGCCAGTGACAATAAGTTGCTGAATTTGAGCCAGGGAAACAAGGACCTACTGTCCTATATCACCTCTTTCAATTGGTTGGTGGCAGAGACTGAGTGGCCCCAGGAGAAGAGGACCCCCATCTTCCATTGTGGCCTTCGGGACAATCTCAAGGAAGTTCTAGCCCAAATTGTGGAACCTCCTGTGGAGTGTTCCAAGTTCATTGACCTGGTGGTACGATTGGATTACCGCTTGAGAGGACATAAGGGAGAAACATTCTAGGGTGACACACGCTTAGTGGTGCTCAAAACTGAGTAAAAGGAGTCCACCATTCCCACTCATGATACACCTGAGCCCATGCAAACTGGCAGTGTGCGGGCCTACTATCTAAGGAAGAGAAAGAACGTAGGAAAACATTGAAACTGTGTTTATACTGCAGTAAGGCAGGGCATTTTGCTCAGAATGTCCTAACAAGCCTGCTGCTCCAAAGAAAGCCATCAGAGCGGTAACAGGGCCTGAATTCTCTCTTCCTGACCAGGTGGAAAACTAACTTGCTCGATAACTTCTGAGACCATTTTATCGAGCACTTATTTCAATATGGTCTCACATCTTCTGGCTAATACCACCAGTCCAGTACCTCAACATCTAACTCTTATTGTGACATTAGTATTGTCCCCTCAGGTTCGTAAGGTAATTCCCATATTGCTTGACTCTGGGGCTACCGGAAACGTTTTAGACTTGGGTTTGGCTAAAACCCTAAATATTACGACTGTCAGTAAAGACGTTCCTGAACCAGTCAGAGCCGTGGAAGGCTCGGAATTGTCCTCCGAGCTTATCTTTTATCAAACAACACCTTTGTCCATGCTTCGTGCAAACAACCAAACAGAACAAATTCAGTTTGACCGCATAGATACCCCAGTATTTGGAACCATTTTGGGGATACCCTGGTTTCAGTTTTACAATCCCAAAATTGACTGGGCAGCAAGGTCAGTGACATTAGACTCTAAACATTGCTGCCACTCCTGTCACCAAGACAAACCATTACTAGTAACACCCTTGCCTTGTGGGTCCACACATAGGGCCTGATTCTAACTTTGGAGGACGGTGTTAAACCGTCCCAAAAGTGGCGGATATACCACCTACCGTATTACGAGTTCCATAGGATATAATGGACTCGTAATACGGTAGGTGGTATATCCGCCACTTTTGGGACGGTTTAACACCGTCCTCCAAAGTTAGAATCAGGCCCATAGTACGGCTATCAAGCTGGACGACACACTGGCCATTCCTGCACCGTATAAAGACTTCCATGATGTCTGTAGTGAACAGAAGGCCACCCAGCTGCCGCCACATAGGTCATACAATTGTCATATAGACTTGATTCCAGGGGCAACGCTACCATGTAGTTGGGTGTATGCTGTTTCTGAGCCGGAGAATTGATACCTGTGAGACTACCTGGATGATCTATTGGCTAAGTGTTTCATTCGTCATTCAACGTCACCAGTATAGTCATCTTTGTTCTTCGTGCCCAAGAAGAATCGCGAGCTACGCGCCTGTATAGATTAGCGCGCAGTGAACAAAGTGACAATAACAAATCAGTATCCACTTCCGTTGATCCCGGTATTTTTAGATCAGGTACGTCAGTCGACCATTTATACTAAACTCGACCTCCGGGGTGCCTACCACTTGATCCGAGTGATGAAGGGGGATGGGTGGGAGACGACGTTCCGAACTGAATTCGGACTCTTCGAGTACACAGTGATGCCCTTCGGGTTGTGTAACCCTCCTGCAGCGTTTCAATGTTTCATCAATGAAGTGCTGCAGGAGTTTCTGAATATCTGTGTAGTGGTATACATAGACAACATTTTGATCTATTCGTCTTCCACTGAGGAACATATAGGGCATGTAAGAGCAGTTTTACAACAGCTTTGTGAGCATCATCTCTTCGCCAAGCTGGAAAAAATTGTTTTTCATGCTACAACTGTAGAATTCCTGGGATATGTGATCACTCCTGATGGAATTTCCATGGATAGGTCCAAGGTTCAGGCCATCCAGGACTGGGTAGCCCCAAGATCCATCAAGAAAGTGCAACTGTTTTTGGGCTTCGCAAATGTTTATCGGAGGCTTATACCCCACTTTTCTACCGTGGTATCTCCCATAACTCGTCTCCTACAAAAGGGGGTGAAGTTCATTTGAGATGCAGAGACTAAGAAAGCCTTCCAACATCTTAAAAACACATTCACTGAAGCACCCATTCTCCACCATCCTGACCCGGCTCAGCCATTTTTCGTGGAAGCAGAAGCTTCCCAAATGGCAGTGGGTGGTGTCTTGTCCCAACGAGATCCTGAGTCTGGGCATTTCCATCCAGTAGCTTACTTCTCAAAGAAATTGCTACCCACAGAGCAAAATTACACGGTGGTGGAGTGGGAACTTCTGGCCATCAAGCTTGCCTTCCAGGAATGGCGTCACCACCTTCTAGGAGCTAGACACACCCTAACTATTGACACAGACCACAGTAATTTCCAGTTTTTTCAAGCGACCAAGGCCATGACACCTTGTCAGTTATGCTGGCCTCTATTCTTTAACAAGTTTGACTTCATAATCACCTATAGGCCCGGTACTACACAACAAAAGGCAGACATGTTGTCTAGGATGGTTTTCTCCTCTGATGTTGCGGTAGAACGGGTCAGAAGCATTATACCCCCAGACAAAATCGTTGCTGTGTGCACTTCCTAAGAGTTCCTTGAGAAAATCCGGGTAGCCCAACACAAGGTTCCCTGTTCAACTGATGTGTATGAAAAAGAGGGTTTACTATACCATGCTGATCAGTTGTACGTCCCTACCAAAGAATTACAGGATACAGTGTTAAATTGGGGACATGATTCTGTCCTCGCAGGTCACCTGGGTAAGAAAAAGATGTTAGATCTCTGTCAAAGATGGTTTTGGTGGCCCACACTTGTGCAGGATGTCAGAAGCTACGTCCAGACTTGTTCTACCTGTGTTCTGGCTAAAACCCCACATACTCCAGCCACATGATTGTTACTTCCCATGCCAATTCGGGTGGCCCCATGGCATAGCATAAGTATGGATTTTATTTCTGATCTCCCAGCTTCCAATGGACACACTGTCATATGGGTGGTTGTAAATTACCTAACTAAAATGGCTCATTTTGTTCCATTAAAATGCCTCCCTACGGCTTCCAAGCTCTCTGATTTGTTTGTCCAACACATTGTACGGCTTCATGGGTTGCCCACCACAATTGTTTCCGATCGTGACCCCCAATTTATATTACGGTTTTGGCGTAGCTTCTGTTCCTCTGTCGGTATGGACGTCCGTTTGTCCTCTGCATATCATCCACAAACGGATGGGCAGACGGAACGTGCCAACCTAATGCTGGAGCAAATCCTGAGATGTTACATTGACACATGGTCTACTGAGTGGGATAAGGCTTTACCTCTGGTTGAATTTGTATATAACAACAGTGTCCCCATGGCTACAGGAGTATCCCCACTTTACTGTTTGTTTGGTCTGCACCCAAGAATGCTACTATAACTGAGTCCCAAACATCCACAAGAGTCCCATCAGTACAGAAACACCATGAAGAGTTACAGGAGATTCAAAAACAAGTACAACACCATTTAAAACTCTACCAAGATCAAGTAAAAAAACAAGCAGACAAAAGAAGGAGATCTGCTCCCTCTTATAAGATAGTAGATCAAGTGTGGCTCTCATCAAAAAATCTCCATCTTGCAGGATCCAGAAAATTAACCCCCCAATTTCTAGGCCCCTTTCCTATTTCCAAAATCATCAATCCTGTGGTAGTGGAACTGACATTGCCAGATAATTTCACGGTACACCCCGTGTTTCATGTGTCGTTACTCCATCCCTATTCCCCTGATACCCACGATGCCCCACCACCTCCCTTGGTAAAAGTACATGGGCAATGGGAATTTGAAGTGACCAAAAATCTTGACTCCAGGCGCGTTTGTGGTGTTCTACACTATTTATTGTCTTCGAAAGGCTATGGGCCTCAGGACAATTCCTCGGTACCCGCATCCACAGTTCATGCTCTACGTCTTACTAAACAATTCCATCTCCTGCACCCTTCCAAGCCCCGCCCTTTATCTGTCAGCATCCCAGGGATTAGGGTTAAATCATATCTCTGTTCTTGGATAAACCTTCATGTTTCTAAGTAAACAAAATGTGCTTGAATCCAGTGGCGCAGTGAGCACGGGACCCACGTCTGGGCACACCCTTCCCACTTGGGATGACAAATGCAAAAAGAACAGATGGTGGACGGGATGCAGAGCAAATCAAACATTCCCCCCAGTCACAAAGATCTGGGTATAATCCATCGTTTTTTTGCTCACCACGCCACCCCAGTTTGGATCCAGGCATTTCTCCAGCATGCCGGAAAAGACTGCAGCTAAGTGACTAGCATTCTCCAGGGAGTTTGTTCTTTGAGCGCTGCGCTTTCCTAGAACAGTTGGTGTATTTCAGACCTCGTATTTTGGCAGAGTGCTGATCTTGAAGAGACAAATGCATTTCTGAACATTCTACATTATTATTGAAGTTACGTGGCTAAATGTGCTTCAGGAAATCTGCTTGAACTCAAGTACTACAAAAAGTGACAGTGCAATTTTAAAAGAGCATTTATGTGACTTTTCTTTCTGTAATAGCATAACTCTTGGATTTAAATTGTGTCATTCATGCCTGTGTTTCAGGTTTGAGGAATTTGCTTTTTGAAGGGTTTTTTACACACACAGTGAAACCAAACCAAACTGTGCCACCCTAACTGTTTGAACCCAGAATGGAAATTTGTATTTCTTGGATTGTTTTTGTTCCTTTTAGTTTAAACCTATGCATGCAGGAAAGTTAAACGTGATATAATTAATGCCCTTGTTTGTCTTTCTTGTGCATGATACGTTCAACCACAGTTCTATTTGTAGTGTGCAACGGTGAATCTCTGTGAAGCCAGCCCTAGTGTCGCAGTACTTATTGTTATGGTACTCAGTTTGGGTTTTTGGTAATGCAGTGTTAGTAATTGTGCCAACAGTTATTATTATCCAAGAAAAGTGCTGGAGCATCCCGGTGTTCTTCTACCGCTCCCGTGCCCATATCGGAAAGAGAGATTCAGTTTCAAGGAAGTTGAATGCACTAACTCTACTATCATATCACTCTGTCAACAACGACCTGCCCCCCCCCCCCGAAGGTACAGGGTGCCTGGCTGGACCAGCAAGACGTGGCAGTGTTTTGTCTCTTTCTCTTCCACTCCCCCTTTCCTTTTGGGACACCTGCTGGGGTTTCTGTGTCCACCAGGAAGGGCAGAGAGGTGTTCCAGGAGGTCGGGCATACCATTGCCCCTGCAGACATCCTGCTTTTCAGGTGAGTGGCACCGTCACGACAATATCTGTTAAGTGGGAGGTGGAAGATGGCAATGAGGTAAAAATCTGTCCTGTTGTTGTTTGGAATAAACCTACTTTAACCTGCCTGGAGTCTTCTTCTTTATAGCAGCCTTCCACTTCTTCTCTCGATATTTAATTAAACTGAGTAACTTTGGTTAAACTGTGACACATTCAGAATCAAAATCAGGCTAGTGAGAATCATTTAGTAAAAGAGCCACTTCAGAAGGCCTAGTCCGCTCCCCTAGTGAAGTGTGAATTATGTCTTGAAAATGGAAATAAATACAGGTTGTTCATTAACCACAATATTTAGGAATCTCTCAAATTGGGGATCAATTGCATTGATAAGCTTTTTTTTACCATCACAAGACCCAATGAGGACCATTCCATTGCCATATGTATATTAGCTAGTATTCAATCAGCCAGCCCATGAAGTAGAGGTAGTGATGAAGGCCTAATTGTGAAATATTTATTTGTGCTAAAGAGTGCTTTTGATTTAGAGTAATATCTAAAGGTCCTACCCACTACTGATTCTCTTTTTTGCTCTCATGTCTTAAACACAACACCAATGATCAATTCTTATAAACATAAAATCAATCCAGCTAATAGTGATGCCTGTCCTGAAAGTAAATATGAAGGTTTCCATTAATGCTTTGGATGCTGAGTGATAAACCGAGCAATTGTTGACAGATTATTTTGGCCAAAGCATTATTGGACGTCAATAGGGTAGGGACTCAGATAAAATCATGTATCACAGAATAGCATCAACCAAAGGCCAAGGTATTCACAACATCTAGGTCAGTAAAATTAGAAGGCACTGTTTCTTATTCTTTTGCAGAGGCAGCATGAAAACCAGCACTTTCCAGGAAATGTTACTGATTTTGGCATGATCAAACACATAGATGAACAAGTATTTGCAATGCAAGGGATCTCGCATTTGCTCAGGTTAGAACTATTAGCATTGTAAGCTCCTAGCCAGACTTTTCTTGCCACATAAACTGAAAATGAAAAGTAAAACAGTTTTACATAAGCGAGCTGATGGCCACCATGAGCATGAAGGAGACACATAAAAGGAAACAGAAGTTCGCTCGCAGTCAAAAATATCGGCAAAAGTGCAATTATTCATGTAACTGGCAAAAGTGCAATTATCCATGTAACAGGGTCAATGTCATGCAAAGCGCTTGATTACTACATAGGAAATAAAAATAAAAAGTAGCCCAGAAGCCATGGGAAAACATGGAACCTCTTATGTTTTCAGTAGTTTACTGGTGCTCTTGAGGAGGGCTAAACACCGGAAAAGGCAAGACATATGCATGCCTGTCACTAATGAAATCAAGCGAATTTTAAAAAGCAAGCCTAAAAACCAACCAAACTGATGAGTGTGACATCGGCGTGGTTAAAAGCCCACAGAGAGATTACAACAGGGGCCAGAGCGCTTGCACGCTCAACTCTAAAAAAGGAATAGAAGCATTGTGATTGACACATGCTCTGCCAGATTATACATAGACAGGTATTGAATCATTAACTGCTATCACTTGTCTATTTCTAGTACTATCTTGGCCATGCTAGTAACTGATCATGCTGGTCAATGCAATGTCTCAAGGGTGAAAAGATTCTGGTATGCAGAGAGATACAATTTTACAGCTGTAAATACAAGGCAAAATAGTTTTCCTTTAATAATACCAAGAAAATGTAAAACTTACAGTTCAGTTTCAGAATTTCTTAGTGCTGAAGATAAGTATCTTTTCATGACTTCTTTTCTGTCTTCCAGTGAAAAATTGCTCTCTGAAAGTCCATGTCATTTATAATGACATGTCAGAATACATCAATTCAAAGGTAAGCCAGGTTATCCAAATCCATGCTTAGATTCTCTGGAACTATTGCTCTTCCACCCCACAGTTCCATAAATCAAGATCATCCTTGGAACTCCAGGAAATTCTAAATAAACTACGTCATCCACAGTATGAAAACAATCTACAACAAACCCTACAAATTAAAAAATAATACAAAAAATCCCATTCGAATCCTCAAAAAATTCAGCAAAAAAATCCACAAGAATTCAAAAAATATCCACATGATTCCAAAGAATAATCCACAGAAGAATCCAGAAGAATTTAAAAAATGTAATCCCCAGAAAAAAATCCATTAGTGAATCCAAAGGTAATCCTCAAAATGACTCAAGCACCCAAACGTAGATTGCTGAAAGACCCTCATCCTTGTAATGGTTTTACATATATCCTGGGTGGATTTAACATTCCACAACGGCACTCTTGTGAGTCGTCTTGAGATCTCTAGAAAAATTACACTTAAGGCTGTATCAACCACCACAATTTTCACAAGCATAATTTTAGTTGATACCTCACAGTACCCTTGATTGCTTTTAATAAGAGAACAGAAGCTGAATAAGATATTTTAATCAATGGACAATTCTAGAGGAATGGGCATATCTTTCGTGACACATATACCTTTTTCTGACATATGTAGATGGCATCCTGCTTGCATTTCACATGGATGGGGAGGCTGGGTTATCCCGGGTATGAAAGCTGACAATGTTGCGTCTGCCTTATGGCTATTCAAATATATGAGACTCACAATAAACAGAAATTCTAGATCCTCCAATCACATGTACATTGGCCTGCCTTGCCCTAGGCCATCCCAACTGAATTAATAATTTGCTTCCATCAACTCAGGCATCCCTTCTGACCATGCTCTCTTGTTTCAACCATTGGTTGCTTAGGTGATGGAGACACATAACTATGAGCATGAACCAAAAAGGACAATCAGCCCATTTCTGGCAAGTGAATATTAACATTCTGTTATAAAAGGCTTGCTAACTACAGATTTATTTGTTGCAATTCCCACTGAGATGATTTTCCCTTCAAATCTTTTAGAAGGATGAAACTAGTGTAAGTCAAATATGCAATGTTATTTTTAAAGACCAAATGAAGGGAGCTCCTAAACCCCTCTCTTCAAAAGTGTTACCGTTTGAGTCACAAATCCAGCTTAAAAAAACATTCCATCTCCTTCAAAGCAACCAAGAAAAAACTCCCAGTTGTATCTACATAGACATTGCCTCGGCATTAAACAAGCAAGACCCCTTCCCACTTTACTAAGTTAGTCCCTAGATCTTGATGATTCCTATGAAACAGATATTTGGGGAATAATGTATATACACACACTGTAAGTAATTTGCTTTGTACAGATCTGTGGGTGAAATCCACTTCTATTGAGGACTACTGAGTGTAAATATATATAACCATATAGAACTCATGGTTCTTGGTTTATTTTAATAATATCATGCAGAAAGTGATTTTGTAGTACTTGGCAGATAAGAATCTCTATATGCTTTAGATCCTGATGTTCTTTATTGGGGCAGAAAAACAAGCTCAAAATGGTGTTGTACATTTACTTTGAAGAAAAGAACTTCAAGTAAGCATGTGAAAAACATGTAGGCCCTGGGGAGCAAGTGTGAAATCTCATTCTCATGAGTCTTTGTGAAGAGACATATGCTGACATCGCAGCGGCTGCCAATCACAGTCTCAGACAAGGATCTCCTAACACAGACAAACCATGTACCTCTCACTCGGGTATCCATTACCCTCTGCAGTGGGCCTATAACTGGGAACTCTCAGAGTTCGACCTTGAGTTTCAGAATAGCGTTCCTTTCTCAGAGGATTATCAGTTATCTTTGCAGGGAAACCCATATATTTTAACCATAAATCTTAAGAACTTTGAATTTCCTTTCCCTGTCAGTTCGAAAGTGGTTCATATCTTCAAACTACAGGAGTGTCCATATATTTAAATTTTGGATAGGTGACTTTATGCTCCACTTATTAGTCCAGGGAAGACACTGTGTCAACACTTCTTTACAACAAACTTATGTGTATTTCAGATCTAAATGCTTCTGGGTGTAGTAATCTGGATGGCAGGTCATGTTGTGGGAATTCCAGGTTTCTCTACCAGAGATCTGTTGCCCTGGCCAGATATTTCCTATATTGGGCCTGTAAGGGTGCACTGTTTTTGAAGCTTTCACACAGCACTTCACAAACAGCCTTTGGCCAGGGAATCCTATCATGGTAATTCAGTGCTGCCCTCCATGGCACAACTGCTATCAGGGGGTCCATCACTGCTGCAAGGAGGGGCCTTGTCTTCAGGTTTCCAGATGTAGCGCTGCATTAAAAAGTTTGGAGAGCTCTGGTCTATAGGTACCCTTATCTGCCTCCAACATATGGGCATCATGGGCTCCAACGGGTGGTTTCACCATTTCAGTTGGTGAGCTTTTCAGCCTCTTACTGTAGTCTTTGTCACCTCTGAAGATGATGTCCAAGGACTCTGATGTGTCAGTGAACTTTGTAGTGTCCGATTAGTTGGATTTGCCGACTCTATGGTAGGTTTAGCAATCTTTCACAGTGAGTTAAGCACACTCCAACAGTTGGTATTGCAGGCTTCAATTGATGGCATCATGGCCTCATTGAGTGGACATAGAAACCTCCAACATCATGTTTTCTGCCTCCTTCAGGTAGTTTTGTAGCCTCCATGGGTGTGTTTTGCTATCTCTGAGAGTGGTCTTTCTGGCCTCTGGTTGGTGAGATTTGTTGCCTCCACAGTGAGCTTGGCAGCCTCCGGCACAAGGACCTTCCGTGATGGGCTCAGTAGCTTCTGGCAGTGAGTTTCATGGCATTGATTGATAAATTTTATGGACATCACAGCTTTAGATTGTAGATTTTCCAGTCTTTCGCAACGGTCTTTTCTGCACACTACATGTAATCTCAATGGCATATAATTTTGGGCTCAGCATCCTCCAGCTGGTGTGGTTTGCAACTTCTGATGGTGGGCTTCACAACTTTGCAACAAACAGCATTGCTCCTTCAACAGGTAGGGGTTGTGTTCTTTGACAATAGCCTTCAGTTCCTCCCACAGTGTACTGTGGCCCATCACTGTGTAATCTGAAGAATCTGGTGATGGAATTTGTAGTCTCCTGTGATTGGGCTTCATGGTGTCAAACAGTTGTCTTAACAGTTTCTGACAAGGAGCTTTGCAGCTTTGCAGCTGTAGTGGGAAGTGTTCAGGACTCCCAGGACTTTGCATCCTCTCATAGGATATTTTGCTGCCTTAAAGAGGGTACATCCTGTTCTCCTATGGATAGTCTTTTCAACAACTAACGGTAGGCATGGAAGCCTTCAACAAATGTCCTGTGCCACAACTGTAAATTTCATTGCTCCAACTATGTGCTTTGTTGGTTTTGTGGTCTTTAGAGACTCAGACAATGAGCTTTAATGCCTCTGACATGACTATTGGAACTTGAGTGTTAGGCTCTTGATGGGCTTTAGGACATCACGAGTAAACTCTGGCTTAGCTTCGAGCCTCAAACAATGAGCTCTGCAGCCTCCAGCAGTGGGATTTGCAACCTTGCTTTGATTGGCAAAGCTTTGTGACCTTTGACATTGTGATGTCTAGCAGTAGTGTTTCATGTCCTTTGACTTTACATCCTCTAACAGTCAATGTTGGAGACTCCAAATGGCAGGCTCTTCAGCACACAATGGTGGGCACTACAGCCTCTGACAGTGGGATTTACTGCTGTCAATGAGTGATTGAGTGGCTTTTAATTAGTGGGGTTTTAAGTCTCTTATAGTGGGTGTTTTAGCCTACTGGGCTTCAGATGGTAGGCTTGACAGTCTCAGTGGAATGCTTTGTGCATTTTTATCTTTCCATTACTGTCTTTCGAAAATATGGATTTGGAGCCTGCTTCGATGACCTTTGCAATCTTCAGCTGTAGTTCTCACAACATCCAATGTTGGGCTTTGAAACTTCTTATGGTGGACTTCATGTCAGTTAATGGTGAGCTTCATAGTCTCCTGCAGTATTTTTGTAACCTCTGATAGGTGTCCCTCACTGCCTTCAACAGATGGTTATTCAATTTCCAACAGTAGGCTTCCCTACATCCAACAGATGGGCTTTTCATTTTCTTGGGTGACCTTAGTGATTTTCCAAAGTTGATATTTATAACATCATCCCATGGTATGTTTTGCAGCCCTGGATGTTGGACTTCACATCCTCTGATAGTGGAATGTGCAGCATCCAATGGTGGGTTTCACAACCGCCAACAGCATGCATCATCCCGGGTTATTGTGGGGCTTGCAGCCTCTAAGAGTGCATGGGTTAGGCCTCTAAGACTGATCTGGGTTACCCAGCCTCAGCTGTTGAGTTTGAGGTTATCTGAATGTTGGGTCCAGGCCCTCCACTGGTGGGCTGGGTGGCCTCTACTGGTGGGCTATTTTGTAGGTTCTGCTTGTGCTTTGACTTTGAGACCTCAGATCTCCAAACACATCACTGACTACAATAACAGGCTTAAAGCAGGCATTTAGACCTCTCGTGGTGGGCTTTGGGTAAGCCTGTCAGCATACAGCAACGTGTTTTCCTGAATGGTGGATTTTAAAGATTCTAAATATGAATTTTGGATGTGCTTATTGCCTCCTTATACTGGGCTTTACCACCTCCTGTGTTATTTCCAGGTGCGTTTGAGACCTCTGACTGACGCTGGGTTTGTTCAGAACTACGCATCTACAGGTGGTGAATTCCGAATTGGCTACCAGACTTCTGATGGTGGACTCCTTGTGGCCATACAGTTTCCAATGGTGGCTACCACGATGTTGAACTATTGGTGACGTTTAATACATCTAACAGTGTAATCTTACTGGACTATCGAGCATCCAAATATGGGATCCAGAGATACTTTGCGACTCCCTGTGGTGGCCTCTCAGGGAGCTTTGAGGCGTTTGGTGAGCTCATGGTTTGCTACGAAACATCTGATAGTGAACTTCACGTGGGTTTCCTAGAAAACAGTGGTGGTTGAGCTTCACGACCTTCGATGATGTGCTCATCATGACCCATGCAGTTTCTTACGGAGGCCTTCACTGCCTCTAAGAGTTAGCTCGAGGTGTCCCTTGCAGTCCCAGCGATAGAGCCCGCATTTGGCTTTGCTGCTTTTGATGGCAGGTTCTAAGTGGGTTTTGTTGTCTGATGTGGACTTTAGGTGTGCTTTCAAACCTCCGACAGCCGGTTGCAGGTGGGCTTTAAGACGTAGTCTTCTTTATTGTGGTTGGCCGTACCTCTCCAATGGTACTCCCGGGGGCTTGACGAACTCACTGTCACTTTAGAAACAGGGCCACGCAGGTGCAGTTCCCAGTATACACGCTAATTAGCCAGGTAAGTGGAGTGAAAGCAATATACAGATGGTCCTAATTAACAGGTTGTGCCTCCTGCGTGCCGTGGGCACCAGAAGGAGCTGGGGAAGAGCGGCCTCGTCTTGCATCATTCTGGTGTGGCAACGAAAACAGGCTCTGAATCCACCTGGGATGCTGCAACGACAAAGCAGGAGCTGCGGGGGGACTGAGGCAGAGGGCGGTGTTGGCATGCAGCTGCTGCTTCTGGGTTCGCCACAACCAGTTAGCTGTAAAAAACAGAAACGAGCGAAAATTATAACATTGCATGAGCATTGCGCATTCACAACACATTTTGATATCTTCTCCTTACACCGTGTTTCCCTTATGTACATTGTTTACATTGTTTCAGTGTCAGTTGCTACTTATTTCACCTCCCCTCTGAGCCACCATCAGTAAGAGGCAGAACTGAGCAGGGCAGCTTTGAAGGTGAACCTGTACACGGAACGACCTATTCATCGCACGGGGTCATGCTGGCAGAAGAGCACAGATGTGCCATTTCAATGTTTTCACTCCGGATAGGCATGCTACAGGCTCACACCTCAGTGAGAGGTATTTATTGGTTGATGAGGCCATAGAAATCAGAGTTTAGATGACTGGACCCAGGAAACAGAAAAGCTATTGCTCAAATTAAATAGATCAAATCAACAATTAGTATGCCATAGAAGTCCCCAGGGATCAAATGAGTAAAGGCGAAGTATTAACAGAAAAGCTTTAGTGCAGGTTACACGGACCTATGTTTATTGCACCGTGCACTTCTGTTGTAGCACAGAATGATACATTCCCACCCCCCCACCCCCCACCCCCACCCCGCAGGATGTGTGCAGGAGCCCCTGAGATTCCCACACCTTGTATATATACAAGGGGGACTGAACAGGGGTCCACCGAAGGGTAGGGTAACCTGCACCACTTCACTTCTGTGCACGGAGGTTACAGTTCAGGTTGACAACTTGCATTCTTCCACTGCTCACATGAATCTAACAGGATAAACCTTACATGATGGAATCTTGCACGTTTCTCTTCGGTGCGTGGGTGTTACATAATAACTTTTTGCTAGTTTCCCTTCGTATATGGACCTAATGGAATGATAAATTGCACACTTTTCTTGGGCGAATGGTTATCACAGAATGAAAATTGCACACTCCCTTTCCGTGCATGGATCTCACATGGTTCTGTTGCATGCTTCCTTTGGCTGTGTCAGCCTTCCAGATCACATGTCAGTAAACCCTTCCACTGAGCCTACTGGTTTACGTAGATATGAACTCGGCACCTATTATTTGCCAATTATAGGCAGACCTTGACACATCCAAAGTTTTGCAGAAGACTGAAGACTGCCAGGTACCTCTTGCAGGGCTTCCAGGGGGAGAACACAATCCTTCTTTTATACTTGACCACTTCACTTCTACTCATAATCTCTCTGTAGGCCCTGAGTGGTGGGTATAATCTGTATTAGTCCCTATTGTGCGGCTTTGTGTGTGTATTTAGAAAGTGCACTGATGGTTTAGGGAGGTAGACATACATGCTGCTGTTAGAGACCATAACGATAGGATGCTTTGAGGCCCAAAGAAGGGCATATCCTATGCATCGATGAACCAGCACTGCTCTAGATGAGAGCAACAGGCTCTAAACATGCTAATGCTCATAGTGGTCACGTTGGGGTATGTGGGCAGTATTGGGCAGGCATAGAAAGGAGGGCTATAGGCATGGGAATGAGAGGCCCCTACGATGACTGGCGGAGAATAATTGGCGCAAAGAGAGGCTGAGGGACAGTGATACACAGATAGGCTGTTGGAGACTAGAGTCTGGCTGTGGCAGACTGGCTCTAGGTCCTAGCAGACGGTGTATAGAGATGGGATGTGGCAGAATGGCAAACATGCTTGCCTAGGTGAGCTGCGATACACTGGGGCAGTTCTAGAAGGCGGACACAATCTAAATGCTGTACAAACGGACAGCGACGGACTTCTTTAGAGTCTGGGCCCTAGGTAAGAGTTGTGTCAGACTGAGTGCTGCAAACAGGTTGTGTCAGATTGGTTGCTATGTAGAGGGGATGTGACAGACCGAGTGCTGAAACTTGGCTACATTAGGCTAGGACCGAGGAGCTGTGACTGAATGTTGTGGGCAGTGGCAATTGGAGGCTGTGGCTGATTAGGTTTGTCGCAGAGCAGCTGTCACATCTGTCGCAGAATGTTGTCAGTAGGGTGCTGTAGATTGAGGCTGTGACAGGCTGGGACAGAGAGGGTGCTGTGTTTGACGGTCTGCTATAGGGTGAAAGCTGGGTAGAGTGAGGCTGTAACAGGCTGGGTGTTTTGATAGACTGAATGCTGTAGATTTCGGCGCTATAACAAGCTGACGATGCAGGCTAGTGGACCTATTGCTGACAAGACGCTTTATAGAGAGGTCAGAGGGTCCTATATATTGACTCAGACGGGACACGCTATCCGTGGGAGGCCGTGACTTTATGAGCACAGAATATGCCAACATTTGAGAACTGGCAAGAGGGAGACTATACAAATTGGGCGGATTTACTTTTCCCATTAACTTGGATTGAAGGGGAGTAACTCTGGGAGGGCGAAATCTAAATTGTGCGTATCGGGAGTGTTGGCTTATAATTTGCGACAGAATGGAGGGGATGCCAGCGACTGATTTGCACATAAGGAGTGAGACACATCGAGCGCTCTACGGGGATGTGGTAAAGTGCTCTGTGGCGAAGGGGAACCAGACTGTGTCAGACTGAATTACAATATAGATGGGCTCACAGACCGGGAGTGGTGCTGGTGTGTGTGTGTTGGGGGAGAGAGGGGCTACGCATGAAAGCTATACACGATAGTATAGCTGTTAATGCTGTGCGGCGTGGCTTCAGCAGACTGGAAGCTGCACCTATGATTATAAAAGACTTTAGTTGCACACAGAGTGCTGCAGACTGGACGCCGTCTTTGCTGCCCGGTGCGGTTGCGATAGACTGCTAACTGCACGAGTATGCTTTCTTTGATAAGTAAACTCCCTGCAGACTGGAAGCGGTGCTTGCTGCACAGTGAGCTTGTTGTGACAGACTAGAGGATTTGCTGTTTAGGGCGCTGCTGGAGACTGAAAGCTGCGCAGAGGGCTGTAGCGGCTGTTTCGCAGTTTTGAGGAGCTGTAACCCACTGAAAGCTCTTTCGCCTTATAAGGGGGTCTACTGCTGGCTGAAATCTGCCAAGGGGTTATAACAGTTTGTTTTTGCGGCAGAGGGGCTGTGGCGGTCCGGGTGCTGCAGAAACGGAGACATGACTGAAGCTGAGCTCTGGGTTCTTATATGCTCGCTGGCTGCTCATACTCTCTAATTAAAGGCAGGCCTGACACCTGCCCCGCACCTGCCTCTGTGGGTTCTGGCGTCCCAGGGATGAAGCAATGCTGGTGACAGCCAGGCCTCCGGGGCGCCTCGGAGGGCCGCGCGCAGAACAACAGGCACACCCCGCAGCTGTGAAGGCGCGCGCCCCCACCCGGCCCTGCGCCCGAGCTCCGCGCGGAGGCCAATAACACGCCTGGCCGCGCGTGCACCGGGCGAGGTGACCGAGGGAGCTCCGAGCACACAGTGCCCACCTTTCATACCCAGCGACCGTGTGTAACGCGATGAAAGCCCCGCTGCCAGCCCTGCCCGTTGCCCATCCGTCAAATTCACAGTTTGGCGAAACCTTTCATAAATCTATCGCAGGTAAAGGGAGATTAATTGGAGGCCATGAGTGCTGGCCTGCCCTTTGTGCGCACTGGAAGGTGCAGGGAGGGAGTCACGGTCCAGCACCCTACAGCAGCACGAGGCGACTCACAGGTGCAGGTGTTAGAGCCTGAAACGGCTGCAGCGTAAATAAAGACGTACGGTACTGGTGGTAGACGTTGAGAGGGGTGATACGGCTAGGGGTGCCGTGCCATATACATACAGGAGACAGCTGCGCGTTGTGTCTCACAGCGCTTTAGTCAGGGATTGGGAGGGACAAGAAGCCCCTGGGCTGCAGTGTCCATGCATGCAGGAGACAGCTGCATATGGTACGGGTGGTAGACATTGAGAGGGGTGAGACGGCTAGGGGTGCAGTGCCCACACAAACAGGAGACAGCTGTGCGTTGTGTCTCATAGAGGTAGGAGTCAGGGATTGGGAGGGACAAGAAGTCTCTGGGCTGCAGTGTCCATGCAGGCAGGAGACAGCTGCCTGTGGTACGGGTAGTAGACATTGAGATGGGTGAGACGGCTAGGAGTAGGTGCCCACACAAACAGGAGACAGCTGTGCGTTTTGTCTCACAGAGGTAGGAGTCAGGGATTGGGAGGGACAAGAAGTCTCTGGGCTGCAGTGTCCATGCAGACAGGAGACAGCTGCATATGCTACGGGTGGTAGACATTGAGATGGGTGTGACGGCCAGTGGTGCAGTGCCCATAAGGGAGACCTCTGCGCGATATGTCTCAGAGGTAGGAGTCAGGGATTGGGAGGGACAAGAAGCCCCTGGTCTGCAGTGTCCATGCAGGCAGGAGACAGTTGCATACTGTCCCTCACAGACACTGGTACTACTGATTAAGAGGGTGAGACTGGGACGGGTGCAGTACGCAAGCAAACAGGAGACAGATGCACATCGTGTCTCACAGAGACAGCTGTTAGAGACTGAGCGTGGTCTAAAGACTAGCGAATTAGGTCCCATGCAGACAGGAGACAGGTGGACATCGTGCCCCACAGAGTCAGGGGGTGATATTAAAAAGGGTGTAAAAGGGCAAAGGTGCAATTCTAACATACAGGGCTTTAAGTGGGCAAAGTCTCAGACCCAATATTATTTTAGAACTATTAAAATGGATCCCTGCTGGGTCCTGTATTCATGTCCTTAACTTTACTGGCGAAAACACTGATGATCTCCGAACAAAATAATGTAATAACTGTTCAGGTAATCTATGCCAGGGATTTAGTTGCCTTTTATATTTCACGTTTTACTGAATCCTGCACTCCATTAGAGAGGTAATTATTCAAAGATGTGTTCTTTTATAGTGCATACTTTAAACTGAGTCACCGCCAGGTGTTTCTAACAGCCGCTATTTAGAGCCCTGGAATTGAGGATGGAGGCAATGCAAGTTTCTCACTGTGCCTGTCAGTGGGTCAATAGGCTATTCAGGTTACATGGCCATCCAATCCTTGTCTTCTCTCCAGAGAGCACACAGACGACCATGGACAAAGCAATAACCCTGGATGGTGTTAGGTGTATCTCAGTTATGTTATATATCTGCACACAATAAGAGAAAGCTCAGAGCAAAAAATACCAGTCGAGTTGCACACTATGGGAATCCCAGAAATACAGAATACGTGTTTAAACCACGGCTATAATCACATAGGCCATGCCCCTCTTAGGGACCCTCCACTTATTTTATCCCACTTAATGTCCTGCCCAAACAGACAGGAGGCAGACAGACAGGGGTTAGAAACTGAACAGGGTAAGAACGTTAGGTCTGTATACCCATGCAGAGATTGAGAGGAGTAGGGAGGCTAGGGGTGTGGTGCCCATGGAGAAAAGAGATAGCTGCATATTGTCTCTCACATCAGCAGATGTTACAGATTGAGAGGGGTGTAGTGTTGTGCCTCTGAGTGCGGGAGAGTGAGAAGGCACATTCATGGATACAGAAGCACATTTTGGCCTATACACAAACTGCACTTTATAGTTAATTTAGGAGAACTACAATAGTACAGCTAACTTGCTACAAAACATGCCTGTCTCCTTTCGAATCTATTATATGCGGAGATCTCCACCCTGACTGTGGAGATTTTCACATACATAGCTATACGTTTTAGTAGTAAGTGTGGGAAGAACAGGGGGAGTGGCTGTAAACTGGGGAATACTTACTCGTACATAGAAGGGGTTAAGGAAGGAGTTGTTTAGGGAGGGTTAAGGAGTTTAGGGGAGGACAGGTACCCAGGAACTGATGCTGAAGAGTGGGGCATAGGGCCCCCTCTCAAAGCCGAACACCAGCTTCGTGGACCCCATTCTCCAGAACCCATCCACCGTGACACAGTAGTTCCCCACTTGGGAAAGTACAGACTTACCCTGCCCACAATCTCCCGAGCAGGGAAAATAAATTTGCCTTGACCCGGGTGGGAGCAGTGAGAAAAGCTCCGCCCACCCAGGCAGGAGAAAAGGAAGGGTGCTGGATCCTGCCAGCACTCAGTACGGTACTCACTGGGGAATCAGCTGGGGGCAATTATGGTTTAGGGCTCCCCCAATGTGTGGCACATGTGGGTGCCCTCGTTGGGCACCCACAGAAAAGTTTAATAGTGGGTGGTTCCCATAAAAGGTTAAATGAGCATTATAGTTAGTTTAAAATGTCTGTTCAAATTTGCCATTTCAAGCAAACAAAACCCCTAAAATTCACCAGTTATGTTTTCTCAAACAACTTTAACTTGTAACCTAAAGAATTTGTAACCCATGCCCTCGCCATAGTTTGATTTGAAATATTTTAATAAATAATGATGACCTGGCCCACCACCACCCACCGAACCCCTAGTTTAAAATGTTCCTACGTCTTCAACACATAACATTCCCTGAAGCTGGTACCTTCATTAAATAAGGCCCCAAAACTGAATATTATTCCAACTCAGATGAGGCGTCAATTGGGTTTTCAAGTCAGAAGGCACTTGAAACTTCTGATCGTGAATTGCTTTGATGTTCCTCAAGTTCCACTCTGTATAGTATTTATACATAGGCATGTACATACAGCCTCGGAAAAAAGTATTTTTTGTATTCTTGTATTCCTGTTATCTTTCTAGCACCTGAAAAAATGGTTCCCATACACGAACCACAGTTAAAAACTAACCGAACCAAATGTGCATTTAGTTTGAGATCTTGAAGTAGCAGCGCTTAGAGAATATGCGAAATTGGTGCCATAGTGTGCCAGGAAGTCCAGCCATTATTTCTTTTGGTTTATGTTATTTACACTTGACTAACATGTTTCTGCCATTTGAACGAGTGCCCTTTCTTTGACTTGTAGAGATTCGATTCCTGGTTGTTCAGGGTCACTACCTTTGGTTAGTGAAGATTAATTTGTCAGATGTATTGCTTCTTATAGGCTTGGGATGGGTTTGTTTTTAAGTTTTATTTATTGGATTTTTCAAGTAGCAAAAGGAACAACAGACAATAACAATTATCCTGGGGGGAGGAAGGAACAACAGATACCTATAGGAAATATGTTTGCAATGGTTAGTGTGATAACTAGATTGTGTCCGATCTGGCCAGAGACTTTAGTATTTTTCACCCCTACCTTTTGTGTTGCTTCATTGGGGTGAACAGCTGTTCTCTGCCTCGCCAGACTGTTCTCTTGCGAGAGTGGAGGACATCATGACCCACTCAAAGCTTTGCACTTACCAATGTTAATACAAAGCATACTACGCTCTGCACATCCATATATGTACTAGATATATATTTTAAAAAAGCACTGGGTATATGTTGGCATGGTGAGCGTGGTATTGGTTCTGTGTAATGTGTCATACACATGACAGTGTAAGGGGGTCTGTTTGACGTGCTCTTTTGGACTACACCAAATTATACTTACCTCTGGATAAGAATGCATGAGACACCTTTTTGGGTGGTAAGTATTTTAGCCGGTTCAGTGATAACTATATGGCTGATCTGAGCTAAGTTGAATGTATGCTAGATGGGTTTCTTAATGGATGTTGGGGTGTCTGGCGGGAGAATGGACAGATGGCTGCCAATGTAAATCTTCCATTAACTAGAGTTTTCAATCTCAGTGCAATAATTTAGCTATGACAAAGCACTGAACAAAAATGTATTAGTACTTTACCATCTCACTCAGATAAACGGACTTTTGGGGAAGGTGCCAATGAAGCAATAGAGAACACATATGTTGGTTATTTTGGTGTGTGAAAGGTAGGTTTTATCCAACTTTAAAGGGAAAGCTCAAGCCTCCCTTTAAATATCTCAACATTTCTTACAGAACCTCAGGATTGCTATGCATCATTCTGCACCAGTGAGTAACTTCACTTGTTCAGAAGCAGTGGCGTAACTAAGCTGGGGGGCTCCCCCTGCAAAGACGTGAAGGCCCTCACTCATGTGCTTTCAGGCCAGGGTGCTGTGCTGTGCTTAGGGGGACCCCTGGAGCTCGGGGGCCTTTGTTCCGCCACTGAGAAGATACATTTATGTAAGCAAGTGAGATATTAGTCTGGCAAACACAACCAGGATATGTCACAAGAAGTCATGGCTAGTGTGCTGGGAAAATACTGACTACAAACCTGGTGCTACCGCCTTTCACTGACATCTTCTCGTTATCTTTCGATAGCAAAACCAGTGCTCTCGTGTTACAGTGCACACACACTGCGGAAAATGTATTGATCCTTCTAGCTTCACCAGGTGAAGGACAGTAATGAGACTTGGACATAACAGAAATGTGAATCTTGGCCTCCCAACTTAGCTAAGTTGTGTGATTCTGGGAAGATCACCGTATTTACCCCGGCAGTGCTTATAATCGCCATTTTTCAATTTGTGTTATCAGGACACCACATGAAGGCCAGAATTTCTATCACAAGGAAAAGATGCATCAACACCAGAAAGAAACCTCAGTCCTCGGCTTACTCGTACGCACTGCAAAACCCCCACCAGTCCCAAACAAGCCTGATTCCACCTCCAGCTCCAAACCAAACCACTTTTGTGTCTTCACCACAGAAAGGAATCAGCCCCAGGAAAGGGAGACAATGACAGAGAGAAAACACAGCCTATGTCATTGAGTGAATAGACGCCCCTTTTCTGTCCATGTCCCCCTGTATTGTCATGTTTTGCGATCCCCCATTTGGGACCTGTGTTGCGCACCTTGTTAGTTCTCTAAAGGCTTCACCCCCTTCGGGCCAGTTATGACAGAATGCAGAGCAGCAGGGTAACAACACCAACCAGTCCTGGCCCGGTTATCAGCAACCACAACGGGGCGAGCTAACACCAGGTGGGAATAAGGAGGCCTGACGCTGGGCTGCCGGATGTGCAACGACAGCGCCATCAGCTAGAGTGTCTGCTGATGATCTGCACCCTGCCAAACCCTATCCGGTTTAGGAAAACCATATAAACCTGGCTTTTTAACAACTAATGATCTCAGCTGCTTGATTCTCACAATGACACGAGGCCAGCGTCAAGAGACTTCTTTCGGAGTGTAGGCGGTGCTGTACACAAAAAGAAAAGCATAAATAGTGTAAACTATTGAAGCACAGCAAAACCATCCAGGGCAGTGGTTAATTTGTAAATAAAAACGTGCCGGTGCCCAAAGTTCTCCTGAAACACGCGGGTGCTGCACTTAAAGGTGCCAGCACTGAACACTGAGGCAGCGTAATCCTAACGCCATATCTGGCCTCTTTTATACATTGACAGCCAGTCCCTGCCCCTTCAGATCACTCTTGCGGCTTTTTTCTTTCTACCTTTGTGACGCTTTTCCGCTTTTCTCTTCCTCCGTCCTTCCCATGTGTGTCTTTTGCTCGCAGTAAATGCTTGAACCAGAAAAATAAGCGCCGGCCCTAAAAAATAAGTGCAGCTGCCCCGCACCGAAAACCACCGGCTCAAATTAAGCACTGATCCAAGGGCAATGGATATTCTAGGATCCCAGGAGACCAGGCATAGCAATCCTTGGGGTGACACACATCTTACTGGCTTGAACAACAGAGCAACGAACCTTTCCTCTATAGCTTGTCACTAGCTTTAGGTAGCAAAACCGCACCTCTTCTGTTACAGTGCTCAACTAAACGGCCCACACAGCAGCCCCCCTTTAAGTGAAACAGATACCTAAGATTTAGCTGAAAACAACCAACTTATGTCTCACCTTACCAATGTCGCTTAAAATACTTCAAAGCTAGATAGCCAGAGTCGTGCTTCAGAATTCTGACAGCATCAGGACAGGTGTTGCCACTCTGCACTGGCTGCCAGCGGTGAAACATATTATTAGGTGGGAGTTGGCAGCGCAGCTGTATGCAAGACCTATTGTACAAATTCTTTAAAATATAAGTAGAGAGGCTCCACCCACAGGAGCATTTCTCTCTCATCTCATGCTGTCTAGGGTCTCAGTCCACTTGCTCTGGAGCGCTTGCATTTGCATATCTTTGGGGGACTATTTTGCATTTCAAAAGTTCACCTATTATCACGTATTATTTTATTTACCCTGTAGGTGTCACTTATACAGAAAGCAATAACTTGTTTTTCCTTGTCTCATTGCAGCACACTCGTTTTAATATTTTATTCAGGACTCAAAATGTATCACATTGCTTGTTTTTAAGTTAGTCTGCCTAAGGTTTAGGTACCGTAAATGAAGTACCCCTTAATATACAGACGAGCTCTTTTGCTACCAGCCTGTGGGCTGTTGAGGTCCAAATCTCGGATGTCTCTAAACGTTCCACGAACTAAGCTGCATTGGAAAAGCCACCGTAGGCTTTCTGCCCTGAGGCCACAAACATGGCACTCTCTACTGGAAGCAATGAAACACAACCCTAGAATGTTAGGTATAAGAACGCTTTTAAAACATTCTTATTCAAACACTGATCCAGCGATGAGAGCAGTGGCCTTGCTAAATGAGAGGCACAACGACTTATTTAAAGCAGATTTCTTAGGTCAAAAGATCCCAGAGACAACTGAGTTGTTGTTTTTGAGTGTGCTTAGTAAATAAACCCATCCTATAGGGTTGCGTCTGTTATAGATGGCAGAGCTATCCCTCGGGGTGCATAGAGCTTAAAGGCGTTGGCAGAAGCAGCAGATCCATTTCTGTAAACACAGAAATTACAGATTCAGGCATCTGACGCCAGAGCTGATAAATTACTTGCACAAGTAGGCAACAGCAACAATGTGGGCTTTTAACACGATTTGACCAAACTACCTAACTTTCATTTTTTAATTCCTGAGTACAAGAAGCTATTGAAATGCGACAAAGACGATCACAACATTGCAACTTGTGCAAAACCAACATTAATGGCAGCAGTATGTGTGTGTCCTCACACAGACGACATGTACAGCGTGTTTGACTGTTTGTGCAAGTGGGTACATGATTTAATGTTTAGGTGATGGCTGGCGTGCAAGTATGTAAAGGTATGATGGTGTGAGGTACCGGCTTGTGTGTGTGTGTTTGTTTGTTTATGACTTTGTGTGTTTGATGGTATGTTTCTTGAGATTGTGTGATAGGGCGGCTTTTATCTGGGAGGCCGACATGGAATGGAAAGTGAATAGTCTCATTTGGAAGAGTAAGTAGCACACAAGAAGAAAACGAATACAGCATGAGTCAACTTTGAAGACAGAAGAAGAGAAGAGGACAATAATACCACTCTCTTTACATCACACTTCAGGAAATAGGGAAGGTGGGGTGTTGTTAGATAGAGGAAAGCTGGCAGGAAATTAAGTGGAAGGCAAGCTGCGAGGGAGAGATAAAGAGGGCAGAGTCAAAGAATGAGAGAAATATATAGAAGGAAGGCGATAATAACGTGAGGAGAAGAGAGAAGAGATAGAGAGATAGACTAAAGGGAATGGATTAAAAAAAGAGCTGTGTAAATATAAAGCATAAACATGGAAAGAGGCATTCTGCAGCAGGATGGACGGAGGAGAAGAGGTTAGGCGGGGACATAGAAATAAATAGGGTGAGTGAAAGAGCTGCCTGGAAACAGGTGGCTTTGGACTATACCAGGACAGAATGTTCTGTGTACTTAAATCCCGTGATTAGCGTCTGTCCCTTTGCAACACTTTTCATAATGCACTGTTTGACACTTTGGGCGTCATTAGGAGTCTGGCCACATTGGTGGCGGTTTAAGCATCACATTACAACCCTGGCGGACGGGCCGCCACGGAACCGCCAGGGTCAGAGATCGCGGCGGTCTGGAGGTAGGTGACGGTCCTAATCCACCAGGGTGCTGCCCTGGGGATTACGACCTCATTCTCTGCCAGCCTTTCCATGGCGGTAGCACCGCTATCAGAAGGCTGGCGGAGAACGGGTACATGGGCCCCCCTGGCCAGCACCATCTCAATGTTCACTGCTTTGCAGACAGTGAACATAGCAAGGGTGCTGGTGCACCCTGCAGGCTACAGCATTGCCGCCGGCTCGATTACGAGCCAGAGACAATGCTGTAGCCTGTTTCCCACTAGGACAGCGGAAGGAAACTCAGGTTTCCACCTGTGAACCTAATCAGAAACACTTAATGACTCAGGCAGGGAGGTCTCTGCATAGGCAGCGGCCACCCTGTTGGGAGTTTGGCGGATAGAGTTTTACGTCCATCAAACTCAAAATCAGGCCGTTAGGGTCTTCAAATATGTCTAAAAGCAAATAATATGAGACAAAAACAAAATGCGCTCTGTTGACTAATTTTTCTCAAATGAAGGAGAAACCCTCGGTTAATGAGGTCATTACATGGAGGTCATACATCCCAAAAAATTACTCCTGGCAACAGCCCTGGGAATATTTACCATATGCATAATGGATGTGGTTGGCCCAGGTATTGTGGCTATGACTGGCTCAGTAACAACGTGTGTGGTTGACCAAACATGGTTGAGGTGGATGTCCCAAACATTGTGGTTGAGTATGGCACATGATGGTGAGTGTGGTTAAAAGGTATCACAGATATTTTTAGATATATTGTGGTAATGATTTCCATAGGAATGGCGAGTGTAGTTGGTCTGACACCAAGTGGCCCTGGGAGGCACAAGAAGGTGAATGTTTCTGGCCAGACCTGGTTGGTGTGGATTGCCCATGCATTGTGTCTGCCGATGAGAAACGCGAGGAGTGAAGAAGTGGCCTGGTTCCTGGTTGACAGAGCAGCTCAGGTGCTCTCTTCCAAGCTGCTCTCAGCACAATGTAATTGCAGAGAAGAAAAGTCTGGAGATGGCAGCTAACCCTCGCATTGTTCACAGGCGCCGAACCCTCACTAAAAGCGTATCAGGTCAGAATAGAGCCTTTGTCAGCACCCAGCAAGCAAAGCGTGGATGCCATGCTTCAGTGGATATTGTTTTTAAAATTCCCTTTGCACTGTAACTCTCAAGACAGGAGTTGGGGGCAGACAATGTAGTGTCCCGAAAGAGTTACAAAAGTTGAGGCGGTGAGAGCTACTGGGAACGTCAGTGTTTCCTGCTCAGTTTCAGGATGTTCCTCCTGCCATACCATTGTGAGCACATCGCAGGATGGATGGGATCTAGTGTAAGCACAGTAATACATGGAACTTGCCTTATAAACAAGCACTGGAAAAGTTGACAGGTCTCATCTGTGCAAAAGCTATTGGCTTTGTCAATATGTTTTAGCCATGTTAAACACCAGAGTGGCTGAAAGTTAGTGGGGTGATGAAGAGTGACGTGGAGTGGAGTATTATGGAGTGGCGTATAGAATTATGGTGTGGAGTGTTGTGTCGTGGAGGGAGTAAAATGTCAGAGTGGAGCAGAGTTGAGTGGCGCAGAGTGGACTAGAGTGTCAGAGTGCAGAAGAGTGTATTATTGTAGAGTGGAGTAGAGTGGCTTATAGTCAAGTGGTATAAAGGACAGTGGTGCAGAGTAGATTGGTGTAGAGTGCAGTGGCGTAGGGTGTAGGGTGTAGAACAGAGTGGTGCAGAGTAGAATGCAATGACATAGAATGGAGTAGAGTGCTGGGGGATAGAGTGTCATGTAGGGTGATGTAGAGTGTTGTGTTGTGAAGAGAGTAGAATGTCTTAGAGTGGAGTAGAGTTGAGTGGCGTAGAGTGAAGAAGAGTGTCAGAGTGGAGTAGAGTGTTGTTGAGTGGAGCGGCATAGAGTGTTGTGGAGTAGAGCATCATAGAGTGTAGTATTGTAAAGTAGAGTAGAATGGCCTAAATACAAGTGGCGTAAAGTACAGTGGTGTAGAGTAGTTTTGCATAGAGTGCAG
Source organism: Pleurodeles waltl (assembly GCF_031143425.1). NCBI lineage: Eukaryota > Metazoa > Chordata > Amphibia > Caudata > Salamandridae > Pleurodeles > Pleurodeles waltl. Next base: position 190,565,942 of record NC_090440.1, on the reverse strand, counting down.
TGACGTAGAGTGCAGTGGCGTAGAGTGCATTGGTTTTGAGTAAAGTGGTGAAGAGTAAAGTGCAGTAGCGTAGAATGGAGTAAAGTGGCTTAGAGTGCACTGGCGTAGAGTAGATTGTTGCAAATTAGAGTGAAGTGGCATAGAGCGAAGTGATGCAGGGTAGAGTGGAGTGGTGCAGGCTAGAGAGCAGTGGCATAGAGCAGTGGCATAGAGTAGTGGCGTAGAGTGCACTGGTGTAGAGTGCAGTGGTATAGAGTGCAGTGTTGCAGTAGAGTGACATTGAGTGGAGTGGCATAGAGTGGAGTGGCGTAGAACAGTGCAGAGTAGAGTGGTGCAGAGTAGAACAGTGCAGAGTAAAGTAGAGTGGCACAGAGTGAAGTGGCACAAGGTGCTGTGGTGCCAAGTGCAGTGGTACTGAGTGCAGTGGCAGAGAGTAGATTGTTGCAGAGCAGAGTGGAGTGAAGCACTATAGAGTGCAGTGGTGAAGAGTAGCGTGGCATTGAGTGTAATGGTGCAGAGTAGATTAGATTGGCACAGAGTGCACTGGCATAGGGTGGAGTGGTACAGAGTAGAGTGTATTGGCATGGAGTGCAATGGCATAGAGTGCAGTGTTGCAGAGTAGAGTGGCATAGAGTTGTAGGAGGCTGGCCTGGTTTGTAGTGGGTACCTTGGGTACTTACACCTTACACCAAGTCCAGTTATCCCTTGTTAGTGAATGTAGTACTGTTCTAGCAGCTTAGGCTGATAGAGGTAGCTATAGCAGAGCAGCTTAGGCTGAGCTAGGAGACATGAAAGCTCATGCAATACCACTTATAGTTACACAGTACTTAAACACAAGTAAAGACAATATTCAGGGGGTCATTCCTACATTGGCGGGCGGCAGTCGCCGCCCGCCACGCGGGAACCGCCGAATGACCGCACCGGCCATTCTGGCTTTCCCGCTGGGCCGGCGGGCGACCGCCAGAAGGCCGCCCGCCGGCCCAGCGGGAAACCCCCTTCTACGAGGATGCCGGCTCCGAATGGAGCCGGCGGAGTCAAAGGGGTGCGACGGGTGCAATGGCACCCGTCGCGATTTTCAGTGTCTGCAAAATCTTAGTGGGGCCCTGTTAGGGGGCCCCTGCAGTGCCCCACGACACCCGTTACCGCCATCCTGTTCCTGGCGGTGAAAACCGCCAGGAACAGGATGGCGGTAAGGGGGTCGGAATCCCCATGGCAGCGCTGCAAGCAGCGCCGCCATGGATGATTCCCTGGGCCAGGGGTAAACCGGCGGGAAACCGCCGGTTGCCCTTTTCTGACCGCGGCGGTCAGAATGGCCAAGGAAGCACCGCCAGCCTGTTGGCGGTGCTTCCGTCATTTTAGCCCTGGCGGTCACCGACCGCCAGGGTTAGAATGACCCCCTCAGTGTTACCAAAAATAAAGGTATTTATTTGGGTGACACAGTACCAAAAATATCTTAGAGACAATACTCCTTCTGGAGGTAAGTATTATACACAATATATACACTAGACACCAAAATTAATCAAGTGAATAGTCATAGAACAATGCAAATAGTAGGAAATCCTATAGCATGCAATGGGAGAAAATGGGTCTAGGGGCAACACAAACAATATACTAAGAAAGTGGAATGTGAATCACGAATTCCCCCTAGACAAGTGTAGTGTGTGCAGAATCGCTGGGAGAGTAAGAATACAGTAAAGGTAAGTAAAATACCCAACCCCAAAACCCAGAAAAGCAGGAGTAAAGTACTGCAAGTTTCCTTAGGACACACTACACCTCGTTTTTGTGATTTTGCAGCAGGCAACCAAGTCTGCAAAGAACAACTGCTGGATTATTGGACCTGAAGACCTGCAAAGGAAGGGGACCAAGTCCAGAAGTCAAAAGAAGTTCCAGGAAGGACAGGAGCCCCTGCCAACCCAGAAGAGGGTGCAAAAGAAGAGTCCCTGGTTTGTCGAAGATGGTAGAAATGCACCCTAGGAAGATGCCAGCGGGTTCCTGCATGATGCAAAAGATGCCCACGGCTTGAAGATCATTGCAGATGAGATTTCGTGTTGGAAGGCATCAACAAGCCTTGGCTACGACAAAAGTGCATTTTGCATCAACATGGTGCTGGATGGACCCAGGAGGGACCTGGGGGCCTCAACTCTGTGTGAGGAGGAAGAGAGGGCTCTCAGCACTTTAGAGAGCCCTCAGGATGCCAGCCAGCACCCCCCAGAAGCCACATGATCCGGGTTCAAAGGAGGTGCAAAATGCAGTTGATGCAGCACAACAAAAGAAGGACCCACGCCGCCGGAGAACAATTCAGCAAGTTCAGCATCACAGGATGGAGTGCTGGGGACCTGGGCCAGGTTGTGCATGAAGGAATTTTGAAAAGAGTGTACAGAGGCCTCAGGAGGTGAAGAAGACATAGTCAATAGAGGTACCGTTGTTCTCAGGGAAGGCAAGGTCTAACCTCCTCCAAATTGCGTCAGCAGGACCTCAGGACAGTCTGTCAATGATGTCCACCCTCTGTGTCCTTAGGAGCGAGCTCGTTGTTGTGAGAGGAGTCCCAGGGTACCGGTCATTGTCTTGGAAGGTGCCTGCTTGAAGCAGGGGAGTGACTCCGTCACTCCACAGGATATTTCTTTGGTTCTTTTGGTGAAGGATGAAGACAGGGAGTCATCAGAGCGTGCACACTGTCGAAACTGTTGCAGTTGCTGACTCGTAGCTGAGGTTGCTGAAGAAAAGTGTCCCTTGTAGACACTTTGTTGCAGTTAAAAGATTTCTTGGAGCAGGCTGTGATTGATCTGAGGTCAGAAGAGTCTGAAGTTGTTGCAGAGGATTCCTGAAGGAAACTTGCAAGCAGCATCTGAAGAGAACCCACAGGAGAGACTCTAAATAGCCCTGAAAGGGGGATTGGTTACCTTATCAGGTATGGACCTATCAGGAGGGGTCTCTGACGTCACCTGACATGGGCCACTCAGAGCCCTCCAGAGTGCCCCCACACCTTGCAAAGCAAGACGGCTAAAGTATGGGACACACTGGATGAGCTCTGGGCACCACCCCTGGGGTGGTGATGGAGAGGGGAGTGGTCACTCCCCTTTCCTTTGTCTAGTTTCCCGCCAGAGCAGGGGAGAAGGGGTCCCTGAACCGGTGTAGACTGGTGTAGGAAGTTGGCTCTGTATGTGCTATTTCAAAGTAAGGAATAGCATGCACAGAGTCCAAGGGTTCCCCTTAGAGGTAAAATAGTGGTAAAAAGAGATAATACTAATGCTCTGTTTTGTGGTAGTGTGGTCGAGCAGTAGGCTTATCCAAGGAGTAGTGTTAAGCATTTGTTGTACATACACCTAGACAATAAATGAGGTACACACACTCAGAGACAAATCCAGCCAATAGGTTTTGTTATAGAAAAATATCTTTTCTTAGTTTATTTTAAGAACCACAGGTTCAAATTTAACATGTAATATCTTGTTTGAAAGGTATTGCAGGTAAGTACATTAGGAACTTTGAATCATTTCAATTGCATGTATACTTTTCAAGTTATTCACAAATAGCTATTTTAAAAGTGGACACAGTGCAATTTTCACAGTTCCTGGGGGAGGTAAGTTTTTGTTAGTTTTACCAGGTAAGTAAGACACTTACAGGGTTCAGTTCTTGGTCCAAGGTAGCCCACCGTTGGGGGTTCAGAGCAACCCCAAAGTTACCACACCAGCAGCTCAGGGCCGGTCAGGTGCAGAGTTCAAAGTGGTGCCCAAAACGCATAGGCTTCAATGGGGAGAAGGGGGTGCCCCGGTTCCAGTCTGCCAGCAGGTAAGTACCCGCGTCTTCGGAGGGCAGACCAGGGGGGTTTTGTAGGGCACCGGGGGGGACACAAGCCCACACAGAAATTTCACCCTCAGCGGCGCGGGGGCGGCCGGGTGCAATGTTAGAACAAGCGTCGGGTTCGCAATGGAAGTCAATGAGAGATCAAGGGATCTCTTCAGCGCTGCAGGCAGGCAAGGGGGGGCTTCCTCGGGGAAACCTCCACTTGGGCAAGGGAGAGGGACTCCTGGGGGTCACTTCTGCAGTGAAAGTCCGGTCCTTCAGGTCCTGGGGGCTGCGGGTGCAGGGTCTTTTCCAGGCGTCGGGACTTAGGTTTCAGAGAGTTGCGGTCAGGGGAAGCCTCGGGATTCCCTCTGCAGGCGGCGCTGTGGGGGCTCAGGGGGGACAGGTTTTGGTACTCACAGTCGTAGAGTAGTCCGGGGGTCCTCCCTGAGGTGTCGGTTCTCCACCAGCCGAGTCGGGGTCGCCGGGTGCAGTGTTGCAAGTCTCACACTTCTTGCGGGGAGATTGCAGGGTTCTTTAAAGCGGCTCCTTTGGATAAAGTTGCAGTCTTTTTGGAGCAGGTCCGCTGTCCTCGGGAGTTTCTTGTCGTCGTCGAAGCAGGGCAGTCCTCAGAGGATTCAGAGGTCGCTGGTCCCTTTGGAAGGCGTCGCTGGAGCAGAGTTCTTTGGAAGGCAGGAGACAGGCCGGTGAGTTTCTGGAGCCAAGGCAGTTGTTGTCTTCTGGTCTTCCTCTGCAGGGGTTTTCAGCTAGGCAGTCCTTCTTCTTGTTGTTGCAGGAATCTGAAATCTTAGGTTCAGGGAAGCCCTTAAATACTAAATTTAAGGGCGTGTTTAGGTCTGGGGGGTTAGTAGCCAATGGCTACTAGCCCTGAGGGTGAGTACACCCTCTTTGTGCCTCCTCCCAAGGGGAGGGGGGTCACATCCCTAATCCTATTGGGGGAATCCTCCATCTGCAAGATGGAGGATTTCTAAAAGTTAGAGTCACCTCAGCTCAGGACACCTTAGGGGCTGTCCTGACTGGCCAGTGACTCCTCCTTGTTATTCTCATTATTTTCTCCGGCCTTGCCGCCAAAAGTGGGGGCCGGGCCGGAGGGGGCGGGCAACTCCACTAGCTGGAGTGTCCTGCGGTGCTGTGACAAAGGGGTGAGCCTTTGAGGCTCACCGCCAGGTGTTACAGCTCCTGCCTGGGGGAGGTGTTAGCATCTCCACCCAGTGCAGGCTTTGTTACTGGCCTCAGAGTGACAAAGGCACTCTCCCCATGGGGCCAGCAACATGTCTCTAGTGTGGCAGGCTGCTGGAACCAGTCAGCCTACACAGATAGTCGGTTAAGTTTCAGGGGGCACCTCTAAGGTGCCCTCTGTGGTGTATTTTACAATAAAATGTACACTGGCATCAGTGTGCATTTATTGTGCTGAGAAGTTTGCTACCAAACTTCCCAGTTTTCAGTGTAGCCATTATGGTGCTGTGGAGTTCGTGTAAAACAGACTCCCAGACCATATACTCTTATGGCTACCCTGCACTTACAATGTCTAAGGTTTTGCTTAGACACTGTAGGGGCACAGTGCTCATGCACTGGTACCCTCACCTATGGTATATTGCACCCTGCCTTAGGGCTGTAAGGCCTGCTAGAGGGGTGTCTTACCTATACTGCATAGGCAGTGAGAGGCTGGCATGGCACCCTGAGGGGAGTGCCATGTCGACTTACTCATTTTGTTCTCACTAGCACACACAAGCTGGTAAGCAGTGTGTCTGTGCTGAGTGAGGGGTCTCTTAGGGTGGCATAATACATGCTGCAGCCCTTAGAGCCCTTCCCTGGCATCAGGGCCCTTGGTACCAGAGGTACCAGTTACAAGGGACTTATCTGGGTGCCAGGGTGTGCCAATTGTGGAATCAAAAGTACAGGTTAGGGAAAGAACACTGGTGCTGGGGCCTGGTTAGCAGGCCTCAGCACACTTTCAATTCAAAACATAGCATCAGCAAAGGCAAAAAGTCAGGGGGTAACCATGCCAAGGAGGCATTTCCTCACAACTGGCTTATGCAAGGAGGGCACCATCTGTGCCCTTCAAAGCATTTCCAGAGGCTGGGGTAGGCTACCCCACCCCAGCCTGTAACACCTATTTCCAAAGGGAGAGGGTGTAATACCCTGCTCTCAGAGGAAATGCTTTGTTCTGCCTTCCTGGGCTGCCCAGACCCCAGGAAGGCAGAACCCTGTCTGTGAGGTGGCAGCAGCTGTAGCTGCAGTGCAAGCCTCATAGAGCTGGTTTGGCAGAACTGGGGGTCAATGGTGGAGCCCCCAGGATGCATGGAATTGGCTCCCCAAAACCAGATTTGGAATGGGGAGGGGGGGCAATTCCATGATCTTAGACATGTTACATGGCCATATTCTGAGTTACCATTGTGAAGCTATATATAGGTATTGACCTATATGTAGTGCACCCGTTTAATGGCATCCCCGCAATCACAAAGTCCGGGGAAATGGCCCTGAACTATGTGGGGGCACCTTTGCTAGTGCAAGGATGCCCTCACACTTAGTAACTTTGCACCTAACCTTCAGCAACTGAAGGTTAGACAGATAGGTGATGTATAAGTTACTTAACTGCAGTGAAAATGGCTGTGAAATAGTGTGTGCACTATTTCACGCAGGCTGCAATGGTAGTCCTGTGTAAGGGTTTGTCTGAGCTCCCTATGGGTGGCAAAAGAAATGCTGCAGCCCATATGGATCTTCTGGAACCCCAATGACCTGGGTACTTAGGTACCATATACTAAGGACTTATAAGGGGGTCCAGTATGCCAATTGGAATTGGTAAATGAAGTCACTGGCCTACAGTGACAAATTTAAAGGCAGAGAGAGCATAAGCACTGAGGTTCTGATTAGCAGAGCCTCAGTGACACAGTTAGGCACTACACAGGCATACACATTAGGCCACAAACTATGAGCACTGGGGTCCTGGCTAGCAGGATCCCAGTGAGACAGGCAAAACATACTGACATAAAGGTTTTTATCTATGGACACTGGGGTCCTGGCTAGCAGGATCCCAGTGACACAGTAAACACACACTGACACACACTCAGAAACAGGCCAAAAGTGGGGCTAACCATGCTAGAAAGAGGCTACCTTTTCACAAGAGTGGAGTGATGCAGAGTGGAATGGTGTAGAGAGCAGTGGTGAAAAGAGCAGTGGTGCATAGTAGAGTGGTGTGTATTAGAGTGCATTGGTGTAGAGTAGAGAGAGGTGTAGGTTGAAGTGGCATGGAGTGAAGTGGTGCAGAGTGGACTGTGGTGGCATGGAGAGGTGCAAAGTGGAGTGGAGTATGGTAAAATGGAATATGTGTGGAGTGGTAGTGTACTGCCATTATAGTCGACACATCTTCAATTGAAATGACAATTGAATTTGCACAGACATACAGTTTTGCTGATAAAAGTATACAGTGCACCAATGATAATGTGTGGAAATGTCATCACCTAGGGCCAGATGTATCAAAGGGTTTTACCCATTGTGTGTCAATGGGAAAATGCTTTGGTACATACGGTCCCTAGTGTTTTGATTTGTTTTGATCGTATTAAAATATTTGTTTCTACCACACTTCAGAATTACCAGAAAATGTGCTTCATTTGTGCTGTCCTAATTCTGATATATTCTTTTTTTTTTTTTAAACAACTTTAATTACACCTTATCAAGAGAACTAAAATCAACAAAATTATGTATACAAAAACAATATGTTTCTCCTCTGGAAGTAGCATTGCACAGCATAAATAGTCACAGAAATAACAGTACATTCATTGGATATGAGTGATGGTCTCAGATTAATCCACTTCAAAGAAAACAGGAAGAATGAACTTTGTTATATTCTGAAATATCTTCACAGTCCATTTACAGGCATTTAAATGTTGCTGTGTGCTATGGTAGTATAAAAATAGCATTGTACAACGTTCATCAAGCCAGCTGAAGCCAACATGATTGTCACACAAATCCACTCACTTTGAAGTCAGAGAAAGAAAAGTAAACACCAAGCTCCCGAAAAGACAGTGCCTGACATTTGACCACTGTCTTTGAATGCACAGCAAATGTGATAAGATAAAAACAAGATTTAAAGGCCTATTTACAGAAATCCAGTAATGGTGGAAGATTACAAAAGATAGGGCTTGGGGCATGCGAAGGGACAGCCTAAAACAAATAAAGCCAGCAAATAGAAAACAAGTAAATGTGAGTTACAAACCACAAAGCCAATGTTAAGCAATGAACAGAATACCAGAATGCATTCCCTGTGAAGCTTTTTGAATGTCCCAAAATGCCGTTAGCCAACCAGACAGCTGTGCTGTCTGGTAGGCTTTGACTTGACATGTACCAATGATTTTTCTAGCTGAAATTTGTTGGATTTTCACGTGCTGTTGGCCAATTGAGTTAATGTCCCCAAGGGTATAATTGAAATGCTTGCAGCATGGGACGTTTGGCACCTGAGCATTTTGACACCTGTGATGGTAAAATGTACTACCACGTAACTTTCCTATTCTTTGCATTTGTTTCCCACAGGTATACTCGAATGGCGTGACGATGCAATTATAACCCATGAGTGACGGATTGCGATATTCTTTCCATGCCTGAGGGTGCATGTGCGCCAGGTTCTGAAAAAAGCCAAGCTCACCCTTAGGGGCAGCTAAGAGGATTTAGCATAAACAGGTCAACCTACAAAAATTGAGGATGTGTTAGGACATTGAGGGCCAGATTACAACTTTGGAGGAGGTGTTAATCCGTCCCAAATGTGACGGATATACCACCAGCCGTATTACGAGTTCCATAGGATATAATGGACTCATAATACGGCTGGTGGTATATCCGTCACATTTGGGTCGGATTAACACCTTCCTCCAAAGTTGTAATCAGGCCCAGAGCCTTTAAGTGCATCCACTATTGTTTTTAATCCTGTCATAAGAGTGCCAATATTAATGTACACTCTATTGGTGGGCACCCTTCAGTCAATTTTTATTAACTGTTTTTCCTTGGGCGTTGATTTTTCACAGTGCTAATACCCACTCTGCTGTAATCAGGAGTCAAAGCACAACCCTGAGGCGCTAGTTGTCAGGGTGGGACCCTATGATGAAGCATACCACCAACTAGGTTGGTGGGTTAGGGGTCGTTTCTCAAGTAAAAGGTACTCACAACATTGGGAACAGAGAAGGAAAGCAACTTAGTTACTATTTTTGGTGGTAGAGTACTTGCCTTTGTTTGTTCGTTGTTACAATCTGGGGAAAGTGAGTGGGTTAATTTCTCCCTTTCTGTATTATTATTATTGATATATATATATAGGTTTGTAAGTGCTACAAGCACAGACGTGGCAGTGGCCATTTACTTTTTATTACTGCTTTTGTTATATTAACATGATCAAGTGGAACAGAGTGCACTTTTTTTAATACAGTGCTCTTTAACACTCCACTGAAGCATATCAGCGTCCAATGCACTCACTTTATGTGGAAGGTGTGGCGTAATTCAGCACAGGGGTCATAGGGCACTCAGGATCTCTATGTACTGGTTTTCTTTTCAACGACGGTCCCATCTGCCCCTCACTGGACATAAAACGGAACACCCATAGGTGATGCTTGGATATCCCTCTAGACGAGACAGCTTATAATGATGATAGGTTGTTTCCATGTAAATCACTGGTGTGAGGCGACCATAGCCTTCAGGGTGAGGAAAAGTTCCTCTCCCTTTACGTGAACTGCAACTAAGAAGATAGCATTCAATTCGCTTTGAGTAAAAGGTGCAAATATCTGGAGATCAGTAATTGTGCTTAAACCTCACCCTAACCGCTGCACCACTTAGACAACACCCCTAGCAGGAAATGAGAGGAATACACTGGAGTAAACTCTCCTGTGCATCATACAGCATTAGAATATGTCAAAAAACATTTTAAATCACAGATCCCCCTTCCAGTCAGTTGTATCAAGACTTCTAAGTAACATGGAAAAATCACTTTAGATCTGACTACAACGCCCTTGTATTTCAGGACCTTTATTTGTTGATTCAGAGAAAAATCAATCAGGGTAAGGGGCACCTATTTCCAACTCACTGCTGCATTGTTGTGTTATACAGGTCTATGCATGCTTGGGAAGCTGAAGGTCAACTCTTTGAAACAAATGAATTCCAGCGTATAGAAATGCCTTATTGTAAACTTTGACAACAACCTCAAAATGTCCATCCAGACTTATGTACTCAGCAAGAGGCCTTGGTTTTATATGGTGCTCTGCAGGGTATGACTACACCATGGGCCCTCCAAGTCCATGCCACAGTGCTGGCTAACACCCTGTCTAGTACCAATCTCAATTATGCCACATGGTTCTACTCATGCCTACCAGAAAACCAGCAAGAGGGTTTCAAAAAGTTCAGAGCGAGACTCGCAGTCTTACTACAGACCCGATAATGCTACACCCAGTCTGGGGTTGCATGTTCAGGAGGGACATGGCCTGCCAGTCACTCTGGAATTGACTGGTATGCCTGCGGTAGCAAGCGGGCTATTTGCATAGAGCCAGTGCCACAGTGTACAATAACTGATGAAATGAACAGCTAACCAAAGTCTTCTATAATGACATTTTCAATTTGTTCAATCTTGAAAAGAGCTTTCTGAATATCCTGATCATTACTTTCCTCTTTTGGAGGACAATTTAAACTCCCAAGCAATGCTCCCTCTAAAACAATAAGACGTACACAACAGGCATCTGAGCCTTCAAGTAGCTTTGCTGAGTGTGGTTGCAAAGTATACAAAAATAAATACAGTTATGCATGGTTCCTGCTTGTACCACACTTCCTTGCAACTCCTCCACTTACAAGCTAAGGTGTGACAGTGTCTTTATGTAAACCAGTGGTTGCCAACCTGTGATCAGGGGACCCCTGGGGGTCCGCGAAGCCTCCTCACGGGGTCTGCGACTGCTTTGAAAATGAAATAATATTAACAGATTAGGTCCCCATATTTCAACAATGACTCAGTGGGGGGGTCCCCGGATTCCAATAATGGTTTAGTGGGGGTACCCGGGTTCCATTAATGATAAAGTGGGGGTCCACAGAAGTCAAAAGGTTGGGAACCACTGATGTAAACAACTAACCGATTTGAGCTCTTTGGTGTTTGTGTTATCTTGTGCTTTGTGTGTACCCACTGTTGGCTGTCTATGCAGCTTTCTGATCATGTGCAGATTGTTGTGGTACTTGAGTGACTAGTCAAACATGAAAAAATTCACTATTGAGACAGCAGGAGATGGAACAGAGGCTGGACATAGATTATGCTGAGCTTGTGTTATCTGTAACATGTGCTGTCTATGTTGAATATAACAGTGTAGCTGACACTGGACTCTGTCATGCCTTCTGGCCTACTGCTTAAATTGTGCCGGTGTGTAGTCTGGTGATTTTACACCCTCTCCCCTTGAGTCTTTCTCAGTCTTTGTTTCAAGGGAACATTTTCCTCTGCAGATCCTCTTTTACCATTCTTTGATCTCTGGAAAGCTTCTTCTGTGTCCCCCTCTCCCTCCTACTCCCACTTGCTGGTTGAGCTATTACTGTCTATAAGCTGTCTATAGAAACTGTCTTTGATTTGTTTGATTCAAGGGCACCTCTCCTATCCAAATCTCGCTGGTCAATTAAAGAAATTGTCACTTCAGCATTTCAACCTAGAGTCTTCTTGCTTCTGCAGTGCTGTCGTCTGGACCGTCTGCACCACCTCCTGGTGCTTATCCTCTCTCCTGTCCAGATGTTACTCTTTTTTCTAGCATTTCATATTATATTTTTCTGTGAAATTCCCGCAATTACTCAATTATACCCTGTCACATAAATTTTCATCCATTCAGGGAAATACTCTATAGCAGGAGCGTGGGAAAAAACTAAATGAATTAAACGTGAGCAGCTGATGATCACATCATGTGCGATTTAGCACTATTCTTTTTAACACCATATATGTCTTTACATCCGAAATGATGTAAGAAATTATTTGGTGCTTAAATCTAGCATTAGATGCTGGATTTGTGGTTTACATATGTGAGAAATTGGGTTGCTAGTTGAGGGGTGTGTGAGCCATTCTCAAGCAGCAGCCACAATCTTTGTCAGGGGAACCACAATAAGTCACTAAATTGACCCTCTGCTAGCTTGGCACAAAAGCAGTCAGGCTTAAATTTGAGGCAATGTGTAAAATATTTACATAGCACACAAACAGCAATAAAAAGAAAACACAAAACAAGAAAAATCCCACGCCAATTTAGAAAGATAGAGTACAATTTGATAAATTATTTGACACCAAAATGACAAAAATACAGCCAGTAGAAATGGAGATATGCCATTTTAAATGTCTAAGGTAAGGATAGCGCCTGAAAGCACAAAGCACCAGTGGTGGTTATCTGGTCTTGGGAGACAGAGTGAAAGTCACAAGTTCAGGGTGACCACAATCTAGGACAGGCTGGATACACGGACCAGGTTAGTCCTCCTGAAAAAGTTACCTTCTAAAGTCTAGTGCAAAGAGTTCTGTCTGCAGTCAAGGAGACTGTGAAGAGCAAGGAGAGTGTTGTGGATGGTCGCTGGTGTAACACAAAGAGCACGCAATGCATTGGGGATGGTCATCACTATAGCGCAAAGATTCTGTCAAGAATCGCAGATGTTTGTTGCTGGAGCTTTGCATTGACAGTTACTGCGGACTGATGATGCTGTAGCACGAAGTGCAAATCTTGCTTTGCCAGTCATTGCTGGCAGTCACTGTAGCCCAACAATTTGGATTCAATGGAGATTTGCATTGCCAGCTGGCGGGGCAACAAGATCTAGGTGTGAATGGGCCTGTTTGCGGTTGTGAAGAGCCCAAAACGTCAAGATTTCTCTTTTTCTGTTGGGGGAGCTCAGTTGATGCCACACTCAGGGTCCATGACCTGAGGGGCACCTCTTGAGGAGTAGGGCTCTGGCAGGTTCAGTTCCAATACAGCAGACCAGCTGGGCAGTTGCAAAGAGACCTCTGGAGCTTGTTATGGCCCCTGAAGCTAAAACAGGAGGTCACTTCAGCCTGGGATGTAGGGTCCAAGTCCAATCTTCCTTCTCAGATGGCAGGGCAGGCCCCAAGCAGTAGGGTAGTCCTCTATAGCAGGGCAGTCCTTCTTCTGTGATAGCCACAAGTCCAGGAGTGTACTGAAAAGTGGGTCTGAAGGTGTCCACTTTGAAGTGGAAGAAACATCTAGAGCTTTCCCTCTATAGTAGTGTCTAAAATGTCCTGCCTCCCTGTCCTGGTCCCAGTATGTCTTCAAACACAATGTGCTAGTATGAAATCCTTTGTGTGTGAATTGAGGGAATATTTTTGCTCTTTGATGGTTCCAGGGCTCCTACCTTAATTTTATTGCCTTTTTCTACTTCTTTCACCCATTTATGGTTCTGGAACATTTCTGCTTGGACTGTGAATCAAACCCAACTCTGCTTACATTGTGATCTTCCTTTGACTGTGGTTCCTTGCATTTCTCCTTTTTCTCCTTTGCGTCTGGAATGACCACATCCCACTGGCGAAAGCACGAGTTAGGGTTAGGCACCTTAGGGTGCGAGTTATAGTCACTTGAAATAACTATAACTATAACTCCTGAATTTCTATGGTTTTGTAAGAGTGAATTCCGAACCTAACTATAACGTCCTTGTAACCATTGTTTTTTTTCCAATGAATTTCTATGTTTTTAATGCAAAAGTAATTTTAATTACTATACAGTAAGCCAACCACTGCCGTGCACAGCCTTTGGCCAGGTCCCGCAGCCAAGCCCTTATACCCACCCACCCCCAGGCCACACACGGCCTTTGGCCATGAGCAGCAGGGGTTGGTCAAAGGGTCTGTCTCTGTCAGTGGATCTGTGAGTGGATGCATGAGTGTGTGAGTGGGTCTGAAAGTGGATGTGTGAGTCTATGAGTGGGTATAAGTGGGTGCATGAGTGCCTGAGTGGGTGTGTGATTAGGTGCATGAGTCTCTGAGTCCATGTATGAGTGAATGAACGTGTCGGTGAATATTTTTTAAATTTCTTTTGCTTATTTGTGAACATTCGCAAATATCGCACGTGGTGAAGAAACATATGTTTAAACTCATAATTTGACCCTCAAACACTCCTATATCACACCCCTGGGGTCAGGGTACCTCCACCCTGACCCCTTATGCTACTTTTCATTTTGTTTTTTAGGCCCGGGGACTTTGTCCCGGTACCTTAAAATGGGGGCCGCAACCTTCTGTACAATTCGCTACCTCAGATAAACAAATTTGGATGTTCTTTAATGTCTCATAAACTTCTGAACAGATTTACACTAAATAACCAACAGTGCACTCTACTGAACAAAATATAGCTTTCTGCCAAGTTTGGTGTAATTCTGTCTAGTGGTGCAGGTTGTAGTCATGTTCAAAACTCCTATGGGAATTAACATGGGAAATGCATGTTTTTTTACCCCCTACTCCCTTTTTCTTGGCCCCCGCTTGACAGATCACCCCGAAACTTTCCATGCACAACAAGAATTACCAGAACACTTTTTTGAAAAATTTCCTGAAGATCAGTCAAACGACGCTAAAGATATAGGCAAGTCAAAAAATGCTTTTTCTATGGAAACATGGTCCTAACTATAACTACCTACTGGCGACCACCAGTAGGTTTTATATATATATATATATATATATATATATATATATATATATATATATATATAAACAAAGGTTACAGCGACATTATAGCTAGGCTCACATGTTTTATGTATAAAACCATAGAAATTCAGCTATTATAGTTAGAGGTATTTCAAGCAACTATAACTCATGCCCTAATGTAACTATAACTCGCGCCCCACATGCTCAGACCTAAATCCTACAAATACCCTTGCCCCACAAAAAGCTATACCCACCATGAACCCTACAAATGCTCTTGCCATCCCAAAACCCATACCCACCCTAAACCCTAAAATTGTCTATGCTGCCAAAAACCCATACCCACCCTAAACCCTAAAAATTCCCTTACAACCCAAAAACCCATACCCACACTAAAACCTAAATTCATCCTTACCACCCAAAGACCCATACCCACCCTAAACCGTAAAATTACCCTTGCCATCTAAAAGCCCATACTGACCCTAAACTCTAAAAATTCCCTTGCCATTCAAGAACCTAAACCCTAAAAAATTCCTTACCACCCAAAAATTCATACCTACCCTAAACCCTAAAATTACCGTTGCCACCCAAAAATCCATACCTACCTTAAACCCTAAACACCCCCACTTACCACGCAAAAACCTATACCCAGCCTAAACCCTAAAAATGACCTACACTTAATAATACTTTACCTGCAAAACCTTTACAACAAATATGCCTCTACCAATGATTCTTTCATAATGAAATTTGTTGTAATGGCATGCGTGGTAAAGGCATATGCATTGTAAAGGCAGTCTCTCCCTCAATGACAATCCATCAACAGCCAAAGAGAACTTTTACAACGGAATGAAGCAGTCGCCGACTGGATGATAGACAGCTGCCTCAAGCTCAACTCAGACAAGATGGAGATCCCCATCCTGGGCCCCACCACCACTGCATGGGGCGACTACTGGTGGCTAAGCACTCTCGGAACTACCCCTTCTCCTACTGACCACGCATGCAACCTCAGCATCATCCTCGACTCTTCACTATCCATGACCCGCCAAGTCAACACCGTCTCTTCCTCATGTTTCCACACTCTCCACCTGCTCCGGAAGAACTTCAAGTTGATACCCGTCGACGCAAGAAGGACAGCCACTCATGCACTCGTCAGCAGTAAACTGGACTACACCAACGCCCGCTATGTCGGAATCAACAAGAAACTCCAAAGTAGACTTCAAAGAATACAGAACGCTGCAGCCTAACTGATTCTGGACATCCCCCACCACAGCTACATCTCTGCTCACCTGAAAGACCTACGCTGGCTCCCTCTCAACAAACGCATCACTTTCAAGTTCCTGACACACGCAAACAAGGCCCTTCACAACATCGGACCTGCCTACCTCAACCAATACCTCTCCTTCTACACACCTTCCAGGGACTCCACTCTGCTCAATTGGCCCTTGCTACCATCCCCAGGATCTGGAAGAACATGGCTGGAGAAAGATCCTTCTCCTACCTCGCTGTGCAGACCTGGAACACAATGCTGCTCCACCTCAGACAGTCCCCCTCACCGGCTTAGTTTAGGAAGGACCTCAAGACCTGGCACTTTGACTGACACGTGTCCCCCACCAAGCACCTTGAGACCCCCCAGGTGATAAGTCACGCTTTATAAATGTTGATTGATTGATTGATTGATTGAAAGGCAGGCGTTGTAATGTCACATACATGGTTAAGCCTGTGTGGTAATGCATGTGGGTTCAGCCTTTATTGTAAACACTGTTTCCCCTACAACACTAATCATAATTTCTATGACAAAATGACCCCCCTCATTAAATGTTTTAAGTTTTACCAGTTTGACTCAATTAGGTGTGCCACACTTTTGTTATAAGTAAGACTGTAGTTGTTCTTTAGAACAATTTGAGAGGCTGCAGTAGAACACAAGTGAATCAACTGACAGCCTGCTCCTGTTAGAAGTACATGTTTTACTGAAAATGTCAGACTTCATTCCCACATGGCTGAGAAAGATAGTGTGAATTTACAGAAAATATGCTCTTATCTTAGCTTCTGGAGCACCTTCCATCACCTCTATGGGAAAAACATGAGAAAACAGTTTTCGCTCAGACATGATTCATGAAATCCTAGCAGGGTAAAATCACCCTAGAACACACCATAATTCCTAAAATTAGTATAGTATCATCAACACATGATTTATATTGTACCTAAATTTGCTATCACCCTTTATACTTTTTCATTTTTGTGACCCTCAAAACCTCCCATTCACTACATTACATCTCAATGGGCTGCTATCATGTATATTGGTCTTCCTGGTTAAAATGCTGACAGCCAATCAGATCTCAAAATGAGATATGTGCTTAGGCTCCGCCCAGATTTACTAATTTGGATTACTTTTAATTTCTCCTAAACTACTGAACGGACTTACACCAAATAAAAAAGTTCAATCTGTGAAACAAAATGTAGCTTTCTGCCAAATTTGGTGTAATTCCGTCCAGTGGTTCAAGCTGTGTGTGTGTGCACACGCGCCTACGTGTGTGTGTGTGTATATATATATGCGCACACACACACATATATAATCCTGTTGAGGTATGGTTTTTACTCAGGTGGGTCCTTATGCTTTTCAGAACTAGCAGTAATTAAAAGTTGATTTGGAAACGTGTCTCTTTCGTTCATGTCCTTAACTTTATTGTTTATAACACTTATCAATGTTTCAGCAATGACTAAAACTCTGAAGGTGTTTCATGTCAACTGCAAACCAAGTTTACATTTCACGTTTTATTTCTTCTTGCTTCTCCCGAGAGTATTTCCATTTTTCAAAATGTACTGTTTCAATAGTTGTTTTTTATGCAACATAGGACTAATATATTGCACAATGTAAACTGAGTCATCTCAATATGGCTTGGTGAGTTAAGGCTGAGAGTGCCTGTTTATGACAGTGCACAACCGGGAGCTCTGAAGCTGAAGCTGGGTAAAATGGTGTACAAACTACAACCACATGAAATCCTTGGCCTCTCAGCAGAGCACTCAGAGCAATGGTCAAACATATGACAATGGTAATGTTGGGAAATTAGGAGATATGCTGGTGGAGTATTTCAGAAAGATGTGAGGAGAGAAACATCATGAGTGTCTAACTGAGAGCTCGACTGAAGTAGAAAGGGCTAGATGTAGAAAACTCTGATTTTGTGAATCGGAAATTGCGAGTCGGTGCGACTCGCAATTTCCATTCGCAAAATCGGATGCAGAGCGGTGTCTCAGACACCGTCTGTGAATCGCTATGGGGTCACAAAGACTCACCTCATTAATGTTAATGAGGTGGGTCGCATTTTGCGACCCCATAGCGATTCCCTGTACTCACATGGATGGTGGCCTGCTGGAGACAGCAGACCTCCATGTCTGTGACTGCTTTTTAAATAAAGCAGTTTTTTTTTTGTATTGCAGCCCGTTTTCCTTAAAGGAAAACGAGATGCAATACAAAAAAAATAACGAAACCATTTGGTTACGTTTTCAGAGTAGGCAGTGGTCCATTGGACCGCTGCCTGCTCTGAAAAAACATTTCTGGCAACATTCACAAAGGGGGAGGGGTCCCATGGGACCCCTTCCCTTTTGCGAATGGGTTACCACCAGTGTGACACTGGTGGTAACTGCGAATTGCTTTGCGACCGCGTTCGCGGTGACAAAGCAATTTAGCATTGCGGTGCGAGTCGAAAATAGGAAGGGGACACCCCTTCCTACTTGCGAGTCGCATTCCCATTTTGCGAGACGGTACCGACTCGCAAAATGGGAATGAGCATCGCGATGCGCATTTTGCATGGCGCAAACTGTGATTTTTGCTACCTACATCTGGCACAAAGTGAGGTAAAGTGAGGAACATGAGGGTGTTACACACACCGAAGGCCACTTTCTTTTCCACAGAGCAAATTAATGTGTGTTCTTCTTTTGAATCGTCCCTCTTACAACCCCCCATCTTTTTCATTCCACTCAAAGAACTAGTCCTCAAACTAAGCACTGTGGCATGCTGACAGCTGTCAAAGTGCGAACAGGCAACCAGTTTTCAAGATTTGGCAGCCAAGCTACTTTCTCTGGTGATCTGACTCAGAGTGCACACAGGAGGCGCAGAGGCGGAGGCCCTATCACTGCATCACCCCGCTCTGAACCTAATCAGCGCCATGATGAAACGGCAGCGAGGCCTTGCAGCAGCCCTGTCACAGGGGGCAGCCTCTGCTCCTGAAGGGCTTGTTTACAATCTCAGAACCGTGCTACTGATGTATTTAACCAACGCAGACTCTAATACACACTTTGGCTTTGCTTTCAATTGTGCTTACATTCTTGACGCACTGTGTGTAACAGGGCGGTGCCCCCCACCCCCTCTAGATTTAGGTACAGCCTGGTGTGCAGAAACATTTCTGCGGACGCCCATGCTTCCCTTTATTATGACCTCGATTAATTACGATTAGACAAATGCACCTGAGAGCACTATTCACCACTGCCTTTATCTTCTTCTATAACCCTGGGATCCTTTTGCGCCAGCCTTGAATGAGGTGGGGAAGGGGCAGTGGCTGTTCGTGCTAATATCACACAAATTGGTCTCTGCTTAGCTGTCAGTCATGATTGGCATGTAAGTGTTTTTCTTTTGGGATAGTGGAAGCTGCCAGTGTTTTCCCTTTTGAAAGCAGACTTTTTTTTTATATGGAAAGCATGAATATTTTTATGTGATGCTTCTTCAATGAAGATGAATTAGTGACCGTGTCTGGCACAAGACAAGCATTCAGTCAGTGAACATTCAGGCTGTCGAGTGCTTTTACGCCGATTATAAAACGCACTATTTAGTAAAACATGCCCGCTTCCGCACGATGCACACCTGCAGGGGATAATCATGAGGTTAGATACCTGAAGAAGCCTGTGACAGGATACGTATGTTTGTTATCTTTAGAGTGCTGACAGGCGGGCGTGTAAACATAGACAGAAAGCGCCTTCATGTGTCACATGTCACCGCCTTCCAGTTCTAGCTTTCTAGCCAAACATACTAACTTGATGGGGTATTTTAGACAGTACATATAATGCAAAAAAGCAATGGGACAAGTGTCAGTGGCGCTGGTTAATTTATTACAAAAAATAAGTTGAGGGACAAAAATCTATCATAGGACCCCGAAGCCAGCACTTCCCAATGTTTGGTTACCAAATACCAAAGCTTCCGATTCTTGCTTCCCCCTCTTTTCTCTTTTTTACACCACTGTGCCCTTCTTGACGCTTTATCTGCACCTTCTTGCTAACTCTTCTGCCTATCCTTTTTTTCGCCAAACCCACTACCTGCAACGACCGCCACGAATTCATTTCTACTGAGCATGCACGTGATGTTAGCCAGGACAAGCTGGTGCCACACATGGCCTAAGGTCTCTTTACAGCTGGCCCTAAGTATGGATTGGACACAAGACTAGATTTACAACAAACAAACAAGGAAAGTTACGGATCGCTCCATTTAACCTGATTTGAATGGTGCAGCCCTACCTTTCCAATTAGTTTTAGAAGAAGTATAGACAGTGTGTGAGATACGTGTGAGGTACATATATGTGTGAGAGTGGGTGCACTTGCACAGATACAGCGAGACGTATACCGATTGTGACAGACAAAAGTCCAATACGCACAACTCCGGACGATCTAGTGCTTTGTTTTAAATGCATAGTTCTTCAGATAAAGAAAGGAACTCTCATGCATTTCAGTTATCTGGGATCTTTCTCACTATCCTAAGCACTAGATCTTAATCTATCTCAAATGTTTGGGTTTATATACTGTTAGTCCAGTCAGCTCTTTGCGTGAATTCTCCTGTCTTTTGGGCTTCTGACCTCCTGTTTTTAGGGTCGAGCTTGCGTAGCATGCCCTTGAGCATGCATTTCGCTTGCGAGACGCTGTAGTAGTTAGAAAAGAGCTCGGAGCCCAGCCCATTTCACGTCAGTGTCTTTCATTGGTTCGTGTGCTTACCTTTTAAAATGTGCTTGCTTTCATTAGTAGAAGGCCTGCATACGTCATGCCTGTTACGGTGTTTAGTCATCCTCGAGCGCAGCAACCAAGTACTGAAAACATACGAGGCTTGCTGTTTTCTGTCTGGTTTGTGGACTACTTTTTCTCTTCTTTCACAGCGTGATCTTGCTTGTTTAGCAGCGCGATCGCGCTCGTTTTATTCCATTTAATGAGGCAAGAAAAGTCCGGTTGGGAGTTTACAAATGCTAATAGCGCTAACTCGGAGAAATGTGAGACCCGTTGCATTGCAAATGCTTGTTTGTTCCTGTGTTGATTTTTTTTTTGCGGCTTTAGGACTCTGGGCACTTTACCACTGCTGACCAGTCATAAAGTGCAAGTGCTCCCTGTCTAAATGGTATTGGCGATTGGTTTACTATGATTGGCATATTTGATTTAATAATAAGTCCCTAGTACAGTGCACAGTGTGTGCCAAGTGCCTGTAAATCAAATGCTACTACTGGACCTGCAGCACTGATTGTGCCACCCACATGAGTAGCCCTGTAAACATCTTAGACTAGCCACTGCAGTGTCTCTGTGTGCGGTTTTAACTGCCAGTTCGACCTGGCAAATGCAGCCCCTTGCCAAGCCCAAACCTTCCCTTTTACTACCTGTAAGCCACCCCTAAGGTAGGCCCAAATCAGCCCCGTAGGCAGGGTGCAGTGTATGTTAAAGGTACAACATGTACTGATCTGCTTTACATGTGCTGACAGTGAAATACTGACAAATTCACTTTTCACTGTTGCAAGGCCTATCCCTCTCATAGGTTAACATAGGGACGGCCTTAAATTTCTTTTAAGTGCAGTTTCCCATTGGGAGCTGTAGAAAAGTACCATCTTTCTTGGCATGTTACCCCCAATTTTACATGTATGTCAGTATGTTTTTGTCTGTCTCACTGGGATCCTGCTAGCCAGGACCCCAGTGCTCATAGTTTGTGGCCTAAATGTGTATGCCTTTGTAGTGCCTAACTGTGTCACTGAGGCTCTGCTAATCAGAAGCTCAGTGCTCATGCTCTCTCTGCCTTTAAATTTGTCGCTATATGCTAGTGACTACATTTACCAATTTCATTTGGCATACTGGACCCCCCTTATAAGTCCCTAGTATATGGTACCTAGGTACCCAGGGCATTGGGTTTCCAGAAGATCCATATGGGCTGCAGCATTTCTTTTGCCACCCATGGGGAGCTCAGACAAACCCTTACACAGGACTGCCACTGCAGCCTGCGTGAAATAACGCACACATTATTTCACAGCCATTTTCACTGCACTTAAGTAACTTATAAGTCACCTCTATGTCTAACCTTCACTTGCTGAAGGTTAGGTGCAAAGTTACTAAGTGTGAGGGCACCCTTGCACTAGCAAAGGTGCCCCCACATAGTTCAGGGCCATTTCCCCGGACTTTGTGAGTGCGGGGACACCATTACATGCGTGCACTACATATAGGTCAATACCTATATGTAGCTTCACAATGGTAACTCCGAATATGGCCATGTAACATGTCTAAGATCATGGAATTGTACCCCCATTCCAAATCTAGTATTGGGGAGCCAATTCCATGCATCCTGGGGGCTCCACTATGGACCCCCAGCACTGCCAAACCAACTCTCTGGGGTTTTCTCTGCTGCTACAGTTGCTGCCACCCCACAGACATGGTTCTGCCCTCCTAGGGTCTGAGCAGCTCAGTCTCAGGAAGGCAGAACAATGGATTTCCTTTGGGAACATGGTGTTACACCCTCTCCCTTTGGAAATAGGTGTTAAAGGCTGGGGAGGGGTAGCCTCTCCCAGCCCCTGGAAATGGTTTGAAGGACACTGATGGTGCCCTCCTTGCATAGGCCAGTCTACATGGTTTAGGGAACCCCCAGTCCCTGCTCTGGTACGAAACTGTACAAAGGAAAGGGGAGTGACCACTTCCCTGTCCATCACCACCCCAGGGGTGGTGCCCAGAGCTCCTCCAGTGTGTCTCAGACCTCCGCCATCTTGTTTTTAGAGGCGTGGGAGCACTCTGGAGGCCTCTGAGTGGCCAGTGACAGCAGGTGATGTCAGAGACCCCTCCTGATAGGTGCATACCTGACTAGGTAGCCAATCCTCCTCTGAGGGCTATTTAGGTCTCTTCTGTGGGCTTCTCTTCAGATTACGACTTGCAAGAATCCATCAGGGCTCGACTTCTGCCAAGGATCCACCGCTGACTGCTCCAGGACGCCTGCAAAACTGCAACAAAGTAGCCAGAAGACTACCAGCGACATTGAAGCACCTAATCCTCCCTGCTTTCTCGACTGTTTCCTGGTGGTGCATGCTCTGGGGGCTGCCTGCCTTCACCCTGCACTGGAAGCCATGAAGAAATCTCCTGTGGGTCAACGGAATCTTCTCCCCTGCTCCAGCAGGCACCAAACTTCAGCTTCCCCTGTACTTTGGGTCCCCTCTCATCCTGACGAGCGTGACCCCTGGAACACAGGTGGTGGACCCAAGTGACCCAGTTTGTCCAGTGGTCCAACTGTCCCAATTTGGAGGAGGTAAGTCCTTGCTTCCCCTTCCCAGACAGTAATCCTGTGCACCATGTGATCTGCAGCTACAAGGGCTTCTGTGCACATTTCGAAGAAATCCTGCATGCACAGCCCAGCCTAGGTCCCAGCACTCTGTCCTGTGATGCTTAGCTCTCTGATTTGACCTCCGTGGTCATGAGACCTCTCTTTGCAGTGTTGAGAAGACCGCCATGTTCAGTCTCCTTGAACCAGTGTTCCAGGACTTCTGCGAGTGCTTTCCTCCTTTCCATGGGCTCTCTACATTGCTGAGGGCCCCCTCTGTCCCCTCACCTGAGTGGCGACATCCTGGTCCTTCCTGGGCCCGGGCAGCACCCTTTTTGTTAAACCGTGACTCTTGCAGGTAGCAAGGCTTGTCTGTGGTATTTTGCCAAGGAAACAATGCTGCATCCTCCAGCATGCCATGGGACATCTTCTGCACAAAGCAGAACCTCCTACCTCCTTTTGTTCGTGCAAAACCAGCATCTTCTTCCAACCGGAGGCAGCCATTTTGCCCCTTCATGCGGGGCTTAGTGGGCTCTTGCCTCCCCCCGGACACTTTAGCGAATCTTGGACTTGGTCCCCTTCCTTTACAGGTCTTCAGGTCCAGGAATCCATCTTCAGTGCTTTGCAGTCTGTTGTGGTCCTTGCAAAATCCTTTATCACGACTTTAGTGTGTGTTTGGGGGAAATAGTAGTACTTTATTCCTGCTTTCCTGGGTCCTGGGGTGGGGTCTCCTTTACACCCTTAGTGTTTTCTCACACTCCCAGCGACCCTCTACACACTACAGTTGCCTAGGGGTGCATTTGTGGTTCGCATTCCACTTTCTTAGTATATGGTTTGTGTTGCCCCTGGGCCTATTGCATCCTATTGTGTTTTACAGTATTTGCACTACTTTCTGACTGTTTTACGTACCTGATTTGGTTAGTTGTGTATATTTTGTGTATGTTATTTACCTCCTAAGGGAGTATATCCTCTGAGATATTTTTGGCACATTGCCACTAAAATAAAGTACCTCTATTTTTAGTAACTATTAGTTTTCTTATGATATAGTACCTATATGATACAAGTGGTATTGCATGAACTTTGCATGTCTCCTAGTTCAACCTTGGCTGCTCTGCTATAGCTACCTCTATCAGCCTAAGCTGCTAGAACATTACTACACTCTACTAATAAGGTATAACTGGACCTGGTATAAGGTGTAAGTACCATTGGTACCCACTACAAGCCAGGCCAGCCTCCTACAGGAGCAGATGGAGATATGGAGTTTGGGGTCTCTGAACTCACAATATAAAAATACATCTTTTGTTGAAGTTGTTTTTTGGAAAGTGGGTCATTTCTTGCTTAACCATTCTGTGCCTCTGCCATCTAGGTCAGAACGACAGTGGAGCTGTTTGTGGTTTCACCCTAGACAGTCACACAAAGACAGCTGAGGTGAGCCCTGCATATCCTAATGGGTCTTCCTGGGCTAGAGTGGTGGGAGGAGCTGACACTTGCATCTGAATAGGGCATGAACCTCTCCCCTACTTTGACCCCAAAGGGATTGTCGCCAGTTGCTGGAACAGTTCGCCTCCATGTTCTCACTCACCCCTGGAGTCTCCCAATGGTGTACCCATGACATTGACACTGCGGGCAGCATAACTGTTAAGCATAAGTCTTACAGGGTGACTGATATAGTGAGAAACAGCATCAAGGAGGAAGACTCTAAGATGCTGGAGTTCGGGGTGATTGAGGGCTCCAAAAGTCCTTGGTCCGGTTCTGTGTTGACTACTGGGGGCTTATTGACTGGTTGAGAGCTGCCAAATTCCTCTGCATGTTTTATCTGACGTCAGAGTACTGGCATATTGCTTTTACCAGGAAGGCCAAAAAGAGGTTGGCGTTCTCAACACCAGAGGGGCAATACCAGTTCTATGTTATGCCCTTTAGGTTGAAGAACGCCCTTGCCACATTCCAGAGGTTGGTCAGCCAGGTCCTGCCTGAGTTGGGGAACCTCAGTGCTGCCTACCTGGATGAAATTGTTGTCTTCATCGCTAGCTGGGAGGACCACTTGTACCACCCCCAGGAAGTGTTGAGGGTTAGGTAGGGAACAGCAAGGGGTTGCCCCCTACAAGCCAAGATTGCTTGGGCACCCTCCAACCCAGACAGAGATGAGAGCCTTTTTAGGTCTCAGGGGGTGCTACCAGAGATTTGTCAAAGTGTATGGCACCATTGTTGTCTCCTTGACAGAGCTGCCTTCAGGGAAGCAGCCCTCTCAGGTGACCTGGACCGAGGCGTGCCAGACTGCTTTTGACACCCTGAAGAAGGCCATGTGCACAGCACCCGTGCTCAAGGCTCCTGACTTCTCCAAAGAGTTTGTGATGCAGACAGATGCTTCAGAGCATGGTGTGGGAGCCATGCTCTCACAATATAATGAAGAGGGCCTAGATCAACTGGTAGCCTTCATTAGTGAGAGGTTCCTTTCCCGGGAACAGAGGTGGAGTGCAATAGAAAGGGACGCTTTTGCTGTGGTCTGGGTGCTGAAGAAGCTAAGACCCTACTTGTTTGGGACTCACTTCCGGGTTCATACAGACCAAAGAGCCCCTCAGATGGTTAATGCAGATGAGGGGTAAGAACCCAAAACTGTTCAGATGTTCCATTTCCCTACAGGGGATGGACTTTACGGTGGAACACCGCCCTGGCACAGAACACGCCAATGCTGATGGTCTGTCCAGGTTCTTCCGCCTTAGTGAGGAGGACGCCCCAAGGGCCCCTACTCTCAGCTGGAGGTGACATGTGTTAGACCTGGCAGCTTTTTGGCGTGTCTCCCCTGTCTTTTTTCCTTCTGACCTCCTGGTTTTATGGTATACTGGACTCTGTTTTTGCTGGTTTATTGTCTCTGCGCACTTTACCACTGCTAATCAGTGCTAAAGTGCAAGTGCTCCCTGTTGGACTTTTTGCCTTACGCAGGGTCATCCCCAGTCTTTTTGCCTCCTTCCTCCTGGTTTTTCTGACCTCTCGCTGTTGGCTCTAGGACTCTGAGCACTTTATCACTGCTGACCAGTGCGAAAGTGCAGGTGCTCTCCCATCTAAAGTTGGTATGATTGGCTTATACCTAATTGGCATATTTAATTTACCTATAAGTCCCTTGTACAGTGGTATCTCTATACCCAGGGCCTGTAAATTAAATACTACTAGTGGGCCTGCAGCGCTGCTTGCGCCACCCACTGAAGTAGACTTTCAAACCTGTCTCAGGCCTGCTAGCGCAGGGCCTGTGTGCGCAGTTTTCTGCCACAGGGACCTGGCATCTAAATTTACTTGCCAGGCCCAGAACTCCCCTTTTACTACATGTAAGTCACCCCTAAGGTACGCCGTAGCTAGCCCTATGGGCAGGGTGCCATGTATGTAGAAAGGCAGGACATGTGCCATATTGCATGGCCTGTCCTAGTAGTGACAAACAGCCTAACTTGGTGTCTCACTGCTGTCAGTGCTGCCTTCTCATAGGATTGCATTAGAAATGCCCTGCCTTATGTGTAAGGGGTATTGTCTGATTTATGAGGGGTAGAGTAGGTGTGTTTGGTTTGGTTGAGATGGTGATAATAAATGCTGCTTACTGGTGTGGGTGTATTTTTTATTACTATCACAGAAATGCCACTTCTAGAAAGTGCGCATTTATCTGTGCTTATGACTCTGGTGTTTTGCAGCTTGACTCCAATCCACGTCTGGGCAGAGTGACAGTTGGGGCTTTGTGCATACTTTTCAGACAGCCCAGGTGCTGTGGCCCCTGACCCCTGCATTCACCTACAGGGCGAGGATTGCCCTTTCTGTGGCTGTAAAACGGCTGGAGGGTGCTTTGCTAATATTAGCGCTGGGCACAAAAGGAGCCCTTCTCCTGGTGCCCGTTTTTGCGCTTGAAAGCGCTCTTTCTGAGGAAGATCACCGCCGCCGGATCTCTTTTGGGCCCCCCTCATGGGCCAGTGGCACTGTTTGGGGGTCTCCCCCCTAGTAAGGGTCGGTGGAGGCCTTGAGAGACCCCAGGAGTTCGCGGGTCCCTGGAGGGGCCCGTTTTCAATTCGGAGGGGGTGCATAGCGCCCCCCCCCCTTAAAGATTTCCCTGACCTGGGCCCCCCCTCGAGAGGGCCAGTGGAGGCCTAGGGGGCCCCCAGTTATCACGGTCCCCAGAGGGGCCCGTCCATGGTACAGGGGAGGTGTGTGCTGCCCTCCTCTCCTCCAGGGATGCCAGAGGACCCCGTTTTGCGCAGAGGAGCACCGGGGGCCCCATTGTTCGTCTCTTAGGCACTGGAGGTGCCTTTATCAACTCAGGTACTGTTTGCAGGGACAATATACCTCAGAAGTTCTTCCTACAGACTTTAGTGGATTGATATATTGCCTACCTGTTTTTGATGTGTGATGATGTTTTTACATATATGGCAAATGTTCCTTTTATGGGCACGACTTGCTAATATGTTTCCCTAACTTGCCATATGTTTTCTAATGTTCCTACTATGGGCGTTTTATGATATTCTTATGACAAGTGTTCTAATGTGATAACGTGTTTCCTGACTACTGCTTATGTTGCAGAATACTGAGTAACCTGTGTGTTATGTGTGACTACTGCTAATTTGCAGAGTAACTAATGTGTAACATTCTGACAACTGCTAAGGTAGCAGGATAGTACTGATATGTGATGTTTGGTCTGATAATTGCGTTGTGTACAATACAGTATATTTTCATATAATCTGGTGTTGTGTTTCCTTTGTGGTGGGAATATTGCGTCACATGTATGTGTGTGTTGTGCAAACGCTTTACACATTGCCTCGGGTTAAGCCTGACTGCTCGTGCCAAGCTACCAAGGGGTGAGCAGGGGTTATCTTGGATGTGTAACTCCCTTGCCCTGACTAGAGTGGGTAAGTTCTGCCTGGCTGAGGTGCATACCCTAGCCAACCAGAAACCCCATTTCTAACACTCCCTATTAAAATTATACTGTTGATTGGTTTATCCATGATTGGCATATTTGATTTACTGGTAAGTCCCTAGTAAAGTGCACTAGAGGTGCCTAGGGCCTTTAAATCAAATGCTACTAGTGGGCCTGCAGCACTGGTTGTGCCACCCACATTAGTAGCCATGTAACCATGGCTCAGACCTGCCACTGCAGTGTCTGTGTGTGTCTCTGTGTGTGCCAGGCCTAAACCTTCCCTTTTACTACATGTCAGGCACCCCTAAGATAGGCCCTAGGTAGCCCCAGGGGCAGACCGCTGTGTATTTAAAAGGTAGGACATGTACTGGTGTGTTTTATATGTCCTAACAGTGAAATACTGCCAAATTCGGTTTGCTCTGTCCAAGAAAAACCAATGACTAAGGACTCCCACCTCACTCCAGATGCTTGAGTCCTGACCACCCTGCACCCGATATCCACGACCCGTGTCCAGGTGGTCTACCCATCTAAAGAAGGTCCCCAGGTGATTGCGAGCAAGTGCCCACCCTGGGTTGACCTCTCCACGACAGCCTACAGAGGGAATCCCGAGGACCCCCCTGACTGCAAAGCTCCAGACGAAGATTTCCGATGCCTAAAAGACACACTGCACCTGCAGCTCCCAGGCCTTGGAGAACCTGACCTCCGGTGCAGCAACATTCAGCAGGCAGCCCTCCTCCCTCTCCAATTGGTGGTGTGGCTGAGACACCCCACTGGACCTCGCTTGTAGCCTCTGAGTGACCCCCGGGATCCCCTCATAGACCACCATTGGAAGCCCGATGTCCTGTTTGCACCCTGAACCTGGCCACCCCTGTGCCACTGAGGGTGTGTGTTTGGTGCCTACTTGTGGCCCCTCCAGTGCTCCTTCAATCTTCCCTGGTCTGCCCTCTGAGTCGCGGGTACTTACCTGCAGGCCGACCTGACTCTGAGTACCCCCTGTCTCCATAGGAGCCCACGTTAAAATTGCTCATCTTTGACCTCTGCTCCTGGCCGGCTCTATGTTACTGGTGGTGGGTGTTTGGGGTTAACTTGGACTTCCTAAAACCCAGAGGTTGAAACTGTAAGTGTTGTACTTACCTGCAAATCAAACTAACATTTCTTTCCCCCAGGAACTGTTTCTGAAAATTGCAGTGTCCATTTTTAAAATAGATTATTGCCAACAATTCAAGAACTGTACAACTTATCGATTTCAAACAAAGTACTGTTGATATATGTGTAAAATACGAATCTAGTGAAGTACTTATCTGAATAAACTAAGACAACATGTTTTAGATATATAAAAACCATTGGTCTGGAGTTAAGTCATTGAATGTGTGCTTCTTCCATTGTCTGTGTGTGTACAACAAATGCTTTGCACTACCCTCTGATAAGCCTAACTGCTCGACCACACTACCACAAAAGAGAGCATTAGTATTATCTACTTTAGACTCTGTTAAGCCTCTGGGGAACCCCTGGACTCTGTGCACACTATATCTCATTTTGATATATACAGAGCCAGCTTCCTACATTGATGGATCAGCGGTGGGATCTACGACTTTGCATTCGCTGGACTACTCAGCCAATACCTGATCACACAGCTAAATTCCAAAATTGCCTTTTGAAAACTGATTTTTGAATTTGGCATATTTTTCTAAATTTTTAAAAGTCCAGCTAGGGCCTTGGTTAAGTCCTCTTAGCATTTCTTTTTAGATTTAAAAGTTATTTTTCAGTTAGGATTTCATTACTAAAAGTTGTTTTTAGTTTCTAAAAAGTAATCCCAACTTTTAGTAACATAATGATCAGCTCAGAGGAAATAATGGTGGAACTCAGCCTCACCCCGTACCTCCATCTAGGGATGCAGAGGTAAGGTCCCTCTGTAAGCTGAAAAAGATTAAAACATGTTCCAACCCTACTAAGGTCAAGCTCCAGGAGCTCTTGGCAGAGTACACCAGGGGCCACCCTGCTGAGGAGGAAAAACTCCACTCAGACAGGGAAGAGTTAGAGATGAGGAGGACAACCTCCACCCTCCTCACCTAACTAGGGAAACAATGATCCCAAGATCCCTGTATCCAAGGATAGAACTCACTGGATGTGGATCCTCCAGAGGGGAGTCCAGCTCCTCTGGGAACACTGGGTACAGCCTCAATGACGAGGACATACTTTTAGCAAGGATGGCCAAAAGGTTAGCCTTGGAGCAGCAACTCCTGGCTATAGAAAGGGATAGAGCAGAAATTGAATTAACACCCATTAATGGTGGCAGCAATATAAATAGGGTCAGAGCGAGTACTGACATCCTATGGCAGTGTCTCAAAATATGAAGAGGGTGATGTTATCACCAAGGGGTTCACAGCTTTTGAGAGGGCTTATGCAACCAGAAAGTAAAACAGCTCTCACTGGGGAGCTCTCCTATGGGAACTGTTCACTGGTAAGTGTAGCGATAGACTCCTCACACTCTGGTAAAGATGAAGAAGCCTATGACCACATGAAGGCTAACGTGATTAAGGGATTTGGATTCACCACTGAGGAGTATAGAATTAGGTTCAGGGGGGCTCACAAAACCTTGACCCAGTCCTAGGTTGATTTTGTTGACTACTCAGTGAAAACACTAGATGGTTGGATAACTGGCAGTGGAGTGCATGACTATGATGAGCTTTATAATTTGTTTATGAAGGAACATATGTTAAGTAGCTGCTTCAGTGACAAGTTGCATCAATATCTGGTAGACCTAGGTCCAATTTCTCCCGAAGAATTGGGAAAGAAGGCAGACCATTGGGTCAAGACTAGAGTGACCAAGACTTTCACAGGCCAAGTGCAGCCTTTACAACCCAAGATCCAGACAATTCTGGACTGGGAAGCTCCAAAAACCCAGACTCAAGTCAGGGCATTCCTTGGCTTGACTGAGTATTACAGGAGGTTTGTGAAGGGCTATTGATCCATTGTGACACCCCTCACTGAACTGAATTCAAAGAAGATGCCAAAGAAGGTAAACTGGACACTTGACTGTCAAAAGTGCTTTGACACCCTGAAAGAAGCAATGTTATCAGTACCAGTTCTTAAAGCTCCAGATTAGTCTAGGCAGTTCAATGTGCAAAAAGATGCCTCTGAACATGGGATAGGAGCGGTCCTGTCCCAAACCAATGATGATGGCCTTGACCAGCCTGTTGCGCCTGCAGCTTTTGAGTGACTCCCACGGCCCCCTCATAGAACAGCATTGGAAGCCTGATGTCCTGTTTGCACCCTGCACCCGGCTTGCCCCTTTTGCAGCTGAGGGTGTGTCTTTGGTGCCTACTTGTGGTCCCTCCAGTGCTCCTTCAATCCCCCCTGGTCTGCCCTCCGAGTCGCAGGCCGACCTGACTCCGCGTACCCCCTATCTCCGAAAGAGCCCACATTAAAATTGCTCATCTTTGACCTCTGCATCCGGCCGGCCCCGTGTTGCTGGTGGTGGGTGTTTGGGGTTAACTTGAACCCCAACCGGCGAACTTCCTAAAACCCAGAGACTGAAACTGTGAGTGTTGTCCTTACCTGCAAATTGAACTAACATTTCTTCCCCCAAGAACTGTTTCTGAAAATTGCAGTGACCATTTTTTAAACCCATTATTGACAATAATTCAAGAACTGTATAACTTATCGATTTCAAACAAAGTACTGTTGATACATGTGTGAAATACGAACCTAGTGAAGTACTTATCTGCA
Source organism: Pleurodeles waltl (assembly GCF_031143425.1). NCBI lineage: Eukaryota > Metazoa > Chordata > Amphibia > Caudata > Salamandridae > Pleurodeles > Pleurodeles waltl. Next base: position 190,534,385 of record NC_090440.1, on the reverse strand, counting down.
ACCTGAATCTTGTGGAATAAACAAAGAAAAGTTATTTTTGATATATAAAAATCATTGGTCTGGAGTTGTCATTGAGTGTGTGCTTCTCTATTGTCTTTGTGTGAACAACAATGCTCTGCACTACCCTCTGATAAGCCTAACTGCTCAACCACACTACCACAAAAGAGAGCATTAGTATTTTCTACTTTAGCCTCTGTTAAGCCCCTGGGGAACCCCTGGACTCTGTGCACACTATGGGGGTCATTCCGACCCTGGCGGTCGGTGTTAAAGCGGCGACCAACCCGCCAACAGGCAGGCGGTCAAAAAAATGGAATTCAGACCCTGGCGGGAACCGCCAACACAGCCCGCCACTTTAACACTCCGACCGCCACGGCGGGGCAAACAAACAGCGCGGCGGTCACCGCCAACAGACAGGCGGCAGACAATGTACCGCCCACCCTATCACGACCCACCAATCCGCCACCTTTTTCGGGGCGGGAGCCCCGCCAATAAAAACAGGGCGGAAACAGATCACAAACGGGAAAACGCTCACCTCTATACACTCCACGAGGAATCTGGACAGCATGGAACCCGAATTAAACATCCTACCAGCGATTGTCTACCTGCTCCTCTACCAGGAGCACGAACGCCGCCGCAGGAGACAACGGTGAGTACTGCACCTACGACACAGGGGAGGGGGGAGGAGAAAAGATTACAGGCACACACATACGCAACACCCACCCCCACCCCAAATCCCCACACACCAATGCAGAGCAACAAGTCAGATTTACACCCCGCAAACCCCCCGGAATAATTCAAAGACAAAATAAAATGATCATTAAAATAGAAGTATATTAAAGCATATTGGAACTTAAGTGAAATATTAGATTATTAAAACAAATAAATCACAACATGAAGAATATGAACATAGTCCAAAAGTCCGGCACATATTGGCTACATGCCACTGTCCGTGGGCCAATGTGCATAAACACATGGGCAAAGCCCACACACGAAACCCAATTCCATTGGAGAGAACACTGCTGGGGCATCAGATAATAAAACCACAGGCACCTCAGGGGGAAGGGAAGGAGGGGCACCTCAGCCACATGAGTCCACAACGCCAGATCCACGAGGGGCCTCCATGCCCACTGTACCATCCTGGGGAGTGCAAAGCCACAGTCTCACAAGTCTCTACAGTGGGTGGATTGCCCACTGTACCATCCTGGGGAGTGCAAAGCCACAGTCTCACAAGTCTTTTCAGTGGGTGGATTGCCCACTGTACCATCCTGGGGAGTGCAAAGCCACAGTACATCTGGTGGATTACAGACTCCACTGGTTATGGAGGAGGCATGGTGCCCAGAGTGCTTCGTGAAGCCCTGCCCGACACAGATCCGGCCCTGCCAATGGGCCAGCGGTGCCTGAGATGAAGGCCCCAGCGGAGCGGTGCTTGAGAGGAAGGGCCCAGCGGAGCGGTGCTTGAAAGGAAGGGCCCAGCGGAGCGGTGCAGAGACGGCGGGGCCCAGCAAGGCGGTGCTTGAGAGGAAGGGCCCAGCGGAGCGGTGCTTGACAGGAAGGGCCCAGCGGAGCGGTGCCTGACAGGAAGGGCCCAGCGGAGCGGTGCAGAGACGGCGGGGCCCAGCGGAGCGGTGCTTGAGAGGAAGGGCCCAACGGAGCGGTGCTTGACAGGAAGGGCCCAGCGGAGCGGTGCTTGACAGGAAGGGCCCAGCGGAGCGGTGCAGAAACGGCGGGGCCCAGCGGAGCGGTGCTTGAGATGAAGGCCCCAGCGGAGCGGTGCTTGAGATGAAGGCCCCAGCGGAGCAGTGCTTGAGATGAAGGCCCCAGCGGAGCGGTGCTTGACAGGAAGGGCCCAGCGGAGCGGTGCCTGACAGGAGACGGTGGGGCCCAGCGGAGCGGTGCTTGACAGGAAGGGCCCAGCGGAGCGGTGCCTGACAGGAGACGGCGGGGCCCAGCGGAGCGGTGCTTGAGATGAAGGCCCCAGCGGAGTGGTGCTTGACAGGAAGGGCCCAGCGGAGCGGTGCCTGACAGGAGACGGCGGGGCCTAGCGGAGCGGTGCTTGAGATGAAGGCCCCAGCGGAGCGGTGCTTGAGGGGAAGGGCCCAGCGGAGCGGTGCTTGAGATGAAGGCCCCAGCGGAGCGGTGCTTGAGAGGAAGGGCCCAGCGGAGCGGTGCTTGACAGGAAGGGCCCAGAGGAGCGGTGCAGAGACGGCGGGGCCCAGCGGAGCGGTGCTTGAGAGGAAGGGCCCAGCGGAGCGGTGCTTGACAGGAAGGGCCCAAAAGAGCGGTGCTTGAGATGAAGGCCCCAGCGGAGCGGTGCTTGACAGGAAGGGCCCAGCGGAGCGGTGCTTGAGATGAAGGCCCCAGCGGAGCGGTGCTTGAGAGGAAGGGCCCAGCGGAGCGGTGCTTGACAGGAAGGGCCCAGCGGAGCGGTGCAGAGACGGCGGGGCCCAGCGGAGCGGTGCTTGAGAGGAAGGGCCCAGCGGAGCGGTGCTTGACAGGAAGGGCCCAGCGGAGCGGTGCTTGAGAGGAAGGCCCCAGCGGAGCGGTGCTTGACAGGAAGGGCCCAGCGGAGCGGTGCCTGACAGGAGACGGCGGGCCCAGCGGAGCGGTGCTTGAGATGAAGGCCCCAGCGGAGCGGTGCTTGACAGGAAGGGCCCAGCGGAGCGGTGCTTGACAGGAAGGGCCCAGCGGAGCGGTGCAGAGACGGCGGGGCCCAGTGGAGCGGTGCTTGAGAGGAAGGGCCCAGCGGAGCGGTGCCTGACAGGAGACAGCGGGGCCCAGCGGAGCGGTGCTTGAGATGAAGGCCCCAGCGGAGCGGTGCTTGACAGGAAGGGCCCAGCGGAGCGGTGCCTGACAGGAGACGGCGGGGCCCAGCGGAGCGGTGCTTGAGATGAAGGCCCCAGCGGAGCGGTGCTTGACAGGAAGGGCCCAGCGGAGCGGTGTCTGACAGGAGACGGCATGGCCCAGCAGACCGGTGCTTGAGATGAAGGCCCCAGAGGAGCGGTGCTTGACAGGAAGGGTCCAGCAGAGCGGTGCCTGACAGGAGACGGCGGGGCCCAGCGGAGCGGTGCTTCTCACGGCGGGGCCCAGTGGAGCGGGGCTTCTCACGGCGGGGCCCTGTTCAGCGGTTCTTCTCACGGAGGGGCCCTGTTCAGCAGTTCTTCTCACGGCGGGGCCCAGCGGAGCGGTGCCTCTCACGGCAGGGCCCTGTTCAGCGGTTCTTCTCACGGCGGGGCCCAGCGGAGCGGTGCCTCTCACGGCGGGGCCCTGTTCAGCGCTTCTTCTCACGGCGGGGCCCTGTTCAGCGGTTCTTCTCACGGCGGGGCCCTGTTCAGCGGTTCTTCTCACGGCGGGGCCCAGCGGAGCGGTGCCTCTCACGGCGGGTCCCTGTTCAGTGGTTCTTCTCACGGCGGGGCCCTGTTTAGCGGTTCTTCTCACGGCGGGGCCCAGCGGAGCGGTTCTTCTCACGGCGGGGCCCTGTTCAGCGGTTCTTCTCACGGCGGGCCCTGTTCAGCGGTTCTTCTCATGGCGGGGCCTAGCGGAGCGGTGCTTCTCACGGCGGGGCCCTGTTCAGCGGTTCTTCTCACGGCGGGCCCTGTTCAGCGGTTCTTCTCACAGCGGGGCCCAGCGGAGCGGTGCCTCTCACGGCGGGGCCCTGTTCAGCGGTTCTTCTCACGGCGGGGCCCTGTTCAGCGGTGCTTATCTTGTGTTCCTAGGGAACCAGATCTGGCCAATCATTCCCGCTCAGTCGCCATCCGACCTATCGCTTGCGGGGCCCACCTGTGTTGGACTCCTGGGCCCGTGGGTTGCCCTCCGTCACACCCCAAATGGGGCTGATGGGGCCCTCCTGGGCAGCTCGCCTGCTGCCGGACTTCTTCGCCCTGCTGCCCTTGCCCTCCTTGGACGAATCTCTGGGGCCCTTGCCTCCCTTGGAAGTATCTCTGGGGCCCTTGCCCTCCTTGGATGAATCTCTGGGGCCCTTGCCTCCCTTGGAAGTATCTCTGGGGCCCTTGCCCTCCTTGGAAGAATCTCTGGGGCCCTTGCCTCCCTTGGTGGATGGGCCAGGTGACGGTGCAAGGCTGGTGTCCTTGGGGGCAGCCGTCTCAGGCCTGTGGCGCCGGCCCTTCACTTTTTTGCTTCTTTTCCCAGGGGGTGGGCTGGCTGTCCCCTTGCTGCTGGCCGATGTTCCTGCCCTAGGAGCTGGTGGACTCCAATAGCCCTGAACGATGGTCCTAGTAGGTGCAGGGCTTGTGGTGGCTGAGGTGCTGGTTGGACTCTTACGAGATGGAGGGGGTGGGTCAGTTGTTGGAAAGAGGTCAAGGTTGGAAAGGAAAATCAATTTCGAAAGACAGGGACGGGTAGTTGTAGTGGGTATGGGAGTGGAGGAAGAGGATGTGGTTGTAGGAGAGTCAAGTGTGCTGTCTTTGGGTGCAGGTGCTTGTGACGGAGGCTGTCGTGAGGTGGATGGCTGTTGGGTGGGTGGCTGCCTGCGTTTGTGTGGTTTGGAAGAGGGGGTGACAGACACACTGGGAGAGGACACAGGGGACGTGTAAATGGTAGTGGGGGTGGTGACTGCACATGTGCGGACTGTTCTGGTGGGTGTGGTGGTGATGGACGTACTGGCTGATGGTGGTGTGCATGCAGGTGTGAGTGGAGATGTCACAGGGAGGAAGGAGGAAGACGAGGAGGAGGGGGACACAGTGGAGGCAGTGGGTGTTGCTGTGTCTGCATGTGGATGTTGCTTGGGTGAATGCTTGTGTGATCTGTGGTGCTTATGTCTGGATGAGCTGCCCTTGGGTGTTGATGTGTGTGCAGGCTGGTCTGTAGGTGTGTCTGGGATAGGCAGAGGAACAGGGGAGTGGGACTGGGTTGAGGAAGTTGGAGGGGGGAGGCTAGACACAGGGACAATTGCTGCCGTCAGTGTTGAGGCCAGAGCGTTGAATGATCGCTGATGGGCAGCCTGACCCGAATGAATGCCCCACAGGTATGCATTGCTCCGATGCACCTCCCTTTCCATCCCCTGGATGGCATTCAAAAGGGTAGACTGCCCAACAATGAGCGTCCGGAGGAGGTCAATGACCTCCTCACTGAGGGCAGCAGGGGTAACTGGGGCAGGACCTGAGGTGCCAGGGGCGAAGAGATGCCCGGCTTCCTGGCCGAGCGGGCACGGGGCGAAAGCTGAGGGGCTGCTGGGAGGGCGGAGCTGGTGCGCTGGGTGGCGGCTGTACCTGTTGTAGCGATGGGCACGGATGGTGCCGCCACCAGAAGGGAGCTCCCTTCCGAGGACGTGTCGGTGTCGCTGACGTCTCCACGGGTCCCCGTTGTGGAGCCCCCCTCGCCCTCCGTCTCACTAGTTAAGTCCGAGTCAGTTGCAGGGCCCTCCGGGCCCATGTGAGATGCAGCTCCCTCGTGCGCCGATGCCACTTCTCCTCCGCCTGATGATGCTAATGCACACATGAGCAGGAAAACCAAAAAATAAGGGGGGGAGAGAAGAAAGAAAGACATGTTGAGTGCATGCATTGGCGGCACCGTTGGCGGAGAGGACAGACACAGAAGCCCCCTGCACTACGCCGCGCACTCGGGGTACATTACTCAATTATTGTGACTTGGCCTACAAGTCTATGGACGACAAATGCACACATAGGTGAGCCCGGGCCATGGATAGCTGTACCTAGCACCCTACAGAGGTGGGGGGCGGGGGCACAGGGCCATGTCTAACGGAGGGGCCTAGCCTACAGAAACCACCCTGGCCTAGAGATAGCCACAGCCCTCCTCCCCCACCCAGACGCCTCCACTGTGCGCTAATATAGCAGAATGTGCTGATACTCACCCCCTTGTGTCTGCTGTGATGTCCTCACGCGCCCATCCAAATCGGGGTAGGCCACCGCCAGGATCCGGGACATCAGGGGGGTCAATTGACGACTGGCACCCCTCCTACGTTGGGAGGCCATCCCCAGCAGAGCCTCGGCGGTCTTTCTGCTCCCGCGGCGGATGTCCTCCCACCTCTTGCGGCAGTGGGTGCCCGGTCTGTTGTGGACCCCCAGGGCCCGGACGTCCTTGGCGATGGCACGCCAAATGTCGATCTTCTGATGGGCGCTGACCTATGTGACATGGACAGGGTGGAAAAAGAAATATCATCACTTTTCTGCATGGTCGATGTGAGTGGCCCCCCCTCCCCAACCTTGCCATGTGGCACATGCTCTCATCTGTCGTGCGTTGCTATCCTCATACGCTCCCCTCCCCACCATCTTACATCCACCCCACTCAACACAGGCATAGCCCATACTACGTGCTCCCAGTGTACTTACCTGTTGGTCTGGAGGACCGTAGAGTAGCGCATACTGGGGGAGGACCCCATCAACGAGTTTATCCAATTCCTCAGATGTGAAGGCAGGGGCCCTTTCCCCAGTCCCAGCAGCCATTGTCTCTTCCAGACCGAGTTCACAGCAGCACTTGCAGTATAGGTCCTCTCCTGTGGATGATCAGGTCTCGAGTGATTAAGCAGTTAGAAAATGGCGGTCACGACCGCGGCGGTGCGTACCGCGAACGCCGGCGCACATCGTCATTGGCTCCTGAGACCCATAGGGTTCTATGTTAACCAATGCTGCTTTGCGCCGCGGTCTTCGACCGCCTACCGCCACGGTGTGCCACGCCAGCGCATTGACCTCACATCCCATTGTCACACTTCACAGGTCAGGCAGCCGCCATTTCAAGGGCCCACATGGCTGAATTTCTACGGCGTCACACAGGCCTAGGCCTTGCATTGCCACTCATATAAGCCATTCAATGCATAGCGAATCGTGTACTGTGCAAGCTGTGGTTACGTACCTGTGGGTTGCTTGACTCTGTGCTCCATGTTGTCCTTCCTAGGCACCGTCCGCTGGGACTTGCGAGGAGATGGAGGAATCCTCCCGTGTACAGACCGCTGGTGGACCTGTCGACAATGGAAGAACGACATGTCATACTGACATACAGACTTGACCGAGCCACTATACATGAACTGTGTGCCCAGCTGGAGCCAGACCTGATGTCCCCCATTCGCCAACCCACAGGGATTCCCCCTCTGGTGCAGGTTCTGTCAGTACTCCATTTTTTGGCAAGTGGATCATTCCAAACAACAGTGGCCATATCATCAGGGATGTCTCAGCCTATGTTTTCTAAGGTTTTGTCCAGAGTGTTGTCTGCGCTGATGAAACACATGCGGAGCTACATTGTTTTCCCTGAGGTGGCCGATTTGGCTACAGTGAAGGGTGATTTCTATGCCCTTGGACATATCCCCAACATCATTGGGGCCATTGATGGGACACATGTGGCCTTGGTTCCCCCCAGTGGCAGTGAGCAGGTGTACAGGAACAGAAAAAGTTATCATTCTATGAATGTCCAGGTGGTCTGTTTGGCTGACCAGTACATCTCCCATGTAAATGCCAAGTTCCCTGGGTCAGTGCATGACGCGTACATCATGCGAAATAGCAGCATCCCTTATGTGATGGAACAGCTACAGAGACACCGTGTGTGGCTAATAGGTGACTCTGGTTACCCCAACCTGTCGTGGCTACTTACCCCAGTGAGGAATCCCAGGACAAGGGCAGAGGAACGCTACAATGAGGCCCATGGGCGATCTAGGAGGATTATAGAAAGAACCTTCGGCCTCCTGAAGGACAGGTTTAGGTGCCTGCATATGACAGGGGGGTCCCTAATGTACTCACCAAAGAAGGTGTGCCATATCATCGTGGCCTGCTGTATGCTTCACAACCTGGCTTTGCGACGCCAGGTGCCTTTCCTGCAGGAGGATGGTCCAGATGGTGGTGTTGTAGCAGCTGTGGAGCCTGTGGAGAGTGAAGAGGAGGAGGACGACGGGGACGACACAGACAACAGGGACACAGTGATACAACAGTATTTTCAGTAGCACACAGGTACGAATCAACCACGCCATTTTACATTTACTTAAAGTCTCCTGCCTCTCTACTGTCTGAGTTCCCCCCAAGTTCCTGTTAACTGAGTTGTGACTTTCCCTTCCGTTTTCAGAGCTGTGGGCCCCACTGCGTGACCTCTGCTTTGTTTGCCCATGTACTACAGCTGTGTGACAGTGGTATGTTGTCATCACAATGTAACTGAACATTTTGGCACCGTTATGTCTAATACATTTGTTCAAATTACATGCAGACTCCAGATTTTTTTAGTGCAAAAAGTGATTTAATTCAAGTGCTAAATTTATGGTACATGATTGTAAAACGGGGATGGGTGATGGTGGAGTAATGTCCATGGCAGAGTCCAGTTCTCAGTCGCACAGGTGCATTGTCCATATGCCTGTGGAAGGATGGAGCAGGGGCTGTTCAAGGTTGGACAGGGTGACAATGTGGGACAGTGGGATGACATCAGGGAGTATCATTTGCTGGCGGGGGTCTTGCAATCCTACTCTGTCTTCTTGTGAGATCTCAGGTTCCGCTTGCGGGGTGGTTCTTCTTCTGCAGGAGGTGGGGTTCTGGTGGCCCGTCGTTGTGTGGGGGCCTCCTGTCCACTAGCGCCGGCGGAGGTGGTAGGCTGTTCCTGGTCCAGGCTAGTGACAGGGGCCCTTTGTGGTGCCACATGGTCCCGCAATGTGGTGACTATCTGGGTTAGGGCCACGACGATGGTCCCCATTGCGGAACTAATGTTCCTCAGTTCCTCTCTGAACCCCATGTACTGTTCCTCCTGCATGACCTGGATCTCCTGGAACCTGGCCAGTTTCGTAGCCATCGTCTCCTGGGAGCGGTGGTATGCTCCCATGATGGAGGAGAGGGCCTCTTGGAGAGTCGGTTCCCTGGGCCTGTCCCCCCCCTGTCGCACAGCAGCCCTCCCAGTTCCCCTGTTTCCCTGGGCCTCTGTCCCCTGGACGGTGTGCCCACTACCACTGCCCCCAGGTCCCTGTTGTTGGGGTGGTGGGTCAACCTGGGTGCCCTGTACTGGTGGACACACCACTGATTGACGTGTCCTGGAGACAGAGGCATGGGCCCGCTGGGTGGGAGCTGTGCTGGTGTTCCCAGAGGGGGTTAGGTCTGGTGTAGCCTGTGGCTGTCTGTGGGGAACCGACTGTCCCGAGGTCCCCGATGGGCCGGGCTGGTCATCAGGGTCCAGGGAGACAGAGCTGCTGTCATCACTGGGGGCCTCTTCTGGGGGTGGGATGGACATCTCTGGACCCTCTGTGGCGGTGTGGTGGCGTTCGGGTCCTGCAGGGGTATAAGAGTATGGTTATTGCTTCTGTGTGTTGCATTTCGTGTAATGGGTGGGTGGCCGTGTACCCCAGTGCTGGCATTCCCTTGTGGGGGCTTTTGTGACGGTGGCTTGTGGGGGTGATGGGTGTGTGCAGTGGGCATGCTTTGGGGATGGGTGTCCATGCTTTGGGGAGGCATGCAGGGCTGGGTTTTGGGATGGGTGGGTTGTGATGGTGAGCCATTAGCAAGGAGTTGGTGTGATGGGGGTGGGGTGAGGGTGGGGTGAGGGTGGGGGTATGATTTGGCATGCAGGTGGGGTGGGGGGAATGAAGTAGTGAAGATTTGCCTTACCAGAGTCCATTCCTCCGCCTACTCCTGCGAGGCCCTCAGGATGCAGGATGTGCAAGACTTCCTCCTCCCATGCTGTGAATTCTGGGGGAGTAGGTGGGGGTCCGCCGCCAGTCTTCTGCACCGCAATGTTGTGCCTTGATACCATGGAACGCATCTTCCCCCGTAGGTCGTTCCACCGCTTCCTGATGTCGTCCCGATTGCGTGGATGCTGACCCACAGCGTTGACCCTGTCCACTATTCTTTGCCATAGCTCCATCTTCCTGGCAATGGTGGTGTGCTGCACCTGTGCCCAGAAGAGCTGGGGCTCGACACGTACTATTTCCTCCACCATGACCCTGAGTTCTGCGTCAGAGAACCTGGGGTGTCTTTGGGGTGCCATGGGGTGGTGTGGATGAGGTGAGGGGTGGTGTATGTGTTGTAGAGTGTGGTGAGTGTGGTGGTGTATGGTGTTTTGTGCGTGGAAAGTGTGTGGGTGATGTTGTGATTTGCCTCTGTGTGATGGTGTACTCTATGCTGTGCTCTCTCTCTCTGTCCTTCACTCGCAATTGTGGTCATAGGGGTTTGTGGGTGATGTGGGTGAGTGTTTTATACTGAATTGGGTGTGTGGGAGTGGTGTGTGTATGTGTCTCAGGTGTGTGTATTTTGAATTATCCAATGTGGATGTGTTTTGTAAAGGTGTGTGTATTTTGACCACAGCGGTGTGTACCGCCAATGGAATACCGCGGTTGAAAGACCGCTGCGGGGATTTGTGGGTCGGAATGGCATGGGCGTATTTCTGTTGGCGTGACGGTGGAGGTTTGGTCATCGCCAGTTTCCCGCTGACCTTTGGTGAGGAGGAATATTGTGTATGTCGGGTTTTTGGCGGTTTGCCAGTTGCGGGTCAGAATGACCGTGGCGGTTTACCGCGGCCACGGCGGTGTTATGGCGGCCTTCTGGCCGGCGGTAAGCGACTTTTACCGCCAAGGTCAGAATGACCCCCTATATCTCATTTTGATATAGTATTTACAGAGCCAGCTTCTTACATAGAGTCTGTCCAATATCCAGTCAACCAATCAACGGCGATTGTCGAGTCCTGGGTGCAGCAAGCAGGATTTGGTGTCATTTTCTTGGTGCAGCAGGACTACCGTTCTCAAGCCTTGGGTCTTCTTTTTGCTGGCCTTCTTGTGTCTGTAGAATCTGATCTGCAGGTCTAGGGATGCCCACTAAATACTGAATTTATGGGGCATTTAGGGGAGTACCTAGTCGTAGCCAATGGGCCATCTACCTTAGGGTGGCAACACCCACTATGTGACCACTTCCTGTTTGCAGAGATCACATCCCTATCCCTGATTGTCTATTTTCCTAAAATGCAAGATGGAGGGAAATGTAATGGAAGGTCATCTGCAACATCTTGGGAGTGGTGTAGTTTGGGGGTGGCCACTCCTTCTGGTCTTTGTGCATTTTCCTACTGCTGCTCCCACCAAAAGTGGGGGTTTGCAATGGGGGCGACAATCTGCTGCTAGCAGCAGGGCTGGGGTCGAGTTTCAAGGGTGGCAAGCCCTTTGAAGCTTGCAGGCAGGGCTGTGCACATTCCTGGGAGAGGGGGGGTGCCACCTCTGCTCAGGAAGGGCTTTGTTTTCTGGTCGCAAAGAGCAAAGGCCCTCACCCTAGTGATCCAGAATCTTGAGTGAGGGTGGCAGGCTGGTTAGGACCGGCGAGCAACCATGTCAGGGTTAGTTACCTTTTGCAGAGGTTACCTCTACGGTGGCCCCTGGGTCAACTCTGCAATAAATCTGGTACTGGTACCAGTTTGGATGCATGGTTCTGAGTTGTTTAATAACAAACAACTCAGGGTTCAGAGTGGCCATCATGCAGCTGTGATACTCTTACTGACCAGAGTCCAATGTATGCATTTAAATTGGCTGCTCTGTAAACTTACTATGTCCCAGGTTTGGCAAGGAAACAGTAGAGACATATTGCTCATGCATCTATGCCCACACATGCAGTATAGTGCACCCTGCCTTAGGGCTGGAAGGCCTGCCAGATGGGTGGCATATCTATATTGCATAGTGAAAAACTCAGACAGTCTGTGTGCTATGTCATGTTTGCATTTTAGGATTGCACCAGGACAATCAGCCTGCAATGGCAGAGCTGGGGTCATTTGGATGCATGGTCACTGGGGGTGGCAGAATCTGTGCTGCTGCCCTCAGGGGCCTACCCTTAGTACCCCATGCCCTGGTTACCTAAATACCTTTTACTAGGGACTTATAGTGGCAGCTAAAGGTGTTGCCAATTGTGCCAATGCATAACAACAGTTTAGTGTAGCAGGGGCCCTAGGCACTACAACTTTAAAACCACATCAAATACCAGGCAAAAAGTGGGGGGCTAACCATGTCAAAATAGACCCTTTCTCACACATAGGCCCTCATTATAACAATGGTGGTATAGACCGCCTACCGCCACAGCGACGGCCGCCAAAATACCGTCACCGCGGCTACCAGACATCCGCCATATTGTGACAGTAGCTGGAATTCTGCTAGAATGATGGCAGAATTCCGGCTGCGGCCATGGCGGCGGATGGCGGTAAGGTGGCGCTGCTGCCTGCAGCAGCGTCACGCCAGTAGACCGCCGCAGACTGTATCATGACACATGATACGGCCTGGCAGTGTTCTGTTTGTGGACGCTGCTGCTGGCAGCAGCACCCTGTCCCGTCTCCTGCCGGAGGAACCCCTGAAATCAGGTATGTCGGGTGCTCTGACGGGGGTGTGTGTTGTGTGTGTGTGAGTGGGTGTGTGTGTATGTCGGTGCATGCGTGTATGCGGGTGTGTGGCGTGTGGAATGCGTGTGTGCATGTATGGTTGTGAGTGTGCATGTATGTTGTGTTGTGTGAAAGCGTGTGTGCCTGTATGTATGTCAGTGTGTGTGGATGTGTGTGTGTATGGGTGTGTGCATGCTTGGGTGAATGTGGGTATGTGTGAATGCGTGTATTCGATAGTAGGTGCATGTGCGTGTATGTCGTCGGGGTCTGGAGTGGTGGGGGCTGGGGGGAAACCAGGGAAGGGGGTGGGGGCGGGTAAGACCCCTGTCAGTGACAGGAAAGGGATTCCCTGTCACTGATAGTGCCTACCGCCATGGTTTTCTTGGCGGGAAGGGAGCCACGAAAACCATGGCAGTAAGTTGGGTAATAATCCCACGGGTGGGACAGTGACAGCCGCCTGGCTGGAGACTGAAGTCTGCAGCCCGGCGACTGTTACCGCCCTGGCAGACGGAGTGGTACATTGGCGGTTTGGCTTGAGCCAAACTACCAATGTCATATTTTGGGGAAAGGAACCACCAGCCGGTTGGCAGTACTTTTCTCCAAAATACCACCGTCCGCAAGGGTCCTAATGAGGTCCATAGTGTATGACATCTTGAAGTAAAGAAGGCAACCAAAAATATCACTGGATAGCGGCCTTGGATTTGTGTATACCTATATAACCAGCAAAATCAGAATCATGTATCAGAGTTAAGACTTGGCAATGTAGAACATTACATGGAACAGAAAACCATGATGGTGCTATAGACCTTCATTTTCTTCCCTATTCTCTTCTGATTTAATTCAAGCATCTTTGTCAATAGTTTGAATGTGATCTCATAACTCTTACAAGAAGTCCCTCACATCGTCAAAAAGCTCTACATGAAGGCCTTAAATAGTAGGCTTGGATGAGTGGAATAGGATTAGTGGAGGTTCTGAGACTGGGCCCAGTTTATCTTCCTTTGTCTATCTTCCTCTACCTTCCTGTATCTTCCTCAAGTAGACCATGAGATCTGGAAAGGGCATCTGCCTTCCCATTTTGGGACCCTCAGCAATATTTGATAACAAAATCAAAATCTGAGAAGAAAAGTGACCAACAAAGTTGTGGAGTGAGGGCCCTCACAGACTACAAAAATATATTTTCATGGTGTGCCTAGCCACATCAAATAATGGAGCGACTACTCAAAGGCTCATTTGATAGCTAGCAGTGCTTTATCTTTGATGCTGTTATTGAATTCACTTGGTGTGAATTTTTGAGAATAGTAGGTCACTGGGTACATTTGACCAGCATCCATGTGCCTCTGGGAAAGGACCTCCCAATGACCAAATAGGATGCATCCGTTTCCAGCAAGAAGGGCAGATTGACATGTGGATGCTGTAAGATAGCGACCTGGGTAGATTGTCTCTTTAATGTTTGGACGCTAATTCGGCTTCTTCACTCCATTTGAAGGACACTTCCTTTCAGAGTAAGTGGGTGATGGGTTGGACTATGGCTGAAAATTTTTAATGAGCCATCTGTAAATATTTGCTAAACCCAGGAAACTCTGTAGGGCTTTTATACTTGAGGATTGGAATAAGATTGACGTTCATACATCCTTATTTCATCAAGATTGATGACGCAGCCCAAAAATTATATCTCTGTGCATGGAATTGCCCTTTCTCCGGTTTGGTGAATAGCCTATACTTTTGCAGTCATTTAAGAATAGCCTTCACATGGCAAATGTTTTCAAGTGTGAACTCTGAATACTTCAAAATATCGTCAATATAGACATTATACAGTGCATCTAGGTATCTATGCAGGAGATCGTCCATTAAATCGTCGATTAAATATTGGCAGGCTGCCAGAGCTCAAGTCCTCAAAGAGACCAAACATCGTTCTGAATGCTGGTTACGATTCGTGGACCTATGAGACTCATACAAGGTGATAAGCACCTCTTAGATCCACTTTGGTAAAGAGTGATGCTCCCTTGAATTAGTCCCACGGTACCGCTATCAGCGGTATGGTGTACCAATACTTGACTGTTATCTGGTTTATTGCTTGATAAGCAATAAATGTGCACAAGTCTCCTCCGTGCTTGGGGACAGAGAAGAACACAGACGACGTGGGTGATTGCAAAACCTGAAGCAATGTTCTCATTTAAGTACTCTTTTATGTGTCGGTTTTCCAATTCTGTAAATAAATCCTACTGCACAAAGTGCTCCATGGAACAGGTCTATCCAACAGCCGTAATCCCAGTGAAGTGGTAGCTCAGTGGCCTTCTCTTTACCAGAAACCTCTTTGAATTCCTTATACCACTCTGAAAGAGTTTTTACACAACAAATCTGAAGATATAAACTTCCATAAGTCAAGAGTTTTGCGGAGTTGTCTCTCTCAGAGTTAAGGTGCACTGCTTCCATCCTACAATGTTCAGTGCAAAATTCTGAGTTCATCTGTACTGGTCATGCTGCCCATTGAACCAAGGGACCATGTAAAGCCAGCAATGACATTCCTAGAATGAGCCTAACATTTGGTGCCTCAATCAGGTTAAATCTAATGTGCAAAGATATTTCCACCCCAACTGCGTAACCACTTGATGTGTATGATAATGAACTTAAACAGATGTCAAAGCAGTGCAGTTAACAGCCTTTACAGCTTCTGGAGTTCCCTTCTTAATCTATGGCATTTTTAGTTTTTGGTTGAAGGCTTGGTGAATACAATTTCCAGTAACCCCTGGCTCTATTAAGGTGGAGACTTCAAACTGGCGATCGTCAAGTAACTGTAAATGGACCTCTGTCATACTCTAGAGGCTTCGTTTTCCAGCTATGCTTGTTGATAAGAGACAGTTAGTATCACAGCTTCTCCCTTGCTTGATTGTTTATTTTCACCCACCTTTCCCTAGCTCAGTAGTCCTTTATAAAATGACCCAAGAACAATATTGGGTCATTCCTTTCAATTATTGGTATAGACCAGCTGGCAGCATTACCCCCCAGTTGTGATAACACAAATGCAGTTTTTGTTTGCTCATCAAAGAAGGCTTCAGGTTTGCATAGTAAATACAAATGCATTAGTTAACGAACCGCTCAGGAGGTGTCAGCAGAATCTGAAGTGGTTTCATCACATGAATTGAATTTGGCGGGGTAGGCACATGGGAGGGAAACTTGGACTGTGAACCAGTGCCATGTGGTGGTGCTGTTGGCGAGGAAGTAGCAGTATAAATGGAGGAGGTTCCTGAACCAGTTAATGGTGGGCGAAGGGTCGACGCTTTCAAGCTAGGTCCTCCCTTTCTGCCATCAGTTTTCCCTAGCAACCTCAATAGAAAGGTTTTTGGTTGAACTGTGGATGAACTGTATAACCCTTTCTCCATAAGCTGATTTATGGCCCAAGCTGTGGGCTCCTTGTATTTCCCAAACCAGCAGAGCTTTCTGCAGAAGCCTGTGTAAACTGAAAAACACTAATGAAATGTTGTACAGCCTTGAATCCATTGGAAACAAACACACAGTTGCATTTCCTCTCCTCCCTCTTCACCCAGCACATGCAATTCAAAGGCTGTGTTTTTCATTGAAATAGAATGCAGCTCCCTCTCATAACTCCGATTGGATGTTGCCAACCAATCAGTGTGAAGGTGGGTTTCACAAAACTGAAAATGTTTGGTATGATTGAGGGTTGAGAAATGAGGAGTAGGGATGATGTGTGATGAGTAGGGATGATGGCTGAGGAATGAGAAGTAGGAATGATGGAAATTGGATTCAAAGTAGGGATGAGAAGCATGGATAAGAAGTAGGAATGATGGAAGAGAAGTAGGGATGATGGAAAACAAGTATGGGTGAGAAGCAGGGATGAGGGATGAGAAATAGGGATGATGGAAGAGAAGTAAGCATGCTGGATGAGAAGTAGGGATGATGGATGAGAAGTAGGGATGATATATTATCGATGAGAAGTAGGGATGATGGTTGAGAAGTAGGGATGAGAAGCAGGGATGATGGATGAGAAGTAGGAATGATGGAAGAGAAGTAGGGATGATGGCAAAGAAGTATGGATGAGAAACAGGGATGATGGATGAGAAGTAGGGATGATTTATGATGGATGAGAAGTAGGGATGATGGATGAGAATTAGGGATGATGTATGAGAAGTAAGGATGAGAAGTAGGGATGATGGATGAGAAGTAAGGATGATGTATGATGGATGAGAAGGAGGGATGATGGATGAGAAGTAGGGATGATGTATGATGGTTGAGAAGTAGGGATGATCAACTAGAAGTAGGGATGATGGAAGAGAAGCGGGATGATGGATGAGAAGCAGGGATGAGGAGCGAGGAATGGGGATGCCCTAAAATGGATGCTGCACCTTTCGTCTTCCCTTCACTCACTCTGCTTCTGATGTATTTTCCTCTTTGCTCACATACTCAGTTTCAGAGGCACACAGCTGTCTTTTCTCCAAGTCCCTCACTGCTTGCAACAATCATTTTGCAACATTGTTAACAATATGTTTTGCTCAGGGAAGGCCCTGAGCTGGGTTTCCCACAAAACAGGCTGCAGGTAGGAGGGGGTTCCTTCTTCTACTGTGAATGAGTGTGAACAGAGGCTGCAGTGAGGAATGAGGGCCCCCTCCATTGCAGCTAAAACTAAGCACCCCCCACGTGAGTCATCCCTGTGTTGAAGGAGACCCAGTGGGAAATGATGCAAATGTAGCCTATGGATTGACAACTGATCCACATGTATGTCATAAGGTGGATGGACTGAGCAGCGCTCTGCTTCATTGCTTCGCTAAACTATTCCAGCACTTGATGGCACAGCACAGCAACATATGAAAAATAGGCCTGGCTTGGAACCTTCCATTTTGAGCAGAGGGTCTCCACAAATTCATGAAACCCCTCTCATTCCACCAAAGAAAAAGGGAGGAGCTCAAGTGCTAATATTTTGTTCAACGTCCTATTGTATAAATGGACTAGCTTTATTGGTTTGGTGGTACAGTGATTCCTAGCTGAATGTAGGTTTGTCAGTGGCTTGTTGTGACAGCTGTTTTCTTGTCAGGATACCTTAAATGCCCTAAGGAGAGCAGGTAGGCTTCTTAGATGCTTTGGGATGACTATTATCTGGTACAATTGATGTGCGATTGACTTACCCCTCTTGGGGGTCCAAACAAATTCTCTATTCCTTCAGCCCAAAGCAGATGCTCAAGCCGAGAAGATTTGGGTACCATACTCTCCTGGGCCAACTTGAATCCACTAGAATGATTTTGGTCAGGTCATTCCTGATGTTCTTAAGAACTCAAGGCATGAGAGGTAGCGGTCGGAAGGCATATAGGAGTTCTGTACTCTGTTTGAGATGGAATATGACTCTGAGAGAGAGAGAGAGCCTTCTTGGGAATTCCAGCACAAAAAAGTGTTAAAATCGCTCATTCTTGGTGCTGGCAAAGATATCTTGTGCCACCTCTGTGTGTAACTGAAATTCATGATCTGCTAGTTGCCACTGGCTGAGTTTGTCTACCCTGGCATTTAAAGATCCCTCCAGGTGGAGTACCATAAGAGAGATCCCCTGATGATTTAACCAGCTTCAAAGATGGAGAGCTGATGGAGAGCTTCTTGGCACAGTATCCAGGAACTCACCCCACCCGCTTGTTGCAGCACCACATGGAGGTGGTTTTGTCTAAGAGAACCTGTACCAATTGTCCTTTGAAGGAGGGTAGGAAGGTCTTATACGATAAGCAAATTGCGTGCAACTCTAGCAAACTGATGTAGGGGTGGGTCTCCAGCAGAAACCAGAATCATGTGATCTGCACCTCTCCCAGAGGACCTCCTAAACTCAATTGTTGGATCCATCACCACCACTAGTTGGGTGCAGGGAGAGGGTTCTGCTGCCGGTCAAATTGCAGTCGAGTAGCTACCACTGCTGGTTTTTGCAGCCTCCTTCGACACTTAGATGGAATCTGACAGGCTCCTTTGGTGCTGGGCAAACTGAGACTGACATGTGCCACCTGGCCTGGTCGGCAAGTGGCTAGTAAGATCAAAAACTTCAGAGCCATCCTCAATGAGACCCAAGGCAGAGGCTGAAACATCAGGATCAGATCCCGAATATTCTGGACTCTGTGGTCCTGAAGAAAGATGCAAAATTGCACCATATCTAGAATGGCTCTGACAAAGTAAACCCTCTGTGAAGGAGTCAGGTGTGTTTTTAGCCGTTTGATTGAGAACCCAAAAGATGCATGGAGGCTTGCCATCATCTGAAAGGGGTGTCAGCTAACTGTGGCGAGCCCGCCTTCAACAGTCAGTCATTGAGGTAATGGAAGACCTGCTGTTTAAGGCAGATTTCTGAAGATGGGAAGCAACAATTGCCATCACCTTTGTGAATACCTGGTGGGCACTGATAATTCCAACATGGAGCCCAGCAAACTGAAATTACTTGCGGGACACTGTAAACTGTGTAAGCATCTGTGGGCTTCTTGGATGAGGATGTCAAAATAAGTGTCCTGCAGGTCCAATGCTACCACCCAGTTTCCAGCATCCGGGGCAGGGAGAACCTGAGCAAGGGTGAGCATTTGAATTTATACTGGTGCAGAAAGGCATTGAGAGGGCCATGATCCAGGATATGATGGAAGCATCAGTCCTTCTTTAGCACAAGGAAGCAGCGAGAATAAAATCTAGTCCCTACTCCGAAGACCAGTACTCTATGGCCCCTTTGGCCAAAAGACCCTGTACGTCCTCAAATAAAATGGACATGAGGTCATGTGAAAAGTGGTCTGAAGTATGTGGCAGGTGTAAAAGTAACTGCAGGGCATAGCCCCCATCTGTCGAATATGACTTTTTTGCCACCAGTGCAGGAAGTGGATGATCCTGCCTCCTACTTGGGAACTGTGCTCTTGTAAGGTCACAATAAAAGGCTTGGAGGTTGTGGCCAGAAGGGTGGAGGTTTGGCATGAATACTGCTCCTGGTGGCCAGGTCATTGTCTTTTTAACCCACGTCCCTGAGCTTGAACATAGTGGGAGGCCTGTTGTACAGGATGAGGAGCCTGATGTTTGCTGATAAACCAAACCCCTGGTATATCCTGAAAAAAGATAAAATTGAAGGTGGGAAATGCCTGACTGGAGCTAAAAACCCCAAGCAGTGTGGCGTGGCTCCTTAAAGTGCTCACCAAACAGGCAGGATCCATCAAAAGGCATGTCCATCAAAGAAGTCTGTACATCTCCCAAGAAGCACCCTCATTCAGTTGTGGCGTCAAAGCACCATTATTGTTCCCATAGCCATACCTAGACCAGTTCAGGTCCGAGCAGATGACAAATTTGGTTGCACCCCAATCATTCCAATGATCCTGAGTAGTTTTGACTTGAGAATCTAGTAAGTTCTTGTGGACTGAGGGCAAGATCTCACGCACCATGTCCGATGGTGCATGGGTATAGCAGCCTAATAAACAGCTCATGTTGACCAATCTCAAGGTGAGGCTTGATGAGAAGAACATAAGCTTTCCAAATGTGTCCACTCATTTTAACTCTGTCAGACGACATGGTAGGAAAGGTGTTAGGGTTGACTCTTCTGGTGGACACCAAGACCAACAGACATTCAGGAGTTAGGTACAGTGTGAGGAAGTTCAGGTCTCCTGGATCAGGTTTGTGGGAGTGGGTGACCTGTCAGTTGACTCAGCAGCGTGTCAGTAAGGGCTTCATTGAAGGGCAATAGAGGTTCGTATGGTGCCTGACCAGGCTGTAAAACCTATGTCAAGACTTTACCTTTTACCTACATGGTGGGGAGGTGAAGGTCAAGGACCTCACAAGACCATCTTATAGTGTATCAAATTAAGGGTTTTCCTCAGTTGGTGGCCAGGGCAGGTGGAACCAGCTCAGTATTGGGTGAGGTGTCCAGCCCCCTGGCATCCTGTAAATCCTTATACCAGCTATCATCATCATCATTATCACCATCGTAGGATGGGTAAATCATTCCCCATCCCCACCATTGTTCTCTCCATAATGCTGTCCTTTTAGGGGTGCATCCATTGCACACTGGAAAGAAGGCACAGAAAGAAAGGAACTGATGCATGACTGTTGCTCATATGCTTATATGTGACTCCATTTGTCACTTCCAGAATGGAATGGCGTTGATGCGGAGCCATACAGCGCAATTTACTGGCACATAGGAACACTGATTGTGAGTTTTCCAGATCCAGTCTGGCGACAGGGACCTGGCTGAAATGCGCAAGTGGAGGAATCTGTGTTTAGAACTATCCATCAGAGCAGCTCACGTTTGAAGGCCCATCCCTGATACAAGTTTCTGTTAATAAATCCTTCCCAGTGTATGAAAATAAACTTTGAAAGCACAGAACCCTAGCCTCTAAAAGTTATACTGTCCCACATTGTAGTTTATTTCTCTCTTTCAGTATGTCTTGTTATATCGACACAATAGTGCCAATGTACTACAAAAGAAATTTACATTTTAGAATTCCTGTTTTCAATTTCATTACAATACGCTTTGTATTTTGAATTTATTTTACAATAATTTATAATAATGCACATTGCTGCAGAAAAGCATATTTTAAATATTAGCACATTATCCCCAACAAAAACATACATTGCTCAAAACAGTGACTGACATATCTGCAGTCTCAGGTAAACAATTAATTTTAAACAAATGATGCTTAATTCTCTAACTCTTTCTAAAGAATACTAAAATCAATCAGTAAATCAGGTAATATAATGTTACTGAAAATATAGAAAAAGGAAAAGGCCCACTTTGGCTAATTCGTGAATTAGGAGGAAGATGTGCAGAGTCGTACATGATCAGAGAAGAATACAGGCCCAGAATGCTCATGGCATCCAAATAGAGAGCTCAGGACAGGAAGCATGGAAGCAAGACAAGGACAATCAGAAACATTTATTCATAAAGCAGCTGCAAGTAGAAGGCCATAGAAAGCTTGAGTCATACCTTGATAACATACACACGGGGAGGGCGCACATTCCAATCCACGTTCACAAGGGTAGGACACACCACAGTGGTTTTAGAAAAGGAACACAATAAGCTTTGATGCTTGAAGGCCAGCAGCTGTGCAAGGGAGGCCAGACAGACATGGTTCCAAGTCTGGAGTTAGTCAAAGGAGAAAGTACTGATATCCTTCAGAACGTGAGATAAAAGACATTGCGGTTTATTAACAAATGTGCTCATGACAGATGTGTAACCTTCGCTTTTCTGTAAATGCGTAATTAGATGCTTTCTCACAAGAAATGTGGCTTCATGCTAACGTAGGTAGAGATACAATGTACCAAGCAGGCGCTTAAATCAAAATGCATGACAAGTGATAAGACGCATTCAAGGTGTCGTGAACATATAAAAAGGGCTGTTTGAACTGACAAAGTTGAGTGCGGTGTCAGTCACAGAGCTGTGCTGCCCTCCCGGCCGTTATTCATCAATGCTCATATTATTTGCCAAACAGAGTTGTGCCGTTCTTTTATTCCTGACCCTCCAACATCTGGCGAGCCAGCCAGGAGCCATCCTTCTCTTCCCCGGACCGCAGCTGAAGGAAGCACCGCCTGCACTGCTTGAATAGAACACTGTGCGCAACAAAAACAGGTGAGCTTACACCTGCCTATTCAAACAGGCAGTCGGGGATTCCAGATGTTGCTGTCCTAAAGGGTGGAGAGAGGTTGGGCTTTGTACCTTATTATTTTTAATTGCATGATTCTTTTTGGCAACTATAATATGACAAAATGCATGCATGATTTATGTGGGGTTTAAATGCAATGTTATGTTGTTATGCAAAAAATTAACTGTGATTTCCCAGTTAGACCGGAAGACTAGTTAGGGGGTTAATGCAATGTTTTGATGTTATGGTATAAATGAATTGTGATTTCCCGGTCAGACCAGAAGACTAACTAGTGCGACAGGCAGCAGTGCATTACCCAGGGGGCAGCCCCTGGAAGAGACATTCATTTGGGAATGCCTAGCAGGTATCCCGGTTAGATCCGGAGGATCAGAGCAGAAATAGTGAGGTAGACCGAGTAACAAGTGTGAAGTCTGACATGGTAAGAGACGGTTGCAAACTTTGCCCTGACAGAGTCAGATGCCCGGTTCACCAAATTCCCAGATTTAGTAACATCTGGAAGGCGTCTTTGAGGGAGAGCGACCAAGGCTGAGATATCAGTGCGAGTCTGAGCACAGTCAGACCCTTGGTTGCAAACCTAAAAAGCGCAACAGGGACAAGTGAATGCATTTCGTGAGTAATGAGCAAATAAGAAGACAAAAATAGTACAGTGTTTTACAATCATAAGGGTCAGGTTATAGAGAAATGGCAGGTGTCCCCACTGGTTGTCACGCAACCAGATATAAGTGAGGAGGAGAGGGTGCAAGCTCTCTGCCATATTTTTGACATCCCAATAGACACCCTCAAAGTGTATCGTAAGTGGGAAATAAGTAGTGTAAATAAAAACACAGGGGGCCTGAATAAACAATCCCAAAGTAAAAGGTTGATAATAAATCCCTAGGAGTGAGGTTGATGATTCTCTGTGGCAGGAGACAGATACCATTGAGTTAAAATTAGTATTTAAATGGGCTCACGTGCATCCCCCATGCCCATGCAACACCCGCAGTTTGAAATAATAACACAATCACCCCTTATATTAGAGGCTCTTCTTGATGCATTTCTCACAGATATTCGCAATTTCACAGCCTTAAACAATGAATGGCTCAACACATCCCCGAGCACCACAAGTAGTTATCTACATACATGAAAACGTTATAACACGCATTGCGTCAGGTACTAATCCACTCAGAACCCCCATAAATTCACCCGCCCCAGACATCACCATAGAAGAGGTGTTACACAGATTGGCGATAAGTATGGCTGATGTTCACCAATACAGTCTCACAACCATATATGTGAAGTCAGGTAATACTGAGTAGGACTGTCCCTACACAACGCTGCTATAGGTCAGTAACAGTGGTAAAGCTAAAGTACACACAAGACGAGAGACAAGAAGCTGAAAAGAGATACACAGTGCAGTGGTCAGACTACAAGGAGTATGCATAGGAAACAACCGTCCTGTGGGGATCATGTATACCCCTCTGGACCATATGATGAAAACATTCCCTTCAGATAAGAAAAGAATACTAAAATACTGCAAGCAGTGGCATAAAGGCACTGAGGGTCACGCTCAACCATGGCCAAAAGAAGGGACATTTGACCATGACATAGCTGAAAACACATTGACTTACATCCGTTCAACATATAAGAAAAAGAAAAGACAGAAGAGGGAAGCTATTCTGTCACTATGCGAGTATTCTGTCATGGAAAACAAAAGGAAAAGTCAACTGCGCCCGAAGAGGCAGTGGCACAAACACAAACAGAATCCCCAGGACAGTCACTAGGGCAGCCCCCACCTTATGGTCTTTACCCTATCCTGCCAGCTGCAGGGTACCAAGATCCTGTTCGGGTTGAGCCTAAGGAGGAGAGGTTAGAGGCACAGGGAGCTGAGGCAACCCCGCTCCCATCCCATCAGCTCCTCGAGCTGACCCAGAACAGAGCAGAAGAGACAGGCTAGTAAGTGAGTTGCAACACACGGTGAGACAGGCAGAGCAATCTAGGAGCCTTGCCCCCCTCCTGGGACAATGGACTACAGGGCACGTCATTCTTAGGCTTGGAGACACATCTGCAGACACACTGAGAGAGGCAGCAGAGGAGTGGATAGAAGAGGAAGAAGAATGGGAGGGAGGTGTAGAGATGCCACAATACGAGGAACCCCCGGATGGCTCACAGGTCGTAACAGGGGCAGAAGATGATGAGGAGTGGGACAATGGGTTTATTAGGAGTGCGCATGAGCAAGGAGTTAACAGAAGGTTATACAATTTTCATCTGCGCCCTGCACGAGAACTAGTAATGACAGCCAGAGATGGCGCAGATACAAAAAGACGGTCAATCCTTAAAACAAGGTCAGAATTGACACCCATAGAGATAATAGAGCAAGAGGAGGGTAGCTATTATTGTTAACCCTTCTCAGATGAATTGGCGAGGTGGACTAAAAGAGAAGGAAGGTAGCCATGGCCCCGACAAGGGTCTTTTCAACCCTTTGATTTAGTGACTGCAGAAGATTGCGTACGGCAGGGATGGGGTGACCAAGGTTGGAATTACCCTTACATGCAAGAATGCCTTGCAGTTTGGGAAAAGTATGCCATAGATAAACCAACTAAAGTGACACGCAGTACCAGACCAGATCCAAGGTTAAGTCTCAGGCCAGGAAGCCCTAGACCAATAACTCAGTTGCCCCTTATTTGTAAGGGAGGGCAAGTGCCAACATACATACCATGGCCACAAATGGACAAAGAGAATTTAAAAGAGCACTACCTCCGCTGTCCTGAGGTGCATGGAAATGGATAGGATGTTTTGAAAAACACACTGCCGGGGTCAACCTTGCCTTAGGTGATGTCAAAAGCCTGCTCAGCTCATTAGTGGGAGACGAAGTAAACACAATTTTTGTTAGGACACGGTTCCCTCAAGTAACATTGATAAATACACAGTTTGACTGAGTCGGGAACAGTATGGCTTCAGGGAAGGCCTCGGCACGCAAGAACAATGTCTCAATTTACTGATGATGATCGGTAAATACACCCAGGCTAGGAAAGGTACCCTTTATCTTGCATTTATGGACCTTAGCTGTGCTTTCGATAAAGTGAACTGGTCTTTATTATGGAAAAGGCTAATTCAGTCAGGGCTGGATCCGGATATTGTAGAGCTTCTCCGATATCTCCATTCAGGGACAATCGCAAATGTGAGGGTGGGCCCTAATGGGGAATGCTCGGAGGCTTTTAAGCTTTCAAGGGGTGTGCGCCAGGGTGTGTTTTGGCCCCTACCTTGTTCCTACTATATACAAATGGATTGTCCGACTTTCTGATGGAATACTGCAGGGATGTCCCGAAGGTGAAGGGTATTGATATCCCTGTGCTGACGTATGCGGATGACGCGGTCCTTATGGCCCGCACGATGAACGGTCTCCGAGAATTAGTTAGAGCTTATGTTATCTTTATGTCAGCTTTGGGACTGGAGGTAAACTTTAAGAAATCACATTTTATGGTGTGCGGTAAACCTATGAGTAGGGTGGGGGAGCTAAGGGTGGGGGATCAAGCTATTAGCAGAGTCCACGAGTTTCCATACTTAGGGGTCATTTTTGATGAGAAAGGATCTTGGAAACCCTGTATTGCTAGAAGGATTGTGCTTTTTCATGCAACAGTTGGTGCAACCTTTGACTTTGTGGCTAGGGTAGGCAGCAAACCTATCAAATCCATGCTTGAAATCTATAGGCGGAAATGCTTACCTGTCCTCCTGTATGGTTCGGCACTTTGGGGGTTTAGGGATACCCGAGCCCTTATGGTGGAAGAAAATCGTTTTTGTAGAAGGCTTCTGGGTGTTGGACAAAATATTCCTGGTTTTTGCCTACACCTGGAACTCGAGCTTGAGTATGTACAGGACATTACCCAGCTGGCCCCCCTTCTGCTATGGATCTCAGTTTGGAGCAACGAACATGCCACTCTTAATAGGGATATCCTAAGGGATTGTCTGGCCTGCGATAATGTAAAGCATATTCCCTGGCTGTCGCACATAAGGAAGATGGCACATGACCTGGGGCGGCCTGATTTGTTTGACTATCCCGAGGACCTGACTAGCTATGATAAGAAATGGGCTAAGGATAACTTTCTGAGAATCCAGGAGACCAAGAGAGAGGGGGAGGTTCTGGGGAATAAATCAATCAGGGATTTTATTGTGCTAAAGATGTGGGTGGGTCCTGAGCGATATCTCTTAGAAATCAAGGATGTGAGGGAAAGGTCTCTCATAACTCGATTTCGCTTGGGGATCCTTAGAAGTAATTTGTGCTTCCCTTTAGGTCAGTATGGGGAAAAATGCATTAGACCCTGCCCCTGTGATGGGGTGTCCCATCAGACCTTGATCCATTTTACACTTTTTTGTGTCTTTTATGCACCATTTAGAATTCGATTTTTATTACCGCTCCTAAGGAACAAGGGTTTCGTGCAATACCGTCCTGCTTTTATGTGGCTGCAAATGGCCTCAGATGTATTGGTATGGAAGGGCCTGGGATCATTCCTGAAGGGAGCTACTACTTGGCGAAAAAATGTAGAATTTTTAGAGTCATTTCTTCTTATTCTTTTTCAGTTTTTATGAATGAGGTTTTTATGATGGGTGTTTTTATTACATATGGTTTTTATCTGTATTTCAATAATTTATTGGTTGATTATTTTGCTGTAATGGATGAATTTTTTCATACCGAATAAAGTTTCTTCTTCTTCTTCAGTTTGACTGGTCATCTTTTAACAATGTCCGCCAACATGTTTGGGATGCACTCCGACGGATGTATCCAGATAGACCAGACATTGGAGCCCTTATGGCAGAAAGTATAAAGACAACTGAGGATATTGCAGAATTCATAACTAGAATGAAAGAACGATGGGTGCAGGAGGTAGGATGTAACTGGGTAAACACAGGAGGAAATGCAATTTTGTTTTATAATTTATTAAAGCGAGGCCTTCCCACTGATATACAAGCAAATTTAGATTGAGTGGTGGGAATAGAGGCTAAACCATGGCCAGAAATACAGGCCCACATAATACATTATTTTAAGCGAAAACAAGAAAAAGACAAGGAGAGGACAGAACAGGCAGAAAGGGCCGCCGCGACTTAAGAAGCCGAGTACAGACGGGGCACTTGTGACTGTACCACCAATGTCTGTCACAATGCCAGTACAGGTACAAGCACCAGGAGGACAACCAGCAAGTGATACAAGGAAGGGACAGGGAAGTTTTACAGAAGAACAAGGTTTAACACAAGGGAAAAGACAAGGAAGCTATAGGGCAGGACAACAATGTTATTAATGTGGTAAGATGGGCCATTTTGCAAGAGAATGCAGAGCCATGAAAAACAATGAGAGAGTGCAAGGTTGGAATACCCTGCAGGGGCAGATGAGGCCTCAACAAATGCAACGGGCGCCCCAGCAGCATGCAATGCAGGGACCCCCGCAGGGCCCCCAAGCCCAGTGGGCTGCACCCCAAGGGCCAATGTGGGAAGGCGGGCCCCAAGGCATCAACAACCCTACGGAAGGACAGGCACAGGTACAGGTGGGAGGGGTAACAGTGCAAGGAGGCAACCCTTCCATTCATCACCCCAAATGTTCGGGGGAACACCAACTCAAAATTATACTCAATGACAGAGCCCGCAGATGGCCACTGTGTGTCCAATACTATTGGTAACCCGCAGGTCAGATGAGGAACCCACTGTGACGGTAGCCATAGAAGGTCGCCCCTATAGGTTTTTAATCGACACTGGCCCACCAAATTGTGTATTAGGGAAGGAACACTACCACTTTCTTGCAACTCAATAGACACACAAGGGTTTTCTGGGGCTGTGAGCAGGGTTCCATTCACCAAATCAGTAAACATGATTGTGGGAGATAAACAAATTGAAGGATCACTACTGTACTCCCCAGAGTCACCAGTCAATCTTCTTGGGAGAGATTTAATGAGTAAACTGAACATGACCATCTCCTTCCTGGAGGATGGGTCAATGGTATGTTACACACCAGGTGTCACACCAAGCAGGATATTGTCTCTCATAGCTCATGAGGAGCTCGGACAACAGGTCAGAGCAGTTCCTGTCGATACAGAGGCTTTTTTGCGCGGTGTATATGCCTTGATAGCACACACACCAGCACTACGAGGGAAAACAGTGCAGTTACCAAAGGAACTGCTGTTCAGGCCTTACGAGCCTGTGGATCCTATTAAAGAACCTGAAATGATATTGGAAATATCCGCCCTTGAAATAAGATCAACATATGCTGTGTTGCTGGCAACTGACAGAAGACAGGAGATGTGGGCATCAATAATATTCACAGATCCTGGGGTTAAATTAAGAGATATATCAGATAACAAAATATTTGATGATTTCCCACTAATTGAGACAGTTGTGTTTGAGATGGACATTGCCATTAGAGCGCAGCTACAATACAGAATAGTGTCCAGACACGCACAAGACCAAACAATAATTGAGAGAGATTTGGCAAAAGTCCCAGAGGTGTTGTAGACAAAGGGTCCATATGATGTGGGACTGATTAAAGGGGCTGAGCCTGAGAAGATTACTTTGAAACCTGGAGCAATTCTGCCCAGGATACACCAGTACCCCTTGTCCAAGGAGGCAGAAGAGGGCATTCTCCCCGCAATACAAGCATTACTTGAGCAGGGAGTAATATATGAGAGGTCGACACCATGCAACACTCCGATTTTCCCGATATGCAAGGCAAAGGGGGGGACTTGGAGAATGATTCAAGATTTCCGCTCCCTTAACGATGTAGTGATACCAGAATTTCCAGTGGTACCTGACCCATCAGTCATACTAACCAACATACCTAAAGAGGCCACTTATTTCTCAGTGGTCGATCTCAAGAATGCATTTTTTAGTATTCCACTGCATTATGACAGCCAATATTTGACTGGATTCACATTTAAACAGACCCAATACTGCTATCAGCGTCTTCCTCAAGGCTTCTGTGAATCTCCAAGCATTTTTAACAGAACAGTGAAGAAGGATTTAGCAAACATAAACTGCAAGAGTACTTTGTTACAATACGTAGATGATATCATGGTTTGCAGTGCCACTGAAGACATATGTAGAGATGACACCATTGGTCTCCTCTGCATGCTTGCAGAAAAAGGTTACAAAGTGGACAAAAATAAATTGCAGTACGTGCAGACAGAGGTCCACTACTTGGGACAGATAATATCTAAAGATGGGAGGAGGGTGACACCGGACAGAGTAGAGAGTATTAGGAACATGTCTAAGCCCACAACCACAAAACAAATGCAGACGTTTTTAGAACTCTGCAATTATGTGAGGCAGTGGGTATTTGACTACGCCACTCAGACCTCACCACCTCTAACAACTTTAAAAGAGTCCCACACAAACGCAAACAAAGTAGACTGGACCGATGAAAGGGAGACAGCCTTCCTGGAGCTAAAGAGAGCAATAACAAATGCTCCAGTGTTAGGTACACCTGATTGTAATAAAGCTTTCTACCTCTTCTGTCATTGTAATGGAACGACGATGACAGCAATACTAACTCAAAAGACATCTTTGGGACACAAACCAATTGCCTACTACAGTGGGCTGCTAGATCCCGTCATGAAAGGGCATTATCCATGTGAGCAAGCTCTGGCTACAGCAGCTTTTGTAGTTCAAAAGAGCATCACCATAGTGATGGGATCACCTTTAACACTGCATGTAGAGCATGCGGTATTCACTATCTTGTAAAAGAGCAAGAGCACCCTTACAACTCAGAGGGTATCTGGATATGAAGTAATACTGTCAATACCATCCTTGCAAGTGGTACGGTGTTACACAGTTAATCCAGCGACATTCTTTGCACACCCAGTTTCTGATGATGAACAAGTACATGACTGTGCCACTTACACCCCAGAGAAAGAGAGTGGGATAGGAGAAGATCCCATCCCTGGGAGCATGCTGCTCTTTGTTGATGGGTCCTCTTTCATAGATCAGGAGACTGGGATTAGGCACTCAGGAGCAGCTGTTGTAAAAGCCGAGCAGCAGGGATCCTATGACACCTTACAGATAGCGAGTCAAATACCACATCCATCCCATTTCTCAGCACAAGCTGCAGAATTAGTAGCTATTACTGAAGCGCTGCAACACGCTGAAGGACTAGAGGTTACCATTTATTCAGATTCAGTATATGTCACCACTACCGTGCATTCTAGCATTCACCGGTGGGAAAGGAGGGGATTTCTTAAATCTGATGGATCCCCTGTAAAGCATAAAGATCTATTGGCGCAATTGATAAAGGCTTTAAC
Organism: Pleurodeles waltl; assembly: GCF_031143425.1. Lineage (NCBI taxonomy): Eukaryota > Metazoa > Chordata > Amphibia > Caudata > Salamandridae > Pleurodeles > Pleurodeles waltl. Next base: position 190,504,252 of record NC_090440.1, on the reverse strand, counting down.
TCTGCCATCTAAGGTAGCAGTTATAAAATGTGCAGCACACACCAATCAGCAATACCTTGTCTCCAGGGGAAACACCTTGGCAGACTGGGCAGCAAAAGAAGCAGCTAAAACATCTCCAAATTATAGTGAACAGGATGAACACACGTTAGAGATGATGACAAGCAGGCAACAGAATTCTACTGAGTTACCACCCCCATATACAGAGACAGCACGATTACATTTACGCGAATTGCAAGAACAAGCACTACCTCATGAAAAGGAACTGTGGGAGAAGCGAGGGTGTATACAATCACCAACAGATTTCATCTATAGGCAAGAAAGCACAGGTAAGCCAGTGATGCCACAAGCCCTGTTCTACACAGCCCTAGAGCAACTACACCTCCCTGCACACACTGCCAAAGAATGCTATGCTACAGACAGATTGGTTCATTCCACAATTATCTGAAATGATTACTATGTATATTGCATAATGTGCAGTATGCCAAAAATACAACCCTAGACCCACACTAAAAGTAATTACTTCAACAATACCACGAAAATATAGATTTTGTTGACATGATTGAGAGATGTAATAATTACAGATACCTTATCGTGGTGGTCTGCCCCTTCTCAAGGTGGATCGAGGCAAGACCATGTGTACATAATGATGCTAAAGCAGAGGTGATACCTAGGTGGGGAATCGCAGAAGCGATCCACTCAGATAACGGCACACACTTTGTTAATGCAATGTTTCAGCACATCTGCACCTCTCTAGGAATAAAGCATTAATTATCATCTGTTTATCATCCCCAAAGTAATGGTACAGTGGAACGCCTTAACGGCCTGTTAAAGAACAAAATTAGTAAATTATGTGTCACAATGCAGAAGAACTGGCTGTATTGCCCTCCCCTGGCCTTATATGCCCTCAGGAACCAACCAGGAAGTGATCATCACTTGACCCCTCACCAGATAGTAATAGGGCGTCCCATGCCAACTCCTTTAACAATAGCTCGACAGAGGACAGATGTTCAGAAGACAGCTGAGGTTTTAGGACAGGAGATGAGTAGTTATTTATCTCAGTTATTGAAGTCTGTCAAGTTCTTCTCTAAACAGGTGGCAAGACAGGAGAAGTGCACCACCGCAGCCCAGCAGACCAGTCCAATCTCCGTGGGCCAGCAAGTGTACATCCACAATTGTGTACGACGATGGAGAGACAGCAAGTTTGAGGGGCCCTACTTAGTTACCCTGAGCACCCCATAGCAGTGAAGGTGGAAGGCAGGAAGCCATGGATACATCTGTCAGACGTTTGATTGTCCCCAGCTTCATGTCACACATCACCATCTTCACAGGAACTTTTAGAGGAGGGCAAAGAAAAAGACAAAGGGCAGCGTCCTTCCTAAAGAGGCCAGCGGAGCTCCTATTCGACACTGCTGGTGGACAGTTATGTATTTCGATTTTGTTTTTCTGTTCATGTTTTGTTATGCTAGCAATTACATTTCAATGGTATTTTAGCCCACGCATGGCAATGTGTCAGTATACTAAGCGCTTGCAGAGAGAAGTATATAAATATGAAAATGTATCCCATAATATTCATGTTAGTTTACTAGACAACATATGGTATCAGCACATGACAGAGATAGGCATGCAGACTACTAATGAATCATGTTTTGTTTGTTCCCTGATTCCACATGCTAGTGACACAGACAGGCTGCACTCGTCAATAGAGGTATCTCCAAATATTACTCAATGTTTATTACATTTGTATCTTTGCAGAATGAGAGCACGAATGCAACCCTTATAGATAAGACAGGGAGCGTTCCTAGTAAACACCACACAATATGAGGAGGAGTTAGCCGATACAACAAATGTCCTGACAGATCACAAGGAGTTAATACTGAAGTTAGAAAAAATGGCTGGGACAGGGGTAATGAGGTGCAAGAGTAAAAAATGGAAAAATAGAATATTAGAGCAGGGAATGCGGAGAATGGCTGTACTCGCGACTTCCTTCCGGATGGAGAGGTCTTTGTTCCTTAGTTACTGTGCACACCCCCTCCCTGGTGATTCCAGGGGTGGACATCTCAAACTTACATCCCATTTGTCCAAGCAAAGGCTACTGCCCGCTGGCTGCAAATAACCCGATGGGAACTGATGAAGACCATTAACGCGACTGAAGATGGGTTCAATGCAGTCAAGGAAGAGATGCGGGCTGTGAGGGTGATTCTTATGCAACATAGGTATGTGTTAGGCTTGCCATGACGGCCATGGAGGGTGGGGTTTGTGCCAAAATCGGAACTGCCTGTTGCACATACGTGCCAGCCAATGATGCAGACAATGGAACAATAACGGAGGCCATATAGACTCTACATAACCTACGGAAGAAGATGGCAGACGAGGGGGTGCCCCCGACGTATGGTTTTCGGGGTGGTTTGTATGGATGCCATCCTGGTTGTCAGGACTGGTTAAGGGGTTATTCCCGTTACTTGTGGTGATCTTATTGATCTTATTGATGTTTTGTATCTTTCAAATAGTGGTAGGATTCTGCAAGAGGGTTAGCCAGAAGTTGGGTGGGATGTTTACTATGAGGGTAGCCAGGAAAGTGCAGGAGGACGAGGACAACATATATACACTAATGAATGTATGTGGCAGGGAAGGTGAAGAAGTAGTTGAAAGTTCAACTAAAGGGGGAAATGTTACTGAAAATATAGAAAAAGGAGAAGGCCCACTTTTGCTAATGCGTGAATTAGGAGGAAGATGTGCAGAGTCGTACATGATCAGAGATGAATACAGGCCCAGAATGCTCATGGCATCCAAACTGAGAGCTCAGGACAGGAAGCATGGAAGCAAGACAAGGACAAGCAGAAACATTTATTCATATTGCAGCTGCAAGTAGAAGGCCATAGAAAGGTTGAGTCATAACTTGATAACATACACACGGGGAGGGCGCACATTCCAATCCACGTTAACAAGGGAAGGACACACCACAGTGGTTTTAGAAAGGGAACACAATAAGCTTTGATGCTTGAAGGCCAGCAGCTGTGCAAGGGAGGCCAGACAAACATGGTTCAAAGTCTGGAGTTAGTCAAAGGAGAAAGTACTGATATCCTTCAGAACGTGAGATAAAAGACATTGCGGTTTATTAACAAATGTGCTCATGACAGATGTGTAACCTTCGCTTTTCTGTAAATGCGTAATTAGATGCTTTCTCACGAGAAATGTGGCTTCATGCTAACGTAGGTAGAGATACAATGTACCAAGCAGGCGCTTAAATCAAAACGCATGACAAGTGATAAGACGCATTCAAGGTGTCGTCAACATATAAAAAGGGCTGTTTGAACTCAAAGTTGAGTGCGGTGTCAGTCACAGAGCTGTGCTGCCCTCCCGGACGTTATTCATAAAAGCTCATATTATTTGCCAAACAGAGTTGTGTTGTTCTTTTATTCCTGACCCTACACCAATAACAATACATAATAATAATCATTGTCATAGATGTGACGTATAATATATCCTATATTATCATCTCAGTGTTCATATGACATTTAAAAACTACTTGGCCTTGTGATTTGTAAATGTCATCAAAACACCTCATTGGAAATATAGGCCTGTATTACCTACTTACCTGTTATGTATTCTCTCTCTCTCTCTCTCTGTCTCTCTGTCTCTCTCTCTCTCTCTCTCTCTCTATATATATATATATATATTAACTACTGGTGGTCACCAGTGGGTAGTTAGGATCATGTTCCCATAGAAAGTTGCTGACTTCTCACCTACTTTTAGCGTGCAATGCAACAGACGCGCAGCGCTAATCTTTAGAAGGGACGGCAGTAAGTGACAGTCTGTTTGACCTATGCCATTTTTTTAAAACATAGATGATTTTTTGGATTTTAAAGCACTTTTTTAACCTGTACTCAGTGTTTCCTGAATTGACATCTCTCGGCTAGGCCGGTCCGTGTTCAGAGACAGACATTGCCGATCTCTTAGGCAACCATTTTTACCTCCTAGTTGGGGCACGTTTTACCGCTGCCATTTTGGGGGTCAGCACTCTAGCAGCTGACTTTTCACCTACTTTTAGCGTGCAATGCAGCAGATGCGCAGCGGGCTCGCAAGGCAAGCCCGTCTGGGCTCATCCGCGTCCGTCCGTGTCCGTCCGCGTCCGATCAGGCCCAGGGGCCAGTACCCCTGCCCGATAGGGCTCTAAGAGAATAGTCTATGATGCCAATTTCCTCGATGCATGTAGGCCCGCCGCCTCGGAGACAGGAAAGAACTCGGTGGAATACACCAAAGCTGTCCCGCTGTCCACAGACAGCCATACATTTTATCCTCGCAGAGTAGTATCGGTATTACCCATACTCAGGAAGAATCGGTAAGCACTTTTTACTTGGCCAATTGTAGATCCTTAGTGGCACACAAACTAGATATCAATCTTCTTCTAAGTACACAGAGACCCTTAGTCCTATTTTTAACAGAGACTTGACTTCATGAGGGTTCAGAGCCTGATGTAGCTCTGGCCCTGCCCAGTGACTATTTAATAACAAGATTGGACAGACCCTCGGGGAAAGGAGGGGGAATTACCATTATTTTCAAAGATACAGTGAGAGTTTCCACTTACCCCTTTCATCTGCCCGATTGTGAGAGTCTTATTTTTTCCATTTATCTGAATCCTCAGTATAACTTGACGGGCACCCTAATTTATCGTCCACCAGGTCCAGCACAACAGTTCCTCAACGCCCTTCCTGAGAAGGTCGCAGAACTGATTTATACCAGACCGAATTTCATGATTCTCGGGATTTTAATATTCATGTGGAAACTCTGAACAATGCTGCTAGAAGCCTTTTAGACAATATGAAAGCTCTAGATCTTTCCCAATTGGTCAGAGGTCCCACTCACAATAAAGGGCACACTATTGACTTGGTCTTTAGTAACTCTCCTGAGTTAAGGGCCCTCCCCTCTTCCTCCCTAGCCTGGTCAAATCATATGTTAATCGTATTGACTCTTACTCTCAAAAAACATGTCAAGACCTCTCATACTAGATTTCAACCGTATAGACGGTGGCACCTGTTGAATGCCAACGAATGGACTGGCATCTTACAGAATTCTAAACCAACTCCTAAGGGAAACATAGCTGACTCCTCAGTAGCCTTTAACAAGTGGATAACCAACAGCCTTGATGCCACGCTTCCGTGTACATCAAGGACAGCTGACAATCCGGAAAAAAGGGCCCCTTGGTTCTCCCCCCAGCTTCAAGTGCTAAAAATAGACTGCAGGTGCCTTGAAAGAAAGTGGAGAAAATCCTATGATAATTAAATTAAGAAGAAATACAGGGATGCTATCAGACGATTTCATGTTGAAATCAAAGCAGCGCAGAGCAATTATTACGCGACGAAGATAGAACAAACAGCAAATTCTCCTAAAGAAATCTTCCACATACTCAAAGAAATAGTATGTCCTCACGCTCAAACTGAAGACATAGAAGCCTCTGTTGAACAAAGTAACGATCTTGGCTCTTTTTTCAAAAAAAGATTGCAGACATCTATTCAGCTTTCCCTAAACAGTCCTACAGCCCCCAGGAGGGGAGCGGACAAGGTGTTACGGACACTGCCAATCTAACTAGGATCCCGGCTCTCTCCATAGAAACAACACTGAATCTTTTAAGCACTCTCAAATCTGGATCCCCTCTAGACCCTGCTCCTCCTTCAATCTTAGTCCAGGGGGCGTCAACTATAGTTACCATTTTAACAGATTTATTAAATCTATCATTGACCTGCTGTTCCCTGCCACCTCAGTGGAAGCATGCAATCTTAAAGCCGTTGATTAAAAAACCCAATCTGGCCCCATCGGTGCTGAACGATTACAGGCCTATTTCTATGCTACCTACCACCGCAAAAATTCTGGAAAAACATGTTAATACCCATCTCTCTAAGTTTCTGAGGATAACCAGATTCTTCACCCCTCTCAGATGGGTTTTAGACCCTCCCACAGTACTGAGGCAGCCCTGTTAGGAATGACAGAAGAAGTCAGGAAGCGAATGGACCAGGGTAAGGCCTCCGCAATTGTACTTCTTGATCTGAGCACAGCCTTTGGCACAGTTGACCATGGTATTTTACTCCATAGATTGAGGGAAATTGGAATTAGCGGAAACGCCCTTAAATGGTTTACAGAATTTCTAGATGGTAGAACTTTTCAGGTTCTCGATCGCTCTTTCTTCTCAGACAGTTTCAAGGGCCTTTGGGGAGTACTGTAGTTTCCTTCTCCTCCTCTCATGATTCCTTTAAATTTCAGCTTGCCTCTTGCCTACGGGCGGTCTCCAATTGGATGGCGGAGTGAAAGCTCAAGCTTAATAGAGATAAAACAGAGGTACTGATCATGGGATATCATTCACTCCCATCTCAAGTAATACCTATCCTGGACCTAATAGGAGATCTTCCACTGCCTAAGGACCATATCAAGAGCCTAGGTGTAAGGTTAGACCCTTGGCTCACTATGGACCATCAGGCAAAGAAAATATACTCTACCTGTGTCGGGATACTCAGAGTCCTCAGAAAAGTTTGTAAAGTTCTCCCCTTCATCGCCAAGAGGCTCATTGTACAAGCACTTCTCACCTCACGACTAGACTACGGAAATGCCCTGTTTTTAGGCTCACCGAGCTATATTAAAAAGAGGTTGCAGGTGCTCCATAACACGGTGGTGCGCCTGCTTCTTAAATTGCCCAGATATCATTCAGCTAAACCTGCCCTCACGGCTCTTCACTGGCTTCCCATCGAGCAGCTACTAAAGTTCAATACCTTCTGTTGTATTCACAGATCCCTTTATGCTAAGGGTCCCCCGCTTCTACACTCCCTAGCTACCTTTTACGAGCCAACTAGACACCTTTGGTCTTCTTCAGCAGCATTAGCAGTGATATCGCCTATTAAAAAAAGTCAAATGGGGCGGAAGATCTATGGCCTTTGTTGGTGCTAAGCTTTGGAATTCTCTGCCTCTTTCTCTTCAGCAGACTAGACATGAATTATCATTCCGTCTTTTAAAAACCTGGCTGTTCTAACTTCTGCGCCTTTTGCCTAACTGATGGAGATTTTTGCTCAAAGTGCTGGGAAGCCTGAGGGCAGCTATGCGCTATATAAATCTAACATAACGTAACATAGATTTTTTTTTTTTGATTGCCTATACCTTTGGCGTTGTTTGTCGAATCTTCATGCAATTTTCCATGTGTACCTGTAATTCTTGTTGCACACTAAAGTATCGGGGTGATCCAAAAAGCAGGGGTTGAGAAAAAGAGGGGGGGGGTCAAAAATGTGTGTTTCCCATGTTAATTCCCATAGTAGTTTTGAAAATGACTACAGCCTGAACCGCTGGATGGAATTGCATCAAATTTGGCAGAAACTTAGCTTTCGGTATGCAGATAACACTTTCAGTTATTTGGTGTAAATCTGTTCAGTAACTATTGAGAAATGTAAGGAAATCCAAATTTGGATACCTCTGGCCTCAACGACTTCGCAAATAATGACGAGCTCATGCAGGAAATTGGAGAGCTCCAATTGGCTGCCAACACTTCAACCAGGAAGTGCTGGCAGCCATCTTGGGACTTGGCTTCAGCTGAGTCCCTTACAAAAAGTGAAAAAAAAGAAAAGGGATCAGAGTAGAGACACCAGAGGGACCCCAGGGCAAAACAGCATTTAAAAAAAAAATGGTTTATAGCAAGTTTGTGATGATGTCACAAATTCGTGGTATGGTGGGCTAGTTCTGGAGGCATGGTTAAAATAAAGGAGGGGGTGCACGGAGCCCCTTCCTTGGCTTATTCCTGCCCCAGGGACCGCCTCCTCCCCGGGGCTTTTTCATTCATAATATGCCGGGGTGGGAGGGGCACAGTCCCGCACCCCAGGGACCACCACTTCCCTAGGCCTAACTGTATTTAATGTACTAGTAAGGGTCCCATGAACCCTCCCAAGCCCCAGGGACCTCCAACCTCCCCGGGGCTAATATAGAATTATGAAGAATTATCCCCCCCACCGCTCTGGGGACCACCACTTCCCTAGGGCAAATAGTGAAAGAAATGCAGGTGGGGGCTGCACGCCCCCCCCACAGCCCTGATGACCGCTACCTCCCCTGGGCTTAAGTATTGATGAATGAAGAGGTCCGCATGGCCCCCCTCACTGGCCTGAGGACCGCCATCGCCATGGAGCAATTTACTTAAATTATGGGGGGGGCTGCATGGCCCACCTGCAACCCCGGGGACTGCCACCTCCACAGGGCTGAATTGAAGGGGGTCCATCACAGACCCCCGGCTCCGGGGACCACCACCTACCCGGGGCTATTTACATGTTGGAAAGGGGCCACATGGCTTGGCACTTGGTGAAGGCAAGATACCTATAACTCGCGCTCTTGCCATGCACTGCTAATTACCCCAGATATTACAGCACTCATGACAACTTTTACAATATCAATAAAAATATGACAGAAACATTAGAAGACAAATTATTGAAGATAAAACTGTACATGGCTCTTTAATTCCTTCGACCGTGTGCAGCGATGTTGGCCACAGGGCCTGTCTCTCTGGGTCTGAGACTAGGTGTGAGAGGGTGTCTCTTGGTGTGAGAGTGGGTGTGAGGGTGTCTGTCTGGGTGTGAGAGGGAGTCTCTGCGTGTGAGAGTGTCTCTGTGAGTGGGTGTATGAGTGTCTGTGCGGGTCTGTGAGTGGGTGTGTGAGAGTCTGAGTGGCTCTGTGAGTGGGTGCGTGGATGTCTGACTGGGTCTGTGAGTGGGTTAATGAGTATCTAAGTGCATGTGTGAGTGAGTGCATGAGTCTCTGAGTGGGTGCATGAGTATCTGAGTGGGTCTGTGAGTGAGTCTCTGAGTGGTTCTGTGAATGGGTGCATGAGTCTTTGAGTGGGTGCATGAGGCTCTGAGTGGGTCTGCGAGTGGGTGTTTGAGTCTCTAATTGGGTCTGTGAGTGAATGTGTGAGCGTTTGAGGTGGTCTGTGAGTGAGTACAAGAGTCTCTGAGTGCATCTGTGAGTGAGTGCATGAGTTTCTGAGTGGGTCTTTGAGGGAATGCATGAGTCTCTGAGTGTATATGTGAGTGCATGGGTCTGTGAGTGAGTGCATGAGTCTTTGAGTAAGTGTGTGAGCATGAGTTGGTCTGTGAGTGTTTCAATGGGTATATCAGTAGCTGCATGAACGACTTGACCATAAAGGAACCACACCTGGCCGTTTATCCAACAAGATTCCACAGTTTTACATAAAATGTCTACCCAACTGAAGTACTTTCTACTGGTTAGTTAGTAAGTACTACCTCGTTGGGTAAATGTCCAGTGTGTAATCTACACTGCAGCTGCGTAATGGACCACAAGGAAATGTCTCCAGGCAACCTTGTGTGCACTTAGCAATGTGATTGTCCTTGTACGTCTTTCTCCAGAATTCTGTGATAACATGAATCCTGCTATAGAAACGCCAAACAAAACTACAAAGACATAAATCTCCACCAAACCAGGGTTCTCCTCTTATCTATTTGATGTAAGTACTTCTTTATTTTGTGGAGAAATCCTCACATTCCTCGGCATCAAGAACGCGCCACCAAACTTGCCTTGAAACACACTAGGGGGGACCTCTTGGTAAGCTGTGCATCATCCTTGTAAAAGGCAGGAAGACCTTTGCATACTACTAAGGTGGACAGCACGGGGCCAAGCAGACAGAGACTTAAGATGATTTGCACATTTGCATCCTTTTTTAAAGCAATTTAAAGGGAGACCCCTGGACTCCTGGGGAGGGGGCCACGTGGCCCCTCTTTCCAGCCCAATTTTGGCCCCGGTTGCCCCATCCCCTGGGGCCTGTCCCTCATTTAATAGGGTAGGAGGGTCGCAATTTCAGCCCTGGGGACCCCATCACCCACATCACATCACCCAGGGCCCAGCAATAAATAAATAAATGGAGGGGCCCAGCCATCTGTCCTGGGTGCCCCTAGGGCACACAGTGTGCAGTGGGACTGCGGGGGCCTCAAGGCCCAGCGGTCCCATTCAGCCCCCGCCTCCTGCAGGAGCCGGAATTGCTTTTGTACACAGGGAGCTGCGAAACATGCAACTTCCTGTCTGCAAAAGCAATTGTTTAATCTCTTTTTCTGCTCACACTTCCACAGGCTGGGAAATAGATGAAACCTCTGCTTCCAGCAGACAAGAGCACTTTGACAACTCTCATCCGCTGGAAGATTTGTGCTTGCTCTGACTTGACGGGAGCTGTCAAAGTTCCCTCCAAGTCAGAGCAAACTGTTATGTCCCCGGGTGGGCACCCTGGGACATAGCAGGAGATGGCCCTGTGGGATGGTGGTCTCAAGGGCCCTGTATGGCTCCAGGAGGGGGGAAATATTTCATTTAGTCCTAGGGTGGTGGTGGTAGCCAGGGGGCTGTGGGGAGGGGCACATGGGCTCGCCGCATAGATTTCAGCTCCAGCCCCAGGAAGATGCGGTCCTAGGGCTGTGGGGAGGCCTTATGGGCCTCCCTCATTTCAAGTTCCAATTCTGCCCTGTGGAGGTGACTGTCCCCAGGGAGGCAGGGGGGTCCCAGGAGCCCCTCAGCAAGAATTTCATTTTTAGCCCTGGGGAGGTGGCAGTCCCCAGGGCTGTGGGGGAGGCCAAACAGGCCTCGCTCATTATAAATAAAGATTTTGCCCCAGGGAGGTGGTGGTCTCTGGGATGCAGGAGCCACCCGCACCTTTCTAAATGATAGCCTCAGGGAGGTGGTGGTTTCTGGGGCTTATAGAAGCCCCAGGAGAGGAGCCTGTGTGCCCCACTCCTTTTTCAATCCCAGAGCTAAAGCGTAGTCCCAAGATGGCTGCCAACACTTCCAGCTTGAAGTGTTGACAGCCAATCAGATCCCAGCACGAGATTTGCAATATTTGCGAACCCTTGGCACCTCCAGATATAAAAATTTGGTTTTCCTTTAATTTGTCTTAAACTACTGAACGGATTAACACCAAATAACAAAAAGTGTAATCTGCATACTGAAAGCTACCTTTCCGCCAAATTTAGTGTAATTCTGTCCAGTGATTCAGTCTGTAGTTTTGTTCAAAACTCCTATTTGAATTAAAATGGGAAATGCACTTTTTTGGCCCCTGCTTGACGGATTACCCTGAAACTTTCCATGCACAACAAGAATCACCGGCACACTGTTTTTTGACTCGTCAACTGACGCCAAAGATATAGGCAAGTCAAAAAACGCTATTCCTATGGAAACATGATCCTAACTATACCTACTGATGATTGCCAGTAGGTAATATATATATTTAGTGTATATTAATATTTTTTTTCACTTGAAAAACCAGAGGTTACTGTGACAGTATAGTTAGGTTCCCAATTTACTCGCACAAAAACAAACAAATTCAGGAGTTATAGTTAGAGTTTTTTTGGTTTTTTAAAACTCTGTTTTATTAAATTTTGTTCGACAGAACAACAGAAGATAGAAACAGTGTAGTGCATATCAGTGCGAGACATCATATTATGTACATAACCCCAGAGTCGAAGAAGAGGCGTGTAATAAACAACAAACTGAACAAAGCCAAGTAGTACAACAGTGGAAACCCCCAACCTCCCTTACCAAGAATTCGCTGAGTAACCAATTCCTCGTTATACCATGGGCATAACAACACAATTACACCACAGATGGTTGTCACATCTTCCGAACCACACAACAACCCAAGCGTCAGACCTCATCTTCAGTGCTGCAATCAGAACTGGACTCCTCCGACCCCGTGAAATGTTCCAGTAATGCCCCAGGCCATTATATCTTTTAGGGCACCCTCCTCCCTACGTGTCATTCTCATATTCTGCTCCTCAGCAGCACCCCTCTCCAGTACATCTCGGGTCCAAAAAGGAATGGTAGGGCTCCGAACACTCATCCAGCCTATCGCCACTCTGCGTCTAGCCAATTCCAATGCAAGCTGTGCAAGTCTGTATGGGATACGCTTGCCCTTTGATCTACCCATCACACCTAAAAGACAAGTTAAAGGTGTCGCTTCAAGCCCCAATCCTGTGACCCTATCTGTTATCCGGATCACCTCCCGCCAGAAGTGCTGCACCTCCCTACAGGACCAAGCCATGTGGAGAAAGGTAGCGCCTAGCTCCCCACATCTAGGACACCCAACCACCTTAGTCTGGTCAATCTTATTTAGACGGGCAGGCATGCGATATACACGATGGACAAAATTAAAATATAAGAGCTTAAATCTATAGTCCTCACCATGCACAGTTTTTTGTTTAATGATTTAACTTCTAATGTTTCATTGATATTTTTATTGATGTTATAAAAGTTGTAATGAGTGTTGTAATACCTGGGGTAATTAGAAGTGCATGGCGAGGGCACGAGTTATAGTTACTTTAGACAACTTTATTTACATGTGTGGGGGCCGCCCAACACCCCTGCAGCCCCAGGGACCGCCATCTCCCCGGAGCTAAAGACATTGTGACACAGAAATGCAGAGAGGAAAACAGAGGAAACTATTGCTCTCCCAGAGAGGGAGCTGCATCTTTAGAAGTTCCCTCTCAGTGACAGCAATGCCGGCGCTCAGAGGAGGTGGGGAGCCAGCTGGGACCTTGGGGACCTTCAGGCTCCCCCGTGGTCCCCAGCCATTTTGACTGGGTGCCCTGGATGTCACTCAGGTGACATCGCCGGGCCCCAGGTGATGGGGTCCCCAGAACCAAGATCAGCCGGGCAAGGGGTCCTGGGAATGGGAGGCCACATGGCCCCCTGCCCCCCAAAAAATAAATGTTTAGCTGGACCCAGGGAATGAGGTCCCTGGGGCCGAGATTGGCTCAGGAAGGGGGGTTATGCAGCCTCCTCCCCAAAAATATCAATAAATTAATGCAGGCCACCGGGGGATGGGGTCTCTGGGGCCAAAACTGGCTGTGGGAAGTTGGCTAATTCAGCCCCTAGCAGCTCATAGTGCAGAGTAGAGTGAAATGGCATCGCGTGGAGTATGCATGGTGTGGTAGCACACTGCCATTACAGACAATACATTTTCAATCGAAATGATCATGACATTTTTACACAAATAAAGTTTTACTACTAAAATTGTATAGAGCACAAACGATAATGTGTGGAAATGGCATCACCTAGTGTACTGATTTGTTTTGACCATATTAAAGTATTTGTTTCCAACACACTTCAGAATCAACAAAAAAATGTTTTTTCATTTGTGCTTCGCTAGTTCTAATATATTCTAAAATACGTTTGCTGTTCATTTCAATGTTGTTGTGTGCTAGAAGTAACTCTTTCCTCTACCCCAGTATCCAGTAAGATTGTCAGGTAAATCCTCTTACTTTGAAGTCAGCGAAAAATAAGTAAACATTAAGCTCCCTTGGAAGACAGAGTCTATAATATATATATACATATATATATATATATATATATTTAGTTATAGGTAGGACCATATTTCCATAGAAAAATTGTTTTTTGACTTGCCTATATCTTTAGCACCGTTTGACAGATCTTCACAAAATTTTCCAAAATAAGTGTTGCCATGATTCTTGTTGCACACAGAAAGTTTTGGTGTGATCTGTCAAGTGGGGGCAGGGAAAAAGGGGGTGGTGAAAAAAGTTGTTTCCCCTGTTAATTCCCATAGGACCTTCAGACGGGTATACAGCCCGAACCACTGGACGGAATTACACCACATTTGGCAGAAAGCTAGTTTTCAGTATGCAGATCACGTTTGCTTATTTTGTGTAAATCCATTCAGTAGTTTTTGAGTTATTAAAGGGAAAATTAATATGTATATCTCTGGCTTCGGTGACTTCGCAAATATTTCACAAATAATTTGCGAAATTTGTGAAGTTTTCGCAAACATGCGTGAAAAAAAAGCATTGCAATTGCCTGACTTCCACAGGACTAGAAAGTTGGGCCCGACATTTTATTTCACAAGACACAGTCCCCGGGGGTGAAAATCCAAATTGAAAGTGGCATAAGGGGTCATGGTGAAGGTACCCTCTCCCCTGGGGTGTGATATAGATGTGTTTTAGGGGCAAATTATAGGTTTAAAATAATTTTGTGTCACCATGCGTAATATTTGCGAAACTTTTTTGGCATAACGTATAGTAATTAAAATTGCTCTACATGAAAAAAAACATCTAAATTAACTGAAAAAAATTAAAGTTACAGGGACGTTATAGTTAGGTTCTGAATTTACTCGTACAAAACCATAGAAATTCAGGAGTTATAGTTAGAAATATTTTAATTAAATATAACTCACGCCCTAAGGTAACTATAACTCACGCCTTCGCCATGCACAACTGTTAGAAATTGAGTCTTTGGTTGGCAGTCAGGTTACCCCCTGTCCAAGCAAGGACCATCATTCTAGTCAGGGTGAGTCACAAACAAATTATCCTGTGCCCATCCTTTGGTAGCTTGGCACTGAGCAGTCAGGCTTAACTTAGAAGGCCATGTGTAAAGTAGTTGTGCAATAACACAGTATAACACCACAAAAATACACCACACAGTGCTTAGAAAAATATATAATATTTATCTGGTTAAATGCAGGTCACAACAATCAAGATTCATTTATAAAATGATAAAAAGGAGTCTTTAGTCTTGAGAAAGCAACAAGTGTCTCATGCAAGCACAAAGTACCTGGCTTGTGTTCAAGTTCTCTGCAAGGGAAAGCAGAGGATGAGATGGGTGGAAAACGGGGAGGTGTGCGTTGGCTTCTCCGGGCGCACACAGATGATGCGTCAATAATTTTCCACGCAGGGAAGGCTTTGCGTCGATTTTCAGCTCACTGACTTGGAACCTCTTCGGGTTGCAGTGTTTTTGGATGCCCCGAGGGACAATGCAGAGAAATACTGGGTGTGCAGGATGAAGTCACTGGAGCTGCATCGATTCAGTGTGCGATGCGTGGAAATTTCTGTCGCACAGCAGGTGCTGCGTCGATTCCTCTTGCAGGAAGTCAGGCTGCGTCATTCCGGCTCAGCTTTGCGTCGATTCAGTGGGCCGTGCGTCGAAGTTCCGGTCACAACGTTGGCTATGCGTTGATCTCCTCTTGGGGAGTCGGGCTGTGTCATTCCGTTTCGACGTGCGACGATTCTCTCACCACGATGCAGGCTCTGCATCGTTTCTGGCAGGCTGTGCGTCGCATTTTCGCACAAGGAGTTCTCTGCAGGATGAAGTATTTTTGGTCCTGAGACTTCAAGGAACAGGAGCCAAGCTCTATCCAAGCCCTTGGAGAGCACATCTCAGCAGAAACAGAGGGCAGCCAGGCAGCAGGGCAAGAGTAGGGCAACAGTCCTTTACAGAAAAGCAGTCAGGTGAGTCCTTTGGGCAATCAGGCAGTTCCTCTTGGCAGGTTACAGGTTCTGGTTCAGAGTTTCTTCACCAGTGGTATCTTGTCCAGACGTGTCTGAGTTGGTAGGGTCAGAGGCCCCCTGTTTAAATACCCAAATGTGCCTTTGAAGTGGGGGAGACTTCAAAGAGTGGCTTAGAAGTGCACAAGGGGCCCTTTCGGTTCCATCCTGTCTGCCAGGGTCCCAGTAGGGCGTTTGGCAGTCCATTGTGTGAGGGCAGGCGACTGTCCTTTGACATGTAAGTGTCAGGTCCTCCACCCTCCCAGCTCAGGAAGACCCATTCAGTTTGCAGATGAATGCCGGGTGACTGAGCATCCTGTGTTTAGGGTTGTCTGAGTGAAATGCAGAAGGGAGATGTCAAGTAACCTAGCCAGACATGGATTGTAAGGCACAGAAGTATTTAAGTGCAGAGAAATGCTCACATTCTAAAAGTGGCATTTCTAAAATAGTAATATTAAATCCAACTTCAGCAGGATATTGTATTACCATTCTGTCTGTACTAAATATGACCTTGTTGCTCCTTTCAGATCAGAATCTACCATTCAAACGGTATATGAGGGTAGCCCTAATGTTATCCTATGAAAGGAGCAGGCCTCACAGCAGTGTAAAAATGAATTTAGGAGTTTTACACTACCAGGACATATAAACTTCGCAGGTACATGTCCTGCCTTTTTTCTACGTAGCACCCTGCCTTAGGGGTCACCTAGGGCCTACCTTAGGGGGTAACTTATATGTAGAAAAAGGGGAGTTTAAGGCTTGGCAAGTATTTTTAATGCAATGGCAGGCCTGGGGCAGGTTAAGAGGCTACTTATGTGGGTGGCACAATCAGTGCTGCAGGCCCACTAGTAGCATTTAATCTACAGGCCATGGGCACATGTAGTGCACTTTACTGGGGTCTTACAAGTAGATTAAATAAGTCAATTGGGTATGAACCAATGTCACCATGTTTTAAGGGAGAGAGCATATGCACTTTAGCACTAGTTAGCAGGGGTAAAGTGCACAGAGTCTTAAAACCAGCAAAAACAGTGTCTAAAAAGTGGAGGGAGGCAGGCAAAAAGTTAGGGGTGACCACCCTAAGGCTGTCAGGTCTAACAGCAATTAATTACTCCACATATTACACCACTGATGAGATCTTGTCCAGCATCTTTGATATTATCACTGCAATAATTTTAATAAAATTATGGATAAGAAAACTGTGCATGGCATATATATATATATATACACACACACACACACACACAGACATACACATATATATGTATACACTTAAAAAAACAAAGAATTCTGGGAGGTTAGAGTTAGGCTCACATTTTAAACATACAAAACCATAGAAATACACTCACAGCCCCATCACGCACAGTTTTTTTGGTCAAAAATGTTACTGCGGACTTGGAAAATAGATCCCGGCGATCTAATATTTGCATAAAAGGAGTGCCAGCACAGGCAGTAAAGGGCTCCCTAGAGGACTTTGTATTGCAACTCTTTCAACATGTGGCTCTGACGTTACAGGACCAGACCATCATATTGGACAGAACACAGAGCTGGGCGCCCTGCTTGATGGCCGGGTCAGGCTCAAGATATACTGACTTGTTTGCACTGCTATAGACAATGGGAGATGTGAGAGAACAGGGCTGATTGCAGAGGTCCCCTAACTTTTTGCCCCCATTTTCCACTTTTTGCTGGTGTTTTCCTGACTCTGATGGTGCCTTGGGTACTGCTAACCAGTTCCAGGGCCTGTGCTCTGTGTAAAATCAGTATGCAAATTATGCTAATTATAATTGGCTAAGTCAACCTACCTATAAGTCCCTAGTATATGGTAGGGCATGGAGGTTTAGGGACCCCAGCATAGGTAGTGCACCCATAGGTGCACTGTTGAGGTGCCCAGTGTCATTTTAAAGGCAGGCCTGCCTTGCTGGCTGCTTTTAAATTAAAGTTATATGGAAATTCGACTTTGGAATTAAAAGTAGTTCCAAAGTCTTAAACTACCTTATTTTTACATATAAGTCACCCCAAGGTGTGCCCTATATGCCCCTAGGGCTGGGTGTCATGTAACTATAAGCAGGGACCTTATAAAAATAGTTTTATAAGCCCTGGTGAGGTAAATCAGCCAAATTTGCTTTTCCCTCATTGTAGTGAATGGCCTCCATAGGCTAGAATGGGGAGACTTTATTTTAATTTTTAAAGTCCCTTTAAGTAACAGATACCAAGACTTTGGTATCAAATTAATTGTCATAATAAATCCCACAATTTCAAGTTGTTGGATTTAATATAACTTGTTCAGGTAAAGAGTTTTAAACTTTACCTGAAAAGTTGCCAACTTCAGCCCTGCAGTGTTTTTGCTGCTATGCTCTGATTGGCCAGCCTCTGGCAGCCTGGCCAGGCTGCCTTGATGAGGTGTGAAGTGGCCTAGCTTCACACAAAGAGATGTGCCTGTGGGAGGAGATCTCCCCTCAGCAGATGGTGAGGCAGGAAGGGGGAGGGCTGCCAAGCTGGTCTTCAAAGGCAGAGAAGGACATTTGGAGCAACCCAGCAACACCCCCACATCCTGCAAACCCAAACAATTATGTGCCCCCTTGATTAGATTAGGAGAGGGCAGGAGAGGGGTATGTTTAGGATTTTTTGCCACACTGGTGGGTGGGCTCAGCCAGATATAACCTTAAAAAATCACTTTCAGCCATGATGGATTTTTGAGGAATGTTGCTCCCTGGGATTGATTTTTGCCACATTTCCCAGGAAGTGGTCATCACAGGGGGAAGGACCCTGCCCCTGATTGGAGAACCAGGACCCCCCTGTTTTTCACCCAGGAGCAAGGATACAACTGGCAGACCTGCATCCACACCTCAGATCCCTATCAGAATCCAACAAGCAAGAACTACATGAGAAGAAGGACTGCCCTGCTGGACCCCTGACCTGCACCTGGACACTGCACTCTGGAGGACTGCACCAGCTGCACACTTGGGCTTCACCACTAAAAGGACTTTACCTGTCTTCTACTGCTTCAAGAAGGGACTCCCTGTTTGTTACAGGTACAAAGGAGCTGTCCAGAGTACCCTGCATCAAGTCCAGCAAGCAGAGCCCAGCTGACCAGCGTCCAGTGGCCATTTGAGGATTCTGACCAGGTGCATTCTGTGAATTGTAGTCCCAACTCCCAAGGAGCAACTCAGAGCTTCTGGAACCTTGGATCAACTCGTAGACACTTCAAGGACACAAAAAGGACCTCTGGAAGAAAATCCAGAATTTTGGAGACATTTGGAGCAACTCCATAAGTTGAAGAGGGGCATTGTGGAAGTTGTCGTCCCAGACCCCAAGAGGCACACCAGAGCCTCTGAACCCTTGGCTGGTGCTGTGGACCACTTTCCTGAATCAAACACTTCTGAAAGTAAGTGTGACAGTGTTACCTCGTGGGTGGCCTGAACTCTGGACTTTGTTCCTTTCTAGTGTGACCTTTTTTTAACCCTTTGAGCGCTAGTTGCTTCTATGCGCTAGAAAGCATTAATTCTTTAAAAATTAATATCTCCGGTTCCCCTTATCCGATTTTATTAGTTTTTGTGTCGTTTTAAAGATAAAAATATAATCTATTTTTATAAATTGATTTTGGATTTTTAAACTGTTTCCTGTGTTTTATTTAATTACTGTTTTGTGATATTTGAATGCTTTACACTCTGTCTCCTAAGTTAAGCCTTGACGCTCGTTGCCAAGCTACCGAGGGTTGAGCTGGGTTTAATTTACTGAGACCTAACTGGACCTAAGTGGAGGTTAGTGGCTTATTGCTAAGTGTAGGTACTTACCTGCCCTTACCAATAACCCATTTTCCAACAGGAGATCATAACGGTAGCTGCATGTGACCAAAATGCGTTTGAATTAGAAGGGCACCAGATCAGTCTATTTCAGGACTTCTCGATGTTGACACTGCAGCACAGTAGAACCTTTCAGCTGGTAACAGACTTCTTACGAGAGAAAGGCATCAGATATAAATGGGGCCACACTTTTCGTCTACACTTTGGCTGGCAGAACAAAACCCGGAGCATCCGCACACTGGAAGAAACACAAGTCCCTGAGGGGATGCCGCCGAACCTCGGGGCCAGCCCCAGCAGTCGGTGTCCCAGGAGCAGCCACCACAAAGAGATAGGGGCCGTCCAAAACCCCGTACAGGGCAGAATAAATCACATGAGCCAACTACGGCTGAGAATCAGAAGGAAAGAGCAGCCTTGCTCCGGAGTCAGGAGATTCACCTACTCCGACCAGACTGTAAGAGATTGTGGCCCTGCTGGTTTCGACCGCCAGTCCAATTCCTCAGGTCCACAGAGGCGAGCGGGGATTGCTATCTTGTTGGTCAACAGCTTTCCAGGTAAGGTAACACAGAGGCTCCTCTCACTTCATATTGACATTCACAGGTGTAGACTGAAAGTAGCCAGTATCTAAGGGCCAAATGAGAGCTAAGAGGGCTTTCTGAAAGATGCATTTGGGAGGATACTGACAACACTAGATGTGGATATTGTGGTGGGTGGAGACTTTAACCTAGTTCCGGACCCCCAGCTAGACAGGTCCACCCAGAGATATGGCCAAACAGGAGCTTTCTCAAGGGGTTTTCAGGAGTGGTTGGAGGGGGCAGGGCTGACCGACATCTGGCGTCGGCTGCACCCGACATATAGGACACACTCCTTTTTCTCCGCTGCCCATCAGTCATATGCGTGCATAGACCTCTTCCTCACTACTCCCCGTATCACTACTCTGGTTACCAGGTCTGAGATAGGGGCAGCTTCTATTTTGGACCATTCCCCGCTCACATTGTGTCTCGCACTAACACCCCACACCACAAGCGAAAGACATTGGCGGCTTAATACGCGGCTCTTGGCGTACGAGGATATCTTAGCCGAAATAAGGGACACAATAGCTTACTTTCTAGAAACAAATGACATCCCCACAACAAGTATCACAACACTATGGGAAACCCTAAAGGCAGTCGTCAGGGGCCAATTTATAGCAACAGCAGCAAGACTAAATATCGCCCGCCATGAAAAGCATCAACAACTAGAGGACGAAATAAGAGTCATGGAGGCCACACATAGCAGGATGGGATCTCTGATGGTGAGGAGACAGCTCACTGCCCTCAGGAAACTGTTGCAGGCCCTAGATGGGGATAGGGCAGAATATGCCCTACTCCGGACTAAGCAAAAATTCTACGTGGGGGAGACAGGGCAGGTCGACTTCAGGCCCATCACCTTCGCATGCAGGCCACGAGCCGCAGAGTGGCAGGGGGGTGTTTACCAGATGGCACACTGACGAGTCAGGAGGCGGTCATTTTTTAACAGTTTGAGAGGTTTTATTCTGACTTATACGCTGTGGAAGATCTTGACAGTCAGGACGTAGAAGACTATCTGGACTCCACCCCCCTGACCAAATCCCCCCCGTAGACAGTGAAATACCAGAGAAGGACGTTACTCCTGCGGAGGTATTAGCGACTATACACTGTCTGCAAACCGGTAAAGAGCCGGGGGCGGATGGCTTTGGAGCAGTGTTCTATAAGGTCTTTGAGGCAAAGTTAGCCCCCGTGTTGGCTCAGCTGTACAACGTGCTGACCCCGGCTCACACTCCCTCCTACAATGCAACCAGGCATGGTGATAGTTATCCCCAAACAGGGGAAGGACCCGCAGTTGTGCTCCTCCTATCGACCCATAACGCTACTGAACATGGACACTAAGATCTTCAGGGGTATCCTGGCTGGCCGGCTGAAGCCGTATATGGAGGGTCTGGTTGATCCACATCAAACGGGGTTTGATCTGGTTACATAAATTGTGGGCCCTCATGGGAATGGAAAAATTGACTGCAGCAGCAACTGGCTCACTGCCCCTCTTCGATAAAACATGGGGCCCATATATACAGTACATGTCAGAAGAATTCAAGGAACTATTATGCCTGTCTTATCTCTGCATCCTCCGATTGACAACCCCTACAGACACCACCCAATCAAATTAATAGACACCCCTCCAACATGAGAGTCCCGGCAATACTACACACCTGAGGCATACTCGTGGAATAGGGAAGAATTGTATACACGCACAGTGGGCCTCCCTGCTTTTTCTTCTCTTTTCCCCTCTTTGAACCTTCTCTACTCCCCCTCTCCCAGTTATTCCCCCCCCCCCACCGGCCAGTGGTTGTAGGTGGGCGATGTGTTGTTGCACCTTAAATTCAATAAATGACATTTTAAACGTAAACATGTTAGTGCAAATATTACATTGATATTATCAGTGATGTTATCAAGGATGTCATGAGTGGGGTAATTTGTGGGGTAATTAGCAGTGCATGGCAAGGGCAGCAAGTTATAGTTACCTTAGGGCACAAGTTTTACATACTTGAGATAACTCTAACTATAACTGGTGAATTTCTGTGGTTTCGTACGTCAAAATGTGAGCCTAACTATAACGTCTATGTGACCTTTGATTTCTCAAGGGAATATATATACACCAGTTGTGTTTATTCTTTGGCCTGACCCTTAAACCCCACTTCCCCTCAGACAGGCATGTCTAGAGTGGGTTTAGCCAAAGACAGTGGTTTTTGAAGCAGAATGCCCTGATTTGCAATTTCATCATTCCTTTAAATGCAGACAGTGATCTATCATGGGGGATTGGGCATGTGAAACATCAAGCTATTCTACTGGGTATCCCAAATGACTGTGATAAATGATTAGTCAATAGGCGGATAAGTTGACCCGGCATATCGACTGGAAATCTCATGTCTGGGGCTGGGTGCTATCATAGGACAGCTCTACTGGAATCCCATTCCCCCTGCCTCCCTAAAATGACAGTGGTGCTAGGCTGTTGAGGCTTCCCTAAGATTTATAGGATGGAACAAAGCATTTACACAACTCACTTCACTGTAGAAGGGAAATGGCTTAGTTATATGACCCACCTTGTTGGTTTCCGGAATGGGGATGAAATTTGTCTCACTTAACTTGCGGATGTTTGGCAAAATGAGCATCTCTGTTCCTTTCAGTACCTACAACAGTTCTCTTTAGCTCATTCACAATTCTACCAATATTCACTGCTCCGCCACACACTCTCCTACCACCTAAGTGTTTCCACAGGCATACCAGAGCTCAGCCCCCTTGAGGCCAAGATTCTTATGGGCTGCCCTGGCAAAGGGGCAATATCCCCTATAGATTGCACTCTGGTGATGCATGCACCGATTACTTTTCAACACTTAAACAGAAGTAGGAGGAAAGGGGAGAGTCCTCTGGACAATATTACCTGGAGGGACGTCCGACTGTTTACCTGTAAAATTCCAACAACCATGAGCCCAGCACCTGGATTCTGCTATCTATGAGTCTTGCCCTCCCACATGGTGCCACCCTTGTCCTGAGCCCTTGGAAGTGGGACTGAAGGTGCTTCTGCCAACCCCAGCTGTGGTCCTCATCGGAATCCATGCATTGCGAACCCCTGCAAAGCCACACCACACAGCCGCCAGCCTCATCAGAATTGTCACCGAGTGATGCAAAGCTTTGCCACACAGTTGCCAGCTCATCAGACCTGACACAAAGCGGCTGCACAGCTTCTTTGGAACCATCAGTGGACAATCCGAAGTCTCACAGAGCAACGCCGCGCAGACCGCCACCAGGATTTCAGGAACTGCATTCAGCGGACCTAAGTGGGTTCTTGTAGGTGGCTCACTGTCCATCGGGCCATCCTGAAGTTGTGACTTTGTCCCGGTCCAGTACAACCAGTTAACCACAGTTGGTGCTTTGTGCTTTTTTATGATACTTTTTACTGACATCTTTAAACTTTCATATCTCAGGTTCTACTGTCATGTTGATCTTATTTCATTTATCACAAATAACTCTACTCTTCTAATGTGGTTTGGGGTCCTTTTGTGTGGAGTTCTGCACTTTATTCCTGCTTGAAGTATGGCACAAATACTTAACACATTGCCTTTAAGATATAAGTTAAGCCTGACTGCTCTGAGCCAAGTTACCAGAGGGTTATACACAGGTTTAATTAGGGTTGGCTTGTCCCTCCCCCTGGCAAGGATTGTGGTTTCTTCTTGACCAGGGTTCACACCCCAATCAACCAGTAACCCAATTTCACACAAAGACCTTTCGCTAATACGCACTCACTCATGCGTGTGCACACACACACACCTATGTATGTAAAACATCTCACTGCCATACATAACAAATCCACACGCACGAACACACACTTGTTTGCAACATATCTCCCTTTCATAGACTAACTTTTCCAGACACACACCTGTATGTAACATAGCTCCCTTCCATAGACAAATAAATACACACACACAGACACACACACATGCATGTGACATATTTTCCTTCCATACACAATCAAATCCACACTCATGAACCATTGAAGAGGCATCTCTGGATGTCATTTGTTAATGAGCAAAAAACACAAGGACAATACTCTCATTGGGCTGCACCACACCAAATGTAGGAGTATCAGAAAGGAATAGCAAAAGCTCATTCAATAACAGTCCTTTCTACCAGGTCCAATGGACAATTTAGTTGCTGAAGAAACAATGATACCTGTTGTTGTATCCCACAATACCTCTTTCAAGTGCAAAATTACAGCTAGAGGCAATCCTTGTGCAATTGCCGAAGTATACTGTAGCATTCTCCTTCAGAAAGAGAGAATGGCAGAACCCCATACATTTGTCAGCTGTTTGGCCCTAGATCAGTGTTTGATCCAGAGACTTGGACAAACTGGCTACTCAGTAAATAATCCTGTACAGAGAATACAGAATCTTCCAGCAGCTATAATTGTCCATAGGGCAGCGACAATCCGAAAGCCTGTGGAGGAACATTACAGGAGCCATGCCCATTACAACTGCCCAGACGAGGACTCACTCAGATGTGATTCTAGACCTGTAGCATTATTCAATGGTTCAGTCTGGGGTTACTGGGTCAGCCACACAGTCCTAGGGACAGTATAGGTGTGATGCAGTACTGGCTGCCTATCGGTTAGTGAGGTCACACCAGTACAAGTAAATTAGACCTGGCACCGGAGCCTGGTCTAGGTGATTGTGTAAGTCTGGAAGGGGCAGTACTTGGTCTGGTCAGTGGAGTGAAGTAGTCCACTGACTACTGGCTGTGGCACCAGCCAGCCAGGTCAGACTTGGGGGCAGTGAGTGTGGTGCTGCAGGAAAGCGGCTGCATAGGCTCCAGCAAGCAAATAGGAAGAGAGCAGAGGTTGACTGTGGTGGACTACTGTGGCTGCACAAGGCCATCATGCGTAAGATGGTCAGCACTGAGCACAGAGCAGTGCTGGCAAACATGATCCTGACACGCATATAGCCACAGTGTAGCCCACCTATCTGAGGACACATTTAGGAATGAGGTGGCAAGATGTGTAAAACATGAAATAGACCTTCAAACGTTTGTCAAGAACATGTTGACTGAGGGAACTTCAGACATGTTGGTGTGACATCACAAGTGATAAAACATGCTAGCCAGCCTAAACCTGGGTAGGACCAAAAAAGACATGGCAGGCACATATGGTGTAAACTTCTTTGATCAATGAGCGGAAGGCAGATAAAAAAGTCCAGGGAAAGGTCCCTGTGTCCACCAGCAACCACCAATACAAATTAAGCACCAAATGTGGATATCCACACTCCTAATGGGGCAGTCCTTATGCCTCTGGAACCAAAGTCCTCTTAAACAAATTGCTTTCTGTTTTGCAATTTCTAGCAGCTGCCTGCAATAAACACATATTGGTTTGCTGCATGAGTTGTTAAATCCCATCTTCGCAAAGATCTTGAAAATGTCTAGGCCTTGCAGAGTGACTTGCAGCCAGTGAATGGCACCAAAGTAAAACTCAACACAATTGCTGTGTTCATAAACGCACTAAGGGCCACTGTTTGCACCCATATACTGTTGGTTCCCACTCGCACTAGGAAAAAATATTCCACAACCGAAGGATGCTTCACACAAAAATGTCTAGATAGTGTGTTTGATGCACATGTCTGCTTTAGGCATTGTTGTGGGTGATTCCCTGATTTAAAGAAAAAAAACATGAATCTTAAGAGGTGCTGCATTCCACACACCATGGTGGTACATCAGCTGCCAATGACATGGATGCTCGGGGAGTACATGACACAATTAATATATGACTCACATGTGACATTGCCATGTGCTCAATGGCTAGTGGGGACATTTACTATGTAGAACCGTGTTAGACCTGGCAACCTTAGGGTAGTCTTAACCAAGGCTTTATGCCTTTTACTTCCTGTTTTGTTGCTGTATCTTTTTGTTGGCCTTAGCACTCTGAGCACTTTACAACTCCTAACCTGTGCTAAGGTGCATGTGCTTCTCTCCTAAAAATGTAACACTGGTGTATCCCCAATTGGCATATTTAATTTACATGTAACACCTTTGTAAAGTGATATACCATGTACCCAGGGCATGGAAATTAGATGCTAGTAGTGGGCCTGCAGCACTGGTTGTGCCACTCACTCAAGTAGCCCTGTAAACATATCTCAGGCTTGCCACTGTAGACCCTGTGTATGCAGTTTTACAGCCACCTAGACTTGGTACTTAAGATCTCTTGACAAGCCTTAAACTCCCCCTTTCTTACATATAAGTCACCCCAAAAGTAGGCCCTAGGTAGCCCAAAGGGCAGGTTGCCATGTAAGTACTTTTGAGTTTTATATGTCCTGGTAATGAAAATCTCCCTAAGTTGTTTTTCGTTACTGTGAGGCCTGCCCCTCTCTTAGGCTAGCACTGGGTATTCTTTCAAATACTTTTAATCTGTAATTCCTGATTAGAGAGGAGTTGCTGCATCATGTTTAGTATTATTGGAATGTTAATGATAAATCCTCTTTACTGGTAAAGTCAGATTTATTATTACTATTTTTGAAATGACACTTTTAGAAAGTAGGCAGTTCTCTGCTTTCACTGCCTGTTTGCCGACAGCTTGTCTCCAAAAGATGTCTGACCTGGGCTAGGTGACAGCTACACTTGTTCAATCCGTACAGACACCCACAATTGAGGATACTCAACTGCAGCTGTATTCATCTGCATCCTGAGGAGTATTCCTGGAAGGAGGTTGGGAAGGGCTCACACTTACACCTAAAAGGGTAGTGACCAGAACCCATGCAAAGGGGCTGATTACCTCCCACTGATAGTCTGGAGCTGGGGCTGGGCTGAAAGGGGGACCTGTGCACTTCAGAGAAATCTTTTGAAGTCATCCCCCACACCAAGGCACATTTTGATTAAAATCTGTACACTTCTGAACTCAACGAAGCTCTGCTATGTGCCATGATCCCAGCTTTGCCAGAATTGATTGTTCACAGGAACTGTTGCTCTGTCTTGTTGTGCTGCCCTGCTGCCTACTGATCTTTGCCCTGCAAACCAAGAACAAACTACCCTAGACAGACTCCAAGGGTTTGCTGACTTGCCTCCGATTCTACTTGGGGTCTCTGGGACATCAAAGACATCCCAGCAACTTCACTGTAGCTTGCTGCCCACTTTTGCCAAGGATCGCAGATTGGTTTCAGCTCCACCGGCCGCCGAACCATACTTGGTCAACCCACGGCCACAGCGGTGATTCCCCTGGTGCCCCAGTCCACTATCAGCTTCCCCATGGCCTTGACAGCTTTTCTTTTTACCACGTTGGAGAGAGACTTAATCGAGAACACAACATCCGGCCACTCTCTGGGAAAGAACACTTCAGGAGTATTACCGTAATTTACTCAAACAAAGAGCATTCACATCGCAGAATTCCCGCAATCATTTTAAACAACCTAACTTGCTAAAAGCACTGGTTTAATACCTTTGAGAAGTTAAATATCTTAATTGGATTTTTTGTCACTTTGGTATTATTTTTAATAGTTGAAGATTAAAAATGTTCTTAACACAGTGTGAAGTCTTTGTGTGGCGTTCTCACTGTGATTACTATAGGTGTGTTGCAAAAATACTTTACACATTGCCCTTTAAGTTAAGCCTGCTTTGTCTGCGCCAAGCTACCAAAGGGTGAGAACAGGTAAATTTAGTCTGTGTATTTGACTTACCCTGACTAGGTTTGTGGTCCCTATTTGGCCAGAGTGCACTGTTGCCAACTAGAGACCCACTTTGGAGCAAACTGGAACAGTGATCACCACACATCTTGTCGTCATGCACACTGAGCACCGTTCAGCCTTTGAGTGTTACAACATTATGGATCCTGGTGTTCTAGTAATGGATTGCTTTGTTTAATCACTTGAAATACTGTGACGTAGATGTTATGACAATAATGAAGGAATTAAGAGAATGTTCACAAACAATGTCCAGGAGGCAGTGGCGTAACGAAACGAGGACAAGGGGAGGGGGTCAACAGAAAATGGAGAGGCGGCCCCCTCCGGCCTCACTCAGGCCAGGTGCTGTGCTGAGGGGCGCCCTGGAGCTCCCCAATCCCCCTGCATCACGGGGACTGCGGGGGCCTTTGTTACGCCCCTACCATGCGGACGTGGCGTGATGTGGCCACCCTAGCAGAGAATTTGATGTGAACCTGCTTGGCTGTCACATTACTCACCCCAATATTCATGTTACACATTTCATTATCCAAACTATGAGCATATGCACATGCACAATATGTAGCACATACTGCAAATACTGCATGCAATAAAAATCGAATTCAGTAAATTTCGCACGCAGCATTTGTTACATGCAATTTTAGTGCATGCTCTGTTTATAAAGGTTGAGCTAAAAACCGATTACACTGGTCGCGGGTAAATCTCATTATCATATGGAGTCAGTATGGGGTATTGTGAATCTGTCTCGTAAAAGGCGTGCGGTGATCTGCATCTATCTCGTATTTGGGGCCACAGTCTTTGCCCGCCACTAGGAAACTGCAACAAAGTGAACTTTGTAAAGACAGGGTCACTGGACCTTGAAGCACACAAGCTTACACAAACCACATTTGTTCTTCTAATATTATGTTTTGCGGTTTGTGGGGCTGTAACACTCCAAGGCCATGTTATGCCATTCGTTGCCTATGACAAACTTTGATAACACAACATTTGTGCAAATCACCGTTTAGGCTTGCCGCGAGAAGCTTTTATCAGCAACTAATTTAAATGTAGATTAATTCAGGAACCTAAAATGTTGGAAATTCAATATTTTCACAAAGGCCCCACATCTAAAAGTAGGCCAACTTAAGTGACTTTCGTTGTTTTAACCCTAAGTCACAGATCCTATGTTGAAAGCTCATCTTTTCACACAGGCCTCTTAAGAGTTTTTGTTTAGCCTGTTGTCGCTCAATAGCTTTTTGTCTTAAAGCAAAGCTTACGCAAACAGAGTTAACCGCAACGGGAGCGGAGCCATTCTGTGCTTTTAGAAGCATCTCTGGACCTGAGACTAATACTTTAAACTGCCAAAAGGAGGATTCCTACAGCCCAAGGTAAGGAAAGGTGGAATCCAGGCCAAGACAAGTTAGGTGTGCCAGCAGAAGAGCCAACCCACTCAGTAACTCCGTGACACTGTGACTCAGGAGGTTGGCATAACAATAGACCTGTGTCTGGGAGTAAAGTTGGAGCAATCTACAGGGCAGATGGCCCTCATTTAGATAGCCACGGAAATCGGAGATACTTGCAATAGTTAGACTGCTGCACATATCCACTGTTCAGCCGTTTCACTGATTTGCACAGATGCATCATGACTCAAAAACTTTTAAATCACCTGTCCAAGATTCCAGACGCCATCTTCAAGAGATTAAAGCAATATGCGAGAAAGCCCATCAAGGAGAAAAGAGTGGCCTGGTAACAAATTGCAACTGCTGGGCGAGGCAAAAAAAGAAAAAGAGAGAAAATCAATTAATAAATAAAATAAAATAAAGCAACATCGACGGACAGGTAGCAACAGAAGACCAGGGTACGGGGTAATAAATCAATGAGACTGAGCAGTGGGAGCAACAGAGTGCCGGAAAGGGGGCGTGGAGAAGCAATAGAGGGGCTTTGAAAAATAAAATAAAGAAAAGACCGATGTGAAGTTTGCAGTAAGCAGGAGAATGATCTTGGTAAATGGAAGGAATAACATGGAAAGCACATGAAGACTTGAGGGGAGAAGCACACGATGTTGGGAACAAGGAAACACATGCACTTCCATGAAGCACTGAAAGAAAAAGAAAAAAATAGTTATCTGAATGTAATCAGTGGAAGGATACAAATCAACAAGCCAAAAGAAAGGTAAAAATGCTATGCTCTAGGGGATGGACAAACATATGAAAAGGAAGGAAAGCCATCGAATAAGAAGCAAGGGAGATTGACAATAAGCTATTGAATAGTAAGGAATAGACTTACCCAAAGCTCACTGCAAGATTTAATCCCTCATTACAACCGTGGCGGTAAATGCCCTCTACTGCCGTGCCGACGGCCTCCAAAATACCGGGACCGCGGCAGTAATCCGCCATGGGTATTATGACCCACACTGAGAAATCCTCCACAATACAGACACCCACATAAGTCCGCCACACCAAAGGTCAGTGATAAACTGGCGAAAGCAAAACCCACACTGTTACGCCAACAGGAATACGCCCACAGTATCACAACCCACGAGTCAACGCGGCGGTCTTTCAACTTTCACACCGCCGCGCTCAAAATGCACACAGACTTACAAAACCACACACACAGTGCCCGCACGCCGACACCGGAGCCTGATTCTCCTCGACCTCAGGATCACAGTTTGATGGGCTTATCATGGCCTTTCACCGTACAGTGACATAAGACCAGAAACCATGGCATCCACGGCTTCCACATCACAATTATCGGGAACATCCAATTTGGAAACATTACTAGCCGTCTCAGGACTACATGTTCATTTAATGTTTTACACGGAAACTCCACATCTTATACATATTCGCCTTGAAAAAGTCCCTTGGACGAAACACGTGTTGGCTGTATTCTGGATAATGCATATTTTTGGTTAACACAAGGAATTAAAGTTCTTATATGTGTGAAAACGACCTTCTCGAACTTCGGACCTTTTTTTCACTTTGGATTATACTTTTCGGACTGCTTTCCGGAGTGCCCTGGTATTTTGTTCTGGAAATTAATTTTCTAGCACGGTTCAAAGGAAATTCTCTTGTTCTTTCTCTGATCTAGTGCATCTAAATACCCTTGGTGGTTGGGTAATATTACCAGGTTCAGCACCAATCTAGGACTCTTTAGATCTACCAATCAGACATTATTACCTGTACAGATGTGCGAATGACAGGCATTAACCACCGTTGTTTCTTTACAAAACCACACCACATTGGACAATTCAAAATGCACACACCTGACACACATACACATACCACACCCACACACTCATACCACTATAAAACACACACACACATTACCCACAACCCCTTACAATGAAAAAAACTGAGACCAAGCACAGAGAGACAAGCAAAGAGCACACAACCACTCAGAGGCACAGAACACCATCATCCATACACCATCCACACACATCACAGTATACACCCCAACACATCACCCCACACATCACTTCACACATCCTCACACATATCACTCACACCACAATCCATGGCACCCCAAAGACACCCCAGGTTTTCTGAGGAGGAGCTAAGGGTCATTGTGGAGGAAATTATCCGGGTAGAGCCACAGCTATTCGGATCACAGGTGCAGCAGACATCCATTGCAAGGAAGATGGAGCTATGGCGGAGAATCGTGGACAGGGTCAACGCCGTGGGACAGCACCCAAGAACAAGGGATGACATCAGGAAGAGGTGGAACGACCTACGGGGAAGGTACGTTCCATGGTTTCAAGACATCAGATTGCTGTACAGAGGACTGGCGGTGGACCCCCACTTACTCCCCCACAACTAACAACATGCAAGGAGCAAGTCTTGGCAATCATGCATCTTGAGGGCCTCGCAGGAGTAGCAGGAGGACTGGACTCTGGTAAGTCAAATCTTTACTACTATATCCCCCACCCTACCTGCATGCCATCACTAACTCCTACCCCTACCCTCACCCCCATCACTCCAACACCTCACATATACCCAACCATCACAACCCACCTATCCCAATACCAAGCCCTGCATGCAACAACAATGCATGGACCCCCATCACAGACCTGCATGGTCACCCATCATCCCAGCATGCACAATAGAGAGACTCACCAAGCCCACAAAATCACCACCCACACAAGGCCAAGCCAAAAGGGAAAGCACAATTATACAGGGAAACACACCCAGTGCACAAGATGGCACACACAGATACATTAACAATGCATTTGCATCCCAACAGGACCCCTACCCAACGTCACCGGAGAGGAGGTGCCAGCTACATCCACCCCACCCCCAGAAGAGGCCCACAGTGGTGACAGCAGCTCTGCACACCTGGATTACGATGAACAACCTGGCCCATAAGAGACCTCTGGACAGTCGGTTGCCCTGCCGCAGTCCCAACCCACCACAAAGCCTCCCCCCTCAGGAAACACCATCATAGCACCCACCCAGCGGGTCCATGCCACTGTCCCCAGGAAACGTCAATCAGCAGTGTGTCCACCACTACAGGGACCCCAGGCAACCCCACAAACACAGCACGATCAGGGACCTGGGGTAAGTGGCAGTGGGCACACGGTTCAGGGGACAGAGGCACAGGACAACAGGGAAGCTGGGAGGACTGCTGTGCGACAGGAGGAGGACAGGCCCAGGGAACCCACTCTCCACGAGGCACTCTCAAACATCCTGGGAGCATACCACCATTCCCAGGAGACCATGGGTCAGGTACTGGCCTGTCGCGTGGGCTCTCATTATTCTAAATGAGACTACTGGATTTCTAGGTAGCAGGATCTATAACGGTGTGGGGGACTGAGTCTGACCCACGTGTAAAGAACTCTGTCACCCTAAATCAGTTTTTTGCTCCGGCTAACTAGCAGTGCCTCATTTCTCCCATGTGGAAGGAATGATTCGGCAGCCGAGCGCATGACATCTTTGGAACTTCTCAGGGAAGTCGTGGTTACTCAGATCCAAACCAACTCTCTTATTTCCAATATGATCTCATATACAAATGACAAAGACAGTATAAGTTTTATATAATGTTTTTTAATAAAACAACTGTATTTTAGATATTAAGGCATGAGCCGCAATAACCAGAACGATACAACACAGTAGGATTGTAATAGTTACCAGGAGAGTAAAACATAAGAACAAAGCTATCATATTGTCAAACAGTTTCTACTCTCCCTCTGCTTGTTCTATCTAGTGCACAGCATGTTAAGCTTCTAGCTTGCCTATTAGAATCACTGTGGAGACATCAGCCCTCATACCTGAGCAAAGACCTGTGATCTTGGTTCAGCATCTGCAACAAGGCAGTCAGCGTCTAGATGTGGTTCCCTGGTCGGAATCTCCCTCTTGCGTGTATTGGGACAAGGAAGTGAATTTATAACTAAGATGTCATCGTGATCACAAAATGTCCCTACGCAGGAATGCCAAGTCTAAACTCCTACCACGTCTATCGGCAATGTACCAGACTGTATCCTTGACTGAAGCACAGAGTAAAATGTTATGGAGAACTCCAGTGCTGAAGTAGGCAAAACAGTGTGATATGAATAAAAAACAACACCGTAGAACTGGCTATTTGAAAAATAACAGTACGAAGCCTAATAAAAAGCATGTAGAGCAAAGTGCACAGAGGCTCTAAGCTGTCAGCAAATGAATAAAATATATTCAGGGCAAAGTGCACAAAGGCCTAAAGCCTGAAGCTAAAGCGCAATGAATACGTAAAACTAACCACACTACACCCTCCCCTTGTCGGTAGCAAGTGGTTCCAATAATATAAAAGGATGCCCTAAATATAAACAATACCTAAAACAATTATTTCGACAAGGTGAGAAGACAACAAAGTCATAAATTTAGGTAACATGTGATCATAAAACCAAATTCAATATAATGTCAATTTCGTAAAAATCCAATCGTCAGATAGAAGCAATAGAATGCAGGAGCTCCTCCACTTCGATATATGTCAATATCGGAAGATCCACGCCACAAAGTACCATGGAGCAGGTGTGATCCAAAGCCCCAAAACCATTCAGGGCGGCACCCCGTGCAGGGCCTATGAAAGAGACAATACCATCCTCCTCCAGGAAGGGAATCTCATAAACTGCCTCACGAAGCAAGCGCATCTGTAGTGCACAAGTCTGGGAATGAGCCCTAATCGGGAACATCAACAGATCAGTATCGACCATTGGAGAGCGCTGCAATGAGAGACAGAGAGCCAGTGCATGTTCAAACGAGCACCAAAGGCATCGAAACACGGGTTGCACACAATCCAAAACCGGTCTGAATGACAGAGACCAGTCACACTCCAAATGTCCCAGGAGTGTCGCTCCAAAACGCTGCATCATGCGTTCACGACACAGCTGCGCTGATGGGAGCAGCAATACACGATCTCATCGTGACGGGACAGCCATTGCGAAAAAATAGCAACAACAGCAAGACTCCAGCCAATAAAGTCAAAGTAATCAGGAAACCCCCAAAAATGCTTCCGAAAATAGAATGTATAGCCGAAGGTATCAAACCGAATATGGAAGAGAAGGTATGAGCAAAACCAACACCAATGACTTTGAAAAAATGTGCAATACCAGCAGTGCTGGATGCATTAAATATACGTTCCACAAGTTCACCGAAGTGATTCGGAAAGTTAGTATTCAAAAGGGACTGTATCTCCGCCGATGACCTTGCCACCTGAAGTGCGTAGGTCTCGCTAGCAGATGTAAGGGCCACATGCTTTTGAAACAATAAAGCTTTTAGCCGACTCAACTTGTCGAAATCAACCTTGGAAGTAGCAATATGAGGCCAGATGTCCGCTACCTCCCTAAATTGAGTGGGGGGAAACAACACATTCCCGCAGCACGTAACGGCCTTGTTGACAACGACGATGTAAACTATTCCGACACGCATGCCACAGCAGCGTTCGCTGTTAAGAACAATGTAACTGCCGTTAGAAAGCACCTGGACAGTGTTTTTAATAACCGGGACTGGAACTCCCTTCAGATAACAAGCTAAGTTAGCAATCGAAGCGTTACACGCCCCGTGCAAGGACAGCTGTTTACAAACCATTGAATGGCTGACAGAAGCTTCGCATTCGCTGCCGCTAAGAAAAACCTCCTTCAAACCATTAACACATCTGTACTGAAAGGGAAGGTCCCACACCTCGTGTATGTAACTGTCTCCCAATAGTTCATATCTACCCACCGGAATGTGCTTCAAACACGAAGTAAATTGCAAAGTAGAGATAGGCAAATTAATAACCCCATGAATCAACCATTCAGCTGACGGAATCTCAGCTACCGTGAAAGGCAGTTTCTCTAATTTCTCAATATTTAACATAACATATGTCGCTTCCTTTTTAGCCATCAGTTGTTGTTGACGAGTCAAATTAAAAGAGATAAAGATCTCTCTGGCACGAACGTGCTGCCATGGAACGCGACCCGCCTTCAAGGTCTGAAGAGTCCAACCCAGCTACATGATGGACCGCGTCTGACTCTGCCCATGATATAAAGACAACATGTCCGATTTAATAATGTCAATGGCAGAGGAAACAATGCTGTCAATTGTGTAAACACGGTCAGAAAGGGTATGCATGCCATTATCAACTACAGACAAAGTCTGCATCAGATTTTCCTGATCAATCTGCCTCAACCGGGCTGCAGCCTCTTGTTGTGAAAGCTTCCAAATCTCATTATAAACCTCGTATAAGAACCTTTTCTTCCGTGGTACTTTGGGACCTGACAAAAAATCTTGTAAGTCAGTATCATTAGACAGTAACGTGAGATGTGACTTAACTGCATCCAGCGTGGATGACTTCAACCATTGCTGACAAAGCTTCCCCACACTGTATGTAGTTATAATATCAGCATGTTCTGGTGATACGTAACGAGGGTCTGCCCTACTAGTCCTGAACCCCCCTGAAGAGGTGACAAAACGTTGATGACACACATTAGTGTCTACAGGCCATAATAACCACCTGCCTGGATGTAACGATGAAGTGTTAAGCGTACCATTTTGGACCCAATGTGTAAAGTCACTAAAAGTAGCATTCACATAGTGCTGCCAATTTGTTAATTTAGAAGGGACAGGTATACTAGGCAAAGTCAACTCCCTAATTGTCGCTAAGCCCAAACAGCTAGTCTGTTGTACTGTGTCATTGAGGAAAATCATTTGGACCGGGATAATACATGCTCTAAATAACGTGTCCCTGCCCCGCATATGCCAATTTTTCGAACCCCAAACACTTTTCAAGTCAACAGTTTTAAACCAGTATTCATATCCCTCGACCGAAAGTTTAGATACAAACAAATTGGAATACAGTAATTTAGTATCGGTCAATAACATTTGCTTATTAGAATACAGTGCAACTTTAAAATAGTAGGACTTAGCATTACGTTGATCATGCCCAGAAAAATATGCAAATTTATCATAATACGTTTCCTTGTGGAGGAGTCGAGCAATGTTCCCATTGCACATAATTAAACATGGGCTTAGGGCTACTAGCTTTATGAATAAAGTGGTGTCCATAATAGTTGTAACAAAACATGTCACCATGATTATCTCTAAACTGGTAAGCATCTTCATCGTCATATACAGTATAATATTGCAAATCCGTTAGCATAGAATCTACTGTCTTCACATCCCAATCATCAGAAACAATGCCAGGTATAACAATATCATTCATTGATAATTTGAGGACATACGGTATTTGAATCAATTCAGTGGGACCATATATATCAAACATTACTTTATCCCACACAATTCCATCCGGAACTGGTATAGTAGAAATGTTCACTGTGGACAAGTCTCTTCGAACCATATGAGACGAAAAATGCGGTTTTAACACAGTCTCTACGTGCTCAATGTCAGATCGATCAGGAAGAAAATGACCATGTATTATCAGAAAAAAAGTAACCACAAATCCCAACCATAATAAAATAGTCATCACGGCCAAAAACAGCCAAAAATAGTTCCAAGGAAAAACAAAATATGTTCGTTTAAGCCATCCCAGCAGCCGTCGTGGACCGTGGACAGAAGACATCGAGGACGAGGAGCCGGACCCATCATTATCAGCGTTGTTGAAGCAGCCAGAAGCAGTTCTAGCAAAAGGTGCAACTGTGAACGAAGAAGCTCTCGCCGTGGCACGCTATAAACCACATGTTCAGAAACGTCAGTAGAACGTACAGCAATTTGATCACAAGATTCCATATTAATCGCCGTCGGTGGAACAATCGCAAGATCATCATCCACCCTCCCCAAGCTCGGAGAGGAAACAGTGTCAGTGAAAATCACCTGCAGCGGGACTTCTTCCCCAGTAGTGAGAGGGATTCCGGAACTACTGGGTGTCCCTCTTGGTCTGCTGTGCAGAATCGGCCACATGTTGTAACTTGACATTATCAATGGAAACAAAGCGATTTCCTTTGGCCCCTCGCAGCGGCGGTAAAATCACAGTTTTCGTGCCGCTCACCCCTAACACAGGGACAGGTTCTCGATAAGAAGGACCAAATTCTTTTTTAACTGCGACCTTTTCACGCACTAGATCCCCAATCCTGGGTATCCAACCAGTAGGTGTAACTGGCTCATCCTTAATTCCTGAGGAGGCAGCACTGGCAGAAGAGTTATCTTCACGGAATTGTTGTAAATCCTGCAAAACAGTGACACGATCATTTATGTCAAAGGGCGTATCTGCCGCCTCCACACCAGGACCATCTAGATCAGGAACATACATTTGTGTTCCAAACAGGCACTCATATGAAGTACAACCCCCTAGTGACCTTCTAGGCAAGTTATTAAGTGCTCTCTGTACTCCATATAGGTGGGCTAGCCAACCACGACCCGTACCTATAACTCTGGCCGTTAAGGACTGCTTTAAATCACGATTTAAACGCTCCACGACAGAATTTTCCTCGGGATGAAATGGAGACAAGAATTGGAGTTGGACCCCCAACGAAGCCATGGTGTCCCTGAATGCCTTAGAGGCAAAAGCAGGGCCCTGGTCCGAATGAAAAGCCGCAACTGCAAATATATCGACAAAGATGCGCAAATCTTTAATAACAGTGCAAGCGTTGTGGCCATACCCATACAAATCTGGAGCACGAATCTACAGCCACCAATATATATTTGTATGCACTATCTGGTGTCAGCGGACCACAATGATCCAAGTACACACACTGTAATAGTTTATTTGAAATCAGAAGGGGCGTCTGCTACGGGCGTCTAGCCGACGATGCTTTAATCTGTTGACAAACGTCACAACAAAGGACATATTGCTTCGTCTCTTTATAGAGACCAGGCCACCAGTAATGAGCCTGTAAAAGTGAAATCGTGGCAGCCACACCAGCATGTGCAGAAGCCACCCCCTCATGTGCTGCAGAAATTAATCGAGGCCTCTCAAGTTTATTGGGAATTTCACGTACACCAATGCCTGGAATTGTAACAGTAGCATTCAGCGCACCATTTAAGCAGTAACTATATTTTGAAGGAAATCCTTTAGGAAAGGGCGTGCCAGCAGCCGTAGCCTTTATGGCAGCCGAAATTTCTGTGTCTGGTTTGGAACTCGAACGAGTCACTGCGGCCACAGTGGCGACAGCCACTGCCGATTTCGCTGCTTCATCAGCCAAAGTATTCCCAGCAACATGTATTCCAATGCGCTGGTGTCCAAGTGTATGTACAACATGGACATTAGGAAGCGTTTCCTTCAGATCCGCAACCTTACCCCACAACATTTTATGTTTAATGGTGTTGCCTTTAGAATCTCTGAACCCATTCATCTTCCAATAGTGTAAATATTCGTTGAAAGACTGCACACAGTAGTAGGAGTCACAGACCAGCAAGGTTAAAAGTGCCGGATCCGCGTGCTCCAACGCTAACAATAGAGCTTTGAGCTCAGCCAGCTGTGCCTTGCAATCTCCCAAGGTTTTAGTATAAGTATGTCGGGGGCAGAACACTCCCCCCTCCATAGTGCCGCTCACCACCGCACATGCAGCAGAATACTGTTGTTTAGTACCAACCGCTGGTTGCGCAGAGCCATCGGTATACATGACCACTTGATATTGGTCAATAGGCAACGTACCAGCAGGAACAGGGTATTCTATTTCGTATTGAAGAAATTCTTGAGTCTGCAGTTTAGGGTCAAATACATCATCTACATCAGTGGCTGTCAAAGACGTAGCCCATTGTATCCATCGCGGGTGTAAAGCTTTCGAATTAGGAACACTTGCTTTTGTAACGGCCTCTAAAGCTGGAACTGGGGAAACGACAACAATGCGTTGACCCTGGGCCAGCGGTCTTTCTTTAATAACAGCCATCTGTACTGCAGTGAGAATTTTCTCAGTTTGTGCAAAACGTTGCTCTGCAGCAGAATACAAGTGAGACTTGTATGCAATCGGGACTGTCTCCCCTTCATTAAAGGTGATATAAGTAAACCCAACAGCCCCAGGTATCACCCTGATGACTAAATGTGTCTTATTGTCCCGTGTGTGTAAGTGTTTAACTGCTAAGAGATCACTCTGTAACTCTCGCAGTATGTGTGTATGTTCAATCGTCCAAAATCTACTCGAAAAATTCGGGCGAATCAACTCGTATAAGGGTTTTATACGCGTCGCATATTCAGGAATGTAAGTTCTGCCAAAATTCAGAAACCCCAACAATGACTGGAGCTTCCGAACCGTATTAGGAGGCTGCAATAAAGCACATTTCTCCAAAAAATGTGGCGCTAGGCTCTTGCCCTCACTCGACAACTCATATCCCAGGAAAATGACGCTGAGGAAGGCCATCTTTGATTTCTTAAAATTAAACTTATAGCCAATATCAGCAAACCCCACAACAATGCGCGATACACGCCTTAGATGTTGCAGAATCTCATCATCTGTCAGATATATGTCATCAACATATGATAATGCTTCAGGGTCGAACTCATGCAGCATTTCAGTTACACGAGCCGAAAACAGTCCTGGGCTATTCTTATACCCCTGAGGCAAACGACAAAAAAAATTCTGAGAGCCAAACGCACTGAAACAGGTATAGTCCCGACTCTCGGGCGCTATATTCTGGCAGAAAAATCCATTTGAGATATCTAATGTTGTCTTGTATTTTTTACGCACTATATTATTCATAAGCGCTGCGCTGTGTGAATTCTGTATTGCATATGTGCGTGTATGACTATTCAAATGTCGGTAATCCACCACTATCCTATATGAATGGTCCGGTTTAGCAACCGGAAACAAGGGATTATTCATCGGCGAGACACAGGGCTCAATTACACCCTGATACTCCAATTGTGTAAGAATTTTTCTAACCGATGCCCTTGCTTCAAATTTGATAGGATACTGCGGTTGTGGCTGAGGTTCGCCCTTTATCGGAATTACATGATAAGGTGATTGTCTGTCCCACCCCACGTTATTTCTATACAAGGCGGGAGCCTGTGCTAGAGCCCATGATTTACTATAGGACTCCGCTAGTTCTCTCGGAACAAGTGGTGAGAAGGAAGGAACAATAACCTCCTCCCCAACCGGACAGTCGCGAACAAAGTCAGGTGGCCAATCTTGTTCGGCCAGCAGAACATCATATGATTTTACCACATGGTCCCAAAAAATGGCGTTTATAATACGGTCAATGTCCCCTTCCAATCGCAGAGTCACTTCATATACTCTATCAGGATCAGAGACTCGCATATCCGCCGTCTCGACTTGTATGAAGTCATCAGTTGCTTTCACCTCCAGATGCTCTAGAAGACTCCGGCGAACTATTGTGACCTCTGCCGCGCTGTCTAACAGTGCTAACGCCCATGTCTTGTTCGTCAAGAGAACTCTCTTCTTGAGCGGCATGTCTGACTGAGACAGCTGCCACTTTCTTCTTTTTAAATTGCTGTTTTTGTTGCAGCGGTTTCTCTTCTTGTTTAATAGAAACCTCCGCTGAGCGTTGTGAATCCTGTCTCAGTTTCACGTACTCCGTACTCCGTCCTCCGCTCTGACCGCCCACCTCTCTCACTTCTCTTTTCCGAGGAGTCCTGAAAGGAACGAGATTGGCGTGTATCAGTATGTTGATATCTATCAGGCATCTTCAAAGTATCCCTATTCCTGAGATTATACTTATTCTGTGGGGTCTCCGGTTGCGGAGACTGCCCACCATCTTTCTTAGGTGTTTGCTGTTTCTTGTCCCAGCGCTTTTTCGAACCCTCAGGTTGTTGCTGTTTAGCATTGTCTTTATTATTTTTACCCTGTAACTGGGGTTTTTGTGGTCTAGCCCCCAGGCTATCATGACCAATACTAGAATATGTTCCCGCAATTATTCTCGGAAGCTCCCGCTCCTGATTAAGCAGCGGAACATCCCGAAGACGCATTCGCACTGCTAGTGCTACTGCCTCTCCTTTGAGATTACTCAAAATAATAGAAGAAACTGTGGCAAAATTGCCCAGCAACTGCATGCCCAAATCTAAGGCAGGGGCAGCCCCATATTCATCTTGAATCTGTTTAAGCACGGTAAATTAGCTAATGTCGGTGTACTGTGTGCCGTAGTGTAGAGCGCGGCAAACACCGTGCCCCAGGTATTACAAAGGTCCACCGGAGGAACCATCCCATACGGCAAACACATTGTCAAAATTCTATGTTTATCCTGAGGTCCCGTATGGGGAAATACTGCTTCCAGCGTATTAATTTTTTGCGCCAGCCAAAATGGAGTCTCCTCTCGTTTAGCCGGTACTTTACCCACAACTGAGTGCACAGTGGCCGGATTAATACCCGGAACCACAGCATATGGGTGCGCTGGAGCAGCACGCGCTGCATTCGTATTTAGTGTCTGCATTACAAACTGAACTAATCGTCTATATGTAGCCGTTAATTCTGTATATAAACGACGAACTTCAACCACTGCTAATTGAGCAACCGCAGGATGTGGTGTATATGTAGCCAATAAAGGCCAGGTAGGACCATCATTACTTAGTGGACCTAACCTAACTTGTGCTACTGTGTGTGGGAGGGCGCCATCAAGCCAATTATGGTGTTCTTGATAAGATAAAGGTATCTCTAAATATGCATAAGCCCTGTATTATCCAGGGACATTTGCAACAGTGTATTCGTGAAAAGTATTTGTTCCCCCATCCACTGCTGGAAATCCGACCCAAGAATAAAAAAAGTTCCGTTCTATAGGCTGCATGGGCGTCCACCACAAAAGTGACTGGACCCCCCTGGACTGTCAGTCCATGTGTCAACAGATGTCCCGTGAGCGGATGACGCATATTAATTGCTATATTCACTACATTAGGATTCGCCATTTTATAAAAATTAGCTTCAGGTCAGAGAAGGCACACCAATATTGGGGTATTTCCCTTCAAAGTTCAAGCTTGAACAACCAACCACTAAGCAATAGGAAGCACCAATGCCGTGGCAGCGGAAACCCTCAGCCCCACGGACATCTCCGTATACGGAACCGAGGAGTCAAAATATATATGAGACCAAGAGAGTCAGTCGGACCTAAACATTAGAGCCAGACCAAACGTTGGCGGCGCCATGTCGCGTGGGCTCTCATTATTCTAAATGAGACTACTGGATTTCTAGGTAGCAGGATCTATAACGGTGTGGGGGACTGAGTCTGACCCACGTGTAAAGAACTCTGTCACCCTAAATCCGGTTTTTGCACCGGCTAACTAGCAGTGCCTCATTTCTCCCATGTGGAAGGAATGATTCGGCAGCCGAGCGCATGACATCTTTGGAACTTCTCAGGGAAGTCGTGGTTACTCAGATCCAAACCAACTCTCTTATTTCCAATATGATCTCATATACAAATGACAAAGACAGTATAAGTTTTATATAATGTTTTTTAATAAAACGACTGTATTTTAGATATTACGGCGTGAGCCGCAATAACCAGAACGATACAACACAGTAGGATTGTAATAGTTACCAGGAGAGTAAAACATAAGAACAAAGCTATCATATTGTCAAACAGTTTCTACTCTCCCTCTGCTTGTTCTATCTAGAGCACAGCATGTTAAGCTTCTAGCTTGCCTATTAGAATCACTGTGGAGACATCAGCCCTCATACCTGAGCAAAGACCTGTGATCTTGGTTCAGCATCTGCAACAAGGCAGTCAGCGTCTAGTTGTGGTTCCCTGGTCGGAATCTCCCTCTTGCGTGTATTGGGACAAGGAAGTGATTTTATAACTAACATGTCATTGTGATCACAAAATGTCCCTACGCAGGAATGCCAAGTCTAAACTCCTACCACGTCTATCGGCAATGTACCAGACTGTATCCTTGACTGAAGCACAGAGTAAAATGTCATGGAGAACTCCAGTGCTGAAGTAGGCAAAACAGTGTGATATGAATAAAAAACGACACCGTAGAACTGGCTATTTGAAAAATAACAGTACGAAGCCTAATAAAAAGCATGTAGAGCAAAGTGCACAGAGGCTCTAAGCTGTCAGCAAATGAATAAAATATATTCAGGGCAAAGTGCACAAAGGCCTAAAGCCTGAAGCTAAAGCGCAATGAATACGTAAAACTAACCACACTACAGGCCAAGTTACAGGAGACCAGGCGGCTGCAGGAGGGACAGTACCTGGGGATCAGGGAGGACCTAACTAAAATATACATCATCCTGGTCACCATTGCAGGGGTGCTGGCTGACATGGGCAGGACCATGAGGGAGGCAGTGGCAAAACAAAGGGCCCCTGACACTAGCCAAACTGAGGAACAGCCTTCCACCTCCGTCGGCACTAGTGGACTGGAGGCCCCGCCACAGGACCAACAGGCCACCAGCACCCTACCCCCTGCAGAAGGAGAACCACCCCGAAAACGGTCCCTGCGATCCAGGCAGAAGACAGAGATCATTGCCAAGACCCCCGCCAGGAAATAAAACTCACCTGATTGCCACCCTTTTGTCCTACTCTGTCACCCTGTCCACCTTGAACTGCCATTGCTCCACTTCCAATGCCACATTGGACAATGCACCTGTGATACCAACAGACTGGACTCTAACTGGACATTCCTCCACCATCACCCCAGCCCCTTGCACTTACCCCCATACTATTTTGCACAGAAAATAAACACCCTTGAAACAGAAACCATACTTGAGTCAGTGTAATGATTATAAAGATGTATTATTGCAACATTAACAAAGCATTGCAACGTATATGTTCAGTGAAATATACCACAGGATGACCTTTGGAGGACAGCAGTACATATAGCATTAGCCAGAATGGGGTACACAGATCTGTAAATAGTGATTCCAAAGGGAACAGTTAGTGCCTTAGACAGAGGGTAAGAGGATGCCATTTACAATGTCCAAAAGTTTACTGGAATGTAAAATTTAGTTACAGTCTCTTACCTGT
Organism: Pleurodeles waltl; assembly: GCF_031143425.1. Taxonomy (NCBI): domain Eukaryota; kingdom Metazoa; phylum Chordata; class Amphibia; order Caudata; family Salamandridae; genus Pleurodeles; species Pleurodeles waltl. The sequence goes on along the minus strand of NC_090440.1, from coordinate 190,460,655 downwards.
GTCACTGGAAGTACTGCTGTATGATGTTTGTTCTATTGTCCACATCTTCTTCATCTGCCTCCTCTTCCTCACTGTCCACAAGCTCCACCGCTGCCACAAGACCATCTCAAGGCTCATCCTCCTGCAGAAAAGGCACCTGGCGTCTCAAGGCCAGGTTGTGCAACGTACAGCATGCCACAATGATCTGGCACACCTTCTTGGGTAAGTAGTACAGGAATCCACCAGTCAGATGGAGGCACCGGAACCTGGCCTTCAGGAGGCCGAAGGTTCTCTCAATAATCCGCCTTGTACGCCCATGTGTCTCATTGTAACGTTCCTCTGCCCTTGTCCTGGGATTCCTCACTGGGGTCAGTAGCCATGACGGGTTGGGGTAACCAGATTCACCTGTAAATATCGAGGGACAACTGTTAGACACACACTAACCCTTAGGGACAACCACATACCCAGACACCTTCCTATAGTGGGTGGGGACCTTGGGCTCACCTATTAGCCACACCCGTGCCTCTGGAGTTGGCCCATCACATAAGGGATGCTGCTATTCCTCAAAATATAGGCGTCATGCACAGAGCCAGGATATTTGGCATTCACATGGGAGATGTACTGGTCCGCCAAACACACCATCTGCACATTCATCGAGTGATAGCTTTTTCTATTCCTGCAAACTTGTTCATTTCTCCGGGGGGAGAACAAATGCCACATGTGTACCATCAATGGCACCAATGATGTTGGGGATATGTCCCAGGGCATAAAAGCCAGCTTTCACTGTGGCCAAATCCTCCACCTGGGTGAAAACGATGTAGCTGCGCACGTGTTTCAGCAGGGCCAATAACACTCTGGTCAACACGTTAAAGAACATTGGCTGAGACATTCCTGATGCCATGGCCACTGTAGTTTGAAATGAACCACTTGCCAGGAAATGAAGCACTGACAGAACCTGCACTAGAGAGGGTATTCCTGTGGGCTGGCAGATAGCTGACATCAGGTCTGGCTCCAATTGGGCACATAGTTCTTGAATTGTGGCACGATCAAGTCTGTATGTGATGATAATGTGTCTTTCCTCCATTGTCAACAGGTCCACCAGGGGTCTGTACACTGGAGGATGCCCCCATCTCATCATCTGCCTCAGCGGTTGTAGCCTATGGAGGAGAATGGTGAGCAGAAGGTCATATTTCCACATAGAATGCACAACTGTTGCTGACGTTAGGTCACAGAAGCAGTATGTGAAGTCGAGAGTCACTTGAAGGGCCAATGTCTGCTGTGACTCAGTTAGGTGCCATGCCATGTGCCCCCCTGAAATGGCGGCTGCCTGACTTGTGAGGAAGGACAAGTGGAAATGAGATAAGTGCACTGGCGGTGTGCGCCGTCGCGGTAGGCGGTCGATGACCGTTGCACAACTGTACGCCAGCGGGGACGGTACGCACCGCCGCGGACGTGACTGCCATTTTCTAACTATCACTCACTTGCTACCTGACCATCAACAGGAGAGGACATACACTGCAAGTGCTGCTGTGACCTGAGTCTGGAAGCGACAATGGCTACAGTGTCTGGGGAAAGGGCCCCTGCCTTCACTGCGGAGGAGTTGGAGAAACTGGTGGATGGGGTCCTATCTCAGTACACGTCACTCTACGGTCCTCCAGACAAACAGGTGAGTACACTGAGAGCATGATGTGTGGGCAATGCATGTTTTAAGTGGTGTGGATGTAAGCCACATGTTGGGGGGTGCTGAGGCGTCCTGGCCTGAGTGCTGCATGAGAGGTGGTCAGTGTATGTGCGTCAGGGCATGGGTGGGAACTGGTGGGCAATGAGTATGCCGGTCCGGACGGGTGAGCTATTTCCTTTTCTGCTGTCTTTTCCCTCTAGGTCAGCGCCCACCAGAAAAAGGGTATTTGGCGTGCCATCGCCAAGGAGGTGCGGATCCTGGGGGTCTATCACAGGCAGAGCACCCACTGCTGCAAGAGATGGGAGGACCTGTGCCGCTGGACCAAGAAAACAATGGAGGCCAAGCTGGGGCTGGCCTCCCAACGTGGAAGCAGTGCCCGTCGCACCATGACCCCCCTGATGTTCCGCATCCTGGCGGTGGCCTATCCAGAGTTGGATGGGTGCTTGAGGGCATCACAGCAGCTACAAGGGGGTGAGTACAGATTCTGAATCCTGACTTTCCGCACTGAAGGAGCTAGCTGGGTGGGTAATGTGGGCTGTGGGTGTCCCTAGGCCAGGGCGATCATGGCAGGGTAGGTCCCTTTTGTGCAGGCTCTGAAGCACTCCTACCCCAATGGTACAAGTGGGCAACACCTACTGGGGAGGGTCCTGTGGGTGTCAGGTGTGCAGATGGTGGCGTTAGCCATTGTACCCTATGACTATCTTGGTAACTGGTAGTGCATGGCCTAGTGCATAGGGCTGCTCCCTGTGTGTTGTGTACGCCAACGGTAGGATTGTTGCTGCATTGACCAAGTGTATCCTCTGTCTCTCCCCCCCTTTTTGTTTTGTCACCCTGTCCTTGTGTGCATTAGCATCATCTGGCGGAGGAGCAGAGGCACCGGCGACAGAGGGAGCTGCATCCCACATGGCCCATGAGGGCGAATCCACTGAGGGTGAAGGCACCAGTGGGATGGAGGGAGGGCGAGGGGAGCACTACGACGGGGACAGGAGGGGAGACCAGTGACAGCAACTCCTCCTCCGATGGAAGCTTCCTGGTGGTGGCGGACACCTCTGTGCCCACCCCAACAACAGGTACAGCCGCCACCCCCCCTACCAGCACTGCCCTCCCAGCTGCCCCTTAGCGTGTTTCCCATGCCCGCTCACCCAGGAGGGTGGGCATCTCCTTCGCCCCAGGCACCTCAGGCACCTCAGGCTCTGCCCCAGTCAGCCCTGCTGCCCTCAGTGAGGAGGAGTCTACTGACCTCCTGAGATCCCTCACTGTTGGGCAGTCAACCATTCTGAATGCCTTCCATGGTGTCGAGAGGCATTTGCAACAAACAAATGCATACCTGGAGGGCATTCACTCTGGCGTGGCAGCCCAACAGAGAGCATTTCAGGCTCTGTTCTCAGCACTGATGGCAGCCATTGTCCCTGTGTCTAGCCTCCCCCATCCAACTTCCTCTACCAAGTTCCAATCCCCTCAACCCCAACCTATCCCAAGCACACCTGCAGACCAGCATTCACCCAAATCAATACACAAAACTGGCTCAGGCAAACATAAGCACCACACCTCATCTCACAGGCACACACACAAGTTTCATGCCCAGGCAGACACACCAACATCCACTGCCTCCACTGTGTCCCCCTCCTCCTCTTCGTCCACCCCCCTCCCAGTGTCGTCTCCACTCACACCTACATGCACTACATCCTCATCCACTACCTCCATCACCAGCACGCCCATCACTACACACCCTTCACGAGCAGTCACCACCCCCACAACCATGCACACTTCCCCTGTGTCCTCTCCCAGTCTATCTGTGACCCCTCCTCCCAAAGTACACAAAGGCAAGCACGCACCCAACAGCCATCCACCTCACAACAGCATCCAGCCCATGCACCTTCACCCAAACTCAGCAGAAAGGCACCTCCTACAACCACTCCCACTTCCTCCACTCCCAAACCCTCTCCATCTTCCCGTCCCAGTGTGTCTAAAAACATTTCCTTGCTAACTTTGACCTCTTCCCTACGCCTTTCCCCCCGTCCTTCCCCTCGGGCCAGGGTGTCAAGATCCCAGCCCAGCACGTCAGCCACCAAGTCGGGGTCCGCGGTGGTACCTGCAAGTCCCAGGGGATCAAAGGAGGCACACGTCCGGGCTGCCAGGGTGCCAGCAAACACTGCAAAGGACCAACCCATTCCGCCACCTGCCAAGGCGAAGAGGGTGCCAGCAAGCAGCACGGCCAAAAAGCAGGACCCAACCAGCAAGGCCTCCTCCAAAGCATCTCTGCCACAGACACCGCCGCAAGCACCGCCACCTGCACCGCCATATGCACCGCCACATGCCAGTGCCACTACATCTGTCATCTGCAGCATCCCCAGTGGCCAGGCATCCGAGGATGCAGGAGGTGGCCTGGACCCTCAACCCACTCACTTGAAGCACCACCACCAGCACCGGCACTACCAGCAGTTTGCAGCCTAAGTCGCCGCAGGATGGAGAGTGGCTCTGCCTCCATGGAGTATCATGCTACCTGTTCCCTGAACATCTCGTGGCTTAGACACCCAGGTGAGGGAAAGGGAACTGCCACACCCCAGGTGCAGCATCACTGGGCACAAAGCCCCCTCCAGAACCAGTGGAGATATGCATCCACTCACCCCTTCCTTGGCAGGATGAAGCACACTGGGCACAAAGGCCCCGTCCAGAACCAGTGGAGATATGCATCCACTCACCCCCTCCTTGGCAGGATGAAGCACATTGGGCACAAGGCCCCCTCCAGAACAAGTGGAGATATGCATCCTCTGACCCTATCCTTGGCAGGATGAAGCACACTGGGCACAAAGCACCCTCCAGAACCAGTGGAACATGTCACCCACTTGAGAGACTGTGGCTATGCACTCCCCAGGAGCAAGCAGTGGGCAACCCACCAACTTGAGAGACTGTGGCTTTGCACTACACAGGACATCGCTGTGGGCATGTTGCCCCCTCCAGGAGCAGTGGCGTAGTACCATCTTCCAACTGAGGTGCTCCCCCTCCCCTTCCCCCTGAGTTGCCTGTGTGTTTTCGACCTGATGCCCCTGCAGTGTTCTCTCCGTTTTGAGGCAGGAGTCCATTGTGTGCTTCGCCCCTATTTATTTGGACCACTGGTCCACGGACATTTGCAAAGGACAGTGTACGGCCCTCTGTACATATTGTAAATATTTGTATATACTGTTGTTTACAATCATTAACTTTATCTGCATTTTCTAAATATCACCGATTTAACTCAATTCCTTTTGTCCTTGCATTCTTTCAGGGGGTAAAGGGGTGTATCTGTAATGTTGCTGCATGTGTTTTGTGTGTATAGTGTTGTGGGTGAAGATTGAGGTGGGGGTGTTGCATGTTGTGTTTTGTGTTTTTTTGTCACTTTCTTTTTCCTCCCCACTTCCCCTGTGTGCTAGGTGCAGTACTCACCGTGGTCATCGCCGCCACCTTCTTTGATGTTCCTGTTGTATGAGCAGATACACCAGCATGGGCAGGACCTGTAGTTCAGGCTCCATGGAATCCTGGTTCTTCGTTGAATGTTGAAAGGTGAGTGGTTTCCCTTTCAAAGACTGTTTCCGCCGTGCTTTTGATGTCGTTGGTACTGCCCCGGAAAAGCCAGCGGATTGGTGCCTTGTAATACTGTGGCCGATATATTGTCTTCCGCCTGTCTGTTGGCGGTGACTGCTGAGGTGTTTGTTGCTACCGTCGTGGCGGTTGGAGTGTTAAAGTGGCTGTCTGTGTTGGCGGTTTCCGCTGTGGTCGTGATTCCATTTTTTTTACAGCCAGCCAGTTGGCGGTATTAACGCCACTTTAACACCGACCGCCAGGGTTGTGATGAGGGCCTTAGTGTAGTACTCAATAGGTCTTCAACAATACATAGCTGACATGCCTATAGACAAGACCTAAAATGATCCAACGTGTTTTCAGAAGAAAGACATTCTACCAGACAACACAAACATTGGCTAGAAGCCACATTATATACCTATCCTTCCAATGAAGCATCTGAGAAGTTACATGCTACTCATCCATCAGATCACTTTAGCTTCTCACCAGGATTATGAAGCACAAGCAAAATAATGCAATGTAACAAATGTCAGTTCAGGACACAGACCAAAGAAGTGAATTGATGTATTCAAAGTATTCTTGATAACAAAGTTTCAGACTGCCAGTTCTGGTATTCAAATACTGTCAACAAACCTACTCTGAGTATCTTCAGGCTAAAATCTAAAAATACATAACACAGTGAAAATTCAGGTTTTTACGTAACCCGCTCCTCAATCCAAGGGCTTTGCACGTGAAATTCAGGTTTAGTACCTTTAAGGCAATGTTCTTCTTTAGGCGCTATTTGCAAAAATGTGAAATATCGACTGATCTAAGAATCTAGTTTGATCCCAGAAGTGGATGAACAGTCTATAGAGATGGCATAATATGAGTTTGCTACATAATTATTATTCGTACATAATTCAAAGCTCCCTGAGAGAAAATATATAAAAGAAATACACCAATCTTGCAACTTCAGATAAGAATTATTTTATTCAATTGCCCAATTTTTGAAATACTTCCACTTTCTGTTAGTATTCTTTCAATCCTTTTCACAAATAATGCATGTCTCCAAAAAAGTAGACATCCAGCCAACATGTGTTTTGTGATATAATCGCTTCATCCAGGGTTGATGTCACAAATTCAGTCATCCTTCTTCATTCAACTTGAAAACAAAATGTAGAGAGGACCTCACAATATAATTATCTAATTTACCCCAAAATCAAGTGTTTCCAACATAGTCATAGATATCACCTCTTCAACCAATCAATCAAGCAATCAGTCGACTTGTAGAGTGCAGCTTGTCACCAGGGAGGGTATCCAGGCACTGGCAGGGTCCAGAGTCTCAGTTGAAGAGGCAGGTTTTCAGCATCCTACAGAACTACAGATCTCCGGTAGACTAGGGGAGGTCCTTAGGTGTAGGGGAAGGTCCTCCTGCTCTGCTGCATTGTATGCAGGTAGTGTGGGCCAGCGCAAGAGAGGCAGAAAAGAGGTGCCTGGAGGGTTTGTGGAATGTCAAGCGGTGGTTGATGTAGGTGGGTCTGGAGTTGTGCAGGACCTTGAACACATGGGTGAGGAGCTTGAACTGCCATCTCGTCTCAACTGGGAGCCAGTGGAGTGTTTTGAGGTGGGGGGATGATATTGGTGCAACGAGGGAGATTCAGGATGAGTCTTGCTGCAGCATTCTGAATGGTCTGTAGTCTCGGGTGGGCCCGGATTCCCCTTTAGAGGGTGTTTCTGTAGTCCAGTCGAATAATGAGGAGCGCTGGGTGATCGTGCATCTCAAGTTTTGGGGAAGCCACCTGAAAATCTTATGTAACATGCACAGAATGAAGGAGCAGGAGGATGACTGCCTTGACTTGGGACCTCATGGTGCCTTTACTGTCCAGGATGATACCGAAAAACCTGGTGTGCTCAGCAGGGGTTGGAGTGAGCCCCAGTTCTGTGGGTCACCAGATGGCATCCCCTTGGGATTTGTCGCTGCTGAATTGGCGAACGCTGGTCATGCATTTCTGGAAATTGGTTCTGGCGGCAGTGGAGTTTTTGGAGAGGGAGAGGATGAGTTGTGTGTCATCGACGTAGGATATAATGTTTAGTCCATGGGATCTGACTATGTTGGCAAGGGGAGACATGTAGATGTTGAAAAGGGTGGGGCTGAGTGATGAGCCTTTAGGGGCTCCGCAGATGATTGGTTTTGGTTTGGGGGCTAAGGGTGGAAGGTGGACTCGTGATCTGTTGGTGAGAAAGAAGGCGATCCACTTGAGCGTGGCTCCTTAGATGCCTATATTGTGCAGTCTGGTGATGAGCGTGTGGTGGGAGATGGTGTTGAAGGCTGCTGAGAGACCTAGGAGTATAAAGGCTGCTGTTTCTCCTTTGTCGAGAAAGGGCCAAATGTCATCTGTGGCCATGATCAGGGCAGTCTAGGTGCTATGGTTGCTGCAGAATCCAGATTGGGAGTCCAGGAGGTGATTGTATTGCAAGAGGATGGTGAGTTGTTGGTTGATGACTTTTTCGATGAGTTCGGCTGGAAAAGGGAGCAGGGAGATAGGTCTGTAGATGCTGAGTTTGTTGGGATCCAATGAAGGTTTCGTTAGCAGGGGTTCACTTTCTGCATGCTTCCAGTCTTCTGGGAAAGTGTCTGAATCCAGTAAGAAGATTGAGGCAGATCCTAGATGCGCCTAGGTTGAATATGTGAGGGGGACAGGTCAGATGGGGTCCCTGAGTGAATTGATTTAATGATGGTGATGGTGTCCTGAGTAGTGAGGTGGTTCCAGGTGGTTAGCCTTGGGATGGTTCTGTGTATGGAGGAATGGCCATTGAAAAAGTCTTCAGGCTTGTGTTGGGGGTAAAAGTTTGTTTAGATTTAAACTATTTTATCATGGAAGAAATCTGCAAGGATGTTGCATAGGTCCTGAGAGGGAGAGATGTTGCTTGTTGCCACAGCGGGGGCATTGGTGAATTCCTTGACTATGCCAGAAAGCCCCTTACTGTTGTTGGGGTTAGCTTTGATGCGTAATGCCAGGTTTTTTCATCTCACATATTTGGCAATGGTATAGGTTGAATGCTGAGCAACCCCTGACCTGCTTTTTAGGTCGAGAGAAGCTCCCTGCGCCGCACAGCTCCACTGTTGTGCCTGTGTCCCTTTCCCTGCCCTCGCAGCTGCTACTGCGAGTTCGAGGCCCTCCTCCACCCACAAGCCCCACCTGCGCCTCATCCCTGATGGTCCAGTGGTGCCGTAAGTATTGTCTCTCTGCCTGTCTTGTGTCTGTCTTTCACTCTTTTTTCACTGCTTCTCTGTTTTTTCTTGCCACATTATTTTTGCCTTTTTCCTCTATTTTTCTTGCTCTTAGGCTTCCCCCATTGTTTCCCCTGCCGCTGCGTCCCTCGCTCCCTGCCCCCTCACGCACCCATTCATGCTTCCCTTCCACCTCCCAGCAGCTCCTCCCTCCCACCCCCCTCTCAATGGCGGCCGCTGCGCGGTGAGGTGAGCAACCCCTGACCTGCTTTTTAGGTTGGGAGAAGCTCCCAGCGCCGCACAGCTCCACCGTTGTGCCCGCATCCATCTCCCCGCCCTTGCAGCTGCTACTGCGAGTTCGAGGCCCTCCTCCACCCGCAGGCCCTGCCTGCACCTCATCCCTGGTGGTCCAGTGGTGCCATAAGTATTGTCTGTCTGTTTGCCTTGTGTCTGTCTTTCACTTTCTTTTTTAACTGCTTCTGTTTTTCTTGCCCCGTTTTTTGTGCCTTTTTCCTCTATTTGTCTTGCTCTTAGGCTTCCCCTGTGGTTTCCCCTGCCGCTGCAATCCCGCGGCCCGCCCCCCTCGTGCACCCTCCCACCTCCCAGCTGCTCCTCCCTCCCACCTCCCCCTCTTAAAGCCTGTCTGCGCCTGGACCGCACCCTGTGCCAGTCCCCCTGGCCGCCGAGATCCCCCCAGCACCAGACGCCACTACAATGCCAACGCCCTCCACGCCCTCAACACCGGCCACTCTACCACCTGCTTCCAAGCCTCACCAAAGCTCGCCCACGGACCCTTCTCCTGCCGGAGCTGCAACTTCTCCACCCTCCGGTTCGACACCTCACCCGCAAGAACCGGACGCAACCACCTCAGGTGCATCATTCTCAACACCCGCTCCGTCCACAAGCACGCCATCGAGCTCTGAGACCTTCTTGTCTCCTCCTCCCCGGACATCGCATTCCTGACAGAGACCTGGCTGAACCTATGCTCAGCTCCCGACATCGCCATAGCCATTCCAGACGGTTACCAGATCACCCGCAGAGACCGCACCAACAGACCGGGAGGAGGGATCGCCATCGTCCACAGGAACACCATTAGAATCTCAACCAACACCGAAGACACCCTCAGCAGTGCCGAACACATGCATTTCCAAATCCACAACGAACCCAAGACCACCCGCAGGGGCACCCTCATCTACAGACCCCCGGACCCTGAACTCAGTTCACTGACTCCATCGCCGACATCGCCAGCGTTCAAGCCCTAGCCTCTACAGATGACATCCTCATCGGGGACCTTAACTTCCACCTCGAAAACACCAGTGACAGCAGCTCGATCTCCCTGCTCGCCAACCTCGCCAACCTCGGACTCAATCAACTCGTCACATCTCCCACCCATTCTGCCAGACACACGCTCGACCTCATCTTACCCGCCAGCAGACACATCACCTTCAGCCACACCACCGAACTCCACTAGACCGACCACCGCTGTGTCCACTTCACCTTCAATAAACCCACCACCCACTACCTCCCGCAACCGATCCCCCGCTGCAGCTGGAACAAGATCACCAACGACCGGCTGATCTCCGCCCTCGCCTGAGCCCCACCAGCTGACTCCACCGATGCCGACTCAGCCGCCCGCAACCTCAGGCAATGGATTGAAGACTGCGCCAACACTCTCGCCCTGTTCAAAAAACCCTCTCGCAACCGCACCATCAGTAAGGCCACCTGGTTCACCACCGACCTCCAGACCTCCAAACAGGTATGCAGCAAACTTGACAGGAAGTGGCACCAGGAAAAGACACCAGCCACCCACACAGCCCTCAAGAACGCCATCCACAAGCACTACCAGCTCATCAGAGCAACCAAGAGATCCTTCTTCAAGGAACGTATCGATAACAATGCGCACAACAGCAAAGAGCTCTTCAACATCATAAAGGAACTTTCCAACCCCAGCTCTAGCAGCAACGACATCCCACCTTCACAAGACCTCTACAACTCCCTCACCACCTTCTTTCACCGCAAGATCACTGACATCCACGACAGATTCAACAACATGACCTCACCAGCACCCACCAACACCTCCGACTCATCGCCCCCCAACCACACGAACCTCCTGCTCTCCTGGACACACATCAACGACGCCGACACCATCAAAGTAATGAACACCATTCATTCCGGCTCTCCATCTGACCCCTGCCTGCATTACATCTACAACAGAGCAAGCTCCATCATCGCCCCCCAACTCTGCTTGATCATCAATAGCTCCTTCGAGACCGCCACCTTCCCGGAAAGCTGGAGGCACTCTGAGATCAACTCCTTACTCAAGAAACCCCAGGCGGACCCCAAGGACCTCAAAAACTACCGGCCCATCTCCCTGCTTCCGTTCCCGGCAAAGGTACTCAAGAAGATCGTCAATAGGCAACTGTCCCACCACCTCGAGGAAAACAACACTCTGGACCCGTCTCAATCCGGCTTTCACAGCAAATCACAGCACCGAGACTGCCCTCATCGCATCAACCGATGACATCCGGACACTCCTGGACAAAGGCGAAACAGTGGCCCTCATCCTCTTGGACCTCTTGGCCGCCTTTGACACTGTCTGCCACCATACCCTGCGCACAGACCTCCACAACACAGGGCACCGCTTCCAAAATTGTCCGATCTCACAACCTCAACATCATCTCTTACACCAACGACACCCAGCTGATCCTCTCCCTCACCAAGGACCCCGCCACAGCCAAAACCAACTTCCACGAAGGAATGAAGGCCGTCGCCAAGTGGATGAAGTACAGTCGACTAAAACTTAACTCAGATAAGAGAGAGGTCCTCATTCTCGGCTCCACCCCCTCCGCTTGGGAAGCCTCCTGGTGGCCACCCTCACTGGGAGCTGCACCAACTCCCACCAACCACGCCCGCAACCTGGGTTTCATCTTTGACTCATCGCTCTCTATGCCCCAACAAGTCAACGCTGTATCGTCCTCCTGCTTCAACACCCTTCGCATGCCCTGCAAAATCTACGGGTGGATCCCTACCGAAACCAGAAGGACGATTACCCAGGCCCTCGTCAGCAGCAGACTGGACTACGGCGATGCTCTCTACACTGGAACCACAGCAGCTCTCCAGAAAAGACTGCAACTGATACAGGACGCCTCCCCATGCCTCATCCTCAACCTCCCCCACCACAGCCACATCTCAGCCCACCCGAGAAACCTACACTGGCTTCCTATCAACAAAAGGATCACATTCAAACTCCTAACCCAAGCCCACAAAACACTCCACAATGCCGGACCAGCATACCTGTAAGGTCATGCTCACTTGTAGAAAGGAATGTTGGTAAAGGAAGAACATTATGGGAATTAAGGTTCCAGATGGGGTTAGAAGGGAGCAGACTTGAAGAGAGGAAGCTGTGTCTTAGATGTAGCTGGGGGTTATGATAAGTGTTCTTGCCATTATTATAGAATAAATAATAAATAATAATAACTTCCTCCGTGTGGCTGCTACATAGCTGGCAACGAGGATACTCTGCGCAGGGGGCAGAGTGTTACATCATAACTCCCAACCCCTGGTAATTAACGGAAGGACCAAAAGGATCGAACTACAAGTCAAGTATCAAGTGGAGAAACCAAGATTATAAACTACGATTGAGTCTAGGGACAAGCGGCAAGTAATTTTACATTTGTTTTAATTAGGGGAAGCAACAGTCGATGAGCGCGTGGAGGGTTTTGAATCTAACCAACCTCCACGCACCATTGCCTCGCAAACGCGTTTCATTTTATGCGCGTTGTCGACACGCGTGTGGAGGTTTTTGAAAGTAATCAGGCTCCACGCGCCATCGCCTTGCGTGCTTGCTTTGCCGCGAGTGCGAGTGCATGAACAGCCCCACGCGCTGTTGTTTTTTTTTAAGCGCATGTCGCGCGTCGCTCAATTGAAGTTATTTAACAAGCGCGCATCACGCATACTTTACCGAAGTACGAGGGGAGATTGAAAGAAGGAAATCCAAATATACATTTAAGCGGACACTTACCTGAAGCTATTCCTGAGCCGAGCAGGGGTTTTCCCGACGATTGTGGAGGCTTGGCAACCTGACTTCCTTCTGCCTGACTTCCCGTTGCCTGTGCCTGACTTCCTGCTGCCTGACTTCCTGTTGCCTGATGCATAAAATGAGCAGTAGGACTACGAGAAGGGCAAAGAAGATAGAAAGAAGAGGAAGACTAGGAAGATTAAGGAGGCTGTATAGCAAATAGGATCCCGGTTGAAAAGAGACATTCTAATTACAATGACTGTTAAAATATTTCAAGAGAATTGTTGTTATTTTAACTTGTTGTTTTAAATTGCTATTTTAGTTTCTTAATTTAGATTGTTATTTTAGCAAGTTTTTGTAGTTTGTTGTTTTCCATTTTTTTCCTACAGGATGGCTGAACAGAACATGTCTTCACCGCCATGTTTTCTGCCAGTACCTGGTGAACCATTGTTCTGCTTTCCTGCTCTTATCTCATAACCGAGCTTCCAGAACCTCTCTGGAATGCACTTCTGAGTTTAAAGAAGACATTTATTGTTATTATTACTTTACCGCAAGGTTCTAGAGAGACGAAATTAGTAGATTGGAAGCACACGTTCAAAAGTTGTCACAGCAATGAAAGCAAAATATATCAAAGTCCTTCTCAGTTGCAATGTTCACAGCAAATATATGTGATTATATTATAGCATAACTTCAAAGCAAAGCATAAAAGTAAAAAATCATCACCGTAGGGCAAGGCTGTCAAAATAGGGCCTATATTCAGCTTCATCTTTCTGGGGTTTCAAGTTGATAACTCCGTTCAACTGCAAGAAAGAGATTTTCTACCCAAACGGGAGACAGGCAACTGATGTCTCCATTCCTGTCTGAAGTCAAGCAGATTCAATCTACCCCTGCTGTAGTCCTGAGTCATCCTTAAAAGCAAACTCAGTGTGAGAACCGAAGAAACTTGGAGAGTGGCCAATTCTCCCGAGCTCACTCGTTCTCAGACTGGATTGTGAGGTAAACACAAAATCTACGTGCTCTTATCAGCTAAGGTCTGGTGTGAAGAAAACAGCTTGGTCTATCTTGTGGAAAAACACAGCTTGGAAAAACACAGCTCATCTGCAATGTCTCAACTGCAATGTTCAACTCCACGTTAAAGCCAATAGGCAGCTAGCCTAAATATCAAATGTCATGTCTAATGCCATGTCAAAGCCAATAGGCAGCTAAACTGAATACAGAATGTAATGTCTAATGCCATGTCAAAGCCAATAGGCAGCTAAACTGAATACAAAATGTAATGTCTAATGCCATGTTAAAGCCAATAGACAACTGACCTGAATACAGAATGTAATGGCTAACTCCATGTTAAAGCCAATAGGCAGCTAAACTGAACACAAAATGTAATGTGCTACTGGTGAACATTGAGCAACTAATATGCGCAGTGGTGAAACACAAAGTCATTGGTCAAACACAATTAATAGCATCACATTCCACCCTATGACCAATGAATTTTTGTTTACATACCTCTTATTTCAAACAAAAACAAAAAAAAACATTAAAAAATATATATATTTTGAGTAAATCAGATAAAAGCAATCACTGTAAAGCAATGGAAATCGATTAACATATTGATCTCATAACCTTTCACATCAGATACATCCACACAGAAAAGACTGAAACTTATATACTCTGATTGAACAGTGTCTCTAAAACAGCAATTTGATGTAGCATGAGTTCTACTCATGTAAAGGTACACGGTCCAACTGAAAGGTTTGCTGGAAGGTAAGCGAAAGTCAGAGTCCCACGAAAAATCACAGACAGTTAACTGTTAAGGTGGCTTAGTTTCAGTGGAAGAATGTAATCAAACAAGTTGAAATTGAACTGAAGGTGCCATTTGCGCAAAATGGATCCATGGCGTTTGTACTTTAATCAATCAGGTTCAGGTTGGGGGTTCGGTCCCTCCCCCGACCCCACACGCACACACCCGAAGGGAGACCATACAGCACACTCATGGTCAGTGGCGAAACGTGGTAGGATCTGCAAAAGAAAAAAAGTATGACTTTTCTTGCAAATAGCATTTGTCATCTGTAATGTGCCCTTCCTCTTCCTTTCCTTGTTTTATAATCAACAGGACGTTTTTGGGGCCCTTTGTTATGATTTTTGCAGGTTCTGGAGGGTCATTTGGAGCTTCAACCCACACCTCAGCACTGAGGTTTTTATCTGCTGCACCACAGCTTCCCTTTCCTTGCACTGTCAGAAGGGCTGGGACAGACTCCTTCTTTACCAAACCTCCATTCACTGCACTTTTGACAAGTTGGGCCATTCTGTCTCCAATTTGTATGAATGAATCAGATTATTTTCTAATTATCAGCATAATTTTGGTTTCTCCTTGGTAATCTGCAGCAATCATTCCCCCTAAAACCTGATCAATTTGCCATATCAGTCCTGGTAACTTTCCTCTCTCCAATTGATCTTTGACTGTTTGTGGGACAGATTGCTCTTGTGCATGCTGACAAATAGGCACAATCACAGTTTTTATCAAATCTAGGGGAATGTGCATCTCTCTAATCTCTGCCCACCTGTAAGTGGCTTTTTCTCCCAGCTGACCACATTTCTGGTGCACCCACTTAGCCATCCCCACTAAGTCAGAATTCTGGGTGGACACTTCAGACTCTGAATTTTTGTTTTTAACATCTGCAAGGGAATTGAACCAGTTAGGTACAAGCCATGTGGAAAACCAAACGGCTAAACCATTGGCAGTGAACCAAGAATCAGTGTACAAATGACACATCTCAAGCAGCTCTTGCTTTAAAGTCTGACACACATTGTACAACGCTGTTCCTTCTCCTGTGCTAGAAAACATACATCTTTTCAGTAACTGGATTGTAATCATTAGTCAAACACACACGCTTTTTATCCTCAGGGGACACAAATTCAAATGGTGCACTCAATTTCACTGGTAACTCTTTTATCTGTGGTACTCCCTGCACCCTCTCCACATCCTGAAAAGGGGCTTGTGACACCTGTTCATGTAGGGCTGCAGTGACTCTAGCCCTGTCTTGCATGTACCAGATCCAGTGTATGATACTAGCCCCCTGTGCCTGTCCTAAACTGTGAGATTTAGGTGAACTCATCACCCACTGCATGCTTGACATTTCAGTTTCCATACTCCAAAGTTTCAGGGGCACTCTTGTCTTCCCCTGTTCCTGATTTACATGTAAATCAGTGTTTCCCTCTTGCACTGCGCAGAAACCTAAAGTCTGAATTATTTCATTTGCCAAATTAAAAGCGCGCAGCTGCCCATGTTTTTTTCTAGTTACTTTATACCAAAGTGTTAGGATTTCACTCAGGTGAGGGCTATACTGTTTCCAAAAATCAAACAAGCTTATGAAACTCGGTGTCTTTTGCTTAATGCAAACAGTAAGAAACTCTAAAATCTTTTGTTTTACTTGTGCCAGTAACTGCACATTTTGCAACGGTACTTCTGCCATGTCCGAATTAATTTTTCTTTGCAGAAGCGGTCTGTAAATAACATTCTGAGCTCTGTTCTCAGTGTTATCAGTTAAGGAATGCTCTTCAACTGCCAACAACTGAGGGGTGTTTTGCTCACACGGAGGCTCAGACTGGCCCATATCTGTCTTAACCTCCTCATTACTGGAATGGGAAAAGCCAGATTCTTCTAAAACAGCAGTTTTGTAGATTTCAGCATTATTTTGCAATAATCTGTTCTGGCTAATTTGCTCACATAAATTCTTATTTTCATGTTCTAACTTCCGACATCTCTCCTGCATTTTTCTGTAAGCAGATAAAAGTATCCAAACCCTTCTGTCAAGAACAAAAGGAACATCATTTCCTTCAAAAGGCACATTTTCTAAATATGCTTTATCACACCAAGAAAACATGTTTCTCACAGCACCATAAGGCAGTTTAACTTCACATGCATTTTCAAACATGGTCTGCCGTGCTTCTGTAATTCTCTAAACAACAAAAAACAATTACACTTTTAAATCGTGCACTTCGAAATCTCAAATTCCGACTCTGAAAACTGACGACTGCGCCACAATGTTCTGCTTTCCTGCTCTTATCTCAAACCCGAGCTTACAGAACCTCTCTGGAATGCACTTCTGAGTTTAAAGAAGACATTTATTGTTATTATTACTTCACCGCAAGGTTCTTGAGAGACGAAATTAGTAGATTGGAAGGACACGTTAAAAAGTATTCGCAGCAATGAAAGCAAAATATATCAAAGTACTTCTCAGTTGCAATGTACACAGCAAATATATGTGATTATATTATAGCATAACTTCAAAGCAAAGCATAAAAGTCAAAATTCATCACCGTAGGGCAAGGCTGTCAAAGTAGGGCCTATATTCAGCTTCATCTTTCTGGGGCTTCAAGTTGATGACTCCGTTCAACTGCAAGAAAGAGATTTTCTACCCAAACGGGAGACAGGCAACTGACGTCTCCATTCCTGTCTGAAGTCAAGCAGATTCAATCTACCCCTGCTGTAGTCCAGAGTCATCCTTAAAAGCAAACTCAGTGTGAGAACCGAAGAAACTTGGAGAGTGGCCAATTCTCCCAAGCCCACTCGTTCTCAGACTGGAGTATGAGGTAAACACAAAATCTACGTGCTCTTATCAGCTAAGGTCTGGTATGAAGAAAACAGCTTGGTCTATCTTGTGGAAAAACACAGCTTGGAAAAACACAGCTCATCTGCAATGTCTCAACTGCAATGTTCAACTCCACGTTAAAGCCAATAGGCAGCTAACCTAAATATTAAATGTCATGTCTAATGCCATGTCAAATCCAATAGGCAGCTAAACTGAATACAGAATGTAATGTCTAATGCCATGTCAAAGCCAATAGGCAGCTAAACTGAATACAAAATGTAGGCGGTGATTCTAACCGCGCCATGCGGTTACCGCCAAATGACCGCACTGTGGTCACAAGACCGCGGCGGCCATTCTGGCTTTCCCGCTGTGCTGGCGGGCGACCGCCAAAAGGCCGCCCGCCAGCACAGCGGGAAAGACCCAGCAACGATGAAGCCGGCTCCGAATGGAGCCGGCGGAGTTGCTGGAGTGCGACGGGTGCAGTAGCACCCGTCGCGAATTTCAGTGTCTGCAAGGCAGACGCTGAAATTCTTTTTGGGGCCCTCTTACGGGGGCCCCTGCAGTGCCCATGCCACAGGCATGGGCACTGCAGGGGCCCCCAGGGGCCCCGTGGCACCCCCTACCGCCATCCTGTTCCTGGCGGGAGACCCGCCAGGAACAGGATGGCGGTAGGGGGTGTCAGAATCCCCATGGCGGCGGAGCGCGCTCCGCCGCCATGGAGGATTCTCAAGGGCAGCGGAAAGTCGGCGGTACACCGCCGACTTTCCGTTTCTGGCCGCGGCTGAACCGCCGTGGTCAGAATGCCCAGCGGTGCACCGCCAGCCTGTTGGCGGTGCTACCGCGGTCATTCGCCCTGGCGGTTTTTACCGCCAGGGTTAGAATGACCACCGTAATGTCTAATGCCATGTTAAAGCCAATAGGCAACTGACCTGAATACAGAATGTAATGGCTAACTCCATGTTAAACCCAATAGGCAGCTAAACTGAACACAACATGTAATATGCTACTGGTGAACATTGAGCAACTAATATGCGCAGTGGTGAAACACAAAGTCATTGGTCAAACACAATTAATAGCATCACATTCCACCCTATGACCAATTAATTTTTGTTTACATACCTTTTATTTCAAACAAAAACAAAAAAAAACATCAAAAAAAAAATATATATTTTGAGTAAATCAGATAAAAGCAATCACTGTAAAGCAATGGAAGTCGATTAACATATTGCTCTCATAACCTTTCACATCAGATACATCTACACAGAAAAGACTGAAACTTATATACTCTGATTGAACAGTGTCTATAAAACAGCAATTTGATGTAGCATGAGTTCTACTCATGTAAAGGTACACGGCCCAACTGAAAGGTTTGCTGGAAGGTAAGCGAAAGTCAGAGTCCCACGAAAAAACACAGACAGTTAACTGTTAAGGTTGCTTAGTTCCAGTGGAAGAATGTAATCAAACAAGTTGAAATTGAACTGAAGGCGCCATTTGCGCAAAATGGATCCATGGCGTTTGTACTTTAATCAATCAGGTTCAGGTTGGGGGTTCGGTCCCTCCCCCGACCCCACACGCACACACCCGAAGGGAGACCACACAGCACACTCAAGGTCAGTGGCGAAACGTGGTAGGATCTGCAAAAGAAAAAAGTATGACTTTTCTTGCAAATAACATTTGTTATCTGAAATGTGCCCTTCCTCTTCCTTTCCTTGTTTTATAATCAGCAGGACGTTTTTGGGGCCCTTTGTTATGATTTTTGCAGGTTCTGGAGGGTCATTTGGAGCTTCAACCCACACCTCAGCACTGAGGTTTTTATCTGCTGCACCACAGCTTCCCTTTCCTTGCACTGTCAGAAGGGCTGGGGCAGACTCCTTCTTTACCAAACCTCCATTCACTGCACTTTTGACAAGTTGGGCCATTCTGTCTCCAATTTGTATGAATCAGATTCTTTTCTAGTTATCAGCATAATTTTGGTTTCTCCTTGGTAATCTGCAGCAATCATTCCCCCTAAAACCTGATCAATTTGCCATATTTGTCCTGGTAACTTTCCTCTCTCCAATTGATCTTTGACTGTTTGTGGGACAGATTGCTCTTGTGCATGCTGACAAATAGGCACAATCACAGTTTTTATCAAATCTAGGGGAATGTGCATCTCTCTAATCTCTGCCCACCTGTAAGTGGCGTTTTCTCCCAGCTGACCACATTTCTGGTGCACCCACTTAGCCATCCCCACTAAGTCAGAATTCTGGGTGGACACTTCAGACTCTGAATTTTTGTTTTTAACATCTGCAAGGGAATTGAACCAGTTAGGTACAAGCCATGTGAAAAACCAAACGGCTAAACCATTGGCAGTGAACCAAGAATCAGTGTAAAAATGACACATCTCAAGCAGCTCTTGCTTTAAAGTCTGACACACATTGTACAACGCTATTCCTTCTCCTGTGCTAGAAAACATCTTTTCAGTAACTGGATTGTAATCATTAGTCAAACACACATGCTTTTTATCCTCAGGGGACACAAATTCAAATGGTGCACTCAATTTCACTGGTAACTCTTTTATCTGTGGTACTCCCTGCACCCTCTCCACATCCTGAAAAGGGGCTTGTGACACCTGTTCATGTAGGGCTGCAGTGACTCTAGCCATGTCTTGCATGTACCAGATCCAGTGTATGATACTAGCCCCCTGTGCCTGTCCTAAACTGTGAGATGTAGGTGAACTCATCACCCACTGCATTCTTGATATTTCAGTTTCCATACTCCAAAGTTTCAGGGGCACTCTTGTCTTCCCCTGTTCCTGATTTACATGTAAATCAGTGTTTCCCTCTTGCACTGCGCAGAAACCTAAAGTCTGAATTATTTCATTTGCCAAATTAAAAGTGCGCAGCTGCCCATGTTTTTTTCTAGTTACTTTATACCAAAGTGTTAGGATTTCACTCAGGTGAGGGCTATACTGTTTCCAAAAATCAAACAAGCTTATGAAACTTGGTGTCTTTTGCTTAGTGCAAACAGTAAGAAACTCTGAAATCTTTTGTTTTACTTGTGCCAGTAACTGCACATTTTGCGACGGTACTTCTGCCATGTCCGAATTAATTTTTCTTTGCAGAAGCGGTCTGTAAATAACATTCTGAGCTCTGTTCTCAGTGTTATCAGTTAAGGAATGCTCTTCAACTGCCAACAACTGAGGGGTGTTTTGCTCACACGGAGGCTCAGACTGGCCCACATCTGTCTTAACCTCCTCATTACTGGAATGGGAAAAGCCAGATTCTTCTAAAACAGCAGTTTTATAGATTTCAGCATTATTTTGCAATAATCTGTTCTGGCTAATTTGCTCACGTAAATTCTTATTTTCATGTTCTAACTGCCTACATCTCTCCTGCATTTTTCTGTAAGCAGATAAAAGTATCCAAACCCTTCTGTCAAGAACAAAAGGAACATCATTTCCTTCAAAAGGCACATTTTCTAAATATGCTTTATCACACCAAGAAAACATGTTTCTCACAGCACCATAAGGCAGTTTAACTTCACATGCATTTTCAAACATGGTCTGCCGTGCTTCTGTAATTCTCTAAACAACAAAAAACAATTACACTTTTAAATCGTGCACTTCGAAATCTCAAATTCCGACTCTGAAAACTGACGACTGCGCCAAAATGTTCTGCTTTCCTGCTCTTACCTCAAAACCGAGCTTACAGAACCTCTCTGGAATGCACTTCTGAGTTTAAAGAAGACATTTATTGTTATTATTACTTCACCGCAAGGTTCTTGAGAGACGAAATTAGTAGATTGGAAGGACACGTTCAAAAGTATTAGCAGCAATGAAAGCAAAATATATCAAAGTACTTCTCAGTTGCAATGTACACAGCAAATATATGTTATTATATTATAGCATAACTTCAAAGCAAAGCATAAAAGTCAAAATTCATCACCGTAGGGCAAGGCTGTCAAAGTAGGGCCTATATTCAGCTTCATCTTTCTGGGGCTTCAAGTTGATGACTCCGTTCAACTGCAAGAAAGAGATTTTCTACCCAAACGGGAGACAGGCAACTGACGTCTCCATTCCTGTCTGAAGTCAAGCAGATTCAATCTACCCCTGCTGTAGTCCAGAGTCATCCTTAAAAGCAAACTCAGTGTGAGAACCGAAGAAACTTGAAGAGTGGCCAATTCTCCCGAGCTCACTTGTTCTCAGACTGGATTGCGAGGTAAACACAAAATCTACGTGCTCTTATCAGCTAAGGTCTGGTGTGAAGAAAACAGCTTGGTCTATCTTGTGGAAAAACACAGCTTGGAAAAACACAGCTCATCTGCAATGTCTCAACTGCAATGTTCAACTCCACGTTAAAGACAATAGGCAGCTAGCCTAAATATCAAATGTCATGTCTAATGCCATGTCAAAGCCAATAGGCAGCTAAACTGAATACAGAATGTAATGTCTAATGCCATGTCAAAGCCAACAGGCAGCTAAACTGAATACAAAATGTAATGTGCTACTGGTGAACATTGAGCAACTAATATGCCCAGTGGTGAAACACAAAGTCATTAGTCAAACACAATTAATAGCATCACAACCATCCATAGCGTTGAAGAGATGGAAGAACATATTTTCTACTTATTTACTAGCCATAGCAGGCGATAGGTGTACTCCCATAAGAAAACAAGCAATATTACTTCATCATCTAGGGGCGGAAGGGAGAAGAATTTATGATGACTTACCTGAATTACCTTTGGGTACTGGTGATGGTCAACCTTCAAATGTTTATGAAATGTCGTTACAGATGTTAGAGAAACATTTTACTCCTAAATTAAATATTGTGTTTGAACGTCATAAATTATTTTCCCGTGTTCAAGGTCAGGATGAGGATATCATGTCATATGTGGCAACTTTGAGAGGCTTGGCTGTCACATGTGATTTTCGTGATCTATGTGATTCCTTAATTCGTGATCAGATAGTATGCTGCACGAACAATAAAAAAGTAAAGGAAAAATTATTATCCTTGGATCCAATGTTAGAGGAGTGCATACAAATAGCCAAGAGCATGGAACATACGGCTACCTGGATGAAGGAGATTGAAAAAACTAACACTTACATAGAGGATACTGGTGCAGAATCAACTGTAGAAGTAAAGGAAGTAAAAGCAAAAAGGCAGGAGTGGGTACCGGAGAACACGGGGAAAAAAGTTGGAGAGAGAAGAAATATGAATATTTTGTGCTTCATATGTGGGTGTCCAGGACATATAGCTTCTAGTCCTATGTGTACAGCACGAACCTTAGTATGTAGTATATGTGGAAAAAAAGGTCACATGGCTAAGGTGTGTAGATCTAAAGGAAAGGTAATGAGCAGTAGCATAAAATCTATGGATAATATGGAAGAGGAACATCAGGAAATTGTATTAACCATCGATGAAGATGCTGAGTCCAACCAATTAATTACGGAGCCTGCGAACGTGAGAAGGTGGAAAAGTGAGAGTTCCAGCAAGTTGGAAAAACCTCATTGCCATGTGTCTATAGATTCCGCGGTTGTAAAAGTGTTGGTGGACTCTGGAAGCCTATTTACATTGATATCGAAAGAAACCTTTGAAGGGACATTAAGGAAATGGGTTGAAGATTTGTTGAAGACGGATGTGAGGGCAGTCGGATATGGGGGTAGGAGAATAGAGATAGTAGGTATGCAGTGGATGGATATTTCATTGAAAGGCAATGGAGTTCTTTGTAAAGTCTATGTTACAAATGAAGGATCGAACCTCCTGGGATGGAGGCATCAGAAGGACTTGAATATAACGCTTGACCCGAATGCGGCGAATCCGATAATGATTATGGGTCAAACAGCTAATGTAGAAAATTTGAACTCTAATGAACAATGGTGCGAAGAGCTAATGTCTAAGTTCTCAAAAGTCTTTACGGACAAACTGGGAAAATTAAAAGGATTTACGCATCGCATAATTTTGAAAAACAATGCAGTGCTGGTAGTACACAAAGTAAGACCGGTGCCATTTTTGATGAAGGAGCCATTACAACGTGAACTAGACAGGTTGTTTCAACAAAACATAATTGAGCCCATTGAATCATCTGAATGGTTGGCACCAATAGTTATAGCACCCAAGGATGGGGACAAGATCCGTTTGTGCATTGATTTAAGAGATCTTAACAGAAATATTTGGGTGGACAGACAACCTCTACCGAATATTACAGAAATGTTGAGTATGATGGGGGGTGGAAAAGTATTTAGGCCCGTATTTATACTTTTTTAGCGCCGCATTTGCATAATTTTTTGACGCAAAAGCGGCGCTAACTTGCAAAATACAATTTTATTTTGCAAGTTTGCGCCGCTTTTGAGTAAAAAAATGACGCAGATGAGGCGCTAGAAAAGTATAAATACGGGCCTTAGTGTATTAGATATGTCTGCAGCTTACCACCAGGTCAATTTACATCCGGAATCTCGACCTTTAACTTCTTTTGTGACGCCTCTCGGGGCGCAGGATGCCTTTTGGATTAGAATCGGCTTCAGCCGTGTTCCAGCAAATAAAGCAGATTTTTTTTAAAGATTTGAGTAATGTTCTATGTTTTCAAGATGATATAATTGTAATAGGTAACTCATTTGAGGATCATGATGAGTTATTACAGAAAGTGTTGAGGAAAATTGAAGACCATGGGTTAAGTGTGAAGAAGGAAAAATGTCAGTTAAGATTGTGTGCGTTATTTAGGGCATGAGATATCGGCAGAGGGCATTAAACCAAAGAAAAGTATCATAAGGGCGATTAATGAAGCCCCGAGCCCTACCAACAAAGATCAATTGAGATCATTCTTAGGGCTAGCGGAATACTGTTCGAAATTTGTGTGCAATTTCGCTGAACTCGTGGAGCCTATGAGGGTATTATTAAAGAAAGGAGCAATGTTTGAGTGGAATACGGAATGTGAGTGGGCATTTGAACAAATTAAGAAATCACTTGCAAGTGCTCCAACTCTAGGACATTTTGAGGTTACTAAAAAAACGATTGTACTGACTGATGCCAGCAATGTAGGTCTGGGTGCGGTACTCATCCAGGTGGTGGATGGTGATGAAATAATTATCGGCTTTGCTTTGCGCCGATTGCAGGGGGCAGAACGATCTTATTCTGCTATAGAGAAGGAAGAGTTGGCTTGTTGTTGGGGCATAAATCACTTCAGGTATTACTTGTGGGGTTTACCTTTTGTTCTTAAGACTGACCATAAGCCTTTATTGCAAATCTTCAAGTGTGGACGAGGGTTAGAAGGAAGACTAACTCCTTGCATTTCTAGGTGGTTAATGTCTGTCATAGATTTCAATTTTGTGGTGGAATATGTGAAGGGAAGGAAGAATATAATTGCGGATTGCCTGTCGTGGTTGCCTGTGGAAGAAAATGTGGATGAAAGTGTGGATGAAATGTGTAATATGCAGTTAGAGACATTTCAAATTGATGGTGAACTGGCTCTTGGGAAGGATGAATGGGACGAAGCTATAAGAGATGACCTAGAATATGATGAGTTGAAATAATTCGTAATGGGACAAAGTTTTGGTTTGGGGGAGAATAGTTTGAAAAAAAAATTGATGGTGAGAGATTAATTGAGTGTGCAAAGTGATAAGATCCTAAGAAGGGATGGAATTGTTCCTCCGATGAAATTGAGGGGAAGATTAGTAAGGATTGTTCATGAAGGACATTTGGGAAAGAGTCTAACAAAGAGGAGGTTAAGACAATCATATTGGTGGCCTGGAACAGACAGGGATGTGGAAAAGGTGGTAGAGGAGGGCCAGGCTTGTAAAAATAGTGACAAGACTAAAACAGTTAGGGAACCACCTTTAGGTCAGATGCAGTTTCCTAAGGCACCATGGGAAAAGTTAGCTTTCGATTTGGTGGGGCCAGTGGAGAGATTGGGAAGGAGCAATCGTTTTATCATGGTCTTAGTGGACTATTATAGCAAGTGGTTCGCAATCAAAAGTGTTGAACAGGTTACTACCAACAAAGTTATAGAATTTCTGAGAGAATCATTTTTAGAGGAAGGGATTCCTAAGATTTTAGTTACAGATAACGGCGTGCAATTAGTTTCTGCAGCTATGACGGAATTTCTCAATGGATTGAAAGTGGCAATATTTCGGCCTCAAGCAAATGGATTAGTGGAGGGAGTGAACAGAATTGTGATGGAGAACATTCAGTTGTCACTAGTGAATGGTTTGAATTGGAAACAAGAATTGTGCAAAATGATGTGGGCGCATAGGATAACACCCCATTCAGTAACAGGTTTGTCGCCTTTCATTGCCCTTAAAGGGAGAGAACCGGGTACGAAAGAATCTCCTTGGTAGTTAAATGAACAAAAACAAGTAGGAGGTGATCAGGCAAAATTACAGGCGAGGGATATGTATTTCCAGAGGAAAAATAAAATGAGTTACGACGGAAGGAAAAATGTTAAGTTTGCCGATGTGAGATGTGGTGATCTGGTTGCGGTTAAGAAAGTAGGAATTATAAGGAAGGGTGAGAGCAAATTCCATACGCCACAGAAGGTATTATCGGTGAGAAATTCTGTGGTTAGGCTAGAAGATGGTAGGGAATGGAGTATAGGAAACCTGTGCATAGTTAAACGAGGGTAGGAATCTCGTGCCTGATGTATATACTTATTAGGAACATTACTGTACATAGTTCGTATAATCGTTATATGGTTAAGAATGTTTTGATATAACTATAAATTTGTATGAACAATCTGTTGTAATTTATAGGGGGGAAGATGTGTAGGGTCATGCTCACGTGTAGAAAGGAATGTTGGTAAAGGAAGAACATTATGGGAATGAAGGTTCCAGATGGGGTTAGAAGGGAGCAGACTTGAAGAGAGGAAGCTGTGTCTTAGATGTGGCTGGGGGTTATGATAAGTGTTCTTGCCATTATTATAGAATAAAGAATAAATAATAACAACTTCCTCAGTGTAGCTGCTACAATACCTCAACAATCGTCTCACGTTCTACACCCTGAACCATCAGCTCTGCTCCGCCGAACATGCCCTCGCCACCGTCCCACGTATCCACCGGACAACATCCGATGGCAGATCCTTCTCCTACCTAGCGGCCAAGACCTGGAACACCCTCCCCATTCACCTACAGCAGACCAAGGACCTACTGACCTTCAGGAGTCTCCTCAAGACCTGGCTGTTCCAGCAGTAGCAGCCCCCCCCTCAAAGTGCCTTGAGACCCTCATGGGTGAGTAGCACGCTCTACAAATACACTGATTGATTGATTGGTTGAGTGCTGATTTGTAGGCTGTTCCTTTTCACTACAACACCATAGACCCGATCTAATCCAATTCTGATAGCAACATTACTAATGTATTTGTTTATTCATTTCTGACTTGTGACTGATTGATGGATAAGTAAAGCTTTACACTAGTTCTACCTGTGGCCCTCATTGATCCTGTTATAAGCACCTTTAACTGTTCCCTCAGAGGGAGAGGCAGGCAAGGTGACAGTACGACATTGGCTTTCAGGGGGATACAGGCTCAAAGTGCACTGGGATGTGAGGATAAGCAAACAAAGGAACATACAGGCACAAGAAGAGGGTGAAATAAGTACAGGTGAAACAGACAAATACAGACTTGACTGGTAAACTTGTGGACTCAAATGCGCAAGGAGGGCTGGGTTTGTGAAATGGGACATAGTGCAAGGGGACAGAGGGCTGCTTTCCAGGCTGAAAAGCTTGACGAATACTTCAACCATGAAAGCTGAATTTAGGGATCACCACATAGTTTTCTTTTGTATGCATAAGTTGTACTGACATTAGGTCAGGATGGCTGGAATATTATATTGACAGTAATTATAAATACAGGCATTCTTGGCAGGGTTTAGTGAAAACGGTAATTGCCCCACAGAGCCCTATGATGTGTTAGTAGCAGGAAAGAGAAAGAGGGAAATATAGGCAGATAGCGCGTTCTGCAGAGGGGATAGCCTCCCTATGAGCCATAGTGCCTACTCTAATACAGCATGGTGAAGGTTCTACAGCCAGAGATGAATTAGTAACAAGCACTGGCAAAGCCAATAGGTCTCGCCTGAACAAGAGCTATTGGCTTTGGCAATGTGTTTTGCCATATTGTACACCAGTGTTTCTGCTGTTCATCATGGCTAAAAGTTAGTGGTGTGGAGTGTCAGAATAGAGTGGGGGAGTAGACTGTTGTAGAGTGGATTCGTTGGAGTGTCGTAGAGTGGAGTAGGGTGTCGTAGAGTTGAATAGAGAGGAGTAGGATTCAGTGGTTCAGTGGCAGAGAGTGTCATGGAGTGGAGTGGGTGGAATAGGGTAAAGTGAGTTGGAGTAGATTGAGGTAGTGGGATGGATTGAATTGGAGGAGGGTGGATTTAAATGTGCTGAAGTGGATTAAACTGTGGTGGATTTTAGCGGGTGGATTAGATGGATAGGGGTGTGTTATTTGGATTGGAGTTACTGGGGTGGGTGGACTGGATTGGGGTGGAGTGGAGTGGTGTGGATTAGATTGGATTGGAGTGGGGTAGATTGGATCTACTGGGGATTGGACTGGAGTGGGGTAGATTGGATTGGAGTGGAGTGGGGTGGGATGGCTGGATGGATTGGAGTGAGGTCGGATGGGATACATAGATTGGATTGGAGAGGGGTGCAGTGAAATCGGATGGAGTAAGGGGATTTGCTTGGGATAGAGTGGGGTGGAATGGAGTAAAGTGTGGTGGACTGGACTGAGGGGGTCAACTGGAGTGGGGTGGATTGGACTTTAGTGGAGTTGGGTGTATTAA
Organism: Pleurodeles waltl; assembly: GCF_031143425.1. Taxonomy (NCBI): domain Eukaryota; kingdom Metazoa; phylum Chordata; class Amphibia; order Caudata; family Salamandridae; genus Pleurodeles; species Pleurodeles waltl. The sequence continues at coordinate 190,432,870 of NC_090440.1, read as the reverse complement.
AATGGGGTGGGGTGGACTGGAGTGGGGTATGTTGGATTGGATTGGGATGGAATGGAACTGGGTGTATTGGAGTGGGGTGAATTGGGCTGTGGTGGGTGGATTAGAGCTGACTGGATTGGAGGGGAGCAGAGTGGATTGGATTGACATGGAGTGGAATGGATGGGGGTGGATTGGATTGGAGTGCGGTAAGATGGATGGATCAGATTGAAGTGTGGTGGACTGAACTGGGATGAGGTGAGGTGGATTGTACTGGGAAAGAGTGGGGTGGTTTGGAGTAGAGTGGGTGGATTGGAGTGGGGTGGATTGGAATGGGGTGGAGTGAACTGAAATGGGGTGGGGTGGACCTGAGGGGATAGATTGGATTAGCTTGGAGTGGGTGGGTATATTGGGGTGGGGTGTATTGGGGTAACTGGGTGGGGTGGAGTGGATTAGGGTGGATTGGAGTGAGGTGGATTACATTGAGGTGAGGTGGATTGGATTGGATTGGCATGGAGTGAATTGGATTGGCGTAGTGGGATGGACTGGAGTGGGGTAGATTGGATTGGAGTGGGGTGGATCGGATTGAGTGAGGTGGAGTGGATTGAGTGGTGTGGATTGGATGGAGTGAGGTGGATTAGATTGAGTGGGGTGCATTGGATTGTTTGGGATGGGTTAGGGTGAGGTGGGTTGGATTACGATGGGGTGGGATGGATTGGATTGTGTGGTGGATTGGATTGGGGTTGATTAGGGTGGGGTGGATTGGATAGGGCAGACCTGGCAACTCACAAGGTCCCACTGTGTGTCACACAATTTCACCTGTCATCACACAGTCACTCGGTTAGGAGCTGAAATCACATGGTGTCAGGCAAGAGGAGCTGAAAACCCCTGATAAATGTGGATTTGCAGCTTCTCTTAAGAGGGTGTAAGCAGCCAATGTCCATTATGAGGTGTGAAAACACCCCAGGACATCGGCAGAAGCCCCGGCAAACTTTGGGCCTCATTTAAGAGAAGTGGTGCTACATCCACTGCAGCGGCACTCTTCTTGCGTCCCTTAGCCCCCACCCTAATGCCACCATGTGTGCACCATATTTAATATACTGCGCACCATGGCAGTACTTAGGGAACTAGCATCAAAATTTATGACACTAGTTTAGTGCTTTGCAGGATTAGCCAAAAAAGTTTTGACGCTAATCCTGCAAAGCACATTGAGGACCATTATAAATAATGGTGTGCCTCCTTTTGAAAAGGTAGGACATGTACTGGTGTGTTTTACATGTCCTAACAGTGAAATACTGCCAAATTCGGGTTTCACTGTTGCAAGGCCTATCTTCCTCATAGATTTACATAGGGACTACCTTTAAATAACTTTAAAGCGCAGATTCCCTTTGAGGGCAGATAGAATATGGAGTTTGGGGTCTCTGAACTCACAGTTTAAAAATACATCTTTTAGTGAAGTTGGTTTTTAGATTGTGAATTTGAAAATGCCACTTTTAGAAAGTAAACAAACACACTTAGGGGCAACCCAGTATTCCCCTAGGAACTGGGTGCAGACAATGTCTCACTTAAAAATGCTCCTAGAGGAATTATTTAGATATAGTATGCGTACATATTATACAATCTTCAATTAATGAATAAGACAACTCCGTACTGTTAAAATCCAATATATTACTCAATAGGATTCAGGATGTTCAAAAACATGTACCACAATTCCAACGAACGTCCATTTAATAAACAACAACACTGTATATAACCCCTCTAGATCATAAGATTGAATCCCAACTGCAGATCCAGGAAGGGGTTATAACTCTCCCCATGACACAGTTCTGCACAATAATTGCCTGGTTTTCAGTCTCAGTTCAAGCAATATCATGGACTTTCAATTTTTTTCTTCTCACACAGGCTTACCATGGTCCTCAAACATTTCGTTCATCAATCGCTATATCAACTTACAAGACAGTAGCATTTTTCTGGCATTTTGGAACATGAAGTGAAATTCTTAGCTTTAGGTATGCTCTTCCCTCCATCACCTAGTACTTAATCCACTATATTTTTCTTGTCCTTGTGTTCATGCTATACATGTTTCCGACTTCGCATGTCTTTTTCTTGATAAATCAATATCTTCGCTACACGCTCATTCTGATACACGGTTTTTCCTTAAACTTTTGCATCACACAAGCACTGCGGTTTCTTTTGCTTTTTCTTTCCTTTTTTCTTGTCTTTTCCCCCTAACTCTTTCCATTTTTTCCTTTCTTTCTCCGATAGGTTTGTTTTAGATCACTAAGGTTTTACTGGCACTCTTTGGTGTTACACATTATAACATAATATCGATAGGCTTATCGTTATCTTTTATGGTTTGTCACATTTTTGTGGTAAAAAATCGGGCTTTCTCATCCATTCATGAATCTCTCTTTTGGTAGTAAATATATTTCTCTCAACACAAATAACATCAGTGTTTGATATATTATTTTTGTACATGTCCACAGCCTTGATAAAGTCTAACCAGACGAAACACGTGTCGGCTGTTGTCCATTTGAAAATGAATTCTGTTGTCACCGTTTGACTCTGGGCCCAGGATATCTGATTGGGCCAGATGCCATTTGTTCATCTAAAGACATTACAAAGGAATAAATTGGAACTTTTCAACTTTCTAGGATGTGCCATGGTTTTTCCATTTTACCCTTCTAATGATCTTCAGCACTCGAATTTAAACACAAATGTGTATGCTAAAACCTTCAGCATTCTACAGTTGACATCCTTCAAGCCTCATCCTCTCAAAGAACTCACGGGTACCCTCAACTCTCATAAACCACCATCTTATGAGGATGATGTCACCATCATCAACACCTCCCTCAGTCAAGCATCTTTACTGTCTCAAGACAGGCCTGAAATTCTCACTACTGAAGTAACCTACACTAGACCCTGATGACCTTGCCAAGTACTGGCCTATCACTCATCTACCATTCACCAGGAGGATCATCGAAGAATCAGTCTATGCACAAATGTGGTACTGGGGAATGAAAATGTCAAATAGTAGTTTGTTGATGGAGAAAGGTTTTATTTTCTGATCCAAATAGTTACAACCCACAACAGAGGAGAGCGAGGTAGAGAGCTATGGTCATCTCAGAGGCAGAGGAAAGAATATCACCTAAGGGACCAAAAAACTCCACCTGCCTTCTCCTTCTGGAATTCAGTGATGCCAATATACATTACAGTAAAGCATGAACACACAAATATGGATACAGCAACAATACGCAATGCCCCACACTACACACCTCCCCTTTGTATATAAAAAATATATATATGCAAAATGAGAAAGTGTAACATTTAGGAAATATCATAATCCAACACTTTGAAATATATATAATAGACCTATGAAACCTGGTAACCCTGTCAGTGGAATTAGAAACCTGCGAGGAAGTAACATCAGGCTACTCTTCCTGACTGGATTCATTAAAATTAGCAGGACACATCTGAAGCCACACAAGAACTAGGCAAGTTCAAATCAGTGCTCAACATGGAATCAACATTTTCACTTCTATTTATATAAGTGTCATTATAAATGTCTGCTTGTTGACTTGTGAAGGGGACTAATCCGTTTTTGTTCCACCAACCTTTCCCCATTAGCAACCTTAATGGGGCCTGAAAACTCAAATTTTCCTTTCCTGACATTGTTAGGTTTTTTTATTAAAGCCCAACCATTAATATGAAAAGTTACCTCCTTGATTTATGTAGTGGAATCAAAATAGGTCTTTTGAACAGACTGTTTGTCATAAACTCTTGAGCTCACATCATGGTGAGAATCGGAAGGTTTCTTACTTTGTGAATGATTCAACCAATTGGGCATCAGCCGCAAATTAGGATTTCTGCCTCTCAACAGCTTAAATGGAGCAATTCCAGTGGTCGTGTGTAAAGTTGTAAGATAAGCCGACACCTTTTCTTTGAAATAGCCAATAACATCCATTCCTGAAGTCAGAGGTGTCTGGATTCCTTCCTTCAGAAAACAGATTGCTCTCTCCACTAAACCATTTGCCGCTGGACTGTATAAAGCAACGTAGACATATTCAACACTTTGTGACTGGAAGAAAACCGCCATCTCTCTAGAAACAAAATGTGAGCCATTAACAGTGACTATTTTACATGGTGGACCCTCAACAACAAACACCTTCTGAAGAAAGCAGATACAAAATTTTGAGTTATGAGAATCCACAAATTCAAAATAAATCCACTTACTAAAATAATAAATCAACACAATCAAGAACTGTTTCCAGATGAAAAATGATTAAATGGCCCAGAAAAATCCAAAGCTTATCTTTCCAAAGCACCTGCTGGTAAAGAGACTGGTGACAAAGGTTTCTCACATGTTCCCCAATGGTTGTCAGATATAACACACTAGGTACATACATTTACCATGGACCTGACTCAGGGATACATCTTGGGCCACCAACCGAATTGTTCAAGTCCCTTACATGTGGCAGAAATGTCCAAATGTCCTTTGTGAGCAATTTCTACAATCCTCGCACAGAGACCAATAGGTAGCACAAATAAACATTTTCTCAAACAAATATTGGTCTCACAAGTGAGCTCAGATTATACCTGTGTAAATCTCCTGAAATCACTTTAGGCCATTCTTCCCTAATATAGAGGGGAACTTTCTTCAAAATGATATCCCCAAACATGACTGTTGCCCTCACTTTCTGAGATCTGTCCATCAACACCCTTCATTGCATCAATAGTGGCCGCTACACATTCATAGTCATTAAGAACAGATTTGTCCTGAGGTGAACAAGGTTGAGGTAAATGAGACAAGCAGTCTGCTTGAAAGGTTTTGCCCCCATTGTTTGTACTTTACTTGCATGTTATACTCTTGTAATTTGGATAAGAGGCAAACTAATCTTGCTGAAGCTTTGCTCAACCCATTTCCTGTCCACAAGTACACAAGTGGCTTGTGATCTGTGAATACAACAAAAGATTTACCCCACACATAAGCCTTACATTTTTGCACAGCCCAAACACAGGTCAAAGCCTCACACTCAACTGTGCTGCAGTTAAACTCAGCTTCAGTTAATGTCCTAGAGGCAAACACTATTGTTAACTCCTCACTGCCTATGAATTGCCTAAATACTGAACCAACACCTACCAGGCTGGCATCAACTAGATGAAACACTGACTACTAGAATCATAAAGCTTAAGTGCTGGAGCATTGATCACAACTTTCTTTGTGTTTTCAAATCATCATTAATTTTATTTGTCCAGACAAATTTCACCCCCTTGCAAAGTAGATACTATAAGAGTTGCACCAAAAATACATACCTGGGTACAAAACAGGCATAGTATTCACAGACCTCTGAGAAAGAATGCAATGTCTCCTTGTCATTGGGCGGCGGTCATTTTTAGGGTCGAGCCTGCGTTGCATGTGCTCGCGCATGCGTATCGCAGCGAGACTCTTTAGTGTTCAGAATAGGGCTCAGAGCCCTATCAACGTCACGTCAGTGTTTTTATTGGTTCGTGGGCTTGCCTAATAAAATCTGCTTGCTTTCATTAGTCCAAGGCACGCATACGTCATGCCTTCTCCGGTGGCTAGCCCTCCTCGAGCGCAGCGACCAAGTACAGAAAACATGCGAGGCTCGCTGTTTTCCATCGGGATCGTGGACTTCTTTTTCTCTAATTTATGAGCGCGATCTCGCTTGGCAGAAGTCGAGCGCTTTCCATAGTTAATTGCACATTTTCAGGTTACGTATATAAATGCTCTTTTGCCCGATAGGTGAAAAGTCGGGTTAGGAGTTTACAACGCTATCAGCTCTAACATGAGCAAACGCGAGACCCGTTGCATTGCAAATGCTTGTTTGTATTGCTTCTAGATTACTTACACTTAGGTTTGATGCCTTCAGCCAATATGATGTGTCTGAGACACTCTACTTCCAGCACCATAAGTTTGCACTTCTGCGGTCTCACCATCATGTCCCTTTCTTTAAGAGTACACAAGACTTTTTTAAGCATTAAAACATGTTCCTCTCTATCCCTAGTGAAAATCACATCAGCTTGGAAGGTTTGCATGCATTCCATATTTCCAAACTATGGCCCTCATTAATAGTTTGGTGGGCGGCGGAGGCCGCCCGCCAAACTCTTCCCACCTTCAGACCGGCTGTGCGGCCTGAACCCCGCTGGCCCTAATAGGACTTCATGGCAGGGCCGGTGGGCAGCAACAGTGTTTCCACCCGCCGGCCCTGCGGTGAACAGGGCCTTAACATTGAGGCCGGCTCCTAATGGAACCTGCGCCAATGTGGCGGTGCAGTGGATGCAGCAACACCCGTTGTGCATTCCACTGCCCGTAATTCAGGCACTGGAATGCGCGACGGGGCTGTGCACGGGGCCCCCCCCAACACACCCATTCTGCCAGCCTTTCCATGGCGGTGTAAACAACCACGGAAAGGCTGGAGGATGGGGACTCCTAATCCCCAGGGCGGCCCTGCAAGCAGCGCTGCCCTGGAGGACGAAAACCACGGGGACCACCAGGCTGCTGGTTTGCGACAGCATGGCGGTGTCGGTGGCCCAATCGTGGCAGCTTCGCCATGGTCATAATGTGGTAGTCCCAACGCCAGCCTGTTGGTGGTGGGACTGCCACTGCAAGTCTGGTGGTCATGCGACCACCAGACTCATAATGAGCGCCAATGTGTCCATCATTCTCTGAAAAACACTGGTGGCTGACGCCAAGCCAAAAGGCAACATTAGATATTTGTATGCCCCATGAGGTGTAACAAATGTTGTTCAATCTTGGGATTCTTCACTAAGGGCAATCTGGTGAAAAGCAGAATGAAGGTCAAAGGTAGAAAAGTACTAATATTAGCCAACATCTCTGGAACGTGTGGAAGTGGTGACAATTCACCACAATATTTTGAGTTAGCAATCTCAAGCCCATAGATAGCCTCAGTTCAAATTTCCAAAAAATAACCTAAAAGATCGATGTGGAATTCCCCAAAGACCTTGGTGATTATGTCTGGTTTTCCAAATTTTAAATCAATTGGCCACCACTTGAAAAACGTTGCATCTGCCATGATAGTTACTGTTGCGCCAAGCATTGCACCTCTTGATCACTGCCTGGCAAGAAGGAGAATTACTTATATGGGTATGCGAACTCCAATGAAAACAGAGGAACATCTTAGCTGTAGCATTCACGGCACACACAACACTCTTATCCGTTTTGCATGTGACAGGAGAAAGGCCCTCATTACAAGCTAAAGCCTGAGAGGAAACAATAGAAGCATTTGGCCACATGGATAACCTCTGCCCGAGTCGTGTTCCTACAAGTTAACAATCTCTCCATAGTCTTTTTTGAAAAACAATTGAAAATAAAATCACCGATGTAGATGCCCACACAATTCTCAAACTCGCAGGTAGATGCTAAAAACCACAGAGCAGAAAAAAGTTCTTCCTCTGTCTCGTCACTACCCTGCTTGTGCTTGAAAACGTTATGTCTTTTCAATAACACGCTTGTTTCCTCCGAGTACTGCCTATGCAATATTTCCTTTGGTTCCTCCTAAACATTCCTGAAAACATTTTTACCCGTAGGCGCAGGTGCTGCAGGCAAATTATCAAAGACCTTTTGGCCAGCAATGCCTAAATGACTAAAGGGAAGAGCTGACTTGCCTGCTGGTCCATACTCTGCAACATCAATGGCCACTTAGTAATTTTCAAATATGTGCAGCCATTGCCTCCATTTCACTGCTGGCTTCCCTGGATTTTAAAGAAAAGGCGGCAGCTGCACAACGTTGCTGCTAGATGCCTTCCTAGAATAGTCCTGAAGTGCAAATAGTAAAAGTATTAAAATGGGTAGAGCAGCAACTTGCCAAAAGGAAGTTATATGAAATGTCTGGTATGAGAATCACCATACGTACACAGTGTCACACAGCGTAGCACTAGATGCGAATACCTCTATCTTTTCCTTGTGTCAGAAAATCAGTACAATTGCACAAGGCAAATGTAACGCAGATACAAGTGTGCTCCAGAAAAATAAACATCTGGTTCGTTTCAACCCAAAGCATTATGGCCGCTGCCCGTCGAAGTAAATAAAGTTTATGAGTCAGGCTTCCCAGCAGGCCATAAAACGTCATGCACATAGCGATTTCCTCTCACTTTAAAAGACGCCCTACTCCTGGTACCAAAATGTGGCACTGGGGAATGAAGATGTCAAGCAGTAGTTTGTTGATTAAGAAATATTTTATTTTCTGATCCAAATAATTACAACCCATGATAGAGGAAAGCAAGGTAGAGAGCTTCGGTCATCTCAGAGGCAGACAAAGGAATGTCACCTGAAGGACCAAAGAACTCCACCTGCATTCTTCTGGAATACAGTGATGCACAATACACATTACAATAAAGCATGAACACACAAACAGAGATACCACATTAATACCCCATGTCCCATACTACGACAGCTTCAAGATCACATCAAATACCACCAATCTCCAGCACGACTATCAACCTGGCTTCAGATCATGCTGCAGTATAGAGACCGTAACCTTACAAATCACAAATGATGCCTCCTGACCTCAAATACAGATGACCATACTTCCTACTGATATTACTGGATCTTACAGCTGTCTTTCACTCCAAACTGTGAGCTGGTTCTTAGTTCATGAACCAACACATTCAGATGGGTACTTCCAGGTGCCAAAAGCTCCAGATAACCTGCAGGGTTTTGGTTATTTGAAGGATCATTAAGCCAGAGACAAAGATCTTGGAAGTTATGAAGTATAGGAAGGTGGCGGCTAAGACAATAAGTTAGTGGTATAGTGCCTATCCATCTTGGTAGGAGTGCCTGTCTCTTTAACTCCTACTTCTGGGCCAGAGCTGGTCTACAGGCACAAGAAGGTGTGTAATTCATTCATTCACTGCCGGCAACTCTGTGCTTTGCTGTTGTTCTCTGCTACAGTTTGTGTGCCACCCAGCTTTCCCATTCCTCACATTTGTTTTGGTTTTCCTTATTTCGTCCCTTGGTTCCTTTACTCTTGTGTAATCTGGCAGTTTTTATTTTGCTGTGTGCTTTCTCCACTTGCTCTCTCTGAGTGTACTGGGGCTTGTATCTGTTGCTTTCATTTGGGTGTTAGGAATGTCTCCTGGTCTTCAGCAGTGATTGTCACAGCCGCAGTGGTGGAATCACAAATTGGGTGCTGTCTTGCTATTGTTATTTCTTCATAGTGCAGGGCATTCATATGAGACTGGCATGTGGTGTTCCACAGGCATTCACTTTTATTATCGGCTACAAAACATTGTGGTACTGTTGGACCTGGCTTTTTGACAGGGTCATCCCCAAAATTTTTGCCTCCTTCCTCCTATTTTTTCTTACCTGTTGTTGTTGGCTTTTGACCTCTGGGCACTTTACCACTGCTAACCAGTGCTAAAGTGCATATGCTCTCTGTGTAAATGGTATTATTGATTGGTTTATCCATGATTGGCTATTTAATTTACTTATAAGTCCCTAGTAGAGTGCACTATACGTGCCTAGGGCCTGTAGATTAAATGCTACTAGTGGGCCTGCAGCACTGGTTGTGCCACCCACTTCAGTAGCCCCTTAACCTTGTCTCAGGCCTGCCATTGCAAGGCCTGTGTGTGCAGTTTCACTGCCACTTCGACTTGGCATTTAAAAGTACTTGCCAAGCCTAGAACTCCCCTTTGTCTACATATAAGTCACCCCTAATGTGTGCCCTAGGTAACCCCTAGAGCAGGGTGCGGTGTGGGTAAAAGGCAGGACATGTACCTGTGTAGTTATATGTCCTGGTAGTGTAAAACTCCTAAATTCGTTTTTACACTACTGTGAGGCCTGCTCCCTTCATAGGCTAACATTGGGGCTGCCCTCATACACTGTTGAAGTGGCAGCTGCTGATCTGAAAGGAGCAGGAAGGTCATATTTAGTATGGCCAGAATGGTAATACAAAATCCTGCTGACTGGTGAAGTCGGATTTAATATTACTATTCTAGAAATGCCACTTTTAGAAAGTGAGCATTTCTTTGCACTTAAATCTTTCTGTGCCTTACAATCCACATCTGGCTAGGTTTAGTTGACAGCTCCTTGTGCATTCACTCAGACACACCCCAAACACAGGGTACTCAGCCTTACTTGCATACATCTGCATTTTGAATGGGTCTTCCTGGGCTGGGAGGGTGGAGGGCCTGCCCTCACACAAAGGACTGCCACACCCCCTACTGGGACCCTGGCAGGCAGGATTGAACTGAAAGGGGACCTGGTGCATTTCTTAGACACTCTTTGAAGTCACCCCTACTTCAAAGGCACAATTTAGTATAAAACAGGGCCTCTGCCCTACCTCATCAGACACTTGCTGGAGAAGAAACCTGAGCCAGAAACTACATCCTGCCAAGAAGAACTGCCTCGCTGCTCAAAGGACTCACCTGTCTGCTTTCTCCAAAGGACTGCTGCCTTGCTGTTGGCCTGCTGCCTTGCTGAACTCTTGTCTGGCTGTAAAAGTGCTCTCCAAGGGCTTGGATAGAGCTTGTCTCCTGTTCCCTGAAGTCTCAGGACCAAAAAGACTTCTCTTTTTCATTTGGACTCTTTGTGCGCCGAAAATTTCGACGCACAGCTTGCTCCTCGGCCAGAAAAACACCGCACACCGACGCTGATCGACGTGACGCCTTTGGGGCGACCGGAACTTCGACGCACAGCCTCGCAAGGACAACGCCGCCTGACTTCCAGAGGGGAAATCGACGCAACGCCTGCCGTGAGAGCGAAACTTCGCCGCACAGCCCCACGGAACGACGCGCAGCCGGAAAACAAGCAGGAGAATCCACGCACAGACCCCGGGACATCTGGTAATCCCGTGACCCACAGAAAGAGACTGTCCGCGCGCCGGAAAACGACGCACGACTTCCCCGCGTGAAAAATAACGACGCAAGTCCGTGTGTGCAGAGGAGAAATCGACGCACACACCATTTTTCCACGTATCTCTTCTTCTGCGGCCCTTTGCGGAGATTTTCCACTCCAAACCAGGTACTTTGTGCTTGAAAGAGACTTTGTATGCTTTTTAAAGACTTAAGACACTTTGGCCCTCATTCTGACCCTGGCGGTTTGTAACCGCCAGGGCAGAGGGCAGAGGAAGCACAGCCAACAGGCTGGAGGTGCTTCCGGGGCAATTCTGACCGCGGCAGTAAAGCCGCGGTCAGAAAAGGGGAACCAGCGGTTTCCCGCCGGTTTTCCCCTGCCCCAGGGAATCCTCCATGGCGGCGCTGCATGCAGTGCCGCCATGGGGATTCCGACCCCCTTCCCACCAGCCTGTTCCTGGCGGTTTACACCGCCAGGAAGAGGCTGGCGGGAACGGGTGTCGTGGGGCCGCTGGGGGCCCCTGCAGTGCCCATGCCACTGGCATGGGCACTGCAGGGGCCCCCTAACAGGGCCCCATTACGATTTTCAGTGTCTGCAAAGCAGACACTGAAAATCGCGACGGGTGCCACTGCACCCGTCGCACCCCAGCAAATCCGCCGGCTCCATTCGGAGCCGGCTTCATCTTTGCTGGGGCTTTCCCGCTGGGCCGGCGGGCGATCTGCTTGAGATCGCCCAGCGGGAAAGTTGTGATCACCGCCGCGGTCATTTGACCGCGGTGCGGTGTTTGGGCGGTTTCCGCCCAGTGGGCGGTGCCCGCCGCCCGCCGGGGTCGGAATGACCCCCTTTATATCACTTTTTAGTGATATCTTTACAAATTCATATTGCATCTTTGATCGTTTTGACCTGCAAATACCCAGATAAATATTATATATTTTTCTAAACACTGTGTGGTGTATTTTTGTGGTGCTATATTATGGTATTGTATGATTTATTGCACAAATGCTTTACACATTGCCTTCTAAGTTAAGCCTGACTGCTCGTGCCAAGCTACCAGAGGGTGGGCACAGGCTAATTTTGGATTGTGTGTGAGTTACCCTGACTAGAGTGAGGGTTCTTGCTTGGACAGAGGGTAACCTGACTGCCAACCAAAAACCCCATTTATAACATTGGTGATCAGCGGTGAGGATAGGACTTGTGTTTGTGCAGTGACATACAGTAGCTAAGTATTTCACTACCTACCCACAGTTGAAGGTCAACTTGATTTTTCATCTTTTTGCTTTTGGTTCTCTGATGTCCTCCTGGATATATTATTGATATTTTGGACTTTGGATTTTGGTTTTTGCCTGTGATACCTTCTCAGATTGAGAATGGGTATCTACTGTGTGTCATTCTTTGTGCCTACTGAATCCCTCACTAAGGCTGACCTGAGGAGGCTTTGCAGAAAATGGGGCCTTCCTATATCAAGGATATCTACTAAGATGGAACTGCTAGATACCTACATAACCTGGGGGGAAGAAAGATGGGCAGAGGAAGAAGCAGCAAAAAAACAAATGACTAAGTACTGCTCAGATGAGGAGGAGGACTGCTCAGATGAGGAGGAAGACTACTCAGATGAGGAAAGAGAACCAGTGAGAGATGAATATCTCCTAGCTCGAGAGCGGGATCTGGAGGAGCTAGATGACTTTATTGAAAGGGCTGAGGCAGCAAGAGCCTTAGCCCTGGACGAAGAAAGGATTGCAGCTCAAAAGCTGAGCTGTGAAGAGCTGAAACTGGAAGCCGGAAGGGCTGAGTCCAGTTCAGATGGTGACAGCAAAAATCTTGCATCCAGTACTGCTGAAGAAGGGCACAAGCCCAGAGATGTGCGGCCCAACTTAAGAAGGGAGTTGACACACCCCAGGCGGTTCAAGGGTATGAGGTAGCGCCCATTATGCACAGGGTCCCTGAGAAGGATTGGGGAACTGGCACAGGGAGTCATTTTCCTACTGGGGGGAGGGACACTTTACTGGCTCTAGAAGAGAGTTACAGGGAAAAGGGTTTCCCCCTAGTGGACGTCCTGGATATAGAGTGTGGAGACATCCCAGAAGAGTATGGGTTGAGTGTCAGGGACAGTCAGATACTGTCTCACCAGTCTCAGGAGGGTGATGTAGAGTGCTTTTTCAAGGCTGAGTCACTGGATGGTTGGGTGAAGGGTACTGTGGTTAATACATGTGAAGGGCAGAGTGATGTAATTGCTGGAGAGCATATATCTGGTCCTTATTTTCCAGAGCTACGCCAACACCAGGTGGAGTGTGAGTTCTCTGACCCCAGGGAGCTTACAATGGAGGAAGACTTCTGGGTGAATACCAGAGAGTCTGAAGAGGCATTTGGGGGTGCTCCTGAAGGGAATGGTCTAGGTGTTTCCCAACCAAGTGAGGTAGGAGAGGATTTTAGTGTCCCAGGTAGGTCTGAGACACCTTTCTGCATGGCAAATTGCGAGTTGCAATTTGCCAGTCGCATGGACTCGCAAATTGCAAGTCACAATTTCCCTTTTTCCTACATCTGGCCCTTAGTTCCTATTTTGATTTTACATGTTTTACCTAACATTGCTTTCCCTAAGAGATTGGTCTAGTTCCAGGATTATTTTTTCTGTATTTTAATTGTGTAGTATATTACTCTTGTGCAGTGCATACCTTGAACTGAGCTACCTCTAAGTGTTGAGTGCTCTAGAGTTGAGGCTGTAGGCAGTTCGAGTTTCTCACTGTGCCTGTCAATGGGTTAAAAAGGTGCTCAGAATTCATGGTCATCCCATCCTTGGCCTCTCTGCAGAGAAGGCAGGGCAATGGGCACGTATTCCAGTTGCAATTGTGATTCTGTGCAAAGGAGGGACACAATTGTCAAGGCAAAAGTAAAAGAAAATGCAGTGCTTACAGGTGAGTGGGTGTGTTGTGTGTTTGGGGACTGGTGAAGTGAAAGACATGCGAGGAAGTACATTCAGGAGACAGTGAAAAGAGAGTGATAAAGAGGAAAGAAATGAGGAGTAAGATATGCAGATAGGGGAGAAAAAAGACGTACATATCTAACACAGAGTGAACATAACAGGAGTGACTGACCCACTCTGGAGCCCACTGCTCATTTCACAGGTCCCAATCACATTTATTTCACAGTCTCACAATTTCAGAATTTCAGAACTGTAACATTTTCAAGTTTGGGGTGTTACAAAAAAAAACCTTGTTGTTATTCATTTATCTTAAACGGCTAACAACTACTGATAAAACAAATAGTTCTGCCTGGGTTTAGGTGTTCATCAGTTATTGTGCTATATTTCTGGATGCGATAAGAGAACGCTCAGAGAGGAACTAAACCAATTGTTGGTTGGTGCACTATGGGAATCACAGAAATTTGGTTTACATATTTAAGCCACACCTCTTTAGAGACCCCCTCACACACACTTGTTTCATCCCCCTTAAAGCCCTTACTGTGATACAATACAGGTGGTGAAATGTCCGATGCACAAGACTATGAGTACAAGGAGGAAGATTCCATAGCACTAAGGGGGTCATTCCAAGCTTGCCAAGCGGGAACCGCCAGAAGACCGTACCGCGGTCAAAAGACCGCAGCGGTCATTCTGGGTTTCCCACTGGGCTGGCGGACGACCGCCAAAAGGCCGCCCGCCAGCCCAGCGGGAAACACCCTTCAACGAGGAAGCCGGCTCCGAATGGAGCCGGCGAAGTGGAAGGGGTGCGACGGGTGCAGTAGCACCCGTCGCGAATTTCAGTGTCTGCTAAGCAGACACTGAAATTCTAAGTGGGGCCCTCTTACGGAGGCCCCTGCAGTGCCCATGCCATTGGCATGGGCACTGCAGGGGCCCCCAGGGGCCCCACGACACCCCATACCGCCATCCTGTTCCTGGCGGCCGAAACCGCCAGGAACAGGATGGCGGTATGGGGGTCGGAATCCCCAGCGGAAAGCCGGCGGTACACCACCGACTTTCCGTTTCTGGCCGCGGTACCGCCGCGCTCAGAATGCCCAAAGGAGCACCACCAGCCTGTTGGCGGTGCCCCCGCGGACCACGGCCCTGGCGGTAAAAAAAAAAAAAGGAGCACCGCCAGGGTCAGAATGACCGCCTAAGTCTTATGCAGATTCTTAGAGCAGAGGTGGAATTGTTAGCGCGTCATATCTTATTTGGTTAATTTATAAGGGGACGTGTTGTAGGTCGATGGACCTTTTGACTGCGCTTCGAGTAGTTCCTACCATGTAACCCCGTACCAATACAAATCAATGGCAATAACAATTATTTACATTAGCAATCAATAGGAGTCAGTAATTTCAACACACCGTGACCTCTCGGCCATGAATAACCACACCTCTATGTAAAAGTTAGAACATTTATTTCCCTATGTTAACAATGCTGAAGTCACATAACTTAGTCTCAAAATCAAATAGTAAGCATACAGAAACAACACTGGCTGACCAAATCTCCTAAAGAATCGCAATTTGATCAATGCTTTTACCACTACACATTCTAAGGTTGCCGTACAAATCAATAGCAAGAATAACTGCGCAAACGAAATGGTGTACATTTAGATTCAGTAAAGAAAAGACATCAACTGTTATTACATGTAGCAAGCATCATTAGTGAGTACCCTAACTAAACTTCAGATTAGAATAGCATGTTTGGACTTCATGCAAAACAATTTAGTCAACACAAATTTGGAAAATATCAAACTATGGTTCTATCAAAACTAGAGATTGGTACCTAGGGACAAAAAGTATGGTTCTATCAAAACTAGAGATTGGTACCTAGGGACAAAAAGCAAATAGACATGACAATCAATAACATTGTCTTATACCTTGCCTCAGTATGGTTCAGCAAGCTGCGACAGTCTTCATCACTTGGACTTCAGTTCGGGCAGCGAGGCATCGGAATTCAGCATTAAAGTTCAGGAAAAGCAAAGTCTCGTCATGCAGTTCGTAAAAGAATAATAACTAAATACTCAAGAAGAACGGGGAGAAAGGCCTACCTGGATGGTTCGAAAGATTAGAGTTAATTTCCTAAAAATAATTCCCATGTTGTCATTGCTCAAAGAATCGCATGTTTGCATTTAGTCCAATGAAATTTGAACCCCAAATCTAAGAATTTACTAGTACACGGTTCACATGTTGATGATTGGATACTCTTCTCCTGTTCCCATCATTGGCTCCTCTTCTCCTGTTCCCATCATTGGGCTTGTAAGGTATCAAAATTGTATCGGCTTATGCTCCAGTCAGTGTATCCATTGTCTTCTCCTGGGAAGGTAATTCTTACACACACCACTTTATACATTGTATCCCTATCTAGTACAGCATATTCTAGCAAGCAGTTCTCATGAGAAAGAATTTCAGCTACGAGCATTTGGTTAGTACAGTGGAAAATCACAATTTAATTCTCTAAGCAGCCATTTTATAAGTCGCCTAAGAAATGTAGCTGAACATGAGGCCATGCAACTAGGTCCAAAATTAAGGCCTATGATTAATAAAGTTAACTCTAAATGCATAATATGACATACTGCTACATTAATCCAAACAAAAGCTCAACATTTTACATTAATAAGCCATTAATGAGTACACTTCGTGAACATTGACGGCCACTCAAGTAGGCACAATTTCAAATGCGGGGACAATTTCAAATGCGGCAAAAATCAACGGTAACAGAATCATACTGTGTGAAAAAAGCAAACTAATATTCAACCTCAAGCATGTGACGTTCCACTGCTCAAAGCATTTGTGGAGCTACTTTAAATATGTTGATTTGGTTTATAAGCTTTGCACCTTCAGAACATCAGGATAATCAAACAGGCTACGAAAGAAATCATGAAACACACATTAATTGTTGCAAATATATGCATATTTTACATAAATGTATGTAAAATGCTGAAGGACAAGAGGAGGAGGAGGAGGACGGAAGGTCCCTGAGCCTGTTTAAATAATCCCAGAAGAGATGCATTAGAAAGACATAGTAGACAACATTAAAGTCCCTCATTTAGATTTGATAAAAATACAAGAAATGCCATGAAGCTTTATTACTGTAAGCCTATTTTACCAATGCATTAAACACAAAGGGCAAGATTTACAGGGCCCTAGGGCCACCTTGGTCCACATTAGTGTAATTTTTTAATGTTAATGTGGCTCAACTAGGCAAAAAACGCTGTTCCATATTTACAGAGTGGCGCAATGCATGCATTTCGCCACTTTGTAATCGTATTTGTAATTGTAATCGTATTTATATAGCGCTTACTACCCCTGACGAGGCGTGACCCTTTGCGCCACATTATGCCTGCGCCAGCATTAGGAGGCACGCAAAAATGGCACAATGAAATCTACAAGATTTAATTGCACCAATTTTGGCATCTTTTTTAACACCTGCTCAAAGCAGGCATTATAGGGGCGCATCCATTGAAGTCAATGGGCGTCCTTGCACTTTGCTGCACTAGCATCAAAATGTTTGACCATAGTGCAGCAAAGCGCCACAATAGCTTACAATTTTTTTGACACTATTGGCCTAAAGTGCGCCATGGTGTGCCGTATTGTAAATACGGCGCAGCCATGGTTTCAAGTGGCATGGGGGGGTGCAAGAAATCTGGCGCATCAGTACTGATGCGCCAGATTCTTCTAAATCTGGGCAAAAGCTTCTACCCTTTTGTCTCTGACAAAACTCAAAGTCTCTAGAAATACCTAAGTGAAGTAGTACAATATTTGGAAAATTGTGCATCAGTGGAAATCACATACCGTACTATCCAGGGTAAGATGACAGTTAGTTTATTTATTTATTATGTATGTATTCATATTTTTTAATCTATATGTATTTATTAACATTTATTTATTTGAAGTATTTCAATCACTCAAACTGCATTCGTAAAGTGCAACACTGTCACCCCAAAGAGTAACTGGGCGCTGTGTCTCCATTGAAGAACCAGGTCCTGAGTCGCTTATGGAAGTCTGCTAGCGAGGGGGCTGTATGGAGCTGGAGGGGAAGTTTGTTCCAGATCTTGGCAGTGATGTATGAGAAGGAGCGGCCACCAGTGTTGCTGAGACGGATGCGGGAAAAGTGTGCAAGGGCAAGTGAGGAGGAGCGCAGGTGTCTGGAGGATTGGTGGAAGTTCAGTCGATGGTTGATGTAGGCAGGTCCTAGATCAAGGGGGGCTTTGTAGGCGTGCATAAGGATCTTAAACTGGCATCTATTATGGATGGGGAGCCAGTTGAGGTCTCTCAGGTGGGGGGTGATGTGGGGTTGCTTGGGGAGGTCCAGGATGAGTATGGCAGCAGTGTTCTCTATGGTCTGGAGTCTTCTGAGGAGCTGGATGGAAATACCAGCGTAGAGGATGTTGCCATAGTAAAGGTGGCTGGTGATGAGGGCCTCAGTGATAGTCAATCTGGTGTTGTTTGGAATCCATCTGAAGATTCTGCAGAGCATGCGAAGAGCGGAAGCAGGAGGAGGCAACTGCTTTGACTTGTCGTTTCATGGTCAGTTGGCTGTTGAGGATGATCCCGAGGTTGCACGCATGGTCGGTAGGTGTAGGTCCGAGTTCTGCAAGCCACCAGCTGTGGTTCCTTGCGGAGGTGTTCTTCCTGAAGATCAGTACTTTGTTTTTGTCAGAATTGAGTTTGAGGCAGTTGTCTCTTATCCATTTGACTACATTGGTATCTATAACACAAACTATCCACTAAGGCATGCAACCACTTCAGAGACAACACAGGTAACAAAACTAAAGAACCACAGAACTGAGACAAAGGCTTAGAGGAGGAAATAAGAAAGATCAAAGATCAAACAGTTAGTAAGAGAGGTAATCTCTGAAAAGGTGAGTTTTCAGTTCCTTTCACAATGTGACTAGGTCCGAATTCTTTCCAACGTAGTCTGGTAAAGTGTTCCGCTATTTGTGAGGTATGCATGGGGAAGCGTGTTCTATGTTTTAGTGACTCTGGCTTTTGGAATTCAAGAAAAAGATGGCTTTTACTTCTGGTGTTTCTCTTGCCACCAGTATATTGATATTCGGCAGTGAGGTAAGATGTTAGGCCAGAGTGGCTCGCCTTGTGTGTTACACATGCTACCGGAAGTGTAACCTAGTTTGAAGTAGGACCCAGTGGAGATATCTTACAATAGGCGTAAGGTGATCAGATCTTATAGCTCCTGTGACCAAATGATTAGCAGCAGCATAGAGGACCGTTTTTGTGGTAGGACAGGTGATTTAGGCCAGCCTACTAGAATTGCCTTTTCTCTGTCAGGATGGGTGAGGAGAGTGTGAGTGTCTGAACTACAGATATGATCTTTGTGCAATGTTCTGATGGTCCATGGAAGATGCAATTGGCAGGAGGCAGATTTTGCCGGTTTATCAGTGAGTGAGGGGTTTGCATCCGAGCGTAGAGGCTGGTACCCCTAGGCACATATTGGAGTGTATTGTTTTAGTGTTGTTTTGTGAATTACAGTGAGGACTTTTCAGTGTTTTCATACATTTTTAAAATTTGTGGTTTTCAGTGTTTATGCATTTTGGTAGCACAAATATTTTCCAGGAACCATATTTTCTAATGTTTACAAAATACCTTCACAAATAACATTTTTAGTTTTACAAAAAAAAATCATCAATGCAATTTCTGTCCCAGCCACTTTTCTTTCACAGCTCCTTTCTCTCTCTCTCTCTCTTTCTCTCTCTTCATGGATCCCTTTTCCCATGCCTTGTTTTCCAGAGCTCTTATTTCACAGTGCCCTCTGCACCGGGGCCACAGTGAACACTTTCCCAGAGTTCCACTCTCAAAGTGCTTCTTTTTCATACCCTCCCAATCCTTAACTAGTACCAACCTGTTTTTCATATCACATTTCAACCACTTCTAAAAGTTATAAATAACAGGGATTAGTATTAACCTACTATGCGGTACTCAATTTATTGACCCTCATCAAAACTACCCACAAAAGTTCTAGAAGGACTTCACTGATATTCTGTCTGTCCCCAAACCATGTCCTGCAGAGCCTCACTTCCCCAGCTCCCCTTTTGCTCCCTTTCACAGACCTTCCCTCTTGAATGGCTCTTTCCCCTTGCTTGTCTATCACAGAGTGCCCTGTCTTGGAGCACAATGGTGACTATTGTTAATGGTGTGATCAGTGGCAAACTAAACTAACGAGCTAAGTTGGCCAGCAGGACATAAATGAGATCTGGTGAGGATCTCATGTTACATGAGATGTTCCATCACTGTGTCTAGGGGCAACTACCCTTACTTTGGGGCAGCAAATGAAAAAGAATAACGCTATCTTCTGACATACATTCTCAAGTCTTGCTATGTTCTTTGAATGGCAGAAAGAGAACAACACAGAGATGGCCCTATACTGTGTGTGAAACAACAGCTCTACATCTACCAGCCCCTCCTGTTGCCCAGCAGTGAATTTCTAGGTAGTACCAGAATCCTTCGACATGGCTGGGCTCATGGTCTCCTCACCAATTTTTTCCACCAATCCCCAAAAAAAAAAAAAAATAAACAGAACACATATGTGCGTTGTGGCTATTGTGTTAACTTTCCTGCTGTAAGGATTCAGGAGGGGATGGAATAAAGTAGATAAATGTTTTTCATGTACATTATTGCGGGTACACAGAATGTACAGTGATGTCTGTTTTTGGTTCTCGGGTGAGTCTTCCATATCCACCAACTGCATGTGCTGCTAGGTAGGTGGGTTTTACCATCATGATCACTCTGAGGACCCAAGTTGGGTCCTAGTAGTAATGCTGAGCAATATGCAGCACACAGCAATGTCGTAGTTCAGGGACTTCGATTTACGTATCTGCAGGAGTGCTATAAGGTCAGTCCTATTTACCTCCACAGAGAGACCATAAATTCTAATTGTATTAAAAATCACAGCAGTCCATGCAGAGGGAAAATGGGAAGGGGACAAGAGAGAAAACACTGATGGGAGGCTTTTTACACTTCCTCCTGCACTGCTACGGAAGTCTGAAACAATATCAGATTACTAACAAGCCTGGTATCATCAGTATAATATACAATCCTTGCTTGTACCTAATTACCTTAAATATTTTTTAACTCTGCTCTTTCTTCTCTAAATGTAGATGCAATTATCTCACTGAAAATATTAAAAAAAACAATGATTACTATTGTTCTATGGAATCCATGTGTTGGGGTTTTCACATATGACTCTGCAAACTTACTAGAAAGTTAAATGGACAAGAGTCCAAACTATTATAAATGTACAAGGCCTTGAAAATCGTAACAAGTCATACGTATCATCTGAATGGCCAAAATAGTTTAAAAAAAACTCAGAAAGTCAAATTTCCAAGCAGACACTAGATGTTGGCTCCTCCATGATCTTCCAGTGACTGCCAACCACGGACTGCTTTGGCAAGCAATGAGTCTCCAACTCCATTGTTCTTTTATACAATAAAATCCAAGATGAGTGATTCTGAATCCCGCTTTCCAAGAGATTTCAGTTAGTTTTGTTTTGTTGGGTTGTCACTGCTCGACCCACCACCATTCCTCTGATTGGGATCATTATCATAACTAGCCCTCCAACTGTGGTAAGAATTCAGCAAACATCATTTAAACATATTATTTCATGTAACTCCGAAGTATCTGACATTGCTAAGTTGTGTAATCATGACAGAACCCCCTGTTTAGAGTCTCCTGTAGGTTTTTACGGATGGCCTTATGGAATGGAGGGCCCCCGTGGAGAGATGAACGAAGTCCAGTCTCTCCACGGGAAGCTTCGGGCTGGTAGAAGACCGCTGGGGACGGGATAGGCTGGGGGGAGGAAGAGGAGGGGGCTAGGGATAGTTTTTAAGGAGGGGCGGGAGTTGGGATCGGCCTCTTACGCAGCTTGTCAAGGGGGACACTTGAAAGTAGGGTGAGAAAGGCTGGACAGGGGCTCACTGGGGAGCAGATGGAGTCAGGTGTGGTTGGCCGGGGTGGAGGTGATTTAGCAGCAGCCTACTACTGACTGGTCAGCAGTGGACATTGAGGCCAGGATACAGGGGTAGAGGAAGCTAGTGGCGGAGACAGAGGAGCGGTGGGCGCTGCTATGCAGAGAAAGGAGTGAGGTGGAGGGGCGGGCGAGGCAAGCAAAGCGCAAGTCGGGGGGTCAGTGAAGTACCCAGGGGGGCGTAGTTTGGGGCGAGGCAATTGGGTATGGGTCCCAGCTGAGGAGCAGGGCAGAGAGCAGGATGCTGGTGCGGCCAGTCGTGCAGGCAGCGCGACAGGTGCGCATGGTGCATATGGTCAGGTGCGGTGCGGGAAGTCAACGCCAGCAACAGAGGTTGGCAGAAAAGTGGCAAAGCCAATGGGGCGCATCACGGCCCCTGGACGTTGGTCCAACGCAATAGAGGGGTCCTCCGCAGCCTTCTCTACACCACGGGACCACCTGAAGAACGCAGATGGCAGACGCCATGGGGCCACGGGACGGTCTGCGAGCGTGATGCGGTGGATGCTGAGGGTGAGAATGATGAATGGGGTATAGACGAAGAGGATGTGGCTGAGTTGGACTAGGAAGAGGATCTGGAGGAATGGGAAGAAGGGGAGATACGCGACAAGGAGGTGAGCGGGACCATGGGAGGGGAACGGGGCGCAGGAGCGGCGCAATCCCCTCTTCTTTTCCTGTTTGGAGGCATCAAAGACTGGCACTGGAGTGTGGGAGGTGTCGCGCACGGGAGGCGGCGGGCCCATGGCCTTGTCGCAAGATAGCACTCGGGTTCACAGAGTACGAGGTAAGGGCGACTGGTGGTCACTGTGGGGCGAGTGGAGGGGCAAGGCTGGTGCGACCCAATACAAGTCTATTGGGGTGGGGGAGGATTCAGTACATGGCACATCTAGTACAAGTGCAGTAGCTGCGAGTGATAATGACCAAGAGGCAGAGAAGGTTGTGACACCACAGGGAGTAATGGGGGAGACTGTGGTGAGTGGGGACAAAGAAAGTGACATTATGGAAGGGGATAGTTATAAGAAGTGACTCCCCTACATGGGTTTAGCAATGCCACTGGGGTCTCACGTGGTGGAGAAGATGAAAGCTCGGATCTGGAAGCATGAGTATGTTGACGTATTTCGGCTCCTGCATAGAGACATTCAGGCCAAAGAAGGCTCTAAAGAGGAAGAATGGGAACTGGCGCGTAGGCCTAGGGTACCCATTACTATGGATAATTGGACCTCGGCATTCCTGATATATGCTAGTATTTACTGCAAGAAATATGCAGACAGAGCCATTGCCATGTTTAAGTACAAGGACATTATTCGCAAGGCCCAAATGCATTTTGGAGGTTTTGCATGGTTAAGCTATGATGAGGAGTTCAGGGCTAGAGTGAGTGTTTATCCTGAAAAACCATGGGGGACGTGGACTCGGAGCTATGGATGCAGTTGATTGCCTCTTCACAGTCTGCTGCGTCCACCCATACAGCTAGTTGCCTTCCGGTGGTATATAGGCCTTTTCAGCAGCGTCCCACTCCAGCCAGGGCGGGTCAGGCACAAACAGCACCTATGCTTAACTCAGGAGCATACTGGAATTTCAACAAGGGGTTTTGCTCTAGGTACCCCTGCAAATTCAAGCATGAATGTTACAAATGTGGGGGGAGACATCCAGTCACACAATGTTTTTCCTTGGCCAGTCCTGCGGAGCAGTGGAGATCTTCCAGGAGCAGAGGAGGGCAAGGTGCTCCTGGGCTGAAAGGCGCCTACTCCAATTAAGCTGGGTAGATTAGTGCCCTGGTTGCGCATGTACCCAAGATATGGACATGGCGCATAAATTGGAATGGGGTTTCAGACAGGGTTTTTGGGTAGGGTACCAAGGGCCGCAGGCGCAGAGATGGGCAGAGAATTTGCAGGTGGCATTGGCCATGCCTGAGGTAGTAGTGACAAAATTGGCCAAGGAGGTGGCAGAGGGCACAATTGTGGGCCCCTTTTACCGGTGGTATATGGAGGATCTTATGGTCTCACCTTTGGGTGTGGTCCCTAAGAAGACTAAAGGGGAGTTTCGATTGATACACCATTTGTCATGGCTAGAGGGGGCATCAGTCAATGATTTTATTTCACTGGAGGATACGAAAATGGTGTATGCCTCGGTGGATGACGCTCTCCGGCTAATAAGGGGATACGGCAATGGCGCTGAGTTGGCCAAGTGTGACATCAAGGCAGCTTTTCAGTTGCTCCATATTCACCCTGAGGATTTCTCTTTGCTGGGGATGCAGTTGGGAGGGGCTATTTACGTGGACAGAGTGCTGCCCATGGGGTGCGCAATTTCTTGTGCAGTGTTTGAGACTTTCACTGCCTTCATGCAGTGGGTTTTTGTGCAGGTGAGTGGGCATCGGACGGTGCCACACTATTTGGATGACTTCCTTTTTGTGGGGGCACCACATTCAGGTGCTTGTGGGAAGGCCTTGCAGTGTTTTGAGAGATTGCTGCAGGATTTTGGGGTACCTCTGGCCCCTGAAAAGACAGAGGTCCCTAGCTACGTGTTGACCTTTTTAGGCACTGAGCTGGACACTGTGGCATTCGTGGCGCATTTGCCTGCGGACAACGTTGAAGAAATCCTGCAATTTTTGCGACAGATCAGGTTGAGATGGAGGATAGAACTGCGTGTGGCACAACAGCTCCTGGGCTTCCTTAACTTTGCATGTAGGGTGGTCTGGGGAGGTAGGACTTTTTGTACATGCATGGGCCTGGCGATGTCTGGAGCATCACTTCCTCATCACAGGATTCGGCTGACGGTAGGTTTTAGGGAGGACATCAGGGTGTGGTAGCTTTTCCTGACACTGTTTAATGGGGTTTCCATGGCTTTTTGGGAAGAGGACACGGTATGTCAGGTGCAGATTTTTTTGGACGCGGCAGGGGCCTCTGGTTTTGGCCTTTTTTGGGATGGACGGTGGTGTGTGGAACCTTGGCCAGCACAATGGTTAAACCAGGGCAGGAGCATTGCGTTTCTGGAATTCTTCCCACTGTTGGTGGCTTTGGAAGTGTGGGGTGATGAGCTGGCAAACAGGACCATAAGGTTTCATGTTGACAACTTGACAGTAGTTGATCTGGTGAACAGAGAGAGGGCCAAGGATCTCAGGGTGGTGCACCTTTTGCGAAGATTCATGCTGCGCTGTTTGTCTTTGAACATCATATTTAAGGCTGCACACATTCCTGGGGTCAACAATTCTATTGCAGATTCCATGTCTCATTGGCAGTGGCAGCGTTTCTGCGCATTGGCACCAGGCGCAGAAGAGCGCAAGACTGCGGTCCGAGCAGACATTTGGGAGTGGGGGGCGTGATGGTCATGAGACTGGTGGAGATGTTGCTAGCAAAATCCACTCTAAGGAGTTATCGCCTAGCATGTTTGGAATTTCAGGATTTTGAGGTGGATGGAGGGCGTTTCTGGTGGCAGTGGCTAGGTGTGCTTGATGCGCGAGTGGTGCGTTTTGTGTATTCCTGATTCACAAGGGTTTGTCGCCAGCCACGACTGGGGGCAAGTTGGCGGGTGTGTCTTTTTATGGGAAGTTATTTTTTGGCAGGGACCCTGCAAAGGATGACATTTTGGGAAAAATGTTGAAAGGTTGGGGCAGGGCACGATCAGGGTCTTGTGGGGTGGTGCGTGAGGCTATTACATTACAAAAAAATGTTACATGTGTTACATGTGTTGCATGTGTTACATGTGTTGCCGGTTTGTTGTGTGAATGTGTATGAAGTAGCACTTTTTTGTTTGTGTATGATATGGATGTTTTTCGGGGCTTTCTAAGTGTCTGAGTTGCTAGGTGTGGGGAAAGATTGTGGAATGCGAAAGGAGGACATGCAGAGGCAGAGTGTGCGTTTGGGCATCTGGTTGAGGCGGTCGAAAACGGATCAGTTGAGGAAAGGGAAGTGGATATGGTTAGATAGAGGGGGCGAGGGGGAAGCATGTCCGGTACATGAATTGGAACCCTTTCAAGCAGCACGTTTTTGAGCAAGGAGGGGGTGTTTTCTGTCTTAAGAACGGTAAGAAGCTTACGGCTTTTCAGTTGTTGGCTGTGTTGAGGATGGCTTTAAGGCGTATTAGAAGGCAGGCCAGTAATTTTGGAACTTGCTCGTTCCGCATTGGTGTGGCTACTGAGGCGACTCGCTTAGGTTGGGAC
This sequence comes from Pleurodeles waltl, assembly GCF_031143425.1. Taxonomy (NCBI): domain Eukaryota; kingdom Metazoa; phylum Chordata; class Amphibia; order Caudata; family Salamandridae; genus Pleurodeles; species Pleurodeles waltl. The sequence continues at coordinate 190,406,977 of NC_090440.1, read as the reverse complement.
TGGGACCAAATCAGGCACATTGGAAGATGGCGGTCGAAGTGTTGCGAGAGATATGTGAGGGCTTGAGGTGGAGTATTTTCCATGGACAGGACAGTTTGTGCCGTGGGGGGGGGGGATTTCATTGAGGGGGAGGGCATTTTTCTGTCCTACACTGACAACTGTTTATCCTTCCAGGTTGTGTGTACGGCCCGGAGAAAGCAAAAGTGGTGACATGGCTGGTTGGACATTCGGTTATTCACTTGGCAGCAAAATATGTGGAAAAGCAAGTCTATGGACGATCTTTGGAACTTCCAAGTAGCAGACATGAGGTTTTGTGGTGGGGGAAGAGCGGCATGAGGTGGGGCAATTTGCTTCCTTTTATAACTTCAATGTTGCCGACATGGGGTTGTCCTGATGTCTTGGTATTGCACCTAGGGGAAAAAGATCTGGTGCGATTATCAGGGCTCATCCTACTGCAACACATGCAGCGGGATTTGGCATTACAGAAGCACACTATGCATGGGACTTGTGTGGTATGGACAGAGTTTGTGCCCAGGAGAAAATGGAGAGGAGCCTTGAAGCACCGGGCTATTGAACGGGCCAGGAGAAAGCTCAATTGAGCTATGCAGGTGTTCTGTGGGACATAGGTCATTAAAATGTTGACGCACTAAGGGATTAACCCCTTCGCTGCCAGGTCTTTTCCCCCTCAGGTGCCAGGCCTTTTTTTGGCTATTTGGGGCAGGGCGCGCTTAGGCCCTCATAACTTTTTGTCCACATAAGCTACCCACGCCAAATTTGCGTCCTTTTTCTCCAACATCCTAGGGATTCTAGAGGTACCCAGACTTTGTGGGTTCCCCTGAGGGAAACCAAGAAATTAGCCAAAATACAGAGAAAATTTCATTAAAAAAAAAGAAAAATGGAAAAAGGGCTGCAGAAGAAGGCTTGTGATTTGTTCCCTGAAATTGGCATCAACAAAGGGTTTGCAGTGCTACAATCACCAGCTTCCTAGCTTTCAGGAACAGGCAGACTTGAGTCAGAAAACCCAATTTTTCAACACAATTTTGGCATTTTACTGGGACATACCCCATTTTTACAATTTTTTGTGTTTTCACCCTCCTTCCAGTCAGTGACAGAAATGGGTGTGAAACCAATGCTGCATCCCAGAAACCTAAACATTTCTGGAAAGTAGACAAAATTCTGAATTCAGCAATGGGTAAATTGTGTAGATCCTACAAGGGGTTCTAACAGAAAATAACAACTGAAATAATAAAATATTGAAATTGAGGTGAAAAAAACAGCCATTTTTCTCTACGTTTTTTAAAGCAATATACCGTTACGCCTGCTGAACTCTTCTGGTTGTGGGGATATATAGGGCTTGTAGGTTCGTCAAGAACCCTAGGTACCCAGAGCCAATAAATGAGCTGCACCTTGCAGAGGGTTTTCAATCTATACCGGGTATATAGCAATTCATTTGCTGATATATAGAGTCAAAAATAGGTATCAAGAAAACCTTTGTGTTTCCAAAATGGGCACAAGATAAGGTGTTGAGGAGCAGTGGTTATTTGCACATCTCTGAATTCTGGGGTGCCCATACTAGCATGTGAATTACAGGGCATTTCTCAAATAGACGTCTTTTTTACACACTGTCTTATATTTGGAAGGAAAAAATGTAGAGAAAGACAAGGGGCAATAACACTTGTTTTGGTATTCTATGTTCCCCCAAGTCTCCTGATAAAAATGGTACCTCAGTTGAGTGGGTAGGCCTAGTGCCCGCGACAGGAAATGCCCCAAAACACAAAGTGGACACATCAGATTTTCTCAAAGAAAACAGAGTTGTTTTTTGCAAAGTGCCTACCTGTGGATTTTGGCCTCTAGCTCAGCCGCCACCTAGGGAATCCTACCAAACTTGTGCATTTTTTAAAACTAGAGACCTAGGGGAATCCAAGCCGGGGTGACTTGTGGGGCCTCTCACCAGGTTCTGTTACCCAGAATCCTTTGCAAACCTCAAAATGTGGCTACAAAAACACTTTTTCCTCACATTTCGGTGACAGAAAGTTCTGGAATCTGAGAGGAGACACAAATTTCCTTCCACCCAGCGTTCCCCCAAGTCTCCCGATAAAAATGGTACCTCACTTGTGTGGGTAGGCCTAGTGCCCGCGACAGGAAATGCCCCAAAAAAATAAGTGGACACATCACATTTTCTCAAAGAAAACAGAGGTGTTTTTTGCAAAGTGCCTACCTGTGGAATTTGGCCTCTAGTTCAGCCGCCACCTAGGGAAACCTACCAAACCTGTGCATTTTTTAAAACTAGAGACGTAGGGGAATCCAAGACGGGGTGACTTGTCGGGCTCTCACCAGGTCCTGTTACCCAGAATCCTTTGCAAACCTCAAAATGTGGCTAAAAAAACACTTTTTCCTCACGTTTCGGTGACAGAAAGTTGTGGAATCTGAGAAGAGCCATAAATTTCCTTCCACTCAGCGTTCCCCAAAGCCTCCCGATAAAAATGGTACCTCACTTGTGTGGGTAGGTCTAGTGCCAGCGACAGGAAATGCCCCAAAACACAAAGTGGATAGATCACATTTTCCTCAAAGAAAACAGAGGTGTTTTTTGCAAAGTGCCTACCTGTGGATTTTGGCCTCTAGCTCAGCCGCCACCTCGGGAAACCTACCAAACCTGTGCATTTTTGAAAACTAGAGACCTAGGGGAATCCAAGACAGGGTGACTTGTTGGGCTCTCACCAGGTTCCGTTACCCAGAATCCTTTGCAAACCTCAAAATGTGGCTAAAAAAACACTTTTTCCTCACATTTCGGTGACAGAAAGTTGTGGAATCTGAGAGGAGCCACAAATTTCCTTCCACCCAGCTTTCCCTCAAGTCTCCCGATAAAAACTGTACCTTACTTGTGTGGGTAGGCCTAGTGCCCGCGACACGACATGCCCCAAAACACAAAGTGGACACATCACATTTTCTCAAAGAAAACAGAGGTGTTTTTTGCAAAGTGCCTACCTGTGGATTTTGGCCTGTATTTTAGCCGCTACCTAGTGAAACCTACCAAACTTGTGGATTTTTTTAAACTAGAGACCTAGGGGAATCCAAGACGGGGTGACTTGTGGGGTTCTCACCAGTTTCTGTTACCCAGAATCCTTTGCAAACCTCAAAATGTGGCTAAAAAAACACTTTTTCCTCACATTTTGGTGACAGAAAGTTCTGGAATCTGAGAGGAGCCACAAATTTCCTTCCACCCAGCGTTCCCCCAAGTCTCCAGATAAAAATGGTACCTCACTTGTGTGGGTAGGCCTAGTTCCCACGACAGGAAATGCCCCAAAACACAAAGTGGACACATCACATTTTCTCAAAGAAAACAGAGGTGTTTTTTGCAAAGTGCCTACATGTGGATTTTGGCCTCTAGCTCAGCCGCCACCTCGGGAAACCTACCAAACCTGTGCATTTTTAAAAACTAGAGACCTAGGGGAATCCAAGCCGGGGTGACTTGTTGGGCTCTCACCAGGTTCCGTTACCCAGAATCCTTTGCAAACCTCAAAATGTGGCTAAAAAAACACTTTTTCCACACATTTCGGTGACAGAAAGTTATGGAATCTGAGAGGAGCCATAAATTTCCCGATAAAAATGGTACCTCACTTGTGTGGATGGGCCAAGTGTTTGTGACAGGGAAGAGCCAAAAACACGTTGAAATTGAGGGGGAACCAAAGTGGGTCCAAAAGGGCAGTTTGAAAAAAACATTTTTAGGCTGACAAGTGCAGCAGAAATGTTATTGGTATAGATGAGACAATGCTGGGTGGTAGGAATTTTGTGGATTCCTGCAGATTCCGGAAGGTTCCATCACAAAAATGTGGGAAAAATGTGTGTTTTCCGGCAAAGTTGAAGGTTTGCAGGGCATTTTGGGTAAGGAAACGGTGCGGGTTGCATGTGAAGCACACCACCCTGGATTCAACTAGATGTTTAGTTTTCAGATGTGTCTAGGTCTTGTGAATTTTTCTACATGGCAGCTTTCCAAAGTAAAAAAAAAAGTGCAGCCCTCACCATTCCAAGTGGGACGATTTTGAGAGTTACTAAGCTCTCATGGCCCAAATGTAAAACAGAAACCAAAAATAATCAAATGTCCTCTTGCTTGCCATGGGATAAGATGTTTAAGTGTGCGGGGGAGCGCTGAATGACTGTTAGCCCCTTCAGTTCGGGTGGGGGCATAACCAGGCCCATACTGGTTGGTAGCCACCACCCCACTATTTTCTTTTATTGTTTTTATTCCCTGGCATCTAGTAGACTTTCTGATCCCCTGGGGTGTGGATCGGGGGTAATTGCCCAATCTGCCCACTGTTGGGCAGAACAACTTTGGACCCATTTATTTGGGGTGGGGATATGGCCATACCCCCAACCTCTTATTTTGAAAAACAAATCTTCCCTGGTGGGCTTTCTGCCCCCCTTGGGGGCAGATGGGCCTTCCAAAAATAGGCCAATCTGCCCCCAAGGGGGGCAGTTATGGCCAACAGTAATGTGCCTCCATGGGGAGCGACCCTTGCCCAAGGGGCTGCCCCCCAAAACAAAACACACACATACACACACACCAATCCATGGTGTCTAGCGGTTTCTGCCCCCTTTGGGGGCAGATTGGCCTAACAAAAATAGGCTGATATGCCCCCGGGGGGGGCAGAAATGGCCTAATAATAATTTCCCCCCCCCCCCCCGGGAGCGACCCTTGCCCAAGGGGCCACTCCCCTTATGCTCAAGTAACAAAAAAGAAAAAATCCCTTGTGTCTAGTGGTTTATGCCCCCCTGAGGGCAGATCCCAAGGCTGATCTGCCCCCGGGGGGGGGGGGCCGAAATGGCCTAATAATAATTCCCCCCCCCCCCCCCGGGAGCAACCCTTGCCCAAGGGGTCGCTCCCCAAACATAACAAAAAAAAAAACAATAAATTAAATGATCCCTGGTGTCTAGTGGATTTCTGCCCCCCCCCCCCCCCGGGGGCAGATCGGCCTAATAATTTTAGGCCGATCTGCCCCCATTGGGGTAGAAATGGCCTAGAAATAATTTGCCCCCGAGGAGCGGCCCTTGCCCCAGGGGCTGCTCCCCTTATTTTACATAACAAACACACAAAAAAAATCCCTGGTGTCGAGTGGCATTTCTGCTGCCCGATCACATGGCGATCGGGCAGCAGAAATGCTCAGAGAGACATGAAAGGAGAGGAAAAGCCTTTCCTCTCCTTTCATGCCTCTCTGCCCCCTCCACGTGATCGGACGAGAAATGCTTTTGCATTACTCCTTCAATCGGGGGGGAAGGCCTCTGATGAGGTCAGCACGTGAAAGTGCGCTGATTTCATCAGACGCCACGGGGGCCGGGGTGGAAGGGGAAGCGATTCCCCTTACATCTCTGCCCAGGGGAGGGGGTGCACCTCGTCCGGGGAACCCAAGGGGTTAAGGAGAGAGAACAGGGTCCATTTGTCGGAAATGGGGAATGCGCATTACATGATCGAATTGTGTTTTTTGCTGACTAATTTGTGGAGAGAGAATCTGTGGCGGAGTGAGCCTGTTTGATTTCTTTGAGTTGCAGTGGGTTCGCTGGTGGGACAGCAAAACACCTAAAGGGTTTATGCTGGATGGCAGTAAATGGGGAGGGTGGAGCGTCAGATGCGGGCCTGGCCACCCTTCCAACTGGGAAAAAGAAGCAGGTGAAGGATGACAGAGTGGGGAATGAGTGTTTCAGGCAGGAGACGAATGCAAAAGGGTGATGCATGGGAGAATGGAAGGTGATGCTGGGTGAACAGAGAAAAGTGGGGAAAGTGAGATTGGAAAACAGGTGAGTTCAAAAGGTAAAAGAAGAAAGTGTTCAAACAAAGTTCCAGTTATGTTAATGTTAATTTATGAAGCAGGAGTGTCCTAATAAATGGCCTTTTATACTATTGAGACCGTTGTCGAGTGTTTATGTCCTGATTTCTTTATTGCTAGAGGTGCATGATTATTTTATGCTGGCTCTGAATATTTTTTTTCTACACAACAATCCTTCCATTTTGCCAAATAACGCAATTTACTTCTGGCTATTCATGAGTTCAGATAGACTGTACCTCAAATTCAAATGCGGAGTCTTGAAATATAGAGTTTTCAGTTATATTCAATTCAATTATATTCACTTGTATGGTTTTTAATTATATTCAATTCATTTCAACTTGAAGTATAGGTTTTTAATTTGAGTCCCCTTCTTATCTGGTTTTTATAAAGAAATATGAAATTCTTGGTGTATTTTCATTGTCCCAGTTTCATTATCACCGGACTAACCATCTTGCTTATAGAAAAGGGATCCAATAAATCTGAGACAACATTTTCTTTTACCATGAAATTATATGTAAGAGGCTGAGAGTCATAGCCATCTCCCATTTGCTACAGAGGTTCTGTTCTTCACTATTATCTGTCTGAATCGTCATTCTTCATGTGGCTTTCATTAAATTGACAATTAAACACTCATGAATTGCTAAATTCTTTCTTCAACAGGTGAATTGTTAGAACTTGTGAGTGATATGTTATCAGCCACAAAACGTGGATGGAATCCTTGCATGACAAAAAATGGGCTATGCCCAGTGGATAAATAAATAGTTTTATTGTGACAAAATTCGGCTAACCATAAATGATCCAACCTTGATTTCTGATCTTGGATATGGAGATGAAATGATCAGAAACTACTACTCTGGGCAACCCGTGAAGTTTTAATACGTGTTCTAAAACAGAAGACTTGTCTTCAGTACTGATGGTAATCCCTTAGTAGGTACAAAATGTGTCATTTTGGAAAAGGAATCAACAATTACAAGAATGGCTGTAAATCCTTTATCAGATAGGTAATCTACAATTAAATCCATGAAAATAATTTGCCGGGGTTGTTTGGGGACCTCCAATGGTTGTAGCAATCCCAATGGCTTATTATGATCATTCTTGTTTCTTGATCAAATATCAAAAGTGGAAATATACTCTTTTTTTTCATCTGTGTCAATCTTTTCCCACCAAAATTGTCTTTTCATTACTTTAGTTGTCTACGTTATACATGGATGACCTGACAATGGAGAATCGGGCATATCCTTTGATGCCTGATTTCTAATCTCCACCGTAGGCAAATATAGACATTGATTAAATGAAGGTAAATGATTTTTAGATACTAAACTGTGGTAAGTAATTTCTCAGGCAAAGTAGATTCAAATTAGGTGTATTATGATACCACATACACACACAGCAACCAGCCGGCTTGGTTCCCAGCAAATATAGACATTGATTAAATGAAGGTAAATGATTTTTAGATACTACACTGTGGTAAGTAATTTCTCAGGCAAAGTTTATCATGATACCACATACACACACAGCAACCAGCCAGCTTGGATCCCAGCAACAAATGACAGTGAGCACTGGAATCCTCGTCTAGCTGTTCTAACATGCAACCACAAGGTAAGTTTGAACAACAACACAATACATCATAATAACCAGATACAATCCAAAAAACAGTGGCAATTCCTAGAAAATTGCACATCCAAAAGTAGCCCCAAGTACCAGCACAGAAAATAAGTCTGGCAGATACATATATGTACAATAGATACTGGTGCAAATCCGGTAACAAAACACTCTGCCACCTAGGGTGAAATAGATACGGCCAGGTGAACCAGGCCGAAAGAAAAATATTTGCAAATACCAGAGCACACTGAAAACGTGTTAATGAAAGTCCAGCAGTCACTGATGCAGAGTTGAATGAAGCGCTGATTTATTATCCAAACCACATTTTCACAGTATTTTCAAAAGAACGGCAGCCGACATGTGTTTCGTCCTCTGGACTTTCTCAAGGCTGCAAATTAGATATGTAAAGCAAAGGCTAAACTATTAAACTGACAACAATAAATCAACAAAAGAGGCAACACCTCATTGCCCAGAGTGTGGGTTGTGAAATTTTCCTAAAAAAGAAGGATGGAAATCAGAAAGGCAGGTCACAGTACAGTGAAAGTGAAGAATCCACGGTGTTAGAGCACATCAAGCAGTCACTGTATAACAGACACAATGGTGCACAAAGTGAAGAATGAAAAAATGAAAAAATACTGCAGTAACTGATTGTCAAATAATAGTAATGTAAGGACCAAGTAAGTTCACACGAATGTCCCACACACATTTAAATGTGAACTTTTTGTGCATGTATCAAATAGACTACTGTACTGTGCAGGAAGGAGGTAGAAAGACCTTGCAATCACTAACATGAGAAACCAATTTGTTGCAGAATGAGAAGCAACATCACTACCCACATATCAGACATTGCAAGCATGGCATCTGTCTGTGGAGGAAACCCAGAGGCAAAGCATAAGTACTTCTAACATCACTAGTACACCATCCATGAAGAAACCCAACAGTCAGGTCACACTTTCCAACCTACACACAGGTGTATAGGAACTACCACAATAGCACCAAATAAGTGTATCTTCAAACATGAAGTGGCCAAATAACCTGGCCTCATGTGTCAAATTCTTCATAGCTACAGCAGCTACACATGACAAAATACAAACAGTGAGGCATTAATTGTTAAGCTGAATACACATGATGTTGACACAGTACTTTCTGAATCATAGCTGTGAGTGGACAACCATTGCCTATGTACCATACCTACAAACGTATCCCATGGACAAGAATGTGATAACTTACTGCTATCAGGACATCAGCATAGCTATCACATGCTTACATCTGATATATTTATCTATATAAGTGTTCCAGTGGAAATGTAGCAAATGCACACAGTTATCCAACATGCATTGTGTCAACTCAGATGAGACATCACACATGGCAATGTACATTCCTCACTTACCAAGGGGAATAACCTTGCAACAGGTGTGAAAATGTTAGCTATGTAAGTCATGTCACATGTATGATGGACACCCATGCAACACAGAATGTTGTGATAAATCAGAAACCAACATACAATGGAGATGACTTGCCCCCGCCTGAATTAAAACCACACATAGACATCCCCCCTATAGCAGATGACAGAGAGCACCAACCCACCTACCTTTCTACTGTGACATTAGGGATGAGTGATCTGTTGGTGGGAACTAACACCCACCAGGGTAGTAAAAGCATATTACTGGAATACAAAACACAGTCATATGTGCTCCATTACGTGCTATAGGACTAAGGGGTCTGTTAGAAATGGGGTCTTTGGTTGGCAGTCAGGTTACCCCCTGTCCAAACAAGGACCTTCACTCTAGTCAGCGTAAAAGAGAATCACTCTCAGCTAACCCCTGCTTTCCCCTTTGGTAGCTTGGCACGAGCAGTAGACTTAACTTCAGAGTGCTAGGTGTAAAGTATTTGTACCAACACACACAGTAACTTAATGAAAACACTACAAAATGCCACAACACAGGTTTAGAAAAATGGAAAATATTTATCTAAACAAAACAAGACCAAAACGACAAAAGTCCACAATACACAAGTCAAGTTATCAATTAAAAAGCAAAAAGAGTCTTCATGTAGTTTTAAACACACACTAACCCTGTTAGCGTGAAAATGTACCTTGAGTGCGTCAAAAATAACCCTGCACGGGTGAGTGTGTGTCAAAAAAGGCTTGTGATGCGTTGATTTCACTCACTCACGAGACCTTGCATCGCTTCTCCTTTCGTCGGGTCGGGCGCGTCGTTTCTTCTCTCCACAGGAGAGCGATGAGTCGATATGGTCAGCACTCTCGGATCCGGGCAGGCCTTGTGTTGTTTTTACACGCCCAGCGGTACTTGCGTCGGAAATCCAGCCGCACGATGATCCGAAAACCACGCAGCACGGGTTGCGATCTCACCAGCCTCCGTCAGCTATGCTGCGCATCATTTCTCCAGCTCCGTGTGTCGATTCTTCAGTCGCGTTGCAGGCGAGCGTTGATTTTCCTTTAAGGGTCCCAGGAACAGGATGGGCACCACAGGGCAGAGTAGGAGTCTATCCAGAGACTCCAGGTTCTGGCAGAGAGAAGCCTTTGCTGTCCCTGAGACTTCAAACAACAGGAGGCAAGCTCTAAATCAAGCCCTTGGAGATCTTCACAAGACGGAAGGCACACAAAGTCCAGCCTTTGCCCTCTTATGCTGGCAGAAGCAGCAACTGCAGGATAGCTCCACAAAGCACAGTCACAGGCAGGGCGACTCTTCTTCCTCAGCTCTTCAGCTCTTCTCCATGCAGAGGTTCCTCTTGGTTTCCAAAAGTGTTCTACAGTCTGTGGTTTTGGGTGCCCTTCTTGTACCCAATTTCTCCTTTGAAGTAGGCCTACTTCAAAGCAAAGTCTCTCTTGAATGTGAAATCCTGCCTTGCCCAGGCCAGGCCCCAGACACTCACCAGGGGGTTGGAGACTGCATTGTGTGAGGGCAGGCATAGCCCTTTCAGGTGTGAGTGACCACTCCTCCCCTCCTTCCTAGCACAGATGGCTCATCAGGAAATGCAGACTACAACCCAGCTCCCTTTGCGTCACTGACTAGTGTGAGGTGCAACCAGCCAAACTGTCAAACTGACCCAGACAGGGAATCCACAAACAGGCAGAGTCACAGAAATGGTATAAGCAAGAAAATGCTCACTTTTTAAAAGTGGCATTTTCAAACACACAATCTTAAAATCAACGTTACTAAAAGATGTATTTTTAAATTGTGAGCTCAGAGACCCCAAACTCCACATGTCCATCTGCTCTCGAAGAGAATTTACACTTTAATCAGATTTAAAGGTAGCCCCCATGTTAATCCATGAGAGGGACAGGCCTTGCAACAGTGAAACACGAATTTAGCAATATTTCACTGTCAGAACATATAAAACACATTACCTTAACCATATACTGCACCCTGCCCTTGGGGCTACGTAGGGCCTACCTTAGGGGTGCCTTACATATAAGAAAAGGGAAGGTTTAGGCCTGGCAAGTGGGTACACTTGCCAAGTCGAAATTACAGGTAAAACTGCACACACAGACGCTGCATTGGCAGGTCTGAGACATGATTACAGAGCTACTTGTGTGGGTGGTAAAACCAGTGCTGCAGGCCCACTAGTAGCACATGATTTACAGGCCCTGGGCACCTCTAGTGCACTGTACTAGGGACTTACTAATAAATCAAATATGCCAATCATGGATAAGCCAATTATATACACATTTTGTAAAGGAACACTTGCACTTTAGCACTGGTTAGCAGTGGTAAAGTGCCCAGAGTAACAAAAACAGCAAAATCAGAGTCCAACACACATCAATAACCTGGGAAACAGGCAAAAAGTTAAGGGAGACCACACAAAGGATGAAAAAGTCTAATAGGGTCCCTATAGTTGAATACCAGGTCCCAAATCCAAATGAAAGTACACACCTGTTGGCAATACATGACCCGTGTACACCAATGTGAGCACAGAAGATCTGTGACACTTCCCACATTGTCAGAGCTAGCATTCTGTCCCTCACGCAATCATCTGGTAAAAGATCAAACATGAGTTAGGTCTGTACTTACCCCCTTGTGGCTGCTGTGCTGCCCTCAAACACCCATCCAAATCTGGGTAGCCCACTGCCAAAATGTGGCCCACTAGGTGGGTCATGGTCCAATGGGCACCTAGTACTCATTAGGAGGACAGCCCTGTTTGGGCCTCTGCGATCTTCCGGGCCCAACGTCTCAGGTCCTCCCACTTCTTCCAACAGTGGACCCTCTGGCAGCTGTGGACCCCAGGGTCCACACCTCCCTGGTGATGGCTCACCAAATTCCCTTCTTCTCATGGGTTTTGACCTGCATGGATGCAAAAGACAAGGCAGAAAATCATGTCCACAAGTCCTACACAAGAACATGCAGAGTTAACTACAAGTCAGCCCAACAAGCCAATAACAACCTGTCTTGAACATCCTTTCCACCTATGGCACATAGCAGTCATGGGATAGGGGGAAATTACTGCAAACACTCTCCATAAGGGTGCCCATCACAACCACCAGCTCAGCTCCTGCACTGACCAGTTAGTAAATTAGTGTGTTTTGTGTGACAAAAGCAATCCACATGACATTGACCAGGAACAAGATATAACATATCACCCTAATTGGCAAGTGACAGGTACACGAAATATCAAACATTGCACACAAACATCCACAACCCCTGATGTTCACAAGCTGCATATAGTCCCCAGAGGTCACATCTAGGCTACAGACAGGCCCCTATTGCTCGGACAACATACAAGAGAGTCACATGTTGTGCACACTAAGAGGCAAGCCTTTACATGTGAGCCCATATTCACATACACATGCTACTTCAGGGAGTGGAGGTCCTTGTGTCACTCTAAAAAATGATAAATATACTTCAAGAACATGTGTGCACACAAAAACTGTGTCAATGTAAGATAAACCTGGCCTTGCATTGGACATGTCCCACATCATGTCCAAAACACAGACTCATATATCACACTGGTTGCAGATGTTCAATACCTAAATAATTAGGAGCATCCACAGTATGCATCAGAGCTGGATTAAGGAGCTAACAGAGCAGTGTGATCATGGGACCTGTAAAGGATATGTAGCATAAATAGTCAGATCTGAGCACATCTGTTACAGCTCTCCACCATGCCCCAATGCAATGACAATAGTAATCACTGGGCATAGGATCAAGTCGATGAACCTTAGTAATGAGGCATGATTTTCAACCTTCATATGCTGTTTATGGATACAGGGTGTGGCTTGCAATGCTAAAGCTATTCAATAACAGCCCAGAAGGCAATAGTTACAGAAAGTAGCAATTGAAAAGGCAGCTTTCTCTGCAGGCAGACCACACAATTCAACACATAATACCACGAACAAAAAGGTCAGGAGCATCACAATACTTCATGTATCACACAGCTAATGACTGTCATTGTGCAGATCTTAGGGACATGGAGTGTCATTAGCTGGCTTCAGTACAACACTACAACAATGCCAGATGTTGCCACAGGTGTATGTGCAGATGCAGAAAGGGCACAAGTATGGGGACAAACCAGCAAACAGCACGCACCGACACCTGCTGTCATGTTACTACATATGACCACACATCATGCACATCTAATGATAGGATTTACCTGGTGATGGCTGTCATGACACCTCAGTTAACCATGTGCATCAATCGCAAGGTGGCTCAGGGAACACTAATTGCACACTCTCCACAATGTGTCAGGACTCTAAGCCTGTCACTTCACATAGGTACATACCCAGAAACTCAACCATTTAAGCACACTGATAGCACCTACAGGGATTTACGGATACATTCTGACATTTTGCCCAGAAGCATAGGCTAACTAAAGAAAAGATTAGTAGAGCTATAGAAACATATGTGCACATGGTGCTCTTACCTGCTCCTCTGGTACACCATTGAGCTGTCCATACAGGAGTAGGACCTCGTCCACAAGCTTCTCCAGCTCTTCTGGTGAGAAGGCAGGGGGCCATATCACCTTTACGACATGGCATGATTGCTCCCAGAGGCAGTACACAGCAGCACAAGTCGTGGAGGTCTTGCTGGCAGCAGTGTCAGGAGTCAAGTGAGAGATTAAGCAGGAGATGGCATTCACGTCCGCCATGTACATGACTGTCACCACTGGTGGACACTGCCATTGGCCAAAGACCACCACAGGCAGCAATGTTATCCAATGGCAATGTCTGCCATGGTAGCATCAGCCTACCACCATGATGACTGCCGCTGCCGGTCGTTTCCAATTGTCCAGTGGAGTAGGTCAGGCAGTCGCCATTTTAAAGCATTTTGATGGTCAGGATAGGTAATTTTTGATGCGTCACAATGTGGAAAACATTTCTACGACATAATTGTTAGTGCTGGCATTGTCTGAAGATGTATTTTTGTCCTGATTGAAGGATCATGTTGTCATGTTGTTCTGCTAATTTTAAAAAATCATTGGTGGTCCAGTCACCACTCTCTCGGCCATGGGCAATCTTGTTTTTTGGGCATTTAATCACAGGCATTGTCTGATGTTAGTATCACATAGTCTCACTGGCATATTAGTTTATATATACATGTCTTATTTGAGGGGATGACATGTAACTACTGTGCCACTTCTACCATTGGTATGTGCTGTGTATCATGTTTTCACTGTATCCAATGGCATGTCACCATTTTTATGTGACGTATGTAATGTCACTTACAAGGAACACAATGAGTGATAGACATACCTTCTTATTTTCTCTCACACAGTTACCCTGGAATGAGAAGGGTCAGATAACCTCCTGTATACTGTACACTAGCAGACTTGCAGACCATGGAGAATAGACATGTCATACAAATTTACCGCCTGGATAAGCAGACAATCAAGAATCTCTGATATTAGTTGGAGCCAGATGTGATGCCTTCCATCAGTCATCCAAATAGCAAATCACCCATTGTTCATGTTATATTAGTGCTCCATTTCCTGGCCACAGGCTTCTTCCTAAATACAGTGGCCCTAACTTAAGGGATCTCTCAGGCTATGCTCAGTCTGGTCTTGAGGGATGTACTTTCTTAAATGTTGAAAAACCTGGACAACTCCATCCGATTTTTACAACGTGAGGATTTTGCCCATGTGAAGGCAAGGTTCTATGGTTTGGCACACATCCCATGTGCAGTGGGAGCCATTGATGGTACACATGTAACCTTTGTTCCCCCACATGGCAATGAACAGGTCTATCGGAAAAGGAAGAACTTCTACTCCATAAATGTCCAAGTAGTTTGTTTGGGGGACCTCTACATTTCTAAAGTATGTGCACAGTACCCAGGTTCAGTCCATGATGCCTTTATCATGCGGAACAGCACTATCCCCCAGCTGGTGACACAACCGTACCCAGAGAGGGCTTGGCTGTTGGTGCGTTACATATGTCATGTGTGTTCATATGCTATGTCTGGTGTCAAATGTAATGATGCCCTGGACTCAGGCTTGCACACGTCACAGGGGACTCTGCCTACTAAAACCATCCCTAGTTGTTGACACCATGAGGAACCCAATGACGCCAGGGGAAGTCAGCTTCAATGAGGCCCATGGAAGGACACAACAAGTTGTGGAGCGGGCTTTTAGGCGCCTGAAGGCAAGATTCTGCAGCATTGATAAGGCTAGTGGAGCCCTCCTCTACTCACCCGCTAAAGTGTATTAGATCATTGTGGCCTGCTGCATGCTCCACAACCTTGCCCTGAGGAGACAGATCCCATACATAGCAGTTCCACGGAATGAGACTGCAGAAATGCCTAGTGAGGATGACAGTGATGAGGATGAAGATGGAGACATGTGGGCAGATCAAATCAATCAGTACTTCACCTGAGTGTAAGTATGTGGTGTTCTATGATTTCATTGACTCCTTGGGGTACTGTAGGGGTCAGGATTGGTTGAGAAGGGTCTCTGTGTGACCATCAGGCAGGTCATTTGATGCTATGCAGTATACAGCTCAGGTTTCCAGGCAAGTTTAGACTTGGAGTTGTGACTCTCGTGAGGATCTCCTTTGTTTGGGGAAGTTAAAATGCACAAAGATACAACAATATTTGGAGCACAATTTTCTATCTCATGTAAGCCTTTACCTGCCTAAACCCCTTGTTTATTACTTTTTCCTTCCAGGTCTCTTCACAAGGCCATTCCCATGTGGACATTTCTGAGTTGTGTCAATGGCAGGTGGCTTTTTCTGGTCTGACATGTGTAGTGGGCATGGATTAATCCAGGTACTGTTACATTTTTTGGGGTGTATGAGCACCATGCCCAGGCTGCCAGGACAGTGGGATGGCAGAGATGTGTGCAACACAATGGATCGGTTTGCCATGGTATATGGGTCCCATGGTGTCATGTGTGTGATCATGTTTCATCCTGCCCAATCCGTTCCCTTATCCTTCACATTGTGTTGACAATGATACTGTTTGACTTTTATGTAGCTGTCATTGTGTTCCCTCATTGCAGGCCACAGTGCATGTGTGTCAACACGGACATGAGTGAGTAACATGCCTACAGATGCCCGACCATTGGAAGGTTCTTTGACTAGGGACAGTTGCACTGTCTTCTGTCTGTATTATGGGGTATGTTGATTTGGTAGGCATGGTATCAGTATGTGATAAGGGTCAAGCTGATGACAATTTCCACCAATCTGTTAGCCTATTCTGAAGGGACACAGTCTGACATGTCCCTTACTTATGTGGTCAGTGGGATGTTACTGACATCTAGGCAGGTTACTTACTGACACCTAGGCAGGAGCAAAAAATGTTTAGACATACTTGACTATGACAGTCCTGCCATTTGGACAGCCTATGTGCTGCAAAGTTTAATAAAAGAGTTTGATGACTGTCCATTTGTGCCATTGTGTTAGGGGGTGGTTCTTCAGCCATAGAGGCAGGAGTGTCTGAGGCAGGTCCTTCCCTTGGCAGGGCATCCATTCCACTGGCTGACACAGATGTTGAAGGGCCTGGTGGTTGTTCCTCTGCAGCTGCTTGATCTGCCCCAGCATGGCAAGTACCTGGCCCATCATGCCTTGGGATTGTTGGTAGGCTCCCAAGACTTGGGAGATGGTGTCCTGGTCATAACTATCCCTAGCAGCCTCATGCCACTGGCCTACATCATCCCCCCACGTGCCTGTACCCTTGGCACAGTTTGCCCACTGCCGGTAGTGCCTGGACCATCATTGTCAGGGTTTTCGAGTTGTGACTCTGATACTTGGAATGGGGGGCAAATAATGGTTGTTACTGTCCTTGGGGCACAGGTTTGGGGGTGACGGGTTGCCTGGGATGTAGATGCAACAGGGCTGGGAGATGGTACATTGTTCTGGTTTTAGTAATGGTAGAACAGTACCTACTGGGAGTTGTAGTGCTGTCAGTCCCTGTACTACCCACACCATACACAGATACTGTGTCCCCAGGTGAGTTCACTTCCCATGTGAGATGCCAGATATGTGTATTGGGACATTTGGACACAGGGATGGTGTGACAGTGAAGATGGCAAAAGTTGATCAGCGAGCGTGCATGACAATACATTTTGGTGACGTTATTGGTGTTGTGACTTATCCGGCTCCACCCCGAGGTATTTCTGTCAGGGGATGGCCAAGACCTTCTCCTCCCAAGATGTGAACTGGGGGGGAGGAGGCAGGGGACCACCGCCATGCTTGAGAACTGCCTGCTGGTGCCTGGCGCACATGGAACGCACTTTCCTCCTGAGATTGTTCCAACTCTTCCTGCTATTCTCCCTTGTACGTGGGTAGCTGCCTACAGAATTCACCCTGTTGGCTATTCTTTGCCACATTTCAATGTTTCTTGCAATTGTAGTCTGCTGGATGTAGGCTCCAAATAAGTGTAGCTCTACTATGATAATTTCATCAACCATGACTTAACTCGTCATCTGTGATGTTTTTGTGGTGACATGGTGGCGGTAGATGACACAAAAAAGAATGATAGTGTGTAGGTGCTGTGTGGTGAGGGGGTGATGGTTAGTAATGATATGTAGAGGTGCTAATATGTGTGGTGGGTGTGTTGTGCAGGTGTGTGACAAGTGCTTTGTAAAAGTTGGAGGGGTTCCTAATCTGTGGTACTGTGTCTCTGATTTTGGGCTCTGGCTTCTGGTGTGTGAATGTGTGTCAGCTGTGTGGATTTTAAAGCCACCCAATGTGCTGTTGTGTATTACTGTGGGAACCACCGACCACAGCAGTTTGTGCCGCCATTGGAAGACCGCTATAGAAGAACCCCCATTGTGATTTGTGGGTCGTAATACGGTCGGCTGACAAGCTGGTGGTGCTGGTGGTTGGACCACCTA
Source organism: Pleurodeles waltl (assembly GCF_031143425.1). Lineage (NCBI taxonomy): Eukaryota > Metazoa > Chordata > Amphibia > Caudata > Salamandridae > Pleurodeles > Pleurodeles waltl. Next base: position 190,389,272 of record NC_090440.1, on the reverse strand, counting down.
TTTCCTGCCCTTGAGAGTCCTGGTTATGTCAGTTTTTTAGCTGTGTTTTGATGGTCCCGGCTGATCAACTCGTGGGCCCGCCAACATGGCGGTCTTCTGGCGGCCACCACCATGGCTGTCTGGCGGTCAGATCGCCAAACTCGTAATGAGGCACGGTGTGTCCTAGTATCAGCCATGGTATAAAGCTACCCTTGTTCCCTTCTCGCCTCCTTTTCTTCCTTGGGGGTGGATGTACAGTCCCTAATTACATAGGCTGAGGACAGGGAAGGGTGATTCTTACTACCTCAGGTTTTCTCTCAGTCTTGTTTTAAATTCAGATCTTCTGTTTTCACGTCGTCTGTCTGTTAATCTTTTATCAATTCTCATAGTTAAAGTGATTAAATCTTTAACACTTTTACGGAATTCTGGATTCTAAGATAGTATTTAGTTCATCATTTTAATCAATCAATCAGGTCATACCTGTAGAGCGTGGCTTGACACCCAAGAGGGTATCCAGGCGCTTGCTGGGGGACCACTGCTGTGGTATGTATGGAATGATAAATCGTTAAATAAAGGTTTTAAAAAAAAGCAATATGAGGATTCTGATCAGGATTCTTATCAAAGGTATTACCATTCTAGTGTTGTTTTCTACATTTTGACCTGATGATGAGGTACCTCTTCTTCTCATTTGATTACTTTTATGTGACATATTTAATACTTGCTGTTTAACCCCTTGCCTGCTAAGCCTTTCACCGTAGAATGGTAAGTTATTTTTGCTATTTGGTGTAGTTCAAACTTATGCCTTCATAACTTAATTCTACTTACAGTACCCATGCCAAATTAAGATCCTGTTCTCCAACATCCTAGGGATTCAAATGGTACCCCAGGGTTATGGTTTCCCCTGGAGGGGCTGATAAAATAGCCAAAATATATCTGCATTTTGTTTTTTTTGTGAAAAGTTGAAAAAAGTACCGCACAAGAAAGCATATTTGTTTTACTAAAAATGGCATCAATGAAAGATTTACTGTGCTTGGACCACCATCTTCCTAGCTTTCAGGAACAAGCACAGGTGTATAAAAAACATTTTTACCACAGTTGTTACATTTTTCTGATAGGTAGTTCATTGTTGCTAAATTTTTTAGTTTCAACTTTGTTGCAGTTTGTGATGGAAATAGTTATGAACCCCATGGATTATCCTTCAAAATTACACACATTTAGGAAGTAGACAAAATAATGAATTCAGGAAGGGATTATTTGTGTGGATTTCTCAAGGTTTTCACATGTTTCTAAATGGTGGTAAATTTTCCCTTATTTGTGGTTTCTACCTACTTTCAGTTTGTGGTGGAAATAAGTGTCAAACTCATCAGTACATCCAATATGCTATGCATTTCTGAACAGTAGACCACATTCCTTGAGCGAGGGGTCATTTACGTATCATTATCATTCTGTCCAACAGACCTGTCTGGTTGTGGCAATATATGGGGTTTCTAGGCTCCACAAAAGCACAGGATTTCCAGAGCCATTAACTGAGATGCACATTTGAATTATTTTCATCATGTACTGACTATATAGCAATTCAGATGGTAAAATGTAAAGAATGAAAAGTGTATATGCAGTAACCTATGTACTTTTGAAATGTACACAAGATACTGAGTTTAAGAACAGTGGATATTTTTACACCTCTGAATTCGGGGTTACTATCGTGATTTGTAGGGCATTTTGCAAAATGTCTTCTTTCTTGCACTCTGGCTTACATTTGGAAGCCACAAATGCAGAGAAATCCAACTGGTAATAGCAATGTTTCTATTATTCTGTGATCCCACATATCTCCTGACAAAAACTGTACCCCACTTGTGTGGTTGGGCCTAGTGCCTGCAACACAAAACGTCCTAAAATGCGACCTGGACATCATATTTCACTCAGCGGAATCCATGCTTTTTTACAATTTGGGAAGCTGTGGATTTTAGGCCTTAGCTCAGCTGCAACCCAGAGAAACGTACCATACCCAGACATTTCTGAAAACATGACACCTAGCAATGTCCAGGATGGTGTGACTTGTGTGGCACTCACAAGGGTTTTTTACGCCGGTGTCCTTACAAAACATTAGCTAAATACGCATATTTTCTTCACATTTCTGTGAGGGAAACTTCTCGAATCTGTGGGAAGTCACAATTTTCCTACCACACCAATATTCCCCCACTAACATGTCCTGATAAAAATGGTGCCTCACTTGTGTGTGTGGGCATAGTGACCCCAAAAAGAAAGGGCCTAAAACACAGAATGGACTTTTCAAAATATTCCACTAAAGAAAACAACCCCTTCTTGCAATTTGAGTTAATGTGGAGTTTGAGCCCGAGCTAAGCCAGCAGCCAGGGAGACCTACCAAATCCACATATTTTTAGTAGCCTGACACCTGGGGGAGTCCAGGGTGGTGTAACTTGTGTAGCTTTTACCCGGTTTCTTACCCAGAAGTTCCTGCAGAGCTCAAGCATTGGCTAAAAAACACATTGTCCTCACATTTCTGTGAGGGAAACATCTGGAATCTTTGGGCAGCTACAGTTTTCCTGCCACTCGGCATTTCTCTCTGTCTCCCAATAAAAATGTTATGTCTCTTGTGTTGGTGAGCCTAGCAATTGTGACCGGAAAAGACCAAAATGCAATATGGAGATATCAACATTTCCTAGTAAAACAATTACCTGATTTGGCAATGCAGGTAGCTGTGAATTTGGTCCCGGAGGCCACAAAACCTAGATATTTCTGAAAACTAGAAGCCCCGGAGAGTCCAGGGTGGTGTGCCCCGCAATAATTTCATTATGTTTTCTTACTAACAGTGCATTGCAAACTTCAATGTTTTCCTAAAACTGCACATTTTTCTTTCTTGCATTTCTGTGAGGTAAGCTTCCAGAATCAATTGGGAACCACAACACTAACTCATACACAGATTTACTCACTTGTCGCAATAAAAATGTGTTAGAACACTTTGCTCGGTTTAAATTCTGGTGCACATTCTAGTTCAAGTTGTACCCACTGATGAATCTTTAGGTCCGACTTAGGCTTACTTGATATTGATAATGTGAACAAATTTGGCCCCATAAGGAAGACAATGTTTGCGTTCCACATCATAGAGGCTTATCAAAACATTTGCAAAGTTGCAGCTCAAATCATCAGGATTCATTGTAATTCAATAGCCAATAAATGAAAGCCTATAGAAGGCTGTGACAAACATCTGCTGTAAATCGGGGCATAAGGGAATTTGTATCCAAAGGCAGGCAGAAAAGGATTCGCATCTAAAGGCAAGTAAATAGACATGTAAATATTTCAGTGTGGGAGAGTCTGAAGGGATTTGAATCTAAGCCGCTTCTCAGAATTCTAACATTATCAGTAACATGTAATTTCTCATACAGCCAACCAATCAGATGAAGACAGAAAAGATACAGTTTCAGTCTCATGAATATTTACAAAACTTTCTCAAAAACAAGGTTAGACTGGACCTTCAAACTGAAAGGTAGGACATACAGGCTGCTTGCACTCACAGGTGCAGGTAAAAGGACTCCATTCAATAAAGAAATTCCACCACAATCTCAAAGAACAAAACATTCTTTTCTACAGATCACTAACTTAGGGCCTCATTGCGAGTGTATCAGTTCGAGGACCGCCACATTCGTGTTCACGGTTGGTCCGCCGCACTCCAGACAGTCTGACCTCCCAATTTCAACTTTGGCCGGTGGAGCTGCCTAAAGACCACCGACCCCGCCAGGATCATAAATCCCGACGGGGTGACGGCTGTCGGGCTTGTAACCAGCCACAGTTAAGTTCAGTGGTGCTGAACTTAATGCCACCTGGCTGATTACAACTCCACTTTCCGTCAGCCTTTTCAAGCAGGGACCCCGCTATGAAAAGGTTGACGATAAGCAGTGCTGAGGACCCCCCCGCCCTACACCATCGGAATGCGCTTTGTCTGCAGACAGTGCGCATTCCGAGGGCACTGGACGGCCTTCTCTGTGCTATGATATAGGACTCGGCTTCCTTAAGGGAGCTGCATCCTTTATCGTAGCAGGGTTCCCGCCGGACCGACCAGTGGGAACGCGTATTACAATGTTGCCGCCGGTCAGCACGGTGAGAACATTGTAATATTCTCGGTGTGGACGTCACCACCATGGCGGTGGTGTCCTCCCTGTGAGTTTGGTGGTCCCGGGGTGGGAGCACCAAACTCAAAATGAGGCCCATAACCCCTTAGCTGCTGGGTCTCACCCCACCTCCCCCCAGTGCTGAGACCTTTTTTGGCTACTTGGGGTAGTTCACGCTTAGGCCCCCATAACTTTTTGTCCACATAAGCTATCCACACCAAATTTGCATTCTTTTTTTCCAACATTCTGGGGATTATAAAGGTACCCAGAGTTGTTTGTGGGTTCCCCTGGAGGACACCAAGAAATTAGCCAAAATAAAGCTAACATGTGTGTGTTTTTTTGAAAAATGGGAAAAAGTGCTGCAGAAGTAAGCATTTGTTTTTGTCCCTGCAAACGGCATCAACAAAGGGTTTGCAGTGCAAAAATCACCATTGTCCCAGCTTTCAGGAACAGGCAGACTTGAATCAGAAAACCACATTTTTCAATACAGTTTTGGCATTTTACTGGGACATACCCTCTTTTTTACTATTTTTTGTGCTTTCAGTCTTGTTCCAGTTAGTTACAGAAATGGGTGTGAAACCAATAATGGATCCCAGACAGATAAAAATTTCTGAAAAGTAGACAGAATTCTGAATTCAGCAAGGAGTAATTTGTGTAGATCTTTCAAGGCTTTCCTACAGAAAGTAACAGCAGAAATAAAAAAATATTGAAATTGAGTTAAAAAAAAAACGGCTATTTCTGTCTACGTTTTCTTCTGTAACTTTTTCCAGCTATGGCAGATTTTTTAAAGCAATATACCGTTACGTCTGCTGGACTCTTCTGTTTGTGGAGATATCTGGGGCTTGTAGGTTCATCAAGAACCCTAGGTATCCAGAGCCAATAAATGAGCTGCACCTTTCAATGAGTTTTCATTGAACACCGGGTATACAGCAATTCATTTGGTAAAAAATAAAGAGTGAAAAATAGGTATCAAGGAAACTTTTCTATTTCCAAAATGGGCACAAGATAACAGTGATTATTTGCACATCTCTGAATTCGGGGGTCCCTATACTAGCATGCGAATTACAGAGCATTTCTCAGATAGACTTCTTTTTTACACACTGTCTTACATTTGGAAGGAAAAAATATAGAGAAAGACAATGGGCAATAACACTTGTTCTTCAATTCTGTGTTCCCCCAAGTCTCCCGATACAAATGGTACCTCACTTGTGTGGTTAGGCCTAGTACCCATGACAGGAAATGCCCCAAAATACAACATGAACACATCACATTTTTCTAATGAAAACTGACCCCTTTTTTGTGAAGTGCCTAGCTGTGGAATTTGGGCAGTAGCTCAGCCGGCACTTAGGGAAACCTACCAAACCTATGCATTTTTGAAAACTAGACACCTAGGGAGACCCAGGATGGGTTGACTTGTGGGGCTTTCACCAGCGTCTATTACCCAGAATCCTTTGCTAACCTCAAAATTTGGCAAAAAAAACACTTTTTCCTCACATTTAGTTGATGGAAAGTTCTGGAATCTGAGGGGAGCCACAAACTTCTTTCCACCCAGCATTCCCCCAAGTCTTCCAATAAAAATGTTACCTCACTTGTGTGGGTAGGCGTAGTGCCCACTACAGGAAACGCCCCTAAACGCAACATGGACACATCACATTTTTCTAATGAAAACTGACCTGTTTTTTGCCAAGTGCTAGCTGTGGATTTCGGGTTGTAGCTCAGCCAGCACTTAGGGAAACCTAACAAACTTATGCATTTTTTAAAACTAGACACCTAGGGGAACCCAGGATGGGGTGGATGTGAGGCTCGCACCAAGTTCTATTACCCAGAATCCTTTGTAAACCTCAAAATTTGGCAAAAACATTTTTTCCTCACATTTCGGTGATGGAACGTTCTGGAATCTGAGGGGAGCCACAAACGTCCTTTGACCCAGCATTCCCCCATATCTCTCGATAAAAATGGTACCTTACTTGTGAGGGTAGGCCTAGTGCCCACAACAGCAACGCCCCTAAACGCAACATGGACACATCATATTTTTACATTGAAAACTGTCGGGTTTTTAGGAAAGTGGCTAGCTGTGAATGTTGGGCTGTAGCTCAGCAGGCACTTAGGGAAACCTACCAAACCCACAAATTTTTTAAAACTAGGCACCTAGGGGAACCCAAGATGGGGTGACTTGTGGGGCTCTCACTGGGTTCTGTTACCCAGAATCCTTTGCAAACCTCAACATTTGGCAAAAAAAAACACTTTTCCTCACATTTCGGTGATAGAAAGTTCTGGAATCTGAGAGGAGCCACAAATGTCCTTCCACCGAGCATTTCCCCAAGCCTCCCGATAAAAATGGTATCTCACTTGTGCGGGTATGCTTGTGCCCGCACCAGGAATGGATCACACAAGGGTCAATGGTAGTCATTGCATGAGGGCTACTGTTAATCCTGGAGTGATCCATTCCTGACGGAGGCACTAGGCACAGTAACACAAGTGGGGTTGTGTTTTTGTCAGGACAAGTGGGGAAACACTGGGTGGTAGGAATTTTGTGGATCCCTGCACATTCCTGTAGTTTCTGTGACGAAAAAGCAAGGAAAAATAGTGCTTTTAATCAACGTTTCACTTTTGCAGGGTATTATGGGTAATAAAACTTCATGAAATCCAAACACACCACACTTCCGTGGACTGCACTGGGTGTCTAGTTTTCAGACATGTCTGGGTTTGGTAGGTTTTCCTAGATGGCCGTTGAGCCCAGGACCAAATAGTCAGGTGACTGTCTTACAAAACCAGGCTGTATTGTGGTAGGTAATTTTGATGTCTCCACAATCCATTTTTGGGTACTTCTCTGTTGTGGTCACTTGCCCACCCACACAAGTGAGGCAATGTTTTTCTCTGGAGACTTAGTGGAACGCTGGCTGGTAGAAAATTTGTGGCTGCCTGCAGATTCCAGGACTTCCCCTCACTGAAATGCAAGGCAAAAGTGTTTTTTAAGCAAAGTTTGTGATTTCAAGGGGATTCTTGGGTGAAGGAAAACTGGTGAGAGCCACGCAAGTCCTGCACCCTTGGACTCCCCTGGTACTAGTATGTTAAAGTTAATCCACCACTCACACTGTTTGTTTTTAGCATCTCCAGAAATTATGGTTTCAAAGCATGAATACTTATCAAAGTATCTGAATATTGAAACCAAGCCTTCTGAACGTGGGCCATAAAGGCACGTCAAGGAACCCACTCCTTTATGGTCCATTCACACGCCATTCAGGCACAACAAACAACCCTTCCATACCACCGGCCACGGGCCCAATCCAACCAATCACTGCACTCACATTAACTTACCGCTGCTAGACAAGGGCCCATCACATTCATATGCTATATGACTGAATAAGTTTGACTACATTTTACAACCTGTCAAGTAACTGCCTCCTTCTTCCTGAACACTACCAAAGGCATGCGTAACGAACCTTTAATAATGACTCCCATGACAGCCAACTGAGACTCAAGAAGACATGTTTTGTATGTGCCTTTAATGCTCTCACTGTGCTAAATCCAACTCCTTCCAGGTTGTGGATGCAAGTTGGGGGGTGTCCGAGTATGCTGTGCCACGCCTATTCCTCGAACTGAGCGAGCATATCTACCTTTGAAACTAAGGCAGACATTCTGGGGAATTCCCGTGATGTTCCCTGAAGAGAAGGTCATAGGCTATGAAAAAGGGTAGTGTTTTCCACACAGGGTAGTCCGTGAGAACATAGCACATGTCCCAGCCAACATTATGTTAAGTGCTGTGACTGTAATACACTTATCATACAGCAAATTGAACACCTACTAAGTTCTGATGGAGGATGAACATTAAAATCAGGTCAAACACTGACACATATGTGTCATTGTCCTTCAGTGCTGTGATGGCACCAATGGGTTTGAATCCATAGGTGTAGATGATGCACATCTGTACTACCTTTACTATCTGCATTCTACCTGTGCAATAACCCTGTGAAAGCACACCTACCATAAGCTTTCCTTACCCATTCATGTCTCTGTCCTCCTCAGTGTCCTGACTAATCCTGTATAGTTGCCAAGTGAACCTATACTAGTTTGTGGATGCAAGTTGAGGGTGTCCGAGTATGCCTTGGGAGGCCTATTCCTCGAACTGGGTGAGCATATCTACCGTTGAAATTAAGGCAGACCTGCTGGTGAAGAAATCCTAAGGTCTCTAAAGTAAAAAGTCAAACAACTATCCTGTGGGACTCATTTTCCTTCACTTCTACTTTTGCTTTGAAAGTGAAGCTACAAATTGGGTTTGCACACTTTCAAACATGTAGAAATGTTGGTAAATATGTCCGACTGGACATTTGTTTGACTTATTACACTTACTCTGGTTCTCATTGGCAATCATGGTGGTCCTTGTGTAGCATACATATGTTCCCTAACAAGCACTTCAAAATTCAGTCATGCCTTTAACATTTTGACACACACAGTACTCTGTGACAATGTGGCATATATTCTGTCCACTAGTATGTGTCGTGTAGGGACTATAATGCACAGTAATTGAACAGACCACCTACCACATTCTGACGGTGGATATAGGTGTCAAGCAGGCCATAAGGAAGCCCATGATTTCCTGAAGTAGATGCAGTAAAATTCTGTGGCTGCTTGCCTAATGAAGCAGTGGCCCATGGACGTTCGGTATCCATGCACAGCCACTGAAAGGATTACCCAACGGCAGCTCCACCTCAGTCGATTTCCCAGAACTTTGCTTTAGTATGATACCTCGTAAAGCAAGTAGGGACACAGAGGCCTGGTTGAGATGGGCACTGGGGACAGTAATACCGACTCTCCTGCCGCTTTTTATGCTTCGAGTACACTTTACAGCGACAACATAAACAATCCTTTTTGGGTGTTTTAGGAATGTGATCAGCAAAGTGTCGCTCCTGCAGCCTTGCCTCATCCTCCAGAACATATGAGGTGGAGGCTGCTGCTTCTGTAACAGCAGTTAGTCTTTCAATTGCAGACAACTGTAGTCAAGAAAAGTCATGAGTCTTCCTGTGGTTGTCTGACAATAAACAACATACGCATTGTATGTTGCCATCTGGATCAGGTGGGTAAACAGTTTCTTGTATGAAGTGCGAGTTTTACGGCACGCATTGTATGGTTGAAGAACCTGGTCGTTCTTGTCCACTCCGCCCATGTGCTTAGTGTAATCAAGTATACAGATGGGATTGTGGACTTCGGCCATCTGACCCCAAACTGTGATGGGGGAAGTGCTTTCATCATGAATTGTAATGAGCATGTATACATCACACCTAGCCAAGAACTTGACTGCGAGCAGTTCGTTGGAACACAACGCAGTACTCTGGGATTTCTGGAGCTTCTTGCAAACAAGCTCCTGCGGGAATCCTTTGCGGTTACAGAGAACTGTACCGCAGGCCACAGTGCCAGCTTTGTAGAGCTCACTGAACAGCTCTACTCCAGTATAGAAATTGTCCACATAAAGGTTATAACCTTTGTGAAGAAGTGGCTGAACAATTTCCCATACAATCCTACCTGTGACCCCTAACGCGGGAGGGTAACCTAGAGGGTTTAGGGTAGAGTCCTTCCCTGTATACACTCTCAAGCTGTACACATGGCCAGAAGAACTCTCACACAGCATGTACAGCTTTATGCCATAGTGAGTTCTTTTGCTTGCAATGTACTGTCTGAACAGCAGCCGTCCTTTGTACATGATCAAGGACTCATTGACTGCTATATTCCTTCCAGGAGTATAGATCTCTGGAAACCTGGCAGACAAATATTTCATGAGAGGCCGAATTTTGAACAACCTGTCATGGTCTGGATGGTCCCGGGGCAATGTAGCAGAATTGTCATTGAAATGCAGCATGCGCTGCAGTAGGAAAAAACAATCTCTGCCCATGTATGGTGCGAAGATGGGGGTTACTCAAAACATGCGAGTCGTCCAGTAAGACTGCAAGGTGGGTTTCTGCACTAACCCAATTTTGGGCGTAAGGCCCAAAAATTTCTTCAACTCCGCCAGCGAAGTGGGAGTCCACAGACGTGCCCTAGAATGGAGCTCCCTCAGAAATTGGTCTGCACGCAAATTTGTTTGCTGCACAATTTCCTGAAGGAAGTCAACATCTTAAAATAGATGGACGTAGTCGATTGGCAAAAAGTTGGCCGTATCGACTTTACATCCAGCGTCACCAGTAAAAGGTGGAATTTGGGCTGAACTAAATCGGGGAGCTGCCAAGAGAGCACATTCCCAGTGCTTGCCGCCGCACACACCTGCTCTCTGGGTTGAGCTAATCCGCTGTTGTCCCGCTGCACAGACTGTGCTTGTGAAGGTACAGCACGACTGTCCTCATCGTCTCCCTCAGAATCACTGGAAGAGGTATTGTCGGATGGGACTCCGCCGACTAAAAAATCACTCCCAGATTCTGCCCCATTGTCCTCTCCCTCTGATGCTGTCTCAGTCTCTGCTCCTGCCTCACAGCTATCCTCCATAACCTGAGTTAGGGCTTGAGCAGCAGTCATCCAACGAGACGCCATCTCTGCTACTGCCTAAACTGTCCCTCTAAAGTCCTAGCCTACGTAGAAGGCAGAGAGAGTCACAAAATTGCTTGTGAGTGTGTGTGATGTGTCCAACAGTAAATGTCTTCACATTACCTTCGCTTCTTCTCTGATTCAGCAGACTCTCTGTAGACACTCAAAAAAACAAAAAAAGACACATTATTACTTCACCTTACAACATATCCATCATCACAGCCTTTAGCGCTGGTGGCACCCAGTGGGGCAGACATTTTTGGTGCTCTGCCTCCCATGACCTCCTCTTCGAATTCCCTCAGTACCACCCAGAAAAAGTGCCCCTCATATCTCCATAGCCCACCTCCACATACATTTAATTTGTCTTAAAGTGCAGGTATCGCCTGGCTTCACTAATCCACTCAGCCAAATACATGTATATCCTTTGCAACAGGCATATAAACCATCTGCGCTACTTTATGGTGTCAAAACTGCCACTAGACAAAAGACAGATCTAGTTCTATATAGAGAGAATCTGGCCTCGAGGCGCGCTGACGTCACAGAGGGGCGGGAGGGCGGACGGTGGAGAGAGGCAGAAGTTCTTCCATGTCTCCCGGGATGAAAAAATAAATCCCTCCCTAGCATCGGCCACTGGTCGTGACCCACACCAGGGAGGGTGTGCGGGCGTAGGCCAGTGGCCGAAATTCGCACCGATGGGGTTAATATTGAAACATACAATATTGAAATACAAAAATATCGGTAAATAAATATCGCCTTCCTATACTTAACAAAAAAAATAATAATATCAAGAACACAAATATTGTTGTTAAAAATAGAGACTTCAACTTATTTCAAAAACATTAATATCGGAAAAAAAAATATTGTCATTTTTAAATAAACATATTATATGACAAAATATTGATTCACATAAGATCGGATACAATGATATCGGCAAAATAACAATATAATTAATACATATTTTTAAAAAGACTTTTTAAATAAAACAATTATTTAGTTAAAATAAACATGAAACTTTTTATACAAATGTTTAATTAAAAGTAAACCTATTACATTTCCAAAATATTTTCAATTCTCCCTAAAAATATAAAATGTATAACTAAATTCATAACAATATAACAAAAAAAGTATGGCAATTAACTACAAACATTTATAAAACAACTTAAATATAAATATATATTCATATGTATATATATATATATATATATACTCAAAACTATCAAACTGTATATATCACCATTTATAAATAAAACCTAAATTAGTGTTTACCAAAGAAGGCCATAACTGATTAAAAACTAAAATTAAACTAACCAATAAAATCAAGCTATACACAACCTTAACCAATAAAATCAGACAGACAATTAACTCAACAGTATAAAAGGCACACTCAGTTTGCCAACTAAAATGGCAAACACTGCAAGATGAGAAAACTCTGCCAGAATTTTTAACCAGACCTTAAAGAAAAAATATACACATCTCGACAATCAACTAACCAAGAAAGCAAAGCTTATGTTTCACTAAAACGAACTAACAAATAAACTTAAAAATTTAAAATAGCACAAACTAACAAAACAGTCTCAAACTTCTATCTCTTTGCAAGTGTTTTCTACAAGAAGACTACGACTTTGAAAAGTGATAACCTATCACACACCAGCAAAATATATAAGAAAAAACAAAGCTATAAACAGTCAGAAATTGTATATATTTATGCTACTGCACCACTTTAAGATACAATGTCACAGCAAGCCAAATATAAACCAACCCAGAAAGGAAAGCAATTACTAAGGGCCTCATTATGAGTTTAGCGGTCATAGGGCCGCCAAATTTGGGGTCCTGGCTGTCAGACCGCCAGGAGACCGCCACCTATGCTGTGATCTGGGATCCCAACCAGTGGTCGGTGGTCAGAGTCGGGGTCAGCCACCGCAGTGTTGAGTTCGGCACTGCCATGAAAAGTGGCAGAAAGGCAGCATTGGGGGCCACAGGGGAGTCCCTGCACTGCCTAGGGCCATGTTGTGGGTAGTGCAGGGGCCTCCCTGTCCGCACACTCAGAATGCGCATTGTCTATAATGGTAGACAGTGCACATTCCGAGGGTGCTGTGTGCAACGACATTGGCCGCGGCTCCCTGAGGGAGCCAAGGACAATGCTGCCACCCTGTTTCCACCAGGCTGACCGGCAGAAATGTTGTAATACAATGTTTCCACCGGTCAGCCCAGTGGAAACATCATAATATGCCGGTGGTGATGCCACCAGTTTGACTGCCGCCTACCACTGCCTTATTGGAGTTGTGGCGGTTCAACCACCCAAATCAAAATCAGGTCCTTAAGTTACATGGGTTACACCTACAACCAAGGAAGTGCATTGATAGAAAATGTGAATTGGAAATATACCAAATATTATTCTATTGCATGCTACGGGAGGGCCACTACAAAAGATGATGGTGTTATTCATGTAAGAGAACACAACCACCCCCAAAATGTGACAGAAATATAAGTAAGGCAGGTATTGCAGAATATAAGAGTGGCAAGCACTAGCTCCCTGAACCACACTCAAAATCCTAAAAGATATAGGGGGTCATTAGGAGTTTGACAGACGGAAACATCCGCCCGCCAAACTCCCAAAGATGCGACCACCACAGTGCTGGTGGCCTCCCCACCGGCCCCATTACAACTTTCCTCCTGGGCTGACCAGCAGAAACCTAGGTTTCTGCCGGTCAGCCCAATGGGAAAGGTGCGGCAGCAGTGTTCCCGGCTCATAATAGAGCAGCGGCAATGCTGCCGCATACAGGATGTACCAGCACCCTTAAAATGCGCACTGTCTGAACAGTGGCACCTTACCACAAGCTCGATCCTGGAAAGTAGAAATGACACAAATAGACTACTAAATAGAAGGCTGCAGAAAAAAAAAATGGTTGCTAAATGAAACAAAAAAAAGACTAGCTCCCCATTGAAATGAATGGGTTAAATGTAAAAATGATAAACAAATATTTGAAAATGATAAAAATTATTAAACATGTCAAAACTGTTTTAAAAATGTGCAAGAATTGTAAGGTATAAATTAAATAATAGTGTGAAATATAAACAATTATTTAATATCTACTAAATAACTTATGTTAAAATGATGTTAAAAATATGTATATAAAGAAATGCATGAAAAATTATAAAAATGTCAAACAATGGAAAAAAATGGAAAATGTACAACATGCAATACAATTTAAAAATAATTTATATCATACAATAATAAAATGTATTAAAATGTTTTATTTATTTATCTATTTAATTTCAAACATGTATGTTTAAAAATGTAAAAATACAAATATAATAAACTTTGAAAACATAAATACATTTAGAAAAATTTGATACTTGTCTTTATTGTATAAACATATCAAATCAACAATATTATTTATTACAAACATCCAATTATTATTTGTTATTATATTTCTAAAAACAAACAATGCCAATTAAATACCACTATTTCTACTACATACAAAAACTATTCTAAACCAAGTATTTCATACTCAAATTATAAAATTAAATAATCGCATTCCAACATAAACCATTGTTAGCAAAGTGTTGGACACTAAACGGGTGACAGTTACTATTCTCACTCTGATCTATACCATTTTGGGGAAGACGTTGGATACTGAAAGGGTGACATTCATTTAATATTCCGCTCCAATCTTTACTAATTTGTGGAAGGTGTTGGACACTAAAGGGTTGACACTTACCATTCCCACTCCAACCTTCATCAATGTGTTGAAGGCGTTGGACACTGAAGGGGAAACAATTACTTTTCCCACTCCTATCTAAGCTAATTTGCAGAAGGTGTTGGATAATAAAGGGGTGAAATTTACTATTAAGACTACTTTCTAAACATTTTATGCAACATGCTACAAACTAAAAGATTTATATACACAATCATTACCCAATACTCACACAAAATTTACAATATATAAATTAACCTTTAATTCACTTACAAAACACACTAACCAATACTAAAACCTATATGTTCATATATAAACATTGAATTCTAAAATACTTTGTAACATAATTAATAAATAATGTACTTTTTAAATTACTTACTACCATTTCTAAACTTAGAACCATAAAATAAAAAATACAATCATACTGCAAAATAAACAATCATAAAAATATTAAATAATAACACTGATTTTTAAAATATAAATGTAAAAATGTGTTTTTTCAATGATACTATAATGTTCAACAAAAAAATAAAAAATATTTGAACTATATATTTTACAATGACATTTACATTTTTAACAAAATAATAAAAATAGTTTACTTTAGTAAATGTATGTATGTTTAAAAATAATGATTTTTTTAATTAAAGTATTTATTCTAATATTTACAATTTGTTTTATTCTTATTATAATCAATATATACATTTTAATTAATTATAAATAATTATTTATGCAAAGTATTATTGTAACAAAATTAATGTATACATTTTAAAATATTAATTTGTATATCATTAAAATAAATAACATTAAAGTTACTTTAAAATATTCACTTTTCAAAAATGTCCTCACCCTTATCCCCTAAAAGCCCAAAACCTACTGCTGAAAAAAATATACATGCATATTTTTATACATAAATAAAACTGAAACACAAATTCCAACATTTTCATAATTATTAATAAATTATCTTACAAAAATCCCTAATGTAAAACATTAATAAAAATACAGAATAAAACACACTACAATAAATTACATACAAAATAACACAAATTATATTACATACAATATTTCCTACAATTATATTTTTACAACAATATTAAAAACAACACTTAAAATGATATTTTTACCTTTTATATTGCTGTTCATGATAATTTTGACATCCCGTTATTCTTGACACAATGTTTTTGTATCATGATATTTTTTCGATAATTTGTCCATACACCTTTATCTACACGAGAAAGGAGACAAAAATAAGCATTACATTATTCAATGATGTTTCAGCTTTTCAAATAGAAAATAAATGTTTACATTAAACAAAGCAAAGTGGCAACTAATATGAGCCATTTTAAAAAACAGAGCTACATTAGCGACAGCCAACTTAATCCTGAAAGAATACACTATCAATGCATTTGAGTGCTGCATATTAATGTTGATACATGCGCAAAGCATTTGTGAAACAATCTTAATCAAATCCCTCCCTCTGGTGACTCTAGGAGTCACTACACATTCCACACGTTTTCTAAAACCCTCCCTTTAAATAACAGAGTTTGACTTTTGCAGCTTACATCTGGACTTCTCCAGGTCTTTCAGCTTGTCGCAAATGGATTCTGCAACTTCTCCAGCGTGATCTCAGCCTGTTTCCCTGTTCTCCCATTCCATTCAGACAGCTGCTTTCCTCCACTGAATTTTGACTCACTTTTTGCAGTAACCAACTTCACTCCCTGTATTAAAAGAAACAGGTATATCACACAAATTGCAATGATTATTATAGGGTTGAATATATTGCCAAGCAATCCATTACAAATATTACTAAGCCGTTTACAAACCTCAATAAAGTCATTCTCTTTTGCTTCCCAACCACCCGTCTCCTCCAAATCCTTCATCTCTCTAGAAATGTCATGTTGTTAATATATATGGTAATCCTATTACTGGTATCTAGGATGTATGTGCAACACTACTGAAAATGTAACATGCAACAGACTCCATCCTCTTTTACTAGTAGATATCTAAAGCAAGCTTATTCTGCAAAACCATTGCTCTTATTGCTACAAGCTCAGAGTTAATAGCAGTTAAAGCACTAGCTGTGTTAGTAGTAAGGCTGCCAACAAATATAGACAGGTTTCTGTTCTTTAAATTGTTCAAAACTATTCACACAGAAGGAATCACAGCACCAAAAATATCACCTACTGCTTCTAAAGCACTATGTACAGCTCTTACATGACTCCAGGCGGTCCCACCACCCAATTATAACTTTGGCAGGCAGACCTGCCTAAGACCGCGATCCCCGCCAGGATCATAGATTCCGACGGGGTGACAGTGGTCAGCTTGTAACCAGCCATTGCGGTGCTGAACTCAGCACTGTTTGGCTCCTTACTACCCCACTTTCTACCGGCCTTTTCATGGCGGGATCCTGCCATAAAAAGGCTGGGGGAAAGCCAGTGCTGGGGGCCACAGGGGGCCTCTGCACTGCCTATGCTCAGAGCATGGGCAGTGCAGAGGCCCCCCTGCCCAGCACCGTCAGAATGCACACTGTCTGCACTGCAGACAGTGTGCACTGAAAGGGTGCTGGAGTGCTAGGATATTGGCCTCGGCCCCCTTAAAGGAACTGAGGCCAAAACCCTAGAACTGTTCCCGCCGGTCAGCCAGAGGGAATGCGCATTACAAAGTTCCGCCAGTCAGCACGGTAGGAACTTTGTAATACACTTGGGGGGAGACAGCACCGCCATGATGGTGGCGTCCTCCACATGAGTTTGGCGGTCCTGTGGTGGGATGTCAACCTCATAATGAGCCCCTAAGGCTAAATAAAAACTACCAATCCAATTAACTGTAAGCTGGAAATAAGCATTACTTCTGCATACATAATAAACTCCCCTAATAGTAGGTTCCTTTCTCATTACAAATTCAACTCTTTTAGAGTTATATGCCCAACCGCAATAACTCCAACCCACAAATTCTGGATTTTTAACTTCATCTTTCTCCCTAACAATACAAAATGCTCCTTTCTTCTTCCCCACTATCTCAGTTTTGGATATACCCCTAAATTTTTCATTGCTTTAGCCTCCATTCCCCAACCTTTTCCTTCCCTATTCCTTTCTTCTTTTTCAAACTTCAATCTCCTTTTATTTAATTTTTCTATAAAATTCCTCTCATCCCTGCTCAGTTTACATGAAGCATTAATAATATACAAGTTAATAGGCTTAATTTGTCTGCTAGGTCTCATATAAGGTAACATTCGAACCACAGACTCTACTCCTTTTCAAAAATTCAAAACGCTTATCAGCTATAGATAGATTAGAGTTTGAAAAATTATATTCAAGGTGTGCATGACGATAGAAAAAGTTCACAAATGTGGTGCAGATTAAAGCATACATCAATACCGAATGATGATGTTTCACTAGCTGCTGTTGAGGTGGGTGAATTAGTGCAAATATAGCATCCTTTTGCAATCATAGCATTTGAGTACTCGGGCAATAGCCAAAAGAACACATTCTGAAACAATTGCCTTCAGAGCCACCTCAATGTAGTATCTTGATGATAAATCTACTATGCTCTTCTAAATAAGCTAAATTAGGCTTAGGTTCAGTGGAAGCATGCTCAACTGAAGAATTCAGACCCAATCATTAATGTAACTTAGGCAATTGCCACTATTATTAGTATCACTCTACATCTTTTTGGTGTATTAGACGCCATGGTTTCTCTAAAATCAGATCAAAAGGAAAAAGGAAAACTCAAAACCAACAAGCAATCCTCTTTGTTGCTTTTACTGTGCAAAATTCAGCAAAACTGTCAATTCATTCACTGTATCAGTTCAGTTAACTTCGGAATCGTTAACCTAACCTTACAGCTTATTTTCTCTGGGAGGACACCCTACCCCTCTACTGGTGTCCGGGCCTTAATAATTTCACAGCATATTTCTGCTAGCTTTCTTTCCTCTGTACTCCTTTGGCCAACGAGCTCACACCTTCTCCAACCTTGGGATGCACATCTTCAGTTTCTGCAGCTTTATTCACTGTGGCTACTCACTCACCACAGGCTGTGCACTTGACTTTGAGACACTTGTGCGAAATGTTCTCCTCCCTTTGAACATTTGTTCTGTTCTAAAGTTTGACTCTCTGAATTAATGTTTGTTGTCACCACTTCTTAAGCTGCTTGTTTCACTCTCTTGGTATGGGAGGCAAGAATCCAGTTTGGAAGGGCCCCACAGTTGACGACAGTATGTGAGAAGGATGGACTTCTCTGCTGCCTTCGACACGGTCTCCCGTGTCACACTACGCACCCGAATCCACAATGCTGGCATCCGAGACTCAGCACTGGAATGGCTCTCCTTGTTCTTCACCGGCAGGACACAGAAAGTCTAACTCTCCCCTTTCTCTTGGAAGCCACCGAAATCAGCTGCGGCATCCCCCCAAGGATGCTCGCTGAGCCCCACCCTCTTCAACCTCTACATGACCCACCTGGTCGCCATCGTCAGAAGCCACACACTCGACATCGTCTCCTACGCCGACGACACCTTACTGATCGTCTCCTTCACCAACAACCCGACCACCTCCAAGAACAACCTCCACGAAGGAATGAAGGCAGTCTCCGCCTGGATGGAAGACATCATCCTAGACTCATCGCTCTCAATGAACCGACAGGTGAGCGTCATCTCATCAAGATGCTTCCACACCCTGAGCATGCTCTGAAAAATCTACAAAGGGGTCCCAACCGAAGCCAGGACGACAGTCACCCAGGCCGCCTCAACTACAGCAATTCACTCTATGCCGGAACCACCAGCAAGACCCGAAAAAGACTGCAACGCATCCAGAACGCCTCCGCCCGTCTCATCAAGAACGCCCCCGACACAGCCACACCTCCGCCCTTCTGAGAGACCTTCACTGGTTGCCTATCAACAAGAGAATCACCTTCGAGCTCCTGACCCACACCTAAAAGGCCCTACACAACGCAGGGTCAGCCTACCTCAACCACAGACTATCCTTCTACACTCCCGCCAGACTACTCCGCTCTGCCGACCAGGCCCTCGCCAACGTCCCCCGCATCCAGAAGACCACAGCCGAAGGAAGATCCTTCTCCTGCATCGCCGCCAAGACCTGGAACACCCTCCCCACACACCTCAGGCAGTCTCCGACCCTGTCGCAGTTCAGGAAGGACCTCAAGACCTGGCTCTTCGACTGATCCTCAGCACCCCTCTTCTTTCCGCCAGCGCCTTGAGACCCTCACGGGTGAGTAGTCGCGCTTTACAAATCCATGATTGATTGATGACTTGTAAAGGGCCACCCTGTTTCCTCCAAACAACGTTTCCTGACGTATTTTTTCACTAAACTCAGTCACCTATATTTAGAAAAACAATGATTACTATTGTATCTTGGAATCCGTGCAATGTGGTTTTCTTGTCTGACACTGTAAACTTACTAGAGAGTTCAATGCACAGGATTTCAAATTAGTCCAGTCTTGAAAAACCAGGAAAATTACGATATGTACAATGGTGGCAATGAAAAATTGAGCGACAAAAAGTGCAAATTAAGAATGTTTCAGAAAATGAAAAGTGTGATAAAAATAGAGCGCACATGTACATTCAAATATACAAGGCCATGAAAATCTTCATCAATCATGGGTACGGTTTGAATGGGCAAGGTAGTGCAAAATGCAGGAAGGCACAGTTCAAGCTCATCACTCCTACCTCAAGATACTGGCTCCTGAACGATAGTCTGCGAACTGCCAACACAGACTGCTTTGGGAAGCAACAAGACTCCTACTCAATTCTTCTTTTATGTGATAAAATCTGAAATCCTTCTTCCTGCGAGACACAAGATAATTTTGTTTAGTTGGGGCAATCACCGCTGCACACACTATCTATCCTCCGATCCTGATCATACCTAGCACTCCAATTGTGGTAAGCATCAGCAAACACCATTTAAACTTGTTATTCCCGAAAACTATAAAGCTCCTGACACCGCTAGTTCATACCAAGAACACATTTTCACATCTTGTCTGGTGTGCTTATCAGTGCGCTGTCCTGAAGAATTCTGCAGCACCTAAATTAAATTTTCAATAGATCAATAGCTTATATTTTGGTGTTACGTGTGGACATTGTTGTATCTGCCCTCTAATGGCATTCAGACAGTTGTAGTGATAACCAAAGTAGCAATTAACCCTTTCGGTGCTCATGACAGAATGGTTCCATCATGAGCACCAGTGGTCGTGTGCTGAGGACGGAACCATGCCATCCTCATCATATGACCACGAAATCCCTCTGCTGTAAGCAGCAGAGGGATTTAATTTTTTCTTTTTTTTCATCTTGAGAGCTGGGGAAGACCTTCCCCAGTCACCTGAGGCATTTTTTCCTTCACAGCAATGACGATCAGTGCACAAAGCGCGCTGACGTCATAATAGTGAAAGTGAAAGTAAAATGAGCCGATCGGCTTATTTCACTTTCACTGCTTTGGTGCTCGTGGGGCTATCTCAACCCCGAGCATCAAAGTACATGGGAGAGGTAACTTTGGAAAGGGAAGAATCTCCCCTTTCCAATGGTAGCTTTCTCAAGTGGTTCCCTGTTACAGGATGGCCCAAGGAGGGCGATGCCCAATCAAGGATCCATTCCACTAGACAACCAGGGATTTATTTTTCTGCAAAGGAGCAGCCCCTTTGGCAAGAGCTTCTCCCTATGATGGGAGCATTACATTGGCCATTTTCTACCCCCTGTGGCAAATTGGCCTTATTTTTAGGCCAATCTGCCCCCAGGGGCAGAATACCACTAGACACCAGGGATATAAGTATTACATTTGTTGAGAGAAGCCCCTTGGCTAGGGTCACACCCAATTATGGGGACAAAAATGTGGCTGTTTTCTATGCCCTGGGGGCAGATTGGCCCTATTTTAGGCCAATCTGCCCCGAGGGGGGCAGAAAACCACTGAACACTAGGGAATACTTTTTTCCTTTAATTTGTAGGTGGTGGGGGCTGCCCAGCATGGGCATGGTCATGGCCAACCAAAAACAGTTTTTCCCCCATCTGTCCCCCGAGGGCAGAAAGCCCACTAGACGCCAAGGATTACTTTCTTTGTACCAGTGGAGTCTGCTCAGGGTGGGCATGAACATACCCCACACCCCCAAAAAGGAAAAAAGTATTTCGGTAATTACCCCCTTCGTCCCCCCCTGGGGGCAGAAAACCCACTATTTACCAGGGATTATTAGATTTTTATTTGTATTGGTGGGGGCTGCCGAACATGGGCATAGCCATGCCTACCCCCTGCCACCCCCAAAAAAAGGGGAAACAGCCTTTCTGCCCCCCCAGAGGGCAGAAAGCCCACTGGATCCGAGAGATTACTTTTTTAAATTTGTATCAGTGGGGGCTGCCCAACATGGGCATGGCCATTCCCCCATCCTCCCAAAAAAACGAAAACAGTCTTTCTGCCCCCCCCCCCCCAGTAGGGCAGATGGGCAATTATCAGCATTTGCCCCCTCCAGGGTGGCAGCAGAAAGCTCACTAGACACCATGTTTTATTTTTTTTATATTTGTATTGGTTTGGGCTGCCGAACATGGGCATGGCCATGCCCATCCCCTACCGCCATAAAAATAGGAAACAGTCTTTCTGCCTCCCCCAGGAGGGGGGCAGAAAGCCCACTAGACATTAGCAATTACTTCATTTTATTTGTAGGGGTTGGGTCTGCCCGTCATGGACATGGCCATGTCTGCACCCCCTCAAAAATAAGGAAACAGTCTTTCTGTTCCACAGCAGACTAAAGCATTTCCTTGCACGTAAGAGGACATTTGATTTTTTGGGTGTTGTTTTTACAAATTATGCCAGGAGAGTTTGGTTAATTCCCAGTATCATCCTACTTGCAATGGTGAACATCTGCACTTTTTGGGCTTGGGTAGGCCGCCACCTGGAAAAACCTACCAGACCCAGATAGTTATGAAAACTAGACATCTTTGGGAGTCCACGGTGGTGTGCTTCGCATCCATCCCACACCATTTTCCTACCCAGAATGCCCTGCAAACCTCAAATATTGTCTTAAAACACACATTTGTCCTCACGTTTCTGCGATGGAAACATTCGGAATCCACAAAATTCCTATCATCTAGCATTGCCCCACTTCTGATGATAAAAAATGCTGTGCCACTTGTGTGGTTTGGCCTAGTGCAAAGGACAGGAACAGATCCTACCGATGGCAATAGGAAGCTCCTGCAAAGGCTCCGATTGTCCTTGGTTTGATAAGATCCTGTCACTGGTCGCCCTCATTCTCCTCGACCTCTCGGCTGCCTTTGACACCGTCTGTCACCGCACCCTAATCACCCGCCTACTCTCCACCGGGATCCAAGGCCAGGCCCTGGACTGGATCGCCTCCTTCCTCGCTAACCGCTCCCAAAGAGTTTACCTCCCTCCGTTTCGCTCAGAACCCACCAAGATCATCTGCGGCGTACCTCAAGGCTCATCGCTCAGCCCGACACTCTTCAATGTCTACATGAGCCCCCTCGCCGACATCGTACGCAAGCACGACATCATCATCACCTCCTACGCCGACGACACCCAACTTGTACTCTCCCTCACCAAGGACCCCGCCAGCGCCAAGACCAACCTACAAGAGGGTATGAAGGACGTCGCAGATTGGATGAGGCTCAGCCGCCTAAAGCTGAACTCTGAAAAAACGGAAGTCCTCATCCTCGGCAACACCCCGTCCGCCTGGGACGACTCCTGGTGGCCCACGGCCCTCGGCACCGCACCGACCCCCGCAGACCACGCCCGCAACCTCGGCTTCATCTTGGACCCTCTTCTCACCATGACCAAGCAAGTCAACGCCGTGTCCTCCGCCTGCTTCCTCACTCTCCGCATGCTCCGCAAGATCTTCCGCTGGATCCCCGCCGACACCAGAAAAACCGTGACCCACGCCCTTGTCACGAGTCGCCTGGACTACGGCAACACCCTCTACGCCGGGACCACCGCCAAACTCCAAAACCGCCTGCAACGCATCCAAAACGCCTCGGCCCGCCTCATCCTCGACGTACCCCGCAACAGCCACATCTCCGCACACCTGAGACACCTGCATTGGCTCCCAGTCAGCAAAAGGATCACCTTCCGTCTTCTCACCCACGCACACAAAGCCCTCCACAACAAGGGACCGGAATACCTCAACAGACGCCTCAGCTTCTACGTCCCCACCCGCCCCCTCCGCTCCGCTGGCCTCGCACTTGCTGCCGTCCCTCGCACCCGCCGCTCCACGGCGGGTGGGAGATCTTTCTCCTTCCTGGCGGCCAAGACCTGGAACTCCCTCCCCACCAGCCTCAGGACCACCCAGGACCACTCCGCTTTCCGGAGACTCCTAAAGACTTGGCTGTTCGAGCAGCGATAACCCCCCCTTTCCCCCCTAGCGCCTTGAGACCCGCACGGGTGAGTAGCGCGCTTTATAAATGTTAATGATTTGATTTGATTTGACTGGCACTAGCCCCAGCCACACAAGTGGCACATCATTTTTACTGGCACAAGTGGAGCAATGCTGAGTGTTAGGAATTTTGTGGATTCCTGCAGATTCAAGAAGTTTCCATCACAGAAGTGCAAGGAAAGATTTCAGACGAGGTTGAGGTTTGTAGGGCATTGTGGGTAAAAAAAAAAACTCATGGGATCCATGCAAGTCCTGGATTAACCTAGGTGTCTAGTTTTAAAAAATTTACAGGTTTGCTAAGTTTTCCTAGGAGCCGGCTGAGGAAGGGCCCAAAAACTACAGCGACCCATTTTGTAAATAACGGGTCAGATTTGCATAGAAAAATTTTATGTATCCATGTTGTTGCGTTTTCAGCCATTTTCTGCTGCAGGCACTAGGCCTACCCACACAAGGTACCATGCTCATCAGACGACTTAGGTGAATGGTGTGTTGAAGGACATTTGTGGCTTTGTGCAGATTCCAGCACGTTCAATCACAGAAATGTTTAGTCAATGTTTGAGATTTGCATGGGATTCTGGGTAAAACAACTTGGTGAGAGCCATGCAAGTCATCCCATCCTGTGGTGCTCTAGGTGTCTAGTTTTCAAAAATGTACAGGTTTGCTAGGATTCCCTAGGTGCCACCTGAGGTAGGGGGCAAGAACCACAGCTACCAACTTTGCAAAAGACAGGTCAGTTTTGCATAGATAAATTTGATGTATCCATGTTGCATTTTGGGCCGTTTCCTGTTGCAGGTTCTGAGACTACCCACAAAAGTGAGGTACCATTTTATTGGGAGACTTGAGGGAATGCTGAGTGGAAGGAAGTTTGTGGCACCCCTGAGATTCCAGAACGTTCCATCACAGAAGTGTGAGGAAAAAGTGTTTTTCAGACAGATTTTAAGGTTTTCAAGGGAAGTAAAACAACATAGTAACAGCCACATAACTCACTCCATTCTGGATTCCCCTAGGTGTCTAGTTTTCAAATATGTACAGGTCTGCTAGGTTTCCTTAGGTTCTGGCTGAGCTAAAGCCCAAAATCCACAGCTAAGCTCACTGCAAAAATCGTGCCCGTTTTCAATGGAAAAGTATGATGTGTCCACGTTGCGTTTTGGGCTGTTTCCTGACGCGGGCATTAGGCCTATCTACACAAATGAGGTACCATTTTTATCTGGAGACTTGGGGGGATGGTGGGTGGAAGGAGGTTTGTGGCTCTTCTCAGATTCCAGAACTTTCCATCACAGAAATGTGAGAAAAATGTGTTTTTTAGACAAATTTTGAAGTTTGCAAGGGATTCTGGGCAAACGAATGTGGCGAGAGCCACACAAGTTACCCCATCCTGGATTTCTCTAGGTGTCTAGTTTTCAAAAATGTACAGGTTTGCTAGATTTCCTTAGGAGCCGGCTGACCTAGAGCCCAAAATCCACAGCTAGGCACATTGCAAAAAACAAGTCAAATTTCAGTGGAAAAATGTGATGTGTCCCTGTTGCATTTTGGGCTGTTTCCTGTCGCAGGCACTAGGCCTATCCACGTAAGTGAGGTACTTTTTTATCAGAAGACTTGGGAAATACAGAATAGCAGAACAAGTGTTATTGCCAATTGTCTTTCACTGCAATTGCATTTCTGTAAGACATTGTGAAAAAAAGATGTCATTTTGAGACATGCCTTCTAATTCACACGCACAATTTCAGAGATGTGCAAATAACTCCTGCTTTTAAACTCCATATCTTGTGCCCATTTGAGAAATAGATTGGTTTCCTTCATACATATTTTTCACTCTTTATATTTTACCAAATGAATTGCTGTATACCCGATACGCAATCCAAAAACATTGCAAAGTGCAGCTCAGTTATTGGCTCTGGGTACCTCTTGTTCTTGGTGAACCTATAAGCCCTATAAATCCCCGCAACCAGAAGGGTCCAGCGGATGTAGAGGTATATTGCTTTCAAAAATCTGCCAAAGTTAGAAAAAGTTACAGATGAAATTGTAAACACAAATGACTGTTTTTTAAACTCAATTTCAATATTTTTCTCTTTCAAATGTTATTTTCTATAGGAAATGCTCAAAGGATCTACACAAATAACCCCTTGCTGAATTTATAATTTTGTCTACTTTTCAGAAATGTATAGTTTTCCGGGATCCACCACTGGTTTCACACCCATTCTACCACTAACTGGAAGGAGGTTTAAATCACAAAAAATAGGAAAAATGGGGTATGTCCCAGTAAAATGACAAAACTGTGTTGAAAATTTTGGTTTTCTGATTCAAGTCTGCCTGTTCATAAAAGCTGGGAAGGTGGTGATTTTAGCACCGCAAACCCTTTGTTGATACCATTTGCAGGGAAAAAAGATGCTTTCTTCTGCAGCACTTTTTTCTCATTTTTCCCCGCCAAAAAAACAAAATTTAGCTGAATGTTGGCTAATTTCTCAGCCCCCTCCAGGGGAATCCACAAATCCTGGGTACCATTAGATTCCCCAGGATGTTGGAAAAAAGGGCGTGGACTAAATGTTATAGGGGCCTAAGCACAAACTACCCCAAATAGCAAAAAAAAGGCTTAGCACAGGAAGGAAAGGCCTAGAAGTGAATGAGTTAATGTCCTGATTCATCAATAACCGGAAAACAGTACATGCATGTGATTCATTGCCAAGGGTGTCTACAGTCATGTAGGATATGTGATTGTTCAGGAGACCTAGACCCGGATTATAAGTAGTGGGGGAAATCTTGGCTTGTGTGCAAACAGTCGTTTGTGATCAAATCGAAATTCTGAGTTGGGTGAATACCGGCGGGGTTGAGTATTTACTAAATAATTACCATACCCGTGCAGTTTTCTTCCGACAGATTTTCCAATCAAAATCCTGCCGAACTTTATAGGAGGAAAGTATATATAAAAAAATCAAAACGTGAAATTCAGCGTGGGAAGTACTGTGCATATTATGACCCACTCCCAGGTACAAAACTGGGAATAGGAGTTATTTACCACTATTTCACATTCCCACTAACTAATAAATACCCCGCCCTGGATTAATGGTATCCACTGAGTGCAGTATAAATCCACTACTCATAGAAAGGGCCCTGGAGCATTTGCCCATTGGAGCACAGCAGAGCAAGGCTTCTAGCAGCTTCGGCGTTTGTGGTATTGCTGTGCATCTGTGGTTTGGCGTGATGTTATTCACTCTGAGTGGGGTGCATTGTGCCCATATCAAAATAATAGGTGGACAGTAGTTGATGAGCACTCATGTTCAATGGATTAAGTCTTGTGCCGTGGACCCTGGTACTGGAAAGTACGAGCATTAGGCCTAGTCCCAGGAGGCCTCTGAAGTGTGCTGAGGTGGCCCCTACGGTCGTCGTTCTGTGATTGGAGAGTTTCAACACATTTGTTGCATTGCGAAGCACAGCACATTTCCTTGGAAGGTGGTCGGTCAGCTTTTGTGCTAATTCCAGAGATGTTTTCCTTCCACTGGTGGTTTTAATTGCTGTTTTGACGCATAGTCATTTCGCGATAAATATTACCACTTATGATTTTAGCCCTCGTGATTTTTCCACTTGAGTTTTTCGATATGCACATTTCCACACCCGTATAAACATATTTACACTAATTACGATATTGGTATTGTTTGGCATTACAGCAATACTCTAAGTGAAGGTTTGGCATTTTCATAAAAGTTAATCATGTCAAGCTCACTTCGAATTAATATGAAAAGAAAAGAAAGCCCGGCTACAGGGTCTTAGCAACCATTGGTGCAGCAGGGATATTGGCACCGAGCCCCACCCAGAACCCTGAATGGCCCATTGAACCCTCATAATCAATCTGCTTTATTAACACAACTGCAGTCAAGGGGGCTAGTTTCCTTGCTTGCACCAGGGTCCATTGTAACCTTGCTAAGCTACTGCTTGACTAAAATTAAAGCAGCATGCCATAAGTCATTCCAAAGTATTAGGAATGTTGGGGTAAGCCTAATGAATAAAGTATCACAAGGGATTTACAACTATGACAGTTCTTCCATGTATAACAGGATCACTATTACCCCTCTCCATCTCCTGGCTTCTGTTTTTTCAGATCTTACTGGCTTGCTCTCTCACTCAGGCTTCTTCAGTTTCCTATTTTTAATTGAATTTCTTTTCTTCCTTGTATCTAGACCACTCCTCCTCCCACTACTTTCTTTCACTGTTTTCCTTAGCCCTCTAACTCCTCCCCTTGGCAGGACTTTCCATTGCCTGCAGTTTTGGTAGATGATTTCTTGCAATGGTCTGGGCTCCAACAATGCTTCCCAAAGGCACTGGCAAAGATTCTGACACCATTTATGCGTCAAAGGATGCTGCCAAGCCTCTCTTGGCAGGGTGCGCAGTTTGAACCCAAATCACCCAACGGTGGAGACTGGAGGTGGATCAACCAGTTCAACCTGTCAGACTTAGAGCAAGATGGCAGCAATGCCATCTTGCCTCCATACGTGTGGTGTCCAGGGCATGGCCATAGGAAATGTAAGTAATGGGTATCTGGACACTTATGGCCCCCGTATCCAGCATAGGATGGTGTCTTGTTTCTGAGCCCCAGTGCTAGCCATGTGTTTACGTTTTTATACGATTTATCTGGTCTCACTTTCGAAATGCAGTTAATCTCTGTGTTTATATATTACACATTTTTATTAAAAACGTGCAGTAGTATGCATACATTGTCTTTCACATATCAGCAAATGGTGCCCCCTTGACGAGGGGCGGATATGGCCCTTTCCACTTAGAAATATTAAAGGTGGGTCTTTAGGTAAAACTGAAGCATGGGTTAATGAAGAAGGAGTCACAAACCCACCCAAATTTCATGCCTATGGGTCGAATAATTAATTTCCTCGAGCGATGCAAGATTGCCACTGCCTGACCACGAACTACACTTTAGTAGGCACTCATGTAAACAGGAAGGCACTGAGCGAAATGTACTGTGGACGTTTGTTGCAGCAGGAGAAGGAATAGTATGGGAGAGAAAGTCAGTCCTGGTCCAGAGGTGGACAGGTTGACTAGGATACTGGTAGGTGCAGTTTATGGAGGACCAGTAGGTACAGGAAATAAATGGAGTCTAATAGGCCTAGTGTGGTCCTTGCAGGCATTAGAAAAGTTAAAAGCCAGGGACAATGAATGTTTGGGAACTGGGAGATAGGCAAGGACGGACTGGCCGCATCAGGCATTCCCCCAACAGGCTGGAAGGGAGGGGGGTGATTTTGTTACTGGGGGACTGGTTTTGTAGCAGTGCAGCAGTTTTGAAATCACTGCAGAGTTCCTTGTATATCCTTAGGCAACAATAAAAGTGGCAAGATAATTCTGGTGATTAATGTACCTGCTGGAGAGCGGTTGGAGTTTTGTCTAGTGGCAGTTTTGACTCATCAAAGGTAGCGCAGAGCGTTAATATGCCTGCAGCAAAGAACGTCTACTATGCAGATCATAGAACAGTATTTTTTGTGCAATGCTCTGTGGGCTACTGCTTTTATCACAGAGATCCCTTTGTTACTGTTCAGTTCATAAGTTACAATCATAATATATATAGCACAGTGAGCTATGAACTACCATCAAATAGCTGTATGCAAACAGCATTGTACAGACTAGAAAGTTTTTTTTTTTTTTAACATGTCTTTATTGAATATGGCATTACACAATCCAGTCCAGGCATAACAAATGTTTCTATCAATAGGGCAGTATATGATTACATAGCATATCGTATACATGTAGAAGGGCAATTAATATGGATGACTATGGCTTGAGGTCTGTCAGTCCATGGAAACATCTCTCTAAATCAATGAAGGAACAGGTTAGGAAGGTATGTTTTTTCCCAGTCTTTGATTGTCTTAGTTTTGCCAAAAAAGGGTTGAGTAGAAATAAATTGTTATTAGGAAAGTCAACCCTAAGCACTGTGTTACGCTCTGAATTCTGAGTTTATCTTTCCCCAGATCAAGCATTCGTAAAAAATGCCCAATAGTATGGATGACATATGCATCCTACACCTTGTGGTCCTTTTTGCATTATGTAACATTTTCTATAAACTGATTTACACCTGTATGATTCATTGTCTCTGTATGAATGTGTAATGTAAAGTGCTCCAACACCCTACGCTGGTAAGAGCAGCACTGTAAAGCAAATGAAATACATGTGAGAGAGAGGCTATGGAGAGGCACTGTTGGAGGGTGGCAGTGAGGGAATCCGAAAGGTCATCATTGACTATGTTTTAAGAACTAATACAATTGTATATATAATTAAAGTAAAATGTGTTATAGAATTCACCTTTTTTGCAATTTTTCCCATATTGACTTGGAGGGGAGAACCCTCCAAGCCCCAATGTAGTGGTCGGGCTTGCACGCTATGCACGCTACAGGGGCTAGTCTAACAATATTTGCCAGGATTCCTTTGAGTTCCCAGTCAGGCCTTGAAGATAAAAGAGGCATTAGAGACAAACAGTGCATGAAGATTTTTTTAAAGGGTGTAGGGAGGAACAGTTCTTTCTTGTGTCAGTTTCATAGTAGTTTATTGTCAATGGAGGCCGAAAGATGCCAAATGTCAGATCTATCCTGCCCTGCGACGTTCCTGCAACCTTAAAAGAGTGTATCTGTTTGCTCCGCTCCATTGTATTGTCACCTCTAACATGCTGTGCCTATTTAAATGGTTGTAACTTGACAATATCTGGAGTTATCGGTGTAGCAGTAATTGTAGATATGTGATATGGTGTTTTCTATTTTTACATAAGACTATATTTTGCATATATGACTTGTTATAAAATACAAAATGTAATCCGGAATCTCACAAAATACGCAGCATGCTCACTGCTGGGCTCTCAACCTGTGGTCTCCCTTTCTCCTGGAGATTCCTTGAATTCCATGACGCAGTCGGGCATTGATGTTTTTCCCTCTTCCGTGGCATCATGTTGTTGCCCTGCATTTTGTCGCTGCTGGATGGTCTGACAAAGAGGAACCACAGAAGACACCGTGCACGGGAAAAGAAACCACCATCTTTCTTCGGTCTGAAATCTTGCTGGCGATTCAACCCCCAAGATTCGGCCATCTTGCAGTATAAGATGTTGCAGGATCTCGGGTACTCACTGGAGTTGGCAGCCATCTTGGAACTCCACCATATAAATAACACGCCCTTTCAGATAGCAGTCGCTTTTGACCACTATCTGTGGCCCATCACGGGGCTGACCATGTGAACCAACTTCATCTGTGACAAAGTATCACAGATCAATAAGTAAACAAAACGGTGACCTAAAAATTAAAAATGAATGTGGATCAATGAGGCTACCACCTCAGTATCCAAAACACACCTTTGTCAGAAGGAACCTGACAGACAGAGAAGACAGGCAGCATGCGTTTGCCTCCAAGAAGCCTGGGAAGAAGACACTTGTGTTTCTATTTACCTGAACTCTGCCTACCTGAATCTCGATGTGGCTTTTATTGTAGTGGCTCTCGTGGCTGTGCTCTCTATTTGAAGACCCTGGACTCTTCAAGGAAAAGAACAAGTTTGCAGCCTGGTCCAATATTGGTTCCCTGCATTCCTGTATGCCATTCCCAGGAGGACTGTGATCATATCACTGGCTCCTGTCATAGGTTGACATTTGTCATTCCACTGAGTGACATCAAGTACTCGGATGAATCTCTTTCTCATACGGTTGGTTGGAAGTGCAAAATCATTGAACTTGAAAGGAGTGCCTTATTCATAGGATCGCTTTTACTCCCCTGGGGTTAGGGAAGGACTGGGGTGTTGGGGAGTTCCTCAAGGACTTTTGATTCGACTGTTATTTTCCACTTGCCTCCTATGTAGTTACTATAATATTTTGACTTTAGATCATCCATGTACGATTCATTTCACTGTTCTACAGGGACAGAGGCCCGTAGAAAGTCAGATCAGAAACTTCCCAACCTAGAAGCACATAGTCCAAAACGAACTATTGGGAAAGCAGTCATGCAGATCCTATTTTCATTTACCCTGCTCCCTTACTCTTGTGGGTCATTTATCAACATCCTGTATAAACCAGGATATGGGGTCTGGTCTTCCAGGGAATCGCAGGAACATATCTTCATTCCTGCATAATTTATAGTAGCCATGGAGTTAGTCTTGACAGTCATCACGTCATTTATACAATTTTATAGTCCCACTCAATAATGTTACACCTAGTGATAATTGTTCGATGTGCATTTACAATTCTGTGTGAGAAGATGTGAGTGCATGCACGTATCTGCAAGTGCCCTGTCACTACCACAAATGAGTTTCTTCCACACAGTGCCCTGCCACTGTTATTGTACTCCAGTCTGTGCGCTTCCTCGCACCCTTCTTCAGTGTTGTCAGTGCTATAATAGTCCAGCAGTGACAGCTTTCTCTAGTACGAGCTTCCGTCCAGCAGTGCCCTGTCAGTGTTACTGCACTGGGTTCCATCAGTGCAAAACTCATTCTGCCCAGCCCTGTGAATCCTTGAGGGTGTCAGTTGTGTAAGCATCCTCCTTTAATGCCACGTCAGTGCTATAGAACTATAGCCGTGCGAGCTTCGGCAATCAGTGCAAACATCAGTGCTATAGAACACCAGCACTGTGAGATTCCACTTACAAGGAAGTGCTAGAGTTCTTTAGAACAGAGTAACTTCCCTCCTGCGATGCCTTCTGGGCATTAACAGTCTGAGGCACTATGAACTTGACGCAGTAGTGCACTGTCAGTCAGTGCGTTAAGTGAGATTGAATAGGTGGATGGGGCTCTATAGGAGGAGTGAGGCCAGAGAAGCTGAATAACAACCCTCTGCAAGCGGTATGGCCGTCTCACTAAAGATGTGGTCTAATATATGTAAAAGAGAACCCTGAGCTTGACAAATTCATAAATAAAGCTTTACTGGACAAAGAATATCAAACTATATATGAATCACTAATACCTTAGTGCATAGTTAATAATTTGCTTGACTATGCTGCCGGGCAAGATGGCCGGCACTATGTGAGGCTCTGCCGGGCCGCGGGCCGTTTATTCGTTTATTTCTCCTAAAGAGCGGCGCTGACGGAGGCGGATTGAGGCGCGGTCCCGGGTAGGTCTCGCTGTCACTTTGGGTGCGGCGGTGGCATGCGATCGGGACTAGTGTTGAAGTCCCTGACTCGCGGGTGGAGGCCTAGCTGCGGGCCGCTGCACACGCGCGCGCTCCGGTGATCAGGGCACTCGCGGAGTGCTGCTCCCGGCGAACATACTGTACCAGGAGCGAGTGAATGTTTTGGTGGCCTACTCAGCGGCTGGATCGAGCCAAGGCCCTCGTGGACTCTGTGGCCCTCGTGGACTCCGCGGCCTTGCGGTCCCTGCGGCTCTGGTACTTCTGGTGGTCTTCGCGCCCTGGTGGCCTGGTGGTGCAGGCGGGCGCGAGAGGAGCTGATTTAGAGCCGGCAGCAGATTACCTCGGAGAGGAGGTGGAACCGGCTTGGTGGTCCGGTGGATATCTGCTGGACGTGGAGGCCTGCTGCTGGCGTGTGGACGGACGGAGGTGCCAGAGGAGTGTCGTTGAAGAGCGCCTTGTGGGAGTGACGTTTCTGAATCGATTGGCAGGTCTGGATCGGCTGACATGCATTGAGCTGCCTGAGAGGGACTAGACAGACAAGGCGGCCGGGCGCTGGAGAGCAGGAGGAGGTGAACTGATCCTGGTGGGTCGCGGCCGGGCCGGCAGTGATCATTTAGGGGCCTGGAGCTAGAGGGGTCCCCCGCGCCGGCGTGCTGGTCTTGGCTGGGGCCCAGACGCTGTTCTGTGTACCGAAGATTCACAGTGCTGGAGCTGGTGCTGGCAGAGGCTTAAGGTAGAGCTGGCATGGATTGGCCTGCCGTGTGGAGTGTCTTGGCACAGGTCTGCCACCCCGTGTGCCGTCTGGTAGACCGGAGGCGAGATCTGGGTGGCTGTGAAGGGGTTGCCTGATTGTGGACATCCTTAGATCTGGATATTACTTACCCTTCTTGCACAGGCAGGAGTTGGTTATGGACTGAGCTGGAATCATGGGCAAGGCTGATCAGCGTCAAGCAAAGCTCACCTTTGAGGGTGGGAAAAAGAGAAACGCAGCTCCTGCCTCTCAGCCCTGTGGTGATGAAGTCGGAGAGGGAAGCCCGGAGGAGTCTGTGCGGTCCATGTTTTTAGAGCTCAAGAATAGCCTGGCTGGCATTGATGCGAAACTGGACCATGTGACTGAACAACTTGACCGCATTAAAGCCCGGGTGGATGATCACGATTCCAGATTTGAGGTTCTGGAGTCGCGTACGTCGGAGATGGAGGATGCACGTCGGGGGGATAGAGACCAGATTTCACAAATGGAGCGCATTTTGGAGGTGATACGGAATAAAAATGAGGACTTGGAGGCGAGGTAGCGGCGTAACAATATTCGTATTGTGGGCCTGCTGGAGGCTACTGATATGGGCTGCATGGAGGACTTTGTGGAGAGCATGCTGCCGGATCTGTTTGCGGGCGAGCTTTCCCAGTTGCTGGTGGTTGAGAGGGCGCATAGATCCTTGGGGTCTCAGCCTCCGCCGGGTACTCCTTCGCGCCCAATTATAGCGCGCCTATTGAATTACTGGGATCGAGATACTGTTCTTCGTCTGGCGAGGGAGAGGAAGCCGCTGGTATACAAAAACTCGGAACTCAGTTTCTTCCCTGATTATACCCCGGGCGTGCAGGCGCTGAGACGTGCTTTTTTACCGACCAAACGATTGTTGAACCAGGCTGGAGTCAGGTTTGCCTTGCTGTATTCTGCTAAGTTGAGGGTGCGGCATGAGGGGAAGGTACTGTACTTCACAGACCCAAAGCAGGCAGCCAGGTTTGCTCGGCGATTGCCTAGGCGGCCGGGGGCTGCGGAGCCGGGGGTGTCGGGAGCGGAAAGTGCTGCCTTGAGTGACAATGACTAGTCGGCTCGCTGCTGGGCTGGTGGTAGTGGCTGAAACTGCTGAGGTGCGCGGATCCGCCTCCGTGCATGAGATCGCCCGGAGTTCAGTTTTGCTGTTTGGCCCATGTGCCCCTCCTTCCTAGTGCATACTGGGTGGAGAGCTGATAGGCCGGCTATCGCCCCTAGGATGAGTCCTGATAGTTGTGCCTTTGATTTAAAGGGGTGGGTTTTGGGGTTGAGTGGGTGGGTTTCTGAAATGGTCCAATTGGGGGGCCTGAGTGGGAGGGGGTGGGAGCGGGCTTTGTTGGGATGCAGGACGTCTGTTCTCTATGTTGTTATGGCTGTTTTCTTTCAAGTCCTTGGCAGGTGGGGATGCGCTTCCTGGCGAAGTGAAGTACGCATGTGGGGGAGAGGTGGGGGCTGATAGTGTGACCGCGGTTCGGTGCTCGACGTGGAATGTGCGTGGGCTCAATGACAGGCGGAAGGCGCGGCTGGTGGCAGCGTATGTTAAACGGCATGGAATTGATATTTGTATGCTGCAGGAGACCCATTTGGCGG
Source organism: Pleurodeles waltl (assembly GCF_031143425.1). Taxonomy (NCBI): domain Eukaryota; kingdom Metazoa; phylum Chordata; class Amphibia; order Caudata; family Salamandridae; genus Pleurodeles; species Pleurodeles waltl. The sequence goes on along the minus strand of NC_090440.1, from coordinate 190,354,133 downwards.
TGTCTGCGCTGGACAGACTGAGAGCTGGGTGGGCTGGCGAGACCCACTGCTCGACATACTCCAGTTACGCTCGTGGAGTGGCAATCTTGTTGCGTAAGGGTCTGCAGTGGCGTACTTGTGATGTGATTGTCGACCCAAATGGCAGATATGTCCTACTGAGTGGTACGCTGTCCGATAGAGCCTGCCGGCTTGTTGCTGTTTACGGGCCGAATGTGGATGACCCAGAGTTCTTCCTGGAGCTGTGGCGCTTGGTGGAATCGCTGGGTGCTGGTGCAGTGATTTGGGGCGGCGATTTTAACGTGATTCTGGATTCTAGGATGGATCGCGAGAGTGTGGCCAGAGTGCAGCATGTTGCGGCAGCGAAGTCGCTGGCAGCGGTGATGCAGAGTGGTGCTTTAGTAGATCTGTGGAGGCAGAAGCATGGAGATGCAAGAGAGGGTACGTGTGTGAATTACGTTCACAGTAGCTGGTCCCGTATTGATCCCTGGCTGGGCACGAGAGACGTGGAGGCCTGGACGAGATCGGTAGATCATCTCCCTCGCACTCTGACCACTCGCTGGTTAGATTGGTGTTGGAGATACCCAGTGAGTTGAGCCAGTCGTTCATGTTGCGGTTGCCCTGCGGGGCACTCCGTGATGCGGCCTTTCGGGCGGAGGTGCGCGAGGCTATTGTGTTGTTTTTCGCTGAGAATCGGGGTTCAGTGAGGTCGGCTGGTACATTATGGGAGGCATTTAAGGTAGCCATTAGGGGAATATGTCTCTCGAAACTACATGGAACATTGAAGGCCCTGAGGCGGGAGATGGCTGACATAGAGGGGAGACTTGTGGAGTTGGAGCGGCGTCTCACTGAGAGTTGGTCGGGCGAGGTGCTAGCGGAGATCCGACGAGAGGTGTCCTTATATGAGGAGGCCTCCCTCAGAGAAGTTTGTTTTACGGGTAGGCATGCGCGGGCTCGCCGCTATGGAGAGGGAGAGAGAGCTTGGCGCACGCTCGCTTATATGCTGCGCAGGCCTTGGGCCAGTAATTATGTCACTGAGGTTGTTGGCACTGAGGATGAGAAGGTGACTGGGACGAATGGTTTAATGCAAGTTTTTACAGAGTATTTTGCACAGCTGTGTGCTGCCCAGGAAGGCCTGGACGCGGCAGCTGCGCAGACGTACTTTGCGGATATTGCACTTGTGTGGTTTGATGAGGCACACAGGTCGTACCTGGATGTTCAGTTTTCTGTGGAGGAGGTGGCGGCGGCGATCCGCGGCCGGCCTGCCTGCCGATAAGTCTCCTGGTACTGACTCCAGCGTTTTATAAGGAATATGCGGATATTCTCGCCCCGTGCCTTCTGGAGGTATACGCGGAGTCCTTGGAGACTGGGTCCCTTCCTGCCTCGCTCCGGGAGGCTTTGATAGTAACAATTCTTAAACCTGGGAGAGATCCGGCTCGATGCAACTCGTATCGCCCACTCTCTATGATCAATATTGACAACAAAATCCTGGCAAAAATGATCGCAGCACGTTTGCAGCCGCTCCTTCCCAAACTGGTGCTCCCGGATCAGTCGGGATTTGTCCCCGGGAGGTCCACATGTCACAACTTGCGCACATTTTTCGCAGTGGCGGGCTCATTGGGGGCGGAGGACAGGGCAGTGGCGGTGTTTCTTGATGCCACCAAAGCTTTTGACTCTCTGGCATGGGAGTATATGTTTGCACTTCTGGCCCGGGTAGGTCTCAGCGCGCGGTTTGTGCAGTTGATTAGATTATTGTACACCCTGCCAATTGCTCGGTTGCGTCTCAACGGGTGCGTGTCGGCCCCATTTCCTGTTGCTCGCGGTACGCGCCAGGGCTGTCCGCTGTCCCCGCTACTTTTTGCGGCGGCGATGGAGCCTCTGGCGGCGGGGCTGCGACAGAAGTATAATGACATGGGTTTGCAGTTCCGACATAGGCCTATCTTGGTATCTATGTATGCTGATGACATTGCGCTATACGTGTGGAATCCCGATCGAAACTTGTACACTTTATTGGACGAGATCGTGCGCTTCTGCACCTTCTCTGGCATCACGATCAACTTGTCGAAATCGGTGGTGTTGCCTTTCACTCCGAGTGTGGCGCAGTTCGATTCGCGGTACCCGATGGCTTGGGTGGAGGGCCCGGTGCGCTATCTGGGAGTTCAGCTGAGCTTTGATGTTGATACACTTTGGCTGGCTAATTACGGTGCTGCAATGTCGTGGCTAGAGGAGAAGATTGAGACTTGGCGTGCCCTACCATTATCGTTAATTGGGCGTATTGCCATTACAAAGATGGTGGTTCTTCCTAAATTCCTGTATCTCTTCGTTAACCTCCCACTTCGGCTCACGCGGGGTTTCCTGCGACGCCTGCGCTCTGCGCTGATTCGCTTGGTATGGGCGGCTCGCCGGCCCCGCATTTCTTGGGAGAGGCTGACGCTGCCGTTCGAGTTGGGTGGGCTTGCTGCTCCGGATCTGGAGTTATACTATAACTGTGCGCAAGCGCACTTTGCATACTACTGGTTGCGTCCGATTCGATACTTGCCGCATCTGGTGCCCGAGAGCGATGCGGTGTGGCCGGATGGGTTGCTGCGTGTGCTTGGGGGCCTGGCTCGGTCTCGACCTAAGGGAGTTGACACGGTGGCATGTACGGCGAGAGTGTGGGGGATGCTGATGCAGCGTTCTGGGGTTAATGCACCGTTTGCTCCTTCGTTGCCCTTTATGGCGGTCGCTGATGCTCAGATGTTCCGGGACGGCGTTGTGTGTGGTTTTCTTCAGGATGCGGGCTTGACGGGGCTGGGGGACTGGTTTGTGGATGGTCACCTGATTAACCTTTCGAAGGTACTAGATGACAGTGGCGGGACGGCGTTGCAGCGAATGTATGCTCTCAGGGTTAGTGCTTTGCTGCGGTCTAGATTTCCAGGCTTGCCGGAGGCGCCCACGGAGTTCCGTGCTCTGGAGGTGCTGTGCTGTGCTGCGCGCGGTCGCCGAGTAAGCTAGTTACCAAACTGTATAACTGCATACAGGAGCAGAGAGGCAGCTCTGGGGAGTCTTCTAGGGTCAGGTGGGAGAGAGACGTGGGGGAACCTATCACAGAGGCAATGTGGCGAGGCTGCTGGCCCCACATGAGAGTGCTGTCCCCGAATCATAGGTTACGGCTGCTGCATTTTAAGTTTTTGCATCGTTTATATTATACACCCAGCGGGCTCCACTCCATGGGTCTGCGCGCGGATGCGTGCTGTGAGCGCTGTCATGCGCCGGACGCGGGTTTTCTGCACCTGGCGTGGGAATGTGCGGAAGTTCACGCTTTCTGGGTGGAGGTTTTGCATACAATTGCTGTGGTAACTGGCTCTGAGATACCTATTTCCCCTAGGGTTGCGCTGCTTGGGTGTATGAATGAGATTAATGGGCCGCATAGGCAGCTGGTGGGCTTACTTTTGCTATTGGCCAAGCGCAGAGTTGCCATGTGCTGGGGCAGGGGGCGGGCGCCGCATAGGTCCGAATGGCTGCGGGATGCTGCCTTTTGTCACAATCAGTTGATGGTCTTTTGGGAGCTTATGCCTGAAGGTTCCCGGCCGAGGGATATCTGGGCTCCGCTGCGTGAGTACCTGACGTCCAGGAATGAGCAGGCGGAATGATGTGAGTTTTCCCGCGTTTGATGCTTTCCTTTACCCCCCTGACTGGGTTAAGATTGTGTATAGTTGAGGTCGGCTGGTGTAGTCTGGTTTGTGCACCCTACCTGCCTTTCTTGTTGTTCTTTTTGTTGTTTCACCCCTCTTTTGTAGGTATATCGACTTCGATGTTTGATACGACCATCACTCCTGGACTGAATATGCGGACTGTGTTGACTGGAAGCCCGGCGGGTTGGGCTGGAGATGTGGCTCCCGATCTTGATGCACAATGCGAGAAACACTTGGAGTTTTGCTGACCGGGATAAAACCTGAAGTTGAGGAGAGTTGTAGTATGTACAGTCTGTTGCTATAATGGGGGGGACCGTTTGCGTTGTTGCTTGTTCTGTATCATGCAAAACTCAATAAAAATATTTAAAAAAGAAAAAAAAAAAAAACATGCTTGACTATGCACATTTAAACATGAGATGCTGTGACTGCTGGCTCAGTGGTAGCTGGTGACATTTGCAAGTGGTGGGGCGTAAACGTTGGGTATGATGTTTATGTAGCTAGTAACTGGGTTCTCCTCCTGACAAATTTTTGAAAAAAATTGGCAAAAGGTGCATTTTAATGCAAATGAATTTAGTGATAAAGCAAGGCTTATAAAGCAACGGGAATGTGTAGTCTTGAAATATTAAACACTTTAAAAACGAGTTCATGTCTTACTGCATTAATGTGTTCAACACTTACCGTATAGTGTGCAAACGGTACAGCAAAACATCTTCAGCCCTTTAAAGTGTGTGCTTACCCAGTGTCTTACACTGAATGCGGCAACAACTTTGGAACAAAATGCTCTAACCAGGATTCAGGAAGCACCCACAGCTGCTGGTTGCAATCAGTCATATAGAAATATGTGCAGACAGGTCTTTAAGTAGGATGAAAAAAGTGGGAGCTATCTAAAAGGGAATACATAAAATACATTTCTGTGATTGCCATTGTGTTGAAACTGGAATACTTAACAGTAGTTCTGTGCGCTTTACAGAGAAGCCAACCCACTAACAGGCACCTTGCTTTGCCTTCAGCCTCAGCACCTGAGTCGTCAATGAAAGCCCCTCATAAATACCTGACACAGCTCCAGTATGCACTATGCAAGAGTAATAAGAGGCACAAAAATACAGAAGCACACCATGATAAAATAGCTAACACCCATGGGGTATGCAAGATTAATTAAAATGTGAAATAAAATAGGAACTAAGGGCCTAGTTTCGACCCTGGTGGTCGGACCGCCATACCACCAATGCAGCAGTCGGGAGGACACCGCCAAGCGGGCAGCCTCCCAACCGCTGCATTATGATGTTCCCATGGTGCTGGCGTGGCTGGCGGCATAGTCAGTGCGGCAGGCTTGGCTTTGCTCTAAGGGAGAACCACAGCCAATGACACCTACACTGTCTGCCCTGCCAGCCAGTAGCTATGCGCACTGTTGCCATGGCAGACAGTGTGCATATCGACTGTGCTGGCAGGGGGGGAGCCTGTGCACTGCCCACAACATGCAGTCAGAGCATCAGAGCGAGGTAAGACTGGCAGCCTGGGACAGACAGCCCAGGCTTAAATACATTGATTTTCTTAGAGGTATAATCGTACCTTTAAATAAATTGATCTATTTAAAACTGGAGGAGTGTGTAGGAATTTCAGTGGGGAACAGCCCCTGAGCCCAGATGGAGAAACCATCCCTCTATTTCTACTCTTGGAGAGTCAAAAGTGCAAGGTACATCACTAGGATGTGCAGACAGCACCATCCCTACTAACGATATGTCTCAATAAACTTAACACCCAATCCAGGCTTTACCAAAATATGCTAGTTATAAAATGTGGCATGTCCATCAACACATTGGCAGTTTCCTCGGGCCTTGAAGCAAACAGTCTGCCTTATAATCTCAAAATCGGCTTCTTGAGCAAATTGCCAAAAATCATGTCCTACCTATGCCTCAGCCCACTTATCTTCCTTTATGTGAGATTGTCTAAACAGGCTCCATGAAGGAAAGTACCTCCAAGGGCATAGTTATAGGTCAATCCCCCAATCCTGAACAGGTATAGTTCACAAGATAACTATCTAGTGTGCCATTTTCCCCGAATTAACAAACACCATAAAACACACTTTAGTTTCACTTTCTGTGTTTGCTCTTACATTAGGATTACAATAAAGATGTGTGAAAATATATCAGGTCAGCACTCAATACCAACCAACACAAAAATCTTAGGGCCTCATTTTGAGTTTGGAGGTCTTAGGACCGTCATGTTGGCAGTGGTGGTCGCACCGCCAACAGGCTGGCAGAGAAGACCGCCAAATTATGACCATGGCGGTATGCGCAACAGAATACAGCCAAACCACCCCCAGCACCGCCAGTGCAGGCAGGCGGGCAGCCACGGACAACGGTAGCCACCTGCAGGCCGGTATAGACCATGTTTTCGCCGGACAGATTACGAGGCTGCACACTGCCAAGGTTTCCGCTGCGGTCACACCACTGCGGAAACGCAGGCGTAAACCAACTGTATAAAAGGAAACACTCACCTTCAGGAAGCCATACTCATCTGGAGCTGCCATTGAACCAGAACTACACGTCTTCCTGCTGCTCATGCCTGCCCAACAACTTCGAAACCAGCGGCGACAGCAACCATGAGTACACACACTTACTTGTCACGGTTGTTAAATGTCAAAGTACCTACGCACATACAACATACAAATCGGGAATGGGTGGCGAGGGCAACACAGACAGGTAACTTCACACTGACACGCACACTCACAGACAGCCACATACACATCCGCACATACATAGTACACACACTACGGCCATCACACACACACACGTCAAAAACACATACCAACCCCCATATACATAGCACCGGCACAGACACATAACAACACACAACACCACCAAACAACACTACTACACCACAATCACAACACCAGCAAAGCTTTCGCAAGCACCCAGAATAGACACTACCCCTTGACAAATCTTACATACATTACATACTACCACCAGGGAGCGAACACCCACTATGACACAACCATACAACGCAGCATATGACATACCCGCAAGCACACACCACAATGTATCTGACATAACATTCTCCACACACACTCACGCACACAGTCTAAGCACACAAAAGCACATAACACTGCAACTAACACATGTCAACACGAACAGCACTCAGTCCCATCACAACAACATGTCCCCAACATACACATGCCCATCACACAATAGGCTCTGCATACAACCACACATGCTGCACTGACAAAACAGGTAGCACAACCACCACTGACACACAAATACTCACACACACTGTCAGCCAAGAACAAATCTGCCCTAAGAAAAGAAACGCAAGACAAAGATGTAACATTGAAACCAACAACAGGTTGGTGCAAATATATAATATTTGTATACATATTGTTAAAATGTCCAAGGCCAGAGGCCGATCCAAGAAAATATTGTGTAACATGCACACAAAGCACATGTGTGTGCCCCCAACTTGACTTCTGACTGCCATGTAACTTCCACAGGTAGGGGCATCAAGGGTGCAGGCAGGCACCTCAGTGATGGAGGGGTGTCGGATGGGTTTGGGCTTTGGATTGGGAGAGGGACCTTTTGGTTTTGGCTTGGGGGGGCTTAGGTCAAGGCTTAGGGGAGGGTTGGGTACTCTTGGGAGGGGTTGATTTCTTTGCAGGTGGATGGACATGTATACTTGCAGGTGGTGCAGGGGAGGTCTTAGAGGTGGAAGAGCCGGACTTGGGGAGGGACACAGAACATTTAGGTGTATCATGGGGTGGGAGAGATGCAGGGAAAATGGAAAATTCTGAGAGGAAAGCTTTATTTGACACACCGGGATGGTCAGGGCAAAGGAATTTGGGTGTGTAGGGAGAGGGAGTGGTTGTCTTAGGTGTTGTTGTGGATGTCCTGGGTGCACGTTTCTGCAAGGTATGCTTGTGGGTGTCTGTTGGGTGGGTGAGTGTGAGCATTTATTTGTCTTGGGAGGAGGGGGTGGAGGTGCTGGGAGATGCCGTGGTGGATGGATGACTGTCTGTTGGGGTGGTGCCTGCAGGTATGGTGGATGTGCTGCATGTAGACGTGTCTGTGGTTGTGGTGTCTGCAGATGTGGTGACTGGGGTGGATGTCTGAGGGTCTGCTGTCATGATGTCTGTGGGTAAGATAGGTGTAGTGGCTGGACCTGTGATTGTTGGTGTGGTGTCTGCAGGTGTGTCAGGTGTTGTGTCTGTGATGGTGGGGGTTTCAGGGCAGGATATGACTGTTGATGTGTCTGCAGGCGTACATGCCTGTGTGCAGGTCAGTGGTGTGTCTTGTGGTGCTTATGTTTGTCTGAGCTAGCCTAGGATGTTGAGGTGGATGCATGCTTGTCTGTCTGTGTGCTTTGGCTGGGTCGGGAAAGAGGAGTTAGTGATTGGAAAGAGGAAGGTGGAGGGGTAACAGAAGACAGAGGTTAACTGGCTGCGGTCAGTGTGGAGGCCAATGCCTGAAAGGATCTCTGTCAGCCAGCCAGTGCACCGTGAATGCCCTCCAGGAATGGATTACTCTGTTTGACTTGAGTTGCAAGTCCCTGTATGGCATTCACGATGGTCGACTGACCCACAGAGATCGACCTCAGGAGGTGGGTGGCCTACTCACTGAGGGCAGAAGGGATGACAGGGGCAGAGGTGTCTGTGGCAAAGGAGACGACCACTCTCATGGGTAAGTGGGCACGGTCAACTGGGTGGGGAGCTAGAGGGAGTGTGGTAGTATAAAGGGGGGTGGCAGACAATAATGGTGCTGGGGTGGTGCTAGATGGGTCTGCCACTGCCAGGGAGTGCCCACTGGAAGAGGATTCTGAGGATGATGACATTGATCCTGTCTCCCCCATGGTACTCCCCTCGCCCTCTGGGCCACTTGGTCCCTCGCTGTCAGTAATCCCATGGCCGGCAGCGTCCCCACTCACCTGTGCCCCGTCTCCTTAGCCTGCCGATGCTGATGCACACCAACAGAGAGAGAGGGAGGGAGAGAGAGGGTCATCACATTCTTCACACACATACATTACAACATGCACAAAAGTAGGTATACATCTCCTGCTAGGAAAGTCCCACTTAAAACCCTTCAGAGCCTACATCATGTCAAAATATGATACTTCCAACTACCCCATTTGTCATTTGTCTCACCGACAACATAAGCCAACTATTTGAGTACTACTTGACCATTCCATCAAATCACCTGTAACTCTAAGGCATCAAGCTCATCATGGCCTTGCTAAAGCAAAGATTACATACCCATACAGCTCATCACTGTCCATCATCATATCAATCTAAGGAAATTCAGATGACAGATAACACAATATCATGCCTACTCAGACTCCACACTTACCCAGTCCATCAACTAAAGTCACGTTCCATGAAAGGAAAGTCATCTCACTTCACAGAGGACACAGCACCTGGCCTTCCAATCACATGCCTCGCTGATCATTATATACATAACCTACACAATGGTAACATTCTCTAATGAATACACATGTGGCGGTACCATGCAGTGGCCATCACAATTTGACATTCCATGTCTAGAAAACAGCTATGTAAATACTAGTAGAATATTTTTCAAGATTTTCTGTAGTTACTATTCAGACACATTGTTCAATACACAAGAACTCCATGTACTGCAATTGGGGTCTACCTAGCACATATGATACATCCACAGACAATCACAGAGAGCATAGTCACAGCAACACAACTATGGACAGCATGCAATGTGCTAGGAGGGCTCATAACATTCAACCTGACATTCTGATTCAGAGCCTCTACATGACAACATGAGTATACCTACAACACTTACAGCTGCCCTGACACGTGATTCTTACTAGCTAAGTCCTGACTAAACACTTACACAACTGAAAACCAATGTACCCATGAATGACACATGCACCTATACAAAAGCTATTTCCCTGACAACATATCCCACAACAACAACAGGTGTATGTGATATGTAACTTCTGCTACACCAATAAATCAGGCTAATATGAGCAGAGCCAAAACAGAACTTGTCCAAACAGCCTCAGATCAGCTAAGGTAAGTTTAGGAAACAAAATAGCCTACAATATATGATCAGCCACAAAGTATCAATTGAGACATAATGTAGGCAGCAAATACCATATGTAGCACTCATATAGGTATGGCATTGGCATATCTAGCATGGACAATGCACATGGGCAAAGGGTCAAACAGCCTAGCCACTTGCCTTTTCTACAATGAACACATTGGGATACAAGTTGTTTGTACACATCGCAATGTAATGCCAAGAAATGTTAAGGGCTAATAGACAGCATGAGTACCCCATTTTGGGATGTCCATCCTTTTCAAACTTCACATACCCCATTGTATGAATATGACATGACAACGGGGACACTTCCTCAAACCTCACAGGGACAGTACTAAATTGTCCATACCAAAAGCCTGATTTGGATGTCAGCCTCACATGAAGTCTCCAACTGTTTCAGGACACAGGAGAACTAGATCCCGTAACTAATATGTCAGACCCAATTTTTCACATAGAGCAGATCCATTGAAATAGGAGTGGTTGGACACTTTAGAGCTACATAACACACCATGTGGATGATTGGACCTGGGGACACTAGGTGGGAAGGATGACACAGCAGCTTACAAACATATATGGCTCAGTAGAGTTACACATGTGTCTCAGTCGCATGCGCATCTCCACATGCAGTCATACATTTTGCTGAACACAGGTGATCAACATGTTTCCATGCACAATACAAAGGCCACATCTCTGTTTATATATTGGCAACTGGAGTACCATTTATTCCCAGTAGTCAACATACCTGTAGCACCTGCAACATCGTCACAGCTGCAATACTGAGACAGCATACACCAAACTATCAGAGGAAAGTACATGGGTTCTGTCAGTACTTACCCCTTTGTGGCTGCTGTGCTTCCCTCAAACGCCCATCCACCTCAGGGGAGGCCACCGCCAAAATGTGGGCCATTAGTGGGGTAAAGATCCGACAGGCACTCCTCCATCATTGGGAGGACATCCCCAGCTGGGCCTCAGCAGTCTTCCGGGGCCAGCATCTCAGGTCCTCCCACCGATTCCTACAGTGGGTGCTCTGCCGGCTGTGGACCCCTAGGGTCTGCACTTGCTTGGCGATGGCACGCCAAATCCCCTTCTTCTGATGGGCGTTAACCTGCATGGATGACACAGATAAAAGTAGAAAGTCATGTCCACATGCACCATACAAAATATGAGTGGACAGTACACATCACTCAGAGCAAGTTGGCACACATTCCCATCCTCTTAGCTCACACGCCTTCACAATATACCATTTGCATGCATCAACACCTTCACAAGTTTACATTACTGTTACACCATCAAACACCACACCTATCACACATTGGTATACAGCAGCTCAGGTCATGGAGGTCTAGCTGGCAGCAGTATCAGGAGTCAAGTGAGAAATACTGCTGAAGATGGCAGTCACGGGCGCCACATACATGACCGTCACCAGTGGTGGATATCGCCATTGGCTGAAGTCCGCCAAAGGCAGGAATGTCTTCCAAAGGCAACTTACACCGCAGTTGTGACTGCCTACTATCATGACGACTTCACCCGGCAGACTTAGGTCACTTCTACCTGTCCATTACAGTAGGTCAGGCGCCTTCCATTTTGAACACATTTCATATATGGGAGTGTCATTAACGTACCCCCTATTGTGCTGCACATCTGTAAATAAAGTCCTCATGTTTAGGTGACGTTTTGTGCATCTGTGCTGTAAATGCTGTATTGTTGGAGGACATGTGGTGATAGCTATGTGCAGCTACTCAGAGGTTCCTAGTTGTCAGGAAAATGTTGATGAAATCCAACAATATATGTGAATCATGTGTAACAGATTAGTCTCACACACATTGACAGTGACAGTTGATTTAATGATAAAGGACACATACACAGGACCTGTGTTTAAGTCTGATTTATTGCGCATTTCAAAAGGAAATCTGTAACAATGAGAGTAAAATAAACGAACAGAAAAGTGATGGGTGAAGTAATGGTGGATGGCTTCATCAGGGTAGCTGCTACACCAGTTGGTAACACACGTCCAGTGTACTTGTACCATGGGAAAATTGAGTTAGGTTTCAGAACAGTAAACAGGCACACAAGGGGGACTAATCAGGAGAGGTTCACTTCCTGCCAGTGGGTTTGGTCTTGGTATCTGGGTGTTGGGAGCATGCAAGACAAGACAATTGTGTGACATTAATGTTCTGGGCACTTACCAGACTCCAGTCCTCCAGGTATGCTTTCAGGCCCTCAGGATACAGGATGTTCAAGACCTTCTCCTCCCATGAGGTGAAAGTAGGGGGAGAAGGTGGGGGCCCACCACCAGTCTTCTGTACCGCTAGCTGGTGCCTGGATGCCATGGAACACATCTTCCCTCCGTAGGTCGTTCCACCTTTTTCTGATGTCCTTCCTTGGGCGTGGATGACTGCCTACAGAACGACTCTGCCAATTATTCTTTGCCACAACTCCATTTTCCTGGTAATAGATGTTTGTTGGACCTGTGCTCCGAACAGGTGTGACTCTACCTTTACTATTTCATCTACCATGACCCTCAGCTCGCCATCAGTGAAGCATGGGTGCTATTGTGGGGACATGGTAGTGGCTGTGTAGACAGTGTGTGGGGGTGTTGTGAGTGAGAAGGTGCAGTGGTTGGTAAATGGTGAGGTGTAGGTGCTGTGATCTGAGTGGGAGGCGGTTGTAGCAGATTGTATGTGCTAGTGATGTGTTTATTGTGATTGTTGTGCTGATGTGGGGTGTGTGCTGAGTGAAATGTGTATGTGTGCCTATAGTGTACAAGTACAAAATCTAATCTTTTTGACTTCTCGGTGTATGTGTATGGCATATTGGATGCAAAGGATTGTATAGGGGTGTGTTATATAGTGCAGTGAGTAGGTGTGTATGGTGTGTGGATGTGTGTCAGGTGTGCGGTATTTAAACTATCCAATGTGGTGTTGTGTTCTGACAGAAGTGAGTTGAGACCGCCGTGTTTTGGACTGACAATGGTTTTTCGCCATAGAAGAACCACTGTGGTGATTTGTGGAGCGTAATTTGATGGGTGGAATTTTGTCAGGCTGGCAGTGCTGGTGGTGGAACTGCCTCTTTTACGTCCGACAGTGTCCTGGCTGTTTCAGAATATTGACTGTTTTTTGGCAGAATTCACAGTGTGACTCTTAATGCGGTGGTTGGATTGCCACCAATAAGGCTGTCTTTTGGCTGGCGTCACAGCGGCTGTCTTGCCAAAAAGACCATCAAACTCGTAATGAGGCCTTAATGTCCAACCAAATGTCTGTTTTAAGAAAGTACTTTATTCACAGTTTTACTAAATACTACAAATTTCAGTGATCACACAAGTCAGTGAGCTATAGTGCACTCTCATGTCAGCTCTACACCCCCATTCCCTCTCTGATCCCTCATGGGTGTTTCCACTAGTTTTGGGTTCTCCATCTCACTGTTAGTCAGGGGTACCTTGAATCAGGCTCAGGTGCAGTTATTAGTTACCCACAGTTCACATGTGCTGAGTCTTCATGTTATTTTACCCATATTTGGGTTTGACAATATGCATCAATTTCTCTGGATGCTGTTTTGTAGAAGAGCAGCTCTCCCATGCTCCAGGGAACTGGCAAGTCTTTCAGTGTGTACTGCCTCTTTTGTCTGAGGCTATAGCAATCAGGCAGATGCAGTACCAATCGGGCCTACGGCAATCTGATCTGAATCCTCATATGAGGCAATGTCATTCGCAGATGCAGTCCCAATCGAGCCGACAAGGACCACAGTTTGGTTCCTGACAGGATCCAGACAGAGATACTAAGGAGCACTAAAGGCACTAGGGTGCTTGCTAGATCATTCTTGAGCAGTCTGCTTCTTCCTGTATGTCCACAGCCACTGGGGATGAGCTGGTACTTGCTCCTCCACCTGCAGTGCCAAGCAGACTCTTTCCCTCTTTCAGCAGGCAGACAGGCTTCTAGATGCTTCAAAGAAGGCCCACAGCTCTTCCAGCAAAAAGTACAGACATCAGGTGAAGTCCCCTCACCTCTGGATGACTGACTGTCAGGCAGACACCATTCTTAGCTGCACAACAATACTTTGAGTACTCTGCAGGAGCGCTACTTTATTTGGTCATAAAATACCTGGAACGGGAGGCAAGTAGACAATTTCTAGAAAAAGGATGTGCATCCATTGTCTCAAACAATAGAGCCAGTTAAGGGCATTTCTTCTTTCACGTTGTCTCCAGGCTGTCCTACAGACACAGCCTTTATGCAGAGTGATGCTTCTCACAGTAGGTAGCACTGGGGCCTTAACCACCCTGGAGCTTCCACAACAGATGAACAACAAGCTGTGAGGTTTCTGCACCCGAGTCTCATCAACCCAACAGAAGTAGTTATCAGGGAACACAAAACATCAGATCTAGGGCCTATAAATTAAATGCTACAAGTGAGCCTGCAGCACTTATTGTGCCACTCACTTAAGTAGCCCTTTAAACATGTCACAGGTCTGCAATTACAGGCTGATGTGCAGTTTTCAAACTGCCATGTCAACCTGGCAAAATAAAACCTTTTGTCAGACCCAAACATTCCTGTTTAATACATGTAAGTCACCAGTAAACTAGGTCCTGGACAGCCCATAATGAAGCATGCTTTGTAGTTAAAAAGTGAGATTCATGCTTTTAAGTTTTACATACCCTGGTTGTGAAAAACTCTTACATTTGTTTTTCACTAATACATGGCATTTTCTTGTCCCAACCATTTGGTACCTTCAGCCTGGTCCTGGGTCACATGACTAGGCGTAGATGGCTGTTGGTCTTTGTGTATTGCTCCCAGACAATGAGACAAAGGGAAGAAAGATGGTGACAGAATGGGACACTCTGAGTTAATGAGGGGGAGAAGCTGTCACCTACCACACTTGCACATCACAAATGCGTTACCTGAGCACTATTACAAAGGGATTGTCACTAGTCTTTTCTGACACCTGACAGGTTGGGGCCAAGGCAAGGAGGAAGGGGATGCCTGACACCTCAGGTGGTGGAAACCTCTAAAAGCTTACTTCACTTTAAAGTGGGCACCAGGTACAAATATTTGACCTCGTACCCCAATTCTTCTGGACCTGGGTATTCTGCCAGGAAGAAGGTGTGCTGTGCTGCTGAAAGGACTGCCTCTCTGCTGGACTGCTGCCCTGCTGTGATGACTTGCTGCTTGCTTCCATCTTACCTGGGTGAGAAGGACTGAACCTGCATTTGGTGAATCCAGGACACCATCATGACTCTGAGGGCTGACCTCATCACTAGAGCCAGCCTCATGGATAGAAGGCTCCAACAACCTTAAACCCAGCACCTAGACTCGGCCACCTGTGAGTCCCACCATGTCAAGCAGTGTCACCTTTGTCCTGGACTCTTGAAATTGGGCCTGAAGGTGCTCGGTCAACCCATCTGTGAATCCAGCGGAATGACACATCTCTTGTGTTGTGCGTGCCAACCCCAAGCAGAACCAGCACATCGCCTCTGCTGCACGGACTTTCCCGAAACAAGGAGTTCACATTGCAGGCCATACCTCCATCAGAACAGCTGCTGTGCGACGCATCCCATACACAGGTCCTCACATAGCAAATCTATGATCAATGTCAGCCTTGACAACGACAAAGAGTTTGCATCCCAAGTCCCACACCTTCTTTGGAACCAGCTGGACTTCCCATTGCAAGCTCCCTTGTTGGTGACCTCCTCGATGACAGACCTCGCATCACAGCCTCACAACAGAGGACTCCATTCTGGCAAGCCTGAACTTGTGACTTTCTCCCAGTCTAGTGCGACTGCGTATCCACAGTTGGCACTTTGTGCTTTTCAGCACTTTATTCACTGACATCATTAAAATTGCATATCTACAGTTCTATTGATTGGATTTTTGTTGTTTTGTTCTTTATTTATTCATTAAAAGGTACTCTCTTTTTCTAAATTGGTGTTGGACTTTTCTTGTGCTGTGTTTTCACTTTATTAGTGTTTGAAGTGCTGCATAAATATTTTACAAAGTGCCTCTATATTAAGTATAACTGCTCTGTGCCCAGCTAACAGAGGGTTGAGCGCAGGTTAATTTGGGGTTTGCTTGTGCCTCACACTGAAAAGAATTGTGGTTCCTGATTCAGTAGGCTATCACGCACCCCCAACCAGTAACTCAATTTCTTACATTCACCTAGACACTTCCTCTCCTTTTACAAAAGAGTCTGCAGTCCCAGCGCTACCATTTACCAAATGGCAGTGCTCCGAAAGTCTAGTCTGCAGCTCCTTCCTAACCCAAAGGTAGTGTTATAGAATAGCTAAAGAAGCCTTGTCTCCATTCCCTCGCTTTGATGTCCGGGCTTCCTCCCTTTGGCTGCAGAAACATATGCACTTTCACTGTCTGGAAGCACAGTTCTCACCTTTCATCTTTGTGCTAGGACAGGCCAGGTGAATCCAAAATGGATCCCACTGGCCTCCATTACTCCATGAATGTACTATACTCACTATACCCACAGACACATTTGAAATGCAGAAAGGATGTCATTGCAAGGCTCTACACACGCACATGAGAGCAGAACTTCACACAGGTGGGCCAGCAGGTCTCATTCAAAGTGACTGAGATAAAAAGGTCTGGTCACACTATAGAACTCTCATAGTCATGGTATGTGGACTCCACCACTCTATGAGCTATATCCATGACAGAGACTGTAGTTTACTGTCAGTACTGAAAGCATGGTTGATGTGTTCTTCCATATCACAGGACAAGTCCTGAGCCTCTCTTAGTCAAGGATAGGCCTAGGCTGCTGTAAGTATTCTTAGATTAACATAATGCCAGGGCAAAAACAAAAAGTCAGCATTACAGATAACTAGGCACTAAGGGCAAGGGAACACGCCCATACACCAAGCAGGGGACATTTCAGACCCAACTGTAAGTGAAGTACTCACCGAAGAACAACATCCTGCCCCAGTACAATGAGGAATCCAAAGTGCTGTTAACAACTGCCAGTGTAGGAGCTAGGACTACTACCCTACCCACTGTTAGATATAGCACATTAACCTTTTCAACACCTTGTCAGTCTTCCACAAGGAGAATACAAGAAACCAACCCGGGTAGCACCAGAGCAAGTGGAGTTGTTGTTGGCACACCGTCATCAGTACAATTTAAAAAACAAAAGGGGCCAAAGCTGAGGATGCAAGAAAAACAACATATGGCATTGTAAGGCATTGTATGAAACTGGATGCAAGGTGAGTTGGCTAAAGGACACCACTTAGGAAGACTTTGCTGCAATCGCACTAAAGTATATATTGAAATCTCTCATTGTAAGTAAGGATTTGCCCAGATCTGGCAAGAACAATGGCATATGAGTTGCCTCTTCTACAATCACTCTGTGTTTATGTGCCACTATTCTACAGGTGAAGCTTGTCAGACAAAGTGAAAACTTAGCAAGATATCTTGTCTAGGCCACACAAGTCCTAGAGGATTAGCAGGTCTCCATTTCCTCTATTCGTTTAGCCATAACGCCAGGCAATAGTGAAAATGATCAAGTATGAGTATTGCATCTGTAGCCGAGGCTCCTGATGGAAGACCAAGAAGAAGCAAGAGTAGTGACACAGACTGTAGGAAAACAAAATAGGCCTCTGAGGAAACAGCAGGGGAAAAGGGAGGAAAAATTGAAGCAAAGTTGATTTGCTTGTGATGTGTTTGTATTTTCTATGTTACTTCGCAAAAAAACATCCTTGTTCAAATTCTCAAGAATAGTAATTTGTTCTTTACATTTCTTTAGTATTGAAGTTGTCTTGCATCTTTGAATGAATATGACTATTTAGAACACCCAATAACAATGTCAGCTTACTTAATTGAATTGTTCACCTTAAAAGTAAATATTGGTGGTGTTTGTCCTGTCTTCACTTCTTTCTATGGCCGGAGTAAGGTCTTGTCCAGGATGTTGAGGGTGAGGGGTTCTTCCACATCATCAGATTCCTCATCCTCATTGCTATGTTGTGAAACATAGCACAGGTAGTTATTGTTTTGTGTCAGGTTTCTGGGCTGTACCCCAATGTTTCTCACCTTTTTCTAGACAGGGACATCTGATCTTAAGTATTCAAAATATTTGCTCTATAATAGATCTGCAATGCTTATCTACGTTGTTGTATCTGCTCTCCTTAAGACTCCGAGGTTATGATATGAGGTCATAGTCCATGGACGAACTGCATATGGACCGTTGCATGTAGACACAAAATGTAGCCAATTGAGTAGTGCTAGATATGTTGTGCAGTATGCATCCATAACACAGCTGTGATAACTTACCAAACAGCTAGCCATCTCAAAGCTCTCCTCTCCCCACCCAGTCATAAAGGGCTAAATATCCCCTGCAACTGCCACTATGCCCTGGCACCTTCCCCAGGCACGGAGGTGGGGGTCCATAGCACCAGTATATGCGTAGGGATCAGACACTTCATTGAGTGTGCCTCCCTAGCATGGACTCTAATTCATATATGAACCTTGTAATGACTAACCTTCTTAATCTGTATTTGGTATAACCGCCTTCCCAATCTAGATAAATGAAGCTGAAGCATCCTCAAAATCTTGACCTTTCCTTTCTTTCTCTTATACAGTTTCAAAAGTGTGCAACTACTCGTAACATCTGAATGATTCATATATTTAAATAGCTATTCCGTAATATAGCATCTCAAATAAGGCACCTCAAAACAGGTTACAAGTTACTGAATTCTTAAACATTCACATTGCCGTGCAATTTCAGTACATAATTAGTTTGAAGCATTTTGTACATTAGTCAAGGCCCTTTTAACAGTCACTAATCAACTTGTGACTCGATTTTAGTATATTCTAATATTGTAGTAGAAGTAATGTGTGTGTTAATATTTTGTACCCTTTCACCTATAAATGTTCAGAATTCGAGAAACTGGTTTAACAAAGAACCTTTGAGCAGACAAATATGGCTGAACTTAAAAAAAAAACTATAACAGAAGAAAAGGATGGTAAAAATAACATTAATTTTGCAATCTCACTGTCTAGACGCTCTTTAATTGAAAAGAGGATGTGCTCTCTTATCACCGATCTCCAGCCCAGTGAGTGGCCTGCAGAGAGTGAATCATTCTTTTTACTGTGAAACAAAAGGAGCCTTTTACTCTAAACATGTTTATGTATCCAAATTGCAGAAGGTCTTGGTCAGATGCCATTGTTATGAGATTATACATTAACTTCTGCTTGGTCGGCCTGAGTGGCAAGTGAGGTAGTATGGAACTGATTCAGGTGAAAAATCAAAACTCTATAATCATGCCAATTTTTGCAAATCTATTTAATATTTAAATGTGTTGAGTCCTATTTAGCTACTAAACCATGTCCCCCACTCAAAAAGCTCTTATGTTTGTTTGACAAAACACATGATAATAAATTGTTTGCTAGGTTGTAATCTGTTTGATTGCAGCCCAATCTGATTGATTGCAGCACAGTTTGTTGTTCGCCTTACTCTGAAGTGTGGTTGCCAGTTCTCTTCCCAACAAAATCTCGACCTAAATATTTTTTTACCACTGGTAGAAAGGGCAGTACGACTACAATGGAACACATCAGAGGATAATGCTGTTGAGTCACCAATATCACTAAACTCTCTAGCTGAAATAATCTCTTCCAACTCTTTAGCTCATTATCAGGAGCAGACTATGACGTCTCCACATCGTATTCATTTCACATTTTGTGCACAAGAAAAACCAAAGGCATCTTGCAGCAAAGAGAAGTACAAAATCATTAATATCATACCACCCAGTGGGAAGTACATATCAAAATCAAAACCAGTTATATATATAGAAAATTGTTAGCATCAGAATATATATCCTTTATCATTATTCATAAAAACACGTCAGTCTGGCATTAACTGGACGATAGGTGGAATCGGATTCTGAAATGAGATGGCAATTCCCGTACATATACTAGGACTGCATTTTCTATTTTAAATTACAAGGGTCGTCCAATCTGAGGTATAGCAGCTTCAAGGTCTGCAATACATTTCTTTACAGTGGATAACTAGTTTTCTTATAACAACAAACGTTTGGCTGGACATTGAGGGCCTCATTACGAGTTTGACGGTCTTTTGGCAAGACCGCCACGGTGGCGACCGCCAAAAGACGGCCATGTTATTGGCACTTAAAAGACGAATGGCACAGTCTTGAATAAGTATTTAGGCTCTTATGTATCAACAGATTTCTCCAAGACTTTAGGAATTGGGGCATTTTTCCTATTTTCCTATTGCCACACATGGCTGGGGACCTCTCTTTAAGATGATTGCCCTCCCAAAGCTTCTGTAGGTCCTCCAAAACTACCCATTTAAAATTAACTACTTCTTTGCAGCAATCAGGGCAGCTTCATGTTCTTCCTTTGAGTGTAGGAAAGCTCACAAAATCGTCTGGGACGAATATATCCTCAGTAACCATATGATGGCGGCCTGATATGGTCAATATGTGCCTTCCTCAATTGGACATGCTTGAGGAATTCCAACAGTGGGATTTTCTTGGAGTGCCCGAACTCGGGAACAGATGGGAGGCAAGAATTATCAAATCCTTTGTGGTTCCATCAGGAGAATTTGGGCTTCATAAGACACAATCCTACATATAACTCCAAGTACAGTATGCCTTAGATATTTAGGCCCATATTTACAAGCAGCGTACGATGCTGGTGCACCACTTTTTGTGACGCACCGGTGCTGCAGGCTACACACCCATATTTACAAGGCCACTCAAAGCCACTTTCCATGGCTTTACATCGCCTTGTTGATATGGAGTAAGGCAACGCAGCGCAAGTCACTGCGTTGACTTACATTGTGCCAGGGAGGCTTTTCCCTGGGTGCTGCTTGGGTGTTCCCACGCCACACCCATGGACTTTGACGCATTTCCAGATTTACAAGGTTTTGTAATCCTGGGAATGCATGAAAAGCCTACGCCTCCCCAGGTGTGTTGTAAGAGTGGCGCAACGGGGAGAAATAACATTATTTCTCCCTACTTTTCCCCTTTCTATGTGTGCTGAAGAATGCAGCCTACATAGAAGGAAATCGCCTCCATTGATTGTTTTTGTGCAGGAAGGCGGCCCTTCCTGCACAAAAACAATCTTCCCTACATCACAAGCACCCTTGCACCATGGTGCAAGGGTGCCTGCGTTGGTGCATGGCAGCCCATTGTGCGCCTGTGCAGCTGGAAAGGAAAGAAATGTGCTGTATCTTGTATCTTGTAGATACAGCGCATTTCTGCCCTTCCCCTGTGGCACAGTGCAGCACAGCAAGGCACCTGCTTGCAAATATGGCCCTTACTGCTTAAAACTAGCTGTACTCCCTGAATTTAGCACACTCAAAACAAAGATTACCTCAGAACCCTTTGGTAGACCCAGGAACTTGCAGAGTTATCAATCACTAATTATAAACACTATGAATCACTTTTGGACATTAGGAGCCCAATGGGAGAATGATGTCGCTACATTAGAAGAAGAAGAATGGGTGAAGGCAGAAATTGCATCCCATAAATTTGCGATACAGATACGTCTCTGTTTAATCCAATTCAAATTTATACACAGACACTATTATATCCCCACCACGTAGTAAAAAGGGTACAGCCCAATCTGCAATCTGCCCAAATGCAGGAAAGACAACTTTGATATGATAAGATAATGCCCCCTTATTAGTTAATAATGACAAGTAATTGCATATGTCTTAACACAGGTATTGGGATGAGACTTAACCTGAAAATTACTATACTGAGAGTTATAGAGAAATGGGAGAGCATGCAGGACCCCTGCAAGTCATTGGAAATGAGATGCCTAATCGACAAAGAGATCCTGAAAGTCACTGGATAAGACAACATAATTCATTAGGCTCAAAAAGACGTTGTGGTTTGGTAGGTGTATTCATGTGGAGAATGGCATGTGTCAGACCAGAAAGTGCCCAAATAAACATAATAAGATATGGGGCCTGTGATACAAACACTTTGGTTTGGAAGAAGCATAACTTTAGTAACATTGAAAGGCATGGCTGGGCCACGAAAGAAGATGGCCGCCTAAGTCCCGAGCTCCGTGCCGCAGTGGCCCCGAGGAGGCGGCGGGGGCCCTATGGAGGCCGAAAAATTGCCTTAACGCACACCGAAACCCTCCCACAACCTCGAGCTTCCGTCCGAACCTCAACAACTGGCCGCCGAGACCCTATCGGCCGACTGCGTGCCTCGGAGGGAAAGGGGGAAAAATGGCCTACAGAGAGGGCGGAGCCGCGTCTCCTCGACCAGAAAACCGGCTCTCTTAAGGACGGAGGAACCCAGTCCGGAAGACCCTGAGGAGCCTCCCAAAGCCCAGGACCTCCGATCTTGAGTGGGGACACGTTCCGGAGCATCAGGGGATCTAGGGTGCACAATATCGAGGTAGGCCCAACTGCGGGGGAGGAGCCGCGCTCTCGAGCCGAGAGAGGAGCCGGCCCCCCTACCATTACGGCGACTGGAGTCGCAGGCACAGTCCTTCGCATCCTATTTCCAAAGGGAGGCGGTGAGCATTTATCCTCTATTTGGCCCGGGAGAGGAAAGAAGACAATGCCGCGGAGCGGCGAGGGGAACAAGGTGAGGAGGCGAGGAGGCGAGGAGGGGCGAACTAGGACAGTAAACAATAGAAAGGAATAAAGACACGGAAACAAGAGAAGAAGGGGAGTAAGGGAAAAATAAAAGGAAGGAGGAAGAAAGAGCAAACAGAAAAGGGGAAGAAGAGAGCTAAGAACCAAGCTAAACAAAGAAGGAGAGGGGAGGCGAAAGGGAGGGAAAGAGGAAAGAAAAACAAAACAGGAGGAGAAGACAGAAAGAAAGAAGAAACACACCAAAAAATTCCCCCCCCCCCCAACACATCCGGGAACAGAAAAAGGACCAAATAAATTACTGCCTCAACCCTAAAATCCCCCCAAAACAAAACAAAAAAAGAAGAGGAGGGAAAAAGAAAAGGGGAAAAAAAAAAAAAGAGAGAATATCAAAAGTCAGAACAAGACAAGAGCCGGCTGACTGCGTAACACTGCTTTCGCCAGACTCCGAGGAAAACTCCGGAACCAGCTAGACAACACACGCAGACGGACGAGGCGATGCCCGGCAGCAAAACAAACCAGAAACCCACTGGTAAGTCGGCACGACAATTATTATTCTCCGAAGCTCTCCATCACAAGCGTCCAATATCTACGATAACAGGACCTCACTCACCACCCTCCCCAACACAATCCACCACAATGTCTGACAAGGAACAATCAATAACCATGGAAAAAATACTACAGGAGATCACCGCTGTCAGCCGCCGAATAGAGGGAATGGACGCTTCTCTGTCTTCACTGACCCTGGAAACCAAATCTATGAGATCAGACATTGCAGGTTTTCAAACCAGGGTGACAGGCTTGGAACACCGCATGGGCTCATTAGAAACGCAGATGACCACTTATCGAGACAGAGACCAAGACCTCCTTTACCTTAGGAGTAAACTCACAGACCTAGAGGATAGGAGCCGAAGCGATAACATTCGCCTACTGGGAATCCCGGAGCATGAAGAAGGTACAGACATGCAGGCCTTCCTGGGCTCCGTTCTCCCCAAACTAACCTCCCTGGACTTCGACTCACCGCTGGAATTCCAAAGAGCACACAGAGTAGGCCCGAAACGTTCTGATACATCTTTAAGACCCAGACCGATAATCGCTTGTCTATTACGCCACAACCATGCCCGACAGATATTACAAACGGCGCTTAAACAGGGCCCTTTCTGGATAGGCCAACATGACATCCGAATAACAGCTGATTACTCCAAGGACACCAACGAACGAAGAAAAGCCTTCCTAGCTCTAAGACCTCGACTTCGCCAAATGGGGATGAAATTCGGCCTCTTCGACCCCGCCAGAATGTGGGTCACCAATAACAGTATATCCAAAGACTTCTATAATCCAGACGAACAGAGCCTTTTCCTTGACTCTTTTCAACATCAGCCTATGGACTCTACCAATCCAGACTGTTCACAAGATACCGGGAGAGAAAACGAAGGGGGAGGACTCTTACCCCCGGGCCCAGAGAAAGAAGGCCCGCTCCATCATGACACCGACCTCAATCAAAGGGGCAGGGACGCAGAGAGGCTAACCAGACTACACGATGACAGGGGTCAGGTTCTCCACGCTGTGGCAACCTACACCCAACTGTCAGAAAGAGACAAATCCAGATCACCTCTAAAACCAATGACTGTACCCCCCTGAGACACCGATCCCTCGTTGGGTGCATGTGAGATGATTACAAGACATTGAAACTGGAACGACGAGAACTCACTGAAGGATGAGTACAAGCCCGGGTTTTGTTTGTTACCATTATTACTTAACAATCGTCAATAACCTCTTTAACAACATTAGATGACCATTATGTTTACATGTTCTACAAGAGAACACGGGGCTTTATTCTATAACACTGTTGCATAGACATCCACAGTATAACACGAAACACACAAGCCGGATCTTGCAGACCCCACAGGTGATGCAAACACATACATCGGGACCTTGCTCAGTAGGGACAAGTTCCAACACCTAAAGAGAAGCTACCATTCAACCCCTCACAGCACTACTACAATATAGAATATTCGACAACACAACACCACACAATAACAACAAGACTACATGAACAGGCCCGATCCTGCAGACAAGTCATAATGCTGTCCCCTCTCAGCTAAATCTACCACCTTCCACTTCTCCCTTAAACGGCCGTTCCGGGAAACAAAACGAATGTAATATAATCTACACGCAATAATACACATCCCGACGATCACTAGAGTACTGCCACAGGGGACAATAAGATATAATACAACACAACATTACATATTACGGAGATGCACCACTACTTCTTACGGGAACACTATGGGGGTGATTCTGAGAATGGCGGGCGGCGGAGGCCGCCCGCCAGTCTTCCCCCGACAAAATACCGCTCCGCGGTCGCAAGACCGCTGAGGGTATTTTGAGATTTGCCCTGGGCTGGCGGGCGGCCGCCAAAAGGCCGCCCGCCAGCCCAGGGCAAATCTACCTTCCCACGAGGACGCCGGCTCCGAATGGAGCCGGCGTAGTGGGAAGGTGCGACGGGTGCAGTTGCACCCGTCGCGTATTTCAGTGTCTGCTTTGCAGACACTGAAATACTTTGTGGGGCCCTCTTACGGGGGCCCCTGCAGTGCCCATGCCATTGGCATGGGCACTGCAGGGGCCCCCAGGGGCCCCGCGGCACCCCCTACCGCCATCCTGTTCCTGGCGGGAGACCAGCCAGGAACAGGATGGCGGTAGGGGGTGTCAGAATCCCCATGGCGGCAGGATTCTCCCGAGCAGCGGAAAGTCGGCGGGAGACCGCAGACTTTCCGTTTCTGACCGCGGCTGAACCGCCGCGGTCAGAATGCTCGACGGAGCACCGCCAGCCTGTTGGCGGTGCTCCCGTGGTCGGTGACCCTGGCGGTCACCGACCGCCAGGGTCAGAATGACCCCCTATATCTCCATGGAGACATGACAAACAGGTCGACATTCATACGTATTCCCCAGAATCCTCCCCATGAGGGGGATGCAACCTCCCCATATACTCGCGATGACACCTGACCACGTAGATGATGAGCAGTAGACCAACCACTTGTATACACAACCCATGTTCCACCCTTCAATAACAACACCCACCCCGGGGCTGGTCCCACGACATATAAACTAATAGAATGTAATAAGATTACCTGTGTGGAAATAAGTTATATTGCGTTACGGTATGCTATATTATACTATGTTATGTTATACAAATTAACAGATTGCAGTGACATTATGCTGTTTGACATTATGTTGTTTGACATAGCGATATTATGCTATATAAGTATAGTAATATTTCAACTGTTATTATGTGCAAATGTCCTCCAATATCCTGATCTGAACCGGCATTATGTTACTTAACTCCCTCCCCCCCCTGCCCTCTCCTCTCCTCCGGCCCTTTAGACACCCACCCCTTGATCCCACAAATCACTTCTCCCCCCCCTTACACAAATACCAACACCTACGGTAACATCTACATTACAACCATCACCACATTTATATCTATCATTATAATCATGATTACAAATACACACCCTGATCCACACCCACCCCCCTCCTCGACCAATATACCCTCACAACATAGAACCCATCGCGATAACATACATCAAGTACAGTGATTGCTAGCCCCCTTTCACTCGAAAATAGGATAAACATCTACCCTATTAACTTAGACACTGGACACTGCGAGGTATCAACTGGATCCTTCTCCATCTCTTAATCCAGGCCAGTGCGAACTCCCCCTCTACCACCTTTCCCACTGTACCCACCCTCACCATATTAAAATTATGTCACCAAATCCCCCCCCCATTATCTACACATCATACCCTCCCTCATCAACATAGCTACTACCCTCTCCCGGCCCCCCCCCTTCCATAATATGCCCATGGCTTCCCCCCATATCCGTTCCCCTCCTCCGGAGCTCAGCTCAGAACCTGTGCATTCGACCACCTTGGATCAATATTGGCCTCCCCCTGCCCCAACGCCGCCTCCACGGCAGAGAGGCTGCATCGACGGCATTAGGAGGTCGGATAGGACTCGGACTCGCCGTTTACAGACCGTCCCTAAGGGAGCATAGTACTCCCGATCCTCCCTATATCCCTCTAACCTCTTCCCCTCCTAATCATCACATCCATTCCCCTTTACAGACAAACGCTAACTCTAGCCTTCTTTCCTCCCATATTATCCCTTTCCCCTCCCTCACCAACCCCTACACGTTCTTGTTTCTCCCCCCCCCCTTTTCTTGTCGGGGTACCCGACCCTCATCAGCTGCCTCTGTCTCACCCCTCGAACTCCCAAATATTCATATTACAGCGAACACAGTACCACACGACTACCACCCCCAGTATTGCTGAAATTCCTTCCTCCAACTCAGTATGCCAGAGACAACCCCCCACATAGTACACCCTCTACGAATCCTCTCCTGGAATGTTCATGGCATGACGAATTACATCAAACTGAAAAAGATCTTGTCATATTTCCAATCTAAAAAAGCAGACATAGCCCTGATCCAAGAAACACATCTTGATAATATAGAGTCCGACAAACTTAGACGTGACTGGGTAGGAAAGATCCTCTTCAGCTGCTGTCCAGAAGATCAGGGAATCAAGGGAGGCACACCTCGTAAATGTGGCGTAGCGATACTAATACGTAAATCCCTGCCGACCACGATCATTAAAACATGGAATGACACAGAAGGGAGATATACATTTGTCAAACTGAAAATAGGAAATACCTTCCTATGTGTGGGCTCTGTCTATGCACCAACCGGACCAAAGCGTTCCTTCTTCCTACAACTCAATCGCATACTGACCGAAATAGGGACCACACGCTATATCATCGGAGGGGATTGGAATCTTACTAGAGATGCCATACTGGACAGGACATGCCCCATCGATGTGGGCAATAATCCCGATAGGGCCTTACTAACGGACATCACAGCAGATGTAGGTCTAGTCGACTGCTGGAGACTAACACACCCAAAGGACAAGGAATTCACATTCATTTCGTCCGTCCATGGCACCCAATCATGCCTGGACTATTTTCTTGTATCACACACCATAATCCCCCAAATATTAGACACTAGCATCTTAGATAGCGGACTCTCAGACCATTCCCCGATTTCACTCTCTATTCAGGTGGGCTTGACCTCTCCTGGTCGTAAACCATGGCGCTTTGCCATACACAGATACCGTTCCCCCCAGGGGAAAGAGCAACTCAAGGCCCACATATCCACATACATGACCGAAAACATAGGCTCTGTGACATCCAAGAGGGTCTTATGGGCAGCGGCTAAGGCCACTCTGAGAGGGAACATGATGAGGGACGCAGCACTGGCCAATAGAGATAGGGAGGTCCGCTACCGCACCCTAGAAGACACGATCCAACGCCTCACCAAACAATACACTACTCAGCCGTCCCCAGCACTACGCCGCTCCCTCGAACAAGCCCGAATGGCACACAACGATCTTTACACAACGCAGGCAGAATATGCACTACAAAGATTACGTCACCGCCACTATGAACAAGGAGAAAAGGCCGGACACCTCTTAGCGGCACAGCTCCGACAGAGAGATGCTGCCTCAGCTATCCCAGCTATAACGTCTCCCTCCGGAGCAGTACTGACCCGCCCGCAAGACATTGTGAATGAATTTGCTACATATTATCAACTCCTTTACACCCCCGAAACCCCGACCAACCAGGCACAGACAGAGGCATTTCTCACTGCGGCAAAATTGCCCTGCCTATCAGAAGCCGGCCGAGCTCTCCTTGAGGGCGATATAAGCAAGGAAGAAATTATACAGGTTATCACAAAATTCCCATACCATAAATCCCCGGGCGAAGATGGATTCCCAGCGGAATTTTACAGATGGTCAGGAGAGGAGACAACCACGGCAGTACACGAGGCACTCATGGAGGCGTGCCAGGAGGGCTCTCTGGGTGCCCTGTCCAAGATTGTCATCCTGCCTAAACCTGGAAAGGACCCCCTACTTTGCAGTAGCTATCGCCCCATCTCCCTTTTAAACGGAGACGTTAAATTTCTAGCTAGTGTCCTTGCAGCACGTCTAAGCAAAGTCATACCGTCCCTAATCCATCATACCCAGGTGGGATTCGTACCGGGCCGCACTTCCAGAAACCATATGCGCACACTATGCCACACCCTGCTTGAATCGTTAAACCTACCAGAAGAAGCCTTGGCACTATCCCTCGACGCGGAGAAGACATTTAACCGCATCGAATGGCCTTATCTATTCACCACCATGAAACATTTTGGTCTCGGAGATCAATTTATTTCTAAAGTCCGATTATTATACGATCACCCTACGGCACAAGTTAACTGCGGGGGCTTTCTGTCGGACCCATTCCCCATCGGAAGGGGCACTCGACAGGGCTGCCCCTTGTCTCCGCTCTTATTCCTACTAGCAATGGAACCGCTGGCGGCAACTATAAGGAATTCTCAACAGATAACAGGTATCGCCTTACCAGGGGGTTCCTCCAAAATCTATCTATATGCAGACGATATTCTGTTAACCTTGTCTGACTTAGAGAGATCCATCCCATCCCTACTCTCTATCATAGAAAGCTTTGCACCCTTGTCCGGGTATCGAGTAAACTGGGACAAGAGTGAATCGTTGCCCCTATCTCGCGTAACAACGAGAGCTGCAACCCATGGCCGCCCATTTAAATGGACCCCAACCCACCTCAAATATTTGGGGACATATATTAACCGAGGCTTAGAACACATGGTCAGGGATAACCTAGACCCTCTTATATCCCGGATGAAACAGGACTTTGCCAAGTGGACCTTTCTCGGCCTATCTATGTGGGGCAGAACACAGGCGGTTAGGATGGTCACCCTCCCGCGCTTCACATATGTTTTAGGCATGCTCCCCCTACAGATTCCGCTCTCTCTTCTCCAAAGGATTGATACTTTGATAAGGTCCTTTGTCTGGGGTTCTATACGGCCAAGACTAAAACCGGGGACAATATTAGCGCGCAGACCCTATGGAGGACTAGGTCTACCCTCAGTAGAACAATACGCTCTAGCCCTACAACTATCACAACTAGCCTACACACTACCAGGCACTCCAGACCCCCCACAATGGACAATCACAGAGAAACACATACAGGGACAACACTCCGAACTAGGCGGGATATATACCGACTACTCTCACTCGTCCAATCTTATCCTCGCGGCCACAAATACAGCGTGGCGCAGAGCCCACCGGCTACTGGGAGTGCACCCTTCTCTACATGCTCAAGCCCCTTTAGCGGGAAACAAATGTATAAAAATAGGGGGAAGTACCCTAAGATGGCCCCAGTGGAACAACGCTGGTATTCACAACATAACTCAAATAATAGATGGCAATGATTTCCGGTCCTTTGAATCCCTACGGGAAGAGTTCGGAATCCACAAAAATCAGGAATGGAGGTACAGGCAACTCATGCACTGTATGCGCAATGCCCTAGGACCCCCCCGTGGACGATCAAAACCTCACCTGTTGTCAATTACCTGCAGAAATGGGGCCGGCACAGAGGGGTTATGGCCGGTCTATACGCAGAGATTACGAACCATCTTTACTCGCAACCCCTCCTAGAACGACTGCGTCTCAGATGGCAAGATCGACTAGCGATAGCCTACACAGTAGAAGATTGGCAAGACATAATCGAAGCCCTAGACAGAGGGGTCCGCGAGGCCCGCCTGAAATTCTGTCTCTTCAAAATCCTCCAGGACTGGTACTGGACCCCCACAAAACTCTTCAGGGCAGGTCTGATACCACATGCGAGGTGTTGGCGATACGCAGAGCTCCATTGTGATCTACTTCATATTCTGTGCCACTGTCCGACGATACAGCCCCTATGGGAAGCTGTGTTCCAGACACTTAGGGATTTCATATCAATACCAAACCCGTCACCGATAACACTCATTATCTTACACGACATGCGCCCATACCCCTCCCTATCATGCCCCCATAAACGACTACTTCACACGGCAATTGCCACAGCGAAAATCTGTATTCTTCGACACTGGAGGTCTGCTGTTGCCCCAACACCAACGGAATGGATGACAGCCATGTTCCAAACAGCTACCCATGAGCGAGTCATTTATAACCTACAGGATCATGTGGCCCTATTTACAGAAATTTGGAGCCCCTTCCTGACAAGACCATGAGGCAGCTGGCTGATGGTCAGTGGATGGCAGTTGACACCCCACCATCTTCCTTTCTCTCCTTCCCTCGCTTCCCTCCCTGCTCTCGTACCCCTTTCCTCCACTCCAGAGACTATTCATCCCAGAGAACATTCTTTACACCATGCCATATCGACCCGCTTAAATACGTACTAGAAACTATCTTTCTTGGTTTTGCTCGATCAGAGGCTAACTGTCCAACATTAGTAGGCAAAACCAGATTCTTTATACATCTAATCCTGAATCTACACAGATACTCTCCCTTGTCTACCCTCCCCTGGAATGGCCCTCTCCCCCCCCATAAATATATCCTCTTGGCCCACCCTACAATACACGTTGATAAATGTATCACATGGCACAATCCTATAAGATCGTCGGCAAATGACGAGGAACAACCGGAATATTCATCTAATAACCCAGAAACACAGAGCCAAAATATTTGCCTTTCCCCCCTAATATTCTACCTAACCCTCCTACTTCCCCGTTCTCCTCTCTATCACTCTTCTCCCTCTCCTGCTCCCCTCTATTACAATTTGACCCCCCAATAACCTCTACCCCCTTCCCCGCACCCTCCCTAATTTTCAAACCATAGTCTATGTCGACGAATCAATGTACCTATTAGACAATGTACATTCAGATATCATTTGTAAAATTACCATCTGAACCACGGATTACTGAAAAATGTCAATGCATACTGTGTATCGTCTTATATTTTTCTCTAATAAAAACAATTTAAAAAAAAAAAACTTTAGTAACATTGATTAGGAATGGGCCTGGGGTAGGGGTAGGGAAAAGCATGTATATGAAAGTTAACATATGCTTTATATATTCAATTGTGCTAATGTCGTATGTATACACTGTTGATATAAAGTAGCTGAAAATAAAATAAAAAGTGTTTATTGAAAAAACGTGAAATGTCATGGTTAAAAGGTAAAATACTGTTTTTGTTAAGTAGGAGAGTTAGACATTTCCACTCATTTATAGCGTAAGCACACATTTAGGAGCGTCTGTGCGCTCTACAAATCCCATTCATGCATTCATTTATTAATTCACACTGATACCTACGATTACAGGTATTATGTAGAATACCAATTATTTGCACAAACAGTGCCAGGGAAACATTATCAATGTCAACAGTGTGAATGCCTGTTTTCTGCTAATAAAAGGGGCATTACGAACTGAGCTTATGCTAACATTAGATTGTGTTTACTCTGACCTCCATCTTGCCTCAACATCATAATATATCATGTGATACCTGCTGCTGATTCCTGTTTTGAATAAAGCTTGCGTAGTTTTCACTCGAGTAAGCAGAAAGTGTTGTCGGAGATGCTTTCATGTTGTACTGAATCAAGGACTGTTGTCAAGGTCTCAGGCTTGTATTAAAACAATACATTAGCTTACGGTTAAGACTGTGAGAATGGTTGACAAATCAATGTATTACTATCCTGAGAGAATCCTTGAATGTATTCTATAGTAATATGTTCCTTCTAGCACATTTTCTATTGGTGCAAACAATGGGAACCATGTATTCCAACTAAATGTATGAAAGTCTTTGTCTGAAGCTCTATATAAGTGCATGGATTTCTGTAAGAGGAACTCCCCTCTTCCTCAATTTAGTAGGCAAATCTGTGCCGGATTTCATTCACAACTGTACTGAGTTCTCTATGCTTATGACTTATATGATTGGCTGCTGCAATTACTCATGGCACCTTTTCTTTAATTTGCCTATTAATTCTTTATATAAAGCCTTAAAATGAGAATCTCTGTCTGTCATTTTATGGGAATGCTTCAGCATCATTATATGGGTTCCCCTAACTAGAAAAGTCACAGTTGCAGTCGGGAAGCAAAAAAGTCTGTATCAGGACTACACTGCTCTCAGTCCTAGATTGTGGCGCTCCCCTCAGTTAAAATTTAAGATTTATTCACATGATGACAACAGAGTGTTAATGTGCAAATATGTAAATTCAGTGTATTCTGACTGCATGTTCATTAGTAATAAATCCTAAAACAGTGTGTTCAATTATAGCATTTAAAATCAATCTAGCTTCCAAAAACTTCAAAATATGTCCTGTAAATACACATTTTGGGTTATTCTGTAACATTGTGGAATGATCTATTCACCGCTCTAGTTGTATCCAGTTCCCTTCATTGGTACCTTTCAAAAAGAATCTACTGAAATATCATAAGAATACTGAATCTTAAATTGCTAACTTCCATGCATTGACATAATAACACTGCATCATAACAGTTTATCACTCTGCCATAGTAGCGCTGCAGTCCTCACTAAAACAAGGCCAATCACTATGGCTACACTGCATCCTCACATACCATATCTACTGCACTGCCACAGTAACACTGTGAACCCAACAGGACAAATCAGCTTCATTAACAAATCAGCACTGTATTCTAGCATGCTAAAATCTTTGGATAACATGTAACTTTTTGCATCCAAACATTGACTGCAATTGATTAATCGCACAAGTATAAGTCACATTGCTTCCAAATTTAAATCTGCATTCTAAATTCCAAAGTTACTCTTGAAATACTGGGTTCCAGCACACCATATGTATGCATGTATGTAGTGCTACTTCAATATAAAAAAATATAGCTAGGAAGCTTGAGGGTGCAGAGCAATGGACAAAAGACCAGGGGTACTATTCATACTTGGCTAAAAGGAAGTTATATATGAGTTCCTGTTATGTAAGGAACAGTGCCAGCGAAGAGCTCCAGTTTCAATTTCTTTCTGATTTTTACAGCGGTTACAGCAGTTCTGATGTTTGCCTTTTTATGAGTATTTATTTATTTGAAACCACATGTAAAATGTTTTTTTAATTCTATTTCCTAACTATAATGTCCCTGTGACCTTTGGTTTTTTTCAGTGAATGTCTATGGTTTTGTTAACATAAAGTAATTGTCAATACTATAAGTTAATATAACTACAGCGTTCAGACAGTCCCTGTGGCCAACCCCCACTAATCACCCAACGCCAGGCTGCGCAGTTCGCCCCAAGGCTTGTCTCTTTAGGTGTGAAAATAGGTGTGAGAGGGTGTCTCTGGGTGTGAGAATGGCTGTAAGAGTGTCTTTCTGGGTGTGAGAGGGTCTATGTGAGTGTCTCATTGCATTCCAATAGATAAAAGATGCATTTGCCTCCACAAAGGATTTCAGAACATTTTTTAATATGGCACACTTGCTTTGCCTTTGCCAAGCCCAGGAGTTAGGGTCATTTGTCCTTTCAAGAAGTGCAACTTCAACTGCGGCACCTGCTACGCTTACATTTGTAAGCACTTCCTGTTGAGGTTTAATTTATGTGCAATGAGCATCATGGCCAGAACGGAAGCTCATCAGCTTGTTTATCCAACAAGAGCCCACAGTTTTGCATAAAATATCTACCCAACTGGAGGACTTTCTATTGGTGAGGTAGCAAGTGTTGTCTCATTGGGGTAATGTGCATTGTAAGGGAGGACAGCCCCTCTCCCCGGCCAATTTCGGCCCAGGGGACCCCATCCCCTGGGGCCTGACCTCACCAATATCTTTTCTGGGGGGGGATGGGAGCTGTGCAGCCCTCCTTCCCTGGCCCTGGGACCCCATCCCACGGGCCTGACCTTTTATTATTATTTTTTTTGGGGGGAGGGCACATGGGCCCCCTTCCCCGGCTATTTTCAGCCCAGGGGACTCCATCCCTCAGGGCCCGACCTCACCTTTATTTTTGTTTTTATTTTTGGGCGGAGGAGGGGCTGGGCGGCCCCTGTCCTGGCCAATTTCAGCGCCTGGGTCCCCATACACCAGGACCGGGCCTCACCATTATCTTTTTTTTGGCGGGAATGGGGGGCTGCATGGC
Organism: Pleurodeles waltl; assembly: GCF_031143425.1. Taxonomy (NCBI): domain Eukaryota; kingdom Metazoa; phylum Chordata; class Amphibia; order Caudata; family Salamandridae; genus Pleurodeles; species Pleurodeles waltl. The sequence continues at coordinate 190,319,837 of NC_090440.1, read as the reverse complement.
CCCCTCCCCGGGCTGATTTTGGCCTTGGGAACCCAATTTCCCGGGGCCTGCAAGGCACCCATTGTGTGTTGGGGACCACCGGGGGAGCTTGAAGGCCCCCTCAGTCCAAGCCGGCTCCCCGCCTCCCGCAGGAGCCAGCACTGCTTTTGCACACAGGGAGCTGCTAAAGATGCAGCTCCCTTGTGTGAAAAAGCAATTGTTTCTTCCGGCTGCAGCAACTGAGAGGTGTTTGAACGCTCTCACTTGCTGCAAGCAGAGTGTTTGCTCCGACTTGGCGGGATCTGTCAAAGCTCTCACCAAGTCACAGCAAATAGCCATGTTCCCAGGGTGGGCACTCCAGAACATAGCAGGAGCCAGCCCTAGGAGGAGGTGGTCCCTGGGGCCAGGGGTCCACAACGGACCCCCTTCATTCTTTTCGTACAGCCCCAGGGAGGTGGCGGTCCCCAGGTTTGCAGAGGAGCCTCATAGCCCTCCCCCTTAGTTGAAGTAAATTGTCCCAGGGAGGTGACGGTCCCTGGGGCTGCAGGGGGAGCCATACAGCCCTCTACATAGTATACAATGTAAGCCCGGGGAAAGTGGCAGCCCCCGGGGCTGCAGGTGGTCTGGTGCCCCCCTCGTATTACATTTCAAATTGTGCCCCAGGGACGTGGGGTTCCTTGGGGCTTCAGCAAGTCCATGAGGGGGGGCCCATGTGCCCCCCTCCTTATTTTGGTCATGCCCCCAGGTCCTGGCCCATCCAGGGACTTGATTAAAACAAGCATGGGAGCCCACGATTCTTTTTTCTTTAATTTTGCTGCAGATTCGCAGATCCAAAATGCTTTTTTGCCCTGCCTCAGAGATAAGGGGTCAGGGTGTCCCTACCATGGTCCCTTTTCTTATTTTTTATACTTTTTTGTGGGACTTGGCTGAAGCCGAGTCCCAAGATGGCTGTCAACGCTTCCTTGTTGAAGAGCTGGCAGCCAATCAGAGCTCTGTATTTCCCTGCATGAGCTTGTTATTATTTGCAAACTCTTCGCGCCTCCAGATATTTTTTCTCTGCCCCACTTGACGGATCACGTTGATTATTGTCAGTGTTTGTAAGTGCTGTGACATACGATTGATATGTTGGTTGAAGTTATACATCATGGTGGTTGCTGATCATTTTTAGCCTCTATTCACAAACACATCCCAGATTCCGCTCCCTGCACAAAACTGGCCTCTACTTCCCAATGAGCAGAATACGCTTGCCTCTGCCTTTGTCCACTGCAGTACTATTTGAAGCCATTTAGAGGTGTCTGGTGGTAGGGGTGCCTTCCATTGCATGGCTATTTGTCACTTAAATAAAATAAATGCAAGGTCTACAAATCCGTGTAGGTATATGTCTTTCTTGGCTCTGTGGCAGATCCCTAGCAGGCAGGATTCCGGAGTAAGGCTCAGTTTGTGCTCTCTTATTTCAGAAGTTTGTTCAATGATGCTGTGCCACATGTCCAACGGAGGGGAGACACTCCCAGACTATGTGGTAGAATCTCACCTCATCCAAACCACACCTTGGGCACCCAGGGGCAGAGGAAGGGATCACATGCTTAATTTGTTGTGGGGATAAGTATGCTTGATGTATGAAGTTGAACTTGGTGACGCAGAATCTAGGGTTACGGAACACCAACTTCACTTGTTCAAGAGCTCATTCCTGCGTATTTGGTGGTAATGGTTGTGGGAGATCGGCGTTCAATCTAGCACATGCAGCCACCATGGGCTCGCTATTGCCCACTGGCAAGGCCGTGTATAGTAATGATATGGCTCGTTTTTGGCTAATGTTCGATAGCAGTGTGTGTAGAGTAGGTGATTGGGGGTGTTCCATGTCAGCAGTGTCCCAAATATGCCGGAGGAGCTTGTGAATAGCATGATAGGTCAGAAAATGCCCAGGATAGGGAATAAAGTTCCATGATGTCTGTGTATGGTAAAATAGTCCCGTCACTGAAGGGATCCCCCAATGTCACCATCCCCGCCTCCACCCAAGGGGTCAAGTTGTGGTCCCTAGACAGGGCATGCCCACCTGGCAGTTGGATCATGGGGATCAACGGAGAGTACAGAGCATCTCCAGTGTTGCACCAGACATACCGGCCCCAGCATATTAGGGTGGTCTTCATTTAAGTGGTTCCCTTGGATGGTGGGCATGTAGGATCTGATAACCACACATAAACAGGTGTTGTTCCAGTCTTGCCAGTACTATCTCCCTCTCTGCATTGGGGATGTGTTGAGCTATTGTGAGGGCCATTGTAGTTGTGCCGCGGTGTAGGAAAGCTCAAAATCTGGTGCCCCCAGGTCCCCCTCTAGAAGCGGGCATTTCAATATGCTCAGCACGCTCGTCGTCAGTCATTCCCCATATCAGTGACAGCAGTAGGCCATTTAACTCTCGAAAAATATTCTTAGGAATGACAATTGGCAAGGCCGCAAAATAGTACAATAGTCTGGGGAGTATTAGCATCTTGGCTATTGCCACTCTCCCTAGTGGCGAGAGCGGTAGGGAGTCCCAGAAGGAGAGGGAGCCGCAAATAGAGCGAAGTGCAGGGCCTACATTTCCATCATGAACAGCATCTATTGAGTGATATATATGTATGTCCAAGTATATTACTGAGTCATAACACCATAGTAAGTGATAAGTTCGAAGCATATCCCTAATAGGTGCAAGTATCTGGGTCAAAGGGAAAAAGCACGATTTGGACCAATTCACTTGGAGGCCTGACAGTCGCCCAAAAGTGCCCAGGAAAGTCATCAAATCAGGTAGGCTTTGACATCTCTGAGGTATATTAGTGCGTCATCTGCATATAATGATATTATATGAAAGGTGTCCAGTTCCTAGATAACACCAGTGCTGGGCATGTAGTCTTAGGTGGTAGCCCAAAGTTTTTATTGCCAGCGCAAAGAGCATAGGCGATAACGGCAAACCTTGCCTGGTGCCCCTAGATATTGGGAAAGCCTCTGATATGAATTTGCCAGTTTCCACTCTAGCTGTTGATTTAGTGTATAGTACAGAGATCCATTTTGAGGAACCATTGCCAAATCCATATGACATACAGTTTCAAATAAAATTCCTAACCTAGTGTATCAAACGCTTTTTCGATATCTAATGAGATTGCGACCTGATCATATAACGACAGTGGGGTGTTGTGTAAGATATGTAAAAGTCTACTGATGTTCAGGAATGTGCTGCACCCCGGTATGAATCCGGACTGGTCTTCATGGACTAATGACTGGATCAGGGGGAGGAGCCTGTTTGCAAGGATCTTACCCAGGATCTTGCAATCAAGATTAAGCAGAAATAGTACTCTGTATGAGTGCACATCAGTAGAATCATGCCTCGGTTTAGGCAGAACTATTATCAATGCCTCGTGTTGTGGACTCAGAAGTTCACCACGCCTCTTTGTACACATTTAGCAGAGGCTGAGTAAGGGCTGTAGAGTATGTGCATAATGTTCTACTGGTAGTCCATCTGCTCCAGGTGACTTGTAATTAGCCAGCTGGGAGATGGTCACTCATATATCCTCAAGCCGGATGGGTTCGTTAAGGTCCGCAATTTGTAAAGGGGATAAATGGGTTAAAGGAGCTTCATCTAGAAATGCTTCCAATTGTGCTGGGTCAGAAGCCGAACGTACTTGATATATTGTGCTAGAATAATCATGAAAGGTGGTATTAATGGCTTCTTGTGTGGTGGCTAATGTGCCATCATGTAATTTAATGGCTGCTATGGGAGTATGTTGTGGGAGTATGTTGCTGTTCATCATGAACAAGCCATGCCAGTAATCTCCCTGATCTATCGCCTTCCGAGTGCAGTGCATACTAATGCACACGTTTGAAATGTGCCCACGGGGAGTGGCCACCAATGTATACGATGACTAATGATAACTGACTAAAATGAATTAATAATGTATTCATGTATGATTTTGTATTAGCACTAAGAGTTATGTATTAAGGTTTTGCTAAATTACTCACTAGGCCTTAGTTAGCAAGGGTCTGGGCCTAGCTGCCCGGTCTCATATTAACTGTGTTTTTCTAATGTGCAATGTGCTGCTTCCCTGAAGGACATGACGCTGTACTTTTCCAGAAGCTAGAGAGATGTGTGTAACCGTAGTAAATTCTTTCTCATGGGACCCGACTTGCTCAAGAAGACATTCTTGCCGAATGCAACAGTGTAATTCGCAACAGGTGCAAGGTCACCTAAAAGACAATGGAACTACTGACTGGAGCGACAAGTGTAACTTTTCTTACCTGACACTTTACCCGTTGAAGACGTCAATCACAGGAGCCAATAAACTGCACGAGAACTGTCTTAGGTGAAAATTCTAGTAAGGTGTGCGACGGATTATTGGACAGAGATAATGATGCACCAAATATTGCCCAATGGGAAATTAGGGACTTGTCCGACAATTTTGATATAACAACGTGTCACAAGGAGAAATCAGCCACTACTCTGCCGTTCTTAGCCATTACTCTGCCGTTCTCAGCCATTACTCTGCCGTTCTTAGCCATTACTTTGCCATTATCGAGACATTCTTCATCACCCTTGCCTTTCTGAGAGACTTTGTTCTTTACTCTTAAACCATCCTTGCCTTACCCTTTGCCTGATACATACTTCTCCTCCTTATGAGGAAAGAGTCTTTTGCTATACCCTGCTGAGACTTACCTGCTTATCCTGGCTGATGGCAAATCAACTGATGTCCTGAGGACGAAGACTGACACTGTATGCCGCCCCATTTGGATGGGTAACTATTTGATGATAAGTTGTAATTGTCTGTTTGCCTTTTCTTTCTAGGTACCAACTGCTCTTTTGACAGAGACCATAGTTAGATGTTTTCCAAATTCATGTTGCTAAATTGTTTTGCATGCAGCCCAAAATGCTGATGCTAATTAGAGGTTAGCTAAGGAGTTCACTAATATCGGGTGCAAATAGACAAATGAATGAGTCTTTGCTTTGTTGAATAATGTACTAATGATACTCTGCTAAAGTTGATTCATGTTGACGTTGTGCTTTGTCCTAATGTTCATGATCTATGCTTTGATAAAGTCTTATTCGAGTTGCCATATTGTAGTTTTGTTGATGTGCTTACTGATATTGAGACTAATGAACATGCTAGTAGATTGTAACTAATAGGGAATAAATATCCAAAACTCTTACTAGATTTGTGTGGTTATTCATGGCTGAAAGGTCATGGTGTGTTTCAATCTTAATAAAGGTTGTTAATCCGTTTTAATGATTAGTTATTGTGTATATTGATCAGGCTATTGATCTTTCATTGAGATGTTAAATAAATATCTGGTCTTGAGGAGTCTCCAATCAGGGTCAAAAGATTCATTGGCCTAAAACGAGCCTCCTTGTAAGTAAATTATCAACGGTGGGACGCGTTATCACATCCACCCACGCAAATCACTGAATCCAAATCGTCCCTGCCCCGCTCATTGTGCTTTGTTTGCTCGCTTCGGGCCGCTTCTGCATGCTCGCGCTGTTGGTACTGTGCAGTGTGCTTTCCTCCAATTATGTGCTGACCCTGAAAAATCAGGACCTTGGTTGGTGCACTGTAGATTCCCAGAGTCCCCTTGAGGTCTCGCCACCAGTAACGGTGATTCAGCGACAGGACGAGGGGGCATGGCACATGTTCAGACTTTGGGCTAGGTTTCCTGTTTTTGTTGCGGCTTCGCTGCCCGCCACCCTTCCGCTCTTCTGCCTCACCCGGTGCGCTCCGCCCTCCCGGTTAAACGCCCGGTAGCAGCGATCTTCTAGTGCCTGCTGGGGAGGATGCGTGGATTTGACCACCATGGACTGTTGTTTCTATGCCCACGGCTCACCTCTGTGTCCTCTGAGTCTGCCGCTCCTCCCACGACCTGCTCCGGCAGTTGGGCCGCTTTCAAAGCATGCCGCGCTCCGATTCACTCCTGTTCTCTTCGAGGGAGCCCCCGCCGCACCAGCCCTGTGAAGGTCCCCGGAGGGCGCAGTTAGGTTTGTGTGCGTCGGGTTAAAGCGCCAATGCTGTAAGCCCAGCCGCGAGTGGTGCGCAGTAATGTAGGCCGCTCCTCCCTGGCAGCCAAGTGGTCTTCAAATTTCTCCGTATGGCTTGGCGCAGCAAACAAAAAGATGGCTCATTAGCTTGGAATGTGCCCTAGTTATGTCCGAATAGCAGGATTATCGGCGGGTTCAGTCAAATGGGCAAGAATATGCAGGTGACACGGCGTTTAGAGAAAAACGCAGGAGATTTACATGGTGCTCTGCATAAACAACGTCCCAAAGTGTGTTTCTTTTCTGCAGCTGACAACGTGACCTGGATGTCAATTAGCCACAAATGGCAATTGCCAATCCTGACTTGTCCTTATGATTCCTGACACTGTCCCTACTGCTGATGGTCTCATATAGGTCATAAAGTGGTAGCAGGAAGAAAAACGAAATAAGCATTAGCAAAATCAATAGGTCTTGCCCATGGATAAGCTATTGGCGTGGCTAAAAGTTAGTTGGTGTCGGCCGCTATCTGGCCATCTTGGCCATGCTCTCATGGCTAGTTTTCAGCAACATTCTTGCTTTGAGATGCTATTGTAGTCAATAGTTTGCCATACTTAAAGGAAGTGTGGGAAGAAAATGGAAAGAAAGTGTCAATTAATGGAATGATGCCAGTAAAGATGTATGACTCGAAGGGGCTATATATAGGAAGGTGGAAAGATAGATCAATGAGAGCAAAAGTGAGAGGAAAGTTGCAAGAAAGGATGTACGTCATATAAAATGCAGTTAAAACTAAGCATTTGGTAAATTAATGAAGCCTATTCACTTTACTTGCTTATTGCCATTCAGGATACGGTTCAGAATGGGAGCCATTTTATTAATCTGGCTTCTCTCTTAGCATCGGTCCTAATGTCAATGCTGCGCTTGAGTAAATTGCTGTGTAGAATTCCCTGCCAGAGGTTCAAAATAATGTATTTATTTACCTCATATATAAAAGCATTACCACTACCAAGAACTCCTCTGTTGGGGCAGTAGCACCATCACTGTGCGTTTTTCTTTTAACTAATGTTAGGGGAGCTCTAAAATTACTGTTAGGACACTTCTCAGCATCATGCCTCAAAACAAAGGATAATAAAAAAACAAACACCATAAAGCCAACCCAGGTCCTAGCTAACATATGACTCGTTTTATTGACAAACAGTGCCCCCGGATTTGGCAGCTGTAGATAGTTATGCGGTGTGTGGGAGGAGACCTCCCCGGGCACAGCTTCACCATGAGCACAGCGCATAAAAGCGCACAGCCAAGAATTCCGAGTCACCCGGCACCTCCCAGCAGCGCCTCAGCTTCTCAGAGAGGAGAGAGAGGAGACGCGAAGGTCGCTGCGTCACCAGCCCTCAGCCGTTTGCTAGGAGGACAGTTAATTTACCACAGGCCTTTAATTAGCTATAGAATAGCATGCAGGAAATATACGGACGAGAGACCATTGATGTAGGTTATTTAGGTAGTTTATAGTGCATGCATTATTACCAGGGGAGTAGCTTGATCAGTAAGGTATTTTTATTTTTTTTGTGGGGGAGGGGAGGGTCGTGGTGTTGGCCGGCTTCAGATTTCCCGACAATCACACTGGCATATAATGTTAATTTACATAGGGGCAGATTTATGAAAAGTGCACATAGCCACTTTTCTGGCGCCCCTTAGCGCCCCCCTAGTACTACCATTTCTATGTCCTATTAAATATACGGTGCCCATGGTGGTAATTAGAGAACTAGCGCTCTGCATGAACAACGTCCCAAAGTTTGTTTCTTTTCTGCAGCTGACAACGTGACCTGGATGTCAATTAGCCACAAATGGCAATTGCCAGTCCTGACTTGTCTTTATGAGTCCTGGCACTGTCCCTACTGCTAATGGTCTCATAGGTCATAAAGTCGTAGCAGGAAGTAAAAGTAAACAACCATTAACAAAACCAATAGGTCTCACGTATGCAAGAGCTATTGGCTTTGCCAATATGTTTTAGCCATGTTGTACACCAGAGTGGCTGCTGTTCAGCATGGCTAAAAGTTAGTGGGATTAAGGAGAGTGACATAAAGTGGAGTGGCGTACAGTAGAGTTGAGTGGCGTGGAGAGGAGTGGAGTGTCATTCAGTAGGATACAGTGTTGTGGAGTGTCGTGGAGGGACTAGAGCGTCATAGAGGGGAAGGGTGTAGAGTTGAGTGGCGCAGAGTGGAATAAAGTGTCAGAGTTGAGTAGAGTGCAGTGGCATAGAGGGTGTTGCATAGGGTGGAGCACACAGTTGTAAAGTACAGTGGAGTAGGTTGTCTTAGAGTGGAGTGGAGTAGTATTTCAGGATACAGTGGAGTAAGTTGGCATGGTGTGTCATAGAAGGAGTTGCATGGAGTGTTGTAGAATGCACAAGTGCCATAAAATGGCACAGAGCGGAGTAGAGTGATAGAGGAGCAGAGTTTAATGGAGTAGATCATCATATAGTGGAGTATGATACAGCAGAGTAGAGGCGTAAAGTACAGTGGTGCAGAGAAGATTAACGTAGAGTGCAGGGGCATAGAGTGCAATAGTTTTGAGTAAATTTGTGTAGAGTGCACTGGCATAGAGTTGCATGGAATGCAGTGGCATGGAGTAGAGCAGTACAAAGTAGACTGCAGTAGTGTAGAATGCAATGGCATAGAGTGGAGTGGCGCAGAGTGAAGTAGCGGGGTGTAGAGTGAAGTGGCATGTAGTGGAGTGGTGCAGGATAGAGTGGAGTAGTGCAGGATAAAGTGCAGAAGTGTATAGTACAGTGGCATAGAGTGTAGTGGTGTAGAGTGTAGTGACAGAGTGCAATGGTAGGGAGTGCTGTATAGTGGCTTAGAGTTGAATGGTGCAGACTACAATGCAGTGGCACAGAGTGAAGTCAGGCAGAGGAGACTGTCAGAGTGCATGGTCTTAGAGTGGTGCAGAGTAGATTAGTGTAGAGTAGAATAGAATGGCATAGAGTGCAGTCACACAGAGTGCGATAGTGTAGTGACATAGCATTTAGTGGTGTAGATTTCAATGACATAGATTAGAATGTTATAGAGTATAGTGGTGTACAGTGCAGTGGTGCAAATTAGTTGGCATAGGTGCAGTGGCAAAGGGTGCCCGTCGCACATTTTGACAGGAAGGCTTTGATATTCCCTTGATAGTTTAGGAAATAAAAATAGGAGTATCTCTCTATGATGATGCCATAGATCTCTATGCGATATTTACATTTATTACATGGGTGTTTATCAAGAAAAAGGAAGCATCGAAAATGGGCATGAAATGTGGGGAGTAGGGAAAACAGAGATTAAAATGCACCTTTTCTATACACACATACGCACTAGACTAGAATCTTCACCTTCTTTGTCAGCTTGGTTGTCTTAGAGTGGAGTAGTATGTCAGAATACAGTGGAGTAAGTTGGCATGGTGTGTCATAGAAGGAGTTGCATGGAGTGTTGTAGAATGCACAAGTGTCATAAAATGGCACAGAGTGGAGTAGAGTGATAGAGGAGCAGAGTTTAATGGAGTAGAGCATCATCTAGTGGAGTATCATAGAGCAGAGTAGAGTGGCCTAGAGTGAAGTGGCGTAAAGTACAGTCGTGCAGAGAAGATTAACTTAGAGTGCAGGGGCATAGAGTGCAATAGTTTTGAGTAAAGTGGTGTAGAGTGCACTGGGGTAGAGTGGCATGGAGTTAAGCAGTACAAAGTAGACTGCAGTGGTGTAGAGTGCAATGGCATTGAGTGGAGTGGCACAGAGTGAAGTAGCGTGGTGTAGAGTGAAGTGGCATGTAGTGGAGTGGTGCAGGATAGAGTGGAGTAGTGCAGGATAAAGTACAGAAGTGTAGAGTACAGTGGCATAGAGTGCAGTGGTGTGGAGTGTAGTGACAGAGTGCAATGATGCGGAGTGCAGTATATTGGTGCAGGATAGAGTGGAGTAGTGCAGGATAAAGTGCAGAAGTGTAGAGTACAGTGGCATAGAGTGCAGTGGTGTAGAGTGTAGTGACATAGAGTGCAATGGTGCAGAGTGCAGTATAGTGGCATAGAGTTGGATGGGGCAGAGTACACTGCAGTGGCACAGAGTGAAGTCAGGCAGAGGAGACTGTCAGAGTGCAGGGTCTTAAAGTGTTGCAGAGTAGATAAGTGTAGAGTAGAATAGAATGGCATGGAGTGCAGTCACACAGAGTGCACAAGTGTAGTGACCTAGCATTTAGTGGAGTAGATTTCAATGATATAGATTAGAATGTTATAGATTATAGTGGTGTAAAGTGCAGTGGTGCAAAGTAGTTGGCGTCGGTGCAGTGGCAAAGGGTGCCAGTCGCACATTCTGACAGGAAGGCTTTGATATTCCCTTGATAGCGTAGGAAATAAAAATAGGAGTATCTCTCTATGATGATGCCATAGGTCTCTATGTGATATTTACATTTATTACATGGGTGTTTATCAAGAAAAAAGGAAGCATCGAAAATGGGCATGAAACGTGGGGAGTAGGGAAAACAGAGATTAAAATGCACCCTTTCTATACACACATATGCAGTAGACTAGAGTCTTCACCTTCTTTGTCAGCTCGGTATTATAAAATTTCGTAATTAAGATTACATTTATTATTCATGTTATGCACAAACCATTTCTTTTCAGTGAGCCATGCCGGAGTTCACCAATGTGTGCTGTGCATGATTATAGCCATACTAGACAGGAAGTAGCTTGACGCATGTATCTACCTATGTAACACAATGCCATCAGGGAGGGTACGGTACATTTAATGTAGTTAGTAAATATTTACAATCCACAGTTGTCAAGATAAATGGCAGCATATTTCACAGAAGCAATACGAAAATAATAACAAGCAGGGACAGCATCGCCCCTGCAACATCCTGTGATTCTGGGCAAGTCACTTATCTCTCTTTGCCTAAAAAAAAAATCTGCATTCCTCCTTGCTATAAATGCTCTCACTTTGAAGTCCGCCTAAAGCGGCTCTCTGGAAGACACAGTTTGACTTTTGATCTTTGCCTTTAAATGCATAGCAAATGTGGCAAAAACAACAACAAGATTTACATGCCTGTTTACAGAAAGGTAGCACTTGGAAGGATACTAGTAAATAAAGTTTTGGCATGGGAGGGAAGAAGTGAATCTGAGGAACCTGAGCCAGAAAATTGAAAACAAGAAAATGTGAGTTACAAACCAGAAAGCCAATGGCAAGCAACGGGCATATTGCATTCACAGGTCAACTTTCTGAAACTCCCCAAGATGTCTTTCGCATACCTAGACAGCTATCTGGTAGGCTGTCCCCTAAAACAAACTGCTGCACCCCTTGTCCTCTGACCACCCCTTCAAAGACAAAGCAAGAACATGTAGAAGATGTTTCAGGAGATTGAAAATATAAGAGGTGAAGGAAGAAGAGAAAGATTTGGAGAGCCTGGTGGGATTCTTTTACTTTTGCAGCCTCTGGGAAGACTGCAGGGCCACACGTCAGGGTCTAAATCACCCCCCGCAAATCTTTAAGCCAGATTTATCAAAGATTTGCATTGCTCTTAGGTAACGCAAGGACAGCACAACACTAAAGTCAGATTTACCAAGCAATGCAAAGTCACCTTGAGGTGGAAAGTACATCTGGAGTTACGTAAGGCAGTGCAAGGAGCTGCCTTGTGCTTCTCTGCCTCAGGGAGTCATTCCATGTGTGGAGCATGGGTGTTCCCATGCATCCACCCATGGATTTTGGTACATTCCCAGATTTACGAGTGGTCGACCTGGGAATGTGTCAAAGTGCAACTCCTTCCCAGGGCAGACATAACAAGGAGAAATATCCTTATTTTTCTTTCTATGAGTGCTGCATTCTGCATCACACGTAGAAAAGGGAAAAAGTCTCAGAGGAATGCCTGTTTTTTTGCAGGAAGGTGTCACTCCCTGCACAAAACAATCCTGCCTTCATTGCAGGCACCCTTCCACCATGACACAAGGGTGCCTGTGTTGGCGTTAGGGAGCTGAAAGTGTGCCAGAGAAAGGAGAAGATAGTAATGCATTCTATAATGTTAAAAATGGCACGTTCCTGCCCCCTACCTTTCACACAGCACAGCAAGGTGTCTTGCTATGTTGGCTGAAATACTGATTAAACTTCCCCATAGATTCTAACTGGTTTGGAGAAGTCTTTTTGTATAACAGCGAGTGTGAGATCTTTAAGTAAACTGTGATAGAGCTTCACATATGAGGAATCTTAGTTGATAGTTCTGGCTTTTTACTATTTGGGATTTCCAGTTGAAAGCAGTACTTGCTTCTAATGTCTAATTTTCACCTCTCTTCTACTTCCTAAGATCTAGATTTTGTAATTTTCAGAGCTACTCACACACAAGTTTTGTAGAGTTTTGAGAGGGATACTGCCATTTACAAGTGATTGAAGCACAATATATGGAATCTTGGGGTAAATGTTTCTCTGGTTGGCGTAGGTGCAGTGGCCTAAGGTGCCAGACTGAGTTGTAGTTCATCAGTGTTGTATGCAGCCTTAATAATTATCATTATTCCTGCCCCCCACCATATGACGTAATGTGCAAAAACTATAACCACAGTGACAACTGATATTAGGAAACTCAAAATAAAAAATCGACAATGATAAATTCTTACTGTTACCTTGCAGAAATTCCACTTGAGGACTGTATATATGGCAAAACATTGTGTGCCAATGAGACTTCCAGTTGCAACAATAGGATTCCTGTTCTTAGCTTAAGAGAACACTTTGAATGCTGATTTAGGAAAGCTAAACAAAGTGTTGATGAGGTTTAGTTTTTTTCAGACAAATAACTACAATTTTACAGAAATGTAAAACTTGACAACCAGTTGTGAAAATACCAAGCCAAATCTTGTGGTACCAAATATATTTATTGACACTCTAGGACAGCTTTTCCAGCTCCCTGTCCCCAGCCCTGTTTATCCAACTGAACACACATTTTTTGAACCACAACATTCTATATGTGGCTATGACCACCTTCTACATTCTATATTCTACATCACATTACTACACTCTATATTCTATATGACATCACTACACCAGTAAGATTCCTCTTTGTGAATAAGAGGACAGATGAACGAAAGGTTTTTGCAATTGCAAATCCTGCATTTCGCGAAATGACTGTGTTTGCAATGGCAAAACTGCACCAATTTGTCTAAGGAACACGGGCTACAGTTTGCAACCTTGTTTTGCGATCAGACTCTTAGTACACCTGGCCCAAGTTTCCAAATTTGTATTAATAAAGGGTAAACACTACTCTGACACTAGAACAATAAGTAACTTCAATGCGTTATGTTGATATCAATGGTTTTGCATTTAACCCTCACATCAGAGGAACAGAAGGCAGTTGGCTGAAAGGAGGAAGGGAAGAAAACATAGGAGGGTGAGATGGAAGGAAGAACCAGTACTAAGAATTTTAATAGTGCCTTCCCATGTACTGACTGCCATGGAACTTTCTTCTTAGGATACAAACATTGATACAGCGGTGTTCATGACCTCAATAAAACTAGCATATTGCTGCAGGTTAGTCTGACATGGTGTTATCCCTCAGTGATTGGTCTCTGTGGTCAGCAGGTATGTTCAGCCTGCCCAACCAGCTCCCATTGGGTCTCGCCTTATGTTATGCTGTTGCTGGTGTCAGGATCATTTCAGTTAAAGTCTCGGTTTACTGTTCATCAGGGCTAACCTCTGCCACCTCAGGCTGATGGATCTGTGATGTTGGCTGAGACTAATCAGTAGCTGAATCTCACTTTAAACTATCATATCAATTTCTAGTCTACTTCACTCAATAAAGAGTTTGGTATGAGTTTAAGGGTTTTATTAATCAAATCCATTAGTAGGTCATCTTTATTCAGATCATCATATACATTCATCAATATCAGTCATTAGTTTTGTCAATAATCAAAACAAGTAATCAATAAGTCATAATAAATGCGTTAAACGTGTTCCAGAAGAGAATAAATGCTTAGATCAGGAATGAAAAGGAAATAAAATGTCAGTTTCAGAAACCCATGAAGAGTTCTGAATTCGAGAGAAATCATAAAGCATAAAGCTTCAGGATCAAAATCAGCTCAATAGCTCAATAATCAACCAGAGCAGAACTTCTCATGAAGAGAAGTCCCAGAAACTCAATAGAGTGTCTAAGAAGCGTATGGAATAGACAGCAAGCCAAAAAAGGCATCAGCAGTGAATGAGGGTAAGCGAGGTAAAATGAGGTAAACTACTCCAGGAACATGCACTATTACAGACAGACAAAATCAGTGTTACAAATTCATGTGGCTCCTTCTTTCTTCAGTCAACAAATCAGCTTAAGATACGTCTATAGGGATGCTTTCACTCCCCATCTTCTCACAAGAACACAATGGGGGTCATTACAACTTTGGCGGTAAAAGCCGCTTACCGCCGTGCAGAAGACCGCCAACACACCGCCGCAGCCGCGGAATTCCGCCACAGCTATTATGACCCACAGCTTGGAATCCGACAAAATCCAGACACCCACACAAGACCGCCACACCAAAGGTCAGTGATAAACTTGCGAAAACAAAACCTCCACTGTCACGCCAACAGAAATACGCCCGCACTATCACGACCCACGAATCCACGCGGCGGTCTTTCAACCGTGGTATTCCAATGGCAATACACACTGCCGCGCTCAAAATACACACACTTTTACTAAACACAGCCACATTGGACAATTCAAAATACACACACCTGATACACATACACACACCACTCCCACACACCCATTGCAATATAAAACACACGCCCACGTCACCCACAAACCCCTACTACCACCATTACAGAGAGAAGGCCAGAGAGAGACACCACCATCTACAAACTAGCAGCCACAGGCACTCAACACCATCACCCACACTACTTCCACGCACAAAGCACCACACACCACTACACATCACCACACTTATCACCACATACACCACCCCACACATCACCTATACCACCCCATGGCATGGCAAAGACACCCCAGGTTCTCAGAGGAGGAGCTCAGGCTCATGGTGGAGGAAATCGTCCGGGTAGAGCCACAGCTATTTGGAGCACAGGTGCAGCACACCTCAATTGCAAGGAAGATGGAGCTATGGAGAAGAATAGTCGACAGGGTCAACGCAGTGGGACAGCACCCAAGAAATCGGGACAACATCAGGAAGAGGTGGAACGACCTACGGGGGAAGGTGCGTTCCATGGTCTCAAGACACCACATCGCGGTACAGCGGACTGGCGACTGACCCCCAACTCCTCCCCCACAACTAACAACATGGGAGGAGCAGGTCTTGGAGATTCTGCATCCTGAGGGCCTCGCAGGAGTCGGTGGAGGAATGGACTCTGGTAAGTCAAATCTTAACTTTCATATCCCCCAACCTACCTGCAAGCTATCACAGACCCCCACCCTCGCCCCTTCCCCTATCACTCCAACTCCTCACAAATGTCCCAACATCACAAACCACACATCCCAACACCAAGCCCTGCATGCAGCAACAAAGCATGGACACCCATCACTAAAGCAGGCCCACTGCACATACCCATAACACCCCCCTCAACCATCATCACACAAGCCCCCACACAGGAATGCTAGCACTGGGGTACACGCTCACCCACCCATTGCACACCATGACACACACAGATGCAATAATCATGCTTTTACACCCTGCAGGACAACTACCCAACGTCACCAGACAGGAGAGTCCAGGCATCTCCACCCCACCCACTGAAGAGGCCCACAGTGATGACAGCAGCTCTGTCCAACTGGATCCAGATGACCAGCCCGGACCATCATGGGCCTCGGGACAGTCGGTTCCCCACATCCAGTCACAGGCCACCACAGACCTTCCACCCTCTGGTAACACCAGCACAGCACCCACCCAGCGGGCCCATACCTCCGTCCCCAGGACACGTCAATCAGCTGTGTGTCCACCACTACAGGTAACCCAGGCTAACCCACCACCCCAACAACAACAGGGACCTGGGGGCAGTGGTAGTGGGCACACAGTCCAGAGGTCGGAGGCCCAGGAACACAGGGGAACTGGGAGGGCTGCTGTGCGACAGGGGGCGGACAGGCCAAGGGAACCCACTCTCCACGAGGCCCTCTACATCATGGGAGCATACCACCACTCCCAGGAGACGATGGCAAAGGTCCTGGCCAAGTTTCAGGAGACCCAGCGCATGCAGGAGGAACAGTATTTGGGCTTCAGGGAGGAACTCAGAACCATCAGCTCCGCTCTGGGCACCATCGTAGGGGTGCTGAAGGAAATACTTAACACCAGGAGGGACACTGTGGCACTACAAGGGGCCCCTGACACTAGCATGGAAGATGAACTGCCCACCACCTCCGCCGGCACTAGTGGACAGGAGGCACCGAAACAGGACCACCACACCAGCACCCCACCCCCTGCAGATGGAGAACCACCCCGCAAACAGTCCCTGAGATCCAGGAACAGGACAGAGCACGATGCCAAGACCCCCGCCAAGAAATGAGACCACCCTGATTGTCATCCCACTGTCCCACTTTGTAACCCTGTCCATATTTAAACTGCCCCAGCTCCACTTCCTATGCCCATATGGGCAATGCACCTGTGAGACTAATAGACTGGACTCTGCCATGGACATTCCTCTGCCATCACACCTCACCATTTAACTTCCCCCTCCAATATTCTGTATTTAAATAAACACCCTTGAATCACAAAACAATCTGGAGTCAGTCTGTGATTTCGAAAATGTGTATTAGCAATTACAGTGGCAAAATGCTCTTTCAAATGTAATGTCAACATACCTATGTCACACATCTCAAGTCCATGAGGAATGTAAGCAGATGACACACGTTGGAAACCACACCTGTGGAACCGTAAGGGAAATGTACAACTCAGTTACCATATACTGGTAGTACTCGACAGACAGGATAGAGGTAGAAGTGTGAAAGTACTTGTAGTAGGCAGGAATATGTTCTCACCTGTGTGTCACTGGAAATATTGCTGGATAACTGAGTCCCTGTTGTCAATGTCTTCTTCCTCTGCTTCCTCCTTATCACTGTCCACAGGTTCCACAGCTGCCACAACACCGTCATCTGGACCATCCTCCTGCAGAAAAGGCACCTGTCGTCGCAAAGCCAAGTTGTGAAGCATACAGCAGGCCACGATGATCTGGCACACCTTCTTTGGTGAGTAGAATAGGGAACCACCTGTCATATGGAGGCACCTGAACCTCGCCTTCAGGAGGCTGAAGGTCTGTTCGATCACCCTCCTAGTCTGCCCATGTGCCTCATTGTAGCGTTCCTCTGCCCTTGTCCTGGGATTCCTCACTGGGGTCAGCAGCCATGACAGGATGGGGTAACCAGAGTCCCCTAATAGCCACACCCGGTGCCTCTGGAGTTGACCCATCACATAAGGGATGCTGCTATTCCGCAGGATGTAGGCGTCATGCACTGAACCAGGGAACATAGCATTTACCTGGGAGATGTACTGGTCTGCCAAACATACCATCAGTACATTAATCGAATGATAACTCTTCCGGTTCCTGTACACCTGTTCACTCCTGTGGGGGGGGGGACCAGAGCTACATGGGTCTCATCAATGGCACCGATGATGTTGGGGATATGTCCAAGGGCATAGAAGTCACCTTTAACTGTAGCCAAATCCTCCACTTGAGGGAAAACGATGTAGCTCCGCATGTGTTTCAGAAGGGCAGACAACACTCTGGACAACACGTTGGAAAACATAGGCTGGGACATCCCTGATGCCATGGCCACTGTTGTTTGAAATGACCCACTTGCAAGGAAATGGAGCACTGATAGCACCTGCACTTGAGGGGGGATCCCTGTGGGATGGCAGATTGCTGACATCAGGTCAGGCTCCAACTGGGCACACAGTTCCTGGATAGTGGCACGGTCAAACCTGTAGGTGATGATCAAATGTCGCTCCTCCATTGTAAATGTAAATGTAAATGTAAATTAGCACTTGTATAGCGCACTACTCACCCGTTAGGGTCTCAAGGCGCTGTACTCATACCGCTATGGAACCCCTCCTGGCTTTTCCCTGTGAGGCGCCCACTCCTGAGCACCCCCAGGGTGAAGCCAGGCATCCAAGCGCTGTTGGGGCCGTTGTGGAGATTAAGCAAGCTATTGCCCAGAGTTGCAGAGTGGGACCCATGAATTAGATTAGGCACCGAGGCGAGAATTATCTGGTCAAGGGGAATTGAGCCCAAGACCTGCCGAAGCGGGACTTGAACCCTGGTCTTGATCCAGATCTCTGCTTCAGGGTCTGCCGCTCTAACCATTGAGCCACACTTCTCCACTTGGTCCTCGACAGGTCCACCAGCGGTCGGTACACCGGAGGATTCCGCCATCTCCTCACATGTCCCAGCAGATGGTACCTAGGAATGACAACAACGACCACAGAGTCAAACAACTCAGAGGTATGTACCCACAGTCTACACAGAACACCATTCATACACAAAATCTGGCCTGTATTTGTGTTGTGCGACAAGGCCTAGGTCTGTGTGACACAGTTGGTAACTGACCTCTAAAGTGGGACAATCGGATGTGAGGTAACTGCGCTGGTGTTGTACACCGTCGCAGTAGGCGGTCGAAGACCGCAGCGCAATGCTGCATTGGTTAACATTGGACCCTATGGGTCCCAGGAGCCAATGACGAAATACGCCGGCGGTGATGTTACGCACCGCCGCGGACGTGACCACCACGGACATGACCGCCATTTTCTATCTGTTCAATCACTCGATACCTGATCTTCGAAAGGAGAGGACCTACACTGCAAGTGCTGCTGTGACCTCGGTCTTGAAGAGACAATGGCTCATGCGTCTGGGGAAAGGGCCCCTGCCTTCACTGCAGAGGAGTTGGAGAAGCTCGTGGACGGGGTCCTCCCCCAGTACACGCTACTCTACGGTCCTCCAGACCAACAGGTAAGTACACAGAGAGCATGTTGTATGGGCTATGCCTGTGTGGAGAGGGCTGGTTGTAAGAATGAAGGGGGCACAGTTCTGCATGCATGATGGAATCTGAATGCATGTGCCACATGGCAAGGGTAGGGATGTGGGCCACTCACATCGACGGTGCAGTTGTTAATGACTTCTCTTCTTCCCCTGTACATGTCATGTAGGTCAGCGCCCACCAGAAGAAGGATATTTGGCATGCCATCGCCAAGGACGTCCGGACCCTGGGGGTCCACCACAGAGGGAGCACCCACTGCTGGAAGAGATGGGAGGACATTCGCCGCTGGAGCAAGAAGACGGCTGAGGCTCAGCTGGGAATGACCTCCCAACGTGGGAGGGGTGCCCGTCGAACCATGACCCCCCTGATGTTCCGGATCCTGGCGGTGGCCTACCCTGAGTTGGATGGACGCTTGAGGGCATCACAGCAGACACAAAGGGGTGAGTACAACATCATTCAGCGGACTTTGCGTGCAGTGAAGGTGTCTGGGTGGGGGAGGAGGGCTGTGGGTTTCCCTAGGCCAGGGCGAGTTCCGTAGGCTAGGCCCCTCCGTAATGCAGGCCATGTGGCACCCCAGCCCACCTCTGTAGAGTGCCAAGTACAGGTATTCATGCCCCTGTGTCATCTATGTGTGCAGATGTCGTCCATAGCCTTGTAGGCCATATCCCAGGAATTGCATCTGTAGAGCCCAACAGCGCGACGTAGTGCAAGGGGCTGCTGTGTCTGTATTGTCCGCCAACGGTAGCGGTAAGCCATGCACTCAACCTGTCTTTCTTCTGTCGTCTCCCCCCTGTTTGTGGTCTCCCTGTTCTTGTGTGCATCAGCATCATCAGGAGGAGGTACAGTGGCACTGGAGCACGAGGGACCTGCATCCCACATGGCCATGGAGGGCCACACCACGGACTCAGAATACACCAGTGGGACGGAGGGCGAGGGGAGCACCATGTCGGTCACAGGATCTGCAACCAGCGACACGGACTCGTCCTCCGATGGGAGCTCCCTTGCGGTGGCGGCAACATTTGTGCCCACCACTTCTACAGGTACAGCCACCACCCCCCCTACCAGCATCGCCCTCCCAGCAGCCCCTCAGCGTGTGCCCTGTGCCCGCTCACCCAGGAGGGTGGGCATCACCTTCGCCCCAGGCACCTCAGCCCCTGCCCCTGTCACCTCTACTGCCCTCAGTGAGGAGGCCATTGACCTCCTCAGGTCCCTTACTGTTGGGCAGTCTACCATTTTGAATGCCATCCAGGGTGTAGAAAGGGAATTGCAACACACTAATGCATTCCTGGAGGGCATTCATTCTGGTGAGGCTGCCCTTCATCGAACCTTGCAAACTCTGGCCTCAGCACTGATGGCAGCCATTGTCCCTATGTCTAGCCTCCCCCCTCCAACTTCCTCCACCCAGACCCAATCCCCTGTACCTCTGCCTATCCCAAGCACACCATCAGACTAGCCTGCACACACCTAACCACACAAGGGAAGCTCAGACAAACATAAGCACCACACATCCCACAGGCACTCACGCAAGCATCACACACATACAGACACACCAACATCCACTGCCTCCACTGTGTCCCCCTCCTCGTCGTCTCCCTCCCAGTCTCGTCTACACTCACACCTGCATGCACTACCACTACAGCCACTACGTCCCGCACCAGCACACCCACCACCATACCCCGCTCACGTGCACGCACCACCCCCACTACCATTTACACGTCCCCTGTGTCCTCTCCCAGTGTGTCTGTGACGCCCCCTCCGAAGATACACAAACGCAGGCACACACCCACCCAACAGCCATCCACCTCATGACAGCCTCCAGCCCATGCACCTGCACCCAAATCCACAAAACTTACACCTCCTACACCCACCACCGCTTCCTCCACTCCCAAACCCCCTCCATCTACCCGTCCCAGTGTCTCCCAAAAACTTTTCCTGGCCCCCCTTAACCTATTTCCCACCACCACCCCCCCCTCCAACTCATAGGTCCCGTACTAGCACCTCAGCCAAGAAATCTCCGGGACCAGTGGTGCCTGTTGTTACAGGTATGTGGAGTGCACCGGCCACCTGGCCAGCCAGTGTGGCACGGAGCCAGAGCACAGCCAGTCCCCCCGTGTAGCAGCAGAAGTTGGACAGTGCCCGGTGGGAGAGGGGGAAGACTCCAGCCAGCAAAGCCGCTTGCAAGGGTCCCGGGGGGAGTGTCGACTCAGCTGTGACTCCTCCCAAGGTGGGGAAGGGGCAGAAGAAATCTCCAAAGTCTGGGAGGAGCAGCACGGCGGAGAGGACCGCCATCATCCCTGCTGCCCAGGAGGCCACCGCCAGCCCCATCGTCACTGGCCAGGAGGCCACCGCCAGAGTCACTGCCCATGAGGCCAGCCCCATCGTCACTGGCCAGGAGGACACCGCCAGAGTCACTGCCCAGGAGGCCAGCCCCATCGTCACTGGCCAGGAGGCCACCACCAGAGTCACTGCCCAGGAGGCCAGCCCCATCGTCACTGGTCAGGAGGCCACCGCCAGAGTCACTGCCCAAGAGGCCAGCCCCATTGTCACTGGCCAGGAGCCCACCGCCAGAGTCACTGCCCAAGAGGCCAGCCCCATCGTCACTGGCCAGGAGGCCACCGCCAGAGTCACTGCCCAGGAGGCCAGCCCCATCGTCACTGACCAGGAGGCCACCGCCAGAGTCACTGCCCAGGAGGCCAGCCCTATCGTCACTGGCCAGGAGGCCACCGCCAGCCACAGCCCAACTGGCCAGGAGGGCCCCGCAAGCCACAACCCAGCTGACCCATGAAGGACCGCCAGCCACAGCCCTGCTGGGCAATGAAGGACCGCCTTGGCAAGCACTGCTGAACAGGCCAGGGACCGCTGAACAGGGCAAAGACCGCCATGGAATGCACCGCTGAACAGGTCTGACACTGGCAAGGCAAGCACCGCTGAACAGGCCAGAGACCGCTGAACAGGGCAAAGACCGCCATGGAATTCACAGCTGAACAGGTCTGACACTGGCAAGGCAAGCACCGCTGAACAGGCCAGGGACCGCTGAACAGAGCAAAGACCGCCATGGAATGCACCGCTGAACAGGTCTGACACTGGCAAGGCAAGCACTGCTGAACAGGCCAGGGACCGGTGAACAGGGCAAAGAGCGCCATGGAATGCACAGCTGAACAGGTCTGACACTGGCAAG
Source organism: Pleurodeles waltl (assembly GCF_031143425.1). Lineage (NCBI taxonomy): Eukaryota > Metazoa > Chordata > Amphibia > Caudata > Salamandridae > Pleurodeles > Pleurodeles waltl. The sequence continues at coordinate 190,297,738 of NC_090440.1, read as the reverse complement.
GCAAGCACTGCTGAACAGGCCAGAGAACGCTGAACAGGGCAAAGACTGCCATGGAATGCACCGCTAGCCCATTTGCGGCAGGGGGAGTGACGCAATTGGGACCGTCACGGGGTGTGTGCTGCACTCTGGGCACCAGTCCCCCTCCAGAACCAGTGGAGAACAGCATCCACTCCGTCTGTCCTTGGCAGGCTGAAGCACTCTGGGCACCAGTCCCCCTCCAGAACCAGTGGAGAATAGCATCCACTTGAGAGACTGTGGCTTTGCACTCCCCAGGATGTAACAGTGGGCAAACCAACCACTGTAGAGACTTGAGAGACTGTGGCTTTCCACTCCCCAGGATGTAACAGTGGGCAAACCAACCACTGGCGAGACTTGAGAGACTGTGGATTTGCACTCCCCAGGATGTAGCAGTGGGCAAACCAACCACTGTAGAGACTTGAGAGACTGTGGCTTTGCACTCCCCAGGATGTAACAGTGGGCAAACCAACCACTGTAGAGACTTGAGAGACTGTGGCTTTGCACTCCCCAGGATGTAACAGGGGGCAAACCAACCACTGGCGAGACTTGAGAGACTGTGGCTTTGCACTCCCCAGGATGTAACAGTGGGCAAACCAACCACTGTAGAGACTTGAGAGACTGTGGCTTTACACTCCCCAGGATGTAACAGTGGGAAAACCAACCACTGGAGAGACTTGAGAGACTGTGGCTTTGCACTCCCCAGGATAAAGCAGTGGGCAAGCCACCCACTGTAGAGACTTGAGAGACTGTGGCTTTGCACTCCCCAGGATGTAACACTGGGCAAACCAACCACTGTAGAGACTTGAGAGACTGTGGCTTTGCACTCCCCAGGATGTAACAGTGGGCAAACCAACCACTGGAGAGACTTGAGAGACTGTGGCTTTGCACTCCCCAGGATACATCAATGGGCATGGAGCCCCATCGTGGATCTGGCGTGGTGCACTAATCCGGCTGAGGTGCCCCCCTTCCCTTCCCCCTGAGGTGCTTGTTGAATTTCTATCTGATGCCCCACCAGTGTTCTCTCCGTTTTGATCAGGTATCTTTTGTGGGCCTCGCTCATGCATTTTGGGCCGAGTGGTCCACGGACAATGAATGGTGCATTACCTGCACTACTAATCGTGGTGTATATTTTGTTTAATGTGTATATATATCTGTATATATTTGCTGACTGTATTTTGATATATTACAAAGGTTCCACTAATTTTCATTTGTCTTTGCATTCTTCCGGGGGGTTTGGGGGTTGTTACTGTAATGTATAGATAAGCATTGGTGTGTGTGTTGTAGTGGGTGAGGGTGGGGGTTGGGATGTTGGTTGTGTGTGTTGCTGTGTTTTTGCCTCCCCCCTCCCCTATGTCGTAGGTGCAGTACTCACCGTGCTCTTCGCCGCCGGCGTTGATGATCCTCGTATAGGAGCAGGAAGACTATCGCTGGCAGAATATGGAGTTCCGGCTCCATGGTGTCCTGATTCCTCATCGGATGTGTAGAGGTGAGCGTTTTCCCTTTGAAATGGCTGTTTCCGCCGTGTTTTTATCCGCGGTGAATCCGCCCCGTAAAAAAGGTGGCGGATTGGTAGGTTGTGATACTGTGGGCGGTACATTGTCTTCCACCTGTCTGTTTGCGGTGACCCCCAAGCTGTTTGTCTGTAATGCTGTGGCGGTCGGAGTGTTAAAGTGGCTGCCTTTGTTGGTGGTTTCCGCCACGGTCATAATTCCAAAATGTTTACCGCCGGCCTGTTGGCGGTGTTACCGCCGCTTTAACACCATCCGCCAGGGTTGTAATGACCACCAATATTCTTCAGACAGCAACTTCTAAATTTGCAACTATGTCTTATTGTGTAACTATTTTGCAAAAGTTCTCATGATTCATCCTCACATACAGGTATGTGTTTCCATGTGTTTCCATTCTAAACTTCTAAATAACAAGTCTATTCATTAGCTAACAGTGGTCTCTGTAGAAGTAGAAATATCTGTATAAATGAAAGAAAACATTTTGCACAAAAACCATTCATTGTGAAAAAATCTTTTAAAAGGTCAAGATCAGGCCTGATGCTAACTCTACAATTTCTAAGCTTAGTTAACTACAACATGTCAGTAGGGTTGCCTACTACAACGTTTGCACTAAAACACATTTTAAGCATCATTATTTTTGGCACAATATTGCAGTATTATTATTATTTCTCTGCTTTTTCTCAACAATTTTAAAATGCTTCCCTAAATCTTCCCTCTGATAGTTATCAAACATCACATTTTCTTCACAAATGAATCCTTACAGTTCACTCTCATCCTCTGTTGAGTCTTTTCTTTTTCTCTTCAAAGTTTCAGATCTTTCAGTCTTTTATATACTTTGTTCTAGCTTCTTAAATTCTAAGGGGCACATTTACAAGAAACTGGCGCATCATTGCTGATGCACCAGTCTTCTTTCATCGCCCCTGCCCCACCTAACGACACCATGGTTGTGCCATATATGGAGGCCCATAGGATTGTATGAGTGCGTCATTTTAGCACCTGCTTTGAGCAGGGGTTAAAATGACACCAAAAATGGCACAGTGAAATCTTGTAGATTTCACTGCGCCATTTTTGCGGGCCTCCTAGCGTCAAAATGCCCTCTTGCATACATTATAACTGCCAGAGGCATAATGTGGCGCAAGGGGGTGCAAAGTGGCACAATGTGAGCATTGCGCCACTTTGTAGATATGGTGCAGCTTCAACCTGGTGAGGGACAGCTAATCATTTGCAGTAATCTAGTATCATGTCATCTGTGATGTTCACAAGTGCATTCGCAGGTACAGCAGGCAGTCTCAATGCACGCCCCATTAAACTCATGCAGCGATAATCCTGTTCTTCTGTCAGGGTTTCTTTGGATGCTCATCAATACCAAAGCTAAATTATCAGGCCACTTCAGTGAAGTGGAGGCTCAAAGCTTTGCCAACCATGACTTTATGGTTCCATTGAGCTGTTCAATAATTCCAGAGGGTTTCAGTTGATAACTACAATATAACCTCTGTTCCACCTGTGAAGCTGCACATAGCATGCTAAGGGCTTCACTGTTGAAATGAGTCCTGTGATCTGACTCCAGAGAAACCAGTAACCCAATCCAGGGTATCAATTCTGGCAATAGCAGTTTAGCTCCAGTGAGACTGCCAGTTCTCCGTGTTGGGTAGGCTTCCGCCCATTGAGAGAAAATGCACACTTTAACCAGAACACATATCAGCCCATTACAAACCGGCATCTCGATAAAATCCATCTGAATTATGTTGTAGTGTCTACCTGATCTTCCTATACGACTAGATGTTACTGGTGTTAATTTCCCGATGTTCATCTGTTGGCATGTCACACATCGATGGCACAATTCTTCTGCAAGCATGCTAAATCTGGGATTAAACTCATTTTGTCTGAACATTCTCACCATTGCATCTCTCTCTCAAGGTGTGGAAGACCATGAAAGCGTTGTGTCATGGGAAACAGTAAAATGTATGGCAACACTGATCTTCCATCTGCAGAAATCCACATATCATCTCAATTTTTGCCACATCCTGCCCTAATCCAAACCTGCTGTTCTGCTTCTTATAACCTCTTCCTGCAAACTGTTTAGTTCTTCCCAAGTATCAGCCACTGATAACAACATTGAAAAAGCAGTGTCCTCTTCAGATTCATTTGTACATGCCCCATCAAATGTACAAGTCACAAGTGCACAGTATAATTGCGACTACACCAGCAAATCTGTTTCCAACAGTGACATAATTATTGCCACTTTGGTGAGTGGAACATTTTACAACTGCAACCTCTGTAGGCATTTGTAGGGCATCTAGCAGTCTTTTTACACATTTGCCATTTCTGATAGGCAAGCTGGATGAGATTGTGAAACCTCTCTGTGACCATAACTGTCCAAAGTGAAGGAACATACCAAAGCCATAATGACTATCTATAAAAACAGGCCTTCTCAATTGTGCTGATAGATTACAAGCTCTTATAAGGGCAATCAGTTCTGCCACTTGAGCTGAGGTAACACCTCAAAGCCATGAAGCTTCCACAACTTCTTGAAACTGACAGACAACATAAGCTGGCCTCAGGGTACCCTTGTTGTTTCTCAGACGTGAGCCTTTCACAAAAAATACATAATCAGGGTCTTCTGAGGGATCATCTTTTATGTCTGGTCTTGGCTTGGTACATAAATCTGTGACGTCTAGACAATCATGCACAGCATCATCATTGTTTGCATTGTCAGGTATCAGCAAAAGAGTTGCCAGATTTAATGTGAAAAATCTTAGTTCTACATTTTCATCAGCGATTATCTGTTGTTCATACTTTAGTAGTCCGCTGTTTGTCATATACGCCGTTTAAGTTCAGGTAAGCAGAATTTCAATGGGGTGAGGGAAAATAACAGTTAAATGATGTCCAATCACTATATTTTCACTTCTGCTGTAACTGTTTTAAGGCAACCAGGCAGTCCTACAGCTACAGGGTCAAGGGTATTGGAGAAATAAGCAACAGGTCTTCATAAATTTCCATGCATCTGAGTAAGCAATGAGCAAGCGCAGCCCTCTCACTCCAAAACAATGTGATCATCTTCCTGCAATCAGGTATTTCTTTTGGTCGGGCACAACAAAGAATTTCTCTCAGCTCTAGGAAAGCATTCAAGCAATCGTTGTCCAAACAAAAAAAAGTGGGGTTTCCCGCATTTAAAATGCCTTTGCCCCTGGGTGGGCCAAGTCCCAGCGGCATTGTAGGCTAATAAAAGGAGGGGGTGCACGGACCCCCCTCCTAGGGCTTACTAAAGCCCCAGAGGCCACAACCTCTGTGGGGTGAAATTTATTTTAGATGCAGGGGACCGCAGGGCCCCCCTGTACCCCTTTAACCACCACCTCCTTAGTGAAATAGATGAGGTATGTGGGGGGCTGCATGGCTCCCCACACCCTGGGGACCACCACCTTCCTGATGCATTAGATGAATTGAAGTATGTGGGGGGACTGCGTGGCATCCCCCACGTCCCAGGGACCTCCACCCCCCCAGGGTAATTGATTAAAGTAACTATGCAGGGGGTTGTGCGGCACTCCCTGAATCCCCTGGAACGCCACCTCCCCAACGCAATAGACTAAGGTAAGTATGCGGAGGAGCCTCACGGCACCCACCCATCCTGGGGACGTCACATCCCTGGGGCAGCAAGGTAAAGTAAGTATGTGGGAGGGGCAGCGCTGTACCCTCGGACCCTGGGGACAGCCACCTTCCTGAGGCAATAGATGAAAGTAAGTATGTGGGGGGCCATGCAGCATCCCTGTGCCCCAGGGACCACCACCTCCCTTGGGCAATATATTAAAGTAAATATGAAGAGGGGCGCACACCCCCCTCATGCCCCGGGGACCACCACCTCCCTGAGGCAATAGATTAAAGTAAGTATGAAGGGGGGCATGTGGCCATAATTTACCTAGGAGGGGGCCACATGTCCCCTCTCTCATTTTTAAAAAGTATTTGGCCCGGGAGGTGCTGGTCCCCAAGGGGGTCTTAGCTGGCCCCCTTTTCATTATTTATAGGTAGCCCCAGGGAGGTGGTTGTCCCCAAGGGCTGGAGGGCCCATGTGCCACCCCCATATATTTTTTGAATGTTGTCCTGCTGGGGTGGGCCTGGGACCTGGTGGGATCTGCGTACCCCCACCTAATTTTTTCATTATTTAGCCCCGGGGAGGTGGTGGTCCCCGTTGCCCAGGGGGAGGCCGTGCAGCCCCCCATATATGTTTTTAGTGTTGTTCCGGGGAGGTGGTGCTCCCAGTGACTGAGGGTGTGTGGGTGGCCCCTTAAGTTTTTTACAATGTAGCCCTAGGGAGCTGGTAGTCCCAGCGGTCCAGAGGCCCCATGAGGCCACCCCATATATTATTTTAGTGTTGTCCCGTGGAGGTGGTGGTCCGGGGGGGGGGGGGGGTCTGTGCGGCCCCCTAAGTTTTTTTTTATTATGTAGCCCCAATAAGGAGGTGGTCCTCAGGGCCTGGGGGGCCATGTGGCCCCCCCAAATATATATATTTACTGTTGCCTCCTTTAAGCTCCAAACCCCTTTGGCCATTTGTGGCATGGATCTTGGTGTGTTCACAGGGGTTTGGCCAAAGGATCTGCGTGGCGCGGGGTTGGGTGGTTATAAGGGGGGCTGGCCGAAGGCGTGGCCTCAGGCGTCCTTGCCATGCACATTTGTTTGATGAATAATTTTACAACAATTGTTACAGTGGTATTATCAATGATGTCTGGCTGATTACAACCCCTTTTTTATGCCAGCCTTTCATAGCTGGGAGCCGGCCATGAAAAGGCGGGAAGAAAGCCAGTGCCTCGTAATGCACACTATATGCTTTGCTGACAGTGCGCATTCCGAGGGTGCTGGAGTGTTAGGATATTGGCCTTGGCTTCCTTAAGGGAGCCAAGGCCAATATCCTACACGTATTGCAATGTTCCCGCTGGTCAGCCCAGCGAGAACATTGTAATATGCTTTGGGGGAACGTCACAGCAAGTGGGGTCCTCCATTTGAGTTTGGCGGGCCCATGGTGGGACCGCCAAACTCATGATGAGGCCCCTGGGCTGTGTTCTGGCTTTTAAGTGTAAACATAGAGTCCCTGTCTGTACAGGTAAGTAAAATTAGTTATATTAATGTATGTATTTGCTGGAGTACTGGAGTAATACCATGTTCTTTAGACCACACTTAGGTGGTCATTCCGAGTTTTGCAGTAACCGGACCGCCAGGGTGGCAGTGCAGACCGCCATATAACGAGTAATGCGGTGAACCCAACACAACACAGACAACTTACTGCTAGTACCACCACTGCCGATGAGCAGCAGCCAGCGGCGGTAGCTAACTTCAGGCTGGCGGGAACCACCATATTACGAGTCATCAGACCTCCAAGATATCCGGGGATGGGCTGACCACGACAAAAATCTTGGCAGAAACAGTAAGTACAAAAGGAGACGCTCACCTCCAAGTTCACAGATGAGTCCGATGCCGCCATGGTAAACGAAATGCAAGTCCTCCCAGCTTTGTATCTCGCCATACACCTTCAAGGCCAGTGACAATGATGAAGACAACACCGTAAGAACGCCTAGTACATAGTGGAGGAAATGGCAGTGATACACACCCACACATAACACACACTCCCGGCACGGACAGTGAAGACCACACACACACACACACATACAAACGTACCATACCAGCACACGCATGTACACAAACACACGCACACACAAAATACATAAAAGCCAACTACCCAATACACACACACATAGCCAAGCAGATATGTGCCAAGCACACAGCACAACGCATACAAACACCACCAGCAGTCATGCACATCCATACACAACACCCCATAATCACACACCGACAACTAGACCAAAACAATTCAATGCAGTCCATACACATAAAAAAATGTCTGTAACAATGACACGCAATCAATAGCAGTGAAGACACATCCAAACAATGACACAGGTGACACATCACGTACAACCAACATAAAAAGAAATCCACAGATGCAGCACCATACACACGGACGCACACAGTATCCCATACAATCCCACAAGCAAGCAGTCAATCAATCAATCAATCAAACAATTTGTAAAGCGTGCTACATACCCGTGAGGGTTTCAAGGCACTGGGGTGGGGGAGGGTGCTGCTACTGCTCAAAGAGCCAGATCTTGAGGAGTTTTCTGAAGGAAAGAAGGTCCTGGGTCTGTCGTAGATCCGACGGGAGGGTGTTCCAGGTCTTGGTGGCGAGGTACGAGAATGATCTGCCACCGGAAGATTCGCGCCGGATGCGGGGGATGGAGGCGAGTGCGAGGTTGGCGGAGCGGAGTTGCCGGGTGGGGGTGTAGAAGCTGAGTCTGTTGTTAAGGTATGTTGGTCCGCTGTTGTGGAGTGCCTTGTGTGCGTGGGAGAGGAGCTTGAAGGTGATCCTCTTGTTGACGGGGAGCCAGTGAAGGTCTCTTAGGTGGGGGGTGATGTGGCAGTGGCGAGGGATGTTGAGGATGAGTCGGGCGGAGGCGTTTTGGATGCGTTGGAGGCGTTATAGGAGTTTGGATGAGATACCGGAGTAGAGGGCGTTGCCGTAGTCGAGTCTGCTGCTGACGAGGGCCTGGGTTACTGTTTTTCTTGTTTCTGTTGGGATCCATCCGTAAACTCTGCAGAGCATGTGGAGGGTGTTGTAGCAGGAGGAGGAGATGGTGCTGACCTGCTTTGACATGGAGAGTGAGGAGTCAAGGGTGAAGCCGAGGTTTCGTGCGCTTTCGGTGGGTGTCAGTGGGGGATCCTGTGTGGTCGGCCACCATGTGTTGTCCCAGGCGGAGGGGGTGCGCCCAAGGATGAGGACCTCTGTTTTGTCCGAGTTCAGTTTTAGCCGGCTGTCTCTCATCCAGTCGACGATGGCTTTTAGTCCCTCGTAGAGGTTGGTTTTGGCGGTGTGTGGGTCCTTGGTGAGGGAGAGGATGAGCTGGGTGTCGTTGGCATAGGAGATGATGTTGAGGTTGTGCTTACGAGCCACTTGTGCGAGGGCGGCCATGTAGATGTTGAACAGTGTTGGGCTGAGGGATGAGCCCTGGGGTACGCCGCACATGATGTTGAAGGCTTTGGATTGGTACGGGGGAGGCAGACTCTTTGGGTTATGCCGGCGAGGAAGGATGCAGTCCATTCGAGGGCCTGGTCCTGGATTCCTGCTGCGTGGAGGCGGGATTTTAGGGTGTGGTGACAGACGGTGTCAAAGGCAGCTGATAGGTCTAGGAGGATGAGGGCTGATGTTTCTCCATTGTCGAGGTGGCTTCTGATGTCATCTGTGGCGGCGAGGAGGGCGGTTTCGGTGCTGTGGTTGCGTCTGAAGCCGGACCGGGAGGGGTCGAAGATGTTGTTGTCTTCGAGATACCGGGTGAGCTGAGTGTTGACGATTTTCTCAATGACCTTTGCCGGGAAAGGGAGCAGAGAGATGGGCCGGAAGTTTTTCAGGTCCTTGGGGTCCACCTTTGGTTTCTTGAGAAGGGCGTTGATTTCGGTGTTCTTCCAGCTTTCCGGGAATTTTGCAGTTTCGAAGGAGATGTTGATGGCTTTCCGTATGTGTGGTGCAATGGCTGTGTCTGCTTTGTTAAAGATGTGGTGTGGGCAGGGGTCTGATGGTGATCCGGAGTGGATGGAGTTCATGGTCTTGCGGGTGTCGTCGTCACTGATGATGGTCCAGGAGGTCAGTCGGCTGGAGCGGGTGGAGTTCGTGGTGGGTGGGGTAGGAGCGTCCGGAGTGTGAGGGGAGTTGAAGCTGTCGTGGATGTCCGGGATTTTTCAGTTGAAGGCGGTTAATAGGGCGTCGCATAGTTCTCAGGAGGGGGTGATGTAGTTGACGGTGGCGTTTGGGTTGTAGAGTTCTTTCACGATGCGGAAAAGTTATTTGCAGTCGTGGGCGTTGTTTTCTAGGCGGGTCTTGAAGGAGGATCTTTTTTCTAGCCTGATGAGTTGGTGGTGTTTGCGTGTGGCATCCTTGAGTGCTGTGTGGTTGTCTGGAGTGCGTTCGAGTAGTAGTTGCTTGAGATTTCGGCAGTGGCGTTTGGAGGCTATGAGGTAGTCGGTGAACCAGGTGGCTTTTTTGTTGATGTGGTTGTTGGAGGATTTTCTGAGTGGAGCAAGGCGGGCAGCGCAGTCGTTGATCCATAGTTTGAGGTTGTGTGCGGCGATGTCAGGGTCAGTGAGGTCGACAGGTGGTTTCTGAGCTAGGGCGTTGGACAGTTGAAGTTCGGTGACTTTACCCTATCGTCGGCGGGGTGGTTGTTCGGTGAGGTGGTGTTCTGTCTGCTTCTTGAAGGTGAAGTGGACGCAGTGGTGGTCGGTCCAGTAGAGTTCGGTGGTATGGTTGAAGGTGACGTGGTTGCTTGTGGAGAAGATGGGGTCAAGGGTGTGACAAGCTGTGTGGGTGGGTGTGTTGATGAGCTGTGTGAAGCCAACATTGGCGAGGTTTTCGGTGAGGGTAGTGGAGTTGGTGTCATTGTTGTTTTTGAGGTGGAAGTTCAGGTCCCCGAGGAGGATGTAGTCCGTGGAGGCGAGTGCGTGGTTGCTGGCCAGGTCGGCAATGGCATTGCTGAAAGGTGCCCTGGGTCCTGGGGGTCTATAGATGAGTGTTCCACTGAGCGTGGTGTTGGGGTCCGTGTGGACTTAGAAGTGAAGGAGTTCGGCGGCGCTGAAGGAGTCGTCCAGGGTGGTTTTGACTTCAATGGTGGCTTTGTGGACGATGGCTATGCCTCCTCCGGTTCTGTTGGTGCGGTCTCGGCGAGCGTCTTTGTATCCGTTCGGGATGGCTTTGGCGATGTCGGGTGCTGAGGAGTCGTTCCACCAAGTTTCGGTTAGAAAGGCCACGTCAGGGTAGGTGGAGTCGAGCAGGTCCCAGATTTCGATGGCGTGCTTGCGTGCTGAGCGGGTGTTGAGGAGTATGCAACGGAGGTGGTTGGTCTTGATCCTAGGAGGTATGTGGGCTCTGTTGCAGGTGAAGCTACAGTTGTGGCAGGAGAAGGGTCCGTGCATGCTCTTTGGAGAGGCCTGGAAGCAGGTGGTGTCTCGGCTGGTGTTGAGTGTGTAGAGGGTGTTGGCATCGTAGCGAATGCTGGCGGGGTGGCTGTTGCTGGGGCCAGGGGTTCTGGCGCTGGGCGCGGTCCAGGCGCGGACGGGCTTGCCTTTGGCGCGCCTTAGGCGTGCCAGCAGCGCGGCCGCGCCGCGGCTGCCATAAGAGGAGGGGAGGGTGGGAGTGGCAGCTGGGAGGCGGGAGGGCCTGACAAATGAGAGGGCTGGGGGGTGGGGGCGCAGGGGACGCAGCAGCGGGAAATTGAACAAAAACGAAGCAGTGAGAAGGAGGGGGGAGGGGCCGCAGGGGATGCAGCGGCGGGAAATTGGACAAAAACTAAGCGGTGAGAAGGAGGGGGGAGGCGGGAGGGGCCGCAGGGGATGCAGCGGCGGGAATTTGGACAAAACGAAGCGGTGAGAAGGAGGGGGAGGCAGGAGGGGCCGCAGGGGGCGCACGGCGAGCCCAAAAAAGCAAAAACAGGAGGTGGCAGCAAGGGAAACGGGATGGAGCGCGGAAGGCGGAGCGGGGAGCGACCTGCCGTCAGACACATAACAACATGCACATGGCACAACCCATCTACCCAGCACATGCAACAACACAGACACACACCATACACAGACCTCACACACCGTTGTACACAGATGTCCCACCACCATGTAGAAGTACAAGCATCTCATCTTGCCAACGTCAGCAATGTGTGCAGATGTAATATAAAAATAGCAATAAATATGAACTATATACAGAGGGTGCCAAAAGGCAAGTTAAACGTGCATAACTGCACAACACATAGTCCACATATCATGGCCCCAACTTGACTCCTGACAACAAATAGGCCTCCATGCAGACACCTCAGGGGTCTGGGGGTGGTGGTGGTGGGGTGGCTTCGATTTGGAAGGTGTGTGTCGCTGGTTGGAGGAGCAGGGGAAACACCAGAGGGGGCATTAGAGGAATGGGAGGTGGAAGGGCATGGGAGGGGCAGGGGGACATGATGTTTAGGGGCAACATGGGTTGGGACAGGAGTAGAGAAGAGGTCAAGGGCGGCAAGGAAGACTTTTTTAGGTACACAGGGGAGGTAACATGCATAAGGGATGGGAGTGGAGGTGGAGGGAGTGCCCATGTGACGTTTTGGTGTACTGTACGTTGATGCTGGTGTGTGCAATGTGTGTATGTGTGTGGTGGGTGCATGTTGGGTGGGTGAGTGGGTGCATGTGAATATCTTGGGAGGACGGGGTAGAGATGCAGGGAAAAGGAAATGGAAGACGTGTGATTGAATGTTGAGGGTGGTATGTGCAAGTGAGGTGGATGTGCTGCAGGCTGCAGGTGGCAGAGAAGGTGGATGTGGTGTGTGGGGTGGGTGTATGTGAGTCTGCTGTTGTGGTGATTGGGGGTATGACAGGAATGCTAGCAGGACCAGTGTGTGATGATGCAGTGCTGGCAGGTGTGAGTGGTGATGTGGCTGTAAGGGAGTCAGTGTGGGAAGTGTCTGTTGTGTTTGCAGATGTGTGTTGTGTGTGCATGCCTGTGGATTAGTTTGTGGTGCTTATGTTTGTCTTTGTACACCTTGTCTGTTGTTGTGGGTGCCGTCAATGAGGAGGCCAGAGCCTGAAAAGATCTCTGTAGGCCAGTCAAGGCACTGTGAATGCCTTCAAGGTAGGCATTGGACTGCTGCATCTGGGATGCCAGTCCCTGGATGGCATTCACAATGGTTGCCTGCCCCACAGAGCTGGACCTCATTGAGGGTAGCAGAGCTGACTGGGGCAGTGGCAGAGGTGCCTGCAATGAAGGAGATGCCCACCCTCCTGGGTGAGCGAGCACAGGCGACTGGGTGAGGGCTACAAGGAGGGAAGTGCTCGTAAGGGGGGTGGCAGACAAGGATGGCACTGGGGTGGTCTCAGATGGGTTCGCCAACGCCAGAGAGCTGCCTTCATAGGAGGAATCTGAATCAGATGCGGTGGTAGCTCCAGTCTCCCCGATGGTGCTCCCTTCACCCTCCGTCCCTCTGGTCCCCTCGGCTTCACTGATGCAAGCCTCCTGGGTCCCGTGGGCTGCTGCGTCCCCACTAGCCGGTGCCCTCCTCCTTCGCCAGATGATGCTAATGCAAACATAGACAGAGGTGGACAGAGAACGAGGGTGGGAGTAAAAAAAGGGAGGAATTGGTCAAAACCTACACATCCACTTCACATACAAACATTACACACACTTGCCCCTGTCGAGAAAACAAGAGCCCATTTTGCAGTCATGAACAATAGAGTCCTGCAAGCCATATCCAAACTTATCATCGATTACCTAATCCCTGCAGCCTAGACACCTGATTGAAAAGTCCTCCATGCCTGTCAAGTGGCTAACTGACTAATTCAACAATTTAATCCATTAACATACCCAACTGCATGTCAGTCATGACAAATTTGACCTCAGACGAACTGTGCACACAAACTAAATGACACGTATGTGTGGATTACACTTGGTACAGATGTCCATTGATATTGTAATTAAATCAGTTGCAATGTTAACTAAACATACCTGTCAATACCCAAATGCAGTGCCAACAAGATCACTATGGACTTACAGTATACGCAGAGATGGAGTATGAAGCCAGTAAAATGCCTAAACATTTGAGTAACCCATATGTACAGTCGAATGTGTGTTACAGTACCACCACTTCTGTTTCTGCATGTCTTTACATAGCTGATGAATCACACTCCAACATAATTGGTGTGACAACCAGGACTGTACACTCCCCAAATTTCATCTCACCACGTAAATCTCAAGTCCAGTGAGGGTCACAATAGGCAACTATGCAGAAGTCACCTAACAGTCTACACTTACCCTCTTGTGGCTGCTGTGCTGCCCTCAAGCTCCCATCCAACTCTGGGCAGGCCACCACCAGTATGTGGGCCATTAGGGGGGTCAGGGTCCGACGGGCACCTGTTTTATGTTGGGAGGCTGTCCCCAGCTGGGCCTCTGCAGTCTTCTGGGCCCAGCGTCTCAGGTCCTCCCACCTCTTCCTGCAGTGGGTGCTCCGCCGGCTATGGACCCCCAGGGTCTGCACTTCCTTGGTAATGGCTCACCACAACCCTTTTTTTTCTGGTGGGCGCTGACCTGCATGGGAAATATTCAGAAAATGGAGGACATGATGTGAATGATACCAATACAGCTGCAACCTTTGGCAACACACAACATACACGACCTCTGCACATTGCCAATATACCTCACACCACACACATAATGGGCATGCAAAACCCCAAATCAGTCATCACCTGTCAATGTGCACACACATTCACCTTCAAACACCACCCGAAATGTTGGACAAAGGAGGTTGTCCTGACATGTTGCCCTGGAGCCCCATACATTTGCCCATACAGGGGTAGGACCCCTTCCACCAGTTTATCCAGCTCCTGAGCTGTGAAGGCTGGGGCCCTATCCCCTGCAGTGCGTGCCATCGTGGCTCCAAGATTCAGGACACAGCAGCACACGAAGTAGAGGTCTTCCTTGCCCTAATGCCAGGAGTCAAGTGAGCTTGCCCATACAAAATGGCAGTCATGACTGTCAGCGCCAGTAGTGATCGTCATTGGTCCCAGTTTCTCATAGACTTCAATTTTAACCAATGAGGAGTTGCATAGCGGTCCAGTCGCCTTCTGCCATGACGATTGCTGCCGGCGGAATGAAGTCACTTCCATCTGTCCTAGGCATGCAGGACAGGTGGAGGTCATTTTGGAATGTTATGTGACTGTCCTGGGTTCACATTGCATCATTACCTGCATATCATCATGTAGGTTACATTTTGTGAACAATCATATATGTAGTGGGTGTAGGTGACATCACCACACTTTTCACCACATATGTTTGTATTGACAGTCCGTATGGTGGAACACATGGAAAGTCTTTGTTTACATGTCCTGTACACGTCCCTTGTCAAAGGCATTATGGCATTATGTGGCATTGTCTGGGTAGGAATGGAGTGTGGAGTAATCTGTCTTTCCACAACATGGCAGCCAACTTACATGACCAATACCTCCTGATTGTCGTATGTCATACTTGGTTCACATCATTGTGAGATGTGCCCAGATTGTTGTTTGTCTGCCTGCCTAGATACCCCCAAAATGGAGTGATGAGGAATGCACCAGTTTACACCTAGTAGATCTTGAAACCATATAAGAGCGCTATATCATCATGACCTATCAACTGAACTGTGTGTTCATCACGGAATTGGTCGCCCTTGGAGCCAGACCTCCTGCCGGCTTTAAGAAATCCCCATGCCATCCCTTCAACAGTCCAGGTGTTAGCAGTACTGCATTTTCTGGACAGTGGCTTGTTTCAGGTGATTGTGGGACTGGCTGCAGGGATGTCACAGCCCAAGTTTAGTAAGGTGTTACAGGACGTGCTGGATGCCCTACCCAAGCGTGTGAACAGGTACATAAGTTTCCCACAACGTGCTGAATTGCCCAATCTTAAAGCAGCCTTCTACAATATATCACATGTCCCACATGTAATAGGGGCTATTGATGGGACTCACATCACTTTGGTACCTCCAAGGGTGAATGAACAGGTCTACAGAAACCGGAAGCGTACATATCTGCTTAATGTACAAGTGGTGTGTCTTGAAGACAAGTACATAGCAAATGTAACAGTAAAATTCCCTGGTTCGGTACATGATTCCTATGTTTCGAGGAACAGCAGTGTCCCTGCATTGATGCTACAGCTACAGGGAGAAAGGGTCTGACCAATTGGTATGTGTGCTGCCCTCCATGTCAGATGTTTGATATCCCTTCCTGCACAGTCTGCACTATGCCTAGCATTGTTACCTATCGTCATATCTCCTTTTCCACACAGGTTACTCTAGATACCCAACCTGCCCTGGCTCCTGACACCTGTTAGACAAGCAACTACAGGAGGGAGGAACAGGTAAAATGAGGCACATGGCCGGACGAGGCGGGTGATTGAGAAGACTTTCGGTCCGTGGAAAGCTAGATTTTGTTGCCTCCATGTGTCCGGTGGTGCCCTACAGTACCAACGAGGGAAAGTGTGCAAGATCGTGGTTGCATGCTGCATACTCCAGAATCTGTCCCTCAAAAGGCACACCCCACTGTTGGAGGAGGGGGACATTGATGCTGGAGCAGTGGTTGAGGCCGGTGACTCTGATACTGAGGAAGAAGATGGGGATGAGGCACCTGACAACAGGACTGACCTTATTCATCACTACTTTGGATGATAAACAGGTATGTGTGATTTGGCTGTTATGTGCATTTGGACTATGTATTGGTAAAGCTAGTCTGTACTCACATTGTGCATGCATTAAGGTGTGTGTGGAGACTACTGCCTTCCATCTTGGTTCCTGACCCTGAAAGGTAGCTGACTTACCATGAGGGGTAGTGGAAATGCTTTGCTGCCAATGACATGTGTGAAATGCTGATGTCATAATGAAAAATCCTTATGATTGTACCAAATGTTTTGGATCCCCAGTCTGACTGTTTGGGTGAATGTGAAGGACACTTATCAGTCTTGTCCTGCTGTGTAGGCCTATCATGCTGCACTGTCAGCTGCTGTGTGGCAACTACCTGTTCCTACTTACGCAAGGAGGTGATCAGTAGAGGATGTAACCTATGTGAAATCTTTACTTTACTACACATGTGTGTGAGTGACAATGCAGGACCTTACATATGTGGTATCATAACTGCTTGGGCAATCGTCCTGTATTTGTGTTCTACTGCTGTTGATGTATGTATATGGACTACATCCGTAACAACATTGAGCCTTGTTCCATGTCATTTTCCCTCTTCAGGTCACATGTCTGTTTGCAAGCTGATAACTGATATGCCAGTTGGCACCCTTGACACCGGATGTTACTACAATATGGATGCACTTACACACCTGCTGGAGATTCCTACTACATCTGTCACTTTGACATTCTTGTAGTGCAGATATGTGTATCTGATTGTTACTTGTAAACAGAGAGGCCACTTTAAACAATGAAGACACATGCACCATGACTTGTGCTAATTGGTGTTTATTGAATGTTTTACATCACAGTCCAGAGGAGTGGGGACTTGGTTTAGGTGAAGATCAGAGTGGGTGGTCCAGCTGTATGTTTCACAGGTCCTGTATCCATTAGCTTTGGGATGATGGGAGCTTATCATTGGACAGCCAACAGGGTGTAACATTGGCACACAAGGGTGACAGTTCAGGAGAGGGATCACTTCCTGGTGGGGGATTACTCTTTGCCTCCTGCAGGATGCCTGGATGGCTGACTTCTTTTACAGGGGGTTCCTCAGCTGGAGGGATGGGGTGCTGGTGGCCTGTGGGTCCTCCTGCTGGGCCTCCATTCCAGTAGCATGTGCTGATGTAGAGGGCAGTGGTGTTGTGTGACTACTGGATGGGGCCTGCTGTTGGGTGGAGGATGTACACAGGATGGTGTTGAGTTCCTTGAACTCCCCTAACATGGAAACCATGGTGGCATTGAGTACCTGCTACTGCTGCATGGCCTCCCGGTGATATTCCCCCTGCAGCCTTTGGGTCTCCTGCAAGGTGGTGAGTATCTGGCCTATTTTGTCCTGGGATTGCTGGTAGGCTCCCAGGACTCTGGAGACGGCCTCCTGGCCAGTCGTGTCCTGTTGCTGCCTTGTCCTTTGGCCCATGATTGCCCTCCCACTGGCACTTGCCCTCTGTGCCTGTGCCCCTGGTGCAGTGTGCCCCCTCCGACTGACACCAGGAACATCATTGTCTTGGGATTGCAATGTTGACCCATGCCCCTGTACTGTGGGGCACACTGATGACTGATAATGGGCTCTACTGTGCAATGGATGCCACAGGGGAGGTGGTTTCAGTTGTGGGCAGGGTGAGGCTGGTGATGGTGGACTGACCACTCATGCCTGATGGGCCACATACATCATCCCTATCCAGACATACAGGGGATTCCTCCTCTATTGGACCTGCTTCTAGGGCTGTGCTGTCTCTCACTGGCATCCTCTGCTGTGTGGCAGTACTTGGGAGACCTGTGGAATGAGAGGTATTGTGTCACATGATGGATGGTACTGTACAAGTGATACACATGGTTGTATGCCATCATTGTCTGGATCTGCAGGGCAGTAATGACATAAACAGTTACTAGACTACTGCTTGTGTTTGCATCAGTAGAATGTTGCAGTGGTCCTATTTTGATCAATAGTTGGTAGTGGCCTTTCTACTGTCATTGCATTGTACTGATGTGCATTCCAATTACTTGTTGGTGAACGGGGGTGACATGGTTTTAGGTGAAGGTGCACAGATGTGAAGTGGATTTAGCAGTCATACAAGGGTAGGGAAGGTTGCATTGTGGTAGTTGTAGTACTTGCTGCAATGTGAGGTACCCATGCACTAGGTGGGCCTGTGAGGGAATGGTTTTAGTAGGGAGCTGTGGCATGCAAGGGTGGGTATTGGGTCCATGGTGAGTTTGTGCACATTAGGGTGGTGTGAGGGGGTAAAAAGGTGGTGGGAGTCCATGCTGTGCAGGGGTACAAGTTGGCCGGGGAGTATAGTAGACTTACCAGTGCCCAGCCTACTAGGTATTCCCGTCAGCCTCTATGGGTGTAGGACTGCCAAGACCTTCTCCTCTCACAATGATAATTCTGGGGGAGGTGGTGGAGGCCCACCACCAGTCCTCATGACGGCGATTTGGTGTTGTGTTGCCATGGCCCTTGCCTTCCCCCGTAGATCGTTCCACCGCTTCCTAATGTCATCCCTTGTGCGTGGATGGTTTCCCATTGCGTTCATCCTGACGACGATCCTCTGCCATAAGTCCGCTTACCGGGCTATGGATGTCTGCTGGCCCTGTGCTCCAAACAGTTGCAGCTCCACTCTGACAATTTTGTCTGTGAATCGTGGTTTTTTTTGTGGTGCCATGGTGGTTGTGTTGTGGGTGGTGGGGTGTGTGTTGTGCAGGGATGCTGGGTGGAAACACCCGGAACAACGACTCCTTAACCACAAAGTCATGGAAAACGAAAGCGAAACAACAGATTCGTTCCACAACTTTTTTCGTGCCTTAACCACGCATGTGTGAACCACGTACATGCATGGTTAAGGCACAGAAGAAGGGAGGTGACGCACTGAAGGAGGAGGTAAGTTGGGAAGGGACTGGGGCTGTTTTTTTGGGGGTGGGGTGGGGTGGGGTGATTAGGGTTTGGGGGAGGGGGAGGGGGATCAGGGTTTAGGTTTTAGGGGTGGGTTGGGTGCTTTAGGTTTTAGGGGTGGGGGGGTGACTCAGAGTATTTTGGTTTTTGGGGTGGGGTGGGGGTTTGGGGTGATTAGGGTTTGGGGGGAAGGGGGTCAGGGTTTAGGTTTTAGGGGTGGGTTGGGGTACTTTAGGTTTTAGGGGCGGGGTGGGGACTCGGGGTATTTTAGTTTTTGGGGGTGGGGGTTTGGGGTGATTAGGGTTTTTAGGGGAAGGAGGTCAGGGTTTAGGTTTTAGGGGTGGGTTGGGGTGTTGGGGTGCTTTAGGTTTTAGGGGCGGGGTGGGGACTCGGGGTATTTTAGTTTTTGGGGGTGGGGGCTTGGGGTGATTAGGGTTTGGGGAGGGGGTCAGGGTTTAGGTTTTAGGGGTGGGTTGGGGTGCTTTAGATTTAGGGGAGGGGGTTGGGGTTGTGGTAATTTTGGGGTTGGGGTGTTGGGGTGGTTGTGGGGGTGGAGGGGTCGCGGTAATTTTTAGGGGTGGGGGGCTAGGGTGGAAACATGCTGGAACCGTGCATGCTGATCACTAATGCCTTTACCAGGAATGCCTTTACAATGAAAAGTCATTGTAAAGGCATTCGTGGTAAAGGCATTAGTGATATCAACGAGTTTGTGTTCGAACTCATTGTTGAGCCATGGGTGCTTGAAGCACTCGTGGTTTCGAGATAAAACCTGCTGGGTGTGCTGTTTGTTGGTGTGAGTTTGGGTGATAGGATGTACGTGTGGTTTGTGGTGTTTGTGTGCAGTGGTGATGTGCGTGTTGTGTTTCTCTTGATTTTGTGTGTTGTGTGATGCGTGTTCAGTGTGATGGTGCCTGTGATATCTAGGTGCAGTGCCTTCTGTCAGCATGCTCTTGCCTCGCTATGTCAAACTTTCTGGGTGCAAAGGGTTCTGGATATGTGTGGGAGTGTGTTTTGTAGTGCTGTCGTCCGGTGTGTGTGTGGTGTGTGCATGTGTATGTGTGTCAGGTGTGGGATATTGGTATTGTCCAATGTGGTGCAGTGTTCTGGTGGAGGTGCTTTTTTACCTGCATCGGTTCGGACCGCCAGTGGATTGCCGTCATGCTAAAACCGCAGTGCTGATTTGTGATTTGTGATTTGGAGGGCGGGATGTGGTTGCGTGGCAGTGCTGGTGGTGCAGACGCCTCTTTCACGCCGTGGTGTTGTGTTGGTGACTCGTAATACGGCGGCCATAACTGGCGGTCTTTCACACCCGCTTACACAGCGGTCTTCGGTAAAGACCGCCGGAGTCAGAATGACCACCCTAGACTGCGCTCTGCGTTTTAAGGGGACATATAGAGTAGTACATTGTTTTTTTAAATAATTTGCCTATTTTTTATTTTTATGAAGTACACTGGACTACACTATATTTTCCCTTAAAACACAGAACGCAGACTAAGTGTAAAATTAAATTCAATTTAAATGATTGAATGCAGTATCTTTCCCTTAAGTAAAATATTGTTGTGTTTTTTATAATGTTTTACAAATGTTATCATACTAAATTGTTCTAGGTTGCCCATTAATTTCTAGGTATTATCGCAGTATTGCGTATTTTTAGGAAAACAAAATTAAATATGTAAAAAAATTGAAAAAACACTTACTACAATATATTTTAGAAATATAGTTTCGAAACTGTGTTTATTTGTTTTATATTTTATATAATGCTCAAAACAAAGTTGTCCACGGACAAAAGCGCACTCCCAACAGGTTGCAGTTTGCATTTTATTTCGGAAAGCAGTAAAACCAGTCACCTTCAAAGAATTCTTTACATTTCCGAATCCTTACGCATTTCAGACATCTCGTGCTTGATCACAGGCCACATGCTTGGATTGAGCAAACAATTGCAGGCACCTGATTCCTTGATTAAATACTCTGGTGATTTGCACATTTGTAGTGCTTTCCTCTTAGCTAGTTTCTAAGCACTAACATAACACACCAGAAATGCACTTCTGAGGTCAAAGAAGACTTTTATTGTTGTTAATTCTTCCCCAACCACAATTTTTATGAATGACGAATTAGTAGCTTTCAAGCCCGCGTTAATCAAACAAAATATATCAGTTTGCAATATACACAGCAGGTTATATTTATAAGATATTGAATGCAAAGCAAAACAAATACTTCACTGTGTGGGAACTATTTACAGCTTCATCTTTCTAAGGTCTGCAAGCTGATGACCCCTGTCAGCCGCGAGAAAGAGATTCATCTACCCACACGGGATTGCTGGCAGCTGGCGCCAAGCTCCAGCACGAGGTCCGGCAGATTCGAATCTGACCCTCTGCAGCCTGTGTCATTCGTTACAAAGGTGTGCCCCCTCCTCTCAGACCTGGGAAACTGAGCAAGCCTTTTGGAGACTGGCCAGGTCTCCAAGACTACTCCTGTTCCCAAGCTCAAGCAGAGAGAACAACACCATGTACCCTCTCTTATCATGTCTAGTCTACTGTGAGAAAAAACATCTTGGTTCATCTTGTGCAAAAACACAGCTTGGAAAAATACAGCTTGGATTCTCAACTGCAATGTCTAACTCCACGTTAAAGGCAATAGGCAGCTAACCTAAATATCAAATGCAATGTCATGTTAAAGGCAATAGGCAGCTAACCTAAATATCAAATGCAATGTCTAGTGTCATGTCAAAGCCAATAGGCAGCTGAGCTGAATACAAAATGCAATGTATAATATCATGTCAAAGCCCATAGGCAGCTGAGCTGAATATAAAATGCAATGTATGATATCATGTCAAAGCCAATAGGCAGCTGAGCTGAATATATGATATCATGTCAAAGCCAATAGGCAGCGGAGCTGAATACAAAATGTAATATATGATATCATGTCAAAGCCAATAGGCAGAATATCTAATAGCATGTCAAAGTCAATAGGCAGCTAAACTGAATACATCATGTCAAAGCCAATAGGAATGCAATGTCAAAGCCAATAGGCGGCTAGACTGGATACAGCATGTCAAAGCCAATAGGCAGAATACAGAATGTAATGGCTAATGCAATGTCAAAGCCCATAGGCGGCTCAACTGAATACAGAAAGTAATGGCTAATGCCATGTCAAAGCCAATAGGCAGAATACAGAATGTAATGACTAATGCAATGTCAAAGCCCATAGGCGGCTAAACTGAATACAGAAAGTAATGGCTAATGCCATGTCAAAGCCCATAGGCGGCTCAACTGAACAAAACATACCATGTGCTACTGGTGAACATTGAGCAACTAATATGCGCAGTGGTGAAACACAAAGTCATTGGTCAAAACAAAATTTAACAAATGGCAGTACATTCCGCCCTTTGACCAATGAATTTTTGTTTCACATATCTCTTGTTTCAAACAAAAACAAAAAAACATCAGCACAAACAAAAAAAAAACATTATCAGCAAGTCAGATTTGAATGATCAAAGCAATCCCTGTAAAGCAATAGAAGTGAATTAACATATAGATCTCATAACCTTTCACATCAGATACATCTACATAGAAAAGACTGAGCAATTTTTATACTCTGAATGAGTCTCTAATTCAACAGTGTTAGCAATTTGATGTGGCATGAGTTCTACTCATGTAAAAGATGCACGGTCCACCTGAAAGGTTTGCTGGAAGATAAGCAAAAGTCAGAGTTCCATACGAGAGGGAAAAAAAAAAAAACACAGCTTAGTTCCAGTGGAAGAATGCAATCAAACAAGTTGAACTTGAACTGAAGGCGCAGTTTGCGCAAAATGGATCCATGGTGCTGGCACTTTACTCAGCCAGGTTCAGGTTGGGTGTTCGGTCCCTTCCCCGACCCCACACGCACACACCGGAAGGGGGACCACACAGCACACTCAGGGACAGTGGCGAAACGTGGTAGGATCTGCAAAAGAAACAAGTATGACTTTTCTTGCAAACAACATTTTTCATTTAAACTGCACCCTTCCTCTTTCTTTCCCTGTTTTATAATCAGCAGGACGTTTTTGGGGCCCTTTGTTATATTTTCTGCAGGTTCTGGAGGGTCACTTGGGTCTTCAACCCACACACCAGCACTGAGGTTTTTATCTGCTGCACCACAGCTTCCCTTTTCTTGCACTGTCAGAAGGGCTGGGGCAGACTCATTCTTTACCAAACCTCCATTCACTGCATTTTTGTCAAGTTGGGCCATTCTGTCTCCAATTTGTATGAATGAATCAGATTCTTTTCTAGGTATCAGCATAATTTCGATTTTTCCTTGGTAATCTGCAGCAATCACTCTCCCTAAAACCTGATCACTTTGCCATTCCTGTCCTGGTAACGTTCCTCTCCCCAACTGCTCTGTGACTGCTTGCATGACAGATTGCTTTTGTGCGTGCTGCACAGTTTTTATCAAAACTAGGGGAATGTGCATCTCTCACATCTCTGCCCACCTGTAAGTGGCTTTTTCTCTCAGCTGTTCACATTTCTGGGGCACCCACTTAGCCATCCCCACTAAGGCAGAATTCTGGGTGAACACTTCTCTCTCTGAATTTTTCTCATTAACATCTGCAAGGTAATTGAACCAGTTAGGTGCTAAAACATTAGCAATGAACCAAAAATCAGCGTAAAAATGACACATCTCACGTAGCTCTTGCTTTAAAATCTGACACACATTATACAACTCCATTCCTTCTCCTGTGCCAGAAAACAACATTTCAGTCAATGAATCATTAGTAAAACAAACATGCTTTTTATCTTCAGTGGACACGAATTCAAATGGTGCACACAATTTCATTGGTAATTCTTTTATCTGTGGTACTCTAGCCCTGTCTTGCAAGTACCAGATCCATTGTATGATTCTAGCTAGGGGCACTATTTTCTTCCCTTGTTCTTGAGTTACATGTACATCAGTTTTTTCTTCTTGCACTGCGCAGAAACCTAAAGTCTGCATTATTTCATTTGCCAAATCAAAAGCGCGCAGCTGCATATAATTTTTCACAGTGACCATATACAAAAGTGTTAGGATTTCATACAAATGAAGGCTATTCTGTTTCCAAAAATCAAACAAGCTAATGAACTCGGTGTCTCTTTCTCTAAAATCTTTCGTTTTACTTGTGCATTTTGCAACGGTAACTCGTAAATCACATTCTGGTCTCTCTCGTCCATGTTATCAGTTAAGGAATGCATTTTGTCTGCCAAAAACCCTGGCTCACACGAAAACTCAGTGCAGCTCGGAGCTGTCTTAACCCCCTCATTACTGGAATGGGACAAGAAAGATTCTTCTAAAACAGCCCTTTTATAACTTTCAGTCGGGCTAATTTGCTCACGTAAATTCCTATTTTCATGTTCCAACTGCCTACATTTCTCCTGCATTTCTCTGTAAGCAGATAAAGGTATCCAGACCTTTCTGTCATCATTACTTCCAAAAGACACTTTTTCTACATATGTACAACAGAAATTATTTCTCAAAACACTATCAGGCATTTTAGCTACACATGCATTTTCAAAAATGGTCTGCTGTGCTTCTGTAATTCTCCAAACAGAAAACAATTCACAGTTTTTCTTAGCACCATCGGGCAGTTTACCAACACATGCATTCTCAGACATGGTCTGCCGTGCTACTGTGATTCTCCAAAAAAAACAATTTCTGTAATTCTCCAAACAACAAAAACAATTACACTTTTAAAGTGTGCACTTAGAAATCTACCAACTCGTCAACACCCTCTTAATCACCTCTTAATGACCGACGCCCCACTTCTGGTACCAATTGTAGTGCTTTCCTCTTAGCTAGTTTCTAAGCACTAACATAACACACCAGAAATGCACTTCTGAGGTCAAAGAAGACTTTTATTGTTGTTAATTCTTCCCCAACCACAATTTTTATGAAGGACGAATTAGTAGCTTTCAAGCCCGCGTTAATCAAACAAAACATATCAGTTTGCAATATACACAGCAGGTTATATTTATAAGATATTGAATGCAAAGCAAAACAAATACTTCACCGTGTGGGAACTATTTACAGCTTCATCTTTCTAAGGTCTGCAAGCTGATGACCCCTGTCAGCCGCGAGAAAGAGATTCATCTACCCACACGGGATTGCTGGCAGCTGGCGCCAAGCTCCAGCACGAGGTCCGGCAGATTCGAATCTGACCCTCTGCAGCCTGTGTCATTCGTTACAAAGGTGTGCCCCCTCCTCTCAGACCTGGGAAACTGAGCAAGCCTTTTGGAGACTGGCCAGGTCTCCAAGACTACTCCTGTTCCCAAGCTCAAGCAGAGAGAACAACACCATGTACCCTCTCTTATCATGTCTAGTCTACTGTGAGAAAAAACATCTTGGTTCATCTTGTGCAAAAACACAGCTTGGAAAAATACAGCTTGGATTCTCAACTGCAATGTCTAACTCCACGTTAAAGGCAATAGGCAGCTAACCTAAATATCAAATGCAATGTCATGTTAAAGGCAATAGGCAGCTAACCTAAATATCAAATGCAATGTCTAGTGTCATGTCAAAGCCAATAGGCAGCTGAGCTGAATACAAAATGCAATGTATAATATCATGTCAAAGCCCATAGGCAGCTGAGCTGAATATAAAATGCAATGTATGATATCATGTCAAAGCCAATAGGCAGCTGAGCTGAATATATGATATCATGTCAAAGCCAATAGGCAGTGGAGCTGAATACAAAATGTAATATATGATATCATGTCAAAGCCAATAGGCAGAATATCTAATAGCATGTCAAAGTCAATAGGCAGCTAAACTGAATACATCATGTCAAAGCCAATAGGAATGCAATGTCAAAGCCAATAGGCGGCTAGACTGGATACAGCATGTCAAAGCCAATAGGCAGAATACAGAATGTAATGGCTAATGCAATGTCAAAGCCCATAGGCGGCTCAACTGAATACAGAAAGTAATGGCTAATGCCATGTCAAAGCCAATAGGCAGAATACAGAATGTAATGACTAATGCAATGTCAAAGCCGATAGGCGGCTAAACTGAATAAAGAAAGTAATGGCTAATGCCATGTCAAAGCCCATAGGCGGCTCAACTGAACAAAACATACCATGTGCTACTGGTGAACATTGAGCAACTAATATGCGCAGTGGTGAAACACAAAGTCATTGGTCAAAACAAAATTTAACAAATGGCAGTACAACATTGCATTTTGGTAAAGGTAGTCCTGCACGTTTATATTGTGTCTTTAGTAGGTATACATCTTGGCCTTAGTAGGTTGCTCTTGCCAAACACACATTATAATACATTTTGAAAACCTTAGTAGGTGAATTCAAAGCACAGTTACAGAGTTTTGCTGAAATTGTTCCATCCTGTTGCCTTTGTGTATGACGATATAGTAAAGTCACACAGCCTTTGCTTTCTATCTGCAGTTGTGCTGCTGTCACGGCTGGACAGGCCGTCAATCATGTTTAAAAGAAAGTTGTCCCGGGACAAAAGCACTCTCCCAACAGGTTGCAGCTTGCATTTTATTTCAGAAAGCAGCAAAACCAGTCACCTTCAAAGAATTCTTTACATTTCCCAGTCCTTACGCGTTTCAGACATCTCGTCCTTGATCACAGGCCACATGCTCGGATTGAGCAAATAATTGCAGGCACCTGATTTCTTGATTAAATACTCTGGTGAGTTGCACATTGCATTTTGGTAAAGGTAGTCCTGCACGTTTATATTGTATCTTTAGTAGATGTACATCTTTACTTAGTAGGTTGCTCTTGCCAAACACACATTTTAATACATTTTGAAAACCTTAGTAGGCGAATTCAAAGCACAGTTACCAAGTTTTGCTGAAATTGTTCCATCCTGTTACTCTGTGTAGGCGAATTCAAAGCACAGTTACCAAGTTTTGCTGAAATTGTTCCATCCTGTTACTCTTGTGTATGGCCGAAAGTGCTCACACCCCTGTTTAGCAGAGATGTTGTTCTCAATAAGGCCTCTGGACCCTTGATTCCCTGAGGCAACAGTTCTCCAAAATGTTTTGAAGTTTTTATTTCTCACAGCAAAGTGCATATTCTCCCATCTTTGAATTTCCCACTCTCTCTTTGCATAGGATAAGCTACTTTTATAGTGGCTTCTGGCAGTTTGTACTAACCCATAGTCTTTGCTCTAATAGCATTTAACCCCTTCGCTGCCAAGCCTTTTCCCCCTCAGGTGCCAAAACGTTTTTTGGCTGTTTGGCGCAGTGTGCGCTTAGGCCCTTATAACTTTTTGTCCATATAAGCTATCCACGGCAAATTTGTGTCCTTTCTTTCCAACATCCTAGGGATCCTAGAGGTACCCAGACCTTGTGAGTTTCCCTGAAGGAGACCAAGAAATTAGCCAAAATACAACAAATGGGAAAAAGGGCTGCAAAAGAAGGCTTGTGGTTTTTGCCCTGAAAATGGCATCACAAAGGGTTTGCGGTGCTAAATTCACCATCTTTCCAGCTTTCAGGAACAGGCATACTTGAATCAGCGAGCCCATATTTCAACACAATTTTGGTATTTTGCTGGGACATGCCCCATTTTCACTGTTTTTTATGCTTTCAGCCTCCTTCCAGTTAGTGACAGAATGTGGTGTGAAACCAATGCTGGACCGCAAAAAGCTAAACATTTCTGAAAAGGAGACAAAATTCTAAATTCAGCAAGGGGTCATTTGTGTAGATCCTACAAGGTTTTCTTACAGAAAATAACAGCTGAAATAAAAAAAAGAAATTGAAATTGAGGTTAACAAAACAGCCATTTTTCTCCACTGTTTACTCTGTAACTTTTTCCTGCGATGGCTTATTTTTTAAAGCAATATACCGTTACATCTGCTGGACTCTTCTGGTTGTGGGGATATATAGGGCTTGTAGGTTCATCAAGAACTTTAGGTACCCAGCGCTAATAAACGAGCTGCACCTTGCAATGGGTTTTCATTCTATACCGGGTACAGCGAAACTTATTTGCTGAAATATAAAGAGTGAAAAATAGGTATCAAGCAAACCTTTGTATTTCCAAAATGGGCACAAGATAAGGTGTTGAGAAGCAGTAGTTATTTGCACATCTCTCAATTCTGGGGTGCCCATACTGGCATGTGAATTACAGGGCATTTCTCAAATAGACGTATTTTTTACACTGTCTTACATTTGGAATGAGACAATGTAGAGAAAGACAAGGGACAATAACACTTGTTTTGCTATTCTGTGCTCCACCAAGTCACCCGATAAAAATGGTACCTCACTTGCGTGGGTAGGCCTAATGCTCGTGACAGGAAACACAACATAGACACATCACGTTTTTACATTGAAATCTGACGTGTTTTTTGCAAAGTCCCTAGCTGTAGATCTTGGCCTCTAGCTCAGCCGGCACCTAGGGAAACCTATCAAACCTGTGCATTTTTTAAAACTAGACACCTAGGGGAATCCAGGAGGGGGTGACTTGTGGGGCTCTCACCAAGTTCTGCTACCCAGAATCCTTTGCAAACCTTAGAATTTGGCCAAAAAAACACTTTTTCTCAAATTTTGGTGACAGAAAGTTCTGGAATCTGAGAGGAGCCACATATTTCCTTCCACCCAGCGTTGCCCCAAGTCTCCCGATAAAAATGGTACCTCACTTGTGTGGATAGGCCTAGTGCCCACGAAAGGAAATGCCCCAAAACACTATCTAGACACATCAAAATTATAAAATACAAAACGACCTGTTTTTGCGGGGGCACCTGCGTTTTTGGCCCTGGGCTCAGCAGCATATAGGCAAACCTACCAAACCCAGACATTTATGAAAACTAGACACCAGAGGGAGTCTAGGGAGGTGTGACTTGCATGGATCCCACAGTGTTTTCCTACCCAGAATCCTCAGCAAACCTCAAATTTAGCTGAAAAATCAAAGTTTTCCCACATTTCTGTGTGGGATCACCTCACTGGGACAAATTTCCTACTACCCAATGTTCCCCTCAGGCTCCCGGTAAAAATTATACCTCACTTGTGTAGGTGGGTCAAGTGCCTGTGACAGAGAAGAGCCAAAGACATGTTGAAATTGAGGGGGAACCAAAGCGGGTCCAAAAGGGCAGTTTGAAAAAAACTGTTTTAGGCTGACAAGTGGGGCAGAATGTTTATCGGTATAGGTGAAACAATGCTGGATGGTAGGAATTTTGTGGATTCCTGTAGATTCCAGAAGGTTCCTTCAAAAAAATGTGGAAAAAATGTGTGATTTCCAGCAAAGTTGGAGGTTTGCAGGGCATTGTGGGTAAGAAAATGGTGCGGGTGCATGTGAAGCACATCACCCTGGACTCACCCAGATGTTTCGTTTTCAGATGTGTCTAGGTCATGTGGATTTTTCTACATGGAAGCGTCCCAAAGTCCAAAAAGTGCAGCCCTTACCATTCCAAGCGGGACGATTTTGAGAGTTAGCCTAGCTCTCATGGCCCAAATGTAAACCCAAAACCCAAAATAATCAAATATCCTCTTGCTTGCCATGAGATAAGATGTTTTAGTGTGCAGGGGAGAGCTGAAAGACTGTTACCCCCTTCAGTTGGGGTGGGGGCATAACCATGCCCATACTGGTTGGTAACCACCACCACACTATTTTTTTTTTTAATTCCCTGGCATCAGGTAGACTTTCTGCACCCCCGGGTGTAGATCTGGGGTAATTGCCCCATCTGCCCTCTGGTGGGCAGAACAACTTTGGCCCCATTTATTTGGGGTGGTGGTATGGCCATACTCCCACCCTCTTAATTTGAAAAACAAATCTTCCCTGGTCTCTGGTGGGCTTTCTGCCCCCCTTGGTGGCAGATGGGCCTTCCAAAAATAGGCCGATAAGCCCCCAAGGGGGGCAGATATGGCCAACAGTAAAGTGCCCCCATGGGGAGCGACCCTTGCCCAATTGGTTGCCCCCCCCCAAACAAAACACACACATACCCACACACCAATCCCTGGTGCCTAAGTGGTTTCTGCCCCCCCTGGGGCAGATCAGTCTAATTGAAATAGGCCGATCTGCTCCCAAGTGGAGCAGAAATAGCCTAAAATAAATTTCCCCCCAGGGGAACGACCCTTGTCTAAGGGGTCGCTCCTCTTGCGTGAAATTGATGCAAAAAAATAAAAATCCCTGGTGTCTAGTGGATTCAAGTAGGCCAATCTGGCTCCAAGGGGGGCAGAAATGGCCTAAATAAAATTTTCTCCACAGAGGAACGACCCTTGTCTGAGGGGTCACTCCCATACATAAAAAAATGAAGTAAACAAAAAAAAATATCCCTGGTATCTAGGGGTTTCTGCCTCCCCCGTGGTCAGAGTGGCCTAATTCTAATAGGCCGATCTGGCCCGGGGGGGCAACATATTTTTAGGCCGCTCCCCTCATTCAATAATAAAAAATCCCTGGTGTCTAGTGGTTTCTGTCCCCCGTTGGGGCAGATTGGCCTAAAATAAATGTTGCCCCCCGGGGAGCTATCCTTGCCTAGTGGGTCGCTCCCCACATATAAAAAATAAAACAAAATAAAAATTATCCCTGGTGTCCAGCAGTTTCTGCCCCCCCTCCCCGGAGTAGATCACCCTAATTATAACAGGCCAATCTGACCCAGGGGCTGGCAGAAATGGCCTAAAAATAATTTGCCCCCCTGGGGAGAGGCCCTTGCCCCAGGGGCCGCTCCCCTTATGCGTAAAATACAAAAACTCCCTGGTGTTTACTGGGCATTTCTGCTGCCTGATCACATCGCGATCGGGGAGCAGAAATGCTGAGAAAGACATAGAAGGAAAGGAAATGTCTTTCCTTTGATGCCTTTCTCGCCCCTCCACATGATCGTCGGAGAAATGCAAAAGCATTTCTCCTCCAATCGGCACGCAGAGGAGCAGGCCTCTGATGAGGTCAGTGCGCGATCGCGTGCTGACGTCATCAGATGCAACAGGGGGTTTGGGGTTGAAGGGGAAGCAATTCCCCTTTCATCCCTGCACTGGGGGCACCGAGGCGAGTCTCATGGGGGGAGCGATGGCGCTCCCCCCATGAGCCAGTCCAAGGACGTAACGGTTACGTCCTTGGCGCCTCAGCGCTGCAGCCAAGGACGTAACGGTTACAAAGGGGTTAAAAGATCAATTTTTGCCAGGCGGCACAGCTTGTTAAACCATGTAGCAGGGGTTTTCCTAGCGCTACCCTCCTGGGATTCTACAAAGAACACATTTCTAAGCTCCCCAACTAACTCTCTGTGTATGGACGTGACACTGCACCACTGGTTAGTGCACACCTGCACATCTAAGATCTTACCCAACTTTTCCAAGGCCAATCCAATAGCAACATAAGGCTGCCTAGAGGATTTAGGGGACCGTGCAATTTCATTCCACTTGATTCTGTGCCTGTTAGGTGCCAACATAATCCTGGCATCCAATCGAAAATTATTTTTATTATAAATAACATGAACAAACAACATCCACTGTACTTGCCATTATATAGCATCCATGTAACAGCCCCATATAACATAAGTGAGCACTCACTCCATATTTCCATCAGCCCCCCCACCAGTTCCCAGTCAAGGTAGTTCAGCAACGTCTGGATATCTCCCTTGAGTATCAATTTCAGTTGTTCCTATTATGGGAGACCATAGGTTACATTGGTAAGTGTTCCATTTGCCACATATTTTAGACCATTTCTGTGGGCACCCTCTACTTTTGTAGACCCCCCTCTCTGCCATCATACACCAACCCATAACACATTTCCAGTCCGGTAGCAAAGGCGTCTGCTCTGTTCTCCAATTATGAGCGATATTACGTTTAGTGATCCTTAGTCCCAATGTCACCCAAAGCTCATCCATCCGACCCAGATCCGTCGTATCCCATATGTTGAGAAGACACCATTTAGCTGATAGTACCATCTTGCCTCGAAACACCTCATTTAGGCAGTTCACTATCTGCTTCCAATAAGTTTCTAATAGTGGGCATCTCCAAATCATATGAAAGAAGGGGCCCTGTCCCATACATCCCCTTTGTCATATTGGGGTGGCCACTCTGCCCATCTTAGCCAAGACGGTACAAGAGTAGTAAACACTGTGCAGAATCTTCATCAGTGCAAGCAGAATCTTAAAGTGATGGCCACTTCCTTTGGAGAGGCTAGAGCCACAGCCCATTCATCATCTTCAATACCCTGAATGTCCTGCGCCCACCGCCGTTCCCGTAGATTAATTAGTGTATCTGGGGAGTTATTGAGAATTTTATGATAGGTCAGTGAGATTGCTTTCTTGCACAAGTGGCCGTCGATTAGTCTGTCATCAAGTGGGGAAGAGTCAGTGGGGTCGCTATCTCTGGGCAGCGCCTGCCTATGTGTGTCGTATTTGTAAATATCCATAGTATTCTGTGAGTGCTAATTGATATTCCCTCTGTAAGTCAGTGAAGGAGATCACCTGTCTGAAATCCAAAGATCTCCCACTCGAGATAATCCTATCAAGTCCCTTTGTGGAACCCCGGCTGTTGTTCAGAGTCCCATAGTGGAGTGGCAAAGTGTAAGGGTCACGGCATTAGGGTTAGGGAAGGACACCACACAAGTGGTATTGTAAAGTGTCCTATGATAACCCCTGGGAGCATATTATGTCTATCTATCTGAACAGCTGGCTCCTCCTCTGATTAGTAGGCCCAAGTATTAATTATGATCAGCTGTGATGCCCAGTAATATTTTTGTATATCTGGGGGAGCTATCCCCCCACGTGCCAACCCCTACTCAGTTTCTTATAGGCTATGCAGGGTACCGCTGTCCCAGTGGAAGGAGCACATGGCAACCTCTATCATCTGAAAGTAACTATGCAGAATAGGAAATGATGTGTTTTGGAATATGTACAGAAAATGGGGTAGCACTAACTTTTTATAAAGAGGTGCTATCCCCAGAAGAGTCAGCAGCAAGGTCTGTCAATGATGTATGTCGTTACGAAGACGTGTAAGTGGGGGTTCAAGATTGTGCGTGTAAAAAGCCCTGAAGTCTCTAGTTACCCAGATACCGAAATCCGGTTGACATGATTTGGGCCATACAGCCCCTAGGCAAGTGTGGAGTGGAGCCTGGAAGGAGGTAAATGCATGATTTACCCCAGTTAATTGTGTTGCCTGTGTGAAGCCAGAAAATATCCAGTGTATGCATTATCCAGGCTAGGGTGGACATGAGGAGTGACACATACAGTAGAATATCAGCCGCGTATAGTGAGATCTTCTCTTCCCAGTCTGCAGACCATCTCAACCCCTTCACAAGGGGATCCCCTCGGATCCATGTAGCCAAAGGCTCCAGGACCAAAATGAAGATTAAGGGGATAGGAGGTATCCTGGCCGCGTGCCTCAGTCTAGCGGAAAAGGGGGTGAGGAGACCTGTTGACCATGACCTGGGCCATTGGTTCTGAGTTGAGTACAGAAGCCAAACCTAGGAGAGAAAGCACGGGCTAAAGCCCATCCTATGCAATACTTCAAAGATAAATGGCCATTCAATAGTATCAAAGGCCATCTGTGTATCTAATGAAAGCACAAGGGATAACATAGCTGCTCTACGCAGGACTCCATGTAGTCGTCTGAGTTTTTTGGACGTTCTTGTCCCTGGCATAAAACCCGACTGGTCTGGATGGACCAGTTTCTGCACAATCTTCACAAGGCGCATGGCTAATAACTTCACAAGAAGTTTGACTTCTGCATTTAGCAGAGAGATAGGCCTGTAGGAGGAGCACTCATATCGTGGTTTGCCAGGTTTAGGAATAACTACTATTGAAGCCAACCATTGATCCGGGAGCAATGTTCCCCCGTCCCGTCAATCCAGAAACATTCACAAGGGGACAACCGCCTGGGCCATAAATTTGTATAGGTTGATTGGCAACCCATTGGGGCCCAGTGCTTTGCCAGTGTGCAGTGCCCCAGTGGCTTGAGTGATCTTCCCCTCCGTTATTTTTTGCTCCAGGAGATCTCTGTCTATCTCCAACAGACGAGTCAATTGAATGTCTGAAAGAAGAGAATGGATGTTTTCAGGCACAACAGTAATTGTTGAGGTGTATGTCTTAGCATAATAGGTTGCCAAAACTTCTGTCACTTCCGTTTTCTCAGTTATTTTGCATTCCTCTGCATCTGTAATCACGGAAACCCATCTGTCAGTCCAGTCTTTCCTATCTAGACAGGCCAAAAGCCTGTCTTCCCTGTTTCCAACTTCACAGAGGCGATGTTGGGCAGCTCAGTATCTCCCCCTGGCTGCGTTTGTCATCACAGCTCTATACTCCTTTTGTTTGAGGCAAAGTCATTGGCGACAGACTTCTGTGTTGTGATGTGGATGTTGGGACTCTAAGACCAAAATGTCACATTCCATCCTTTTTGTGTACTGCTATCCGAGTTATACCCTGTCCTCTAATTATTGTTTGGATGCCTCCAATAGAATTGCGGCCGGTGCAACTGTGCCATAATTGTTTTCAAAATATGTGTCTGTATCTTCCTGGAGGTCTGTACGGATGGCTGGAATACATAAGTACCATGGGTTGAGGACCAACCTCCGCTGTGCCAGGCATGAAGAGAAACCATAGGAGGCCCAAACTGGAGAGTGGTCTGAGATTCCCCTAGCGGCATGTCTAACTTTGTTAAAATATGGCAGTTGGTGTGGCAGCGCAAGGAGGTAGTCAATGCGTTAAAGACTACCATGGACACCGGAGTGGAATGTGTATTGATGGTTTGTTGGGTGCAATGTCCACCTTGTGTTAATCAAACCCATTGCTTACAGAAAGTCTGCCAGTAGTTGGTGGTGAGTTGGTGAGGGCTTGGCTCGGGTGTAGTCTATCTTGTCTATCGTCATGGGCCAAGTTAAGGTTTCCCCCCCACTAGCAGGCCACTGTCAGGAAATTGGAGAAGCAGTGTTCCCAAGTCAGCAAGTGCTGAGTCATGGAGCCGTGGAGACACATGCAATGAAGCCACAGTGAGAGTGGTTCCCTCCCACTGTCATGAGAGGGCTACATATCTCCCCTGCACATCCGTCCAAGTGTGGCTAAGAGAAAATGCTAGTGTTTTACAGAGGAGAACGCAGACGCCTCTAGATCTCCTTGTGTAACCTACATGTACAATTATGTTGTATCCCCATTTATCCAGGGCATGACATGTATTGCCTATCAAATGGGTCTCCTGAAGAAGTACCATGTAAGGGGCTTGCCTCTTAAGACAATGCAGTACCACTCCCCACTTATTCTTGTCAGCCAACCCACTGACGTTCCAGAAAAGGATTTTAAGAGTCGATGATGAAGATGTGTGGGTCATGAGGGCCTGGTATCACTGCGGGTTATCTGCAGCAACATTTAGAGGGGCGCCGCTTGAGAGGACAGGGAGAGGACTCTATAGTAAATGACAACAAACCGTCTAAATTGAACATCATAAGCGTATGTGGGGCTAATGTGAGCAGGAACTGCCCATCCTATGTCAGAAGAGCACATAAAACCCTGCTGTGTGGGTTGTCTCAATAGATAAAAAGCACAGTCAAGTATAAAAAACATGAAACACATTGCAAACAAAAACAAAAATCCCTTCCCAAACTCCATCCCCGCTCCCCTGCATGGTGGACTTAAAACTTCACACACCCCCAACTCTGAAGAGTGCTTGTCACCTCAAAACATGATATAAATTATGGGGGTGTTGGTGCCCCCGGACAACCCCTCCCCAATTAAAATCAATTAACCATTGTCTCCATGGGCTATAATAAGGTCAGCCGAACTACCACTACATACCAAAGGAGCAGAGTTCTGTAATGATCTCTAGCAACTCATTGTGGGAGAAGCATAGGGTTGCTACAATGTACCGCAGCTCATGGTGTGTAGCTTCTGACAATGTCTTATGGCCACAGTCTTCCTCGTCGACGGATAGCTGACAGGGAAGGCCACTGAATCTTGGCTGCCATCAATAACATTGTCCGATTTCCAACATTTTGTTGGTCAGTCGAGGGGGTCAGGCTCGCTCTCCAGATGTCGCAAATGGGCCTTGGCACCCCCCGCCGACCTCCAACCCCCCAGCCACTCCCACGCAGCCTCAGGAGTGCTGAAGAACCAAGTTTTTCCCTCAGCGACCACACACAGCTTTGTGGGGAAAACCATTGAGTATTTCACCTCACATTCTCTGAGGGCTTTTTTGTCTGCTAGAAAGGTGTGGCACAGGCATTGCACATGTAAGGTAAAGTCTGGAACAAATGTTACAGTAGCATTAGCACAATTAACTGGAGGCGCGCTGCGCGCCATCAGCAAAATTGTCTTTCGGTCACAATAGTTAAAGATACATGCTATTATTGTTTTTGTGGTGCACATGGTCCTGTCTGAGCTCCCGGGGTGCAGTGAGCACGTTCTACTGAGAAATAGTTTGATAGGCCATGAGGTTGAAGCTGTTGCAGTATAAGGTCTGCCACAAAGAGGTCCACACTGTGACTTTGGTCTTCTCAGGGACTCCAACAATACAGATGTTGTTCAGTGTGGAATGACCTTCGAAGTCTTCCAGTTTGTCTTCCATCAAGGCTGTGATTGCTCATAGGTCCTTTACTTCATTCTGCAGGGTCTTGTTGTTCTTCATTCGGGTCACCAGGTTCCAAAGATCTTCCCAAACTAGAGTGCCATCCGTGGCAACGGTGTCTATTTTGTTGTGAACTCCTTGAATCACGGTCATAAATCCACAAGCGTGAGGATGGTTGGCTCGGTGGGAGGTGAGGTGTCCCCAATGTCAACACTAGAGCAGTACGCGCTCTATTGGCGACAAAAATGCAAAAACCCAGCACTCTCAAAACAACGTAATTTATGCATTGTGCTGATATGTTGTGGTTTAACCTTTTGCATTGCAGAGTTCAATCCTGAAAACTTATTTTTAATATGCTTACAAATACTGTTCCTTTGCAATGTATTGCTGCAGGTTTTCAGAGTGTGTTAGGGTGTGGCACCTTTCCAGGGCTTTCCAGAGACTTTCCCTGCAACATGCCTGGGCGTGGTTCTGGGCTGGGCCAAGACTCTATAAAAGAGAGCCAGCCCAACTCCCAGTGCTCACTATTCAGAGGTCCCGGTGCAGAGCAGCAGCTTCTTCCTGAGCTCCTGTCCCAGCGGCCTATTTGGATCTTCCAGTCTTCTGCCCTTCATCCTTCATTGGTGATCATTGTTCCAGGCGGTAAGACGGTGGTTGGACTGTTCCGACACCGTTATTGAGAATGTTCATATTCTTGGTTGAATTCTTAAATGAGTAACAGATTACTTGCACGCTACCATTTCTTGACATTTATATGATGGCTTAAGAATCGGCAAGATGCGCGATTCATTTATGGTGTTTAAACATTGTTGTCCATAGCGCGCTACTAATTCTTGACATTTACATGATGTTTTACGAATTGGCAAGACGTGCAACTCGTTTCATGATGATTTAACTTTGTTGTTCATTGCGCGCTACCATTTCTTGACATTTACATGGTGGCTTAATAATCGGCTAAAGAAGCGCGATTCGTTTCATTGTACTTTGATCTTGTTATTTATTGTGAGCTGTTATGTCTTGACATTTACATTGTGTTTTACGAATCGGCAAGACGCGCAATTTGATTAATGATGACTTGACTTTGATATTCATTGCGTGCTACCATTTCTTGGTATTTTACATGGTGATACTCGAATCAGCAAGACACACGATTCTCTCCTCG
Source organism: Pleurodeles waltl (assembly GCF_031143425.1). Lineage (NCBI taxonomy): Eukaryota > Metazoa > Chordata > Amphibia > Caudata > Salamandridae > Pleurodeles > Pleurodeles waltl. Next base: position 190,260,456 of record NC_090440.1, on the reverse strand, counting down.
AGTTTATTTAATGTTGCTTATTGTATGCCACTATTCTAAGATATTTATTATGTAATATTCGAGTTGACAAGTTATGTGATTTGTTTCCTGAATCCATATTGTGTTATTCATGGTGCACAATATATCTGCAATATGCGCAATATGCGCAATTTGTGTTGAAACATTTTAAGAGTACCCAGAAAACCAGAGTTTCTAGATGCAATATTGTATGGTCCTAGTATACATTCTCAAAACAGGATTTATATGACAAGGTTTAAAATTTAGTCAGAATGTTTTTTCTGATTCTCATGTAAAGGAAAGTACTTGAATAAGAAAGTTTTCATTTAATTCATCTTGATTCCCTTACAGGTATCCGGCCATCTTGAAACTTAGTCATTTTAAACTTAACTCTTAGATTGTTCATGTTTTCAGAGTGACAAGGCTTAGAATCATAGTCTAGTATTGATTTCAGGAGATATAATTTTCATATTGTGTGTTCTAACCTTTTTCTTACTACAGGTCTCCTTCCCAGCTGTTCCCTTCCTAATCCCCTCTTCCCCTCTTGAACTCTCTCAGTCTCTGTGATTTATCTATCAGAGTCTTGGAGCTGTTCAGTGGTGGACGTGTTGGGAACGTGCACAGACCCCGAGGATCTGGTGACTCTGACAGAATAGTGAGCCCACAAATTATTATCCTCCTGGCTTGTGTATGTTCTCAGTGTGACCACGCTAGACGAGTTAGTCAAGGCTATCACCCAGCTCCAAGCAGAGGTGGTATCATCCAAAGAATTGACAACTAGCTTAGCAGAGAGAGTGAGTCAGTTGCAAGATAAGGTAGAGAAGAAGGAGCAAAGTCCCACAGGTGTGTCTTGGCCAGGTACTTCTTCTCAGGCTTCTGGAAGTAATCTGATTTCCCTAAATGTTCCTTCTGCAATTCCTTTAGCTCCCCCAGAACGTTTCTCAGGTGACCCTTTGAAAGTGCAATCTTTCCTGGTTCAAGTGGAACTACACTTCACCTGCATACCAAATACTTTCCCCGATGCCCAGTCCAAAGTAGCTTTCTTGTTATCATATCTGTCTGGGGATGCAGCTACTTGGGCAATTCCTCTTGTGCGTAAAAATAGTCCCTTGTTGTACAACTGGAGAAATTTTGTTTGTGAATTTGAGAGAGTTTTTGATCGTAGAACTGTAACACAGTCAGCAGATCGTGAATTATTAGATTTACGCCAAAGGAATCAAGACCTAGTGTCGTATTTAGCCAACTTTAACCGGCTGGTTGCCGAGACATCCTGGCCAGAAGAAAAACAAGCAGTCTTGTTTTACAAGGGACTCAAAGAGGAACTAAAAGAAATCTTAGCGCAAATTGACCCACAACCTACAGACTGTCAAGAATTAATAAATCTTGTCTTGAGACTTGATCATCGTTTAGCAGAACGTAAAGGAACACGCAAAAAGATTGAAAAACATTCATGGCGCGTTCATGATAACAGAGACTCAAGAACTCCGAAAGAAAGAACGCCGTAACCGATGGAAATTGGAACCATCAGAAGACCTTTGACCAAAGATGAAAAGGACCTACGCAGAAAAAATGGACAATGTCTTTATTGTGGGCGAAAAGGTAATTTTGCCAAAGATTGTCCAATCAAACCAAAAAACAAGCAAGGTCCAATTCAGAAGGTGGCAGCCAATGCACCAGTCGAGTTGGAAAACTAAAACACCCAAGATGCAGAGAAGGGTTGCTCTTGGGTGTCACCGTGGACCCTTCACAATCTAGACATCTTAAACTGGAAATAAGAGTTCAGGTCAAGAAAAAGATCTATTTCAAAAAAGCTCTCGTCGATTCTGGGGCTACTGGGAACTTTGTTGATGTCCAATTGGTTTGTGCATGGGGGATCCCATGTATTGAAAATAAGACCCCAGAAATCATCCAGGCAGTCAATGGAAAACTCTTGACTGGCGGTCCGGTAACTCTTCAGACTATCACCTTGTCGATGATTTGTGAAGATTAGAATCAAAGAAAGAAACATAAAGAGAAAATAATCCTTGACGTGATCCATGCTCCCCAATATGGGATTATCCTCGGCTTGACATGGTTAATTCATCACAATCCGGAGATCAATTGGGCAGAACGAAAAATCGTGTTCTCATCTGCGCTATGTAACGAACAATGTCTGCAAAAGATTCAAGTAACAAAAGTTTGCAACTCTTACATAGCTACTGCAGCGGAGAAAGAAATTCAGCTGCCCAAACAGTATTCATCTTACAAAGATGTATTTGATGAGAAAGGAGCAGAGACTCTACCTCCTCATAGATCTTATGACTGTCAAATTGATCTAGCCCCAGGTGCGATACTTCCCAACTGTCGTGTATATGCCCTGTCAGAACATGAAAATCAACATTTACAAAATACCTAGATCAATTTTTGGAGAATGGCTTCATTCGCCCCTCTAAGTCTCCTGCAGCTTCGCCTTTGTTTTTTGTTCCAAAAGCTAATGGAGAACTTCGAACTATAGGGGTTTGAACAAAGTCACCACCAAGAATAAATATCCTTTACCCCTAATTCCAGTCTTATTGGAACAAATATAGAGAGCAAAAATCTACACGAAGCTTGACCATCGAGGTGCTTATCATTTGGTCAGAATGAGAGAGGGTGACTAATGGAAAACAGCGTTCAAGACAAGATATGGCCTTTTTGAATACACCGTCATGCCTTTTGGTCTGTGTAATGCTCCAGCAGCATTTCAATTTTTCTTGAATGACGTTCTTAGAGAGTACCTCGACATATTTGCCATAGTCTTCATCAATGACATTTTGATCTACTCAGACAATGAAAACAAACATGTCCAACATGTCAAGAAAATTCTTGCAGCCCTTCGAAAACACCATTTATATTGCAAACTAACCAAGTGTGAGTTTCATGTTACCACAGTTGAGTTTTTAGGGGTTATTCTTACCCCTCAAGGTATGGTGATGACAGAAAAGAAAGTAAAAGCTGTATCTGATTGGCCCACCCCAAAGACTGTTTGTGATGTACAATGTTTCCTGGGGTTTGCAAATTTTTACCGGAGGTTAATAAATCATTTCTCCCAGACAGTGGATCCAATCACTAAGCTACTAAGAAAGAAAGAAAAGTTTGTATGGTCCCCAGAAGGTGATCAAGCCTTCTTGACTTTAAAGGAAGCTTTCTCCACTGCCCCAGTCTTGACTCATCCTGATGCGAATCAACCTTTCATAGTGGAAGCTGATGCTTCAGATGTAGCAATAGGAGCCGTCTTATCACAACGAAATAAAGACACTCTTCAACTTCATCCTGTAGCTTATATGTCTCGGAAGTTGAACGAAGCCGAACAGAACTATGTCATTGCTGAAAAAGAGCTTCTGGCGATTTGTGATGCCTTTAAAGAATGGAGACATCATTTGTTGGATGCCAAATACACTGTCACAGTGTATACTGATCATCGTATTCTTCAATTCATGAGTTCCGCCAGACTTTTGACCCCTCGGCAATTACGCTGGATGTTTTTTTTTGCTGAATTTGATTTTGTAGTAACCTTCCGGCCTGGTAAAGATAATCGCAAGGCTGACGCCTTGTCCCATCAAGAGTCTACCACATTGCCTGCATTTCAAGCCTCCAGAGCTATCATTGCTCCTGACAAGGTTCTATGTATCATAAAAACTGAAGATTTCTTTGAAGAAATTCGCAACTCTTTCACTGTTGAAAAATGGCAAACATGGGCCCAAGCAGATCCCAAAAGGTCAATCAAGCAAGGTTTACCCTTTCATGACGCTCGTTTGTTCGTACCCACTACTAAACTTCGCAAGATAGTGTTTCATTGGTTGCATGTTATACCTATGGCAGGTCACCCAGGTACTCCTAAAACTCTTGAACTGATCCAACGCTATTTTTGGTGGCCTACCCTAACAAAAGATATAAAAGCAATGGTAAACAACTGTGAAGTTTGTGCTTGCATTAAAACACGTCATTCAAAACCAAAAGGGTTGTTACATCCACTTCCAACCCCGAGTCGTCCCAGGGAGCACATTTCTTTAGACTTTATTACCGGTCTGCCAGTGGTTCAACAGCATTCAGTAATTCTGGTGGTAGTAGATAGTCTCACAAAATATGGACATTTCATCGCCTGTAAAAAATTGCCCACTTCTAGTGAATTGGCAACTATTTTACTGAACAGAGTGGTTCGTTATCATGGACTGCCAAAGGTTATCCTCTCTGATCGGGGGTCACACTTTTCCTCCAATTTCTGGAAGACATGGTGTAAAACACTCCAAGTGACATCTACGCTATCTACTAGTCACCATCCTCAAACAGATGGTCAAATGGAGAGACTAAATCAGACTTTGAAACAATACATACTTGCCTACACTGAAAAGGCACTTTATTCTTGGACATCTATGCTCTGGTTAGCTGAGTTAGCTTACAATAACTCATTCCACACTTCTATTGGCGTTACACCCTTTTTTGGTTTATTTGGCTATCATCCTGACACCTTGCCCATCATAATTCCTCAAGAACGTTCTCTTACTTCAGCTGTGTCAGAAACCATTCAGCATTTACATCAAACCCAGAAACTGATTCAACAGCATTTAGAAAAAGCCAAACAAAAATATAAAAGGCATTATGACAAGAAACATTGTGAGGGACCGCAATATCAACCAGGTGACAAAGTGTGGCTTTCCACAAAACATATAGACTTCAAGAAGAAGCACATGTTTAACCACAAATTCATAGGTCCTTATACTGTCCTTCAGCAAATCAATCCGGTGACCTATAAACTACAATTGCCCAGATCCTTACGGATTCATCCAGTGTTCCACACTTCCCTCTTGAAAAAGGCAGTCCAAAAGATCCACCCTCATCCAGCTCCTGTTCTAGTACAAGGGGAAGAAGAATACGAAGTCAAGAAAGTGTTGGATTCTAAACTGAGAGGGCGTAATCTATGGTATTTAATCTCATGGAAAGGTTATGGTCCTGAAAGTAACTGATGGGTTTCTGCATCTGATGTTCATGCTCCAGTTACTGTGAGACACTTTCATCGTCTTAATCCAAGCAAACCAGGCCCTAGAGCGCGTCTGGGAGTACTGTCAACACTAGAGCAGTACGCGCTCTATTGGCGACAAAAATGCAAAAGCCCAGCACTCTCAAAACAACGTAATTTATGCATTGTGCTGATATGTTGTGGTTTAACCTTTTGCATTGCAGAGTTCAATCCTGAAAACTTATTTTTAATATGCTTACAAATACTGTTCCTTTCCAATGTATTGCTGCAGGTTTTCAGAGTGTGCCCCCTTTCCAGGGCCTTCCAGAGACTTTCCTTGCAACATGCCTGGGCGTGGTTCTGGGCTGGGCCAAGACTCTATAAAAGAGAGCCAGCCCAACTCGCAGTGCTCACTATTCAGAGGTCCCGGTGCAGAGCAGCAGCTTCTTCCTGAGCTCCTGTCCCAGCGGCCTATTTGGATCTTCCAGTCTTCTGCCCTTCATCCTTCATTGGTGATCATTGTTCCAGGCGGTAAGACGGTGGTTGGACTGTTCCGACACCGTTATTGAGAATTTTCATATTCTTGGTTTAATTCTTAAATGAGTAACAGATTACTTGCACGCTACCATTTCTTGACATTTATATGGTAGTTTACAAATAGGCAAGACGCGCGATTTGTTTCACAAAGGTTTGACTTTGTTATTCATTGCGTGCTACCATTTCTTGACATTGGCATGGTGGCTTAAGAATCGGCTAGATGCGCGCTTCGTTTTATGGTGTTTAAACATTGTTGTCCATTGCGCACTACTATTTCTTGACATTTACATGATGTTTTACGAATTGGCAAGACGCACAACTCGTTTCATGAGGATTTAACTTTGTTGTTCATTACGCACTACCATTTCTTGACATTTACGTGGTGGCTTAAGAATCAGCAAAAGAAGCACGATTTGTTTCATTGTACTTTGATCTTGTTATTTATTGTGAGCTGTTATTTCTTGACATTTACATTGTGTTTTACGAATCGGCAAGACACGCAATTCGATTAATGATGATTTGACTTTGATATTCATTGCGTGCTACCATTTCTTGGTATTTTACATGGTGACACTCGAATCGGCAAGACGCACGATTCTCTCCTCAAGTTTATTTCATGTTGTTTATTGTATGCCACTATTCTAAGATATTTATTATGTAATATTGGAGTTGACAAGTTATGTGATTTGTTTCCTGAATCCATATTGTGTTATTCATGGTGCACAATCCTTTTATGATGTTTACTATATATATATATATCTGCAATATGCGCAATTTGAGTTGAAACATTTTAAGAGTACAAAGAAGGCCAGAGTTTCTAGATGAAATATTGTATGGTCCTAGTATACATTCTCAAAACAGGATTTATATGACTGGTTTAGAATTTAGTCAGAATGTTTTTTCTGATTCTCATGTAAAGGAAAGTACTTGAATAACAAGGTTTTCATTTAATTCATCTTGATTGCCTTACAGGTATCCGGCCATCTTGAAACTTAGTCATTTTAAACTTAACTCTTAGATTGTTCATGTTTTCAGAGTGACTAGGCTTAGAATCATAGTCTAGTATTGATTTCAGGAGATATAATTTTCATATTGTGTGTTCTAACCTTTTTCTTACTACAGGTCTCCTTCCCAGCTGTTCCCTTCCTAATCCCCTCTTCCCCTCTTGAACTCTCTCAGTCTCTGTGATTTATCTATCAGAGTCTTGGAGCTGTTCAGTGGTGGACATGTTGGGAACGTGCACAGACCCCGAGGATCTGGTGACTCTGACACCCTCCTCCACAGGGGACGCTGGCCCCGCGGGCCTCACATAATGGTCCATCTTTGTCTGATGTGTGCCGCGGGAGTGCGTCTGGTCAGTCATCTTGAGGGTCATGATTTCAAGTTCTCAATCACCAATGTGGTTGCGGAGTGGGAACCCAGCCCAGACGGGCACCACTGACTCAGGAGGCCCCCACTTCCCCCACCAATGTGCGCGGTGGCAGTAACAAACGGTGGCGTTCCCAATAGCTGAACAAATATAGAGGCCCACCAGTGCCAACCGGGGGGAGGGAAAAGCCCGGACCAGCAATAGGGCAGCAGGAGGCTTTCAGGTATTTATCCAGGACTGCTAAAAGAAGCAACAACAGGAGTTTATGCCACCCAACTGGAGGCACTCCCTGCACCTCCTGGGACCAGCTTAACAGTCACAATCAAGGACTCATGCGCCTTGCCTCCCCATCAGCACAGACCGAGTCTGCAATAAGGCCAAATGGACCTCACTCCAGGATTCGCAGAGCAAGGGTGAATTCCAGGTGCTTCGAGGTGAAAGTGGGTGCGCTGTTGGGAGTCCAGTCTCCAATTAGCAGGCGCCTCGGGGTCACACCGGTCAAGGGCACAGGCTGAGACCACCGCCCGCTCCGGAGATCCACTGGGATAGGCCCACAACAAGTATGTGGCCATCCACATCTACGCCTGATGTCCGCTCTCTCAGCCTTTCAATCCCCAGCCAGCTCAGGATGTTGCACCCAGTGCCACACTCACACCATATCAGTAGCATGTGTGGTGGGGGGTAGGGTGTGGTTCAGTCCACCATGCACCAGATACCCTGTGCTCCGCTGTGGCCCGCTGCAGAGCTCGTTCTGCTGGAGGCCTTAATGTAGGGATGGCACGCAAGCCCACCTCACTGCTTTTCTCAGGGCCGCCGCTGTAGATAGTCGGACCCCCACTGGCCTCGCCGCTGCCTCCGAGCCAAATGCACTCCGTTTAGAGGCCCATGAGTCAGATGTATTCTCGGTTGTAGGGGGATTACAGAGTGTGGCCGCAGGAGCTACTTCAAAGTACGGCCATTTTACATGACGGTGGCCACGCCTCCCTCCCGGCATCCGATCTAGATGTCCCTTTGGGGTCACCCCTCTGACATGGGATCCCCAATTCATGTGAAAGTGCGTTGTGATCACTTTCATGCCTCATGATCATTTCCATGTGCATGACCTATACCCATAATCTGACATTGACCAAAATATAGTCTATCAATGAGGTCCTACCTGACCAATTTAACTTGTGAGGCCCATGTCTGTCAGATTTAGTGCACCCATTCCATGTTTGTAGTGATTCAATGCAAGCACATTAATCTGTAAAGCTAATGGGGTACATTTCTTCACTAGAGACATACCAGGCAATGGAATTGAACAAAAGCTGTCTTCAGCAAATACAAATTTGTCTGCACAGACACTAAGAGGCTCAAAGTGACAGTAAAAATCCCCTCCAATCAATTTAAAATCTCTCTCTAAAAGTAGGGATACAAAGTCAGACAAACTATCCACCACCAAGGACTCTAGGCCAGTACTTACTAGCCTAGAATAAACACTGGTCATAAACAAATCAATGGTTTTCAAAGAAGCGAGTGAGAGACATAAAACATGCTTATTGGCTGTGTCAACAATCCTGACCGAGCTGTCCACGTGAGAGGCTACCAATATAGACAGTCCTCCAGGTAACCTCCCTTTCATAATTTTGAAATATGTAGCAAAAACTGGATGGTAAATATCCTCATTAGTCTATGCTTCATACTGGTTTATAAATGAAACCCAGTCAGCATACTCCAATTTTCCATGTAGGCCAGCTATATCCCAAGAAAGCACTTTGACTGGACTGGAGGACCTTGTCTGACAATTAAGTGCCTCTGTACACTCACTTTCAATCACCTTCCAGTCAGCCCTATCCCTTCTTGTATTCCAAAAAAGCACTTTAACTGGACTAGGGGACCTTGCCTGACAATTAAGAGCATTAATACACATTCTTCCATTCACTTCCCGGTCAACCCTAGCCCCTCTGGTACCCTCGCCTAGGGGTACTTGGGGTCATCTCAGTCATGCTAATATTGAACATGGGCCCTACAATTGTCACCATCAGATCCCTTGCTGCTTTGCATAGTGAGAACATCCCATTAGAGAAAAAACTACTACACGCTTGACTAGCCATATCTTGCTCCAGAGAAAAATCATTCCTCAAAGCCATGCCATGCAACACTTCCGATGTATCTATTATCGGATAACCCTTACATTCAAATACACCACACTCAAAGTTAACCCGGTTAATAGAAGTGCATAAGATACTCTGTATCCAAGAGTCATTGAGCCTGAATGCTTGCCCATGGCTACAGGGTCTGAGAAAGGAGTTGGATAACCCTTGAGCTTTGTGTTCCTCAACAGCCCTACCTCAGTCCACCTCCTCCATAGAATCGCAGGTATTAGCAATAGTTGTCTTAACCCTGAGACCATTATAGTCCTGTGTCACAGCATTACGATAGTGGGCGGTAGAATTCCACATATTAGGGGCCTGTCTTCCGGGTGTGACAAAGTGGGAGGATTTGTAAAAATAGCCCAATGGTAAAATCATGATAGGCGAGCCAACACTTTGGGCATAAGATTCTCTTTGCAAGAGGATATGAGCTATTTGGGAGTTTCTAAAATTAACAACCAATCTTTTGGGCTCTTACCTTTCAAACTTACTCTTCTGGTAAGAAGTATATTACCTGCCAAGGTATGGGGGGATTCCTAATGTGCTAAAACCAGTGTAAGCATTTGTTGGTTAGTTCTTCCTGAGATTCTCTCTGTCCCAACTGGAGCTCAGGAACCCAACGAGCACCACCACATAAGAACACGAGGCAGGAGGTAAGTTAATCACAGGACACCTCAAACTATCATCTGTAAGACAAGCTGAAACTTCCCCTGCCTCACTAAGTGGACAATTTATTCTGCCAGATTCTGACTCGAACCAGGTTCATCCCAGTGCAACCTTGTTTACTTTAAACAACCAGCATTTATAGCTTGACCATTCCCTCTTCGATGGGGGCAACATCAGAGCGCACTTGGATTTTGCTAGGATGCGCCCTGTGTCCTAGTTCAGTCTGGGTTCCTACTGACATCATCCTCTTTGTCACCACATGCGGTGGGCTCATGACATCCCTACAGGCTAGCTCCAGATTTTCTAAGCTCGCTACCAGGGAAGTGAGCTCAGCCGCCAGTGCAGTCATCAACACATTTTTTCTTTCAGCCACAAGTTCTTTCCCTGGCAGGATTATCCCAGTTGAATAAGTGTTCTCCAAACTGGTTTGTGCAGCAAGGGCATTGGATTTCATCCTCTTCAAATTATTGGTGTCTGCACTCCTAAGCTTGGACCTGAAGTCGCCTCATGATAAAGCCTGACCTTGATTAGCAACCCCAACATCTCCTGAGCAGTTAGACCCCTCCCTAGAATCACAATTAGGGCACTCTAGACCCGCAGGAGTAACATGATGGCTTTTCACAGTGGGACTGAAGAGATCACGGCTTAAAGATAGCCATCTTTCAGTTAATTCAGTCTGTCGCTACAGCTACAATCGCTTTTTGTAGCATCTTAAATATTGTGGTGGGCTTTGGGGAGGCAGCAAGTGATTGATTCTTATACAGACCCTCCTGCTTCCCCATGTTCAACTAGAGTTCCAAAATATGGCAACACCCTTGGGCCGGTGGCAGACTCGATCCAAGTTTCCAAATATGCTAAAGCCACGACAAGCAAAAAAAGGTTACCAGTCTCCCCCATAGAGGCTGCTCGTGCTGAAAGAGGAGAGCTGACCCCTCAGAAAAGACAAAGAACGGAGAGGGGATGTAGGTGATGTAGGGGAAAAGTACCCTCTTTTTGGCATGGTTACCCCCACTTTTTGCCTGCTGTCAGTGTGTTTGATGGTGTTCACTGGGATCCTGCTAACCAGGACCCCTGTGACTGTGCTCTCTCTCTAAAATGTGGTTGTTCCTGACTTAGTACACCCCACACTTGACAAACTGGCACCAGGGGTTCCCCATGGGCTGCAGGAGGTATTGTGCCACCCATGGGAGCCCATGCAAAATGTGTCTGCAGGCCTGCCATTTGGAGCCTGGTTGAAAAGGTGCATGCGCTCTTTCACTACAGGTCACTGCACCAAGTCACTGTAAGTTACCCCTATAGCAGGCCCTCCTAGCCCAGAGGGCAGGGTGCAAGTACCAGCATGTAAGGGCACCCCTGCATGAGCAGAGGTGCCCCTACGAACTCCAGCTCCATTTTCCTGGACTTCGTGAGTGCAGGGAAGACATTTTACCTGTGTACTGGACATCTACATAATGGTAACTCCGAACCTAGGCATGTTTGGTATCAAACATGTTGGAATCATACACCAACACTGTTCCCAGTATTGGGTGTTTGAACCCATGCACTCTGGGGGCTTCTTAGATGACCCTCAGCTTGGCTCCTACCAGTTTAAAGGGTTTTCTCGGGCAGCCTGCGTTGCTGACATCCTACAGATAGGTTTCAGCCCTTCTGCTGCTTGACCAGCTCAAGCCCAGGAAGGCAGAACAAAGGATTTCCTTTGGGAGTGGTAGGCAACCTCTTCTCCCTTTGGAAATAGGTGTTACATGGCTTGCGAGCGGTAGCCTCCCCAAGCCACTGGTATGCTTTGAAGGGCACATTTGGTGCCCTCCTTGCATAAACCAGTTTACACCAGTCCAGGGACCCCTGGTCCCTGCTCTGGTGTAAAACTGGACAATGGAAATGGAAGTAACCACTCCCCTGTCCATCACCACCCCAGGAGTGGTCCGCAGAGCTGCTCCAGATGGCCATTTGATTCTGCCATCTTGAATTCAAGGTGGGCAGAGGCCCTCTGGAGCATCTGAGTGGCCAGGTGAGGTAAGTGATGTCACAGCCCCCTCCTGATAGGCGGTCACCCTGTTAGGTGACGGATCCCCTTTCCCTGGCTGTGCAACCTCCAAGGGCCATGAGTCTTCAGCCTGCACAAGAAGTAAGAAGGAATCTCCCTTGGAGTGAAGGAGTCACTCCGCTGCATCCACAGGCACCAACTACAATGACGTCCAGCTGCGAGGATCTTCTCTCCTGCAAAACTGTGTTGATCCTGCAACACTGGTGGTGGTCTGGAGTGGTATCCCCCTTGGAACTCTCTACCAGCTGTCCAACTTGGGAGACGGTGAGCCCTTACCTCTCCTTGCAAGACAGTGCCCCTGTACACCGCAACTCTTGCAGCTACTAAAGCTTGTTGGCTCTTCTTCCAAGGGATCTTAAGGCTCCTTAAAATCCCAACCTCTAGCACTCGTCCCTGAGAAGCATAGTCTCCTGCCTACTGCTGCAGTGACATGGGACTCCTCTCCAGGTGTGCTGAGTGGGCCTCACTGCGACTCCTGTGCCTGCTGCCTGTGAGTTGGCTGTGGGGGATGCATCCTCATCTTCTGACTCTCCTCGCTAATCAGGGTCACCTTGGACTCCCCATCTTGGGTTGAGAACTCCTGGACCTTCCTGGTCCCTTAGCAGCTCTGCAACTCCTCATCCACGACTTTTGCCTTTCCCAAGGCTGTTGGTGATTTTTCCACACTACTCACCAACTGCAACTCCTCTTCAGATGTGGGACACCATCTGCATCACTTCCCGGACTCTTCTCCTGTGCTGCATAGCGGACTCCTTGTCTTCACCGTGGACCTATTCCTGCATCTCCAAAAGGGTGGGTAGTGACTCCTGCCCACACCGGACACTCCAACTCAAACTGGACTTTGTAAGTCCTCTTCTGTCAGCATCCATCTATTGTTTCTTCTATTCTTGTTTGGGTCTTGGACAGTCCTTTTCCAATGGGTAACTGTGGTTTTGGGGGAAAAAAACGGTATTTACCTACTCACTCCTGGTCACTGGGGGGCACTCCAATACTTACCTTTTGGGGTTCCTAGTTCCTCCATCTCCCCTCTACAGATTCCACTTCATCCTATCCCTAGAGCAGATGAGCTTATAGATACACTGACATCTGCCAGGTATCTGAGCACCTTTGATCTGACTGCTGGCTATTGCCAGATCAAGTTATCAGAGGATGCTAAACCAAAAACAGCATTCTCCACCCCTGGTGGGCACTATCACTTCACTGTGATGCCCTTTGTGTTGAAGAATGCACCCGCCATATTCCAGAGGGTGGTGAACAAAGTTTTCTATGGTTTGAAAAGCTTTAGTGGAACTTATCTTGATGACCAAGCTGTCTTTAGCTTCACCTGGGAGGATCACCTGGTCCACCTAGGGAATGTTTTGGAGGTTCTGCAAAAGGCAGGCCTCACTGTGAAGGCCTCTAAGTGCCAGATAGGGCAGCTGAAAGTCATATATCTGGGCCACTTGGTAGGTGGAAGCCAGATTCAGCCACTACAGTGCAAAATCCAGACTATTCTGGATTGGACTGCCCCTGCTGCAAAGACCCAGGATAGAGCCTTTCTAGGCCTGACAAGGTATTACAGGAGGTTCATTAGGAACTACGGCTCCATTGTAGCCCCTCTAAATGACCTAAATTCTAAGAAAATGACAAAGAACGTTGTATGGACAGCTATCTGCCAGAAAGCTTTTGATGACCTTGAACAGGCCATGTGCCCGGCTCCTATTTTAGGAAGCCCTGACTACTCCAAACAATTCATAGTACAGAAAGATGCTTCTGAGGTAGGAATTGGGGAAGTACTGTCACAACTGAATACAGAGAGCCAGGACCAACCTGTAGCTTTTATAAGCAGAAGGTTGATCCCCAGGGAAAAGCGTTGGTCAGCCATAGAAAGGGAGGCCTTTGCTGTGGTTTGGGCTTTGAAGAAGCTTGCCTGCACAGCCTCGTCCAGGCACGGACGGGTACAGACGAGCCCGCTCTTGGCCCGATCTTCAGCCTGGGCATGTCCCTGCGCATCCCGTGCAATGTGTGCGGGGAAATCCTTAAGTGCGCCTTCTGGCGCGAAATGTGATCAGGCGATCTCCTCCAGCCCCAGTCCAGCCAGGAACAGCACAGTGTCCCGTGCAGAGGGCGTGGGAAAATCCTTAAGTGCGCCTCCTGGTGTGAAATATGATCAGGCATCCTTCGCTGGCCTCACGCCTGCCGGGAACTATAGTTTAGGGCCCCCCAGCAGCAGCACAGCGTCCTGCGCAGTGGGTGCGGGGAAATCCTTAAGTGCCCTCCTGGCACGAAATGTGATGAGGCGATCTCCTTAGGCCTCTGGCCCACCGGAAACTGTAGTTTAGGGACCCCAGCAGCAGCACAGCATCCTTGTACTCTGCAATATATAATGCTTTAACCCTAATATATTTATATATATATATATATATGCTGCTTCACAGCGGGCAGGGAAGCAGATTGAAAGTCCGCTCCCAGTGGGCGGGAGTATTTTTAATGCTCCCGCCTGCTGGAAGTGGACTTAGAGCCTGATTTAGATATTGGTGGATGGGTTACACCATCACAACGGTGACAGATGTCCAGTTCGCTGAAATCTAAATACCATAGGAAATAATGGGATTTAGATTTTGGTGGAAGGGATATCTGTCACCATTGTGATGGAGTTATCCATTCTATCTAAATCAGGCGCTTATTGTTTGTTCTCACTTTGCAGGAGCTTTGAAATGACTCCCGCCAAGTGAGAGCAAAGACAGGTTGGCAGGGAAACTGCTATGTCCTGAGGATGGGCACCCGGGACATAGCTGGAGCCGACTATTAATGGCTCCTGGTAGTGGGCTGTGCTGCCCCGCAGTTTTCTGTGGATGGCTGGGGCCCTGGAGGTTGGGTCCCTGGGGCCAAAATCGGCCATGGGAGGAGGGGGCATGCAGTTCCCTTTTTTTTGGAAACGGCCAGGCCCAGGAGTGTAGCAGTCCCCAGGGCCAAAATCTTCATGGGAGGGGGCCACTTAGCCCATCCCCATTTTCAGTTGTGACAGGGCCCCAGGAAATGGGGTCCCCAAGCCAAATTTGGCCCAGGAGGAGGACCACAAAGCCTGCATTCCCATTTAAATATGTGCGGTGATTGGCCTGGGAAGAAGAGTCACATTCACACCTCCTCCCGCTACTTTGCTGAAAAAGTTAAAGCAAAAAAATATATTTTGGGCCCCCTGCAGTATCCTTGTGGGACCTCACCACCAGGCCTAGGGAGTCAGGGTATTTCTACCCTGCCCATTTTTCTTTTATTTTTCATTTTATCTTGGGACTTCAAGGTCCAAGATGACTACCTGGTTGAAGTGCTGGCAACCAATCAGATCTCATTTGGAGATCTCCTGGATCAGTGGACCCTTCACATCCCTAGGTATACATAAATATTTTTTCTTTAATGGCACAAAAACTACTGAGCAGATTTGCACCAAATAAAAATAAGAGATCTTCCTGGACCAAGATCTAGTTTTCATCCAAATTTGTTGTATTTTCATTCAGTGGTTCGGGCTGTAGTTGTCTAAAATCCCTATGGGAAATGTTATGGGGAAAATGCATTTTGGAGACCCCTCCCCCTTTTTCTCGGACCACACGTGACGAATCCCCCCAAAAGTTGCAAGACAGCAGCTGAAATAAGTGGTAAACTAGTTTTGAAAAATTTGTGAAAATTTGTCAAACAGCGCCAAAGTTACAGGCAAAACAAAAAATGCTTTTCCTATGGTAAGTAGTTCCTAACTATAACTACCTACTGCCGACCACCAGTAAGTCATATACGTGTGTGTTTGAATGTGTGTGTGAGTGTGAATTAAATATTAAAAACATTTAATTAATTTAAAATTGACATTCAGAACGATGAATAGCAAAATAGTGTTAAAACGAGGTGTGCTATTAAATATACTTGTGAGCAAATATGCTGCAAAGGAAGTTGATCGCTAATGAGAAATATTTACCAGTTCTAATAAAACAATGGCATTTGTTTATAGGGAATGCTCTGTTCTAATTAAAACAATTTATGGCAAAATTATACAAGAATCTGTTCAGTTACAAGGTACCACAATAAGGAAGTAGGGGTAAGACTACTTGCGCAAGAAAGGTACATCACAGATTCATCTTTGTCTCTTTCCCTGGCATAAATACCACCACAAAGTTATGTAACTATGGTTTCGGATATAAAACTCAGGGTATGTTTTGTTCTGTACTTCCACTTACTTTTAAGTCAAGATATTGGAAAAGGCTCCGTCCTTGGCAGGTGCTATGGAAGGTCAAGGATGTGGAATTCCGGTGCTGCCTTGTCTTGTTCCACATCTTTTATATACCATCACAAACCTTTCTGCTTAATTTCACTCTTTCAGGGTCTTTTTCACCCCTGCTTTCTTTCTTTGTCTCACTCTTTTTCCCATTTTTCTCTTTCTCTTTCTTTTCGCCTTTTGTATTTGTCTCTCTTCAGCCTACAAGTCTGATTAAAATACATGCCAATCCACAAAAACAAGCTTTTGCAGTGCAATGGGTCTTGCGTTTGCTCGAGTTAGAGCTATTAGCGTTGTAAACTGCTAACAGGACTTTTCTTGCCACATAAACTGAAAATGAAAAGTAAACCAGTTTCACATAAGCGAGCTGATGGCCGCCATGAGCGTGAGGCAGACACACAAAAGGAAACAGAAGTTTGCTCGCAGTCAAACATATCGGCAAAAGTGCAATTATCCATGTAGACGGCAAAAATGCAAGTATCCATGTAATCAGCAGAAGTGTAATTATCCATGTAACAGGGTCGATGTCATGCAAAGCGCAGGACTACTGCCAAGCGAGATCGCACTGCCTACGAAATAAAAAGAAAAAGTAGTCCAGAAACAATACGGAAAACATGAGCCTCGTATGTTTTCAGTAGTTGGCCGGTGTGCTCGGAAGGGCTAAACACCGGAAAAGGCATGACATATACATGCCTTTTACTAATGAAATCAAGTGAATTTTAAAAGGCAAGCCCACGGACCAACCATACTGATGGGCGTGACATGGGTGTAGTTTAAAGCACACAGAGAGATTACAGCAGGGACAGAACACTTTTGCACACTCAACCCTAATTACTGACCACGTGCCCCACCTGCAGCCACCGGCTCAAATTAAGTACTGTCTTTAATTTGATTAAAAAGAAACTGAACACAAGACACGTTTTGCCAAGTGGCAAAAATGAAATGGTTACAGCGAAACCTCTGAAGTGGGATAGGTCATGTCTTTTGAATACAAAAAACATTGCAAGCATTGGGCATGGAGAAGATGGAAGAGAAGGCACTTTTGAAGACAGTGGTGGATACTAAGGTGGTCATTCCAACCTTGGCGGTAAAAGCCGCTTACCGCTGTCAGAAGACCGCCAACATACCGCCGCGGCCGCGGTAAACCGCCACGGTAATTCTGACCCACAACAGGCAAACCGCCAAAATACAGACATCCACAAAAGTCCGCAACACCAAAGGGCAGCGAGAAACTGGCGATGACCAAACCTCCACCGTCACGCCAACAGAAATACGCCCACACTATCACGACACACGAATCCACGCGGCGGTCTTTCAACCGCGGTATACCATTGGCGGTACACACTGGCGCGCTCAAAATACACACACACTTACAAAACACAGCCACATTGGACAATTACAAATACACACACCTGATACACATACACACACCACTCCCACACACCCATTACAATATAAAACACACACCCACATCACCCTCAAACCCCCACTCCTACAGAATCGGGACCACGCACTGAGAAAAAGAGAACTGAGCACCCAGACGCGCATTTTACTTTCACCCAGCAATATTTCCACACACTTCACACAACACACCAATACACATCACCACACAATCCACCCCACACATCACCCACACCACCCCATGGCACCACAAAGACACCCCAGGTTCTCGGAGGATGAACTCAGGGTCATGGTGGAGGAAATTGTACGGGTAGAGCCACAGCTCTTCGGAACACAGGTGCAGCACACCACCATTGCCAGGAAGATGGAGCTATGGAGCAGAATAGTCGATAGGGTCAACGCTGTGGGACAGCACCCAAGAAATAGGGACGACATCAGAAAGCGGTGGAACGACCTACGGGGGAAGGTGCGTTCAATGGTATCCAGGCACAACATCGCGGTGCAGCGGACTGGCGGCAGACCCCCACCTCCTCCCCCAGAATTTACAACATGGGAGGAGCAGGTCTTGGCAATCCTGCATGCTGAGGGCCTCGCAGGAGTATCTGGAGGAATGGACTCTGGTAAGTCTCATCTTCACTACTTCATCCCCCCCACCCCACCAGCATGCCAACTCATACCCCCACCCTCACCCTCACCCCATCACATCCTGCTCCTTGCAAATGTCTCCCCATCACAGCCCACCCATCCCAACCCCAAGCCCTGCATGCGACCACAAAGCATGGACACCCATCAACAAAGCATGCCCACTGCACATACCCATCCCCCCCCAAACCACCGTCACAAAAGCCCCCACACGGGAATGCCAGCACTGGGGTACACGGGCCCCCACCCATTACATGCTATGGCACAAACAAATGCAATAACCATACTTTTATACCCCTGCAGGGCCCGAACGCCACGTCACCGCGCATGAGGGTCCACAAATGTCCAATCCACCCCCAGAAGAGGCCCACAGTGAGGACAGCAGCTCTGTCGACCTGGATCTAGATGACCAGCCCGGCCCATCGGGGACCTCTGGACAGTCGGTTCCCCTCAGACAGCCACAGCCCATAGCAGACCTTCCCCCCTCTGGGAACACCAGCACAGCACCCACCCAGCGGGCCCATACCTCTGTCCCCAGGACACGTCAATCAGTGGTGTGTCCACCACTACAGGGCACCCAGGTTAACCCACCACCCCAACAACAACAGGGACCTGGGGGCAGTGGTAGTGGGCACACGGTTCAGGGGACAGAGGCCCAGGGAAACAGGGGAACTGGGAGGGCTGCTGTGCGACAGGGGGGGGACAGGCCCAGGGAACCCACTCTCCACGAGGCCCTCTACTTCATCATGGGAGCCTACCACCACTCCCAGGAGACGATGGCGACGGTCCTGGCCAGGTGTCAGGATATCCAGCTTCTGCAGAAGGAACAGTATTTGGGGTTCAGGGAGGAACTACGAAACATCAGTTCCGCCCTGGCCACCATTGTAGGGGCTCTGAATCAGGTAGTCACCACATTGCGGAACACTGTGGCACCACAAAGGGCCACTGACACTAGCATGGACCAAGAACTGCCTACCACCTCTGCCGGCACTAGTGGACAGGAGGCCCCGCCACAGGACCAACAGGCCACCAGCACCCCACCCCCTGCAGAAGGAGAACCACCCCGCAAGCGGGCCCTGAGATCCAGGAAGAAGACAGAGTAAGATGCCAAGACCCCCGCCAGGAAAGGATACCTCCCTGATTGTCATCCCACTGTCCCACATTGACACCCTGTCCATCCTTATACTGCCCATGCTCCACTTTCCACAGGCATTTAGACAATGCACCTGTGATACTAATAGTCTGGACTCTGCCATGGACAATCCTCCACCATCACCCCTCACCGATTTGCAGTCACCCACCAATATAGAGCACTGAAATAAACACAGTTATTGCACAAAACAATCAGGAGTCTGGCTGTGAGTTTGTACAAATGTATTAGACATTACCGTGCCAAAAATGCATATTTACATTGTGATGCCAACATACCACTGTCACACAGCTGTAGTCCATGGGGAAACAAAGCAGATGTCACGCAGTGGGGCCCACATCTCTGAAATTGGAAGGGAAAGTCACAACTCAGTTACCATACACTGGTGGAAAAGGTCAGACAGTAGAGAGGTAGTAGGGGTTAAGTATATGTAATATGCCGGGTTGGAATCTTACCTGTGTGTCATTGAAAATATTGCTGTATTACTGCGTTCCTGTTGTCTATGTCGTCCTCTTCGGCTTCCTCGTCTTCACTCTCAACAGGCTCCACAGCTGCTACAACACCACCATCTGGACCATCCTCCTGCAGAAAAGGCACCTGGCGTCGCAAAGCCAGGTTGTGAAGCATACAGCAGGCCACGATGATCTGGCACAACTTCTTTGGTGAGTACAATAGGGATCCACCTGTCATATGGAGGCACCTGAACCTGGCCTTCAGGAGGCCGAAGGTCCGCTCGATCACCCTCCTAGTTCTCCCATGGGCCTCATTGTACCGTTCCTCTGCCCTTGTCCTGGGATTCCTCACTGGGGTCAGTAGCCATGACAGGTTGGGGTAACCCGAGTCACCAATTAGCCACACACGTTGCCTCTAGAGTTGACCCATCACGTAAGGGATGCTGCTATTCCACATGATGTACGCGTCATGCACTGAGCCAGGAAACTTAGCATTAACATGGGAGATGTACTGGTCTGCCAAACACACCATCTGTACATTCATAGAATGATAACTCTTCCTGTTTCTGTACACTTGTTCACTCCTGCTGGGGGGTACTAAAGCCACATGGGTCCCATCAATGGCACCTATGATGTTGGGGATATGTCCAAGGGCATAGAAATCACCCTTCACTGTAGGCAAATCCCCCACCTCAGGGAAAACGATGTAGCTCTGCATGTGTTTCAGCAGGGCAGACAACACTCTGGACAACACCTTGGAAAACATAGGCTGGGACATCCCTGATGATATGGCCACTGTTGTTTGAAATGACCCACTTGCAAAGAAATGGAGTACTGACAGCACCTGCACTAGAGGGGGGATCCCTGTGGGTTGGCGGATTGGTGACATCAGGTCTGGCTCCAGCTGGGCACACAGTTCATGAATAGTCAAGCCTGTATGTCAGCATGACATGTCTTTCCTCCATTGTTGACAGGTCTACCAGCGGTCTGTACACAGGAAGATTCCTCCATCTCCTCGCATGTCCCAGCGGACGGTGCCTATGAAGGACAACAGCGAGCACAGAGTCAATCAACCCACAGGTACGTAACCACAGCTTGCACAAAACACGATTCCCAATGCATTGAATGGCTTGTATGAGTGTTGATGCAAGGCCTAGGTATGTGTGACGCAGTAAAAAGTAAGCCATGTGGGCCCTTGAAATGGCGACTGCCTGACCTGTGAAGTGCGACAATGGGATGTGAGGTAAATGCGCTGGCGTGGCACACCGTGGCAGTAGGCGGTCAAAGACCGCGGCGCTAAGCAGCATTGGTTAACATTGAACCCTATGGGTCTCAGGAGCCAATGACGATGTGCGCCGGCGGTCGCGGTACGCACCGCCGCGGGCGTGACCGCCATTTTCTATCGGCTTAATCACTCGATACGTGATCTTCGACAGGAGAGGACCTACACTGCAAGTGCTGCTGTGACCTCGGTCTGGAAGAGACAATGGCTCATGCGACTAGGGAAAGGGCCCCTGCCTTCACTGCTCAGGAATTGGAGAAACTCGTGGATGGGGTCCTCCCCCAGTATGCGCTACTCTACAGTCCTCCAGACCAACAGGTAAGTACACTGGGGCCATGCTTAGTGGCCAATGCCTGTGTTGAGTGGGGTGGATGAAAGATGGTGGGGAGGGGTGCGATTGAGGCATGCATCAAACGACGGATGAGAGCATGTGCCACATGGCAAGGGTAGGGATGGGGGGCCACTCACATTGAGGGTGCAGAAGGTGATGACTCTTTTTCTCCCCCTGTACATTTCACATAGGTCAGCGCCCACCAGAAGATTGATATTTGGCGTGCCATCGCCAAGGACGTCCGGACCCTGGGGGTCCACCACAGACGGGGCATCCACTGCCGGAAGAGATGGGAGGACATCCTGACGCTGGAGCAGGAAGATGGCGGAGGCTCAGCTGGGGATGGCCTCCCAACGTGGGAGGGGTGCCAGTCGGACTTTGACCCCCCTGATGTTCCGGATCCTGGCGGTGGCCTACCCCGATTTGGATGGGCGCGTGAGGACATCACAGCAGACACAAGGGGGTGAGTACACTCTTATTCTGGTGACTTTGCGCGCAGTGGAGGTGTCTGGGTGGGGGAGGAGGGCTGTGGGTATCCCTAGGCCAGGGCGATTTCTGTAGGCTAGGCCCCTCCGTAAGGCATGGCCCTGTGCCCCCGCCCCCCACCTCTGTAGGGTGCCAAGTACAGCTATTCATGGCCCTGTGTCATCTATGTGTGCAGATGTCATCCATAGGCTTGTAGGCCATGTCCCACGGATTGAGTAGTGGACCCCAAGTGCGCGGCGTAGTGCAGGGGGCTTCTGTCTCTATCCTGCCCGCCAACGGTGTCGCCAATGCATGCACTCAACATGTCTTTATTTTCTCCCCCCCCCCTTTTTTGTGGTTTTCCTGTTCATGTGTGCATTAGCATCATCAGGCGGAGGAGAAGTGGCATCGGAGCACGAGGGAGCTGCATCCCACATGGCCATGGAGGGCCATGCAACGGATTCCGATTTCACCAGTGGGACGGAGGGCGAGGGGAGCTCCACAGCGGGGACTCGGGCAGACATAAGTGACACGGACTCGTCCTCTGAAGGGAGCTCCCTTGTGGTGGCGGCAACATCTGTGCCCCCCACAACAACAGGTACAGTCGCCACCCAGCGCACCAGCACCGCCCTCCCAGCAGCCCCTCAGCGTTTGCCCCGTGCCCGCTCACCCAGGAAGGTGGGCATCTCCTTCGCCCCAGGCACCTCAGGCCCTGCCCCAGTCACCCCTGCTGCCCTCAGTGAGGAGATCATTGACCCCCTGAGGACGCTCACTGTTGGGCAGTCTACCATATTGAATGCCATCCATGGTGTCGAAAGAGAGGTGCACCAGAGTAATGCATACCTGGAGGGCATTCATTCTAGTCAGGCTGCCCTTCAGCGATCGTTCAACACTCTGGCCTCAGCACTGATGGCAGCCATTGTCCCTGTCTCTAGCCTCCCCCCTCCAACTTCCTCCACCCAGACCCTATCACCTGTACCTCTGCCTATCCCAGACACACCATCAGACCAGCCTGCACACACCTCAACACCCAAGGGAAGCTCAGGCAGACATAAGCACCACACATCACACAGGCATTCACACAAGCAACATTCACATACATACCTACCAACACCCACTGCCTCCACTGTCTCCCTCCTCCTCGTCTCCCTCCTGACTCCCTGTCACGTCTCCACTCACACCTGCATGCACTACATCTTCAGCCACTAAGTCCATCACCAGCACACACACCAGAACCCCCTGCACACGTGCAGTCATCACCCCCACTGCCATTTACACGTCCCCTGTGTCCTCTCCCAGTGTGTCTGTGACCCCCTCTTCCAAGATACACAAACGCAGGCAGCCACCCACCCAACAGCCATCCACCTCACGACAGCCTCCAGCCCAAGCACCTGCACCCAAAGACACCAGACTTCAAACTCCTACAACCTCATCCTCTTCCTCCACTCCCATACCCACTACACCTACCCCTCCCATTGCTCCTAAAAAGCTTTTCCTGTCCAAACTTAACCTCTTTCCACCAACTCCCCCACCCCGTCCATGTCATAGGACTCTAGTCAGCACCTCAGCCACCACAAAACCGGGCCCTGTCATGACAGTCTGCCATGGACTATGGAGTCCCCCACCCTCGAGGGCAGCCAGTTCAGTACGGAGCCAAGGCATGGGCAGCCCACCCCCGGAGAAACAAAGATTGGCAGTGGCCGGCGCGAGAGGGTGAAGACACCAGGCACAAAAACCCCTACCATGGCTCCGGCAGGAGGTGTGGAGACAGCTGTCACACCGCCCAAGGTGGGGAAGGGCCACAGGCGATCAGGGAAGGCTGAGAAGGGCAGCACGCCCGACAAGACCGCCATCAGCCCCATCCCAGGTGGGCAGGAGGCCACCAACATGCCCGGCACTGCAGCCCAGGAGGGCCCCGCCAGCCACAGGACAGATGGGCAGGAAGGCACTGCCAGCCACAAGACAGGTGGCAAATGAGCTCCACGCCATGGCCAGATCCGCTGAACTGGGCTCTTCATCTCAAGCACCGCTGAACTGGGCACCGCCGTCTCAAGGACCGCTGAACTGGGCACCGCCGTCTCAAGCACCACTGAACTGGGTCCTTCATCTCAAGCACCGCTGAACTGGGCCCTTCATCTCAAGCACCGCTGAACTGGGCACCGCCGTCTCAAGCACCGCTGAACTGGGCCCTTCATCTCAAGCACCGCTGAACTGGGCACCGCCGTCTCAAGCACCGCTGAACTGGGCACCGCCGTCTCATGCACCGCTGAACTGGGCACCGCCGTCTCAAGCACCGCTGAACTGGGCACCGCCGTCTCAAGCACCGCTGAACTGGGCCCTTCATCTCAAGCACCGCTGAACTGGGCCCTTCATCTCAAGCACTGCTGAACTAGGCACCGCCGTCTCAAGCACTGCTGAACTGGGCACCGCCGTCTCAAGCACCGCTGAACTGGGCCCTTCATCTCAAGCACCGCTGAACTGGGCACCGCCGTCTCAAGCACCGCTGAACTGGGCACCGCCGTCTCAAGCACCGCTGAACTGGGCACCGCCGTCTCAAGCACCGCTGAACTGGGCACCGCCGTCTCAAGCACCGCTGAACTGGGCCCTTCATCTCAAGCACCGCTGAACTGGGCCCTTCATCTCAAGCACCGCTGAACTGGGCACCGCCGTCTCAAGCACCGCTGAACTGGGCACCGCCGTCTCAAGCACTGCTGAACTGGGCCCTTCATCTCAAGCACCGCTGAACTGGGCACCGCCGTCTCAAGCACCGCTGAACTGGGCACCACCGTCTCATGCACCGCTGAACTGGGCACCGCCGTCTCAAGCACCGCTGAACTGGGCACCGCCGTCTCAAGCACCGCTGAACTGGGCACCGCCGTCTCAAGCACCGCTGAACTGGGCCCTTCATCTCAAGCACCGCTGAACTGGGCCCTTCATCTCAAGCACCGCTGAACTAGGCACCGCCGTCTCAAGCACTGCTGAACTGGGCACCGCCGTCTCAAGCACCGCTGAACTGGGCCCTTCATCTCAAGCACCGCTGAACTGGGCACCGCCGTCTCAAGCACAGCTGAACTGGGCACCGCCGTCTCAAGCCCTGCTGAACTGGGCACCGCCGTCTCAAGCACCGCTGAAGTGGGCCCTTCATCTCAAGAACCCCTGAACTGGGCACCGCCGTCTCAAGCACCGCTGAACTGGGCACCGCCGTCTCAAGCACCGCTGAACTGGGCCCTTCATCTCAAGCACCGCTGAACTGGGCACCGCCGTCTCAAGCACCGCTGAACCATGAGCGCCAGGGGCTGGCCCGCATCTTAGTCGGGCAGGGCTGCACAAAGCCACCCAGAACCAGTGGAGACTGTTATCCACTTGTGAGACTGTGGCTTTGCACTCGCCAGGATTGAACAGTGGGCAACCCACACACTTGTGAAACTTGAGAGACTGTGGCTTTGTACTCCCCAGGATGGAACAGTGGGCAACCCACCCACTGTAGAGACTTGAGAGACTGTGGCTTTGCACTCCCCAGGATGTAACAGTGGGCAACCCACCCACTGTAGAGACTTGAGAGACTGTGGCTTTGCACTCCCCAGGATGTAACAGTGGGCAACCCACCCACTGTAGAGACTTGAGAGACTGTGGCTTTGCACTCCCCAGGATTGAACAGTGGGCAACCCAGACACTGTCCGGACTTGAGAGACTGTGGCTTTGCACTCCCCAGGATTGAACAGTGGCCATGGAGGCCCCTCGTGGATCTGGCGTCGTGGACTCATCTGGCTGAGGTGCCCCCCCTTCCCTTCCCCCTGAGGTGCCTGTAGTTTTGCTATCTGATGCCCCTGCAGTGTTCTCTCCATTGGAGTCAGGTATCTTTTGTGGGCTTTGCCCATGTGATTTGGGCCCAGTGGTCCACGGACAATACATGCTACAATGCTCGGACTTGTACATTTATGTATATAACAGTTTTTGATGTAGAATTATATTTTTAAGCCAGTAATACAATATATTCCCATGTTTAGAATCATTTCCTTTTGTGTTTGCATTCTTCCGGGGGGATTAGGGGGTGTCACTCTGATGTTGATACGCATTGATGTGTGTGTTGTAGTGGGTGAGGGTGAGGGTGGGTGTGTCGCGTATGTGTGTGTACCCGTAATATTTTCTCCACCCCCCTCCCCTGTGTCGTAGGTGCAGTACTCACCGTTGTCTTCTGTGCCGGCGTTCGTGCTCCTGGTAGAGGAGTAGGAACACAATCGCTGGGAGTATGTGGAGTTCGGGTTCCGTGTTGTCCTTATTCCTCGTGGGCTGTATGGAGGTGAGCGTTTTCCCTTCGAAATGGCTGTTTCCGCCGTGTTTTTATCGGCGGGGCTACCGCCCCGGAAAAGGTGGCGGATTGGTAGGTTGTGATACAGTGGGCGGTACATTGTCTCCCGCCTGTCTGTTGGCGGTGACCGCCGCGCTGTTTGTTTGTGCCGCCGTGGCGGGCGGTGTGGTAATGTGGCGGTCTCTGTTGGCGCTTTCCGTCAGGGTCGGAATTCCATTTTTTTCCCACCAGCCTGTTTGCGGTTTGGCCGCTGGTTTAACACCGACCGCCAGGGTTGGAATGACCCCCTAAGTCTTTTTCAGCAGCCCATGATCACCTAAGATCCAAAAATAACAACACCTCCCTAACATGTCATGCTAAGAAATGAGATGATCGCCCCAGCATCCACAAATCCACTTCTATTCACTCTAATCACACCATAGCCCCTCTTTCATATGCATTTCATTTGTTTTATACCTTTATAGCATTACTCATAGCAGTGTAGGGTGTCTTAGGCCTTCGCATCATACACACACACACACACACACACACACGCACACACACGTTATAAACAGACAATTAATCGTAAATGTGCAATTCAGTCTATAGGAAATATTACATAAAACAATGAGGAGTACAAGGTGTAGAAATCACAAGTCTTCCATATTAGCAGGTAGTATTTGGTCTGGAGAATCACAAACTCTGGATTTTAAACATACCACAGTGGTTGGGGTTGGTTTTACTAATAAGAATGTATTTCTACTGAAACAAACCTTTTTTTAGCAACGCTAGGGAAATAAAATACTAGGAAGAAATACATAACATTCTCACCTATACCATGCAGTTTGCATGCAGCTCTGTGATGACAATTCATAGCCCATTGTGCTATATTAAGGTTGTAACTTATAAACTACGAGTAACAAAAGTATCTATGTGACAAAAGCAGCAACCATCTGAGCTATTCACATAGAATACAGCTCTGTGATCTTCATGGTGTAGGCATATTAACTCTCTGCCCTACTTTATGAATCAAAACTGCAACTAAAAACTCAGATCTCTCTCCAGTAGGAACATTAATCACCAGAGTTATTGTGACATTTTATTGTTGCCTGAATACTGCTGGACATGCAAGGAATTCAGCAGCATGAGATTTTAAACCCATATGTTATTTCTAAAGACAGCACCATCGGAGCTCACCATCATGTGCAGCCGCACCAGTCACACTGCCCTAAAGCCAGCCCTGGTTGATAATATCTACAGTTTCATGGTGATCACATAAAGCTGTGGCCAGGAGAGATATCGCCGGGGCGTGGAGAACCTCAAAGCCACCACGGATGACTCAATGGTGTGCTGGGATGGACCGGTGCGCCAAGAAGAACCTATTTCTAGAGCCCAAAGGTGACCTAAAAAAATTGTGAACATTTGGGGCAATGGTGGGAATATTAGGGACTAGATGTTTCATCATAAAATGCCTATTGTGTGGATGTGAGAGTGGGAGGGAGCTGACACAAGGGAAGGAGACACCAAGGACAGATACTGAGAATCTGTACAAACACAGCGTTTCTCGTAATTTCTCCACTTCACTTTGCAATGCCTGCTATGTACCTGCTTTGAAAATCAATAAATGTTCTTTATAAACCAAAATCATATAAAGCTATGAGTCAGTAACAGATGCCCCATTTTAAAGAAATTAGAGCCCTACCTCAGATTATTAGTTGAAGAAAACCTCAAATAGTCTTCAATTGAATCCCCATTTGTGGTGAAAGCTAATGAAATATTGTATCCAACTAGAGTACGAAGAATCCCTTGCTTTCCCTGATGCAAAAAATGCCTTTTGGGTTGACACTGGTTACAGCCGACAATGCCACTTGCCTTGTGGCCCAGCGCTTAATTTGGGGTGGTGGCTGCAGGTGAGACTCACCTGCACTCATTTTTGAGGACAGGCATGTACTTTTCTTCATTCCATGTTGACCCAGAGCAAGAGAAAGAAAAACACCAAGGAGGTGGAAGCGAAAGACAGAAAAATCTGTGACAATTAGAGAAAGGAGGACTGAAAAACAGTCAGCGAGAGTGGAATAAATGGGTAGGGAGTGCATAGTGGTGGAAGGAACAGGCATAAGGTTCAGGCCAGACTATGCACCCTTGAGGCCTGATTCACAAAGGTAAACTTACATTTTGGGTAAGTTTACAATTGTTTTCTGCGCACAAATGTAATTAACTAGCAGTATCTCTAAGGCTCCAAACATAAAAAGATAGAACAGTCCAATTTTTTTATGTGCAGTAACTCCGCAGTCGTAAAGATATTACTAGTAAAATACCTTTGTGAATAGCAAACAATCATAAACTTACACAAAAGTGTTCGTTTACCTTTGTGAATTAGGCCCTTGTTATTCAGCAATCCCAACGTTCTTCCGAGCAGGCTGCGGACTTCTGAGAAAACATTTGGGCACTTTTAATTTACAAACTAAGCAACGGAATGGCTTATACAGTACAGCCATGGAGCAAAGGCAATCACAGGGGTGTGCCATGCTAGGATAATATAGCTGCTTGAAGTTGCACTGAAAGAAATACAAGTCAATTATACACAGCAATGATGTAAATATGCTTGTGCTCAAACCAGATATATTAGATTGCCTAAAGTACGCTATTTCTTTAAGATCCTAACTCTAGGATGACTCTCTTGCAGTACCAAGGTTACAGCAGTTCCACACTGCTCTCTAGGGTTGAACACAGGGATTCCTCCTGTTAACTCTCAACTGGCTCCTTGCAGTACCA
Source organism: Pleurodeles waltl (assembly GCF_031143425.1). NCBI lineage: Eukaryota > Metazoa > Chordata > Amphibia > Caudata > Salamandridae > Pleurodeles > Pleurodeles waltl. The sequence continues at coordinate 190,231,710 of NC_090440.1, read as the reverse complement.
AGGTCACATCAATTGCACACTGTTCTTTAGAGCTCAAAAAGGGTATTCATCACCTCTTAACACTAGGCTGGCTTCATTGGAGTACCAAGGTCACAGCAGTTACTCACTGCTTTCTAAAGTTGACGACAGGTATTCGTCACGTCTGAACTCTAGACTTGCTCTTTTTCAGTACCAATGTCACAGCAGTTCCACACTGCTCTGCAGAGCTGATGAAAAGGATTTATCACCTCTTAACTCTAGGCTGGCTCCCTTGCAGTACCAACATCACAACAGTTCCAAACTGCTCTTTAGAGCTGAAGAAAGGGATTCATTACCTCTTAACTCTTGCTGCCTCCCTTGCATTACCAAGGTCACAGCAGTTCCACACTGCTCTGTAGAGCTGATGAAAGTGATTCATCACCTCTTAATCCTAGGCTGGCCCCCTTTCAGTACCAATGTCACAGCAGTTCCACACTGCTCTGTAAAGCTGAAACAATGGATTCATCACCTCTTAACTCTGGGCTGGCTCCCTTTCAGTACCAAGGTCACATCAGTTCCACACTGCGCTGTAAAGCTGAAGAAAGGGACTCATCACCACTTATCTCTGGGCTGGCTCCCTTGCAGTACCAAGGTCACAAAAGTATCACACTGCTCTCTAGATTTGAAGAAAAGGAATCATCATCTCTTTACTCTGGGCTGGTTCCCTTTCAGTGCCAAGGTCACAGCAGTTCCACACTACTCTGTAAAGCTGAAGAAAGAAATTCAGCACCTCTTAACTCTAGGCTGGCTGCCTTTAAGCACCACGTTCACAGCAGTTCCACACAGCTCTGTAAAGTTGAAAAAAGGGATTCATCGTCTCTTTACTCTAGGCTGGCTCACTTTCAGTAGTAAGGTCACAGCAGTTCCACACTTCTATGTAAAGCTGAGGAAAAGGATTCATCATATCTTTACTCTAGGCTGGTTCCCTTTCAGTACCAATATCACAGCAGTTCCACACTGCCCTGTAGAGTTGATGAAAGGGATTCATCACTTCTTTACTCTGAGTTGGCTCCCTTCCAGCACCAAGGTCACAGCAGACAAAACCAGAACCTCAGCTGTTCCAGTCTGCTACCACCAAACTGAGGACAGTTTAATGTCAGCACTCTTGCACATAATGTTCATGAACATTACATTCACTAAATGAATAAACACCCAAAAGACCCCCTCTGTTTGCTCCAAGCCTTTGAAGTACATCGTCGGAGAGAATCCAGTAGGGGTGACACTAGGTACCCCGAGAAAAAGAACAAACTGCCCCTGGCCAAGGCTTGTGAACAGCAGATGAAGGAATGGGCCCCCTCTAGAGATTTAAGAGTGGGGAAACAACTTTAGGGTCTCCACTCTCTCATAGCACCAAAACAGTGACCCTAAAAGGCCACCAGATTGCAGTTTGATAGGTCACACATTATCAGTTCCCACCCCGAAACTGTTGCCAAAAAGAACATTAACACAGCTTTACTGTGTGTTGGGGACTTTGGTCCTTATATGCATCTTTAAGAGCAAACAGAAACAGCCTGAGCAGACTTGAATCATCCATTAACTATAAACTGAAACGAGAGGGAGGGAGAAGATGCCTGTTTCTATCCGGGAAAAGAGCAGATGGGATGTGGGAACTGGAGCGTCCTAGGACAGACTCCTCTTTCATGTCCCTTTCTATCGGCTTCAATCCAGCTCACTCGGAGGCACGTCTTGGGTTGACACATGCAACGTAATTGCTGCTCAACTTTGCTCATAGCTATAGCTTGGGTGATTGGCCAAAAATGGGAAGAGCATTCTAAAACAAATCCCCTGGGTCCCTGAAGGCAACGACTGCATCCTGCCGGCGACCTATGATCTGCTCTGAGTCCCCTCTGCTGCGGCTCCTCAAAGGAAACCGTGCCCTTGGTGGCACTCCAGAAGACAAGGATGGAGACAGGTGGAGCAGGATCCGCCTGGGGGAGGAAAATCATTAACTCCAGAAAAGACACGAGATTGCTTTCGGAGGCAGAACACAAACAAACATATATAGGCGATGCATCAAGCAAGGGCGTGGCCCACAAACAGCCATCTTGTCATGTGCTTTAAACCAGTGCCAGTAGAAGTAAATGCTAAATACATTTTCTGCGCATCAGTTTGCCAATAGTTTGGGACGGATTGTGCAGCAGAAACTGACACTGTTGCCTTTTGAGTTCCGCTCTAATTTCTTTTGACCCTAGAAAAACAGGCGGCTTCTAACTGTACGATTTCCCTTGTAATGGCCACCACCTGCTATTCTCAGGTCAAAAGAAGTTATGGCCACCAACGCCTCAATATTTTCCCAAAATTTCTTACATGGCTAGATGAAGGAGTAATAGAAATGATTTGGCAAAATCTGAAGAAACCATTTTCAACCCTAAAACAAGAAATGACAGAAGAACATATCACAAGAGTAACTTAGCATTGTTTAAACTACGAAATTTATGTAGCGCACTTATTCCCAGCCCTACTCTCAGAGGTTCCAGGGATTAGTACCAACTTGTACAAAACTGGCGAACGAAATAAGTGACTTAGGGGGGTGTCAAATGGAGAAAAAAGTGTTGAATCAATAGGGGAGTCCACCCAAGCCAGGTCTTACCATTAACTTTAACAGAATAATAGCGCCGCCTCCTGGATTTCCTGGCTGGGAACCATTTTTACAAATAGATAAAGACATATAGGACTGGGAACCAAAAGCAGCCCTGCTTAAAATGTTTATACCAGCCCCACATTGCACCAAGAGGATGGTAGGAAAGCGGACTCAACCTATGTTAGCCAATGATGCTTAAGCCTCATCATTACGCTGTCCATGCTATATATAGGAATGGGGTGGCCACATCCAGACTACTTCAAGTATATCCAGGATGTACATGATAAACGTGAACAAAATAAGTTTTTCATCATATTACATTCAAGTTACCTTACTGTGCGTATGGAGAATTTCAAAACATGAACAAACAGTAGTTTTTTCGCCTCCACATAGGTGATTTGAGTGGGGCTGAGCACCCACCCGAAGGATTTAGGCTAGGGGTGTGCTCTTTTCTTCGGCGCTGCCCTGCTGGGAGCCTATTTGGTTCCTAGGTTGGCTCAAGCAACACAAGTGTCTGTACACACTGTTCTTCCCAACGTGTAGTTCCCACTAGCAGGTGTGGGGTAACGCTGTTGCTGCCACTAAGAGAGTGGGAGGGTGCTGCAGAGGGAACAACAAGGCCGAGAGATCATGACAGAGCCCTATTAAAGATTCTGGGGTCCAGGTATGAAATATTTAGGGACTCCTGGTCGGGAAAACAGTTTATTTCGATTTTCATCAACTTTAAGCGCTTATGATGCGTATGCTGCGAATTAATACTGAATTTTATATGTCAAACCTTCACAAACTGGGGTACCCAAAACACCATAAAACTCTGCTGCTTAGTGTCTGCAGGTTAAATAGTATGCGGTAACACATTTTATTGAAGCCATTACTTTTCAAAGTTATGTCTAAGTTTTTTTTTCGTTTTGCAATAATTTGTCAGGAAGATTTTTTAACCAGCCTATTCATCCCAATGCAGGAAAGAGAAGGTATGGGTAACTTTGTTGATATTTAGAGGGCTAATACAAAATATTAAAAGAAGGCATTCGTCCATTGAGCCCAAAATTGTATCTTTGGTTTTGGATAGTCGTAATCAGATAAATCCCCTTTACTACTAGGTTGCTTGCTACCATAGTGAAAATCAAAGCACTGCTACAAAGATTTTCACCATTCCATTGGGTGACATCTGATAATGTTCCCTTAATTCTGTTCTCTGACCTGTCCCTCCTCTCCTCTTTTCAAGTGAACACTTCTTTTGCTATACAGTGACCTCTGACTCAATTGTGTAAAAGAAATGTTAGGGGACGTGGTACAGGAGAAGGACAGAGGTAAAGGGAATAATATGATGAGAGAGGTGACGTAGAGACGGATTGGAAATAGAAAGATTGGTAAAAGATAGATGGATGTAAAGCCAAGAGAGTAGTGTGAGGAAGGTAAAAAGTTATAGAGAGGTAGAAAAAGGGAAGACGTAGGTTGGCAAAGAGAGGTAGACATATAGGTAAGAAAGAGGGATATTAATGGGTTACACTGAAAGGTAAGGCATAGAGTGAAAAGTTAACGTAGAATTGTGGGAAGTTAGAGAGATACACTGGTAGAGGTACTAAGGTAGAGAAGTAAAGATAGATGGACTGTAGAGAGATTGATGAGCTGGGCATACCCAGACCACTTAGGGCAGCAAATAAAAAGAGAACAAGGTGATGGATGGAATGCTTTAATTAATCTCAACCACTGGCAATTCCTTAGGGCTGCATCCCAATCCATTGTTTTTTTGTCCTCCATGTCACCTCAGTTTGGACCCAACCATATGCAAATCAGTCTTGACCCTGCTCCTCATGCGAACATTCCAGCTTGAATAGAATAGAGATGCAATAGTCAGCATAGATTACAACACAAACTCCTCCTGTGACTGCCAGCATAAAATCAAGAGCCATTCTAGTTTGCAACAAAACAGCATACTTGGAAAATAATTGGATAGTAATTAACTATGGGGTAGTTGCAGTTGAGTTCCCTGCCACCTCCAATACCTTAGAAATTCGATATATCTCATAGATGTTTGCATTCAGTAGATAGAGAATAAAATGGCAAGTAATTGAGCAGTGTCATAAATGTCATTGGTTGGTCTCCCACACAAATGGGAGATCTTGATGAAAAATATTTGACTGCAGGTACAACATAAGCTGGGTAACGGGATCCAGACCAGTTTGTACACATACCAACATAGGCCCTGTTTATTCACACAGAGAAAGGAACGACTCCATAATTTTGAGTCCAGTACATTGTACAGCATTAATATTGTGGACAAAGTATCGATGGATCAAATATTGAAAGGTAAGTATGTATAGATTTTCTATCCTTAACTCCACATATGTATACGCCTTGACAAAAAAATAACTTCAAGGTACACACATGTGGAGTTAGGAACAATTAATGTATATTTCCTATATATGAACTTACCTTCCAACATTTTGTCTCTCAATATGTTGTCCATGATATTAGTGTGCCACGATATTCTTGTACTCAAGATGCCAGGAGTGCTCCAGAAGGATATATGGGTCCAGGAAGATCAACTTAAGAAAAGACAAGTACTACGTTGAGTGTGTTTAGGCAGGAACATTTTGCATTCACTATATCATTTGAAGGTACTACAATTTCCAACTTCATAGACTAGTACTTGGGATGCAAGGCTAAATGAACAGCAGGAGGGTAGAATTTGTTGGTCAGGTAAAGGCATTGCCTGATCTGCAAGAGAGAGATGAGTAATTTAGGTGTCACATTCAGTGACAAAATGCTTAAGCAAGTGTAAATAATTGCATTGTTTTTTCCACTCGAACAGGACTGGGATCATGAGCACCCAACCGTTGGAGTTGATAGGTGTAGGTCAGGAATATCAAGAACAAAATACTGGCTGGTGACAGTATCATGACCAGACTAAAGAGGGAGATAAGTTAAGAACAGTAAATGCTTACCTTCCTCTCTGAATTTACCTGTTTGATTTTTGTCCCTCGATATTCTGCTCACAATATGTGACCAGTCAATATTTTTCTCTCAACCCTACCACAATCAAGTCGATGAGTACACACCAAACATAAAGAATGACTCTAATCCTGCTTGTACTGCTCTAGAATCTGCAGAAGATATTGGCCCTCATTTAAATCCTGGCGAACGTTTGACAGCCATGGTTAATGTGGCGGTTCGTCACATTATGAGATTGGCGGGTTGGCTGCAGCCAACCTGCCACTTTTCCACTCATACCGCCATGGCGGTATGAGCCACCGGGCCGGAGATATCTATCTCCAGCCCGGCAGACCAACATAGTACCACCCATGGCATTATGAGTCGGCCTACACCTATGGTTTTCGTGGCGTTAGCAATGCCATAAAACCATGGGGGTAGGCCCTACTGGTGACAGGGAATTCCTTCCCTGTCCCCGGTAGGAGGTTCCCCCACCCCTCAACACTCACCTGACGCCCCCCACCCCCCTCCATACAGACTCACCCACAGCCCCCTCTGATCCACTCACTCACCCCTATACATGCACACACTACACAACTGACCCCACCCCCCACAGCCTCACACGCACACATCACCCCTCCACCCCCATACAGTGACAGCGCCCCTCACACCACACCCCCCTCCCCGTATACACGAACACAGGCACCCATATGCACCAAGCAAACACCCATTCACTTAGACATACACACATTCATTCACACACTGACATACACGCATACTTCCAGACGTACACACATTCTAACACACAATCACACTGATATGCAGACACGCACTCACTTCATCATTGTTACACGCATTCACTCACACGCACACGCCCACACAAACAACACAACACACACAGATACATTCCCACACACACTCAGACATTCATGCACACACTCAGACACACACACAAAACACCCCCCACCCTCCCACTCCCCTCCCCTGTTGGAAGCCCGACTTACCTTGGTCGAGGAGGTCTTCCGGCAGGGAACGGGAAGGGGTGGTGCTACCACCAGCAGCTCCCTGCCAGCAGAACACTGCCAGGCCGTATTACTGGACATAATATGGCTGGGGGCATTCAACTGGTGTGACGGTGATGGTGGTAGCAGCGCCAGATTATCACAGTTCACCACCATGAGCACCGCCAGATTTCCGCCCTTATTGTGGTGGAAGTCAGGCAGTGCTCATAATATGGCGGACAGATGGTAGCCGCGGTGGCAGTATGTTGGTGGCCCTCACGCAGCAGTAAGCAGTAAGTACCGCCAATGTAATAATTAGGGCCAATGTCTTTCTACCACAATCATCTGGTCTAGGGATGGGCATTAGGCTCAGTGAGGTCAAATTTCTTCCATCCCATTACCTGTCCCCTCCTGGCATATCCATGTGATGATCTAACCAAACAGGCTTGCAGCAAAGAGGTATCAGATTGCTGGGAAGCTTCTCAGTACATGGTTGTTAGCAACAGTCATTGGCAGAAGAGGGGCCTCATGCTGATAACATCCGTACTGTCCATTGGAAGGAGCATCTGGGTTTGTTAGTCTGGAGTCTCTCAGCTCAGTAGTCCTGTTGCAGTGCTATGCATGCAGCAATCTGTGCTACTGTTCAGCAGTGTTGGTGAAGAGCAGGATCTGGTATAGTCCTCAACAGTGGGATTTAAAAGCCGCTTTCTACCAGGAACGTCGATTCACCAAAATGTTAGGGCTAGCAGAAGTCACATCACATGTCCTATGACTCAAATGACATCACAAATAACCTTTGACCTGTGGTGTGCTTTTCAACTCTCTTTTTTATTACATCTCACTTACCTGCCTTTCTCACCTGTTGCTATCTCTTTGTCACCCCTTCTGTCACCTACTTCATGTCAACTGTCTTCCTCTCTCAACTGATTTTCTAACTTATGTTTCTTTTAAACCTCCCCTTCACCTCTCTCCCACTGGTCTCCCACCTTTTTTCGCTCTTCTCTGTCTCTTTCTCACCTGTGTCTTTCGCAACATACTCATCGCCTCTATATCACCTTTCCTCTTCCCCACCTGTCCCTCAGCTGTTTGTTCCGAGCTGCCTCTGTGTCTTTCTAAACTGTCTCCAATTTAGCTCTGTCACTTTACCACCACGCTTTCACTTGCCTCTCTCATTTCAGCCATCACATTTTCACCCATCTATTTCTCCACGTGTCTTACTGCCTTTCTAACCTATCTCATTAATGCACCTCTCTATCTCTTGTCTCTATCACATCTTCCCTTCCCTCTAAGCTGTCTCTCTAATCATTGTCTCCATTACCTGTCACATGCCTTCCACACCCTGCACCTCTCCTTCTCTGTCAACAAACTCTTTCTCAGTAGTCTCTCACCTCTCTCACTGGTCTCCCCACTCTCTCAGTTGCCTCTTGATTACATGCCTTACGTATCCATCTCTGAGCTGAATCTCACCTACCTACATCTGCCTCTCAGATGTCTGTAACCAGCTGTCCTTTTAATACTTTTCTTACACCCGTCTCTCCTCTTTTTTGCCGTAATTATCTTTTTCATCTGTTTCTTCCTATAGCACGTTTCATAATGTCATCCCTTTTAGCCAGTCTTTGCCTGTCTCTGACTCTCAGCTGTCTCTTTGTCACCTATGTGCCATTCACCTATTGTTCTCACTGCCTTTCACACCTGTCTGCAGCTCTCATACCTGCCGTCTCTCTCTGATGTTTCTTTCATCCGTTTGTCTGTCTGTCTATCTCTAACACACACGTACTTTGCTTTTGCCTCTCATTCTCTATGTGTTTCTTCGTAGTGTCCTTTTCCTGCTCTTCTCCTGTTTTTCCCCTCATTTCCACTCAAATATTTTCCCCTCTTCGCTCCTCCCCTAGCCTCTCCTGTCTATCGTGGTCCCTTTACATGATCAGGGGTAGCAGGATGCCCAAAGACAACTTTTCAAAAGGTCTCTCCTCCAATTGCAACACTAAATAAATGTATTGCAAGTTTGTTACTTTCCTCTGACTTCAGGTATCGCAAGCCTAGTGCTAGGGGGTCACAGGAGGCTAGCCATGGGTCAAAGCTGCGACCCCTGCTGACCCCGAAATGAGATCCATGCCTTCCACTGGTGGAACGTGATGTGTACGAAGCTGCGTGGCTGCAGGCTGTGATGGACTTTGGTGAGGCTGGGAGTGCAGCCCGTATATGATAATAGATAAGGAGAATCCGTTTTGTGGATTATACTAAAATGCATCATCTTTCAATTGAAAATCATGTAAAGGTGAAGACACAGAAGGTGCAGCAAGAAGAATCAATTGTCTGTCCATTAGGAGTTCATCAGAACTCAACCAAGACTTTTGGCAAAGTGCCAATGGTAAAGCTTTATATCACTTAAGACCCATCTAGCTGCATATTTTGGAAACCTTTTTTGCAAAGTTCTACAATACTTCTCGATTTTCCCTGAAGGCTCTGGATTGTAGGAATAATGCAAATGTTGTCGAATCTCTAGAGTTTTGAATAGTTCTTGAACAACAGTAGGACCACAGTGAGTTTCTTTGTCACTCCAGAGCTGAAGCAGGATTTCAGACCTGGGGATAAAGTCACAAAGTTGTGTTGGCTACAGTAATAGCATCAGCTCAGGGACGAGAATAAACTTACATCCATTCTGAGAACATGCACACGGGCACTAGCACATAGACATGGGAACAGCACTGGGACATACATTTGAATCTATTCAAATGGGCCTGTGAAGAGTGTGCAGCAGGGTACCTTTATTGATTGATTGATTGATTGAAGATGTACTATGTGCATGTTCACCAAAGTGGACACCTTGGCACAAAGGAACATTAAGGTAAAAAGTTTAAAATGACTGATAGAATTGGAAGTACAGGTAGGTTTTTAAAGCCTTTCAGAAGGTTAACTGAGACTTTGTGTTCCTGAGGTGTAAATGGAGACCTTTGCAAAGTTTGGGTCTGTAGAGCTCGGCCACCTGCTCATTAGCTATTAGAAAGAAGACCGTCAGACCTTGTTGGGGGGGGCACAGGGCAAAGAGAGGTTGATGGGCCTCAACCATGGTGGCTTGAGTTGTTTGCCATTGGCATTCTGGGGCCTATCCTACTAGTGCTCTGCAAACTGGACTAAGTATAACCCTTTCTGCACTTGACTCTAGCTTTAGTGGGGGAGACAAAGTCAAAGACGTCTCGGGGCTGCAGTGTGCAGTGCTTGTGCTCAGCACTCAACAATTAGCCAACAAACACAATAATTTCAATGTCCCACAAATTGCTTGTCCTTTAGAAATCAGCAGAGATACGTGTTTTGCGTCTTTATAACAGCTCATTGATATCACTCAGTGACAACTTTTAATCTCTAATGTTCTGGGGCCAGTTCAGAGCTTCTAATCCAGTGTGATAGGCTTGGTGCTCAACCTGATTGGATGGAGCTGTTCTAGCCTGGGAGGTTGTGCTTGCTCCTATTGGCTGAATTGCTATACTCACGTGGTGCGCTGTTCAGCTCTGCGTGTCCACCACAGACCTGTTGTACACAAGGTATTTTGTAAGCAGAGCTTGCATCTTGCCGTGCTGAGCACTCAAGTCACAGACAAATGATGTTTAACGGCCCCAGGCTGTGGTTAGCAATACACTGCAAACATTCTGAAGTTATTCACTCATCTCCTCGAAGTATTTTGTGAATTGATCTTTCTTGTGCTGTATTTGTGCCACCATTCTTGTCTCTCTCAGGCTGGAACGGTGAACGGGTAGTGCCAGGTACTCTGAGGGCAATCAGGTTTTATGGCATTGGCGCTGTTTTCACCATTTTCACACTGTAACAAATTCTCTACTAGTTTCTATACATGTGCACTTTTCCTTCCACTTATCTGTTTCTGTGTTCTCAGACAATGAGTCCCTCAGTCTTGGCCGCCTTCTTTGGCCTAATTTATTCACTTTCTGACGCAGCCTCCAAAGAAGAGGTGGGGAGGGCATTGTTGTATGGTCCAAGTCACCTCCTCCCTTTAAAATGGATGCTCACCTTCACATTTCACTCTGCTCTTTGGCCTGCCACTGCCAAATGTTTGCTCACCAAGACGTTTCTCTGCTCACCGGCCTCCCCTTACCGAAGCAGCCTTATTTATTTCCTTCTTGCAAACACTCTCAGAGAAAGAACACTTCTGTTCGAATAACATTGTTAGCTGCTATCCAACTATGTAGACCCCCAGAGGTTAGCAGAAGGGCAATATAGCGTGTGTCTAGCACTTGATCAGTGATTTTAGATTTTGGGGGTCATTCTAACTCTGGCGGGCGGCGGAGGCCGCCCGCCAGAGTTCCCCCTCCAGAACACCGCTCCGCGGTCCGAAGACCGCCGCGGTGATTCTGTGTTTCCCGCTGGGCTGGCGGGCGACCGCCAGAAGGCCGCCCGCCAGCCCAGCGGGAAACCCCTTCCCACGAGGAAGCCGGCTCTGAATGGAGCCGGCGGAGTGGGAAAGGTGCGACGGGTGCAGTTGCACCCGTCGCGAATTTCAGTGTCTGCTAAGCAGACACTGAAATTCTTTGTGGGGCCCTCTTACGGGGGCCCCTGCAGTGCCCATGCCATTGGCATGGGCACTGCAGGGGCCCCCAGGGGCCCCACAACACCCCATACCGCCATCCTGTTCCTGGCGGGCGAACCGCCAGGAACAGGATGGCGGTATGGGGTGTCGGAATCCCCATGGCGGCGCAGCAAGCTGCGCCGCCATGGAGGATTCAGCAGGGCAGCGGAGAACCGGCGGGACACCGCCGGTTTTCCTGTTCTGAATGCCCTGCGGAGCACCGCCAGCCTGTTGGCGGTGCTCCCGCCGACCCTGGCACCGCCGGGGTCAGAATTACCCCCTTTATTTCTTCTCTTTCTGTCTCTTTCCCTCTCCTCTCATTTTCTTTCCCACTCTCTCGTTATTTTTCATGGTCATATTCACCCTCTATGTGTCCTTCTCTCTTTCTCCTTCTTAACCTCATTCTCTCTTTCTTCTCCTTTTTCCCTCGGCTTCTGTCGTTAGGGAAACTATGTTGCCTTCCTGCTACACAGAATGCACAATTAATATCAGACTTTCAAAGCTTCCAGGCACTGTGTGTCACTATCATCCAAACTTTTTTGCCTTTTTGAAAGCCGGAATTTTAGGCCATTCTTCTTCTTGTTGAAGTGAAAAATCCATATGCATAAGGCACATGCTGTTAACTAAAAATCCATTGCTGTCTCTGTCACACATGACCTGAGGCCACGTGGAAACTATGAAGTTCATAGACCTTCCTCAGTGCACAGGATCTCAATTTAGATACTTTTTATTGACAGGAGTTACACATTTAATACGAAGTTGGAAATTGTTTTAATGTGTAATTGTAAGAAAATTGCCCTTCCTGGAGGGCCAACCTGGAATGTTTGTCTTTTTGCTGAACCCTGTTTTTGCTGACTATAAAACAGCTAACTAGTGGTAATTTGCATGTGTTCCTTCTTTCAACAGAACGAAATTAGCATACACCTGGTAGGTATATATACTTTTCATATAAGCCCCTAATATTTTGTACAAAGTGCACCCAGAGCCTAAAGTTTGAATGTTCCTAGTGGACTGCAACACCCATTCTATCACCACCCACTGCAGTGGCAGTGCAGATATGACTGCAGGCCTACCATTTGTAGCCTGGCAGTGCAGCTTTTAACTGCAAATTCGACCTTACAAAATAACCTCTCTTGACAGTTTAAAACTTCCTTTTAAATAATAATAAGTAACCCATAAGTAGGCCTGATTGCCCATAAGGCACGGTGCATGGTATTTAAAAATAGAACATGTAAAAATGTAATGTTTAGCATGTCCTTGCAGTGCAAATGCCTTAATATCTATGTCTGTGTAGGAAACGTTTCATTTTTGGACTTTTTGAAATATTTATTAGAAGACCATTTCACTGATGAAGTCAAATTGTTAATACATATTTTGGAAAATGTACTTTTAGAAATTCACCTTTCCCCTGTCTAAAGCTTCTGGAGGTCCACTTGCACAAGCTACAACTGCCACCTGGCAGCTCAACAGCACCTTGATTAGGTGTGAAAATTGCTCTCGGAGCAGGACAAATTCCTTGGGTGTGGAGAGGTGTGTTTGTTCCTCTGGACAACTGGATTAACTTCATAGAGCACTACCCTATCACGAGCAAATGTTAGCCGGCATCTGGGCAGGGCACCAATTCAAGTGGAGAGGTGCTGCCCCAGAACAGTTTTAGCGAGACCACAAAGAAGGAGTTGCTCAACTCCCTGGCCACACCTTTGGGTTTGCACAGGAGTGCTGCACAGGGGAACACAAGTTCTGCTATCTTGCTTTTCTGTAGAGAGTGGAACTTTGGGATTGCCTGCAGTAGTGTACTCATGGGAAATACTGCAAATGTGGGAGGGTTACCGTGAGAACTTTTATCTCATTGGTTAGGGAGTGGCAAGGAGGCTCCCATCTACACACTTGTGGCATCAATGTGTTATCCCCAGGACTCTCCTCAAAATACTCCTGGACATGCAGAAGAACAAAAGAAGACTGGACCTTCTGTGTTTAACCTGAGAAGAACCCAGGAGACTGCCCCTGCTCTCCCTTTTGTACCCAGGACAAAGAAGGGGTCTCTATCGGTCATAAGGCTAACCTCCTTATCAAGCAACAGGGAAACAACAAGGTACAAGAGGCCTTTTCTGCAATTGCTTAACTGACCAGTTTCAACCACTAGACCTTCCTTGGACCCTGCTGCTTGCCGATACTGGAGTGAGACATGACCCTCAAGTGCTGTCCCCAAGGTCCTGGACCCTTAACTGGTTTCAAAGTGTATTCCTATTATTTCCTGAAACTCTGAAAGGGGTTGGATTTAAGAACCTCTGAAGGATAGGGACCGGTCTGCTAAGGTGATTCGACGAAGGTGCATTCAATTTGCTCCCACTCAGAGCTTTTCCACAGCAGCAGGTCTGACTCAATAGGACATTGCTGAGAACGTTCCTAGTGGAGCTCTCTTCGGCTGTGGCCCGCAACTATGCCCTTCTGGAAGACTCTGAGCTTCAAAAAAAGTGACTAAAGTACAAAGGAAGAAATCATCAGAGAGTATTGGCATCAAATGTATCCTGCTCGTGGGCGACCCTCCTTGGGCTTTCCTACTAAATGTCAATAGCTTCACAGAGACCTTCTCCAACGTCTTTCAGAAGTGTGTGACCTGAATCCATCTTTGACCACAGCCTGCTTCCTTTCCCCACTGAGGATATTTGACTTATATTTCAGAGACTAACTCGAGGGTAAAACTTCCAACTAGATTGAACCTGGGTTCTGTATCCGACCCAAGCCCCAGCATGGTAGGCCTTAGCCTATGCCTAATTAGCAGTCAAGCGCAACAGAGATGATAGCAGTTTAGTGGCATTATTTTTACGTTTGTACTTTTAAAAATCATAATTCTTGTTTCCCTTATTGGAGTTTTGTCATTTTGGTGGCATTTTACTTATTGAAATCTACTCTATTTTTTTTTATTGCCTTTGGATTTTTCTCCGGTTGTATTTTGACTTTATAACTTCTTTGGTACTACGTAAATACTTTACACAGTACTTCTAAGTTTAGCCTGTCTTCTCTGTGCCATAGCTACCAGGGGGTTGAACTCAGGTTTATTTAGTGACTTTAGTGGTTCACTCTGACAGAGGTTGGGGTTATTGCTTGAGGTGGGTCCTCCTCTTCAATTTGTAACCCAATTTCTTACACTAATTTTAAAAAACCGTCTCTTAACTCATTTGCATCTCATTAAATAATTTCTGAAATTATTTTCATATTTTGTATTGCTGATGGTGCTTGGTAATTATAGGAACTATTTTTATGCAAAAAAGACTTTTGTAGAATAATTCGTAATGTTTACATTTCTTATAGACTGAAAAGTACCAATACCTGATTATTGCATGTCTTAATGTAGTGCAAATATAAGTGCGTCCTGGGAAGGGGGTAATCATTCTTTGGTAAATAATGATGCTATGAGAGGACGATCTGTATTTTGATCAGATATATGAGACTGTATCTCATCACAGTTTTATTTCTTTGCTCTAGGCTGTTCTGTGGAGCTGACTCTCACATGTCTCTGTACCCAAACTGAGCAGTAGGCTTAACATAGCCCTCCCCGGTAGAGAAACTGAGCTAGGCCACCTGATGGGTTCCGTAAGTATCAGCTGACTTCGCATGTTTATTTTGAAAATGTTGCTACAGTCACTACTGATTATTTCAGTCAGTCTTTATCTGTACGGGGCATTGTGCAATTAGCTAAAACTGCACAACTGGCTGAGGATGTCACACATGCCCCCTGGCAATAATGCCATATATATCATAATGGCTAAAAAGGGCAAGTGGGTCTCTAAGGATCTCTGCTCCCTCTCTTGTGTGTTAGGTTGTCTTGAAGTTTCCGGTGCTTGCCCTTATCTGTCTCTGATACCTGCCATATGTTCCCTGCTATCTTCTCTGTGAATACATTAAGATATGGATTGCTTCTCTGTGTACCGATCAGGGAGAGTGAATCCTCAATCGTATCCCTATTTCTAAAGTCAAAAGGCAGTACTCCGGTCAAAAGTAGAGTCTTGGGCCCTATCCTCATGAGGACAATGACCTCTCCCATCAACATTGCAACACATATTTGACTGCCCAACTACCTCTGACAGCTCTATCAGTGACCATTCTCCTGAGGTAGGAGCAAAGAACTGTCATCATTCAGTAAGGGATCAGTGCTTATGACTATCCAAGGCCATTAGACGCCGTTGGGGATGCCTGCTCTCACCTGAACAATGGATTTTATTCTACTTGTGGTAAAGAATCACTCAAAATGTGACTCCCAAAGCAGTGAAATGTCACACATAAGCACACTGAAAAGATGAAAATGACACACATAAAAATACCGAAAACATACCAGCTATGATGAAGGAGTAATCAGGCCTCATCCAGAAACGTCCTCACCTCCCAAAAAGGAGACTGCAGTCCTACCCCTCACTGCTGCTATACACCAAACAGCAGTGGTCAGGAAGACTAATGAGAAGCTCCCTACTAACAAAAGGCCTCATGGAATGTCTTAAGGTAGCCCTATACTCACCCACCTCACTTCAGTGTCTGGTTTTTCTCCCTCCAGCTAAAAGATTGTAGGCAACACACTTTCCCTGACGGTGAGCACAGTCGTCACTCTCCATCTTGTGCTGTACCCGGCCATTGGCATCCAAAATAGATGCCCCAGGGCCCTATGGCTCAGACTCACACATGTACTTGATATACACATGGGATAAAAGGGCAGGTAATAGGCATACGTATCATAGAGGAACTTTCCACAATAGACCTCACTCCTAGTGAAGGATAAAAGGTGATGTCACACTACTTATTGTTCTATAAACATTGTATGCTGCCACTTCTGCTTTATGCATTAATATCAGGGAAAGGCACAGTTGTCCTCTGCCGACAGTCAAGTTATGGACACAATGCAGGTCCAGAACCTCACAAAGTAAGTGACAGTCCTAAGCCCCTGCACTCATTCTTAGATTTGCATGATGCTGTGACCAAAATAAAAGTTAGGATATCAGATAGGCATACAATTGATCAGTCAGGGTAGAGGAACACACCTGTAGGCCATGCAAGAGGCTGCCCCGTACCTACATGGAGCATAGGCATCTCGAGGAATTGGGACAGGAGAAGCCATTCAGCAAACAGCATTTGTCAACATCATACTATAATACTGTGCATGAGACATAAGGATTTGGAAGAAAAACATTTATTTTCACTGGGAGCCAGTACACCTGGACTCTGGGCTGAGTCACGTGACTAATTTATCATAACCTACACACTAATCATAATGTGAAGTGTTTTTACTTTTAAGTTGGGCTCTAGCTGAATGTTGCAGGCCAAGGATGTTATAGTAATCAATCCTATAAAGGATTGTGGCTGAAAATGCCTCCTCATGTAAATGACTAGATAAAATAACTTTTTTTGAAGACACAGGACATTGAATCATGCTGAAGAGATCACATTTAGCTACAGTTTGAATTAGAGGTTTAGCAGGACTCCTAAAAATGTAACTTTTTTGTCTGGGGTGGAGGCATCTTCCAAAACCTTGTGCCACAAGGTGTCATGGCAGGTGTAGTTTGTGGAAATAAGAAGTTAAGTTAAAGATAGAATTAGGCGCCTGGTGATAAAGACATAGGCCCTCATTCCGACCCTGGCGGTTCAATGGTTGCCAGGGCCACGGTGGGGGTCTCACCGCCAACCGGCCGGCATTGAAGACCACCACATTATGAGTGTGGCGGTTTGGACTTTGCCAAACCACCACATCCCGCTGGTACAGCCAGGGCAGTAGGACAGCCGGGCCAAAGATCAGCGTTTCTGACCTGGCGGTCCACTGATGACCGCCGGCGGTATCACAAGCCTCCTTTCTGCCACGGTTTCTGTGGAGGTAGCACCGCCACAAAAACCCTGACAGAAAGGTTACCGGTGATGGGAAATTGATGACTCCCCAAAACCCCCCTGCAATTACAACACCATGACAGCACCCCCCTCCTCCAACCTCCCTTCCATAGCAGCACCCCCTTCCATGACAACAAGCCCCTCCCCGCATACACACACACTTTCACCCACACGCACCCTGTATACACTCATTCACCAACACTTACATATATTCATCTACCAACACTTGCATATACGCCTTCACTCACACACATGCATACACTCATTCAGTCACACGCTTACATAAACTCATTCACTCACACACATATATACACTCATTCAGTCACACGCATACATACACTCATTCACTCACACACATATAAACACTCATTAACTCGCACCAACAGACACGCATTCACACAAACATTCCAACACGCACTCACTTCAACAATCATACACGCATTCAAACACCAATACACACATGCAGACACACTTACATTCACATACACAGACAGCACCCACTCACACACGAACACACAACAAACCCCCACCCTCCCACTCCCCTCCCCTGTTGGATGATCAACTTACCTTGTCTGGCTAGGAGGCCATCCACCCGGGAACAGGAACAGGCGCTTCCACTGTGGCAGCGCCCCACCATCAGGACACTGCCACGCCATATTACTGCCCGTAATACAGTGGGCGTAGTCCTTTTGGCATGGTGGTTACGGTGATGGAACCGCCTCTGACCGCCAGCACGACTACTGGAGGATTTCTGCCCCAATTGTGGCAGAAATCCTTCAGTACTTGTAATATGGGAGTCGGAAGACCGCGAGCACTGGCGGTCTTCTGGCACCCACGGTGTCAGCGGTCTTAGGAAAAGACCGCCGAAGTCAGAATGAGGGCCATAATTAGTTGCATAGCATGAGAATATAGAACGGCAAGACAGGCAAAGACCGTTAATCAGCTTGGTCAGTAGGTATATGTATATGTTGAACAGAATCAAAGAGCCCTGTAGGACACACCACAAGAAACAGCCTTCGTAGGAGAATGAAAAGGAGGAATAGCGATGGATTGGGTCCATCCTTCCAGGAAGGAAGCAAACTAAGTGAGAATTGGCCCTTTAATGCCTATTTGGCTCAGGCAGAGAAGAAGTGATTCTTTGTATGAAAAGATGGCAAGAGGTAAAGCAGAATCAGGGCAACAGAGTCACCCTGATCTAAGATGGAATGTAACTTGTCAACCGCAAGGGTGAGGGCTGTTTGGTGCCCTGCCGAGGTCAGAAATCAAGTTGTCTAGGATTGAGGCGGCTTGTATCTTTGAGATGGTAGACAGGTTGCTTAGCTGCTACCTGCTCTGTGATTTTACTAAAAACAGAAAGTAGTATGATAAGTCTATAATTACAATTCACAGCTCTATCCAGATTGTCTTTTTTTAGGAGTGGATGACTACACCAGCCTTTCGGTTCAGGTGGAACAATGCCAGAAGTGAGCGATAAATTAATAATGTGTGTCAGAGCTGATATGATAACATGAAAGCATAACTATAAGAATGATTCCAGGCAAGGAGTGCTTTGGGAGCCAGATTTAAATGTTTGCAGCAAAGCAGTGGCTTCTTGGTCAATATGAACACAATTGGGAGCCTGTCATATGTGAATTGAAAAATACAAAGACACATTACTTCCAATCAGCCAAGGCGTCCGTGTATTTCCTGATTTCATATGTTAGAGGTTTATTCCTGAACTATAAATGCATATGAATATTGATATCAAGAATTGTAAATTAATATATGGCTCCCATGAATTGACATATTAGTATTTAAATAGGGTGGCTGAAATTGGACACAGTGCATACATTTTTCAATAAAGAATAAATCTTCTACTTAAATTGAAGATCTTGCTTCCTAATTTGTAATTACATTGTCTGTACAGAAATGCACCTGATGGACAATAGAGTATATCCAATGGTGCATCGATTATATGACTTAATCTGTACTCCTTAAAGTCCTAAAAAATTAATAAAATGTGTAAGATCAGTTGAATTATCACTGTCCTCGACACAAGGTGAAGAAGCTCACCTTTCTGCTTGGGGCAAATGATCAAGATCTCCTGTCCTTTGCCCTGCAGTCTTTCTCAGATTAGACTCTGTGCGCAACTGCTCTAAACCAAAGTTTTTGACCAATGAGGTAGAGAGCACAATAGTACCAAAGGTGGTAAATGCATTGTTGTTGTATCACCTTCTCATCTCTCAACGATTGCTTTGCCGTTAGTCTTGCTTTGGTGTGCTGCTTCTTCTGCACTTGCATTTGCTGTGATCACTTGCATGGAAAGCTCAGGAAATCTAAGCTATCATCTTTCTGCTCCTCTACTGCTTCAGGAATATCATTAGCCATTTGGGTAAATAAGGAGGAGGTGGTGCACCCTAAAGATTTGTGCAGATCTGTGCAGAGTGTGCAGATTTATAATTCTGACCCTCAAGGGAATGACCTGGTGTGTCAGCCTTTCATGGGTGTCTTTCAATTCCTTCACCTGAGATATTTTTCTATATTTTATGGCTTCCCCATACCTTGGACAGCCACCCATTACTCTGGATTAAGTTTAATCTTAGGTGCTTTATTTCTCTTTTTATGATTATAAAGATTACTTCTTCAGGAAAGGTCTTTTTAACATTATCATTAGAGCATTTTACTCAATTCTTTTACCAGACTGGTTATACATAATATGGGTGGGTGTCTCTTTAGGTGCGGTCTCATTTGGTTTCTTTTCTCTAACCCCCACTTTCCTTACTACATTCATGACCAGGAAAACACTTAGTGGGTCTGTTGTCTTGTGCTTTTGCTCCTCCACTAAAGGGGATTGGTTAGAAGGTTAAGAAGTGAAAGAGAAGGTCTGCCAGCTCCTTTTCCTGCCAGTTACCTAAGACGGAGGTTGGAAAGTACGTTCACACTTGTCCACTCATTATCTTGCAATCAGTTGACTGCCAGTCACAGTGATCTACCGTTCACAGAGTGTGGGTGGCTGAACCAGTGTGCCTGTTTCAACATGTGTACCTACAAGTGTCTGTTCTAGGCCCCTAGGCAAGTCTTGCCTCCCCCTTTTAGAGCCTCCTGGTCTCATGCCATGAATTTTATTCACACTTCTAATTCCGAAATGTCAGGACTCTCCTCATTCCTAGTGCCAGGAACCCGGACCCCAGTGCTTAATTTGTAAATAAAAAGGTGCCGGTGCCCAAAGCCCTCCTCGTAAACACGCGCCTGATGCAATTAAATGTGTGAACACAGAATACTGAAACAGTGTAATCCTGAAGCCATCTCGGGCCTCTTCAATCCATATAAGGACACTCCTTGCCACTTCAGCTCACTCTTGCAGCTGTTTTCTCCCTTTGTACCTCTTTTTCGTTTTTCCCTTCCTCCGTCTTTTCCATATGTGTCTCGCAGCAAATGCTTGAGGCAGAAGAGCAAGCCCCGGCCCTCAAAAATAAGTGCTGGTGCTTAGCACCGGAAACAACAAGCACAAATTAAGCACTGCCTTTCCCTAATTACCCCCACAGATACTCCTCCTTGGATCTCTGTGCTCTTGACCCCAGACACAACAACTGCCTCACATCACCCCAGCACACAGCATGACCATTCGCCTGCACCCACTGCTGATACCCCTCCACTGGCCAACATGGGCCTCAAGCAGCTGGTCACGGGCCCCACACAAAGGTCACACGCTGGACCCCATCTTCACATCCAGAAACAGAATCAGCTACAGCCACACCACAGAACTCACCTGGTTGGACCACTACAGTGTACACTTCACCCTCACCAGATCCCCAAGCACCGCACCCACCCGCCACAGCACATCCTCCCGCGGCTGGACCAAGGTCACTCTTCAGCAATGGATTGATGCCCTCAGCACTTCACAGCCCAATGTCACCACCAACTTGGATCAGGCATTACAGAACTTAAACAACTAGATCATCAGCGCCACCAACCAGGTCACCCCGACCAAACCAGCCAAGGCCCACAGATCCACCAAAAAAGCCAGCTGGTACACCCCGGAACTCAGAAAATCTAAATGCAGGTGCACGCAAACAACCGGAGAGAAGATGGCATACCAGCAAGAACCACGGCAACCAAGCCACCTTCAAAACAGCCCTCAATGACTACAACCACCAGATCAAAACTGCAAAAAGTCCCTGAAATGCCAGATCAAGAACAGCGCCAACTAAACGAAGGAATTCTTCACCATCATCAGAGAGTTTGCCTACCCATCAACCATTGAAAACTCCATGCCCCGCTCACAAGAACTCTGCAATACCCTTGCCGGCTACTTCCCCAGCAAGCCAGAAACCATATACAGTAATTTTGATCCCCAACCCTCCGACCTCAGCAGCATCCCATCAACCTGCACTGCAGACCACCTGTTCACTGCATGGAGACAATCCAGCACACCAAACACAATCACATTCATGAGCTCCATCCACTCAGGAGCACCCACCGAACCCTGCCCCACCAGATCTTCAATCTCAGCAGAAACAAGATCAGCCACCAGCTCACCACCATCTTCAATGACTCGTTAACCATGGCCACTTTTCCAGAAGTCTGGAAACACCCAGAGATCAGACCCCTCCTCAAGAAGCCCTATGCAGACCCTAGCGAGACCCAGCATTACCCCCCAATCTCTCTGCTCCCGTTCCCCGCCAAAGTCCTGGAGAAGGCAATCAACCTCCAACTCACCGAAAACTTGGGGAGACGCAACCTGCTCGACCCCTCCCAATCAGACTTCAGAGCTAATCACAACAACGAGACAGGTCTGATCACCGCAACAGACGACATCTGTGCCCTGCTTGACAGAGGAGAAGCAGCCATCCTGATCCTGTTTGACTTCTCTGTCGCCTTCGAGACAGTCTCCCATCACACATTGATCAACCAACTACGCCCCATTGGGATGCGCTTATACCAGTGCTTAATTTGTGCTTGTTGTTCTCAGTACAGAGCACCAGCACTTATTTTTGAGGGCCGGTATTTATTTTTCTGACTCAAGCATTTACTGCAAGCAAAAGACACACATGGGAAAGACGGAGGAAGAGAAAAATGAAAAAGAGTCACAATGGGAGAAAGCAGAAAGTTGCAAGAGTGAGCTGAAGTGGCAGGGAGTGGCTTTAAATGGATTGAAGAGGCCTGAGATGGCTTCAGGATTACGCTGCCTCAGTATTCTGTGTTCGCACATTTAATTGCAGCAGCCGCAGGTTTAAGAGGTGGGCTTTGGGCACCGGCACGTTTTTATTTACAAATTAAGTAGTTGCTCAGTCAGATGGCATTTTTCCTCAGAAGAAGAACCCAGAGAGTTCGCCTCCCCCTCTTCACCTCATAGGTCAAGCACAACATGTGCAGGACCCCACAGGGCTTCTCCCTAAGACCAACACTCTTCAACGTCTACATGACACCACTCACAGACATTGTGAGATCACAGGACATGAACATCATCTCCTATGCTGATGACATGCAGCTTGTGCACTTGCTCTCAACAGACCACACCAAGACGAAGACAACTGTATGAAAAATGTTTTCGCCTGGATAAAGGACAACTGCCTGAAGCTCAACAGAGGAAAAATTGAGGTTCTGATCTTCAGGAGACACTCAACCCTCTGGAATGACTCCTGGGAGCCAGCAGAGCTCAGACCCACTCCCAAACTGAAAGATCACTCCAGCAACCTTGGCATCATTCTCGAAAGTGAACTTTCCATGAAACGCCTGGGCAACACCATTTCTGCAGCCTGCTTCCACATGGTCCACATGCCCTACAAGATTTTCAAGTGTCTGCTAAACAACACAAGGAAGACAGTGACGCAGGCCTTCATCAACAGCTGACTCTGCGCAGGCACCACCAGCGAAGTCATGCAAAGACTCCAGACGATGCGAAACGAAGTAGCCAGACTGATCCTCAACCTGCCCAATAGAACTCACATCACCCAGCACCTGCAGGACCTCCATTGGCTCACGATCTAGAAAAGATGCCACTTCAAGCTCCTGACACATGCCTTCATGAATGAGGATGAATGACCTTCATATAGCTGTAAACATGTAAATTGTTAAAGTTAAGTAAACTCTTCAGGATTTTTATGCCTTGGTGGTCAAGATACAAGGATGGCTCCACATCAGAGAAGAGCATTTCCTGTGAGTAATGTTTGCATGATCAAAAACTTTGCCAAAGTTGGTTACAGTTATAGTAATGCCTAATTCAAGCAAATATGGTTTTAAAATTTGACAGTTGTTAACAGATATATGGTTCAGAGCTTGAATGCATATATGTTTAGCATTAGTTCATTTACTATATAAAACTTCCTGTTTTTGACTATCCATTGGAATTTCTAGGTTATCAATTGTCTGTTATGACAATTGATGTTGCAAAATCCTCCAATTCCTCCCTACCAACCCCCGAGTCGAGATGATTTAAATCCTAATCTTGAAGTATTTTGATTACTGTAATGTCATCTACTCCGGCCTACCAAAATAAATTGATGCAGTCTCAAAAAAAAATAAAGACTACAGAACCTGGCAGCTTGAACCTGCCTTAAACTTTCAAAGCAAGACCAAGTCAAATCGATTCTTAAGGCACTCCACTGGCTCACTGTCAATGCCAAGATCAACTTCAAGGTGAATACATAAAAAACGCATACATTAAATAAAATACATAAATGAAATAATTTGTCCTCTTTTCTCCAATCCTCTTCTTCTCCTGATGTCACGTCCAAGGCCCCAGCTAACTCACTTAACCAATCCTTGCGCTGCTCTCATGCTGTTAACCAGCATGAGAACAGTGCCAGGATTGGAGGGAAAAGCCTCTCCTGGTGTTCCTGAGGACACTGGAGGCCTATGGAGACCCTCAACCCAGCTGTATAACACAGTGGGTTGAGAGGTTTATAGTATGCATGTCACGTTGGCCATTGCAAGACAGCCAGCCAAAGGGCATGCGCACTATAAACTAGTGCACGGTAGCTCTCCACAGCTGCCACTCACCAGGCCCGCACCCTTCCTGACACGGTTTAGGAGGTTGACGAAAAATAAAATGGTAATGAATTACCTTCATTACTATTTTATTTTTTATCCATGGCGCATTTTTAGGGGGGAATTAAAGTGGGGCAACTCTCCTCCGCTCTAAAGGAGGAATCACTCCTGTTGCGCTTTCAGTTTTTAGTGGCCAGTTGGGATTTGCACCTAGTCCTGGTACTCTTGGAAAGTCTTCCTCCTTATACATTTATGTTCTAGTCATCCAAACTTGTAATAACTTTAGCCAGGAGACTGGGGGCGGGTAAAATCTCTGTCATGCAATTCCCCTTATCCCTGAGGTTTTCTAGACAGGTAGTTTTGAGACTAAGGCCTTTTATTTTACTATGGTTGCTTCCTCTTTTCATTTAGAACAACATCTGGTGTTATCAGATTTTTCCCTATTCCTTCCTCTTAAGCAGGATTGAGGCTTCATTCTTTGAATGCAAGCAGAGATGCTTGATTTTACCTGATAGAGTTTCTTTGTTTACCATGGGGATTCTCTCTTTGATAGTTTTGGACCAGCAAGGAAAAGTTTTAAACCTTCTTCTCTTACTCTTAGTCAAATGGATGATACCTTGTATTTCTGTGGCTTAGGTGTTTCCAACCCTAAGGTTACTCTACTCAGCATGGATCAGCTAGAGGAATGGGAGCTTCTTTGGATTAGGCACTGGGATCTTCCCTTTGGAGACGACGACTGGCAATTTGAGCAATTCCTTCCATTTTTACAAAGTATTGCCAATGTTAGGTTTGTTTATTTATTTACTTAAGCATTTATTTTGCCATTTTCTATAGCATGAACAAGACCCAATGGACAGCAAAGCAGTTTCCATAAGATTAGTTACATACCGCAGCAAGTAGCAGTGTAAGTACTGTGCTGTTGGTACAGTTTTCAGAGCACCTTGACTGTCCATTGCGCAATGCTGACAAACATTTTGCGATAGTTGTGCTTTACTTTGTAAAGCAAGCACATTCCTCTTTTTATATAAATATTAGACACCCTCTAGAATACTGTTGCGTTCATCCACCTTTTATGCCCCCAGGAGTGTCACTAGTTGAAATTAATGAATACCTAAATTATGCTGTGAGAGAAAGATTTAATAAACCCAGCTCTCCATGTAAATATAATTAGTGGCACTTTGTCAACAAAGTTGCCTGTCATGAGACAGATTCTATTTGAATGCACAGTAATTGCTTCAAGATTAATAGACAGAAGCCTCTTTATTGCTAATTCTCTATTTGAACTCCATCAAGGATTATGGAGGCGCTATGGTAGCCCCGCAAACCTACTGCCAGCACCACTTATGTAGGTAAGACCTTTTCACATTTTTAACATGAGAACAGTTGCCAGATTACACAAGAAGTTACAAAAGAACAGGTTAATTTTGCATGCTTGCATTTCGAGTGAAACTGTTTACCACCCCATATATAAAGTTCTTCTAGATCCAAATAGCTCAGTACCTTATAGTAACTGAGGCCAAAACTTTGCAACTAACGATGGCCCCCATAATGGTTTCCTTGAGTTACTGGTGATGAATTGTTGAAGAGCAGTACTACAATTTCCATTTGAGATCCAGTCTTTTTTTAATGGTAAGATGGACTGCCCGCATAGGTCTACAAGGCTATGAGCAAACTGCAAAAAAGTTCACAAAGAACCCTGAGTCTTGGTGAGGGCCTGCACGTTGAAAGTTCCGCTACGACTGGTTTTAGTACGATAATACAATAAGCTATGTAGTAAGCAGGAAATGTTATACAGAATAATTTTTTTTCTTGAATAGAATATTCTGGTTTTGGCTTTATATCATAAATAACCCGCCGCCATCCTCACTGCTGCACAGCTATTTTACCTCCGATTGGGTTCGTCAGCGGCAGCAAAAAACGTTGAGCTGCCTTATCGGTGCTATTGCCGCACTGGTTACCTGTCAGCAGGGATAGATTAGGGCCCCGTGAAGAGCTGGACACAGTCCAGTCTTTTCACGGGAGCTCTTGGGACGGAAGTAGACGGCCTTAGACAGGATTGGCAGGGGCTTTAGGCAGGGGAGGGTGCTTGGGAGGGTACAAAGGGGGGTGGGGACGGGAGAATAGGGAATAACCGTTGCTGAGGTAGCGTTCATCATAGTCTGTCGGTGCTACGCTTCTACGTGCGTGAAGCGGACGGAGGGCAGCAGGGCAGGGAGGAGCAGGCATGCAAGTGCATTTACAGGTATTTTGTGGCAACTGGCATAACGCTTCGGCATACGCGAAGCGACAATAATCACAGCATTGAAGCAAGCAACACTCATCATGGCCACAGGCCAGGCCATGACATTAACTCCATAAGGGCCGCGCTCCGTGTGCTGGGCGAGGCGGGTCGCGGTGACCTCCTCAGGCCTGGCGTACATGACCAGGCCTGATTGGGGATGTCGCACGTACTGCGTGCGGCGGCTCAGGGGGTGGTGGTGCCAACCGCTGCTTGCCACTCCCCATTAAAGGGTATTAAGAAGAAGGGCCACAAGGGGAGCACCATCAAGAAACAGAACTAGTGGGGGAGGACCTGGCAGGGGAGGGGCCCCTGGAAGACCTAGCTGTCTGGTGGTGGCAGGGATGGTGCCTGCTCAGCAGGCTGTGCAGGTTTTAGTGATGTCAACAGGGGCAGACCTTACATTGGCTGCGGCCACAGCTAGAGGCACTGGAGTGGGCACGGCACAGGGGTTTGGGGGCTCCAAAAGAATGGCTAAAGTGGGCTGTGCTGCGGCTGGGAGCCCAGGGGGTGCATTGGCCAGCACTAGCGGAGAGACAGGTGAAAAGGGAGTCGGGGAGCAGTTCGACGAGACCGGACAGGTGCAGGAAGTGGGGGGGCAGACATCAGATGTCCACTGACTGGTCGGCAGTGCATATAGAGGCAGGAATTCAGGAGCAAAGGAAACTGGTGGCAGAGACAGAACTTCAGTGGGCAAAATTGTGTGAGGAGAGGGAAGGACCAAGAAGGTGAAGAGGAAGTCAGTAGTTGCTGGGGGGGGTCAGGATGAGGGGCACAGGTCAGAGAAGGGTAGTTGGGTGTGGATACCACAGGAGGAGCAGGGGTTTGCACAGGAGGCCGGTGCAGCTGGTGGGACTGGCAGCGTGACGGCAGCGCCTGGCGCATACGGCCAGGCACGACGAGAAGAGTCAATGCCAGCATCTGAGGCCGGCAGAAAGGTGGCGAAGCCAACAGGGCGCACTACGGCCCCTGGACGTTGGTCCGAAGCATTAGAGGGGTCTTCAGCTGCCTTTTCTACACTGTGGGAATGCATGAAGAACACGCCTGGCCTACACCCAGGTGGAGTTATGATGGGAGATGAATACAGCTTGGGGGATGCAGCTGGTGCAGAACAAGGAATGGGTGTGGATGAAGAGGTGCCGCTTGAATTGGATTATGAGGATGAGTTGGATGACTGGGAAGAGGGAGAGATTCAGGAAAAAGAGGTGAGCGGGGTACAAGGAAAGGCGCAGGGGTGCATGAGCAGCGCAACCCCCGCTTCTGCTTCTGTTTTGCAGGTTTCTACGGTGGTGGCACAGGGACACATGGTCTCCCGCAAGGATGGCGGCAGGGGCAAGGCATTGCCGGACACTGGAACGACAGCTCGGGCGTTTCAAGGTAAAGGAGACTGGTGGGCGCCATGGGAGGTGAAGTGGGGAAAGAGGGGCTGTAGTAGGTTGGCCGATCAAGTACACCAGACTGCTTGTCTCTTTAGTTAAACGTGCTTTATTGTTCTTCTACAGAGTACTTTTCTTTTCTGTGGGGTGAGTCTAAGGTAGGGGTTGGTAGACGTCATCTCTCTTCTGGGCGCTAATCTCGTCTTCTTCTTTCCATAGGCTTCTCGGGAAGCGTGTGGTGACAGAAGAAGAATAGGTACGGTAAGTGATTGTTTACAACTCTCTTTCTCTATCTCTTCTCTCCTCTCTAATTTCTCAACAATTAATTTCCCTGTCTCTCTTTGTCTCCTCTGCTCTGATCTGGTCTTTTCGTACTGGTTCTTCCTTCACCCTGTTTTTTCCTTGTCTCACTCTTCTTCCCTGTTTCCTGTGGGGAGGGTTCCTCTTTTCCCTCTCTTCTCTCTGTCTATTTTCTTATTGCTTCTATCTGTGTTTTTCTCTTCTGCTGTCTTTTGTTTTCCCTTCTCTTTTTTCTCTTGAATGTCTGGAGTTTGTCTGTTTCTTAATACTTTTCTTCTTTTCTTCCCACCTGGTCTGCTTCTATTTCCTTTTCTCTCTGTTATTTACTTTAGGCTTACGGTCTCCCTGTGCTTTGTCATTTTGTCTCTCCCCTCTTTCTGCCCGGTTGACCCACCCATCTGTGCTCATGGTATTTGTGCCCTTTGGTTCCCTTTACCCTCCCGCCTCCCGCTCCTTCTCCCGTGTCACAACCCCGTACCTGGTTTGGCCACGCTTCTCCTGAAGCATGGCAGGTTCACTCGTATGCTCCCCGGTGCCAGCCGGCTTCGTCCCTGGATCGGGACTGTGAGGGGGTCGGCTCCGGTCCACACTTCTCCTGGGGTTCCAGGCGTCTCCAGCTGCCGTTCTTCCATGGTCGCTCCGTCCCTGGTCAGTCCTCTCGCCGGTCTGCTCTTCCAAACTTCTCCTCCGGATCGACTCCCTCCGATATGGTGGAGCCGCCTCTTTTACGGCCCATCCTTCCCGTGAACACTGCGGGGAGCCAATCGGAAGGCTGGCTCCTCGGACGACTTACGTGCTGTCAGGGGCAGAGGCAGCACAAGTCGCAGTTGTGTGCGGATCGCCATAGTCCGACCCGTTACAGACACTCTCCCTAGAGAGCATCTGTCGATGACGCTCAGGAGCTGGGTGGCGGGACAGGTAATCAGCATTCAACATGTGGCGGCCCGGAGAGTGGATCACCTGGAAGGAAAAGGGTTGCAAAGAGAGAAACCATCTTAGAACCCGAGCGTTCGTATCCTTGTTGAGAGCGAGCCAGGTGAGAGGCGCATGATCCGTTAGTAGGGTGAAGGTTAGCCCACTGAGATAATAACGTAAAGACTCAACAGCCCACTTAATGGCCAGACATTCCTTCTCAATGGTGGGGTAGTGTGTTTCCCCCGGGAGCAATTTCCTACTGATGTACAATACAGGATGGATAGATCCGTCTGTTTGTGTTTGTGATTACACAGCCCGCAGTCCCACATCAGATGCATCAGTCTGTAACACAAAAGGGCTATGGAAATCTGGATAGCATAATACCGGGTCAGTAGTCAAGGCAGTTTTGAGACAGACAAAACTTTGAAGGGCAGTTTCAGGAAGGGTGGAGAAGTTTTTAGGAGTAGTATTTTTCAGTAAGTTGGTCAGCGGTTCGGCTATTGTTGAGAACTGTGGTATAAACCTTCTGTAGTAACCTACAAGACCAAGGAAGGCATGTACGTCCTTTTTTGACTTAGGTACTGGGATCTGTTGGATAGCTTCAACCTTCTCTATTTGTGGACGGACCAGTCCCTGCCCCAAGACGTATCCTAAATATCTGATCGTGGTAAACCCTAGTCTACATTTCTCGGGGTTAGCTGTTAATTGTGCTTCCCTCAATGCCTGTAGGATAGATTTCAAGTGATTGAGATGATCAGTCCATGTCTGGCTGTATATCACTATGTCATCTAAATACGCTGCCGCATATGATTGGTGGGGACGTAGGACCTTATCCATAAGTCTTTGAAACGTGGCATGGGCACCATGTAACCCGAAGGGTAGAACAGTAAATTGATACAACCCGGAGGGAGCTGCAAAGGTGTTTTTTTCCTTATCTTCTGCTTTCAAGGGGATCTGCCAATACCCCTTCGTCAAGTCCAGAGTAGACATGAATCTAGCTTGTCCTAATCTTTCTAACAGCTCGTCTATACGAGACATTGGGTATGCATCGAAATAGGTTAGTTCATTGACCCTCCTGTAATCCACACAAAACCTAGTACTCCCATCCGGTTTTGGGACCAAAACGACAGGAGTACACCACGGGCTGTTGGATGGTTCTATGATCCCCTCATCCAACATATTTTTGACCTCCTGCTCTATTAAGGTTTTTTTGGCTTCTGGGATACGATAGGGTCTTTGGGGGTCATTCCAACTTCGCCGCCCGCCAAAGTTCCCCCGCCAGAAGACCGCACCGTGGTCAAATGACTGCGGCGGTCATTCTGACTTTCCCGCTGGGCGGGCGACCGCCAAAAGGCCGCCCGCCCGCCCAGCGGGAAAGACCCAGCAACGATGAAGCCGGCTCCGAATGGAGCCGGCGGAGTTGCTGGGGTGCGACGGGTGCAGTGGCACCCGTCGCGATTTTCAGTGTCTGCTAAGCAGACACTGAAAATCATTATGGGGCCCTGTTAGGGGGCCCCTGCACTGCCCATGCCAGTGGCATGGGCAGTGCAGGGGCCCCCAGGGGCCCCACGACACCCGTTCCCGCCATCCTGTTCCTGGCGGTAAGAACCGCCAGGAACAGGATGGCGGGAAGGGGGTCGGAATCCCCATGGCAGCGCTGCTTGCAGCGCCGCCATGGAGGATTCCTATGGCCAGGGGAAAACCGGCGGGAAACCGCCGGTTTCCCTTTTCTGACCGCGGCTTTACCGCCGCGGTCAGAATTGGCCAGGAAGCACCGCCAGCCTGTTGGTGGTGCTTCCGCGGTCGTTGGCCCTGGCGGTCCATGACCACCAGGGTCAGAATAACCCCCTTTGTCTTGATATAGACTCATTCTTGGTGCGGATGCTGTGTTCAGCTAACGGGGTATGTCCGGGTAGTTTGGAAAATACATCCTTATAGGACATAATGACCTTTGAGAGGGATATCACTTGTGGATCTGGGAGGGTTAGGTTGATCTGAGGTCTGGACTCCTCCTGACCGTATGGGAGAGAAAGGGATGGATACAGGATATCTTCTTTATTGTCAGTAGTGATGTGTTGGACCGTTTGGACGCTAACAGGTTCTTGCCATTTTTAAAATAAGTTTATGTGATATATTTGTTCTCTACCGTGTCTATGAGGGAGAGCCAATTTATAAGTCGTGGGGTTGATCTGCTCTACTACTTCGTACGGTCCCTGCCACCGTGCTAATAGTTTATTCTCACTACTGGGAAGGATGACCAGTGCCTTATCTCCTACATTGAGAGTACGAAGCACACTTCTGGTGTCGTATCCCTTTTTCTGTTTTTCTTGGGCCTCTCGTAGACTGGTGTGAGCCTTCTCCCAGACCAGTTGTAAATTCTCCCTCAATTCTTTGGTATATGTAAGGAGATCTTTTGCTTCCTCGTCCGTCTCTTCCCATTGTTCGGCTAGCATTTCGGGAAGAGTTCGGGGTGACCGGCCAAATAACATTTCGAATGGACTATGACCTAGGGAGGATTGAGTATGTGTGCGTATTGCATACAGTACCAGGGGTAGTTTTTTCTCCCAATCCTTTCCATCCTCAGCAATGCTTTTCCTGAGTAAAGCTTTAATAGTCCGGTTGTATCTTTCCATGAGACCATCGGTTTGTGGATGATACACTGATGTTCTAATTGGTTTTATCCCCAAGGTCTTACTTACTTCCCCCATAAGCCGGGACATAAAAGGGGTGCCTTGGTCAGTTAAGATCTCTTTAGGAAAACCGACCCTTGAGAAAAACTCAATCATTGCATGGGCTATTACTTTCGTGTGCATGCTGGGGAGGGGAATAGCCTCGGGATAGCGGGTGGCGTAATCAACCAGCACCAGGACATACTGTCTACCTCTACTGGACGGAATGAGAGGACCGATGATATCCATGCCAACCCGGGAAAAAGGGGTCTCTATAATTGGGAGTGGCTGTAATGGAGCAGGGGGTTGTGTGATAGGATTATATAATTGGCATTTCGGACAGTTCGAGCAATATCTACAAATATCCCCGAAGACCCCGGGCCAATAGAATCTCCAGAGTATTGCCTCCTCGGTCTTCTCCCTACCTAGATGCCCTTCCCCTTGGTCCCCATGAGTCAACTGTAGGACCTGTTGTCGGTGACTACCGGGGTCTAATAATTGTCTCTGCCTGCCGTCAGAAGACTGGGGAAGTCTATATAAGAGATGGTTGTGGATGAGGAATTTCGGTCCCACCCCAGGCTCCTCGTTACTCAAAGCCTTTTGCCATGCATTCTTTAAGGAGGGAACATCCCTCTGACTCTGTCTAAAATCTCCTGCCACTGTATATACCTTGCCTATGGCTCCTGGATTCGGTTTGCTGTTTCCATAGTCTTTTCTTAAATATTGGTGTTTTTGTATCCTTTTCTGTCGTTTACTTATACGGATTCTGGGTTGCAGACTATCCACCATTCCCGCATCATATGTCACTTCTTCCCACCACTTTTTCATAACATGTTCCTGTCCTGCTTTGGTCAATAAAAGGGAAAAGGCCGCTTAGTCAGTCCCAATGATAACATCCTCTTCAAGGTGTGGTAATACCCCCACCTTGAGATGTTCTTCCTCTCCTCTCCAAAGAAAATTGATGATTGCCACCGGATAGTATGCCTGGTCCCCGTGGACACAGGCGATTAATACTTGTGCATGGGTTAACCCTTGTCTGGTTTCGACCAGTTCTTGATGTATAACACTCTGGCTGCAACCCGAGTCCACCAGGGCTACCCTTTTCTTTCCATTGAGAAGGATAGGGAGGGTATATGTAGGTTTGGTTTCGCCGGCCCAAAATACCCTTTCTTTTGTGACTTCGATTTCCATTGGTTCTTCCATGTCCTTTTTCTGGGGGCAGTACCGTGCTATGTGACCCCATTCCGAGCAGTGATAACCCTGTGGTCCGGTCGTGGGGAAAGAGGATTGGAGAGGATGGGGTATCTATACTCTGTCGGGATCGTGTGTACCCAGAGGCCAAGGGGTGGCTCCTTTTCCTATACTAGGACGCACAGGGGAGGGAACTGGTGTTCTGCTGGGGTTTGCTCTAAAGTCTGGACTCCTGTGAAATGCGCAGGCTAGCTCAATGGCCGTCTCATTGCTCAACCCAGGGTGTTGGCGAACCCAATTACGGGTAGTATTGGGTAGGGCGTCTAAGAATTGTTCCAATACGATTACGTCAAACATCTCTTCTCGGGTCTTCTTGTGGGATGCAACCATCGACCAGCAGAATGTTCTACCCTGTAGTATAGGGTACGCAGGCTCTCCTGTGGAAGCCACTTCATGTGGTGGAACTTGGACCGATAACTCTCGCTGTCAAGTCCTACCCTTTCTAGGATGGTCTTCTTTATGTCCTTATATGGGAGAGTACCAGTAGGATTGATAGCTTGGTACGTTGCTTGTAATTGTCCAGTTAAAAGTGGGGCAATAAACTGCCCCCTCTTATCTTCTGGCCAACTAGCCGAGCTTGCCACTCTTTCGAAATTAAGGAAAATGGAGTCCGGGTCTTCCTGGTCCTGATATTTTTGTAACACACTGCTTGGTACGTTGGGGTGCACCTTAGTGTGGGCAATAGTCTCAGTTAGCTTGCCAATTGCGGTCTCATGGACTAGTTGGTTGTTAGCCATGATTAAGGCCTGGCTCTTAAGGGCTGTTTGTAAGGCCTCACGCTCCTCTCGGGCGTCCTTCATCTGTTGTTCCCACATTAATTCGAGATGACGTTGTCCCTCCGCTAACTGCGCTATATCATCCGCCATTGTGGGTTTTTCCTCCATTCGGGGGATTTAGTTGGTATCAAATCCCACTTCTGACACCACTTTGTCGTAGGTTGGCTGATCAAGTACACCAGACTGCTTGTCTCTTTAGTTAAACGTGCTTTATTGTTCTTTTACAGAGTACTTTTCTTTTCTGTGGGGTGAGTCTAAGGTAGGGGTTGGTAGACGTCTTCTCTCTTCTGGGTGCTAATCTCGTATTCTTCTTTCCATAGGCCTCTCGGGAAGCGTGTGGGGACAGAAGAAGAATAGGTATGGTAAGTGATTGTTTACAACTCTCTTTCTTTCTTTCTCTATCTCTTCTCTCCTCTCTAATGTCTCAACAATTAATTTCCCTGTCTCCCTTCGTCTCCTCTGCTCTGATCTGGTCTTTTCGTACTGGTTCTTCCTTCACCCTGTTTTTTCCTTGTCTCACTCTTCTTCCCTGTTTCCTATGAGGAGGGTTCCTCTTTTCTCTCTCTTCTCTCTGTCTACTTTCTTATTGCTCCTATCCGGGTTTTTCTCTTCTGCTGTCTTTTGTTTTCCCTTCTCTTTTTTCTCTTGAATGTCTGGAGTTTGTCTGTTTCTTAATACTTTTCTTCTTTTCTTCCCACCTGGTCTGGTTCTATTTCCTTTTCTCTCTGTTATTTACTTTAGGCTTACGGTCTCCCTGTGCTTTGTCATTCCGTCTCTCCCCTCGTTCTGCCCGGTTGACCCACCCGTCCGTGCTCATAGTATTTGTGCCCTTTGGTTCCCTTCCCCCTCCCGCCACCCGCTTCTTCTCCTGTGTCATAACCCCGTACCTGGTTTGGCACGCTTCTCCTGAAGCCTGGCAGGTTCACTCGTGTGCTCCCCGGGGCCAGCCGTCTTCGTCCCTGGATCGGGACTGTGAGGGGGTCGGCTCCGGTCCACTCTTCTCCTGGGGGTTCCAGGCGTCTCCAGCTGCCGTTCTTCCGTGGTCGCTCCGTCCCTGGTCAGTCCTCTCGCCGGTCTGCTCTTCCAAACTTCTCCTCCGGATCGACTCCCTCCGATATGGTGGAGCCGCCTCTTTTACGGCCCATCCTTCCCGCGAACACTGCGGGGAGCCAATCGGAAGGCTTGCTCCTCGGGCGACTTCCGTGCTGTCAGGGGCAGAGGCAGCACAAGTCGCAGTTGTGTGCGGGTCGCCAGTGCCCGACCCGTCACAGGGGCATGGCTCAATATGAATCTGTGGGGGTGGGTGAGGATTCGATACACTTACAGCCTGATGCTGGTGCGGTAGTTGCAGGCGGGTGAGATAAAGGGGGAGACAAGGAGCCGCCGGCTAAAAGCGGGAATGAAGATATGGGGGTAGACAGAGAAAGGGGGATGAGGACAAAAGGGGGGTGGGGCACAAGAAGAGACTCCCTTTCATGGGACTTGCAATGCCTTTAGGGTCACATGTGGTGGACAAGACGAACGAAAGGATATGGAGGCATGAATATGTGGATGTTTTCAAACTATTACACATGGATATTCAGGCTAAAGAAGGTTCTAAGGAAGAGGAGCAGGAGTTGGCATGGAGGCCCCAGGTTCCAATAACTATGGACAACTGGACTTCGGCCTTTTTGATTTACACCAGTATATACTGTGAGAAATACCGCAACAGGGCCATTGCCATGTTCAAGTACATGGACATTATTCGAAGCCCAACTGCACTTCAGGGGTTTTGCATGGCTGAATCACGATGAGGAGTTTAGGGCCATAGTTAGCATTAACCCAGAGAAGCTGTGGGAGGATGTGGATTCTGAGTTATGGATGCAGTGGATGGCATCTTTGCATTCTGCTGCATCAAAGCACACAGCTAGTGGTCTCCCGGTAGTGTATAAGCCATTTCAGCAGCGTCCCGCTCTGGGAGGGGCGGGTATCTACCTCAGGAGCATGTTGGAATTTCAACAAGGGGTTCTGCTCCAGGCACCCTTGTAAATTTAGACATGAGTCTTCCAAATGTGGGGGCAAACATTCAGTTATGCAATGTTTCTCACTCGCCAGTCCTGCCGAGCAGTAGAGGGCAGCCAGGGGTAGAGGAGGTCAAGGCGCTACTGTGCCAAAGGACACCCGACTCCAATTAGGTTAGAGAAGTTACTGCATTGGTTGCGCGTGTACCCAGATACGGACACAGCGCTCAAATTGGAGTGGGGTTTCAGAGAAGGTTTTCGGGTGGGGTATCAGGGTCCACAGATGAGGAGATGGGCGGATCATTTGCAGTCAGCTAAGGCTATGCCAGAGGTGGTAGCGGCAAAATTACACAAGGAGGTGGCAGAAGGCAGCGTTTCCGACAGTTGGCACCCGGCGCAGACGTATTCAAGACAGTGGTCCCGGCAGATATTTGGGAGTGGGGGGCATGATGGTCCTGAGACTGGTGGAGAGGTCGCTAGCAGAATCAACCCTCAGGAGTTCTCGCCTGGCATGGTTGGAATTTCAGGATTTTGAAGCTTACAGGGGGCAGTTTTGGAGTCAGGAACGGAATACTGGAGGCTCAGGTGATGCGTTTTGTTGTGTTTTTGATTCAGAAAGGTTTATTGCCAGCCACGATTGGGGGCAAGTTGGCAGGGATGTCTTTTTATTGGAAGTTATTTTTTGTCTGGGACCCAGTAAAAAATGAGATTCTGGGGAAAATGCTGAATGGTTGAGGGAGGGTTCGCACAAGTTCAGTTTTTGTCCGAGAAGCCATTACATTCGGTTTGATGTTGGAGATTCTGCACATGTTACCAGTGTGTTGTTTGAATGCAGACGAGGTGGCCCTATTTTGGTTGTGTATGATATGGATGTTTCTGGGGTGCTTCGACTGTCTGAATTGTTGGGAGTGGGGAAAGACTGCGGTGTAAAGGTGAGTGAGGTGCAACGTCAAGGTGGGAGATTGGGGATATGGTTGAGGCGATCGAAGACGGATCAGTTGGGCAAGGGTAAGTGGATTTGGTTGGAGCAAAGAGGAGTGGTGGAAGCATGCCCGGTATGGGAATGGAAAAAATTCAAGATGTGCAGGAGAAGTCAGGAGGAATGGGTGTTTCGTCATGAGAATGGCACTAGGGTTACAGCTTTTCAGCTGTCTGTTTTGAGGATAGCTCTGAGGCGCCTGGGAAGGCAGGCGGGTAATTTCAGTACTCACTTCTTTAGAATTGTCGCTGGGATAGGATCAGGCGCATTAGACGGTGGCGCTCAAAGTGTTGTGAGAGATATGTTAGAGCCTAGTTTGGTTGATGGGAAAGTGCGAGGCAGGTTGGTCTGGGTAATGGGGGGATGAGGGGTGGGCTTGTGTTCTTATAAGCTGACATTTGTTTCTCTTTCCAGGTTGCGTGAGTAGCTCGGAGAAAAATAAGTCAATCACGTGGTTGGTCGGCCATTCTTTTGTGCATTGACGGGACAGGTATGCAGAGAAATAGGTCTATAGACGATCTTTGGGACTCCCGAGCAGCCGGCATGAAGTGCTGTGGTGGGGAGAGAGCAGCATGAGGTGGGGCAATTTTCTTCCTTTTATTACATTAATTTTGCCGACGTGGGGCTGTCCGGATGTATTGGTATTACACCTTGGGAAAAATGACTTGGTCCGTCTCTCAGGGCTCACCCTACTGCAACACATGCAACAAGATCTAGTCCTGATGAGGCGCAACATGCATGGGACTTGCTTAGTGTGGACAGAATTTGTGCCAAGAAGGAAATGGTGTGGAGCACAAAAACATGGGGCTATTGAGAGGGCCCGGAGGAAGCTCAATAGGCCTATGCAGGTTTTTTGCTGGGCTCATGACATTGAGGGTCTGACGCATGAGGGACTGAAGGAGGAGGAACAGGTGCTTTTCAGGGATGACGTTGTGCATCTCTCAGACATAGGGAATGCACATTACCTGATGGAGTTGCGTTTCTTGCTGACTAATTTGTGGGGCGAAAGTTTTTGGTGGGGTAATATGGATGGTCAATCATGAGGTTGCAGTGGGTTCGCTGGTGAGGCAGCAAAATGCCAAGTGAGTTTTACTGAGTGGCAGTAGATGGGGGAGGGGGGAGAGTCAGATGTGGGTTTGTCCACCCTTCCGGGGGGGAAAAAAAAGCAGGTGAAGGATGATAGACTGGGGGAGGCCTGAGTCAGGCAAGGGATAAAAGGAAAAAGGGGGATGTGTGGGAATGGAAGTGGAATTTGGATGAGCGAAGGATAAGTGGAGGATTGAAATGAGAATGGAAGAAAGGGAGTTACAAGGTTAAAAAATAAATGTTGTTACTTAAGTTCTGGTTACATTGATGTGTTATGTTATTGAGCAAGCCTTTCCTAATAAATGGCCTTTTACACTAAATAAGGCTGTCGGAGTCTGTGTCCCGAGTTTTTCTAGAAGTGTGCAACCTGCACCATGACTAGGAGCAGGTGCGCGGCTTCCCTCCTCCGTTTCTGGGGTCGGGTCATGCCACATGGAGGCTGCCCCCGCAGTGCCAACATAACACCGTACCAGCCCTGAACAGGAGAGGATCCCTGAGGAGCGGGCTCACCTCTATTGATGCCGCGCGGGAGCCTCCAACTTCGTGGAGTCTGGCATCAGCTTTTGCAGCCACCCCACTCTTGTGGCATGAGTGGGCGGCTAACACCCCTAAGGACTGTCAGCGCGGGGTGCAGGCGGTATGATGAGTGTCGCCGTGGCACGTGCACTGTGTATTTCATGCACAGCATTTCGCCTTAATTCCACAGGCCCTGCCTTCATGCACCACTGGGCCAACAAAAGGAATGTGATTCTGGGGGAAAGGAGGCCCTGTGCCACGCTGGCTGACATACTCTACAAATGATACGTTTATGACAGGCACAGATGAAAGACTAATGCTCATAACTCACACTACTCCTGAGACCAGCAAACCTCCAGAGTGCCACGGCAGAGGCCATCTAATGCCTACGGTGCTTCACTTACCTATACCTGCAGCTTACCCTGGAAGAGGATGATGAGACAGGGGTGCAGAGATGTCTTGCAACAATCACAGTAAATTGCTGCTTCTGTCCACTGACATCTCCCTCTACATAAACCAGACCTAGAGGGACCTTCTGACTGTGATTGCTTCGATATCATCATAGCCACACTGTGGGACTGCTTGTGCCTCCCGGGCGCAGGCGCTTCCTTAAGGCCCTGGTTAGAGGCTGATCCAACAGTAGAATCTACTTGCAGTCCCAGAGGATGCACTGCACCGCACAAGTACAACCTACCACACTACCTGCATACTCCTACCAGCATATCACTTCACCTGGACTGCTTGTGCCGCCCCACCCGACCCCAACGTCTACCAAGTGTGACAGGGATCAGGCAGTTCCGCGACATTCCCACAGTGAATTGTTGGAGGAACCCATGTGCAGTGGGGCCACAGGAGGCTCCTAAGACAGTTTGACTAGCAGAGGCTGACCATGGGTCATAAGGGTGGAGTGGGACTCCCACCTCAGGGATGTCCAGGTGTGGCCACGATGGTTCACCCTGATCAGGAAACCTTGTCTGAACCTGGAACCACAATACACACTGATAATAAATTGGACAAAATCTTGGAAGCAATAGCAGACACGAGGCAGGACTTACGCGCCAGAGTAAACGCTGTGGCCACTGAACTGAGTCTGCTACGGGGTGATCAACGCAAGCTCATGGACCGCATTATACAGAAAGAATGTGTGATTAGAGAGCTACAGCCATCCGTAACACACTTAGCATGTCAAGTTCGTTCACTCTCTTCTAAATTCCAAGAGCTGGAGGATAGAGCTGAAGACTCTGAAGGACTGTCCCACCGCTACAATTTATGCATAGTGGGCTTTCCAGAAGGAAGCACAGGAGCGGACCGAGTTGCCTCGACGCATGGCTGGCTCAGAAGGTACACCCAGGCAAACTATCCCCAGATTTCATAGTAGAGTGTGCTCACCGTGTCCCGAGCACCTCCCAGGCTAGTGATGGTGCAAATTATGAACTAAAGAAACAAGAAAGAACTGTTACAGGCGCCATGCACTGGCACTTCACTAGGTTATGAGAATGCCTGCATCTTTTTTTCCCAGACTATACATTATTTGTGCAATGCTGCAAAGCTTCTTTTTTAGGGGTCAAGTGTCAACCATGACAGGCTGGTCTAACTTATTCATTGCTCTTTTCAGCTAAACTTAAAAGTACTTGTAGGTGCAGGAGCTACTTCTTCACAGAACCAGCAGATGCATGGAAGTGGGTGGAGCAGCAACGCTATGAATCCTCTGTGCCATCCTCAATGTAACAGCGCTCATGTCCTGCACAACATAAGTGGCATTCTAGACATGCAGTCCTATGGGCCTTGAGCGCCTCAGTACAAGGGATGCCGACCCCGGAACAGGCCAGAGAACAGACACAGGTCTTGTCCGCCGCATGTACATTGTGGACGCACGAAGGCCCTTTCCATCCCAGAGCCTCAGACATGGAGTCTGTTGATTCCACAAACAGTAAGTCCTCAACAATACTCCCTGAGGTAACACCTCAGACAGCTGGCTGTGACTGACAGATCAAGATCTGATATGACCCTTTAACCCAGAGACTTCTGCAGAGGGAAGAGAGTCCATAGTGGACTTATTGGCACTGTTTGCATTAATGCTTTGCTCCTGATAGAAACTGAGAAGACATAAGTATGCCCTGCCAGTATACTATTGACAAGCCATGATGCTAGCCCAGATCCGTCACAAGCTGGCTCCCCCACCTCTCCTGGGCGCTCTACATACTATCCTATGCAATGTTAGGAGAATCCAATGTATGGGACTGTTGGTTTACTGTTTGGGTTTTGGTTGTGCAGTTTGTGAAGTCAGGCATAGGATGCTGTTTAGTTTCCCCCTGCAATGCCCCATGCAGGAATCGGTATGCAGAACTAATTATGCCTATCAATGCTAGACTTTGCATTTGCCTTGTACCAGCGCCAAATAATGGTGAGGGTTAACATATTGACATGGAATGTCCAAGTTATAGGTACCGGGTGAAAATGACATGTGGTATAAAAATTCATTAAACGGAGGGGCAGACAGCGCTGCTTCACGAGACACACATTGTGGGTGAGGATGACACTAGGCTACAGCACCCTGAAGAGGTCATTGCTTCTGCACTACTTACCCAAGCTTTGCCAGGGGAGCTCTGATATGGGTTAGACCGGGTGTTCCCTTTCATCATGTGTCAGTTGAGCTAGATCCTGAGGGCCGGTATGTGCTTCTGGAGGGACAATTGGACTGCAGGCCTATCTTGTTGGGAAGGGTATACGCACTTAACACAGCACAACTAGCCTTTCTGTCCCGCCTCTCAGCACTGCTCACGCAGTGGGCAGACGTACCATGACTATTTGAAGGGGACTTCAATTTTGTAATGGACATCAACTTTGGACGCTCTCATCCCCCACTACCTACCTCCCTGGTGGTAACAGCTGCTACACACCTGTTCCAGTGGGTTGCGCACTGGTCATTAATCGACGGCTAGTGATCACTCCATCCAACTGTCTGTGAATACTCCTACTATTCACCCTGCATGATTTGAAGGTGAGATTAAACTGAATACTCTGTGATCCAGTTATGAGACTGCAGGCGCTGCGTGCGGAATACCTTGAAAAAAACTATTCTGATCACAGCCCTTACAGATAGAGTTCAACTAGGGAGCACCACAACCCTGGTTCCTACTTCGTGACTGCTGCCCGCACTTCTTGAAGACTTCTGCGACACCACTAGGGAGGCACTGTCACATTGTATACCGGAAAACTTGGGCACGGCCTCCTCCTTCTCCATAGACTGGGAGGCGCTAAAGGTAGGGCCACTGCATATGTACAGTGATGGGAGCCAGAGCAAGCCTACAGAGTGACCTAGTACATATTGAATAGACCTTGGGAGCTTTGGCGGGGGCAGCCCAAGCAGATCATACTCATCGGGCTGACCTAACTAAAGCTGTGATCAGAAATACACGAATTATAGAGCTACTACACTGCCTAAACTTCAGGGCATATCAGGGGAAAATGCATGCAAAGGGGGACAAGGCAGGTCATCTTCTGGCCTGGCTTCTGCACTGTGGCCAGCTTCATTTGCCTAGCACTGCGGTTCAGCTGTACCCACACAAGTAGCTACCACTCAGGACAACATACACTGAGCGTTTCCTGATCACTACCGTTCTCAGCCCATCACCCGAGAATCATCTTTAGGCTACCCATGACGTCCTGAAAGAGACTGATCTACCCTCACTAGACCTCAGTGATAGGGAGGAAATTAATACACCTTTTCAGCTGCAAGAGATACGCGCAGCAATATGCAGCATCGCCACTCAGAAGACCCTGGAACTCAACAGGCTTGCTATTGAGGCATACAAATCTCTGCTGGCCCCCAAACTGGTGGAACTATAACAGACTGCTCTAATAGAGGGCTGGTTGTCGCCCTCATGCAGAGAATCTCTGTTGGTGTCCCTCCCAAAACTTAGCAAAGATCCTCTAGAATTAACCTTGTATCGCCCACTATCAATGCTGGGGATAGACTACAAAATTCTGCGTAAAGTCATAGCGGATCGTTTCTATCAACTTATTCCACATTTGGTCCATACTGACCAGAACGATTTCATACCTGGTCGGTCTACCACCCTCAATATTTCCCATTAACATAAGGTGATGGAGCTTGCTCCAGCTCAGCAGCCATACGTGGCATGCATGGTGCTGGACTTGGAGAAAGCCTTTGATACCATAGACTAGGATTATCTGTTCTCAGTACTGACTAAAATGGGTATCGCAGGTAGACTGCATAGGCTCATACGATTAATTAATTCTTAACCTATCACCAGGGTTAAAATCGGTCACTGTATATCACAACTCTTTCCAATAAACAAGGGTACACGACAAGGCTGTTCATGGGTCTCTGTTGCTTTTTGCCTGGCAATAGAGCCTTTTGCAAAGCAGCTCTTTAAGTGCCGCCAAAATTGGGGGATCTCACTAAATGGAGAGGTGCATGTCATTTCGTTATTTGTGGACTGCATTCTGATCTACATACCTGACATTCGAGAGGGTATAATCAACATTCAAAGCATATTACAAGCGTTCTGTGATGCCTCAGTCTTAAGAGTAAATTGGGCAAAGTGCTGCTTGTATCCCCTGCACCCACAATGCCCCCCCCCAGCAGTTCACAGTGGATCTACAACATTTACAATGGGAGCCGAACACATTTCGATATTTAGGGATACACATATACCATGAGACACAAGATATGATAGACGGTAATCTCACTAAGGCCATTGCATTGTTACGTCCCTAGATGACTTTTTGGTGTACGTTTCCCCTGAAGGTACAGGGTAGGGTGTCCCAATCAAAGATGATGATGCTCCCTCACCTATTGTACTATTTCCATAACCTCCCTTTCTTCCATTCTTCCAGTGCACAGCCCCAGATCCACATTTTGCATGCTACACCGCTCTGGGCACCTTTATCTGAAACAAGTGAAGACAGCGAGTGGTGCGCTACAAACTACAACTATCGGTAGATAAAGGAGGATTACGAGCCCCAAATTCTGAGCACTATTATTTAACGGTGCAATTACAATGGCTGACGTGTTGGGTAGTGGGATGCCTTCCCGAGGAATTAGGATTGCCCACCCCAGAGCAGGCAGGGAGTTTCGTTCTCCAAACTTTTCTTCCCCACAAACAACTTCCACCAAATGCCAATAGACTACAGAAAATTGCATACACCAGTTTTCATTGCAGTCTCAGATTAACGCCACATACCTTCCTGAGATACCTATACACTCCATTACCCTCTTCACAGAAATGATTGGGAGAGGCAGAATAGCAACATGGGAGGAAGCAGGAGTAGATACACTAGAGACTTTGGGGGTCATTACGACCCTGGCGGCCGGCGGTAAGGTGGCGGTAACACCGCCAGCAGGCTGGCGGTGTTCCGCCAGCAATTATGACCGTGGCGGAATTGCCACGGTCATACCGCCGGCCCCTCCAATATCCCGCCAGGATTCCGCCTGGCGGTCA
This sequence comes from Pleurodeles waltl, assembly GCF_031143425.1. Lineage (NCBI taxonomy): Eukaryota > Metazoa > Chordata > Amphibia > Caudata > Salamandridae > Pleurodeles > Pleurodeles waltl. Next base: position 190,188,146 of record NC_090440.1, on the reverse strand, counting down.
TAATTCCCAGTGCAGCGGTGGAAGCACTGCTGCCCTGGGGATTATGAGTCCCCGACCGCCAGCCTGTCCGTTGCGGTAGACACCGCCATTGAAAGGCTGGCGGTAAGGGGACTTGGGGTGCCCCTGGGGGCCCCTGCACTGCCCATGCGCTTGGCATGGGCAGTGCAGGGGCCCCCAGGCATAGCCCTGTCGCGCATTTCACTGCCCGAAATGCGCAACGGGTGCTACTGCACCCGCTGCACATCAGCATTGCCGCCGGCTCTATTACGAGCCGGCAGCAATGTTGATGTGACATTTCCGCTGGGCCAGCGGACGGTAACACTGTTACCGTCCGCTGGCCCAGCGGAAATGTCATAATAGGGAGCCAGGAATACCGCCGGCAATGGTGGTATTCTGTCTCCCGCGGCCTCAGCGGTCTTTTTACAACACCGCCGAGGTCGTAATGACCCCCTTTGTTTCAGAAAGGCGCGCTCCTGACTTACGATAGCCTACAGGACGAATATGGGTTACTAGCAGGTGACTTTCTGGCCCATGGTCGCCTAGTGGCAGAACTGGGTAGGCTGCAGCATGTTACGGACACAGGGCCCAGCCCACTCACTCGTGCATACTCTGTATATTATGGGCCATGGCCGCAGGCTCATAACATGGTTTGTCTGAGCCCCAACACACACAAGAGACCCATTGTCGAGTAGGGTACCAATGTCATCTGTTGCAATGATCAGGGCTGTCTCAGTGCTGTGGTTGGCTATGAATCCAGATTGGGAGAGGTCTACAAGGTTGTTTCTCTTCAGGTGTTTGGTGAGATGGAGGCAATGGTTCTGGAGGTCATTGGGGTCTGCGGAGGGTTTCTAGAGAAGAGGTCAGACTTCTGAGTGTGGCTGTGGAGATGGAAGAGTTCAGGATGGTGGTGAACTGGTGACTGATCGTGTCTCTTCCGAGGCTAAAGAGTCGATGGGGGCATGGGCGGTGGGTCCACCTTAGTGGATGGAGTTCATTAAGGCCTTCGTGTTCGTTGTGCTGAGTTGTTCCCATGTGGGGAGCAGGTAGTTGGCAGGGGTAGGGTTGCTGAGGAGGTTGGTGGCTTGAGGTTCAAAGTTTCTGTTGATGGTGATTATCCTGTTGTGTAATTGGTCTGCAAGGGCATCGCAGAGTTCCCGTGAGGGCATAGTTGGGTTTTCTGTTGCTGATGGGCAGGTGAATTCTCAGATGATGGAGAAGAGTTCCTTGGTCTGGTTGGCGCTGGCCTTCATACGGTGTATCAGGGTGCTCTTTTTCACGGTTTTAAATAGGTGGTGATACTTGTTGAGGGCTGATTTGAGGGTGGCTCGATCACTGTCCATTTTGCTAGAGCCACATTTTGTTTCTAGTTGTTTGCATCTGCGTTTCATCGTGCTAAGTTCTGGAGTGTACAAGCTAGCTTGTTTGGTGGGTCTGTTCGTTCTGGCTTGTTTGGTGGGGGCGACTCAGTCGGCCGTGCAGGTGATCTAAGTGTTGAAGTTCTCTACTGCAGCCTGGTCCAGGTTGGTGGAGGCGTCGGGCTGGATGAGGCTGAGGGCATCAGTCCATTGGTGCTGAGTAACCTTGATCTAGCTGTGGAAGTGGGCGATGAGGTGGTTAAGGCAGAATGCATGCCCATTGCATATGCCACACTGCGGCATCCATGAAAAAGGTCCTGGAATGTGAGAAGGGTGCTGGGGAGGTGGGAGGTGTGAAAAAGCAGGAAAGGTCAAAGGGGAATGGCAAGGTAATTAGTGGCAAGGGCACAGTGCCTGGGGTATTGGAACCTGGACGTAGGGTGACTGGGACCAGGGAGGCAGGAGGGGTCTGCTGTCTGGCAAAGATGCTGGCTGGTGAGGCTGTCTCCTAAAGTGGGAGCAGTGCTCCATTCAGCTGCGAAAGTGGCTGGCAGCAGGCGAGAGCTGGCAAGGACCTGTCTATTGGATATCTGAAGGGCTCCAAGATGAGAATGGTATTATGTGAATTTGTGAGATAGTGCTAAATAATGTGATTTCAAACTGTATCATTCTTTCTTTAAAATGATTGGATGGGACTGTGGGACCTTTGCACTTTCACACTAAATATATGGTTCTCTTTGTGTAATTTCCTGTAAAAGAGGTCACATACTGAGGGTTGTGGGCTCACTCTTCCCTGATCTATAAAAGATGACTCTATGCTGGTCTAACCTCTGATTTCTGACTTTAATTGATTTCTTTTAGAGCTGAAGTGCATTTGGTTCAGCTTATTCATTTCTTGCATTCTATGCTGAACAACTTGCTGCCAGTTAATTTCCTGTCTCTTAACCACTTGTTGTTGCTTTCTGTAATGCCTTTAAATCATTTAATAAACTTTCAGGGGTTGATTAAAATATGTGTCAGTCTTTTTTGTGAGACCTAATGTGGTTTACATTTAATTCTGAAACGTTATTTATCATTGAATTAATTTGATTAAACAGATTCACAGATCAAGTGAGGAGCAACAAAATATTTCAGGGATTTATCCCACTCTTAAGAAACGCTTTAAAATGACATGCCCAGAAAACAGTGTCTTCATGCCACAAAATGTAATCCTCGTTATGTGGCTACCTATGTGTAAACAGATGTATGTACATGGTGAATATCTTTAGCTACTATAGGGTTTGCAGGCATTTTGTGGTGAATGTACAAGAGAGGGTGAACTCTTGTTTGTGTGCTGCACAGCTCAATGAATTGCCTCTGTTCATATGTGCTCTCTTAGGAAAAACATCCATGGAATTGTCAGGGTATACCTTCTTGGACTTATTTTGTCCTTTTGAATATGTGACAGAGGTGAGAGGTTGATGCGGAAAGGTGGGGCGTAACCCAGATCTGGCACACTTCAGAGACAGAAAGCTCAATTCCCTTCATGTTTTTTAACACTGGAACAGACTCAAACTTAACTCACTGTCAGCTGGGACAATGACATTATTGATAATTCATGGAAAATGGAAAAAACTGAAGAAAGCAAGCATTCTTTTAACTCATACCCCCAAACCACCTCCCTCCCAAGCCCAGCTCCACTCTACATCCGTCCGCAGTTTTTCACAAATTTTAAAATGGTGGTCTTGCCCAATGTGCTACATGTCAGTGACTTTAGGAATGAATGACCCTCTTCTGGCTGAATTAGTTTTGTGCCACCACCAACCTACAACAACTATCCTCCTTCTCAGTCTGCTCCTCATTAGGTTGGATCATTGATATGCCACCACCAGCACATAGCACTGTCTTCAATTACTTTACATTAAGAAGATGTTCCATGGGTGAAGCATGGGCATTCCCATCCAAACACCCATGGATTTGGGCACATTCCTAGATTTACTAAAGGTAGTAAACCTGGGAATGCATCAAAGTGCTATGCCTCACTGAACCAGGCGTAACAAGGAGTATTCTGCATCACACATAGAAAGATGGAAATGCCTTTAATGATTGTTTTGGTGCAGGAATGGATAAAAGCAATACTGCCTGCAATGCAGGCCCCCTTGCACCATGGTGGAAGTGTGTCTGCCTTGGCACGAGGCAGCACACAGTTCGCCAGTGCCAGGAGGCAGCAGAAATGCCCCATATCTTTGCTGATAGGGTGCATTCTGCTGTTTCCTTTCTCAACGCAGCACAGCAACTTTGCTTGCTGCTCTGTGCTGGTTGAAATGTAAGTAAATATGCTGAGTGTTTATTTAAACAATGTGAAAAGAAGGTTTAGGCAGAGCCAATTGCTTCATGAATATATTGTTCGGACTAAAGGTGCTTTGGGGGGACAGTAAACTACCATGCAAATAAGCAAGCAGAACAGCATGATAATGTTTTTACCTGGCATGGTGAGCAAATATTCTATTTATCTTTGCACATGATGGCACAATTTAAGGCAGAAAAACTACTGCTCCATCCACAATCCCTGTGTCAGGACCAGATATTGTCATTGGTAAAGAAAAGAGCAGTTATTGGAGGGAAGGAAGCATTTTTGATCTAGGATTCAAGAAAATGTAGGACATGCGAGGAGAATGCAGATGTTCGTCAAGACATGACCCTGAAATGGCCTTGTACTCTTGAAGAAGGATGTGGTGTTGTGGCAGGTCAACTTACAAGCACTTGGATGGATGAAGAGAGCTGCACACAGTGGGTGGAGCAGAGACGTGTGCTTTAATTAGTAGTTTGGCTTCCAGTTATACACTTTTACTTAATCTCACTTTCCCATAATTTTCTAGCACTGCTGATAGCATCTTTAATTTATCATTGGTTTCCTGAAAGCCATTGACCAGTGGGCAACATGGAGCCATCTCAAATTGAATGCTTCCAAAACTGAAATACTCACATGTGGTGATTGGAAAAACTATGCCCCACTCTGAGCCTGGACTGACGATCTGGGACCACCTCCTAAAGTGTCTAAGAAAGTAAGAAAACTTGGAATTACTATAGATTCAAAGTTACCAATGATTGCCCAACTAGACAAATTAGCAAGACCAAGCTTCATTACTATGAAAACTCTGTGATGCTTCTCCCCCCACCTGAGATTTCCACACAAGGTGCAGGCTACTATCTCTCTTGCATTGTCTAAACTGGATTATGCCAATTAATTCTACCAAGGATCATCTTTATCAACAATGAAAAGGCTACAATGAATTCAGAACTCTGCTGCCAGACTACTCCCACATGCAAAGCCACAAGCCGATATCTCCCCTGCCTTGAAGGTCCTACGTTGATTACCGGTTGCCAGAAGATCCACCTTCATGCTGCTTTGTATCATCCACAAAGCAATACATGGAACAAGGCCACTTTTCAACAGGAATAAAATCACCAAATACATTCAACAATGGAACCTCCGTTCCAGATTGACACCTTGCCTCAAAACCCCACCACACAAGAAAAAAACATTGGTGGTACAACTTTCTCTGTTCAAGCAGCCAAACTATGGAATTAATTACCCCCAAACATAAGATCCACAGATAGGTTCTTTCCTACATAACCACCATGCTCAAACACTAATGTACAACATATCCCTGTGTATGTAAACATATACCTTGATTATATGTGTGTATTTAAATATGTGTATTTCTTTGTACAACTACGTATACTACCTATGGTTTTTAAAGCTATATAAGTATTCTTTAGATCTATTTAACAAATATATATATATTACTTATGGTTAAATATATATATGTGTGTGTGTGTGTGTGTGTTTATGTATATATATAAAATATGTATATGATTTATACATGTATACCCTTCTATGTAGTTATGTATCACTATATTTATTGCTTTACTCTAATGGTAGAAGAACATAAAAACCTTTGACTCCCTTTAATGCACTTCCCTGTCTCATCCTATACCTCTCTCAATGTATCCTCTACATCCCAAACCCCAAAATAACTTGTTCTGGGCTCTTCCCCCTCTCTAGCACTCCTTGCCTTACCCTAACCTTATTTTACTACTATGATCTCCTATATAATCCTTTCTAAATCCTTCCCTCAAGTGTCCCTCCTGTGACCCAAACCTCATTTTATCACTTTGATCACCATAATTCCTTTCTCGACTCTACCCTCCTCCATCTCTCCTTTTACTCATCCCAAACCTCATCTTACTATTATGATCTCCCAAATAATATTTCTAGACTCTTATCTCCTCTACCCCTCCATTATTTTATCAGGGGTGGCTCATTTGCTATAGCAAAGGAGCGTCACCCCCTGGCCAAGAGCCAGGAGATGAAAGTTAAAATGATAGTTGCACTATCGTTTTATTTTTTACCTGCTGGCTCAGCCAGCAGTACAGGGAGGGGCGGGGTAGGGCCATGGGAGGTTGGAGGGGGAGGAACAGTGGAGTGCACCTAAATGCGTATGTGTGTTTGGCCGACTGTCGTAGGCCGGCCAAACACACATGTGCTCTTAGGTTTAACATTCCCCTCTGTGGTCCATAAATCACTTGCCTTACCCATGTCTTTCCCAAGTTAAATCTAAGAAAGACCAGATAGTATCCTCTATGTCTCATGTTCTAGTCCCAGTCTTTACTTATAAGGTATCCCCAAGTTCCAGATCCTGGCTTCAGTCGAAATAAATACTTCACCACTAAGAGCAACACCCAGTTATTTCACAGAAATAATCGATTATGTTTCAAACACACAATTCAAGACAAGATTGAGCTCAAACCCCCACACCAAAAGCTTTGGTCTGACCTTCAATATTCTGCAGTCTTTAATATTGAACTGAAGTGGCTGAAGAGGACAAGGTAGCCGCTCTGCATATTTCAGTGAAATTACACTGCTTCACTTCAGCCCAAGATGCAGCCATCTCTCTAGTAGAACTTCCAGGCCTACAGGAAAAGGATGACCAACCACCGAGTATTGCTGATCGAATCTATCTGTTCATTTTCACTCCAGAGGGCCTCTTTCCCTGATCAGAAGAACTAAAGATCACTAGTGAATGGCATGAGTTCTGAATTCTCTTGACCTCCAAAGATAAATCTAAATAACCCTTTTCACAATACAAATGAGCTCCCCCTGGAGAAGACTGGAATGAATAAAGACAGGAACATCACCTCTTTAGACGGGACAAAAGGAGGTGACATCTTGGGAGGAAAGACTGTTGCTTGCCTTAAGATTACCACGTCTTCTATGATTGTCAAACATGGGGCTCTGCATATTAATGCACCCAGCTCTCCTATGTTTCTGGCCAAAGAAATAGCAAACAGATCCGTCAAATTCACAATAAGGAATTTTATATCATCTTTATCTAATGGCTCAAATTAGTGCCATCGAAGAAAAGACCCTCAGGAAGTGTTATTTATTTTGTCTGAGGTCTGGGTAATAACAGGCGAGAGGCTTGAGTCACTCATTCACCCCAAATTTTCCCAGGCTTCTATAAATGGTTCTCCTATTCTAAATGTTCCTATTGCTTACCATATGCCTTAAACATTCAAAATGAAATTTAAGAATCATAGATGGAAGAGGAGAGTGATGAAGGGCCTGATGTACAGAGAGTTCATGCAATGCAGAGCAGGAAGTAAACTTGCTGCGCTGTATTGCGTGAACGGAAGAGAGCAGAACTGCATCATATCTGCTAAGAAATGGTGCACTTCTGTTGTGCACACTTTTGGTAGGCAGTCATGCGCCTATGCTCCATAGTGCAAGGACGTCTTCACTGTGGTCAGCATAGTTCATTTGCCGGAAGGGGAACCTTATTGTACAAAAACTATGCTTTAAGGCATTTTTCTCATTATGTGCTGTAGAACATGGCACACGTGCAAAGAGGGAAAAAAGAGGAGAGGCACAGGATTTTGGCAAAATTGTGGTCTACAATTCTTTGTAGATAGGAATTTACATCAAAACCGATTGGTGGTTTCATGGGAACACCCATGCACTAATCATGAAACAAAGCCCCCTATCCCCCTCCGCTGACATAAAGTAAAGTAGCACCAGGTATCCCGTTGTACTGCCTTGCGCTACTTTAGACTACAATGCAAAGCAAGTCATGATTTGAGTTGGATTGTAAATCCCACCAGTGGGCTTTGCGTTGTGTTTATGTTAAAAAGAAACATAAACCCTATGCAGAGCCTTTGCAAATCTGGACCTTAGTATCAAGTCACTTTTGGAAATTAGCCCAGTGCCTTGAATTTCTAGAATTCTCGATTGCATGTGCTGAATGCCAAATAATGCCTTTTCTTTGCAACCATTTCCTTTCAACCTCGAAATGAAATTTTTTTTGGAGAGGAGATGATAACAGATTGCCCTGCATTGGGAATGGGAACAGATAAACCTGCCAAGGCAAATCTAGTGCAAGAGGCTGAAGGAGTGGAAATGAGGGTCTCCTCAACCAAAAAGGTACTGCTACAATAACCTCCTGTTGTCTCTGATCTTCTCCAGCACTCTACGATTAGGGGTACTGTAGCAAAGACATAGAGCACCTTCTACGGACATTACAGTAACAGAACATCCACCCCCTTGCTCTCCCATCCTGATAACTCAAACAGAAATGTAGTTGTTGCTAATTATTTTGTGATGCAATAGGTCTAGGAATAGGGCCCCTTATCTGCTGCATACCTGTTGGAACACTAAGGGATGTAAAGACATTTCTTTGGAGAGGGCAAATAATTGGCTGAGATGCTCTGCCTCTTTTATGTCTACCCCCTAATATACAGGCCTGTTAGAAATGGGGTCTCTAGTTGTCAGTGGTTTGCACCCTGTCCAAGTAGGGACACTCTCGCTAGTCGGGGAGCCACACAGCTAACATAATCCCTGCTCACCCCCTTGGTAGCTCAGCACAGTAGTCTGGCTTATCTCAGAGGGAATGTGTAGAGTATTTGTACAAACACAGGAACACTGTGAAGGCACCACACAAGTACTCCACACCAGCTTCAACAGAATAGCCAATATTTATCAGAGTAAAACAAGACCAAACCAGCAAATATCTAACATACACAAGTAAGGATACACATTTTAAAAGATGAAATACTAGTACAGCGCTTAGAAACACAATAGCTCCAACTGGGGCTATCACGGCGTCTTGACGGAGTCGCCTCCAGCAGTTGGACGTCACTTATAAAGTAGTGTGGGCTGGTCACAAAGTCGCACGGACCCCTGGGTACAGTACCTTGGAGTCGGGAGATGGGGCATCACTGAAGCCAGTGCGGCGTCGGTTCCTTACTGCTACTGGGAAGGTGAGGTGGCAAGGTGGAATCGATGAATCCAGCAGGTTAAGATGAATGGCGTAGACTTGTCAGTGTCACGATCACACCACGGGGCAAAAGGTGCTGCGGAAGAGTCAGGTGTCACGGACGTCGTGACACAGCACTTGGGACTCGCGCTGTGGTGGTACTTCGGAGGAGTTGCGGCAGCATTGGGCCTGTGTTGCAGGTCACAGTTTTTGCACTAAGTTGGGACCACAGCTCTGGTGCAGGCAGCAGTGCAGAATTGGCAAGCAGCGCCGGTTCCGAAGTTGCTTTGGAGTCTATGTGGTTAGAGCCACATGTATGAATATTAGGTTTGTGATTCGCAAATTGCGAGTCTTAGCGACTTGCGATTTACGAGTAGCAAAACCTGATGTACAACAGTGTCACTGACACTGTTTGCGATACCCAATGGGGTCGCAAATGACCTACCTCATAAATATTCATGAGGTAGGTGGCAATTTGCAACCCCATTGGGAATGGCCGCCCTCACAGGGATGGTGGCTTGCTCGGGACATCAGACCACCCTGTCTGTGACTGCTTTTAAATAAAGCATTTAAGAAAAAAGAAAAAAGTTTTCTTTTCATTTTTTCAGAGCAGGCAGTGGTCCGTGGTACCACTGCCTGCTCTGATAAAATATTTTTGCTTCTATTCACAAAGGGAAAGGGTCCCCTGGGGACCCCTTCCCGTTTGCAAATAGATTTGGTGCTAACTGCGATTGTTTTGTGACCGTATTCACAGTCACAAAACAATCCTACATTGCACTGCGACTTGCAATTAGGAAGGGAATGCCCCTTCCTAATTGTGACTCGCAAACCTATTTTGCGATTCGGGAAAATATATTACCGAATTGCAAAATAGGGTCTTTATATACTGAAATGTTTTTTTCTTGTCGCAAACAGCGCCATTCTGCGAATCAGGCCATTTGCCACAAGAAAAAAGATACGTACATCTAGTGCTTAGCTTCTTCTTGGTTGCACCAGAGCTCACATCGAAGGGCCCAGGAACTGGATTTGGAACCATGTGGCAAGTCAAGACTCTCAGCAAGAGAGCCCAGACACTGGTAGGTGAAGTCTTTGATGGCCCTGAGACTTCTTAACAGGAGGCAAACTAAGTTCAAGCCCTTGTAGAACCTTGGAAAGCAGGATGTAGAAAGCAAGGTCCAGTCCTTTCACTCTCTGGACAGAAATAGCAGGTAGCAGGCCAGCACAAGAAAGCAACAGGCAGAGTAGCAGTCCCTCTTACAGCATTCAGCACTTCTTCCTAACATAATCCACAGTCCAAAAGTGTTCTACCAATGTGGTGTCAGAGGTCCAATTCTTAAACCAATTCCTTTCTTTGAAGTAGGCAACTTAAAGAGAAGTCTTTATAGTGCACACAACCCTGCCTTTCCCTGCCCTAGCCCCAGACTATCCTGTGTGAGGATAGGCACAGCCCTATTCAGGTGCAAGTGTCAGCTCCTGCCACTGCTCTAGCTCAGGAAGACCCATCAGGATATGCAAGGCATACCTGAGTTCCCTTTGTGTGACTGCCTAGAGAGAATACACAAATAGCCCAACGGTCATCCTGACCCAGACGTGTATTCAGGCAGAGGCACAGAATGGTTAAATAAGAAAATGCCCACTTTCTAAAAGTGGTACTTTCAAACTTACGATTCAAAAACCAACTTCATCAAAAGATATATTTTTAAATTGTGAGTTCAGAGACCCCAATTTCCATGTTTCTATCCGCTCACAATGGCAAATTACACTTAAAAGATATTTCAATGGCAATCCCCATGTTACCCTTTGGAAGAGATAGGTCTTGCATCAGTGAAAAACGATTTTAGCTGTATTTCACTATCCGGACATGTAAAACACATCAGTACGTACCCTGCCTTTTAAATACGCTGCACCCTGCCCATGGGACTACCTTGGGCCTGCTTTAGGGGTGACTTACATGTACTAAAAGGGAAGGTTTGGGTCTGGCAAGTGGGTGCAATCATCAGGTCGAAATGGCAGTTTAAAACTGCACACACAAACACTGCAGTGGCAGGTCTGTGACATGTTTGCAGGGCTACTCATGTGGGTGGCACAATCAGTGCTGCAGGCCCACTGGTATCATTTGATTTACAGGCCCTGGGCATACCTGGTGAAATATACTACGGACATACTAGTAAATCATATAATCCAATCATGGAGAAACCAATCACCAATATCTTTTAGACAGAGTGTAAATGCACTTTAGCACTATTTAGCAGTGGTAAAGTGCCCAGAGTCCTAAAGCCAACAGAAACAGGTCAGAAAAAATAGGAGGAAGAAGTCAAAATGTTTTTAAATAACCCTGCAAAAAGGGCCAGGTCCAACACAACCCCTGCCAGCCTAAAGCTAAGGTAGACAAATCAATACCTTGATGGACTTACCTGCTTAGAGTGACAGAACATGGACCCTGGGCCACAACAGCAGGGGAGGTTTCAGTTTTACGCCTTTCTGAACACAGTTGGATTCTTCTCCAGAATCTGAGGGCCCACTAAGCTAACCCATGCTGAGTCCTTCTCCTCACCTGTGGGCCCCATCTGTGCAGCACCTAACCTCACTTTGCTCACATATGTATCCCAGTGAGCAGACAGTACCATCATGGCCATTGTAGTGGTGTGGCCCATCCCACCTTTGGGCGGGTGGCTCCTGTGCCCAAACCTAGGGCAACTGTCCACAAGGACAGAAAACCACAGTGGCCATCGACAGCTGTCGGTGATGAGAGCCAGGCCTCAGCCCCTCCTGGGCTCTCTAACTTCTGCAGTTTCTCAGAGTGGGGGACAGCAGCCGGAGGTGACTGGCACCTTTGTCCACTCTCCTTCCTACAAGTTCAGGGGTGCTATCCTGAGACTGTTCCTCCAGCCCAGGGTTTGTACCCTTAGGCCAGACAGGAGTCAGGGGTGAGTCCATCGGCCTCTTGCTCCCCTGCTTAGGGGTTTGTACCCTCCTTTTGGGAGTAGTGCTTCCAGCTCCATCAGACTGAGCTCCTGAGCTAAAATAACTTTCTCCTCCTCAAGAGCCAGTCACATTTCCTCCAAAGTGTTTTCTCTCTCCTGCTTTAACCTGAGCTTTACCAGCTCCAACCCTAGTTTACTGGCTCTCGCCTTTTCTCCAGCTGCTTTGCAGAGGATACACTGCTGCTAGCTCTGGATGGAGCTCTTCCATCATTCTGGGTGGCCTCACACCCCACAGGCGATGCTGGTTCCTCCAGCCATCCCAGGTGCAGACTTCGTTCCTCCTCCACAACATCATTCCCATCCTCTGTGTGCTCACCAGCCTTCCTGACTAAAAACCAGGCCCTCAGCACCTTTTGCAGCTCCTTCTTTCTAGTGAGGCCTTTAAAAGGACATTTGAACTTCTTGCAGAACTGAACTTTTAGAACTGAGTCACCATGGGGCAGATTTATGAAAGGTGGTGCTGCACCTAGTGCAGCACCACTTTTCTTGCACCCCTTACCCTCCCCCTAATGCCACCATGTGTGTGCCGTATTTAAAATATAGGGCACCAGGGCGGTAGTTAGAGAACTAGCGTCATAATTTTTTACACTAGCTTGGCACTTTGCAGGACTAGCATCAAAACTTTTTAAGCTAATCCTGAAAAGCACCCAGAGGCCCATTGAAACCAATCAGAGCCTCCTTTTCATGCCTGCTCTGAGCAGGCATTAAAAATCTGGGAAAAATTGATGCAAAGAAATCTGTTAGATGTCCGTGCGCCATTTTTACAGCCCCCCTAACAGGGGAACGCACCCCTTGCATATGTTTTGCCAGGCACAGGCATAATGTGGCACAAGGGGTTACAAAGTGGTGCAATGCATGCATTGCTCCACTTTGTAAATATGGCGCACCAGTTTTGGCCTTCTTACGCCACATTAGCGTAAACAAATGACACTAATGTGGTGTTGGAACAGCGCTAGGCCCTCTTAAATCTGGGTCCAAATCTGCAGCTACCGCTGATAACTCACCAAACTGAGGCATGATTGTGGCCAAAACTCAAGAGTTTCAAAAACAGAAAATCAGCATGCTGGTACGTAATTGTTAGAAATGGGGCCTTTGGTTGGCAGTCAGGTTACCCCTGTCCAAGCAAGTACCCTCACTCTAGTCAGGGTCAGTCACACACAATCCAAATTATCTTGTGCCTTCCCTCTGGTAGCTTGGCACTGAGCAGTCAGGCTTAACGTAGAAGGCAATGTTTTAAGTATTTGTGCAATAAATCATGCAATAACACAGTATAAACACCACAAAAATACACCACACAGGTTTAGAACAATATAGATTATTTGTCTGATTAAATGTAGGTCAAAACGATCAAGATTTGATAGGTATACGTTGAATTATAACTTTAGAAAATGATACAAAGAGTCTTAAGTTCTTAAAAGCAATAATTGTCTCTCGCAAGCACAAAGTACATGGTTTGCATCTAAATTATCTGCAAGGGACCACAGAGGAGGAGATGTGTGGAAAATGGGGAGGTGTACGTTGGTTTCTCCGGGCGCACACAGACGATGTGTCAATATTTTCCACACAGCAAGGGTCTTGCATCAATTTTCGGTGCGCAGACTTGGACCCTCTTTGAGTTGCGGGGTATTTGGACGCCCCAGGGATGATGTGGAGAAATCCTGGCCGTGACGGACGAAGTCATAGGACCTGCAGCGATCCGGTGGGTGATGCCGGGGAATTTTCTGTCGCACAGCAGGTGCTGCGTTGATTCCTCTTCGCAGGAAGTCAGGCTGTGTTGTTCCGGCTTGCCAAAGCATCGATCCAATGGGAGGTGCGTCAAGTTCCGGTCGCAATGCTGGCGCTGCGTCGATCTCCACTCGGGGAGCTGGGCTGCATCGTTCCAGTTTGGCATGGAGTGATTTTCTCACCGTGGTGCAGGCTGTGCATCGATTCCGGCAGGCGGTGCATCGATTTTTCACCGCACAAGGATTTCTTTGCAGAGGTGAAGTCTTTTTTTGCACTGAGACTTCAGGAAACAGGAGGCAAACTCAATCCAGGCCCTTGGGGAGCACTTCTCAGCAGAGCCAGAGGGCAGCAGGGCAACAGCAAGGCAGCAGTCCTTCTCAGAAAAGCAGTCCAGGTGAGTCCTTTGGGCAGCCAGGCAGGTTGCAGGTTCTGGGCCAGAGTGTCTGTCCCAAGGAGTATCTTGAAGTGTCCCGAGGTGTCTGAGTTGGTAGTATCAGAGGCCCTGTTTAAATTCCTAAATATGCCTTTGAAGTGAGGGAGATTTCAAAGAGTGGCTTAGAAGTGCACAAGGTCCCCTTTCAGTTCCATCCTGTCTGCCAGGGTCCCAGTAGCAGTCCATTGTGTGAGGGCAGGCCACTCTAGGGCACATTAATACACTCTATTGTACTTTGCTCTACACTACGTTTCACCACTCTACTCGACCCTACTCTGCTGTACCAGGCTTTACCTCACTCTACCATACTATACAACAATCCACTGTACGCAGCTCCAGTGTTTCACGCACTACTGTACTCTATGCAGCTCCCCTCTACAGCACTCTACTACACTGTATGCACTCTGACACTTTACCCCTGTCTACACCCTGTCACTCCACTGTATAAGACTGTACTTTACTGTATGCCACCGTAGAACACTCTACTTCACTCCACTCTACAATACTTCAATCCACTATACAACACTTACGCAACTCTTTGTTAGCCACTACTCCGCATATTACTCCACTCTACTCTGACACAGTACTCCACTCTACTCCACTGTATGCCACTCTACTCCACACCTCTTAATGCCATTATACTATACAACACTGTATGTCAATTCACTGTACCAAACTCGGCAACACTGTACTGTAATATACACCACTCCACTCTACAAAAATCAACTAGAATGTATGCACTCTGCTCTACTATAATCTACATCACTTTCCAATACTGTACCACACTCCACTATTCTATACTGTACAACATGGTACTCCAATTTATGACACTTTACTCAACTGTATGCTTCAACACTCCCCTGCACTCCACTGAAATCCACACCACTATAGCCTACGACACACCACTCCACTCCACTCTATGATACTGTACTCCACTCCACACTATCCCACTCCAGTGTACTCCACTCCACTATGCTCCACTCCACTACACTTTATCCTGCTCTATGCCACTGTGCTATACTCCGCTCTACACAGCTCTACTGTGTGACAGTCTACTCCACAGTATGCAACTGCACTCTACAGCACTATGCTACACTCTATGACACTTTATGACACTCTACTCAACTCTACGCCCATCAACTCTACGCCACTTCATTTCTCCCTATGATACACAACACTCTCCTGCAATGTACTGTATGATACTCCACTTAATGATACTCCACTTTATGCCACTCTACTTCACTCTAGTCTACTCTATTCCACTCTATGACAGTTTACAAAACCCAGCTCTATTGTTCGACATGCCATTCCACTATACAACTCGTGATCTAGTCTACGATAGTGGACTTCACTATATGAGACACTTTGCCACTACACTATACAACACTTTACTACACTGCAAGATACGCTGCTAAACTCTACTCCACTTGATTCCAATTTACAATACATAACAACTCTCCACACTGGACTCTACGCTTTGAACACATTTTGCTGAATTTTTTAAAAAACAATTGAAATTCAATGGAAAAACCAAACGTTGAAGCTTAGTTATAGTTAGGCAAACTTATTTTGCCCATACAAACCAAGTTTAAACTACACAAACTTTAAAAAGTATAAGTTATAGTAATACTTTTAATTTATCATTTATGCACCACCTCCAAATTGTTATAAGTAGTGGACCAAGGGGGGCAGAAGTCACTTAGATACCAAGGATTGCTTTTTTTGTTTGTGATGGGGTGGCCCCTTGGGCAAGGGTCACTCCCCAGATGGGCCACATAACTGTTGGCCATTTCTGCCCCTCTTGGGGCATATCCGCTTATTTTGTTCGGGCCCATCTGCTCCCAAAGGGGGCAGAAACCACTAGGCAACAGGGATTATGTTTTGTGTGTGTTTTTATTGTTTGGGGACGGCCTTTTAGGCAAGGGCTGATCCCCGCAGGGGGGCAATCATTTGGCCATTTCTGCACCCTTCGGGGGCCGATCGGCCTCTTTATGTTAGTCCCATCTGCCCCCAAGGGGGGCAGAAACCACCGGACACCTGGGAACATTTCTAAATGTTTGGTGGTGAGGTGTTTGTCGACTGGCGAAGTATTTGCAATTGTGATTATAATGTTTTATTTCTCCTTTTTGTTCTAGTTCAAAGCATTTGGGGCCAGATGTACGAAAAAGGCAATTTGCGACTTGCAAATTGCGAGTCCCTGCGACTCGCAATTTGCAAGTCGCAAATTGCTATGCAGTACGGTGTCTCAGACACCGACTGCAACTCGCAATGGGGTCGCAATGACCCACCTCATGAATATTCATGAGGTGGGTCGCAAATTGCGGCCCCATTGCGAGTATGGGCACTCGCTAACATGGAGGCCTGCTGACGTCAGCAGGCCTCCATGTTAGCGGCCTGCTTGTCAATAAAGCAGGTTTTTTTTTTTTTGAAGTGTAGCCCGTTTTCCCTAAGGGAAAACGAGCTGCACTACAAAAAAAACGAAACCTTTAGTTTCGGATTTTTCAGGGCAGGGAGTGGTCCCTTGGACCACTCCCTGCCCTGAAAAAATATTTTTGGGTGCAATCACAAACTGGAAGGGGTCCCATGGGGACCCCTTCCAATTTGCGATTGGGTTACCATCCACTTGAAGTGGATGGTAACTGCGATGCCATTTGCGACCGCATATGCGGTCGCAAATGGTATTGCATCCCAATGCGACTCGCAAATAGGAAGGGAACACCCCTTCCTATTTGCGAGTCTGAAATGCATTTTGCGAGTCGGTAACGACTCACAAAATGCATTTCTGCATTGGGATTCGCGTTTTGCGACTCGCAAACGGCAAATTTTGCTGTTTGCGAGTCGCAAAACGTTTTGTACATCTGGCCCTTGATTCCTTTGCTGTGAGTACTTGCGGTTTTGGCAGTGCTTGATCTGCAGTTTGCATAGTAGCATGTGTTGCATATGAAAAACTACTCCAAATGAGTACTGTTGCCATGCATGAATTACTTTTAGTGCGATATCATTGGTGCTTGCTTCGCTGTTCAGAGCAGTTGCTGGTGAGTCTAGCTTTTTCAGGCACGTGAGTGGTATCGTTTTTGAGTACATAGGTCTTTGTGATAAAGCCACACTTTGTTTATTACTTATTTTACATAGTGTTGGTTGTTGTTGGCACATTTGTCAAGTTACTTTTATTAGGAAGGAGTATGGCTAGCCGGAGAATGACTGTTCAGCAGGTTGTTGGCATTCTTTTTCAGTCGTCCTCTGACCATGATTATGAGACTGACTGCATCGGAGGCAGGCGAGGAAGGGTAAGATTCTGGCAGTGAATTTTCTGTCCAAGAGGAATCATCTGATGAGGAAGCCACTCTCAGTGCAGATGAAGTGCCTGTTTTACAGGAGGACACTGATGTGCCAATAGTGCACTGGATGGGGCTGAAAGGCTTCCCTTTCGAAGACGTGAACTCTGGGTTGCCCCAAACATGGAGCTTGCCTATACTGGTTTCCCAGGGTGTAGAGTGAATACGGAAAATGTATTGCATATCAATTTATTTCAGTTGTTTATGGACCATGTATTTTTGGAAGAGATTGTTGACCAGACTAATTTGTATGCTGAACGGTATTTGAAGGACAACAGTGCCAGACTTAGGCCACACTCTAGAGTTACCAGTGGATTTCCACAGATCTGGAAGAGTTGAAGAAATTCTTAGGCTTCACTTTTTTGATGGGGCTGATAAGGAAGCCATCACCGTCTTTCATATTGGTCTACTAGCCCCTTGATGGCAACAGCTATATTTCCTGCAACCGTAAGTTGTAATCTGTATGTGAATGCTGCATTTTGTTGATAATGCTTCAGCGTTGCCACAAGGTCACCCTGATTTTGACTGCCCTTGCTCACTTTGTAGATCGGTTTTCGGAGATCTATGTTCAAGGGAAAGAAATAGCTGTGGATGAGTCTTTGATCCTGTTCAAGCAGCACCCTCAGTGCCCAGATACCCCAGGGGTGATAGTGTTGCGCTTTACAAATGACTGATTCATTGAATGATTGATTGAGGAACAGCTGGCATGCACCAAGTTTGCACCTGTTCCTTCGCTCCTTTGTGCTCTGGCCGAGCATCCCATGCTTCTTCCTGTGCTTGCTGCAGCCAAGACAGAGTTCTGACCTCCTGTCAGTCAGCCTGGGTGTTCCCAGATGTCAAAAACAAAGGGCTGAGGTGGGCAGGTCACACCTCCAACCCCCCAAGCCGGGCTAGTGAATAGAGCCACCAGGGCAGTGAGCTTTAAAGACTGCTCTGCCCTTGATAGCCATCAGTGCTGTCCTACAGCGAGGAAACCACCCCCATCCTAGGCGCATTTGCTTGTGGATAGGCGGGAAATTAGGTATACAAGACTGTGACCATCCCCAGCAGGCGGACCACAAATTGTAGTTTCAGCCATCTTAGGAGTGGCAGAATAGAGGGTTCTGGGTAGCTAATGATGACCTATCCCACCAGATGTGGTCACCTCAGAGGTGGATTAGCTGTAGGAGCTAGCTGCCCATTGGCCACTAGTCTCCACACCACTAACTCCCCTAAATCCAGGATTCAAGGGACACCCCTGACACCAGACTGAGAACTCGGGATCGACCTTCGTCACTGAAACTCATCACTTCCGACTAGATGGACACATGTGGAAGCCAGAAATACATTCAGTCTCCCTTGGACTAATGGTACTAGTCCCCTACAAACTGTAGGTAAAAACGACCACCGAATCTGAAGTTTCACCTGCCATCAGGCTCGCCATGGGATTGTCAAGAACCCAGGTAGTCCAGTGTCTTCTTGGAGTCGCAGTCCTGCCTGGGTCCAAGTTTCAGTCTGAGACCTCACTCCCTAAGAGCCTGGTAACTTCCCAAAGGATTCCATTACCACTGCCAAGGCTTGTTGGCTGCCAGCCTGGTAACTAATCCATTCACTTGACGTTGCAAGTGCAGGGCACAGCATGTAACCTGCATCCAACATCTGCAACCAAGCCCCAGCTGAGATTTTGCATCTCTTTCAGCACTGTCCTGTCAGTGGTAAAATCAGCAGCAGGGAAAGCCACACTCAGCACCATGGACAGCCAGGACAACAGTGCACACGGAATCCCCGGACCTGGTCGAAGTGAACTAACTGTTGTGGCCTGGTTGGAGGGCCCACACTAGCTTAACCTTGCAAGGATTCCCCACAGCTCGATCCTCAAGTAGCCGTTTGTCACCAGTGACATCCCTGTCATTGACTTCAACGCAAGTCCTGTTCAGAACCAAGGACAGCCAGGACAATTCTGCACCCAGACTCCACGGGCCAGATGAAACTGCCCTCACTGTTGTGATCTGTTCCAAGGGACTGCCCTAGCTTAACCCGCCAAGAGATCCATGTAACTCCTCCTTTAAGTGCATATTTGCAACATATGACACATTCCCATTGACTTCAACGCAGTGTTTAAATGCAGTTTCTGCAGTGATTTTCTATTGTTTATAAAATTGATATCTCTGAAGAATGCAGAGCCAGGGGCCCATAGACAGAGATAATAGCACCGTTACCATTTTTCCAGATTTCACAACGAACGTCTGACGGTGAGGGAAGTCGTTCCATAAGGTGAAGCAGCGACTCAGTGCACTGGGATTCAAGTACACATTGTTGTACCCAGTGAAGCTGAAGGTCATTCTTGACAATAAAACAATACTTTTTTCCTCGCATTAGCAAAGGAGTCACAGAACTGGTTGGTATGAAGGAGTGATTCCCAACGTGCTGCCATGACCGAGTGGGTGGCTGAGTGGCAGACTCAGATGAGTAACATCCAAGGCAAACTAAGAAAAGCACAGGCTGCCCTGAGTCGGGCTGAGGTGCTAGTGGCAGTGGAGCAGTCTGTTGCAGTGGGATTGGACGGTAGAGACTCGGATGTGGAAACAGTAGGGTCAGGTGATCCTCCACTGGTGGAGGAGGTCCAGGAGGAACTGTGAGAAGGCCCCCAGGTCACACCGATGACAGCAGGATGGTTAATGTGTTCTTGACTGAAGGGATATCCTTTCCTTGTTGACTATGAATTGTTGCGGGTTCTTGTCACGGGCTGCGAGGAGGGGCAGTTGGCACTTGAGATGATGTACGATGGCGGGGGTTTTGCAGCCCAGATGGCAGAGGGGCTTATCTCCACGCATGAATCATGATTTGTTTGGAACCCCCCAGGTGACAGAATGACTGTCTACTGTTTGCCAAATCACTGGAGACACTGGTTGGCTGTGTTCAATTGCTGATATGGTCAGGGATGTGGGATTGTTGATTTTTGTTTTTAATGTTTCAACATTTGTATTTTACCTGCTACATCTGTCGTCATCACCTTGAATTCTGCACTGTAACCTTTGTTATGATTAGTCTTACACCCACACTATCATCATGGTGTCCCAGGAATATTGTATTATGACCTTGAATGTGAGAGGGATGAGCTCTTATGACAGGTGCCATCAGGTCCACTTATGTGCTGTGGGGTGCAGTTCCCATGTCTCCAGGAAACACATTTGACAGCTGGGGAACTGGCCACGCTGTCAAAATGTTGTTGGGGTATACTGCACCAGATGCTCCACCTATGCTAGAGGGTCTTGGTATTGGTGGCCCCCAGAGTACCATTTGTGGTGGAACATTTACTGATAGACAATGAGGGTTGCGAAGTCATTTTGCAGAGCACCTTCAATTGGGAGCCCTTTATCATGGCCGCAATATATGCCCTGAATGTGGGTCAACCTCTTTTTCTTGCTTCCCTATCTCCTCATCTCCTGCACTCTCCACTCTCTCTGGTTTTCAGCTGATGGGACTTTAATTGTGTCCAGGATCTTGTGAGTGATAGATCAACTCCACCATTAACAGAAGCACAATCACACACATTAATATGCAGGTGACGGATGCTTAGCCGGCCCTGCGTCCGTGCCTGCAAGATTATTTATGCTATTCCCACAGCATGCACTACACACAAGGATTGACTTGATTGTATAATGCTGAGTACCTGGGTAGGACGCTTTTGGACCATTGCCTATTGCTTCTCTTGGGGATACTCTCACCGGGTTATTCCCACCTTATGCCTACAACCACTGGCATTTATGGGGTGGGTGTCGGACCCAGAGTCACTTGTGCCCTTACAGGAAGTCATAGCTGAATACAGGGAGGTGCTATAGTGCCTGTCTGCCCTGAATTACAAGCAACACATTACAAACTGAGTACTCAACAGTGCTGCAGATGGCATCCACTCAAAGAGGGACTTATTTCTAGATGAGTGACTATTGTCCTGATGCCCATTCCATGCAATCCAAATAACTATCAGTTGAAAACAGCTAACCTAATGCTGACAGAACATTTCAGTAGTGCACAAACCTTAGGTACATTTGCTTACTATTGGAATGCTTTAAATACATGTTCGTATAAACCCAGCTTAATTGGTTTTAGACATGCTAAGTGTGTTTGAATTGGCCCAACTTATTTTTAAACCATTCACCTGGTATGTGGGCCCAACATTTCATTTTGCTGCCCCTCCTCCATGACGTGCCCCGAAGGGAGGGGATACTGACTAAGAATTGTTCGGGAGCGGATACTGACTAAGAATTGGACATGTGGGACACTGGATTGCACAGCAGGTTAGAGAAGGTAAGTGCACCATGGCCTCTCAAACTCAATAGGTGCCTAGAAATTAGATACTTTCTTAAAGGAGCCCCAAAAGCTTCATCGGGATAGCAAATGGCCACCTTGGGGCCTAAAAGACCAGAACCACCCGAGCTGCTTCCCACTAAACTAAGAGTAGCAGAGAAGGGAATAGGCTGGCAGCAGGTTGTGGGCTTCCACTGCTCAGGGCTTTGTCTCCTATCCGTAAAATGCTGTTGGAAAGTGAGATATCTTCAAAATGGTTAATGCTTCACATAAGGCCAAAGCATGTGTTTTGCATCATTCTTGCTGTTTTTTTTTAATATGGAGTTGAGTGTCCAATAAGGAATGGAGCAAATTAAATTTGCTACATTCTGAAGTATTGCTCCTGGGCAAAATGAATGAGCTGACACTACTATTTTTGTTGTGCTGTATGAACTTCGTTCTTTTGGTTTTCAATTTCAGCGCGATCGCGCTGTGTCTTGCATAGCATGATTGTGCTCGTTTTTTTCCTTTCAATTATTGTGGCAAGGAAAGTCCGGTTAGGAGTTTACAATGCTAATAGATCTAAGTCGAGCAAATGCGAGATCCGTTGCATTGCAAATGCTTGTTATTTGTTGCCTGTGCAAAGAGAGCTGGGGCTTCCTGTTTAAGATTCACTGAACTCCACTTCATCCATGTGGGACATGGATGCTGCATGTTTGTTTACTTTATGTATGTATAGTAAGATGTGTGGAGTTGCTCTTACAGCCAAGGAATCCATTTTGGATCTCCTGTGTGAAATGCACATATGACTGAGGCTGGATGAAGCCTGTGAAACAGCAATGTGTATTGCAGGGCTCCTCCAAATCATTCTGGAGGTCCTTTGAAATGTACCAGACAATGGTTTGGAGGCTAGAAGTCACAGGGCCTCACTTATGTCCAAGGACAGCTCTTGTCCCCGTCCTGCTCGTTTTCACCTGATATATTACCCCCAAGAGGTTGTAAGGTACCTGAGTGGAGGCGTTTTTCCCTACTTTGTGCTTTTTTTTTAGGTCACTCTAAATGGGAACTTATATCCCCATCTCTTATTCCTGGTTATACTTGAGGACAAAGAGTGAGGCTTAATTAGGCAAAAAGTCAAGAATCACCTGAAACCAGTCCAAAGTTGTGCCTGTGGAAGCCACAATCTCTGTTTGCAAACAGAGTATGAGTATGAGGCAGACTAAGTCAGTAAATGTGCCAGCAATTCACATTGACGAATGCGAGGGATCCCACACAAGTGGGGACCGAGAAAGACATCTGAGCTCTACAATCAGAGTCGTTTAATGCCAACTCCCCTTTCCAAGTTTAGGAACAGGAATCTGGGAGATCTGCATCATGCTAAGAAGAGCAGTCTTGAAATCGACTTCAGGGAAGCATAAGACCCCACTGAGGGAAGGGTATTGGAGCCCTCTCTGCACATGGGAAGTGTTGTCTAGAAGAGAAGAGGTCTGTGCAAGAAGGATTGAACATTGGCCTGCTGGACCCCAGTGAAGGATCAGCACTTCCAGGCCATCTGGTGAGGTTTCCTTTCTTTGGTACCCCTTCAGTGTGCCCAAAGTGAAGCAACTTCTTCCCCAAATCTGTGCTTGTGTGTGGGTACAGTAATCTACCCCCAGTTGAATGGTAGCCTGAACCTGTGAGAAGTAATTACCAAACACAATCTCCAAAAGAAGTGCTAGCACTAAGAAAATTCGTAAAGGGGTTCTGCAGTTTTTTTAGTAAAAAAATGCTTGTGATGGCTTGGCTCTAGGAGAATAATAAACACAGTCAGCGGTTTTCCATTGCAGACCCTCGACAAAGATCACTGCTGTGACTTTTCATTTGTTTGTCTGGTGTGTCGCGTGGGCTCTCATTATCCTAAATGAGACTACTGGATTTCTAGGCAGCAGGATCGATAACAGTGTGGGGGACTGAGTCTAACCCACGTGTAAGGAACTCTGTCACCCTAAATCCGTTTTTTGCTCCGGCTAACTAGCAGTGCCTCATTTCTCCCACGGGGAAGAGATGATTGGGCAGCCGAGCGCATGACATCTTTGGAACTTCTCAGGGAAGTCGTGGTCACTCAGATCCAAACCAACTCTCTCATTTACAATATGATCTCATATACAAATGACAAAGGCAGTATAAGTTTTATATAATGTTTTAATAAAACGACTGCATTTTAGATAATAAGGCGTGAGCCGCAGTAACCAGAACCATACAACACAGTAGGATTGAAATAGTCACCAGGAGAGTAAAACATAAGAACAAAGCTATCATTGTGTCTAATAGTTTCTACTCTCCCTCTGCTTGTTCTATTTCGAGCACAGCATGTTAAGCTTCTAACTTGCCTTTCTGAATCACTGGGGAGACATCAGCCCTCATACCTGAGCAAAGGCCTGTGATCTTGGTTCAGCATCTGCAACGAGGCAGTCAGCGTCTAGTTGTGGTTCCCTGGTCGGAATCTCCCTCTTGCGTGTATTGGGACAAGGATGTGATTTTATAACTAACATGTCAGCGTGATCACAAAATGTCCCTACGCAGGAATGCCAAAGACTAAACTCCTACCACGTCTATCGGCAATGTACCAGACTGTATCCTTGACTGAAGCACAAAGTGAACAGGAATGTGTTATGGAAAACTCCAGTGCTGAAGTAGGCTAAACAGTGTGATATGAATAAAAAACAAGACCGTAGAACTGGCTATTTAAAAAATAACAGTACGAAGCCTAGTAAAAAGCATCTAGAGCAAAGTGCACAGAGGCTCTAAGCTGCAAGCAAATGAATAGAATACGTCCAGGGCAAAGTGCACAAAGGCCTAAAGCCCGAAGCTAATGCGCAAAGGATACGTAAAACTAACCACACTACACCCTCCCCTTGTCGGTAGCAAGTGGTTCCAATAATATAAAAGTATGCCCCAGATATAAACAATACATAAAACTTCATATATTTCGACAAGGTCAGAAGACAACAAAGCCATAAATTTAGGAAACGTGACGATAAAGCCAAATTCAATATAATGTCAATTTTGCAGCAGAGGAAAAAAGAAAATCCAATTGTCAGACAGAAGCAATAGAAAGCAGGAGTTCCTCCACTTCGATATATGTCAATATCGGAAGATCCACGCCACAAAGTACCATGGAGCAGGTGTGTTCCAAAGCCCCAAAACCATTCAGGGCGGCACCCTGTGCAGGGCCTATGAATGAGACAATACCATCTTCCTCCAGGAAGGGAATCTCATAAACTGCCTCACGAAGCAAACGCAACCGTAGTGCACAAGTCTGGGAATGAGCCCTAATCGGGAACATCAACAGATCAGTTTCGACCACTGGAGGGCGCTGCAGTGAGAGACAGAAAGCCAGTGCATGTTCAAACGAGCACCAAAGGCACCGAAACACGGGTTGCACACAATCCAAAACTGGTCGGAATGACAGAGACCAGTCACACTCCAAATGTCCCAGGAGTGTTGCTCCAAAATGCTGCATCATGCGTTCACGACACAGCTGCGCTGACGGGAGCAGCAATATAGGATCTCGCCGTGGCGGGACAGCCATTGCGAAAAAATAGCAACAATAGCAAGACTCCAGTCAATAAAGCCAAAGTAATCGGGAAACCCCCAAAAATGCTTCCGAAAATAGAGTGTATAGCCGAAGGTATCAAACCGAATATGGAAGAGAAGGTATGAGCAAAACCAACACCAACGGCTTTGAAAAAATTTGCAATTCCAGCAGTGCTGGACGCATTAAATATACGTCCCACAAGTTCACCAAAGTGACTCGGAAAGTTAGTATTCAAAAGGGACTGTATTTCCGCTGATGACCTTGCCACCTGTAGTGCGTAGGTCTCGCTAGCAGATGTAAGGGCCACATGCTTTTGAAACAATAAAGCCTTCAGTCGGGGGAGAAACAACACATTCCCGCAGCACGTAACGGCCTCGGTGACAACGACAACGTAAACTATTCCAGCACGCATGCCACAGCAGCGTTCGCTGTTAAGAACAATGTAACTGCCGTTAGAAAGCACCTGGAAAGTGTTTTTAATAACCAGGACTGGAACTCCCTTCAGATAACAAGCTAAGTTAGCAATCGAAGCATTACACGCTCCGTGCAAGGACAGCTGTTTACAAACCATGGAATGGCTGACAGAAGTTTTGCATTCACTACCGCTAAGAAAAACCTCCCTCAAACCATTAATACATCTGTATAGAAAGGGAAGCTCCCACACCTCGTGTATGTAACTGTCTCCCAATCGTTCATATCTACCCACCGGAATGTGCTTCAAACAAGAAGTAAATTGCAGAGTGGAGATAGGCAGATTAGTTACCCCATGAATCAACCACTCAGCTGACGGAATCTCAGCAACCGTGAAAGCCAGTTTTTTCAATTTTTCAATATTCAACATGACATACGTCGCTTTCTTTTTAGCCATCAGCTGTTGTTGACGAGTTAAATTAAAGGAGACAAAGATCTCTCTGGCACGAATGTGCTGCCACGGAACGCGACCTGCCTTCAAGGTCTGAAGAGTCCAACCCAGCTGCATGATGGACCGCGTCTGACTCTGCCCATGATATAAAGAAGACATATCTGATTTAATAATGTCTATAGCAGAGGAAACAATGCTGTCAATTGTGTAAACACGGTCAGAAAGGGTATGCATGCCATTATCAACAACAGACAAAGCATGCATCAGGTTTTCCTGATCAATTTGCCTCAACCGGGCCGCAGCCTCCTGCTGTGAAAGCTTCCAAATCTCATTATATACTTTGTATAAAAACCGTTTCTTCCGTGGTACCCTAGGCCCTGACAAAAAATCTTGTAAGTCAGTATCATTAGACAGTAACGTGAGATGTGATTTAACTGCATCCAGCGTGGACGACTTCAACCATTGCTGACAAAGCTTTCCCACGCTGTATGTAGTTATGATATCAGCATGTTCTGGTGAAATATAACGAGGGTCTGCCCTACTAGTCCTGAACCCCCCTGAAGAGGTGACAAAATGTTGATGACACTTATTAGTGTCTACAGGCCATAATAACCACCCGCCCGGATGTACCAATGAAGTGTTAAGCGTACCATTCTGGACCCAGTGTGTAAACTCACTAAACGTAGAATTAACATATCGCTGCCAATTGCTCAATTTGGAAGGGGCAGGTATACTAGGCAAATTTAACTCTCTGTTGAACCGTGTCATTGAGGAAAATCATCTGTATAGGGATAATACATGCTCTAAATAATGTGTCCCAGCCTTGCATTTGCCAATTTTTCGTGCCCCAGACACTTTTCAAATCAACAGTTTCAAACCAATATTCATACCCCTCAACCGAAAGTTTAGACACAAACAAATTTGAATACAGTAATTTAGTATCGGTCAATAACATTTGCTTATTAGCATACGGAGTAACTTTAAAATAGTAAGACTTATCAGTTTGTTGAGTATGCCCTGAAAAGTATGCAAATTTATCATAATACGTTTTTGAACTCCCTTGTGGAGGAGTTGGGCAATGTTCCCATTGCACATAATCAAATATGGACTTAGGACCAATTTGCTTTATGAATAAAGTGGTGTCCATAATAGTTGTAGCAAAACATGTCACCATGATTATCTCTAAATAGGTAAGCATCTTCATAGACAGTATAATATTGCAAGTCTGTCAGCATAGAATCTACTGACTTCACATCCCAATCATCAGAAACAATGCCTGGTATAACAATATCATTCATTGATAACTTGAGGACATACGGTATTTGAATCAATTCAGTGGGACCATATATATCAAACATTACTTTATCCCACACAATCCCATCTGGAATCGGTATTGCAGAAATGTTTACATTGGACAAGTCTCTTCGAACCATATGAGACGAAAAATGTGGTTTTAACACAGTCTCCACGTGCTCAATGTCAGATCGTTCAGGAAGAAAATGACCATGTATTACTAGAAAAAAGTAACCACAAATCCCAACCACAAAAAAAGAGTCATAACAGCCATAAAAAGCCACAAATAGTTCCAAGGAAAAACAAAATATGTGCGTTTAAGCCAACACAGCAGCTTACGTGGACCTCGGACTGAAGACATTGAGGACGAGGAGCCGGACACTGCATCATCAGTGTCGTTGAAGCAGCCAGAGGCAGTTCTTGCAAAAGGTGCAACTGTGAACAAAGAAGCAGATGGAGGCTCTCGCCTTGGCACACTATAAACCACATGTTCAGAAACATCAGTAGAACGTACAGCAACTTGATCAAAAGATTCCAAATTAATCGTCGTCTGTGGAACAATCGCAAGATCATCTTCCACCCTCCCCAAGCTCGGAGAGGAAACAGCCTTGGTGTAAATCACATGCAGCGGGACTTCTTCCCCAGTAGTGAGAGGGATTCTGGAACTACTAGGTGTCCCTCTTGGTATGCTGTGCAGAATCGGCCACATGTTGTAACTTGACATTATCAATGGAAACAAAGCGATTTCCTTTGGCCCCTTGCAGCGGCGGTAAAATCACAGTTCTCGTGCCGCTAACCCCTAACACAGGGACAGGCGCTCGATAAGAAGGACCAAATTCTTTCTTTACTGCGACCTTTTCATGCACTAGATCCCCAATCCTGGGTATCCAACCAGTAGGCGTTACTGGCTCATCCTTAATTCCTGAGGAGGCAGCACTTGCAG
Source organism: Pleurodeles waltl (assembly GCF_031143425.1). NCBI lineage: Eukaryota > Metazoa > Chordata > Amphibia > Caudata > Salamandridae > Pleurodeles > Pleurodeles waltl. The sequence continues at coordinate 190,160,078 of NC_090440.1, read as the reverse complement.
AAGAGTTATCTTCACAGAATTGTTGTAAATCCTGCAAAACAGTGACACGATTATTTATGTCAAAAGGCGTATCCGCCGCCTCCACACCAGGACCATCTAGATCAGGAACATACATTTGTGTTCCGAACAGGCACTCATATGAAGTACGACCCCCCAATGACCGTCTAGGCAAGTTATTAAGTGCTCTCTGTACTCCATACAGGTGGGCTAGCCAACTACGACCCGTACCTATAACCCTGGCCGTTAAGGATTGCTTTAAATCACGATTTAAACGGTCCACGACAGAATTTCCCTCGGGATGAAATGGAGACGAGAATTGGAGTTGGACCCCCAACGAAGCCATAGTGTCCCTGAATGCCTTAGAGGCAAAAGCAGGGCCCTGGTCCGAATGAAAAGCCGCAACTGCAAATGTATCGACAAAGATGCGCAAATCTTTAATAAAAGTCCGAGCGTCAGCCGAGCGTTGTGGCCAGACCCACACATATCTGGAGCATGAATCTACAGCAACCAAAATATATTTGTATGCACTATCTGGTGTCAGCGGACCACAATGATCCAAGTACACACACTGTAAAGGCTTATTTGAAATCAGAAGGGGCGTCTGCTGCGGGCATCTAGCCGACGAAGCTTTAATTTGTTGACAAACGTCACAACAAAGGACATATTGCTTTGTCTCTTTATAGAGACCAGGCCACCAGTAACAAACCTGTAAAAGTGAAATCGTGGCAGCCACACCAGCATGTGCAGATTCCACCCCCTCATGTGCTGCAGAAATTAATCGAGGTCTCTCAATTTTATTGGGTAGTTCACACATACCAATGCCTGGAATATTAACAACAGCATGTAGCGCACTACTCAAGCAGTAACTATATTTAGAAGGAAATCCTGTAGGAAATGGCGTGCCATCAGCCGTAGCTTTTATGGCAGCCGAAATCTCTGTGTCTGGTTTGGAACTCGAACGAGTCACTGCGGCCACAGTGGCGACAGCCACTGCCGATTTTGCGGCTTCATCAGCCAAAGTATTCCCAGCAACGTGTATTCCAACGCGCTGGTGTCCAAGTGTATTTACAACATGGACCTTAGGAAGCGTTTCTTTCAGATCCGCAACCTTACCCCACAACAATTTGTGTTTAATGGTGTTGCCCTTAGAATCTCTGAACCCATTCAACTTCCAATAGTGTAAATATTAATTGAAAGACTGAACACAGTAGTAGGAGTCACAGACCAGCAAGGTTAAAGTCGCCAGATCCGCGTGCCCCAACGCTAACAATAGAGCTTTGAGCTCAGCCAGCTGCGCCGTGCAATCTCCCAAGGTTTTAGTATAAGTATGTCGGGGCAGAACACTTCCCCCTCTATAATGCCGCTCACCACCGCACATGCAGCAGAATACTGTTGTTTAGTCCCAACCGCTGGTTGCGCAGAGCCATCGGTATACATGACCACCTGATATTGGTCAATAGGCAATGTGCCAGCAGGAACTGGGTATTCCATTTCATATTGAAGAAATTCTTGAGTCTGCAGTTTAGGGTCAAATATGTAATCTACATCAGTGGCTGTCAAAGCCGTAGCCCATTGTATCCATCGCGGGTGTAAAGCTTTCGAATTAGGAACACTCGCTTTCGTAACAGCCTCTAAGGCTGGAATCGGGGAAACGACAATGATGCGTTGGCCCTGGGCAAGAGGTCTTTCTTTAATAACAGCCATCTGTACTGCAGTGAGTATTTTCTCAGTTTCTGCAAATCGTTGTTCTGCAGCTGAATACAAATGAGACTTGTATGCAATCGGGACTGTCTCACCCTCATTAAAGGTGACATATGTAAACCCAACAGCCCCAGGTATCACCCTGATGACTAAATGTGTCTTATTGTCCCGTGTGTGTAAGTGTTTAACTGTTAAGAGATCAGTTTGCAAATCTCGCAGTATATGTGTATGCTCAATCGTCCAAAATCTACTTGAAAAATTCGGACAAATCAACTCGTATAATGGTTTTATACGTGTAGCATATTCAGGAATGTAAGTTCTGCCAAAATTCAGAAACCCCAACAATGACTGGAGCTTCCGAACCGTATTAGGAGGCTGCAATTGAGCACATTTCTCCAAAATATTTGGTGCTAAGCTCCTGTCCTCACTCGACAACTCATATCCCAGGAAAATGACGCTGAGGAAGGAAATCTTCGATTTCTTAAAATTAAACTTATAGCCAATTTCAGCAAACCCCACAACAATGCGTGATACATGCCTTAGATGTTGCAGAATCTCATTGTCTGTCAGATATATGTCATCAACATATGATAACGCTTCAGGGTCCAACTCGTGCAGAATTTCAGTTACACGAGCCGAAAACAGTCCTGGGCTATTCTTATACCCCTGAGGCAAACGACAAAACTTTTTCTGAGAGCCAAACGCACTGAAACCGGTATAGTCCCGGCTTTCGGGCGCTATATTTTGGCAGAAAAATCCATTTGAGATATCTAACGTTGTTTTGTATTTTTTACGCACTATATTATTCATAAGCGCTGCGCTATGTGAATTCTGTATTGCATATGTGCGTGTATGACCATTTAAATGTCTGTAATCCACCACTGTCCTATATGAATGGTCCGGTTTAGCAACTGGAAATAAGGGATTATTCATCGGCGAGACACAGGGCTCAATTACACCCTGGTACTCCAATTGTGTAAGAATATTCCTAACACATTATTTCTATATAGAGCGGGGGCCTGTGCAAGAGCCCATAATTTACTATAGGACTCCGCTAGTTCTCTCGGAACAAGTGGTGAGAAGGAAGGTATAATAACCTCTTCCCCCACTGGACAGTCGCGAACAAAGTCAGGCGGCCAATCTTTTTCGGCCAGCAGAACATCATATGACTTTACCACATGGTCCCAAAAGATGGCGTGTACAATGCGGTCAATGTCCCCCTCTAATTGCAGAGTCCCCTTATATACTCTATCAGGATCAGAGACTCGCATATCCGCCGTTTCGACTTGCATGAAGTCATCAGTTGCTTTCACCTCCAGATGCTCTAGAAGACTCCGGTGAACTATTGTGACCTCTGCCGCACTGTCTAACAGTGCCAACGCCCATGTCTTGCTCGTCAAGAGAACTCTCTTCTTGAGCGGCATGTCTAACTGAGACTGCTGCCACTTTCTTCTTTTTAAATTGCTGTTTTTGTTGCTGCGGTTTCTCTTCTTGTTTAATAGAAACCTCAGTTGAGCGTTGTGAATCCTGTCTTGGTTTCACGTACTCGGTTCTCCGCTCTGACTGCCCACCTCTCTCACTTCTCTTCTCTGTGGAGTCCTGAAAGGAATGAGATTGGCGTGTATCAGTATATTGATATCTTTCAGGCGTCTTCAAATTATCCCTATTCCTGAGATTATACCTATTCTGAGGGGTCTCCGGTTGCGGAGACTGTCCCCCATCTTTCTTCGGTGTTTGCTGTTTCTTTTCCCAGCACTTTTTAGTACCCTCAGGTTGCTGTTGTTTAGCATTATCTTTATTATTTTTACCCTGTAATTGGGGTTTTTGCGGTCTAGCCCCTAGGCTATCGCGACCAATACTGGAATATGTCTCTGCTATTATTCTCGGAAGTTCCCGCTCCTGATTAATCTGCGGAACGTCCCGAAGACGCATTCGCACTGCTAGTGCTACTGCCTTTCCCTTGAGATTACTCAAAATAATAGAAGAAACTGCGGCAAAATTGCCCATCAACTGCATGCCCAAATCTAAGGCAGGGACAGCTCCATATTCATCTTGAATTTGTTTAAGCACTTCCGGTAAATTAGCTAATGTCGGTGTACTGTGTGCCGTAGTGTAGAGCACAGCAAACACCGTGCCCCAGGTATTACAAAGGTCCACTGGAGGAACCATCCCATACGGCAAACACATCGTCAATATTCTATGTTTATCCTGAGGTCCCGTATGGGGAAATACTGCTTCCAGCGTATTAATTTCCTGCGCCAGCCAAAATGGAGTCTCCTCCCGTTTAGCCGGTATTTTACCCATAACTGAGTGCACAGTGGCTGGATTAATACCCGGAACCACTGCTTGTGGGTGCGCTGGAGCAGCACGCGCAGCGTTTGTATTTAGTGTCTGCATTATAAACTGAACTAATCGTCTATATGTAGCCGTTAAGTCTGTATATAAACGACGAACTTCAGCCACTGTCAATTGAGCAGCCGCAGGATGTGGTGTATATGTAGCCAATAAAGGCCAGGTAGGACCATCATTACTTAGTGGACCTAACCTAACTTGTGCTACTGTGTGTGGGAGGGCGCCATCAAGCCAATTATGGTGTTCTTGATAAGATAAAGGTATCTCTAAATATGCATAAGCCCTGTATTATCCAGGGACATTCGCAACAGTGTATTCGTGAAAAGTGTTTGTACCCCCATCAACAGCTGGAAATACAACCCAAGAATAAAAAAGTTCCGTTCTATAGGCTGCATGGGCGTCCACCACAAAAGTGACCGGACCCCCCTGGACCGTCAGTCCATGTGCTATCAGATGTCCTGTGAGCGGGTGTCGCATATTAAGCGCTATATTCACTACATTAGGATTCGCCATTTGTAAAAAACAGCACTAGGGCAGAGAAGGCACACCAATATCGGGGTTTTCCTTTCAAAGTTCAAGCTTGAACGACCAACCACTAAGTAATAGGATGTACCTATCAGGTGGCAGTGGAAATCCTCAGCCCCACGGACGTCTCCGCTTACGGAACCGAGTAGTCAAAATAAATATGAGAACAAGAGAGTCAGCCGGATCTAAATATTAGAGCCAGACCAAACGTTGGCGGCGCCATGTCGCGTGGGCTCTCATTATCCTAAATGAAACTACTGGATTTCTAGGCAGCAGGATCGATAACAGTGTGGGGGACTGAGTCTAACCCACGTGTAAGGAACTCTGTCACCCTAAATCCAGTTTTTGCTCCGACTAAATAGCAGTGGCTCATTTCTCCCACGGGGAAGAGATGATTGGGCAGCCGAGCGCATGACATCTTTGGAACTTCTCAGGGAAGTCGTGGTCACTCAGATCCAAACCAACTCTCTCATTTACAATATGATCTCATATACAAATGACAAAGGCAGTATAAGTTTTATATAATGTTTTAATAAAACGACTGCATTTTAGATAATAAGGCGTGAGCCGCAATAACCAGAACCATACAACACAGTAGGATTGAAATAGTCACCAGGAGAGTAAAACATAAGAACAAAGCTATCATTGTGTCTAATAGTTTCTACTCTCCCTCTGCTTGTTCTATTTTGAGCACAGCATGTTAAGCTTCTAACTTGCCTTTCTGAATCACTGGGGAGACATCAGCCCTCATACCTGAGCAAAGGCCTGTGATCTTGGTTCAGCATCTGCAACGAGGCAGTCAGCGTCTAGTTGTGGTTCCCTGGTCGGAATCTCCCTCTTGCGTGTATTGGGACATACACACTCTTACGTAGGGATCTTTTCTTGGAACATCAGCTGTTTTATTATAAAAAAAACACTACTTTGACCCATGTACGTTAGAGGGAGAGATGACCACGACTGTATGCCGATTGCTGACTGCTTCTCTGCAGCTGCTTATGTAGACTACAGGCCTCTTGCTCAGGTATGAGGGATGGTGTCTTCCCAGGGGGAATCTGAAGGGCAGAATTAAAGCTTAACATGCTGTGCTCTAACATAGCCTAGGTAGGAACTATGCTTAGCAATCTTAGTGACACTAGTAACACTATGGTAGCGTTATGTTTGTGTTTTACCCTCCTTGTCACAATCTTAATCTTATTGTGCTTCATCATCCTAGTTATTGCAATACATGCCTTATTATCTAAGATGCAGTTACTACAATAAAACCTTATTGAACTATACTCTGCCTCTGATTGTCCTTACATACGTGAGACTAATGTAATTGAGAGAAACAGAAGCAATCTGAGTGACCACGATTCCCTGAGGAGTAATTTATGTCATGCACCTGGTTGCCCAATCATCCCTTCTCTTGGGTGGAGATAAGGCACTGCTAGTTAGCCGGAACAAAACCCGGAGTAGGCCGACAGGTGTCACATAGTGCAGGATCAAACTCAGTCCCCCACAGTACAGGTGATTCTGCCAGTAGTCTCATTAGGATAATGAGAACCTACGCGACAGTGCAAAATCTATTGTTAGCTTACAGTGAGATTAGAGCCTGCCTATTCCTTACTATTGGTTTGCTTCATTGTCACGCATATTTGCTTACTTCATATTCGCTAATGGATACTTGTCTTCCTTTTTCTTGTGTGCGTCCCTCCCCTGAAGCATGGACGCATTACATGTGTCCTACTACTATTCACTTTTCAGTTGCTACTCTTTTCTTTTTCTTTAAGAACCCCACAAGATTGCATGTGTTTTCCAGTTGTCTCCTCAAATACTTCTCCCCCGGCACACTACGGTGTCATTCTCTCTCACCTGTGTGTATATCCCCTGCTCCTCCCGCATTGCTTTCTCGTCTGTGTCCATGTTGCTTTAACCGGTTGCTCCCTTCCCTGGTGCTCCACCTTGTCCTCTCCATATCATTTTCCCCAGCACACCTGTGTAGCATCTGCCCCCAATAGCATCCCCTCGTATTTTGTTTCTGACCTCCATACCACTTCTGCCCCTCATCCATTGTGTTGTTTCGTCCCTCTTCCGGTTGCTCCCCCACCCACTTAATAAAAAAAAAAAGCTTTTGCACTTTTTAAAATATTTAGTTACCAATCCAAACTGGATTGGGAACTATTAAGGATAAAAAGTGGCTGTATAATTTTGTGGGTGCATGCAAGTGTGATGCGTGTGCCTACCAAATGACACAGCCGCATTTCAAAAGCTTATTTTCTTAGGTCTCGGCTCTAGACAGCACATGTGCTCTCTCGAAGAAACATGTTGTATAGACTATGTGGCCTTGAGCCCACCCATAGGCCTCCAATTTGCTGGCTACATCACCGCTCTTTTATTCTTTCTCCCCATTTGTCGATGGCATGGTTTTGTCATGTCTCTTCCTGTGTTTAGGTGTCCTCGAGAGCAGGGACCAAGTACTATATCAATCCACTGGTCACCATTTTAGCATCAGTTCTAGGAACTACTTTTTTCTTTGTTGAAAAGAAATTCACACAATCCGTCCTGTTTTCACTCGCTCTGAGTTTTGTTCTGTTTCCTTAAACAGGCTTGTAAACCTTGTTCTTATCTCATCATATTTGATGAGCATTCAAAGACCGAGATCAAATGTCAGGCACGGTTTTCTGAGGGCACTTGTTTCCTCCCCCAACGCTTCTTGCTTTGATGTATGATCCACCCCCCTTCCAAACTTCTCCCTCATCTCTGATTAACCCCTTCTTGCTTGCCCCCTCCTTGCTTGTCCCCTCGGTCCTCTGCTGCTCTTTCTGTCTCCTCCCCTCTGAGTCCCATGTTTATCCTGTCTTTATTTCTTCACCTCAGTGACTCCAAGTCCGGACTTCAGCTTCCCAGCCACTTCCTCCTTTGCATTATGTTCAGGAGATGAACGCAGCCAGTTCCTCCAAACCCACCAGGCGGCAGTGACATTAGCACTGTTCAGCGGTGTCTGCAGACCCACGGGGTGGGTGCCAGAGGCTGTGAACCTCAGGCGTTAAATGCCAGGTGCTTCTGTGGGTGACGGGCAAATAGCAGTGCCAGCCACCGCTTTTATACTAGACACTGCTGAGAGCTGCTCCCCAAGACGGAAGTGTATCACTGCCAACAGGGAAAACTTCATGCATGGAAATCTGTGTGCCCCAGTCCATCCCACAAAGAGATATCGAAGGGGGCAGACAGACCGGAGGGGGTGCAAAAGGGAAGACAGATCTAATTCACTAAAACGCCTATGGCCCATATCATTTGGAGTGTATCAATATACATTTCAAATCACACATGGCATTCAGAAGAAGATAATTCGGTGGGCAGGACACTACTTGCTGAGATCATTGTATACAAATAATACAATTAGAAAAACAGAAAGTGCTTTGGGTCTCGCAAGTGGTAAGTTATCACTATGCATTTACAGTGCTCATCAGGTAGCACATGGTGACATGAGGGCGATATCCAACACATTTCACTTTTGCTTGGTGTTCTGGGAGATAATTTAGTGAGCGGAGCAGAATTCCAACCTCTTTGGTTAATAAAGCACTTTCATAATTTTTTCTTGACATTTGTTAAGACAATGCTGTGTGCTAAGCCCTCGCTCCTGAGATGTCTGAGAAGCACACATCTACAGGGGGTTCAAGTGTTATGTGCACGTGCTATTAAAAACTCAATTCAGTTTTTACTTTGTAAGCTAGCTCAGTGGGATAAGGGCTAGCTGCTGTCACCTCTGTGCTTTACATTTGATTCATTTTCATGTGGGTGCTTTGGAAATGCACTCTCTAATTCCACTGGTTGATGGTTGGAGTGGGCAGAAGGGGGTCTGCGGCCAGGCCAGAACAGAGATAAATGGTGTATTGGACTATCTGCACTCTGCAGGAATGAGCCTCTGGGGGGAGGTGGGGGTGAGACACAGTATGCAAGAAAGATTATTCTCCAAAAACATTCACCACATTCATAACTACCGTCACCTTCTGGTGTCTTCCACCCCCACTTCTGGAACAGACCTAGCGCTCCCACACCAGAGGGTCTTGCTGGCCTCTGTCCCCCAACTCCAGTGCATTTCTAAGGTTACAGTGTTCTGGGTTTCTGTTTGCAAAGGTGGGTAGCAGGTGGGATGCAGTGATCTGAGTTTCAGCGGTGGAATAACGTTGCCCGCCCACGAGCAGCAGCAGCAGCAGCAAGCCTTTAACAATGAAACGATAATAAACTGTGTTTATTATTGTTTTGTTGTTAAAGGGGCAGGGCCATGGGTAATGATGGGGACGAGGGGAGTGCACTCCCCTCAGTGTGCATGTGTGTTTGGCCAGCTGTCTCAGGCCGGCCAAACACACATGCGCACTTTGCTCTGTTTAGCCAGGCACTGTGTTGCCAAGCTGGAGAGAGCAGGCACAGGCTCCCAGTCAGGGTTGGCTGCAGGGCACGCTTGGAGCCTGTGCCTGCAGTGATGAGGGAAAGAGGAGCGGAGTGGCACAGCAGTGGAGCAGGTATGTTTTTTATTAATTACATTTTTTTGTCCTCACATCCACGTGCCGCCCTGCCCCTTTAGAGTGCAGCAAGCCGTGACTGCTGAGTTTGCTTTTGTAATTCACGGTACAAAAGTACTCAGCCCTATGTGCTTTTAGTCTTATTTTTCCGGTGGTGGTGCACATGTGTTTTGAGCATCATTATAGTACCCTACCAGGCTATCTGCACTATTTTCATTGAATTACATATTCTGTTATCCTGTTCCTTTTTTAATTTGAAATTGAGATTCTAGTTTAGATCAATTTTAAAACAACCTTACGTTTGAAGGAATTTCATAATGAAGCAATATTTTGAAATTTAAACTACAACTTCACAAGCACATTACCACTTTATAGTACATCCTTTTAAAATATTTTTTAATGAAGATTTCGAATTCACTATATTACCGTAAATATTGGAGAATACAGAATTCAGTAAAAATACGTCATCTGGACAGTTGATAGAATTCACTACAGTAATATCATAGCCATGCTACTATTTAGCATGGCTAAAAGACATTGACAACGCCAATATGTCTTGGATTGCCGAGACCTACTGATTTTGACAATGCTTGTACTTCAACCATACTTTTCAGCATCCGTGATGCTGTGCAGCATGGCTAAAAAGCATGAACAAAGCCAATAGGGCCCAACGGCAAGAGCTATTGGCTTTGCAATTGTTTCTTTTAAGTAAAGTCTTAAGAAAAGTGCGTGTCCAGTCTGCGTAGATGTGTAGACTGGCAGTGTCTTTTTTCATTGCAATACTGGCTCATCTGTCCTACCCGGCCAGTTTCAGGGCTGCCTCTCCGAAGTGAAAAATGAGCTCTGAGATGCTCTGTTTTGAGTTCTGGCTACCATTTGACCCTAATTTTTAAGGGTGTCTCAGACAGGGAAGCTACACAAACACACACTGTACTCCGGATTGGGCAGGTTACAGCTAGCAGGACAGAAGCTCCTGGGTGGCTGCTAACCCTTAAGTCAGTGGGGAGAGAGTTTCAGATCCTGGATATAAAATAATCGAATGACCGCCCCTCACTTCTGCCCTTTTTGATTCTTGGGATGGCCGGGCCACCTTCCCTCTAATACAACAGAAAGACACAGCACAGTGCTTGTAGAGACCACATTTACAAATATTGACCTCTTAGCGCTAGCAGCAACAGCAGTAGCAGAAGAAGCTAATGAATGAGAGTTAATGAGGAAAGAGACAAGAGTCATTGGTTTGTGAAAACTCATCTGATCTGAGAAGCAGAAAGTAGGGCGGTCCTCCTCGTCCATCTGGATTTGGAGGCTATCAAGATGTTAAGCTGTGTCAACCTAAGTTGATTGCTTTGAAAGCATGAAACGAATCTGCATTGATAAAAAACAGGACCGAGGCGCACACAAACACCTTTTGACAATAGGAAGCGATATTATTATAGCTGGATCCGGCCCATGGGAAATCAGAACACGACTCTTGCTGTGGGGAAGGGCCATGCAATCAAGAGTTTTGAGAGGCATATGAAAAATACTAGACACAGAGCGCAAGAGAGGCAAAAATAATTAAATCCTGCTTCTAACATGTATTGATAGGAAGAGCCGTTAGGATGACAAGGAGAACAAAAGAGAGGGGTCACTCATTTAGGCCCTCACATTCTTCAGGATAAAAAAAGCACTCTGGCAATTTTTGCATTTAACAAATTATAGTAGGATTTTGGCTGAAGGATGCAGAAAGCAAGTATATAAGGGATTAATGTTTCTGATTGCTTGGTCTGCAGGCGATTTTAAGCTTTTGATTTACAGAATAGCAGTGCACTGCTTGGAGATGGACAGAAACGAGTCCCCTTTACCCGATACCTGAGTCTGTCTGGCAGAGGTATTCTGCGCCAGCCAAGGAATCCGCAGAAAAGAGACAGGAAATATCTCATAAAGCTTGACCATTGGCTATCAGCCTTTTGGCTTTTTCAATGCTTGTTTTGTGGTAGTTTTTGAAGACCCGTAATATTGTTGAGGAAGCTAACAGGTTCTCATCAATTAAAAAATCATTGGCAAAAAGCAAAATTCTGTTTTGGTATCAAAAGAACGTATTGCCATAGTACTCTCTGGCACTGAAGAAAACGACTTTGTATGTGGATGTGTTCCTAGTGAAAGAGCAGAACGCCTTCACTCATAGCGAAGTTTGATATTAGAAATGGGATCTATAGTTGGCACAGGTATACACCCTTGTCCCAGTAGGGACCACAATCCTAGTCAGGGTAAGTCATAACACAATCCAAATTATCCTGTGTACACCCTCTGGTAGCCTGGCACTGTGCAGTCAGCCTTAACTTAGAAGGCAATGTGTAAAGTATTTGTGCAATAACTCATACAGTAACACAGTGAAAACACCACAGAAATACACCACAGAGTTATACATTTTTAAAGATTACATCGACTAAGCACATAGAAACACAATAGCTCCAACTGGAGCTAACATGGCATTGTTGGCAGTCGTTCCCAATAACCATACGCAACAGACGCCGGTCACGGAGTTTCATGAACCCCCAGGTACAGATACTTTTGTAAACGAGGAAGCAAAGACATTGCATGGAGTCGGATAGATGAGGTGTCGCTGGAGCCCGTGCGGGGTCAGTCCCTTACGGAGTCCGGGGAGATGAGGCATCAGTTCTGCACTGCGAGGCAGTTGGAGGCGAGGCATCAGTTCCATCCAGTTGCAGGGGGAGCTGGTGTGGCGTCGGTGGTGATGCGCCTGTCCCTTGCGACCCAGCAGGGTCGATGGATCCAGTCGGTCAAGACGTGATGTGTCGAATTTGCAGTGTTGCGCTCACCCTGCGTGACACCAGCAGTGTTGCGGCAATATTGGACTTCTGTTGCAGATCATGGTCGTTGCATGCAGCGATATTCACAGAGCCGGAGCAGGCTGCGGCGTCCGTGCTGGCATCGCTGAAGTTATTCCTGGCGTCGGTGAAGTCGGAAAATTATGTAAAAGCTAGTTGGTGAAGTCCTTGCTGTCTCTGAAACATCAAAACAGGAGGAACGCTCAATCCAAGCCCTTGAAGAGCACTTCCAGACAAAAGTCAGAGGCCAGTAGGGCAACAGCAGAGCAGCAGTCCTTCTCAGCAAAGCAGTCCAGATGAGTCCTTTGGACAGCCAGACAGCTCCTCTAACAGAGTTCAGGTGTAGATCCAGAAATGTCTGATTTGGTGGAGTGAGAGTCCCAGTTTACATACCCCAAAATGCATTTTAAGTGGGGGAAACTTCAAAAAGCGGGTTTGAAGTGCACAAGTTCCCCCTTCAGCCCAGTCCTGTCTGCCAGGATCCCTGTGGGAAGTTATCAGTCCTTTGTGTGAGGGCAGACCACTGGCCTTTGAAATGTAAGTGTGAGCCCCTCCACCCTTCCTGCCCAGGAAGACCCATTCAGTATGCAAATGAATGCAGATGTGATTGAGTGTCCTGTGTTTATGGTTGTCTGGGTGGAAAGCACAAAGGAAGCTGTCAACCAGCACAGACCAGACGTGGATTGGAGACAGGCTATAAGGCACTGATTGCAGTAAGTGCAGAGAAATGTCATTGTCTAAAAGTGTCATTTCTAAAATAGCAGTATATAATCCAACTTCACCAGTAAGGAGGATTTTCTATTACCAGTCTGGCAATACCAAACAAGACATGGCTACTCCTTCCAGATCTGAATCTACCACTTAAGAGTAGATGGGGGCAGACCTAGTGCTAATCTACGAGAGGAGCAGGCCTCACATTAGTGGAAAATGAATTTAGGAGTCTTTCACTACCAGGACATGTAAAACTCATAAGTACATGTCATGCCTTTTACCTACATAGCATCCTGCCCTATGGGTTACCTGGGGCCTACCATAGGGGTAACTTATGTGGAGAAAAAGGGGAGTTTAAGACTTGGCAAATAGTTTTAAATGCCAAGTCAAAATGGCAGTGAAACAGCACACATAAGCCTGAGACATGGTAAAGGGGCTACTTATGTGGGTGGCACAACCAGTGCTGCAGGACCTCTGGGAGCATTTAATTTACAAGTCCTTGGCATAGGTAGTGCACTTTACTAGGGGCTTACAGGTAAATTAAATATGCCAATTGGGTAGGAACCAATGCTACTATGTTTAAAGGTGAGAGCATATGCACTTTAGCACTGGCAGCAGGGGCCTAAAACCAGCAAAAACAGTGTCAGAAAAGTGGAAGAAGGCAGGCAAAACATTGGGGGATGACCACCCTAAGGCTGTCAGGTCTAACATGTGTCCCACTCAGCTAAAATGTGAGAGAGCTACCCAACCTCTTGGGAGCTCTCATCACTCAGGCAGAAGAATCTGGAGAGACCATCAGCATTGGTGTGATCAGTCCCCGGGCGATGCTCCACCCAAAAGTCCATTCCCTTTAGGGAGTTGGGCCACCTTCAAAGTTTAGGGTTTTCACCCCTTATCTGCATGAGCTATTTGAGGGGCCTGTGGTCTGTCTAAACCTGGAAGTGAGTCTCAAACAGGTAAGGTCTCAGCTTCTTCAGTGCCCAGAACACAGCAAATGTTTCTCTTTCAATGTCACTCCACCTCTGTTTCAGTGGAAGTAACCTCCTGCTAATTAAGGCTACTGGTTGGTCTAGGCCCTCCTCATTCAGCTGTGCTAAGACTGCCCCTAAGCCATGCTCTGAAGCGTCTGTCTGCACTATGAATTCCTTGGAGTAAGCAGGGTCCCTGGGCACAGGTGCTGTGTACATGACTGCCTTGAGAGAATTAAAGACTTTCTGACAAGCCTCTGTCCAGATCACCATTCTGGGCTGGTTTTTGAAAGTCATTTCAGTTAAAGGGGCCACCATGGTACCATATCCCTTAACAAATCTGCAGTAGTAACCAGTGAGGCCTAGGAAGGTCCTCACTTTACTTTGAGTTCTAGGTGGTTGCCAGGCCATGATTGTTTCAACCTTTGCCTGGAGGGGCTGGACCTTACCACCACCCACTAGGTATCCCAAGTATACCACGGAACCGTGCACAATCTGGCACTTACAGGCCTTGATTGTCAGTACTGTCCTGTTGCAGGGCCTGGAGCAAATCTTGGAGGTGGAGCAGGTGTTCCTCCCATCTGGCACTGTAGATGGCAATGTCATCTAAGTAGGCAGCACAGAATGTCCCTTCATCAGCCAGAACCCTGTTAACTAACCGTTGGAAGGTAGCAGGGGCATTCTTCACGCCAAAGGGCATCACCCGGAACTGGTAATGTCCCTCAGGGATTGAAAACGCAGACCTCTCTTTTGCCCCCTCAGTCAAGACGATCTGCCAGTACCCTGATGTTAAATCAAAGGTACTGAGGAATTTCCTAGTATGTCAATGAGCTCATCAGCTCTGGGGATGGGGTGTGCGTCAGTCTTTGTGACAGAATTGAGACCTCAGTAGTCCACAAAAAACTGAAGTTCTGGTTTGGTGCCCGGTGGGACAGCCTTTGGAACCAATGCCACTGGGCTGGCCCAGGGACTGCTAGAGGTTTCAATCACCCCTAAAGCTACCGTCTTGGCAACTTCATCCTTGATGCTGGCCTTCACCCTGTTTGACAAACTGTAATTTTTGTTCTTTACTGGGGTACTGTCTCCTGTGTCAATATCATGGACGCACAGGTGTGTGAGTCCAGGGGTGAGGGAAAACAGGGAGGAAAACTGCTTCAGTAACTGGTAACAGTCACCTTGCTCATCTAGGGTCAGGGAGTCAGAGAGGTTGACACCCTCCATTGACACATCCTTTTCCTATGCAGAGAGGAGGTAAGGGAGAGGTTCACTCTCCTCCTCCACACCCTCATCTGTCACAAAGAGCATGCTGACTTCGGACCTCTCACAGTGAGGCTTCAGTCTGTTTACATGAGCAGCCTTAGGGGGTTCCTAGTGGTCTGGGGGTCTACCAAACAGGTGGCCTTCCCCTTATGCTCCTTTATCTCATATGGGCCAGTCCAGCAATCCCAGTGAGCTCTGGGTTCTACTGGTTCCATGGCCCATACTTTGTCTCCAGATTGAAACTTCACCAGAGTGGCCTTCTAGTCATACTAGTGTTTCATTACCTCTTGACTGGCCTCAAGGTTGCGTTTGGCCTTCTTCCAGAAGCGGTGCATCTGGTTGTGGAGGGCCAACATGTAGCTGACCTCATCCTGGGGGTGGGGGGGGTTCCTGGGAGCTTTCTCCCACCCCTCCTTGACAATGCTTAAGTGCTCCCTGACAGGGTAGCCATAGAGAAGCTCAAAGGGACTAAATCCTACTCCCTTTTGGGGCACCTCTCTGTAGGCAAAGAGAAGGCATGGCAAGAGGATGTTCCACTTTTGCCTCATGGCCTCAGGTAAGCCTGCAATCATGCCCTTCAAGGTCTAGTTGAACCTCTAAACTAGACATTGGACTGAGGGTGATACGGTGTGGTGAACCAGTAGGTTACACCACATGCATCCCACATGGACTTCATGTACGCAGACATGAAGTTAGTGCCTTTGTCAGATACTATCTCTTTGGGGAACCCCACACAGGTAGAGATCCCCATCAAGGTTCTGGTCACCACCGGTGCAGTCACTGTCCTCAGAGGGATTGCCTCTGGGTAGCGGGTCACATGGTCCACCAAGAGCAGGATGAACCTGCTGCCTAGGGCTGTCTTGGGATCCAATGAACCAATTACGTTGCTGCCCACCCTTTCAAAGGGGGTGCCAACGACAGGAAGTGGGATCAGGGGTGCCTTCAGCTTTTTCCCTGACTTCCCACTGGCCTGGCGGTGGGACAGGACCTGAGAATGTATTTAAGACTGTCCTCATTCAGGGCCCATAAACGTGGGTGACAAGCCTGGCAAAGGTCTTGTCTTGCCCTAAATGTCATGTTAGGGGTATGTCATGAGCAAACCCAGTAGGAAGGTCTGGTAACACTTAGGGACCACCAGTACACATGCTGCCCCAGTACCTGGAACCGTATGCGTACTATATAGGAGATCATTCTCCCAGTAAATTAGGTGTTCCCCAGGGGCTTCCCCTGCTGCAGGGACTGAGGCCTGTTGCCTCAAGCCCTCAAGATTGGAACACTCCTTCTGCGCTTTGCAAAATTCCTCCCTGGTGGGCCCACCCTCAACTTGCCAGCCAGCAAGCTCAGGTGGGTCACCTATGGCGGCAATGTCCTCCCTGGTTGGCTCAGGGGGCCTCCTCCTCAGGAACCCCATTAACCTCCAATGTGGGAATGTCTAGCCAACCCAGGTGTCTGCCCAATAGTAGGTATGTACTCTGTTGACATTTGGAATCACCCTTAGAGTGACCATACTTGGAGCACTTTGCATATTGGGGTACAAGCCTCCCTGTTTTATGATCAAATAACCCTTTCTTCTTAGGATTAGACTGGGACGGCCTACCACTATTCCCTTGGGACTTATTTTGGGGGCCTTTAGAGAACTCCTTATTTTTCTCCTATCTTTCCTCTGTTGGGGACCCTGACCACCTTTGTGGTTGTCCCCCAGATACCTTTTTGGACACACTAGTGCTGGCCAAGAGATCCGCCTCCTCAATAAGCTTCCTGTGATCAGTCAGCTTACTGTCAACTAGGTGCTGGCGCAACTCTGTAAAGAGAATACTGAGCATATGCTCTCTCAGGATTAGATTGTACAATCCAACATAATCACTGACTTTGCTGCCCTGCACCCCGCCATTCAGTGCCTTACTTGAAAAATAAATAAAGGCTATCCAGGTTTGGTTGAGGAGCTTGCTACTGTCCCTGAATCTTTGGAAATACCTCTCAGGGGTCAGTCCAAATTTGGCAAGCAAAATGGCTTTCATAGGAGTGTACTTGGTCTGGTCCCCAACTTCTAATGTTAGATTTGTGCCCCTCCCAAGTGCTGGCACGTGTTTCCACAGGCCCGCCGGCCGCCCCCTCCCCCCCACCCAGTGCTCTTCAGGAACCCCATGTGCCCTTGGTGCAACTTCATAAGCAGAAAACCAGTTGTCCATGTCATCTCCCACCACACAACTGGGCACCAAATCTTTGGGTATACAAACCTTCTTGTCACCAGCAGGTCATGTATGTATGCTGTCACCCTCACTGCTGGATTCAGACTGCCTAGACTTGAGCTCCAGCACTTTCAGACTCAGTTCATGAGGCAAGATAAGTTTATTCTCTGCTAAGGCTCTTTCATCCTCAGCATTCCTCTCCTCTGCCTCTATTTTTAACCTTTCCAACTACAGCTGGAATTCTCTCTCCTCCCTCCTTTCCTCTGTGGTCAGGCCATAACTGTAGACACTGCTTCCTGCTTTTGCAGGAGGAACAAATCCAGGGGTGTCACCCCCTACTGCTGTTAGCAGCTCCTCCGAGGGGCCATCCACTTGCTCCCCCAACTCATCATGCTCTTGTGAGCAGGCTTCTGCCCAGGCCCTCAGCCCCTTTTGGTACTCCTCCTTCTTGGAATCTCTATGGGTCGGTACCCCCATCCCTTTGCAAAAGCCCTTCGGCTGGTTAACTGTGTATCCCTCTAGCTTAGCCAGGTCAAACTCCGCTGCTCCATCTGTTGACCCAGCCAGAGACATAATTTATAGGATTGATTAAAGAATGTCAAGCATGAAAAGTTTGCAGAAAAAGAAAACAAATCAAATTGACCTTTAACTGTGGGGAGGTAGTTTTCACATAGCCATTGTATGGCACTGCATAAACACAAGCCCTATCCTCACTGCTGACCACCAATGTTAGAAATGGGGTCTCTAATTGGCAGAGATATACACCCTTGTCCAAGTAGGGACCACAATCCTACTCAGGATAAGTCACAACCCAATCCAATTTATCCTGTGCCCACCCTCTGGTAGCTTGGGACTGAGTAGTCAGGCTTAACTTATAATTGCAAAAACAACAGATGATGGATGGAATGCAGAGCAAATCAAGCATTCACCCCCAGTCTCAAATCTGGGTTTAATCCATCAGTTTTTTTGCTTGCCACGCCATTCCAGTTTGGATCCAGCCATATGCAAATCAGTCTTGACCCTGTTCCCCATGGGAACAGTCCAGCCCGAACTGCCAGGCCAGGTCTTCCCTGGACCAGAAACAAGCATCTTGGGACCGGTTTCAGGGTATCACCCTTCATCAGCCAGGCTAGCTTGAATCTGATGGCATCGCAAGCATGGGACCCACGTCTGGGCATACCCTTCCCACTTGGGGCAACACATGCAAAAACAACAGATGATGGATGGAATGCAGAGCAAATCAAGCATTCCCCCCAGTCACAGATCTGGGTTTAATCCATCGTTTTTTTGCTTGCCATGACATTCCAGTTTGGACCCAGCCACATGCAAATTAGTCTTGACCCTGTTCCTCGCGGGAACAGTCCAGCCCGAACTGCCAGGCCAGATCTTCCCTGGAACAGAAACAAGCATCCTGGGACAGGTTTCAGAGTATCACCCTTCATCAGCCAGGCTAGCGTGAATCTGGTGGCATCGCAAGCACGGGCCCACGTCTGGGCATACCCTTCCTACTTGGGGCGACAAATGCAAAAGCAACAGATGATGGACAAATCAAACATTCACCCCCAGCCACAGATCTGGGTTCAATTCATCAGTTTTTTTGCTTGCCATGCCATTCCAGTTTGGACCCAGCCATATGCAAATCAGTCTTGACCCTGTTCCCCTAAACTTATAAGGCAAGGTGTGAAGTACTTGTGCAATAAATCATACAGTAATACAGTGAAAACACCACAAAAATACACCACACAGGTTTAGAAAAATCGATCATATTTATCTGACTAAAATAATGTTAAAATGATGAAAATCCAATGTACAGAAGCAGTTATGAATTTTTAAAGACTAAATCCCACTAAAGTGCTTAGAAACACAATAGCTCCAACTGGGGCTATCACAGCATTGTGACGGAGTCATTCCCAATAAACGCCACAGAGGCCAGTCTTGGAGTTGCTCAGACCACCAGGTACAGTACCTTTTGAAAACGAGGACGCAAAGACGTCGCGGGGAGTCGGAGAGATGAGGCATCGCTGGGGCCGGTGCGGCGTCAGTCCCTCATGGCATCTGGGAAGATGTGGTGTCAGTTCTGCACTGCAAGGCAGGTGGAGGCAAGGCATCAGTTCCGTCCGGTTGCGAGGGGAGATGGTGCAGCATTGGTGGCGATGCGTCAGTCCCTTGTGACCCGTTGGTATCGATGAATCCAGTCGACCAAGACGTGATGTGTTGACTTTGTAGTGTTGTGATGACCCTGCGTAATGTCAGCGGTATTGTGGCAAAGTCAGACTTGCGTTTCAGGCCACGGCTGTTGCGTGCAGCAATGTCCACGGAGCAGGAGCAGGCTGCGGTATTGGTGCTGGCGTCACTGTTAGTGCGTCTGACCCTAATGAGTAAACTTACAAGGGGACACGAATAGGTTGATGAACCTTTTGACTCGCATTTAAGATGTTCCCACCATAGATCCATTATGTGCAGATCAATAATCAATATCAAATCAATAACATCAATAATCAATGATAATCAATAGCATTAGTAATCAATTGGAGTCGATAATTATCACACACCATGACCTTTCAATCATGAATAACCACACCTTTTAGTAAAGATTAGAATATTTATTTCCCTATACTAACAATGCTAATGTCACGTAAAATAATCTCAAAATCAAATGATAAACATACAGAAACAACACTGCCTGTCTAAAGTGACAAAAGAAGTGTAATCAGATTCAAGCCTGAATCACTACACATTCTAAAGTTACAGTGCAAAGTAATAACAAGAACAATTGCGCAAACGATATCACATACATTTAGATTCAGCAAAGAAAAGACATCAAACGTTGTTCCCTATGACAGACTTTCATTAGTAAGGATCCCTTAAATAACACCAGATTAGCATCAGCATGTTGGGCTTCATGCAAAACAATTTAGTAAACACACATTTGGAAAACATCTAACTATGGCTCTATCAAAATAGTGTGGTTGGTTCCTAGAAAGAAAAAGCAAACAGTCTTAAGAAACACATCAGTAATATACCTCTCAAATGGATTGACAAGCTAAGATGGTCTTCGTCATCAGGACATCAGTTAAGTCAGCAAGGCATCAGGATTCAGCATCAAAGTTCAGAAAACTCAAAGACTTTAAGCAGTAAAGTTAAGCATGTCTCCTCTCAAGACTCTCAAGAAAGTAACAGCAGTGATAAAAGGCAAAAGCGCAATGGCGACTTTTTCTCAGTGCAGTCCAGCTGAGTTAAATTTCCTAAAGCTATTCCTATTCCTATTCCTATTGGTCAAGAGATCGCATGTTCACACTTTGTTCAATAAAATTAAAACTTTAAATCTATAATTTCTACTAATACTCGGTTCACATGTCGCTGATTGGTTTCACTTGTAATGTCCTCATCATCCAGCTCATCAGGTAACAATATTGTTGCAGCTTATATTCCAGTCAGTGTCTTCATTGTTCTCCTCCTGAGAAAGTCAGTCTTACATATATTACACCTATTTTGTTACATTTAGCAAGAACAGCATCTTCTAGTAAGCGATTCTCATGAGAAAGACATTTAGCTACGGGCACAATTGAACAGCACAGTGGAATATTACAATTTAATTCTCTAAGCAAACATTTTATTAATCGGTTTAGAAATACAGCTTGACTTGAGGCTGTGCAAATAGGCCAAGACCTCTGCTAATTTAAGGCCCACGATTAATAAAGCTAATACACAGTGCATAACCCTCAATTTGATGTATTGCTACATTAATCAGGGGGGAGAAGCCAAGAGGGCAGCTGGGAAGGACGCTTTGTAAAGCGCTCCGTCTCGGGCTCGCCAACAAATAATCGCAGGGCGCTCCTGTGGTGCCTTACCAGAATGCGGAGACGGGATCTGCTCCGCGGAATCCAGCCCCCCTCCAGCGGAGCCGACTGAAGCTGTGCTGACGCGGGACGCGGCCGCCAGAGACTCGGAAGCCTCGGAGGAGCTGCGGCCGCCATCTTTGCCAGGGCGGAGGCCCGACCCACGGGACCTGCTGCACGGTGGGTGCGTGGCGGTGGGAGGGGCTCGCATTGAGGGGAGGTGGGCCTAGACTTGGGCCCTGCTCCCCCCTCGCTCCCTCCTCCCCCCCTCCTCACCATTGTTCCCCCCGCTCAGGTGGGGGGGAGCGGACGCCGCGGCCCCGTTGCCCGGGCCCCCTCAACATCTGTGTGTGAGGCGCGCCTTCAGAGAGGACCTGGGGGCCGCAAGAAGCACTCGCCATTATAGCCCGTGGGGCACGCAAGCGACTGGAACGGGCCTAGAACTGGATTAAGGCGCGTGGCGCCGCTTCACCGTGAGAGCGCCCGGCCGCGGCGGTGATGCCACAAGCACCCAGAGCTTGACCAGCACACGCACACAGGGAGGACGTACCCCCCACTTTACCAGAGGATCCAGCGCTTGGAGCCTGTTGTCGGCGGGGGAACCGGCAAACGCAACGTGGGTTTGGCTCCCCCCTCCTTTCTGCCCACGCTGATCGGCGGGCCCAGTGGTAGGGGGATCCGGTCCGCCCTGGCTAAAACCCATCTTGGAGATCATCAGGAGGGCCGACACTCCAGAAAGTGGAGTGCCCATCGGCGTTGCCCCGCGGGGGCGCGCTGCCTCCGCCCGGCCTGCTCGGAGAACGCAGGCGACCGCGTGGGTGCGCGTGAGACGAGGAGACACAAACAACGAGGCGCGGGTGCGCCACCAGCAAAACCATCCACCCGGTTTGCACCCGGTGGTGCAGTACAACTACCCGAAGGACGTTTAAAAATCAGGCAAAATGGCTGGGAAGTCCAAATCAGCGAAAAGCCAAGACCGAAGCACACACGGACCAGCACGCGGCGACCAACAACTTATACCAACCCTACAGTCACTGGAAAGCACACTCCAGGCCCATTCCCCACAATTCGAGAAAGTGCTGCAGGCAATTATGGACACTAAATCCTCACTGGAGAACAAGATAGACGCGGTATCGCAAGATCTGAATCTACTCAGAGTAGACCATCGCAAATTATCCGAAAGAGTGAAGTCAACGGAAGAGGTGCTAAGTGAACTGACCCCCATGGTAGCGGACAACCAAAAACAAATTCTCCACCTAGACGCAGAAGTAAAGACACTGTTGAGAAGAGCGGAGGAGACGGAGGGCAGATCCCGCCGCAACAACATACGGTTCCTGGGATTCCCTGAAAAATCACTGGATCAAAACTCAGAACTCTTGCTGGAACACTGGCTAACCAAAGAAGTACTGAATGGGGCCCCATCAAAGTTCTTCTCTGTAGAAAGAGCGCACAGGATCCCGGGACGTCCCCCGGCTCTGGGCCAACCTCCAAGACCGCTAATAGCCAGGTTCCTGAACTTCAGAGATCGCAATGCTATACTGCAGCAGTTCCGCAACAAAGGCCCATTCAGATACGAGGACTCAGTTGTCAGCGCCTACCAAGACTTCACTCAAGAGGTACAAAAACAACGCAACTCCTACGTCAAAATAAAGAAGCGCCTTCGTGAGCATGACATAAAGTACGTATTACTATTCCCTGCCAAACTAAGAGTGTCAACAGATGAACACACCCACGTGTTCACCTCTCTGGAGGATGCCTGGACGTGGATCCACGGCAAGGGGCTCGCTCGCCCCCAAGAAGCGGATGGCACTGACGAGGACTGGTTAGTATCCTCTCCGCGGAAATGCACTAAGAGGCGCACCAGGGGACAACCCACGGAAAAACAGGCTGCAGAAGAAAGAGCCAAGGTCCTGAAAGAAACCCCCCTGCTGACACAGCACTCCTTTGAGGCTCTCAGGTCGCGCCCCGAGGAAGGCTCGGAGTCAGACTCGATCAGCTCGGACTCTACATTAACAGATGTGCTAAAAGGTCCAGAGTTTACCCCCAGAACCGCAGATGCACTCTGACAGACTATCGCTGAGCCACCCCCCCGCCGGATTTGGCCGCCACAACTGAGGAGCAGAGCGGGACACTGCATGCGCCACTGGATGTGGGTGGCTACCACCTCTGAACCTATGTATCTTTTTTCTTGAAAACTGTTCCCACACCCAGACTGCACACTGCTGGCGGCAATGACATGCGGGGGGAGGGAACAGCTCACCCCGGGAGCGCCCCAAATCATCTTCAGACTAGGTCTGCGGAAGGATGTGAGCCCCATAACGAGCCGCATCCGGTTGGTAAAATTGCTCCCCCACAGACATCCACATGGATACAGCTTTGCTCACACTCCAGTGAGGTGCGCAGTTTGTTACAAGTTCGTAGTTGGGGAAGGGATCCAGTTGGGGTGGGAAGGGGGGTATTAGATAGTTTGTACACTACAGGTCCGTCCATAACACAGGGAACATTGCCGAGAATGATGGGGTTGACCGCAGACGTGCTGGGGTAGGAGGGAGTCGGCCGGGTCTCAACCGGTGGCAGAGTGCCATATGCTCCCTCGCAAAACAAAACATGGCTCAATCCGCAGTCCACATCACGCATAAATATGAAATAGTCACCTAGAATGTCAGGGGACTGGGGACACCAAGTAAAAGGTCCTGGGTGCACGCACGTCTCAGGCGCCAGGGTATACACATCGCAATCCTACAAGAGACTCACCTACGAGACCCCGACCTGCAAGAACTGCAGAGCAAATGGGGGGGGGACAGATAATAGGCACATCCTACTCAACCTTCGCGAGAGGGGTCCTTATATGGATAGCAGGGGGCATCCCATTCCTCCAAACATCGCACATGATAGATCAGGGAGGCAGGTATGTGGTAGTGGAGGATCGACTTGACGGCAGACAATTATCACTAATAGGGATATATGCCCCCAACAACGCGTCATCTGAATTTCTGGGTACAGTCACCCCAGCATTATTGGTGAATCCTGAAGCATCCGCCATATGGGGCGGGGACTTCAATTGTATACCGGACCCGGCGCTGGACAGGTCAAACCCCCCGCACAAACAACAGCCAATAGATACACCAGACGCCCACTACATGCGTGGGCTAGCGATATGGGTCTACACGACATATGGCGCGTGAAACACTCATTACAAAGGGAATACTCATTCTACTCAATACCACATAAGGTACACACCAGGATAGACATACTGTGGGGCACCCAGGAAATCTGCACAATCGCCAGCGGGATAGAATATCTAGCTAAAACTCTGTTGGATCACTCGCCACTCAAAGTAACTCTGAACTGGGGCAGGAAGCACCAAGCGATCCCCACATGTAGACTACAGGTGGAAGCCCTTCAGGACCAAGCATTCACGGACACGCTAAAACAGTATTGGGAAATAAACGCTGGTTCTACAAACCTAAGAGCAGTGGAGTGGGATGCGCATAAAGTAGTGGTCCGCGGTCACTGTATTTTAACTACCTGGGGGGTGAGACGCACACTCCACGCAGAGGTCAGCAACTTGGAAAAAGATTAAGAGCATTAGAAACTGCAGTAGCCCGCAACGAAACACCATACACGGTACTAAAAGATGCGCGCGCAGAATATGCTGTCGCTTACACCACACTTCGCCAACACTATCATACATACCACTTGATGCGACTTCAAATGGAAGGCGACAGATCGGGCAGGCTACTCGCGTGGCTTTTACGCGAAGACCGACAGCGCTCACCTATTGGGGCCATAGAGACAGGCGCAGGTACACTGCCAAATACACAGAAAGAAAGAAACGACACGTTTAGGGAATACTACACAAACTTATACACCAAACGCACATCATGCACCACCCAACAATTTATGTCCTTCCTGGTGGGCTCAACCCTACCCCAACTTACACGGGCTGATAGGGAGACACTAGAGGCCCCCCTGACACTAGGGGAACTCAACATGGCCCTTGCACAATTGCCTAGGAACAAAGCACCAGGCGCAGACGGCCTTCCATCAGAATACTACTCTACCTTTGCGACACGCCTAAACTCCCATCACCTGAAAGTATTTGAAGAGGCATGGACCAGCGGGACCCTACCCGCAACGCTGAGGGAGGCAATGATAGTGGTCCTCCCCAAACAAGGACGCGACCCCACTGATGTTAAATCCTACAGGCCTTTGTCGCTACTAAATTTAGACTGTAAAATACTTGGTAAAATACTGGCCAACAGGTTAGCCCCCCACATGCACACCCTGGTACACGAAGACCAAAACGGGTTCATCCCGAAACGCAACACTTTTCTTAACATCCGGAGGCTGCTGAGCGTGCTGGGGGACACTCTCCCGCATGCATACGAGGAAATGGTGATCTCTCTCGATATTGAGAAAGCTTTCGACAGACTAGAATGGGATTTCTTGTTCGCCACCATGCAACAAATGGGTATTGGCCCAAAATTCACACGCTGGGTACGCACATTGTATACCAACCCACAGGCCAGGGTGAAGACGAGTGGGGTCATATCAGGGAGTTTTCTGATCAACAGGGGCACAAGACAGGGATGCCCCCTGTCCCCCCTGCTGTTTGCCTTGCCAATGGAACCACTGGCTGTACGCGTACGCACGAAGAAGGAGAAGTGGGGGATGATTAGGAACGGGACCTACCACGCCATATCATTATACGCAGACGATGCCTTGATATACATACGAAGGGGTGGAGAGGTGTTGTCCTCGGTGATGTCGCTGCTATCTGAGTTTGGAGGGATCTCTGGCCTAGTAGTAAACTGGGGAAAATCCTGTATATTCCCACTAACTAGCTGGCCCCTATCGAAACAAGATAACGCCCCCTTAGGATGCTTGAAATGGTGCTTTGACACATTTAAATACTTAGGGGTCAACATTTATCACAGAACAGAGGACCTTAGGGATGGTAATCTAGGGAGAGCGGTGGCTTCCATGAAGGGCTCAATGCGATTCTGGAATAAGTCACCACTCTCACCACTGGGCAAGGTGGCCTTAGCAAACATGCTGATACTACCTAGATTGTTATATCTCTTCGCGGCCCTGCCGCTCATTATTCCTAAAAGTTTCTTCAATAGTTTGAACGCTGTCTTACTGCAGCTGGTGTGGGGAGAGGGCAGAAGGCGGGTCGCACTCACCACGCTACACCGCCCGGTCAATGCGGGTGGTTTGGGCACCCCCAACTTTGAGCTCTATTTTGCGGCTGCACAGTTACAGTGGATACTGAACTGGATCCATAGGCCTAACTCGGCGGAATCCACTTGGCTAACGACCTGACTCCATGGAGTCCCCCTGCTCGTATGGCTCACAAATAAGCAAATAAAAAGCGCACGTGAAAATCCATTGATGGCGGTGGCTCACGTATGTTGGAAGAGGTACATCCAAAGAGACGCAAAGGAACTTCCCTACTTGCTGCTCCTCCCACTGGAACGGCTTCCCGGATGGGCCGAGACTGGATTACTCTCGCCCACAGCCTGGTCGGATGTGGGCATACACACAGTGGGAGACTGCTTTGAGGAAGGTAAATTAATGTCATTCGAATCCATGCAAGCCCTCACAGCGGTGAGTCCTGGACAATTCCTGGGCTATAACGCCATATGCCACTCAATTAGAAAAATATGGGCGGCTGGAGAACTAGAGCCAGACACCTCCCCCATGCTGCACCACATGCTGAGCTGCGACACCCAAGCAAAAGCAGTTTCGAACTCATACAAACTCCTGAATAAGCCCCTTGTACCCAATTTGGCAAAAGCCAGGGAGAGGTGGAACGTCGTATTGCTTGCCCCGATCCCATGGGAAGAATGGTCGAAAGCCTTAAGCCATACCCGTGAGGTCTCAAGAAACCCCAGATTCAGCTACACGCAGTTCAATTACATACACCAAACATATTTAGCACCAGCTAGGATCAAACACATGTTCCCCGGGTCGGACCCGGCCTGTCCCAGATGTAATGCCCCAGAGGCACAGTTCTACCACATGGTCTGGGAGTGCCCCCGGATACAAAAGGAATGGGCTGTGGTGGTAGAAACACTAGCAGAATTGACGGGCCTCGCCCTGGACTTGAGCCCCAAGTCCTGCCTACTTGGTCTCAGGACAAGGGCGAAAAAACACAAACACCTACATAGGTTTGTAGACCTGGCTTTTGTAATGTACAAAAGATTGATAGCCATGAACTGGAAAGCTCCCAATGCACCGACCTGAAAGCCTGGCTCACCCTCACACTGCGATGGGCCCGTGCTGAGTACCAGGTACTTAAGAAACTAGCGCGCGAGGGACTGCGACACGCGGGTTGCGAAACATGGAACAAACTAGTATCTAAACTAGAGGCAAAAAACAACGAGAAGCCTCCGTGACTTGCGAATTAATGCGAATGTCCAGGCAGTCACTGCATGTAGCCGGTCACAACGCAGCATTCCATTAGGGGACATACACAACCTCATCAACAATACCTCACCCCCACTGACAACACACCAATTCTCCGTGCGCACATGCTTCATGCAGTGCTCACTGGCCCGCACACCCTAATCACTCGACACCAGCACCCTAACAACCGGCGCTCCCCCCCCCCGGCACTGAATACAAGACTCTAGCCTGGGCAATTGCGGAGTCTCTCCGCATCAAAATAAACCAGTTATTGGCATAGGCAATAACTAAAAAATACTGGATAGACCAATCGAACCTGGAAGTGTACAATGTGTTTTAGTTGTTTGATTATTTTATGTTGTGCAAATTTAAAAGATCTGCTTAAACCACTAATATCCTGTTACTGATAATACATGTAAGTAGCACAATGTTTGTTTTTTGAAAAACTCAATAAAAATATGTTATAAAAACAATTGCTACATTAATCAAACATAAGCTCCATATTTCAATATTAATAAGCCATTAATAAGTAAACTTCGTGAACATTGATGGCCACTCACGTGGACATATTTTCAAATGTGTGCATTATTTTTCTCTATATTATTACATTTTCTATGCAAATCCATTACTCAGAATACATGAATATTCATTAATATTTGTATTAAAACACCTGCTTCAGCATCGCTGAAGTCGTTCCTGAGTCACTGAAGTTGAAACTAGCAAAAGCTAGTTGAAGTCTTTGCTGTCCCTGAGACTTCAAAACAGTAGGCAAGCTCAATCCAAGCCCTTGGAGAGCACTTTTGGGGAAGGCAGAGTCCTTCTCACAAAGTCAGAGGGCAGCAGGGCAGAAAGGCAACAGCAAGGCAGCAGTCCTTTTCAGAAAAGCAGTCCAGGTTAGTCCTTTGTGCAGCCAGACCGCTCCTCCGACAGAGTTCAGTTGTAGATCCAGAAGTGTCTGATTTGTGGATGGGATCAGAGACCCAGTGTATTAACCCAAAAATGTCTTTTAAGTGGAGGGAAACTTCAAAGAGTGGTTTTGAAGTGAACAAGCTTCCTTTTCAGCCCAGTCATTTCTGCCAGGATCCCTCTGGGCAGCTATCAGTCCTTTGTGTGCGGGCAGGCCACTGGCCTTTTAAGTGTGAGCCCCACCACCCTTATTGCCCAGGAAGACCCATTCAGTATGCAGATGAATGCAGATGTGATTGAGTGTCCTGTGTTTATGGTTGTCTGGGTGGAATGCACAAGGGGAGCTGTCAACCAGTACAGACCAGCCGTGGATTGGAGACAAGCTGTAAGGCACAGATGGAGTAAGTGCAGAGAAATGCCCAATGTCTAAAAGTGGCATTTGTAGAAAAACAGGAGTTTAAGGCGTGGCAAGCAGTTTTAAATGTCAAGTTGCAGTGGCAGTGAAACTACTCACATCGGCCTTGCAATGACAGGCCTGAGACATGGTTAAGCGGCTACTTATGTGGGTGGTACAATCAGTGCTGCAGGCCCACTAGCACTGGGCACCAGTGGTAAAATGCGCAGAGTCCTAAAACCAGCAAAAGTGGAGGGAGGAAGGCAAAAAGTTGGGGGGTAACCACATAAGGCTGTCAGATTTAACATTAGGCAATTACTGAAGTAGGCTGACCCTGTGACCCATGGGTTTGACCATCAACAGGGCAAAGGCAACTGGGAGTCCACTATTTATGTGCTTTGTTGACTTTAAAGCAGCATTTGATTGTGTACCCCGTAGTAAACTATGGACAATACTACAGCTATGGGGGCTACCCCCAAACATTTTAAATGCTATAAAACTATTGTACTCAGACACATGGTTAAAGGTAAAACTCAGGGATGGCACACATTTATCCAGGGCTATTAAAACAGTGTCCGGTCAAGGGATCAGAACATGTAGACATGTCTTAATTGAAGCGCTTGATCCCAGAAACGATATTCTAAACAAATGTATGTCGGAACAACGCATGCCTGAACAACGAGGTTAGAACAGCAACCACGTTGTTACCACTAATGCCTTTACCACGAATGCCTTAACAACGATTTTTCATTGTAAAGGCATTCCTGGTAAAAGCATTAGTGATAGGCATGCATGGTTCCAGCATGCGTCCCCCCAAACCCCCCACCCCACCCCTAAAAATTACCGCGACCCCCCCACCCCCTCCCCTAAAACCACGCCAACCCCCCTACCCTTGCCCCTAAAACTACCCCAACCCCCACCTCGTCCCTAAAATTACCGTGACCTCCACCCTGCCCCTAAAACAACCCCAACCCCCACCCCATCCCTGAAACCTAAAACCACCCTGCCCCTAAAACTACCCAGAGTCCCCCACCCCGCCCCTAAAACCTACACCCCCAACCCTCCACCCCCCTAAAATTACTCGACCCCCCAACCCACCCCTAAAACCTAATACCACCCCCAAAACATCCCCAACCCCACCCCATCCCTAAAACCTAAACTACCCCCAAACCCCACCCCTAAAACCACCCCAACACCCCCGCCCCTAAAACTACCAGAGCCCCCCACCCCACCCCTAAAAGCTAAACACCCATTCCCCCTCCCCGCCCCTAAAATTACCCGACCCCCAAACCCACCCCTAAAACCACCCCACCCCTAAAATTACCGCAACCCCTGACCCCGCCACTAAAAACTAAAACCACCCCAACCCCCACCCCTAAAACCTAAACCACCCCAATCCCCCACCCCACCCCAGAAAAGCCTAAACCACCCCGACCCCCCACCCCCAAATACTAAAAATACCCGACCCCCCCACCCGCCCCTAAAACTAAAAAAAAACCTCCCCCAAATCTAAACCGCCCGACCCCCCACCCCTAAAACTAAAAATACCCGACCCCCCACCCTTGCCCCAAAAACTAAAAATACCCCGCCCCTAAACTTAAACCGCCCAACGCCCCCTCCCCTAAAGCTAAAACCCCAACCCCCACCCGCCCCTAAAACTACAACCCCAACACCCCACCCTGCCCCAAAACTAAAAATACCCCGACCCTAAAACTAAAACCCCAACCCCCACCCCGCCTCTAAAACTAAAAATACCCCTCCCCTGCCCCTAAACATAAACCGCCCGACGCCCCTCCCCTAAAACTAAAACCCCAACCCCTAATCCCCTCCCCTAAAACTAAAAATACCCCGCCCCTAAAACTAAAACCCCAACCCCCACACCCCTGCCCCTTAAACTAAAAGTACCCCGACCCCCCACCCCGCCCCTAAAACTAAAAATACCCCTACCCCCCAGCCCCTAAAACAGCCCCACTTGCCTGACTCATCATGTCGTCCTCCTCAGACGACTCCCTTGTTCTGTACCTTAACCACGCATGTGCGTGGTTCAGCACATGCTTGGTTAAGGCACAAAACAACGAAGTCGTGGTTAACGAAAGCGTTGTTCCACTTTCGTTGTCCACGACTTCGTTGTTACGGAGTCGCCGTTTCCCATTCTAAACATTAGGCTGGTCCAAATTTTTGAGACTTTTACCTCACTCACCTCTGTATCCCCCATGCTAGCACAATTTTATCAATGGCTCTTTGAAGGGTCGGGAGCTAGGAATCACGCACAGAAGTATCCAGCCATGCTTTTAAAATATAAAACAGGTTATCCATCTGTACATCTACAAACAGTCATATGAGGGGCTCACGGGCACATATGTTGTTGTAATTAAGATTGTAATTACATTGTACATGTAAGATTTGCAAACAGCCATCCGAGGGGTTTATGCGCCCATGGTATAGACTTTGCCCTCTTATTATTTAATTATAATTTTAACCTATGTTTTATATGTGTAAATCAAATGAGGAGTGTATGTATTATGTATTATTAAAGGTTAAAATGTTTTTGCATCTTTCCATGGCGAGGGACGGATTCTATGGTTTTATGGTTTTTATTAACTAATAAACTAAATTATGACTGACCATGTTTCATACTTTAGTGAAGAAAAAATGCAAATGCCACAATAACAGACCAATGGATGAAGAGAGGTGGCTAAAAGTCATCCTAATTAATTATTATACATATCATTTTAGTAAAACCAAGAGTTTATGGCTAACTTCAGAGGTAAAAAATGTGATTATCTGTTCTGGAAGACAAGACAGAGTGGACTCATGACTGTTGAGTACTATGAGAGAGAAAAAAGGAAAGACGCTTCCTCTGGACTCAAAAAGAGAGAGAACCCTAATAGCGCTGTTCCAATCCATGGTATCAGAGGCCGGTCCTGATCATTCTTAAAGTTTGGATTACTAGAAGTAGCCACTGGACCCACTGGAACCGCAGTAGACCCCCAATCAGTGCTCAATTTGTGCTTGTTGTTTCCGGTGCCGAGCACCGGCACTTATTTGTGAGGGCCGGGGCTTATTCTTGTGCCTCAAGCATTTGCTGCGAGCTAAAGGCACAAATGTGAAAGACTGAAGGAGGAAAAACTAAAAAGCGTCATAAAGGGAGAAAGTTGCACGATGAGCTGAAGGGGCAGGGGTGGCCGTAAATGGATTGAAGAGGCCCGACATGGCTTCAGGATTACGCTGCCTCAGTATTCAGTGCTGGCAGATTTAATTACAGCAACTTCGTGTTTATGAGAAGGGCTATGAGCACCGGCACCTCTTAATTTACAAATTAAGCACTGCACCCAAACACGGTTAAAATATGGAACTCAAATTATTTCTAACGGCTGAAATATGGAACTCAAATTATTTCTAATACACTGAAGTTGAACGTGTGTCATCGTAAGGTTAAACCACTCAGGAACGCCGAACAAACGCTGGTAACGGTGCTTCAGCACCGAAAATTATGAAATTTAGCTAACAAACACACTTCTCCTTAGAGGCTCCAGTTTCATCACGTAGAGAGCTGTGCCTCAGAAAGGAGACAATAGCTATTGTTTAAAGGTGAAGTCCCCGTTAAACAGAACTTCCTTGTCCTTGTGCAGTTAAATATTCAGCTTGCCTCAGTTGGTAAACAGGTTGAATGAACAAACTTGCAGGGAGGAAACGAATTGGTTCCGATTAAAGATGACAAGCTAAAACACTGTTGGGTTACAGCAGTGCCACGGACCGGCACGTCCACAGGAGCTGTCACTTCCTAAATGCTGAAAAGAAAAAAAATACTTGCAAAGCCTATACTCCGAGTCGCAGTCTTCCTAGTCACAGTCCTTACTAACGAGGCTCCTCCCTCCCTTGCTGTAGACCATCCCAAGATACTTTATCACAATTTTTGCATTTTTACTTCTCCAGGGTTGAGCCACGCTTCCCTTTTTCCTAAATACAAACCAGGGACTTAGCCCACAACATCCTGGTATTCAAAGCAAATTTAACTCCAGACCGCATAGTGTAACGTTAACCTGTGAGAGAAGGAGGGGACGTAGACTTAATATTTAAAATATTACTTAGATAACTATAACTCGCACTCTCACTGTGCACAGTCTTCTCACCAATGATGTAATTTTATCTGCTGTAGTGATGTTATCAATGATGTCATAGAAGATGACATAAGTGATGTAATTTGTAATATGTGATGAAATTAGCAGTGCATTGTGAAGGCACGAGTTATAGTTATATTAGGGCACTAGTGATAGTCACTTGAGGTAACTATAACTTTAACTGGCAAATGTGTCCGTGATTTTTGAGTTTAAAACATTATGGGGGTCATTCTGACCCCGCCGTCCGCCAAGGTACCGCCGTCAGAACACCGCACCGCGGTCAAAAGACCGCGGCGGTGATTCTGACATTTGCCCTGTGCTGGCGGGCGGCCGCCAAAAGACCGCCCGCCAGCCCAGGGCAAATCAACCTTCCCACTAGGATGCCGGCTCAGAACTGAGCCGGCGGAGTGGGAAGGTGCGACGGGTGCAGTTGCACCCGTCGCGTATTTCAGTGTCTGCTGGGCAGACACTGAAATACTTTTTGGGGCCCTCTTACGGGGGCCCCTGCCGTGCCCATGCCATTGGCATGGGCACGGCAGGGGCCCCCAGGGGCCCCGCGGCACCCCCTACAGCCATCCTGTTCATGGCGGGAGAGCCGCCATGAACAGGATGGCGGTAGGGGGTGTCAGAATCCCCATGGCGGCGGAGCGCGCTCCGCTGCCATGGAGGATTCAGACGGGCAGCGGAAAGTCGGCGGTACACCGCTGACTTTCCGTTTCTGGCCGCGGCTGAACCGCCGCGGTCAGAATGCCCAGCGGTGCACCGCCAGCCTGTTGGCGGTGCTACCGCCGACCTCCGCCATGGCGGTAATTACCGCCATGGTCAGAATGACCCCCTATATTGTCACAGAGCTTTTAGTGACTGCAGTGAACTTGTAAGGTTTTTTAAAAGTTAAGTGATATTTTATTACCATACCTAAAGCCAACACCTTGCCTTCGGCTATGCACAGTGGGGGTTGGCTGCAGGGCTTGTCCGAGGCCAAGCCCTGCGGCCAACTCCCATGGACAGCCAACCCTGCACAGCGGGAGCAATGGGGGTCCGAAAGCGCATTTTCCATAGACTTCTTTAAGTCGGGCTACAGTAAAATCTGCTGAACAGAGTTACACCAATCCAACAGGAAGCTAGATCTTGGTCCGCAGATTGTGCTTTGTGATTTGGTGTAAATTCATTCAGAAGTCTTCGAGAAATTAAGGGTAAACAAAATATAGATATTTGGATGGTTAGGTCTGCGAGAGTCTTGAGAGACCTTCGTTTGGAGCACCAATTAAAAAACTGAGCATTCTGATTGGCCTAGGGAGCTTTTTTTCCATGGGTTATCTCCCTCCCGAGAGAGTTAGGCTCCCACAAGAGCGAGTGCTCTGATTGGCTGTCAGTAACATGAGAAACATTTTGCTGGCAAAAATTACCGTACTCTGGGACTTAGTCCCCTGTAATGAAGTTTAAAAAAATAGTATAAGAAGGCAGGGTAGGGACACCCTGATCCCCTACGCCCCCATGGGAGAGGGGGTGGAGGTAGACACCTGGGGCCAAAAAGAAAAAAATGTCAGCTAAAAATGCTGCAATCCAGCAGGACTCTCACAGTCTCGGAAAATAAAAATGCAGCTGGGCCACATTTAATTATCTTATACACCGGAGAGCCTACCCTGAAGCTGATTTCATAAAGGGGAGGAGACTCTGTGACGCCCCTCGACCCTATACCCTGGAGCTGGCTCAGCTGCTATGTCCTAGGAAGCCCACCCCCACTATATAGCGGTTTTCCTGCCCACATCATTGAGGGAACAGAAAACCTGTGTTTGCTCTCGCTTACCGGGAGCAATTTCAAAACTCCCGGCAAGAGAGAGCAAATATCAAGTCTGCTTCCAGCTGGTGGGAGCTTCAAAAATGCTGGGAGAGGACTTTCGATCTGTTTCCCTACCCGCACTGATGCAGTCAAGGAAACAGATCTAAATGTGCTCCTGCCCACATGGAGTAGCTTTAGGAGCTGCTCCCTTCAGATTGGAGCAATCCTGGCTCCCACTGGTTATGGAGAGCTGGGTGGGGCCACAGGAGCCTTGAGGCTCTCCTTAGGGCCCCTAAAGACAGTATGGCTGATGTCCTGGGTGGGCACCACGGCTCCCACGTTTCAGAGTGTGGCCCTGGTGGATGGGGTCCCAGGGCAGAAGCGGCCTGGGGAAGAGGGGCCCTGTGACCCCTCCCATTGCAATATGTCCCAGGGTCAAAATCGGCCTGGGGGGACCGCATGCATCCTTCCCCTTCAATATAATTCCTGACCCTGGGGAATAGGATCCCCGGAGCTGAAATCAGCCTGGGGAAGAGGGCTGCATGCCCTCTTCCCCTAAAAAATAATGCTAGGCTCCTGATGATGGGGTTCCCAGAGCTGAAATTGGCTTGGGGAGGGAGGCCATGTGCTTCTTTCCCCTGCACAATAATGCCAGGCCCTGGGGGATGGGGTCCATTGGGCCACATTCAGCCCTGGGAAGAGGGCCACATATGCCCCCTCTCCTTTATTTAAAAGAGTGACCCTGGGTGATGGGGTCCTCAGGGCATAAAGAGGCTTGGGGAGGGGGGCCCACGTACCCCCAACTTCTTTATTTAAATAAGTGTACCCAGGGGTTGGGGCTTATACCAGCTTGAGGAAGGGGGCCAGGTAGCCCCCTCCCCTTTATTTTTAGAAATGGCCCTAGGTCATGAGAGACCCCAGGGAGCCCACCCTATGGGCTGAAATTTAAGAAAATGGCGAGTGGACCATGCAGTCCCTTTCCTTGAACCTTAAAAGGCCCCCAGAGGGCCACCAACAAGGGCCACTTATTTGAAAGGAGGAGGGTGCGTAGCCCCCCTCCATGAGGCATTAATGGCTCCGTGGACCCCATCCCTGGGGACTGGCTCAGCAGCTATGGCCTCAGAAGCCCACCCTCGGGACATAGATGGTTTCCCTGCCTGCAGAGGTGCAGGCGGGGAAAGCCTATGTTTGTTCTCGTTTGGTGGGAGGATTTTCAAAACTCCTGCTAAGAAGTAGCAAAGACCAAGTCCGCTTTCAACTGTCAGGAGCTTCAAAAATGTTCCCACCCGCTGGGAGTGGACTTTCAATTTGTTTCCTTGCTTGCAATGATGCAAACAGGGAAACAGGTCTAAATACAGCTCCTGCCTACAGGGCCAAACAAAAAACATCTTCCTTATGTACGTCTGTGCAACAAAATGGAAAAGTGACCATGTAGTGAGCTAAACAAACTATTATATTGTGGACATGATCATTGGCCAATAGGACCTATAGCATTTTCTACATTTTGAGATGATGCAAATTGCTGTGGTGAATCATCGAGGGGGTGCAAAGATAAAAGGGGGTCCCAAAACATGTTTTTCCAACAATGCATTTTCCATCAACTACTGTATTTGACGCAGCATGGTATGGGGATGATACTGTTTGGTACTGCAGTTAAGTAGGGTAAGTATTTTTTTTAACTTATAAGGCATTAAAGTTAATGATATCTGTCACCACAGTAAGTTCTCAGCTTTTTACAACATTTTGTGAAAACTACTGCAGTACATGGCAGTAAACTTATTTAAAAATCTGTAAAGAAATCTAAATCATTTTCCCTTCCTATTGCCACTTTCATAAAGTGGTAATAGGTAGATACCTACTACTTACCTACATGCAAAGCCCTAACACTGAACACAGCCAAAGTGTAGTAAAAACAATTGGCCTGATTCACAAAGGTAAACTTAGACCAACAGTCTAAGTTTAGACCAAATGCCTAAACTTAGACCAAAAGTCTAATTTTACTACTAGTAAAGTTAGACTTTTAGGCTAAGCTTACACTTTTGGTCTAAGGTTAGTCCAAAAGTCTAAACTTAGGCCAAAACTCTAACTTTACTACAAGCAATGTTAGGCTTTTAGTCTAAGTTTACACTATTGGTCTAAACTTAGACTTTTAGTTTAAGTTTACCTTTGTGAATCGGCCCCAATGTGGCTATTAATATACTTATATATACTGGCTTGTCATCACCATGAACCAGGATATACTGAAAAGTTATCATGGTATACTACGACCCAAAAATATAACTAAGGCATAGCTGTATTATGGGATTGCAGTACCCTTGTGTCACTCATGGGTTGCATAGCCAATGCAATATTTAACTTAGATTTATAAAGGAATGCAAGGCCACCACGCGTGGCCCTACATTGAATGGGAAATCTAAAGAAATGCAAGGCAGCACAATTCACTGTTGTGGGTTACTCTTCACACCATAATCTACATTGGTGCTAAATTTCACATACATCTGTATGCCATGCCACTGTAGCAACTCCACCATACACTATTCAACTCTACTCCACTCTCCCCTCTCCACAGTATGCGAGTCCACTCTACGCTATTACACTGTACGCAATGCCACTGTATGCCACTCAAGTCTACGTCACTGCACTGTACGCCACTCCACTGGATCGTACTCCACTTTATGCTATTCCACTCTATGCCATTCTACTGTACGCCACTCCACTCTACTCTATTCCACTGTATGCCTCTGCACTCTACAACACTCCACTGTACACTATTCCCCTGTATGCCACTTCACAGTACGCTACTCCACTCTACGTCAGTCCAGTGTATGGCACTCCACTCTACACCACTTCATTCTAGGGCTATTCGATTGGATCCCTCTCCAAAGTATGCCACTTCACTGCATGCTATTATACTTCACCCCACCACTGTACACCACTTTATACAGTATTACACTCTATGCCACTCCACTGTGCAGCACTATGCACTACCCCACTCCACTCAGCGCTGATACACTGTACACACCTCTACTCTATGCTAGTCAATTCTAAGCTATTACACTGTATACACCTCCACGCTATGATTCTCTGCAGTATACACCATTCCCTTTTGCCACTCTGCTAAATGCTATTCTACTATATGCTATTCCACTCTACACCATTCTTCTGTATGCCACTCCACTGTATGCTATTCCACTGTGTGCCACTCCACTGTGCACTACTCCACTCTATGCTGCTCCAGTGTATGGCACTCCACTCTACCCCACTTCATTCTATGCTATTTGATTGAACCCCACTCCAATGTATGGCACTCCACTGCAAGCTATTACACTTTACCCCACTTCTCTGTATGCCACTTCAGTCTACGCCACTCCATTGTACGCTACTCCACTGTACACTACTCCACTATACACTATTACACTCTATGCCACTCTACTGAACAACACTCTACTCTATGCCACTCCTCTCTATGCTATACACACCTCCACTCTTGGCCAGTCCATTCTATGCTATTACACTGTATGCAACTCTACGCCTCTTCACTGTACGCCACTTCACTGTATGCCATTCCGCTATTTGCTACTTCAGTATATACTGTTCCACTGTACACCATTCTACTGTATGCCACTCCACTCTAAGCTATTCCAGAGTATGCCACTCCACTGTATGCGACTTCACTTTATGCCACACTACTCTACCCGACTCCATTCTTTGCTATTCTATTGGACGCCACTCCACTGTATGCTATAACACTCTACCCCATTTCAGTGGACACCACTTCAGTCTACACCACTTCACTGTATGTCACTGCACTACATGCTACTCCACTATACTCTATTCCAGTCTACGCCACTCTACTATAGACCACTCCACTCTACATTATACCATTGTATGCCACTCCACTATACTCTACTCATCTCTATGCCACTTCAGTGTACACCACTCCACTCTACGCCACTCCAATCTATGCTAGTCTATTGGATGCCACTCTATGCCACTCAACTACATGCTATTTCACCCCACCCTACCCTTCTCTGCTGCACACTCCAGTCTCCACCACCCCACTCTACGCCACTCCACCCTATGCTATTCCGCTCTGCACTACTTCACTGTACTCCATTCTACTCTATTCCACTGTTTGCCACACCATTCTATGCAATTACACTGTACGCAACTTCATTCTTTGCTAATCTACTATATGCCCCTCTACTCCATTCTACCCTACTCCACTGTACACCACTCTACACCAACCGACAATACATGGCTCCAGTATAAACCACTTCACTGTACGCCACTCTACTGTACACTTCTACACTGTACGCTGTAACACTTCACGCCACTCCAATGTACACTTCTACACTATACAGTAGAACACTCTACCCAACTCCACTGTATACAAACTCCAGTCTATGCTACTCCACTCTACACTACTCCACTCTACACTATTCCACTTTATGCCCATCCACTGTAAGCTACTCCACTCTATGCCACTCCAGTCTATTTTCCTCCAATCTACAAAACTCTACTGCACTCTATCCTACTCTACTCCACTCCATCCCTGTACACTCCTCTGTCCAAATTTGCACTCAGCTCTATTCCTGTACACTTTATTGTTCAATACTTTACTCCACTCCACTACAGTTTCAAACACTGTGCGATACAGCACTCCCCTCTACTATATAAGACGCCACTCCAATTTATCACAGTTTCCTCAACCCTACTCTACACCACTTCAATGCATGCCACCCACTCTAAGGTAATCCACTGTACCCTATTCCACTCTCCCCCACTCCATTGTACATCACTCCACTATATGCTATTCCACTCTATGCCACTCCACTCTTCTACACTCCTCAATACAGTATTCCACTGCACACTATCGCACTGTATGCTACTCCACTTTATAGTAGTCCACTCTACGTCACTACGGTGTATGCCACTCTACTTTACGGTGCGTTATTGTATGGCTCTCACCTCTACTCTATACAACTACACTCTATAAAAGTCTACCACACTTCATGGCACTCTACAACAATCTATTCCACTCTATCCCCGTACCCTCCATTGTCCAACTCTATACTTCACTCTATGCCTGTATACTCCAATGTACAACACTCTGTTCCACTATACAACACTTTTCTATACGACACAGCACTCCACTCTACTGTACGAGACCCCTTTCAATTTACGACCGTTTACTACCTACACTACATCCATACACTTAACTCCATGTCACTCTACTCTACAAGACACAAATACACTCTATTGTACTTTACTGCACACTACTTTAACCATACTACCCCACTTGACTTTACTCCACTGTACAAGACTTTACCTCATGCTACGCTACTATACAACAATCCACTCTACGCAGCTTCACTATTTTTCACACTACTGTACTCTATGCATCTCCACTCTACTACACACTATTACACACTATGGCCCTCATTCTGACCCTGGCGGTCGGTGATAAAGCGGCGGCCAAGCCGCCAACAGGCCGGCGGTCTAAAATATGCAATTCTGACCCTGGCGGGAACCGCCAACACAGCCCGCCAACTTAACACTCCGCCCGCCACGGCGGTACAAACAAACAGCGCGGCGGTTCCCGCCAACAGCCAGGCGGCAGACAATGTACCGCCCACCCTATTACGACCCACCAATCTGCCACCTTTTCCGGGGCGGGAGCACCGCCGATAAGAACACGGCGGAAACAGACTACGAACGGGAAAACGTTCACCTCTACGCACTCCACGCGAGATTCCGGCAGTATGGAACCAGAGTTGCAGGTCATCCCCGCACTCCTATTCCTGCTCATATACCAGGAGCACGCCCGGCGGCGCGGAAGACATCGGTGAGTACTGCACCTACGACACAGGGGAGGGAAAAGATTACCGGCACACACCCACCCACCCACACCCACTACAACACACACATCAATGCATTCCCACAGATCACTGTCACAACCCACAAACCACCCCCCTCCGAAATAATGCAAAGACCAAAAGAAGAGATCATAAACGGGCAGATATATTGAAATATGTACACCAGTAATCCCAATAAATAAATAAACTATGTCCAAAATATATACAGCTACTACATGTAGTCCAACCACTGTCCGTGGATCACAGGGGTCCTGTGCAAAGGGGCAAGGCCCAGTCCCACGACAAGAACTCCACGGAGAGAACACTGCAGGGGCATCAGAAAGAAAATAGGACAGGCACCTCAGGGGGAAGGGAAGGGGGGGCACCTCAGCCACTTGAGTACACGACGCCAGATCCACGAGGGGACTCCATGACCACTGGGCCATCCTGGGGAGAGCAAAGCCACAGTCCAAACAGTCCATACAGTGGGTGGCCTGCCCACTGGGCCATCCTGGGGAGAGCAAAGCCACAGTCCAAACAGTCCATACAGTGGGTGGCCTGCCCACTGGGCCATCCTGGGGAGAGCAAAGCCACAGTCCATACAGTCCATACAGTGGGTGGCCTGCCCACTGGGCCATCCTGGGGAGAGCAAAGCCACAGTCCAAACAGTCCATACAGTGGGTGGCCTGCCCACTGGGCCATCCTGGGGAGAGCAAAGCCACAGTCCAAACAGTCCATACAGTGGGTGGCCTGCCCACTGGGCCATCCTGGGGAGAGCAAAGCCACAGTCCATACAGTCCATACAGTGGGTGGCCTGCCCACTGGGCCATCCTGGGGAGAGCAAAGCCACAGTCCATACAGTCCATACAGTGGGTGGCCTGCCCACTGGGCCATCCTGGGGAGAGCAAAGCCACAGTCCATACAGTCCATACAGTCCATACAGTGGGTGGCCTGCCCACTGGGCCATCCTGGGGAGAGCAAAGCCACAGTCCATACAGTCCATACAGTGGGTGGCCTGCCCACTGGGCCATCCTGGGGAGAGCAAAGCCACAGTCCATACAGTCCATAACAGACCCCACTGCCACTGGAGGAGGCAAGTTGGCCAGAGGACATCCTGCAGCCCTGCCCGAGATAGATCCTGCCCTGCCACGTCTGCCAAAGGGCCAGCGGTTCTTGCCTTGAAGGGCCCAGTTCAGCGGTTCCTGAGACGGCGGGGCCCAGTTCAGCGGTTCTTGAGACGGCGGGGCCCAGCGGAGCGGTGCGTGAGACGGCGGGGCCCAGCGGAGCGGTTCTTGAGACGGCGGGGCCCAGCGGAGCGGTGCTTGAGACTGCGGGGCCCAGTTCAGCGGTCCTTGCCCTGAAGGGCCCAGTTCAGCGGTTCTTGAGACGGCGGGGCCCAGCGGAGCGGTGCGTGAGACGGCGGGGCCCAGCGGAGCGGTTCTTGAGACGGCGGGGCCCAGCGGAGCGGTGCTTGAGACTGCGGGGCCCAGTTCAGCGG
This sequence comes from Pleurodeles waltl, assembly GCF_031143425.1. Lineage (NCBI taxonomy): Eukaryota > Metazoa > Chordata > Amphibia > Caudata > Salamandridae > Pleurodeles > Pleurodeles waltl. Next base: position 190,118,229 of record NC_090440.1, on the reverse strand, counting down.
TCCTTGCCCTGAAGGGCCCAGTTCAGCGGTCCTTGCCCTGAAGGGCCCAGTTCAGCGGTTCTTGAGACGGCGGGGCCCAGTTCAGCGGTTCTTGAGACGGCGGGGCCCAGCGGAGCGGTGCGTGAGACGGCGGGGCCCAGCGGAGCGGTTCTTGAGACGGCGGGGCCCAGCGGAGCGGTGCTTGAGACTGCGGGGCCCAGTTCAGCGGTCCTTGCCCTGAAGGGCCCAGTTCAGCGGTTCTTGAGACGGCGGGGCCCAGTTCAGCGGTCCTTGCCCTGAAGGGCCCAGTTCAGCGGTTCTTGAGATGGCGGGGCCCAGTTCAGCGGTTCTTGAGACGGCGGGGCCCAGTTCAGCGGTACTTGCCTTGAAGGGCCCAGTTCAGCGGTTCTTGAGACGGCGGCCGGTCTATGGCCAACTGCTAATTGCCTGGTGGTGCCCTCCTGGGCAGCGGGGATGGTGCTCCTTCACTGCCCACCTGGGCTGTGGGTGGTGGGGCCCTCCTGGCCAGCTGGGCTGGGTCCTCCCTGGGCAGCGGCTATGGGGGTGGTGGGCTCTCCCGGGGCAGCTGTGACGGTTCCTCCCGGGGCAGCGGCTATGGGGGTTGTGGGCTCCTCCTGGGCAGCAGGCCTGCTGCCTGACCTCTCCGACTTGCTGCCCTTGCCCTCCTTAGTCGTGGGCCTGTGGCCCTTTCCTCCCTTTGGAGCTGTGGCTGGTGACTGTCTCTGGGTGGTGTCCGGGGGGGATGTAGAAGGCGGGCTCCTGCGGCGCCCCTTCCGCCTTCTGCTCCTCTTCCCAGGGGGTGGGCTGGCTGTCCCCTTGCTGCTGGGCGAAGATCCAGACATGCGGGCTGGCGGGCTCCAATACCCCTGCACCCTTGTCAAGGGGGCTGCAGGGCTGGTGGTGGCTGAGGTGCTCTTCTTACCCCGACGAGAAGGAGGGGGGGGCTCAGGGTCAGGAAAGAAGTTAGTAGTGGCGAGGAAGAGCTTCTTGGGACAATGGAGAGTGGTAGGTACAGTGGGAATGGGAGTGGAGGGAGAGGATGTGGTTGTAGGTGAGTCACGTTTGCAGTCTTTGGGTGCAGGTGCAGGAGGGATAGGCTGTCGTGAGGTGGATGGCTGTTGGGTGGGTGGGTGGCTGCGTTTGTGTGGTGTGGAAGAGGGGGTGACAGACACAGTGGGAGAGGACACAGGGGACGTGTAAATGGCAGTGGGGGTGGTGACTGCACGTGTGCGGACTGGAGTGGAGGGTGTGCTGGTGATGGAAACACTGGCTGATGGTGAGGTGAATGGAGGTGTGAGTGTAGACGTCACAGGGAGGGAGGAGGGAGACGAGGAGGTGGGGGTCACAGAGGTGGTAGTGACTGTTGGCATGTCTGCATCGGAATGTTGCGTGTGTGAATGTCTGCGTGATCTGTGGTGCTTATGTTTGGATGAGCTTCTCTTGGGTGTTGAGGTGTGTGCAGGCTGGTCTGATGGTGTGGGTGGGACAGGCAGAGGAACAGGAGACTGGGAGGAGGGAGTTAGTAGAGGCAGGCAGGAGACAGGGACAATGGCTGCCGTCAGTGCTGAGGCCAGAGCCTGGAACGATCGCTGATGGGCAGCCTGACCCGAATGAATGCCCTCCAGGTACGCATTGCTGCGATGAACCTCCCTCTCCACCCCCTGGATGGCATTCAAAAGGGTAGTCTGCCCAACAATGAGCGTTCGGAGGAGGTCAAGGACCTCCTCACTGAGGGCAGCGGGGGTAACAGGGGCAGGGCCTGAGGTGCCTGGGGCGAAGGAGATGCCCGGCTTCCTGGCAGAGCGGGCACGGGGCGAACGCTGAGGGGCTGCTGGGAGGGCGGAGATGGTGCGCTGGGTGGCGGCTGTACCTGTAATGGCGGGGGGCACGGATGGTGCCACCCCCGCAAGGGAGCCCCCTTCCGAGGACGTGTCCGTGTCGCTGCAGGGTCCAGTCGTCCCCGTCGTGGAGCTCCCCTCGCCCTCCGTCTCACTGGTCCAGTCTGACTCTGTGGCATGGCCCTCCTGGGCCATGTGAGATGCAGCTCCCTCCTGCCCCGATGCCACTTCTCCTCCGCCTGATGATGCTGATGCACACAAGCACAGAAAGACAAACAAAAACGGGGGGGGAGAGAGAAATAAAGGGATATTGAGTACATGGATCTCCGGTACAGTTAGCGGACATGACAGACACAGATGCCCCCTGCACTAAGTTGCGCACTTGGGGTCCGCTACGCATTCCGTGGAACATGCCCTACACGCCTAGAGTTGACAACTGCACCCATGGATGACACGGCCCAGGGATGGCTGTACTGACAAACTACTGAGGGTGGTGGCTGGGGACACAGGGGCTTACGGGGGTGCCCAGCCTACAGATATCGCCCTGGCCTAGGGGGACCCCCAGCCCTCCTCCCCCACCCAGACACCTCCACTGCGCGACAACAGAGTAGATAATGCTTGTACTCACCCCCTTGTGTCTGCTGTGCTGCCCTCACGCGCCCATCCAAATCAGGGTAGGCCACCGCCAGGATCCGGAACATCAGGGGGCTCAGTTGACGGCAGGCACCCCGCCTACGTTGGGAGGCCATCCCCAGCAGAGACTCGGCGGTCTTCTTGGTCCCGCGGCGGATGTCCTCCCACCTCTTGCGGCAGTGGGTGCCCCGTCGATGGTGGACCCCCAGGGTCCGGACTTCCTTGGCGATGGCACGCCAAATCCCGATCTTCTCATGGGCGCGGACCTATGTGACACGTACAGGGAGGGAGAAATACCACGTTCAAGTTTGTCAGCATTTTCCTTTCCAGTGGCCCAACGCCCCCCATCCCCGCCAGGCCCCCCGCCATGCCCCCCATCCCCGCCAGGCCCCCGCCATGCCCCCCGCCAGGCCCAACATGCCCCCCATCCCCGCCAGGCCCCCCGCCAGGCCCCCCGCCAGGCCCAACATGCCCCCCATCCCCGCCAGGCCCCCCGCCATGCCCCCCGCCAGGCCCAACATGCCCCCCTTCCCCGCCAGGCCCCCCGCCAGGCCCAACATGCCCCCCATCCCCGCCAGGCCCCCCGCCATGCCCCCCGCCAGGCCCAACATGCCCCCCATCCCCGCCAGGCCCCCCGCCAGGCCCAACATGCCCCCCATCCCCGCCAGGCCCCCCGCCAGGCCCAACATGCCCCCCATCCCCGCCAGGCCCCCCGCCAGGCCCCCAAGCCAGCCAGTGGCCCCAAATCCATATTGAATTAAACTCACTTGTTGGTCTGGAGGACCGTAGAGTAGCGCATACTGGGGGAGGACCCCATCCACAAGTTTCTCCAACTCCTCTCCAGTGAAGGCAGGGGCCCTTTCCCCAGGCGCAGCAGCCATTGTCCCTTCCAGACCGAGGTCACAGCAACACTTGCAGTATAGGTCCTCTCCTGTGAAAGTTCAAGTCGCAAGTGGATAAGTAGATAGAAAATGGCGGTGACGTCCGCGGCGGTGCGTACCGCGGCGGTGCGTCCCGCCACCGCCGGCGCCCTTCGCCATTGGCTCCTGAAACCCATAGGCTTCAATGTTAACCAATGCGGCTTTGCGCCGCGGTCTTCGCCCGCCGCCCGCCGCGGTGTGCCACGCCAGCGCATTGACCTCACATCCCATTGTCACACTTCACAGGTCAGGCAGCCGCCATTTCCAGGGCCCACATGGCTCAATTTCAACTGCGACACACAGGCCTAGGCCTTGCATAGCCACTCAGACACGCCATTCACTGCATAGAGAATCGTATACTGTGCTAGCTGTGAGTACGTACCTGTGGGTTGCTTGACTGTGTGCTCCATGTTGTCCTTCCTAGGCACCGTCCGCTGGGTTGGGCGAGGAGACGGATGAATCCTCCCGTGTACCGACCGCTGGTGGACCTGTCGACAATGGAAGAACGCCACATTATCCTGACCTACCGTCTTAACCGTGCCACTATCCATGAACTGTGTGCCCAGCTGGAGCCCGACCTGATGTCCCCCATCCGCCAACCCACAGGGATTCCCCCTCTGGTGCAGGTCATGTCAGTACTCCATTTCTTGGCAAGTGGGTCATTTCAGACAACCGTGGGAATTGCTTCTGGGATGTCTCAGCCCATGTTTTCGAAGGTGTTATCCAGAGTGTTGTCTGCCCTGATGAAATCCGTGAGGAGCTACATCATTTTCCCTGAGGTGGGCGAATTGGCTACAGTGAAGGGTGATTTCTACGCCCTTGGACATATTCCCAACGTAATTGGTGCCATTGATGGGACCCATGTGGCTTTGGTTCCCCCAAGAGACAGGGAGCAGGTGTACAGGAACAGAAAAAATTACCATTCAATGAACATCCAGGTGGTGTGTTTGGCTGACCAGTACATCTCGCATGTAAATGCCAAATTCCCAGGGTCAGTGCATGACGCCTACATCCTCAGGAATAGCAGCATCCCTTACGTGATGGAACAGCTACAGAGACACCGTGTATGGCTAGTGGGGGACTCTGGGTACCCCAACCTGTCGTGGCTACTGACCCCAGTAAGGAATCCCCGGACCAGGGCAGAGGAACGGTACAATGAGGCCCATGGGCGTACTAGGAGGGTGATCGAACGCACCTTTGGCCTCCTAAAGGCCAGGTTTAGGTGCCTGCATATGACAGGTGGATCCCTAATGTACTCACCTAAGAAGGTGTGTCACATCATCGTGGCCTGCTGCATGCTTCACAACCTGGCTTTGCGCCGCCAGGTGCCTTTCCTGCAGGAGGATGGTCGAGACGGTGGTGTTGTGGCAGCGGTGGAACCTGAGGAGAGTGACGAGGAGGAAGACGACGGGGCTGAAACAGACAACAGGGACAGAATCATTGAACAGTACTTCCAATAGGACACAGGTAACATTTCAAAGATAATTTAGTAAATGTTAACTACTCTCCTGCATCTCTGCTGCCTGTCTATTTGCCCCAGTGTATGATGACTGAGTTTTGGCTTTTCCCTCCCTATTTCAGATCTGGGGTCCCCACTACGAGTCCTGTGCTTCGTTTCCCCATGGACTACAGCTTTGTGGCAGCTGTTTGTTGACTTCACCATGTACAAGGACATATTTGCACTGTCATGTCAATTACAATATATTGAAATCACAGCCAGACTCCAGATATTTTTGTGCAAAATAGGTGTTTATTTAAGTGCTCAAAATGGGATGGGTGGTTTCAAGTGGGTGGGGGCTATGGTGAAGGAATGTCCATGGCAGAGTCCAGAGTAACAGTCACACAGGTGCATTGTCCAGAGGCCTGTGGAGAGATGGAGCATGGGCAGTTCAAGGATGGACAGGGTGACAATGTGGGACAGTGGGATGACATCAGGTGGTATCCATTGCTGGCGGGGGTCTTGACATCCTACTCTGTCTTCTTGCGAGATCTCAGGGCCCTCTTGCGGGGTGGTTCTTCTCCTGCAGGAGGTGGGGGTCTGGTGGGCTGCTGCTGTGCGGGGGCCTCCTGTCCACTAGCGCCGGCGGAGGTGGTTGGCTGTTCTTGGTCCAGGCTAGTGGCAGGGGCCCTTGGGTGTTGTTGAGTGTCCGCCCTGTTGTTGACGAGGTCCTGCAGCAGCCCTACCATGGTAACCAGGGTGGTGTTGATGGCTCTGATGTCCTCCCTGTACCCCCGATAGTGTTCCTCCTGCAGTACCTGGATCTCCTGGAACCGGGCCAGTACCGTCGCCATCGTCTCCTGGGAGCGGTTGTATGCTCCCATGATGGTGGTGAGGACCTCGTGGAGAGTGGGTTCCCTGGGCCTCTCCTCCCCCCCCTGTCGCACAGCTGCCCTCCGAGTTCCCGTTTCCCTGGGCCTCTGCCCCCTGGCCGGTGTGCCCACTACCACTGCCCCCAGGTCCCTGTTGTTGTTGGGGTGGTGGGTTATCCTGGGTGCCCTGTAGTGGTAGACACACCGCAGATTGACGCGCCCTGGAGACAGAGGCATGGGCCCGCTGGGTGGGAGCTGTGCTGGTGTTCCCAGAGGGGTTTGGGTCTGTAGTGGCCTGGGCCTGTGTGAGGGGAACCGACTGTCCAGAGGTCCCCGATGGTCCGGGCTGGTCATCGGTGTCCAGGTCGACAGAGCTGCTGTCATCGCTGACGGCCTCTTGGGTGGGGGGTGTGGAGAATTCTGGCCCCTCCGCCGCGGTGTGTTGACGGTCGGGTCCTGCAGGGGTATAGAGGTATGGTTATAGTTTCAATGTGTGGCATATGGGTGTATCTGTGGGTTCTCGTGTCCCCAAGTGCTGGCATTCGTGTGTGGGGGCTTTGGTGAGGGTGGCTTGTGGGGGGGATGTGTATATGCATTGGGCATGCTTTGGTGATGGGTGTCCATGCTTAGTGGACGCATGCAGGCCTAGGTTTTGGGATGTGTGGGTTGTGATGGTGAGACATTGGCGGGGAATAGGTGTGCTGGGGGTGGGGGTGAGGATGGTGGTGGGGGTGGGGGTGAGGATGGTGGGGTTCGAGGATGGGGGTGAGGGTGGGGTTCGAGGATGGGGGTGAGGGTTGGGGTATGATTTGGCATGCAGGTGGGGGGGAAGCAGTATTGAAGCTTCAACTTACCAGTATCCATTCCTCCGCCGACTCCTGCGAGGCCGTCAGGATGCAGGATGTTCAAGACTTCCTCCTCCCATGATGTGAATTGTGGGGGTTGAGGTGGGGGTCCTCCGCCAGTCTTCTGCACGGCGATGTTGTGCCTGGATACCATGGAACGCACCTTCCCCCGTAGGTCGTTCCATCGCTTCCTGATGTCTTCCCGATTTCTGGGGTGCTGTCCCACTGCGTTGACCCTGTCGACAATCCTCTGCCATAGCTCCGTCCTCCGGGCAATGCTGGTGTATTGTATCTGTGTGCCGAACAGCTGGGGCTCTACCCGAACGATTTCCTCCACCATGACCCTGAGTTCTTCGTCTGTGAAGCGGGGTTGTCTTTGGGGTGCCATGGGGTGGTGTGTATGATGTGTGGGGTGGAGTATGTGTATTTAAGTGAGTTGAGTGTGGTGGTGTGTGTTGTTTTGTGTGTGGATAGTGTGTGGGTGATGGTGTTGAGTGGCTGTGGCTGTTATTTTTTGGATGCTGGTGTCTCGCTCTTGCCTTCTTTACGAATTTTTTAACGTAGGGGTTTGTGGGTGATGTGGGTGGGTGTTTTATATTGTATTGTGTGTGTGGGAGTGGTGTGTGTATGTGTATCAGGTGTGTGGGATTCAAATCGTCCAATGTGGCTGAGTTTTGTTCGTTTGTGTGTATTCTGACCGCGGCGGTGTGTCCCGCCAATGGAATACCGCGTTTGAATGACCGCCGCGTGGATTCGTGGGTCGTAATGGGATGGGCGTATTTCTGTTGGCGTGACGGTGGAGGTTTTGTCACCTCCACTTTTCCGCCGACCGCTGGTCTGGCGGTCTGTTGTGGCGGTCGGATTTTCGGAGGTTTGCCTTCTGCGGATCAGAATGACCGTGGCGGGTTTCCGCGACCGCGGCGGGATTATGGAGGATTTCTGACCGGCGGTAGGCGCCTTTTACCGCCGAGGTCAGAATGACCACCTATGTCACTCTGTGGCACTTTATTCCTGTCTATACCCCTTCAGTCCACTGTACAAGACTGAACTATAAATGCCACTGTGCAACACTCTACACCACTCTGCTCTACGATAGTCTAGTTCACTATACAACACTGTATGCAACTCTTTGTTTGCCACTGCACCCCAGTTTACTCCACTCTACTCTGAAACAGTACTCCACTCCACTCTACGCTCCAATCTATGCCACTCAATGCTACTGTACTCTACAGCACTGTATGTCAATCCACTCTATCACAATCTACAGCACTGCACTGTACACCAGTCCACATCACTTTCCAATACTGTACGACACCCCAGTACACCCTACTGTACAACACAGTACTCCAAATTTATGACTCAACTGTATGCTATGCCACTTTACTGTACTGCACTCCACACCACTATACTCTAGGCCATTGTACTCCACTCTGTGATACTCTATACTACCTCACTCAAATGTACTCCACTCTACGACACTTTTTTCCACTCTACGCCACAGTACTATACTCCGCTCTACAATGCTGCACTATCCAACACTCTACTCCACTGTATAGAACTCCACTCTACAACACTCTACTCCACTGTATGCCATCCACTCTACACCACTGTACTTCACTATATGACACTTGATGACATGTCACTCAACTTCTCTCTATAATACGACACTTTGCTATCTGACATGGTACTCCACTCTATGACACTTTCCTCTACTGTACCCTATGACACTCCATTTGATGATACTCCACTCCATGACTCCCTAAGTTACCTAACTCTAGTATAAAACACTCTACTTCACTCTTTGACAGTCTACAACACCATACAATACTGTTTGACATGTCATTCCACTGTGCAACTCGCTGCTCTAATCTACGATACTTGACGCCACTATATGAGACACAATGCCATTACACTATATAACACTTTACTGCACTATATGATATGCTACTACACTGTACTCCACTCGATTCCAATCTACAATAGTCCTGTCTATAACTATAGACTTTACAACACTCTCCTCCACTGAACTGTACGACACTCCACATAACAACCCTCCACTTGCGACACAGGACACTAGGATTTGAAACACATTTTCATTATAAATGCAAAAGAAGCATTGAAATTCAATGAAAAAAGCCAAAGGTTAAAGCTTAGTTACCTTTAGGAAAACATATTTTCTCTATTCAAACCAAGATGAAACTACACAAACTTAAACAATTCTAAACTAGAACTTTCATTTACAGTTTGTCTACCAACTTCAAATTTACTCTTTTCAGGTCACTAACCTCACAACACTAACTAAAACTTGCATTCTACCATGAACTCTGTTCTCACAAATAATGGTACTAAACCATAAAACACTACACCGAACTATACAACTATATATGAACTCTACACTATGCCACTATACTCTACAACACTCTGCTACACTCTTTCCCACTCAATGATACTATACTCAATGACACTCCACTCCACCACTCTCCACTTCATGACACTCCAGTTGTTGACACTCCGCAGTACAACAACAACTCTACTGTTCTGTTGCTCACCATCTTCAGGAAGAACCTCAAGACGTGGCTCTTCGAATTAGGCCTCCTTCCCCCCCCAGCGCCTTGAGACCCTCACAGGTGAATAGCTGTGCTTGACAAAAACGTATTGATTGAGTGACTGTCCGACACGTCACTATATTATACAACACAGCACTCCACTCTACTATACTCCACTTCACGATATGACAGACACCACTCCACTGTATAACACTTTACTCCACTCTCAACGCTGCTCAATTCCACCCTATTCCAATCTACAATACTCCACTCTACGACACTAGACTCTACGACACTCTCCTTCACTGTATTGTACTAAACTCCCCTTTATGACATTCCGATCAGTGACACTTCACACTGCGATTTAAGACACATTTTTATTAAAAAATAAAAACCATTAACATACAAATGAAAAAAATAAAGCCTAACAAAAATGTTTAGTTAAAAATACCTCATGAATTCTTTCTATGCAAACCCAACTTAAATACACATACATTAATAATTGTAAAGTTTTAATTATATTTATAATTTATGCACCACCTTCAAATTCCAAACACAGTCTTGTTACCTCACTATGAACACTGCATTAACTCAAGCCTTTTCCATTCACTGTTTATACCCTTGCATACAACATCACTTATAGCATGTTAAATCATAGCATTCATGAAACATTTATAACTTCTCAAATTCCATTATTTGTCACAAAACAGTGCATGGTGGAGTGGCAAATTATAGTTAGTGTTGTGTGGTTAGCGACCTGAAAAGAGTGTGTAACAAGGTGCGCTACCTAAAATAATTTAAAGGTGGTGGATAAATTGTGAGTGAAAGTTATAACTTTAACTTTAGAATTTTTAAAGTTTGTGTAGTTTAAACTTTGTGTGTAATTTAAATTTGGCGTGTGTGGGGAGGGGGCAGGGTTGAACGCAGGACCTGGCCTGGCATTGTGCTGCTTCTACCCAAGCTCGCTGCTCCTGCGCCCCCTTGCCATCTATTGTCTAAGTCCATGCTCCTGCTCCCTCAATGCAGCTCAGTGTAACTGTTGTTCTGCCGCTGCCCTTCCCTCCTGCCCTGAACAGGTAGTTTACTTCCCCATCCACCTCCTCCCTACTCTCTGGTGTCCGAGTCCATGCACCAGCCCCCTCTATTCTGCCCTCCATGGTCCAATGTGCTGCCACAGCTCTCCATTTAGCCTGACGTCCCTGCCCATTGCACCTGCCCTCCGCTGCTCAATTCTATGCCCCATCATGGCCCTCCTGCTTAGCATCTGTGCTTAGTTTGCTGCCCCTATCCTCCTTCCCCTTGCCCTCTGATGTCTGTGTGCATGTCCCTGCTCCCTTCTTTTTGCCCATCATGTTCCATGGACCTGCCACAGCCCCTCATAACTACTCTGAGTGTTCTGTTGACCTGCCACAGCCCCTCCCATCTGCCTAGCTTGGTCAGATGGCTGCTGCCTGTCCCTGCCATCTCCACCCAGCCTGTTTGAGTTCCATGCTACTATTTACTGCCTCCTGTCTTCCATTGTCCATTTTGCTGCCAATCATTTCTGCCCTCCATGCTCTGTTGTGCTGCAACAGCTCCTCCTGCCTGCCCTGTGTGGTCTGCTGTGAGATCCCTTCTCCTGCCCTCTCGTCTGTGCCCAGCCCCTACCCCTCTTTCTGTCCTCCATGGTCCTTTGTGCATGCCCCTGCCCTCTCCCTCTTGGCCGATGTGCTACCGATGTGCCGATGTGCTACCACTAACCCTTTCACTTGACATGCATGGTCTTCTGTGCTGCCACAGCCCCTCCCACCTTCCTTGTGTAGTCAGCTTGCTGCCCCTGATCCCCTCTCACCTTCCCTCCATTGATTATGTGTATGCCATTATAGTCTCACTGTTGCCCTCTGTGGTGGGTTATGCTTCCAGTGCTGATCCTGCCTGCCCATCATGGTCAGCTATCTTCTCCTGCCCTGCACTCTTGCCCCTTGCCACTATTTTCTATGTGCAGGCACCTTCCCCATTCTCCTGCCTTGTGTGGTCCATTGTTGTGCGCCTGCCCTTCATGGGCTATTATGTTGCGACTGTCCTTCCTGTCTGTATGGTATGGTCAGCTTGCTGCACTTGCCTCTTTCTCATCTGCTCTCTGTTTTCCGTGTGCTTGGTGCTGTCCTTTCCCTATTGCTTTCCATGGTCCGTTGTGCTGCACTGCAGTCACACTTGCCCTGCGTGGTGTATTGTGCTGCTGCAACCCCTGACACCTGCCCTCTAAGGTCAGTTTGGTGCCCCTGCTCTCTCCTGCCCTCTATTATCCAAGTCCATCTCCCTACTCTGTTCCTCCTACCCTCAGTGATCCAGTGTACCATACTTGCCAACATTTTGAACTTGGTAAGAGGGAGTTATTGAAATAAAACCAGGGAATTGATTCTCCCCATTGACTTACATTGAAAAAGAGGAGATTTTGGACAGGAGACAGATAAAATAAAGCCATTTTGGACTTAAAAACATCTGGAGTCTCCTGTCTGAATCAGGTCTGTTGGCATGTGTGGTTGTAGTGTCATAGCCTCTTCCTAATCCCCTCAATGATCTGTTATATTGCCACAGCCTCTCTTGCCTGTCCTGCATAGTTGGTTTGTTGCCCCTGCCCCCTTTCTCCTGCCCTCCAAGGTCCCTTGTGCTGTCACTGCCCCTCCTGCCTGCCTACCGTGGTCAATTTGTTGACTCCGCACCCTCCTCCCTGCTCTCACTTAACCGAGTCTGTGCCCCTGACCTCTGCCTCCACATAGTATTCTAATGAACAAGTAGACTGAAAACATTATGAATTTATTACAAATGTGTGGCATGCCTGACATCACTTGATGTAATCAAAACTGTAATACCCAAAGCATTTCCTTTAGAAATTGTACAATATTCCCCTAGAAATTATGGTTAGTGCTCTAAAAAACTACAATGAAGACAAATGGTCTGAGTTCTCAAATAGCAACAAAGCACTTTTAATTTATTTGCTATCTTTATGTTTTTTTAACCAGTTGAACATGTTATTATGTTTTACACTTAGGGAAGAGGATGTGGCATTATGGCCAGAGCTGCAGACTTTGCAGCTGAGAAACCAGGTTTGAGTTTTGGCGTCAGCTCAACATCCTGTGATTCTGGGCAAATCACTTAGGCCCTCATTATGACATTGGCGGTAAATTGCGCTTACCGCCATGCCGACTGCCACCAACATACCGCCGCCGCTGATATCCCTTCACCATATTATGACACAAACATACTAATCTGTCACTATACAGCCAAACATACAAGTCCTCCAGCCCAAAGGTCAGTGATAAACTGGGGGTATCAAAACCCACACCGTTATGCCAACAGAACAACGCCCACAACATTATGACCCACGAATCACCACAGCGGACATTCAATGGCGGTAAACCGTTGGCGGTACATACCGCCACGCTCAAAATACACACACTCAAACAAAACAATACCACACTGGACAATTCAAACTACACATATCTGACACACAAACACTCCACACCCACACCACTATAAAACACACACCCACATTACCCACATCCCTTTATGACTAGAAAGAATTGCCACCAGAGAGAGATACAGCAAGAGCACCCACACAACCAGAGCCACATAACACCATCACCAATACACCATCCAAGCACCTTACATCACAAACCCCAACACATCACCCCACACACCCTCACCCACACCATTACACCCATGGCACCACAACAACACCCCAGGTTCTAAGAGGAGGAGCTAAGGGTCATGGTGGAGGAAATCATCAGGGTAGAGGCTCAGCTATTTGGATCAAAGGTGCAGCAGACATCCATTGCTAGGAAGATGGAGCTATGGCAGAGAATCATGAACAGGGTCAATGCCGTGGGACAGCACCCCAGAATAAGGGATGACATCAGGAAGAGGTGGAATGACCTACGGTTGGAAGGTTCCGTGGAAGGTTCCATGGCAGCAAGACACCAACTAGCTGTACAGAGGACTTGTGGTGGGCCCTCACTTCTTCCCCCACAACTAACAACATGGGAGGAGCAAGTCTTGGCAATCATACATCCTGAGGGCCTGGCAGGAGTAGGAGGAGGACTGGACTCTGGTAAGTCAAATCTCTGTTACTAACACCCCCCCACCTGCATGCCGCCACAAACCCCTACCCTTACCCTCACTACCATCACTTCACCACCTCCCACATACCCCACCATCACAACCCACTCATCCCAATACCAAACCCTGCATGCAACACCAATGCATGGACACCCCTCACAGACCTGCATGGAGACCTATCACCACTGCATGCCCACTGGAGAGAATAACCTAGCCCACCAAATAGCAACTCACACAAAGGCAAATCTGCCAGGGCAACAACAACCATAGAGGGCAACACACCCATGCACAATATGTCACATGCAAAAACAATAACACTGCATTCACATCCCCACAGGTACCCCAGCCAATGTCACCGGAGAAGAGGTGCCGGCAACATCCAGTTCCCCCCTCCCCCAGAAGAGGGCCACAGTGATGACAGCAGCCCTGCTCGCCTGGATCTGGATGACCAACCTGGCCCATCAGGGATCGCCGGACAGTCTGTTACCCAGGCACAGTCACACACCACCACAGAGCCTCCCTCCTTAGGAAACACCACCACAGCACCCACCCAGTGGGCCCATACCTCTGTCCCCAGGACACGTCAATCAGCAGTGTGTCCACTACTACAGGGACCCCAGGCCACCCCACAAACATAGGACGATCAGGGACCTGGGGTCAGTGGCACTAGGCACACAGTTCAGGGGACAGAGGCACAGGACAACAGGGAAGCTGGGAGGACTGTTGTGTGACAGGGGAAGGACAGGCCCAGGGAACCGACTCTCCAGGAGGCACTCACCGTGATCCTGAGAGCATACCAACATTCCCAGGATACGCTGGGCCAGATACTGGACAAGTTGCAGGAAAACATGCGGCTGAGGGAGGGACAGTACCTGGGGATCAGAGAGCACCTGAGGGACATCAACACCACTCTGGTCTCCATTGCAGGGGTGCTGGCAGACATGGCCAACACTATGAGGGAGGCAGTGGCACACCACTGGGCCCCTGACACCAGCCAAACCGATGAACAGCCCTCCACCTCCGCTGCCGCTAGTGGGCAGGAGGCCCCCCACAGGACCAACAGGCCACCATCAACCCTCCCCCTACAGAAGGAGAACCACCTCGCAAACGTTCCCTGTGATCCAGACAGAAGCCAAAGAATATTGCCAAGACCCCGCTAGGAAATAAGACTCTCATGATTGTCACCCTTGTGGCCCACTCTGTCATCCTGTCCACATTGAACTGCCATTGCTCCCCTTCCAATGCCCCCTTGGACAATGCACCTGTGATACAAATATCCTGGACTTTCCTCCATCATCAACCCTGCCCATTCCACTACCCCCTCTACTTCTTAGCACTTAAATAAACACCCTTTGAAAAAATACAAGTATGGAGTATGTCAAATGATTTAAGTATGTATTCACTTAACAGGGTTTAAAACATTAAAATAGAAATGCACAATAATGTATACATAGGAAAGACCTGTAGTTAGCTGCAGTCAACACACCAGGAGCGATAGTGGAGCACAAATCTCTGCAAATAGAGATGTCAAAGGGTACAGTGAGTGGCCATAGAAGTGGGAAATCAGTCTGCTAGTGACAATGTCAAACACAAAACTGTCAATTAAATGTGAATTTATTCTGTCTTACCTGTGTGCCATTTGAAGTATTGACGAATTATTGCACTTCTGTTGTCCTCATCCTCATCCTATGTCTACTCATCTTCATTGTCCATAGGGTCCACTGCTGCCACACGGCCATCTCCAGCATCCTCCTCCTGCAGAAAAGGCACCTGCCGATGTTAGGCAAGGTTGTGCAACATACAGCATGCCACAATGATCTGGCAGACCTTCCTGGGTGTGTAGCACAGGGATGTACCTGTTAGATGGAGGCAACGGAACCTGGCCTTCAGGGGGCCAAAGGTCCTCTATAATTCTTCTTGTTCGCCCATGTGCCTCATAGTAACGTTCCTCTTCCCTTGTCCTGGGATTCATCACTGGGGTCAATAGCCATGAGAGGTCAGGGTAACCAGAGTCACCTGCAAATATCGAGGGACAACTGTTAGCCACACACTAACCCTTAGGGCCCACACCATACCCATACACCAACATATACTGGGTGGGAACCGGAGCTCACCTATTAGCCACACCCTGTGCCTCTGGAGTTGAGCCATCACATTTGGGATGCTGCTATTCCTCAGGATAAAGGCATCATGCACAGACACAGGATATTTTGCATTTACGTGGGAGATGTACTGGTCCGCCAGGCACACCATCCGCACATTCATGGAGTGAAAGCTCTTTCAATTTCTGACACCTGTTCATTTCGGCAGGGGGGGGTCAAATGCAATATGTGTTCCATCAATTGCCAAATTAATGTTGGGGATATGTCCCATTGCATAGAAATCAGCTTTCACTGTGGCCAAATCCTCCACCTGGGGGAAAATGATGTAGCTGCACATGTGTTTAATCAGGGCAGACAACACTCTGGCCAGCACTATTGAGACATTCCTGCTGCCAAGCCCACTGTCACTTGGAAGGAGCCAGTTGCCAGGAAATGGAGCACTGATAGGACTTGCACAAGAGGGGGGATCCCGGTGGGGTGATGGATAGCAGAGATTAGGTCAGGCTCCAATTAGGCACACAGCTCTGTGATTGTGGTCCTGTCCAGCCTATAGCTGAGGATAATGTGCCTGTCCTCCATTGTTGCCAAGTCCACCAGGGGTCTGTACACGGGGGGTGTCTCCATCTCTTATTCAGCCGCAGGGGTTGCAATCTATTGGGGAAAATGTTGAGCAGCTCACCATAATGGTAATTATCTCATATTTTCAACCACTACACTTCATGTTGTGATTGTAAGAGTATTTTTTTGGAGAGGTCCAAATGGTGCATATGTGTACTGTGACGAAGTTAGGAGCCATGGCCTGCACCCCCCCCGAAATGGCGTCCGCCTGTCCTGTTTGGAGGGACAGGTGGAAATGAGGTAATTCCGCTGACATTGTGCGCCGTTGCGGGAGGCGGTTGAAAACCGCCATGCAACTCCTAATTGGTTAATATTGGGCCCTATAGCGTACAGTGGCCAATGGTGATAAACGCCCGTGGTGACGGTATGCACCGCCGTGGAAGTGACGGCCATTTTCTATCTGTTCATTTCACTTGCTACCTGACCTTCAACAGGAGAGGACCTACACTGCATCTGCTGCTGTGACCTGTGTCTGGAACTGACCATGGCCCACTGTGTCTGTGCCCCCCTCCTCCCAAAGTACACAAACACAAGCACTCAGACACACAACAGCCATCCACCTCACAACAGCATCCGGCCCATGCACCTGCACCCAAACACAGAAGACAGACACCTCCTACCACCACTCCCTCTTCCTCCACTCCCAAAACATCTCCCTATTCCCGCCCCAATGTCCCTAAGAAGCTTTTCCTTGCCAACATTGACCTCTTCACTGCCCCCGTCCCTCACATCAGGCCAGGGCGGTCAAAACCCAGGCAAGCACCTCAGCCACCCAGTCCACGGGCACAGTAGTGTCCACAGCTAATCCAGGTGGGAGTGGATCCCGGGCACCAGGCAGCCACACTGAAAGGTAGCCTGCACTAAGTGCTGTAAGGAAGGGCAAAGAGGCACCCCCAGCTGTTGCAAGGAGGGGCCAGGAGGCACCGACAGCTGCTAAAAGGAAGGGCAAGGAGGCACCCCCGGCTGCTAAAAGGAAGGGCAAGGAGCAATCCCTGGCTGCTAACAGGAAGGGCAAGGAGCAGTCCCCAGCTGCTGCCAAAAGTAGCAAGGAGCCATCCCCAGCTGCTGGCAGGAAGGGCAAGGGGCCTGCACCAGCAGACAGAAAGGACAAGAGGCCTGGTGCTGGGACTCAGTCGGAGCCCCCACCACCAACCATGGTGGTTCAGCCATCTAAGGCTGCCGGGGAAGGGCTGGAGCCTCCCCCCACCACCACCAGCGCTGCCACCAGCGCCGCCACCAGCAAAACCACCAGCAGCAGCAGCCCCAGTGGGCAGCCGTCCGAGGCTACAGGGGATGGGCTGGAGCCTCCCCCTTCCACTGCCAGCACCACCACCAGCACTGCCACCACTGAGCAGCCATCACCCACTGGCAGACAGTGTGTAGTCCTGCATCCATGGGCTGTTGTGTGGCCTAGCCCCAGCTAATACTGTGGGTCTGACACCCAGGTGAGAGACTGTGACCTTGCACCCCCCAGGATCTGCATCACAGGGCACAATGCCCCCTCAGAACCAGTGGAAGAAGCCATCCACTCACCTCATCCTCCACAGAATGAAGCTCACTGGGCACTATGCCCCCTCCAGAACCAGTGGAGAAGCCATCCACTCACCCCATCCTCCACAGGATGAAGCTCACTGGGCACAATGCCCCCTCCAGAAAGAGTGGAGAAGACATCCACTCACCCCATCCTCCACAGGATGAAGCTCACTGGGCACAATGCCCCCTCCAGAACCAGTGGAAGAAGCCATCCCCTCACCCCATCCTCCACAAGATGAAGCTCACTGGGCACAATGCCCCCTCCAGAACCAGTGGAGAAGACATCCACTCACCCCATCCTCCACAGGATGAAGCTCACTGGGCAAAATGCCCCCTCCAGAACCAGTGGAAGAAGTCATCCACTTGAGAGACTGTGCCCTTGCACTCCCCACGACCAAGCTGTGGGCAAATCACCCACTTGAGAGACTGTGGCCTTTCACTCCCCAGGACACAGCACAGGACATGTTGCCCCCTCCAGAGCATGTGGGTAAGACACCCACTTGAAAGACTGTGGCCTTGCACTCCCCGGGACCAAGCAGTTGGCAAATCACCCACTTGAGAGACTGTGGCCTTGCACTCCCCAGGACCAAGCAGTAGGCAAATCACCCACTTGAGAGACTGTGGC
The DNA here is from genome assembly GCF_031143425.1 of Pleurodeles waltl. Classification (NCBI taxonomy): domain Eukaryota; kingdom Metazoa; phylum Chordata; class Amphibia; order Caudata; family Salamandridae; genus Pleurodeles; species Pleurodeles waltl. Next base: position 190,100,161 of record NC_090440.1, on the reverse strand, counting down.
CTTGCACTCCCCAGGATCAAGCAGTGGGCAAATCTCCCACTTGAGAGACTGTGGCCTTTCAGTCCACAGGACAGAGCACAGGGCATGTTGCCCCCTCCAGAGCATGTGGGCAAGTCACCCACTTGAGAGACTGTGGCCTTGCACTCCCCAGGACCTAGAAGTGGGCAAATCACCCACTTGAGAGACTGTGGCCTTGCACCCCACAGGACCAAGCAGTGGGCAAATCACCCACTATAGAGACTGTGGCCGTGCACTCCCCAGGAACAAGCACAGGGCATGTTGCTCCCTCCAGGACCAGTGGCCTTGTACCATCTTCCGGCTGAGGTGCTCCCCCATTCCCCGCCCCCCTGACGCGCCTGGCTATTTTCAGACTGATGCCCCTGCAGAGCTCTCTCCGTGTTTTTGCAGGAGTAAGGTGGGGCCTTGGACTATGTGATGTGGCCCTGTGGCCCACAGACATTGAGGACTGGGCAGTGTCCCTACATTTGTAAATATGTATATACTTTTTGATTTGGATGCACGTATTTATAGTATTTTATCTTATTACACTCACTTTAATCCAGTGGTGTTGTCCTTGCATTATTCCTGATGTGTACAGGGTAAATATGTTATGTTGCTGCATCTGCTTGTGTGTATGGTCTTGGGAGTGTGAGTGTTGTATGTGTTTGTCACTCTCTTTATCCTCCCCCCTACACTGTGAGCTAGGCGGAAGTACTCACCATCAAGATGATGTTCAGATGTGCCAAACATTTGACATAAATTCAGAATGTTAGCACACTGTATTAAAGCTGCTGTCTACCAGGAAGTTAACTGGCAGTCTGCTGCTGGTTTTGAAAGTGCATGTTTTGGTCTGCATGTCAGAATGTTTAAACGAAATAGAAGAGGAAGATATTTGAGAACTCACTTTAAAAAGTGCCCTTTCTTTAGCACTAACAATAATTTTTATGACAAAACGAACCCCCTCATGTTGTTTCTTATTTAATTAAATTATTAAGTTTTAACAATTTAATTCAATCAAGATGGCTTCAGGTGTGTCACACTTTTGTCATAAGTAATAATATTAGCGCTCTAATTGTTCTTTAGAACACACTGGGGGCTGTAGAAGAACACAAGGGAATCAACTGACAGGCTGCTCCTGTTGGAAGTACATGTATCTGTTAGAGACTTCTAGCTGCAGATTCCTTACCTTTAGAACTTCCATGTGTCAACTTGGAATCTGGAACTTTTGCTGAGCAATACCCCTGCGTGCTCTGTCGGGTGGTGTGAAAGCTGAATTAATCGCTAATGGTTTTTATTTGTTAGGAGTTACGAATTTGCATAAGAAAAGATAAAAAATAATGTGCGAGTTGGAAAATGTGCCCACTTGGGTGAGCACTATGAAATTCATGATGTTTTAAATAAATGCATATTATTATTATTAGTTGAGGTGCAGGTGTAAAGAAATTTGTAGTAGTATGTCATAGTAATGATTTTATGCTATGTATTTGCTTATTTTACTACTGGCCCTGAGTTAGAGAGGTTTAGGCCTAGAATGCACAGCCTCATATTAAGCTGCATTGACTAATAAAATAGTGGGAAATGTACGACCTGAGATTTAATGCTTCTATTGTGCGCACTGTGCTGACCAAACATTTTGCAGATGTCTTTAACTTTCTCATGAGAACTGCCTGCTATAATGTCTTGTATTAGAAATTGCAACTTTGTAAAGTTTGATGCATGAGACCGCGATATTCCCAAGAACCAACAGTGGATTCACTGACGGGAGTACGGATTGCAACAAGAAAGTTACCTGACAAGTCTGACGATGGGAACAGAAGAGGCGCCAATCATCGACATGTGAAAGACAGTTAAGTTATATCTTAGATTTGGGTTGTTATTTCTATTGGACTAACTGTAAAGGTACAATTTTCTGACCAATGACAGGGTGGGAAGTTCTGTAGGAAATTCCAACCTAGCTCGACAGCACAGAGTGGAGAAGGCTTCTTTTCTGTTTTTATTTTCCCTGTGGTGGTTCTGTTTGAGGAACTGAAAAGGTTCCTAATGACTTAGGCCCTCATTATGATCTTGGCGGTAAATAACGAATACCGCCATGCTGGCTGCCACCAGCATACCGCCATGAAGGCGGACATCCGTCTGCCACATTATGACACAGACTTACAAATTCAACAGAATTCAGCCACAACCACAAATCCGCCAAACCCACTGAATGCGATAAACTGTCGGTACTACCACCCATCCCGTTACGCCACCAACACTACACCCTCTAAATAATGACCGACCAATCGACACAGCAGACATTCAACGACGGTAAACCCTTGGCGGTGAACATCGCTGTGGCCACCCAAAGACAAACCAAGACAACATTAGCCAGTACAAAAAACCCACACCTGACACAAGTACACACACACCCACCAACAGCACTATAAATCACCCACCCACAATCCTTTGCTAACACGAAAAGACCCCAATAGCTAGCCACGCAAATCACAGAGACAACTAGACACACACCACAACCACCCATTCAACCGTTACGCACCACACACCCCACACCCCACCACATTACTCAACACCCTCTGCACAACACACACCACACAACACCCATGTCCCCACAAAGGCACCCCTGTTTCACTGATGAGGAGTTGCGAAGTTGTCAGAGTGTGATACAGATCCAGCAGATCTCCACTGCCAGGACGATGGAGTTATGGCAGAGAATCGTAGACCTGGTGAACGCCGTGGGACAGCATCCACAAACAAGGGACGACATCAGGAAGAGGTGGAACGACTTACAGGGGAAAGTACATTCCATAGCAACAAGGCACTGGCTCGCCATCCAGAGGATTGGCAGTGGACCCCCACTTCCTCCCCCACAGCTGACAGCACGGAAGGAGCAAGTCTTGGCAATCCTGCATCCTGAGGGACTCACTGGAGTTTCCGGGGTTCTAGACACTGGTGAGTCAATTATACTACCTATCCCCACCATACCTGCATGCCACCTCCACCCCTCACCCTGAAACCCATGACTCCCCTCCATCCAACACAGTGCACCACCACAATTAACTAACCTAAATGCCAAGCCCTGCATGCCAGACCCACTGTATGCACATTCCTTCCAGCCCTGCATGTACACCCACCACCAATGCATGCACAGCATGGAGAACTAACAATCCCACAATCCATCACCATACACAAACATAGGTGGCAGGGCAACAGCAACAAAATAGGGGAAGCTAGGGATGCAGATTATGTCACAGACATGTAGCATAATACACTACTTATATCCCCACAGGCGCCCCAGCCAATCTCAGCGGCGAGGAGGTGCCACGGCTACCCCATTCCCCACCAGAAGATGCCTCCTGTGATGACAGCATCTCTAGAGTACTGGATCTGGATGAACTCCCTGGCCCATCAGGGACCACTGGTCAGTCGGATACCCCAGCCCACACCCACTCCACCAAAGAGCCTCCCACCTCAGTATCCATCACCACAGCAGCCACCCAACGTCCCCAGACCTCTGTTCCCAGGGCACATCAGTCAGCAGTGTGCCCACCTGTAGAGGGACCCCACTCCACACCTCACGTGCAAGACAATGAGGGTCCTGGTGTCAGTGAGAGTGGGCACACCGTTCAGGGGACACAGGCACAGGGGGTCAGGGACACTCGGAGGACAGCTGTGCGCCAGGGGGAGAACAGGCCCAGGGAACCGACAGTCCAAGAGGCACTCACTAATGCCCTGGGGGCTTACCAACAATCCCAGGGCAAGATGGGTCAGGTGATAGACATCATGCAGGAGAACCAGCGGCTGCAGGAGGAACACCACCAGGAGATCAAGAAAGAATTGCAGGCCCTGAACCCTACCATGGTCTCATTAGCAGGGGTGCTGGGTGATATGGTCAACATCATGAGGGACTACACATCACACCAGCGGGCCCCTTCCAGTAGCCAGTCAACTGACCAGCCCTCACATCTGCTGCAGCTAGTGGCCAGGAGGCCCTGCCACAGGACCCACAGGCCACCAGCATCCCTCCCACTGCAGAAGGTGAACCACCCTGCAAATGGTCCCTGCGACCCAGACAGACACCAGAGACACTTGCCAAGACCAAGACCACTGCCAGGAAATGAGGCCTTCCTGAATGTCCCCCTTGTGCTCCACTGTGTCACCTTGTCCACTTTGAACTGCTATTGCTCCCCTTCCTATTGCCCCTTGGACGCTGGACCTGTGCTATAAACAGACTGGACCACTACCCTGGACTCTTCCCAACCATCGCCCCACCCTATTGCACTTCCCATTGTAGAACAATTATCAATAAACACCCTTGGACACAACTTAAGTAATAGTGCTTTATCTACAGTACAGGTAATGTACAATGTATAGAACTGAAATAAACTGCATGATCCTGTGTAAATGTCCAGTAACAATTTGACCTATCCAACAAATGTGTCTCAGCAGTATGTACACATCACAGCAGTACACTGTTGGAACAACACCAACATCTGCAATAAAGGAAGATATAGGTGACATTCAGGTGGGTTGCAAAGGGAATGACTGGCATCATGCTGCAGTCACACAATACAACACTAAAATGTAGTATTGCTTAGTTCAACATTCTTACCTGAGTGTCACTGGAAGTACTACTGGATCAAATGTGACCTGTTGTCCTCTTCCTCCTCCTCACTGTCCTCAGTGTCCACTGCTGCCACAGATGCATTGTCACCCCCTCCTCCTGCAGATAGGGTACATGCCATCTGAGGGCCAAATTGTGCAACATCCAGCACACAATGATTCTGCAGACCTTCCGAGGGGACTAGCATGGGGATCCACCTGTCAGATGGAGGCACCTGAACTTAGCCTTCAAGAGACCAAAGGTCCTTTCTACAATTCTCCTGGTACACCCATGGGCATCATTGTACCATTTTCAGCCCCTGTTCTTGGATTCCTAACATGGGTCATGAGCCAGGACAGGTTTGAGTTCTCAGAATCACCTGCAAGAAATAAGGGGCACACATTATCCCTGCGCAATGGCATGAGCCATGACTCCTGAAGGAATACACTCACAAACATTGGGTTGGGACACATGCTCAACTATTAGCCACACTCTGTGCCTCTGTAGTTTTGCCATCAGCTGTGGGACACTGCTATTCCTCAGGACAAAGGCATCATGCACTGACCCTGGATACGTGGCAGTGACTTGGGAGATGTACTGGTCAGCCAGGCACACCATCTGGACATTGAGTGAGTGGAAACTCTTCCGATTCCTGTATACTAGCTCATTGGCCCTGAGGGAGGGACTAAGGCAATATGGGTCCCGTCAAGTGGCCCCAATAACATGAGGTGTGTGTCCCATTGCATAGAATCCAACCTTCACAGTGGGTAAATCATCTACCTGTGGGAATGCAATGTAGCTGCACATGTGTTTGAGCAAGGCAGACAAAACCCTTGCAAGCACAATAGAGAACATTGGCTGTGACATCCAAGCAGCCAAGCCCACTGTCACCTGGGAGGAGCCTGTTGCCAGGAAATGGTGCACTGAGAGTACCTGCATAAGAGGGGGGATTGCTGTGGTGCTACGGATATCAGGTAGCAGATCAGGCTCCAGTTGTGCACACAGCTCTGTGATTGTGGCCCAATCCAGACGATAGGTTAGCATGATGTGCCGGTCCTCTAGTGTAGCCAAGTCCACAAGGGGTCTGTATTCGAGTGCTTGCCTCCTCCTATTCCTCCGCAGTGGTTGGTACCTAAGGATCCCAAATGGAGAAAAGGAGTGTCAACAGGAACCATGAACACACTACAGCAGTGTACACAGAGCATATTTGTATGTTGGACACTGGAACTGTGTAGGTGACTACATTCAACTACAGTGAAGCACTTTATAATCTGTACATGTGTACCAGCATTAAAAAATGGCACTCGCCTGTCCTGTATTCAGGGATAGGTAGAAGTGACTTCACACCGCTGGCGTCATGGCAGAAGGTGGTCCGCACTGCAGTGTCTAGCATGGCCCTCTATGGAGTATGGAAACTAATGATGATCAACGCCGGTGGTGACGGTGTTCACCACAGCGGACGTGACTGCCATTTCCTTTCTAACACTTCACTTGATTCCTGACTTTCCACAGAATGACATCTACACTGCTGTGACCTGTGTCTGGAACCTGCCATGGCTCGTGCTACAGGGGAAAGGACCCCAGCCTTCACATCGGAGGAGTTAGGGTGCCTCATGTATGGGGTCCTACCCCAGTATGGCCAGTTGTATGGGCCTCCAGACCAACAGGTGAGTACACCATGGGTACCTTGCATGCAACGTGACTGCATGGAGCTGTGTGTGTGTGCTTGGCAATGTGTCAGGTGGGGGGAATGGGTAGTGGCTGCATCAATGCAGGGGTGAGGGTCATGTGTGTGCCTCATGAGGGGAAATGCTTTTTGTGGGCCTTTTGTGTGATAGGCTGGATTATCAGGTTCATGTTCATAGTGTACCACCTTCTGTGTTTCCTCTGCAGGTCAGCGCCCATCAGAAGAAGGGATTGTGGCATGCCATCACCAAGGACGTGTTGACCTTGGATGGCTATAGCAGGCAGAACACCCACTGCAGAAGTCCGGAAGACCGCGGAGGCCCAGCTGGGGATGGCCACCCAATGAGGGATGGGTGCCCGTCGGAACCTGACCCCCCTGATGGCCCGCATACTGGCGGTGACCTACCCAGAGCTGAATGGATGCTTGAGGGCATCACAGCAGCCACAAGGGGGTAAGTACAGTGTGTATGTCAACCATCTCTGTTGCCTGGCATGGGATTTGGGTGCAGGGTACTAGTCAGTGGATGCCCCAATATGCCAGTTCAGTTAATGTTGTGTGGTCCAGCTCAGGATAATAGGGTGTAGAGCATGTATTAGGTAGCTAGGTAGGTGGCTTCCCTTGTCAGGCAGGGCTTAGCCGGTCCCAGTTGATGCGTAGCTGGCAGTGTTTGGCTCCTACTTGCTGTGGTACTTAGCCAATGGTATGCCAGTGTGGTCCACATTGTCTATTCACAGTCTCAGTGTGTGACAATGATGTGTCTGCCATCTGTGCTGTTGGTTCTGAGATTGAAATTGTGCTCCCTTTATCTCTCCCCCCTCTCTTTTTGTCATCCCGTCTAAGTGTGCATTAGCATCATCTAGCGAAGGAGCAGGGGCACTGGTGAGTAAGGGAGCTGCAGCCCACAGGATCAAGGAGGCAGAGTCCACCGACACCAAGGGGACCAGTGGGACTGAGGGCGAGGGGAGCACCATGGCGGGGACAGGAGGTGGCACCACTGACTCTGATTCGTCCTCTGATGGGAGCTCCCTGGTGGTGGCAGACCCCTCTGGGACCACCGGAGCGTCAGGTTCTACTGCCACCCTCCGTACCAGCACCACCCTCCAGTAGCCCCCCCACCAAGGGGTGTGGGCATCTCCTTCGCCCCAGGCACCTCAGGCCCTGCCCCAGTCAGCCCTGCTGCCCTCGTAAGGAGGCTATTGACCTCCTGAGATCCATTTCTGTTGGGCAGTCAACCATTGTGAATGCCATCCCAGATACAGCAATGCAATGCCTTCCTGGAGAGCATCCACAGTGGGTTGGCGGCCCTACAGAGATCCTTTTAGGCTCTGACCTCTTCACTGACAGCAGCCAGTGTCCCTGATTCATCCGTTCCCCCTCCAACTTCCACTACCCAGTCCCAGTCTCTTCACTCCCAATCCATTCCACGCATACATTCAGACAAGCATGCACCCAAAACGACACACAAGACTCGCACAGACAAACACAAGCAGCACACTTCAGTCCACAAGCACTCACACATCCAACAGACAGATGCACACACATCATCCACTGCCTCCACTGTCTCCCCCTCCTCCTCCTCCCTCACAGTCACATCCTCACTCACACCTGCATGCACTGCATCAACAGTCCCAGATCCTGCCACCTGCACAGCCTTGCCCACAGTCATCATAACAGCAGACCCGCAGACATGCACCCCACACAGCACATGCACAGTCACCACCACCACATGCAGCACACCCACCTCACTTGCAGACACCACCACAACATACATACACACATCATGTTTGCCCTCTCCCACCCTGTCTGCCCCTTTCAGACCCCAACAGCCATCCACCTCACACATGCACACTGTCCATTCACCTGCACCCAAGTCCAGCACACCTCCTCTTCCTACAACCACTACGTCTAACTCCACTCCCATCCCTCCTCCCACATCCCGCCCCATTGGCCCTAAGAAGATTTTCCATGCCTGGCTTGACCTCTTCCCTCCCCCCTGCCTGTAAGAAGAAGGTCATACCACCCCAGACCAGTACCTCAAGCACCTAGTCCAACACAGATCCACCCCCAAAGTCTCCCGCTGCCACAAAGGGGCATATGAGTGAAAGCTGGACTCCCGCAACATGGACACTCCTCCCCCCCAAAACAGAGGGCTAAAGTGCTGCCCCCTCCCAAACAGACTGGTAAGACCATGGGACCACCTTCTAAATCCAGGGCCAAGGAGGCCCAAACTAAGTCCCTGCCCAAGGATGCCACCCATAGATTAAAGGCCAAGGAGGCCCACAGACATCCAAGGCCAAGGAGGCTCCCCACAAATCAAAGGCCATGGAGGCTCCCCCAAATATCCAAGGCCAAGGAGGCCCCACAGACATCCAAGGCCAAGGAGGGCCCCCAAAAATCAAAGGCCAAGGAGGCCCCCAAAGAATCTAAGGCCAAGGAGGCCCCCGAAAATCAAAGGCCAAGGAAGCCTCCCAGACATCCAAGGCCAAGGAGGCAACCCAGACATCCCTGGACAAAGAGGACCCCCAGAAATCCCTGGACCAGGAGGTCCACAATATAGTGGCCATAGAGCAGCATCCAGAACCAGTGGCCAAGGAGCAGCATCCGGAACCAGAGGCCAAGGGGCACCATCAATACCCAATTGGCAGCCAGCCCTGCTTCATCCTGTGGGCAGGAAGCCTCCTCCAGAACCAGTGGGCAGCCAGTCCCATCCTCAACCTGTGGGCAGCCAGCCCCCTCCTCAAACTGTGGGCAGGAAGCCCCCTCCAGAACCAGTGGGCTGCCAGCCCCATCCTCAACCTGTGGGCAGCCAGTGCCCCCCCTCATCCTGTGGGCAGAAAGCCCCCTCCAGAACTAGTGGGCAGCCAGCCCCATCCTCAACCTGTGGGCAGACAGCCCCCTCCTCATCCTGTGGGAAGGAAGCCCCCTCCAGAACCATGCTCTAGGAGTCCCTTCGCAATGAGTTGCAACCCCCACCCACCCCAAACCCCACCCCCTGAGGTGCCTGCCCATTTCCAACATGATCCCCCTGAACAGTGGAGTCCAGATGCTGTCAGGAGTCAAGTTGGGGCTTGGACTTTGCCCTGTGGGCATTAGTGACTTTGGACTGGCCTTTGGGCCTGCATTTCTTTATTTCTGCAGTTGTGCATGTTTTTGCATTTTACATATTCATACAAATGAAATACAGTGGTTGGAACTGTGTGGGTGTCCTGCTTGTATTTACTCTGGGGTTCTGTTTCTGTTTATTCCTGTGCATGTGTTTCTTGGTGTGTGTTGTGCATGTGTGTGTCACTTTACCCCCCTCTCTCCCACCCTTGTTTGCTAGGTGGCTGTACTTACCGTCGTTGTCTTTGTTGGCGTTGATGCTCCAGGATGGCCATGGCATGGTACGGCATTGGGAATACTCGCAGTTCAGGTGTCATGGTGCCCGCGGACTCCTGTGTGTCCCTGGAGGTGAGTGGCTCCTTTTAAATGATGTGTTTCCGACAGGCTTTTTCTGTTGTTGCTAAAACCCTGGAAATCTTGGCGATGTGCTATGTCATAATATGGTGGGCGGATCCTTGTCTTTCGCCTGCCTGTAGGTGGCTACCACCATGTTCGGTGTTTGTACCGCACTGGCGGTTGGTGTGGTACATTGGCTGTCTGTGGGAGGGATCAGCACCATGGTCATAATTTGGCGGTTATTACCGCCAGCCTGTTGGCCGTGATACTGCCACATTAACCCTGGCGGTCAGAAGACCACCAGGGTCACAATGACTACCTTAATTTCTAACTTTGACTTTATTGCTTAAGTTTCTTATGCTGAATGCTGATCCCTTAAATATTGTTCCTTAAATGGTTCAAATAGCTTAGAGTCCCGTGTGTCTGAACCATTCCATTTCACTACCCGTTGCTGAAGCTGACTGAACAGATGTCCAACTAACAAAGAGAAATCGCAGCTTGCTGATCCATATAAGGAGAGGTATAACAAAATGCTTTGATGTAGGTTTTGTTTATTTTCTTAGTACCAACCGCAATTTTGATAGAGCCATAGGTTAGATGGTATTCCAAATTATCTTTTTACAAAAATTGTTTTGCCTGAAGCCCAAACATGCTATTCTGATCAGAATGTTAGTTAGGGAGCCCTGGAAATGTTAACTTTGCAATTAACAAACAATTGATGTTCACCTGTTGAATCTAGATGTATGTTATTTCTATTGCACAGTTATTCTTATTATTAATTTTTACTGATTGTTGAATGCTTAATTGTTAATGCTTCAGTTAAATTGAGATTCTTTAGAAGATTTGGTCAGCTGGTGTTATTCATATATGTTTATCATTTGGTATTGAGATTAATTTTCGTGACTTTAGCATTGGTAAAATAGGGTAATCAGCTTTCTAATTTCCACTTAAAGATGTGGTTATTCGTGGCCAAATTGCTCATGGTGCATGAAGATTATTGACTCCAGATGAAATGTTTGTTTATCGATTATGTTGAAAGGATTGATGTTTAAAGGTGAAGCTCTTAGTGGAATCACCCTAAGCGTAGTCAAGAGGTCCGTCAAACCTCTAACGCTCCCCTTATAAAAGACCAAATAAGGTCAGACATGGTCCCAGTTCTTGGTAGCAGATTTTGATGGTTAGTCTCCTTGTGAGGCCACTAGAGAGGGTTGGTTAGTCTCCTTGTGAGGCCACTAGAGTCGGATGGTTAGTCTTCTTAAGAGATCACTATAATTCACTGATTTGGTAGAAAAGTTTGTATGGTGCATCTCCTTAAGACACCACTATGATTCCCCAGATATAAGGGCTATAATTTGCAGATTTGCATTGCAATCAAAAGATTATGGTCCTCATTACGTTGGTGATAAAGCAGCAGTAATACCGCCAACAGGCCGCGGTAACAAAAATTGAATTATTACCATGGCGGAAACCGATTATACAGACAGCCACTTTAACACACCGACTGCCAGGGTGGAATCAACAAGCACCACAGCAGTAACCGCCAACAGCCAGGGGAAAGACAATGTTCCGCAATCTGTATTATGCCCGGCCAATCCACCAGCTTTTCCGGGGCAGTACCAACGAAATCAGAAGCCTGGCGGAAGCACTGCACAGAAGGGAAACAACTCACCTCTGCAGACTCAGGGAACAACCACGACGCCATGGAGTCCGAGCTGCATGTCTTCCCCATGCTCGTCTACCTCCTGCTCCATTGCGAACACCAACGCCGGCGAAGACGACCACGGTGAGTACTGCTGCCTAGCACACAAGGGAGAGGGGGAGGAAAAAGAGAGTGACACAAACATGCAACACCCCTTCCCCAGCACCATACAAACAACCAGATGCAATAACATTACATATTCACCCCATACCCCTCGGGAATAATGCAAGGACAAAATGATTTGAAGAAAGTGAGTGTAATAAGATAAAATAGTATAAATAAGTGATCCAAATTCAAACGTATATACATATTTACAAATGTAGGGACACTTCCTAGTCTCAATGTCCGTGGGCCACAGGGCCACAACACATAGGCCAGGCCCCTCCTCACTCTTGCAACAACACAGAGAGAACACTGCAGGGGCATCAGGTCCAAAATAGCCAGGCACCTCAGGGGAACAGGGAATCGGGGGCTACCTCAGCCGGCAGATGGTTCAATGCCACTGGTCCTGGAGGGGGCTACGTGCCCTGTGCGCTGTCCTGGGGAGTGCAAGGCCACAGTCTCTCAAGTGAGTGGTTTGCCCACTGCTTGGTCTTGGGGAATGCAAAGCCACAGTCTCTCAAGTGGGTGGTTTGCCCACTGCTTGGTCCTGGGGAGTGCAAAGCCAGTCTCTCAAGTGGGTGGTTTGCCCACTGCTTGGTTCTGGGGAGTGCAAAGCAACAGTCTCTCAAGTAGGTGGTTTGCCCACTGCTTGGTCCTGGGGGAGAGCAAAGCCACAGTCTCTCAAGTGGGTGGTTTGCCCACTGCTTGGTCCTGGGGAGTGCAAAGCCAGTCTCTCAAGTGGGTGGTTTGCCCACTGCTTGGTTCTGGGGAGTGCAAAGCAACAGTCTCTCAAGTAGGTGGTTTGCCCACTGCTTGGTCCTGGGGGAGTGCAAAGCCACAGTCTCTCAAGTGGGTGGTTTGCCCACTGCTAGGTCCTGGGGAGCGCAAAGCCACAGTCTCTCAAGTGGGTGACTACTTCCACTGGTTCAGGTGGGGGCATTGTGCCCAGTGAGCTTCATCCTGGGAAGGATGTGGTGAGTGGATGTCATCTCCACTGGTTCTGGAAGGGGCATTGTGCCCAGTGAGCTACAACCTGGGAAGGATGGGGTGAGTGGATGTCATCTCCACTGGTACTGGAGGGAGCATTGTGCCCTGTGATGCAGATCTTGGGGAGTGCAAGGTCACAGTCTCTCAGCTAGGTGTCATACCCACACGATTTGCAGGGGCTAGGCTGCACAATAGCCCAAGGATGCAGGACTACACACTGTCCGCCGGCAGAGACAGCTCTTCAGTGGTGGCAGTGGTGCTGCTGCTGGTAGTGGTGGGGGGAGGCTTCAGCCCATCCCCTGCATTCTCGGCCGGCTGACCATTGGGGATGCTGCTGCTGGTGGCGGTGCTGGTGGCGGTGCTGGCAGTGGTGGGGGGAGGATCCAGCCCTTCCCCTGCAGCCTTGGATGGCTGAACCACCATGGTTGGTGGTGGGGGCTCCGAATGAGACCCAGCACCAGGCTTCTTGTCCTTCCTCCCTGCTGGTGCAGGCCCCTTGCCCTTCCTGTCAGTAGCCTGGGATTGCTCCTTGCCCTTCCATGTAGCAGCTGGGGGTGCCTCCTTGTCCTTCCATGTAGCAGCTGGGGGTGCCTCCTTGCCGTTCCTTGTAGCAGCTGGGGTTGCCTCCTTGCCCTTTCTTGCAGCACCTGGTGCAGGCACCTTTCAGTGTGGCATGGGTGGCTGAGGTGCTCGCCTGGGTTCTGACCACCGTGGCCTGACGTGAAGGACGGGGGGAGTGGTAGGAAAGAGGTCAAGGGTGGAGAAGAAAAGCTACTTAGGAACATTGGGGCGGGAAGAGGGAGAAGGTTTGGAAGTGGAGGAAGAGGAAGTGGTTGCAGGAGGTGTCTGCTGTGTTTGGGTGCAGGTGCATGGGCTGGATGGTGTTGTGAGGTGGATGGCTGTTGGGTGTCTGAGTGCTTGCGTTTGTGTACTTTGGGAGGAGGGGGCACAGACACAGTGGGTGAGGACACAGGGGATGTGTGCATGGATGTGGGGGTGGGGACTGCCAGTGAGGGGTGTGTACTGATAGGTGTGCTGGTGATGGAGGTAGTGGATGAGGATGTAGTGCATGCAGGTGTGAGGGGAGACGAAACTGGGAGGGAGGTGGACGACGAGGAGAAGAGGGCCACAGTGGAGGCAGTGGATGTTGGTATGTCTGATTCTGAATGGTGTTTGTTTGAGTGCCTGTGGGATGAGGTGTGGTGCTTGTGTTTGCCTGAACCACTCGTGTGTTGTTCTGGGTGTCTGCTCGTCTGACTGTGTGCTTGGGATAGGTTGAGGAGAATGGGATTGGGTAGAGGAAGTTGGAGGGGGGATGCTAGAAACAGGGACAATGGCTACCATCAGAGAGGAGTCCAGAGCCTGGATTGATCTCTGTTGGGCCGCCATGCCAGTGTGAATGCCCTCCAGGAAAGCATTTGTCTGTTGCATATGGGCTGCCAGCCCCTGGATGGCATTCAGAATGGTTGACTGCCCAACAGAGATGGATCGCAGGAGGTCAATAGCCTCCTCAATCAGGGCAGCAGGGCTAACTGGGGCAGGGCCTGAGGTGCCTGGGGCGAAGGAGATGCCCACCCTCCTGGGTGAGAGAGCATGGGAAACTCGTGGAGGGGGTGCTGGGAGGGCGGTGCTGGTACGGGGGTGGCAGCTGTACCTGTAGTTGGGGTGGGCAAAGAGGTATCCGCCACCACCAGGGAGCTTCCATCGGAGGAGGTATCACTGTCTCAACTGTCCCCTCCTGTCTCCGCCGTGGTGCTCCCCTCGCCCTCCGTCCCACTGGTGCCCTCACCCTCAGTGGATTTGGCATCCTGGGTCCTGTGGGATGCAGCTCCCTCCGTCGCAGGTGCCTCTGCTCCTCCGCCAGATGATGGTAATACACAGAAGGACAGGGTGACAAAACAAAAAGGGGGGGAAGAGACAAAGGATACACTTGGTCAGTGGCAGCACCAACACCACCATTGGCGTACACCACACACACACACACACAGGGAACAGTCCTACGCACTAGGCAATGCACTACCAGTCACAATGCTAGCCACCAGGCCATGGATAGGGACACCTGACGCCAATTGCAGCATACCTGAGACTCACAGACCCTGCCCAGTAGTGGATGCCTCCTAGCTTGGTTGGAGGAATTTTACATCAGAACCCTGCCCAACATGGGACCTACCCTGCAATGTCAGGCCTGGCCTAGGGGCGCCCACAGGCGCACATCCCCCTCCAGATAACACCCGACCATGCGCAAATTGTATATTGGGGCACTGTACTCACCCCCTTGTGGCTGCTGTGATGCCCCCAAGCACCCATCAAACTCCGGATAGGCCACTGCCAGTATGTGGGCCATCAGGGGGGTCAGGGTTCGACGGGCACCCCTTCCTCGGTGGGAGGCTATTCCCAGCTGGGCCTCTGCCATCTTCCATGCCCAGCATCTCAGGTCCTCCCATCGTTTCCAACAGTGGGTGCTCTGCCTGCCGTAGACCCCCAGGGTCTGCACGTCCTTGGAGATGGCACGCCATATACCCTTTTCTGATGGGCGCTGACCTGCAGGGAAATGGACACAAGGAGAGGTATTAATCTGACCGTCCAGCCTGTTACACTTATGGCCCACCATGCCCCTTCCCATCCCCATTAGCACAGACATGGCCCAGCATACATGATGCACGCTGACCAGGGGGCATCCATCCAACCGAACCCTACATGAGGCCTTTACACACACCACTCCATGCAGTCATGCCCCATGCATCGTACTCACAGTGTACTCACCTGTTGGTCTGGAGGCCCATACAGCAGTCGGTACTGGGGTAGGACCTAATCCACTAGTCTCTCCAACTCCACCGTGGTGAAGGAGGGGCCCTTTCCCCAGTCACACAAGCCATGGTCGGTTCCTTACACAGGTCACAGCAGCACATGCAGTGTAGGTCCTCTCCTGTTGAAGGTCAGGTAGCAAGTGAGTGAACAGATAGAAAATGGTGGTGACGTCCGCAGCGGTGCGTACCGTCACCGCCGGCGTACATCACCATTGGCCACTGTACCCCATAGGGCCCAATGATAACCAATGAGGAGTTGCATGGACGTTCTCGACCGCCTCCCACAACGGCGCACAACGCCAGCGGAATTACCTCATTTCCACATGTCCCTCCAAACAAGACAGGCGGGCGCCATTTCGGGTGGGGGGTGCAGGCTAAGGCTCCTAACTGCGTCACTAAACACATATGCACCATTTGGAACTCTCCAACAATGTAGTGTTACAATCACAACATGCAATGAGGTGTAGTGTTTGGAAATATGAGATACTGACCAGCTGCTCATCCTTTAGCCCCATAGATTGCCACCGCTGTGGATGAATAGGAGGCTGGACTTGGCAACAATGGAGGACAGGCACACTGTCCTCACCTATAGAGTGGACAGGGCCACAATCACAGAGCTGTGTGCCCAATTGGAGCCTGACCTAATCTCTGCTATTCGTCACCCCACCGGGATCCCCCCTCTTGTGCAAGTCCTATCAGTGCTTCATTTCCTGGCAAATGGCTCCTTCCAAGTGACAGTGGCTTGGCAGCAGGAATGTCTCAGCCAATGTTCTCAATAGTGCTGACCAGAGTGCTGTCTGCCGTGATTATACACATGCGCAGCTACATCGTGTTCCCCCAGGTGGAGAATTTGGCCATAGTGAAAGCTGATCTCTATGCAATGGGACATATCCCCAACATTATTGGGGCAATTGATGGTACACATATTGCATTTGCCCCCCCCCCCCCCCCCGGCGAAATGAACAGGTGTTCAGAAATCGAAAGAGCTTTCACTTGATGAATGTGCAGATAGTGTGCCTGTGGACCAGTACATCTCCCACGTCAAGGCAAAGTATCCTGGGTCTGTGCATGATGCCTTTATCCTGAGGAATAGCAGCATCCCAAATGTGATGGCTCAACTCCAGAGGCACAGAGTGTGGCTAATAGGTGAGCCCTGGTTCCTACACAGTATTTGTTGGTGTATGGGTATGGTGTGGGCCCTAAGGGTTAGTGTGTGGCTAACAGTTGTCCCTCGATATTTGCAGGTGACTCGGGTTACCCCAACCTCTGATGGCTACTGACCCCTGTGAGGAGTCCCAGGACAAGGGCAGAGGAACATTACAATGAGGCACATGGGTGAACAAGAAGAATTATAGAGAGGACATTTGGCCTCCTGAAGGCCAGGTTTCATTGCCTCCATCTAACAGGTGGATCCTTGTGCTACTCACCCAAGAAGGTCTGCCAGATCATCATAGCATGCTGTATGTTGCACAACCTTGCCTTACGTCGCCAGGTGCCTTTTCCCCTAGAGATGTGTGTGTGGACAGCAGTGGACCCTGTGGACAGTGAAGATGAGGAGGCAGAGGATGAGGATGAGGACAACGGAAGTGCAATAATTCATCAATACCTCCAATGACACACAGGTAAGACAGTGTTACTTAACATTTAATTGACAGTTTTGTGTTTGTCACTGTCACTGGCAGGCTGATTTTCCCACTTCTATGGCCACTCACTGTACCCTTTGACATCTCTATTTGCAGATATTTGAGCCCCACTATTGCTCCTGGTGTGTCGAATGCAGCCAACTACAGGTCATAACTATGTATACATTACTGTACAGTTGCATTGCAATGTTTAAACCTTGTTGAACAAATACATTTTGAAATCATTTGACATACTCCATACTTGTATTTTTTAAAAGGATGTTTATTTAAGTGCTAAGAAATAGAGGAGGATGTGCAATGGGCTGGGGTGATGGTGGAGGAAGGTCCAGGATAGAGTCCAGTCTATTTGTATCACAGGTGCATTGTCCAAGGGGCATAGGAAGGGGAGCAATGGCAGTTCAAGGTTGACAGAGTGGGACACAAGGGTGACAATCAGGAGAGTCTTACTTCTTGGCGGGGGTCTTGGCAATAGTCTCTGGCCTCTGCCTGGATTGCAGGGAACGTTTGCGGGCTGGTTCTCCTTCTCTAGGGGGAGGGGTGCTGTTGGCCTGTTGGTCCTGTGGCAGGGCCTCCTGTCCACTAGCGGCAGCGGAGGTGGAGGGCTGTTCATCTGTTTGGCTAGTGGTCCGGTGGTGTGTCACTGCCTCCCTCATAGTGTTGGCCATGTCTGCCAGCACCCCTGCAATGGTGACCAGGGTGGTGTTGATGTCCTTCAAGTCCTCCCTGATCCCTAGGTACTGTCCATCCTGCAGCCGCATGTTCTCCTGCAACTTGTCCAGTATCTGGCCCAGCATATCCTGGGAATGTTGGTATGCTCCCAGGATCGCGCTGAGGGCCTCCTGGAGAGTCGGTTCCCTGGGCCTGTCCTCCCCCTGTGGCACAGCTGTCCTCCCAGCTTCCCTGTTGTCCTGTGCCTCTGTGCCCTGGACCGTGTACCCACTGACCCCAGATCCCTGATCATCCTGGGTTTGTGGGGGGGCCTGGGGTCCCCGTAGTGGTGGACACACTGCTGATTGACGTGTCCGGGGAACAGAGGTGTGGGTACGCTGGGTGGGTGCTGTGGTGGTGTTTCCTGAGGGGGGAGACTCTGTGGTGGTCTGTGACTGGGTAACCAACTGTCCGGAGATCCCTGATGGGCCAGGTTGGTCATCCAGATCCAGGCATTCAGTGCTGCTGTCATCACTGTTGGCCTCTTCTGGGGGGGGACTGGATGTTGATGGCACCTCTTCTCTGGTGACATTGGCTGGGGATGTAAATGCAGTGTTATTGTTTCTGCGTGTGACATCATGTGCATGGGTGTGTTGCCCTCTATGGTTGTTGTTGCCTTTGAAGGTTAGCCTTTGTGTGATTTGCTATTTGGTGTGCTAGGTGATTCTCCTCAGTGTGCATGCAGTGGTGATAGGTGTCCATGCAGGTCTGTGAGGGTTGTCCATGCATTGGTGTTGCATGCAGGGCTTGGAATTGGGATGAGTGGGTTGTGATAGTGGGGTTTGTGGGAGGTGGTGATGTGATAGGAGTGAGGGTGGGGGTTTGTGATGGCATACAGGTAGTGGGGTGAAAGTAGTAAAGAGTTGACTTACCAGAGTCCAGTCCTCCTCCTGCTCCTGCCTGGCCCTCAGGATGCATGATTGCCAAGATGCACCTTCCCCCGTAGGTTGTTCCACCTCTTCCTGATGTCATCCCTTGTTCTGGGGTGCTGTCCCACGGCGTTGACCCTGTCCACGATTCTCCCCCATAGCTCCATCTTCCTAGCAATGGATGTCTGCTGCACCTGTGATCCGAATCGCTGTGGCTCTATCCGGATAATTTCCTCCCCCATGACCCTTAGATCCTCCTCTGAGACCCGGGTGCCATGACTGTAATGTGAGTGGTGTGGGTGAGGGTGTGTGGGGTGATGTGTTGGGGTGTGTGATGTAAGGTGCGTGGATGGTGTAAATGGTGATGGTGGTGTGTGGCTGTGGTCTTGTCTGTGGTGTTGCTATCTCTCTTGTGACAATTGTTTGTAGTCGTAAAGGGTTGTGGGTAATGTGGATGTGTGTTTTATGGTGGTGTGGGTGTGCTGTGTGTATGTGTGTCAGGTGTGTGTAGTTTGAATTGTCCAATGTATTGTTTTGTTTGAGTGTTTGTATTTTGAGAGCAGCGGTATGTACCGCCAATGGTTTAGCGCCATTGAATGTCCGCCACAGGGATTTGTGAGTCATAATGTTGTGGGCGTAGTTCTGTTGGCATAAAGGTGTGGGTTTTCATACCGACCAGCTTATCACTGACCTTTGGGCTGGCGGACTTGTGTGTGTGGCTGTATAGTGACGGATTGGTATGTGTGTGTCATAATATGCTTGGCGGTTATTCGCCGCAGCAGTGGTATGTTGGCGGCCGTCACCATGGTGGTAAGCGGCATTTACCACCAATGTCATAATGAGGAACTATGTTTCCCTAAGAACCTACCATGGCCTTCCCAAAACCTTGGAGTTTACCAATGTTTGTTTGAGGATGTTCTCAGCGTTTCTAGAGACAGTGTGAATGAAATAGGCTTTGCGCTTGAGCTTGCGCAGCTTAAGCAAATCACAGGTGAATCACATCACAGGTGAATTGTGATGTTTTGAGAATGTTTAGGGAGCTTGCGTACTCCAGATGAAGTTGTTTGGGGGTTTTGCGTACTCCAAAGTGTGAGAGTAGGGAAGTCGTTGAACTTCACATGTGTGTGGTGCTTTGTGCTTAACAAATGCCCACGTGGTTGTTGGTATACAGACCCAGTGTGGTCTAAGACTCTGGGGTATTGAATGAGTGTATGAGACATTTGGATTTATGTTGTAATTTGTCTGTTTGATATGTCAATCAGGCGTGGTTGACAAACTCAAGAGTGCGTGTTAAAGGAGTGATAGTTTTTCAACAGATATTTGGTGAGTCCTATGTGCACCAGGAGATTCCAATGATCAGTTGATAGTAAAGTTTTCTGGTCAAATTTTGCTTGTGAATCAGGGAAACTGAGATGGAAGGAGTATCTGTCAGAGCGAAATGCCGCAGTAAAATCAGTAAGGTTTCTGAAGCAATCGTATTCACTACCTGTAGTAAACAGACAAGTTGGGTGTTGATTTTATTTAATGCTCGCAATATTTGCATTAAGTTTTGCACGGATCTGAGTTTAGGAGGGCAAGCCAGAAGGCTTTGTCAGCCGCTGAATGTGTGAGTGTGATGTCATTGGAGCCACGCTGGGATAGGTTGGTTAGTGTGAAAAGCCGCAAACAGATTGGTGGACAACCGTGAAGCGTAATTGGTTGAGAAGGTAGGCGAAAAGGATTTTGGGATTGAAATTCATTTCCTGATTCGATTGAAAGAAGCGTAAAATTACAGAGATAAAATTTTTAAAGAGTGCCGTAAGGGGAGATACGTTTATTCCAACAAGAATAGAGGAAATTACACCGCCAGAAGGTACACTCGCCTATGTTGTGTTTGAAGAACAAGGTGCTGCACCATGTCTTTGGCTGAAACAGTGGTGCAAAGAAACAGAGAGAGATGGGAGCTTAGCATTCCCTGCCCATAGAACATTTAACTTGAGGATTTTAGAGCATTTGAGGAGAGTACTGTATGATCTGAAACCTCTTCCGAAACCTACACTGTTAGAAGCATTAGCTTTTTGGGAACTAGTGGCTAGACAGCAACAGCAACTGAAATTTGAGAGAAGATTGAGAAAAGCTGAGAAAACAGCAGACGCTAGATGGGACAGTGAGCAGAAATTTTGGAGAACTGAGACTTTACAGGGAATTAAGTTGTTTCAAGCAATTACACAAGAGAACGGGAACAAGGCTAAAAAGAGTACTAGGAAGAGGGAATCCTATCCTTCAAATGACAGAAAGCAGAAATCCACAGAGTCTAGGAAGTCTTTAACTTACGATGAAGACTCAGATAATGATGAGTTCATTTTGCAGTTACTGAGAAATTGTCCCCCACCATGTGCAGCACATGAGAAAGGTTCAAGTACCAGTGTAGACCCTACAGCTCCAATACCAATTGAATCTACAAAGAGCCAGATACAGGTTAGTCATAAAGGTCCAGCTACTCCTGTGGTTCAAAGGCCTATGACGCAGATTGAGATATCCAGAATGTATCCAGATGTACCTATTATAGATGCTGCAACACACTTAGTAGTGCTGACATGACAAGCTGCCCACATGAGACAGGTCTATCAGAAGCCAACCTTGATCCAGATAGAGTCTACCCTGAATTAGATGTCCCCATACAGACACAGACCATCCCAAGATACACCCCCATAACAGCATCACAGACAGAGATGTCTGCCTTGACAAGTCAGAATACAGGAATAATGTACCCTAGAGATCCAAATGTCCAACTAAGTTCAGATGCAATGTCAGTACCGGTTACCATAGGTCCAGTAATACCATTGTTTGCCCAAAGAAATAATAAGAGCATTGAACAGAAAATCCTGAATTCAAGCGTGGAGAGGGATCGATTCACTGAGAATGCAAATTGTTGACTTCCATGAGACCGTCATTTGATGTAACAGGCCCGTTAATTGATTTGAGCTACCCTAGGACCCCACCAAATAATTTGGGAAGACAAAAATTAGGTCCTAAACCAGTTGCAATGGCACTAGAGACCCCAAGCTTAACGTTACAGCAAGTGCCCGATGTGAGCAATAAAAACATTTCCTTACAAGGTTTGACAGCTCAGCAGTTAACTGAATGCTTGGAGAAGCTGAGTAGCACCCAAGTAAATTCAAGCAGAGGAAGTGCACTGAATTTGACTATGCTTAGACTAGAGGCAGAAGACCTAATGGAGTGAACGATGGGGTTGAACAGAATTGACTCATTCCGAAAAGATGAGTTATGTTATTTGTGCAAACTGATTACCAACAAAGCAGGAATAGTACATCAGAAATAAGCAGACCAGGAAGGAAAATATGACATAGAAATTGAGAAAAACAAGCATTTAAAGAGGAGTTGAAGATTAGATTTTGACTCAAAAGACTTTGAGAACGTGAGAGTACCAAGATGAAAGTTCACATTAGGGAATTAGTACAGAGCATTCAAACATGGGGAGCATTAGATAAGTGGGAAGGCAGATGGATCAAGAAAAGAGACAAGAAGAAAAGGGATCCTGCGAATCTTACTGCAAGTGTGCAGCAGATTGAGGATCCAGTGAAAATCTTACCAATGAGAGAGATTCCCGGAGGAAATTTTGTCCATGTCACTTGGAGCAGAAGTGACATTTTGTCCTTTACAAATGATTATCCCAGGTTGAGAGAAAAGTGAGTGGAGTGGTATCAGCAAGCAGATAGGTTTGTGCAACTCACAAAATGCCTGAGGGTGGATTTGAACACCCTGTTAGAAATAGTAGTTCCAGCAGACTTATGGGTTGAGTGCAAGAGAAGAGTAGCTTGGCTGACAACAGAACCTCAGAGAGATCCAGCAACAGGTGCGCTGTCTCCTGACGTAATAAAATATTACTATAAGGTGATTGAATTTTTTAAAATGAGAATTTCGCCCAAGAATATTGACTGGCAGAGAATAGACAGGACAGCCCAGGAAGGGAAAGAGTCAATACATGCGTACACTGAGAGATTGTTACAGGCATTTAAACATTACAGTGGGACAGAAACAATTGAGCCGAAATACATGATTCATTTTGTGTTCAGATTTGTTGAAGGATTGAGACCCGAAATTAGTAAGATGATAAAGAGTCATTTGATCTGTTGGCAAGCAAAGCCGATTGATGAAGTATTGCAGTATGCAAGTACTGTAGTGATGACACTGAGTTGAAGCAGAGAAAGTTGAAAGAAAAGGCAATGGTGTTGCAGATTTAAGCAGCACAAACAGGAATGCAAGGAAGTTAGCCACAGCAGCACCAGGGAAACATGTGGTTACAGAACCAGGCGAAAGGTAGACGTCGTGGTGGAATTGGAAATGTAAATCGTTGTCCTGATTTGAATATTGTGGTTATTGAGAATGATGTGCAAGGGATGAAAAGAATGCTACCATGTCACAATTGTGGAGGCCTCAGACATGGGAAACAGGAGTCTCCGACGTTAGTACAGAAAGGTTTTGTTCAGCAGACAAATTAAATCAATTATTTTCCAAATATGAGAGGACCGAGAATAGGAGGTCAAAATCCAAATTTCCAAAGTAATGTGAATCAGGTGTAGGGTTTCCAGCCTATGCAACAATTGCAGATGCCACGTTTTCAGATGCCCCAGTCACAGCAAATGCCATACCAAGCTCAAATGGTACCTAGGAAGCAAATTCAAATACCTCAAGCCCCAATGGAGCAGCATTAGGTGATGCTTCCTCAGCAGGTCACAGGTCAAAGTCTTAACCAAAGTAATAACCCAATACAACAATACCCATTACACAGTGAGGATGAAGCGAATGATGACTGGGTGAGCGACAGTTTGGATGAGGAGGAATGCGTGTTAGCAGCTTCGTTAGAAGTAGATCAGGAAGATCCATACATAAAGTGAAAAGTGATGGGTCACAAATTCTCATTTTTAGTTGACACAGGAGCTACAGGCTCTACAATGAGAACAGAAGTAGTCCCAAACCTGCCCCTTTCAGTGAAAACAGCACAGATTGTAGGAGTTGAAAAACCCAATTGCAGAACCAGTTCAGGTCAAAATTGGCAACTCTAAAGGATTACACAAATTCGTAGTTTGTGATTCAAGTCCATTATCCTTACTAGGAAGGGACTTGCTGCGCAAAACAAGATGTTCAGTTACTTGCTCAAATGATGGAATTGTCATTCAGACAAACAGTGATGATGAAGATGACTTGTCCAAAGGAACAGATTGTGACACAGTGAATGAGGAGTACCCTTTGATCAGTTTCTTTCCTGTTTTTACAATGCAAGATCTTCCTTCTTACTTACAAGGAACAGGTAACATGAAAGTATGGGATGTTACAGGGAAAGACATTGGTCTAATTAAAGGAGTTGAGCCAGTTAAGGTTCCAGTCAAGCCAAATTAGATTTTTCCCCAGATTCCCAAATACCACATGACACAGGATACAATTGAAGGGATTGCACCTACAATTGCAGAATTGGTAAACCAAGGAGTTTATTTCAAATTGTTTATGATTTGAAGAAAGTAAATGACAATGTGATTAAATGTTGTCATGTGATGCCAAATCCAGCAGTGATTTTGTTTCAGATCCCATGTAGTGGACCTGTCTCAAGCATTGTTTTCTATACCTCTTCATGAGGATAGCCAGTTTCTCCTTTGTTTAAAATTATGTTGGGATCAAGTCTATTGTTGTTGTAGAATTCTTCAAGGGTTTTCAGAGTCACCGTCCATTTTCAACCAGGTCCTGAAAAAGAACCTGGAGTCATTGGAAATGCCTTTCCAATCAACATTGGTACAGTAGATTGATGATTTGTTGGTTGCATCAAAGACACAGGAAGCATGCAAGTATGACACTTTTGTCCTACTGAATCACTTAGGGAAGAATGGACATAAAGTGTCCCCAGCTAAATCACAGTACTGTCAGAATGAAGTGAAATATTTGGGTCACCTAATTGAGAAGGGAACTAGGAAAATCTCCAGAGAAAGGGTCACAGCCACATTGCAGATGAATCCTCCAATGACACAGAGAGATGTCAGGATGTTTTTAGGAATGATGAACTATTGTCATCAGTGGATTACCAACTTTTCAATAATTTAAAAGCCATTACGGAAGCTGCCTCACAATTAAGTTACTGATCCCTTAGTGATAGGCAAAGCCTGTATGAAAGCCTTCACTGATTTGAGAGAGAGTCTGTTAAAAGCCTCAGCTTTGGGAATGCCTGACTGCACATAACCCTTCATGTTGTTTTGTCATGAGCCTGATGCATGTTCTTTTTCCGTTTTGACACAAGTCCATGGTGGTGCAAACTGCCCAGTAGCATATTTTTCAGCTACTTTGTATACAGTTTGCAGCAGCTTTACCTGGCTGTTTACGTACAGTAGCTGTGGTTGGATTGAGCCTCACTCAAAGTGAGAGCATTGTGATGGGACATCCTTTAACTGTTATGGTCCCTCACTCCACTGAAGTTTCACTTACCAGAACCAAGACCCAACATTTGACTAATGCTAGGTTGACCCTCTATGACACTGTAAGTCTGTAATGTAACGCTGAAAAGGTGTACAGTGCTTAACCCAGCAACTTTGCTTCCAAAAGAGAATATTGAGGTTGACAAATTGAAGGAAGTTAAACATTACTGTCTGGGGGTTACTGATTTGTGCACAAAACCTAGACCTGATATTCGAGATACTCGATTGGAAGAAAATGACCAAATCATTTTTGTTGATGGTTCCTGCTTAAAAGATAACATGGGAACATTGAGAGCAGGATATGCTGTGTGCACAATTTCTGGTATACTCGAAGAGTCCTGGCCCGGAGGAGTGTATTTTGCACAGGTGGCTTAGTTGGTAGCCCTTATGAGAGCATGCCATGTCTCTGCACAGCTTAAAGTCACCATATATACAGACAGTCAGCATGGATTTGGAATAGTTCACGATTTTGCCCAGCTATGATCAGAGAGAAGTTTCCTGACCCTTTGGGTTCACCAGTTAGGAACGGTTGAATAATTTATGATTTGCTACAAGCTTTAAAAATGCCTGAAAAGATTGCTGTGGTGAAATGCAGTGCACACCTGAAATCACAAAAGTTTGTGTCAATGGGAAATGGATTTGCGGATCAAGTCGAAAGGTTTTACGCATTGAACTGTATATTGTTGAAAGACAAATGTGAATTGTTACCTGAGGAGGAAATAGGTGGCAGTTATACTCTAAACATGATTGGCAGTTGGGAAGAATTGAAAGCGATCCAGGATAATATTGACAAGGATTAAAAGAAAACTTGGCTAAAATTGAAGTGTGTTTAGCGTGAGGACATTGTTTGGGTGTCCAGGGAGGGACAAGTGGTTTTACCAAACAATTTGTTGATTCAAATGGCTAGATATTATCATGAACAAGCACATGTTGGAAGGGATGCCATGATTCGAACATTTAAACAGTTTTGATTCAATCCAAAGTTTAGACAGGTTGCCGAAGCAATTTGCCATTGTTGCATCATCTGTCAGCAGATGAATGTGGGAAAAGGGACTGTGGTTAATATGAGTCAAATTGGAAGAGCGGGAGGTCCATTTAGCAGAATGCAGATGGATTTCATTGAGACACCTGTGTGTGGAGGACTGAGATATGTGCTGGTGATTGTTTGTATCTTTAGTCATTGGATTGAAGCTTACCCCCCACGAAGAAAGACAGCCTCACAGTAGCAGTCTCTTTAAAATCAGATAGAGGAAGTCACTTCAACAATAAAGTCATTAAATTACTATGTTCAGCTTTCAACATTAAGCAATAGTTGCATTGTAGCTACCTCCCTGAAGCCTCATGATTTGTTGAGCAAATGAATGGTACCTTGAAGTCAAGAATTGCAAAGATGTGTGTGTCCACGAATCTGAAATGGCCCGATGCACTGCCATTAGTTCTGATGAATATGAGAAACATACGCAACAGGAAAACTGGACTGTCACTGCATGAAACCCTCATGGGCAGAGCAATGAGCTTGCCAATGGTTCCTGCAAATGCGCTTGTGAACATTACAGATGATATGGTGTTAGATTACTGCAAAGGTCTGGCTGATGTGGTTCGCTCTTTCTCTCATCAGGTGGAAGCCACCACACTGCAACCATCTCAAGATCAAAGCCACAACCTGAGAGCAAGAGATTGGGTTGTGATCACAAAACACATGAGGAAGACTTGCTTGGAGCCCAGGTGGAAAGGGCCTAACCAAGTAGTATTGGTTACTACTGCAGCTGTGCAGTGCGCTGGAGTTCCGAACTGGATTCATGCCAGCCATACTCAAAAAGTACTGTGTCCTTTGGACAATGAAGAAGAGTTGTTGAGAATACCAACAACTTCCGGACAAACTCCAGAATCAGAGACTGAATCTGAGCAGACTGCAAACAGTGCAAACACTCCTGTAAGAGACGAAGTGGAAGACATACAGGAGAGTGACAGAGAACTAACCTCAACTGAGATAGCAGGAGAGTCTAGTCAGAGGAGGGGTCTTTCAGAAGCAGACGGTCTTGAAAGACAAACAGAGCAAACTACAGACCCTGAGGTGGAAGGAGTTGAGGCAGATCAAAGCCAAAACGATCTGAATCCTCCTGAACCAGTTGCAGGTGCATGAAGAGAAAATCCTGCAGAACAAAGAGAAGTTACGAGTCCAACAATGAAAAGAGCATTGATAACAGGTCCACTGAAAGGAGATAAGTGGCCGAAATCACAAGCCAAGAGGAAAGAAGCAATTATAGTGACAACATTTGAAGAAGAAATAGACACAACAAGAAGAGAAGACTTGAGCGATGGAGAGTTAAATGGAGATCGAAGAATGAAAAGAAAGCGAATTGCAAATCGTAGGTACGCAGGTCCTGAATGGGCATATGCAATAAGAAGTGAATAGCAGAGTGAGTTTTTGTTTTGATTGAGAAATTCCAGGTCAGTACTTTGACACGTGAAAGAAATCAATGAACTGAACTTTGCAAAATTGTGAAACTAAGAAAAGTGCAAAAGAGACAATTGAAAGTAACCAGAAAGGACTCTTTTTAAATAACCTGATTTGACAAGCTGATGAACTGATTTTGACCAATTGCCGACTTTGACAAGCTACCTATTTTGACAAGGCCCTAAAAAAGAGACTGAAAGCTGTAAATAATGGCTAAAGAAGATTGAAGATTTTTGTTTTGCTCTTTGCTGCATAGTTATAATTTTTTCATCTTCTACTTTCTGATTCTTTACAGATCATGAGAAACCACAACCAACAGGTTAGGAAGAATAGGTGCTATAAATACATAGGTATTGGTTTGGCGATTGTGTGCATGATATTGTGTTTGAGTTGATTGTGAGTATGACTTTTCTTGACAAGATTATAACCAACCATACCTCCGCTTTAGAGACAACTATTACACTCACAGAAGTAGACAGGTTTAGAATAGACGAGATGTATTTGCACACAGGCAGATCTCAAGGAGAACTTTATTCTAATGTTTTCTATTGCTTATTGCGTGAGTATGTTGAGACAATGAACAGGAGAGAATGTTATGTCTGTACACAGATTCCTTTATCAGTGTAGGAAGGAATTTCTTACCATAGTTTGTCTCTTACTTATGGAATAAGTTGTAGTCTTTTACTAACAAGATTCTATAACCAGGAACACATTCAGTATTTCTATTCAAACCATGATGTAGTGTTTTCGTTTGTTCCTATAATTAGGTACCTGAGTAGAGTAGCTAAGGAAAATATCACAGATTTTTTTAATCTACATTAACCTTTGGCACAGCTTACGCTCACAGAAACAACCTCACATGCTTGCTTACACCTATAGAAAAGAGTTTCTTTGATCAGACAGATGACAGGAGAAAATCATTAAAGAAAAAGTTAGAGAAGGGCTTAGAGAAAAGGACATTTAGAAATGATCATGCATTTACCGACATAAAGACACAAGGGAAATTAGCTTGTGATGCAGAGCATGAAAGGAAGCTTTGTGTATACAGTCCTAAATCTAGGACTGACACATTGTTTGTGGGAACGAGTGAATGTAGATATGTGTTTCTCTTCCAGGGGATCCTCATCAATAGTCATAAACATTTAATATTCCCGCCCTTGTGCGGGGACCCCGGAGCATATATAAAATACATACACATTATACATGTGTAACAAACAGTCATGCAGGCTATCATGTTAAAAACAGGCTAAAATGCTTTATTTCTATGAAGTTTTTTTTTTTTTTTTTTTTTTTTTTTTAAATACTACAATAGAGCATAAATAAGTACCCAAGCTCCTAAAACTAGGCTTGGGGAAGTAAGCAGTAGCAAACTCTAGTGAAAAAATAGAGAAAACTGCATTGAAAAACAATGAAGCATTCTTAGCCAATAGGCTGCATGTAGGTTAACACAGGAGAACCATAAAAACTTTGGCACTGTGCCTTTAAGACCCTGAGCACCTCCAGTATCCCACCATGCCTCAGGGGTGAAGGAAAGGTGACAGTTGGTTCACAGTTAGGTCAGTTCTTTTTTCCGGCTTCTTCTGAGAGGATCCTGGAGCATTGAGCTCTCAGTTTTTCTGAGTTTTCCTCAGAAAAATTCTTTAAAAAAGCGTTTTTTCACTTTTCACTCGACAAGTAACATCTTTGTCTGAGCTAGGAAGGTTTTTTCTGACAGAAAAATGCCTTCTCTTTTTGTCAAATGCCCTGCTTGTGGGAAGAAGAAGGCCCAGTCAGATCCCCACTCTCTGTGCATAGTGTGCCTGCCTCAGAGTCACTGCCCTGACACTTGTAAGTACTGTAAGAACATGTCTAGGAGGACTCTGAAAGACAGAGAGAAGATCCGACTTCATGGGCTTCAGGAGAGGAAAAGAACATCGTCCTCCTCACTCCCCAGGCATCCAGAAGGCCATTCTCAGGAGAGAATGGCCCGGTCGACGTCGACAGGTAGGAAAATACCTGTTTGTTCACCGTCGACGTCGTCGCTACCACCGTCCCACCGGCATAGATCGCCGTCGACGGCGACACACCCGACGTCGAAGGGAACGCCGTCGAGGGAACATCAGAGCAGGGGCAGGTCTCCGTCGACGGCAACCCGCCGATCGACGTTGAGCCATCGCCGGCATGCCCGGTCGCCGCCATAGGCTGTGCGCCCCCCGACGTCAGGACACACGGCGTCGAGAACTCCACGACGGCACGAGAAACATCCGCCGTCAACCTCCCATCGCTCCACGTCGAGGCACACGACGGCGAGCAGGTCGAGGTCCAAGGAACGCCGTTCGACGTCAAGGCACTCAACGTCGAGGCAATCAACGTCGAGGCAGGACCAAGCGACTGGGCGCCCTTCGACGTCGAAACAGCCATCGACGTCGACGCAGGTTTTACCTGTCCAACAGGGAGCAGAACATCGCCCCTCGCCAGACAAGGCTCAGTCTCCAGTGGTCTCCATACCGAGCGACTCTTCTCGGTCAAGAGCATCTCCTGGGCATGTCTCGCCCATCAACCTATCTCCGAGATGGCTGGAGAGCCTCAACAGACCAGCGGCCTCCCCAGATTCGCAATATTCGCGAATGTATTCACCCACTGCCTCCCCGCCAAGAACGCCATCGCCGACAGCCGGGGCAGAACGGGCTCGTTCAGCTCCTCGACAGCCGACCGCGAGGCCTAGGCGCTCGGCTACAGCGTCCCGCAGCAGATCTCGCTCTCAACGGAGATCCAGGTCGCGCTCAAGAAGATCACCCTCTTGGTCTTCATCAGGTTCTTCTGTCGGGCGTTACTCACCTACTCTTACAGATTCACCACCTGCTAGAGTCTCACCAGTGGATGACATAACCACTTTCAACGAGGTGTTGCTAAGAGGAGCGCAGAAACTCAATATAGAGGTTCCAGAACCGTCTACCTCCTCATCAATCATCTTTGAGACGCTACAACAGAGATCAGCGTCGAAAAAGTTGCTGCCTCTAGTGCCTGGTTTGTTGCAGCCAACCATGGACACTTTTCTGGCCCCAGCCTCGCTTAAGTCTGCCCCGGCTCGGATTCTTAAAAAGTACAAGGCTCCAGAGCAAGACCCTTTATTCCTTAGGAAGGATCCGCCACCAGACTCAGTGATCATAGCTGCCGCCCGAAAGACCCACTCGGTGGCATCTTCATCCACGGTACCCCCGGATAAAGAGAGCAGGCATTTAGACTCTCTGGGAAGAAAGATGTGCGGGACAGCGGCTTCAGCAATGAAGGTCTCTAGTGCGTCTGCGCTCCTGGGCAGGTACGATCGTTCTCTGTGGGATTCCCTCAGTAGATTTACAGAAAAACTGCCCAGAGAAGACAGGCAAGATTTCCAAGAGATTCTACAGGAAGGATGCCTGGTATCTAACCAAGTTATCAGCGCGGCAGCGGATGGGGCGGATTTGGCGGCTCATGGGTACGCACATGGTATCTGTGCGAGGAGATCTTCCTGGCTGAGGCTCACTGGCTTGAAACAGGAGGCACAACAACGTATCCTGAATCTCCCATTTGCCGGGAATTCTCTATTCGGTGCCCATGCAGACGAAGAGATGGCCCGCATGAAGACCGAGGTGGATACCATGAAGGCGGTAGGCCTCGAAAGAAGGAAAGATTTCAGGCGGAGGTACAGACCGTACGATAGACGCCCTTTCCAACAGAGGGTTCAAACCCCTCATTGGTCGCAAAGGTCTCAGCAACGACAGGGACGCCCTCTGTTTCAGCGAAGAAACACAAGGGAGCGAGGGTCAAGTAGACCTCAACAGTCCACTCCAAAAGCACCCACTAAGCAATGAAGTCTCGCTTCCCTCGACACTGTACACCACTCCGGTGGGGGGAAGTATTGTTGCTCATCCTCACGAGTGGCACTCTATCACAAGAGACAAATGGGTGCTCAATATTGTCGAACATGGCTATTCTCTCCTTTTCAAGCAGCCTCCACCACATTTGCCACCAACCAAACACAATCCGGCTCATCTCACCTTGCTACGCAAGGAGGCTCTCGCCCTCCTAAGAAAGAATGCCATAGAAAGGGTTCCACCTGCCCACAGAGGAAAGGGGGTCTACTCCCGTTACTTTCTAGTAGCAAAGAAGGGTCAAGAGGGCGTTTTCAGGCCAATCCTGGATCTAAGACTGCTGAACAAATACATAAGAAAGCAGAAGTTCAGAATGCTAGCGCTTCACCAAATTTTCCCTCAACTGCATCAGGGAGACTGGATGTGCTCCATCGACCTGCAGGATGCGTATTTCCACATCCCAATAGCTCCAAAGCATCGAAAATTCCTGCGCTTTCGAGTAGCGTGATAGCATTACCAGTTCAGGGTTCTACCCTTTGGCCTGAAATCTGCTCCAAGAGTTTTCTCGAAATGTATGGCAGTGGTGGCGGCGTGTATTGCTACATACACTACGTAAATGTATTGCTACATACACTACGTGCATGCGGCAGCACTACGTGCAAGGTAAAAACAGTGGTGCAGAGTGTGGACCATTGGCCTCTGCTTTCATTGGCCTTCGCTTCCATTTTGGTTCACGACTCCATTTTGTCGAGTCTGGTTCGGTGCGTAAGGCACTGTTCTGTGTTTTTCGGCAAGCTGAAGGGTGGGGTGTTTTTCTGCTCAACTTCGCTCCATCTGCCTGGTACGAAGGGCGCTATTTACATTCCACGAGCTATCAGTTAGAACAACAGGGGGATGCGCCTGTACACAAGGAGGAATGCAAGCTTCACCTTGGAGTCCTCTCCTGGGAACTTGGCCCGTTCTGAGGAGACGTCTCGAAGGGTGAACAAGGTACCGCCGATTGCACAATTTGTAAAGGAGGGGGTCTTTTTCTAGAAAAGACTCCTGGGCGTTAGTAAATACTATAAAAGTTGGGGGCCTAGATGGGCTGGTTTAGGAACTCTCTTCTGGGTTGGACGCAACGCCAGGAGGACTGATTGTCCCGAACAGAGGCTCCCTGTGTCAGCTGATTTGGGTTCCCCAGCTTTGTGTACGGCGGAGGGATGCAGACGCTCTTTTCGGTGAAGCTTTTCAATTTATTAAGTGTATTGTGTGTGCGCGCGTAATGTGTACTTATTCTTGCAGTCATTTTCATGCTATTGAGCATTGAAGTATATTGTGTGTGCGCGCGTAATATGCACTTACTCTTGCAGTCATTTTCATGCTATTGAGCATTGAGGTATATTGTGTGTGCTCGTATTATATGCACTTACTCTTGCAATTATTCACAGAGTGCTTATATCTTTATCATTATTCTCATGTTATTCTCCTGATGTATATATATATATATATTAGTGTGGTTTAGTTTTGCTAGCTGAGAACTTGCCCCTTAAATAAACTTGATTATTCTACTTACGAAGGTGTTTGAGAGTGATTGCTTTACATTGTGCCTTAAAATATCCTGAAGTGCATAGTTTTGATATTCTGAAGAGTAAAGCAGCACAAATTGGCGTAGTCGGCAGGATTCGAAAAAAAAAAAAAGGGGAAAATGCTTAATAAGATCAAAGCGAGCTCAAAAGCAGGTTCTCAGGTAGCAAATCCAGACATAGAAATACCGGGATGGGAAACTGCCCCGTATAAACTTTTAGCTCAGGAATGGTCACGTTGTGCTGGTTTGTGTGAAAATTGGAATGCGTGTATGTTAAATGTGGAACCTGAAGATCTTCTCATTTGTTTACGGAAAGTTTCGATTGACAAGGGAAGGGAGGTTTGTGCGTTGGGGAGGCGAGGCTGGATCTTGCTTTCTGCGTACCGAAAGTTGTATGAAAAATGTTTACAGTTACAGAAAGACCACGAGCAGCTGGAGAAGGAGTTAGTGGAAGCCCGAAATTCCTCTACCATGCTAGCTTGTCAAAATAAATTATTAAGTGATAAGTTGGAAATGTACCAACTGGTTGCAGAGAGAACGGCTGTTAGCGTAGCTAAATATAAACACAAGAAACGAAGAGGGAAAGTTAATAAAAAGAAGGTGCATTTAGCTATCTCTCAGGCAGGATTAGCCTTTGACCCTGAATTTTGGGATGGAAACATCTGGGATACATCTGATTTTTCAGATGGGTCCGGGGGCGATGACTGCCAAGATGTTAGACAGGAGAAGACAGAGCGCAGGAATGTTGTCCGTGCGCAGCCCATATATCGGCGAAAGTTACAGCATAGCCCAGCTAATCCTGGAGGGGTGATGTTGGATGCCCTGGAGGATTATACACAGCAAGAACTAAGTGATGTGATAGACAGATTTCGACAGAGGTCTGGGGAAACATTGCTTACGTGGTTGGTGCGGGTGCACGATATGGGGGGCCAGGGGGTCCAATTGGATCACGGCGACGCCCCGAGGCTTTGTATGTTAAGTACAGACCCGGTTATTCAAAATGAGTTTAGAACCTATCCAGGGAATGGTCCCATGACCAATTTGTTAGAGCTAGCGGCGCAGGGGTGTGCTCAGAAGTATCCGACAGAGTCAGACTGGCCGCCTAATGATAAACCTTGGTACACTTTGAGAGATGCAGTACAGAGATTGAAGGAAGAAGGGATGAAAACAGCTATCTTTATGGGTAATGCCCATGATTTGATGAATGGAATTTTAAGTGTGTCTGTGCGAAACCGGCTGATTAGGGCCGCTCCTCCTGCATATAAGCATGTCATCATGACTTTGTTAATTAATCAGACAGGTAACCCATTGTCTCAGGTGGTAGAAGCGGTGCGTGAGTTAAGTGATTTAGGAGAATGGGCTAAGCCAGAGAGGAATTCACGGTCTGAGAATCGTACTGATAACAACAGGGTGACAAGGCGAGACATGTTTCAGGCCTTGATGCGAGATGGGGTGACCAGGAATGAAATTGATGGGATAAGCACCAAGGACATGTGGGAAATGTACCGCAAACGCGGTTTGGATAAAAAGGAGGGGAGTAGGAAAGGGAACAAGAAGGATAACAAAGTGGTGAACCAGAGAAAGGCAGGAGGGGAGGAGCGTGAGAGTGAAAAGGGGGAGAGAGGGAGAAAACCCCACAGTAGAGAGAGATCCCCAGAGGACGGAAATTGGGAGGAAGAGCACCGAAGCGCAGAGGGAACCCGGAGCAGGGAGAGAGACCGGGAACTGACAGGTTCTGGGAAAACTCGAGGAAGAGAGTGGGAGAGGGAGCTGGTAAGCTCAGAGAGGTTGCGAAGCAGAGACAGGGAGGAGGAGTTCCCTGAGAATTACCGCAAACTGTATCCAGATTTGACTTGGGCAGACTCTGATGTGCGCAGAGTGAAAATAGATTAGGAAACAGGCCAAACTCCGGTGCAGGGATGGGCTCGCAAAGATAACAGACCTCATGTCAAAGTAGAAATTTATTGGAAACGTGGAAATGTTCAAAAAGTTCGAGCCCTCGTTGACACCGGAGCGGAGGCCACTTTGATTCATGGCAATCCAAGAAAATTCAGGGGACAGTACTTTACCATTACGGGATTGGGCGGAAAAGAAACCCCGGCAGTGCAGATAGTGGTTCCCATGAAAATAGGGGCACTTCCAAAGAGAGAATACACTGTCCTGATTGTGCCCATTCCCGAATACATTATTGGAATTGACATTTTGAAAGGGATGACCCTACATTTGGAAGATGGATGTTATCAATTTGGTTCTAAAAGATTTATATCAATAGCCGCCGCAAGGGTGGGGCTGTTGAAGATTCCTCCGGTAACACTTCCCCAAGCTACTAAAGTGATTCAAATGAAACAGTACAGAATACCGGGAGGACATGAGGAGATTAGCCAGACTATACATGATTTACTAGAGGCCGGGGTAATAGTTCCCATCACCACTGCGTGGAATAATGCCCTCTGGCCTGTTCGTAAAAGTGATAACAGTTGGAGGATTTGCATTGATTATCGCCAATTGAATAAACATACACCTCCTCTGACTGCAGCGGTCCCAGACACCATTACCTTGATTGAGAACATACAGAAACACAGTGGGACTTGGTATGCAACCATTGACATTGCCAATGCCTTCTTTACGATACCAATAGCTACTGAGAGCCAGCCTCAGCTGGCATTCCAATGGGCGGGGCGTCAGTACACCTTCTGTAGATTACCCATGGGGTATTTACATAGCCCCACTATCTGCCACCGGCTGGTGGCAGAGCATTTGGATGAAGTACCCGTGGTTCCTGGAGTGCAAATTTCCCACTATATAGATGACGTGATGATGCAGGGAGAGATGCAAGAACAGGTGCAAATTCAGCTAGACAGGGTGGTGGAACATTTGCAGAATCAAGGGTGGGAGATTAACCCCGAGAAAGTGCAGGGACCGTCTCAGAGCGTGAAATTTTTGGGCATTCAGTGGAATCAGGGACACAGAGAAGTGTTGCCAAAAGTGAAACAAAAGATTAAGGAATTCGCAGTACCGCGAAATCGGAAGGAAGCCCAGAGTTTTATTGGACTATTCGGGTATTGGAGACAACATATACCCCATTTGTCTCAAATTTTGGCCCCATTGTACAAAGTTACACGAAAGAAAAATGCGTTTGAATGGGGAGAGCAGGAGCAGCGCGCGTTTGAATCGGCGAAAGACGCCATTCAGCATGCTTTGGATTTGTGGCCGATTCGAGAGGGAGACATTGAGTTGAATGTGACAGTCCAGGGGCAGTATGCCAATTGGAGTTTATGGCAAAAACAAGGAAGAAAGAGGGTGCCCCTGGGATTTTGGACAAAGAAGTTACCTGAGGCAGGAGAGCGGTATACTCCCTTTGAGAAGCAGCTGCTGGCCTGCTATTGGGCCCTGGTTGATACTGAGCAAATTACACTGGGACACAATGTGATTTTAAGGCCTGAAATTCCCATCATGCAGTGGGTGATGAGTTCCCCAAAAACTCATAGAATTGGACATGCGCAAGAAGCCAGCATTATAAAATGGAAATGGTATGTCCAGGACAGGGCACGAGCGGGTCCAAAAGGGACCGCTGTTTTGCATGAGCAGGTAGCGCAGGCTCCAGTGGAGAATTCCGAAATGTTGCATGATGTACCTCCAGTGTGTGAATCCCCAGTAGGGTGGGGCCAGCCGTTCGCAGACTTGTCTGCAGATGACAAAAAACATGTGTGGTTCACAGATGGTTCAGCAAAATATGTTGGAGCGAAAAGGCACTGGAAGGCAGTGTCCTATAATCCTGTTACCAAGAAGCTTTTGACAACTACAGGACAGGGAAAAAGTAGCCAGTATGCAGAGCTTTATGCCGTGTATCAGGCTTTAAAACAGGAGCTACCCGGAAAATGTCACATTTATACAGATTCCTGGTCTACCGCCAATGGGTTAGCTACTTGGCTTCCCACGTGGCATGCACATCAGTACAAAATCCATAACAAAGAGGTATGGGGGAAGGAGTTATGGCAGGAGATCTGGGAAATGTTACCTCAAAGCACCGTGACTGTCTATCATGTGGACGCTCACTGTCCAACTGATTCATTAGACCGATGGTTCAATTGTCTTGCAGACGATCGAGCCAAGATTCAAGAGGCTGAAGTGGAGGCGCAGAGTTCTGATTTGGTGGGAATGGCTAAATGGGCACACCAGAAATGCGGACATCTTGGAGAAAAGGCTACTCACAGGTGGGCTGAGATTAGAGGGATGCATCTTCCCCTAGATTTGATTAAAACAACGATCATTGAATGTCCCATTTGTCAGCATGCACAGCACAGACCGGTCCCACAGGTGGTGAGAGGCCAGCTAGGTAGAGGTAAATTGCCAGGACAGATTTGGCAGATTGATTACATTGGACCAATGCCAGTGAGCAGAGGGTGTCAGTATGCCTGCACCGTGGTAGACACTTACTCTGGTTATCTCATAGCCTTTCCCTGCAAGCGCGCAACTCAGCAGAGCACCCTGAAAACACTAGATCTGTTGATTCTATACTATGGAGTGCCACTCCAGATTCAAAGTGATAACGCCAGCCACTTCAAGGGCAGACTAGTGCAGGACTATTGTGCACAACGCAATATTGAGTGGATTTTTCACATACCTTACTACCCACAAGCAGCGGGACTGATTGAGAGAATGAATGGGTTGCTGAAAGAACAATTGCGTAAACTGAATGATGGGACACTGAAGGGGTGGAGGGATAATTTGTATGATGCTTTGCAAATTTTGAACAACCGACCCCTTACGAATGCTGAGACACCTCTCATGAGAATGCTCACACCTGCTTTACAGATTAATCCGTTTACAACGAGCAATACCATTGTGTATTGGGAAACAGCTCCAGGAGCTTTGGCCCCATATCGAGCTACACCAGAATCTGCAGGACTTGACTTACATGCTATACACATGCATCGATTGAAACCTAGAGACATCACTCTGATTGAAACTGGGGTGGGAATTCAGATTCCCCCTGAGCATTACGGTCTGATCGCCCCTCGATCTGGGCTTGCCTTGAGGGGCATCCAAGTTTTAGGAGGCGTGATAGATGCAGACTACCAAGGCGAGTTGAAAGTCATTCTCTTGAACAGTGGTGACACAGACCTAGTGGTGCAACCTGGTGATCGCGTTGCCCAAATTGTCATTATGCCGGTTTATGGAGGTGTTGTTAAGAAGGGGAGCGCCCCAGCTCTTCTCACTGTGAGAGGCAAAGGAGGGTTCGGATCTACTGACAAGAACCCAGGGGCCAAAGTGTGGATTGAATCCCCAAATAACCCTCCTCAACCCGCTGATGTCATCGCCACTGGACCAGACAATGTCCTGGTAGTTATGCGACCTGGTCAAGACAAATGGGAACATGTTCCCGCTGACAAATGCTATCTGCGAGAATGATAATACGTGTTTTGTCCTTTGTTCTTTTCAGATCATCCTGTGGAGTGCCTGTGCCATGAGTGTGGTGTATGGAGCCCGTTCGGGAGACTCCACCGGGGAGCGGGAGGGGCTCATAGCCCAAAAATTCAACCGTCAGCCGCAGATGCCAACGCTGCTGCATCAAACGAACAATGTTTGGATTCATCTAGCGCAGGAAGTGCTGAATATATCTCACTTCTGTATGAGTAACATGCAAAGCGTTCAAGATTTGATTACCACTTGTCTAGTGGCAGTGCCCACTCCTGCTGCTGTATTATTACACATCTTTAACAATACAAACCAGGATGGAATGGTGGATGTGAGTGACGTTCGCTCCCATCTGTCACTCTATGAGTACTGCCGTCATTGCCCGGAGGTGGGCAGGCGGTTGTGGAGGAACATGACATCTATACTCACGTTTAACATCTCAAGTGGGGATGTGTGCTATTCATTGACCTGTGATCCTATGAAAATAGGTAAATGTGCTCAGCTCAAATTGGAGAAAAGAGACAAAAACTTAACTGCTGCACAACGGACGTTGTGCCACTCACGGACTGACCTAACCTGTTTGAATGTAAATAATTCAATGTTTTGCCAACATGTGGTGCCTGCTGCCAGCCACATTCAAAATGTTAAGTTGCCTAAAGGTTGGCTCTTTTCTTGTGGTAATCTTTCTTTTACTTATATTCCAGCCAATCTAACCGGAGGGCCTTGTGCCTGGTCACGCTTAGGCTTTCTCATGTTTCCCATGGATACTGCTCTACACCCTCGCTATACCAGAGACACTATTCAATTACCTACGGACTGTGATTCTGAAATTTCATTGCTGTCCAAAACAGAATATGTTAGTTTAGCTAGTTCTATCGTAGGGGTGCCAGGACTTGCAGTATATAATACCAGAGTTATTAATAAACTTGCATGTTTAGTAGTCAAGAATATTAACTATACATCAGCTGCCTTAGCTGAGCTGTTATTAGATGTACAGGGAATTAGAAGAGCTGCTTTGCAGAATCGCGCTGCTATTGATTATTTACTGCTTAAACACAACCATGGCTGCAGTGATTTTGAAGGATTATGTTGCTTCAATTTATCCGACCACTCCATATCAATCAACTCCCACATAGAGGCCCTGCATAAGTTGGTGAAGGGGGTGCAGCAAGATGTTGACAAGGGGTGGTGGGATTGGGCTTTTGGATGGCTGCCTAATTTAGGCCAACTGCGTTATATCTTTGGTGTAATCATTATCATAACAGTTATTTTAATTTCATTATGTTGTTGTATTCAGTGTGTGCCTAATCTTCTATCTCAGTTTCGCCCAAGAGCATTGCCATTTCAGCTTATAGGATATACTTAGTTGTAAGTTGGCCAAATGGTCCAAGGGTGGAGATGTATTGCTACATACACTATGTAAATGTATTGCTACATACACTACGTGCATGCGGCAGCACTACGTGCAAGGTAAAAACAGTGGTGCAGAGTGTGGACCATTGGCCTCTGCTTTCATTGGCCTTCGCTTCCATTTTGGTTCACGACTCCATTTTGTCGAGTCTGGTTCGGTGCGTAAGGCACTGTTCTGTGTTTTTCGGCAAGCTGAAGGGTGGGGTGTTTTTCTGCTCAACTTCGCTCCATCTGCCTGGTACGAAGGGCGCTATTTACATTCCACGAGCTATCAGTTAGAACAACAGGGGGATGCGCCTGTACACAAGGAGGAATGCAAGCTTCACCTTGGAGTCCTCTCCTGGGAACTTGGCCCGTTCTGAGGAGACGTCTCGAAGGGTGAACAAGGTACCGCCGATTGCACAATTTGTAAAGGAGGGGGTCTTTTTCTAGAAAAGACTCCTGGGCGTTAGTAAATACTATAAAAGTTGGGGGCCTAGATGGGCTGGTTTAGGAACTCTCTTCTGGGTTGGACGCAACGCCAGGAGGACTGATTGTCCCGAACAGAGGCTCCCTGTGTCAGCTGATTTGGGTTCCCCAGCTTTGTGTACGGCGGAGGGATGCAGACGCTCTTTTCGGTGA
The DNA here is from genome assembly GCF_031143425.1 of Pleurodeles waltl. Classification (NCBI taxonomy): domain Eukaryota; kingdom Metazoa; phylum Chordata; class Amphibia; order Caudata; family Salamandridae; genus Pleurodeles; species Pleurodeles waltl. The sequence continues at coordinate 190,059,856 of NC_090440.1, read as the reverse complement.
AGCTTTTCAATTTATTAAGTGTATTGTGTGTGCGCGCGTAATGTGTACTTATTCTTGCAGTCATTTTCATGCTATTGAGCATTGAAGTATATTGTGTGTGCGCGCGTAATATGCACTTACTCTTGCAGTCCTTTTCATGCTATTGAGCATTGAGGTATATTGTGTGTGCTCGTATTATATGCACTTACTCTTGCAATTATTCACAGAGTGCTTATATCTTTATCATTATTCTCATGTTATTCTCCTGATGTATATATATATATATATTAGTGTGGTTTAGTTTTGCTAGCTGAGAACTTGCCCCTTAAATAAACTTGATTATTCTACTTACGAAGGTGTTTGAGAGTGATTGCTTTACATTGTGCCTTAAAATATCCTGAAGTGCATAGTTTTGATATTCTGAAGAGTAAAGCAGCACACGGCGCATCTACGAAGACAAAGGATATACATATATCCATACCTAGACGACTGGCTACTAAAGGCTTCTTCTCCGGAGCAGGCGAGAAGCCATCGGGACATTGTACTAGGAGTTTGCGAAGCTCTAGGTCTTCAGGTCAATTACCAGAAGTCAACCTTGACTCCAACGCAGAGTCTTCACTACCTAGGAGCTATCATAAACACAGAACTACAAAAAGTGTATCCTTCGGAGGAACGACTGTCCTCAATAAACAAGAAGTGCCAGGACCTGTTGAGAGCCAGCGCACCTACGGCACGTCAGGTGACATCACTACTGGGCTCCATGGCATCGTGCATCTTTATTGTCCCAAATGCCAGACTCCACATGAGACCCCTCCAAGAGGCATTGGAGGCCAATTGGAGCCAAAGAACAGGTCGCTGGGAAGACACAATGCGGCTACCGGAGGTAGCACTGCAGTCATTGAGATGGTGGATGCACAGACCTCACCTGTCAGTGGGCGCTCCGTTTCACCAGGTACTTCCATCCGACACTCTGGTAACGGATGCGTCTCTTCAGGGATGGGGGGCTCATCTGGGTCCTTTTCAAGCGCAGGGTCTGTGGTCAGACAAGGAGAAGCAGTACCACATCAATCTGCTAGAACTCAGAGCGGTCCATCTGGCTCTCAAGTCTTTCACACCGCTAATTCAGGGGAAAACTCTATTGATACAGACGGACAATACAACCACGATGTATTACTTGAACAAACAAGGGGGAACGAGATCCCTACCCCTTTCACGAGAATCCCAAGCGATATGGCATTGGCTCCTGGCCAGAGGAATGTCAATCACAGCAGTTCACCTGCCAGGTCAGCAGAACGTAGAAGCAGACTTTCTAAGCAGACACCTGGAGGACGTTCACGATTGGGGCCTGCACGACGAAGTCGCAGAATACATCTTCGCGCAATGGGGTCGGCCTCAACTGGACCTCTTCGCAGACGATGTAAACAGGAAATGCCCAGACTTCGCATCCAGGTTCTACCGTCCAGGATCTCGAGGGAATGCCCTGTTGATCGACTGGTCAGGGACATTTCTTTACGCTTTTCCGCCGATTCCCCTCATTCCGGCAGTGATCAGCAAACTTTACGGATCCAGGACCAGAATGATTCTTATAGCGCCACAATGGCCTCGACAATTCTGGTACACGGATCTCCTCAACCTGTCGGAAAAACCTCACAGGAGGCTGCCGTGCAGACCGGATCTTCTGAGCAGAATGGAGGGCAGGATTCTGCATCCCAACCTACCCTCTCTGAGCTTAACAGCATGGCTCCTGAATTCCTGCAGTATGGGCACCTAGGACTCTCGCAGGAGTGCATGAACATCTTGAAAGAGTCCAAACGGCCTTCCACGCGGCGTTCCTACGCTTTTAAGTGGAAGAGATTCTACATATGGTGCTGTCAGCAAGGCCATAATCCCATATGGGCGCAGGAGGACGTCATACTGTCCTATTTGCTTCACCTAGCGAAATCCGGTCTGCAGGTATCATCTATTAAAGTACATTTGTCTGCTATTACTGCCTATCGCAAGTCACCTTCTCAGGAATCCTTCTTTACGAAACCTGTAGTCAAGGATTTCTTAGAAGGTTTGAAGAAAGTTTTTCCGCCAATTCGGAGGCCTTCTCCTCCGTGGGAACTGAACATAGTCCTAGCAAAACTTATGGGCCCTCCTTTCGAGCCTATCCATAAGGCCTCCTTACAACACCTTACGTGGAAAACGGCTTTTCTGGTGGCCATTACTTCAGCGAGGAGGGTCAGTGAGATCCAGGCCTTGTCTGCAAAAGAACCGTACACGGTTTTTCATGACAATAGAGTAGTTCTACGAACTCACCCATCTTTCCTTCCGAAGGTGGTGTCAGAATTCCATATTAATCAGACCATAACTTTACCGACGTTCTTTCCCAATCCGGAAACTCCGGCTGAGAAAGCATTGCACTCATTAGACTTGAAAAGAGTGCTGAAATTTTATCTGGACAAGACAAAATCGATTAGACACTCTAACCGCTTGTTTGTGAACTATGGTCATTTAAGGGCAGGAGAAGCAGCATCTAAGCGAACAATATCAAGATGGATAGTTTCTTGTATTGTTAATACTTACCAGCTAGCTAATAGACAATTGCTAGCGCGGCCTAGAGCGCATTCCACAAGGGGAAAAGCGGCTACTGCTGCTCTCCTTAACAATGTTCCTATATCTGAGATTTGTAAGGCTGCTACATGGAAGTCTGTCCATACTTTTACAAGACATTATTGTTTAGACTCAGATGCAAGAGCGGATGCCCAAGTGGGGCAGGCCTCTCTAAGGAATTTATTTGCGTAAGACATGTCTATTCCTGCACTTCTATCGGACAGTCCGCTGGGTTTAGGGATGGGCTTGCTAATCTATTCAATGTTTATGACTATTGATGAGGATCCCCTGGAAGAGAAGGATAAGTTACTTACCTGTAAATCCTAGTTCTCTTCCAGGGGTATCCTCATCAAAGTCATAAACAACCCACCCTCCTCCCCGGACACACGTCTACTGGAAGTGCAGGACAGACAGTATTTTGATTCAATTATACAAATTGTCACCGTAAAAAGAACTGACCTAACTGTGAACCAACTGTCACCTTTCCTTCATCCCTGAGGCATGGTGGGATACTGGAGGTGCTCAGGGTCTTAAAGGCACAGTGCCAAAGTTTTTATGGTTCTCCTGTGTTAACCTACATGCAGCCTATTGGCTAAGAATGCTTCATTGTTTTTCAATGCAGTTTTCTCTATTTTTTCACTAGAGTTTGCTACTGCTTACTTCCCCAAGCCTAGTTTTAGGAGCTTGGGTACTTATTTATGCTCTATTGTAGTATTTAAAAAAAAAAAAAAAAAAAAAAAAAAAACTTCATAGAAATAAAGCATTTTAGCCTGTTTTTAACATGATAGCCTGCATGACTGTTTGTTACACATGTATAATGTGTATGTATTTTATATATGCTCCGGGGTCCCCGCACAAGGGCGGGAATATTCAATGTTTATGACTTTGATGAGGATACCCCTGGAAGAGAACTAGGATTTACAGGTAAGTAACTTATCCTTTTGTTTCAGAGTAAATCGACGTTCATGTTAAATGGACAAGTCCCAGCAGTTCCAGGAGTTTATTACATCTGTTGACCAAATGCGTAGTACTGTCTTCCAAGAGGATCGTATGGCACATGTTACTTGGGAATAGTTTTCCCAAAGATTTATCAACTTGAGAACCTAAATAGAGTACCTAAAATAACTGAATTATGTCATGTTAGACGAAAGGAAGAATCATATTCTGGCATAGTTGGAGACGTATTTGGAGCAATAATTCCTTCAGTGGGAGTTATTCTGAATTATCTAAAAATTCGAAAGTTGTCTACTATTGTGGATAACATGCTGACAAATTTTTCAGGAGCCATGATCCTAATGGATACAGAAATGGCTGCGGTAGGATCTTTGACTCTTTAGAACCACCTTGCGTTAGACATCCTTTTAGCCAAGGAGGGCAGAGCTTGTAAAATGCTGAACTCACAACATTGTTGCACTTATATACCTAACAATAGTAAAGAAATTAGAAGCCTTATTAAAAGTTTGACTAATGATAGCTCTGATTTGAAAGAGTTGAAAGAACCAGGAGTTTGGGAAAAGGTTGTCAAAGGTTTTGCTGCTGTGGGAAACTGGCTGGGCAACCTAGGGAAAGGGATAATTCTGAAAATATTACAGATAATATTAAGTATTGTGACTTGTACAATTGGAGCATGATGAATTGATCAATTGTATCATGTGATTAAAAGACAGAAGTTGAAAAATGATCAAAGGAGGGAAGAAATTAAAATGGAAAAGTAGTTTAGAGAAAATTCGAAAAGGAAAAGAAGAAATAAAGGTTACAGAGAAAGCAAATTTTAGGTGAACGAAAATTTTAATGGAATAATGTAAAGTGTGATGACATATTTAGTCATCAGAGGAGGGATTGTGAAAGCTGTATTAATCACTAATGATTTTTATTTGTTATGGGTTCAGAATTTGAATAAGAAAAGCTAACAAAGAAAATAACGTACGAGTTGGGAAATATGCCCACTTGGGTGACCGCCATGAAATACTTAAAGCTATTCATAAGTGCTTATTATTATTAGTTGAGGTGCAGGTGGTAGAGGAATTTGTAGTAGTATGTCATAGTAATGATTTTATGCTATGTATTTGCTTATTTTACTATAGGCCTTAAGTTAGCGAGGTTTGGGCCTAGTTTGCACAGCCTCATATTAAGCTGCATTGACTAATAAAAAAGTGGGAAATGTATGACCTGAGATCTAGTGCTTCTGTTGTTCACACTGTGCTGACCAAACATTTTGCAGATGTCTTTAACTTTCTCATGAGAACTGCCTGCTAGAATGTCTTGTATTAGAAACTGCAACTTTGTAAAGTTTGATGCATGAGACAGTGATGTTCCCAGGAACCAACAACGGTTGCACTGACTGGCGTATTGGATTGCAACAAGAAAGTTACCTGATGAGTCTGATGATGGGACCAGGAGAAGAGGAGCCAATCATCAACATGTGAAAGTCAGCTTCGTTATATCTTAGATTGGGGTTTTTATTTCTATTGGACTAACTGTAAACGTATGATTTTCTGACCAATGACAGGGTGGGAAGTTCTTTAGGAAATTCTAACTTAGCTCGACGGTACAGCGGAGAGAAGGCTTCTTTTCTATTTTGATTTTCCCCGTAGTGGCTCTGTTTGAGGAGCTGAAAAGGTTCCTAACGACTTAATTTCTAACTTTGACTTTATTGATTAAGTTTCTAATGCTGAATGCTGATCCCTTAGTTATTATTCCTTAAATGGTTCAGATAGCTCTGATTCCTGAACCATTCCCTTTCACTGCCCGTTGCTGAAGCTGACCGAACAGATCTCCAACTGACGAAGAGAAATTGCGTGTGTCATTTCTTTTTCTTCCACGCCAGTTAAGTGCAAATCTGGAATAGTGAGACACAACAGTCTTATTTGACAGGCCTTTTTCACCCTTTTAGTTGAGTTTTTTCTGTCTGTGTCGAAAGATGACTTTGAGAAAGATGGGATTTAAGCCATGTGGCGTCTGCCATCGCTTCATGTCGGTCATGGATCTCCATCAGGTATGCCTTTGGTGTCTCGAGCGTGGCCACAACTCAAAGTTGTGCTTGGACTGCTGGGCCATGGCTCCGAAAGCTTTGAGGCAGGGGTCCCTAAAGCTAATGGCGGCCCAGCAGTCGACATCAGCGGACACAGCTCCTCGGAGGTCAATGTCTCAGTTGAGGAGAAGGTTGTGGGACTACTTCAGGAGCCCCAAGTCCTTTTCATCCCACTGAAGTCCTCCTGGCACTTGGGGAAGAGGCACAAGAAGAAGAAGTCCAAGCAGACTTCAACTTTGTCTTGTCCATTGGCCGATGAGATGATTCGGGAACGTCAACATTCCAGGCACGGTTCAGATGAATCGTTGCCAGTGGCAAGGCCATGCCCTCCTCCCTTTCTGGAAGCCGAAGCAGCCCCCACTTAATTAAAGTAATTTTACAATGCCATTCGTCTTGTATTTGAGCGGGCTGGCCCGCCAGAGTGCTTTTGGACCCCACAGGGTGGGCAGAGGTCCCTTCAGGTTCCACCTTGATGGCTTCGGCCCGGCCTCAGTGAGGCCTCATGGAACCGATATCGGATCCGGAATGGCGCCGGCTTCACACAGTCAACCTTCTCCGGCGCCGCTCCCGACATCGATGCTCCAGGCGCCACCAACACCCACCGGTGGCACGAACCCCATTCACATCATCGATGGCCTGAAGCCCGAACGCTTATTTTGGTGCCGACGGTGCCCTCAGGTGCCAGATCATTCTGAGCATTTGCTCAATCAACCAGGCACTGGTGAGGAATGGGAGGGGTATTGGACCCTCTAGAAACCCATATGGAACCTTTGGACTGGTATGAGGAACTAGGAGAGGTCAGTAGACTGGACACTTCTCCAGATACTGCCATGTTCTCCCCTCCTACTGTGGCTATGGAGGAGGGTGCATTATATGCAATGGTGGTGCATAGGGCAGCGGAGGTCCTTGACCTCGAACTGCCCTCAGTGCAGGTCAAGACTAACCTCCTGACAGAGGTGCTCCAGCGAGGGGCTTCCTCATCAGAACTGATGGTGCCTTTTAATGAAGCTCTCACTTTTGTCCTGCAGGGGATGTGGTCCAAATCCAGCACAGGGGCTTGTGCAATGGTGGTGCATAGGGCAGTGAAGGTCCTTGACCTCGAACTGCCCTCAGTGCAGGTCAAGACTAACCTACTAACAGAGGTGCTCCAGCCAGGGGCTTCCTCATCGGAACTGATGTTGACTTTTAATGAAGCCCTCACTTTTGCCCTGCTTGGGATGTGGTCCAAATCCAGCACAGTGGCTTGTGCAAATAGGACAACCAGCCACCACCGTTGCCCGGCTCCAGGTGACCCTAGTTTCCTCACCCAACACCCCACCCCGGAGAGCTTGGTAGTCTAAGCATCCACTTTCCAGGGCGCCTTCCCCTCCACCCCTCGGGATAAGGAATCCAAGTGGCTCGACCAGCTTGGGAAGACAATGTTTTCTTCCAACAGCCTTGGCATTGAGGTTGGTAAACACCTCATGCTTGTTGGGCGGCTATTCCCACACTTTGTGGGATATGATTCCCACATGCTGCCTCAGGTCCTGGAGGATGCTGTGCCATTCTCTCTCAAGCAGTAAAGGACGGGAGAGATGCAGGAAAGTTTACCATAAGTTGTGGTTTGGACACGACTGACTCACTGGGTAGGGCAATTTACTTGACAGTGGCCGTTCAACGCCATGCCTGGCTATGTACACCTGGCTTTTCGGGGAATGTCCAAGTAAACCTCATGGTCATGCCCTTCGATGGGTCCTGCCTATTTGGTGAAAATGCATACTTGGCGCTGAAGCGCTTTAAGGACTCTTGGGCTGCGGCAAAGTCCTTAGGCCTCTCAGGAGCCACTCGCCCACAGTCTGCCTTTCGTCCCTTCTGTGGCTATGGGAGGGCATGGTGCCACAACACTCTCAAGTTAGTCACCGTCCTGCGCCAGGCTCACATCTTGTGCGCAGATGTGGTCATGGTGGTTTCCGACCCCGAGGGTCTAGCCAGATGTTGTCCGCCATCCAGCCCCCTGCCTCTACAGCGTCCAGGCCCTAGTGTGATTCTGCAAGACCATATACATCCAGTTGGAGGAAGAATTCAATATCATCTACCTCACTGGAGGGCCATAACATCTGACAAGTGGTTCTTGCAGATCATACAGACGGGCTATTCCTTCCCCTTCCAGTCGTTCCCTCCCCCAGTGCCTCTCTCAAAAGTACGGCGGATGGAGGATCACTTGGCTTTGCTCCACAAGGAAGTTGCGGCTCTCTTGACCAAGGGAGCCAAAGAAATGGTCTCAATATCAGGATTAGGCAGTGGTTGTTATTCCCGCTACTTTCTGATACCCAAAAAGAACAAGGGTCTTCGTCCTATTCTGGATTTACGGGACATCAATCTCTTCCTCAAAAGGGAAAAATTCAAAATGCTTACTCTAGCTCAGGTCTTGTCTGCCCTAGACCAAGGAGACTGGATGGTAGCACTGGACTTGCAGGAAGCGTATTTCCATATCCCTATCCTGCCTGCCCAAAGGCGTTACCTGCAGTTCAGGGTAGGCCACAAGCACTTTCAGTTTGCCGTGCTCCCCTTCGGCCTTACCAGTGCCCATCGGGTGTTCACCAAAGTGATGACAATAATCACAGTTAACCTGCGCAGGTCAGGGGTTTCAGTATTCCCCTTTCTGAACGACTCGCTGTTGAAGGCAGGTTCTCCCCAGATGGTTGTCTCCCATCTCCAGACTACAGGGAAACACCTGCATTCACTGGGGCTCAATATAAATGTGCCAAAGTCACACGTGACTCCCTCTCTGATGCTCCCTTTCCTCTGAGTTGTTTTGGACACAATGCATTTTTGGGTCTATCCTTCCAAGCAGCAAGTCCGGGATATGCAGGTTATGATTCAGATGTTTTGGCCTCTATCCTGCATTTCGATGAGACAGACTCTGAAGCTGCTGTGCCTCATGGCCTCCAGCATCCTGTTAGTAAAACATGCCAGATGACATATGAGGGCTCTGCAGTACGACCTGAAGTTCCAGAGGGTGCAGCATCAGGGAAATCTCCTTGATATGGTTCATATCTCGGAGGGAACTGAACAGACCTGTAGTGGTGGTTAAAGAACCATGATTGGGTCAGAGGCAGACTACTCTCCCTTACCCTACCAGATGTGTCACTTCTGGGATGGGGCAGCCACCTGTGAGAGGTGGAGATGAGAGCTCTCTGGTCTCCGGTGGAATCTGGACTCCATATCAACTTACTTGAGCTCTGCGCAATCCGGCTACAGTTGAAGGCATTTCTTCCTGTAGGGAAGACAGTACAAGTGTTCACGGACAACATCACCACAATGTGGTACTGCAACAAGCAAGGTGGTGTGGGGTGGTGGACCCTTTGTCAAGAGGCTTTGTGACTCTGAACATGGCTGGAACAGCAGGGCTTAACCCTGCTGGTTCAACACCTGGCAGGATCTGTGAACGCCATGGAGGACAAACTCAGCCGTCGATGCCTAGCGGAGCAAGACTGGCATCTCCATCCAGAGGTGACACAAGGACTCCTTCAGCAATGCGGAGAACCTTGGTTAGTTCTGTTCGCCTCCAAAGAGATTGCGCAATCTCAGCAGTATTGCATGTTGGAGTTTCCAAGGTGGCACGCGCTTGGCGAGGCTTTTATTCACGAGTGGAGCTCAGGCCCCCTGTACGCCTTTCCGCCCATACCACTTCTGCCCACAGTTCTCAAGAAGATCAGGAACGACCAGGCACAAGTAATTCTGGTGGCTTCGGACTGGGCACGGAGAGTCTGGTATCTCGAGCTTCTGGTATTCCCTTCGGGAAGAACTTCGGTCGCAGCAGCAGGGGAAGGTTCTTCACCAGAACCTATCAACTTCATGCGTGGAGATTGCGCAGTAGTAGTTGACAGCTTTCGACCTTCCTCCCGAAGTCTGTAAAGTTATTTTGGCAGCCAGGCATCCCTCCACAAAAGGCCTGCCATTGGGAACGCTTTGTATATTATTGTACAGAAAGATCTATTGACTCTCTTTCTGCTACTCTCTCGGATAGTCTTCTATTGATTTTGTCCCTTGCCCAGCAGTGCTCTACACTAGACACACTCAAGGGATATCTTTCTCCCTTATCGGCTTTTCTCCGGCTGCCCAATCAGTCTTCTTTATTCAAATCTTCTATGGTAAATAGATTCTATAAAGGGCTTGTACGTTTCCTCCTACGCCCTTTATCATGCATCAGTGGGACTTAAATCTGGTTCTCACTTTTCTCATGTGTGCGCCCTTTGAGCCTTTGCACAATTGTCCCCTCCGGCTGCTCACCATCAAGACAGCCTTCTTAGTGGCAATAACATCTGTCAGGAGGGTGAGTGAGATGCAGGCTCTCTCATCAAAACCTCTGTATCTCACCATGTTTTCGGACAAAGTAGTGCTTTGCACTCATGACTCTTTTCTCCCTAAAGTGGTGACCCCATTTCCCTTTGGTCAGAACATCACCCTGCCCACCTTCTTTGCTCGCTCACATTCCTCTAAGGAAGAGGAGCGACTCCATCGACTGGGCCCAAAAAGAGCGTTGTTTTTCTACCTTGATCGCACAAAAGAGTTCTGGGTGGATGACCAACTCTTTGTGGGGTACGTGGGAGTGAAGAAAGGTCGGGCAGTCCAGAAACAAACCATTTTGCACTGGGTCCTGGGTCATTCTCTGCATAAAAATCTGCTATGCTCGGGCCAAAAATCAGCCTCCTGAGGGCTTGACCCATCAGGGGCAAAGCTGCGACCACTGCATTAGCAAGAGGTGTACCAGTCCTGGTCATCTGGCAGGCTACAGTGTGGGTGTCTCTGCACACGTTTACCAAATACTACTACATGGACAATCAGGTCCGCAGAGACGGGCACTTTGCCCATTCTGTCCTGCAGGACTTTTTAATCTGAGGTGAATTTGTTCACAGCCCACTTCCAGGAGGTTATGGCTTGATTATCTATTCTAAAGGTAAGGGATCTGCAGCTAGAAGTCTCTCTCAGATGAACAAGTTACTTACCTTCGGTACCACAGACTCTAGCTAGCTGCAGATTTCTTAGACCCAACCTGCTCTGTGGGCTCACTTATTAGGGTTAAGGTTTGTTCCTTTCAGGGTCCAAGTTTTTTGACACAGACAAAACTGTTGGTTCCTTCCATGGCTCTGCTCTTCTGGCGTGGAAGTTTGTGGAAAAGTACTGAGGCACGCTCGCCTGGGTGGTGCCTCTATAGACGACCGTGAGGTCACAGATAGCTCCAACAATGCTGATGACACCACATGGATCTGAATGATGCTACCCAACGGAGCGGGAAGGGGTATTGGTCAGCAAAAGTTCTGGATTCCAAGCTGGTGCCTGGAATATGTAAAGGTTAGGAATCAGCAGCTGAGTAGAGTCTCTACCAGATAAATCATTACCAAAGGTAAGTAACTTGTTCTTTACTGAGAATGTCAGACTTCATTCTTCTATGGCAGTGGTAGTGTAAATGTACAGAACATATGTTCTTATTTTAGCTTCTGGAGCGCCTTCCATACCCTCCATGGGAAAAACATGAGAAAACAGTTTTCTCTCAAACATGATTCATGAAATCCCAGCAGAAGGCTTTTTTCACAGGGTAAAATCCCCTTAGAACACAACACAATTCCTAAAATGAATATGGTACCATCAATAAATGATTTATATTGTAACCAAAATCTGTTATCACCCTTTATACGTTCTCCTTTTTGTGAACCTCAAACCCTGCCATTCACTACAATGCATTTCAATGGGATTCTATCATGTATATTGGTCCCAAGATGGCTGCCAGCACTTTTTCTGGTTGAAGTGCTGAATGCCAATCAGATCTCACCCTGAAAGCTGTGCTTAGGTTCTGCCCATATGTTCACATATATTTTTCCTCTAATAACTCAAAAACTACTGAACTGATTAACACCAAATAACAAAAAGCTTGCTTTCTAGACCAAAAGCCACCATTCTGCCAAATTTGGTGTATTTCCGTCCAGCGGTTTGGGCTGTAGTCGTGTTCAAAATCCCTCTGGGAAATTGCATGGGGAAAACATGGGTTGGGGTCCCCCTTTTTCCCAGTCCCGGCTTGACAGCACTTGATTTGAGTAGTTTTGAAAAATTTGTAAAGATCTATTGAACAAATGTAGTCCCGGGGATTCATAGATGGATTTAGTTGTAGGCTTCCTGGCTGCCAATGTGACATCTGTGACATCATCAGGAAGCCAAAAGAGGTCTTACGGGCACCACTCAATCTCCACGTGTGCAGCTAAAGCTTCTGTGTATTGAGGTTGATAAACTTGACCATTCTGCTACACTGCTAAGTACCAAGAGACTACTTGATCTCCCACACTGCCTGCAGGGCTGAGTTAAAAAAAATGGCTACAGTAGGCCATTAAACCAGCTGAATCTTAATCTATCCCCTAGAGGACCATTCAGAGGGAGGTGTACACAGAACCAAGAATGCTTCCTATTCAGGGCTGGGGAGAAGAGATAAACAAATAGAAACCCCAGTATAGAGAGGATCAACTCTGTCACTTCAGGCAGGGTGTAGTACCCTCTTGTGGTCCTCCAGTGAGATGTGACTAAGAGCATCTGCCCTCATGTTGTAGAAGCCTGCAAGGTGAGCTGCTATCAGAAAAATGTCCTTACTATGCTCTCTATGGAGAATCCGAAGATGGAAGTAGATGTCTTAGAGGTACAAGGACACCAATAAATCTCCTGAGTTTAAGGCACCAGGACTTGGCTCACAAACAGCATCTTGACCTTGTCCTACCAGATGAATAGGTGTAGAAGGATGGGATCCAGGAATAGCTTCATGCCTCTGGCCAAGAAGTAAAGAGAGTAAAATCCCAGGCCTGTCCTTTCTGGAGGCACCACTTCTAGGACCCCTTTTGACAGCAAGGCAAGCACTTCCACCTCAAAGATTGAGACATGAGGCAACAAGCATGCTCTGAAGGAATGGGCATGAGCTGAAGGGAAGGAAGGGAAGGGTGTGGCACTGGCAGTACAGCTGGATCCATTGTGATCACCTGCCACTGAGTGACAAAGTGAGAGACCATTCCCTTGAATGGAAGATGGTGTTGTATGAGAGGCAGTAAGGGAGGGTTTGGTGCAGCAGAGCCCACAGAGGATGATGGCAAGTAGAACTGCTTTGAACACTGATTATGGCTCTTAGATCAACTCTTGCCATAAAAGGACAATACATTCACATTAGGGTTTGGAAATGCTAAGATGGTAGCTCTTGCTGCGGCTTCACAACCCTAAATTATTCATAGAACTTTCAATACTGTTGGTGAATTGCCACTCAGGACAGGCCAAGTCAAGAGTGCAAGCTATAGCCTTACTGTTCTTGAAATATTCAAAGAAGGAGCCTGCCTTCTCCCTGAAAAGCCACTCACCATCAAGGAATATGTCCATGAGCGTGGCTGGACATGTCCCAGAAATTAATTTGAATGCATTCAAGCATGCCAAAGGAGTGTAACAGCCTGAACCTATAGACCAAGCAATTGAGTCCTCGAACTTGAAGCCACATTTCAGGATCAGTTTTGATGCATCAAGGCTCACCAGGTCAGAAGATGGCTTCTTCATATGTTTTGGCATATCATTGTAAGTTTTGCCAGTTCCTATAAAAGATGGAAATATCAGCATGAGAGGAAAAATGCTGCAGGCAAAAGAACTAACACATCCAGATTTTTGCATTTCCTTTTATGGGGAGCCTTAGGGAAGACATCAGGGCTCTGCTTACAAGACAAAGGGCCTGATTTAGAACTCAGCAGATGGGTTACTCTCCCATCCAACGAGAATATTATGGGATTTAGATTTTTGTGGCCTGATATTTGCCACCGTTGTAATGGAATAACCCATCCATCGAGTTCTAATTCAGGCTCAAAGTCTTCTAACGGGTGGGAGGACAGAATGTGCAGGTCATCCTGCCAGAGTAGGCTTATGGTGTCTGACAATCCACCTGTGGACTGCTGGGCCTGAAAAGAGTTTACTGTTTCTTGGTAGTTACAAACTGCACTTTTAAAGTAACTTCCACTTCCACTTTTGTAGTAGTTTCAGCACTACACAGTGCCAACCGCTGTTGCTGCAACACCCTCTAATATATATTAATAGAGGTATGGACTCACTACAAAATTGTAAATTAATTCGAAAGTGTGAGACACTACAGAAGTGCAGTTTATGAATACCAAATGTAAGCTTACTCAAACTAATCTAAACTTACTTCAGAAACATAAGTTTGGGAGCTGCAGAGAAAAGGATTTAATTTTGGTGAGGTTAATACAGAAAGCAGGTGGACATGCAGGTGATAATAATAGCAGTTTTAGAAAAGGAGGAAAGGAAATATTTGTCAGTTTAGAAAGCAATCCAGAGATCAAATGAGAAAGTGATGGAAACTGAAGAAGAAATATGACTTGAGAAGAGATGGGCTAAGGTCTGAGCCCTGGTGGATATCGAAACTGAAGAGGTATGGTATGGTATGGTATGGTATGTTAACGTATCTAATCATGCAGCTCTCGCACTGCTTGGTCAGCTGTGCCATTCTGTCCTTTATTTTGACTTCGTAGCCGATTCTGTGTTTTTCCAACAAAGTACTCCACATCTTTCAGGCCACTGGACATGCTCTATGTGCTTTGGTATTTCTCTCCAGTAAAGCTCAAGGTGTTTGGTGGGCTGGGGATGCAACCAAAGCACACCACAAGCAGGGTGGAGGGTGATTTATTTCCCCCACACAAGACTTGTGCATGTTGGGGGCAGCGGAAGATCTACTGAGAGGCGAATTCCCTTTCATCTGTCTCTTTCGGACAATGGCCTACCAGCTCTTTCGGGCAGAATCCGTTCACTTTGCTATACTTGGAATACAAGAAGTATGCATGGAAACTGAGTGCCCTGTGTATGGTGCATGCACCACACAATGATAGGTCCATGTACAGGTCAAGGCCATTCTAGCTTTCCTGTCCTTGGGTCAGTCCCTGATATTAAACCTCGACAACTCCTAGCAGACTCACCGTTCATTGAATTACTGCTAAGATATACTTTCACTTCCTTAAGAGTCCTGTCTGAATACAAACATCAATCAAAACTGTCTCTGCCCTTTGGCAGCTCTGCCTGCAGATGCAATTAGGTGCGGCTCCTCCATTACAGCAGAGAAGCGTCGCACCCGGCAGCAGCGGCAGCTATAAAACCTTTACAGGAAAATGATAATAAACAGTGTTTATTATCTTTTTTTTGTAAAGGGGCGGGTCCACAGGGGTGACGAGCAGTAAGAGGGAGTGCACATCACTCCCCCTCAGAGCGCATGTGTGTTTGGCTGGCTGTCTCGGGCTGGCCACACACAAATGTGCAGTAGGCTCTCTCTAGCCCAGCAACACAGTTGCCAGGCTGGACAGAGCATGCACAGGCTCCCAGTCTGCCTGGGAGTGCCCTGGCTGGGCAGCATCAGGATTGGCCGCAGGGCAAACTGGGAGCCTGTGCCTGCAGCAGAGAAGCGCATGGAGCGGTACGGCGGAGGCGACGAGCAAGTTGTCTATTTTTTTTAATAATGTACTTTTTATCCCCACAACCTCCCCCTGCATGCCGCCCCTCACCTTCCTCACGCCAGGACTGGATTCAAGCTTAGCCTTGTTTAACTTGAGTGAGGCCCTTACGGCCAATTGTAGCCTCACTGTTTTGTTCTCTACCGACGACTGTCTGAAAATCATAAAAAATCCTACTGAGTGAGTAGATTCTCTGCTTAGCGCCTTGTTTTGTGGTGGTTATAAACCTTTTTAAATGGCTTCAACTTGATTGACACTGGCTTTGTCTTGGCCAGTTTTATACAGTCCGTGGGCCAAGGGTATTCCAACACTTTGCATGATAACCAGATTACGTTACATATTTGTTTAGGCACAAGGAATTAAGTGATTTGCCCACAATCACTGGATGATGAACCAATGCCAAGATTTAAAACTGGTTCTCCAGTTCCGAAGACAACTTGACTGTTAGGTCACATCTCCTCGCACATGATCCCAGTTTCAGATAAACGCTGCCCCCACCACTCAGCGAGCCCAGTGTACTCATCTTCACCAGCAGCACTGAGACTTTAAAAATTTCTGTTTGCATCCTTGGCTTGGAACACTCGTAGGGCTTTGGAGACTTCCTGCTACTATGACCTCCCCTTTCCCACTTTGCTTCTGAGAATCTAGTCTACTTCTCTCCTAAAATCTCTTGTTGATCACATCTGTGCCATTGACCCTGTAGAGCACTCTGTTGACTTTCTTTGTTTGTTGCCTACAAATACCAAATATGCATACAAGAAGGAAACTGTACTGCCTAGCATGGAGGAGAGCTCAGAGCTGACTAATAGGCCAAGAACAAGGATCAGCAGACTGAAGCATGTGTGGGGTACCTCTCAAGTAGAGAGAGCCACAATGGACCCACAGCAGCAGCACAGCAAATTGGATGAAAAGACATCTGCTTTCCAACACATCAAGGACTTGGAGGAGGTATTCTGTACTATGGCCCTCATTACAACCCTGGTGGTCGGTGATAAAGCGGCGGTAATACCGCCAACAGGCCGGCGGGAAGAAAAATTGAATTATGACCACGGCGGAAACCACCAGCACATACAGCCACTTTAACACTCTGACCGCCACGGCGGTAGCAACAAACACCACGGTGGTCACCGCCAACAGCCAGGTGAAAGACAATGTACCGCCCACACTATTATGACACATCAATCCGCCACCTTTTCCAGGGCGGTTCCAATGCCATCAAAAGCACGGCGGAAACAGTACACAGAAGGGAAATGACTTACCTCTTGACACACAAGGAAGAACCACGACGCCATGGAGCCCGAACTGCAAATATTTCCAATGTTGGTCTACCTCCTCCTACACCAGGAACACGAACGGCGGCGAAGAGACAGGAGGGGACTGTTCTGACAGCGACACCTCCTCCGATGGAAGCTCCCTGACGGTGGCGGACACCTCTGTGCCCACCCCAACTACAGGTACAGCCGCAACCCCTGTACCAGAACCGCCCTCCCAGCAGCCCCTCAGCGAGTTTCCCGTTCTCACTTACCCAGGAGGGTGGGCATCTCCTTCACCCCAGGCACCTCAGGCCCTGCCCCAGTCTGCCCAGCTGCCGTCAGTGAGGAGGCTATTGACCTCCTGCGATCCCTCTCTGTTGGACAGTCAACCATTTTGAATGCCACCCAGGGTCTAGCAGGGCATTTGCAACAAACAAATGCATACCTGGAGGGCATTCACTTTGGTGTGTCGGCCCAGCAGAGAGCATTCCAGGCTCTGGCCTACTCCCTGATAGGAGTCATTGTCTCAGTCTCTAGCCTCCCCCCTCCAACTTCCTCTACCCAGTCCCATTCCCCTCAACCCCAGCCTATCCCAAGCACACCTTCAGACCTGCATGCACCCAAATCAACACACAGAAGTGGCTCAGGCAAACACAAGCACCACACTTCATCCCACAGGCACTCACACAAGCACCATCCAGATGCAGACACACCAACATCCACTGCCTCCACTGTGTCCCCCTCCTCCTCCTCGTCCACCTCCCTCCGAGTTGCGTCTACAATCATACCTGCATGCACTACATCCTCATCCGCTAACTCCATCACCAGCACACCTATCACAACACGCCCCTCACTGGCAGTCACCACCTCCACATCCATGCACACGTCTCCTGTGTCCTCTCCCACTGTGTATGTGTCCTCTCCTCCCAAAGTACACAAACGCAAGGACTCAGACACCCAACAGTCATCCACCTTACAACAGCATCCAGCCCATGCACCTGCACCCAAACACACCAGACTGACACCTCCTACCACCACTCCCTCTTCCTCCACTCCCAAACCTTCACCCTCTTCCAGCCCCAGTGTCTGTAAAAGGCTTTTCCTCACCACCCTTGACCTCTTCCCGTCCCCACTGTCCTTCACTTCGGGCCAGGGTGGGCAGAACTCAGGCCAGCACCTGAGACACCCAGTCCACTGCCACTGTAGGTCATGCAGCTACTGCAGGTATGAGAAGCTCCAAGGAGACACCCGCCATCATAGCCAGTGTGCCTGCACCACCAGCCAAGGGTAAGAAGGGGACACCAGCCAGCAAGACGAAGGAGGCGCCACCAGCCAGCAAGGGGAATGGGGCACCACCAGCCAGCAAGGGGAATGAGGGAGCACCAGCCATCATGGGCAGGAAGGGAACACCAGCTGGCAGAAGCAAGGAGGCACCACCATCTGCCAGGGGCAGGAAGGGGACAACAGCTGCCAAGGCCAATGTAAAGGGAACTGACACCACAGGCAGATGGATCTGGTGCCTGGGGCTGGAGCCGCATCTGGGCAAACAACACCAGCAATGGCACGTCAGCCGTCTGAGGCTGCAGGGGAAGGGCTGGAGCCTCCCCCCACTGCCAGCAGCACCGCCACTTGCAGCGCCAGCAGAACTGCCACCTGCACAGCTGGCAGCACTGCCACCTGCACCGCCAGCAGAACCACTGCCAGCAGCAGCAGCCCCAATGGGTAGCCGTCCAAGGCTGTAGGGGAAGGACTGGAGCCTCCCCCCTCTGCCGGCAGCACTGCCACCTGCACCGCCAGCAGCACCGCCACCTGCACCGCCAACAGCACCACTGCCAGCAGCAGCAGCCCCAGTGGGCAGCCATCCGAGGCTACAGGGGCAGGGCTGGAGCCTCCCCCCACTGCCGGCAGCACCGCCACCTGTACCACCAGCAGCACTGCCATCTGCACCGCCACCTGCACTGTCAGCAGCACCACTACAGCAGCAACAGCAGCCCCAGTGGGCAGCCGACAGAGGCTCTGTGTGTTTTCGGCCTGATGTCCCAGCAGTGTTCTCTCCATATTGAAGCAGGAGTCAAGTGTGGCCTTGGCCTATGTGTTGTGGCCCTGTGGGCCATGGACATTTTGGAGTGGGCATTGTCCCTCCATCTGTATATATTGTACATACTGTTTATTGCTTTAAGGACGTACATATCTAGATATGAAATATTACACTCACTTTAATCAATTCCTTTTGTCCTTGCGTTATTCCTGAGGGTTACGGGGTGTATATGTGATGTTGTTGCATCTGTTTGTGTGTATGGTGTTGGGGGTGGTGGTGGGGGTGTTGCATGTGTGTGTGTCACTCTCTTTTTCCTCCCCCCCCTCCCTTGTGTGATAGGTGCGGTACTCACTGTGGTCGTCTTCGCCGCCTCCTTGTCGATGGCACGCCACATACCCTTTTTCTGATGGGCGCTGACCTGCAGAAAAAGATACAGCAGAAAAGGTATTATTCATACCGTCCGGACTGTTATACTCATGGCCCACCATATCCCTCCCATCCCCTTACGAACAGACATTGCCCACTGAACATGCAGCACACTGCCCAGGATCCCTCAGCCCCCCCTACATGAGGCTTACACAAACAGCACTCCATACATTCATGCCCCACGCATCGTGCTCCAAGTGTACTCACCTGTGGACGACCATAAAGTAATGGGTACTGGGGTAGGACCCCATCCACTAGTCTCGTCAACTTCTCAGAAGTGAAGGCAGGGGCCCTTTCCCCAGACACTCGAGCCATAGTCGCTTCCAGACATAGGCCACAGCTGCACTTTCAGTGTAGGTCCTCTCCTGTTGAAGGTCAGGTAGCAAGTGAGTGAACAGATAGAAAAGGACGGTCACGTCCACAGCAGTGCGTACCGTCACCACCGGTGTACATCACGATTGGCTCCTGGAATCCGTAGGACCCAATGATAACCAATGATGTGTTGCACGGCGGTCATCGACCGCTTCCCGCAACGGCGAACATCGCCAGCAGAATTACCTAATTTCCACTTGTTCCTCCTCACAGGTCAGGCGGCCGCCATTTCAGGGGGGCACAGGCCATGGCACCTAACTGTGTCACAGCAGACATAGGCACATCAACGGACCTACACATTCACATACTATTTCTGTAAAAAAAGAAAGGCGTATTAATCAGAGTATATGTTTGAATATGACCATCTGCTCACCGTTTTTCACCATAGAGTTCAACCGCTGAGGATGAATAGGAGATGGAGACACACCCTCGTGTACAGACCCCTTGTGGACCTGGTGACAATGGAGGACAGGCACATTATCCTAACCTACAGACTTGATAGGGCCACAATACAAGAGCTGTGTGCCCAATTGGAGCCAGAATTGATTTCAGCTATCAGTCACTCCACAGGTATCCCCCCTCTAGTGCAGGTCCTGTCAGTGCTCCATTTCTTGGCAAGTGGTTCCTTCCAAGCGACAGTGGCCATGGCATCAGGGATGTCACAGCCTATGTTCTCAAACGTGCTGTCCACAGTGTTGTCTGCCCTGATGAAACGCATGTGCAGCTACATAGTATTCCCCCAGGTGGAGGATTTGGCCACAGTGAAGGCTGACTTCTATGCAATGGGATATATCCCCAACATCATTGGTGCTATTGATGGTACACATATTGTCTTTGTCCCACCCCGAAGGAATCAACTGATGTTCAGAAATCGAAAGAGCTTCCACTCTCTGAATGTGCAGATTGGGTGTTTGGTGGCCAGTACATCCCCCAGTTCAGTGCAAAATATCCTGGCTCTGTGCATGATGCTTTATCTTAAGGAATAGCGGCATCCCGTATGTGATGTCTCAACTCCAGAGGCACAGGGTGTGGCTAATAGGTGAGCCCATGGTCCCCACCTGTTTGATGTAGGTATATGGGAGTGGGGTTGTCCCTAAGGGTGAGTGTCTGGCTAACAGGTATTCCTCTATATTTTCAGGTGACTCTGGTTACCCCAACCTCTCATGGCTACTGACCCCAGTGAGGAATCCCAGGACAAGGGCAGAGGAACGTTACAATGAGGCACATGGGAATACAAGGAGGATCACTGAGCGCACCTTTGGCCTCCTGAAGGCCAGATTCTGGTGCCTCCATCTGACAGGTGGATCCCTGTACTACTCACCCAAGAAGGTGTGCCAGATCATCATTGCATGTTGCATGTTGCATGTTGCACAACCAAGCCTTGAGACACCAGGTGCCTTTTCTGCAGGAGGATGAGGCTGGAGATGGTCGTGTGGCAGCAGTGGAGCCTGTGGACAGTGACGAAGAGGAGGAAGAGGATGTGGACAACAGAACTACTATAATTCAACAGTACTTCCAGTGACACACAGGTAAGACAATTTAACTTCACCTTCCTTTGCAGTTTTGTGTTGGACATTGTACATGGCAGCCTGATTTTCCTATTTCTGTGGCCACTTACTGTACCCTTTGGCATCTCTATTTTCAGATATTTGTGCCCCACTCTGGCTCCTGGTGTGTTTACTGCTGTCCACTACAGGTCATACCTATGTATATATAACTGTACATTTGAATTGCAATGTTTACAGCTTGTTAAACTAATACAGATTTCAATTAATTGACAGACTCCATACTTGTATTTGTTCCAAGGGTGTTTATTTCTGTGATAATAAGTGTAGGAGGTATTGCAATGGGCTGGGTTGATGGTGGAGGAATGTCCAGGATAGAGTCCAGTCTATTGGTATCACAGATGCATTGTCCAAGGGGACCTAGGGAGTGGGGCAATGGTAGTTCAAGGTGGACAGGGTGACAGAGTGGGACACAAGGGTGACATTCAGGGGAGTCTTCTTTCCTGGCGGGGGTCTTGGCAATGTTCTCTGGCTTCTGCCTGGATTGCAGGGACCTTTTGCGTGGTGGTTCTCCTTCTGCAGGGGAGGGGTGCTGGTTGCCTGTTGTTCCTGTGGAGGGGCCTCCTGTCCACTAACGTCAGCGGAGGTGGAGGGCTGTTCATCGGTGTGGCTAGTGTCCGGGGCCCGTTGGTGTGCCACTGCCTCCCTCATGGTGTTGGCCATGTCTGCCAGCACCCCTGCAATGGTGACCAGGGTGGTGTGGATGTCTCTCAGGTCCTCCCTGATCCCCAGGTACTGTCCCTCCTGCAGCCGCTGAGTCTCCTGCAGCTTGGCCAGTATCTGGCCCATGGTCTCCTGGGAATGGTGGTATGCTCCCAGGATGTTGGTGAGTGCCTTGTGGAGAGTCGGTTCCCTTGGCCTGTCCTCCCCCTGTCGCACAGCAGTCCTCCCAGCTTCCCTGTTGTCCTGTGCCTCTGTCCCCTGAACAGTGTGCCCACTGCCACTGACCCCAGGTCCTTGATGGTCCTGTGTTAGTGGGGCTGCCTGGGGGCCCTGTAGTGGTGGACACACTGCTGATTGACTTGTCTTGGGGAGAGAGGTATGGGCCCGCTGGGTGGGTGCTGTGGTGGTGTTTCCTGAGGTGGGAGGCTCTGTGGTGGTTTGGGGCTGTGGCTGGGTCACCAACTGTCCAGAGGTCCCTGATGGGCCAGGTTGGTCATCCTGATCCAGGCGTGCAGAGCTGCTGTCATTACTGTGGGCCTCTTCTGGGGGGGACTGGATGTTGCTGGCACCTCCTCTCCGGTGACGTTGTGTGGGAGTCCTGTGGGGATGTTAATGCAGTGTTATTGTTACTGTGTGTGACATCTTGTGCATGGGTATGTTCCCCTCTATGGTTGTTATTACCAAGGCAGCTTTGGCTTGTGTGAGTTGTGATTTGGTTGGCTAAGTGATTGTCACCAGTGTGCATGCTGTGGTGATGGGGGTCCACGCATTGGTGTTGCATGCAGCGCTTGGTATTGGGAGGGGTGGGTTGTGATTGTGGGATATATGTGAGGTGGTGGAGTGATGGGGTTGTGGGTATGGGTGGGAGTTTGTGATGGCATGCAGGTAGGGGGGGTGAAAGTAGTAAAGATTTGACTTACCAGAGTCCAGTTCTCCTGCTACTCCTGCCAGGCCCTCAGGATGCATGATCGCCAAGACTTGCTCCTCCCGTGTTGTTAGTTGTGGGGGAGGAGGTGGGGGTCCACCACCAGTCCTCTGTACAGCTATCTGGCGTCTTGCTACCGCGGAACGCACCTTCCCCTGTAGGTCGTTCCACCTCTTCCTGAAGTCATCCCTTGTTCTGGGGTGCAGTCCCACGGCATTAACACTGTCCATGACTCTCCGCCATAGCTCCATCTTCCTAGCAATGGACGTCTGCTGCACCTGTGATCCGAAGAGCTGTGGCTCTACCCGGATGATTTCCTCCACCATGACCCTTAGCTCCTCCTCTGAGAACCTGGGGCGTCTTTGTGGTGCCATGGGTGTAGTGTGTGTGGTATGTGTGAGGGTGTGCGGGGTGATGTGTTGGGGTGTGTGCTGTGAGGTGTGTGGATGGTGTATGGGTGATGGTGTTCTGTGGCTCTGATTCAGTGGGTGCTCCTGGCGTGTCTCTCTCTCAGTTGTCAAATATTTTTTTCGTAAAGGGTTGTGGGTAGTGTGTGTGTGTGTTTTATAGTGATGTGGGTGTGTGGATGTGGTGTGTGTATGTGTGTCAGGTGTGTGTAGTTTGAATTGTCCAATGTGGTGTTGTTTTGCGAGTGTATGTGTATTTTGATCACGGCGGTCTGTTCCGCCAATGGTTTACCGCGGTTGAATGATCACTGCGGTGATTCGTGGGTCATAATGCAGTGGGCGTATTCCTGTTGGCGTAACGGTGTGGGTTTTGGTACTGCCAGTTTGTCGCTGACTTTGGGCTGGCGGACTTGTGTGTGTGTCTGTGTAGTGGTGGATTTCTAGTTGTGGGTCATAATACGCATAGTGGTATACCGCCACGGTCGCGGTATGTTGGCGGCAGTCAGCATGGCGGTAAGCGGCACTTACCGCCAATGTCATAATGAGGGCCTATGTTTTTTGTAATCCTGCATACTCCTCAGCTGATGTGTAGATTTACTTGCAGCCCCCACAGATCCATTTCCAGCCTTTGGGAGATACATGTTTTTCCCTGTATCCATGTTTTCGTCTCTTTAACCCTGGGATTAATTAGTTACTTGGGTTCAAACACAGAGTTGTCCCCTTTCTATATTTCAGCATCCTCGATACTGCTGCACCATATTTAAAACATGTTGATAAACCTCACAAATCTCATTCAACACCTCTCACATAGGTCAATCTACAATCCACTCTCTTATCAGCCCGGTATTCGTATAGGGCACCCAGGATCGCAAAGCAAATCGGAATAATTGGGGCCCGTGCCAAAGGTAGGAAGCAATATATAGATGCTCGATTTCATGAAGGCGTGTCTGGTACCAATGTTCCATTGAATGTGCGGACTGAATAAAACCTACAGCACTCTGAAGGTTATCCTTTGGGGACACAAACCTACCACTAAAATGCCCATCAATGCATACTTTGGGCCATACTTAGGGCCAAGTGGAGCAGCGTAGCGCAGCAAGTCACCTAGTTGCGCTCCGTCACAGGGAAAGGACAGGAATGCATTGTATTTATCCCAATACAGCACATTCGTGTCCTTTCCACAGCATTGGCACAAAGTGGCTGCCTAGTGCCAATGCAGGCACCCTTGCACCATGGTGCAAGGGTGCCTGCATTGCATGTGGAATTGTCTTTGTGTAGGAATCCCCTGAAGCTTTTTCCTCATTCTATGTGTGATGCAGGATACAGCATACATAGAAAGATAAACAAGACTTGGTAATGCAATGGGTCTTATGTTTGCTCGAATTATAGCTGTTAGCGTTGTAAACTCCTAACCGGACTTTTCTTACTACATAAACTGAAAATGAAAAGTAAAACAGTTTCACATAACTAACAAGATATGTCTTGCCACATAGACTGAAAATGAAAAGTAAAACAGTTTCACATAAGCGAGCCGACGGCCGCCATGAGCACAAAGCAGACACACAAAAGGAAACAGAAGTTTGCTTGCAGTGAAACTTATCAGCAAAAGTGCAATTATCCATGTAACCGGCAAAAGTGCAATTACCTATGTAGCCGGCAGAAGTGGAAATCTCCATGTAACAGGGTCGATGTCATGCAAAGCGCTCGACTACTGCCCAGCGAGATTGCGCAGCCTACGAAATAAAGAGAAAAAGTAGTCCAGAAACCATACCGAAAGCATGGAGCCTTGTATGTTTTCATTACTTGGCCGGTGCGCTCGAGGTGGGCTAAACACCGGAAAAGGCATGATGTATGCATGCCTTTCACTAATGAAATCAAGCGAATTTTAAAAGGCAAGCCCACGAGTTAACCATACTGATGGGTGTGACATGGTGTGGTTAAAAGCCCACAGAGAGATTACACCAGGGACAATGTGCTTTGCGCTTAACCCTAAAAAACGAGGAAAAATAAAGATATTTCTCCTTGTTATGCCTCACCTGGGGAGGCTTACGTTTTTGACGCACTCCCAGGTCTATCACTTATAGTACATCTGGAAATGCATCAAAGTCCTTGAATGTTGTGTGGGAACACCCATGCACCACGCATGGAATGTTTCCCTGGGGCAGAGTAACGCATCACAGCGATATGCGCTGCATTGCTTTACTCAAGATTTATGAAGAGACTCAGGGCCACTCAAGGTGGCCTTGCGTGGCTTCATAAATTCTCATTTTGGGCTTGTGTAGCTCTTGCAACTGCGACGCAAGTGGGATCGTAAATATGCCCCTTTATTTGTAATATAATACCGTTCTTTATAATCACTATAAAAGCACTTTGGGGCTGGAACTCAGTGTGTAAAGCCTTCTGATTTATTTTGTTCTTCAACATTTTTACCGTCCTAACATTTCCTAAATGGAAATAAAAACAATTTGGGGGCAAAACACAAATATATGTTCAAATTTAGACATGTATTTCCAGCAGAAAATACATCTTTTAGAAAGGGATGCTTGGCAGGCATAAATGTATCACTTTTATGGATTTTTGTGCCACAATGTGGAGATATCTGCAGTACTTAACTCCACAAAAGGGGTGGGAAGAGTGCGTTTAAAAGCATGATATGCCTTCAAAGTTTGGGACCACTCAAAAACATGTGGACATTCTCAAATCCTATCTGACCCCTTTCCCCCCTGGGAGTAGTTGGAAATTTAAACTATCCTTCTAGTATGGAAAGGGGAAAGGATCACTCGCAGGTTTGTTGCTGGGAGTAGAGCCTCCACGTGGAGATTGGTTTTCCTGCAGTCAGAAAATGAAGGAAAAAAAGCTGTGCGTTCACAGGAAGCTCCTTTCCCCCGGTGCAGATTTCTAGGCCATGAAGGACTGTGCACAGCGGGTATATGATCCTGTGGGATATGCCACATGGCATTTCAAGTAGTACACTTGGAAACGTGGAGAAGAGTTCTGGGTGAGTTCCTAGGAAAGTCACCAAGCCTCAGAATCTCTGTAGCACCCTCACTAATAATAATAATAACGATATTAACACAACCACAAGAGGATAAAAATGAGTAGAGTAAAAAACACCCAAAACAGGGCTCAGGAAAAGCAGAACCGGACTCTAAGGGGCTGGCCTAACTTAAAGTCTGTAGAAACATGGAACACAGAAATCCAAGAAAAGTACGCTACAAACAAACAGGCAGGAACAAAACACATAGGATTTGGGGCAAGAGCCCAAGACAAGAATCTGCACACCAACAAGAGCAGCGTAGAGAGAGCAGACAGGTAAAAGGAGGAACCGAGAGTCAGTAACAACAAGTAATAGAAACAGGATGGTCAGCGCCAGCAAAATAACAAGGAATGGAAACAGAGAAGACCAGGTAACAAGGCATGCAGTAGAGAGCAAGAAATAAAGGGAAACCAGGGTACAAATGAATCAAGGAACAAGCCTGGAATCAGAGCAGTAAGATAAAACCAGAACAAATGGGGCTTCCGCAAAAAAGGTGTGAGGAGTTCAAGTGGAGAGAGTGAGCCACATGTGAGTCATCAACTAGATGTAGGGAATCAGGGAACCACCAATAAAGAGAAGACTTCACAGGAACTCGGAGAAGGGAAGACTATAGAAGCTAAAAGGCACAGTGAGGGGAAGAGTGAATTCAGAAAGAGTGTGGAACTGAAGGCAAGTAGTGGAAGAAAGTCCAAATGAGTCAGTGCATCTGTATAAGGTATAATGATGCTAAACTGAGTGCTATCGCTAAGACATGATCGGGACAAAGATTGTTAACCTGAGAGACTACATGTACCACAATGCACCAGGGTAATAAAGTGGAAATAGGGGCTGGAAGGTAAGGTGGAGCAAGGTGTGCCATGTGCTTCGAGAGTGTAATGTCATGAGCAGATATAAATGTAGTACCTCAGAGGTACTAGAGGCTGATGGAATCCTGACAATGGGTTGCTCGTGGCTATGATCTCTCTGAGAGTCTGCTTTCTGTGGATGTTTCTCACACAGGTACCATGCTGTGCCTATCCTCTAGTTCCTCCTCCTACATGGGCAGGCACGCTCTTTTCCACTCAGGAACTGGAAACTAAGGCTAGCGTAGATAAAGGGAAAATCAGAAGGCAGCTGTATTACAAAAATCAGAATGAAGCACATGGAGTAGGAGGACAATAGGCCTGGGGAGACAAAAGAGGAGGAGGGGCCAGGAGAAGAAGGTGGCTAACCAATAGAGGGGCCAGGTCAGCAATTCCAGGTTAGTTTATGTAGAGTCACTTAGATGGAAAACGGTGCCTCACAACTTCTTTCATTGTAGGGCTCCCCTTTGCCGAGAGCTCATTTTCAGTGTAGCCTTTCAAGTTTTCTTTTATTTCCCTTCTCTCTTTCCCATTACTTTCCCTTTATTCCAAAATGTTTCATGATTACCCTGAAGTATGCTTTATTTGTCCAGCAACACTGTTGGGATTCTGCATGTGTGACTACTGCTGGCTCTTTCGAGCCTGTGGATAGGTCATGGAACTCTCTGCTGTCAACTAATGCCCCGTCCTTGAAGCATAAGGAAAGCATGCACAGTTACTGAGTAATTTAACAACCAATCTAAAATGATTATAACTGGGTCTTAATCTATGTTCCCTCTACAGTGTATTAAGAGTTGAACATGTGAGAAGCCTATAATGGAGCCCTGGGGTAGTGGTTTATTGGATGTATATTTAGATAAGACTAGGCAAGTGGGGTCAGCTCCATGTTTTTTTCTTTTTTCATCCCTTTTCCCCCTGGGGTGAAAGTGACTAGAACAGTTTATTATCTTCCACATCCCTTTTTTGCATCAGTTGCAAGAGTGGTGGATTGACATTAGTAATCGGTGCCACAACCTCGATGCCCAAAGTTCATTTGTGAGTTGTGACACTCAGTTTGTAGCAAGACTTCTAGGCACTAGGCAGACACTCAGCTCCTCCAAAACAAAGTGCAGACTTCAAGATATGTCCCCTCATGTCTACGAGACTGGCTGTCAGGCAGACAACTGCCTGAGTTGCATAGCAATCCTAAGAGTACTTCATGGAGCACACCTTTCCTTGGTCATGAGGAACCTGAAACTGGAACCAAATAGGGTGGTTTGGATCCCGCTTTCACACACATTTTTCCAGACAGAGGCTGAAGATCTAGTGTCTCAACCATCAGAATAGGGTGGGTTGGTCCTTTTTTGAGGTGACCTTCTCAGACTGCTCGCCAGACACAGTCTTTGTGTAACGTGATGCTTCTCACAGGAGGTTGCACTGAGACAGAGGCAGTCTAAAAACCGGAACACCCACATCATGGGCACAATGAAGTATGAGTTTTATGCAACTGGCTGCTATTGGCATTTTATAAGAAGTAATCAGGTACTGACAAACAATCCTGACCTTGAAACATCCTTACCTTCAACAACAGAAACTACAGATCCACCTCTCCCTGCTACCATCACCCAAATGGCAGTGCTTATGAAGAACTAATTAGCATCCCCTTGCTCTTCATGGAATTTCTAAAGGTAGCTGTGTTTCCATTGTCTTCATTTCAGTATCTCAATCGCCACTCTCTTAGCAACAGGAATGCAGGCAATATCAATTCAGTATCCGAGGAAACGGTCTGTTTTCCTCCACTTTGTATCATGCCATACCATGGGGAAAAAAAATAGATCTCACTGACTTCAGTACTCAAACTTGTATACGCTTATAGTCTTAACACAACACATGTACTACACGAATATTTTGCATATACTTCACATACACATAAGATGTCAGTGCAAGATTCTGGGTTTAATGTTACAGTAGAACTTTTCAGTAGAGAGCTCAGTAGGCTACACTATCATTGACACATATGAATAATTCTGGTCAGTTAAAAGACTGTAAAATACAATACGCTGATGCCCCCTTTTTATGTGCTAAAGTAAAGCCAAGGACAGTAGTACTCTGTCTTCTATGATGACACATTGGTGTGCCTCTCCAGGTCAAAGTATAGGTCCTGGATCTCGCACTGTCAGGGACCATACTAGGTCTCAGCACACAGAGTAGATCAGCTTGATGGCAGGGCCAAAATATAGATCAGTGTGCCAGTTCCACATGTAGTCCAGCACTCGTGGCAGGAGTACATGCTAAATCACCAAGCTGTGTGCATTCTGGTCCTAACACTATGGCCCTCATTATAACATTGGCGGCAAATGCCACCTACTGCCATGGCGACGGCCGCCAACATACCGTCGCTACTAACCGTCCACCAAAATATGACTTTAGCCGGAATTCCGCCTACGGTCATGGTGGCGGACGGCGGTAAGGTGGCGCTGCTGCCAGCAGTAGTGCCATGCCAGCAAAATGCCACCGACCATATCATGAGCCATGATACGGCCTGGCGGTGTTCTGCTGGTGGACGCTGCTGCTCGCAGCAGGGCCGCGTCCCGTCTCCTGCCGGAGGACCACCTGCAAGTAGGTAAGTCGTGTTCTCCAAAAGGGGTGGGGGTGTGTGTGTGTGGGGGGTGACTGTGCTTGTGGGCGTGCATGCGGGTGAGAGGCGTGTGTAATGTGTGTGTGCATGAATGGGTTTGAATGTACGTGTATGTTGTGTCATGTGATTACATGTGTGCCAGTATGTATGTTTGTGAGTGTTGCTGTGTGTGTGTATGAATGCATGCATGTGTGGGTGAATGTGGGTATGCATGTGTGTAGGTGTGTGTATGTCAGGGGTCAGCAGGGGGAGGGTGGGGGATGGCTCTAGAGAGGGGGGCCGGGGGAGACCCCTATCAGTACCAGGGAAGGAATTCCCTGGCACTGATAGTGCCTACCACCATGGTTTGCGTGGCGGTACAGAAGTGACAGAAACCATGGTGGTGGGCATGGTCATAATGCCATGGGTGGCCTAGTGACTGCCACCAGGCTGGAGACTGTAGTCTCCAGCCAGTAGGTCGTTACCGCTGTGGCGGTTGGTGTGTTAAATTGGCGGTTTTGCTTGGGCCAAACCGCCAATGTCATAACAGTGGCTGTATGTAACGTCAGCCTGTTGGCAGTAATATCGCCACTATTACACCGACCGCTGGGGTCGTAATGACCCCCTATGTTTTCAATATTTTCATAAAAACAAATAGAGAAGTTTCAATCCATAACAGAAGAGACACAGAGTTCTAAAATCTACATGTGGTGACAAAAAGACTTGTCACCAAGTGTGACTGATGAAATCTAATGAATCCGCAAAACGCAAAGATCTGGTAGGCATGTGTCAAATTTTTTTTGAAGCTAAGACATTAGGCTTTTTCTGATGGATAGCCTTATACATTCTCAAGGACTTGAAGACGGCTCTGTTTCATATGTGTAGCCATGGAGTGACCTCAGAAGCAAATGTTACTTGAAATGTCATTGGAATCATGAACGTTGAATATTCCTGTGTGTCTGGAAAATATTCTACATTCATGGCTATGAGGGAAGGACCTACGATGCAGAAGAAAATGTTATTTACTTGTAATCTTAGTTCTGCATTAAATGAATCCTAATTGAAATCTTGAACATAGGATAGATTCTGGGATCCTCATACCTGGGTAGGAATATTTTACGTCCATGGCTATCAATACAGAACCTGTGAAATAGCATGTGAAGATATTCCCCCTTACTGAGCCTCCATGTGGTAAAGTGAAAGATGTGTAAGAGCCGACACATGCATGCATTGTAGGTGCTGGTGACCTCTCAGTCTACGTCAGGCAGGAGGAAGGAAGACAGCTCTTCGATTGTTGTTATCTGTTGAAATATTTGTGATAGGTATGAGGATGTCAGGCTGCTGTCCTTTCCCAATGAACCGTCACATCTGCTCCTCATGTGTGACATAAAAAGGACCAAGGAATGTATCTCACAGCTTTTAGGAACAATGTGACAACATACAGCATGTAGGAATGATGTGAAGAGTTACAACACTGAAGACGAAACATCATTTTGCCTTCGGGATCCTTTCCAGATGATGAAAAATTCAGTTCCCGAACCTTTTGTAGTAATTTAGAACCACCGGTAGGTGGAGTCTTACCACACAAAGTAACTTGCAGGTTTATGGATGCCTGGAGGTGTGAGTAATGACATACTAAGGAATTGCTGATTATCTGTCATGCAGTAGAATGGCATGTTAGACTTTTTATCCTTGGTGTGGTCTCCCTTAACTTTTTGCCTCTGTTCCCCAGGTTGTTGATGTGTGCTGGACTCTGATTTTACTGTTTTTGTTACTCTGGGCACTTTACCACTGCTAACCAGTGCTAAAGTGCAAGTGCTCCTTTACAAAATGTGTATGTGTTTGGTTTATCCATGATTGGCATATTTGATTTATTAGTAAGTCCCTAGTACAGTGCACTAAAGGTGCCCAGGGCCTGTAAATCAAATGCTACTAGTGGGCCTGCAGCACTGGTTGTGCCACCCACATAAGTAGCTCTGTAATCATGCCTCAGACCTGCCACTGCAGTGTCTGTGTGTGCAGTTTTATCTGTAAATTCGACTTGGCAAGTGTACCCACTTGCCAGGGCTAAACCTTCTCTTTTCTTACATGTAAGACACCCCTAAGGTAGGCCCTAGGTAGCCCCAAGGGCAGGGTGCAGTGTATGGTTAAGGTAAGACATTATGGGGGTCATTTTGACCCTGGCGGTCCGAGACCGCCAGGGCTAAAAGGACGGAAGCACCGCCAACAGGCTGGCAGTGCTTCCAGCCCTATTACGACCGCGGCGGAAGCGCCGCGGTCGCACCGCCGGGGCCAGCGGTTTCCCGCCGTTTTAGCCCTGGCGGTGATAATCCGCCAGGGCAGCGCTGCAAGCAGCGCTGCCCTGGGGATTATGACACCCCTACCGCCAGCCTGTTTCTGGCGGTTTGCACCGCCAGGAAGAGGCTTGCGGTAAGGGGTGTCCTGGGGCCCGTTGCACGGCCGCAACACCGCCGGCTCCATTAGGAGCCGGCTCCTATGTTGTGGCCTCATCCCCGCTGGGCCGGCGTACGCAAACTTGGTTTGCGCCCGCCGGTCCAGCAGGAATGGCATAATGGGGGCCGCGTGAGTGCGGCCGCACGGCGGTTACCGCCTGGTCGTAATGACCCCCATAGTAATGTGTTTTATATGTCCTGACAGTGAAATATTGCTAAATTCGTTTTTCACTGTTGCAAGGCCTGTCCCTCTCATAGGTTAACATGGGGGCTCCCTTTAAATCTGATTAAAGTGTAGATTCCCTTTGGGAGCGGATGGACATGTGGAGTTTGGGGACTCTGAGCTCACAATTTAAAAATACATCTTTTAGTAAAGTTGATTTTAAGATTGTGTGTTTGAAAATGCCACTTTTAGAAAGTGAGCATTTTCTTGCTTATACCATTTCTGTGCCTGTTTGTGGATTCCCTGTCTGGGTCAGTTTGACAGTTGGGCTGGTTGCACCTCACACTAGACGGTGACACAAAGGGAGCTAGGGTGTAGCCTGCATATCCTGATGAGCCATCTGTGCTAGTAGGGAGGGGAGGAGTGGTCATTCACACCTGAAAGGGCTGTGCCTGCCATTACACAATGCAGTCTCCAACCCCCTGGTGAGTGTCTGAGGCCTGGCCTGGGCAAGGCAGGATTTCACATGCCAAACAGACTTTACTTTGAAGTAGGCCTACTTCAAAGACGAAATAGGGTATAAGAAGGGCACCCAAAACCACAGACTTTAGAAATACTTCTGGAACCAAGAGGAACCTCTGCCTGGAGAAGAGCTGAATAGCTGAGGAAGAAGTGCTGTCCTGCCTGTGACTGTGCTTTGTGGAGCTTTCCTGCAGTGCTGCTTCTGCCAGAGTAAGAGGGCAAAGACTGGACTTTGTGTGCCTTCCATCTTGTGAAGAAATCTCCAAGGGCTTGATTTAGAGCTTGCCTCCTGTTGTTTGAAGTCTCAGGGACAGCAAAGACTTCTCTCTGCCAGCACCTGGAGTCTCTGGAGAGACTCCTGCTCTGACAAGTGGTGCCCTATCCAGTCCTTGGGCCCTTGAAAGGAAAGCTGGTGGAAATCCAAGGAAATCGACTTCGGACGACTTCGGACCAACGCCGCTGCTGAATCCGGTGACGCCACCTGCACCCGACGCCGTGACCTTCGCTGGAACGCGACGCTCTTCGCCGGGCCGACGCCGCGGCAGCCCCGCTGAAGTCCGCGACTCCGTGGAAGTCGCCGCACCACGTCGTGACCAACGCCGCTCGAAGTGCACGGATTCAACGTTTCGCACAGACGCCGCGATCCCCGACTTCACGCATCGGCTTGTTTTCCCTATTCACCAAAGGTACTGTACTAGGGGGTCTACGCGACTCCGTGTCCGGCGCCGCTGGTGTCGGCTTGTTGGGAACGACTCCATCACGACGCCATGTTAACACCTCATCGAAGCATTTTTGTTTCTAAGCGCTATTTGTGAGTTTAATCTTTAAAAATTCATAACTTGACTTGTGTTTGTTGGATTTTTGTCATTTTGGTCTTGTTTTGTTTAGATAAATATTTCTTATTTTTCTAAGCTGGTGTTGTGTAATTTTGTAGTGTTTTCATTAAGTTACTGTGTGTGTTGGTACAAATACTTTACACCTAGCACTCTGAAGTTAAGACTACTGCTCTGCCAAGCTACCAAGGGGGTAAGCAGGGGTTAGCTGAGGGTGATTCTCTTTTACCCTGACTAGAGTGAGGGTCCTTGCTTGAACAGGGGGTAACCTGACTGTCAACCAAAGACCCAATTTCTAACAGGCATCATGTACAGATTAGCAGGATATAAAAGGCTGAAAATATTTATGTGGAGAGTATCAGTCTGTGGGCTGTCTCACTTGTATCAGCAACAGTTTATATTAGTGTAGCTGATACGAAGTGGATGTAATGCTACTGAGATTCCTCTACTCAGAGATTGTGAGCTTTAAGTGCATTTGTAGGAAAGTGCCTCTTTTGACATGGTCACCCCCTACTTTTTGCTTGTTTTCTGGTGTGAGTTTGACTGTGGTTCCTGCTAACCAGGTCCCCAGTGCCAGATCTCTTTCTCCAAAACTGCACAGTTGTTTTGCACAATTGGCAAAACCCTAGCTACCACTGTAAGTCCCTAGTAAATGGTATCCCTGGTACCTAGGGCCTGGGGCACTAAGGAAAGTCTCTGAGGGCTGCAGCACCAACTGTGCCACCCTCTGGAACCCCTCACCAAACTCACACAAGTGCTGCCATTGCAGACTGCGTGTGGTGGTGCAGGCTAAATTTAAAACATGACCTGTCACACACCTCTATGTGCCAGGTCCCCTAACACTCCATGTGCCAGGTGTAAGTCACCCCTAAGACAGGGTGCATTCAGGCACATGTGAGTGCAGACATGCATGAGCAGATATGCCCCTGCTATGTCTCTGTTGATCCTGAGACATAGTACGTCCAAAGGGAAGCCATTTTAAATGCATGTGCTGGACGCTAGTCATCACGAGTTCCCCATCTACATGATGGCTTCTCTGAAACCTGGGGTGTTTGGTATCAAACATCTCAGAATAATAAACCCTCACTGATCCCAGTAAGGGATTTCTTAAAAAGTGCACATAGAGGGCACCTTAGAGATGCCCCATGAAAACCTACTAACTAATAGTTTGCTGACTGACTGGTCCTGGCCAGTTCAGCCACCACAGACGCATTTCTGCCCCCATAAGGTGAGAGCCAGTGCTCTTGAGGACCTGACACAAAAGCCTGTACTGGCCAGAGGTGTGACCTTCTCTCCCAGGCAGGATGGACATTCCAGGGTGGGAAGCTTTAAAGGTCTTGCCAGCTTTGTAGTGCAACCCAGGTCTCTCCAGATGGTGGAGATGACCAACCCGCCTGTCCTGACCTCACTTTTGGCAGCAGCACAGGTGGGAAAATTAGGCACATTAGGAGGTGTGCCCACTTCATGCCTGTCCCACCGCTAAGGTGGACGAGCTGAAGTGGACACTACTTTTAAAATCCCTCCATCTTGTTTAGAAAGGAATTGGGCCACTAGGGCTAGGGTTACGCCCACTTCCCAGCGGAAGTGGTCATAAGAGTGTAGTCACCCTAAAGGTGGTCAGCCCATTGGCTGCAACCTGGCACTCCCTGTAACGCCCCTAAATTGAGTAGTTAGGTGGTATGGTGTAGCCATTTTAGCTATAATTTTAGACATGTTATTTTAGCAAACTAGGCCTGCCGCTGTGCACTTTAACCTAGATATGTTTTATTCATATTATTTTATTAATAGCCACATTTGCGGTCTTGTTTTATTTTCTCTATCCAGCTGTTCTTCGCCTAGGCCTCTGTGCTTTTCTCAAGGCTGCAGTAAGATAGGTTGCCGGCAAAAGTGGTACGCTTTGTCTCTAATGTTCACAGAAACGTACACACTCTTATGTGGGGATCTTTTCTTGGAACGTCAGCTGGTTTATTATAAAAACACTACTTTGACCCATGTACGTTAGAGGGAGATTCCAGCCAGATGACCCCCAACTGTATGCTGATTGCTGAGTGCTTTGCTGCAGCTGCTTATGTAGACTACAGGCCTCTTGCTCAGGTATGAGGGATGATGTGTTCCCAGGGGATTCTGAAGGGCAAAATTAGAGCTTTACATGCTGTGCTCTAACATAGTCTAGGTAGGAACTATTCTTAAAAACCATAGTGACAACATGGTAGCGTTATGTTTATGTTTTACTCTCCTTGTCACCATTTTGTATCCTATTGTGCTTCATCATCCTAGTTATTTCAGTACCTGCTTTATTATCAAAGATGCATTTGCTTCAATAAAACCTTATTGAAATATACTCTGCCTCTGATTGTCCTTGCATCTGTGAGACAAATGTTACTGAGAGAAACAGATGAGATCTGAGTGACCACGATTTCCCTGAGGAGTAATTTGTGTCACGCGCCCGGTTGCCCGACAATCCCTGCTCTTGGGTGGAGATGAGGCACTGCTAGTTAGCCGGAATAAAACCCGGATTAGGCCGACAGGTGTCACCTGGTGTGGGTTCAGACTCAGTCCCCCGCAGTACAGGTGATTCTGCTGCCCAAATCCAGTAGTCTCATTAGGATAATGAGAACCTACGCGACAATGGCACCTCTGAACCCTAGAACTCAGATCCTGACTACTTTTGAAGAAGAAGGACAAAGAAGAGTCACCCCCACACACGAAGAGGAAGAAGACACAGCTGACCCGGTACCAACCCTTCTGGCCTGCCTGCTGACCTCACCGGATTCTGCACAAAAAGACCTATCCCACAGCTACAGCTTCAAGAAACCCAGGAAGCCTTCCTGTCTTCTAAAAAGACTCAGACTGCCGTGGACCTGCTCAGCAACAAAGTATCCAACAATGACTCTGCAGCCTGGAGACCTGAAACCTGAAGTGACCTCTGCACCCAATAACCTAGACCCGTTGGGAAACCCATCAACCGTGCCAGCAGTGTCACCTCTCCCGGGGTCATTCAAGTCGCCTGCAGACCCTACACTGAGACCCCTCCTCCCCCACAGTCTGGTGGTGAAAGAAAACCGAACACCTACAGCAACCAACCTGTTGCCCCCAACGCCAACTGAGGACAGCCACCAGTGCCAATGATGTCCCCTGCTTGAGTCCACCTTGGTTGACCACCTGCTGGACTCTCAGATGACGTCTTCAGCATCAACACGCATGACCCCCTGAACGCGAGTGCTCCCGGACGGTGAAACCTGACTCCAAAGAACACCCCTGCATCTGTCACCTCTGGGCCCAAGAGACAAGGACCAACAGTGCACCTACCTTCCAGGACATCTCAAGTCATTGACCTACCTACTCGTTGTTTCTGACTGGCTTCCTAGCCAGAGCCTGCAGCCTGTCTTCACGAGGACCAAACTCCCATAGGAAACCATTGGGCACCCAATGCCTTACCTCACCTCTGCACCTGACCGCCCCAGTGCTGTTTGGTATGACCTGTTGGTGTGGTTCTGATCGGTGGCCAGTACTTCCCTTAATTCCCTGAGATTGGCTTCATAAGTCGTTGTTAACCCTGTGTTTGCTAAAAATTGTTTTTCCTCCAAAAGATAACATTGAGAGAACTCTGAGAATTGCACTGTGTTGATTGCTGAAAATGCAAAGTATTTATGCTCAAAAGTCTACTTCTCTGATTATGAAGTTCTTGGGTTTGAAACATATATAAAAATAATTATTATTTTTCTAAATTGGTCTCAGATTCCCAGATTCATTCTTTGAGTGTGTGTCTCCTTTATTGCCTCTGTGAGTACAACAACTGATTAGCGCTACCTTCTGAGAAGCCTAACCGCTCATCCACACTACCACAAATAGAGCATTAGTCCTGTCTACTTTTGCCTCTGCTTTACCAATTAGGGATTCACTGGACTTTCTGTACAGTGTACTTCATGTTAGTGCACTATATAGACAGCCAGCTTCCCACAGGATTGCAATGTTTAAACCAATGAGTGGGGAAAAAAACAAGTGAAATGTAGAACAAAAGCATGGAAACAGATGCATAGTTTACACAGTTATTCTTATACCTATACGGTTTATAGTTTTGCTTATTCCCATAAAATTTGAACCCACTTAGCTGTCACATACACTTGTAGTAATTTACGTACATATACCTATGGTAATGACTTATGCCTATTTTCCTATGTTTTTTTTGCTGTGTGTTTAATGTATGCATAGGATAATGAATACTGTGAAGTGTTTCCTGCTAACCATTTCTTGATAACATATATGGAGCCATTCAAGCATATGTTCTAGAAAAACTGAACTGGTTCGCCATGTCATCCCATATTCTGAAAGACCTATGCCAGACATGAAAAGTAGAAAGGTGCTCAGGTAAGTGCTGCAAGTGCATTCCTAAAAGTCAGAGTAATGGTCTGATTACCTACAGGTAATCTTCATTAACCCAAATCCTAGTCTTTCTCATCCAAGTCTGCTTCCCACCATCCCTCCTAGCTTTGTTCTTCTCCTGTGGGTACCACAAAAGGCTATTGTACGTTAAGGGTCAAGGTTCTCAGTATGCTGCTGTTGCGTTCCGTGGAAGGGAGTGTTTTATGACAGAGTGCAGGGGCTCCATGAAGAAAGAGGAGAAAGGCTGTCTAGATCTCTTTTAGGAGAATGTATTTAATTTTATATATTCTATATAGCTTGGGCTTATGTCCTCTGGAGGAGGATATAACTCATTTATGTAAAGATTGGAATGAAGAAGACTATTACTTGGAGTAATGGAGACTGCTGGTGAATATTCAACCCATTAACACACTTAGAGGGTCATTCTGACCCTGGCGGCCGGTGGCCGCCAGGGCCACCGACCACGGGAGCACCGCCAACAGGCTGGCGGTGCTCCAACGAGCATTCTGACCGCGGCGGTTCAGCCGCGGTCAGAAGCGGAAAGTCAGCGGTCTCCCGCTGACTTTCCGCTGCTCGTGTGAATCCTCCATGGCTGCGGAGCGCGCTCTGCAGCCATGAGGATTCTGACCCCCCCTACCGCCATCCTGTTCATGGCGGGAAAGCCGCCATGAACAGGATGGCGGTAGGGGGGGTCGCGGGGCCCCTGGGGGCCCCTGCCGTGCCCATGCCAATGGCATGGGCACGGCAGGGGCCCCCGTAAGAGGGCCCCGCAAAGTATTTCAGTGTCTGCCTTGCAGACACTGAAATACGCGACGGGTGCCACTGCACCCGTCGCACCTTCCCACTCCGCCGGCTCGATTACGAGCCGGCATCCTCGTGGGAAGGTCGTTTTCCCCTGGGCTGGCGGGCGGTTTTTCAGCAACCGCCCGCCAGCCCAGGGGAAAACTTGTAATACCCGCCGCGGTCTTTTGACCGCGGCGCGGTATTTTGGAGGGCGGCATCCTGGCGGGCGGCCTCCGCCGCCCGCCAGGGTCATAATGAGGCCCTTACTCTAGCATTTTTTTGTCACTAAATGTGTGTACAAATTAGAAGGGTACAAACAAAGGGAATATTGGTGAATAGTTTGAGGATGCTCATCAGATTCCCAGTGAACACTCTCTTCCCATCTCCAGAGAAGATTTTCCTTACCACTAATTTAACATAGACAAATATGGGAGATCTGCTTGACTTGATGATTTTATGGAAACTCAATGTGAAAGCATAAATGTCTCAAAATCCCGATCCTTGGAATAAATGGCCAAATGAACTAAAAACTGTTTGCAAAACATTTTCGACCAGTAAATAACTCTATGAACTGAACTATGTACAAATAGATTGGTTCATACAATTCTGGTTCAGTTTGGTCATAATTCAATCTACCTCATGAATATTAGTGAGGCAGATCGAAAATTATAACTCACTCTGATTGATGGCCATGGCAAGGATGGTGGCCTGCTGTTGCCAGCAGACCACCACATCTGTGATTGCCAGTGGCATTTGTAGAGGGGGCCAGATGGGGCCCATGCCCCAGCTCTTTTTGTCCTGCCCTCACCCTCAAAATGCCATGCTACTAAGGCTGGCTCAAAAAACTAGGAGGCAATACAGAAAAACACAAAAGACACTGCACCTTGATGCATGTGCAGTCAGATGAGCTGACTGCAGGTGGGCTTCTACAGAGCTGGACCACTGTGAGGCCACCAAAAGCTACTGGGAAGTCTCTCATGGTCATTTCAGGGAAGGTGGATCATGATTTTGAATACTATATTGGCAATTGAGCGGACTACATGAGATCTCCTACAGAGTTGCTCATGGGCTGTTGCTGGACCACTCTGACACCACCAAAAGCTACTGCAATCCACTCATGGTCCTTCCGGGAAGATGAATCTTGGTGCTGAATACCATATGGGGATGCCAGTCAAGGGAGCGGACTGCATGTGGAAAGTTAGGAGCTGCTAATGAGCTGTTGCTGGACCACTGCGAGGCCACTGGGAGCAACTGTGAATTTGCTCATGATACCTTTCCGGGAATGTGGATGATGGTCAGGGCATGCTGAATACTTTATGCCAATGAGGTGAGTGTGTTATTGTTGATGAACTGGCTGATACTCCAAAATATGATTGTGCCAATTATGCTTCTACAACTAAGAGTCATTGTCCATTTCACTTCAAGGCAAAGTGTGAGTTGCTCTTAAAGAGATGGAGGTGCCAGTTAGCTGGTGAGAAATTACAAGTTCTGGACTAGGTTTGCTGCTTTGTGTATGCTGTGCAGTACGCCTCTCTGTTACAAATCTCCTCATCTAAATGGTGCTGGCTGTTGTAAGCGTAGACAAAATTGAATTTCTTGCACTCTCAAATATTGGATGAAAAAGGTCTGATTTACAAACTGCACTTTGTAGTACATTTTCTAGTTCTACAGTAGTAATAAAAAACTTACTATTCACAAACTCCACTTTTGCAGTAACTTACACTTTTGAGTAAGTTTGCTACTTTTTTGTATTCGCAAATTGCTTTTTTGTAGTAATGGTAAGTCCCTACCATCATTATTTTCTATGGGAGGGTGTTGCATTACTAGTTGTTGGTCACATGAAGCCCTGGAATTACTACAAACGTGTGGTGGCTAGTGCTAGGTATTGGATGTACAGTGCTTTCACTAAGGCAAAACATACTGTTACATTTGAAGGTTTAACTTTCTAATATCCAAGAAGCCCTTAAAAGTACCCTAGTATCAGGATTATACTATGAAGTACCAATAATAATGCCACTTAAGGTATTTTGTGAGCTGCAAGCTTGGTCAGGCTAGACATAGCAACACAATTCCCTCACCGGCACAAGATGTGCATGGAGAACCTCACACCAGATCAACACTTCAGCATTCCTACAGTCCATAATTTCTACACTGCTGCAGAAACGACATAAATTGTCATGGAACATGACAAAAAAGCGCAAGAAGAGGGTTTAATGACCTGGCCGAGTTCGGCTATAGATAAGTTCATGACCCCACTCCATCTGGTCATGGTCACATTTTTACATCTACCATTGCCCACCCTGCCATAAATGCATCTGTTTAAGCATAAAATGAAGCAGTCAGCAAGGTGCAAGGACCAGTTTTTATCAATCGGCCTTTAGTTTTAGGACCTGCCCAATGAGGTGGTACTTTAGGTGGGCTGACCAGAGATAAAGAAGATAATTGGCTAAAGGAAAAAGTTTCGGTATCCAAGATGAAGGCCTGCATCAGGACCGGTAAGTGATGAGCGTATATGGCAAGCATGGAGCATGTCTGAATTTAAAATGGTGAGGAATACAATGGAAATGCGAGATCTGTACAAACCCAAGTATATTCAACGAAATAAGATGAGGCACACAGTTTTCCATAATCGTTATTAGACTGCTCGACTGTCGGAAAATTATCAGCAAGTGGGACTATTGCCTATTTTAGGTGGGGAAATTGTATTTAAATTATGCAAGCGCTCTATGGGGGATATCTATTAAATATGATGATATATAAGCAAAAGACTTGTAACAGTTATTGCCGCTCTCGTGCACTACACAATAACTTTGTTATTATGGGTTTAGTGATGAATTAGTTCTGAGACAGAAACCTTGAGCTCAAAAATTGCATGGAAAGGTAACATAGAATAGTAAACTGATGAAAAACCATTAATGCAATTACTTCCAACGTATAGTGTTCGTGACAATCATTCTTATGCAGACGAGTCTGTTAATCACATACAGTTGAAATTGATTATTTATTTATTTCACTCCTGAAGCGTTACCATATTGTTGCTTTGAACCGATGCTGGGCATCTTCATGTTAATAGGTGGCCACTCCCTTCAGCTCCAGGTGAAATGATCGCCAGATAGCAACGGGGGTTTGGCTTGTGTCATTTAATTATTTTGATAAAAGTAAACAAATGCAACCAGGCCTACCTGCCAACACATGCAAAGTAAAAAAATAGTCTAGAAAGTGCTGCCAAATATCTGTGGGTGACTATGCAAGAAGTTGTTTTGTACGACTCACAAACATATGTGACATTGTACAATGTCTCCTGCATGCTCCTTGAAATTGAACGCAAAGTTTTCCTATCTACAGGTTAGTTTGGATTAGGACTTATTTTTCATCATCAGTCTTTGACCCCGACCAATAAATAGGATAGCAGAAAAGACGGTGTCAGAACCCGTTTGGGGCAATGAAGCAAACTGCAGATACTGGGCCATAACGGTGGTGGTTGTGTCTTTTCACTACTGCTGTCCAGGGGCTTTACCTGCTCTGGCACTGCAAATTAAATACCTAGTAAATCTTTTCAGCATTTGACCCTCAAGGTGGGGGCGGGGGCCAGCAGTTCAAGTCTTTTTCAGGGAACTAGTGTGTGTGTGTGGCTTGTTGTACAAGCCTTTACTTACATTTTATAAAAGAGAAGTGCTTTCTTATACTCAAACAAAATACCACATTAAGGCATATGCCAGTGGGCACAGGAGTCTAAACAGATACGAAAAAGATAATAGACAACAGACTTACAGTAATCTCACAGGTGCAGAATCCCTTTCAACTGCATTAGCAGACTTTAGTTTCAGTGGACTGTAAGCCATTTCTTAAAAACCCTAGTCACTGGAAACCACCACCATACTATTTGCTGGAAACAAGCCCAAGATCTGGTGATCACAAGTTCAAAGGTTCAAAGTTCAAAAGTGTCCCAAGATCTGGAGATCACAAGTTCAAGGGTGCAGGAGGTACCGAGCGCAGCAATGTAAGGCACTCCCTGCGGTGTGCATGTTCACTCCTCTGATTTTCAGGAGCTCTGTGCAGACCAAGGCGGAGGGGCGTCACCCTCACCACCAGTAGCAGCTTTAAACCTTTTACTACAAAATTATATTAAGCTACATTTATTATCGTTTTGAAGTAAAAGAGGCGGGGCATTGGGGATGACGAGCACTGAGGGAGAATGCACAGCAGTCCTTCTCATTGTCTATGTATGTTTGGCCGGCCGTTTCGGGCCGGCCAAACATACACGCGCACAAGGGCTCTCTACAGCCCGGCACTGTGTTGCCAGGCTGGAGAGAGCAGGCACAGGCTCCCATTCTGCCTGGGAGCGCCCTGGCTGGGCTCTCCCAGCCAATCCTAACACTGCTCTGAGCAGCTTCAGGATTGGCCACAGGGCAGGCTGCGAGCCTGTGTCTGCAGCAGAGGAGGTGAGGTGGTGGCAGCAGCGGCATCATGAAGGCAAGTGTATTTTTTAAAATAATCCCCCCACCACCGGCCGCCCCCAAAAAGTACCGCTAGCCGCTCCTGTGCTGACCACAACTTGTCAGTCGATTCAGTGCAGGCTCCAGCGAAGGAATAGACTCAAATTAAAACTCGACTTCCAAAGAATTGAAGAGCCCATTCTGCGGTGCTCGTGATTTGTTTCATCTTTGGTGATCTTCCATTCTCTGGCTGAATCTGCATAGGACAACAAGTGTTAGGTGCAATATTTGGAGGCCATTAATGCTGTCATTTTTTCAACCTCTCATGTACCCCTTGGTTGGCACATTATGCTGGTTATGGTTTAAGCAGCAATCAGTAGGCAGGAAAACCCACCCTAGCACCCCAGTCGGCTCCTACATCATTCATACTCCTTCTTCTTGGATGCAACACAACAATGGTGAGTTACTAGTGGTTAGAAGGCAAGGAAACACACGCCAGCATTCGGTTGGCTCCCGCATTATTCCTACTCTTTGTTGCTGGTCACCAGCATGCAGACTGTGATTTAACAGCTACTGGGGTGACAGGTCGACCCACTCTAACACTCAGGTCGACTACTGCATCGCCCCCACATGTCTGCCCTTTTGAGCTGTCCATTTCCCTTGGGCACTGCTGGCTCAACAAGGCAGTCTTCTCCTCTCCTCAAGGGATATCATTTGTATCATTTGTTTCCCATCTCTCAGCAGGCCATACAGACTCCAGTACCCAGGCGGTCCCACAGCTTCTCTAGCATCCCCCTTGCAGACTTTCCACGTGATAGCTGCTCACCTTAGGGAAACTGGTTATCAGCACCATCAGCCATGGATTTCAGCAAAACGTTTGTTAC
Source organism: Pleurodeles waltl (assembly GCF_031143425.1). NCBI lineage: Eukaryota > Metazoa > Chordata > Amphibia > Caudata > Salamandridae > Pleurodeles > Pleurodeles waltl. Next base: position 190,016,164 of record NC_090440.1, on the reverse strand, counting down.
GCTGTGCACTACTTCCTATTTGGTTAGAGAGAAACCTGGAACCATGTGTGAAAATTTCAGTCCTAAATTTGTAGTCATGTTTACAGATAGGGGATGTTGATTCCACTGTCATGATCCTGGAACTGATCCAAGGTGGTCCCTTCTCTTAGTGTATTTCTATGCTCTGCTGCAGAGCGGACACAGTCTTTCTTTCACGTGAGGGTTCCCACAGCATGTAGTGATGAGAGCTTCCTGAAACTGGAGCATCCAAAACATAAGCATAATGACATGTCAAGACCTTGCACCTGGTAGCCATCAGCCTTTAGGAGTAGCTCATATGGGAGAGACTAGGGGTAGGCATTTCCTGGATGATTCCCTCTACACAATGATTGAAACCGCTGTATCCACATACCAGCGCCCTCCATCATGCCAAATGGTACTGCTCAGGGAGTAGTAGTGGAAATACTTTATTTCGGCTGTAGGCCATTAAAGAACAAAACAGGTTAAAACACAGTACATTAACTTCACAAGAACAGTACAGCAATCTTACATTAAAAAAGTTCATACAGCACTCCCCTATTAGCCTAATTACACAGAGAAGGACACACAAGCACAGACCTTAAACAAAAAAAAAATAAAGTGGTCCACCATTTAATAATTATATTTGGATGTCATCACAGACCATACACACATTTAAAACATTAAAAGAGAAGTACACAAATAAAATTCATTAAAAGACTCGTTAACGTAGAGAATAAGGCCCTCATTATAAACACGGGGGTAAACACCGCACCACTGGTGGTAAAAACCGCCAGCAGAGGTGCGGTCTGGACCGCCAAATAATGAACCAACTAAAACACAGGCATCCCTGAAAACCACCCACTGCCAGCAGAGAAGGGCCGACAACGACGGCAGAGGCCAGCTACTGGCCGACGGGAAGGCCCTACCCGCCCATCAAATAATGAACCACTAGACCGCCATCAGTTCCGGGGCGGGAACCTCCGCCACGCAAAGCCAGGCGGAAACTAACCAAATATAAAGAAAAAATCACCGGAGGCTAACACAAAACGCCGAAGCAGACATGGATAGAGAGCTGCAGATCATGCCAGCCCTTCTCCTTGCCATATACCTCCATGACCGAGACCGCCAACGAAGATGATGACGGTAAGTACTGCAACCTACTAAACAAGGCAAGAAAGGGCACAGTTATACACCCACCCACTCCACCCTCCCTACAATGCTCCCACAACCCTTCACAGCAGCAAAAGCCGTACACCCCACAGCAAGAGGGACTTACTGGACACAAGGCAAATCCAACCTGTCCAAAGTACATACATGTGTCCCACACCCACAAACAATGAAACGAGAGACCAGGGATCCAGAGTGTGGCGCCAAAGACACAGGCCACACATAAACTTTTAATTCTGCTCTCTGAGCGAACGTATTGGAAATAAGTCCAATGACCAGTCCATAGTGCAATAAGTCCCATGGGCCACGATGGCTCCAACCTGACTCCCACAAGTGCTAAGGTACTCAATGTCATGGGGGCAACAATGGGGCATCCACAGACCTCAGGGAACAGGAGCAGGGGGTGGTGGGGGTGGGGATTTACGACGGGGTGGGGCTTAGATTTTTGTTCGGAAGGTAGAGGGGGGTTTGGGTTTGGCCTTGGAAGGTGGGGGAGTATGCTTGGACCGGGTGGAGCCAGATGGAATAGGCTCAGCACAGGGCTTCTTCCTCTCTGGGGAAGGGGCACTGGAATGTGAAGGGCGGACAGGGGCGGGCTGTGACGTGGAAGGAGTGGACAGGGCAAGGAGGTGTGCACATTTAGGGACGAGACGGGGTGGGCCAGTGGGTTGGAATAGGTCAGCATGGGAGAGGAAAAGTTTCTTTGGTGTAATTGGGTTGGGTCTGGAGGAAGGTGTTGGAGTGGAGGTAGAGAGAGTGGTTGTAAGTGGTGTAGGTGTGCGTGTTGTGGGTGCAGGTGACTGGACAGTATGTTGAGATGTGGTGGATGTGTGATGGGTGGGTGTTTTGGTGCGTTTGAGTGTTTTGGGAGGAGGGGGGGTAGACACAGTGGGACAAGACAGGCTGCCAGTGTGAATGTATGTTGTCTGGGTGTCTGCGAGTCTGGTGATTGTGCTGCATGTGCCAACTAAAGTAGTTGTGATGAGTGCAGGTGTGGTGTCTGGGGTGCATGTATGGATGTGTGCTATTGTGGTGTCTGCAGGAATAGGGTCAGCAACAGTGAATTAAGGTGCAGTGCTTGGGGGGGTGTATGTAGAGGGGACAGACAGGGAGGCGGAAGAGGTGGGCACACTGGGGGAAGTGGATGTTGCTGTGTGTGCATGTGTATGTGGGCTGTGTGAATGCTTGTGGTGGGAGGTGTAGTGCTTGTGTTTTGAAGTGTGCTTCTTGTGTGTTGAGGTGTGTGCCTGCATGTCAGAATTTGTGCTTTGGACGAGTGAAGGGAGTGGGGTGCTGGAAGGGGTAGGGGAGGTTACTGGCTGCCGTCCAAGAGGAGGCCAGAGCCTGAAAAGATCTCTGTAGGCACTGTGAATGCCATCCAGATAGGCACTGGTCTGCTGTATCGCTGATGCTAGCCCATGGATGGCATTAACAATGGTTGTCTGCTCTACAGAGATGGTTCTCAGGAGGTCAATAGCCTCCTCCGTGAGGACACTAGGGCTGACGGAGGCAGGGAAGGAGGTGTCTGGTGCGGAAAAAATGCCCATTCTTCTGGGTGAGCGGGCACGGGCAACTCGGTGGGGCGCAAATGGGAGGGCAGTAATATATGGGGGGTGGCAGAAGATGACACAGTAGGGGTGGGCCTACTAGGGTCCGCCACCGCCAGGGAGCCCCCATCAGAGGAGGTATCAGAGTCACTACCTCCAGTGGTAGTTGCCTCCCCCGTGGTACTCCCCTCACCCTCCAACCCACTGGTCCCCTTGGCGTCAGACGACTAGGCCTCCGAGGATCCGTGCGCCGCTGCATCCCCACTTGCTGGTGCCTCAGCTCCCTCGCCAGATGATGCTGATGTACACAGACAACACAAGAGAACAAGGGATGGGGAGACAAAAAAGCAGACACATTTGTAAATAGCTCAATGGAGTTAACATAGTGGTTCATACATACACCCACACAGAAGACCCTCCAACAGGCAGCACTGACCGCTATACCCATGGCTATGCCCCTGACTAGTGCCGAGATCCCTGCTCTACAGCCATTCCCCAAATAACTTAAGGACCCGACGTGTAGTAGACCTAACCAAAACACCTCTACTCCCCACGGGGGGCATAATGTAGATGGACATCAGTCAGAGTCCCTGCAACTAAGCAGCAGAAACCCGAATACACACACACACATCCATCAAGGGTCAAAAATACAGTATGTTTACTCACCCCCTTGTGACTGCTGTCCAGCCTTCAAGCGCCCATCCAGGTCTTGGTACGCCACCGCCAGGATGCATTGCATTAGGGGGGTCAGTGCCCAACAGGCACCCCTTCCCCGTTGGGAGGACTTCCCCAGATGGGCCTCACAGATTGTTCGCGCCCAGTGCTGCAGGTCCTCCCACCTCTTCCTGCAGTGGGTGCTCTGCCGGTTGTAGACCCCCAGGGTCTGCACCTCCTTGGCGATGGCATGCCAAAGTGCCCTCTTCTGGTGGGCGCTTACTTAAAAGGGACACACATAAATGTAACACAGAGGTCAGGCACTGGTCAATCATATACAGCTGGCTATACGTCCACTATGGTACGGACAGTACAAACCGACTAACAGCACATACACATGCAGCATGTCAGGAACCCTGGCCCATCCAATGCCAGAGGTGCACACATGTATGCTGCCAACACCAACCATTATACACATCCATGGCCCCCAATCCTCCTACTCACCTGTACCTCTGGCTGTCCGTAGAGCTTGGCGTACAGGGCAGGACCCCATCCATGAGCCTCTCCAATTCCTCTTGGATAAAGGCTGGGGCCCTTTCCCCTGCAACACATGCCACTTCCATGACCAGAGGCAGGACTCAGCAGTACACTCAGTGGAGTACCTTCTTGCACAAGATCAGGGAGTCAAGTGAAGTTGGGGTGACGAGTTCACGTACGCACCACAGCGGCGTGCACCGTCACCGCCGGCGGCGATCATGATACTCTAGGATTCCCCATTGACATCTATGTTAGCCAATGATTTAGCGCACGGCGGTAAACACCACCTTACACTGTTATGGCAACCGCTAGTGGTATGAGGTCACTTCCACAGTGACAGTTCTGTATTACACGGGGCAGACATATTGGCAAAAACTACACATTTATAAAACTCCCATCTGCACAATGCAGGCCCTACTGTTCCCTAAACACCCATAGGCATGTGACAATTAACATTACCTCACCTGACAAGCCCTGATCTATCATTGTGGTCAAGTTGCTGTTATGTCATTTGTGCTGACGACAATCAAGCCAGCAGTGCTCAATGACTGACAATGTGTGCTGATGTATGTTTGTTCCTCACACATGTTTCCAACTCCTCCTAGGTGCAGGCCCTTGTGGCGAGGAAGGGCCCCATCGGTGTACAGACCACATGTGGATTTGCGGACCATGGTGGAGCGTAACATCATTATCAATTACAGACTCACCCGTGCAACTATTCTTGAACTTTGTGCATTACTGGATCCTGCACTGACTCCTGCAAATCGTAATCAGCATGCCATCCCTACTGAAGTGCACGTGCTCTATGCACTCCATTTCCTGGCCACGGGCTCATCCCAAGTGACAGTGGGCATGGGTGCTGGTTTTTCACAGCCAATGTTTAGCATCATACTGACAAGATTCCTGAATGCATTTGTACGACACCTACAGTCATATGTGAGGTTTCCCCAAAGTACTGACTTCCCTGCCATCAAGTCAGACTTCTATGCCTTTGCCAACATGCCCCATGTGATAGGTGCCATTGATGGCACCCACATAACTATCATCCCTCCAATAGTCAGTGAACAGGTGTACAGAAACCGGAAGAACTTTCACTCCATGAACATTCAATTGGTATGTACTGCAGACAAGTACATCACACATGTGAATGCCATGTTTCCCGGTTCAGTCCATGATTCATTTGTGCTAAGGAACAGGAGTGTGCCACACAAGATGGAACAACTGCAAGAGGACAGAGGGTGGATAATAGGTAGGTGTTTCTGTCACGTATTGCCACCTAGCAGACAGCCAGGCTGTCTGCCTCTGAGGCTTGTCATTTTAAGTAGTGTTGTGCACCTTTTTCTAGGTGATTCTGGCTATCCCAACTTGCGTTGGCTCCTGACACCAGTGAGGAATCCTGGAACAGATGCAGAGAGGAATTACAATGAGACCCATGGACATACTAGGAAGGTGATGGAGCGCACAATAGGTCTCCTGAAGGCTAGATTTCGTTGTCTACATATGTCTGGCGGTTACCTGGCCTATGGGCCTGAAAAGGTGTGTAGAATAGTGGTGGCCTGCTGCATGCTGCACAACGTGGCTAAGAGAAATTCTACCCCCCTCTTGGAGAAGGGGGGTGCTGTATATCCAGACCAGCTTCCTCAGAGAGGGGACGAGAGTGATGGTGATGATGAGGAAGGGGAAGATGTAAATTCCAGGACCCAACTGATACAGCTCTACTTCCAGTAACTCTGTGGGACAATTGGATGAGATTGGTGTCTGTGCATCATACTGTCAGTGTGCCTTGTCATCTAAGGGGGCGTTGGGTTAATACTAATTGCCACTGTGTCCAGGTCTACATAGGACAGATCACAATTGTGTGTAGTTTTGTAAACATAATTAGGCACAACAACATGTCAGGCGAGTGGTGCTTTTCATGCTACGTAGGTACAAATAAAGGATTTATCAACCAGTTGCATCCATACTTCACTTTGTTCACACATAATGACAGGGGACATTCTAACAGGTGTGATATGTGTTTTATTTGGTGCAGGGATAAAATTGTGCAAATTACAGTGATGGTAGTGGGTCAATGGTGGTTATCCTAAATGGTAACATGGTGCCAGCATTGTTGTCAGTATTGGTAAGTCCATCCATGCTTACATGAGTTTTTAATTATTGGTAGCACTGTTTGGTGGTTGATTGAGAGGGATAGTTGGTGGACAGTTTTCTGCAGTGTCACTTCTTAGAGGTGACCTTGTTCTTGGCAGGTGTTCCTGTCCCATATTTTGGCCTGAGGGTCCGTTTGGGCACCTGTTGTTGTCCTGTAGGGGATGAGATGGATGTCCCCCGTATTTCCTCAGAGGGTAGTACATGTGAAGTTGCTGCTGATGCTCTTGTTGTCCGGTCTGTATCCTGTCCTGTAGTGGGGGCTTTCTGTTCTGTGTGGGCCTCAGACTGTGTTTGGACAAGCTGCAGCAGCACACCTGCTATGGTGGCCATTGTGGCATTGTGCAGTTTCCACTGCTCCATGACCTCTTGGTGGTGTGCTTGCTGCATCCTCTGCTCCAAAGTGGATACTATCTGGGCCAATCTGTCCTGTGTATGGTGGTAGGCTCCCAGGACCTCAGAGATCACGTCCTGGGCTGCAGCATCCATCCTCTGGCCTCCCCCATGGGCCACTGATGCCCTCCCACTGGGCCTAGCCCCCTGTGCCTGTGTCCCCTGCACAGGTCTGGCAGTACCACTTGTACTGGGGCCATCGTCTTTCTGCCTGTTGGTAGGGGGTGACTGTGGCCTCTGTACTTGTCTCCCACCAGTCTGTGGCCTGGATACACAGGTGTGGGGACGGTTGCCCTGGGCTGATGTTATTGACTGGGTGGTAAGGGTGTTAGTGGTATCTTGGGTGGAGCTACTGGATGGAGAATGGGGGGGCAGGGGCCTGGGCGGGTATGTGTAGCTTACACACTTTGGGGCCATGCAGGATGCTTTAGTGGGGTTAGCATTGCTTTTAGCTTAGGATGTGCATTGTTGGTGTTATAGGCCATTGTGTTTACTTGCAGGGGTGGGTGGCTGTGCACGGGGGAATGTGGGCCTGTTAGTGGGTTTGTGGCCATGCAGGGGGACTGGATGTAGTGATTGTGGCCTAGGTGGGGTAGTGGTCCTGGTGGGTGCTGGAGGGGTAGGGTGGTACATGCATGACAGGTGTGATGGATATAGGGTAAATGTAGATGACTTACCCGAGTCCATTCCTCCAGTGAGTCCCTCACGGTGCAGGATGGCCAGTACCTTTTCCTCCCAGTCAGTGTCGTCGGTGGTGTTGGTGGAGGTCCTCCTCCAGTCTTCTGGACTGCAATGTGGTGCCTGGATGCCATGGCCCTGACCTTCCCCCGCAGGTCGTTCCATCTCTTGCGGATGTCGGCCTTGGTGCGTGGATGGTGTCCCACTGTATTGACCCTGTTGACTATTGTCTGCCATAGCTCCTTCTTCCTGGTGATTGGTGTGTGCTGCACCTGAGCCCCGAATAGTTGTGGCTTGACCTTCAGGCTCTCGTCCACCATGCTCCCTTTCTGTGAAGCGTGGGTGTTTGGGGGGTGCCATGGTGAGTGTCGTGAATGGTTTCTGGTGTGGATCTCGGTGAGGGTGCTCTTCTGTGGTTGGGTGTAAGTATCGTGGATTGTGGCGTTCTGTGTCTGCTTCTGGTTATCTCTGTTTTCTTTGGCTTACTTTCGTTGCAAAGGATTGTGGGGTGTGTCTGTGAGTGTTTTATGGTGTTGTGGATGTGTGTCAGGTGTGTGGATTTCTTACTTATCCAATGTGTGCACTTCTTACTGTTACTTGCCGCCCTTGGCGGTCTGCACCACCAATGGTCGCTCGGCTTCCACTGAATGCTGCGGTGATTTGTGCATCATTATTTGGATGGTGGGGTGTTGGTGTGCTCAGCAGTGGCGGGGTGGGAGGTCCAGCATTTCCGCCAACAAGGTCCTGACGGAGACTGGTGGACTGTTGATTTTTGTCTGAATCAGATTTTTGATTCATTAAATGGCGGGTTTCTGTTCACCGCCAACGGCGGTTTTCTGTTCACCGTCACCTTGTGCTTACCGCCGTGTTCATAATGAGTGTCTAAAACTCATAAATCACAAATATTATGTAAAATATAACTGGATAACTTTCATATATGCAGAGGAGTAACAAACAGCAAACCTCGTCCTTGAATACAAGAAAACAATGATAAAGATAGAAGACTAGGAGGAAAAAAAGAACCTGCAAAAATGAGATAAAGAGGTTGAAAGCATAGGGTGGTGGAAGCAAGAATAGGCAGCCTTTTATTAAGCAACCACAGCATTCAGCAGCTTTGTTGGCGGGCCCCAAATATAACTTTGGGCCTCTGTACTTATTTATTTATTTTTTACAACAAATTGTGTATTGCTGAGCCCCAACTGATGGGAGGTTGGAAGCTGTGACAAACAGAGTTTGTCTGTAATTGCAACATGTGTGTTCAAAGAAATGGAGTGATAAATGGAGACCACAGATGTGTGGCCATACCATTAAGTTGCAGAAACTAGTGAATGATGGTATTAGTGAAATATAAAGCATGTGCTTGATAGACTTCTCAGGTCATATGAAGTTTACACTAATTTGACAGAGACAAAATGGAAAATGTTTACTTAAATACTGTTGGACCTGACAGCCTTAGGGTGGTCATCCCCCCCAATTTGTACCTGCCTCCCTCCACTTTTATGACACTGTTTTTGCTGTTTTTAGGACTCTGCACATTTCACCACTGCTAACCAGTGCCAAAGTACATATGCTTTCTCCCTTAAACATGGCAACATTGGTTCATTCCCAACTGGCATATTTGATTTACTTGTAAGCCCCTAGTAAAGTGCACTACATGTGCCCAGGGCCTGTAAATTGAATGCTACTAGTGCGCCTGTAGCACTGGTTGTGCCACCCACATAAGTAGCCCCTTGACCATGTCTCACGCCTGCCATTGCAAGGACTGTGTGTGCAGTTTCGCTGCCACTTTGACTTGGCATTTAAAAGTACTTGCCAAGCCCTAAACTCCCCTTTTTCTACACATAAGTTACACCTAAGGTAGGTCCTAGGTAGCCCATAGGGATGGGTGCTAGGTAGTTAAAAGGCAGGACATGTACATTTGTGGGTTATATGTCCTGGTAGTGGAAAACTCCTAAATTGGTTTTCCACTACTGTGAGGCTTGCTCCTTTCATAGGATAGCATTAGGGTTACCTTCATATACTGTTTGAGTGTAGAGTCTGAGTGATCAGAAAGGGGTAACCAGGTCATATTTGGTATGGCCATAATGGTAATACAAAATCCTGATTATTGGTGAGTTTGGGTTTATATTGCTATTTTAGAAATGCCACTTTTAGAAAATGAGCATTTCTCTGCACTTAAAATCCATCTCTGCCTTACAGCCTGTCTCCAATCCACATCTGGACTGTGCTGGTTGACAGGTCCCTTGTGCATTCCACCCAGACAACCACAAACACATGACACTCAGACACATCTGCATTCATCTGCATACTGAATGGGTCTTCCTGGGCTGGAAGGGTGGAGGGCCTGACACATTTCAAAGGCTAGTGCCCTGCCCTCACACAATGAACTGTCAAACCCCATACAGGGACCCTGGCAGATAGACCTGGACTTTGGGCACTTCAAAACCACTCTTTGGAGTCTCCCCCACTTCAAAAGCATTTTTAGGTATATAAACTGGGTCCCTGACCCCACCAAATCAGACACTTCTGGACCTGAACCTGCAACCTGTCAAGAGGAACTGCCTGGCTGCCCAAAGGACTCATCTGGACCTCATTGATGTGTAGGACTGCTGCCCTGCTGTTGCTCTGCTGCCCTTCTGCCCTCTGACTTTGCTGAGAAGTGCTCTCCAAGGGCTTGGATTGAGCTTGCCTCCTGTTTTCGGAAGTCTCCGGGCCAAAAAGACTTCATCTCTTCAAGGAAACTCCTTGTGAGCTGAAAATCAATGCACATCCTGCCGGAAATGATGCACAGCCTGTCCTGCGAGAAGAAAATTGCCACACAGCCAAACCGGAACGACGCAGCCCGATTTACCAAGCAAGGAACGACACAGCCCGACTTCCTGAGTGAAGAATCAACGCAGCGCCTGCCGTGCAAGAGAAAGTTCGATACAACACCTAGTGGATTGACGCAATGCCTGTGACTTCGTCCCACACACCAAGGATTTCCACCCATCGTCCCGGGGCGTCAAAAAGATCCCTGCATCGCAGTGAGGACCCAAGCCTTCATGCTGGAAATGGACGCAAAGCTCCTTGCAGCGTGGAAAGAAACAAAGCATTGTCTGCACCGTGCCGGAAATTCCAACACACAGCTATTTTTCCACGCATCTCCTCCTTTGTGGTCTCTGTGCGTGTTATTTTTGACGCAAACCAGGTAGTTTGTGCTATCAAAAGACAACTGTTGATTTATAAGATTTAAGGCTCTTCTTAATCCTGCAAAAGTGATATTTCAACTTGTTTTGACCTTAATTTAACCAGAAAAATATCTTATATTTTTCTTAAACTTTGTGGTGTATTTAAGTGGTGTTCTCACTGTGTTACTGTATGATTTATTGCTTTACACATTGCCTTCTAAGTTAAGCCTGACTGTTCAATCCCAAGCTACCAGAGGGTGGGCACAGGATAATTTGGATTGTGTGTGATTTACCCTGACTAGGATTGTGGTCCCTATTTGGACAAGGGTGTTTACCTCTGCCAACTAGAGACCCCATTTCAAACATTAGTGATCAGCTGTGAGGGTGGGACTTGTGTTTGTGCAGTGACATACAATAGCTACATGTACACTACTTGCCCACAGTTAAAGGTCAATTAGATTTTTCTTTTTTTTCTGCAGTTTTTTCCTGCTTGACATTTTAATCTGACTCCTAAACAACATGTCTGTTTCTGGGTCTCGAGGAGGAGATGGAGAGTTTGATCTAGCTAAGCTGGAAACATACACTGTCAGCCAGCTGACAGTTTCTACAAGGGGATGGGAGTACCTACCCGGGGGGCCTCCATGAAGGAGGAGTTCCAAAAGGTGCTGAGGACCTGAGCAGAAGCCCGTTCACAAGAGGTTGTTGAGGTGGAGGGCCAGAGGATGGCCCCCCACAGGATTTACCAATAGCAGTGGGAGGTGCCCCCTGCTAAACCAGGGACAGTGTCTCAATCACGGCCTGACTGCAGAGGAAAGGAGGGAGGTGAGAGAGTTCCAACTGCAATTGGCCAGATTAAAACTGGAAGAGAGGAGAGCAGACAGAAAGGCAGAGGAAAGGAGAGCTGAGGCTGAAAGGGCCTTGGCTGAAAAGAAACTACTTCTGGCTCATGAACTGAGTCTAAAGAGCTGGACCTCAAGTCTAGGCAGTCTGAGTCCAGCAGTGATGGTGGCAGCATACATACAGGACCTGCAGGAGACACATACGGTTTGTATACTCAAAGATTTGGTGCCAAGTTATGTAGTGGGAGATGACATTGACAAATGGTTTTCTTCCTCTGAAGTTGCTCATTGGGTTTCTGAAGAGCAATGGGGGGAGGGATTGTGGAAACATGTACCAGCAATTGGGAGGGACACACTTCTCACACTTGAAGAGAAGGACCAGAACACATACCCACTCATGAAAGCCATTTTAATTGCCAAGTTTGGACTGACCTGTGAAAATTGCCAGAAATTCAGGGACAGTACCAAACTCTCCACACAAACATGGGTAGACTTTTTTGATGTTTCTAATAAGGCACTGAATGGATGGGTGCGGGGCAGTAAAGTACAGAACTATAAGGGGTTATATAATTTGATCCTGAGAGAGCAGATTCTCAGTATGTGCTTTACAGAGTTGCACCAGCACCTGATTGACAGTAAGCTGACTGATCCTAGGAAGCTTGCTGAGGAGGCGGACCTCTGGGCTAGCACCAGAGAGTCCAAGAAGGTATCGGGGGGCCCCCACAAAGGTGGTCAGGGTTTCCACCTGAAGAAAGAGGGAGGAGAAAAATAAGGAGTTCTCAAAAGGCCTTCTAAATAATTCCCAAGCGGATAGTGGTACCCAGTCCCAACCTGATTCTGCAAAGAAACCAGGGTTCTTTGACTGTAAGAAAGGGAGGATTGTACCCCAATGCATAGAGTGCACTAGGTATAGTTACTCTAAGGGTGACTCCAAGTGTCCCAAGAGGGCACAGCCCCCCACTGGAGGGCAGACACCTGGGTTGACTAGTGTAGCACTCTGGGTGGAGGTAGTCCCAGTTGGCTTTGAGGAACAGATAGAGGTGACCCTAGAGTCCCTGAAATGGTGCCAAAAGCCCACATGCCTGCTAATACTTCCAAGTATAGGCAGTAGGTCACCATTAATGGGCAAGGGATGGAGGCCCTGCATGACACAGGAGCTAGCATGACTACTGTCAGGGGTCAGCTGGTGTCAGCAGAGCAGGTCATCCCCAATCAATTCCACCAGGTCATAGTCACTGACAACCGTGAGAGCCACCTACCAGTAGCTCTGGTTCCCTTTGAGTGGGGGGGGGTTCTGGTACTCTGAAAGTAGCTGTGAGTCCTGCCATGCCTGTAGATTGTCTGTTAGGCAACGACCTTAAGCATACTACCTGGAAGGAGGTAGAGCTAAGGTCTCACCTGGAGATGTTAGGTTTGCCTGAGTGGGACTGCATGACCACAAGGTCCATGGCTGCCCGGTAAGGGGGCAAGGGCGTCTGGAACAATGGCCCAGACAGACACGAAGGAGAGGGGCAAAGGGCGCGGGAAACCAGTCCCAGAAGTTCCCATGGTGGTTGACGGGGTCCCTGAGAAGGGAGCCCCTGAGCCAACTGGGGAGGACATTGCTGCCCTGGGTAACCTTCCAGAGCTTGCTGGCAAGTTGAGGGTGGGCCAACCACGGAGGGATTCTGCCAAGCCCAAGAGGAATGCCCCACTCTTTAGGGCCTGAGGCAACAGGCCTCAGCCAAAGCAGCAGGTGAAGTCTCTGGCAATCACCATAGCTATTGGGAGAATGATCTCCTCTACAGTGAGCCTAAGGTGCTGGAGGCTGGGGAAGCACATGTGCTGGTGGTCCCCCAGTGCTACCGGGCCTTCCTTCTGGGTCTGGCTCACGACATCCCCCTGGTGGGACATTTGGCCCAAGACAAGACCTTCACCAGGCTTGTCACCCACTTTTATTGGCCTGAATGCAGGTGGCCTCAGATGCATTCTGTAGGTCCTGCCCAACCGACCAGGCTAGTGGGAAGATAGGGAAAAGGCTCAAGGCCCCACTGATCCCGCACCCCGTCGTTGGTCCCTTGGACCTCAAGGCTGCCTTAGGCAACAGGTTTATCCTGGTTTTGGTGGACCATGCCACCTACTACCCAGAGCCAATCCCTAGGAGGACAGTGACTGCACCGGTGGTGACCAGAACTCTGATGGGGATATGTACCCGTGTGGGAGATTGTGTCTGCCAGGGGCACAAACTTCATGTCTGTATACATGAAGTCTATGTGGGGTGCATGTGGGGTGGCCTACCAGTTCACCACCCTTTACCATTCCCAGTCCAATGGTCTTGTGGAGAGATTCAACAAGACCTTGAAAGGCATGATCACATGCCTCCCTGAGGCCATGAGGCATAAGTAGGACGTCCTCTTGCCATGGCTTCTCTTTGCTTATAGAGAGGTGCCCCATAAAGGGGTGGAGTTCAGCCCATTTGAACTTCTTTATGGGTTCCCTGTCAGGGGACCCCTAACCATAGTAAAAGAGGGGTGGGAGAAAGCTTCCAGGAACTCCCCCTAGGATGTGGTCAGTTACATGCTGGCCCGCCGCAACCAGATACAGTGCTTTGGAAAGAGGCCAAGAGCAACCTAGAGGCCAGTCAAGAGGTTATGAAACAATGGCATGACCAGAAGGCCACCCTGGTAAAGTTTCAACCTGGCGACAAAGTTTGGGTGATGGAGCCAGTAGAGCCTAGGGCTCTTCAGGACCGCTGGACTGGCCCTTTTGCAATCAAGGAGTGGAAGGGGGAGGCCACTTACTTAGTTGACCTCAAGTACCTTTGAAACCCCCTAAGGGTGCTCCATCAGAACCGACTAGAGCCTCATTTTGAGAGGTATGAGGCCAGCATGCTTCTAGTGACAGATGAGGGTATGGAAGAGGAGAGTGAACCTCTCCCCGACCTCGTCTCTGCCAAGGAAAGTGATGGTTAGTGGAGGGTGTCAATCTCTTTGACTCCCTAAGCCTGGATCAGAGAGGGGGCTGCTACCAGGTTTTGGAACAGTACTACTCCCTGTTTTCCCTCACCCCTGGACTCACTCACTTGTGTGTCCATGACATTGACACAGGAGACAGTCTTCCTGTACAGAACAAAATGTACAGGTTGGACAAGAACACAAAACGATACGAAAGGTGCACCTGCTAGAAAGCACTATGTGATAAACTCCAATCAGTTAAAACAAGATTATGACTATGTACCTTAATGTAGAGTTTCTTAATCTGGGCTCAACAGACTCTTGAGGTATTTATATATCAAACAAAGCCAATATAAATGAAGAGCAAATGTAAAAATTCAAATTTTAAAATGCTCTGCAAAGATTAAGGAATCAGCGGAGGTGGTGGCCTCAATTCAGGCATTGATATGCGCCAACAAAAAAGAAAGCATGCGTTAGAAGCAAAAAAGATAAAGTGATGGTCTAAATTTCGAAATGCTCCAATCTTGCCCTTAAAATTAAAATTTAGATTTTAGTTTTTTTTGTTTGTGAATTAAAATATTAAAAGAAGTATATATTTGTTTAATTTATACTTGATCTGTATGTGTGTATATTGTTTTGAGGGTAAAATAGTAGAAACTGTTTAGGCGCGGGTCCCTGGCTTCCATTAGTGATTCAGTGGGGGTCCATAGAAGTCCAAAGGTTATGAACCGCTGACAACGCGTAATAAAGTTGTTCTTCAGTTTTGCATATTGCGACATAGGTGCCAGCCACTCATTCTACAAAAGACTCTAGGAAATGTTAATTGTGATTAGTTCATTCATAGCAGGTCTATAAATAAAGTGAAAACTACATCTTTATCATATATATTTGACACATCATTTTCATGGGGTAAACCTGAACATGTAAGCACATTTGCATTATTTCTAGTAGGACATCAGTTGTATTTCTCAGCAAAGACAGTAACATTTTTCTCCGATCACATCTTTCTTGTATGCCTTCAACACCTTTATTAGCACATTTTAAAGGGATTGCTATTTGTCTAATAACAGAGTACCAGCACTACTGGACAGTCACAGTTAAAAGTCATACTTGAATGGGTGCCCTTCTTGCCATTAATATCACACCAGGTATTGCATGCTTTATTTTGAATTGTCTAAAGATTGCACTAGTGTGCCATAGCTCGTCATTGTGTTATCAGTCTAGCATCTTTAATGACCTTTCCAATACCTGATCAATAATTGACTGCCACCGTCCAAATGCTACCAGCCTTAATGCAAGAACACCCTACCAAGAAATCTCCAAATTTCTGTATAGAACCATTCTTAGATTATCCAGCAGGGCACACCCAAGAAAGTGTCTAGTACCCCTTACATTTTACACACACTGCTTCGGTTCTTAGGCCTTTTGAAGAGCTCTGGATTGTTGTGAAATGTAGCTGAGTGAGTTAACATGCCTACTGTAGGCATCTTGATTTAGTTATTAGAGCTCAGGTTCCTATTTTGATGGATAGTTAGGCAGGCTAAAGTAGTTGCAGTGACATGACATAACATGCCATTTCTTAGAAGGGCTGCTTTAATGGTTGTTAGACCTGGCATCTTTTAGCATGGTTTTCCCTGACTTTTTGCTTTTGGGCCTCCTGTTGTGACTGTGTGCAGAACTTCATTTTGCTGGCTTTAGGACTCTTTTTTTCCACTGCTGACCAGTGCTAGAGTGCAAGTTTTCTATGTCTAAAACATAGGCTTCTTCATGATTGGCATATTTAATTTACCGATAAGCCCCAGTAAAGTGCACTAGGTGTGCCCAGGGCCTGTAAATCCAATGTTACTAGTGAGTCTGCAGCACTGATTGTCCCACCCACTACCATAGCCTTTCAAACATGTCTCAGACCTGCTACTACAGAACCTGTGTGCACAATCTGAACCGCCATGGAGACGTGGCAGGTGTACCCACTTGCCAGGTCCAAACCTTCCTTTTAATTACATGTGAGTGACCCCTATGGTAGGCCCCAGTTAGCCCCAAGGACAGGGTGCAGTGTATTTAAAAAGTTGGACATGTACATTTAAGTGTAACATGTCCAGATAGGGAAAAACTCTTAACTTCGTTTTTCATTATTCCAAGGACTATATATCCCATAGGCTAGCATTGGGGTTGCCTTAAAACATCTTTTACATGTAATTTACAATTGGGAAAAGATAGAAATATGGAGAGTGGTGTCTCTGCACTCATAAGTTAAATATATATCTTTTGGTGAAGGTGTTTTTTAGATTGCAGATCAGAAAATCCCACTTTTAGAAAGTTGGCATTTTCTTGCTTTAACCATTCAGGGGGTCATTCCTACCCTGGTGACGGAGGAAGCACCGCCAACAGGCTGGTGGTGCTTCCGGGGGCATTCTGACCGCGGCGGTAAAGCCGCGGTCAGAAAAGGGAAGCCGGCGGTTTTCCGCCGGCTTCCTGCTGCCCCAGGGAATCCTCCACGGCGGCGCTGCAAGCAGCGCCGCCATGGGGATTCCGACCCCCTTCCCGCCAGCCTGGTTCTGGCGGTTTTCACCGCCAGAACCTGGCTGGCGGGAACGGGTGTCATGGGGCCCCTGGGGGACCCTGCAGTGCCTATGCCACTGGCATGGGCACTGCAGGGGCCCCCTAACAGGGCCCCACATGGATTTTCAGTGTCTGCGTGGCAGACACTGAAAATCGCGACGGGTGCAACTGCACCCGTCGCACACCAGCAACTCCGCCGGCTCCATTCGGAGCCGGCTTCCTCGTTGCTGGTGCTTTCCCGCTGGGCGGGCGGGCAGCCTTTTGGCGGTCGCCCGCCCGCCCAGCGGGAAAGTCAGAATCACCGCGGCGGTCTTTTGACCGCGCAGCGGTGTTCTGGCGGGGGAACTTCGGCGGGCGGTGACCCCCTCAGTGTCTTAGCCTGGCTCTGAATACATGTCTGGGTTTCGGTGACAGCTACATTTGTGCATTCTCTCCAGACAGCTACAAACAGGAAGGGCTGGGTGTGACAGGAGATACATCTGCATTAATTGGCATACTGATAGTCGTCTTGGGCAGGGAGAGGGAGAGGCAGTTCACACTTACATCTGAATAGGATGTGTCCTTCCCTCACAGAAAGGCCTGATTACCCCCTACTGGTTATCTGGAGCCAGGGCTCAATTGAAATGGACCCTTGTGCACTTCAGAGAATTCTTTAGAAGTTACCATCACAACAAAGACGTTTTTGGGTATAAGCACTGGGCCTCTAACCCCATATACTCAGAACACTTTTGGAATGAGGACATTCTTCCAGAAAGAAGGACTGCTGTGCTGCGAGGAGGGATTGCCACTTTGCTGTTTGCTTTGGTGTGTTGGCCTGCTGCCTGCTACATCTTGCCTGGGAGTGATAAGACTGCATCTAACTACATCCTGCAATTTAAACATTTTCCAAGGGCCTGACTAAGCTTGCCTCCTGTTTCTGAAGTCTCAGGGATATCACTTGCATCTTGCTACTAGCACTTGAGCTCCTCTGCTGTGAGTCCTACTGTGCTGAGTGGTACGAAATCCAGCCCTATGCCCTTCGAGTGAGTGTAACTGATGCAACAATACCGGCGCGTCACTTGGAACCAACACATTCGGCTGCAGAAACGCCACTTACCCGCTGCCACCACTGAAGCTGTGGACACCGCTTGCCAACTGCTTGATGCAATGACCCCAACTTACAATGCAGGCCCAGCTTGAGCGACACAGCATCGATGCGTCGGAACCGGTACTCATCACATCTGGACATTGAAGCTTCAATAACGTTCCCTGATCAGGAAATGGTGCATCACCTGCTAGCGCAGTGCATCCCCTCCTTGGATCAACGCATTGTTATCGCGCATCGACGCAACCAAGGTACTATCAGTGAGTCTGCATGACTACTGTACCCAGCCCATGCTCCATTGCAGTTGAACTGAACTTTTGGATTTGCCGAGGTCTAGAATGACCTGATAGCCCCTGGCTAGAGTTATTGTCTTCTAAGCACTGCATTTTGATTTAATCTTTGAAAATAAGTTCATAATGTGACTTCTACATGTTGGACTGTTGTTGTTTGTGTCTTGTTTATTGGCTATTTTTCTAAACTGGTGTGCAGTCCCTTTGTGATGTTTTCACTGTGTTACTGTGTGTGTACACAAGTTCTTTACACATTGTCGCTTTAGTTTAGCCTGACTGCATTGTACCATGCTACCAGAGGGTGAGCACAGGTAGACGTTTAGTTTGCATCTTACTTTCCCTGACTAGGATTGTGGCCCCAGTTGGACAGAGTGTAAAATATAATATTAATAATCTTTATAATTGTAAATAATCCTGTGAGGGTCAAAATGCTGATGTTACTGGTCCTGTGGCCAAATCTGTGGGGCCCTTCATCAAGGTAACTGAATGTCTACTAACTGATGAACATTTATATACACACCTAAGACAGATTCACCATAACAGGTTCATAAGTTACTTATTGTATGCACGCATTAACATTTCTCTTCCTTTTATTGACTAAGGGTTACATGTACAAACCATTTTTGTCGTCCCAAATAGGCCAATTCACTTAATCAGCCTGTTTGCGAACACAGAAAGGCTTTTTTAAATGTACAACCTTCTATTAATAAGTTGATAACCTATTACAATATCGCAAATTGGGTTTGCCACTCGGTATTAGGAAGGGGCATGTTTAGGGTATCCCTTTCCAATACTGAATCGCAGTGTGGTGTATGAATGTTTTATGACTGAAATTCAGTCGCAAAACAATCATATTTTCTTGCCTATTTCAAGAAGATAGCAAACCATTTACAAATAGGAAGGAGTCCACAAGGGATTCCTTCCCCTTGGTGAATATTTGTAAAAACATTTTTTAAGAGCAGGTGTGGTCCCACTGACCACTGCCTACTGTAAAAAAAAAAAAAAAAGGTTTTCTTTTCATTTTTTAACAGTAGGCAGAGGTCAGCTCCTTGTGTGGCGTAGTCATTGGGGGGTACCCAGGCTGAGGAGGACACTACAACAGGCCACAAGCTTGAGATAAGTAACCCGAAGAATGATTGTGCTCTCTCAGAGAGTTTGCAATGGTCCAAGCAAAATGTTTATGGGTACTCAAGGTCATCAAGATCGGATATGTTATCAAGTTCCTGAACAATCTCCCACAGCGTTGGTTTCTTTCTTTCCTATTACCAAAAGACAAATACAAGCAACATCCCATTCTCATGGGTATTCAAGCTTTACAAGAAAAGAAGCAATTATACCAGTCCCAGAACATGAACAAAATAGGGGGTTTACTCTATTCTTTTTCTAGAGCCAAAGCCAGACAGAACATTTTGCCCTGTTCTGAAGTTCAAACCTTGAAATAAGTACATCTTGATAGAGACCCTTCGAGCAATATCCCTTCAGTTAATAATCCCACCGATAGTGAAAGGTAACTATCTGGCATCAATGGACTTGAGGATGCTTATTCCCATACCCCTGTTGATCAAAAAGCCAAAATACCTATGGATTGCAGTGGAAATGAGTCATTTCAATTTCAAGTTCTGCCATTTGGGTTAGCAACATCTCCAAGAGTTTTTATAAAGGTACTAGTTGCTGAACATCTTAAATTAAAAGGGTGTTTTATTTTCCTTAATCTTGATGACTGGTTGTTTTCTGACTCTTCTTTTGTTTAAGGCACAAGCAAATGTGCAGATGGTGACTGATGCCTTGCAGAGCCTGGGATTACTAATCAACTTCCAGAAGTCTTCCCTTTAGACAACACATATCAGGACATTTATAGTTGTCCAGTTCAACACCATAGTGGGGCATGTTTTGATTGTTTTCCTACCTCAATCAAGTTTCGCTGCAATCCTATCTGCCATATGCCATCTATTGAGCAGATCTGCTATAACAGCTCGAAGATGACTAAGGATTCAGAGACTGTTGACAGTGACTAGAGCGGTGGTTTCGTGGTCATATTATCATCTCAGGGCAATAGTGAATCTCCTCCTTTTCCACTGATCTCCAATCTCTCAGAATTTCGAATCCCTTGTACCACTTACCAATCAGATCAAGGATGCACTGACCCAGTGGGTGGAGGGTGCCAATCTCTCTAGAGAAGTTCCGCCGCATGCTCGCTCTCTGGTATTGATAACCATGGATGCAAGCCTATTGGACTGTGGCTCAGAAGATGACAGGGAAGTGGCTCCAGAGGGAAAGTGTGCAATCCCCCAACTGGAGAAAACTAGCTACAGTATGGATAGAGCTGCAAGCTTATTCATCACAGTTGAAACGTGCCACTGTTATTGTCGTAACTGACAATCAGGTATTTCATTATTATCTGAACCACTAGGGTGGTACTAAATGTGACAGTCTAAATTCTTTAACAGCACGGATATTTGGACAGGCAGAGAAACGTCTATTAGCTCTGCAAGCAGTGTACGTTCAAGTAGAGCAATTTGAGCCGACAGTCTGAGTAGCAATCTTCTGTCATTAGTTTTGTACCACCTGACTGTTCCAGAATTTAATCCACTTTTCAGTCTACTCAGGGACCCTTGGATAGACATGGTTGCATATCCTTAGATTGTAATGTTACCAGAGTTTTGCTCAAATGAGTGGTGTCCACATGCATGGGCAGCCAATGTGCTCTCAGACCCATGGCCAGGAGGTATAAAGTTAGCCTTTCCACTGATTCTCTTCTCCCGAAGGTGCTTCAGAAGACTGGTGAAGAGAGGACATTAGTGGCACGTTTTTGGCCAAGATATCAGTGATTTTCCCTTCTGATGTCGCTCTCCAATGGGGAATTTCTTCATCTCTCCCTTAAACCTTTACCTCTCCAGTTCCTGTGCCTGCGGCTGTCACAACTGAGGCATCTCAGATTGACAGCCTGGACCTCGAAAGGGTGAGCTTGCAACACCTGGGATGTTCAGTGGATGTTGGTAAATATATTCAAGAATCAATGAAGCCATCAACCTTAGCATCTTACAAAAACATAGGGGGGTCTTTATAGATGTGGTGTGGTCTAAAGGGGCTTGATCCCCTTTGACTATACATCATCAAGCTCTAGAATTTCTAAGAGAAGACTTTTTGCATGGATTAGCGCCTGCTACCTTGTCAGCTCAGCAAGCAGCCATTAAGGCTCTTAAAGGAGAACAAGCATGCAAAGATATCATACCTTTGGTGGGTCCACTTTTGAAATGTTTTCATTAAAAGAGACCAGTGGTAGCGCTATCTGCTCTGACTTGGGACTTGTCACTAGTTTTGAAGAGTCTGCAGTTGCCTTTTGAGACCATGGAAGAGGCTGCTCTAGGATGGTTATCTGCAAAGACAGCATTCCTACTAGCCATCAACTCGGCAAGGAGGTTGGGGTAATTGAATGTGTTAGTTATTTATTTTCCCTATTCGCAATTCTTTCCTCATATGGTGAGTTTACTGTTGGCTCTAAATTTGTTTCTACAGTTATCTTATCATTTCATTTATCTCAAGAAATAGTTCTACCTGTTTTGCAGTCAGAGGCTGATGGCAATATTTCTTCTTCCCTATATATAAAAAAGGACGTTTTCAATTTATTTAGCTTGTATGAAAGATTCAGACATGCTAAGTCACTTTCTGAATCTTATGGCACTGAAAATACAGGAAAAAGAGTCACTTTTCAGCCACTTGGAACGTGTAGGCTAACAAAGTGATGAATGAATCTCCTCCATCCTTTATGTAACATCGTCCAAATACAGCAATTTATTAAACTTGAGCTGAAGCAGGGGGGGTGGGGGGGGGGGGGGGCTTTACAGGAGATTCGTCTTTCCATTGCACATTTATAAATCATTACACGTTGGATTTTGTAGTTCGAAAGATGGTAACTTTGCTTCTTCTGTTTTGCACAGGGCAATGAATTAATTGCCAAAGTAATAAAATGAATATTCCTGCATCCGTGATTGTCTGTATATTCACTTTCTTAAAGCTTGGTGCATCATGACTAATTAGGGATTAGAAAGAGGATGACACGATAAGGGAGTAATGTTTCAATTACATCCCATGGTGTAGGACCACTACGTCTGGAGGAGGGATGCCTTACTAAGTAATGACTGGAAGGAGGAGGACTACGAATCAGGGTAATGAAGATACCAGTAAATGACTGAAACATTCCCTTTTCCTCACAGAGCATGTAATCTGGCCCCTTCCTGGCAGGCCAGGGTGCCCCTTGAGTATGAATAAAGGGGCAGGGCGGAAGTCCCTTCAAAGGGTTAACTAGTTGCTCTTTAAAAAAATACTAATGCTGATTGCTGTTTTTTCCTTGACAGTCAGAAGACAGCACAAAGCTATTGAATGTCCCTAATGTACACAAATAATGAAACTCTTTATATATGAATAAGTATTGTTTGACAACGTTTAAATTAACAGACGTTTATCATACCATCAAACATAATCCTTTAAACAAAGACGTGAGTGTAATCTTATTTCACGCTCTACTCTAATCGTCCCCATAATTAATGCTTGTTTATAGCAGCAATGGCTTTGCATGCACCCAACTGACTTCATTAATGGGTGGTAGGGCGAGAAGCATTTATTTCTATTCGCCATCCCTGATGTGCGTCCTTTCTTATTTTTCCTTCCCGAAAAAATGCGTGCTATGTACAGGATGATATATGTAGACTTCAAAGTAAGTGGCTGTTTCTTTTTGGTAAATTTACTTTTCCCTCTGTGCCAAATTGAGGTGTTGAGGGGATGTATGTCAAAAAATCGAGTGACAAATTATCACCCTTCAATAACATTGTGGGGGTCATTCCGACCCTGGCGGTAGACTACCGCCAGGGCCGGGGACCGCGGATGCACCGCCAACAGGCTGGCGGTGCATCCTTGGGCATTCTGACCGCGGCGGTACAGCCGCGGTCAGAAACGGGAAACCGAAGGTGTCCCGCCGGTTTCCCGCCGGTTTCCCACCGCCCTAGGGAATCCTCCATGGCGGCGCTGCAGGCAGCGCCGCCATGGGGATTCCGACCCCCTTACCGCCAGCCTGGTTCTGGCGGTTTTGACCGCCAGAACCTGTCTGGCGGTAACGGGTGTCGTGGGGCCCCTGGGGGCCCCTGCAGTGCCCATGCCAATGGCATGGGCACTGCAGGGGCCCCCTAACAGGGCCCCACCAAGATTTTCAGTGTCTGCCAAGCAGACACTGAAAATCGCGACGGGTGCAACTGCACCCGTCGCACCCCTTCCACTCCGCCGGCTCCATTCGGAGCCGGCATCCTCATGGAAGGGGGTTTCCCGCTGGGCTGGCGGGCGGCCTTCTGGCGGTCGCCCGCCAGCCCAGCGGGAAACTCAAATTTACCGCGGCGGTCTTTTGACCGCGCAGCGGTATTCTGACGGCGGGACTTTGGCGGGCGGCCTCCGCCACCCGCCAAAGTCAGAATGACCGCCTGTATCTGGAGTATCAGCTCCCCTTAGCGTATGCTGGTAAGTAGGATAGTATGTTATATAGACAATAAATAACAGGTGCCTGTGTAATATGGGTCTATGTTGTTATTGAGGGGTTCTGGTGACATAATTAAGCTACGAGTCTGAAGGCAGAGATAATTGTCATCTGAACCTGGAGGACACGTTACCCGTTTTTTTCAACGAGCTTTATTGGGGCTTAACATAACACATTACACCGAAACAGCTGAGCTCATAAGTGGAATTTTAAACTAGGAAGAATATACAGCCTTTTCGTGGCATGTAGAAGGTAAAGACAAATGTTGCGGTTCCCTCTTGTACAGTCTACAGACATCTTTCTTTTACCCATTCAGCTAATCACCAACAATTCCTTTAACTCCCTCCCACCCCAAAGCACCTGAAAACTCCTAGGTTACTTGTTATGAATTTTTTTATATTCCATTATTCATTCATTGGTTTCATTACTCTCTAGAAAGATTTGAGCATCATCTGTTTAGTATGCACTGTTGCCTGAGACTACAGATGTGTCTATCAATGTTTTGTGAAATGTGTATTTTTGTTATGAACAGATTGATAATATTTATAATATATTTTATGTACCTATGTATACTGTTGAAAGTCAAATTTTAAATGCAAAGCAGATTATAAGTAAAGTAACAACAGGCAATCTAAAAGATGTTTTTCATTTGTAGTACATTGACGCTATAGTTTAGGTTTAAGTCACACACAAAGAAAGAAAATAAAGTGCAAAGTGGGGCAGTGTAACTTTTTTGCTGGGAGGGGTGTATTTACAATGTTTATTTTAGGGTTGTGTTTATGGTGTTTATTTTCAGACACTAAAATTCATTGGTAAAAGGTTGCATCAAGGATGGTTCTGCAAGGGTCAGCTTGTTAGGTGTGAGTATTAATGCTGACAGCAACACTGTCATGGTGAAAGTGCTGTTTTACCAGCACTGAAAGAAACAGATAATGCTATTTTAACTATCCAATTAATGTTTTTAATTGTTTATGGACGATCTACCCCCCAAATGAATTCAGCATAGTGAATTTGGTAAATAATTCATAGTTAGACCACCAAATGATATCTTTGAAATCACTGGCAAACATTCATTAACAAGACTTACCAAAGTTTACAGAGATGCTATAGGTAGGAATGAGAAAAATATCTTATATAAATCACCCTGGTGGCAATAGTGCAGCTGTAGGTATAACTAAAATCAGAGTTTCCATAAAAAATGCATTTTGCTTTTCTTAATACTTTTGTTGCTATTTGCCATACTTTTGATGCCATACAAATCTGCATGACATTTTCTAAAAACAAAGGTTCACCCCGTTTAAGTCCTTTATGTGAGAATTTTTATGCCGATCTTTCGGCAAAGAGAAAGGTGGGGTAGGGTCAAAAGTGCACTTTCCTGTTTTAATTTATATCGGAAGTTTTGTTTTCTTACGTAAAAAAGGGTGAGCAGCATTACATTAATCTATGCATTAAGTAAGAACTTTATTCAAGCATTGTGCGTTTGACGGTTGATGTAAAGCTGTGCAGCAGATTTTGAGAAATAAATTATTAAGGAGAAGGTCGGATGGCCATGAAGGTTGTAAATTTAAGAAAACGCTGGCGATGTCTTGGCAGTTGAGGATCTGCATATCGTAGAATCCCAAAGTTCACAAAATGAGCAAAGCCTATTAGCGAATGGAGCTTTTTTCCCCCCATGAGCCATTTTGGATCCACAGATCTGGCAGGATTTGATTGGTTGCTGCAACACTGAAAGAAAATATTATGGAAGCCATTATAGGAATTGGGGACTCAGTCCATGAGTCCTGAAAAAGAATGAGAGGTTACATAAGGGGGCAGGGTGATGCACACCCTGAGCCCCATGCTCACGTGGCAGATTCTGCGGTCAAATTCTATTGCGCAGAGCATGCACAGTGGGTGTCATGATTCGCTCCATGCGCTCATGTGTCCATAACAAAGGGTCCTACCTGCAAGACTGCCCAGTGTTCTAATACACTTCTGCAACTTCCACAGTATACATATGCTGATTTCCTGGCTCTTGGACACTACTCAGAAACTCTCACTAATTCCCTATTCGTGTCAGGTTTTGTAGAAGCCAGTCTGCTCTTGCTTGAAACTCCATTACCTATAATTCCCTTCTCAGTGCTTCGTCTCCCCCCTCCAAGTCAAAGATGGGTGGAGGAATTCAGCAAACCTCTGGCTGGTGGGTGCTAGCCTGCTCACACCTGATGCATGTGATCACTGTGCGCTCTTTTAGGTCACAGCTCCCTTTAGTTCACTGTTGGTCATTGTAGTAGTCTTTCTGTTTGGCTGACTCATTGTTTTCCGAGCTTTTGATATCTTTGTTTCCAGAGTTTCTGAACTAGTGTTAATTCTTGTTTCCTGTTCCTGAGCTGGAGCTAATTACTTTGCTCCTGAACTAGCACTGCCTGCAGTGCTAACTTGAATCCTGAGCTGGAGCTATTTCTTGTTTTTTGAACTAGCACAGTCTTCAGTGATTCTTTAGCCAGCATTAATTTAGTGCACCCTTGACGTTTCTCCACTTCTATGTTCACCTTTTCCCAGTCCCTGCCTTTCTTCCCATTTACCTGTCTTCTAGTTTCTAGTTTTCTACCTTCTTGTCCCTGCTGTCCTAGCTTTCAGTTTCCTTGTGTGGTTTGTTTCTAGCTTTCTGTCAAGTGTGTCCTTTGTTTTCCCTTTCCTGTTAAGCACTCTTGCTTGCTAGCTTCTTGTCTATTGTGGCTGTATTTTTGGTTCTACACCCTTACAGTTACCATCTTGCATGTACCTGTTTGATTGCCAGGATCGTGGACTCAGCTGACAACCTTGGTGGTGTTTCTTGTCCACTGTGAGTATTGTCACTGAGTTTTGTTTTAAAACATCACCATAGGTATCAGCTCCACAGACCTTGCCTTTGTTTGTATGTCCTATACATCGGTATTTGCCATCAATATCTGTAACAGCAGTTGTGCATGAGGAGCATACTGAGCTAGCTCTAGTCTTACCTTCTGGAGCTCCGGAGTGCTTTACCCCATATTCCCTTTACTGTCAATCTTGTTTTAAATATAATATACAATAATATAATATATAATATATATATATAATAATAATATATATATATCTTGCAGTCCATCCTGTTTTTAGATATTCTGAATGCTAGATTGTGTCCTGAGTGCCTGTTCTTTCTGAGCTTTATATATTGTGTTCCCTTGTGCAGAGCTTTCCTTTGGATCTCTTTTCTCCTCTGATCCTTTTCTCCTCTGATTTTGATCTTGTGTGATCTTGAGCAGCTCTGTACCCATATACTAATACTTTGTCTACCGTGCCACCAGGGTCCATCCCAATGTCCCTGACAGAGGGTTTGGCCTTCCCCAACCTAGTATACAACCACAAAAGGGTGCTAGCTTCACGCACTCAAGGGGCCTGGCTGCGGAGAAGCTGGTACCACCCACCCAGTACACCATGGCTAATTGCAAGCTTCACAGACTCAAGTAACCCAACTGCGGAAGGGCTAGCACTGCCTTCTGTGTATACAACCGATGAATGCTAGCTTCAGGGAATGAAGGGGCCTGGCTGGGGCGGGGCTAGCACCAGCCCCCTGGTACACCACTGATGGGTGCTAGCTTCACAGACACAGCTAGCACACCGAGTACAACATCAAGAGGGGCAAACTTCATATACTCAAGTGGCCCTGCTGTGGAGACACTAGGATTGCCCACTGTGTAGACCATTCTATGGTGCAATCTTCAGAGACTCAAAGGGCTTGTGTGCAGTGGTGCTAGCACTGTCCATCTAGGACACCACCACCAGGTGCAAGCTTCATGGACTCGAGAATCGCAGCCATGGAGAGGCTAGTAATGCAGGCCCAGTACACCATCACTGGATGCAAGTTTCACAGGCTCAAGGGGCTGAGGAGGGGCTAGTACACTTGCCTGGGACGTACAACCAGGTGTAAGCTTCAGGAGCTTCAGGGTCCCAGTGGCAGAATGTCTAGCACTACTGCCTGGAACCCCACCACCAGGTGCAAGCTGCGCAGACTCAAATGGCCAGGCTTCTGCACAGTGGTCATGGACCTAAGGGACTGTCTGCAGAGGGCTAGCACTGCCTGCCCAGTACACCACCACCAAGTGCAAACGTCATAGATTCAAGTGGCCCGGCTGTGGAGTGCCTAGTAACAACCACCAGGTACATGAACACCAGGTGCAAGCCCCGGTTGCAGAGCAGCTAGTAATACCCGCTTGGTACACCATTACAGGTGCAAGCTTCATGGACTCCAGCAACCTGGCTGTTGAAGGGCTAGTACCGCCTGCCAGGAACACCACCACTGGCTGTAATCTTCACAGTCTCAAGGGCCCGGCTGCAAAAAGGCTAGAACAACCTGTTCAGTATACCTCCACCAGGTGCTAGCTTCACAGACTCAAATGGCCAGTATGTAGCAGAGTAGTCACAGACTGAAGCTGTGGGGGTGCTATGCTGCCCACCCAGTATGCCACCACTTAATTATTGCTTCACAAAGTCAAGTAGTCTGGTTTCAGAGGTGTTTCCCTCCAAATACGGCGGAACATAATAGTCCCATAGCAGTTCACAGCCTTTAATAGCCGTCTTGACCCCACCACTCTCCTCTTGCAGCAGGATTCCCCTCTTTTTTACAGTGTTGAATAAAACAGGTCTGGCGTCAGGGGGTACTGACCAACGACTCCCCACAACCCAGACTGCTTACACCACTTGTTCCTCTCCCGCCCCCACCCCCCGAGCTCCTCCTGCCGTGCCTAAACTCTGATTTAGGCTAAACCAGTCAGACTGATCAGAGAAACAAAATGATCAGTCATGTCTACCTGTATGTGCGACCTTATCTATGCCAAGTCACTGGTAACTGCTGCCACCATTTGCAAGGGCTTCACGGAGTTTGCAATGCTCAAGTTATGCCCCCAGTTGCACCCACTGAAGAGGTAGGATCAGCGATGATGTCCTTACCTGATCCGATTCCAGCTGCCATCCCCCGTGGTGCAGATACACTACTCTCACTCTCACCTCCTGCTTGTAGTGATGCAGCGAACTTCTCTTCTATTGCGTCCTCCCCAGAGGGAGATACTGCTACTGAGCTGGCTGTCTCCATGAGCCCGGAGAACCACACAGCCGCAGAGCGAGGGCGGACTCGACCTGCCTGAGCACTTCATGTATAGGTTCGGGCCAGAGGCAGTTACATGAGCTCTCTGCTCCCCGCAGTCAGAGATACAGTGACACGGACCACCTCCAGGGTCCCTTGAAGAAGACATCAGGCATGTTCCAGAGTTATCGTAGTTACCCGTAGCCCCCAAATTGATCGTAGGGCTCAGTCGACTATGCTTCTTAGCTGGGTTAAATAAGCTTAAAATAGGGCCTGAAATCTGCTGCAGAAAGGCGGGGTCTGCGGGTCTCACCCCCAACATTTGTTGGTCAGAACGCACTTTGACCGAGGCCTCCATCCTTTTGTAGCGAGCCTGTTGTTGTCATGGCAGTCCTCATTAATGAGGCAGGACCGCCAGGCTTTGTAGCTCTCACTATCTTTGGGGCCATGGTGCAGCAGTGACTCAGGCTAAAAGGAGCCCACGTGACCCAGCAACCTGCACAGTTGTTACACAGTAATTGCTCCAGTCCACTCAACGCACCAGGGGCGTGACACCAGAGAGATTTAAACGTGCCAGCCAGAAAGTCTTGGGGCACAAGCAGCAAATGCAGAGGGTCTGAACACCTCTTAGATTAGATGGAATTGGAAGGGGGAACAGCCAACCGTCTTAACACGGCCGCCATTTTACCCCTCTCTCTGGACATTGGATAGGAAACTTCTGTATGATGACGATTATGCGATGCACATGTGTAAATGGCTAAACGAGTATATTTTGCTTAATCAGGGAACTGCTGCTCCCAAAATGCTTTGGGACTGTTCAAAAGGAGGAATAAGAGGAGAGACACTGAGTTTTAGCTTAACTAAACAACGTCAAGACATCTCCTTATGCGGGAGCTAATGAGGTCGAATTAGCTAAATTATTTAAACTAGGGCAGGCTTGTGGCGAAATCGCGCAGAAAATCTCAGTAATCAAGGCAAAAATTAATTAATGGTCCGAATAGCAAGGAGGTGGCGGTCAAATATCAAAGTCACAGGACTGACTGCTATGAGTATGGCGAGAGCAGATGCGGGCTGTTGGCACATCTTATCGGGCAGAGGGGAACAGAAAGAGGCGTCGAAGCCATTGAGGATAAGCAAAGGAGGAGGACGGAAATCGCCACGGAGATTCTTGAAGTCTTTGGTAACTATTATACAGAGCTGTATGCGAAGGATATTTCTCCACAGTCATTTGTTACTTCAGGTTTTTAAAATCAATTAAAGGGTGCTCATTGAATGGTGAAGAAAGGGCTCTTCTTAAACAGCTGATTACTCGTGAAGAGATAATGGCCACAGTAGGCACCTTGGCAAGGGGGAAGGCAGCAGTGCCTGATAAAATCCCCTTGAAGTTTTGTAGGTTGTTTCTCCCATAGCTTCTAGAGGCCATGTCCCTACCTTATCATGCTGCCTAGGCAGAGGGGGTGATACCACCCTCGTGGGAGGATACCAATATTGTGGTATTTAAAACAAAGGGCAAACCACCTCTGAATCCAGGGTCATATCGACCCATTTCATTGATCAATGCAGATGCTAAGGTCTATGTCAAAGTTTTGGCCTGCAGAGTAGGGAAGGTCACAGCCAAGCTCATTTCTCCTCGTCAGCATGAGATTATCCTGAGATGGGGCACTGCTGATCACGTCCGTAGGGTACTTAATCTTTTAGACATAGTAGAGGCAACTAAGTCGTCTATGGGATTGGTGATGCTGGATGAAGAGAAAGCCTTTGACTGAGTCTCTTGGGGTTATCTTTGGGAGGTATTGAGGTGGAAGGGACTTGATCCAGGCTTTATTAAATCCATCAGAGCTCTTTATCAGGCACCTAAGGCATAGTACAGATCAATGGTAGGGGGTTGGGTCTGATTCCTATCACTAGATGAACAAGACAGGGGTGCCCTTGCTCACCCCTGCTATTCGCTCTATATATCAATCCATTTATTGCTCGGTTGGAAAGCAACAATAAGTTTCAAGCACTTTCTGTGAATCAAATACAGTGTAAAGTGTTGGCACATGCTGATGACATACTTTTTGTAACACCTGACTTCCTTAAGGGCTATAGAAGACGAAGACAGCGTATTTGGCACCATCACAGGATACCATCTTAACAAAGGGAAGACTCAATTGATGAGCACTCAAGGCCCTAACCCTGGTGATCAACCTGGATAGAAGAATTAACTTACCTGGGGGTGAACCTTACATCTAGTGTGGAGAAGATAGTTGAAGTAAATCTGGCTCCACTGCTTAATAAGATTAAGCAAGACCAATACAGAATTAATAACTTGAATCTAACATTGGTGGGGGGATGCAATGTATTAAAGATAACGGTTCTTCCAAGAGTATTATGTTTATTTAGAACTATACCACTGGAAATTCATCCGAGCTGGTTTACCAAGCTGGAAAGTTTGTGCTTTGTCTTCATATGGGAATTCAGGAAGTCAAGGAGAGCGGCAAAATATATGATCCTCCCTAGACATCGAGGAGGGTGGGCAGTGCCTAGTTTTTTGCTTTATTATTGGTCATGTATGTTACAGCATTTTGCAGTTCTGATCACTGGAAATACTTACAACATTAATCTTGCTGCATTGCCCTCTATTTACCAACTCACATTCCTCTGATGTCAAGATCTGCTTTTTAAGTTTTTTAGAGAAAAGCTATTAGAATAAACGAATTTTAAAAATGTTGATGGGGCATTCAAGGCTTGGCATCAGATCAGAAGGAGGATTAACATAACTAAATTTAACTGCTATACCCCATTTTGAAATTTCCCTGCTTTGCCAGGTATATTTCTAGATGGTATGTGTAAACGCTATGAGGCTTGCGGGATTGTGAAGCTGAGAGATCTCTATGATAACGGGCAATTGTGCTCCTTTCAGGAGTTGCAGGATAAGTTTAGGCTGGTGAAGGAGAAATTCTATAAGTACCTGCAGATTCTGGACTATCTCATTAAATTGGATGAGAACCAAATATCTGTTGCTGAATGTCCAGTAGTAGATATGGTTGACCATGGGTGCCGAATTGGGCAGATTTATGATGTGTTCATAGAGGGCCTTACAGATGATATGGAGCTTCAGAATATGCAGTGGGAATCAAGGCTGGGGGCAAGAGGTCCAATACTCTGGAGCTCTCTTTCGACCTGCAAAGAGATACTTTTGAATGCCGGCCTCAAAAGTCAATATTTTAAGACCGTTTTTGACTTATATCATACACCTAATAAAATATTCAAATGGGGCAGGAGGCCGGATTCAAAGTGTCATAGACTTGGGGCTGAGGAAGCCGACATAGTACATATCTTCACGTCTTGTCCTCGGCTATTTAATTATTACAGGGCAACTGTGGACTTTTTTGGCATGATTCTCAAATGGCAAGTGCAGATTACTCCTCAGGCAGTACTTTAAGGCATCAGTGGGGAACAAAGTCACTCAAAAGTGGGAAGGGACTCGCTCTTTGTGGCAATGGCTGCGGCCTGAATGTATATTGCAGTTGGCTGGATTAATCCAGATGCCCCCTCATGCACAGAGTGGTGATCACACTTCCTGGCTATGTATAATATGAAAAAACATCTCCATGCGCGAAGGAGGAGGCATGCTCGAAAGAGGGGTAACCTAATTTGGGCACCTGTTGATGAATGAATAGAAAGCGTTAACAGGAATTATTTAATTGGCCCGGTATGGTAGGAGCAAGGCCACAGGCACTTTAAACTATGAAGTCCAGGTTTGTGCTGTTGGTTGTGTTAAAGCAGAGGAATTTCTCTTTTCATGGGGCCATTGGGATTGACCCAGTCAGAAGGCAATTTAGGTATGGAACACACTGCCATGAACATTTGGTACAGTAATTTACTACTTTATTCTAGGGTTTATGAACTAGGCCCTAAGACTCAATATTGTCTTTGTGTTGATTTGGAGTGTTAATGTGTACCTACTGTAATATTCAATGCATGTACTTTGAACCTGTGGACATATTGTTACCCATACCAGCAAAAAAAAACAAAAAAAATAGTTTAAAAAAGAAACAAAGGTTACAGGGACGTTATAGTTAGTTTCTGATGACAGGGCCTGTCTCTCTAGGTGTGAAACTAAGTGCGAGAGTGTGTGAAGGGTTGTCTCTTGGTGTGGGAGTGGGTGTGAGAGTGTCTGTTTCGGTGTGAGAGTGGGAGTGAGAGGGTCTATGTGGGTCCGAGAGTGGGTGTGAGAGTGTGTCTAGGGGTGAAAGTAGGTGTGAGAGGGTGTCTCTGGGTGTGAGTGGTTTGAGAGTGTCTCTACCAATGGGTGTGTGAGAGTCTGAGTGGATCTGCCAGTGGGTGTGTGAGAGTGTGAGTTGGCCTGTGAGTGGGTGCATGAATGTCTGAGTTGGTCTGTGAGTGGGTGCATGAATGTCTAAGTGGATCTGTGGGTGGGTGCGTGAGTGTCTGAGTGGGTCTGTGAATAGGTGTATGAGTCTCTGAGTGGGTCTGTGAGTGGGTGCATGAGTGTCTAAGTGGGTCCCTGAGTGGGTACATGAGTGCCTGAGTTGGTCTGTGAGTGAGTACATGAGTCTCTCATTGTGTCTGTGAGTGAATGAATGAGTTTCTGAGTGGGTCTGTCAGTGGGTACATGAACCTAGTGGGTCTGTGAGTGGGTGAATGAATGTCTGAGAGGATCTTTGAGTCTGTGAGTGAATGTCTGAGTAGATCAGTGAGTGAGTGCATGAGTGTCTAAGCAGGTTTGTGAGTGGGTGTGTGAGTTTCTGAG
The DNA here is from genome assembly GCF_031143425.1 of Pleurodeles waltl. NCBI lineage: Eukaryota > Metazoa > Chordata > Amphibia > Caudata > Salamandridae > Pleurodeles > Pleurodeles waltl. Next base: position 189,982,802 of record NC_090440.1, on the reverse strand, counting down.
TGGATGCGTGATTTTCTGAGTGGGTCTGTGTGTAGGTGCATGAGTGTCTGAGTGCATCTGTGTAGGAAAGTACAATTTTGCCTGGCATGTTACCCCCATATTTCACTGTATATATGTTGTTTTAGTGTATGTGTCACTGGGACTCTGCCAGCCAGGGCCCCAGTGCTCATAAGTGTGCCCTGTATGTGTTCCCTGTGTGATGACTAACTGTCTCACTGAGGCTCCGCTAACCAGAATCTCAGTGGTTATGCTCTCTCTGCTTTCTAAATTGTCACTAACAGGCTAGTGACCAATTTCACCAATTCACATTGGCATACTAGAACACCCTTATAATTCCCTAGTATATGGTACTGAGGTACCCAGGGTATTGGGGTTCCAGGAGATCCCTATGGAATGCAGCATTTCTTTTGCCACCCATAGGGAGCTCTGACAATTCTTACACAGGCCTGCCACTGCAGCCTGAGTGAAATAATGCCCACATTATTTCACAGCCATTTTACACTGCACTTAAGTAACTTATAAGTCACCTATATGTCTAACCTTCACCTGGTGAAGGTTGGGTGCCAAGTTACTTAGTATGTGGGCACCCTGGCACTAGCCAAGGTGCCCCCACATCGTTCAGGGCAAATTCCCCGGACTTTGTGAGTGCGGGGACACCATTACACGCGTGCACTATACATAGGTCACTACCTATGTATAGCGTCACAATAGTAACTCCGAACATGGCCATGTAACATGTCTAAGATCATGGAATTGTCACCCCAATGCCATCCTGGCATTGGGGAGAAAATTCCATGATCCCCCGGGTCTATAGCACAGACCCGGGTACTGCCAAACTACCTTTCCCGGGATTTCACTGCAGCTGCTGCTGCTGCCAACCCCTCAGACAGGTTTCTGCCCTCCTGGGGTCCAGCCAGGCTTGGCCCAGGAAGGCAGAACAAAGGACTTCCTCAGAGAGAGGGTGTTACACCCTCTCCCTTTGGAAAAAGGTGTCAGGGCTGAGGAGGAGTAGCCTCCCCCAGCCTCTGGAAATACTTTGATGGGCACAGATGGTGCCCATCTCTGCATAAACCAGTCTACACCGGTTCAGGGATCCCCCAGCCCTGCTCTGGCGCGAAACTGGACAAAGGAAAGGGGAGTGACCACTCCCCTGACCTGCACCTCCCAGGGGAGGTGCCCAAAGCTCCTCCAGTGTGCTCCAGACCTCTGCCATCTTGGAAACAGAGGTGCTGCTGGCACACTCGACTGCTCTGAGTGGCCAGTGCCAGCAGGTGACGTCAGAGACTCCTTCTGATAGGCTCTTACCTGTGTTGCTAGCCTATCCCCCTTCCTAGGTAACCAAACCTCCTTTTCTGGCTATTTAGGGTCTCTGCTTTGGGGAATTCTTTAGATAACGAATGCAAGAGCTCATCAGAGTTCCTCTGCATCTCTCTCTTCACCTTCTGCCAAGGAATCGACCGCTGACTGCTCAGGACTCCTGCAAAACCGCAACAAAGTAGCAAAGACGACTACTGCAACCTTGTATCGCTGATCCTGCCGCCTTCTCAACTGTTTTCCTGGTAGTGCATGCTGTGGGGGTAGTCTGCCTCCTCTCTGCACTAGAAGCTCCGAAGAAATCTCCAGTGGGTCGACGGAATCTTCCCCCTGCAACCGCAGGCAACAAAAGACTGCATCACCGGTCCTCTGGGTCCTCTCTCAGCACAACGAGCGTGGTCCCTGGAACTCAGCAACTGTGTCCAAGTGACTCCCACAGTCCAGTGACTCTTCAGTCCAAGTTTGGTGGAGGTAAGTCCTTGCCTCCCCACGCTAGACTGCATTGCTGGGTACCGCGTGATTTGCAGCTGCTCCGGCTCCTGTGCACTCTTCCAGGATTTCCTTTGTGCACAGCCAAGCCTGGGTCCCCGACACTCTAACCTGCAGTGCACAACCTCCTGAGTTGTCCTCCGGCGTCGTGGGATCTTCTTTTGTGACTTCGGGTGAGCTCCGGTTCACTCTTCTTTGTAGTGCCTGTTCCGGCCCTTCTGCGGGTGCTGCCTGCTTCTGAGAGGGCTCCTTGTCTTGCTGGGCGCCCCCTCTGTCTCCTCACGCAAGTGGCGACATTCTGGTCCCTCCTGGGCCACAGCAGCATCCAAAAACCCTAACCGCGACCCTTGCAGCTAGCAAGGCTTGTTTGTGGTCTTTCTGCATGGGAACACCTCTGCAAGCTTCTTCACGACGTGGGACATCCACCCTCCAAAGGGGAAGTTTCTAGTCCTCTTTGTTCTTGCAGAATCCACAGCTTCTACCATCCAGTGGCAGCTTCTTTGCACCCTCAGCTGGCATTTCGTGGGCATCTGCCCACTCTCGACTTTGTCGCGACTCTTGGACTTGGTCCCCTTGTTCCACAGGTACTCTTGTCCGGAAATCCACTTTGGTTGCACTGCTGGTGTTGTTCTTTGTTGCAGATTTCCCCTTTCACGACTTCTGTGCTCTCTGGGAAATATAGGTGCACTTTACACCTACTTTTCAGGGTCTTGGGGTGGGCTATTTTTCTAACCCTCACTGTTTTCTTACAGTCCCAGCGACCCTCTACGAGCTCACATAGGTTTGGGGTCCATACGTTATTCGCATTCCACTTTTGGAGTATATGGTTTGTGTTACCCCTATACCTATGTGCTCCTATTGCAATACATTGTAACTTTACACTGCTTGCATTACTTCCCTTTGCTATTACTGCATATTTTTGGTATTGTGTACATATATCTTGTGTATATTTGGCATCCTCATACTGAGGGTACTCACTGAGATACTTTTGGCATATTGTCATAAAAATAAAGTACCTTTATTTTTAGTATATCTGTGTATTGTGTTTTCTTATGATATTGTGCATATGACACCAGTGGTATAGTAGGAACTTTGCATATCTCCTAGTTCAGCCTAAGCTGCTCTGTTATAGCTACCTTCTATCAGCCTAAGCTGCTAGAAACACCTCTTCTACACTAATAAAGGATAACTGGACCTGGTACAGAGTGTAAGTACCCCTTGGTACCCACTACAAGCCAGGCCAGCCTCCTACAATCTGTGAGTGGGTGTGTGAGTGTCTGTGTGGGTGTGTCAGTAGCTGTGTGAGTGACTCAGCCACAAAAGAACCTCACCTACCATTTTATCCAACAAGAGCCCTCAGCGTTGCACACAATATCTACCCAAATGGAGTTCTTAATGCCTCCTTGGGCAAATGTCTAGTGTGTATTCTACACTATCGTTGTGTAATGAAGCACAAGGAAATGTCACCAGTGACATTGTGTGCGTTTTGGCAACATGATTGTTCCTGTTGTGTCTTTCTCTACAATTCTGCGACAACATGAATCCTCCTATAGAGAGGCCAATGAGACTGCAAAGACGTAAATCTCCACAAAACGAGGGTCATCCTCTTCTTTATATAAGGTAAGTGCTTCTTTGCACTGTGGAGATGTCACATATTTCTCGGCATCAAGAACATGCCACCAAAATTGGTGGGAAACGCACTGGGGGACCCTTTCTTGAGCTGTCCATCATCCTCACAAAAGGACAGGAAGACATATGCATACTACTTAGGTGGACAGTGTGGGGCCAAGCAGGTGCAGCTTCCATGTGATTTGCACATTTGCATACTTGTAGCAAATTAAAAGGACAACCATGGACTCTAGGAGAGGGGGGTGGGCATCCCTTCTTCTTGGGCCGATTGTGGCCTGTGAGAAGGTAGCCTCTTTCTAGCCTTGTTACCCCCACTTTTGGCCTGTTTGTGAGTGTATGTCAGGGTGTTTGTCACTGTTTTCACTGTCTCACTGGGATCCTGATAGCCAGGCCTCAGTGCTCATAGTGAAAACACCATGTTTTCAGTATGGTTGTTATGTGTCACTGGGATCCTGCTGGTCAGGACCCCAGTGCTCATAGGTTTGTGGCCTATATGTATGTGTCACTGGGACCCTGTCACACAGGGCCCCAGTGCTCATAGGTGTGCATGTATATGTTCCCTGTGTGGTGCCTAACTGTCTCACTGAGGCTCTGCTAACCAGAACCTCAGTGGTTATGCTCTCTCATTACTTTCAAATTGTCACTAACAGGCTAGTGACCAATTTTACCAATTTACATTGGCTTACTGGAACACCCTTATAATTCCCTAGTATATGGTACTAAGGTACCCAGGGTATTGGGGTTCCAGGAGATCCCTATGGGCTGCAGCAATTCTTTTGCCACCCATAGGGAGCTCTGACAATTCTTACACAGGCCTGCCACTGCAGCATGAGTGAAATAACGTCCACGTTATTTCACAGCCATTTTACACTGCACTTAAGTAACTTATAAGTCACCTATATGTCTAACCTTTACCTGGTAAAGGTTAGGTGCAAAGTTACTTAGTGTGAGGGCACCCTGGCACTAGCCAAGGTGCCCCCACATTGTTCAGAGCCAATTCCCTGAACTTTGTGAGTGCGGGGACACCATTACACGCGTGCACTACATATAGGTCACTACCTATATGTAGCTTCACCATGGTAACTCCGAATATGGCCATGTAACATGTCTATGATCATGGAATTGCCCCCTCTATGCCATCCTGGCATAGTTGGCACAATCCCATGATCCCAGTGGTCTGTAGCACAGACCCTGGTACTGCCAAACTGCCCTTCCTGGGGTTTCACTGCAGCTGCTGCTGCTGCCAACCCCTCAGACAGGCATCTGCCCTCCTGGGGTCCAGCCAGGCCTGGCCCAGGATGGCAGAACAAAGAACTTCCTCTGAGAGAGGGTGTGACACCCTCTCCCTTTGGAAAATGGTGTGAAGGCAGGGGAGGAGTAGCCTCCCCCAGCCTCTGGAAATGCTTTGTTGGGCACAGATGTGCCCAATTCTGCATAAGCCAGTCTACACCGGTTCAGGGACCCCTTAGCCCCTGCTCTGGCGCGAAACTGGACAAAGGAAAGGGGAGTGACCACTCCCCTGACCTGCACCTCCCCTGGGAGGTGTCCAGAGCTCCTCCAGTGTGCTCCAGACCTCTGCCATCTTGGAAACAGAGGTGCTGCTGGCACACTGGACTGCTCTGAGTGGCCAGTGCCACCAGGTGACGTCAGAGACTCCTGCTGATAGGCTCCTTCAGGTGTTAGTAGCCTTTCCTCTCTCCTAGGTAGCCAAACCCTCTTTTCTGGCTATTTAGGGTCTCTGTCTCTGGGGAAACTTTAGATAACGAATGCATGAGCTCAGCCGAGTTCCTCTGCATCTCCCTCTTCACCTTCTGATAAGGAATCGACCGCTGACCGCGCTGGAAGCCTGCAAACCTGCAACATAGTAGCAAAGACGACTACTGCAACTCTGTAACGCTGATCCTGCCGCCTTCTCGACTGTTTTCCTGCTTGTGCATGCTGTGGGGGTAGTCTGCCTCCTCTCTGCACCAGAAGCTCCGAAGAAATCTCCCGTGGGTCGACGGAATCTTCCCCCTGCAACCGCAGGCACCAAAAAGCTGCATTACCGGTCCCTTGGGTCTCCTCTCAGCATGACGAGCGAGGTCCATCGAATCCAGCGACGCTGTCCAAGTGACCCCCACAGTCCAGTGACTCTTCAGCCCAAGTTTGGTGGAGGTAAGTCCTTGCCTCACCTCGCTGGGCTGCATTGCTGGGAACCGCGACTTTGCAAGCTACTCCGGCCCCTGTGCACTTCCGGCGGAAATCCTTCGTGCACAGCCAAGCCTGGGTCCACGGCACTCTAACCTGCATTGCACGACTTTCTAAGTTGGTCTCCGGCGACGTGGGACTCCTTTGTGTAACTTCGGCGAGCACCGTTTTACGCATCCTCGTAGTGCCTGTTTCTGGCACTTCTCCGGGTGCTACCTGCTTCAGTGAGGGCTCTTTGTCTTGCTCGACGTCCCCTCTCTCTGCAGGTCCAATTTGCGACCTCCTGGTCCCTCCTGGGCCCCAGCAGCGTCCAAAAACGCCAAACGCACGATTTGCGTGTAGCAAGGCTTGTTGGCGTCCATCCAGCGGGAAAACACTTCTGCACGACTCTCCAAGGCGTGGGGGATCCATCCTCCAAAGGGGAAGTCTCTAGCCCTTGTCGTTCCTGCAGTATTCACAGTTCTTCAGCCTAGTAAGAGCTTCTTTGCACCAACCGCTGGCATTTCTTGGGCATCTGCCCATCTCCGAGTTGCTTGTGACTTTTGGACTTGGTCCCCTTGTTCCACAGGTACCCTCAGTCAGGAATCCATCGTTGTTGCATTGCTGATTTGTGTTTTCCTTGCATTTTCCCTCTAACACGACTATTTTGTCCTTAGGGGAACTTTAGTGCACTTTGCACTCACTTTTCAGGGTCTTGGGGAGGGTTATTTTTCTAACTCTCACTATTTTCTAATAGTCCCAGCGACCCTCTACAAGGTCACATAGGTTTGGGGTCCATTCGTGGTTCGCATTCCACTTCTGGAGTATATGGTTTGTGTTGCCCCTATCCCTATGTTTCCCCATTGCATCCTATTGTAACTATACATTGTTTGCACTGTTTTCTAAGACTATACTGCATATTTTTGCTATTGTGTATATATATCTTGTGTATATTTCCTATCCTCTCACTGAGGGTACACTCTAAGATACTTTGGCATATTGTCATAAAAATAAAGTACCTTTATTTTTAGTATAACTGTGTATTGTGTTTTCTTATGATATTGTGCATATGACACTAAGTGGTACTGTAGTAGCTTCACACGTCTCCTAGTTCAGCCTAGGCTGCTCTGCTAAGCTACCATTATCTATCAGCCTAAGCTGCTAGACACCCTATACACTAATAAGGGATAACTGGGCCTGGTGCAAGGTGCAAGTACCCCTTGGTACTCACTACAAGCCAGTCCAGCCTCTTACATTGGTTGTGCAGTGGTGGGATAAGTGCTTGAGACTACTTACCACTCTTGTCATTGTACTTTTCATGAGAGAAAAATATACAAAACAAGGTCAGTGTATATACACATAGCTAAAAAGTTTTGCATTTCCTCTTTTCACTCTTTTCTAAGTGCTGAAAAGTACTTCTAAAACTTTCAAAAAGTTCTTAAAAGTTTAAAAAGTTTTTTCTGTCTTTCCAAAAAGTTCTGAAAACTTTTTTCTCTTTTTCTATCACTTTAACTCTCTCTAAAAAATGTCTGGCACAGGAAAAAATGTTGAACTGTCCAAACTTGCATATGATCACCTTAGCTGGAAAGGAGCAAGGAGTCTCTGCATAGAGAGAGGTTTGAGTGTAGGGAAGAATCCTTCCTTAGAACTGTTAATTAATATGCTTAGAGTACAGGATAAGGCCATAAGTGCCCAATCTGGTGAAAAAGTAGCTAATGGTTCTCAATCTGATCCAGGGACTCCCCCAGGAAAAGGTTCAGGAAAGAAACTTCTCAGCCTGCCCATTACTAGACAGTCTAGCATAGTTGGTACAGAGGTTGAATCACACCATACTGATGGTGTGCTCTCACATTATACTGGTAGCCAAGCTGTTAGGGTGCCCTCTGTAAGGGACAGGTCTCCTTCTGTTCATTCCCATCATACCTCTGTATCTAGAAATGTCCCTCCCACCCACCCTGATGAAAGATTGTTAGAAAGGGAGCTCAATAGATTGAGAGTGGAACAAACCAGACTGAAGCTCAAGAAGCAACAGCTGGATTTGGATAGACAGTCTTTAGAAATAGAGAGGGAAAGACAGAAGTTGGGTTTAGATACCCATGGTGGCAGCAGCAGTATTCCCCATAGTCATCCTGCAAAAGAGCATGATTCCAGGAATCTGCACAAGATAGTTCCCCCTAATAAGGAGGGGGATGACATTAACAAGTGGTTTGCTGCACTTGAGAGGGCCTGTGCTGTACAGGATGTCCCTCAAAAGCAGTGGGCTGCTATCCTATGGCTATCATTTAGTGGAAAAGGTAGGGATAGGCTCCTTACAGTGAAAGAAAATGATGCCAATAATTTCCAAGTTCTTAAGAATGCACTCCTGGATGGTTATGGCTTAACCACTGAACAGTACAGGATAAAGTTCAGAGAGACCAAAAAGGAGTCTTCACAAGACTGGGTTGATTTCATTGACCATTCAGTGAAGGCCTTGGAGGGGTGGTTACATGGCAGTAAAGTTACTGATTATGAAAGCCTGTATAACACAATCCTGAGAGAGCATATACTTAATAATTGTGTGTCTGATTTGTTGCACCAGTACCTGGTAGACTCTGATCTGACCTCTCCCCAAGAATTGGGAAAGAAGGCAGACAAATGGGTCAGAACAAGGGTGAACAGAAAAGTTCATACAGGGGGTGACAAAGATGGCAATAAGAAGAAAGATGGTGAAAAATCTCAAGATAAGCATGGGAATAAGGGTAAAACCAAAGATCCCACTTCAAATCTTAAACACTCTTCAGAGGGTGGGGATAAAACAAATTCTTCCTCTTCTTCCCAACCTGCACACATTAAAAAGCCTTGGTGCTTTGTGTGTAAAAATAGAGGCCATAGGCCAGGGGATAAGTCCTGTCCAGGTAAACCCCCTGAGCCTACCACCACTAATACATCAAGCTCTAGTGCCCCTAGCAGTAGTGGGACTGCTGGCAACAGTCAAGCAAAGGGTGTAGTTGGGTTCACTTTTGAGTCCATAGTAGAAACTGGGGTAGTCACTCCCAAGACAGTTTCTGTCACACCTAGTGGCATTGGCCTTGCCACACTGGCTGCTTGTCCCCTTACAATGGATAAGTACAGGCAGACAGTTTCAATAAATGATGTTGAGGCCTTGGCCTACAGGGACACAGGTGCCAGTTTCACTTTGGTGACTGAAAACCTAGTGCACCCTGATCAACACATCATTGGACAACAGTATAAGATTATTGATGTCCATAACTCCACTAAGTTTCTTCCCTTAGCTATAATTCAGTTTAGTTGGGGTGGAGTTACTGGCCCTAAGCAGGTGGTGGTATCACCTAGCTTACCTGTAGACTGTCTCTTAGGTAATGACCTAGAGGCCTCAGGTTGGGCTGATGTAGAGTTTTATGCCCATGCAGCCATGCTGGGCATCCCTGAGGAATTGTTCCCTCTCATTTCTACTGAAATGAAAAAGCAAAGGAGAGAAGGCCTGAAAACTCAGGAACCCTCTCCATCAACAGGTAAAAAGGGTATCACAGTATCCCCTAACCACCCTACCATTCAGGATACCATTCCTGTGGTGGGAGAAACCTCTCCTGGGGTGGCACCTGTTCCAAGGGAATCATCAGTTGGCAAAACTGTACTCCCTGAGGTGGAAGTACCTCTCTGTGGGATAACTAACATTGGTGAGAAAAAGAGCACCATTTTAGTTAACATGGAGCATCCCTCCAACCCTCCCAGAGAAACTTTAGTGCAGAAACTCTGCACTGCCTCACAACACTTAGGACAGCATCCCTGCCCTAGTGTGGAGCTGATAGGACAGCATCCCTGCCCTGCTCCAACCCAAGAGAAACAGCATCCCTGTTCTCTCTTCCAGCCATATGGACAAAGTTTTTGCCCAGCTATGGCTTTTCTGAGACAGCATCCCTGTCTGGCATTTCCATCACTACAAATAGGTTCAGTGGATAATTCCCACTGCTCTAAACTAAAACTTACTGATAGAAACTCTGAAAATACATCTTCACATTGTTGGTTAGCTAAAAAACTTCAAACAGGGTGGTTTACATCCCCACAGGGAAGTAACCATATAGTGGATGATAAAGGGAGTAACCAGTCTATTGCAGAGCTACTCTCTACTTATCACCACTTAGACAATAAAGTCTCAACTGGCCAAGGTTAGCCTTATTGTCCCTCGTTTGGGGGGGGGTTGTGTGAGAAGGTAGCCTCTTTCTAGCCTTGTTACCCCCACTTTTGGCCTGTTTGTGAGTGTATGTCAGGGTGTTTGTCACTGTTTTCACTGTCTCACTGGGATCCTGATAGCCAGGCCTCAGTGCTCATAGTGAAAACACCATGTTTTCAGTATGGTTGTTATGTGTCACTGGGATCCTGCTGGTCAGGACCCCAGTGCTCATAGGTTTGTGGCCTATATGTATGTGTCACTGGGACCCTGTCACACAGGGCCCCAGTGCTCATAGGTGTGCATGTATATGTTCCCTGTGTGGTGCCTAACTGTCTCACTGAGGCTCTGCTAACCAGAACCTCAGTGGTTATGCTCTCTCATTACTTTCAAATTGTCACTAACAGGCTAGTGACCAATTTTACCAATTTACATTGGCTTACTGGAACACCCTTATAATTCCCTAGTATATGGTACTAAGGTACCCAGGGTATTGGGGTTCCAGGAGATCCCTATGGGCTGCAGCAATTCTTTTGCCACCCATAGGGAGCTCTGACAATTCTTACACAGGCCTGCCACTGCAGCATGAGTGAAATAACGTCCACGTTATTTCACAGCCATTTTACACTGCACTTAAGTAACTTATAAGTCACCTATATGTCTAACCTTTACCTGGTAAAGGTTAGGTGCAAAGTTACTTAGTGTGAGGGCACCCTGGCACTAGCCAAGGTGCCCCCACATTGTTCAGAGCCAATTCCCTGAACTTTGTGAGTGCGGGGACACCATTACACGCGTGCACTACATATAGGTCACTACCTATATGTAGCTTCACCATGGTAACTCCGAATATGGCCATGTAACATGTCTATGATCATGGAATTGCCCCCTCTATGCCATCCTGGCATAGTTGGCACAATCCCATGATCCCAGTGGTCTGTAGCACAGACCCTGGTACTGCCAAACTGCCCTTCCTGGGGTTTCACTGCAGCTGCTGCTGCTGCCAACCCCTCAGACAGGCATCTGCCCTCCTGGGGTCCAGCCAGGCCTGGCCCAGGATGGCAGAACAAAGAACTTCCTCTGAGAGAGGGTGTGACACCCTCTCCCTTTGGAAAATGGTGTGAAGGCAGGGGAGGAGTAGCCTCCCCCAGCCTCTGGAAATGCTTTGTTGGGCACAGATGTGCCCAATTCTGCATAAGCCAGTCTACACCGGTTCAGGGACCCCTTAGCCCCTGCTCTGGCGCGAAACTGGACAAAGGAAAGGGGAGTGACCACTCCCCTGACCTGCACCTCCCCTGGGAGGTGTCCAGAGCTCCTCCAGTGTGCTCCAGACCTCTGCCATCTTGGAAACAGAGGTGCTGCTGGCACACTGGACTGCTCTGAGTGGCCAGTGCCACCAGGTGACGTCAGAGACTCCTGCTGATAGGCTCCTTCAGGTGTTAGTAGCCTTTCCTCTCTTCTAGGTAGCCAAACCCTCTTTTCTGGCTATTTAGGGTCTCTGTCTCTGGGGAAACTTTAGATAACGAATGCATGAGCTCAGCCGAGTTCCTCTGCATCTCCCTCTTCACCTTCTGATAAGGAATCGACCGCTGACCGCGCTGGAAGCCTGCAAACCTGCAACATAGTAGCAAAGACGACTACTGCAACTCTGTAACGCTGATCCTGCCGCCTTCTCGACTGTTTTCCTGCTTGTGCATGCTGTGGGGGTAGTCTGCCTCCTCTCTGCACCAGAAGCTCCGAAGAAATCTCCCGTGGGTCGACGGAATCTTCCCCCTGCAACCGCAGGCACCAAAAAGCTGCATTACCGGTCCCTTGGGTCTCCTCTCAGCACGACAAGCGAGGTCCCTCGAATCCAGCGACGCTGTCCAAGTGACCCCCACAGTCCAGTGACTCTTCAGCCCAAGTTTGGTGGAGGTAAGTCCTTGCCTCACCTCGCTGGGCTGCATTGCTGGGAACCGCGACTTTGCAAGCTACTCCGGCCCCTGTGCACTTCCGGCGGAAATCCTTCGTGCACAGCCAAGCCTGGGTCCACGGCACTCTAACCTGCATTGCACGACTTTCTAAGTTGGTCTCCGGCGACGTGGGACTCCTTTGTGTAACTTCGGCGAGCACCGTTTCACGCATCCTCGTAGTGCCTGTTTCTGGCACTTCTCCGGGTGCTACCTGCTTCAGTGAGGGCTCTTTGTCTTGCTCGACGTCCCCTCTCTCTGCAGGTCCAATTTGCGACCTCCTGGTCCCTCCTGGGCCCCAGCAGCGTCCAAAAACGCCAAACGCACAATTTGCGTGTAGCAAGGCTTGTTGGCGTCCATCCAGCGGGAAAACACTTCTGCACGACTCTCCAAGGCGTGGGGGATCCATCCTCCAAAGGGGAAGTGTAAGGAAATGCCTCCTTGGCATGGTTGCCCCCTGACTTTTTGCCTTTGCTGATGCTATGTTTACAATTGAAAGTGTGCTGAGGCCTGCTAACCAGGCCCCAGCACCAGTGTTCTTTCCCTAACCTGTACTTTTGTATCCACAATTGGCAGACCCTGGCATCCAGATAAGTCCCTTGTAACTGGTACTTCTAGTACCAAGGGCCCTGATGCCAAGGAAGGTCTCTAAGGGCTGCAGCATGTCTTATGCCACCCTGGAGACCTCTCACTCAGCACAGACACACTGCTTGCCAGCTTGTGTGTGCTAGTGAGGGCAAAACGAGTAAGTCGACATGGCACTCCCCTCAGGGTGCCATGCCAGCCTCTCACTGCCTATGCAGTATAGGTAAGACACCCCTCTAGCAGGCCTTACAGCCCTAAGGCAGGGTGCACTATACCATAGGTGAGGGTACCAGTGCATGAGCATGGTACCCCTACAGTGTCTAAACAAAACCTTAGACATTGTAAGTGCAGGGTAGCCATAAGAGTATATGGTCTGGGAGTCTGTCAAACACGAACTCCACAGCACCATAATGGCTACACTGAAAACTGGGAAGTTTGGTATCAAACTTCTCAGCACAATAAATGCACACTGATGCCAGTGTACATGTTATTGTAAAATACACCCCAGAGGGCACCTTAGAGGTGCCCCCCTGAAACTTAACCGACTGTCTGTGTAGGCTGACTAGTTCCAGCAGCCTGCCACACCAGAGACATGTTGCTGGCCCCATGGGGAGAGTGCCTTTGTCACTCTGAGGCCAGTAACAAAGCCTGCACTGGGTGGAGATGCTAACACCTCCCCCAGGCAGGAGCTGTAACACCTGGCGGTGAGCCTCAAAGGCTCACCCCTTTGTCACAGCCCAGCAGGGCACTCCAGCTTAGTGGAGTTGCCCGCCCCCTCCGGCCACGGCCCCCACTTTTGGCGGCAAGGCTGGAGGGAACAAAGAAAGCAACAAGGAGGAGTCACTGGCCAGTCAGGACAGCCCCTAAGGTGTCCTGAGCTGAAGTGACTCTAACTTTTAGAAATCCTCCATCTTGCAGATGGAGGATTCCCCCAATAGGGTTAGGATTGTGACCCCCTCCCCTTGGGAGGAGGCACAAAGAGGGTGTACCCACCCTCAGGGCTAGTAGCCATTGGCTACTAACCCCCCAGACCTAAACACGCCCTTAAATTTAGTATTTAAGGGCTACCCTGAACCCTAGAAAATCAGATTCCTGCAACTACAAGAAGAAGGACTGCCTAGCTGAAAACCCCTGCAGAGGAAGACCAGAAGACGACAACTGCCTTGGCTCCAGAAACTCACCGGCCTGTCTCCTGCCTTCCAAAGATCCTGCTCCAGCGACGCCTTCCAAAGGGACCAGCGACCTCGACATCCTCTGAGGACTGCCCCTGCTTCGAAAAGACAAGAAACTCCAGAGGACAGCGGACCTGCTCCAAGAAAAGCTGCAACTTTGTTTCCAGCAGCTTTAAAGAACCCTGCAAGCTCCCCGCAAGAAGCGTGAGACTTGCAACACTGCACCCGGCGACCCCGACTCGGCTGGTGGCGATCCAACACCTCAGGAGGGACCCCAGGACTACTCTAAGACTGTGAGTACAAAAGCCTGTCCCCCCTGAGCCCCCACAGCGCCGCCTGCAGAGGGAATCCCGAGGCTTCCCCTGACCGCGACTCTTTGAATCCTAAGTCCCGACACCTGGGAGAGACCCTGCACCCGCAGCCCCCAGGACCTGAAGGACCGGACTTTCACTGGAGGAGTGACCCCCAGGAGTCCCTCTCCCTTGACCAAGTGGAGGTTTCCCCGAGGAACCCCCCCCTTGCCTGCCTGCAGCGCTGAAGAGATCCCGAGATCTCCCATTGACTTCCATTACAAACCCGACGCTTGTTTCTACACTGCACCCGGCCGCCCCCGCGCTGCTGAGGGTGAAATTTCTGTGTGGGCTTGTGTCCCCCCCGGTGCCCTACAAAACCCCCCTGGTCTGCCCTCCGAAGACGCGGGTACTTACCTGCAAGCAGACCGGAACCGGGGCACCCCCTTCTCTCCATTCTAGCCTATGTGTTTTGGGCACCACTTTGAACTCTGCACCTGACCGGCCCTGAGCTGCTGGTGTGGTGACTTTGGGGTTGCTCTGAACCCCCAACGGTGGGCTACCTTGGACCAAGAACTGAACCCTGTAAGTGTCTTACTTACCTGGTAAAACTAACAAAAACTTACCTCCCCCAGGAACTGTGAAAATTGCACTGTGTCCACTTTTAAAACAGCTATTTGTCAATAACTTGAAAAGTATACATGCAATTTTTATGATTTAAAGTTCCTAAAGTACTTACCTGCAATACCTTTCAAATGAGATATTACATGTAGAATTTGAACCTGTGGTTCTTAAAATAAACTAAGAAAAGATATTTTTCTATACAAAACCTATTGGCTGGATTTGTCTCTGAGTGTGTGTACCTCATTTATTGTCTATGTGTATGTACAACAAATGCTTAACACTACTCCTTGGATAAGCCTACTGCTCGACCACACTACCACAAAATAGAGCATTAGTATTATCTCTTTTTGCCACTATCTTACCTCTAAGGGGAACCCTTGGACTCTGTGCATACTATTCCTTACTTTGAAATAGTGCATACAGAGCCAACTTCCTACATTGGTGGATCAGCGGTGGGGTACAAGACTTTGCATTTGCTGGACTACTCAGCCAATACCTGATCACACAACAAATTCCAAAATTGTCATTAGAAATTGATTTTTGCAATTTGAAATTTTTCTAAATTCTTAAAAGTCCTGCTAGGGCCTTGTGTGTTAAGTCCCTGTTTAGCATTGTCTTTTAGAGTTTAAAAGTTTGTTAAAAGTTTGAAATTAGATTCTAGAAACAGTTTTAGATTCTTTAAAAAGTCTTCCAACTTTTAGCAAAATAATGTCTGATACAGAGATGAATGTGGTGGAACTCGACACCACACCTTACCTCCATCTTAAGATGAGGGAGCTAAGGTCTCTCTGTAATATCAAAAAAATAACCATTGGCTCCAGACCTACCAAAATTCAGCTCCAGGAGCTGTTGGCAGAGTTTGAAAAAGCCAACCCCTCTGATGATGACCTCACAGAGGAAGAAATTAGTGACTTGGAGGCCAATGTCCCTCCTCCAGTCCTAAATAGGGAGAACAGGACCCCTCAAGTCCTGTCTCCAACTGTGTTAGTCAGAAATGGTGAGTCCCTCACAGGAGGGTCCCACATTTCTGAAATCACTGAGGATGCTCTCAGTGAAGATGACCTCCTGTTAGCCAGGATGGCCAAAAGATTGGCTTTGGAGAGACAGCTCCTAGCCATAGAAAGGGAAAGACAAGAGATGGGCCTAGGTCCCATCAATGGTGGCAGCAATATAAATAGGGTCAGAGATTCTCCTGACATGTTAAAAATCCCCAAAGGGATTGTGACAAAATTTGAAGATGGTGATGACATCACCAAGTGGTTCACAGCTTTTGAGAGGGCTTGTGTAACCAGAAAAGTGAACAGATCTCACTGGGGTGCTCTCCTTTGGGAAATGTTCACTGGAAAGTGTAGGGATAGACTCCTCACACTCTCTGGAAAAGATGCAGAATCTTATGACCTCATGAAGGGTACCCTGATTGAGGGCTTTGGATTCTCCACTGAGGAGTACAGGATTAGGTTCAGGGGGGCTCAAAAATCCTCGAGCCAGACCTGGGTTGACTTTGTTGACTACTCAGTGAAAACACTAGATGGTTGGATTCAAGGCAGTGGTGTAAGTAATTATGATGGGCTGTACAATTTATTTGTGAAAGAACACCTGTTAAGTAATTGTTTCAATGATAAACTGCATCAGCATCTGGTAGACCTAGGACCAATTTCTCCCCAAGAATTGGGAAAGAAGGCGGACCATTGGGTCAAGACAAGGGTGTCCAAGACTTCAACAGGGGGTGACCAAAAGAAAGGGGTCACAAAGACTCCCCAGGGGAAGGGTGATGAGACAACCAAAACTAAAAATAGTAAAGAGTCTTCTACAGGCCCCCAAAAACCTGCACAGGAGGGTGGGCCCAGAGCCTCTTCACAAAACAATGGGTACAAGGGTAAAAACTTTGATCCCAAAAAGGCCTGGTGTCATAACTGTAAACAGCATGGACACCAAACTGGAGACAAGGCCTGTCCCAAGAAAGGTTCCACTCCAAACTCCCATCCAGGTAACACTGGTATGGCTAGTCTCCAAGTGGGATCAACAGTGTGCCCAGAGCAAATCAGGGTCCACACTGAAGCTACTCTAGTTTCTGAGGGTGGGGTGGATTTAGCCACACTAGCTGTCTGGCCGCCTAACATGCAAAAATACAGACAGCAACTCTTAATTAATGGGACTAGAATAGAGGGCCTGAGGGATACAGGTGCCAGTGTCACCATGGTGACAGAGAAACTGGTTTCCCCTGGCCAATACCTGACTGGAAAAACTTACACAGTCACCAACGCTGACAATCAGAGAAAAGTACATCCCATGGCAATGGTTACTTTAGAATGGGGAGGGGTCAATGGCCTGAAACAGGTGGTGGTCTCCTCAAATATCCCAGTGGACTGTCTGCTTGGAAATGACCTGGAGTCCTCAGCATGGGCTGGGGTAGAACTAAAAACCCATGCAGCAATGCTGGGTATCCCTGAACTGGTGTGTGTGAAAACAAGAGCACAATGCAAGGCACAGGGTGAACAAGTAGAGCTGGAGTCTGGAAGAATGGCCCAGCCTACCAAGAGGAAAGGAAAGTCAGTTGGGAAACCAACTGCAACACAGCAAAAGAAAGGGAACCTCTCTTCTCAGGAAGAAGTTCTGCCCTCTGAGGGAACTGAGCCTTTGGAGCTTGAACCTTATCAGGTTGAGCTCTTAGGCCCAGGGGGGCCCTCAAGGGAGGAGCTGTGTAAGGGACAAGAAACCTGTCCCTCTCTTGAAGGCCTTAGGCAGCAAGCTGCTGAAGAGTCCAAAGGCAAGAAAAATGGAACGCATAGGGTCTATTGGGAAGATGGACTCCTGTACACTGAGGCCAGAGACCCCAAACCTGGTGCCACTAGGAGAGTGGTAGTGCCTCAGCTGTTCAGAGAGTTCATCCTAACATTGGCCCATGACATTCCCCTTGCTGGACATTTGGGACAAACCAAGACGTGGGAGAGGTTAGTCAACCACTTCTACTGGCCCAATATGTCCAACATGGTTAAGGAGTTTTGCCTCTCCTGCCCCACCTGTCAAGCCAGTGGTAAGACAGGTGGGCATCCAAAGGCCCCCCTCATTCCACTTCCAGTGGTGGGGGTTCCCTTTGAAAGAGTGGGTGTGGACATAGTTGGTCCACTAGAACCTCCCACAGCCTCAGGAAATCTGTATATCCTGGTAGTAGTGGATCATGCTACCAGGTATCCTGAAGCTATTCCCCTTAGGTCGACTACTGCCCCTGCAGTAGCCAAGGCCCTCATTGGTATTTTTACCAGAGTGGGTTTCCCTAAGGAGGTGGTGTCTGACAGAGGTACCAACTTCATGTCAGCATACCTAAAGCACATGTGGAATGAGTGTGGAGTGACTTATAAATTCACTACACCCTACCATCCACAAACTAATGGCTTAGTTGAGAGATTCAACAAGACATTAAAAGGCATGATCATGGGGCTCCCAGAAAAACTCAAAAGGAGATGGGATGTCCTCTTGCCATGCCTGCTTTTCGCTTACAGAGAGGTGCCACAGAAGGGAGTAGGATTCTCACCCTTTGAACTTCTGTTTGGTCATCCTGTAAGGGGACCACTTGCTCTTGTTAAAGAAGGCTGGGAGAGACCTCTCCATGAGCCTAAACAAGACATAGTGGACTATGTACTTGGCCTTCGCTCTAGAATGGCAGAGTACATGGAAAAGGCAACCAAAAACCTTGAGGCCAGCCAACAACTCCAGAAGTTTTGGTATGACCAAAAGGCTGCACTGGTTGAGTTCCAACCAGGGCAGAAAGTCTGGGTTCTGGAGCCTGTGGCTCCCAGGGCACTCCAGGACAAATGGAGTGGCCCTTACCCAGTGCTAGAGAGGAAGAGTCAGGTCACCTACCTGGTGGACCTGGGCACAAGCAGGAGCCCCAAGAGGGTGATCCATGTGAACCGCCTTAAGCTCTTCCATGACAGGGCTGATGTGAATCTGTTAATGGTAACAGATGAGGATCAGGAGGCAGAGAGTGAACCTCTCCCTGATCTTCTGTCATCAGACCCAAAAGATGGCACAGTAGATGGAGTGATCTACTCAGACACCCTCTCTGGCCAACAGCAAGCTGATTGTAGGAGAGTCCTACAACAGTTTCCTGAACTCTTCTCCTTAACCCCTGGTCAGACACACCTGTGTACCCATGATGTGGACACAGGAGACAGCATGCCTGTCAAAAACAAAATCTTTAGACAGTCTGACCATGTTAAGGAAAGCATCAAGGTGGAAGTCCACAAGATGCTGGAATTGGGAGTAATTGAGCGCTCTGACAGCCCCTGGGCTAGCCCAGTGGTCTTAGTCCCCAAACCTCACACCAAAGATGGAAAGAAAGAGATGAGGTTTTGTGTGGACTACAGAGGGCTCAATTCTGTCACCAAGACAGATGCTCATCCAATTCCAAGAGCTGATGAGCTCATAGACAAATTAGGTGCTGCCAAATTCTTAAGTACCTTTGACTTGACAGCAGGGTACTGGCAAATAAAAATGGCACCTGGAGCAAAAGAGAAAACAGCATTCTCCACACCTGATGGGCATTATCAGTTTACTGTTATGCCCTTTGGTTTAAAGAATGCCCCTGCCACCTTCCAAAGGTTGGTGAATCAAGTCCTTGCTGGCTTGGAGTCCTTTAGCACAGCTTATCTTGATGATATTGCTGTCTTTAGCTCCACCTGGCAGGATCACCTGGTCCACCTGAAGAAGGTTTTGAAGGCTCTGCAATCTGCAGGCCTCTCTATCAAGGCATCCAAATGCCAGATAGGGCAGGGAACTGTGGTTTACTTGGGCCACCTTGTAGGTGGAGGCCAAGTTCAGCCACTCCAACCCAAGATCCAGACTATTCTGGACTGGGTAGCTCCAAAAACCCAGACTCAAGTCAGGGCATTCCTTGGCTTGACTGGGTATTACAGGAGGTTTGTGAGGGGATATGGATCCATTGTGACAGCCCTCACTGAACTCACCTCCAAGAAAATGCCCAAGAAAGTGAACTGGACTGTGGAATGCCAACAGGCCTTTGACACCCTGAAGCAAGCAATGTGCTCAGCACCAGTTCTAAAAGCTCCAGATTATTCTAAGCAGTTCATTGTGCAGACTGATGCCTCTGAACATGGGATAGGGGCAGTTTTGTCCCAAACAAATGATGATGGCCTTGACCAGCCTGTTGCTTTCATTAGCAGGAGGTTACTCCCCAGGGAGCAGCGTTGGAGTGCCATTGAGAGGGAGGCCTTTGCTGTGGTTTGGTCCCTGAAGAAGCTGAGACCATACCTCTTTGGGACTCACTTCCTAGTTCAAACTGACCACAGACCTCTCAAATGGCTGATGCAAATGAAAGGTGAAAATCCTAAACTGTTGAGGTGGTCCATCTCCCTACAGGGAATGGACTTTATAGTCGAACACAGACCTGGGACTGCCCATGCCAATGCAGATGGCCTTTCCAGGTTCTTCCACTTAGAAAATGAAGACTCTCTTGGGAAAGGTTAGTCTCATCCTCTTTCGTTTGGGGGGGGGTTGTGTAAGGAAATGCCTCCTTGGCATGGTTGCCCCCTGACTTTTTGCCTTTGCTGATGCTATGTTTACAATTGAAAGTGTGCTGAGGCCTGCTAACCAGGCCCCAGCACCAGTGTTCTTTCCCTAACCTGTACTTTTGTATCCACAATTGGCAGACCCTGGCATCCAGATAAGTCCCTTGTAACTGGTACTTCTAGTACCAAGGGCCCTGATGCCAAGGAAGGTCTCTAAGGGCTGCAGCATGTCTTATGCCACCCTGGAGACCTCTCACTCAGCACAGACACACTGCTTGCCAGCTTGTGTGTGCTAGTGAGGGCAAAACGAGTAAGTCGACATGGCACTCCCCTCAGGGTGCCATGCCAGCCTCTCACTGCCTATGCAGTATAGGTAAGACACCCCTCTAGCAGGCCTTACAGCCCTAAGGCAGGGTGCACTATACCATAGGTGAGGGTACCAGTGCATGAGCATGGTACCCCTACAGTGTCTAAACAAAACCTTAGACATTGTAAGTGCAGGGTAGCCATAAGAGTATATGGTCTGGGAGTCTGTCAAACACGAACTCCACAGCACCATAATGGCTACACTGAAAACTGGGAAGTTTGGTATCAAACTTCTCAGCACAATAAATGCACACTGATGCCAGTGTACATTTTATTGTAAAATACACCCCAGAGGGCACCTTAGAGGTGCCCCCTGAAACTTAACCGACTGTCTGTGTAGGCTGACTAGTTCCAGCAGCCTGCCACACCAGAGACATGTTGCTGGCCCCATGGGGAGAGTGCCTTTGTCACTCTGAGGCCAGTAACAAAGCCTGCACTGGGTGGAGATGCTAACACCTCCCCCAGGCAGGAGCTGTAACACCTGGCGGTGAGCCTCAAAGGCTCACCCCTTTGTCACAGCCCAGCAGGGCACTCCAGCTTAGTGGAGTTGCCCGCCCCCTCCGGCCACGGCCCCCACTTTTGGCGGCAAGGCTGGAGGGAACAAAGAAAGCAACAAGGAGGAGTCACTGGCCAGTCAGGACAGCCCCTAAGGTGTCCTGAGCTGAAGTGACTCTAACTTTTAGAAATCCTCCATCTTGCAGATGGAGGATTCCCCCAATAGGGTTAGGATTGTGACCCCCTCCCCTTGGGAGGAGGCACAAAGAGGGTGTACCCACCCTCAGGGCTAGTAGCCATTGGCTACTAACCCCCCAGACCTAAACACACCCTTAAATTTAGTATTTAAGGGCTACCCTGAACCCTAGAAAATCAGATTCCTGCAACTACAAGAAGAAGGACTGCCTAGCTGAAAACCCCTGCAGAGGAAGACCAGAAGACGACAACTGCCTTGGCTCCAGAAACTCACCGGCCTGTCTCCTGCCTTCCAAAGATCCTGCTCCAGCGACGCCTTCCAAAGGGACCAGCGACCTCGACATCCTCTGAGGACTGCCCCTGCTTCGAAAAGACAAGAAACTCCCGAGGACAGCGGACCTGCTCCAAGAAAAGCTGCAACTTTGTTTCCAGCAGCTTTAAAGAACCCTGCAAGCTCCCCGCAAGAAGCGTGAGACTTGCAACACTGCACCCGGCGACCCCGACTCGGCTGGTGGCGATCCAACACCTCAGGAGGGACCCCAGGACTACTCTAAGACTGTGAGTACAAAAGCCTGTCCCCCCTGAGCCCCCACAGCGCCGCCTGCAGAGGGAATCCCGAGGCTTCCCCTGACCGCGACTCTTTGAATCCTAAGTCCCGACACCTGGGAGAGACCCTGCACCCGCAGCCCCCAGGACCTGAAGGACCGGACTTTCACTGGAGGAGTGACCCCCAGGAGTCCCTCTCCCTTGACCAAGTGGAGGTTTCCCCGAGGAACCCCCCCCTTGCCTGCCTGCAGCGCTGAAGAGATCCCGAGATCTCCCATTGACTTCCATTACAAACCCGACGCTTGTTTCTACACTGCACCCGGCCGCCCCCGCGCTGCTGAGGGTGAAATTTCTGTGTGGGCTTGTGTCCCCCCCGGTGCCCTACAAAACCCCCCTGGTCTGCCCTCCGAAGACGCGGGTACTTACCTGCAAGCAGACCGGAACCGGGGCACCCCCTTCTCTCCATTCTAGCCTATGTGTTTTGGGCACCACTTTGAACTCTGCACCTGACCGGCCCTGAGCTGCTGGTGTGGTGACTTTGGGGTTGCTCTGAACCCCCAACGGTGGGCTACCTTGGACCAAGAACTGAACCCTGTAAGTGTCTTACTTACCTGGTAAAACTAACAAAAACTTACCTCCCCCAGGAACTGTGAAAATTGCACTGTGTCCACTTTTAAAACAGCTATTTGTCAATAACTTGAAAAGTATACATGCAATTTTTATGATTTAAAGTTCCTAAAGTACTTACCTGCAATACCTTTCAAATGAGATATTACATGTAGAATTTGAACCTGTGGTTCTTAAAATAAACTAAGAAAAGATATTTTTCTATACAAAACCTATTGGCTGGATTTGTCTCTGAGTGTGTGTACCTCATTTATTGTCTATGTGTATGTACAACAAATGCTTAACACTACTCCTTGGATAAGCCTACTGCTCGACCACACTACCACAAAATAGAGCATTAGTATTATCTCTTTTTGCCACTATCTTACCTCTAAGGGGAACCCTTGGACTCTGTGCATACTATTCCTTACTTTGAAATAGTGCATACAGAGCCAACTTCCTACAGGAAGTCTCTAGCCCTTGTCGTTCCTGCAGTATTCACAGTTCTTCAGCCTAATAAGAGCTTCTTTGCACCAACCGCTGGCATTTCTTGGGCATCTGCCCATCTCCGAGTTGCTTGTGACTTTTGGACTTGGTCCCCTTGTTCCACAGGTACCCTCAGTCAGGAATCCATCGTTGTTGCATTGCTGATTTGTGTTTTCCTTGCATTTTCCCTCTAACACGACTATTTTGTCCTTAGGGGAACTTTAGTGCACTTTGCACTCACTTTTCAGGGTCTTGGGGAGGGTTATTTTTCTAACTCTCACTATTTTCTAATAGTCCCAGCGACCCTCTACAAGGTCACATAGGTTTGGGGTCCATTCGTGGTTCGCATTCCACTTCTGGAGTATATGGTTTGTGTTGCCCCTATCCCTATGTTTCCCCATTGCATCCTATTGTAACTATACATTGTTTGCACTGTTTTCTAAGACTATACTGCATATTTTTGCTATTGTGTATATATATCTTGTGTATATTTCCTATCCTCTCACTGAGGGTACACTCTAAGATACTTTGGCATATTGTCATAAAAATAAAGTACCTTTATTTTTAGTATAACTGTGTATTGTGTTTTCTTATGATATTGTGCATATGACACTAAGTGGTACTGTAGTAGCTCCACACGTCTCCTAGTTCAGCCTAGGCTGCTCTGCTAAGCTACCATTATCTATCAGCCTAAGCTGCTAGACACCCTATACACTAATAAGGGATAACTGGGCCTGGTGCAAGGTGCAAGTACCCCTTGGTACTCACTACAAGCCAGTCCAGCCTCTTACATGGCCCGCGGACTCCATTCTCCTTGGTAGGGCCATGTCTCCTGGGTGACCTGCAGGGCACCCAGTCAGCAGCATTGGGGACCTCAGGGGAGCCTGATGCCCCAATGGTCCCAGCCGACTCCCCACCTCCTGTGAAAGCCGGCATTGCTCTCACACATAGGGAGCTGCTAAACATGCAGCCCCCTGTGTGTGAGAGCAATAGTTTCATCTCTTTCCCTGCCCACAGACATGCGGGCAGGGAAAGATATGAAACCTTCACTTCCAGCGGGCGAGAAGACTTTGACAGCTCTCGCCTGCTGGAACCAGAGTGTTTTCTCTGACTTGGCGGGAGCTGTCAAAGCTCCTGCTAAGTCAGAGCAAACAGCTATGTCCCAGGAGTGGGCACCCCGAGACATAGCAGGAGCTGGCCCTGGGGAGTTGTGGTCCCCAGGGCCATTACTGGCTCCATGAGAAAGCTGTGCGGTCCCCCTCCAATGTTTCAATTAGCCCTGGGAAGGTGGTGATCCCCGGAGCAGGTGGTCCATGACAGACCCCCTATCTTATTTTATTTCAGCCCCCGGGAGGTGGGGGTTGCCAGGGTTGTGGGGGACAGCACACACCCCTTATCTTAAATGTCACTAAAATAACCTGTGCTTATCCCTGGGTAGCTGGGCACAAAAAACTGTCAGGCAATGTGTTAAGTATTTATGCATTACACAAACAGCAACACAGTGAAAACACCACACAATAAAAACCCCAAACGAATTTAGAAAAAATTCTAGTAAATTATTTGACACCAAAACCATCAAAATCCAATTAGGAAAACCAGAGGTATGTTTTTTTTAAAGTTTAAGGTTCAAAATAGCAAGTCCTCAGTTTTCGAAAATGTCCACCTGGGCACCTTAAGCACTACAACCAAGGGTCCAGGAGTGGAGGGAGACTCACTCAGGCTGGGTCAATGAGTGGGTTTAAGATGATGGTAGCCTGTTATGTCCCTGTGGCTCAAAACAGGAGACCAGTTGAACTAGCACTTGGAATCACTTCTTGAGTCCTGGGTGTACATGGTGATGCAGGGCTCTGCAGCAGGGCTGGTCTCTGAAGCCCCAAACAGGCTCCAGGCAGCAAAACAGTCCTTCCAGGTACAGCAGCAGTCTGACAGAGTACACAGCATGTCACAACAACAGGCAGTCCGCTGAGAGGCCTTCCACGGGTCCAGGAATGAACTGAGGAGCAGGTCTGAGAGCCCTAATTTTATACCCTGGTGCCCTGCTCCTAGAAGGTGGGAGTAGTTTCCAGAAAGGTTCTCTGAAGTTCCAGGAATTTCCTGCCTCCCCTGTCCTGGCTCCTAGCTGGCGGCACTGACAATGCAGGGTCGTGAAGCCTATTGTGTGATGGTAGAGCCCAGTCTATTCGGTTGCAAATAGGGCTGTGCTTAGCTCCGCCCCGTCCATTGAGTCAGTTAATGGTACATTCAGGCTCTCCTAATCCCCTCATTGTGTGACTGTCTGGGGTGAATTCACAAAGTTCCAACCGTCAATTACACCCAGTCATGTAACCTAAGGCAGGTTACGGGCTCTTAAGGCTAAGGGCAGGAAAAGGCCAGCTTTTTAAAAGTGGCATTTTTGTACTTGTGATGATAAATCGGACTTTACCATTAGAGATGGTTTATCATTATAAATTCATAGGTATCAAACATGAGATATCTACCACCTCTGGTTTAGGAATTAAAACATATTAATTTTTAATAAGGAATCCACAATGTTACCCTACGGGAGGGGTAGACCTCTCAATAGTGAGAACATGAATTTAGGGGTTTTTCACTAATAGGGCATGTAAAATCATAAAGTACATGACCTGCCTTTTAATTAAATAGCAACCTGCCCTATGGGCTACCTAAGGCCTACCTTAGGGGTGACCAATATGTAATAAAAGGGGAGTTTAAGGCTTGGCAAGAGGTTTTAAATGCAAAGTCAACATGGCAGTGGGACACTGCCTTCGGGCTGCAATGGTAGGACTGGGACAAATTTTAAGGTGCTACTTAAGTGGGTGACGTAATAAGTGCTGCAGGCCCACTGGCAGTATATAATTTACAGGCTCTGGGTATATGGTATACCACTCTACAAGGGACTTACACGCAAATTAAATATGCCAATTGGGTGTATGCCAATCAAATCTGTTTTAGGGATAGAGCACGAGCACTTTAGCACTGGTTAGCAGTGGTAAAGTGCACTGAGTCCTAAGGCCAACAAGCAAAAATCCAGAAAAAAGTAGGAGGAGAAAGGCAAAAAGTTTGAGGGTGACTGTGTAGACAGGGACATCTCCACCAGATTCTTTCAGCCATTGCTTTGCTTTCCAAATCAGCACTTTACTAGTGTTATGATCACACTCCTCACAATGCCTGAGCACCCTCTATTTTGTCCTTCTCTCCATGCTAAGGCATGTATAGATTAGGCCAGTGAGTAGTTTCCTGGTCCAGTAGTCCTCCACTCCCTCTCTACTCCCTATCTCCTTACATAGTCCTTTCTTTAATGTGCCTCCTCTCCTTCGTATGCTGACTGTCCCAGGATAGGCTTCTGAGAACCTGGAGCCTCCTCTTAAAGAAAAGCTTGCGTTCTCATGGGTCTTTTGATTCACAAGACCTCTTTCCTGCCCCTTTAAACCCCAGGCTCCTCCCTCCTCCACATGCCCAGGTGCTCCCCAACTGAATGTCTCCCTTTCCTACCGATTTCTGCCACTGTACCTGCCACAGGAGCCATTCCTACGCAGACTGCTGTTCCAAATGGATATTAGTGGTCTCGGTTTTACCAGTCGGAGAGTGACAGGATACAAGCAGGTACTTCGGGCTGAAAAAGGTATCTCTGCTTTTTCGACTTTTCCTTCACATCCCTGCTTAGGTTTTCCTATTCATTAGGGTGACATATTGTTTCCCATTATTCATGGTATGCTTATCTTATTGCCATATTAGCTTTTTGGCATATCTGCATTACATTTTGCCTCTCATATCACATCTCCAGTCAGTTATTGAGTGGACAAATATATCAGTTGTCAAACACAGAGTGCCATAATCAAATCTTCATGATATTTTCTTTGGGATTCCATGATGCTGCCATCCTAAAAGAATGCACACCATACTCCCTACACCCAACCTCATTTGCACACTGATGCCTTCATGACACTGCTGAATTCATGATTTGTCAGGGGGGGCATCTGTATGTGCTATTTCACCCCGCCATTCCTCGTCGGATTCAATAGACCATAAGGTTTGGCTTCCAGAGCTATTAACTTGTTTTGCCTAGTCTTATCTATCTTTTTCTTACAGATCTCGAAACCATTCTGTTATCTTCTATTCAGCATCCTTATTACCTGTATGACCCTACTGCCATCCTGTTCTCCTTAGTTACTCCAACTCACTAATCCTGAGAGCCGCACAAAAGGTAGTACAAGCACCTGTTCAAGTGAAATAGCACATACAAGTGGCAAGGTGACTTCTTGCTCTTCAACACTGCCATCACCTCTGTCAGGGCCAGCTTTTAGTTTCTCACACATCCAATAACAATTCTTTTTGCCAAGAAATCAATGGAAACTTTCCATTTCCTTATGTGTTTTGCCATGAACATCAAGACGTGGAGGCCCATTACAAAATGGCCACTGCGCAATGAAAACTTCAGTCCATCAATGGTCCGGGTGTAAGGGACCTCAATGTTATTCAATCTAGAAGCTCAGTTTTCCTGAGGTCCTGCAGAAAAGGATAATTTCTGGTGAATATCCCTTATTCCAGCTCTTGGAGAGTATCCATCTTAAAAACAGACAGGGCAGTGGCCATCTTATTCTTGCAACCACGGACAAACTTTGCAGAGAAACCTATGTTTTTTTTTCAATTGGATCAGGATCAGGACACGTTAAAATATGAGGGCACTTCATGGGTGCTCATCCACTGCATGTATCTGGACCAAATGCCGGACCTAATGATAAAATTCTGGGAAGCTCACAGGTGACCACAAACTAACACTGCCACCAGGAGTAAGAAAGAACTCCACAAAAAAAATAACACCAGTGATGGCATGCCTATTTGACCTAGGTGACCACTTCTGAGAGCAGCAATTGCCTTGCAAAGTTTTGCTGGAAGGACGTGCACCCTGTAAACATTTCTTGGCAATTTTCACCAGCCATTCCTCCTTAGACACTCCCCAGAATGAAGGTTAGACAACATCCTGAACAGCAGCTACTACATCAATCTCTTGATCTTTTAGACCTGCGGAGTGCAAAGAGGCAGCCCACCAGATGTCTTGAGAAACAGTCCGCAGTTAAATGATGCTCAGCGCTCAGCTATGAATCTCTTACCACGTACATAATATCCGAGGTGGTTGAAGGCCCTCTCACATGCAGTGTTCCTTCTCTATACCCACATACCTCCACCCTGTTGCACTCTACGTCGTGGATGAAAGGGCTACTTTCCACTCCTGCTTACCAGCACTTTGGAACATGACCAAACGCAGCCCATAGGTGACGTCATCCACTGTGATAATGCTTGTTTGAAAGTAGGAGTTAAAATAATTGACTCTCTCATTAGGCCTTTTGCAGGCGATCAACCCAAACACATTTATGTTTTTTTCATTGCAGCTCCCTCGAAGGCACTAATACTTCGTTATATAGTTTTCTATAAATTTGCTTTAGTATTGACATAACCCCCGAAAATGACAGTTCGCCTCTTTGGAGCTAGTGATATTTTTATGGCTTCAACCAGAATACAATATATTCCTTTGAGACCTAGTCAGTTTACCTTACCTTGAAATAGGGCACACTTGTTTGCACTTAGAACTGACCCATTGCTTGGCAGATGAGACCATCATTCCTTTTGTACTGGAAATGCGACTCAACATCTTTGGTAAAAAGGAGAATGTCACCATGTGGACCCCAGCCCTTTGGAAAACAGGCAGCTGAAGCAAGGCCAAACTACATACTCTTGAAACAAAATAATCCAAAAGGCGTGATGAACATAATCAAAGGCTTGGATTCTGTGTCAAGTTAAAGGTTGAAAAGCCTTTTCCAA
Source organism: Pleurodeles waltl (assembly GCF_031143425.1). NCBI lineage: Eukaryota > Metazoa > Chordata > Amphibia > Caudata > Salamandridae > Pleurodeles > Pleurodeles waltl. The sequence goes on along the minus strand of NC_090440.1, from coordinate 189,954,377 downwards.
CATAAAAAACTGAAGCATCTTCTAACATAAATATCAATTAATTTATATCTGTGAGGGGGTGCTTGTCAATAATAATTCAGTTGCTCATTACTCTTAATTACACAGAAAGCTGTCGTTTCCAATTGCTTTTCGTAGTGAGAACTATAGGTGAACCTCTACTCTTTTTCTCAGATTCTTTTTCTCCGATATTATTTTGAGAGACCATGTCTTCTAACATCTGCTGCTAACACTTACTGACAAATATAGCACCTCTCTCAAATGCAGTTAGCTGTTGATATGATTCTGTGTTTAGAACCTCGTAGCTTTCATAACCTGTCATTTAAAACGAAAAACACTCAATAAATAGATCTAAAATATATCCATGTCTGTTGGATTCACCCACTTCTAGAACTTTCTCAAAGAGTTTTGTAGTCTTTGTTGGTCTCTCCACCCCAGGGCACAAACTCCCTCACATGCGACATATTTTGATCCATGTTGTCCTGTCTTTAAATTTAACATCAGTAACAAATTATTGAATACATTTGATTGTGTCGCCTTGACATGCAAATACTCTCACATTTGGCAATTACAATTCAATTACCATTTTCCTAGCACCTGTCACATTGTTCTTTGGTTATGAGGGTGTAAGAAAATCTGAAATATACCATGACCTCCAATTATTTCCTTAGAGAAACGATGGCACACATGGGTTGACCAGGCTCATCCTCTTCAGGGACTTAGGCGGTCATTACAACATTGGCGGTAAAAAAGCTGCTTACCGCCGTGTAGAACACCGCCAACACACCGCCGCGCCCGCGGAAATCCGCCACAACTATTATGACCCACAGCACGGAATCTGCCAAAATTCAGACACCCACACAAGTCCGCCACACCAAAGGTCAGTGATAAACTGGCGAAAACAAAACCTCCACCGTCACGCCAACAGAAATACGCTCACACTATCATGACCCACGAATCCACGCAGCGGTTTTTCAACCGCGGTATTCCATTGGCGGTACACACCGCCGCACTCAAAATACACACACATTTACAAAACACATCCACATTGGACACACCTGATACACATACACACACCACTCCCACACACCCATTACTATATAAAACACACACCCACATCACCCACAAACCCCTACGACCAGAATCACCAAGAGAAGGCCAGAGAGAGACACCACCATCAACAAACTAGCATCCACAGGCACACAACACCATCACCCACATAACTTCCACGCACCTCACACTACACACCACTACATATCAGCACACTTATCAGCACACACACCACCCCACACATCACCCACACCACCCCATGGCACGGCAAAGACACCCCAGGTTCTCGGAGGATGAGCTCAAGGCCATGGTGGAGGAAATCGTCCGGGTACAGCCACAGCTATTCGGTTCACAGGTGCAGCACACCTCCATTGCTATGAAGATGGAGCTATGGCGAAGATTAGTGGACAGGGTCAATGCAGTGGGACAGCACCCAAGAAATAGGGATGACATCAGGAAGAGGTGGAATGACCTACGGGGGAAGGTGCTTTCCGTGGTCTCCAGACACCACCTTGCGGTTCAGCAGACTGGCAGTGGACCCCCACGTCCTCCCCCACAACTAACAACATGGGAGGAGCAGGTCTTGGCGATTCTGCATCCTGAGGGCCTCGCAGGAGTAGGTGGAGGAATGGACTCTGGTAAGTCAAATCTCTCACTATTTCATCCCCCACCCAACCTGCATGCAATCACATACCCCCACCCTCACCCCGATCACTCCAACTCCTCACAAATGTCCCAATATCACAAACCAAACATCCCAACACCAAGCCCTGCATGCAACAACAAAGCATGGACAACCAACACCAAAGCATGCCCACTGCACAAACCCATACACCCCCCTAAACCATCCTCACACAAGGTTCCACACAGGAATGCAAGCACTGGGGTACACAGTCAACCACCATGGCACACACAGATGCAATAATCATGCTTTTACACCCCTGCAGGACCCCTACCCAACGTCACCGCACAGGAGGGTCCACACATGTCCACACCACCAACAGAAGAGGCCCACAGTGATGACAGCAGCTCTGTCCAACTGGATCTAGATGACCAGCCCGGCCCATCGGGGACCTCGGGATAGTCGGTTCCCCTGACCCAGTCACAGGCCACTACAGAGCTTCCCCCCTCTGGAAACACCAGCACAGCGCCTACCCAGCGGGCCCATACCTCTGTCCCCAGGACACGTCAATCAGCAGTGTGTCCACCACTATAGGGAACCCAGGCTAACCCACCACCCCAACAACAACAGGGACCTGGGGGCAGTGGGAGTGGGCACACGGTCCAGGGGACAGAGGCAGAGGAACACAGGGGAACTGGGAGGGCTGCTGTGCAACAGGGGGAGGACAGGCCAAGGGAACCCACTCTCCACGAGGCCCTCTCCAACATCATGGGAGCCTACCACCACTCCCAGGAGATGATGGCAACGGTACTGGCCAAGGTTCAGGAGACCCAGCGGCTGCAGGAGGAACAGTATCTGGGCTTCAGGGAGGAACTCAGAGCCATCAATTCCACCCTGGGCACCATCGTAGGGGTGCTGCAGGAAGTACTCAACACCAGGAGGGACACTGTGGAACAACAAGGGGCCCCTGACACTAGCCTGAACGATGGACTGCCCACCACCTCCGCCGGCGCTAGTGGAGAGGAGGCACTGCCACAGGACCACCACACCAGCACCCCACCCCCTGCAGAGGGAGAACCACCCCGCAAACAGTCCCTGAGATCCAGGACAAAGACAGAGAACGATGCCAAGACCCCCGCCAAGAAATGAGACCACCCTGAATGTCATCCTTCTGTCCCACCTTGTCACCCTGTCCATCCTCAAACTGCCCCAGCTCCACTTCCTATGCCCATTTGGGCAATGCACCTGTGAGACCAATAGACTGGACTCTGCCATGGACATACCTCCACCATCACCCCTCCCCATTTTGCACTCAACATGTCTTTCTTCTGTTGTTCCCCCCCTTTTTGTGGTCTCCCTGTCCTTGTGTGCATTAGCAACATCAGGCGGAGGAGCAGTGTCACCGGAGCACGAGGAAGCTGCATCGCACATGTCCATGGAAGGCAAAACTACGGACTCGGAGTTCACCAGTGGAACGGAGGGCGAGGGGAGCTCCACGGCGGGGACAGGAGCTGACACCAGCAACACGGACTCGTCCTCTGATGGGAGCTCCCTTGTGGTGGCGGCCACCCCCCCTACCACCACCGCCCTCACAGCAGCCCCTCAGTCACGAGTCAGTCACGAGCAGGATGAAGCACTCTGGGCACCAGGCCCCCTCCAGAACCAGTGGAGTATCACATCCACTACCTCTGTCCTTAGCAGGATGAAGCACTCTGGGCACCAGGCCCCCTCCAGAATCAGTGGAGACTGTTATCCACTTGAGAGACTGTGGCTTTGCACTCCCCAGGATGGAACAGTGGGCAAGCCACCCACTGTAGAGACTTGAGAGACTGTGGCTTTGCACTCCCCAGGATTGAACAGTGGGCAAGCCACCCACTGTAGAGACTTGAGAGACTGTGGCTTTGCACTCCCCAGGATGGAACAGTGGGCAAGCCACCTACTGTAGAGACTTGAGAGACTGTGGCTTTGCACTCCCCAGGATTGAACAGTGGGCATGTGGCCCCCTCGTGGATTTGGCGTTGTGCACTCAACCGGCTGAGGTGCCCCCCCCCTTCTCTCCCCTTGAGGTGCCTGTTTTCTTGCTCTCTGATGCCCCTGCAGTGTTCTCTCCGTCATGGTCGGGGATCTTGTGTGGGCCTCGCCCATACCGTGTGGGCCCAGTGTTCCACGGACTTCATTGGCGCACTACCTGGACTACTAAGATTGGTGTATATTTTGTTTATGGTGTATATACATATTTTTGCATACTTGCTTTTAATATATTACAATGGTTACACTAATTTCCTTTTGTCTGTGCATTCTTCCAGGGGGGTTGGGGGGTGTAACTATAATGTATAAATAAATATGTATTTGTGTGTGTGTTGTAGTGGGTGAGGGTGAGGGTGGTGGTGTTGCGTGTGTGTGTCCCTGTTTTTTCCCTCCCCCCTCCCCTGTGTCGTAGGTGCAGACTCACCATTGTCTTCGCCGCCGGCGTTCGTGCTCCTGGTAGAGGAGCAAGAAGATGAGGGCTGGAAAAATGTGCAGCTCTGGTTCCATGGCGTCCGGATTCCTCGTGGGGTGTGTAGAGGTGAGCGTTTTCCCTTCGAAGTCCTGTTTCTGCCGTGAATTTTTCCGCGTTGAATCCGCCCCGGAAAAGGTGGCGGATTGGTAGGTTGTGATACTGTGAGCGGTACTTTGTCTTCCGCCTGTCTGTTGGCGGTGACCGCCAAGCTGTTTGTCTGTACCGCCGTGGCGGTCGGAGTGTTAAAGTGGCTGTCTTTGTTGGCGGTTTCCGGCACAGTCGTAATTCCAATTTTTTTTACCGCCGGCCTGTTGCCGGTCTTACAGCCGCTTTAACACCGTCCGCCAGGGTTGTAATGACCACCTTAGTATTTCCTTCGAACTAAAAATACTATCTATCATTCGTCAGGTTGCTGCACTCATCAAATATTATCTTTTTACTAACCTGAGATAGACTGGCTGTTGATGTGTTTTTTCATCTTCAAACATTATAGCAAAGTGGTCTACTTACTACATGCTTTACATTCCTTGAATCCTTGAACGAGGCCATTTGGAAATACTTCATCCATAGTACGATGTCCCCCATGACCCACAGTTGTTTGTTTTGAATTTTCTTAGATTGGTGTCAATCATTAACTGATGAGGGATAATTTCATGGACCGGTACCCCCAAATTAAAGGTATTAGCTAATCAGCAGAAAGTTAAGAATTCAAGGAATGATTCACTATGCGTTTAGAAATGTGTACAGAAATGTTATAGCTACAATGCAACCCTGGTGCAGAGTTCAGACTCTTTTCTATAAACTAGTCAGTGTCTCATCAAAAAGTTCAAGGTCCCTTGCTCCACTACAGGACTAACTCAGAGTAATATTCTGAAAATTATTTGTAATTCTGAATCTAAGCAAGTGCAATATGATCCATTCTTTTCTCCTCCACTAGCTTTTCTAATCCTCTAGTGACCCTTAAAACTCTTCATTTTATCTTTTTCTTGCGATCAGCGTCCCTTTTACATTGTAAAAAACCTCAGAGGGCCTTAAAACTGCATAATGGGAAACTAAAATATTTTAAGAAAAGCAAAAACAGGATATCCCACCGTAGTAACACTACAAAACTATAACATGATTAATATCCACCAATAGAATAATGTGTAACTCATCAAGGTACACATACCAGAGAATGAGACATAGTCAAAAATATATTAAATATCCAGTGTCTATGTTGAGAGTTTTTCAAAGTGAGTACTATTGAGTCCCAAACGGGTGATCTAATTATAAGGCTGCATGTTATGGCATATTAGGTGTATTTATAAAGCACGCCATTGTGAACGCTGAATTTTTACTAATGAATATTCATGTATTCTGAATGTTGAATCTGCATAGAAAATGAATTAATATAGAAATGAATGCACGATTTGGAAAATGTGCCTACTTGAGTGGCCGTCAGTAATCACGAAGTGTCATTAATTGCTTATTAATGTGATCTGATGTGCTCATATTTAGATTAATATAATAGTATGTTCTATTAATGGTTATGTATTTGCTTTATAAATTGTAGGCCTTAAGTTAGCAAGGTCTTGGGCCTAGCTGCACAGCCTCGTGTTAAGTTGCCCTAGTTAAATAATTCACGTAAAATGGCTGTTTAAAGAACTGAATACTTGTATTGTTCCACTGCGTTAACCAAACACTAGTAAGTGCTTTCTTTCCCATGAGAACTGCTTGCTAGAGTATGCTGTATTAGCTAACGATACATTGTAAAGTTTAGTGTGTGTGAAAGCGATGTTCCCAGGAGCTAATAATGGATGCACTGACTAAAGCACAGAGAGATACAAAATTGTTACCTGACGAGTCCGATGATGGGAACAGGAGAAGAGGAGCCAATCAATGACATGTGAAAGACAGTTCAGTTATATCATAGATTTGAAGTTCCACTTTCATTGGACTAAATGTAAACGTATGATTCTTTAACAATAGCAATGTGGGAAGAATTCTAGAGAATTTTTAACTTAGCCTGACCGCATTGAAAGAGGGGAGCCACTTTCCGTTTCCTTCTTCACCACTGAGGTGTACTCACCTTGATTCTTCACTTTGAGAATTCTATCTCGAACGTTATTGCTTAGACGTTGATGCTGAATGCTGATCCTCAAACTGTGTTTTACAAATGGTTCGGATAGCTTAGAGTCCCCTGTTCGAAACCGTTTCCTTTCATGGTCCGATGCTGATGCTGACCGAATTGATGTCCAATTTGACAAAAACAGTCACAGTTTGCTGATCCATACTGAGGAGAGGTACTAACCAAATGTTATTGTTTGATGTAATTTGTCTTTTGTTCCTAGGTAACAACTGCTAATTTTGATAGAGCCATAGCTAGAAGTTTTTCCAAATTTTTGTTGACTAAAATAGTTTTGCATTAAGCCCAAACATGCTATTCTAATCAGAAGGTTAGTTAGGAGACTCACAGAGGATGTTTGCTACTTATTAACAACAGTGATGAAGTTTCTTTGCTGAATCTAAATGTATGCCATTTCTATTGCACAGTTATTCTTGCTATTGATTTGTACGGAAATTCTAGAATGCTTAACTATACATGCTTTGATTAAATTGAGATTCTTTAGGCGATTTGGTCAACCGGTGTTGTTTCTGAATGTTTATCATCTGATTTTGAGGCTAAGTTATGTGATATTAGCATTGTTAACATAGAGAAATAAACACTCTAACTTTTAACCAAAGGTGTGGTTATTCATGGCTAAAAGGGTCATGGTGTGTGGAATTACTGACTCCAAAGATTATTGATACTATTGTTTGCTATTGTTATTGATTGACATAAGAAAAAAGTCTTATGGTGGGATTTCCTCTACGCGTAGTCAAAAGGTCCATCGACCCTTTAACGCGTCCCTTTATAAATTAAAGAAAAAAAGCCAAATAAGGTCAGATGCGCTAACAGAGATGGTAGCAGAGTATGATGGTTTGTCGCCTTAAGAGCCCATAATAAAGGCCCGAACATGGTTACGTCTCCTTAAGAGACCATCACAAAAGTTTCCCCTTTAAGAAATAGCTGGTCCCCAGAGATTGTAGTGGGGTAATGGTTAGTCCCCTAAAGAAAAAATAATTTGCAGATTGGGTAAGAGAAATTGGTGAAAGTTCAGATTTTCAGATTTGATGACACAAAGTGGAGAGAAAATGTCTCCGTAAGACTTAGGAATAACTTACACAGAACCTTGGAGCTTGCCAATGATTGTTTGGAGATTTTCTCAGCGTTCTAGTGATAGTGTGAATGGAATAGGTTTTGCGCTTGCACAGCTCATGGAAATCGCAGGTGAATTGTGGTATTTGTGAGGGTTTAGGGAGTCTGCGTACTCCAAATTAAGTAGTTGAAGGAGTTCGCGTACTCCGAAGTGTGAGAGTAGGGAAGTCGTCGAACTTCATATGTGTGTGGCACTTTGTGCTAAAAAATTGTCCACATGGTTGTTGGTATACGGGCCCTGCGAGGTCAAGGACTCCAGAGTATATTGAAAAGTGTATGAGACACTTGGTTTTTGTTGTCATTTGTCTGGTTTGATAGATTCAATTGGGCGTGGTTGACAAACTTGAGAGGGTGTGTTAAAGTGTGAAAGTTTTTTTTAACTGAGATTTGATGAGGCCTGTGTGCATCAGGACAGATCCACTGATCAGTTGAGAGTAAAAATTTGCGGGTCGAATTTTGCTTGTGAATCAGTGAAACCGAGAAAGAAAGAGTAGCTGCTAGAGTGAAAGGCCGTCAGTGAAAAATCCGTAAGGTTTCCGAAGCGATTGTGTTACCCTACCTGTAGTAAACTGACAAATTGGGTTTTGATTTTGTTCAGTGCTCGCAATAATTTTGCATTCCTTTTGCATGAGTCCAAGTTCAGGAGGACAAACCGAAAGACTTTGTCAGCTGCTGTACGTGTGAGTGTGACATCATTAGAACCGTGCTGGGATAGGTCGGTTAGTGAGAAGGGTCGCGCACGGATTGGCACAGACAACCGTGAAGTTCCGTTGGTTGAGAAGGTCAGCGAAAAGGATTTTGGGATTCAAAGTCACTTCCTGATTTGATTGAAAGTAGTATAAAATAACCAAAGATGACATTTTTTCAAAGCTTCAAAGAGTGCCCTAGGGGGAGGTACGTATATTTCAACGAGTATTGGAGAAATCACACCTCCAGAAGGTACACCCGCCTATACTGTATTCAAAGAGAAGGGTGCTGCACTATGTCTATGGCTGAAGCAATGGTGGAAAGTGACAGAGAAAGATGGGAGCTTAGCGTTTCCTGCCCATGGAATATTTAAGTTGAGGAGCCTAGAGAATTTGATACTGTATGATTTGAAACCTCCTCTGAGAACAGCACAGTTCGAGGCATTAGCCATTTGGGAACTAGTAGCTAGACAGCAACAGCAATTACAATTTGAGAAAAGAATGAGGAAAGCTGAGAAGACACTAGCAGAGGCTAGATGGGACAGTGATCAGAGATTTTGGAGAACCGAGACTTTACAGTGAATTAAGTCTTTGACACATGTTGAAGAGTCAGATGATGATTAGTTAATTTTACAGTTATTGAGAAATTGTCCCCCACCATATGCAGCACATGAGAGAAGTTCAAACACCAGTGTAGATCCTACAGCCCCGATAACAGTTGAATCCACTCAGAGCCTGATACAGGTTAGCCAAAATTCTCCTGTTACTTCCACAGTTAAGAGGCCTATGCCACAAATGGATATTCCAAGAATTTACCCAGATGTACCCATTGTAGATACTGCAACAAACTTGATAGTGCAGAGGACAGATTTACCAGAAGCCAACATTGGTCCAGATAGAGTCCACCCCGAATTTAATGGCCCCAATACAGTTACAGACAGTTCCACGATGCACCCCTGTAACAGGATCACAGACAGAAATGTTCACCTTGACAAATCAGAATGCAGGAATGGTGTACCCATGAGAGCCAAATGTCAGACCAAGCCCAGATGCAGCGTCAGTACCAGTTACCATAGGTCCGGTCATACCATTGTTCACCCAGGGAAATAACGAGAACAGTGAGCAGAAGTTTCTGAACCCGAGTGTAGAGAGAGATACAACGTGAATGCAAGAATGATAACTCCCATGAGACCAACGTTTGACAGAACAGGTCAGTTAATTGATTTGAGTCGTTTCAGGACTCCCCCAAATAACGAAGTGAGATCATACATAGGTTCAAATCCAAGCATGCTGACACCAGAAACTATGAATCTAACAGTACAGCAAGTGCCAAGGGTGAGTCACAATAACGTTACATTACAAGGTTTGACAGCTCAGCAGTAGACTGACTGGTTGGAGAGATTGAGTAGCACTCAGGGAGATTCTAGTGGAGGAAGTGCCGTGAATTTGATCAGACTTAGACTAGTGGCAGAAGACTTAATTGAGGGAACCATGGGGTTAGACAGGAATGATACATTCAAGGAAGACGAGTTGTGTTACCTATGCGAGCTGATTACTACTAAAGCAGGAATTGTGCATCAGAAATTAGCAGAACTTGCAGAAAAATATGACATTGAGGTTGAGAAAACAAAGCAATTGAAGAGGAGTTACAGATTGGATTTCGACTCGAAAGATTTTGAAAACATAAGAATACCAGGAATGAAAATTCACCTTAGGAAATTAATACAGAGCATTCAAACATGGGGGCCATTAGACAAGTGGGAAGGCAGATGGGTGAAGAAAAGAGACAAAAAGAAAAGGGATTCTGCAAATCTTAGTACAAATGTGCAGCAGGTTGAAGACCAAGTGAAAATTCTACCCATGAGAGAGATTCCAGGAGGGAATTCTGTTCATGTCCCTTGTAGCAGAAGGGATATTCTGCCATTTACAAATGATTATCTCAGGTTGAAAGAGAAGCCAGTAGAATGGTACCAACAGACAGAGAGGTTTGTGAAACACGCAAAATGCATGTGGGAGAATTTGAACACCCTGTCAGAGATATATGTCCAGCAGACTTATGGATTGAGTGTAAAAGGAGCTTAGATTGGCCAACACAAGAACTTCAGAGAGATCCAGCAACAAGTGCACCATCGCATAACGTAATGAAATATTACTATAAGGTGATTGAATTTTTAAAAACAAGAATTTGGCCCAAGAACATTGAGTGGCAGAGATTAGACAGGACAGCCCAGGAAGCGAAAGAGTCAATACATGCATAATAAGGGAGATTGTTGAAGGCGTTCAAACATTACAGTGGTACAGAAACAATTGAGCCGAAAGACATGATTCATTTTGTGTTCAGATTTGTTGAAGGATTGAGACCTGAAATTAGCAAGATGATTGAGAGTCATTTGATTTGCTGGCAAGCAAAGCCGATTGATGACCTATTGCAGCATGCAAAGTACTGTAGTGACGAGATTGAGTTGAAGCAGAGAAAGTTGAAAGAAAAGGCAATGGTGATGCAGATTAAAGTGGCACAAACAGGAATGCAGGGAAATTGTCCGCAGCAGTAGCAGCAGGGAAATGTGGTGTTTCAGAATCAAGCAAGAGATAGAGGTTGTGAAGGAATTGGAAATGGAAACCGTAGTCCTGATTTGAATACTGTAGTGGTTCAGAATGATGTGCAGGGAATGAAGAGACGCTTGCGGAGGACTCGGACATTGGAAGGGGAGTGTCCGATGTTAGTACAGGAAGGTTTTGTTCAGCAAACAAGCAACATCAACTCTTTCAAAAACATGAGAGGACCCAGAATGAGAGGTCATAATCCAAATTTTCAAAGCAATGTGAATCAGATGCAAGATTTTCAGCCTGTGCAACAGATGCAAGTGCCACATTTGCAGATGCCTCAGTCGCAGCCAATGCAATCGCAAGTTCAAATGGTACCTAGAAAGCAAATTCAAATATCTCAAGCCCCAATGGAGCAGCAGCATGTTCTGCATCCTCAGCAGGTGACAGGTCAAAGGTTTAATCAGAGTAATAACACAGTGCACCAAGTCCCATTACACAGTGGGAATGAAATAAACGATGATTGGGTGAATGAGAGTTCGGATGAAGAAGAATGCGTGCTTGCAGCTTCCCTAAAAGTAGGTCAGAAAGGTCCATATGTAAAGGAAAAAGTAATGAGTCACAAAGTTTCATTCTTGGTTGATACAGTAGGTACACGCTCTACAGTGAGAACTGCAGAAGTTCCAAACTTACCTCATTCAGGGAAAACCATCCAGATTGTATGAGTCACGAATCAGTATTTGACCAACCCAATTACAGGACCAGTTCAGGTTAAAATTGGCAACTTTAAAGGATTACACAAATTCATAGTTTGTGACTCGAGACCAGTATCCTTACTGGGGAAGGGACTTGTTGTGTAAAACGATATGTTCAATTACTTGCTCAAATGATGGAATTGAAATTCAGACAAACAGTGATGATGAGGACGACCCAGCCCCAGAGACAGATTGTGAGACAGTGAATGAGGAGTACCCTTTGATTAGCTCCTTTCTGGTTTTCACAGTCAGAGATCTTCCTTCTGACTTACAAGGAACAGTTAAGATGAAAGTGTGGGATTTGACAGGAAAGGACATTGGTCTAATAAAAGAAGTTGAGCCAGTTAAGGTCTCAGTCAAGCCAAATGCGACTTTTTTCCAGATTCCTCAGTACCACATGACACAGGACACAATTGAAGGGATTGCACCCATAATTGCAGAATTTGTGAACCAAGGCGTTCTAAAAGAAGTACTGAGCAGTCCATGTAACCCACCAATAATGGGATTGCGAGACCCCCGTGGGAACTTTTCTGTACCTCTTCATGAGGATAGTCAATTTCTCTTATGTTTAAATTTTTTGGATCAAGTCTACTGTTGGTGTTGAATTCCTCAAGGGTTTTCAGAATCACCTTCTATTTTCAACCAGATCTTGAAAAAGAACTTGGAGTCACTGGAAAAGCCTTTCCATTCGACATTGGTACAGTACATTGATGATTTGCTGATTACACCCAAAACAAAAGAAGAATGCAAGTATGATACGATTTCCTTATTCAATCATTTAGGGAAGAATGGACATAAAGGCCCTCATTAGGACCTTGGCGGTCGGTGGTAAAGCGACGGTAAGACCGCAAAGAGGCCGTCAGAAAAAAAAATGGAATTAACCGCCCCGGTCATCCGCCACTTCACCATTCCGACCGCCATGGCGGTGAGAACCGCTGGGCTGGAGATTGCGGTCTCCAGCCTGGCAGTCGTCACTAGACCGTCGACGGTATCAGGACCCTGCATACCGCCATGGATCTCGGGTGGTTGGGAACCGCCATGAGATCCATGGCGGTAGGCACTATAAGTGCCAGGGAATTCCTTCCCTGGCACTGATAGGGGTCTCCCCCACCCCCGCTACCCCCCACAAATCCTCCCCCTGCCACTCCCACCCCCCTGCTACCCCCCAAAGGTGGCACAACCCCCCCTCCCCAGCCCGACCCCGAACATGCACATATACACACCCCTACACGCACACATACACCCCGACAACACATTCCCGCACACATACGAACAGACATGCACACCGTCCGACCCGCACACATTTCCAATACACACAGCACCCCCCCACACGCATACACTCACTCACCCCCTCTACACTCTCACACGCACACCCCCATGCACGCACACAACACACGCCACCCCCTTCCCTAACGGACGATCAGCTTACCTTGTCCGTTGATCCTCCGGGAGCGGACAGGATCAATGGGGGCAGCTCCGCCACCAGAACACCGTCATCAGAACACTGCCACACCGAATCATGGGACGTGATTCAGTGGGCGGTGTTCTGTTGACGTGGCGGTGGAGGTTGAGCAACCTCCACTTTCCCGCCGTCCGCCAGTATGGCTGCTGGAGGCTTTCCGTACGAAAAGGACGGCGGCCTGCCAGCGGTCATAATACGCGGCGCGGAAGACCGCCACCACTGGCGGTCTTCAGCACGGCGGTACCTCGGCTGTCTTGCGAAAAGACCGCAGAGGTCGTAATGAACCCCAAAGTGTCCCCAGAAAAATTACAGTACTGTCACAAAGAGGTGAAATACATGGGTTACCTAATTGAGAAAGGAATTAGGAAAATCTCCAGAGAGAGGGTCACAGACATATTACAGATGAGTCCCCCAGCCACACAGAGAGATGTCAGGATGTTTTTGGGAATGGTAAGCTATTGCCACCAGTGAGTTCCCAACTTTTCAGTCATTTCAAAGCCATTGTAGAAGCTGACTTACAAAGAAGTTACCTTAGTGTTAGATCAAGCGTGTATGAAAGCATTTTCTGAATTGAGAGAAAGTCTGTGCAAAGCCCCGGCTTTGGGAATGCCTGACTTCACAAAACCCTTCAAGTTGTTTTGTCATGAGCGTGATGCGTGTTCATTGGCTGTCTTGACTCAAGTCCGTGGGGGTGTAAACCACCCACTAGCATATTTTTCAGCTTCTTTGGACACAGTTGCATTAGCTTTACCAGGCTGTCTGCGTTCAGTCACTGCGGTTGGACTGCGCCTCACTCAGAGTGAGAGTATTGTGATGGGACACCCCCTGACAGTAATTTCCCCTCACTCCATTTAAGTTTTACTTACACAAACCAAAACGCAGTACCTTACAGCTGACAGGCTGACTCAATACGAGACGAGCATCCTAGGGTCCCCAAATCTGTCATTGGAAAGGTGTACAATGCTTAGCCAGCAACCATATTCCCGAAAGAGAATGTTGAAATTGACAAATTGGAAGATTTTGAACATGATTATCTCGAAGTAACTGATCTGTGCACAAAACCGAGACTTGATATTAGAGATACCCGATTGGATGAAAATGACCAAATAATTTTTTGTTGATTGTTCCTGTTTAAGAGACAACACGGGAACACTGAGAGCAGGATATGCTGTGTGATCAATTTCTGGTATACTTGAAGCGTCCTGGCTTCCAGGAGTATATTTGGCATAAGTGGTGGAGCTGGTAGCCCTTATTAGAGCATGCCATGTTTTGGCAGAGCTTAAAGTTACCATCTATATGGAAAGCCAGTATGGATTTAGAATAGTCGATGATTTTGGCCAGTTGTGGTCACAGAGGGGTTTCCTGACCTCTTTGGTTCACGGATCAGAAATGGTGAGAGAATTAATGAATTGTTACAAGCTATTCAAATGCCTGAGAAGATTGCAGTGGTAAAATGCAGTGCACAACTGAAATCACAAGATTTTGTGTCAATGAGAAATGGATATGTTGATCAAGTTGCAAGGTTTGGCACAGTGAACTGTATATCATTCAAAGATAAATGGTAATTGTTATCTGATGAAGACGAGATGTGTCCAAGTTATGCATTGCATATTATAGATACCTTGGAAGAATTGAAAGCATTGCAGGATAACGTTGAAAGGGAAGAGAAAAAGTCATGGGTCAAATTGAAATGTGTCCAGTGTGAAGATGAACTATGGGTTTTAGAAGAAGGACAGCTGTGTTGCCAAATAGTTTGTTGACTCAAATGGCTAGATATTATCATGGTCAAGCACATGATGGGAGGGATGTTATGATTCAAGTGTTTAAACAAAATTGGTTCAATCCAAAGTTTAGACAAGTTGCCGAAGCAGTTTGCCATTCTTGCGTCATTTGCCAACAAATGAACGTAGGCAAAGGGACAGTGGTCAATTTGAGTCACATTAGAAGATCAGGCGGTCCATTCAGCAGAATGCTGATGGATTTTATTGAGATGCCTGTATGTGGAGGATTGAGATACATGTTGGTGATTGTCGGCATTTTTAGCCATTGGATTGAAGCTTAACCTACACGAAGAAAGCCTCACAGTATCGAACTTACTGCTTAGGGAACTGATACCACAGTTTGAGTTTCCGGTCTCTATAGAATCAGATAGAGGAAGTCACTTCTACAATGAAGTAATAAAATTACCATGTTCAGCTTTAAACATTGAACAGAAGTTGCATTGTAGCTACCTCCCTGAAGCGTCAGGACTTGTGGAACAGATGAATGGTACTTTAGAATCAAGAATGGTGAAAATGCGTGCGTCTGAAATGGCCTGATGCACTACAGTTAGTTCTGAAGACAATGAGGACACACCTGACAGGAAGACAGGACTGTCACCGCATGAGATCCTCATGGGTAGGGCAATGAGGTTGCCAGAGGTTCCTGCAAATGCTATTGTGAACATAACAGATGATATGGTGTTGGACTACTGCAAAAGTCTGGCTGATGTGGTTCACTCTTTCTCTCATCAGGTGGAAGCTACCACACTGCAACCATCTCAAGATCAAGGACACAACCTGAGAGCAGGTGATTGGGTTGTGATCAGAAGGCATGTGAGGAAGACATGTTTGGAGCTTCAGTTGAAGGGTCCTTACCAGGTAGTGATGATCACTACCACAGCTGTAAAGTGCACTGGAGTTCCGAATTAGAGGCAGGCCAGCCATACGAGGAAAGTGGCATGTCTGTTGGACAATGAAGAGGAGTTGTTGAGAGTACCAACAACGTCCAGACAAACTCCAGAACTAGAGAGGGAAGATGGAGAAACTGAGACTGAGTCTGAGTAAACTGTCAGCGGTTCTGCAAATTCCTGTGAGAGACAAAGGAGAAGACCCACAGGAAAGTGAAAGTGAACCAACCTCAACTGAAGTAGCAGGAGAGTCTTGTCAGAAGGGGGCTCCCCCAGAAGCAGACGGTCTTGAGAGACAAACAGACCCGAGGGGGAAGGAGTTGAGGCAGATCAAAGCCAATGTGGTCTGACTCCTCCTGAACCAGTTGCAGGTCCATCAAGTGAAAATCCAGCAGAACAAGGTAAAATTACAAGACCGACATTGAAAAGAGCATTGATGAAAGGTCCACTGAAAGGTAATAAGTGGCCGAAGTCACAAGCAAAGAGGAAAGAAGCAATTACAGGGACAAAAATTGAGGAGGAAGTAGGCATGACGAGGAGAGAAGATTTGAGTGATGCAGAATTAAACGCAGATCGAAGATGAAAAGAAAGAGAATTGCAAGTCAAAGGTATGCAGGTCCTGAATGGGCATATGCAACAAGTGAATGGCAGAGAGAATATTTGTCTTTTTGTTTTGATCGAGACATTCCACGTCAATATTTTGGCACTTGAAGGAAACAAATGAACTGAATATTTGAAATCTGTAAACTGAGAAAGTGCAAAGAAAGAGACTATTGAAAGCAACTGGAAAAAGATTTTGACAACCTGATTTTACCGGTTGCTAAACTGATTTTGACAAACTTACCGATTTTGAAAAAAGGATCCTGGAAATAAGACTGAAAGCTGTAAATAATTGCTAAAGAAGATTGAAGATTTGTTTTTGCTTTTGATGCATAGTTATAATTTTCTATTCTACTTTCTGATTCTTTAAAGATCATGAGTAACCTTAGCCAGCAGGGTAGGAAGAATAGATGCTGTAAATATACGGGTATTGGTTTGGCGATTGAATGCATGATATTGTGCCTGGTTTTGATTGTGGGTATGACTGTTCTTGACAATATTAAAGCCAACCATGCCTGAGCTTTAGAGACAACTACTGCACTCACAGAAACAGAAAAGTTTAAATTAGAGAAGAAATATCTGCACATGGATAATCCTCAAGGAGAACTTTCTTCTAATGTTTTCTATTGCTTATTGAGTGAGTATGTTGAGATGTTGGATGCAAGAGGTGTTTATATTTGCACACAGATTCCTTTGTCAGTCGAGGAAGGAGTTATTTATTATACTTTGCCTCTTACTTATGGAATAAGTTGTAGTCTGTTACTAACAAGATTCTATAACTAGGAGTACATTCAGTATTTCTACTCCAATTATGATGTTGTGTTTTCATTTGTCCCTATAATAAAGTACATGAGTAGAGTAGCTAAGGAGAACACTATAGAATTAGTGAGAGGATTCTTTGAGCCTACGTTTACCTTTGGCACAGCATACACACACGGTAACAATTTAACATGCTTGCTTACACCCATAGAAAAGAGCTTCTTAGATCAGACAGATGATAGGAGAAAAGCATTAAAGGAAACATTGGAAAAGGGCTTAGAGAAAAGGACAGTTAGAAATGATTATGCATTTAGTGAAATAAAGAGACAAGGAAGGTTAGCTTTAGATGTGCAACATGTAGGAAAGCTGTGTGTGTGTATACAGGCCTATATCTAGAACTGACACGTTGCTTGTGGGAACGAGTGAATGTAGACATGTGTTTTTGTTTCAGAGTAAATGGATGTTCATGTTGAATGGACATGATTTGGCAATTCCTGGAGTTTATTACATCTGTAGACCATATGTGTATTACCGTCTTCCAAGAGGATGGTATGGCACATGTTACTTGGGGAAAGTTTTCCCAAAGATATTTCAGGTAGAGAGCTTGAGTAAATTACCTAAAATGACTGATTTACATCATGTTAGACAAAAGTGAGAATCATATTCTGGCATAGTTGGAGACATATTTGGAGCAATCATTCTTTCAGTAGGAGTTGTTCTGAATTCATTGAAAATTTGAAAGTTTTCTACTATTGTGGATAACATGCTGACAAATTTTTCAGGAGCCATGACCCTAATGGATACAGAAATGGCTGCGGTAAGGGCTATGACTCTTCAGAACCGCCTTGCATTAGACATTCTTTTAGCAAAAGATGGCGGAGTTTGCAAAATGTTGAATTCAAAGCATTGTTGCTCATATATTCCTGATAATAGTAAAGAAATGAGAAGCTTGATTAGCAATCTGACTAATGATAGTGCTGATTTGAAAGAGCTGAAAGAAGCAGGAGTTTGGGAACAGGATGGCGAAGGATTTGCTTCCGTGGGAAATGCATTCGTCCTGCAGAGTGGCTTGGTGAAGCGTGTCATGAGCGATTGGAAGCAGTCTAAATCTTTCTGTCACATACCTCACGTACTCCTCCGTCTCTTGTGCTTCGTTTTCTTCTTCATCAGTGGCGGCTCTTGGATGACATGATAGATAGTCTGCCAGATTGGTAGACCCTGGGCGGTATTTAACCTGGCAGTTGTACTCCTAGAGTTGGAGCATTCACTTCTCGATTCCAGGAGACGGTTTTGATGCAGTTCCTCGAAAAAGGGGGATCAGGGGCTTGTGATCCATCAGGACTGTGAACGGTCGTCTATTTACACAGAGCTGGAATTGCTTGCATCCCCAGTTTATTACAATGGCCTACTTTCCTATTTGCAAGTATCTCTGCTCAGTGTTGGTGAGGGATCGACTGGCATATGCAACTGGGGTCCAGTCTTCGTGACTTTTCCGTTGCAGTAGCACGGCTCCCAAACCTCTTGCATTTACCGCTATGGTGGTGTCTTTGGAGGTGTCAAAATACCTCCTATTGTGTCGGCGGACAGTGCATCCTTGGTGGCTTGGAAGGCAGTGGCTTGTTCGAGCTCTCACTCCCACGGTACAGCTGCTTTTGTGAGGTCTCTCAGAGGTTGCGTTAGCAGGGAGAGGATCTTGATGATCCTACTGCAGTAGTTGACCATCCCTAGGAAGCTGTGGACTTCTATCACGGTTGTTGGGGGGGGTTGCTTCCTTGATGTCTCGGACTTTGGCCAGGTCAGGAGCAACGCCTTCAGCTGACAACACGTAGCCAAAGAAATGGAGCTTTCTTTTGAGGAATTCGCACTTACTGCGATGGAGGGTCAGCCCAGACTCTTGGATCTGTTGCAGGACTTTCAAGAGGCATGCGTGATGTTCTGGCAGGGTGTGGACCTGTACGAGAATGTCATCGCTGACATTTATGACTCCAGGGAGGTCAGACAAAACGTCAGGTATTATATTCTGGAGCACTTCAGCAGCGCTGGAGATGCCAAAGTTCAACCTGCGATATCAACTCAGTCCCACATATATCGAAAATGTTGGTATATACCGGAATTCTTCTGCTAAGACTAGCTGATGGTACCCTGACCTTAAATCTAGCTTTGAGAACCAAAATGCTCTGCTCAGTTCGCTGGTTAGGTCGTCGATGGTGGGGGGTGAGGTGTCTGTCCCTCTTGATGGCGGCATTGGGAAACCTCATATCGATGCAGTTCCTCAATTCACGGGGCTGCTTGTGCTTTCTGGCAATTATAATGGGAGACACCCATGGTGTGGGCCCCGTCACTTTTTCAATGATGCCAGCTGCTTCGAGGTTGTCAAGTTTCTTTTCAACTTGGAAGGCAATTTGACAATGGCCCAAGGCAATGAGTTGGACTATTTTGTCGATGTGTAGTTTGATCTTTCTTCCTTTTGGGCAGCCAATGCCGTCAAATATGCCTGGGAACTCCTTTAGCATGTTGGTTATGGATTTGTCACGTAGGCTCTCATTATCCTAATGAGACTACTGGATTTTGAGCAGCAAGATCGTTCACAGTGTGGGGGACTAAGGGGGTGATTCTGACCGCGGCGGACGGCGGTCGCCGCCCGCCAAGCGGTTCCCGCCGAAAGACCGCTCCGCGGTCAAAAGACCGCGGCGGTCATTCTGGCTTTCCCACTGGGCTGGCGGGCGACCGCCGAAAGTCCGCCCGCCAGCCCAGCGGGAAACACCCTTCCCACGAGGAAGCCGGCTCAGAATTGAGCCGGCGGAGTGGGAAGGTGCGAGGGGTGCAGTTGCACCCGTCGCGAATTTCAGTGTCTGCAAAGCAGACACTGAAATTCTTTGTGGGGCCCTCTTACGGGGGCCCCACGACACCCCATACCGCCATCCTGTTCCTGGCGGGTGAACCGCCAGGAACAGGATGGCGGTATGGGCTGTCAGAATCCCCATGGCGGCGCAGCAAGCTGCGCCGCCATGGCGGATTTCCATGGGCAGCGGAAAGTCGGCGGTACACCGCCGGCTTTCCGCTTCTGGCCGCGGCTGTACCGCCGCGGTCAGAATGCCCGGCGGAGCACCGCCAGCCTGTTGGCGGTGCTACCGCCGACCTCCGCCATGGCGGTAATTACCGCCAGGGTCAGAATGACCCCCTAAGTCTGGCCCACGGTGGAGGACCCTTGTCACTCTAAATCCGGGTTTTGCTCTGGCTAACTGGCAGTGCCTCATCTCTCCCAAATGAAAGATACAATTGGGCAGCCAAGCGCATGACATCTTAGCACTTCCCAGGGAAGTCGTGGTCACTCAGGTTACAACCGGTTCTCTCATACACAGTACGGTCTCATATATAAATGACAAAGGCAGTTTAAGTTTTAAAGATTGGTTTAATAAAACAACTGCATTTTAGATAGCAAAGCGTGAGCTGCAATAACCAGAACAACACAACACAGTAGGATTAAAATAGTAACAGTGAGAGTGAAGCACAAGAATAAGGCTATCATAGTGCCGCTAGATTATTTTCTCTCTAAGTTATTTTTCGAGCACAGCATGTGAAGCTCTAAGCCTGCCTTTCAGGTTCCCCTGGGAGGACATCAACCCTCATACATGAGCAAAGGCCTGTAATCTGCATCAGCACCTGTAACAGGGCATTCAGCATCTAGTTGTAGGTTCCTGGCCGGAATCTCCCTCTTGACGTATACTAGGACTAGGAAGTGTTTTTATAACTAACAAACAGATGTTCTAAGAAAATGACCCTACGTAAGGATGTGTATTTTCTACAAACACTGGAGAACTAAACTTTTACCACGTTTACCGGCAATGTACCAGACTGTAGCCTTGACTGAAGCACAGGGCGCTCAAGAATGCATTATTTGAGAACACAGTGCTGAACTAAGCTAAACAGTGTGATAGAAGAAATTAAAACAAGACTATAAAACTGGTTACTGTAAAATAATAGTGCGAAGCTGAATAAAATATATCTAGGGCAAAGTGCACAGCGGCCTAATATGATAAACTAACGTGAATAAAGCTATATTAAAAATGGCTACACTACAGACTCTTCATAGAACGTGAAGGCAACTATGCCAAGGGCTTCAGCTGCTCTACACCCCAGCATCATGCCATGCCCATCCTCAGCAACACAAAGTTGTTGTTCGACTGAATGGGCTCCATATGTTAACTTCATCTTGAATTTCACTCTTATGGCTAGCGGTGTGGACTGTCCATATGCAAACACCTTGACGGTCATAGTCGTCATGTTTGGTGGTGGTTGCATGCTCTCATACATCTTGGACAAATGATGTTTATTGAAGCTCTGGTGTCTATCACTGCCGGGGTCTGGTGATTTCCTATGTGTGTGCAACGCTTGGCTAGTTATTTTGCGATGCAGGAGGCTGTGCCAATGGTGAAAATGGAATGTGCTGAGTGCTCCATGTCGCTGCTTCAGGACGAGGTTTAAAAAACAGAATTTGCCGCTGCACTTGGGGTCCTTCCTTTCGTTGACTGGCAGGCCTTCAGGAAGTGGTTCACCTTCTAGCACCCTGCGCACTACTTTCCTCTTGCCGGGCACTCAGCAGGACAATGATCGGGTCCTCCGCAGTATCCACAGGTCTTGGGTGTGGGTTGGTTCCACTTGAACATGGGTCTGTTGGATGTGGACGTGACTGCATTCACTCCTTTTACTTTCACTTGCCCTTATAGCGCGGCTTCCATGTGTGACGCTCGGGCCTTGAACAATTCTTTAGTTCTCCCCATAGTGAGTATGTCAGCCAGCGACCTTCCTGACTCTTCCAGGATTCATTCCCGCAGTTTTGCAGAGACACATCCCTGTATAATTGCCCTCTGATTTCTTCATCCTCATCAGTGAACTGGCATGTGCTGGCCAGTTTTTTCAGTTGCATGTAGAATGAGTCAATATTTTGGCACTTGAAGGAAACAAATGAACTGAATATTTGAAATCTGTAAACTGAGAAAGTGCAAAGAAAGAGACTATTGAAAGCAACTGGAAAAAGATTTTGACAACCTGATTTTACCGGTTGCTAAACTGATTTTGACAAACTTACCGATTTTGAAAAAAGGATCCTGGAAATAAGACTGAAAGCTGTAAATAATTGCTAAAGAAGATTGAAGATTTGTTTTTGCTTTTGATGCATAGTTATAATTTTCTATTCTACTTTCTGATTCTTTAAAGATCATGAGTAACCTTAGCCAGCAGGGTAGGAAGAATAGATGCTGTAAATATACGGGTATTGGTTTGGCGATTGAATGCATGATATTGTGCCTGGTTTTGATTGTGGGTATGACTGTTCTTGACAATATTAAAGCCAACCATGCCTGAGCTTTAGAGACAACTACTGCACTCACAGAAACAGAAAAGTTTAAATTAGAGAAGAAATATCTGCACATGGATAATCCTCAAGGAGAACTTTCTTCTAATGTTTTCTATTGCTTATTGAGTGAGTATGTTGAGATGTTGGATGCAAGAGGTGTTTATATTTGCACACAGATTCCTTTGTCAGTCGAGGAAGGAGTTATTTATTATACTTTGCCTCTTACTTATGGAATAAGTTGTAGTCTGTTACTAACAAGATTCTATAACTAGGAGTACATTCAGTATTTCTACTCCAATTATGATGTTGTGTTTTCATTTGTCCCTATAATAAAGTACATGAGTAGAGTAGCTAAGGAGAACACTATAGAATTAGTGAGAGGATTCTTTGAGCCTACGTTTACCTTTGGCACAGCATACACACACGGTAACAATTTAACATGCTTGCTTACACCCATAGAAAAGAGCTTCTTAGATCAGACAGATGATAGGAGAAAAGCATTAAAGGAAACATTGGAAAAGGGCTTAGAGAAAAGGACAGTTAGAAATGATTATGCATTTAGTGAAATAAAGAGACAAGGAAGGTTAGCTTTAGATGTGCAACATGTAGGAAAGCTGTGTGTGTGTATACAGGCCTATATCTAGAACTGACACGTTGCTTGTGGGAACGAGTGAATGTAGACATGTGTTTTTGTTTCAGAGTAAATGGATGTTCATGTTGAATGGACATGATTTGGCAATTCCTGGAGTTTATTACATCTGTAGACCATATGTGTATTACCGTCTTCCAAGAGGATGGTATGGCACATGTTACTTGGGGAAAGTTTTCCCAAAGATATTTCAGGTAGAGAGCTTGAGTAAATTACCTAAAATGACTGATTTACATCATGTTAGACAAAAGTGAGAATCATATTCTGGCATAGTTGGAGACATATTTGGAGCAATCATTCTTTCAGTAGGAGTTGTTCTGAATTCATTGAAAATTTGAAAGTTTTCTACTATTGTGGATAACATGCTGACAAATTTTTCAGGAGCCATGACCCTAATGGATACAGAAATGGCTGCGGTAAGGGCTATGACTCTTCAGAACCGCCTTGCATTAGACATTCTTTTAGCAAAAGATGGCGGAGTTTGCAAAATGTTGAATTCAAAGCATTGTTGCTCATATATTCCTGATAATAGTAAAGAAATGAGAAGCTTGATTAGCAATCTGACTAATGATAGTGCTGATTTGAAAGAGCTGAAAGAAGCAGGAGTTTGGGAACAGGATGGCGAAGGATTTGCTTCCGTGGGAAATGCATTCGTCCTGCAGAGTGGCTTGGTGAAGCGTGTCATGAGCGATTGGAAGCAGTCTAAATCTTTCTGTCACATACCTCACGTACTCCTCCGTCTCTTGTGCTTCGTTTTCTTCTTCATCAGTGGCGGCTCTTGGATGACATGATAGATAGTCTGCCAGATTGGTAGACCCTGGGCGGTATTTAACCTGGCAGTTGTACTCCTAGAGTTGGAGCATTCACTTCTCGATTCCAGGAGACGGTTTTGATGCAGTTCCTCGAAAAAGGGGGATCAGGGGCTTGTGATCCATCAGGACTGTGAACGGTCGTCTATTTACACAGAGCTGGAATTGCTTGCATCCCCAGTTTATTACAATGGCCTACTTTCCTATTTGCAAGTATCTCTGCTCAGTGTTGGTGAGGGATCGACTGGCATATGCAACTGGGGTCCAGTCTTCGTGACTTTTCCGTTGCAGTAGCACGGCTCCCAAACCTCTTGCATTTACCGCTATGGTGGTGTCTTTGGAGGTGTCAAAATACCTCCTATTGTGTCGGCGGACAGTGCATCCTTGGTGGCTTGGAAGGCAGTGGCTTGTTCGAGCTCTCACTCCCACGGTACAGCTGCTTTTGTGAGGTCTCTCAGAGGTTGCGTTAGCAGGGAGAGGATCTTGATGATCCTACTGCAGTAGTTGACCATCCCTAGGAAGCTGTGGACTTCTATCACGGTTGTTGGGGGGGGTTGCTTCCTTGATGTCTCGGACTTTGGCCAGGTCAGGAGCAACGCCTTCAGCTGACAACACGTAGCCAAAGAAATGGAGCTTTCTTTTGAGGAATTCGCACTTACTGCGATGGAGGGTCAGCCCAGACTCTTGGATCTGTTGCAGGACTTTCAAGAGGCATGCGTGATGTTCTGGCAGGGTGTGGACCTGTACGAGAATGTCATCGCTGACATTTATGACTCCAGGGAGGTCAGACAAAACGTCAGGTATTATATTCTGGAGCACTTCAGCAGCGCTGGAGATGCCAAAGTTCAACCTGCGATATCAACTCAGTCCCACATATATCGAAAATGTTGGTATATACCGGAATTCTTCTGCTAAGACTAGCTGATGGTACCCTGACCTTAAATCTAGCTTTGAGAACCAAAATGCTCTGCTCAGTTCGCTGGTTAGGTCGTCGATGGTGGGGGGTGAGGTGTCTGTCCCTCTTGATGGCGGCATTGGGAAACCTCATATCGATGCAGTTCCTCAATTCACGGGGCTGCTTGTGCTTTCTGGCAATTATAATGGGAGACACCCATGGTGTGGGCCCCGTCACTTTTTCAATGATGCCAGCTGCTTCGAGGTTGTCAAGTTTCTTTTCAACTTGGAAGGCAATTTGACAATGGCCCAAGGCAATGAGTTGGACTATTTTGTCGATGTGTAGTTTGATCTTTCTTCCTTTTGGGCAGCCAATGCCGTCAAATATGCCTGGGAACTCCTTTAGCATGTTGGTTATGGATTTGTCACGTAGGCTCTCATTATCCTAATGAGACTACTGGATTTTGAGCAGCAAGATCGTTCACAGTGTGGGGGACTAAGGGGGTGATTCTGACCGCGGCGGACGGCGGTCGCCGCCCGCCAAGCGGTTCCCGCCGAAAGACCGCTCCGCGGTCAAAAGACCGCGGCGGTCATTCTGGCTTTCCCACTGGGCTGGCGGGCGACCGCCGAAAGTCCGCCCGCCAGCCCAGCGGGAAACACCCTTCCCACGAGGAAGCCGGCTCAGAATTGAGCCGGCGGAGTGGGAAGGTGCGAGGGGTGCAGTTGCACCCGTCGCGAATTTCAGTGTCTGCAAAGCAGACACTGAAATTCTTTGTGGGGCCCTCTTACGGGGGCCCCACGACACCCCATACCGCCATCCTGTTCCTGGCGGGTGAACCGCCAGGAACAGGATGGCGGTATGGGCTGTCAGAATCCCCATGGCGGCGCAGCAAGCTGCGCCGCCATGGCGGATTTCCATGGGCAGCGGAAAGTCGGCGGTACACCGCCGGCTTTCCGCTTCTGGCCGCGGCTGTACCGCCGCGGTCAGAATGCCCGGCGGAGCACCGCCAGCCTGTTGGCGGTGCTACCGCCGACCTCCGCCATGGCGGTAATTACCGCCAGGGTCAGAATGACCCCCTAAGTCTGGCCCACGGTGGAGGACCCTTGTCACTCTAAATCCGGGTTTTGCTCTGGCTAACTGGCAGTGCCTCATCTCTCCCAAATGAAAGATACAATTGGGCAGCCAAGCGCATGACATCTTAGCACTTCCCAGGGAAGTCGTGGTCACTCAGGTTACAACCGGTTCTCTCATACACAGTACGGTCTCATATATAAATGACAAAGGCAGTTTAAGTTTTAAAGATTGGTTTAATAAAACAACTGCATTTTAGATAGCAAAGCGTGAGCTGCAATAACCAGAACAACACAACACAGTAGGATTAAAATAGTAACAGTGAGAGTGAAGCACAAGAATAAGGCTATCATAGTGCCGCTAGATTATTTTCTCTCTAAGTTATTTTTCGAGCACAGCATGTGAAGCTCTAAGCCTGCCTTTCAGGTTCCCCTGGGAGGACATCAACCCTCATACATGAGCAAAGGCCTGTAATCTGCATCAGCACCTGTAACAGGGCATTCAGCATCTAGTTGTAGGTTCCTGGCCGGAATCTCCCTCTTGACGTATACTAGGACTAGGAAGTGTTTTTATAACTAACAAACAGATGTTCTAAGAAAATGACCCTACGTAAGGATGTGTATTTTCTACAAACACTGGAGAACTAAACTTTTACCACGTTTACCGGCAATGTACCAGACTGTAGCCTTGACTGAAGCACAGGGCGCTCAAGAATGCATTATTTGAGAACACAGTGCTGAACTAAGCTAAACAGTGTGATAGAAGAAATTAAAACAAGACTATAAAACTGGTTACTGTAAAATAATAGTGCGAAGCTGAATAAAATATATCTAGGGCAAAGTGCACAGCGGCCTAATATGATAAACTAACGTGAATAAAGCTATATTAAAAATGGCTACACTACAGACTCTTCATAGAACGTGAAGGCAACTATGCCAAGGGCTTCAGCTGCTCTACACCCCAGCATCATGCCATGCCCATCCTCAGCAACACAAAGTTGTTGTTCGACTGAATGGGCTCCATATGTTAACTTCATCTTGAATTTCACTCTTATGGCTAGCGGTGTGGACTGTCCATATGCAAACACCTTGACGGTCATAGTCGTCATGTTTGGTGGTGGTTGCATGCTCTCATACATCTTGGACAAATGATGTTTATTGAAGCTCTGGTGTCTATCACTGCCGGGGTCTGGTGATTTCCTATGTGTGTGCAACGCTTGGCTAGTTATTTTGCGATGCAGGAGGCTGTGCCAATGGTGAAAATGGAATGTGCTGAGTGCTCCATGTCGCTGCTTCAGGACGAGGTTTAAAAAACAGAATTTGCCGCTGCACTTGGGGTCCTTCCTTTCGTTGACTGGCAGGCCTTCAGGAAGTGGTTCACCTTCTAGCACCCTGCGCACTACTTTCCTCTTGCCGGGCACTCAGCAGGACAATGATCGGGTCCTCCGCAGTATCCACAGGTCTTGGGTGTGGGTTGGTTCCACTTGAACATGGGTCTGTTGGATGTGGACGTGACTGCATTCACTCCTTTTACTTTCACTTGCCCTTATAGCGCGGCTTCCATGTGTGACGCTCGGGCCTTGAACAATTCTTTAGTTCTCCCCATAGTGAGTATGTCAGCCAGCGACCTTCCTGACTCTTCCAGGATTCATTCCCGCAGTTTTGCAGAGACACATCCCTGTATAATTGCCCTCTGATTTCTTCATCCTCATCAGTGAACTGGCATGTGCTGGCCAGTTTTTTCAGTTGCATGTAGAATGAGTCTACTAACTCCTCTGCTTGTTGTCGCACCTAGCTAAAACACAAAACGCTTATAATCGGTATTGGTCATAGGTTCAAAATGAGCGTTTAGGGCGGCGATCAGCGGGAGGTGGGTTTTTGGGGTGGCTTCATGGATTGTTTTGGAAATTCAGTTTATGTCTTTTCCCCCGAGGTGCGGGATCATTGCTCTTGTCTGCGCATTCTCTACTTTCGTGGCCTCTAAAAATAACAATACTCTTCCCACCCAGTCCTTCTATCTGGATGTCTGGGCCGATGGCGCGCTTTCGATGATGAAAGGCTCAACGGCTGATGTGGTGGCCATTATGGCCCTCATTATGACCTTGGCGGTCGATGGTAAAGCGGCGGTAAGACCGCAAACAGGCCGGCGGAAAATAATTGAATTATGACCGCGCATCCGCCACTTCACCATTCCGACCGCCATGGCCCCCCCACCCCCAGCTACCCCCACGAATCCTCCCCCAGCACCCCCCACCCCCGTGCCACCCCCCAAAGGTGGCACAACCCCCCCTCCCCAGCCCGACCCCGAACATGCACATATACACACCCCTACACGCACACACCCCCAACATGCACATATACACACCCCTACACGCACACATACACCCCGACAACACATTCCCGCACACATACAAACAGACATGCACACCGTCCGACCCGCACACATTTACCATACACACAGCACCCCCGCACGCATACACTCACTCACCCCCTCTACACTCTCACACGCACAATCCCATGCACGCACACAACACACAACACCCCCCCGCCCCCTTCCCTAACGGATGGTCAACTTACCTTGGCCGTTGATTGTCCGGGAGGGGACGGGATCCATGGGGGCTGCTCCGCCACCAGAACACCACCACACCGAATCATGGGACGTGATTCAGTGGGCGGTGTTCTGTTGACGTGGCGGTGGAGGTTGAGCAACCTCCACTTTCCCGCCGTCCGCCAGTATGGCTGCTGGCGGCTTTCCGTACGAAAAAGGACGGCGGCCTGCCAGCGGTCATAATACGCGGTGCGGAAGACCGCCACCACTGGCGGGCTTCAGCACGGCGGTACCTCGGCAGTCTTGCGAAAAGACCGCCGAGGTCGTAATGACCCCCTATGTGTGAGAGCGGTGAACACTGTTGGTGAGTGAGACACAGCTTTTCCTTGTATTTTTTTTTGTCTTTGTGCTGTCTATTTGCCTCCCTTTTGTTTTTGTTGAATTTGCTTTTGCCATAGGGAGGGTATTATTATTATTATTATTATTTTTGTGTTAAATCTGCTTCTGCCTCAGGGACGTTACAGGCTTTAAACGTGGACGGGCCTGTGCAGCCCGGGTATCTTGGGGGCAGTGATCTCACCAGCACCACGTGGTGGCTGCAGGCAGGGATTTCCCCAGCTAGTCCTGGGGGCAGTCGGCCACGCCTCTTTCCTCAGAAGCAGTCCATCGGAGCGAACAGGCGTTTCTTGTTGTGGAAGGCACACGGGCATCTCTGTTTGTGTGGTCTTCACTGGTGAGGGGGGCTCTGGATCCTGCCCCTCATCACCAGTGTTGTGTCTTCATGGATGGTAAGGCTGGATATTCTGCAGCGCAAGGAATAATACAAGTCAGGACACAGTAATTACATTTCGGTGTGCGCCGCTGGCAAGTCGCGCGTTACTCTTGCTTCCTGCCTAGCGGGCACACCCCCATTTATTAATTTAGTCATGTGGCCTCTGGGCCAAGATTATGTCCACACATTAGAGCGGTGGGTTTACTTCACCACCCTGCGCTCTCGACTCTGTTGGTAGCTTCGGCGCTCCAGTTGTGCCATTGGGCACGACGCTACAGATAGCTTCAGGGGTAAATGTGCCTACAGCTAAGATATGTATCACATTTAAATTTCACAGGTTTTAATCCAAATAAAATTCTAAAGGCCCGGGTTTACAATTTAGAGGATCGTTACTAAATCAAGGCATAAGTTATTTCACTGGCAGCAGGAATCAATGTGTGTGGGATGGTATAATATACTGCTTGCTACCCCTGCGGAGATGCTGAAACACTTAGCATGTTGCTACGCTGGCACTATGGGGGTCATTCTGACCTCGGCGGTAAAAGGCGCTTACCGCCGGTCAGAAGACCGCCATAACACCGCCGCGGCCGCGGAAAGCCGCCACGGTCATTCTGACCCACAACGGCCAAACCTCCAAAAATCCGACCTCCACTGCAGGCCGCCACATCAGCGGGCAGCGATAAACTGGAGATGACCAAACCTCCACCGTCACGCTAACAGAAATACGCCCATGCCATTTCGACCCACGAATCAACGCGGCGGGCTTTCCAACGCGGTATTCCATTGGCGGTACACACCGCCGCGGTCAAAATACACACACAGCACCAAAACACAGGCACATTGGACAATTACAAATACACACACCTGATACACATACACAACCCACTCCCACACAATCAATCAACTATAAAACACACCCCCACATCACCCACAAACCCCTACGACCACAATTACTGAGAGAAGGAGAGAGAGACACAGCAGACAATCCATAGCAATACACACTGAGGCACACTACACCATCACACACACCACATAGTAGCACAAAGCACCACACACCAACATACTCATCATCACATACACCACCCCACACCTCACCCACACCACCCCATGGCACCCCAAAGGCACCCACGCTTTTCGGACCAAGGACTCCGGGTCATGGTGGAGGAAATCCTAAGAGTGGAACCCCAGCTCTTCGGCTCACAGGTGCAGCACACCAGTATAACTAGGAAGGCGGAGCTATGGCAGCGGATCGTGGACAGGGTCAACGCGGTGGGACAGCATCCCAGGAATAGGGAGGACATCCGCAAACGATGGAACGACCTACGGGGGAAGGTCCGATCGATGGTCTCCAGGCACAACATCGCGGTCCAGAAGACTGGCGGCGGACACCCACCCCTCCCAAATTTACATCATGGGAGCAAGAGGTCTTCAACATCCTGCATCCTCAGGGCCTCGCAGGAGTAGCCGGAGGAATGGACTCTGGTAAGTCCAATCTCAACTACTATATCCCCCCCACCCCACCAGCATGCCAACCCACACCTCCACCCTCACCCCCAACCCCCCAGCACACATCCTCCCTGACAATGTCTCACCAGCACAACCCACCCATCCCAACACCAACTCCTGCATGCCAACACAATCCATGGACACCCATCACCCAAGCATGACCACTGCACTTACCCCCCCCCCCCCACTAACTACCCTCACAACACCTCCCTCAAGGGAATGCCTGCACTGGGGGAGGGGGGCACCCATAACACGCACGCCATTGCACACACAGAAACAATAACCAAACTCTCTTACCCCATGCAGGACCCGAATGCCAACACACCAGCCAGGAGGGTCCAGAAATGTCCATCCCACCCCCGGAACAGGCCCACAGTGAGGACAGCAGCTCTGTCGACACTGAACCTGATGACCAGCCCGGACCATCGGGGACCTCTGGGCAGTCGGTTCCCCTCAGGCAGCCACAGGCCACACCAGACCCGACCCCCTCTGCCAACACCAGCACAGCTCCCACCCAGCGGGCCCATGCCTCTGTCTCTAGGACACGTCAATCAGCGGTGTGTCTGCCACTACAGGGCACCCAGGCTAACCCAACACCCCAACAACAACAGGGGCCTGGGGGCAGTGGGAGCGGGCACACCGTCCAGGAGACAGAGGCCGGGGGAAACCGGGCAGCTCGGAGGGCTGCTGTGCGACAGGGGGGGGAGGAGAGGCCCAGGGAACCCACTCTCCAAGAGGCCCTCACCACCATCATGGGGGCCTACCACCACTCCCAAGAGACGATGGCGACGGTACTGGCCAGGTTCACGGAGATCCAGGCACAGCAGGAGGAACGCAACATGGGGTTCAGGGAGGAGCTGAGAATCATCGGGACCGCAATGGGGACCATCGTCCTGGCCCTCAACAGGATAGAAGACGCGTTGCGGGACCATGTGGCACCACACAGGGCCCCTGTCACTAGCCCGGACCAGGAACAGCCTACCACCTCCGCCGGCGCTAGTGGACAGGAGGCCCCAACACCACGACAGGCCACCAGAACCCCACCTCCTGCTGAAGAACAACCACCCCGTAAGAGGAGCCTGAGATCCAAAAAAAAGACAGAGTAGGATGTCAAGACCCCCGCCAGCAGGACATACCCCCTGAACTCTTCCCACTGTCCCACATTGCCACCCTGTCCAACCATGAACTGCCTCTGCTCCATCCTTCCACAGGCAAAAGGACAATGCACCTGTGAGACTGAGAACTGGACTCTGCCATGGACATTACTCCACCCCCACCCATCACCCTTATAATCACATGTACCAATATCTAGCACTGTAAATAAATCACATATTGCACACAAATCAGTTTGGAGTCATGCTGTATTATTAGCAAATGTATTACATATTACTGTTCAATATCTGTTCTGTCAATTAGTGATGACAACATACCAATGTCAATACGCTGTAGTTCATGGGCAAACCAAGCAGAAGTCAGGCACTGAGTCATACAGCACTGAGAAGGGAAGGGAAAAACAAAAATTACCCAAAAAGATCTGGTGGGAACTACAGAAAGTACAGATGCAGGAGGCTATAAGCAATTGTAAAATGGCGTGGGTGATTCTTACCTGGGTGTTACTGGAAATACTGTTGTATCACTCTGTCCCTATTGTCTGTGTCGTCCTCTGAGTCTTCCTCCTCTTCACTCTCCACAGGCTCCACGGCTTCTACAACACCACCATCTGGACCATCCTCCTGCAGGAAAGGCACCTGGCGTCGCAAAGCCAGGTTGTGAAGCATACAGCACGCCACGATGATATGGCACACCTTCTTTGGTGAGTACATTAGGGATCCACCGGTCATATGCAGGCACCTAAACCTGGCCTTCAGGAGGCCAAAGGTTCGCTCAATCACCCTCCTAGGACGCCCATGGGCCTCATTGTAGCGTTCCTCTGCCCTTGTCCGGGGATTCCTCACTGGGGTCAGTAGCCACGGCAGGTTGGGGTAACCAGAGTCACCTATTAGCCACACACGTTGTCTCTGTAGCTGCTCCATCACATAGGGGATGCTGCTATTTCGCATCACATACGCGTCATGCACTGACCCTGGGAACTTGGCATTTACATGGGAGATGTACTGGTCAGCCAAACAGACCACCTGGACATTCATCGAATGATAACTTTTTCTGTTTCGGTACACCTGCTCATCGTCTTTTGGGGGTACCAAAGCCACATGGGTCCCATCAATGGCACCAATGATGTTGGGGATATGTCCAAGGGCATAGAAATCACCCTTCACTGTAGGCAAGTCACCCTCCTCTGGGAAAATGATGTAGCTCCGCATGAGTTTCATCAGGGCAGACAACACTCTGCTCAAAATCTTAGAAAACATAGGCTGAGACATTCCAGATGACATGGCCACTGTGGTCTGGAATGACCCACTTGCCAAAAAATGGAGGACTGACAAAACCTGCACCAGAGGGGGAATCCCTGTGGGTTGGCGGATGGGGGACATCAGGTCTGGCTCCAGCTGGGCACACAGTTCATGGATAGTGGCACGGTCAAGTCTGTATCGAAGTATTATATGGCGTTCTTCCATTGTCGACAGGTCCACCAGCGGTCGGTACACGCGAGGATTCCTCCTTCTCATCGCAAGTCCCAGCGGACGGTGCCTAGGAAGGACAACATGGAGCACAGAGTCAGCCAAACCACAGGTACGTACAGACAGCTTGCACAGTTAAAGAATGGCAATGGGTTGAAAGGCGTGTATGTGTGGCAATGCAAGGCCTAGGCCTGTGTGTCGCAGTCAAAATTAAGCCATGTAGGCCCTTGAAATGGCGGCTGCCTGACCTGTGAAGTGGGACAATGGGATGTGAGGTCAATGCGCTGGCGGGGCACACCGTGGCGGTAGGCGGTCGAAGACCGCGGCGCAATGCCGCATTGGTTAACATTGAAGCCTATGGGTTTCAGGAGCCAATGACGAAGTGCGCCGGCGGTCGCGGTACGCACCGCCGCGGTACGCACCGCCGCGGGCGTGACCGCCATTTTCTATCTGCTTAATCACTCGAGACCTGATCATCCACAGGAGAGGACCTATACTGCAAGTGCTGCTGTGACCTCGGTCTGGAAGATACAATGGCTGCTGCGACTGGGGAAAGGGCCCCTGCCTTCACGTCTGAAGAGTTGGAGAAGCTCGTGGATGGGGTCCTCCCCCAGTATGCGCTACTCTACGGTCCTCCAGACCAACAAGTGAGTACACCGGGTGCACATGGAATGGGCTATGCCTGTGTGGATTGGGGTGGATGTAAGTTGGTGGGGTGGGGGGCGAATGAGGAGTGCAACGCCCGACAGATGAGAGCATGTGCCATATGGCAAAGTTTGTGGGGGGGGCCAATTACATCTAACATGCAGGTCATTGATGATTTCCTCCTTTCCACCCTGTACATGTCAAATAGGTCAGCGCCCATCAGAAGATCGAGATTTGGCGTGCCATCGCCAAGGAAGTCCGGAACTTGGGGGTCCACAACAGACGGGGCACCCACTGCCGCAAGAGGTGGGAGGACATCCGCCGCGGAACAAGGAAGACCGCAGAAACACTGCTGGGGATGGCCTCCCAACCTAGGAGGGGTGCCAGTCGCACCATGACCCCCCTGATGTCCCGGATCCTGGCGGTGGCCTACCCTGAATTGGATGGGCGCTTTAAGACATCACAGCAGACACAAGGGGGTGAGTATCAGCACATTCTCCTATCTTTCTGCGCAGTGGAGGCGTATGGGTGGGGGAGGAGGGCTGTGGGTGACATTAGGCCAGGGCGCTTTCTGTAGTGTAGTCCTCTCCCTTAGGCATGGCCCTGTGCCCCCGGCCCCCACCTCGGTAGGGTGACAAGTACAGCCATTGAAGGTCCAGCATCTCCCATGTGCGCGTTTGACGTCTCTTGGCCTGTTGTCTTAGTCAGTAGTACTGAGTAGTGTACCCCGAATGCGCGGCTTAGTGCATTAGGCACCTGTGTCTGTCCTCTCCGCCAACGGTGTTGACATTGCATGCACTCAACCTGGTCTTCTTTTTTCTCCCCCCACCCTTTCTCTTCATCTTCTTGTGCATGTGTGCATTAGCATTATCAGGCGGAGGAGATTTGGCATCGGAGCACGAGGGAGCTGCAGGACACAAGGCCCCGGTGGGCCCAGGAACAGACACCGAGGGCACCAGTGATCCGGAGGGCGAGGGGAGCACCACGACGGGGACCGCTGGTGAGAGCAGCAAAAGCGACACGTCCTCGGATGGGAGCTCCCTAGGGGTGGCGGCAACATCCGTGCCCCCCGCCTCTACAGGTACAGCCGCCACCCAGCGCCCCAGCCCCGCCCTCCCAGCAGCCCCTCAGTCTTCGCTCCGTGCCCGTTCGCCCAGGAAGGCGCGCGTCTCCTTCGCCCCAGGCACCTCAGCCCCTGCCCCTGTTGGCCCTGCTGCCCTCAGTGCGGAGCTCATTGACCTGGTAAGGACGCTCATTGTTGGGCAGACGACCCTTTTGAATGCCATCCAGGGTGTGCAAAGGGAGGTGCAACAGAGCAATGCGTACCTGGAGGGCATTCATTCGGGTCAGGCTGCCCATCAACGAGCGTTCACTGCTCTGGCCTCAGCAGTGACGGCAGCCATTGTCCCTGTTTCCAGCCTCCCTCTTCTTACTGCCTCCAGCCTTTCTCTGTCTCCTGTTCCTCAGCCTATCCCATCCACACCATCAGACCAGCCTGCACACACCTCAACACCCAAGAGCAGCTCATCCAAACACAGGCACCACAGATCCCACAAACACTCACCCAAGCAACACCCAGATGCAGACATGCCAACAGCCACTGCCACCCCTGTGTCCCCCTCCTCCTCGTCTCCCTCCTCCCTCCCTGTGACGTCTACACTCACACCTGCATGCACCCCAACATCAGCCAGTGCTTCCATCACCACCTCACCCTCCAGTACAGTCCACACTCGTGCAGTCACCACCCCCACTGCCATTTACACGTCCCCTGTGTCCTCTCCCACTGTGTCTGTCACCCCCTCTTCCAAGACACACAAACGCAGGCAGCCACCCACCCAACAGCCATCCACCTCACGACAGCCTACAGCACCAGCACCTTCACCCAATGACAGCACACCTGACTCTCCTACAACCACCTCCTCTACCTCCACTTCCATCTCCACTTCTCCTACCCTTTACCTTGGCCCTAAAAAACTTTTCATGGCTAACCTTGACCTCTTTCCCCCCGATGAGCTCCCCCATCCATCTTCAAAGAGTCCCAAGAGCACCGCAGCCACCACCAGCCCAGCTTCGGGTGTCACTGTTGTGCATGGGTTCTGGAGCCCACCCTTTGCCAGCAGTGACACATCGATCAGCAGCAAGGACACGTCCAGCCCCCCCCCGGCAAGAGGACCCGCAAAAACAAGGGCCGCCGTGCGAGGACCGACAGGGCTGCCCCCAAGGTGCAATGTGCGGCCACTTCACCACCCACACCATCTAGGGGAGGCAAGGGCCCGAGAGCCCCATCAAAGGAGCGGAAGGGCAGCAGGAGCGCGGAGAAGGTGGACCCCACATGCCACATCCCAGCTGGGAAGGAGGACACTAAGGAGGCCAGGAGTCCGTCCCCGAAGGGTCCAGAAACGTCACGGTCCGAGGGCGACTGAGCAGGGAGTCCAGGCCAGGTCTGGCTCCCTTGACCTGCTGGATGAGCACCGCTGAACAGGGCCCGCCGTGGAGAAGAGCACCGCTGAACAGGGCCCGCGGTGAAGAAGAGCACCGCTGAACAGGGCCCGCGGTGAAGAAGAGCACCGCTGAACAGGGCCCGCGGTGAAGAAGAGCACCGCTGAACAGGGCCCGCGGTGAAGAAGAGCACCGCTGAACAGGGCCCGCCGTGGAGAAGAGCACCGCTGAACAGGGCCCGCCGTGGAGAAGAGCACCGCTGAACAGGGCCCGCCGTGGAGAAGAGCACCGCTGAACAGGGCCCGCGGTGAAGAAGAGCACCGCTGAACAGGGCCCGCCGTGGAGAAGAGCACCGCTGAACAGGGCCCGCCGTGGAGAAGAGCACCGCTGAACAGGGCCCGCGGTGAAGAAGAGCACCGCTGAATAGGGCCCGCCGTGGAGAAGAGCACCGCTGAACAGGGCCCGCGGTGAAGAAGAGCACCGCTGAACAGGGCCCGCGGTGAAGAAGAGCACCGCTGAACAGGGCCCGCCGTGGAGAAGAGCACCGCTGAACAGGGCCCGCCGTGGAGAAGAGCACCGCTGAACAGGGCCCGCCGTGGAGAAGAGCACCGCTGAACAGGGCCCGCCGTGAAGAAGAGCACCGCTGAACAGGGCCCGCCGTGGAGAAGAGCACCGCTGAACAGGGCCCGCCGTGGAGAAGAGCACCGCTGAACAGGGCCCGCGGTGAAGAAGAGCACCGCTGAACAGGGCCCGCGGTGAAGAAGAGCACCGCTGAACAGGGCCCGCCGTGAAGAAGAGCACCGCTGAACAGGGCCCGCCGTGGAGAAGAGCACCGCTGAACAGGGCCCGCGGTGAAGAAGAGCACCGCTGAACAGGGCCCGCCGTGAAGAAGAGCACCGCTGAACAGGGCCCGCGGTGAAGAAGAGCACCGCTGAACAGGGCCCGCCGTGAAGAAGAGCACCGCTGAACAGGGCCCTTCTTCTCAAGCACCGCTCCGCTGGGCCCTTCCTCTCAAGCACCGCTCCGCTGGGCCCTTCATCTCAAGCACCGCTCCGCTGGGCCCTTCTTCTCAAGCACCGCTCCGCTGGGCACCGCCGTCTCAAGCACCGCTCCGCTGGGCCCTTCATCTCAAGCACCGCTCCGCTGGGCCCTTCATCTCAAGCACCGCTCCGCTGGGCCCTTCTTCTCAAACACTGCTCCGCTGGGCCCTTCTTCTCAAGCACCGCTCCGCTGGGCACCGCCGTCTCAAGCACCGCTCCACTGGGCCCTTCCTCTCAAGCACCGCTCCGCTGGGCCCTTCCTCTCAAGCACCGCTCCGCTGGGCCCTTCATCTCAAGCACCGCTCCGCTGGGCCCTTCTTCTCAAGCACCGCTCCGCTGGGCACCGCCGTCTCAAGCACCGCTCCGCTGGGCCCTTCCTCTCAAGCACCGCTCCGCTGGGCCCTTCCTCTCAAGCACCGCTCCGCTGGGCACCGCCGTCTCAATCACTGTTTATGGTTCACTGTGCCCACCATGCCTCCTACTTGACCAGTGGAGACTGTCATCCACCTGATGGACTGTGGCTTTGCACTCCCCAGGATGGTACAGTGGGCAGCCCACCCACTGTAGAGACATTGAGAGACTGTGGCTTTGCACTCCCCAGGATGGTCCAGTGGGCAGCCCACCCACTGTAGAGACATTGAGAGACTGTGGCTTTGCACTCCCCAGGATGGTCCAGTGGGCAGCCCACCCACTGTAGAGACATTGAGAGACTGTGGCTTTGCACTCCCCAGGATGGTACAGTGGGCATGGTGGCTCCTCGTGGATCTGGCGTCGTGGACTCATGTGGCTGTGGTGCCCACCCCTTCCCTTCCCCCTGAGGTGCCTGTAGTTTTAACATCTGATGCCCCTGCAGTGTTCTCTCCAAAGGACTCAGGTCTCCTGTGTGGGCTTTGCCCTTGTTTCTCAAAACTTTGGCCCACGGACATGATGAATTCGTAGGATGTGCAGGACTTGTTACTTCAGTTATAC
This sequence comes from Pleurodeles waltl, assembly GCF_031143425.1. Taxonomy (NCBI): domain Eukaryota; kingdom Metazoa; phylum Chordata; class Amphibia; order Caudata; family Salamandridae; genus Pleurodeles; species Pleurodeles waltl. Next base: position 189,916,219 of record NC_090440.1, on the reverse strand, counting down.
ACTGATGTGTATGTCATTTGTTTTCTTGTGAATATCTTTCATGGTTGTACGATATTTTTCAGGACCTTTTTGGTACATAAATATTTATTCCAAATTTGATTATGTCCTAGCATTTTTCTGGGATGTTTGGGTGGTGTCACTGTGACTTGTTGCTCTGCATTGGTGTGTACATAGTTGGGGGGGGGGGTCGCATATGTGTGTGCCCGTAACCTTTCGTCCTCCCCCCTCCCGTGTGTCGTAGGTGCAGTACTCACCGTTGTCGTCTGCGCCGGACTTCGTACTCGTGGTAGATGAGAAGGTAGACGAGAGCAGGTAGGATGTTTAATTCGGGTTCCATGCTGTCCTCCTTCCTCCTGGAGTGCGTAGTGGTGAGCGTTTTCCCGTTCGTAGTCTGTTTCCGCTGTGTTTTTATCGGCGGTGCTCCCGCCCCGGAAATGGTGGCGGATTGGTGAGTTGTGATAGTGTGGGCGGTACATTGTCTGCCGCCTGGCTGTTGGCGGTGACCGCCGCGCTGTTTGTTTGTACCGCCGTGGCGGGCAGAGTGTTAAAGTGGCTGTCTGTGTTGGCGGTTCCCGCCAGGGTCAGAATTCCATATTTTTTACCGCCAGCCTGTTGGCGGGTTGGCCGCCGCTTTAACACCGACCGCCAGGGTTAGAATGACCCCCTATGTGTTAAAGGTTAGGTCCTGCTCAGTGGTTACAATGTGTCATTTTTTTAATCTCGCATTTGTCAGTTTATTAGTCTTCTTATTCTTCTTGTACAAGTATATGATGCAATTTCTTATACAAAAAGATTATATATTGTTGTCATATTGCTTATGACTTCATCCTCTTACAGAGCCAGCAGCTGTCAACTGGCTCTGTGTGTTAACTACAAGTCACATCATCTGTGGACGTTCCTTTCTTCCTCTTCTGCTCTCTCCTATCATCTATGACAAGCACTGTCATATAGTTAGTTGTGTATGGGGTACTACATACCTCAATTGATATGACAGGAGCTGGAAATAGAATGAATTTTCAAACAGTTTGTCAAATATCCAATCAATTATCAAATGCAAGTATCAAATATCAAGTATCAAGTACAATACCAATATCAAGTGTCAAGTATCAAATACAATGTTAGTACATGGGAGCCTGTAATCTCTATATAACAGCTTGTCTCTGATTTCCTTACTACTGGTGACTTGTGATATCTTCAGTCACCTGCACTGAAAACAAAATGATGCGGTGCTCAATAGTATGTCACAATGTCTCTTGATAAAGGCAACATTCTCTGTGTGTTTCTACACAATATGAGGTACAGCATTTTAAACCACACTTGCTGTAAACTCTAATACATTTTTGCAAAAATTACTGACTGCTTCTTTTGGTGTGTTTAATTTTTCGCTACATATTCTACTTTTATTTTTCTTGACTGTAATGACAAGGAAATAGCAATTATTTAAATGGTTTGTGAGAAGGGTGATGGTGGGACCAGGTAACCACAAAACAGAATCTGCACCCATACCATCTAAGATGCCAAAACAACTTGATGATATTTAGCAAACATTTAAAAACATGAGTATTCCCGCAGTTATCATTCAGGATGACTGTGATTGTCTGATCTTCTGCTCAGCACTGGGGCAGCTTTAGGTAATCACTTCCCTTTTGGTACTAAAAATATTCAGTGTGCAGCCTTCATTTCCCTATGGCATGTTTTCAGGTGAACGCCAAACAAATAAATAAAAAACGCCCTAAAAGGACCATCTGAATAAGTTATATTTTCTGCGTTGCAGAAGGTGCTATCCATGGTTCAGGATGATTGTGGGAGGGTCCACAAACTACAAGTCCAGAAAAACACAGGACCATGCCCGCACAACACTCAAAATGCCTGCAACAAAAAGCAATAGCTCCCTTCTCTCTTCTAGTCTGAAGAAAACTGAACAAGGCTGTTAGGTTGTGGCACCTTTTTATGAATCAGTACCCCCACGTGCAACGGGAGCACCAACTCCACCAACACTGAGAAAAGTGTGAACACCCACAGAGGTAAGACCTAAGAGGTGTTGAGACCGCAAAATGGACCCTGTGGAGACACGCCTAATGGTTGTCATATGCTGTGTTTTTATTCCTCCTGTTTGTGGATAGACTATGGGCCAGATTTATACTTTTTGATGCAAAACTGCGCTAACGCAGTTTCGTGTCAAAAAGGTTAGCGCTGACTAGTGCCATTTTTTAATGCCACCCCAGCGTCATATTTATACTATGATGCTGGGTGCTAAAAATAGGTTAGAGTAATTTATTCTGGCGTTAAACATTGCGCCTTGTCGTAAGGCAAAATTATGTTAACGGAGGAAAAAAGACTCTAATCCGGTTTATGACATGCAAGCATGTCGCAAAACGGAAATGCACCATCTTTGCCCGCAATAGCATCAAAAACAGACGCTAACCAAGAAAACAGTGCAAAGGAGATCCAAAATGGAGCCAGGAAGCTGGGAAAGAGCCCCGGGAGGCCCCATTCAACCAGGAACCAGCCAGGAGGACACAGACAAGACCCAGGGGAGGGAGAAGAAAAAGAGAAAGTGTTGTTTCAGGGCAGAGGAGCATGAAATACTGGTGAGAGAGGTGACAGAGCATCAAAATCAACTCTTCGTCACCTCGAAATTGCCAATTGGAAGGACAGGGGCAATCTGGCAACAGATAGTGGATAAGATCAACAGTGTGGCAGAGGTCAGGAGAACTGTAACTGAGTGCAAGAAACGCTGGCATGACTGCAAACAAAGAAAAAAGGAAAAAATGGCACGGAACAGGAAGGCAGCACTGCAAACTGGGGGTGGGAGTCCAGTACCACAAGACGACTTGGACGAGATGGAGGAGATGTTTGCAGCGGTCATCCCGGAGGAAATCGTCACAGGAATCGCAGGACAGGACAGTGCAGACTACCAGGAAATACCACAAATGCAGGGTAAGTTGCATGGGGGAAACTTAAGTTAAAATGTCAAGTGCAAGAAGGGGGAGGCACATAGGACTCACATAATGCATGTCAAAGGAGCGCAGAGGGACACAATCCACATTAAGCAGTTGCACCATGCCGACGTAAGCTACACATGTACCTACGCCTCATTAGTGCCATGCACCATGACACATACACAACCTGGACATACGTTGAACAGCAGGTCTAAATACCTACATGTAGATATGCAGCACATGGGATGGATGGCATGTATAATCACTGTGCCACTGGTTGTGATATCACAATATCCCTTGCATGTAGTCATATCAACACCACCAACATGACCAAGACCTCAGAAACCAGGTATTCAGTCAATACAATTCCTGGTCATAGTGGTGTCCCTTGCAGTAATACCTTTCAACTGCCTTGCCTCATTGCCCGAACGCATGTATGCTACATCTCATAGCACACAAGTCATTGCAATTGTCCCAACAGTACCCAGGCATGTGCCGGTAGCACCACCACACCGCACATAGACAACACATCCACATGAGGGAGCCATCCCTCCATCATGCAGTCAGGGTGTCACTTGGGTGCATGGAACAATGAACTGAACAGGCGTTGGGGGAATAGCAAGCTGAACCTGTATCATTGGTAACATGCCACTACCCAGACCAACCAAACTGAAGTAGTGTTGAACCACACATCTTGATGCTGAACTGAAATGTGCCACTACAGAAAATGTGTACCACAGATAGCAAACAGTAGGTCACAACAGTCACAGGCTGAGCCCACAACTACTCTGACACAACCATGTCAGACACATGGGAATGGGGAAATAAACGCACACATACAACACATGGTGTATGACTGTGAACATAATGGCGTATAATTCTACATCAACAGGTGGGGGATGGTGCATGGGCAAGTCTGGTGTTGGTGAGACTGCCAGTGCAGTGTACCCTTTAAGCTTGGCACTATGAGTCACATGTTGGGATGGCGGCTGGAAATCTGTCTGCTCATGGTAGCTCTGTGGGGCACTTACCACAACATTTTTGATAGATCAAATTGACTCAGTGCTTCTTTTGTGCTCCATTGGGTGTAACAGAACACGCTGCACTCAGCCCTGCAAATCAGGCAGTGGAAAGGGCAAAGGGCCAGGGCATGGGACCCCCTGCACTGCCCATGCCAAGTGCATAGACTGTGCCGGGGCACCCAGGGCCACACCACACCATATAACCAACAACCACTGCACGGGGTTTTCACCCGCATGCAAAGGCTGGTGGAAATGGGGAAACAGACCTGGAGGGTAGTGTTGAAGGTAATACTGGTCTGGTGTCACAGGACAGATGGCATAGCCAGTCCGTAATCTGCTGGAAACCTGCCATGTCCAGGCCATTGGCCCATGGGGCATTCCACATTGATAACAGTTGCCATTACCACCTGTGCTGTTGGGGGCGGTCAAATACACAATGGCAGTCAGGTGCCCATAGGACTGACGCACTTGAAATGAGGGACCAGTATGACTACCTGCAGAATCACCTCTAACTTGCTTCAGGCCCTGACCTAAGTACAACTCCTGTTAACTGGCTATGTCCATAGACTCATTTACCATCAAGCACTGTCACATACAGAATTAAGTACACAGCAGAAATGTCATACCCAAGCTGCCCATCCCTGGGTCTAACCCTGTGCTTGTGTCAAATGAGCTGTACTGTCACCATGCTGCACTCATGTACCATAGTGCAAGGATGGCTGCATTGAGGGGGAGGACATAGGTGTCAGTAAGGCAAACACACCTGCACAGACAGAAGATGAAACTGAACTCTGCTAGGTCCATGAGTGTCATGCAATTTAGCACACAAACACAAACAACAACATAAGGAGCAATCAATGGTAACAAGCATAGTGTCCTGGCAATACCATCCCTGGGGTGCAACATGTAAGACTGTTACAGGTGAAAACTGCCATGTTTGGTGCTGTGGCATGAGCACAGCAACACACAATGCAAATGGATGCATAGGGAGGGTAGATAACGAAAAGATGGTGTCGAGGCACAAAAGGTATAGACATCACCCTCAGAAGATATGACCTAGCCAATTGTGCCAACTGGGCTTTCCTTCCTGTGACATGCAGGTGGGGCATAAGGCTGTAGACTGCAGCCATGATGTACAGGAACAATCCTTTGGAACTAAGCGGCGCATCATAGGCCCCTAGCACCACAGGAGGGTCACTTTTAATGACAGTCCTGTGGCACTAAGCAGTTTTGTGGCTTAACAACACCTTGTAAATACGGCCCCTTCCCACGCATAACTGTGCGTGGAAGGGACGTGTAATGGGTTTAGCTGTGGGCGTGCCACAGCAACACCCACAGTGTTTTGATGCTGCCTCAGATTAATGTAATTTAGTAAGCCTGAGGCAGCGCCAACATCTTATGCTGGCCCCAGTGGTGGCATTGGCAGCCTGCAATGAGGAGGAATACATTTATATCACCTTGTTTTTTGCTTTTCCAATGTGTGCTGCATTTTGATGCATGCATAGGAAGAGCAAATTGCCAGAAATGATTGTTTATGTGCAGGAAAGTGTCCCTTCCTGCACATAAACAATCATTTTAAAATTACACTTTGGCACTTCTGTGTGTGCTGCATTCTACAGCTCACACAGAAGAGCCAAAGCACCATTAGTGATTGTTAATGTGCAGGAAGGGACACCTTCATGCACATAAACAATCATACCCCTCAATGCATACATCCTTGCCCGATGATGCAAGGATGTCTGCGTTTGTGCTGGCAGCTGAAGTTTGCACCAGCGCGGGGGACAACACAGGGATGCGCCGTATTCACTGACAAACGGCGCATCCTTGTGTTACCAATGTGATGTAGTGTGGCACTGACAATTTCAGCGCAGCACCGCGCTGCACCACTTTTCCAAAAATCCGGCATAAGATGACAATGAATCTCAAATATCAAGTCAGTGACGTGACACATCAACTGCCACAACACAGATAGACTGATTTTACACCATCTCATTGCAGAGGATGATGGCTCTCCTGCGGATCTGCCTGTCCTGGAGTACCCTGATAATCTGGATGACCAGCTGGCAACTATCAGCCAAGAGACCCTCCAAGAAGTCCTTGTAAACCTCCAGACACCACCTCCAGTCTCAAGGAGGAGTATTGATGTAGCAGACAACCCACAGGCCCCACTTAGTACCCCAATAGTATGACCTGCCAGCACCGACACAGCTGAGGACACCTAGAACCCATGGACCAGCTTTGAGAGGACAGTGGTGGGAGTCCAGTGGGAGCTGGCCAAGGAGTGCGGGTGGGGATGTAAACTATGGCAGCCAGCCTGGAGAGGATGCGGACAGGCATGGTTACAACTACTGAACAGACTGTAGTCAACCGACGCACACACTTCCCAATGCATGCAGCCCCGGATTGTCTGAGGGACATAGCTGCTGCCATGAGGGAGAGGCCACAACAACTGCCCTCCCAAACTGCCATCAGTGTGCTTGAGGACAAGATGGACTCCATGCACCGGGAAATGGTCTCCCTCAGGGCAGACATGGCTGCCTACCATAGGGATGTGCTGCTATACTAAAAAATGAGCAGCTGCTCCTTGCTGCAGTGATGCCATATGTAGTACCACAGATGGCAGCTGCCGGGAATTGGGAGTCCACATCTCCAACCACTGAAGTGTGTGTGCCCCCTCTCTCTCCCCTCTATCACCATCAAGGGTAGAGGAGACACCACACACATCGGAGGATGAAGATGTGGAACAGATTATCTTCACCCATAGGAGTTCCCGGCAGCACAAGCCCATGACACATGTGCAGTGTTTTCCTTTGTCCTGTGCTTGACATCATGCCAGTGTTAGAACTGTTGCAGATATGCACTCGTCACTGACACACTGTTGACCTTTCTGCTATGGACTGCAATTGTCTCTAACTTTTCAATTGGCAACTTAGGTTCCTTTGCACTGAAAGACACTTTACCCAAGCATGTTCCATGACATGTCCCTCAACCCTGGGCTTGTGTTGTGTCACAACTGGATGGATTCCACTAATGGGGTCACAGACCTGGACTTTGTAAATATTGCACTTCAACACTTGTTATTAAACACCACCTACACAAACAGCATATCTTTATATGTTGTGACACGTTTACTACGCTTAGGAATTGTGATGTGTGTAACATGTCTTTAGTCACAGAGTATCAGTACAAGAGTGCAAGAATATGCAGTCACATATCTACGCACATGGTACCTACTTGATGAACATCAATGCAGGTCTCATGCCCTACAAGCAATTGACTGAGTATGTCAAAAATGTTGAACACATGTATGGTACATCACTACATATGGCAGGAATGGCTGTGAAACAGATCTCTGGAAATATCATCAGCTAAGAGTACCAGTAGAATACATTGGTGTGAAACAGAGGGACTCAACCTGATCTGTAATTGCCACTGGTCCGTTCAGCAGGAAAGAAATGAAATGTAGGCTGTTGTCAGATGTCCCACATTGCCCAACATTCCGACACAGGACCCATACAATGATAGCTGAATTACCCCACCTACCTGTCCTATACATGGTCAACATAGTCACCTTGAGTGGTGGGTACACTGGATGGCAGATGCACAGACAAATAGATGTGTTTTAGCTGCCAATGTGACAGCTCAGTTGTAAGAAGGTGATGAACATGTCAAGAGAGGGATCCAGAGGCAGGACGGAATCCCTAGGACAACACACAGTTTCCACGGTACACCCATGGGAAGACCCTGAGACCCAAGATTAAGACACACGAAGGAAGGGAGCACCCAAACTATTTTAATTAGAATTTAAATAAGCTAAAAAAAACTATCCTAGCCTAACCCATCCTAACTATACATAACCAACAACAGACCCTACATACTCTATGCTATACTTACCTAACACATTTAATGACACACTCTAAACATAGGCCCCCCAACATCCCATATATCACGAGAGACAGGCAGGACAAAATATACTAAACTACACATATACTACCTATTACTAAACAAATATATATTTTTGGGTATTTTTTTTAAATAATGATATATATATATATATATATATATATATATATATATATATATATATATATATATATATATATATATATATATATATATATATATATATATATATATATATATATATATATATATATATATATATATATATATATGACAATCACCACCCACCCACCTACTCACATAGTAAAATGTAAAAAGTAGAAAACCCACCCCCAAACCTACTTATCCTAACTAAACTACTAACCTAATCTAACCTGACACTAACCCCCTAAATCCCACTAAACAGCATTAAAACAAATGAGAGAGAGGGGACTGCACTGGGGGTGAGAGTCATTATGCCATTCACAGATTGGCCCTCTTCAGTTTCCTCTTGATGAAGTGGAGTCTCTTTGGGGGTCATTACGACCTTGGCAGGCGGCATCACCCGCCCGCCAAGATCTGACCGCCGTGCGGCCGCCAATGCAGCCGCACCCCGCCGCGGCCATTTGGAGATCCCCGCTGGGCCAGCCTGCGGAAACCTGGTTTCCGCCCGCCGGCCCAGCGGGGATCACGGCCGCAACATAGGAGCCGGCTCCACATGGAGCCGGCGGTGTTGCGGCCGTGCGACGGGTGCAGTTGCACCTGTCGTGCTTTTCACTGTCTGCAAAGCAGACAGAAAACAAAATAGAAATCAAAATTAAATAAAGGAAACTTAAAGCCCAAAAATAAAAATCCCAACTTAACAACTATCCTGGACAGACACCCCACAGTACAAGTACAGGGAAAAATACAAAAAACACACAAATTCACTAACAGTGGGACAAAGTACAGTCAAATACTGCAGAAAACACAACAGGAGGGACACCGCAAGATACAATACAGAGCAATAGCACACCACCAACTCCAAGACACAACCACACAGTCAAAAAAGGCACAAGCTGTAAAGTAAAAGTGAAAGTACACCCACTGTACCATGCCTGTAAACAGGATTTCCTATTACATCACCTCCTGTCCCCAAGCGTCATGTTTTCTGTAATGCATGTATTTATTTGACGCATCTAATATTTGCATGAATATTTCTGACGCATGACCAACGTGCATCTTTTTTTATTGACGCATTACCTGTATGTGTCGATTTAACAGTAAATCATCATTGAGAGGCGTGCAAAGGTGGAAATCACGCTAATGCCCATGGGTCATATACTTTGCGTTTGCAGATTTTTTTACTCTATTCCTGATTGCGTGATTTTGTTCATTGCCAATGGATGTACCCTGTATCAACATATACATTGAATAGGCTGGGCTGCAGTGTGGCATTTTGTGTATGGCCACATGTGGTAGTCCATACAACAATGTGATTTGGGTGTGATTGGTCTGTTACACCAATGTGCGTGTTACAGAATCAACAGCATGCAAATGTATTCACGTCATGCATATGTATGTATGTGTGACAACAGTGTATCCACATATGTATGGCAGTCAGTACTACACAAGAGTAATGGAATGTGATTGTGAATTGTGTTTACTTATGTGATGTGTGCAGTTGTCTTACAGAGCATCACATTTCGGACGACATACACAGCTCGGGCATTGTTGATGATGGCTGGTGAATGCTATCTCCAGCAGTTACCTGCCAACTGTCTCCATATGTTGATCTTGAGTATGTGGTGGCTTGTGTGTGGACTACATATATGACTGACATGTGTACATATTTGGTACATACTGTGATTGACACACTCTGCCTACATTCCAACCATATCATGCTGCATATGTTCTCATCCATTCTGATGTGCATTCCACAGACGTGTCCGTCCAAAGTGTGAGGTCATGTGTACCCTGTGACAGGATTGGGCCCCATGGCAGTGTCAGGACTGTTTTCCATGGATGTACTGCGCAGGCTCAATTTCTCCCATTGCTTGTCACATTTGGGCTAATCATGATGACCCTTGTCACCAATGATGTTCCCCCCTTGTCACACATGCTCAATGCAGCCATTGCAACTCTCACACTGAGGTGTGTCAGTGGTCTGTTCAAACATTACAATCTCACCATGATTTGACATCCACTGCCTCATGTGTGGGCCTCTTGTTTACCTCCTATTTGGACATGTTGTGGTTGTGTGTGATAAGCTGTTGTTGTACAAGTTGTCAACATGGATGTAAATAATATGTTGTGGTCCATAGATTGTGTCCTTCAGTTGTCACATTCAAGTGATGAGGCTATTTGGTAAATGAGTGATGGTAGTAGTTCTATCTTACACATCACATGTGATGTTGCTACTGTACTCATCAGATTAGTGTTTGTGACATGCTCCCTGAGGTTATACTCAGAATCCTGTGGTATATATTATGCAGATTAAATAGACCAAAGCCGGACTTTATGAATAAGTGAGGTGTTTATTGACAAGGTGAAATATGTACAAGGTGAGTTACATGAATATTAAGTGAAGACGTTTTCAACGATGTGCAGTCTGCGGCGTATCCCAGCAGCTGTGTTTTGCTGTATCCCTCATTTTCTTCTCCACCATCCTCCTCCACCTCCTCAGGTACGCCAGCAACCTGCTCATATAAGGGGACGTTCGTCCACACACATATGTTGTGCAGGATGGCACATGTCATGAATATCTGCCTCCTGTGATGTCCAGGCACCTGAATCTGGACTTCAGGATGCCAAATGTCCTCCCCACAATAGTCCGTGTCCTCGGATGTCCCTCATTATACACAGGGTCTGCTGCTGTTCTTGGGTTGGGAAATGTATGTATGCCATAACCCTGATCCGCTGCAAATGATTAAAGGAGTAAGTTGTTGTTAGGGCTTGCAACAGGTATGTCATGTTGCATGGCAGTTGATATTTTGAGCTGGTTGTGACTCATATGTATTTGTGGTATGGTGTGAGTTCCTATCCTTGTGTAATGTCTCCTCAGCACTGGGTTGTTGGACATGACAATCTTGTGTTTGGCTCAAGGACCAGGGACATATGATTTGGATTCCAAACTGATGGTCATTATGTATGAACCATGTGTTGTGTAGAGCACCTGTTTCTCAGTGTGCCATCACTAGTGGGGACATGACTTATCCTCACAACACAATGTGGTCAGATGTGGTGGCAACATGGTAGAACTACAGAGCCTGGACATCCCATCCCTTTTGACATGTGTCATTGCAGATAATGTGTGACACTTAGGGCCTTTGAAATTGGTAAGTGAGAATGCACAACACGTATCCAAAATCATCTGCACTGTCCTGCAATGTTTCGACTATGCAAGAATGCCCCATGTGTGACATGTTACTTGGCAAGCCTTTGTTGTCCCCTGCGACAGTTGCTCATATTCAGCCGTGCACTGACACTACATACCCTGCACCAGGGTTCTTGGCTAGCCGCCTTGTGGAGGTGGATGTATCTGTGCAGGAAGGTACACCGCCATATACATATGCTGTTTTGATGGCCAATTGGCTTTTTCTGCATGTTCAGCAGTATGCAGCATGCATTGGTGGCACAATCATCTGAGTTCAAAGCACAGTCTACTTCTTTGTTGCAACCTGCATACAGCACCCCTGGGGTGGTGTTTGTTGTTGGCACTTCCTCAAGTTTTAGGTGACAGTTACATGTGAGTCAGCATCATCATGCTATGTATCTTGTGGTGACAGACCTACAGTGACATACATTGCACACCTCTTCCACACTACATACAGCACGGGAGGGTGACCAACTTACAATGTGGCTTCAAGTCATTATGAAATGGTTATATGCCATGATCTGCACTGTCTGGCAGTGACTCGGCCCCATGTTGAGCCATCTATTGTATCTGGTACAGACATTATGGTGTTGTGAGTCAGTGAGTCAGTGAGTGTTGCATGTGAGGCGGCACTACAGTAGGTGTGGTACCACTTATCACACATATGGCACATGGTATGTGATGGGCATTGATATTGTATTCCTATGTGGGTGAGCCAATGCGTCGGGCAGATGTCTCTGCACACTACAGGTTAGTCAGGTATGTGTTGATGAGATGTAGTTGATATGGGTGCAAGGCGTTAAATGTTGATGCAAATCAGTTTTAACGTCATTTTTTGGGTCCATCTACCACCCATGTGTCTTTTTTGCCCGGATGGATAAATACAGCGCTAGGGTGTTTGAGTCATTTTTTGGATGGGAACGCCTACCTTGCATCTCATTGACGCAAGGAGGTTTCACACATCCAAAAAATGACATTAACACCTATATTTTGACACTAGACGGGTCTAGTGTCAAAATATAAATATGGCGCTGAGTTTGCACTGAATTAGCGTAAAAGAAAATGATGCGAATTGAGCGCAAATAGAGTATAAATCTGGGCCTATGCATTATTGGCAGTGGATGAATGATTGGATGTGGCTTAAAAGCTCCGTAAACAACTATAGGCGTTATTTAAAATGTTGATGTTGTGTTATGTGCTTTGAAAAACTCAGACCTTTAAGATGTAATTGGTGGGTGTGATGTTTCGGAGCTACTATTGTTAGCTTTTTCCGTGCTTGTAATTGACTTATTAGCGAGGCAGAAGGTAATGGGCAATGTAGAAGATTTGCGAGAGTTTGAGCAGAAAGAGAGGGTGAGTTAGTACTGGAGACAAGGCGACCATACCAGTCTGTTCAATGTCTGGAGTTGGAGTTGATGAAATTTCTTTCTCAAAAAGAGAGGAGGGTTGATGGGAGGGTGGTATGTGGTGTGATGGGGGGGAGAGATTTTGAGTTTTTAAGTCGTGTGTAAAGATAGGAGGGGATGGAGCTGAGAAAAGGTGGTTGAGAAGAAATAGAATGGAGCTGGAAGAAATGTGAGCCTTTTCTATCGTGACTGAAATCTAGGTAATAGTTGTGGGGTTTGGAAAAGGGTGGGGTAAGCAGCTAGCCAGTTTCAGATCCTAATGATGTGAACCAAGTAGACAGAATGTAGCAATCTGTGAGTGTTGAGGTAGTTGGAAGGAAAACAAGTATTGACAAGTTTCTCCCATTCAAGACGTATGGGCGTCTTAATGATGTTGCACAGATGTGCGAGCTGCTGTGCAGCATGGCATAAAGCAAAAAAAAACAAAGCATTATGGTGTGCCAGTGTTGGCCACCTCATAGCATTTGTTTTTGTTGGCTTTAAGTCATTAACAAAACCAAGTAGCAGCCAAGTTAGACTGGTCTGATGCTGCTCAGTGATCATGTGTATGTGTGCAGTGGGTTTACAGTGTGGTGGCGTATAAATACTTCAGTAGGTCACTTTTCCAAAGAATTGTTTTTAATTCATCACAACGAGGCTGCTTAACATTAAAAGAGGATGTGGCGCAAAGGGCAAAGCTGCCGAAGTTCAATCAATCAAAGCATTTGTAAAGCACACTACTCAGCTGTGAGGGTCTCATGGCACTGTGGGGAGGGTGTGTGGGGGGAGGTGCTGCTCCTGCTCAAACACCCATGTCTTGAGGAGTCTTCTGAAGGTTAGTAGATTCTGTGTCGCAGGTGGATAGGAAGACTGTTCCAAGTATTGGCGGTGAGGTGGGAGAACAATCTGCCACCGGCGATCGTTCTGTGGATGCATGGGACGGTGGCAATGGCAAGGTCAGCGGAGCGAAGCTGTCAGGTCGGGGTGTAGAAGGAAAGCCGTCTGTTGAGGTATTCTGGTCCGGTGTTGTGCAGTGCTTTGTGAGTGTGGGTGAGGAGTTTGAACTGGATTCTCTTGTTGACGGGGAGCCAGTGCAGGTCTTTCAGGTGGGCTGTGATGTGGCTGTGGTGGGGGAAGTCCAGGATGAGGTGTGCGGAGGCATTCTGTATGTGTTGCAGTCTTTTCTGGAACTTGGCCGTGGTTCCTGCATAGAGGGCATTGCCATAATCCAGTCTGCTGCTAACGAGGGCTTGGGTGGCCGTCCTTCTGGTTCCAGTGGGGATCCATTTGCAGATTTTCCAAAACATGCGGAGGGTGTTGAAGCAGGAGGAAGAAACGGTGTTGACTTGCTGGGTCATTGATAGCGATGAGTCCAGGATGAACCCCAGGCTGTGTGCATGGTCGTTGGGTGTCGATGCGGTTCCGAGTGTGGCAGGCCACCAGGAGTCATCCCAGGCGGAGGGGGTGGAGCTGAGGATGAGGACCTCAGTTTTGTCAGAATTCAGTTTCAGGCAGCTGTTCTTTATCCATCCAGTGATGGCCTTCATTCCTCCGTGGAGGTTGGTTTTGGTTTTGGTGTTGGCGGAGTCCTTGGTGAGGGAGCGGATCAGCTGGGTGTCATCGGCATATGAGATGATGTTGCACTTGTATGATCGGATGCTGTTTGTGAGAGGAGCCATGTAAATGTTAAAGAGGGTCGGGCTGAGGGACGACCCCTGGGGTACGCCGCAGATGATCTTGGTGACTTCAGAGCAAAATGGAGGGAGGCAGATTCTCTGGGTTCTGCCGGTGAGGAAGGATGTGATCCAGTCCAGGGCTCTGTCACGGATCCCTGTGTCATTGAGGTGTGTGTGTAGGGTGTGGTGGCAGATGGTGTTGAAGGCGGTCGAGAGGTCCAGGAGGATGAGGGCTGTGGTTTCATCATTGTCAAGTAGGGTCCTGATGTCGTCAGTGGGGTCGATGAGGGCGGTTTCGGCTGTGGTTGGTTTCAGCTGAACTATGTTTGAGTTTCAGCGTGGGCTCAATATCCTGTGATCCGGGGCAAATCACTTAATCTCATGGTATCTAAAAAACACAAGCATTGGCAAAGCCAATAGGTCTTGCTTATGCAAGAGCTCTTGGCTTTGCCAATGTGTTTTAGCCACGTTGTACACCAGGATGGCTGCTGTTCAGCATGGCTAAAAGTTAGCGACATAGAGATGAGTAGGGTGGAGTGTCAAAGAGTGGAATGGCTAAGAGTGAAGTAGAGTGTTGTAGAGTGGAGTGGCAGAGAGTGTCATATATTGGAATGGCATAGTGGGGAGTCTTGTAGAGTAGCATACACTACAGTGGTATAGAGTGGAGTGGACTGGTGTAGAACGCATTGGCCTAGAGTATTGCAGAGTATAGTGGCACAGAGTGCAGTGTCATTGAGTGCAGTGGAATTTAATTCAGCAGCATGCAATGTAGCACTGTGGAGTGGTGCAGAGTGCAGTGGCACAGAGGCAGTGGTTCAGAGTGCTGTGGTGTAGAGAGCTGTGGCATAGAGTGATGCAGAGTGGAGTGGCACAGAGTAGAGTTGAGTGGCATTGAGTGCAGTGGTGTAGAGTGCAGAGTAGAGTTGAGTTGCATAGAGTGCTGTGGTGTAGAGTGGTGCAGAGTAGATTAGCATGAAGTGGTACAGAATATAGCTCCATACAGTGCAATGGTGTAGATTGGAGTAGCGTAGAGTGGCATAGTGCAGATTAGAGTGGCTTAAAGTTCAGTGTCAGCTTGTCAGAGTACAGTGGAGAAGAGTGGAACAAAGTTGTATAGACAGCAGTGGCGTTGAGTACAGTGATATGTACTAGAGTGCAGTGGCATAGAGTGCAGTGACAGAGTCCAGTTGTGGAGAGTGCATTGGCATAGAGTGCAGCGGTTAAGAATAGTGTGTGATAGAGTGCAGTAGCATAGAGTGGAGCAGAGTGGCAAAGAGCGCAGTGGCATAGAGTAGATTGTTTCAGAGTAGAGTGAAGTAGTGTACAGTGGAGTGTAGCAGCCTAGAGTGCAGTTGTGTAGAGTAAAGTGAAGTATAGTGCAGTGGTGCAGAGCAGATTAGAATGACGTACAGTGGATTGCCATGGAGTGCAGAGCATATCGTAGAGCATTACATAGTAAAGTGCACTGGCATAGGGTGCAGTGTTGCAGAGCGTCATAGAGTGTCGTAGAGTATCATAGAGAACAGTGGAGTTGTGCACAGTAGATTGGTGTGGCCTAGACTGGAGTGCTGTAGAGTGCAGTGGCGAAAAGTGCAGTGTCAAAAAATGCATTGCCATAGAGTAGAGTGGTGTTGAGTGCAGTAGTGTAGAGTGGAGTAGTGCAGAGTAGAGTGCAGTGGTGTGGGGTGGTGCAGAGTAGATTGGAGTGGCTTAGAGTAGAGTATTCATGGTTTGGTAGCGCATCAACATTACAGACAACACATTTTCAATTAAAATTACATTTGCACAGCCATACAGTTTTACTAATTAAACTATACAGCACACAGACAAAAATGTGTAGTAATAGCATCACCTACTTTAATTATTTGTTTTGATCATTTTAAAGTATTTGTTTCCAACACGCTTCAAAAATAACAATAAATTTACTTCATTTGTGCACTCATGATTCTGATATATTCTGCAATACTACACAGTTCATTTAAATGTTGTCATGTGCTTGAAAAAATCTCTTTCATACCCCCACTATCCAGCAAAACTGTCACATAAATCCTCTCAGTTTGAAGATGAAGAAAGAAAGTAAACAAGTTCTCTTTAAAGACAACGCCTTGCATTTGACCTAGGTCTTCAACTGCACAGCAAATGTAAGCAGATAAGAACAATATTTACAGTCCTATTTACGGAAAGGGAGAACTAGTAAGCATTATGTGATTAAGGTTTTGGCAAAGGAAGGGCCAAATTCAAGCTGGCAAGCCTAAAACAAATAAAGCTAGGAAATGGAAAGCAAGAAAATGTGAGTCACAAACCACAGAGCCAATGGCAAGCAATAGGCAGCTCAACGGGCAGGTCAACTTTCTGAATGTCCCCAGGATGTCTTTAGCAAACCAGACAGCTAGGCTGTGACCTAAAAAATGATTGTGTCCTGGTGAAATGAAACAAAAATGAATGTGTTCTTGTGAAGTAAAACAAAAATTAATGTGTCCTTGTGTAATGTAACAGTTGCTCATGTAAATCGCTCCAGTAGGTTTGGGTTTGTGCTATATGAACCTGTAAACAAAAATCAACAAGAGGGAGGAGGGTGGAAAACAAAGGCTGAGGGGTGAGTGGGTTAAAGAGAATGATGAGGGTGGAGGTTGCCTAAAAAGCAAGAAAATGAGTGATGTAGGAGCCAACCAAGCATTTTTTAAGCTGTTTTTTAAAAGAACAATAGCTTTCGCTGACAGTGCATGCGCCAAAGGCAAAACCTGAAGATATATTCATCTCATAGCGAAAAGTATTTTGGAGGGAGTGAAAATACGAAATGTTTTTGATTGGGAAAGACTGAGGGTCTGACTACAAGTTTGGTGGTACAGGGGCTGCCATAGCAGCAGTCCGACTGCCGCCTCCTCAGCGGTCCACCCGCTTGATTACGATCAGTGCAGTCGGACCACCACAAGACCACCGCCATCGCCAACATTTGAGCTGCTGAGGCAGCTGTGGTAGAGACAGCAGCAGTCAATGGTGTCAACAACGCCATGTGTATTATAACCTACCTTTCCTCTGACCTTTTCATAGCAGACACTGAAAATGTTGGCAGAAAGGTAGGTAAAAGACCACAAAAAAGGGCCCCAGGGCAAAGAAGCCCATGTAGATTGGGACCAGGGCCCGTGTTGTCCCCCCCCCCATGCCTGCAAAGTCGGTGCGCACTGTTTGCCATGCACTGCATGGTGGATGGAAACAGTGCGCCCTACTTGCTGGTGGTGCAGTAGTGTATCCGGCATTGGCTTCAGGCTCTCTCCTAGAGCCGAGGCATGCCACCGCCTTCACTGCCTCACCGACACACCGCCAGCCCCACAGGAATCTCGTAATCCGGTGGTTTAGATGCTGTCGGCTTGCCTCCGTTTTCCGACCGCCCCCACTGCGGGCTGGCAGTGCGACCGCCAAACTTGCAATCAGGCCCTGAGTGAGGATGGGATTTGTAGTATGGTATAGTAAGCACTTATGGGTGGATATTGTGTGGGGGAATTGGTGTTTAGTGAGTATTGTGTATACAGTGCATAGTTGCTTCACTTTCTGCTATGTTTGGATCTCTTAGGAGCAGAAATAGGGCACCTTGGGATAAATAGGATGCCAGCAGATTTCACTGTTAACTAGTATGTGTGAGACTCCGTGAGTCCTACCTGAGAGCTGAGATATGGCACCTTTGGTCCTACCCGGAAGATGAGGTAGTACCCCTCTGGGAAGCAGAGACCACAGTATTGGTTGCAAATTGGTGTGTGTGGTTTTGAGAGCAACCCAAGAGCAGACTGAAAGCACTATGCTTACGGAGAGTGAATCACACATTATAGGCTGTCAAATAGAATGTATGAATTGCTCAGAAGATTACCCAGTAGCAGAGTAGAGAATTTTTTGAATAAATATGATATCAAACACTAGCTAGCTTGTGCATGCTTGCAGGGTGTACACAGGAGTAGAGTTATAGTGCAATCATAATGGTCACCGGTAAATGGAAGGGGTTACAGAGCGGTAAATTGTCTTTACATTGTGAGTGAGAAAGTCTCAAGGAGATATTTACAAAAGGCAGTAACACTGAGTGGGCATTAAGGATGTAGGCCCAGATTTATGGTGACCTAGCGCCATTTTAACGCCACATTAGCATTATTTTTTTATGCTAATGTGGCGTTGGAAGGGCAAAAACACTGTGCCATATTTACAAAGTGGAGCAAAGCTTGCATTGTGCCACTTTGTAACCCCCTGCGCCACATTATGCCTGCGCCAGGCATAATGTATGCAAGAGGGAGTTCCAGGGCTAGGAGGGCTGTAAGAATGGCGCAAAATAATCTATGAGATTCCTTTGCGCCATTTTTATCTGCATTTTTTAACACCTGCTAATTGCAGGCGTTGAAAAGAGGCTCCTGTTGTGTTCAAAGGGCCTCTGAGTGCATTGAAGGATTAGCGTCAAAATTGTTGATGCTAGTCCTGCAAAGCGCCGGACTAGAGTAAATAATGATGATGCTAATCCCCCTGACTACCGCCGTGGTGTGCCGTATTTGAAATACGGTGCACACATGTTGGTGTTAGGGGGGCACTAAGGGGCGCAAGAAAAGTGGCACTGCAATAAGTGCAGCACCACTTTTCACAAACCTGAGCCGTGGTGGTTAATAGTGTAACTGTCAGATGGAGTTGGAATAACATGAGGAAGCGTTTCAGGTCCAAGGTGGTCATTACGACCCTGGCGGATTACTTCCGCCAGGGCCGCGGGACGCGGTGGCACCGCCGACAGGCCGGCGGTGCCCCGCGGGGCATTCTGACCGCGGCGGCTTAGCCGCGGTCAGAGAAGGGAAACCGGCGGTCTCCCGCCTGTTTCCCGCTGCCCCCAAGGAATCCTCCAAGCTGCGCCGGCTTGGGGATTCCGACTCCCCCTCCCGCCATCCAGTTCCTGGCGGTTCTCCCGCCGGGAACCGGATGGCGGGAGGGGGAGTCGCGGGGCCCCCGTAAGAGGGCCCCAAAATGTATTTCACTGTCTGCCTTGCAGACAGTGAAATACGCGACAGGTGCAACAGCACCCGTCGCACCTTCCCACTCCGCCGGCTCGATTACGAGCCGGCTTCATGGTGGGAAGGTCGTTTTCCCCCTGGGCTGGCGGGCGGCCTTTCGGCGGCCGCCCGCCAGCCCAGGGGAAAACTTGGAATACCCTCCGCGGTCTCTGGACCGCGGAGCGGTATTCCTGACACGCAACATTGACGGGCGGCCTCCGCCGCCGCCGTCAATGTTGGAATGAGGGCCCAAGTCTCTTTCCTGGCCCTAAAGGCTCAAATAGGGAATTCGCTACATCAAGTCACCCTTTACCTGGACATCTAGGCTGGATGCCCTTAGGAGTGTGGGAATTTAACGTGGAAGGGTGGATTATGAGGTTGGAGGGTGATGAACGAGGTATGATACTGAGCCAAGCCTCCATTTATCATCTAAGAATTTAGGAGGTGAGAAGGGAACGGAGAGGGCAGTAGTCCTATCAAAAAGCAAAAAAGGTTTGACAGTGACAAAAGCAGTAAGCAAGTCACAGCACAGGCTGCTGTCAGGGATAATCAAATGTGTCTGGGCTGATGTGGTAATGAAAACAAAATACAGTCCTGCCACATCGTATATTTCTTTCATTGTATTGTATTTGATACAATCAATATATAAGTAAATTCACTCACAGCATCAGATTTTAATCCATCTCGACAAACGCACCCAGCAAATACTGCTTAAGCACCAAATATTAGCCCTTTGTAGTTGCTCAGTGGCCAAAATACATCAATAAAATACCATAATGTCTCAACCTTGCAGGTCTCGGCTATCAATTGCAATTAAAATGCCTATGTGTGTTACTATGTGTGCTAGAGGCACTTTTGTATAACCTATTGCCCACAGGTGGAAATCCCGGAAGTCCAGCTCAAACTTTCATCCTTTACTGTTCAGAGAGTCGAATGAAAGGAAGGCCATTAAGTTTAGTTACGAATCGAGCATTTAGAGTGCTCCAAAAGAGGAAAATCTATGATGGCAAGCACCATAAAAACAGCAAATGATACACACATAATTACCAAATAAAATATGTGTATTGTGTATAAAAAGTAAAATTATCCCGTGCGATCACGACCTGGGGTGTGTCTGAAATTGCTGTCAGAAATGATTGGAATATGCAACGTACTTTTCCCCTGTAAAAGTATCTTTGGGTATTTTTAAAATGATGATGGGTTGTAAATATGTGACTAGTCACTTTACATCTGAATGCAGTCAAATGTGTTTGCAGTAGAAAGGCACTGGAGCAGGCCAGTGTTTTGAAGAGTAACAGATACGATTATATTTTGTCTCTAATCTGAAAGATAAAATAAGACGGGACTGTCAGCTGACATCCAAAACGGAATCACTTGATTTTTGTTTTAATATGTGTCTGTCTGGATGTCTCCATGTTATCAAGAACACAATGGCTATCATTAATCTAATGCCTTCTGAATGTTTCACTAGCAGCCTGATTCCATGATCACACGCTAAGGTGGGAGTGTGGTAATGCCTGTTTGCCAGACTGAAGGCATGAGGGGCTTCATTAATAGGTCTCACTCAGAGTGGTACCACTAAAGGGGATACCGCTTCATGTGATTCCGAGATGCCCAGTGTTCCTGCACCATAGGTTACAGGTACGATTTTATTTGCTCCCAGTAATCCAGAATGAAGGAACACTGGCCCAGTTTTGCTAGGTGCAGACCCCACCCGGAACATCAGCACAGCCCGACCGCCACGTGACACCTGCAAATTCATGGAGGAGCATCATCCCCATCCAGGCCACTCCCTCCCCTCACCACACCACAATCTCTGCACCCCAGCCTGCAACCCACACTGAATTCCTCATCACAATTCAACAACTGACCAGAGTAATATTACCTTTCATTGTTCCAGAACACAGATCTTTATTCAATTTTTGTCTTGATAAAATCGGATCCACACAGTACTCCCCATTCTGGGATGAGTAACATGGATAATCCGGATTTAAGTGCAGGGATACCAGCCGGAATCAGAAATTAGGGTCCCCGATAGCCCTCCCCTAAATCCCGGATATTCATAATGAGGATTACAAGGGTAAACTAGATGAGTGGATAAGGTGGATTGACTTCAGGACTCAATCATGAGCAGAGAGGAAAGAGACCATGCGGTGCCTCATCCTCTGACCCCATAATCGAGGCAGTATTTTTTAAATATTCAAATAAAATAACTGATAGTTACAATGCTTACTGTCACACTGTAATACTGTATATGCGTGCCTCTTAGCCTGCTGAATGGAAGGCCCAGTGGTGAGAGATAAATCACATTGACTGGGGAGAACAGGGGAAATGAGCAGTGAATGAGAATGGCAATAGCCAATTTCTGGTGTAGTCATAATGGGACATGGTATTAGGCACTGCTTCAGTGATGACCCGTCTGCTGGCTCAGTGGAATAATGTGTCCAGTCCAGAAATTCTTTTTTACAATTTCACTATGCTCGGGGTATGGGCATGTGATATCTTTGGGCTAGAAAGCAAAGTAAAGCATCAGTTGCACATGCAAGTACTTTATAAGAAACATCCCCATATTCCAAACCTTATAGCATGTCATCTTTTGTCAATTAATATAAAATTACTTCAACAACAAAGCAGATAGAATTGGGGCGATAAGAGCATCATTGACTGGTTCTCCTTTATACAGTAAAGTTTAAAATCATACCATTAAATAGAAATTTCTCTTGAACAGAAATAGAGTAATCAAATAAGTGTAATAAATATATCTTGAAAACCAAACATTGTGTGTCTAATGGAGAAAGGTCTAATTCACCTTCTTAATTCATTTTGTAGCCCATTCACAAAGATAATTATGTGCACGTTTATTCATAATTATATTAACTGCTACACCTATGTGTCATCATACTTGCTTGCTATTCACCATTTCCTAGTGTAGATTTACATTTCTCCACCTGAAGACTTCTACAACAACATTTATGCCTGTAAAGTTAGACTAGTAACTTTTCACACATACGTGGAGATCACTCTCATCGTGCCAAGGTCTTCTATTGTAATCTTTAGGGGAAATTAATTAAATGTATTATACTTTTTCTATAAAAGGTAACAATAATGTAATGTGGAGTATAGTTGTACAATAGTTTACAATAACTATTTTTAAACTAGGACTAATCAAAAATAGCAAAATTCTTCAAAATAAATGTTGATAAAATAAGTAAATAATTTAAGTATATTAAAATATTTTGTAAATTATATTTTTTACACAAAATAAAAATACACTGTCACTAGCATTATGTTTAATTAATTTTAGAACATTTATTTAAAAATCATGTGTTTAACATAAAGTATTTTTTATTTTTACTAAAATTTAAAATATATAATTTAATGTTTCTACTAAATAATTTAACTTTTAGTTTTTAAAGTAATAATATATTCTGATATTAATGTTAACTAATAGTTTAGATTGTCTCTCCCACATTTACACCTAGATTGTATACTTGTGTGAGTGGAGATTTCCACAATGTTGGTGGAGATCTCTGCATAGAAAAGACGCACATAGGATTGTGAAGAGTATTTTATAGTATTTACAGTATTTTATAGTACATGGGTATTATTAATTTAATACTATTTCACATACTATAAAATAGAGTTTGTCAATAGTTCTCCATCTCAATGTAGGCTAAATGCCATCATTAGTATGTACTGAATTATATTCAAGTGACATCAGCTTGAAAGATATAAGTATTAGCACGTCTATGCTGTCACTGTGTAAAATCTGACTCAGTGTAGTGCAGTGGTCTTGAAACATTTTGATGCCGAGACCCAACTGTCAAATTCTTTTAGGTGTAAGGACCCCCTCATGACAAAAAGTTTTAGAACCTGGTACTCCTCATCCTCGACAACCATTAACAACCCCAATTCTTACAGCAAATTATTTTTACGGTGGGGAAATATTATTAGACAGTATTTAACAAACCAAAGGTTTGGGACTGACTGTGGTTCGACGTCAGAGGCTTACCATACAGGTTGAACAAAAAGTCTTCAAAAAGAATTACTAAAAAATGCACAATGGTACTTTATTTTTCACAAACCAAACAGGTCCTCATTATAACATTGGCGGTAAAAACCACCTACTGCTGTGGATATGGCCGCCAAAAGACCATCGCCGCGGCTACCAGTCATCAGCCATATTATGACCACAGCTGGATTTCCGCCACAAGAAGGGTGGAAATCCGGCTGTGGCCACACTGGTGGATGGCGGTAAGGTGGCGCTGCTACCACCAGCAGCGCCACACCAGTAGACCCCGGCCAGCCATATTATGATAAATAATACAGCCTGGCAGTAGCAGCGCACCATCCTGTCTCCTGCCAGAGGACCCCCTGGATCCATGTAAGTTGGGTCTCCGACAGGGGAGTGGGTGTGTGGGGGGGTGTGCATGTATGTGTGAGTGTGTGCGTGATTGCAGGTGTGTGTTTAGTGTTGATTGCATGCGTGCATGTATGGAAGTGTGAGTGTGTGTATGTATAGAAATCGGAATGCGTGTCTGCATGTATGTTTTGAAGTGTGTGCGGATGTGTGTGTGATTGGATGTATGCATGCTTGTATGTATGTGTGAATGAGTGTGTCTGCGTGTGTGTGTGTTTGTGTGTGAATGGGGGCGTGGATGAAGGGGGTGGGGGTGTTTAGAGAGGTGGGAGGGGAGTGGGGCTGTTTGGAGAGGTGGGGGGGTGGGGGCCTCCTATCAGTGACAGGGAAGGAATTCCCTGTCACTGATAGGGCTTACCACCATCGTTTTCATGGTGAAAACCATGGCGGTAGGCGGGGTAATAATCCCGCAGGCAGCACAATGGCGGCCGCCGGGGTGAAGATGGTTATCTACAGCCCGGCGGCTGCTACCACCATTGCGGTCGGAGTGGTACATTGACGGGTTGGCTTCAGCCAACCCGCCAATGTCATAATGTGGCGGTAACTACCCCCATAATTTGACAAAGTTTATTTGGATGATAACATCTCTCGTTCACTGTCAGGTAGCTACATATGAAATAACAGGCAGCTTAAATGAAAAATAAATAAAAAACGTTGGTACTCGATGGGAAATGCACTATAGTAGATTATGAAACCTCTATTAGTTAATGCACTGCAGAGCTGTGTGTGTAACCAGAGAGACATAGAATGAAATCTTGGTTGGTGCATTTGAGAATAGTGAAAGCACTGTGAATGTGTAAGTCATTATTTTATACTTGCATTACACACAATATAAAATAGACTGCTACACAATGCACAAAACATTTTAAGATAAAATGGTGCTTCCAAAATATAGATTTTAGTAATACCCAGGCTATACATAATGCAATTTTTTACATAACTGGTCCTTCAACATCCCCTCATCTGTACTAAGTGCTATGTAAATACAATTACAATTAAAAGCACACACTTCACAGATGAGTTGTTAACTATTTCCATTACCACTCAAAAAGAATAAATATTTTTCATCACAAAGCTTTGATTAATTCGACCAATTAAAGCCAGTTCCAGCTCCCAAGCATCGTTTACATTTGTATATTACATCGAAACACACATTTGCATTTCTTTCAGGCAAGCAGGCACCCTGGCAGGAATGCTGCTTTAGCTGTTTTTTGATTTGGTTTCACAGCATATCACACTCGAGCTGAAGCACTTTAACTATCGGACCGCCCAGGGAGGTTGTCTTTTTCCAAAACAAAGAGTAAATGTTTTGGATGCCAGGCAGAAGCCAGGCTGAGGAATGCGCACCCCCTTTTCCCGTGACTTCACAGCACCCCCTGGGGGTCGCGCCCCACAGATTGATGGCCTTTGGTGTACTGCATGGCATTAGCGACTGGAAAAGTAAACTCCACATTTTACAGCTATGGTTTTCTAAAGCGTGGCGACATGGGAGAAGAGTTGCCCCTAATTACTGAACTCTTCAGTGAGAAGGGGCAGGTTAGTCATTTAAAGTATTTATTAGGCCTGGGGAGATATTTTAATTCTGCTGTGGAATCAGAAGAATTTGGTAATTCCACGCCACTACTGTAATGCAGAATTACGAATGGATTCTGAAGCTCTGCTGACAGAATTAAGTTTAAATTATGCAGTGGTGTTTAAACATAGAGGGACTGCTCCCTCTTCCCATCATGTTTAGAAACTGGTGCATAGTATACCCATCGGTGCCCTCACGTACTGTGCAGTGATTAAAGTGAGTAATGTTTTATTCACTGCAGAGTATGCAAGAGTGCCAAGTGGTATGCAGTGGTTTCTAAACAAGGAAGAGGGAGCCGTGCCTCTACGTTCAACCAGATCACTCATACATTCATAGGGCTCATCATCTGGTGTGAGTTCTGAGCCGTATTAACTTTAAAGCCCCGTGGTGGCATAACCGGGCCCTCGTAGTCGTGGGGAGGAGATTCACTGGTCCATCTGGATTGCTCATGGTATTCACCACATTGATGACCTTGTCTTTAATGGCTCCGTCAAGTCATTCCCCGACCTAAGATGGGACTTTGTGATTCTGTGCTCCTAGTTATGGAGATAGAATCAATTTTTCAATGTCCAATCAGATGTCTTGCGGAAAGCACATATTGATCTCCCTAGTTTACCCATTTTTCAATATATTCACACTTGGAAAAACTGTGGGGGGACTATTGCAGGTTTGTATGCTGCACTGCTGGATCATTGTTTCTCCTCTCACACTTCCATAGCACTGCATGCATGATGGGAAACTCGTCTAAACATGCAAATCTTTGATGATGACTGGGATACCCTTCTGGCGGATTATAATGAGGGATTAGAGGAAGCAAGCCTTAAGTATATATTTTTTAAGATCCACTACCTCTGCACTGGTCCCCACCAAACTTACATAGTGCCAATCTTAGCATGGATTCCCACTGTTGGAGATGTGGCTTACCAGACTACAATACAGTCCATATTGTATGGAAGTGTGACCGTCTGAGGGCCTTTTAGTCGCAGGTTTGGGACTCCACTTCCGACCTTCCCCCAGTGGCCCAACATGTTAATAGATGGCTTCCCACAGTCCTAGGGGTGGCCAAATTGGCAATTCTGAGACACTGGAATGTGAGTCTGACTCCCACCTTACAAACCTGGTTGCACAACATGTACGACATGGCATGCTTTGCGCGCATTACTTATAAGCTAAATGATAAATTGTAGATATTTTCTTAAAGACTGAAGAGACATATACAGCCACACACCAGGGGGCCTGTTTAGTACCTCCGCTTGCTCCATGTTCTATGTACACACCTATGTTTCATTCGCGGCCCTTCCTTCCAGAAGTTTGCCTGACTTAGGTCCCTATTGTTGTTCACTTTCGTTTTTGGGGGTTCATCTGCCATTACCTGGTCAGGATGGACCACTGTGAATTGACTTTGATGACGCTGAGGACAGCCAGACATCTATTTTTTTTTTGTACTTCAATTTCTCTTGTTGAGGCGCTACATGTAGATGGGTTCAAACGTGGGGTTTCCCTTCCCTCTTCTTCCCACTGTGGGGGATTGTTCCTCCTTTTCCCCCTTGATTTTTGTGTTTCCCCTTTTCTCCCCTGTTTAAGTTACTTAACTAGTAGTTGCTACCTATTTGCCCATATCCTGCTCCTGTTCGCCGAGATCTATATTCTACTGTTCCTGGTATTTCTTTTTTTTTTTTATAGGTCCCCCTACAGAGGCCTGGTATGCAGATTGTTCATGGGTGTGCATTCTACCTTGCTGCGTTCCTCGATCTGTGAGGTGATTTGACTGTGTATTTATTTTCAATGTATCATTCTGGTTACAGCCATGCAAAACTCAATAAACAATTGAAGTAAAAAAAAGAAACCATTCCAAATCACTCAGCGTCCTTTGATTCTTTCCAGTGATTAAAGGTTGTAATCACAGTAGAGTATGTAAGGACGTCCACTACTATTTCTTAGGCAAAATACATCCACGTTTGGATGTGAGGCTACATTTTGAGCTAAGAACATAGCACCAAATGCCCATTCCATCCCATTGTGGATTCCACATAATCTGATGGAATTTCGATGTAATTCCACATGATTCAGCTGAATCAGACTCTGCAAATTCCACCCACCCCTATTATTTAGCCATTAGCATTTCAACTCTCTACAATTTTCCAATCACTCCTCCAGCCATATCGTTCTCCTTAACTCTGTATCTCTCTCACTGTGTGTGCCCTCTCCCACTTACTGTTGTGATGAACTTTGAAAGTGGTGGGGCACAGAACCTGCTCTGAATACCAGCGAGCAGTGAACTAGCGAAGCAAACAAGGCCAACAGTAGGGTCAAACAGAACATTTTTCAAAACAATCTGCTTAAAAGATGGCCTGGGTGGAACTCGCAGAGTTTTGCTCCATGGCATTCCACAGAGATCCAAAACAAACTCCACGAGATTCTGCGGAACTCGACGAATGGGCCAAAGTATGCTTGTCCACCAATTTGCACTGCTTTTGCAGGACAATAGCGTATTCGGCACTGAAAAATCAGCACGAACAACACCACATGCCCGGAAAAAGGACCTGCTTGACCTACCGGGTGTCGAGATTGGGGGGCTTGGTGAGTAGGTATTTATTTTTTGTTTTCTAAAATGCTCATTTCTTTCATAGCATGCTGCCCACACTCAGAGGTAAGTAAAGTTTATGTTATGAATTACGTTATAAATAATATCTGATCCACCTTGAGCTAGCCGGGTGCTCAGTGCTAAGTACTCATACTCATCAGCGCTTGATTGGGCTGATTATTTAAAAAGTCACGCAGACTCCTCTGTCCTATCACTAAGATTGTGGTAGTATCACAGTAGTATCACAGTGACCTTGAGTTCTCTTCTCTGTGCCTTTCTTTATGTAGCTCATACAGTTACAATCTCCCAGTGATGTGCAGTATCTATGTATTGAAACGGGAGACTGAGCTTGCCCATCAAGGGGGGTTATGAAGCAAAGATCATTTGTTGTAAATTTGCAATGCATTAGTAGTTCAAAATGTAGTTTAGGTTTGGGATATTAGTACTATAGGCGATCTCATTTAGAAAAATAAAATGTCACTGTGTCTGTCTGTCAAAATAGTTTTGGGGAGATTGTACCACTAATCAGTTTTTATCTTCTTTATTTCTTACACTAGCACCCAAGGGCAAGAGGGTATCACAGATGAGTGAAGAGGCTGCCACCACCAGTGTCATGGCAGGTGGAACCACCAGCGCCACGGCCGCAGCTGATGGATCTGTTTGCCCTAGTAAGTCCTGTAAATATTATTATGAATTCCCTAACTTTTACTTCACCCTACTATTAGAATCATTTTGCCTTGTTTATTTTTGTTATGCTGTATCCTTTTTCTCCACTCCTCTCTAATGTTTGTCAATAAATTCTTGTTATCCTTGCATCATCCTATTTTTCTATATTTCATATTTCTGTAGATGACTTCCTCCTGTCTGCACTCTAGCTTTCTTCTGCTTTGTTACTAATTTTTCCCTCTCATCTTATATATCTTGTTGTACTGCGAGAATAAGATAAATGATTTATGGTACTGTGAAGATTGCAGACCCAAGTAAGCTAATATTCACCATGCATGTTTTTTTAGAAGGTTTTGTTGCTTATGCTCAACCAGTCAACTAGAAGGTGTCCATGGTCATGGACACCCCCAATGTTATATTATCAATTTGTACAGTATACCAGCAGTTTT
Organism: Pleurodeles waltl; assembly: GCF_031143425.1. Taxonomy (NCBI): domain Eukaryota; kingdom Metazoa; phylum Chordata; class Amphibia; order Caudata; family Salamandridae; genus Pleurodeles; species Pleurodeles waltl. Next base: position 189,887,253 of record NC_090440.1, on the reverse strand, counting down.
CATGACAGTACAGCATGGCAGGAAAGTATGAGGTACCATTACATTTGCCAACCAAAACCATACGTCCTTCATTGACTATTCCACCGCTTCATTGCACTTCAATGACTCAGCGTCAACATAGCTCTGCCCCTCCATTATGAAAAGTTTTTGGTTGACTTGACTTCTTACATTGTCAATCAACAAACCTCCCAAAGTGATAGTTTTGATAGAAGATACTGGGAACTGAACTGTAGTGAGGTATTGCTGTTGTTTAAAAATAATAATAATTACCTAGGAAGTGAATCTGGCATCTAAAATGTGTAATATGTTTCTAGCCACACAGACCAACAGTGCCGGGGCTGGCAGACTCAGCAGCACCAGTGCATCCCAGGAGGTGGTTGGAGTGGGAGTCCCAGCTGCATCAGGAATGATTGGTGGTAAGTCACATAGCTTGGTTATTGGCAAATTAAGTATACTGTATTTGTTAAGCAAGGCAGAGATCCCACCCGGGTCCATTAACATTCATTACCTCCCTTCCCATGGCATTTCACCACCCATTACCTAACTGCAGCATGGTTCAGTTTGGCTCTCCAGTGTTGGCTGTGCAATGTGCATCCGCTGCAGTTAATGCTGCTTTACATGGTATTAACGCATTACAAACTGAAAGCAATGTGTGTTTCCTAGTACCCACTCAGTTACCTCCTACTAGTACTTCACTCCATTATTCTTTCCTAGGTTCTGTCCCTTTCATCATTCATCAACTATAGTGACTGACTAATCGAAAACTTAGCACATGATGATCAGTGGCACCCCACTATTCTATAGGAAAACCTCTACTTAGCCTAATCCCTCTAATTTAATCTTGTAGTATAGTAACTTTCCATACTGCTAAGCAAAGGTATTTGTTGACAATAATTTGTGGTGGAAGGCGAGGCTAGGGAGTAAAGTGGTACTAAGTGCCTGATTTTAGAGGTTGGCAGATGGGATATTCTGTGAATAATGTGCCAAATAAAATGTATATCCTGTACGTTTCCATGTATTGCAGTGCATTGTTTTTTTCACTGTCTACGTATGACGGACAGGATATCCGCGTTTTATACATGACGTGTGATGTAGTATTATTATTACTCATCTGCCTCTTTGGATTCAGAGTATAATTGAAAGGCAGTCAGAGAAGAGTAGGGCCATTGGAATTAAAGTAAGATTATAAATTGTCCAACTGCAGAGAGTAGTCAAATACGACACAACACTAGCATGCCTCAATTAATGTTGCACAACAAGAATACTATTAATTGTGCTGCATAATACCTTACGCTTTAATGAGAAGTGATTTATTTTTATTTTTACGCACAAAGTGTCTGTTTAGTTGTTTTACAAGGAAATCCTTCAAAAGAAAAAAATCACTTAGGTTTAATCTGGTGCTATTCTGGCTTAATTCCATGCAGCCAGTCAAAGCTTTTATGTGATGCATGTGTGGGAAAAACTTGCCATTTTGATTAATCACCTCAAAGATTCCAATGGCCGTAGGGGACCAGCAACGTACTGCTACTGTGCTACTATGCAATGAGCATTATTTACAATTTGTCTTTTTATGTTATTCGTTCTTGATCTAGCTACTCCTGCTGGTCCACCATCTCGGTGGGACAGTTGGGGTACTTTTGGACTTTGTTGTGGACTTTGTTGGACATTGGTTGGGGCAATGTTTTTTGTTTGGGAAGAGGGATGGGCCTGTTTTGGGTAGAGAGGTTGGGGCTTTTATTTTAAACATTAAGGGGAAATTGTTTATGGTGGAAATCTGTCTTTTGAGTTTTACTTTGTATTGCTGCCTTTTAGCAGCCTGTCTTCTTTTGATTCACTTATCAACCTGTCTACCAGTTAGCTATACCCTTGCCCTACTACCCTCTGTAACTATTATTGACCACTACAGGGGTATGCCTATGTCTATATTGCCTTCAACAACCTATTTTAAATATCTTAATCTATAGTAGAAGTTAGTTACTAACTAAACTAGTTCACTTTACTCCATAGTCTCCTACTTGAATAGATGAAGTGATAGCTGCTACCTCTCTTAATCTTCCATTATTGCAGGGTTCCCCAATGTGCCTTCTTAATGGTGCTGGTAGTAGTAGCAGGCTAGCGCGCTAACAGGGAAGACAACACAAGCAAGGTTCCACTCCCACCTAGGTGAACTCCAATTATAGGATTAAACAGAAGTATTATCCATCACAGGCAACTAGAAAGAAAATGCAAAGTTAGTGGATTATTTATTTATATAATAATTTATAAGAGAATGAGACCAGATTACCACCATGACACAAATACCTGATATTGCAGTAGTAACTTTTTCTGAGCAACAGGGAGTCAGTATTTAATTTATTAAAACAATTAAAACTAAACTTACAGAACCCTCAAGTCAGGAGAAGTGTACTCAGGACAAGGTTAAGTGTCTGCTTAACACAAGGCCTGCTTGATGATGTTGATGAATGATGTTATTATGGATCCCTTTTATTCACGGGTGCGCAAGTGGGGCTGGTGTGGGCTATTGTTCAGGTAATAAAAGATCCTACAGTGAGTTGGTGTCACTTTCACCACATCCAATCCACCAAGTGTATGATACATTTATGATGTAAATTCAGAAGTAACACTTAAATATATATCACACAGCCTGGGCGATGAAGGTTAGAGGACTGATGAATGGATGGGAATGGGTAGTTGGGGAAAGGTGTGATAAAGACAAACACTAGAAAACAACAATATTCATCAGGTAGATGAGCAGCACATCATCATCATTAAAATCTGTTGTGGAAAGAAATGGAAGCATGACAGTTCAATTCAATTTGTTCATAACAGTCATTCAACCCCAGAGCCCCAAGTTATTATATATCTAAATATTCTGTCATCTAGATTTCAAAAATACAAATTTATGGAGACGTGAACCCACACAGTTCTGAAAATTATGATGGTGATAAGAAAAACGATACTGTATATAAATGCCAAATGGGGAAGTGAATCTGAATTCTTCTCAGAATGTCTGTCTTATTGGGTGCCTGTCTGAACCGGTCTGGTAAAGTAAGTAGGAGTGTTACGGAGGTTTAACCTTTCGTGCAGGAGAAAAGAAGACCTGCAGATTGTAAAACAGAAACAATATTGTAGAGTCAAGGAGAAGAACAGAAGATAAGCTTCATCAGGAGTGTACCAAGAGGCAGAGCAAGAGCATAGGCTACGGCAATCATTCATTATGATTAATGTGCAAATAACTGAGTAGTGAGAGCAATTTTACAACCAATCCCACGGACGTTGCTCATTGTACCAGGCTGATCAGTCTCACAACTATCATCATAACATTTAGGCAGGTGTGTCCATCATGTGATCACGAAATGCCACAACATGTCTGTCTCCAGTTATAGCCCTCCAACCACAACCACATAATAGAGAAGATTCACATTTGAGCCAGCACATACACTACTCAGCAGCATTTCTCAAATCAGGGCAGCTCTCTCTAGTCCAGAGAGCTAAGTTGGCCTTTTAGAGTCATTATCATGTTGGTTTCCCTTTGAAGTTGATAACTTTCTTCCTTCCCTCCTCGAGTCCTGACTCTGAGTAACAAATCATTCCGACTCCATTCTGACCAAAATGAGATTGAGAAAGATAGACCTGTAGATCACTGCTGTTGATAAAAAAGAAGAGAAAAATAATTTGATCATTTTGTGCAGATATGTGTTTGTTAACTAAACTAACTGGTCTGGTCTCTGAAGAACCAGAAAAAAACTAAAGCAAGGAGTGGACCCTGTACGTAAATCTGCTAAGTGTGAAAAAGCCAATCACCTTCAGACAAATCACCCATCAGGCCCCAAACATTGCAAATCATCTAAATCAAGTTGCAAATAAGTTGAACCCCCTCCGTCACTTCCGCCACCATATGAATCATCAATCATTACTCACAATCACTCAGTTATATATCACTCATTGATGCAATAATTACCTGTTCCAATCCAAGCACGGAGGTGCACAATTATATCTCCTCTTCTGATGGAAGCAACACATTGGCAATTTGGCAGTCTTGTAAATCAAAATACTTTTAATGGCCCGGCCCTACTGGGGAATGTAAAAAACAGGACAGACATGGGATGGAGGCAGGCATTGCCTCCAGTGTCTTTAAAGGGAATGGGGAGACTTCTTCACTGCACACTGGTCCAACTTCAATCCGGCCATACATTTGCCTAAAATTGTGGGGCTGTATAAGTCAGACACAAACAAAATACATAGGCTCTCATTTTGACAATGGTGGTAAAAACTGCCTACCGCTGCAGCAACGGCCGCCAAAAGACCATCATCGCGGCTACCAGAAGTCCCCCGTATTATGACCTCAGCCTGATTTCCACCAGAAGGATGGCGGAAATCCGGCTGTGGCCATGCCAGCGGATGGCGGTAAGGTGGCGCTGCTGCCACCAGCAGCGCCACGGCAGTAGATCGCCGCCAGCCATATTGTGACCCATAATTCTGCTGGCGGACACTGCTGGTGGCAGTAGTGCCCCGTCCCATCTCCTGCCGGAGGACCCCCTGAAAACAGGTAAGTCGGGTCTCCGACAGGGGAGGGGGGCAGGGGGGTGTTGTTTGTGTGGGGGTGTGGGTGTATGTGTGTGCATGGATGTGGGTGTGTGTTGCGTGTTGGATGCGAGTGTGTATGTGTGGAGGTATGAGTGCGTGTATGTTGTGTTTTGTGATTGCGTGTGTGCGTGTATTTATGAAAGTGTGTGCAGTGTGTGTGAGTGGATGTGTGCATGTGTGGATGTTTGTGGGAAAAGGGTGCGTGTATGCGTGTGTGTGTGAAGGGGGTTGTGAATGTAGGGGGGTTGGAGGGCTTTGGTGAGGCAGGGGGGTGGGTAACTGGTTCGGGAGGGGGGAGATCCCTATCAGTGACAGGGAAGGAATTCCCTGTCACTGATAGTGCCTACCGCATTGGTTTTCGTGGCAGTAAGGAAGCCTCGAAAACCATGGCGGTAGGTGGGGTCATAATCCTGCAGGCGGTACATTGATGGCCGCTGGGCTGGAGATGGATATCTCCAGCCCGGTGGCTGTTACCGCCATGGCAGTCGTAGTGGTACAGTGGCTGGTTGGCTTCAGCCAACCCGCCAATGTCATAAAATTTTTAAGTACCGCCAGCCTGTTGGCAGTACTTACCGCCATATTACTGCCGACCGCCGGGGTCCCCCTAAATGTTTCTCTAGCAATATCCATTTTTTGGGAAAGCAGTTCAACAATCATCTGAAAGTTTTATGGTGGCCTATTCAGGGAAATAGAGTTCTACCTCAAATCCAGGTGGTTCAGACTTGGGCTAATGCACTTGAGTCTGACCAATTGCCAAAATCTTCCTCTTCCGCCTTTGGTGATTAAGGAACAGTGTAATTGTGTGGTATGAAGTGTTTATTCATTTAAATCACTGTACATCTCTTGAAATTTTGTGGCGAGAGACTGTGTCAAATGAGACTGTGACAAATGTGCCAGCTGCACTGAACACACGCTCAGCAGAAACACTGGCTACTGGACAAGCCAGATACATATTTCCATCCTACTGAGCTATGGCCATTGGCACATATTCCCATATCAATAAACCAAAGGATTTTGAGCAATGTAGACCTCTTTTGGGTCATCCAGATAATCCTGGAACATCTTCTGAATGGTCATTGGCGTTGCCACTTGTTCGACCTCTTTTGCCTTGGCTCTGCACTTGGCTTAAGCCCTGCTGCTTGAAACTAAGCCATTACAGAGGTTGGGTCAGATTATTTGGTTGCTGTTGTTGTTGCTGGTGTTGGCTGCTGTGAGACAACAGCACTGTCTTCTCTGGAGGTTGAAGGATGCACACAAGAACTTCTGCCTGGGACTCTAATTTTCAACCATTCTTCTTCCATGTCTATTGCTTGACATCAATCTACATCTTGTATAGTGAAACATACCCTTCTGAAAAAGGAATTAAAGAGGCCAGTATTTCTTTGTACTGTGGGTTATATATTGTGGCACAGATGTGCACCTTGAACTGCATGATGACTCTTTGCAGCCTTGGATTAACAGCCAAGCAAACGATTAAGCTCTCAAGCAACTAATGCCCTCATCTTTTGCCATTCACACTGTCAAACCTTGCGACAACTTTTTTAACTGGTTCTGTAGCAGATGCAACAACAGGATATCTTGGTTCATCGTAATGTCCTCCTTGCTGACTTCCCATGTGAAAACCTCAAAAAGAAATAGCATCTGCATCAGACATTTGACTAGGCTCTATTTATCTTCCTCCATAGTCAAGTATTTCCCAGTTGTATCCTCTCCTCTTGGAATGACATAGTCATTGATTGGTTTGTATTGCTCAAACAGTCGCTGTGATATGTGATAGGTCAAGTTCCAACATGCTGGCATCTCCTGTGTGAGGGCTTCAACTGGTACTCTATTAGCACACTGAATGATCCTCAACTGCTTCTGGGCTTTAAAAGAATGGCTGAAACTAGTGCAGATTCATCTGCAGGTGGTCAGTATTTTGCTGCTTATGTCTTCTTTTTTGAGAAAGTCCTGCATAAACAGGTTGATGCAATGCACCAAACACAGGACCCTGAAATAGCCACCATCTACCATGGCCTTAACTATATTACTGCCATTGTCCGTGACACCAAACCCAATTCGGAGACCTCTTGGTCACAGACATTCAAACACACCTTGCTGTTAAAGTCTTCCAAGATGTTTGCAGCTGTGTGAGATTTCTCCATGGTTAACATGGCTACTGTTGCATGCCACTGAACACCCTTAATAGTTTCTTCAGCACTGAGACCTGTAGATAACTGTTGCCTAACCCCCACAAAAGAGATCCAGTGCACACTGATACACATGTAATGAGTTGCTTGGCTACTGGTCCACATGTCTGTTGTCAGGTGGATAGTGTGAACATCACTTTGCTACAAAACTTATCTAATTGCAGCACATCACAATGGAGCACTGGAACATCAACTCTGGTCCAGCTGGGAACCTTCCATTTCAGGCAGATGGCCCCCACAAATTCTAAAGACCCCACTCCTTCCACAAATGAAAACGTGAGGAGGTCCAGTGCTACTATAATATCCAGCTTCCTGTTGTACAAACGTGCCTTTGAGTGGTTGAATTTGTAGGGCTGCTCCTGCCTAACCATACCTGTAATAGTAGCCTGGACTTTTTTATTTTCTGGTGCCACTGATGCAGGCAACTTTCGATGAAATGTAGGAGGTGGTAGACGGAATGTGTGTCTTGAGGCAGTCCCTGTATGCCATTTCGAGGTTGATGAGGTGGGTGATTCTGGTGCACTGCTTGGGACAGGGCTGCTTTGAGTAAACCTGTCACCCTTTTCTTCCTCATCACCTTCACCTCCCTCCATGATGCTGTTTATTCATATGGGTCGTTTGGCCTCCTTTGCCATATTGTGAACCAGGCTTACCTCGACAAACACTTGCATGGCAAATGGAGATTACTGAAATGTAATCCGCCTGCTTACTAATCATAAAGAAGTCCCAAATTGGGGAGAACTTTTTTAGTAGCCCACTGGTGCCACTGCGGTTGGTGGGTGTGTCGAGGATTGTGTCTCTGCAGTGCGTACTTCAATTGAAGTAGTGGTGGATGTAGGTCTCAGCAGGGGTGTTACAAACTGGGCGGCATATTTAAAGACTCCTAGCGTCTCCTTGCACCACATTAGCATCATTTTTTAATGCTAATGTGGCCCAACAAGGCCAAAATCGCGACACCATATTTACAAAGTGGCGCAATCCATGAATTGCGCCACTTTGTAACCTCTTGTGCCATATTATGCCTGCGCCAGGCATAATGTATGCAAGTGGGGCATTCCCCCATAAGGGGATGTGAAAAAATGGCACAAAGAAATCAAAAAAATGTCTTTGCATCATTTTGTTTTTTAGCATTTTTAATGCCTGCTCAGAGTAGGGGTTAAAAGGGCTATGCCATTGTCTTCAGTGGGCCCCTATTTATTGTTCAGGGTTAGCAACAGACTTTTGGGGCTAACCCTGAACAGTACATCAATAGCGTCAGAAATACTGATGCTATTGCCCCCTATCCTGCGTCATGGTGTGCCATATTTTAAATACGGCGCACTCATGGTGGCGGCAGGGGGCGCAAGGGGTCACAAGAAAAGTGGCGCTACATGTAATGTAACACCACTTTTCTTAAATGTTGCCCTGGGTCTCTAGCTTGCAGAATTATGCACCCTGTCCAAATAAGGACCACAGCTCTAGTCAGGGCAAGTCAATGACACTTCATAAATTAGACTGTGCTAACCCTCTGGTAGCTTGGCACAAAGCAGGTACCCTAACTTTGGAGGCAACATGTAAAGTACATGTGCTACACACACAATAATCGTATGAAGTGCACCACAGAAAAAGACTTCAAATAGGAAAATAAAGCTTGTTCATCAAGATACTTTTAAGTTCAATACAGTTCTGACATATATAGCTCGGAAGGCTGTAGGTAGTAAGATCAATGTGCAAGAAAAGAGTAAAAGGTCAAAACGATGATGCCGGGGACTCCTCGGCACAGGTGTCCAATGTCAATGGTTGTGCTCTTACCAGGAGCAGGATGCAGCTATACAGGCCCAGAACCACTCGGGTTGAAGTTGAGGGGGTGCGAGTGACGGAGCTGTGCAGGGACTGCTGAAGTGAAGTTGATAAAGGGTGAGGGGCGAGCACAGGCCGCTCAGGTGAAGCTGAAGAGACAAGAGCGACAAAGCAGAGCAGAAGCTGCTTGGGTTAGCTTGTTGTGATAAGAGCGGCACAGCCGGGCAAGAGCAGCTCGATTGACGTCATTAAATGACAGCAGCAAGGCAGGGAAGAAGCTGCTAGTGTGAAAGTCAATGCAATGAGAGCGGCAAAGCAGGGTGGGAGCCGCTCAGGTGAGGTTGATGTGATGCTAGTGGCAAAGCAAGGCAGAGGCTGCTCGGGTGAGGTTGATGCAATGTGAGCAGCAAAGCAAGGAAGAGGCTGCTCGGGTGAGGTTGATGGAATGCGAGTGGCAAAGCAAGGCAGGGGCCGCTCAGGTGAGGTTGATGCGATGCGAGTGGCAAAGCAGGTCAGAGGTCACTCAGATGAAGTTGTTGCAATTCAAGCAGCAAAGCAGGTCAGAAGCCGCTCGGGTGAAGTCAAAGAGTTACAAGGCGAGCGGTGAGGGGAAAGCAGGACCGTTCGGAGTCACTCTGGGCTTGCAGGTTGAGTCTTGGGTTACTGGGCAGAGATCAGCAGGCAGCAGGGCGGCTCAACCAAGCCGGTCAGCAGGTCCTGAGAGCAGTCAGTCCTGGCAGAGTGGCAATCCTGGCACACATCAGTCCTTACTCATGCAGTCTGTTTTGAGACCAGAAGGATACTTTCTGGAGTGGGTCATGGGCCCAATACATATATCAAAAAGTACCTTTGATGTGTGACATGACTACAAAGAGTAATGGGTCAAGTGCACTGGTCCCCGTGTCACTTCAGTCTTGGCTCCAGACTGTCAGTGGGAGGTAATCAGTCCCTTTGTGGGGACCCCAGACACTACCTCTGAGTGAGAGCCCTTCCCAAGCTCCTCTCCAGGAAAACCCATCAGTATGCTGATGCACGCAGATGCAGTTGAGTATCCTGTGTTGTGGGTGTCTGAAGGAAATGCACAAGTGTAGCTGTCACCTAACCCAAGACAGACGTATTGGAGATAGGCCTTGGGCACACAGGTCAGTGAGTGCAGACAAATGCCAGTTTTCTTAAAGTGGCATTTCTAAAATAGTAATATTCAATCCAGCCTTACCAAGAGAGAGGATTTCTCATTACCATTCCAATGGTAATAAACATTATGCAACTGCTCCTCCCAGGTCAGGAATTAAAGCTTAAAGGCAATATAAGGAATTACCAATGCTGGCTTATGAGAGGAGAAGGCCTCACTTGCAAAGAAAAAATGAATTTGGAGGGTTTTTGATTACCAGGACATGACAACTTAAATGTATATGTCCTTCCTTTTGCTTACATGGCACCTTGCCCTATGGACGACCTAGGGCCTACCTTAGGATGAGTTAAATGAAAGAAAAGAGGGGATTAAGGCATTGCAGAGATACTAAATGCCAAGTCAGTGTAGCAGTTAGACTGCGCACACAGGCTCTGTGGTGGCTGGCCTGAGACATGTATAAAGGGCTACTAAAGTGGGTGGCATAATTACTGCTGCAGGCCCACCAGTAGCCTTTAATTTAAAGGCCCTGGGTATATGGGACACCACTCAGCAAGGGACTTACAGGTAAATTAAATATGCCAGTTGTGGATACACCAATGTTACCATGTTCCAGAAGAGAAGCACATGCACTTTATCACTGATCAATAGTAGTAAATTGCTCAGAGTCCTAAGGCCAACAAAAGGATGCAGCAACACAACAGGAGGTAAAGGCAAAAGGTCTGGGGATAGACCTTCCCTGAGATCTAACCAGGGGACTTACAAATATGGAAGCTGGCATTTGCAGTACCAGTGCCACATCCCTCTGAGCAGGTTGAATAGTAAGAGTAATGTTGGTGATCCTCTGAGCCAGCTTCCATGACAATGACTGGCTCGTCCTCCTCATCCCCTTCCATAATTGTAAGGCTTTCAGGAACATTCTGTTTCCCTTGTCTATCGTTGCGGGTCTCGGACTCAGCCGGGGTCCAATCCATGTCGAGATCATGAGAAGGGGGGCTTGGAGAAGAGAATTGAGTCCCCTTCCTTTTTCTTGCTGGAGATCGGTAAGCCAATGGTTCAAGAAAAGGTACATCTTGCTCAGCAGGAAGCTCAAACTCCTGTTCTGCTCCAAATTCAGGAAGATCTACTATTGCTCGCTGTGCCTCCTGTTGTCCATTTTGCTCAATTTCCTTCGATTATTGGGTACTAGTTTGCGACTGAGACAAATCCAATTCAGACTCACTGCTTGTTGCCATAATTTTAGTGGCTGCCTCACTGAGAGCCATGGACTTGGGCTCAGGTTGGATTGGTACTGTTTGTGCTGGAGTACTGCTCCCAGGCTGCTGCCCAGAGGATGGTGTGGCAGGCACATGCTTCCTCTTCCTGAAAAAGGTCTAGGGGGCCACACCAGTGTTGGGAATTTGCTTTTTTTCTCCACCTCACTGGCCACTTTCTTGGCAGCACCATTCTTTGGGGCCATCTTCAAGTTCTGTTAGTTGACAGTAGCACTTAGCAGCACAAGCGGAAGAGACTGGAGGTCTCACATGTTGTGGTCATGTCTTGTTGTGTTGGCCTTCTGTCATGTCTCTTGTGCACCTAAAAACAAACAAAAACAAACAAGCAAAAAAACATTAAGTGGAACGTGCCATTTTTGCACTTTGAATTATTTATAGTACAGACAATATAATTCAGTGTGGTTACTTGTTATCTTAAATAATTAACAACAAAAGCGTATTTATTCCAAAGTCAACCAACACCACCATAACATAATATTCCATTTTCAATCAGGATAACAACATACAGATGTAACTGTTTGCTTTAGGTGCATCTAAGGGGAGACACCTGTGGCAAGCAGGGGGTCCAGGAGAAAATGGAATTATCCTTAAAAAATGAATGCTGATGTGTGCCTAGGGCAGGCAGGGGGAACAGGGGAAAATGCAATAATCCTGCCTATGACAGGCATGGGATCCAGGGGAAAATAAAAATAATCCTTAAAAAATTAATGCTACTGTGTGCCTATGGCAGGCATGGGGTCCATGGGTAAATGGAATAATGCTTAAAAAATGTATGCTGGTGTGCACCTATGGCAGGCAGGTGTGCCAGGAGAAAATGGAGGAATCCTTAAAAAATGAATGCTGGTGTGTGTCCGGCTGTGTGCTTATGGCAGGCAGGGGGTCAAGGGGAATATGAGTAATGACAATCATTAAGAAATTAATGCTGATGTGTGGTAGGTGTCTATGGACACTGGCTGCACATGGCCCCCAGCCACATGGCATGGAGAACAAAGACAAATGGTGACCTATGGCAAACACACATACACACACCGGCCAGAAAAGGGAGACAGGGTAACAAAGAAGAAAACACTACCATTAATTCAGCCGTGCCAAAAACTAAAATTAACTGAGCTATAGAAAGTTTACAGCAACACAACAAGATGATGGACAGAGTGTTGAAACTTTTCAAACACTCACCCCCAGTCACAGATCTGGGTTAAATCCATTGATCGTTTGCTTACCATACCACCCCAGCTTGGACCCAGCCGTGTGCAAATCAGCCTTGACCCTGCTCCCCATGGGAAGAGTCCTGCCCGAACAGTTAGGCCATGTCCTTCCTAGACTAGAAAAAGGCCTCCTGGGAATGGTTTTGGGGTATTACTCCTCATCAGTCAGGCTAGCTTGAATTAAGTGCCACATTGAGCAAGGGTATCTTGCTGTTTCAACAACACACATCCTTCCAAGGAATCAAATATTACCCAAACAAAATACACTTTTAGCATACAAAGAAGCCACATTTGCAATTCAATCCAATGCCATCCCTGGTCTACTTGATGTTTTAAAACAACATATACAATCGAAACAGTTGTTTCATGTACCCATGACTAGTCAATCAACCAATAAAGTATTTATAAAGCGCTGCTTGCCACCCGCGAGGGTATCCAGATGCTTGAAGTAGGTCTCATTCGAACAGCCAGGTCTTGAGCCCCTTCCTGAATTTGGTCAGCGAGGGGGAGGCGCTGAGGTGGAGGTGGAGGGTGTTCAAAGCCTTGGGGGCAATATGGGAGAAGGATCGATCTCTGGAGTGGCAGCAGCGTGTGCGAGGGATCTGTGTGAGGGCTAGGTGTGTGGAGCAGAGGTTCCTGCTGGGGCACTGAAGTGCAGGCACTGGTTCAAGTAAGCGGGTCCTTGGTCGTGGAGGGCTTTGTAGGCATGGGTTAGGAGCTTGAGTTGGCATCGCTTGTGGACCAGGAGCCAGTGGAGGTATTTCAGGTGCTGGGTGATGTGGGCTGTCTTGGGCAGGTTGAGGATCAGTCTGGTGGCTGCATTCTGTATTTATTGGAGCCTTTTCATGAGTTTGGCGTTGGTGCCTGCATAGAGTATGTTGCAGTAGTCCAGTCGGCTGGTTATGAGGACATACAATATTGTCTTTCTTGTGTTGATGGGAAGCCACTTGAAGATTTTCAGTACTGGAAGGATGGCCGTGGGCAGACTAGGCGACATAGTAAAATAAATAAATAGTGCAAATTTATCAAGCATGGAGAAAATGTACGGAAATGTGCAACCTTTTTCCCTTTCCAAAGATAAAAAAAATTAAATGCAAAATAATAACTAGGCCCATACTGAAACTCCAGGCTACACACTACAACCACAAGCAAATGTAATTCAAAATTTAATAAAGGTACAAATAAATTCTGTTGCATGCCTTCTATCAAAAAAACAAAATCCTTATGCATAAGTTTTTCAACTTACTTGTGATAACACGAAAACAAAGTCTTTAAAATCCAATTGTATATATGTAGCAGGAATAGTAAACAAAAAGAGGGATCCTTCCACCTCAAAATCCAAAAGAAAAGTGACCCGGAGATGAACAAAGCACTGGGATGAGCCTGCTGGACAGGAAGTGGAAGTTAGAGTCTCTGGAAGACATAAGACAGCTGTAGACTCTCTTACTGCATATTAATTGTTTTACACGTTCTTATGATGTACTGCATGTGTTAACAAAGGGTTGTTTGATCACGTATCACCTATGATGTACTCCTCAATTCTTTCAGCTCAAATAAGACATGGCCAAGCCCTATTACAACATGATATGAAAAGTGGTTTCTGACAAGGATCTGTATCTCTACTGTTAAGAGTTTTTTTTTTCTGTTCGACTGTGGGTGACCTCTCTCTCACACACTGTTGTTATAATTAGAAGATTAATAAATAAATGTGACAAAAGAACAGCCCAGGCCACTGAACTCTACCACCCACTACCTATGGTAAGGAGGAAGAATTGCAGCCCTTTCCCCTGAAATCTTCTCCAGCCCATCTTGCCCTGCCCTTCGCTCCACATACACCCCTGATTTTATATGACACTTTGATCAGGTTGTACAAGTGATCATTAATCCACTCAGAATGGTGAATTCCTTTAAAACCGTGTTCTGCGGGGTTATCCCCATTTCACTGGAATTAACTCGGAATAGCTGGATTTAGAGGTACTAACCTGGTGGATGCGTTATTTCTAGCATGACATGCACATACCTAAATCCTGATGACTCGTAATTGGGGTCTAATAGATATAATTTGAGCCAGTGGTTTCCAGTGGGGGGTACTGTCACTTATTTTTGAGGGCTGGCACTTATTTTGGGGCATTAGGCATTTAATGCAAGCAAAATACACATATGGGAAAGACGGAGGAAGAGAAAAACGAAAAAGCGTCATAAAGGGAGAAAGCAGAAAGTTGCAAGAGTGAGCTGAAAAGGCAGAGAGTGGATGTAAATGAATAAGGAAGACTCGAGATGACTTTAGGATTACAGTGCCTAAGGTATTGCTCTTCTTTTTCTTCAGCCTCTTCTGGTGGTGACCTGTAATAATGCTCGGCATACCTGCCGGCATGGATGTAGATGGAGAGAGACGCTAGTGCCGGGTGGCTCACGGCACTCACGAGCATGAGCGCGAGGCAGTGATGGAGGGAGACGGAGAGAGGCGTTTCTGATCACAGCCGTACAGCAGGCTGCGTTGCTGAACGCGGCCGGGTCGCGGGCTGCGGGCTGCTCGTGACTTGAAGCCTTGACCGGTGCCTGCATCACCTGTGCCGACACTAAGAGACCCTCCTCACCAGGTGGCCATCGCAATCAGGCCGGGCTGGACCCTTGTTTCTGGCGTGCAGGTACACAGTCTGCATGTAATTCCTGCCGGAACCCAGTGACACCACGGTGCCCTTCTTACAGCCCCCTGTGAAATTTCACCGGGCAGGCCCCCCAGAGATCCCAAGATCCACCTAAAAACTTATCACTGCACTACCCTCGGACCTCTCCAGAGACCTCTGTTCGACTGTGGGTGACCTCTCACTCACACACTGTTGTTATAATTAGAAGATTAATAAATAAATGTGAAAAAGTACAGCCCAGGCCACTAAACTCTACCACCCACTACCTATGGTAAGGAGGAAGAATTACAGCCCTCTCCCCTGAAATCTTCTCCAGCCCATCTTGCCCTGCCCTTCGCTCCACACACACCCCTGATTTTATATGACACTTTGATCAGGTTGTACAAGTGATCATTAATCCACTCAGAATGGTGAATTCCTTTAAAACCGTGTTCTGCGGGGTTATCCCCATTTCACTGGAATTAACTCGGAATAGCTGGATTTAGAGGTACTAACCTGGTGGATGCGTTATTTCTAGCATGACATTCACATACCTAAATCCCACTGACTCGTAATTGGGGTCTAATAGATATAATTTGAGCCGTTGGTTTCCGGTGGGGGGTACTGTCACTTATTTTTGAGGGCTAGCACTTATTTTGGGGCATTAGGCATTTAATGCAAGCAAAATACACATATGGGAAAGACGGAGGAAGAGAAAAATGAAAAAGCGTCATAAAGGGAGAAAGCAGAAAGTTGCAAGAGTGAGCTGAAGGGGCAGAGAGTGGATGTAAATGAATAGGAGAGACTCGAGATGACTTTAGGATTACACTGCCTAAGGTATTGCTCTTCTTTTTCTTCAGCCTCTTCTGGTGGTGACCTGTAATAGAGCTCGGCATACCTGCCGGCATGGATGAAGGCGGAGAGAGATGCTAGTGCCGGGTGGCTCACGGCACTCACGAGAATGAGCGCGAGGCAGTGATGGAATGAGACAGAGAGAGGCGTTGCTGATCACAGCCATACAGCAGGCTGCGTTGCTGATCGCGGCCGGGTCGTGGGGTGCGGGCTGCTCGTGACTTGAAGCCTTGACCGGTGCCTGCATCACCTCTGCTCTGCCGACACTAAGAAACCCTCCTCACCGGGTGGCCATCGCAATCAGGCCGGGCTGGACCCTTGTTTCTGGCATGCAGGTACACAGTCTGCATGTAATTCCTGCCGGGACCCAGTGACACCACAGTGCCCGTCTTACAGCCCCCTGCGAAATTTCACCAGGCAGGCCCCCCAGAGATCCCAAGACCCACCTAAAAACGTATCACTGCACTACCCGCGGACCTCTCCAGAGACCTACCCACCCGCCTGCGGACTGCGGATTAAAAATCTGGTGTGAGGGCGGTTGGAGGAGAAGTGGAGCAGCGGAGCACTGGACTACAGAGAGACAGAGAAAGACAGAGGCAAAGCGAGGCAAGGTGAGCGGGGAGTTGGGTGTTGTGGGCATCCTAGAGTGAGTGGTTCGTGGAGCACTGAGGCTGTAGTCAGCCATGGCTAAGCCTTTACCCCCAGAACCCAGCGGAGGCGGCCAAGCTAGCGCTGGGTGCACCTTGCTGAGGGGCTGGTGAGCCTCACTCGCTGCACCAGCAGAGCACCCACCTGTTCTATCTCCACCTAGTCAGCCACCTAGTCGGTCTCTCCTGGCCCTCTGGACCCTGGACTCTCCTTGGATTCGCCCAGGGCATTCAACACACTGCTAGATAGCTGGACAACTAGCAGCACAACTAGCTGTACATAATCATAACGACCACGCAAACTCTGCTGAGAACTTTTCATACATTTTTCCTCAACTGCCACGTAGCTCCCCAATTCAAATTTCAAAATCTCAAATCTCTGCCCCAAAATAATGCGACAGCTGAGCAGTGTCCACCGTGCCCCCCTTGTTCACCTTGCGTAAAACTAGGGGCAAACCCAGGGGCATTAGGACGAGCCCAGAAAGGCTCTCATGCCAACTTAAAATGCCGCACCTGCCACTACGCACCTGGAAAATATCCTTCCGACGCCGAACTGATCTGAAAGCAAGGTATTCAATGGCAACACATTTTTCCAACCCGACTTTCAATCTGAGGCCACACTTGAGACTGTCAATAACTCCCAGAAGGAAGTTCCGGGAGGCAACCCCAGGAGTTTCATGCTCAATCAGTACACAGCCATGGAGGCCCAGGGCACCTGGGCTGCAGATGCTCGCAGACCAGAACATACACAAAATGGAACTGCTTAATCATCATCAAAGCATAAAGGCGCACAACCAATATTCAACAAAGGGAAAATCGCCTGATTAGGAACAGCACCAAGACAGTAACAACAAAACAGTGCAGACTAGCTCAAAGATCAGTTTTTGATTTTTTCAATAGGGCCCCAAAAAACCTCCCTTCTGCTGATGACTATCCTCCTTGCAAAAGCAATTCTTGTGCCAAGATAGGGGTTGAACAGTGCATAAAGGAACCCCAAGTTCCATCATACAATGGGTCTGTCCAGCTGAAGGACGACACAATCATCAAAATATCGTCCAACAGTATTATAGATAGCACCCCACCGGTAATAAAGGATTACCTATGCCATGAGTATCAATTCGACCATGGATGCACCATGGCCACCCTGTCCAGGACCCCAAATGAGGAAACCCTTCTGCCAGCTCAAAAAACACAGGAATACAGCACTTGCACCCCTGCGTCCTGCACCGTTCAACCATCACAGACTTCATCGGGAGATACCTGCCAACTAGGAAGGCCAACTTGTTACCCCAGGCCAGGACAGACAGGACAACCTAACTCCGAGCACGAACCCACTATTGAGCGAGATGGCAGGCTGAGGTTCAGCAACGAAAAGAGGTACATAGATTCCTACAATAACCAACACTACTCGCTCTAGACCCTCAGCCAGATGGATCCACCAAACACCCAGGAAAGAACAAGCATCTTGGAATTTCGAATAGCTACCAATCAGGTTTGCTGGCATCAATCAACACCATCAATACACTATGAAGAGGTGAGAGGAGTTCCCTGTCCGACCTCCCTAAACCAATAAGTCATCACACAGAAAGGACAAGGAATGGAGTCAAGTTCCAGACCCGACTAATTCAAAAATCAACAATATTTTGAAAAAACGGCCCTCACCCACAAATTGTGGCATGCTTCATCAAGGGTCCAATGCTGCCGCCAATATGCCTCTGCCCGGTTCGGCGATGAGACCCTTGAATGTGAATTAAAGAGCATCTAGCAGCACGAGTTAACTAGCCTCCTGATCATAGGACAGGTAGGGCTTTTCCTTACAATACGGGGACAGGGCGAAGGTCCTGACAAAGGCCGCATATATGCTCCCCCACCCTTACTGCTCCACTCCAAGGGGATTTATATTTTTGGAGTGTGTTAGCAGGGCCCTATGATGAAGCATGCCACAATTTGTGGGTGAGGGCAGTTTTTTCTAAATATTGTTGATTTTTGAATTAGTCGGGTCTGGAACTTGACTACATTCCTTGTCCTTTCTGTGTGATGATCAATCAACACCACTCTGACAACCGCAATAAACGCGCCCACTTGGCAATCGGATAAGGTTGAAATGCAACTGGATCTCATACATGATTTAGCCAAATCCATTAATAAACTGGAATCAAAATTCACAGCCTTAGAACAAAGAGGGCGACTCCGTAACATTGGGCAACACTTCATCTACAAGCGCATGTGCCTGCATGGCGATTGTGGACAAATTGTCATCTCTACCAGAAGTTCTGTCCTCCATGGTTATTGAATGGAAAACAGCCCTGCAACCTTTAACCCTGCTTCTGCAGGCAGGTCGCTTCCCGCTCCGCCTTCCGCGCCACCTCCTTCCCGTTCCTTTTTGTCAATTTCCCCGCCGCTGCGTCCCCTGCGGCCTCTCCTGCCTCCCCCCTCCTCCTCACCGTGTCCTTTGTCAATTTCCCCGCCGCAGCGTCCCCTGCGGTCCCTCCCACCTCCCCCTCCTCCTCACCGCGTCCTTTGTCAATTTCCCCGCCGCTGAGTCCCCTGCGGCCCTTCCCGCCTCCCCCCTCCTCCTCACCGCTTCCTTTGTCAATTTCCCCACCGCTGCATCCCCTGTGGCCCCACCCCCCAGCCATCTCATTTGACAGGCCCTCCTGCCTCCCAGCTGCCACTCCCACCCTCCCCTCCTCTTATGGCAGCCGCGGCGCGATAGCAGGGAGCAACCTTTGACCCTGCTTCTGCAGGCAGGTCACTCCCCGCTCCGCCTTCCGCGCCACCTCCTTCCCGTTCCTTTTTGTCAATTTCCCCGCCGCTGTGTCCCCTGCGGCCACTCCCGCCTTCCCCCTCCTCCTCACCGCTTCCTTTGTCAATTTCCCCGCCACTGCGTCCACTGCGGCCCCTCCCACCTCCCCCCTCCTCCTTCCCGTTCCTTTTTGTCAATTTCCCCGCCGTTGCGTCCCCTGCGGCCCCTCCCGCCTCCCCCCTCCTCCTTCCCGTTCCTTTTTGTCAATTTCCCCGCCGTTGCGTCCCCTGCGGCCCCTCCCGCCTCCCCCTCCTCCTCACCGCTTCCTTTGTCAATTTCCCACCCGCTGCGTCCCCTGCGGTCCCACCCCCAGCCCTCTCATTCGACAGGCCCTCCCGCCTCCCAGCTGCCCCTCCCACCCTCCCCTCCTCTTATGGCAGCTGCGGCGCCAAAGGCAAGCCCGTCTGCGCCCGTCCGCCCCTGGACCGTGCCCAGCGCCAGAACCCCTGGCCCTCTCAGACACACCTACTCCCCCCTCACCCTCCACTCTCTCAACCCAGGCCCTGCCCCACATGCACCACATCTAGCCCCACACACACTCATGGCCCCTTCACCTGCTACACCTGCCACTTCTCCTGCTCATCATCCCTCACACCACACACAAACCAAAGCGACCCCACCTTTCAACAAACACAACACCGCCAACACAAGACTCACCCACCCTGCCCCCACCAACCAACCCTGCAGCACACCAGCCCACAACCACAACACACCCCGCAACAACACCCTCATGCACCACACCAAGGCCACCCACCCCAACTACCTTAACTGCCTGCTCCTCAACATCCGCTCCCTTCACAAACATGCCATAGAACTCTGGGACCTCATCACATCACACTCACCTGGCATCGCCTTCCTCACAGAAACCTGGACCAACCCCTCCTCAGAACCCGACATAGCCATAGCCACCCCTAAGGGATACAAACTCCAACACAAAGACCGCCTCAACAGGCCAGGCGGTGGCATCGCCATCCTACACAGAGACACCATCAAAGTCACCACCAGCTCCCAAGACACTATCGACAACACTGAAGACATCCACTTCCTCATCCACATTAATAACAACTCCACCCTCAGAGGTACACTAATCTACAGACCACCCGGACCACGCCCGCCTTCTGCGACACCATCGCCGATAGCATCAGCTCGCACAACCTCACCTCCACAGACTACATCATCCACGGGGATTTCAACTTTCAACCCACAAGACCACAACACTACCTCCCTCATAGACAACCTCACCAACCTCGGACTCAAACAACTGGTCACTGCACCCACCCACTCAGCAGGACACACGCTCAACGCGATTTTCACCTCAAGCCAACACATAGCCTACACCCACACCACAGAACTCCTCTGGACTGACCACCGCTGCGTCCACTTCTCCTTCACCAAACCCCCCACACACTACCATCAACACACCACACCCTACCGCATGTGGGACAAGGTCCCCACAGAACGACTAAACTCCCAACTTGCCCATAACCCCCCTACACCAACAACCCCAACACAGGAGCACACAACCTCTCCACTGGGTCACTACCTGCGCAGACACACCATCCCCCCTCAGAAAACACATCGCCACCCGCAACATCAAGAACGCCCCATGGTTCAGCCCTGAACTCCAAGACTCCAAGCGCAAATGCCACCAAGCTGAGAAAATATGGAGACTAGAACCTTCCACAACCAACTTCTCCACCCTCAAAACCACCATTCGCACCCATCACCAACTCATACGCACCGCCAAAAGAGATCACTACAAGACACGCCTTGACAACAACTCTTAAAACAGCAAAGAACTCTTCACCATCATCAATGAACTTGCCAAACCCAAAGCCAGCAACATAGACCCCACACACACACAGCCCAGCCCCTATGTGACGCCCTTTCCAACCACTTCCTCCACAAAATCCTGGACATCCACAGCAGCTTCATACCACACACACACACACCACACACACCCCTCACTCACCCAACCCAACCCCCACTCAGGACCCCCCCCACCACACTCTCCACATGGACCCCCACCACACACGAAGAAACCGAAAAAAACATGAACTCCATCCACTCCGGTTCCCCCTCCGACCCCTGTCCACACCGCATCTACATCAAAGCTAGCCCTACCATCGCCCCCATACTCTACAACATAATCAACTCCTCTTTCGACTCTGCCACCTACCCAGACCCCTGGAAGCACGTGGAAATCACTGCTCTCCTAAAAAAAAAACAAGCCGTCCCAGAGATCCTCTCCAACTACCGCCCCATCTCCCTCCTCCCTTTCCCCGCCAAGTTTGCAGAGAAATTAGTCAACACTCGCCTATCCCACTTCCTCAAAGCAAACAACACTCTTGACCCCTCACAATCTGGGTTCCGCAAGAACCACAGCACAGAAACCGCCCTCATCGCATGCTCTGACGATATCAGGACCAAAGTCGACAAAGGCGAGACCGTCGCACTCATCCTCCTAGACCTCTCCGCAGCCTTTGACACCGTCTGCCACCACACACTCCGCACACACCTCCACAACATAGGAATTCGCCACAAAGCCTTAGACTGGCTCACCTCCTTCCTCACCGACCGGACCCAGAGAGTCCGCCTTCCGCCCTTCCACTCCAACACTACCAAGATCACCTGCGGAGTCCCCCAAGGGTCCTCCCCAGCCCCACACTCTTCAACATCTACATGATCCCCCTAGCCAACATCCTGCGAGCACACAAAATCACTATCCTCTCCTATGCAGATGACACCCAACTCATCCTCTCCCTCACCCGCAACCCCACCACCTCCAAAACCAACCTACACGCCGCTCTCCTCGACACCGCCAACTGGATGACCACTAACCACCTCAAGCTCAACTCAAACAAAACCGAGATCGTCATCTTCGGCCTCAACAAAACCACATGGAACGACTCCTGGTGGCCCACCGCCCTAGGTCCCGCACCCACCCCCGCAACCCACGAACGCAACCTCTGCATCATCCTCGACCCCTCCCTCTCCATGACACAGCAAATCAATGCTCTAACCTCCTCCTGCTTCCACACACTCCGCACTCCCAAAAAAATCCTTCAAATGGATTCCCCCAGAAACCAGAAAGACAGTCACCCATGCACTCATCAGCAGCAGACTGGACTATGGTAACGCCCTCTACGCCGGCACCACACTCATACTCAAACGTAAACTCCAGAGAATCCAGAACACAGCTGCACGCCTCGTCCTTGGCCTCCCCCGGCTCGAACGAATCTCACCACACCTCAAATCCCTTCACTGGCTCCCCATAGACAAGAGAATCACATTCAAGATCCTCATCCACGCACACAAATCCCTCCACAACACCGGCCCAACCTACCTCAATGAAAGAGTTAACTTCCACACTCCCACACGCAACCTCGGATCAGCTGACCTCGCTCTAGCCACAGTCCCCCGCATCCAACGCACCACCACAGGAGGCAGGTCTTTCTCCTACCTCGCCCCCGAAACATGGAACTCCCCACCGACCTTCGCAAAACCAAGGACCTACTGGTCTTCAGAAAGTATCTCAAGACATGGTTGTTTGATCAGTGACCCTCCCTGCCCCCCCTTGTTTCCCCTCCCCCAGCGCCTTGAGACCCTCACGGGTGAGTAGCGCGCACTACACATTTTGTTGATTGATTGACTGCAAAGTGCTGGCATAGCCAGGCCATCAACGCTAGACACAGCACAAGCTAATTCCACAGACCAGGCTCTAACAAAAGCACCAACTGAAGCATCAACCGAAGTGGTGCATACTTCCCAATCTACCACCTCACCCCCGGCTCTGGCACACCAGCAGGACAATCATCTTAACCAGCCCTATTTCAAAGTCGTAAGGAAAAATGTACAAACAGATGAGACTCACACCCTCCACAAACCTCTCTCACTGACTCAAAGCGACACTGAAGCAGAGATATGCAGAAATGTAGACATACCTGACGATCGGAACAGTAGAATGCCACACTGGACAAGAGGCTTATCGAAGAAAGTGAAAAAGAGATTAAAAAAGGCAATGCTCAAAACAAATAAGGCCTCACCACAGGCACAGCAAAACAAGGAAAGTAAGACAGCACCACCAGACGATCTTAGCATGTACCCTATCTCCAAGGGCACGAAGATTGATCAAAAAAATCAGAAGCACGATGATGATAGAAAGACGGCGGATAACCAGCCCATACCGACACCACATTGGAACTGTAAACACAACAACAGCAGACCGAGTACAACAGTATTCGAGCACGACGACCAGTTACTTTCGACCGGATCCACACTCTATCTCGGAAATGTTAACCCTCCTCTGCCTGCCTCCTTAAACATTGTGTCTTTACTACATAAACCCAAAACACAAAGCTCTAATAACTCACCACAATCTACGACGAGAAGAAATACTCTGGTACAATTAAAAGCTAGAGAAGGAACGAACAAAGTGACAAAAGCTCAAAGAAACAGTGCTGATTTAGTTCTCACACCTCATTACTGCTCAGAAGGGAGCTACAATATCCTGAACCGGTCGAATCTACTGAGGTTATTTAAGGCATTACCAGAAGAGTTCACTATCAACTCTTATACTATTTTAAAGGTGGCGTTTAAAGTACTACCCGAACACAACAATTACCGAGAATCAAATATAAAAACTTTAAGCCCCCCGACATTGGCTGATCAGATAATGGCAAACAAGCCGGTCCTTGAAGAATGGGGCATTAAAGTAGTAACGCCTGGCCAGACCAAATACCCCATGCCTTTCAAAAAAGAACCCAGTGAGACACAGCAGCAAGAAAACAACACCAACAGCATCCTAAAAGGGACAGGCTACTCCAAGGTATCAGGGCAGCACACCAATTTCTCCATACTTTGCACCTATTCAACTCCAATGAGCAGCACTGGAAAAGTACTCCAAGCGTGAGGAATTGAAACCAACACCAACGGAAGCCCCCCATTCTCCCAGCGTATCAGCCAGCAATATATCTAACAACGAAAGCGCCATCTGACACTTGTCTTGTGGAATGTGGCAGGCCTGACTAGACTTATGAAGCATGACCAGGCACAACAGCTCTTAAAAAAAGCTGATGTAATATGCCTACAAGAAACATGGCTAATTTCGCCATTGACAGTCCCGGGCTTTCAAGAAATACAAAAAGTTGCAAAAAAATACATACATATTTCACAGACCGTCTGGCAGCCTCTCAATATATCTAAATGTCAATTTTGACTCCACAGTCCGAGTGGTTCCCACACAAAATGAAATGTTACAGATAATTAGGCTAGAAACTTCGATGCCAAAACACCCAAAATCTAAATTTTTAATAGTTAATATTTATTTTAATAAATTTGGTTATGATAGAGCAGAAAATATGGCCCACCTAGTAGATATTCTGGACAGAATACTTTGTGATCACATCAGCTAAAACGTTTTAATCTGCGGAGACTTTAACCTTAGGTCCCTGGGAGCGAGGCCAACTACTGAACAACCAGTATGCAGGGCTACTCAATAATGCCATAATTTTCTCAGTAAACATAGGCCCTCATTCTGACCTTGGCGGTCTTTTCGCAAGACCGCTGAGTTACCGCCGCGGTGAAGACCGCCGACCGCGGCGGTGTGCCGCTGTGCGCATTCTGACCGCTGGGAGCGTTCCGCCGGAAAACCGCCAGCAGCCACACTGGCGGTCGGCGGGAAAGTGGAGACTGGTCAACCTCCACCGCCACGCCAGCAGAACACCGCCCACAGAATTACGACCCACATTTCTGTGTGGCGGTCTTCTGTTGGCGGTCTTCTGTTGGCGGTCACGTCCCTATGGCTCCCGTCACCTCCCGGAGGACCAACGCACAAGGTAAGTTGATCGTCCGTGAGGGGAGGGGGTGGGGGGGTGTTGTGTGATGTGGGCGTGCATGGGGGTGTGCGTGTGAGTGTGTAGAGGGGGTGTGTGAGTGCGTGTATGCGGGCGGGGGGTGCTGCTGTGTCTATGGGTAATGTGTGCTGTTCGGCAGGTGCGCGTGTCGGCATGTATGTGTGCGGGTATGTGTCCCCGTTGTGTATGTGTGTGTAGGGGGTGTGTATATGTGCATGTTGGGGGTGTGTGCATGTCGGGGTACATGTATGTGCATGTCGGGGTGGGGGTGGGGAGGGGGTTCGTACCACCTCTGGGGGGTGGCAGGGGGGTGGAGGGTGTGGGGGGAGGACTCGGGTGGGTAGTGGGGGGTGGGGGAGACCCCTATCAGTGCCAGGGAAGGAATTCCCTGGCCCCGATAGTGCTTACCGCCATGGTTCGCACGGCGGTTCCCGCCCGCAAGAAACCGCGGCGGTAGGCAGGGTCATAATACCCTTGGCGGTCTTGGGACGACCGCCGGGCCGGAGTGCGCAAAATCCAGCCCCGCGGTCATGACCGCCGTGGCGGTCGGAGTGGAGAAGTAGCGGTCGGTCGCGGCGGGGACCGCCGCGGTCAGAATGCCATTTTTAATACCGCCGGTCTGTTCGCGGTCCGACCGCCGTCTCTCCGCCGACCGCCAGGGTCAGAATGAGGGCCATAGTCTCTTCAACTTTCAGCACTCGAAAAATACAAGTTTTCACACACAGTCATTTCCAAAACCCTTTCAGGGTAAAAGAACCTTAGATTATATCTTCGCCTCAGAGGCAACCATTAACCGCCTGGCCTCTTTTGAAATTTTACAATTCAACGCCAGCAATCATCTCCCACTCATAGCGAACATCAAAACAGATATAAAATGCATGGAAACCCAAATGTTCGTATGCTCTTCGCGAGGAGAGGAAGAATCACAACTAACTAGGCCAATAAAATGGGGTCCAGTGGCAACCCGGCTATACAGCTCATGGAAGAAATTAAATGGCCCCACAATGCTGACAACGGCTGGTGATACACTTCAGGCTAATTGGTCGGACATCACCGACAATCTCTTGCAACATGCAGGATCATCACACATCCCACAACAGAGCCTTAGTAAAACTCTCCCCCAACTACCCATAATGGAAAACAAATGGAGACTTAGTAGATTGAGAGCACAATGCAACAAAACTAGTAATGCTGTAGAGAAACTGGTGCTAACCATAAAACTACTGGAATATGGTAAACAACATAAACAGCTGATCTGGCTGTTAATACACAAAAATGTGGAAAAGGAGGCCGTCCATATCGATTCCTTGATGGGGAAGCACTATCACACTGATTTATGGAGGTACATTAAAAACAAGCTGGGACAGAGAAATTCCCGAATTAATGCAATAAACCAAACAGAATGGATAAAACATGTCAAGAAATTGTGCACAGTTAACCCACCGATTTCCGACCATCAGCTGCTTAAACCAGGAACATATGATACCCCGATGGCACGGGACTTTGCACCTGCATCAAAGGAAGTTTCCAACATCTTGCAAATATGAGATCATCAAGGGCCCCTGGTCCAAATGGCATCCCGCACAAATCTTCAAGGAAAACAAAGAGCTTTGGTCCCCGGTTTTATTGGCACACTACTGTTCGTGTCTGGAATCAGAGGAAATACCCCCAGCCTGGAGAGGCTCCATACTGCACCCAATTTTTAAAAAGGGGACAGACACGACCCTGCTAACTATCGCCTTATGGCCTTATTAGACATTGAAGCAAAAGGCTTTGCCTTTGTCCTCCTGGATGAACTACAAAACTAGGCAGTGGACCCTGGGGTAGTACCTCTCTGCCAAACCGGCTTTAGGGCAAAATCCACGACCATAGATAACATAGTGACTCTCTCATTTCTGATACACAAAGCAGCTACCAAAAAGACTCCTCCATTATTTGCGTGCTTTCTAGATTATTCTGCAGCATTTGACGCGGTGGTCCATAACCAGCTTTGGAGAAAGCTCCAAAACTGGGGAGTTCCAAGCAAACTACTAAGGGCAATAGTTCTACTATACTCATCAACCTGGGCAAGAGTTAAGCTATCGAACACTGCCATTAGTAAGAAAATCGCCACCACCAGCGGGCTAAAGCAAAGTTGTATGCTCGCGCCTCTTCTATTCAATCTCTACACAGCAGACATGTCACAAACACTAAAACATGCAAACTTGATACCACCAAAAATTGGGAACCTCAGACTCACTCTCCCGCAATATGCAGATGACATCGTCTTGCTGGACCACTCAAAAACTGGCCTACAAAAAGCACTCACAGCTCTGTATGGCTATAACATCGCAAGCAAAATGATGGTGAATCCCTCAAAAACTAAAGTAATGATCTTTGGTGGGCCGCAGAATCACCAGCACCTCAACTGGAAAATGGGGCAACTTAAAATCTGCAGCACAGATACCTACAACTATCTGTGTGTCTGGCTATCGGCCAGTTGAAAGCCCAAAGCTCATCTTCATCATTTGAAGGCAAAAACAAATTTCATAATAACTAGATTCTGCCAGTTAAACAAAACCATGGAATGCCCAACCGCCAGACTAATCCTTCAAGTACTGAAAGCTTCTTTCTTACCAGCATTAAATTATGTCCATGAAGCATACGCAGGTCACCTTACAGCTCTGATAGAAAAGCTTCAAGTGAAAATATTGAAGAAAATTCAAACTCCTCAGTATCTAAGGAGTAACCTGATAAGATTAGAATTTGGGCTGGAAGGTCAAAACTGGGCACATATGGGGGCTTTCCTGAAGTACTACTACAATTTAATTATGGCACCTACTAATACTCTGAAATCATTTCTTCGTTACATCTTTGAAAGAAAGTCAAACCCATAGTCACAATACTTAACCCCAGCATTAACAGGCCTACAAATTGATCAAGCCGTACTGACAAAACTAGCACGGTCACAAATATCCATCAAGGTGATCCTGAAAAGACAGACAAAAATCCTTTCCTGCGCATGTGATCTGGGTAAACTGAATAACACAGCAGTACAAAGAGCGGTACAAAGGGCGGCATCTTATAAGAAGTATACACAGCATTTGGCACCCCAGCCCTACTCAGCTTACACAATCAGGAAGGCCACTGTGCCAAAAATTGCCTTTGCCAGACTGCTTGGCCTAAAAATAAAGGAAATTAATCCAAACTGACGCTCCCTTACCAGTATAAACTGTTGTAGAATTTGTGGCTATAAAACAGAGACATTTATCCATTTATTATGCTGCTGTCCGGCACTGTTGATTGCACGATGCACTTTACTAAGACCTCTCTTCCTCCACTACCGCATAAGATCTTGCTCTGAGGTTAGAACTTTGGTATTCACTCTAAAAGAGCCAGTAGAGCTGGCCAAATTTGGGAAATATATTTCACAACTGCAAGCAAAATTAAATGAAAACTGCACATCGAACTGATTTAACTTTTAAACTGTTTAACTGATATGAACTAATATCTTATTTTAAAGTATGGCAAGGAATATACAAAGCCCTGATATCTACTGCTACACCTTTTAAGTTCCTTTACCTACATTAGGCCTCAATTTTAACTGACTTTACAAACCAAGAAGCTCGATTATTGTTTCAACAGTGGCTTACTATTTGTATTTTTAGCTGACGTTTGTAAATTGGTACATTATGTGTTCATTCTGCAAAGATTTTAAGTGATCACGCAATAAAGATTGTTGTTGTTGTTACATTGCCTCACTATTCTGTGCTCACAGATGTAATTTCAGCAGCCGCGCTTTTCAAAGGAGAGCTTTGGGTACCCGCACGTTTTTATTGACAAATTAAGCACTGGGGTCTATATATTCCATTTTCAAGCCTTTGTAATTCTGTGTCCTCTCTTCCAGTCTGGACTATCTCTGTCACATCAGGAGGTGCAAAAAGATCATTGTCAACTGCTTCCCGTCCCATCACCTCTGCGGCAGCCATAAACTATTTGCCTTGATACATATTTATCTGTATTATAATGTTAACGTTATATTCGTGGCAGAACGAACGGTACGCTGAAATGCTAATAACCCACAAAATAGACCAGTTTTGTTCTCCTGCACTGAATACACTGTACTATACTGTGGAATGCCAAATCCCGTACCTATGAAGATTTAACATGTCATAGAGCACGATGAAGAACTTAAATAAACTCTAACATATGTGAAGTTGATAGAACACAAAAGTGAAACGTCACATGAAGCAAAACCGTAGATGACCAGAAATGACTAGTGCCAGGCAGAAAGAAAAAGTGCCAGGCCGATAACATTCGCACAAACGCCAAGGACATACCTACTCCACAATAGCACGAGCGCCTTGCATGACTCAAGTGGACGTCCATGGCAGATAATTCAGCGTTTCAATTTAACCCAGACTTTTTCAGAACGAGGAGGATTATGGGCAAGAGAATAGCTTGATGTGTCCTAATGTCGGTGGTGAATCCTATACCTACGGTTACTATAGTGTATTTAGGTAGGCATGTGGTGAAGAATCTGTACAGGATACGACGGTAACAGCTGGCCATGTGAAGCTGTTCATGGATGTGTGAGCCTTGGCATAGGATTGTGAAACTGAGGCATTCTAGCCACATCCACCTGCCGATGCCAGCACATAACTTACTGAAACAAGCAAGGGAACGGTAAAAAGGTGCTGCAGAAATGTTCCATCTCGGCAGAAGCAGGAACAAAAGGCCTCCTTTACCCACTCCCCGCAGAGGAGAAAACGGGAGCGTAGACGCCATCGGTGTCTGCAGGAGCCCAAGGAGCATCTCCCGCGCAGGGGATGAGGCTGGACAGCGCCTCCTTCTCTGCAGCCCCTGGCGGCAGCTGCCGCACAGTAGGACCTGAGAATAAGAGGCGAGGAGAGGACGGAGACGGAGGATGGACGATTAAGGGAGCTGGGGACCGAGACGGGCCTTACATCGCAGGGCAGTTTGGTTTCCATTATGACAGTGGCGTTGTACATATCTGGATTCTGGCATTATAATGGAGATAACATACCGGAACAATGTCCGTGGCGCTTAACATATTATGTTGTTTCACTTGTGTAGTCCTATAGTGCAAACCCGACCCATTAGGGTAGCACAGCGCTGTACAAAGGAGTATATATCTTCACAAAAGAAAACAAAGCAGATATGGCACAGGTCCACAGTGGAGGGCAGAAAATAAGTTACATAGTAATCCAGTATTGTGTGCGTTACAAGCTCTCTAGTGGCGAGCAGAATTACCCTACAAAGTAATTCCAAGCTATGTGCAGCAGAAGGGCTCGGGAGTGCCCTCGCAGAAGTAGGCGGCAGCAGTAGTAACACGTGGTTCTCAGCAGTTAAGGGGGAGTGTCTTCTTACTCCACTCGCTGGGGTCAGGCATGCCGGCAGTGAAGTCACTTGTCAGAATTAGAAGCAGCGGTGGGAGAGTAGCTCCTGGACATCTTTATTGAAGTTCTCATAGGAGAGGTTCGTCTTTACAGATGGAGGGATGGAGTTAATTTTGTATGACATTTAGGCAGACAACCTGATGCTGCGATACTCCTGGATGCAGATTGTTTCAAAACTCTGTAATCACCCGGGAAACATTCACTGGTTGATTCTCCCATAACAGATGTGTGATGTTCCTGGAAAGCTTTCAATAAACAAAGTGCAGATCGCATGCTTGTGCCTGTTATTCCACTGATAATATAGGCTCTAAGCAGACATTGAAGATCGCTAGCAGCTCAGAAACAGAAAAGCCATCTTTCCCTGCATTTGAACGAAGCTACCTGTCCTTCACCCAAGCTTGGAGGTCACTGTCCAGAAGATGACAGTGGGACAAGTTAACGGAGAGGGTTATCATTGCCTCATTTGCATGTGTGTAGACGCTCACGACTCAGCCACGGTCACTCATGGAGGTGCAGTACAAATATAATGAACATCAAAGATAATGAGCCATGCCCATTGCGGTACCCTCTTCTTCACCCCTGCCCCTCCCTCCACAAAATACAGGAAAACATTCTGCTAAGAACCTCTCAAATGTGACATCATGAAGGAAGACATGATGCAAAGCACTCCCTGGCAGATCCAGACAGGCCTCCACCTCCTCCTATCACAGTTCACGGATACACTGGTG
Organism: Pleurodeles waltl; assembly: GCF_031143425.1. Taxonomy (NCBI): domain Eukaryota; kingdom Metazoa; phylum Chordata; class Amphibia; order Caudata; family Salamandridae; genus Pleurodeles; species Pleurodeles waltl. The sequence goes on along the minus strand of NC_090440.1, from coordinate 189,856,176 downwards.
GAGCCCATTAAAGGCTGACAGAAAGTTCACAGAGTGCACACAGCAGCCTCATCATCCCACCTCACATCATCTAACGTCTCTTTCTTTCTCTTCTTGACAAGTCTCATTACCTCTGCCTGCTCTCGGATGACAACACGGGGCAGTGCACTGTTCCAGAAAGACCTGCAACTGAATTGCTGCCACTTTCTTTTCTTAAGTGGGAAGAAAGTGTTAAAAATTGCACAGTAGCCTCGAAAGAGAATATGGTACATGTTCGACTTTTAAGGATCGGGCCCGCGAGTGTATGCGCTTGCGCATGCGTCTCGTATGCGAGATGCTGTTGTGTTCAGTGAAGGGCGTTTAGCCTGCCTGTCGCTCACCATTTGTTGGTTTGCATTGCACTCTTCTTTACAGCCTCGTAATTCGTCAAGGCACGTCTGCCATCATTTCGGTTCCTCTGTGTGGAGCAGGGATCAAGCACTAATTGATTTCAACTTAATTAGTGCCCACAATGCTCCCATAGTGATTGAGGTACTATTTTGTTCTAACTTCCAGTACCCCTCAAACAGAAGGCTTGTGACTGGCAAAAACGTGCCCAGCAGGACTTGCAAAGTTTTATTTTCTAAAGCTAACTTTATTTTGTTGTCGTCTTTTTTCAGCTTTCCTTCTTTTTTTTTTTTTTTTCTTTTTTTGCTTTTGCTTGTGGGAGCTGTTGTCAAAAGATGACAATTAGCTTGTTCGAAATATGCGAGTCCCATTGCATTGCAAATGCTTGTTAAATTTAGGAGCAATCCTAGCTCCAGTAATTGACACAGGCACAGTTGAATTCCTAGGAGAATTAATAATCACCTCCTCTAGTAAGAGGGCAAAAACTGAAGCCAGTTCATGGACAATAGGGATAGTAAGCGCTATATAAATACAATTACAATAGAGCAGCTAGGCAGAACACGATCTTCAATGCTTCAAATGCGTATCTATCCTCCGTCCTTTGCTGAAAGTCATACTGAGCATTAACGTTTGCAGACGACGTCAGCCATTCACTCTCGACTTAGTCTTTCATAAAGAATACCTTTTGACTAGTCTTTCATAAAGAATACATTTTGACTAGTCTTTCATAAAGAATAACTTTTGACTGAGTACTGTAAAATGTCAAAGTTTGATTAGGACAATTGTAGAAAAAGGTACAGTAGGATGCTTTAGAGGTTGCAAAGTTTTCAAACTAACTTTAGTCCACCTGCCACTATCAACAACTGTGGAATAATAGCTAGCCTCTAGCATCACTTCACCACTGCTCTTCAAGCCAGTAGTTAGTTCAGCTTTAGCTACGTGAATGAGATTTGAGCAAAGCCTGAAGGGCCCTTCACTCTTTAGACGTCATAGTTACATTTAAGCTTTAAATCAAGCTTTCTATAGATAATCGCTAGTGACTTCAAACAGCAACATTTCAAAGGGGACAGATGGTCTGTGGCCGTTGTGAGGAGGCATTTACATTGTTCATCAAATATTAGCCTGAAGTATTGTGTGGCGATGAAACCACCATAAATGATATATGTGCTTTAGCTGGTAGTAAATGTATGCAAAGCAACCTGCTGGACCAGCACAATATTTTCATACAGGTAAATATATTATTTGTTGCTGCATAAACATGGGCACGGCGCCATACTCACCAGTATTAGTATATTTCATGAGCTTCTCTTAAGAACTATTTTTAAAATCTACAGTTTTTTAGGCAGTGTATTTAAAAAAGTGTGCTCTATAATGAAAATAATCTTGGGAGAAGAACCTCTGCCAACACCAAACTCTCCTGGAGAGAGAGTCATGCTTGTTTGCTGTGCTTGCTTGCTTGGAGCATTATGGGTTGGTATTATAACACTTTCCTGGGCTACTTTTGTTTCCCAGGCTACTGTTGCTTGATTACAGCTTTGAGAAACAGTACAGGACCTATGTCCAAAGAGGGAAAGGGTGGAGAAAATTCCTAAAAACTAAACCAAGACCCAGTCGCAAACATATGTCTTGTAGTTGCCATGGCCAGCTGTACAACTGAGGTATGGCAACTCTGAGGTCTCAAGTTGTCCTATTACAGATGTTTTTAATCTACTAGTCACGGTGCCTTTGCTTTCCATCTCAAGTTGTCCTGTTACAGAGGTATTTATAGTTCATCATTCATGGTGTCTTTGTTTTCCATCTCAAGTTGTTATATTACAGAGGTATTCATCAGTCGTGGTGTCTTTGTTTTCTATCTCAAGTTCTCCTATTACAGGGGCATTTTGTAAAAAAAGAGATGCCTAGTCGAGGATTTCTTGCCATGAGCAGATGGAAGATTCCAGGTCTTGGCTGTTTTGGTCTGCTTGAGGTAAGGGTGACTCTTTCAGGTAGCCACGTTCATGCCAATACATGATACATCCAAGCACAAAAGTGCCCTCCAGAAGGAATTCCAATAGAGGAAAAAGCCAGAGGGCAAATAAATTCCAAGATGGCAGTGAAATTCTGCAAGGAGGATTCAAGGTGAAGACCCAAGAGGATTACACAATAGGGAATACTGGAACGGAAGGAATGCAGGACTTCAGGAATGTGACTTAATTTGCAGGAAAGCAACCAGGAGGGTCAGGAGCAATGAATATTAGGACAGGAAGCTTGAAGCATTGGGACACAAGGCATGGACTGGATTTGCTTCCACATATAAGCCCAGAAAACAGGAAGTTCATAGGAACCCATCTTGAACTGGGAAAGAGCACATCATTCCTATTCAGGGTCTGCTATGTTGAATTGGGCAAAATTTAAGCCCAGAGTTCCTCGCCAGGGAACTCTGGGAAAAAGAAGGCTGTGAAAAATGGAGACACTAATAGCATCCTTAATGGACAGCCCCCTTCCGGCCAGAAAAAGAGGGGTGGCAACACTGGCAAGTCAGCCGCTGTAAGGTAAGTGTAGGCGTAGGGCGCTGCGACCCACCGGTGTGTCGCTCCCCCAGCACCCAATAACACATTCCACCAGCCTGATAGGAATTCAAACATAGGGACTTGGATGGACGCTAGTGGTGGTGCCACAGTATTTATTCCATCAGTCATGGTGTCTTTGCTTTCCATCCCAAGCTGTCCTATTACAGAGGTATGTAGTCCATCAGTCATGGTGTCTTAGCTTTGCACCTGCCCTTCTCTTCCTCTCTACCATAGAGTTATGGTGCAGGCTGGGTCTATTCACCATCCTCAGCCTGAGTGTCTTCGATTGTAGGCAGTGATAGGTGATTCGTCTATGCCTTTTGGGACACTGGTTGCCTGCTGTTCACCCCTGGTCGTGTGGTGGTAGAATGGGACCATGTTTCTGCGCTTAGTCTCTCTCAAGGTGTTGTGGTTACCACCAGCCGATTCGTAAAAACCTGTCAGAAGTTTTCTCCTGTAGATTTCCTCCTATTTTTAAGGTGCTTTTCCAACTGCCATGGAATTCACAAAAGTTTCAGCAGCTTTTGTTATTTCAAAGAATGTTTGATTAAAATGATTGAGTTACACAAATGTAATTATTTTGAAGCACTTTGGGCAAGCAACTTGCACTATAAATTGGTCCACAAAATGTCACTTATGTGATTTTTTCACAAAACTGAGATACCACTTCCTGTTGAAATTCTTTTTCAACATTTGTACATTTGTAAATGTAATATAAAGGTAATTTTCAGGTTTAAACTTTTGTTTCTCCGAGTGGTATATAGTCATAGAGTACTCCTTTTCCAAATACCTTCATGTGCCTGTTAGCGCGTCAGAACCTTGATAAGTAAACTTACAAGGAGACACGCCTAGACCGATGAACCTTTTGACCACGTTCGTAGACTTCCCAGAACAAGATATCTTTTTGACATCACAATCAATATGACAATAAGTCAATCAATATTCGCAATACCTAATCAACAAGTTAGTCAATAACATTCAATAAAGATCAATAAAGCAAACACACCATGACATTTCAGTCATGAATAACCACACAAATCTAGTTAAGAGTTAGGATATTTATTCCCTATTGATTTACAATCTAATAGTCATCTTCTCATTAACATTGAATCTCATTAGTTACTTTCCAGATACATAATTTGAACACAGTTAATCAACAGGTAGAGAATATTCATTTAAGTATTAATACATCATTAATAAGAAGCAGCTTAGTAAAGTCTCAGAGTACAAGATTCAACAAAGCAAGAACTCAGTCATTTGTCTATTTGCGTCAGATATTTGTGAACACCTTAACTAACCTCGAATTAGCATTAGCATGTTGGGCTTCATGCAAAACAATTTAGCAAACACAAATTTGGAAAACATCTAACTATGGCCCCTATCAAAAGAGCAGTTGGTACCTAGAAAGAAAAGGCAAACAGATAATTACAATTTTCATCAGAAAGTTACCCCTCCAACGAATCAGCAATCAGCGCCAGTCTTTGTCCTCAGGACAACACTCGATTCAGCATTCAGGAAGAACAGGACAGGGAAAGTCTAAAAATGGCATAGTTAAGAGTAAGGCACTTCCCTCATAAGGAGGAGAAGTAAGTATCAGAAAAGGATTCAATAATAGAGGATGGTTAAGATATCAGAACAGCAAAGTCTCAATGAATAATGGCAAAAAGTGTCCCAATAATGGCTGATTTCTCTTAGGGGCATGCAGTTATATAAAACTGTCGAACTAGTCCTTAATTCCCCATTGGATCAATTTTGGTGCATCATCATCTCTGTCCAATAATTCTCCACGCACCTTACTAGAATTTTCCACAAAACACAGTTCTCATGCAATTGATTGGCCCATGATGTTGATGTCTTCATCGGTAGGAATGTCAAGTAAGAAAAGTTACACTTTACGCTCCAGTCAGTAGTCCCATTGTCTTCTCCTAGTCTAGGCAGCCTTGCACCTGTTACGAATTACACTGTTGCATTCGGCAAGAATGTCTCCTTGAGCAAGTCGTGTCCCATGAGAAAGAATTTACTACTGTTACACACACACATATCTCTAGCTTCTGGAAAAGTACAGCTTTGTGTCCTTCAGGAAGATAGCGCATTGCACGTTAGAAAAACACAGTTTAATATGAGACCAGGCAGCTAGGCCCAGACCCTCGCTAAACTGAGGCCTAGTGATTTATTTAGCAAAACCCCAATACATGACTTTAATCATAATATGCTAATACAAATTCAAAACGTTAGTACATGATTTATGCATCATTGATAACTTTCATTAGTCTACGTATACATTTGTGGCCACTCCCTGTGGGCACATTTCAGACGTGTGCATTATTTCCTACGTTAACACATTTCCTATGCAGCTTCATTACAGAATATATTGCAAGCTTTTCACGTTAATATTGTTTTTAAAAGTCACACTCCAACAATCCCTCCTCTGATGACTCTTGTCATCACACAAACCTTTCCCCTTACATTTTACATTCTAGAATTCCTTAATTTCAATTTCTTCTCTTAATCGTTCCCCCTGTGATTTTGCCCTAAACAATTTTTCCCTTTGTTTTTCTTCCCTCCTCTTATTATTTTTCAACATTTTCAATTTAATTCTTTTACTAATTTTACATGACAGCCACAATCCAAATAAGCAAGCTATAACAATTAATATTCCCTGTATTATTTTCGCCAATTTCCCATGCCAAATACTACTAAACCAACTCCCCACTGAAGCAAGTCCTTTTCTAACCTTTTACCAAACACCTTGTTCTTTCAGTTCCTTCAAATCTGTGCTATCCCTAGTTAAGTTAGTAAGCATACTTCTAATCTCATTACTATTGTCATGTATGTAAGCACAACAATGACGCTCACTAAGCATCTTACAAACTCCGCCATTTTTCGCTAAAAGAATGTCTAAAGCAAGCCTGTTTTGAAGAGCCATAGCCCTCTCTGCTGCAAGTTCAGTATCCATCAGGAGTATAGCCCCTGTGAAATTTGTCAGCATGTTATCCACAATAGTAGACAACTTTCAAATCTTTATGGAGTTTAAGATAACGTCCACTGAAGGAATTATTGCCCCAAATATGTCTCCTACTACACCAGCAGCAGTCTCTCTCCTTTGTCTAGTACGATGTAATTCAGACAATTTCGGAAACCTTTTCAAGTCCTCTAGATGATATATCTTTGAGAAAACTATCCCCAAATAACATATCCCATACCATCCCTTTGGAAGATGGTAGTAAGCATTAAGTCCACATATATAATAGATCAGAGGGATCGCTGGTTCCTGTCCATTTAACATGAACGTCCACTTGTTCTGAAACAAAAACACATGCTTACCTTCACTCATTCCCACAAACACATTGTCATAATATGACTTTGGTCTAAATATGCAAAGCTTGCCTACGTGTAATGCATCTAAGGCTAACTTCCCCTGTTCTCTAACCGCACTGTAACTCTCACTACTAGCAAAAGCTCGCTGCTGCAATCCTTTCTCTATTTTACCCTTCAATGCCCTTCTTCTATCTTCCGTGTGATCGAAAAAGCTTTTCTCTTCGGGTGCAAGCAAACATGTCAAAATATTACGGTGTGCATAGGATGTACTAATTGTTAATGGTGCCTCAAAGAATCCCTTAACTAACTTTATGCTATAGTATTTAGCAACACTACTCAAATCCTCTATATTAGGCACATAAGAAAACACAAGGTCACAGTTCGAATAAAAATATTGAATCTCTTCCTGGTTATAGAATCTTGATAGTAACAGACTACAACTTATCCCATATATTAATGGCAGACTGTGATAGGTAACCCCTTCTTGTACCGAAACAGGAATCTGTGTACACACATAACAATCTTTTGCATCCATTGTGTCAACATACTCACTCAACAAGCGATAGAAAACATTAGTTGATAATTCCCCTTTTGCGTTACTCCCCTCTTGCAAATATTTCGTATCCTGCTCAAACCTCTCCCAAGCTGTTAGTGCAGTGGCGGTCTCAGGAATTGTAGCATTGTTAGTTCCACTCTTACCCACTAATGGCATACCCACAATCACAACTATGATGAATATCACACATACAACACCCAAACCAACACCCAAACATTTACAGTGCCTACTTCCCCTATTATCATCTCTAATGTTAGCCATGATCTGTAAAGAATCAGAAAGTGAAGGATTATTAGTTCAAACAACAACCAACAGAGGATGGTTAAAACTCTCTTTTTTTTTCTACTCAGTTAAAGCAAGCGAAAGTCTCTCTTCAGCAATTATTTACAGCGATCAGTTTCACTCCCAGGATCCTTGTCAATTCATGTTAGCAGCTTGTCAAAATCGTTTTCCAAAAGTCAATTCAGGTTAACAGTGTCACATCCAGAAAGTTATAAGTCTCTTTTCTCAATTTTCTTCTTTAACTCAATTCTCATGCCAACGCAGTCTCTTTGGCCAGACTCAGGTGCCAAAGTACTTACCTGGGACTTCTCGATCAAAGCAAAACACCAAGAACTCTTGTTGCCATTCAGCTGACGTTGCATACGCCCATTCAGGACCTGCGTACCTTCTGTTCACTACTCTCTTTCTTTTCAATTTGCGATCACCTTGCAACTCTCCTTCACTCAGATCTTCTCTCCTTATCGTATCAACCTCTTCCTCTATTGAATCTTCGACGACCACTTTCTTTTTCTTCACTTGCAATTCCGGCAAGTTATCTCCTTTCAGTGTCTCTCTGGCCTTTGATCTTTCCTGTGGCAACCCTTCGCCCTCCTCTGACTCTATGGTGTTTTCTCTTGATGGACCTGCAATTTGCTCAGGAGGAGTCGGTACACTCTGACTCTCTTCCGCCTCAACTCCTTCACCTTCTGGGTCTGTCAGGGGCTCTAGCTCATTTCCATATTCGTCTGCTTCTGGGAGAACCTCCATCTGACTTGGCTCTCCTGGTGCCTCAGTTGAGAGAGGCTCACCGTCACCCCTCTGGGTCTCTTCTCCTTCGTCTCTTACTGGAGTGACTAAGCCGTCCTCAACGGGCTCTCCTTCTGTCTCAGTTCCCCTTTGATCACTCTCCAGCCCTGAGACTTCCTTCTCAGTTATTGGTACTTTCAACAACTCAACTTCCTCATCAGTTGTTTTTATGTGTGACTGGCATGGATCCAGTTTGGAATTCCCGCACACTTCACAGCAGTTGTCGTCAGTATTACTTGATGTGGCCCCTTCCAACGTGGCTCCAAACACAACTTCCTTAGGTGTTTATTGATGACAACCCAGTCACCAGCCTTCAGATTGTGCCCTGGATCATTTATCGGTGGCAGGGTGGTAGCTTCCACCTGGTGAGAGGAAGAGCGGACCACGTCAGCCAGACCGTTGCAGTAGTCCAACACCATATCATCCGTGATATTCACAAGAGCATTTGCAGGCACTGCGGGCAGTCTCATAGCTCGGCCCATGAGCATTTCATGAGGAGATAGTCCTGTTTTCTTGTTAGGTGTATTTCTCATTGACATTAGCACCAAAGGCAACGCATCGGGCCATTTCAAATTCGTGGCTGCACAAATCTTTGCCATTCTCGACATCAGGGTACCATTCATCTGCTCCACTAGTTCTGATGCTTCAGGGCGGTAACTACAATGCAACTTCTGTTCAATGTTCAATGCTGCATACAATAACTTAACCACCTTGTTGTTGAAGTGACTTCCCCTATCTGATTCTAAAGAGATCGGAAACCGGAAACGTGGCATCAATTCCCTAAGCAGCAACTTCGCTACTGTGAGACTGTCATTCCTACGTGTAGGGTATGCTTCAATCCAGTGGCTTAAGATACACACAATCACCAACACGTATCTCAAACCTCCACACACAGGCATCTCAATAAAATCCAATTGCATTCTGCTAAATGGACCTCCTGCTCTCCCGATGTGGCTCAAATTCACCACTGTCCCTTTCCCCGCATTCATCTGTTGACAGATGATGCACCTGTGACAAATCGCTTCTGCAGCTTGTTTGAACTTCGGGTTAAACCAGTCAATTTTGAACAACCTGATCATGGCATCCCTCCCAATATGTGCTTGACCATGGTAAAACCTTGCAAACTGTGACAGGAGACTGTTCAGCAAAACCATTCTCCCTTCATCTGAAACCCACAAATCATCTGGTCTTTGTACACTTTGCATCCTAACCCAAGAACGCTTCTTATCTTTGCTGGCACGTCCCTGCAACAATCTTAATTCTTCTAGCGTGTCAATCACTCTTAATGCGTAACCTGTGCATGTCTCATTTTCTCTTTCGGTAACAATTCCCACTGATCCTTAAACAATATACAGTTCAATACGCAAAACCTTGCGACTTGATCCGCATATCCATTTCCCATTGAAACAAAGTCTTGTGATTTCAAATGAGCACTGCATTTCACCACAGCAATTTCATGAGGTAACTGAATCCGGTGCAACAACTCCTTAATTCTTTCACCATTTTTAACTGGAGAACCAGAAGAGGTCAGGAATCCGCTCTGTGACCATAGTTGGCCAAAATCATGAACAATTCCAAATCTGTATCTCCTATCAGTATAGATAGTCACCTTCAGCTGGGCAGAAGCATGGCATGCTCTAGTAAGAGCAACCAATTCAGCCACCTGAGCAGAATATACTTTCTCAAGCCAAGACGGTTCCAGGATACCAGAGATCGTACATAAAGCGTATCCGGCTCTCAGCACTCCTACTGAGTCTCTCAAGCATGAGCCATCAACAAAGATAATGTGGTCATTTTCTTCCAATTGGGTATCTTTAATGTCTGATCTCGGTTTGGTGCACATTTCGGTTACCTCAAGACAATCATATTCTACATCTTCAACATCTTCGACTTCTGTGTTTTCATTTGGAAGCAACGTTGCTGGGTTCAACACTGTACATCTTTTCAGCGTTACATTTGGTGACCCCAATATAATTGTTTCATATTTTGTCAGTCTTGCATTTGTCATGTGTTGTGTTTTGGTACAGGTTAACAGGATATCAACTGAGTGAGGGACCATGACTGTGAAAGGATGCCCCATCACTATGCCTTCACACTGTGTGAGGCTTTGACCAACTGCTGCTACTGCACGCAGACAACCCGGTAAGGCTGCAGCAACTGGGTTCAAAGTAGCTGAAAAATATGCTACTGGTCAGTTTACACCTCCATGGACCTGGGTCAAGACAGACAAAGAACATGCATCATGTTCATGACAAAACAGAACAAAAGTCTTTGTGTAATCAGGCATACCTAAAGCTGGAGCCCTGCACATGCTCTCCCTCAGTCCAGTAAACGCCTTCATTTCCTTTTCTGACAACACTATGACATCTGGCCCTTCCTTGACCGTCAGTCTCACCAGTGGCTTGGAGATGAGTGAAAAATTTGGGATCCACTGACGACAGTAGCCCACCATACCCAAAAACATCCTAACATCTCTCCGTGTCGTTGAGGGATTCATCTGTAACAGGGCAGTCACCCTCTCCCTGGATAACTTCCTCGACCCTTTCTCAATTTGATGACCTAAGTATTTCACCTCTCTCTGGCAATATTGCACCTTCTTTGGGGACACTTGGTGTCCGTTCTTTCCCAAGTGGATCAGTAAGGCAATCAAATCATACTTGCACTCATCCCTCGTTTTGGATGCAATCAACAGATCATCAATGTACTGCACTAGAGGCGATTGAAAAGGCAATTCCAATGACTCCAAATCCTTCTTCAGTATCTGATTGAATATGGAAGGTGATTCCAAAAACCCTCCAATTGTAAACCTTATCCAGGAATTTGAAACTGAAAAGAAATTGGCTGTCCTCAGGAAGAGGCACAGAAAAGAACGCTTGGGACAAATCAACCACTGTGAACCACTCTGCATCACATGGAACCTGGAACATGATCACATCTGGATTTGGCACCACAGGGCAACATTTCACAACTACGTTGTTAATCTTTCTCAAATCTTGGACAATTCAAACTTTCCCACAGGTCTTTCTCAGCCCCATTATTGGTGAGTTACACAGACTGCTCATTACTTCTTGTAAGACTCCCTGTTTCACAAAGTCTGCAATTAACTGCGCCACCTTCATAAGGACATCTTGCACTATATGGTACTGCTGTACCTGTGGGAACGCAGCATTTGGCTTCACGCTGACTTTAACTGGTTCTACTCCTTTTATCAGTCCTACTTCCTTTCTTGTCAGATCCCACACTTTCTCTTGGACTGTCCCCTGCAAGTCTGCCGGGAGATCAGTCACTGTGAACATTGGGAAGAAGTTAATCAGAGGATACTCCTCGTCTGTTGTCTCAGTCTCAGAAACCTGCTCCTCATCTCCTTCATCATCACTGTTTGTCTGAACCTCAATCCCCTCACTGGAACAGGTGATCGAACACCTTGTTTTGCAAAGCAAGTCCCTTCCCAGTAGGGACACCGCACTCGAAACACAAACCACAAACCTGTGCAACCCCTGGAAGGTGCCAAGCTCAAACTGAGCCGGATCTGTGATCGGGTTAGTCAGGAGCTGGTTTGCCACTACTTTGACTGTACGTCCTGAAAGAGGCAGTTTCGGAACCTACGTGCTTCTGATTGTAGAGCGTGTAGCTCCTGTGTCAACCAAGAATGAGACCTTGTGAACCATTACCTTCCCCTGAACATAGGGCCCTTTCTGATCTACTTCTAGGGATGCTGCAAGCCTACACTCCTCACTATCTGAACTCTCATCCGACCATTCATCGTTTATTCCATTCTCACCATGTAATGGGAACTGTTGTACTGTGTTACTTGGACTCATTCTTTGACCTGTGACCTGTTGAGGAAGCATAACCTGTTGCTGTTTCATTGGCGCTAACGGCAATTGCATTTGCTGTCTAGGTACCATGGGAACCTGCTGTTGTATTTGCTGCATCTGCATCGGTTGTACATGTGGCATCTGCCCCTGCTGCATGGGTTGAAGACTCTGCATCTGAATCATGTTATTCTGAAAGTTCGGATTAGGACCTCTTATCCTCGGTCCCTTCACATTTTGAAATGCACTGACATCATTGCTTTGTTGAACAACACCCTCCTGCACCATGATCGGGCACTCCCGCTTCCAATGTCCAACCCTCTGCAAGCATGACAAGGTAACATCTGCTTCATCCCCTGCACATCGTTCTGAACTACTATGGTATTCAAGTCTGTGCTTCTGTTCACAAAACCTCCTCGACCTCTGCCTCTCACTTGCGCCTGAAACATCCCATTTCCTTGCGGCTGTTGCACCATCTGTTGTAGACAACCTCCCTGACTGTGCTGCCTCAATTTGCATTACCATCGCTTTCTTCTTCAACTTTCTCTGCTTCAACTCAATCTCGTCACTACAGTACTTCGCATACTGCAACACCTCGTCAATCGGCTTTGCTTGCCAACAGATCAAATGATTCTTAATCATCTGGCTAATCTCCGGTCTCAATCCCTCAACAAATCTGAACACAAGGTGATTCATGTCCTTCGCCTCAACAACCTCTGTACCGCTGTAGTTCTTGAACGCTTTCAAAAACCTCTCATGATAGGCATGTATCGACTCTTTGGGTTCCTGTGATGTCCGGTCAATTTTTTGCCAATCAACATTGTGCAGCGAAACTCTCTGCTTCAAGAACTCAATCACCTTATAGTAGTATCTCATCACCTCAGGAGATGGTGCCCCTGTGACTCTATCCCTTGCTGGTTCCGCGGTCGGCCAATCCACACACCTCTTGCACTCAAGCCACAAATCGGCCGGAACTATGATCTCAAAGAGAGTATTCAGGGCTTCCCAGAGACATTTTGCAAGCTTCACAAACCTATCCGTCTGCTGATACCACTCTATTGGTTTTTCCCCCAACCTGGGAAAGTCATTTGTAAATGACAGGATATCACCTCTGGTCCACGGCACATGGACAATAACTCCTCCACCCGTCTCTCTCATCGGAAACATTTTCACCGCACCTACATCCTGTGAGGCTTTGGCTGGCTGCTCTATGCAGTCACTTTTCCTCTTGTCTCTTTTCTTCGCCCATCTGCCTTCCCATTTCTCTAAGGCTCCCGAAACATGTGCACTCTGCAGTATTTCTTTAAGGTGTGCCTTCATCCCAGTAGACCTCATATGTTCAAAATCTTTAGGCTCAAAGTCCAATCTGTATCTTCTATTCAGATGTTTAGTACTTTCTAAGTCTTTTCCATATTTATCTGCCAGATTTGCCAACCTCTGGTGCACCCTGCTCACTTCTTTGGTTATTTTTGGACACAAATACCTCAATTCTGCCTCCGTGTATGATTCTAGCCTGTTCTCTCCCATGCTCCCTTCAACTAGTTCATTTTCCTCCATGCCCAACCTCACAAAATTCAGGTACTCTTCCCCTTCTGACCTTCCTGCCGCTGCAGGAGTAGTCTGGGGTGAATTCAACTTGTCTAACCAATCGTTCAATTGTTGCGCAGTTAAACCTTGCAAGGAGATATTCCCAGCCTGCACTATCGGTGTTTGTGGTATGTTTGTACTCGAGATCTGCAGAGTCAGCAGTCCCAAACTCTATTGTCTCATGGCATCTGGAGGAGCCCCAATCGGACTGAAGTCTAACAAACCCCTGGACCTTTCGAATGTCGGTTCCACTGGAGTCATCCTTTGAGAGCTCCCTACGAACCCTCCTCTTGTCATCTCTTGGGTCATTAATCCCTGATCACATACACTAGGCTTCGCCTGTGCATACAATGGTACTGGTGGACCAACTATAATGGGCAAGGATATGGCAGCCTGCGTCTGCCTGTTTCCCAAAACCTGTGGAGCATTAACTTCCATATTCTGGTTTATTACTGGTGCCATGGTTGACTGCGGTCCTGCGACCGAAGTGTAATTTGGAACCATCTGTTGCTGTTCCTGGGGCAGTAAAGGTGTAGTTGGCTCGGTCTGTATCAGCTTTGGTCTTGTATATGTCGGATCTGACGGCACCATTACATTTGTGATAGTCTCTAATATTGGGACATCAGGGTAAAGTCTCTGAACCTGCAGTGGCTGCAGTTGAGATTGCATCTCTGGAGCAGTGGACATACTAATACTATTCTGCACTGGAACTGGTGTCGAGACAGGACTAACCTGTATTGGATTCACTGTCACCTTGCTCTGAATCAAAGCTTACAGGACCTGTACTAGTACTCGGTCTGTTGTCATCTATTGCATATGGCGGTGGTTGGTCGTTCAGTAACTGATTAAAGAACTCATCATCGTCTGAGTCATCCATCTCTGACCAGGGCTTCTTAGCCTCATTGTCTTTAGAAGAACTTCTGTCAGTCTTACAAGTAGCTTTCCCTCCTTTGTCTTCACATTCTTGAGCTATTACTGGAAACATCCTAACTCCATCTATTGTTTCTCTCCTCCAAACCCTCTGTGCACTATCCCACCTAGCCTCCGCTAGCGCCTTTTCTGCTTTCCTCCTCCTCCTCTCAAATTTCTGTTGCTGTTGTCGCATTGCCACCAGTTCCCAAATTGCTAGCGCCTCAAACTGTGCTGGCCTCGGAGATGGCTTTAGCTCATTTAACACCCTCTGCAAATTTTCCAAAATTCCTATGTTGAACGTTCCGTGCTCTGGAAACACCAAGCACCCTTCTTTCTCTGTCGCTTTGCACCATTGCTTTAGCCAAAGACATGGCGCGACTCCCCTTTCCTCCATTAAGGCATAAGCCGGTGTATCCTCTGGCGGTGTAACCTCCCCTACACTCGCGGTAATATATGTATCTCCCCTCAAAGCACTCTTCAAAGCCTTGAAAATTTTCATTTTGTGTCTTTTATTTTGTTCACAATCGAATCAGGAAGTGACTTTATTTCCCAGAACTCTCTCCGCCTACCTTCTCAACCAATTGCCTCTCACAGACGGCTGCCAATCCGTGTGCGACCCTTCTCGCTAACCGACCTATCCCAGCGTGGCTCCAATGAAGTTACACTCACACACACTGTGGCTGACAAAGTCTTGCGGCTTGTCTTCCTCACTCTCTATTCACACAAAGCTAATGCAATGTATATTGCAAGCACCAACAGAACTCAAATTTGCCGGTTTACTACAGGAAAGGGTAACACAATCGCTTCAGAACTTTACAGAGATTTTGCTTAGCCTCGCCCGCTACTCTCTCCTTCTCAGATCCTGCAATCGCAAGCAAAATTTGACCCGCAAATTTTACTCTCGACTTGTCAATGGGTTGTTCTAATGCACTTTAGAACTCACTAAATCTCCATCTAAGTTTTCATTCACTCACTTTGACTCAAACTCAACTCGTCGATATCACAATCGACCTATTAAACTGCGCAAATTACAACATAAACCGAGTGTCTCATACACTTATCAATATACTCCGGAGTCTTAGACCACGCAGGGTCCGTACATCACCTACAACCACGTGGACAATTTTGGAGCGCAAAGCGCTACACTCACATGAAGTTCGCCGACTTCCCTACTCTCATACTGCGGAGTACGCACACTCCTACTAAAACATTACCTGGCCTAGAATTCTCACAAACCTCACAATTCACCTGCGATATGCATAGGCTGTGCAAGCGCAAACCCTTCTTCATTCACACTATCACTAGAACGCCGAGAACATACTCAACTCACCTCAGCAGGCACCAAGATTCCGGGAAAGTCATTCGGGACTTAGAGACACATCATCTTTCCAATTTGTATCATTTTAAAAGAACAATTTTTCCAAAACCCAATTTTCTGGTACACCTTGCTTACTTCCAAACTACGCTCCTCAATTCCTCAATTCCTACCAGACTGCTACAAGACGGTTATCAAACCGTGATCTTTTGCACTGGATCCCCAAAGGGCCAAACCATTACCTCTGCTACCAAAAACTGTTAGCGCGTCAGAACCTTGATAAATAAACTTACAAGGAGACACTCCTAGGCCGATGTCTTAGCTTTCCATCTGCCCTTCTCCTCCTTTCTACCATAAAGTTATGGTGCAGGCTGGGTCTATTCACCATCCTCAGCCTGAGTGTCTTCGATTGGAGGCACAATGCCTTCCCGCACATAAACAATCATTTCTGGCATTTTGTTTTTTCAATGCGTGCGGAAGAATACAGCACGCATAGAAAAAGCAAAAAACGAGGAGGAATAAAAGTATTCCTCCTCACTGCACCCAGCTAACGCCACCCCTGGGGGTGGCGTTAGATTTTGGCGCTGCCTCAGGTTTAAAAAATTTCATAAATCAGAGGCAGCGTCAAAATGCAATGGGTGTTGCTGTGGCACGCCCACAGCAACACCCATTGCACGCCCCTTCCACGCACAGTGCTGTGTGGGAAGGGGCCGTATTTACAAGGTGGCGTTAAGCCACAAAAATTGGCTTAACGCCACCTTGTAAATACCGCGCGGTGCTTTGCACCACAGTAGCATCACAAGTGACGCTCCTGTGGTGCTGTGACGCTCTTGTGGCGCTAGGGGCCTATAAATATGGCCCTTTAATTTTCACAGCCTCCACTCAATTTTACCCTGATGAATTTCAGCAGGTCAAACCTGCCGAAATTTACTGAGTGAAAACATGCAGCATATTAAAATACATGTGCAATGTGGTACAAAATTCACCGTGTTAAACATGGGATTTATTTTTTTCCAGAGAAAAGCTCAGAATACTAGGGCCCTGATTTATACTTTTTGGTGCAAAACTGCATCAACGCAGTTTTGCACCAAAAAGTTTAGCACCAGCTTGCACCATTTCTGAGCACCAGCCAGGCACCATATTTAAGGAATGGTGCAAGCCGGTGCAAAGGGTAGGCTATCCGGGTGGGGCTGGTGGTATGGAAGAATCGTGTTTTGCACCAAAAAATGACGTTAGGCAGGTTAGAGTTAAATAAAATGACTAACCAGCCTAGCGTCATTTACTGACGCAAAACCATCCATACCACATGACTCCTGTCTTAGAAAAGACAGGAGTCATGCCCACCACCCCAATGGCCAGCACAGGGGACCAGAGTCCTCTGGCCGTGGCCATTGCACCCAGTGCCACTACTTACCTATACTTACCTGGGATGAGGTCCTCCATCCTCCGCTGTCCGTCTGGTGTGGGTGGGGGTGTCCCTAGGGCTTGGGGAGGGCACCTGTGGGCTAATTCCATGGCGGTCCACCATGGAAATAGGACCACAGGTCCCCTAATGCCTACCCTGACCCAGGCGTTAAATAATGGTGCAAAGCAAGCTTTGCGCCATTATTTGACCCCTCCTCCCCCTGTGCGTGATTTTAACACAAGGGATAAATATGGCGCAAAGGCCATAGAGTCATCTCATTGATGCAAAGTAGGTTTCCACGTGTTAGTTAGTTTTTTTACCGAATTTACGTAAAACAAAAATGACGCAATTTCAGGGCAAAACAAGCACATAAATATGCCCTTGGGTGTTTACCGCCGCCAGTAAATATCACACCCTGCTGGCCCGCCTTACCTCGTACTGACAACCGTACTTCACGCCTTCCTGCTATGTTGTTTCTTCATAGTTATATCTAGATTTCTTTAGGCTAGTGTGTATCACGCCATCTATGTAATTTTTTGTGTCTGCTCGATTTAAAATGTCACCATGTCTGTATCGCTCTCAGTCATTTTGTAAAGCGCTTCGTATGCAAGCTCTATAGGAACCACACAAATATAGAGAGAGATAAATTCAGCTGCTTCGTCGGGGTGTGTCTTTATAATGGGAATGGGAGAAGCACAGAACAAGCCAATGAACGAGTGAAAGTGATGGGCGTGTGGCGGGCGTGGTTAAAAGCCTATGGGAAGCCGTTAATGTCAAAATTACAGCTCCCTATATAGGACACCTCCTGGAATGCATAGCGTGTTGCAAAACAAATATGACATACACCAGAATGAATGCACTATGTGCAAAATAAATATGATACCTGGCAGAGTGAATCTGACTTGAACCAAAACAAATATGAATCCAGGCAAAGTGAATATGCTACTTAGTGATCATTCTGAATAACTCACACTCAGAATTGAATAAGAGATATACTGAAATATATATCAATCATATTGAAATAAATATGGCCCGCACTGTAAATAATAAAGCAATCACTGAAACACATACAATATTTGTCAAAAGGAATGAGACATTTCTTGAAATGACAGACATATGCCAAGAGGAATATGACACACATTGGAATGAATATGACAGCTTGAAATGAATATAAGGTACTGAAATGAAAATGCATTATTCTGAAAGGAATATAATGTGCAATGAACATTACATTTATAAAAAAATGAATATGGTTTGCATTGAAAGTAATATGATATACATTGACATGATTATAATAATATGTGTTGCAATTGGTATGAGTCATGTTAAAATCAATATCATGCGTTAATATGAATGAGAAATCTATTGAAAGGAATATGACACATATTAAGATGAATATGACATGAAATGAATATGAGCCCTTTTGAAATTAATTCAACATGCCTTAAACTGAATATGACCCATGCTGCCATTAAAATGAAACTTGTCAAAATGAATGTTATGCTTTGAAATCAATATGATACACAGCAACATGAATATTGCATATATGGAAATGAATTTGACCTATGTTGAAATGGATATGACCCATATTAAAATTATAATGTCAGAGTTAAGATGAATATGACATCCACTGACACAAATATGCCATTCATTTAAAGCAACATGACACATGTTAAGATTTATATGAACCATTTTCAAATGAATATGATATCTGATGAAGTTGATATGAGCCATATCAAAATTAATATGACATTCATTAAAATTAATATGACACTTATTGAAATGGATATGAAACTATATATTAGATAAATATAGCATGCTTTGAAATGAATAAAGCACCTAATGAAATGAACACAAGCCATGTGTAAATTAGAATGCTCACTGTTTAAATATGGCTTGACTGGAATCGATGTTGATTTGCTTTAAAATTAACAATACATATTGAAATTAATATGACATATTCTTAAAGGACATGATATGAACACAAATTAATTAACTAGAATAAATATATGTTTTAGACTACGTACTACATTCGGTTTTTGCTGGCTTTTGGACTCTGAGCACTTTACCACTGCTGACCAGTGATAAAGTGCAAGTGCTCTCTGTCTAAATTGACCTGATGATTGGTTTATCCATGATTGGCATAGTTGTTTTACACGTAAGTCCCTAGTATAGTGCAACATGTGTGCCCAGGACCTGTAAATCAAATGCTACTATTGGGCCTGCAGCACTGATTGAGCCACCAACATTAGTAGCCCTGTAAACATGTTTCAGACCTGCTACTGCAGTGTCTGTGTGTGCAGTTTTAAACTGCCATTTCAACCTGGCAAGTGCACCCACTTGCCAGGCCCAAACCTTCCCTTTTACTACATGTAAGGTACCCCTAAGGTAGGCCCAAGGCAGTCCCATGGGCAGGGTGCAGTGTATTTAAAAGGTAGGACATATACTGGGCTATTTTACATGTTTGCATGATAATGAAATACTGCTGTAGGAAAGTACCAAGGGTCAGATGTAGGTATATTCCAATTTGCGACTTGCAAATTGCGAGTCAGAGCGACAGTCGCAAATTGGAATGTAGAATGGTGCCCCTGACACCATCTGCGACTCGCAAGGGGGTCGCAAAGGCCCACCTCATTAATATTAATGAAGTGGGTCACAATTTGCGACCCCCTTGAGACTCGCAGCACTCACAAAGATGGTGGCCTGCTGGAGACAGCAGACCACCATGTCTGTGACTGCTTTTAAATTAAGCAGTTTTTTTTTTTTTGTAATGCAGCCCCTTTTCCTTAAAGGTAAACAAGATGCATTACAAAACTAAAAAATGAAACGCTTTTGTTTCATTTTTCAAGAGCAGGACCACTGCCTGCTCTGCAAAAATGTTTGCAGTTCCATTCACAAAGGGGAAGGGGCTCCCTGGGGACCCCTTCCCTTTTGCAAATGGGTTACCACCCATTTCAAATGGGTGCAAACTGCGATTGCTTTGCGACCGCGTTCGCGGTCACAAAGCAATCTGGCACTGCACTGCGACCCGCAGTTAGGAAATCTGGTATTGGGGAGCAAATTCCATGTATTCTGGGGGTTCCAGCATGGACCCCCAGTACTACCAAACCAGCTCTCTGAGGCTTGCAGTGCAGCTACAGCTGCTGCCACCTCACAGGCAGGGTTCTGCCCTCCTGGGATCTGAGCAGCTCAGTCCCAGGAAGGCACAACAAAGCATTTCCTCTGAGAGCATGGTGTTACAACCTCTCCCTTTGGAAATAGGTGTTACAGGCTGGGGAGGGGTAGCCTCCCCCAGCCTCTGAAAATGCTTTGAAGGGCACAGATGGTGCCCTCCTTGCATAAACCAGTTTACACCGGATCAGGGACCCCTTGTCCCCTGCTCTGGTGCAAAACTGGACAAAGGAAAGGGGAGTGACTACTCCCCTGTCCATCACCACCCCAGGGGTGGCACCCGGAGCTCCTCCAGTGTGTCCCAGACTTCAGCCATCTTGCTTTGCAAGGTGTGAGGGCACTCTGTAGGGCTCTGAGTATCCAATGCCAGCAGGTGACATCAGAGACCCCTCCTGATAGGTCCTTACTTGATGAGGTAGCCAATCCCCCTCTCATGGCTATTTATGGTCTCTCCTGTGGGTTCTCTTCAGATTCTCTGACCTCAGATCAAATGCAGTCTGCTCCCGGAACCGCTGTAACAGCAACAAAGTATCCACAAGGGATACTTTTCTTCTGCAACTTCATCTCCAGCCAGCAACTGCAACAGTTTCCATGGTGTGCACGCTTTGGGGACTTCCTGTCTTCATCCTGCACCAGAAGTACCAAAGAAATCTCCTGTGGGATGACAGAGTCACTCCCCTGCTCACGCAGGCACCTTCCAAGACGATGACCGGTACCCTTGGACTCCTCTCACAGCGACGAGCGTGCTCCTAAGGACACAGAGGGTGGACCCCATCGACATAGGCTATCCTGAGGTCCTGCTGATGCAATTTGGAGGAGGTAGGACCTTGCCTTCCCTGAGAGTGACAGTACCCCTGTGTACTGCATCTTCTTCACCTCCTGAGGCCTCTGTGCACTATTTGCAGAATTCCTTTGTGCACAGACTGGCCCAGGTCCCCAGCACTCCATCCTGTGACGCTCAACTCGCTGAGTTGTTCTCTTTGTAGGTTAGAAACATATGTTTAAAGGAGTGTTTTGTGGTACAGGTACATACCACG
This sequence comes from Pleurodeles waltl, assembly GCF_031143425.1. NCBI lineage: Eukaryota > Metazoa > Chordata > Amphibia > Caudata > Salamandridae > Pleurodeles > Pleurodeles waltl. The sequence goes on along the minus strand of NC_090440.1, from coordinate 189,835,077 downwards.
AAACCTACCCTGAAGTGACATTAGTCTGCATTTGCTAGGCCACATGTCCACACATGCACAGGGAAGATACTTTCCGTGCCCACCATGCCAGCCCTTTGATTGTCACTCAAGTGTAAGGGTGAAGTCTGTACTATGATAGTTGCCTGTAGGGACTGTATGCATTGAGTCAGTGTTGCAGAGTGTAAATGTGTTTATCCAGTCAGGCCTAACGAGTTTACCCTTCAGAAACCACATTGCTGTGTGGTGTTTCATTGTGGCTCACATCACAGTACATGTTGCTGGAGCATCGAATACCTGATGTCATTAGGCTTGCTTAGTCATTGTAGGCCTTGAGCAGGGTAGTGGATTAGTCTGCAAATGAATCCAAAAGTGTGTAGTCATGTCCCTGTACTTATTGGCATGTGCTTCACACTTGTGGTGTGTTGACAAATTGCGCATTTGTTGCTTGGTGTTTCTGACGTGTGTGACACAATCATTTGAGCAAAAACTTGTGTTTTTAATCGCTTGATTTGTCTCCTGCATCCATATAGGTAAACACCCATCAAAAGAAGGAGATTTGGAGAGCCATCGCACAGGAGGTGCAGACCCTGGGGTTCCATAGCCGGCAAAGTGCCCACAGTTGCAAGAGGTGGAAGGACCTGAGGTGCTGGGCCAGAAGTTCTCAGAGATTCAGATAGGGCTTTCCTCCCAACGTGGGCGGGCACACCTCGAAGCATGACCCCCCTAAGGGCCCACATTCTGGCAGTAGCATACCCGGACCTTGATAGGCATTTGCAAGGAGCACAGCAACCAAAATGAGTACAGGACATATTACTGCCTGTCACACAGTAAAGTTAATGTGTTAGATTCTGACATCTCCTCCTGATGACTGGGGATGGACCATGTGTGACACACAAGATGAGTAACTGTTTGTGTAGATATGTAATTTGGTGCATATTGATGTGCCTTGCCTAGTAGCCCAGGGACCTAGATCAGAACTGAGTACAATCCACAAAACAATTGCTCTCAGAGGACAACACATTGCTTTGTACAGTGATCAATCAAGGAAGGTTTGTTGTTGTAGTGGGTCTAAATTCTATGCAACAGACCACTACTTCTCAGTGTTACAGTCCAAAGAAAAAGAAGTGATGGATCATTGTCCTCAGCCATGTGTCTGGTTAAGTGAGTATATTGGCATCTGCTCCCAAGAGGCCGCTTGTTTTCAGTGTGTGATGAGTGCTGGTGCCTCACTACTGTCTAACATGTGAAGGTGGCATCACACATGTGACAGAGCATACATTGTTCTTTGGGTGCATCTACAGATCAAAACTTTCCCTTGGTAAGTGGTGAATGTCCATTGACATGATTTATGTCCCTGTTTCACTGTTGCCAAAATTCCTTGTGCTGACATGTTAGCATTTGTCCCATTCTCTTTTAACAAAATGTGTACACTGCTGTTTCATGCTTCGTCTACCTGTGTTCACAGGAAGATTTCTGTATTCCATCACATATAGTTGCATGTCAACCTGTCTTTGGAATTGGACATATACTATGCGGCTACATTTTATGTGGTGCCACAGACAGAATTGTGTCACCATTGATTGTTGGCTCACACATACTTTCACCGTCATTGCATGTCATTTGGCATGTACAACTTCAGTAGCAATGAGAGATATGACATGTAGGACTAGATTTTTTACACACAATGTCCATTTCCATGTCATTGATGTTGCATCAAGTGGCAAAGTGCACTGCACATGTTAAATGGGAAAGATTTGTTGCCTGACTGTTGCCACACATCATGGAGTGACTTGCAGTTTTGTTGGAATCACATGTGGTTGGGTAGAACCATTCATCCACGGACATCTGGGTTTGCAGGACCAAAATGGAGACAGTGATGTAGCTTCCCATTGGGCAACATGTCCAGGGCCTTCTACAAGTTCTTGTAAATCCCTGGGCCTCTCCAATATACAAAGAACTAATGGCTTCTACTGATGCAATCAGAATTTGTCATTGTAAGGGGTGCCATATAGTAGTGGTGATTTTCCGGGGGCTAGCTGTTTCATTGTGCTATGTATTTCAGCAACACATCTCCCTGTCAATTTGCACATTTTGACTACAGTTTACATTTCCTTGCCAAATATGTAGTATATCTGAGCAACATTAGTACTACCTCCATGACTCAATTAGGACAATTTACACATGGTGAAGTGTGCATTGTTGACATGTTTCCATTGTGACGTGAGTATTTCCATGTCACCTTCTTCAGGATACTCCACTGCTGTCAGCAACATGGCAGGATTTGGAGCATCATTTCTTATTGTTGTGTTATTGAGTATGTGACAAATAGATGTCTGCATGACCTTGTGTGGGATCTGTTGGAATGAACTTCATGTTGGCCTTCTATTGTTTCACAACAGGTAACAGGTATGCTCCATGACGCAAAGCATTGAAAGTGATATGGTCTTCTACTTGTTCAATGGTTATTATGATTGCACAACTTCACCCATGCAATTGGAGATCTGAGACCTGACAGTTCATTTGACATTAATGCATATGTATGATTCATGTAGGAGTCACCTTGAAGTAGTTTGTTGCTGGGGCCTACTTGACGTCATGGTACTGTTTGTAAAGCTTTTGTTCAGGTGTGATCAGGAACATGTGGAGACCCTTTTCACCTTTGTATTTGGAGCATCATCCCAGGCAAGTGAAGAAGACAGGACGAAACCAAGTGGGGAAGCATCTGGGCACGGTACATCCAGTCATGACACCACAGACACGGAGGGACCCAGTGGCCCGGAAGGGGAGTGCCACCGAGGACACAGGATCAACCTCATCATCTTTAGATTATACCTCCAGTGGCCACTCCCTAGTGGTGGGGGACCCATCAGGGCCTGTTCCTGTACCATCCTTGTCCGCCACCCCCAGTACTAGCAGCGCCCTTCCTCTTTGCTCCCCACCCAATTGGCCATGCCCACTCACCTAAGAGGGTGGGCATCTCCTTTGCCCTAGGTACCTCAGTGCCGGCCCCTGTTATCCTGGTGTCCTGAGTGAGAAGGCTATTGACCTCCTGAGGAGTATCAGGAGGTCAATAGCCTTCTGTGGGGCACACTGCCATTGTGAATACCATCCAGGGGTTGGTAAGCCAACTTCAGACAAATGCTTTCCTGGAAGACATTCATAGTGATATGTCAAACAATCAATCAGGAATTTGTAAAGTGCACTACTCACCCATGAGGGTCTCAAGGCGCTAAGGAGGGGAGAGAAAGGGGAAGTGTTCCTACTGCTCAAACAGCCAGGTCTTTAGAAGTTTCCAGAAGGAAAGGAGGTCTTTGGTCTGGCGCAGGTGGGTTGGAAGAGTGTTCCACATTTTGGTGGCGAGGTGCGAGAATGATCTACCGCTGGTTGTAGTTCTGCGGATGCGTGAGACGCTTGCGAGGGCGAGGTCAGCGGAGCGGAGATGCCAGGTCGGGGTTTAGAAGTAGAGCCGACTGTTGAGGTATTCTGGTCCGGTGTTGTGCAGTGCTTTGTGAGCGTGGGTGAGGAGTTTGAAGGTGATTCTTTTGTTGACTGGGAGCCAGTTCAGGTTTTTCAGGTGGTCTGTGATGTGGCAGTGGCGGGGGATGTCCAAGATGAGGCATGCAGAGGCATTCTGGATGAAGTGCAGCCTCTTCTGGAGTTTGGCTGTGGTTCCTGCATAGAGGGCATTGCCGTAGTCCAGTTTGCTGTTTACTAGGGCTTGGGTGGCTGTTCTTCTGGTTTCGGTGGGTATCCATTTGTAGATCTTTCGGAGCATGCAGAGGGTGTTGAAGCAGGAGGAGGAGACGGGGTTGACTTGTTGGGACATGGATAATGGGGAGTCCAAGATGAATCCTGGGTTGTGTGCGTTGTTAGTGGGAGTCGGAGCAGCTCAGAGAGTGGCAGGGCACCAGAAGTCATCCCATGTGGAGGGGGTGGAGCCAAAGATGAGGACTTCCGTCTTGTCGGAATTGAGTTTGAGGCATCCATTCAGTGATGGCCTTCATTCCTTCGTGGTGGGTGGTCTTGGCGGAGTCCTTGGTGAGAGATAGGATCAGCTGGGTGTCGTTGGCGTATGAGATGATGTTGAGGTTGTGAGATCAGGTGATGTTAGCTAGCAGGGCCATGTAGACGTTGAAGAGGGTCGGGCTGAGGGACGAACCCTGGGGTACGATGCAGATGATTTTGGTGGCCTCCGAGCGGAATGGGGGGAGGTGGACTGCCTGGGTCACCGCCGGTGAGAAAGGAGGTGACCCAGTCCAGGGCTCTGTCGCGGATTCCTGCTGGGGCGTGAGCTTAGGGTGTGGTGGCAGATGGTGTCGAACGTGGCCGAGAGGTCCAGGATCATGAGGGCCGCGGTTTCTCCTTTGTACAGTATGGTTCTGATGTCGTCTGCCTTCTCTATTAATTTTGCCGGGAAGGGAAGCAGGGCAATAGGCCGGAAGTTCTTGAGGCCTTTTCGGTCCGCCTTGGATTTTTTGAGGAGGGTGTTGATCTCGGCGTGTTTCCAGCTCTCCGGGAAGGTGGCAGATTCGAAGGAGCTGTTGATGATCTTCCGTAGGTGGGGTGCGATGACGGAGCTTGCTTTGTTGAGGATGTGGTGAGTGCAGGGGTCATATGGAGAGCCAGAGTGGATGGTGTTCATGATTTCGATGGTGTCTGGCCTACAGAAATCTTTTCAGGCTCCGGCCTCCTCAATGATGACAGCAATCTATCCCCAATCCTCCCTCCCACATCCTCTCTCTTCCCTAGCCAAATTCCCTATTCCCCTGCTTGTCCTAAGCACACAGACACATATGCATGCACCAACCTCAAGACACACAAGCAGCACACAGCGACACAAACTCTACCAGGCACGCCGGCATGCAGGCACTCAACATTCACCCACAAACACCACATCAGCCACCATTTCAACAGACACTCCCACTGACCCACACACCACATCCACCATTCCCACAGACACCACCACAACACCCAGTGACACATCCATCACACCCACCATACACCAGGCAACACCTGTGAGAAAGTAGCCTATTTGTAGCATGGTTATCCCCACTTTTGGCTTGTTTGTGAGTGTATGTCAGTGTGTTTTTACTGTCTCACTGGGATCCTGCTAGCCAAGACCCCAGTGCCCATAGCTTGTGGCCTACTGTGTGTGTTGTCACTAGTGCTTAACTGTGTCACTGAAGTTCTGCTAACCAGAACTTCTGTGCTTATGCCCTCTCTGCTTCCAAATTAGTCACTATAGTTTAGTGACTTCATACGCCAATTCCAATTGGCACACTGGACACCCCTTTATAAGTCCCTAGTAGACGGTACCTGGGCCCCCATGGCATTGGGGTTCCAGGAGGTACTTATGGGCAGCAGCATTTCTTTTGCCACCCATAAGGAGCTCAGACAAACCATTTCACAGGACTGCCACTGCAGCCTGAATGAAATAGTGCACACAATATTTCACAGCCATTTTCACTGCACCTAAGTAACTTATAAGTCACCTATACGTCTACCCTTCATTTACTGCAAAGTTACTAAGTCTGAGGGCACCCTTGCACTAGCAAAGGTGCCCCCTCACAGTCCAGGGCCAAATACCCAGACTTCGTGAGTGCGGGACCACCATTACACACGTGCACTACATATAGGTCAATACCTATGTGTAATTTCACAATGGTAAGTCAGAATACGGCCATGTAAGGTGTCTAGGATCATGAAATTGTCCCCCCATTCCAAAACTGGTATGGGGGGGGCAATCCCATGCATCCTGTGGGCTCCACCATGGACCCCCAGTACTGCCAAACCAGCTCTTTAAGGCTTGCACTGCAGCTACACCTGCTGCCACCTCACAGACAGGGTTCTGCCCTCCTGGGGTCTGAGAAGCCCAGTCCCAGGAAGGCAGAACAGAGCATTTCCTTTGGGAGGAGGGTGTTACACCTCTTCCTTTGGAAATAGGTGTTACAGGCTTGGGAGGGGTAGCCTTCCAGAGCCTCTGGAAATGCTTTACAGGGCACAGATGGTGCCCTCCTCGCATAAGCCAGTCTACACCAGCTCAGGGACCCCCTGTTCCTGCTCTGGCGCAATACTGGACAAAGGGAAGGGGAGTGACCACACCCCTGTCAATCACCACTCCAGGGGTGGTGCCCAGAGCTCCTGCATTGTGTCCCTTGCGTTAGCCATCTTGTTTTCCAAGGTGTGGGGACACTCTGGAAATCTCTGAGTGGCCAGTGCCAACAGGTGCCGTCAGAGACCCCTCCTGATAGGTGCATACCTGGGTAGGTAGACTATCCCCCTCTCAGGGCTACTTAGGGTCTCTCCTGTGGGTTCCTTTTCAGATTTGGCTTGCAAGTTTCCACCAGGAATCCTCTGCAACTCCTGCTTCATCCTCTGACCTCGGATGAAGCGCATACTGCTCCAGGAACCGCTGTAACTGCAACAAAGTATCCAGAAAGGCTACTGTGACTCTACAACTTCAGCTCCAGCCAGCAACTGCAACAGTTTCCATGGTGTGCACACTCTGGGGACTCCCTGTCTTCACCCTGCACCAGAAGGACCAAAGAAATCTCCTGTGGAGTGACAGTCACTTCCCTGCTCCAGCGGGCACCTTCTAAGACGACAGGTTCTCTTGGACCCCTCTCCTGATGACGTGCGTGCTCCTTGGAACACAGATGGTGGACCCCTTTGACATAGACTGTCCTAAGATCCAGCTGTCCAAATTTGGAGGAGGTAAGAGCTTGCCTTCCCCGTTTGTGACAGTACCCCTGTGCACCACGACATCTTCACCTCCTGAGGCCTCTGTGCATTATTTGCAAGAATCCTTCATGCACAGCCTGGCCCAGGTCCCCAGCACTCTATCTTGTGATGCTCAACTCTCTGAGTTGTTCTCCGGCGGCGTGGAACCTTCTTTGTAGTGTTGCAGCAACCGGAATTTGCACCTTCTTTGTCCCCGTGTCCTGGGACCTATGTGGGTGCTGCCTGGTCATCTGTGGGTTCCCTCCAGTGTTGGGAGCCCCCTCTGTCTCCTCAGTCTGAGTAGAGGCCCCCAGGTCCCTCCTGGGTCCAGGCAGTGCCATTTTGACACAATCCGTGGCATTGCTTGAACCAAGGCTTGTTGAACTAATCCAGCGCTACAACTCGCCTGCATCCAACTTCTCCATGTGGGACATACTTTGCATCATGCAGGAACCCACAGCCATCTTTTTTGGTTCTCTTCTGCAGACTTCTTCCAACCGGAGAATCCTCTTCTGCACCATCTTCTAGGTTGGCAGGGGCTCCTGTCCTTCCTGTAATCTTCTGTGACTTCTGGACTTGGTCTCCTCTCTTTACAGGTCTTCAGGTCCAGGAATCCACCATTTGTTGCTCGCAGTCTTGCTTGGTTCTTGCAATAATTCTATTCACGACTTTTAGTGTGTTCTAAGGAAACCTGCAGTACTTTACTCCTACTTTCCTGGGTTCTGGGGTGGGGTATTTTACCAACCTTTGTGGTTTTAGTACACTCCCCTTGCCCCTCTATACACTACACTTGCCTAGGGGGGAATTCGTGATTTGCATTCCACTTTCTTAGTATATGGTTTGTCTTGCCCCAAGGCCTATTTCTTCCTATTGCATTCTATGGTATTTTATATTGTTTGCACTATCCTATGACTATTTACTTACCTAATTTTGGTGCCTCGTGTATATAATACTTATCTCCAGAAGGAGTATTGCCTCTAAAATAATTTTGGTCTTGTGCCACTAAAATAAAGTACCTTTATTTTTGGTAACACTGAGTATTGTATTTTATTGTGTATAAGTACTGTGTAACTATAAGTGGTATTGCAGGAGCTTTGCATGTCTCCCAGTTCAGCCTAAGCTGCTCTGCTACAGCTACCTCTATCAGCCTAAGCTGCTAGAACACTACTACATTTCACTAATAAGGGATAACTGGACCTGGTATAAGGTGTAAGTGCCCAAGGTACCCACTACAAGCCAGGCCAGCCTCCTACAACAGCTCACAACCCATAGCCCCACACACCTCAGTCACCATACCCCCAGACACCCAGACACCACCACAACACCCACAGACACATCCACCACATTTGCTGTTGTTTTTGAATATCTGACTTTGTAGGAAGTGTTGGTCACCCAACACAAGGGTAGATGTATGGATATGTGGGTGTTGATCCAATTGGGGTGTCATTGCATTGTGTTATGCTTGCTAGGGTAAGTATTTAGGGCCAAATGTAGAAAGCGTTTTGCATGGTTCAAACAGCAAATTTTGCTGTTTGCTCCATGCAAAACGCACATCGCGATGCTCATTCCCATTTTGCGAGTCGGTAACCTGGTTACCAACTCGCAAAATGGGAATGCGACTCGCAACTAGGAAGGGGTCTTCCCCTTCCTATTTGCGATTCGCATCGCGATGTATCATTGCTTTTTGAATGCGAACGCGGCCGCAAAGCAATTGACAGTTAGCACCCTTCCCCTTTGTGAATGGCTCTGAAGAAATGAAACAAAAACGTTTCATTTTTTCGATTGTATTACAACTCGTTTTCCTTTAAGGAAAACGGGCTGCAATACAAAAAAAAAAAACTGCTTTATTAAAAAAGCAGTCACAGACATGGTGGTCTGCTGTCTCCAGCAGGCCACCATCCCTGTGAGTTCTGCGAATCGCAAGGTGGTCGCACATTGCGACCCACCTCATTAATATTAATGAAGTGGGTCTTTGCGACCCCCTTGCGATTCGCAGATGGTGTCAGGGACACCATCCTGCATCCGATTTTGCAACTCGCAAAATCAGTTTTTCGTACATCTGGCCCTTAATCTTGTGTTGGTCAATGTCAGCATGTATGGTGTAGCTTTGTCCCCTGATATAGATTGTACTTTCGTTTCATGTGCGGGAGCTAGAGTTTTGTTTGTCCACACATGGAGGGTGTTAAATTGTGGTAGCTTCCTTTGGATTTGACTGACCATGTATCCACTTTGATGTGTGTACCTTGCATCTACATCATCTAGATGTCTGGACAATGCTGTTGCCGTTGTATGTGCTTTCTTGACTTGCACTTACACATTTGGCAGCTAGGCATTTCAATTGGCTCAAATATTGTTTGTCCCTGAGATACATGAAGGGTCAGTTCCTATGCAAATGCTGTTTTAGGGGCATATGAAAAGTGAAATGTGTCCATGAATGCTCCTGATGTCGCTATCACTATTATGCAGGTATTGTTTGCATTGTGAGCTTTGGATATTCGTTTCACAACCTATTGTGCATCCCATTGACCTTCCATTGTGTTGCAATGTGGGTGCTGTGTGGGTCCATCGATGAGCAGCACCTGCGGCAGCACGTGTGTGTGATAGGCTCCATGGCGGCACAGGTCATGTAACACTGCCTGCAGGTGAGTTGCTTCCTTTATGCTTTCCGTTTCCACCTGCTGGGGTGTGGTGGTTGGAATGCCACAGTCACGGTGGCTGTAGGCAACATCATAATGTTTCCATCTGAAACACTGGCTCCGTCGGCCTTTTTGGCCTGCCTCGCCACCGCGGTGGTCTGCGCTGCCTGGTGGTGCTGGCAGGACTATGGCAGCCTTTCCCTATGGGACTGCCAGCATCATGATACTGTGGTCTGACTGCCAAGCAGATGGCGGTCACACCGCCGCCATGGTGGTGCACAAACTGCCAAACTCGTAATGCAACCCTTTGAGAATATGTAACATTAGTATGTAATATTAATTTTAAAGCAAATCCACATAAGTTCAGAGCAAGCCATATTCATTTAAACAGTAGTCATATTCATTTAAACAAGGGTTGTGTTCCTTTCAGTATTTGCCTAATTAATTTCAAAGCATGTTACATTTATCTCACAGTTTTATTTTCATTTTAAAAAGTGTGATATTCATGTTACAGAATGTCATATAACTTTTGATGTGGGCCATATTAATTTCATCAGGTGTCATATTCATTTCAAAGTGGCTCATTTTCATCTTAACATGTGTCATGTTCCTTTCTGTGAATGTCATTCATTTCAATGGATGTCATATTCACCTTAACACCTGTCATAATAATGTTAACACGGGTCGTATCCATTTCAACATAGGTCATATTCATTTCAATATATGCAGTATTTACTTTGCTATGTATCATATCAATTTCAAAGCACAACATATTCATTTTGACAAGTTTCATTTTAATTTCAGCATTGGTCATATTCAGTTTAAGACATGTTGAATTCATTTCGGTGAAGCTCATATTTGTTTCAATGTATGTCATATTTATCTTAGCATGTGTCATATTTCTTTCAATGGATGCTTCATTCATATTAACACATCTCAATTTTAACATGAATCATATCCATTGCAACATATATTGTAATCATGTCAATGGATATCATATCACTTTCAATGCAACCCATATTCATTGTGATAAATGGCACGATCATTTTAACGTTACTCGTATTAATTTTAAAACATGCCAAATTAATTTCAATGAAGGTCATATTCATTTTAACATGTGTTATATTCTTTTCAATCAATGTTAAGTGTATTTCAATGGATGTCATATTCATAGTAACACTTGTCATATTAATTTTAAGATGCAATTTATCAATTTTAACATATGTCATATTAATTTGAATATGTATCATATTAGTTTGAATATGTGTCATGTTAATTTCAAGGCGTGCCATATTCATTTGAACAAATCTCATGTGAATTTCAGCTGTGTTGATACTCATTTGAAGACATGTCAACTTCAATTCAGTGGAGTTGCATTAATTTCAATACAAGCTGTATTCATTTTCAATCATCTCCTATTCATTTCTGTGTATCTCATATTCATTGCCATCTTGGAAATAACTATTTCAACACTATTCAAATTCATTGCAACATGTTTAATGTTTATTTCAATGTACATTGTATTAGTTTCAATGTGCATTGTTTTATTTTCAGAATATAATATATTTGTTTCAATGCTTTATATTGTTTTCAATCTGCCATATTAATTTCAATGTATGTCATATTTCTCTTGGCATAAGTCAATCATTTCAAGAAGTGCCCCATTCTTTTTGGTGAATATTGTATTTGTTTCAGTGATTGCTTTATTCTTTACAGTGAGGGCCATATTAATTTCAGTGTGATTTATATATATTTCAGTATATTTCTTATTCAATTTGGTGTGTGTTATTCATATTAATCACTAAGTAGCATATTCATTCTGCCAGGTTTCATATTTGTTTTGGTTCAATTCAGATTCACTCTGCCAGGTTTCATAACTATTTTGACACATAGTACATTCATTCTGGTGTGTGTCATATTCATTTTGCAGCACTTTATGCATTTCAGGAGGTGTCCAATATGGGGAGCTGTAATTTTGACGTGAACGGCTTCCCATAAAAGCCCACAATGCTTACTACAGGTCAAAGCACTTGCGCTCTCGACCTAAAAAAGCAGAACTGGAGGGGCCAGAGGACCTGGTAGAGCATCAGCTCTCGTCTAGCTCAATGAGGTGCCAAATTAGGGGATATAACTGTTCAATGCACGAGTGGCGAACGCAGCAACACAAGATTCTGTAAAACCAGACCTTTGTTTCTCCATTCTGTGACCGAACTGCACGTGCAGAAAGCACATCAATTCTCACAAATCGTTTCGGGGTTCAATCAAAGGATCATACTGGTACTACATATTTCACTAACATTTTTGTCACGTCTAATTCGACAGCCAACTCTGCTGAGAGGATTAGCTACAGTTTACAATGTGGTTAGTTACAGCGTTGGCACGACCCTGCTGCTGATCTGCACAGACTGTGGAAACATGCCAGATTAATTAAAATAATGAGCCTTTCTGTAAATGACTAAACAGAGGTCTATGTTTGCATCAGATCACCAGGTAGTGTTCAGCAGTGAGAGAAAGAGGTGGAGCCTGCGCTGGAGTAGTGGAGACACTGGGGCCCATGTGTATGGGCTTTGTGGTGCAAGACAACGCAGCAAGTCACAGGGAAAGGGCAGGGATGCGCAATGGTCATCCATTATTGCGCATTCCCATTGTTTCCTTCTGTGCTGGTGCCCTTTTGGTAGCCTAGCACCAACGCAGGCACCCTTGCACTGTGTGCTTCTGTTGCATGCAGGATTGTTTTTGTGCAGGGTGGGGGACCTTCCTTGACAAAAACAATCATGAGAGGCTTTTCCATTTTTCTAAGTGTACTGCAAAATGCAACACACATAGGAAGAGGAAAAACGAGGAGAAATAAAAATATTTCTCTCCGTTGCGCTTCTCCTGGCGAGGCGTATATTTTTAGTGCATTCCCAGGTTTGCTTGTTCTTGTAAATCTGGGAATGTGTCAAAATCCATGGACATTGCATGGGAACACCTGTGCAACACCTGTGGAAACACCTCCCTGGTGCAGAGTAATGTAACGCAGCAATTTGCGTTGCGTTACATTACTCGAGATTTATGAAGCAACGCAGGGCCACTCAAGGGGCCATATGTACGAACACATTTTCCCAAAGACACAGAATAGGTAAAACCCTTTGCTACATCTGGCCGAAGATGGCCTTGTGGGGCTTCATAAATCTCACTTAAGGTTTGCGTCGCTCTTGCACCACGTTGCGTGATGCAAGAGCGACGCAAACCAATCCAAAAATATGCTCCTGGGTTTAAATCAGTGCAAAAACTCTGAAGGTGTCATTTCTGCTCAAGCAGAACTGTACTGCTGTGAACCATTCAGGCAGCAAAGGGTTGGTGCTGCACATAAAATGCCATTAGTCAGTCTGTTAGACACAAGGCCCATGCCCACTCCAATGTCTTCCTTCTTATTAACATGAGATATTCATTTGACTGCTGGGAAAAAGCCCTTGGGTTCCCAGGTAGATCTTCTTCTGCATTCTGGGATTCAGAGAGACTCCAGCCTTGCTCCTACCCAACACAGTCCTCATCAGACATCAACAACAATCTGTAGTGCATGAGTACATGCAGTCAACACACAGTCGACCCATTATCATGCCACTATAAATATAAAATCACAAATAGGGAAAGACAAGTAACAGATGCCTTAACACACCAGGGAAAGGATGGTCATAATACATAATTCATGCTATGCTTTTTTTTTAGACCCACTAGATTTGGCAGATCTTTTTCCTGGACCACCTAGGATTCTATTATGTTGACTGGCTGGACAGCAATCATACTCCTTTCCCTAAGCCCATTTTAGGCATCCCATTTGCCATGCCTCTGCCTGTCATGGTGGGCATCTGCCGCCCACTGGCTGCTTCCGTCCACTCTCCTTCTAAATGCTCCACCTGTATTACAACACAGGAATATTTACTACCCCCTGAACAATGCCAGTGACCCCATCGAGGACAAACGCTGGCAGCCTAGAAGCAGGCAATGATACGAAGGGCTTGTTTGCAGCAAAAACGGCTGTTGATGATGTTCCGTAGGTGGGGTGCGATGACGGAGCTTGCTTTGTTGAGGATGTGGTGAGTGCAGGGGTCATATGGAGAGCCGGAGTAGATGGTGTTCATGATTTCGATGGTGTCTGGCCTACAGAAATCTTTTCAGGCTTGGCCTCCTCAATGATGACAGCAATCTATCCCCAACCCTCCCTCCCACATCCTCTCTCTTCCCTAGCCAAATTCCCTATTCCCCTGCTTGTCCTAAGCACACAGACACATATGCATGCACCAACCTCAAGACACACAAGCAGCACACAGCGACACAAACTGTACCAGGCACGCCGGCATGCAGGCACTCAACATTCACCCACAACCACCACATCAGCCACCATTTCAACAGACACTCCCACTGACCCACACACCACATGCACCATTCCCACAGACACCACCACAACACCCAGTGACACATCCATCACACCCACCATACACCCAGAAAACACCTGTGAGAAAGTAGCCTCTTTGTAGCATGGTTACCCCCTCTTTTGGCTTGTTTGTGAGTGTATGTCAGTGTGTTTTTACTGTCTCACTGGGATCCTGCTAGCCAGGACCCCAGTGCCCATAGCTTGTGGCCTACTGTGTGTGTTGTCACTAGTGCTTAACTGTGTCACTGAAGTTCTGCTAACCAGAACTTCTGTGCTTATGCTGTCTCTGCTTCCAAATTAGTCACTATAGTTTAGTGACTTCATACGCCAATTCCAATTGGCACACTGGACACCCCTTTATAAGTCCCTAGTAGATGGTACCTGGGCCCCCATGGCATTGGGGTTCCAGGAGGTACTTATGGGCAGCAGCATTTCTTTTGCCACCCATAAGGAGCTCAGACAAACCATTTCACAGGACTGCCACTGCAGCCTGAATGAAATAGTGCACACAATATTTCACAGCCATTTTCACTGCACTTAAGTAACTTAAAAGTCACCTATACGTCTACCCTTCATTTACTGCAAAGTTACTAAGTCTGAGGGCACCCTTGCACTAGCAAAGGTGCCCCCTCACAGTCCAGGGCCAAATACCCAGACTTCGTGAGTGTGGGACCACCATTACACACGTGCACTACATATAGGTCAATACCTATATGTAATTTCACAATGGTAACTCCGAATACGGCCATGTAAGGTGTCTAGGATCATGGAATTGTCCCCCCATTCCAAAACTGGTATGGGGGGGGGGCAATCCCATGTATCCTGTGGGCTCCACCATGGACCCCCAGTACTGCCAAACCAGCTCTTTGAGGCTTGCACTGCAGCTACACCTGCTGCCACCTCACAGACAGGGTTCTGCCCTCCTGGGGTCTGAGAAGCCCAGTCCCAGGAAGGCAGAACAGAGCATTTCCTTTGGGAGGAGGGTGTTACGCCCTCTTCCTTTGGAAATAGGTGTTACAGGCTTGGGACGGGTAGCCTTCCAGAGCCTCTGGAAATGCTTTACAGGGCACAGATGGTGCCCTCCTCGCATAAGCCAGTCTACACCAGCTCAGGGACCCCCTGTTCCTGCTCTGGCGCAATACTGGACAAAGGGAAGGGGAGTGACCACACCCCTGTCAATCACCACTCCAGGGGTGGTGCCCAGAGCTCCTGCATTGTATCCCTTGCATTAGCCATCTTGTTTTCCAAGGTGTGGGGACACTCTGGAAATCTCTGAGTGGCCAGTGCCAACAGGTGCCGTCAGAGACCCCTCCTGATAGGTGCATACCTGGGTAGGTAGACTATCCCCCTCTCAGGGCTACTTAGGGTCTCTCCTGTGGGTTCCTTTTCAAATTTGGCTTGCAAGTTTCCACCAGGAATCCTCTGCAACTCCTGCTTCATCCTCTGACCTCGGATGAAGCGCATACTGCTCCAGGAACCGCTGTAACTGCAACAAAGTATCCAGAAAGGCTACTGTGACTCTACAACTTCAGCTCCAGCCAGCAACTGCAACAGTTTCCATGGTGTGCACACTCTGGGGACTCCCTGTCTTCACCCTGCACCAGAAGGACCAAAGAAATCTCCTGTGGAGTGACAGTCACTTCCCTGCTCCAGCAGGCACCTTTTAAGACAACAGGTTCTCTGGGACTCCTCTCCTGATAACGTGCGTGCTCCTTGGAACACAGATGGTGGACCCCTTTGACATAGACTGTCCTAAGATCCAGCTGTCCAAATTTGGAGGAGGTAAGAGCTTGCCTTCCCCGTTTGCGACAGTACCCCTGTGCACCATGCCATCTTCACCTCCTGAGGCCTCTGTGCATTATTTGCAAGAATCCTTCATGCACAGCCTGGCCCAGGTCCCCAGCACTCTATCTTGAGATGCTCAACTCTCTGAGTTGTTCTCCGGCGGCGTGGGACCTTCTTTGTAGTGTTGCAGCAACCGGAATTTGCACCTTCTTTGTCCCCGTGTCCTGGGACCTATGTGGGTGCTGCCTGGTCATCTGTGGGTTCCCTCCAGTGTTGGGAGCCCCCTCTGTCTCCTCAGTCTGAGTAGAGGCCCCCAGGTCCCTCCTGGGTCCAGGCAGTGCCATTTTGACACAATCCGTGGCATTGCTTGAACCAAGGCTTGTTGAACTAATCCAGCGCTACAACTCGCCTGCATCCAACTTCTCCATGTGGGACATACTTTGCATCATGCAGGAACCCACAGCCATCTTTTTTGGTGCTCTTCTGCAGACTTCTTCCAACCGGAGAATCCTCTTCTGCACCATCTTCTAGGTTGGTAGGGGCTCCTGTCCTTCCTGGAATCTTCTGCGACTTCTGGACTTGGTCTCCTCTCTTTACAGGTCTTCAAGTCCAGGAATCCACCATTTGTTGCTCGCAGTCTTGCTTGGTTCTTGAAAAAATTCTATTCACGACTTTCAGTGTTTTCTATGGAAACCTGCAGTACTTTACTCCTACTTTCCTGGGCTCTGGGGTGGGGTATTTTACCAACCTTTGTGGGTTTCTTACACTCCCAGTGCCCCTCTACACACTACACTTGCCTAGGGGGGAATTCGTGACTCGCATTCCACTTTCTTAGTATATGGTTTGTCTTGCCCCAAGGCCTATTTCTTCCTATTGCATTCTATGGTATTTTATATTGTTTGCACTATCCTATGACTATTTACTTACCTAATTTTGGTGCCTAGTGTATATATTGTATATAATACTTACCTCCAGAAGGAGTATTGCCTCTAAAATAATTTTGGTCTTGTGTCACTAAAATAAAGTACCTTTATTTTTGGTAACACTGAGTGTTATATTTTATTGTGTATAAGTACTGTGTAACTATAAGTGGTATTGCAGGAGCTTTGCATGTCTCCTAGTTCAGCCTAAGCTGCTCTGCTACAGCTACCTCTATCAGCCTAAGCTGCTAGAACACTACTACATTTCACTAATAAGGGATAACTGGACCTGGTATAAGGTGTAAGTACCCAAGGTACCCACTACAAGCCAGGACAGCCTCCTACAACAGCTCACAACCCACAGCCCCACACACCTCAGTAACCATACCCCCAGACACCACCACAACACCCACAGACACATCCACCACATTTGCTGTTGTTTTTGAATATCTGACTTTGTGGGAAGTGTTGGTCACCCAACACAAGGGTAGATGTATGGATATGTGGGTGTTGATCCAATTGGGGTGTCATTGCATTGCGTTATGCTAGCTAGGGTAAGTATTTAGGGCCAGATGTAGAAAGCGTTTTGCATGGTGCAAACAGCGAATTTCACTGTTTGCGCCATGCAAAACGCACATCGCGATGCTCATTCCCATTTTGCGAGTCAGTAACCTGGTTACCGACTCGCAAAATGGGAATGCGACTCGCAAATAGGAAGGGGTGTTCCCCTTCCTATTTGCAATTCGCATCGTGATGTAGCATTGCTTTGTGACCGCGAACGCGGCCGCAAAGCAATTCGCAAATAGCACCCTTCCCCTTTGTGAATGGCTCTGAAGAAATGAAACACAAACGTTTCATTTTTTCGAGTGTATTACAACTCGTTTTCCTTTAAGGAAAACGGGCTGCAATACAAACAAAAAACTGCTTTATTAAAAAAGCAGCCACAGACATGGTGGTCTGCTGTCTCCAGCAGGCCACCATCCCTGTGAGTGCTGCGAATCGCAAGGGGGTCGCACATTGTGACCCACCTCATTAATATTAATGAAGTGGGTCTTTGCGACCCCCTTGCGATTCGCAGATGGTGTCAGGGACACCATCCTGCATCCGATTTCGCAAATCACAAAATCAGATTTTCGTACATCTGGCCCTTAATCTTGTGTTGGCCAATGTCAGCATGTATGGTGTAGCTTTGTCCCCTGATATAGATTGTACTTTCGTTTCATGTGCGGGAGCTAGAGTTTTGTTTGTCCACACATGGAGGGTGTTAAATTGTGGTAGCTTCCTTTGGATTTGACTGACCATGTGTCCACTTTGATGTGTGTACCTTGCAGCTACATCATCTAGATGTCTGGACCATGCTGTTGCCATTGAATGTGCTTTCTTGACTTGCACTTACACATTTGGCAGCTAGGCATTTCACACGGCTCAAATATTGTTTGTCCCTGAGATACATGAAGGGTCAGTTCCTATGCAAATGCTGTTTTATGGATCAAATCTGTTTATTTGTAATTTCAAATATAAACAATGCATATGCAACGCTACATATTAATACTATAGCAATAACATACAATGTGCTCTATGCATATCGATAAGACAAAAGGAAGAAAAGACCAAATAAAAAAAACTTCAAACATAGTTTCCCCACAGTTGACATACAAAAACACATCAATATCTTAAACTCCCAGGAGTTGTACCTGCACAGACATGGCCCTGGATAGAAGCAATCATTGCACACCCTATTCTCCGCCTTCAAATCAGCCTCAAAACCCTCAGGTAGGCTGGACATGTTAGTTCCGTGAACTCCGTAGACAGTATTTGTAAGAATGGTTGCCACAGTTCCTTAAAATCTTCACCACACTGTAATGAGGACAGGGTAAGCTTTTCCATGGCGAGAATAAACCATAGCTTATGGAGCCATAATGTTAGGGTCAGGATCTGATCAGACCCCCACATGCTTAACAACAGCTGTGTGGCTGCATTTAACACTAAGGCCATCTGTCTACCTTTCATTGACTTCAAAGGGAAGGTGAGCACATTGGGGAGGCCCAGTAAGATGTACGCAGGAAATCTGGGGATATGAGTATCAAATGCCAAGTCAAGAGTGTCTAATATATTCTCCCAGTACCTATGGAGCTTAGGGCAGTGCCATAGGAGATGGACAAGTGATCCGGTCATTCCACATCCTCTCCAACACAGATCTGACTTAGCAGGATCCCAGGCATGGATCCTTGCTGGAGTATAGTACCAGTAGGATGCCACCTTATAAGCTGATTCTGTTCCTGCTGCATTATAAGCTGTGTGATGTGTTCTGTAGAAGATGTTCTCCCACTCCTCCTCAGAGAGCTCTCTCTCAAGCTCCCTCTCCCATCTCAGCTGACCCTTAGTTTTGGGTGGTCAGACCCCCCCCCCGCAGAAGAGCATAAAGCTCGGAGATCAATCGCTTATCATCCTTTTTCGTTATAATCCATTTTTCAAAAGGTGTTAAGGGCCTATCTATTAATGCTCTATTGGCTGGTAACAGAGCCCAATGTCGTATCTGATAGTACATCATCCTGTCTGCCTCAGATAAGCCATATGTCTCCCTCATCTGGTCAAAGGGGATCACACCCTGTTCATCAAAAAAACAACCAACCCTTTTACAGCCCCCTTCATGCCAATGACGAAGCACCTCGACCTGCAGGCCCGGGCCAAAATCGGGATTCGCACCCAGGGGGGTCATTGGGGATGGAAAGGTCGTCAGGCCCAATCGACTGGCCACACGGTCCCACACCCTCATCGATACCTCCATGACCGAGGATACTTTCAGCCCACGAGCTCTGTGACGTCGCTTAAGCCAGGGCTCTTTCCCTGTATGTGAACCAACCACTGCCTGGTCCATGAAACACCAGTGCTTCTCGGAGGACGGGCGGCTCCATTCCAATAGAAAAAGCAATTGTGCCACTTGAAAGTATCTCAGGAGGCAGGGAACAGCCAATCCCCCCTCCCGCTTAGGGCGATACATCAGTCGTCGCGGTAGCCGCGCCGCCTTCCCCTCCCATATGAATCTTAGGACCGCCGTTTGAAGGCTTGTTACCGTTCGTGGCGGGGGTTCCACCGGCAGTGCCTGGAACACATACAATACAGGTGGCATGATGGTCATCTTAACTGCCGCCACCCAACCTAACCACGACAATTTAAGCCTCTCCCAGCTCTCCAGATCGCGCTGCACCTCCCGCGTCAGTTTCATATAATTCAACGTCGCTGTACGTGCAACCGTGGAGCCCAACTCGACCCCCAAGTATGGAAGCTTCGAGGTAGACCATGTGAAATGGAATCGGTCCCTCAAACCCTTTTCATGTTCAGCGCTGAGAAACCTACCCATGGCCTGCGACTTTAGCATATTGATTCGGAAGCCTGAGACCCTTCCAAATTCCTCAAGTACATTCATTAGCGCAGGCAGCGAGGTCGTAGGTTCCGCCAAAGTAAGAATCACATCATCCGCATATAGTGAGATGAGGTGCTTATCTCCCCCAAACTTAACGCCCGTAATCCTAGGGTCATCACGCAGCCGCTGAGCCATAGGTTCCATGTACAAGGCAAACAAGAGGGGCGAGAGGGGGCACCCCTGCCGGGTTCCTCTTTGAACCGAAAATGGCAAAGAGAGCGTCCCATTAACCTGCACCGCTGCACGGGGCGCTCGGTAAATACATCGTATCCAAGCCATAAAACCAGGGCCCAAGCCGAAACGCTCTAACGCCTTAAACAGGTATGGCCAATGAACCCTGTTGAATGCCTTTTCAGCGTCAACAGAGAGGAAAAGTGCCTCCCTTCTAGAGCGCTCTGTTTTATCCAATAAATGGAGCAGTCATTTGGTGTTATCGCTACACTGTCTATGCGGTATAAATCCCGCTTGATCAGGATCGACCAAGCCTGGCATATAGTAATTCAGACGGTGCGCCAATATGCCCGTAAACAATTTGGCATTGATATTAAGGAGCAAGATTGGCCTGTATGAAGCGCAATCCTCGGGGTCCTTCCCCAGCTTCGGAATTACCACAATAGTGGCATCAAGCATGCTAGGCGTGAGAGCCCCCGTGAGTCGAAAGGAATGAAAAAGTTGCACCAGAACTGGTACAAGCTCCACACAAAAGGTCTTATAAAAGAGTGCAGAGAAGCCGTCGGGCCCAGGTGATTTCCCGGCCTGCAAGCGCGAGATTGCTGATATAACCTCTTCTGCCCTTATAGGTTGCTCGAGAGAAGCCGAATCTCTCTCAGACAGAGGCGTAATTGCTACACCCTCTAGAAAGGCCTCCGGAGAAGAAATACGGGGCTCCTCTGCCTGATATAATGCCTGATAAAACTCTGCAAAGGCTTCTGCTATTTGGTCACTTGTACGGGCTTCCGTTCCTGAGGAAGAGCGAACCATTTGTATCATTGACGCCGTGCACTGCGCTCGTAACCTATGTGCTAGCAGCTTCCCACACTTATTACTTCCCACATAATACTTGTGTTTGAGGCGCGCCACTGCGTATTCTGCCCTATACCAGTCCAACCCTCTCAACTGTTTCCTTACTTTCTCCAGCTCGCACCAGACTCTCGGTGCCCCAGTGCGTTTATGTGAACGCTCCAGCTCGCTCACTCGCTGCTCCAGCTCCGCTCTAAGGAGTCTCCTTGCCCTATTATCTCTAGCCAAGAGCAACATCACCTCCCCTCTAACGACAGCCTTCAGTGCCTCCCACAGCGTCGTCTCGCCAATGGTCCCATCCTCATTCCGGACGAGGTAGTCTGTTATAACATTGTGGATCGCTTGTACTGTTACATCGCTCTGAAGCATTGAGTCCCTAAACCACCAACCTGAAGCGACCACTCGCTCCATATTTGTGTGAACCACAACAGTAACCAGGGCGTGGTCTGAAAAAGTTTAGGGTTCAATCAAGGAGTCACTGATCCGGGATAGAAATTCCTGCGAAGCCAAGAAAAGGTCTAGGTGGGCGTATGTCTTAGTCGCTGCCAAATAGAAGGAGTAATCTCTTACCGTGGGGTGGGCCCTACGCCACACATCCACCAGGCCACACTCACTCAGCCAATGACGACCAGCGTCGGATATAGACCCTGTCTGCCCCCACCTGTGACCTGAGTGGTCCAAGCCCCCGTCCATCACCAGATTGAAATTGCCCCCGACCAGAATAGCGCCATCTGGGGACTGCAACAGCGGGGTCAATGCTCGTTTTAAGAAGGCTTCCTGCTGAGAGTTAGGCGCATACAAAGAAGCAATAGTGAAGGAAAAAAAAACCCAACCTCAATCGCATGACCAGAAGCCTCCCTTGAATCTCATGGAGTTTGGACACCACTTCCCCCGGGAATGAGCGCGCTAGTAGTATCGCCACCCCTGCATGCTTTGTTGTTGCCGAGGACCAAAACTGGCTAGGGAACCACCTAGAGCGCATGCGGTAGGTGTCTTTCGGGACGAGATGCGTCTCCTGAAGCAAACATATATGACAGCCTGACCTCTCCAGGGTGGACAGAACAGCCAACCTCTTGGTAGGATTATTGAGCCCACGGACGTTCAGACTCGTACATGTAATAAGCATGAGCTATGGTAAAAGTCGCAGGCAAAGAGGAGGAGAAGGCGCAAGAAGAAAGTCCCCGTGCCCAGATCTACCCCACCGGTAACCACAAGCCCTGGGAGAATCTCCACATAAATGCCAACCTCACGGGAAACCCAACAAACATCAACCATTACGCACAACAGGTGCAAAAAACATAAGAGTCCTCGCACATCCATCCTCACGAGGAAAAGGCTCCAGAGGACAGTAGAACCAGCCATGTTTGTTGATCCACATCCTTCGCCTCCGCCGCCCCAACCCTCTCCAATGGCCGACATGCCGTTCGCAGCAAGGTCCACCGCCATTCAGGACACCCCCGGGCACACCTTCTCTATGCCGAAATTCCGTCTGCCAAACTACTCAAAGCAGACTCCCTCTCCGATCTCAACTCCGAGGCCGACGGGCGCCACAGCCTCCGCCTCTTCTCCTTTCGGCGCCAACGCGGGGGGGCCCCACCATCAAGGCCGACCCCTCACTCGACACCTGGGGTACATCCTCCAAACCCAGGATCTGGGCCGCCTCAGAGACAGATGTCACCTGCCGAAGCTGCTCCTCCCAGCGAAAGACCAGGCGGAATGGGTGACCCCAAAAGTAAGAGACATTGTGCGCCCGCAATTGTGCCGTGATTGATCTAAATTCTCTCATCCTTTGCAATGTACGCACAGGGAGGTCCTGGAATAGTTGAAGTTCATGCCCCCTAAAGAGTACCTTCTGAAGAGTGCGGGCACGCTGTAAAATCCGTTCTTTGAGGACAAAGTTGTGAAGGCAGGCCAGGATGTCCGGCGGGCGGTCTCCGGGGTCACCACCACGGCTAACTCGATGCACCCTATCCAGGACTATCTCCTGCGTCTCATCCGGGCCAAGTGAAGAACAAAATAGGCCCCTTACATAGTCCCCGATGTCCTCTTTCTCCACCCCCACTGGGGCCCCCCTGATGCGGATATTTTGTCTCCTCAAGCGATTTTCCAAATCCTTGACAGCTAACTGGAGATGATCCTGCTGCTCTCGAAGACGGACAACCTCCTGCTGCAGGCCCGCTAATTCTTCGCTACGAGGAATCTCACCCTCCTCCAATTGTGAGACTCTCTCTCCCAAAGAGGTCACCTCGCCACGCAACTCCTTCACCTCCTGGGATATGTCCCGTCTCAATTCCTGTATATCACTACGGAGCGACTCAAACAGGGAGGTCAAAAAGCCTTTCGTGACCAGAGAGCCTCCATCAGAATCCACATCCAGTCGACTTTGTGGCGGGTCTTGTCGCCAGTGATTCTTCAGCCATGCCACCCAATGTCATACCAGCACCTGCCAGCATGTCCTTCACGGACCGCTCTCGCTTAGACTTAGACGGCGCCATATTTTACAGGCCCAACCGCGAATCGCCAGGTCAGCTGCCAACGTATCTACAGCACCTCCACCGGTTTGCGGTTCCTAGCTGGGCCCACACTTACTTGCTGTCATGGGGTGGGGCTGGGTGAGCCGTGGTGATGCAATAGCCTCCCCCGTCCGCAACCGGGATCTCGGGCCTCTCCTCTGTCCGCTGAGAGGCACACCAGTGTGGAGAACCAGCTTCCTGGCCTCAGCCAGCATAGGCATAAAAGGGTGCCTCCCCGCGCCCTCAGCTCCAAGATCGTAGGGCCCCGGCCCTCCGCTACGCCCCGTCAGAGCCAGGGCCCAAAAATGCCAAAAACAAAAAGAGAGAACGAGCCTGCTCGGCCCAATGCCCCCCGGTGCCAAAGTAGACGAGGCGCCGGGGAAAGATCCTGCCGGCGCAGGCCGCCGCCCATGCCGCACCGCAACCAAGGCCGCGACTCCGTGCCCACCGGCTCCCGGCAACCAAGAGCCGCCCGGCGCGCCCCGGAGTCCACAGGGGGCAGATCGCGGCTCGCGGCAACGTCCGCAACTTCTGGGGAGGCCTCGAAGCGACCCCCCTAGTGGACCAGACAGCTCTTCAGAGGGCCAGGGCAGCGGAGCTCGTACATACACGTCCTAGCACGCCGCCATCTTGGCCACGCCCCCCGCAAATGCTGTTTTAGGGGCATGTGCAAAGTGAAATGTGTCCATGAATGCTCCTGATGTCGCTATCACTATTATGCAGGTATTGTTTGCATTGTGAGCTTTGGATATTCGTTTCACAACCTATTGTGCATCCCATTGACCTTCCATTGTGTTGCAATGTGGGTGCTGTGTGGGTCCATCGATGAGCAGCACCTGCGGCAGCACATGTGTGTGATAGGCTCCATGGCGGCATAGGTCATGTAACACTGCCTGCAGGTGAGTTGCTTCCTTTATGCTTTCCGTTTCCACCTGCTGGGGTGTGGTGGTTGGACTGCCACAGTCACGCTGGCGGTAGGCAACATCATAATGTTTCCATCTGAAACACCGGCTCCGTCGGCCTTTTTGGCCTGCTTCGCCACCGCGGTGGTCTGCGCTGCCTGGTGGTGCTGGCAGGACTATGGCAGCCTTTCCCTATGGGACTGCCAGCATCATAATACTGTGGTCTGACTGCCAAGCAGATGGCGGTCACACCACCGCCATGGTGGTGCACAAACTGCCAAACTCGTAATGCGACCCTTTGAGAATATGTAACATTAATATGTAATATTAATTTTAAAGCAAATCCACATAAGTTCAGAGCAAGCCATATTCATTTAAACAGTAGTCATATTCATTTAAACAAGGGTTGTGTTCATTTGAGTATTTGCCTAATTAATTTCAAAGCATGTTACATTTATCTCACAGTTTTATTTTCATTTAAAAAAGTGTGATATTCATGTTACAGAATGTCATATAACTTTTGATGTGGGCCATATTAATTTCATCAGGTGTCATATTCATTTCAAAGTGGCTCATTTTCATCTTAACATGTGTCATGTTCCTTTCTATGAATGTCATTCATTTCAATGGATGTCATATTCACCTTAACACCTGTCATAATAATTTTAACACGGGTCATATCCATTTCAACATACGTCATATTCATTTCAATATATGCAGTATTTACTTTGCTATGTATCATATCAATTTCAAAGCACAACATATTCATTTTGACAAGTTTCATTTTAATTTCAGCATTGGTCATGTTCAGTTTAAGACATGTTGAATTCATTTCGGTGAAGCTCATATTTGTTTCAATGTATGTCATATTTATCTTAGCATGTGTCATATTTCTTTCAATGGATGCTTCATTCATATTAACACATCTTAATTTTAACATGAATCATATCCATTGCAACATATATTGTAATCATGTCAATGGATATCATATCACTTTCAATGCAAGCCATATTCATTGTGATAAATGGCACGATCATTTTAACGTTACTCGTATTAATTTTAAAACATGTCATATTAATTTCAATGAAGGTCATATTCATTTAAACATAGGTCATATTCATTTTAACATGTGTTATATTCTTTTCAATCAATGTTAAGTGTATTTCAATGGATGTCATATTCATATTAACACTTGTCATATTAATTTTAAGATGCAACTTATCAATTTTAACATATATCATATTAATTTGAATATTTATCATATTAGTTTGAATATGTGTCATGTTAATTTCAAGGCGTGCCATATTCATTTGAACAAATCTCATGTGAATTTCAGCTGTGGTGATACTCATTTGAAGACATGTCAATTTCAATTCAGTGGGGTTGCATTAATTTCAACACAAGCCATATTCATTTTCAATGATCTCCTATTCATTTCTGTGTATCTCACATTCATTGCCATCTTGGAAATAACTATTTCAACACTATTCAAATTCATTGCAACATGTTTAATGTTTATTTCAATGTACATTGTATTAGTTTCTCTTCAGAATATAATATATTTGTTTCAATGCTTTATATTGTTTTCAATCTGCCATATTAATTTCACTGTATGTCATATTTCTCTTGGCATAAGTCAATCATTTCAAAAGGTGCCCCATACTTTTTGGTGAATATTGTATTTGTTTCAGTGATTGCTTTATTCTTTACAGTGAGGGCCATATTAATTTCAGTGTGATTTATATATATTTCAGTATATTTCTTATTCAATTTGGTGTGTGTTATTCATATTAATCACTAAGTAGCATATTCATTCTGCCAGGTTTCATATTTGTTTTGGTTCAATTCAGATTCACTCTGCCAGGTTTCATAACTATTTTGACACATAGTACATTCATTCTGGTGTGTGTCATATTAATTTTGCAGCACGCTATGCATTTCAGGAGGTGTCCAATATGGGGAGCTGTAATTTTGACGTGAACGGCTTCCCATAAAATCCCACAATGCTTACTACAGGTCAAAGCACTTGTGCTCTCGACCTAAAATAGCAGAACTGGAGGGGCCAGAGGTCCTGATATAGCATCAGCTCTCGTCTAGCTCAACAAGGTGACAAATTAGGGGATAAAACTGTTCAAAGCACGAGTGGCGAACGCAGCAACACAAGATTCTGTAAAACCAGACCTTTGTTTCTCCATTCTGTGACAGAACTGAACGTGCAGAAAGCACATCAATTCTCACAAACCGTTTCGGGGTACAATCAAAGGCTCATACTGGTACTACGTATTTCACTAACATTTTTCTCACGTCTAATTCGACAGCCAAGTCTGCTGAGAGGATAAGCTACAGTTCACAATGTGGTTAGTTACAGCGTTGGCACGACCCTGCTGCTGATCCACACAGACTGTGGAAACATGCCAGATTAATTAAAATAATGAGCCTTTCTGGAAATGACTAAACAGAGGTCTATGTTTGCATCAGATCACCAGGTAGTGTTCAGCAGTGAGAGAAAGAGGTGGAGCCTGCGCTGGAGTAGTGGAGACACTGGGGGCCATGTGTATGGGCTTTGTGGTGCAAGACAACGCAGTAAGCCACAGGGAAAGGGCAGGGATGCGCAGTGGTCATCCATTATTGCGCATTCCCATTGTTTCCTTCTGTGCTGGTGCCCTTTTAGTAGCCTAGCACCAACGCAGGCACCCTTGCACTCTGTGCTTCTGTTGCATGCAGGATTGTTTTTGTGCAGGGTGGGGCACCTTCCTTGACAAAAACAATCATGAGAGGCTTTTCCATTTTTCTATGAGTACTGCAAAATGCAACACACATAGGAAGAGGAAAAACGAGGAGAAATAAAAATATTTCTCTCCGTTGCACTTCTCCTGGCGAGGCAAATCTTTTTAGTGCATTCTCAGGATTGCATGTTCTTGTAAATCTGGGAATGTGTCAAAATCTATGGACATTGCATGGGAACACCCGTGCAACACCTGTGGAAACACCTCCCTGGTGCAGAGTAATGTAACGCAGCAATTTGCGTTGCGTTACATTACTCGAGATTTATGAAGCAATGCAGGGCCACACAAGATGGCCTTGTGGGGCTTCATAAATCTCACTTAAGGTTTGCGTCGCTCTTGCACCACGTTGCGTGATGGAAGAGCGATGCAAACCATTCCAAAAATATGCTCCTGGGTTTAAATCAGTGCAAAAGCTCTGAAGGTGTCATTTCTGCTCAAGCAGAACTGTACTGCTGCAAACCATTCAGGCAGCACAGGGTTGGTGCTGCACTTAAAATGCCATTAGTCAGTCTGTTAGACACAAGGCCCATGCCCACTCCAATGTATTCCTTCTTATTAACATGAGATATTCATTTTGACTGCTGGGAAAAAGCCCTTGGGTTCCCAGGTAGATCTTCTTCTGCATTCTGGGATTCAGAGAGACTCCAGCCTTGCTCCTACCCAACACAGTCATCATCAGACATCAACAACAATCTGTAGTGCATGAGTACATGCAGTCAACACACAGTCGACCCATTATCATGCCACTATAAGTATAAAATCACAAATAGGGAAAGACAAGCAACAGATGCCTTAACACACCAGGGAAAGGATGGTCATAATACATAATTCATGCTATGCTTTTTTTTTAGACCCACCAGATTTGGCAGATCTTTTTTCCTGGACCACCCAGGATTCTATTATGTTGACTGGCTGGACAGCACTCATACTCCTTCCCCTAAGCCCATTTTAGGCATCCCATTTGCCACGCCTCTGCCTGTCATGGTGGGCATCTGCCGCCCACTGGCTGCTTCCGTCCACTCTCCTTCTGAATGCTCCACCTGTATTACAACACAGGAATATTTACTACCCGCTGAACAATGCCAGTGACCCCCTCCAGGACAAACGCTGGCAGCCTAGAAGCAGGCAATGATACGAAGGGCCTGTTTGCAGCAAAAACGGGTCTGCAGTTTTTAAGGACATTTCTCTGTTTCTGGTCCTGAAAGGCTCTCTCCAGGGGTTCCTGCCACCATACTTGCTTGAGTTCTGTCTTGAAGAATAGAAGAAGAGTTGTAGTGGGTAAAAACAGAAGTGTGAGACTAATGACAATGCACCAGAAACCTCAAGATACCAGCACTTATTTCTTGGTTTTAGGTGGTTGGAAGTCCTCAATGGATTGGATTTTCTTGTTGGGGTCTATGATACAGTTAACCAATATGCATTCTAACTACTTGCTTACTGCAATTTGGACAGAGTAGGGTGCGGTATTTACCACATCAAGTAAATATCATTACTCCCCAGGTTGAGGTATTTACTAGTTGTGAGCAGAAATCGGGGATTTTCACTCCGCCAAATTCTGTGTAGTTACATAAAAACTCCTGCAAGCTACCAAGGATTTCTTTGATTGGGAAATATGCAGCCCGAGCTGCAAGCTAGTGTCAGTAGCGCAAGCAGTGCTGAAAAAATCAGTGCGAATGGCACCATGTGCTGCAGAAGAGCGCACAAACATTCAGGTTGATTTTTCTGCCACTTGAGTACAAAATCTACTCGAGTGGTAGGAAATCTACTCGAGCGGCAGCCCTCTGACCACTCATGACTGCCCACAACTGCCAGCTTTAGAAAATCGCACAAGAATACTCCAAATCTTACTCACATTTCTGGAGCCTCACAGGATAAAAATTCCACCATGTGGCGATTGGCAGAATATAGGCGGAGCTTTGCATTAAAGAGTAACACGAAGTGACCAAAATTACACCAATTCTGCAGGTGGATTATAAGATTCTCTCACCCCTAGTATTTACCAGGTGTGTTAAATATCTAATTTTCCAAGCTTTTAGCATGAAAATGATGCATCCCATGCAGAATCCATTTCTAATATAACAAATTCCGCATATCGCTTTTTTTCTAGACCTTCATCCCAATAAATTTTGACATCTTTAAACTGCTGGAATCCATCAGGGGGAGGCTAAAGTGTGTGATATTAATTATGGTGGGCACAATTTAAGTAATTCTCGCTATCATAATTACTCGTAATTATTGCAGTAATCATGCGCAATTGTGTCAGAAGCATAATCCTGCTTCAGTACTATTTTCTTAGTGCAAAATGCACCCTTGCACCTAAAATGGGCTCAAGGATGCATTTTGCACTAAGGAATAGAACTAATGCTGCAGGACATGAACAGCAGTAGCCAACAGCTGCTCGCTCTCTTTTAGTTCACTGTTCCTGTACTATTACGGTACGATTTTTGCCCCAAGTTGCTCTTAATTACTCAAACTGGCAAAATAACATAATTTTGGTAATTACGAATTACAAGAGTAATGCGTAATTTCGGAAATTACTCAGACCAGGCCTAATAATAATCACACAGCTCGTAATTTCATTCCCTGTGCAATCTCCTTTTGCAGGTGGATCGGAAATTTGTCCTGAACTTGTAATGAGGAATGTGTGCTGATTTCATGGCCAGACCACCTTTTTTATGGTTTTCTGTGAGTCCTACCAATGGCAAGGCAGAACATACAAGATGAAGATGTTTGAGATGGTTGGATCTTGAATTACTAAATGTAATGTCATTGTATAGATATGATCTTGAATATTGCTAGCGCAGTGTCTGACAACAAACCATCAATCTCTGAATAGTTGGTGATGTTTGATACCGGTCGAGGAGCATGGCATTGAACTGGGAAAGTCCTTTGTGGTAAAGACTAGCTTTCTTTGGCCATTCTGTTTCAAGGGGTCTGTGAAGTAAGTACACTGGCTCTTCTTGTTCTTTCCTTACAAGTTTATTTCCAGTTATAATGTACAGACAGAGATACATGTGCTCGCCATCCCCAAACCGGCACAACTCCAACCTTTCATATGAAAACATTCCAATCCCCAGTCACAGCCTGCCCCAACATTCCACTGCCCCTGATGTCATAGCATTCTTCTTTTACATACAAACCAATACATCACTACAATCTGCCAGGTGCAGTGTTGAGAGAACTTGGCCTTCAAAGACCAGTTACCAACAAGTCATCCACACATCGTATGGTACATGCATCAAATCTGGCAATATAATTGCCTTTTGGGAAGTCTATACAGAAATATATCCTGTTATCCTGAACATAAACAATCTGCCGATCTATGGAGTTCCAGAGGGTTCCTCCCTGAGCCCCACCCTCTTCAATGTCTACATGGCTCGAGTCACCTCAATTTTTCGATCACATGGCCTCATTCCTCTCAGAAAACAAGCAACCCTTGAAATCCAACTTTGTAACATGCATGGCCATCATAGTAGACTAGATAAAAAGGAGGTGCCTCCAGCTGGACAAAACAGAAGTGGTACTGCTTAGCAGCCACACCTCTCTATACTCTCTATACTTTCAAAGTACTCAACCTCACCTGCAAGACACTTCACATCGTAGGCCCTGACTACCTCAACGACAGCATCCACTTCCATGTCACTTGACAACTTCTCACCCACATCACCCACATCCAACGCACTAAAATGGGAGGGCGTGCATTCTCCCACATTGCCCCCCAATACCCGGAACTAGCCCCCTTCCCCATAACAGCAGCCTTGAAATCAGAAGAAAACTGTAAACTGAGCTTTTCTGCTAGGCTTCGCTCAGACAAATTAGTTCTCTCCTTCCAGGTTGCCTGGATGCCCTCTCGGGTGATCAGCACACCATACAAGTCACCATACCATACTACACCATACCAAATACTTAACATAACAGCAATGAAAAGGAACCAGGTGTCTCCCTCCGTTGCTCAGCAAAGTATTAATGACTTGCAACTGCAATTGCAGTCTCAAACCATTGATGAGCTATTGAGATGAGAAAGGGGGTGGTAAATATTTACAAAGTAAAAGCTATCCCCAGGGAAGAGCTTCCACAGTGTGCATTTGGACTACAGGCATCAGGGGAAGCAGGCAGTGGTCCAGGGACCTTTCATGCTCCCAACAACAGCATGAACTATATGCCATTTAAGGAGGTCTACTGGCAGGCCTCTATCCCTGCTTTCACAGCAATTGGATTTGCATGAATAGTAATGAGGCAGGGAGGCTGAGACTAACTTGCATGGGCACTTTTGGTTGAATCAGTTTCCTCTTTTTTCGCCCACTTTGAATCCTCGGTTGTTGGCTACAACCTAATATCCTTTAGTTACATATATGTACTCATATGTACAAAAGGTCTTCTGATGGGTACTTACGGGCGGCCAACGGCTGCTTTATCTGGTTCAGTGAAAAAGAAGCTCTACGGGCATTGACAATACTATCAGGAAACATCCACGGTGTCAAAATACGGCAGATCAATGTAAGTTTTAACAAATAAGAAGCATTGCATGGTAAAATAGTTACCTCATCAGATCTAAAAATACCAATGGAGTCGATAAAGTGGTAAAGAACAGATAATCTACCAGAACATATTAATTATGGCATCATTCATAGCAAAATAAGACAGATAGCAGGTGGGAGATGGGACACCTTGTGCTAACGAGATCCCTCTTTCTGTAACAATACCATCATCAGTAGTGTGAGATGTTATCTCAAATGACGTCACATCCTTAGCCGCACCTGTTAACACCCTACAGCGCACCATGCCACTTCTATTATGTCAATAGGCAATATTTGCAGTGCCGGTTGTCTACTAGGACACAGAGAGCAGGGCTGTCTCTTACACCTAAAAACATGTCTCAGAAATCTATTCCCTCCTTTTAATTATGGGTCGGAGCCAGAAAAGAGGCAGCTTAATGACGAAACAGGCAAATAACAGCTGTTACACACCAAATGCATTTGGGCAATACGGCTAGTAGCCCTCAACCATGATGGTCCCTTGCAAAGAGGCCGGTGAGTCTCGCTGGGGTAGGTGAGCTCCCAGTACAGATCACACCAACATTAATATGTTGAGGGGATGTTTCATCTACATCTTGAGGCCTTTGATGGGCCTTTGTGCACAGACCAGTGAGGCGAGCTGGGAAAGACAAACACCAAATACAAAACATAATAGTCATCCAGTGATGGGGCCTTCCCCCATGGATTTTGAGCAGGGCCGGCTTTTGCTCTGGTGGTGCCCTGTGCGACACACTTTTTTTGGCACCCCTCCCACCCCATGACCACCTCCTCAGATTCCCTCACTACCCCCGGCAAATGTGCCCCTCATCTCTCCATAACCCACCTTTCACATACATTCATTTGTTTTAAGCACTTGCAAAGGCTGGCTTTAGTAATCCACTCAGCTAGCCACATAAAATATAGTTCTGTTCTTTGCAGCAGGAATATTATCCATCTATGCTACTTTATGGAAAGTCAAAGCTGCCACTAGACAAAATTCCCACCTCTCTCCCTAGCAGGAACATTAATCACAAGAGATATCTTGACATTTTAATTGTTTCCTGAAGGTTGGACGCAGGAGGAACTTTTCAGCAGGTGCTTTTAAATTATAAGTTCCATAAATTACAGTGCACCACCTTTACAAGGTGGGGATAAACCACTATTTGTGGCTTAACGCCGCCTTGTAAATGTGGGCCCCTCCAATGCATTTTTCTGCAGCAGAGGGGAGTGTAATGGGTGCTGCTGGGGGCATTCCACCCCAACACCCATTGCTTCTGATGCTGCCACAGGTTCACTAGGAGGTGTAAAAATTTGAGGTAGGGCCAAAAACTAACGCCACCCCGGATGTGACGTTATCATGGTACAATGAGGAGGAATATTTTTATTCCAACTCGTTTTTTGCTTTTTCCATGTGTGCTGCATTCTGCAGCACACACAGAAGGAGTGAAAGGCCATGGGCATATTTAAGAGCTACTGGCGTTACTTTAGCGCCACCATAGCATAATTCTTTTTACGCTAAGGTGGCGCTAAAGTGGCTTTTTTCACGCGCCATATTTACAAAGTGCAGCAATGCATGCTATGCACCACTTTGTAACCCCTTGGGCCACAATATGCCTGCACCAGGCATTATGTTTGCAAGGGGGTGTTCCCCCATTAGGGGGGCTGAAAAAATGGCACAAAGAAATCTAAAAGATTTCTTTGCACCATTGTTTTAGGAATTTTTAACGCCTGAACAGAGCAGGCATTAAAATGAGGCTCCCACTTTTTTCAATGGGCCTCTAGGTGCTTTGCAGGATTAGTGTCAAAAAAATGTATGCTAATCTGGCAAAGCACCAAACTAGCATCAAAATGTTTGACGCTAGTTCCCTAACTACGCCATGGTGCTCCATATATTAAATATGGCGCACACATGGTGGCGTTAGAGGGGTGCTAGGGGGCACAAGGAAAGTAGTGCTGCAGTGTGTGCAGCGCCACCTTTCTTAAATATGCCCCCATGAATGGTTGTTTATGTGCAGGAAGGTTTCCCTTCCTGCACGTAAACAATCAATCAAAAATGACGATTTGGTACTTCTATGTGTGCTGCGTTTTGCAGCACACATAGAAGTGCCAAATCGCCATTGTAGATTGTTTATTTACAGGAAGGGACACCTTCCTACACATAAATAATCTACAATGGCAATTTCGCACTTCTATGTGTGCTGCAAAATGCGGCACAAATAGAAGTACCAAATTGTTGAGGAGAGTGATTGTCCCTTCCTGCACATAAACAACCACTCACCACAACGTAGATACCCTTGCACTATGACGCAAGGATGCCTGCATTGGCACAGGGTGCTTAATTTAGCGCTGGTGCAGGGGGAAACAGGTTTCACAACTGGCCCAGTGTGGCACTGCTTTTTTTGGCGCAGCACCGCGCTGTGCCACTTTCTTGTAGTTCTGGCCCTCGGTGAGGCTTGCCAAGGTAGGTGAACAGCCAATAGAGAACGCAGCAATAGTCACCTGAGGATAACGTCTTCGAGCTGGGATCTTGTCGACAATAATAGACCACTGGAAAGATGAGACTTGTGCAGTACAGAATGTAGCAATAGTTGCCAGGTTGTGGGGTCTTCCATCTTTGATCTAAAAGCCGTGATTGGCCTTTTGAAATGGGCCAATGAGGCTTGCCGAGGAAGGCATGCTCCAAGTACAGAACCCAGCAGCAGTCGACTGGTTATGGGGTGTTTGACCAGGGTTCTTGTTGCTAATGACAGGCCTTTGAATAGATAGAGATGAGACTTGCGGAATAGTTGCCTGGCAGTGGGCTCTTCCACCTAGGATCATGAAGCCATAATTGATCTTTGGAGGCTGCCCATTGAGTCTTGCTGTTGTAGGCATGTACCCAGTACAAAATGCAACAAGTCACCTCGTTATGAGGTCTTTTAACTGGAATTCTTAACAGATTATCAGACGAGCGGCTTCAACCTGAGATCATCTTACTAACGGCAGGTGGTGAGGCATGCAGACGTAGGCATGCAGACGTGGGCATGCACCCAAAGCCACGTACTCCTAGATGTGCAACTCATCACTCATTTACAGTCCAAGTTCCCACAAATATATTACATTTTGAAGCATCTAAATCAAACCCAATATGATTATCCAAGCAAACAATGCATTTTAATTTAAGAAGAGTACACATTACATTTAAGACTTAAACAAACTTGGCAGTTATCGTAATAATGACTCTGCCTGCCTCTGGCACTTAATCTCAGAGTCGAGCTTGGTGGAGCTGGGCCAGACCCGTACCCTCGGGCCCATACGCTGCTTGGTTACATCCTCCTGGCATGGCACATTGGCTATTTGTTTGTTTACTCTCTTCCAATAGAAATATTAACACCCACCACGTGTTTGTTGGTTTCTTACACAAACATATTTTTATGAATCCCCACATTATCTGGTATTATTTTCAGTGCATGGACCCTGCCCTCCATATGACAGTGTGTGCCAGTTTCCTCATTGCAGTTTACTTGCAGCACTCCATGCCACACCAATACTTTGACCACATGCCACTCTGTCAGTGCAGCACAACGCTGACCTGCAGTTCAATGTGCAACAGTGGGAACTTACACGTTAGAACATTGCACCACTTTATAGCAATACTTTCCTTCGCACCCCGTGCTTCTATATTATGGGGGGCACGCAACACTCATTGAGGGCACACAACCGTGACCTGCAGCATAAAATGTTACACCAATACTGCAACTACAGACCACCGATGTGTATGTGGCGTAACGAAACGTGAGCCCCCCAACTGCAAAGAACATGGAGGGCCCCCCCTCCGGACTCACTAACAAGTTCTCAGGCTAGGGTGCTGTGCTGAGTGGGCCCCCTGGAGCTCGGTCCCCCCCTCCGCCCCACTGAGCACCACAGGGGCTGCGAGGGCCTCTGTTACGCCACAAAACCATTTCTTCATGTGTTGTACTTGAGGCACATATCAATCTGTCACTGCAAATCAAATCAAATCATAAACATTTATAAAGCGCGCTACTCACCCGTGCGGGTCTCAAGGCGCTAGGGGGATGGGGTTACTGCTGCTCGAAGAGCCAGGTCTTGAGTTGCCTCCGGAATGCGGAGTGGTCCTGAGGTTGGTGGGGAGGGAATTCCATGTCTTGGCCGCCAGGTAGGAGAAGGACCTCCCACCCGCCGTGGTGCGGCGGAAGCGAGGGACGGCGGGGAGAGCGAGGTTGGCGGAGCGAAGTTGACGGGTGGGTGTGTAGAAACTGAGGCGGCGGTTGAGGTATTCGGGTCCCTTGTTGTGGAGGGCTTTGTGTGCGTGGGTGAGGAGTCGGAAGGTGATCCTTTTGTTGATGGGAAGCCAGGGCAGGTGTCTCAGGTGGGCGGAGATGTGGCTGTTGCGGGGTATGTCGAGGATGAGGCGGGCGGAGGCGCTTTGAATTCGTTGCAGACGTTTCTGGAGTTTAGCGGTGGTTCCTGCGTATAGGGTGTTGCCGTAGTCCAGGCGGCTCGTGACGAGTGCGTGGGTCACGGTCTTTCTGGTGTCGGCGGGGATCCAACGGAAGATCTTTCGGAGCATGCGGAGGGTGAGGAAGCAGGAGGATGATACAGCGTTGACTTGTTTGGTCATGGTGTGAAGTGGGTCCAGGATGAAGCCGAGGTTGCGTGCGTGGTCTGAGGGGGTTGGTGCGGTGCCAAGGGCCGTGGACCACCAGGAGTCGTCCCAGGCGGTCGGGGTGTTTCCGAGGATGAGGACTTCCGTTTTGTCTGAGTTCAGTTTCAGACGGCTGAGTTTCATCCAATCTGCGACGTCTTTTATTCCATCTTGCAGGTTGGTCTTGGCGCTGGTGGGGTCCTTGGTGAGGGAAAGTATCAGCTGAGTGTCGTCGGCGTAGGAGGTGATGATGATGCTGTGTTTGCGTACGATGTCGGCGAGGGGTCTCATGTAGACATTGAAGAGAGTCGGGCTGAGCGAGGAGCCTTGTGGGACGCCGCAGATGATCTCGGTGGGGTCTGAGCGGAAGGGTGGGAGGTAGACTCTTTGGGAGCGGTTGGAGAGGAAGGAGGTGATCCAGTCCAGGGCCTGTCCTTGGATCCCGGTGGAGCGGAGGCGGGTTATTAGGGTGCGGTGGCAGACAGTGTCGAAGGCAGCCGAGAGGTCGAGGAGGATGAGGGCGGCTGTTTCTCTGTTGTCCATCAGGGTTCTGATGTCGTCTGTGACTGAGATGATGGCGGTTTCTGTGCTGTGATTGGCTCGGAATCCGGACTGAGAGGGGTCGAGTAGGTTGTTGTCTTCAAGGAAGTTGGTAAGTTGCTTGTTGACGGCCTTCTCTATGACTTTGGCAGGGAAGGGGAGGAGCGAGATGGGGAGGAAGTTCTTCAGGTCGCTTGGGTCTGCCGTAGGTTTCTTCAGTAGGGCGTTGACTTCAGCGTGTTTCCAGCTCTCGGGGAAGGTGGCATAGGAAAAAGAGCTGTTGATGATGGTCTGGAGATGCGGGGCGATGATGTAGTCGGCTTTGTTGAAGATGAAGTGTGGGCAGGGGTCCGATGGGGCACCGGAGTGGATGGAGTTCATGGTGGCTTTGGTCTCTTCCGTGTTGATGTGAGTCCAGGCGTTGAGGGTGATGGCTGGGGTTGTAGGTTCTGTGGTGGTTGGCTGGGTTTGGTGTCCGAAGCTGTCGTGTAGGTCGGTGATCTTACGATGGAAGAAGGTGGCGAGGGAGTTGCAGAGGTCTTGTGAGGGCCTGATGGCGTTGGTGTTAGGGTTGGAGAGCTCTTTGACGATGTTGAAGAGTTCTCTGCTGTTGTGACTGTTTTTGTCCAGCCTGTCTGTGAAGGAATTTCTTTTGGCGGCGCGGATCATTCGGTGGTGGTCGCGGGTAGCGTTCTTGAGGGCAGTCATGTTATCTGCGGTGTGGTCCTTGCGCCAGGCTTTCCCGAGGGTGCGGCAGGATTTTTTTGATTTCTTGAGGGCATCAGTGAACCAGAGAGGTTTTTTGGTGTTGGTCTGTATAGGGAGGCGTCTGAGGGGAGCGAGGTTGTCTGCGCAGTTGGTGATCCAATGCGTGAGGCTGAGGGCTGCAACGTTGGGGTCGGTGGAGAAGGTGGGTTGGTTGTCGCTGCGAGTGGAGAGAAGCTGTTCCGTGGGGATTTTGTTCCACTGTCGGCGTGGGATGGGTTGTGTGCGGAGGTGGCGAGTCTCGCGTCGGAAGGTGAAGTGGACACATCTGTGGTCGGTCCAGTGTATAGCGGAGGAGTGGCTGAAGGATACATGGTTGCTGGCGGAGAAGATGGGGTCGAGCGTGTGTCCAGCGATGTGGGTGGGAGTGTTCACCAGTTGCTTGAGACCGAGGTTGGCGAGGTTGTCGAGCAGGGCGGTGGTGTTGGGGTCGTTGTTCTGTTCCAGGTGGAAGTTGAGGTCAACGAGGAGGATGTAGTCCGGCGAGGCAAGGGCGTGCAGGGAGATGAAGACAGTGATAGAGTCGCTGAAGAGGGCGCGTGGTCCAGGGGGTCGGTAGATGAGAGTTCCTCTGAGGGTGGTCCTGGGGTCAGTGTGGATCTGGAAGTGCAGGTGTTCGGCGGCGAGGGGGGTGTCTTCGGTGGAGGTGGTGATGTTGATGGACTCCTTGAAGACGATGGCGATTCCTCCCCCTGCTTGGATGGTGCGGTCTCTCCTGGAAATCTTGTAGCCGTCGGGGATGGCTATGGCAATGTCGGGGGCCGAGGAGGAGTTCATCCAGGTTTCAGTGATGAAGGCGACGTCCGGTGCGGTGGAGTCCAGGAGGTCCCAAAGTTCAACGGCGTGCTTGTGGACGGAGCGTGCGTTGATCAGGATGCATTTGAGGTGGTTGTTGGCGCGTGGGTTGGCGGGCATGGTGGTTTCGTAGTGGAAGGTGAGTTTGCAGGTGTGACATATGAAGGGTCCGTGGGTACGTTTCGGGTTGGCTTGGAAGCAGGTGCTGGAGCGCCCCGGGTTGAGGGCGTGGAGGGTGATGGGGTCGTAGTGGTGCTGCGGGGTTTGGGAGTGCTGGGGGCCAGGGGTCGTGGTGCTGGGCGCAGTCCAGGCGCCGACGGGCGCAGACGGGCTTGCCTTTGGCCATAAGAGGGAGGGGGGGAGGGGTAAGCTGGGAGCAGGGGGCGGGAGTGGGGCGACGAATGGGAGCAGGGGGGTGAGCAGGAGGTGGCGCGGGAAAGCGGAGGGTGGAGGAGTCAGGTAGAGGGGAGAAAAGATAGGGGAGGGGGGTTAAAGGTGGAGGGGAGTAGGGAAGAAAGATAGTAAGATAGGGGAGGGGGGGTTACAGAGGTGGAGGGGAGTGGGGAAGAAAGATAGGAAGATAGGGGAGGGGGGATACAGAGGTGGAGGGGAGTGGGGAAGAAAGATAGGAAGATAGGGGAGGGGGGGTTACAGAGGTGGAGGGGAGTAAGGAAGGACAGAGAGAAGAGTCAGGAGCCGAAGAGCAGAAGAGAGAAGAGCCAAGAAGAAGGTGAAGAAGAAGAGGAGCGAGGAGTCAAGAGCAGAAGAGCAGAAGAGAGAAGAGACAAGAAGAAGGTAAAGAAGAAGAGGAGCGAGGAGTCAGGAGCAGAAGAGCAGAAGAGAGTAGAGCCAAGAAGAAAGAAAGGTAAAGAAGAAGAGGAGCGAGGAGTCAGGAGCAGAAGAGAGGAGCCAAGAAGAAAGAAAGGTAAAGAAGAAAAGGAGCGACGAGTCAAGGAAGAGGAGTCAGACAGAAGAGGAGATACCTGAGAAGCAGAGGATACGAAGAACACAGATGAAGAACACAGAAGAAGGACCAGGGAAGAAGAGAGAACACGCAGGACGGGGTGCAGGGAAGAAAGAAGAACACAGATGAAGAAAGAAGAAAGCACACGCAGGTCGTGGTGCAGAAGAGGATGAAGATACACAGATGAAATACACAGAAGAAGAACACAGATGAAGTACACAGAAGAAGATCACAGAAGAAGAACACAGATGAAGAACACAGAAGAAGGACAAAGAGGAAGAGAGAACACGCAGGACGGGGTGCAGGGCAGAGAGAAGAACACAGATGAAGAATACAGAAGAAGAGCACAGAAGAAGAACAAAGAGGAAGAATACAGATGAAGAACACAGAAGAAGACCACAGAAGAAGAACACAGATGAAGAATACAGATGAAGAACACAGAAGAAGACCACAGAAGAAGAAAGAAGCAGGAAGAGAACGCGGTGAGGAAGAGGAGCGGGGCCGAGGAAGAGCAGAGCACGCAGCAAGGGGGCTGCAGCAGAGGAGCAGAGAGCGAGGGGAAGAAGGACGGTGGAGGAGCGGAGAGAGGTAGGAGGGGAGAGCGGAAGGCAGAAGATAGAGGCACAGGAAAAGAGGTGAGTGGCGCGGGGCAGGGCGAGGGGCTGGGCAGGGGGAGTACTTACTGTATTTTCGCAGGACTTGGTTGGAGGTTACAGGAGCCTGGGCTGGTGGAGCTGCAGCGGCAGGGGGAGCGACCTACCCTTGGGTCAGAGGTCGCTAATTCTCTCGTGCAGTGGCTGCCATAAGAGGGAGGAGAGGGGGGAGGGGTCAGCTGAGGGCGGGGCGGTAGTGGGGCGACGAATGGGAGCAGGGGGGGCGGGGCGAGCAGGAGGTGGCGGCGGGAAAGCAGAGGGTGGGGGGTCAGGTAGAGGGGGGAAAAGATAGGGGAGGGGGGTTAAAGGTGGAGGGGAGTAGGGAAGAAAGATAGTAAGATAGGGGAGGGGGGTTACAGAGGTGGAGGGGAGTGGGGAAGAAAGATAGGAAGATAGGGGAGGGGTGGTTACAGAGGTGGAGGGGAGTGGGGAAGAAAGATAGGAAGATAGGGGAGGGGGGGTTACAGAGGTGGAGGGGAGTAAGGAAGGACAGAGAGAAGAGTCAGGAGCCGAAGAGCAGAAGAGAGAAGAGCCAAGAAGAAGGTGAAGAAGAACAGGAGCGAGGAGTCAGGAGCAGAAGAGCAGAAGAGAGAAGAGCCAAGAAGAAGGTAAAG
Source organism: Pleurodeles waltl (assembly GCF_031143425.1). Lineage (NCBI taxonomy): Eukaryota > Metazoa > Chordata > Amphibia > Caudata > Salamandridae > Pleurodeles > Pleurodeles waltl. The sequence continues at coordinate 189,794,464 of NC_090440.1, read as the reverse complement.
AAGAAGAGGAGCGAGGAGTCAGGAGCAGAAGAGCAGAAGAGAGAAGAGCCAAGAAGAAAGAAAGGTAAAGAAGAAGAGGAGCGAGGAGTCAGGAGCAGAAGAGCAGAAGAGAGGAGCCAAGAAGAAAGAAAGGTAAAGAAGAAGAGGAGAGACGAGTCAAGGAAGAGGAGTCAGACAGAAGAGGAGATACCTGAGAAGCAGAGGATACAAAGAACACAGATGAAGAACATAGAAGAAGGACCAGGGAAGAAGAGAGAACACGCAGGACGGGGTGCAGAGAAGAAAGAAGAACACAGATGAAGAACACAGATGAAGAAAGAAGAAAGCACACGCAGGTCGCGGTGCAGAAGAGGAGGAAGATACACAGATGAAATACACTGAAGAAGAACACAGATGAAGTACACAGAAGAAGATCACAGAAGAAGAACACAGATGAAGAACACAGAAGAAGGACAAAGAGGAAGAGAAAACACGCAGGACGGGGTACAGGGCAGAGAGAAGAACACAGATGAAGAATACAGAAGAAGAGCACAGAAGAAGAACAAAGATGAAGAATACAGATGAAGAACACAGAAGAAGACCACAGAAGAAGAACACAGATGAAGAATACAGATGAAGAACACAGAAGAAGACCACAGAAGAAGAAAGAAGCAGGAAGAGAACGCAGTGAGGAAGAGGAGCGGGGCCGAGGAAGAGCAGAGCACGCAGCAAGGGGGCTGCAGCAGAGAAGCAGAGAGCGAGGGGAAGAAGGACGGTGGAGGAGCAGAGAGAGGTAGGAGGGGATAGCGGAAGGCAGAAGATAGAGGCACAGGAAAAGAGGTGAGTGGCGCGGGGCAGGGCGAGGGGCTGGGCAGGGGGAGTACTTACTGTATTTTCGCAGGACTTGCTTGGAGGTTACAGGAGCCTGGGCTGGTGGAGCTGCAGCGGCAGGGGGAGCGACCTACCCTTGGGTCAAGGGTTGCTAACTCTGTCGCGCAGCGGCCGCCATAAGAGGGAGGAGAGGGGGGAGGGGTCAGCTGGGGGCGGGGGCTGTAGAGGGGCGACCAATGGGAGCAGGGGGGGCGGGGTGAGCAGGAGGTGGCGGCGGGAAAGCGGAGGGTGGGGGGGTCAGGTAGAGGGGGGAAAAGATAGGGGAGGGGGATTAAAGGTGGAGGGGAGTAGGGAAGAAAGATAGTAAGATAGGGGAGGGGGGTTACAGAGGTGGAGGGGAGTGGGGAAGAAAGATAGGAAGATAGGGGAGGTGGGGTTACAGAGGTGGAGGGGAGTGGGGAAGAAAGATAGGAAGATAGGGGAGGGGGGGTTACAGAGGTGGAGGGGAGTAAGGAAGGACAGAGTGAAGAGACAGGAGCCGAAGAGCAGAAGAGAGAAGAGCCAAGAAGAAGGTGAAGAAGAACAGGAGCGAGGAGTCAGGAGCAGAAGAGAGAAGAGCCAAGAAGAAGGTAAAGAAGAAGAGGAGCGAGGAGTCAGGAGCAGAAGAGCAGAAGAGAGAAGAGCCAAGAAGAAAGAAAGGTAAAGAAGAAGAGGAGCGAGGAGTCAGGAGCAGAAGAGCAGAAGAGAGGAGCCAAGAAGAAAGAAAGGTAAAGAAGAAGAGGAGAGACGAGTCAAGGAAGAGGAGTCAGACAGAAGAGGAGATACCTGAGAAGCAGAGGATACGAAGAACACAGATGAAAAACACAGAAGAAGGACCAGGGAAGAAGAGAGAACACGCAGGACGGGGTGCAGGGAAGAAAGAAGAACACAGATGAAAAACACAGATGAAGAAAGAAGAAAGCACACGAAGGTCGCGGTGCAGAAGAGGAGGAAGATACACAGATGAAATACACAGAAGAAGAACACAGATGAAGTACACAGAAGAAGATCGCAGAAGAAGAACACAGATGAAGAACACAGAAGAAGGACAAAGAGGAAGAGAGAACACGCAGGACGGGGTGCAGGGCAGAGAGAAGAACACAGATGAAGAATACAGAAGAAGAGCACAGAAGAACACAGATGAAGAATACAGATGAAGAACACAGAAGAAGATCACAGAAGAAGAACACAGATGAAGAATACAGATGAAGAACACAGAAGAAGACCACAGAAGAAGAAAGAAGAAGGAAGAGAACGCGGTGAGGAAGAGGAGCGGGGCCGAGGAAGAGCAGAGCACGCAGCAAGGGGGCTGCAGCAGAGGAGCAGAGAGCGAGGGGAAGAAGGACGGTGGAGGAGCGGAGAGAGGTAGGAGGGGAGAGCGGAAGGCAGAAGATAGAGGCACAGGAAAAGAGGTGAGTGGCGCGGGGCAGGGCGAGGGGCTGGGCGGGGGGTGTACTTACTGTATTTTCGCAGGACTTGCTTGGAGGTTGCAGGAGCCTGGGCTGGTGGAGCTGCAGCGGCAGGGGGAGCGACCTATCCTTGGGTCAATTGCATTACAATTCTAAGCTGGATCACCCCATGTTACACCATTACTGGGGCCAGATACTACAATTATGATCTGTAGCAGGATACAGTATACAAATACTGTAGCGAAACACTTTTTGTATTGGTGCCAGCAATATTGACCTTGAGCATCTAATTCTGAACCAGCACAGGGGCAATATTCCACTCAAACATGCAGCACCACACAGCACTATGCCAATGCATCACAATTGTGGCAGTACTGGAATCACACAGCACTCTACCTATGCAACACAATCCTGACTGCTTTACCCAAAGCCAAACTGTGCTACACCACCATCGGGACCACACACCACCTCAGTATTGACATGCAGCATTCCGTATCACACCGGTACTGGCTCCACATATCATACTGACAACTGCTCGTACAGTACTGGAACCACTCAGTACTCGGCCTATGCAATACAAACCTGACTGCAGTACCCCGAGCAAAACCATAATGACCTTAGGAACCCGATCCTAGACCAGCACTGTGACAACACACAACTATGTTAGTGCTCCACAGAATTTACATGTGGCGCCTCATATAACACCAGCACAGGCTCCACACAGCACTCTCCCAGTGCACCAATACTGGAACCACACAACAGGTTACACATGCACCCCAATTTGGACTACAGTATCGAATGCTAACTGAACAGTTGGACCACAATTCACTCTACTCCACTTCACTCCACCAGTCTGCAATCATATCGGGCTACAGACCTTATTCACCACAAGTACTGGCCTGCCAGTGTACAACCACCCTTCCCTGCAACACGCATACTACACTAATAGTGGGATCACACATCACCCTCTTACAAAGTAGACCTAATTTACAGCTTTCAATTCGACACTATTGCACGGAGCACACACCACTTTGTCAATGTATTGCAAACCTGGCTTGCATTACCTCATGATACTACAGTACTGGCACCACACACTAATCTGTGAGTGTACCATAATACTGATCTGCATCACATAGTGCTGCACCAGTACTGGCAAAACACAATCCTCTGTCAGTACACCAGAATCAAGAACTACATTACTTAGTCCTCTGTCTGTATACTACAATCCGGTACTAGAACCACATACTGTTATGTCAAAGTAGCAGAATCTTGACCAGCATCACAAAGTGCTGTACCAGTAATTGCACCACACACTGCTCTGTCAGTATACCACAATCCAGTACTTGCACCACACACTGCTCTGTCAATGTACCACAGTCTTGACCAGCATCACAAAGTGCTGCATCAGTATTTGCCCCACACACTGCTCTGTCAGTATACCACAGTCTTAACCAGTGTTAATAATGGAGTCTCTGGTTGGCAGTCAGTTTACACCCTCTCCAATTAGGGACAATTACTCTAGCCAGGGTAAGGGAGATACACATCTCAGATAACCCCTGCTCACCCCCTTGGTAGCTTGGCACAACCAGTCAGGCTTATCTCAGCGGGACTGTGTAAAGTATTTGCACAAACACACACAGTAACACAGTGAAAACACCGCAAAAACTCTCAATGCCAGTTTAGAAAAATAGCCAATATTTATTTGAGTAAAACAAGACCAAAACAACAAAAATCCAACATGCACAAGCAAAGACACGAATTTTCAAAGATTAAACTTCAATAGAGCACTTAGAAGCACAAAGCTCCAACTTAGCTAGCACGACTTCGTTGATGGAGTCATTGCCAACAATCTGACGCCACTCGCAAGGAGGGTGGCACCAATCATGGAGTTGCACGGACACCCAGATACAGTACCTTTGATAAATGAGCCGGTGCACGGAGTCAGGGAGGTGAGGCGTCGCTGGATCCGGTGCTGCATTGGTTCCTTACTGCAGAGCAGGGGAGGTGATTAGGCATCAGGGTGAGGCATCGGTTCCTGATGATCCGGCGGGGTCGATGAATCTGGCGGGTCAAGACGCATTGGGCGACCTCACGGGGTTGCAGTCATGCCACGGGGCTACAGGCACCTCGACGGAGTCGGATGTCACGGACAACGGTGACACGGCACTCAGGACTCACGGAGTCGCGGGACTTCAGCAAGGCTGCGGCGGTATTGGGTCTGCGGTGTTGGTTGGGGTCATCGTGCTCCAGCAGAGACCATGGCTTCATGTTGCAGGCAGCAGCGCAGAATAGTGCAGTGGCACCAGTTCTGGAGGCGTCTGGAATTGGTGTGCCTGGATCTTCTTGTTTCTCACGAGAACTCACTTCCAATGCCCCAGGAACTGGATTGGCACCACTTAGCAAGTCAGGGTCCTCAGCAGGAGTACCCAGCTGCTGGCAGGTGAAGTCTTTGGTGTCCCTGAGACCTCTTAACAGGAGGCAAGCTCAGTCCAAGCCCTTGGAGAAACTTCACAAGCAGGATTTCAGAAAGTAAAGTCCAGTCCTTTCCCTCTTAAGGTAGAAGCAGCAGCAGCACGCCAGCACAGCAAAGCAACAGGCAGAGTGGCAGGTCCTCCTCAAGCATCAAGCTCTTCTCCTTGGCAGAGTTTCCTCTTGATCCAGAAGTAATCTGAAAATCTGGGGTTTTGGTTCCACTACTTCTACTCATTTCTGCCTTTGAAGTAGGCAAACTTCAAAGGAAAGTCTCTGTTGTTCACAAGATCCTGCCATACCCATGCCTGGCCCCAGACACACACCAGGGGGATGGAGGCTGCATTGTGTGAGGGCAGGCACAGCCCTTTCAGGTTTGAGTGTCAGCTTCTCCCTCCCCACTCTAGCACAGGAGACTCATCAGGATACGCAGGACACACCTTAGCTCAATTTGTGTTACTGTCTAGAGGGAATTCACAAACAGCCCAACTGTCAGTCTGACGCGGATTCCACAGGCAGGCAGAGGCACAGAATGGTTAAGCAAGAAAATGCTCACTTTGTAAAAGTGGCATTTTCAAACAGACAATCTAAAAACCAACTCTACCAAAAGATCTATTTTTAAATTGTGAGCTCAGAGACCCCCAAACTCCACATCTCTATCTGCTCCTAGTAAGGAACTGCACCTAAAAGGCATTTCCCATGTTAACCTATGGGAGGGATAGGCCTTGCCGAAACCTGAATTTAGCAGTCTCTCACTATCAGGACATGTAACACACACCAGTACGTGTCCTACCTTTTGAATACACTGCGCCCTGCCCATGGGGCTACCTAGGGCCTACTTTAGGGGTGAATTATATGTAGTAAAAGGGAAGGTTTGGGCCTGGCAAGTGGGTACACTTGCGGGGAACGAATTTGGCAGTGCAAAACTGCACACACAGATACTCTGGTGGCAGGTCTGAGACATGTTTATAGGGCTACTCATGTGGGTGGCATAATCAGTGCTGCAGGCCCACTAGTAGCATTTGACTTACAGACTCTGGGCATACATAGTGCACTTTATTAGGGACTTACCAGTAAATAAAATGTTCCAATTATGGAAAACCAATTACCAATGTCTTTTAGACAGAGAGTACTTGCATTTTAGCACTGGTTAGCAGTGGTAAAGTGCCCAGAGAATCAAAACCAGCAAAAATGAATTATAGCAAAGGATCAAAACCAGGGGTTTAGAAGCAAAAAGTACAGGGAAACCGCGGCAAGAGCTGCCAGGTCTAACAACCAGCATCACAGAGTGCTATACCAGTACTGGCACCACATACTGTTCTGTCATTTTACCACAATCCAGTACCAGTACTTGCAACACACACTGCTCTGCCAATGTACCACAGTCTTGACCTGCATCACAGAGTGCTTCACCAAGAGTGGCACCACACAGTGCTCTGCACTAGTACTGACACCATACAAAAAAAACGATACCTCAGCACTCAATACGAAGTCCAAACAAATGTAAAAGTCCATGAAGTAGGGATTCATATAGATGGTTGAGTTCATCGATTTATAGAGAAACAATCAATTTTGCATGCCTCATCATATTCACAACTGGACAACATCTGACATGTGTTTTGTCACAAAGTGACTTATTCAAGGCCAAATTCTGGGTATAGCAAGGAAGTCAATATGGAGGTACCAATAATGGTAGATGGAATGAGGTATTTTACAGTATGCCACAGCACAGTGCTGGGTACGTACTTCTGTCATTATACCATAATCCTGGCTTGCATCACACACTACTAGACCAATACCAAGACCAAAAACAGCTTTATCAAGTCACAACCAAGCTGACTTTCAGCATCCCATGCTACACTTGTAGCAGGTCGATCTATGCACCCAGGATCTGGAACAACATCCACATATCCATCAGGACCACCCAAAGCTGCTTCATTTAGAAAAAAGCGGAAGACTCACCTCTTTAACGAACACTACATCACAATGCATTAACCATCCATTACCAAGCTGCATCTCCTCTATCACTTGGTGACTATATGCTTGTCTTTGACCCTTGGACAGTGCTCCATGGCCTTTTGGCTATATTTGCAAACTACTGAAATACCACATACTAGTACTCAGGCCACTAACGGTTCTGACATTGCACTGCGTCCCCATTTATTTCACCCATCGCCACAATTTGACCACACGTCACTTTGTCAGTGTACCACAATATTGATATGTAGCACTTGGGCACTCTAATACAATTATTCACCTGTTGATTCTGTACCATTGTAACGCAGACATCCTTGGCTTGGTTTTGGGTACATTTATTTTACAATAGGCATTAGTCCATGTTTCAGCAGGTGTTATCCTATGAGCTTTCTCAAGACTAAAATATAAAGTAATTGCAATACTGTACTAAACAATGTGCCCAACATTAGTGTAAAAAAAGAGAAAAAGTGAAGAAAATGACAAAGTAGAGGTAAAACGATATTTTATACTATTCACATAGCTCAATCATATCTCTCAATCAAACGTATTCTTTCCATATTCATGTTTAAAAAGGTTGCACTGTTCATGTGTATGAATTATGACATATAGTTAGTTGTTCATATACATGCTTGGTGAACAGTGCCAACAGGACTGGAGGACCCTGTGGTGGACCTTTCGAGGAACAGGATACTTATAGCAGTCAAATCTAGCACCTAAAATGTCCACTAATGACCACTCAGTTGACTAATACTCATGAGTTGCAAGTTGTTTTGGGCACCTTTTACTCTGGGTTTTATTTTTCCATACGTCCAGGTCCAATCACTGCCCTAGTGTTGGTCATGTTTGAGAAAGGCCCCAATGGCAAGGGTTTTTTTTCACAGTACAAAACGCACGAGCTAGCGCCTACTCGTAGGTTTCGAGACGGCAGAAAAGAAATCCAGTCTTAATCCAGCCATTCACAAAAACATTCAAACTGTGGTTGACCGAATTTGCATGTATGACTCTTGAGTCAAAAGAGCAGAGATAATCAAAGGTGTAAACCATTTCAAGCCTGCTCATGCACTTTTCTAAAAATGTTATATTTCAAAAACCACTGAACAGATTTACAACAAACCAGAAAAATGGATAGCCTTCTGGCCCTCATGCCATGCTTCGTATAAATCTGTTCAGCTTGTTGGAGTGTAGACATGGACAAAAGTTCCTACCGGAGCTAAAATGGGATATCACTTGTGTTTTTTTCACACCTCCTTTAACTTGTTTCCCCATGGACAGATTTTCACAAAACTTGGCATGACAAGCTGTAAATCTGTCCACGGGGTCAGAAGTTAAATAAAAAAAAAATACAGGCATAAGGTTGATCCAAAATTCTAAGATTATAGTAATTGACTCATGTAGTGCCTTTGGTCAAGAGTTATCTGTACATCTGTAACAAACACCCTTTGTTTGATCAATAACTGGTACTACAGAATTGTTTTGAAAACACTTTTAGGCATACGGCGCTCTGATCTTTGTTACCGTTTATGGGTGAGCAGACTTTCATTGCCCACTTGGCCAGGATGTCACATACAGAGACTTGATTATATTTATATTTAATGATAAATCAGGGACCAAACTGATATCATGGTTGGTATGTATAAAAAAGTGAAACTCAGAGAAACACAAGAAAAGTGTAACAAGATTAAAAACATATTGTCTTCGTGTACACAGTGCAAACAGTAAATATGAATAGAAAATGGTGATGTGTACTTTTGTGATTTTCATGCATCACTACGTCACGGGTGTTTGTTAAATAAATGGGTGCATGTTTTTGGACTTTGTATCGTCCACAAAGCACAAGGGATTCGAAGTGCATTGATGCCTGCTACCATGAACATTGATTAAATAAACCCTATCGGAGCAAGCACACCATGGGGTATCCTCCATTTTTTTCTTGAACTGCAACATAGGACCTTCCTCGTCCGAAGCGGAGGCACCCATTCCGAGAGGGCACTAGGTGGTGCATATATTTAAAATATATATCACCTTACCTGTGAAGTTGCAGTCGTTGCTCTGTGCTGCTTTACAATGAAATGGTCTGTGTGGAAGTGACATACAACCATCAATAACATAGTAGTCTCCTTTATTTGTACTTCTACTCTCCTCTCGGATCAACAGTCCCTCCTTTACCTGGGTTTTTATGCCACTTGCTCTGGAGAAACGCATCATCTTTATGTTGACCTCTCTGTTTCTGATTTATTCTTATATTCTCTTAAACAGTAGGTCGCAGAGTAAAGGCATGGCTAACGTCCCATGCCTTGAGTTCTGTTATGGCAAAGGTGTGCCTGTCAAGATGGCCACCTAGTCAGCATAGGATTCAGACTGAGCAGACTTTATATCAGTCCTATTTAACTTTTTGCTGTCACTTTGTATGTTAGCCATCCTGTGTAGCTACCACAATTTAGTATTTTAACAAGCCTGTGCTTAATGGGTAGGGCATCCTCTTTGGATTTGATTTTATGTAACAAATGTTTGTCCTTATGTAACTTACCAGAAAACAAACATGGGGATATGTGTTCATTATTTCCTCCAACTCTTAGTTACATAGTGCTGCTAGAACTTGTTCTTTGGTACCTGGCTTGAGCACTGTGCCAAACAAACCTTGAGGAAACCACCTCAGTACATATAAGCTACATAGATCTTCTCACCTATTTCCCTGCCTTTAACTTCAAAAATGTCTCCATAAACACAATTAGTTAAATTTGTCATCCTTCATAAGGTACAGCTTAGCGATCTGGTGGTCTTAATGGCCTACTGCCCCCCAAAGTCCTAAACAATTCATAATTTATTATGGTATCATGTGCACCTGAATCTACCAATAGGGGCAAAATGTAATCCCAACTTTGAAATCAACATACACATAATCATCTGGGTATCCCACTGTTGTATTGTGTTGATAAAGGGTGGAGGAATCGCTTTAAGGAATGGTGGCATTGGAATTTGGAAGACCGGGAGGGAATGGAATGGAACGGGGGAGCGAGGAGCGGCATTCAACGGAAGATGAAGATGAGAGCCAGACCTGTTGTATTTGGTGGAAATAAATATTAAAACTGTTCCTGGATCTTGTGTGAAATTTACTACAATTTTGGCGACGAGAACTTGGGAGGACCTTTCCCGTGCGTTGTGATCCTGCCTGGTGGTGCGTTAATAACTTTAGTTGCTCCGGTTGTTAAAATGTCATACCGCCGATCAGAACGACGTTTTACAAGAAACAAGATGAGGGAAGAGAAAAATCGACTTTGGAAAACGTACTGGGCAAGTATATGTTCATTGCCCGGTTGAATTCCTGTTTATTTCTTGTTTAAAGCTTTGACGGAGGTCTCACGGAGGCCTGTTATGATTGCCTAGCAACCGCAAACGCGCATGATCGCAAGCTCGTTTCAGAAAACGCTCGCTGCGTTTGACTATGTAAGACGCTCTACATGTTTGAAAATAGTTTCCTTTTGGTGAAACCAAGCAACAAAGCAGCATATTCTTACCGGGCAACAGACCACCAGTGAAATTGTTTTCTCCTCGGCTATTTCCTGTTGCTCCTTTCTACTTCCTGTCCCTTAGTAGAGAAAAGAGTATCAGTCTTTTCTTCATTACAGATGTAGTTTTTTTTTCTTTCCTTTACTTCTTGCAAAGGAAAGTTATTGTTATTGTTATTGTTATTATAATTTAAAAACAAGTAATAACAAACAAACAAATATGCAATTCGAGCCTCCTGCAAAATTTCTACAACTAAAAGGAGACCCACCTATACCATGATCTAAATGGAAGGAGGAATTTTTAACTTATTTGAAGGCTATTGACGAAGATGGAATGTCACAGGAAAGAAAGAAAAATATTTTATTACATTGCTTGGGCTCTAAGGGGCAACTCATTTTAGGACGCTACCGCAAGTAACCATTCAAGATGAAGAAATTGATGTTTTCAAAGATGCCCTATGTAAACTGGCAAATAGATTTAAACCAAATACAAGTATAGCCTTGAACAGATTTAAATTGTATACTAGAACTCAACAGGAAAATGAAACATTTGATGAATTTTTGACAGGACTGCGTAGTCTGTCCATGCACTGTAATTTTGGGCCCATTACCGACAAGATGATCAGGGATCAGATCATCGTACATGTGAGAAGCAGAAGAATTCAGGAACAGTTGTGGGTGATGGGTGATCCAAAATAACAGGATATAATAAATACGGCGAAAGCTTTGAAACAATCGGAAAAGTGGATGAAGACAGTACAAGACACTGAGAAAAGTAAAATGTCAGATTGGGATGTTGTTGGAGCTGTTGGGAACAGTAGTGTCTGCAATAGATTCACATAGCAGAGTACTACAGGAAATAAGAAAATTGATAGAATGTCATGTTATAGATGTGGGAGTTTAAGTCATATTGCTAATTCTCCACTATGTCCTGCAATTGGAAAAGAATGCAACAAGTGTGGAAAATTAGGACACTTTGCAAGAGTGTGTAGGGATGTTAAATGAGGTGATGGCGGTGATAAAAGGAAAATCTCATATGTACAGGAGGAGAGGGAGAAAGGTGTAGTGTTATCTGTTAAGAATGATTTTATCAACAAAAATGGGAGGGAAGTGAAACAGCCTAAATGTACAGTACTTATCGTAGGTCATGAACTGGAACTCATGGCTGACTCTGGTTCCCCTTGGACAATAATCACCTGTGATTATTTTGTTGAAAAATTTAAACTGATTTGGAGTGTATCTGACTTAGCATACTCTGATATTGTGGCAAAAGGATTTAATGGCACAGCAATCAAAATTGTGGGGTATGTGAAAACTGTTGTGTGTTTTAAAAAACGTACTGCAGAAATCAAGATGTATGTGGCTGAAAAATGAGTTAATGTTCTGGGGTGGAGAGACCAAGCAGAATTAGGAATAATTTTGAATCCTAGGGCTCGTGAACCTGTGATGTTGGTGGGAGATGGTGAAAAGACTATTAGGATTGTCTCCAAATTTCCGCAGGTGTTTTCTGAAACCTTGGGTAAGTGAAAAAATCACAGCCATAAGATTAGACTGAAGGAGAATGCTAAACCTGTTGTGCAAAAATTAAGGAACGTTCCCATTGGTGTGCGTGTGGAGTTGAAAGGTATCTTGGAGGGAATGGTTAAAGAAGGAGTTATTGAAGAAGTGGAATCCTCTGAGTGGGTTTCACTCATTGTTTTGGCTGGTAAACCGGATAACTCATTGAGGCTGTGTGTGGCTTTGAGGGCATTGAATGCAAGTGTTATAATCAACTGTCATCCTGTACCTAATATAAATAAAGTTGTTAGCATGCTCGATGGGGCAAAATTTTTCTCTACGTTAGATATGAGGTCGGCATATCACCAAATTGAACTCACTGAAGATTCCCGTCACCTCACTGTGTTCATCACTCCACAAGGACTATTCCAGTTTAAACGTGTGCTCTTTGGATTGGCGTCTGTGGCATCAGTGTTTCAGAGAGCAATGTTTCTATTCAAGGATATGGACAAATTTGTTAAGTGTTTTCAAGACGATGTGTTGGTCTATTCCAAAGATGAAGAAGAACACAGAAATCATTTAGTTAGAGTATGCGATGTGTTCAACTGGAATAGACTAACCTTAAAATTCAAGAAGTGTCACTTCTTTGCCGAGTCAGTTGATTACCTGGGACATACTGTCTCTGGCAATGGAGTGGTGCCAAAAAGTTCTCTGGTCAAAGCCATTATTGATGCACCAACGCCTGATAATCGTGAAAAACTTTTGTCCTTTGCAGGGTTGTGTGAATACTATAGCAAGTTCATTGAAAATTTTGCAACTAAGATGGAACTTTTAAGAGAATTAACCTGAAAAAATGTGGAGTTTGTGTGGTCTGAAAGGCAGGAGAGTGCATTTGAGTCTACCAAAAAAGAAATTGCGTGTGCACCTACTCTCAAGCCTTTTAATATTAGAGATCAGTGTATTGTGACAGTTGATGCCAGTATGTATGGTGTGGGGGTGTACTGTCTCAAAGATATGACAGAGACGAATGGAATGTTACGTTCGCTTCTCGCACTTTGAATGATGCGGAAAGGAGATATGCGGTTAGCGAGAAGGAGTCAGTGGCATGTGTTTGGGCTATTGAACACTTTCGCAATTATATTTGGGGTTCACGATTTGTGCTTCAAACTGATCATAAACCTTTGGTGGGCATTCTATCTCCGGGTGGTGGTTGGAATGCCACAGCCCGTATTGCAAGGTTAGTCTAGAGACTGCAGGAATATTCTTTTCAAGTTGAATATGTGCCAGGAAAAAGCAATTTGGTGGCTGATTGTCTGTCACGACTTTCTCAGGAAGCTTCAGATAACTTAGATGGATGTGCATCTGGTGATTTGGACATTGTATCGGTGGTGTCTGAATTTATTGCTGATGAGTTCAATGCCATTGAGGAAAAAGAATGGTTTGAAAAGGATCAAGAGGATTTGACTTTACAGGAAGTCAGGGATTGTATGAGGTTGGGTTGGCCAAAGAAAGAAAGAGTCCTAGAAGAGGTTGCGCTTTCTTTAAAGTAAGAGATGAATTGGAGATCAAGAATGATCTGGTATTTAAGAAAGGGCAGTGTGTTGCCCCTAGAGGCATGCAGTCTATAATTTTGAAATTGGCTCATGCAGGACATCCAGGTGTGTCATCCATGAAAAGGTTGATACGTACCTTTGGTGGCCAGGCATGGATAAGATGGCGGACAGGACAGTTAGGGAGTGTGGTGTATGTGTGAATGCTGAGAAAATATTGAAGACTGTGCCAGCTCCTTTGTGTCCTGTTCTGTGGCCCGATTCTCCATGGCAAAAATTGGGATTTTATATTTCAGGTCCTTTCCCGTTTTTGCCCTGTGAAGATCGGTTTGCCTTAGTGTTAGTGGATTATCACTCCAAGTGGCCAGAAGTAAAGCTGGTACCTCAAGTCACATCGGCTGTGGTCATTGATTTTCTTAAAGAGGTATTTGCTAAGGAAGGGTATCCTGAGATTCTTGTATCAGATAACGGAGTTCAATTGGTATCGAAGGAGATGCAGAGTTTCCTCAAGTATTGCAACATCAAGCATGTAACCACCTCGTTATAAGAACCACAAGAGAATGGTCAGGTTGAGAGATTTAATCGTGTCCTAAAGGAGTGCATTGGTTGGACACGGAGTTTTGGTGGATCTTGGAAGGAGAAAGTGAGAGAAAAGTTATGGTATTACCGTATCACTCCCCCCAGCACCACGGGTGTTAGTCCGTTTAGATTATTAAGAGGTAGAGATTCTGTGTCCTAACTTTGTCCCTGGTGGTTTAAAAGGAAACATGGTAAAGGCTCTGATGGGCTTGATCTGGGGAAAGTGAGAGATCGTGTGAAGGTTAAACAAGAAAAGAGTAAGGAGTCGTATGATAGGAAGTGGAGAGTGAAAGAGCCAACATTAATCGTAGGTGATTGGGTTAGAGTGAGGAAACCAGGGCTGATAAGAAAAGGAATGCATAAGTTTGGAAAAGCCATGAAGGTAGTAAAGGTGTTTAACAAGAAAGTGATCACACAAGATGGCAGAGTTTGGAATGTTAATAGAATGGCAAAGTGCTCTCCTGAACATGGTGATGCAGTATATGGAGATCTTACTGCTTCTGGACCATTAATGCATGAGAGATCAGTGGAACCTGTTTGTTAGGATGTGAGTGTGCACAATGCAAGAAGTAGGGTTGTTGGGAGTGAGATTTCTGAATACGTTGGGGGCAGGGAGAGTAATGAGAGGAGTAGTATGGGTGAGAGTGTGGAAGAGGATTCCATAGCCTCAAGAGTGAAGTTCTATGGTCGTACAAGACAAAAGTCTTCACGGTTGGCGGATTTTGTGTGAATGTGTATGATACCCTGTTCTTGATCTCTATAGTTAGGATATTGTATTTTCTTTAGGTTGTCTATTCTATATTTTTGTTTATTTTATTAAGGGGGGAAATGTGTTGTATTGTGTTGATAAAGGGTGGAGGAATCGCTTTAATGAATGGTGGCATTGGAATTTGGAAGACCAGGAGGGAATGGAATGGAACGGGGGAGCGAGGAGTGGCATTCAACGGAAGATGAAGATGAGAGCCAGACCTGTTGTATTCGGTGGAAATAAATATTAAAACTGTTCCTGGATCCTACATTAAATTTACTACACCCACTCTTACACCATCACCGATTACAACCATAACCATGTCATGTAAGTCATTTTCAATATTTCCCCCTCCAGATGAGATAAGGCATCAACTACACATTTCATACATTGACAAACGTTTGCAAACATGCCCTTGCTTGTTACAGGATCAACCACATTCTATGCTATGATGAATTACCACACCTGAACATACAATCTGTTGTGAAAAAAAGGTTTTGACTTATCAGTTACTGATTTTTGATCTTTGAAGACTTTTTCACAATTAAGGGCCATATGTACGAACACATTTTCCCATAGAAACAGATTGGGTAAAACTCTTTGATAAATCTGGCCTTAAGTTTTACGGCACAAATAAGATCAGAGACTCTATTGTCCAACTCTTTTGCAGAAATCTGTGAATTTTCAATACCCTTAGCTGTTTTCATGGTAATCACTAGTGATAGGCTACCCATAGACAGCAATTTCTGCCTGGTTGATTTGTCTTTACAATGATTAATGAATTGATCTCTGACCAGATGGTCAGCAGAATTTTCAAATTGACATCTTACCACTGTAAGCATAATGTTCAAAGTGCTTGTGGAGAACCCAGACCCCCTTGATTCTCAATGGCGCATTTCTTACAGCTTTGTTGAAAATATGGAGGCAGAGCGCTGGATCTTGTATCACAGTCACTTACTGATTCCTTTATGGCGCTCGCTGCTTTTTCCGGAAATGGGTGTTTGTTGCTTGCCAGTTTCGTGCATGCATTTGCGTTCCACCCTCACGTCAGAGCTGGAATGCAAACCCTCAAAGCCAAAAGGGAAAGGCAGAAGTCAACACAAGTATGTGGTTGATTCATGCAGGACAGCCGCTACTTGACTTGTGTGCCCACAAATATTGCCAAGGCCTCTCACAAAGATCCTGTCATAATTCTAAAGGCAGAAAATTGATCCCTGTGCACAAAATGAAACAGAAGTCTCTCCAGGGCAGTGAGGAATGGTACCCAAAGCAGTTGGTGGGGAAACCAACCAAATATTTAGGATACTAGCACACGCTGACCACAACTGAAAGCTCTGGCATTAAGAGAGAGGCTGATCACAAAATAAAAAATAAAAAAAATGCACTTACCTCAGCTGGCTTACCTCCTCCGGACCTCGTGAGTCCCTCGGCGCTCTGACTGCAGCAATGTGATTCTCCACACAAATCCATACACTGCTCTCATGCTGCTGATAATGTTAAGCAGCATGAGAGCAGTGCCAGGATTGGCTGGAGGAGGCTGCCTCGACACTCTTGGAGGCAATGGGGGCCTGTGCCTGCTCTGCATCTTAGCTGTCTTAGACAGCTGGGTGGAGAGGTTTACACTGTGCATGTCAGGCTTGTCATCTCAAGACAGCCGGCCAAAATGACATGCACAGTGTAAATTGGTGGAGTGAGCACCATTCCTCTGCTGCCAGTCAGCAGCAGTGGCCCCACCTCCAAACATGGCTTGACTGGGGAAAGGGAAAAATAAAATGGTATGAAATGTGTTTTATTACCATTTATTTTTCCCCTTTGTGGCATCGCTGGCAACAGGGTGGGTGACACTCCGCTGCCCTTATGGAGGGGCCTACGCTGCTCCAGGGGATCAAGTAGACAGCAGGGGCTTTCCCAAAGGCACTTCAGTACACACAGGTCCGTGTCAGCAGCTCATTCACTTGTTGCAACAACGATCTTGTGACACAAACAACCAAACAGCAATGGACATGAAGTTCACAAAGGTAAGTTTAATGGAGAAACAGTTCCAAGCTGCTGGTGGCATACAACCTTTTTCAAACCAATACGTTCTATTTTGAATGCTGCTGTTTAATATTACACACGACCAGAGCATCACAGAATACTGCAAAAATCCAGAGTCTGAAACAGGTACTATGGTCCACGGCCACCATTTTAGGTACAAGGGGTTTGCAAAGCAGAAATCATGTACATGAAACCCACAACATTTTTTTCTTTTCTTTTTTAATTTTGAACTAAAGGAGGCCCCTTCGACGGTCCCCCACTCTGGCCAGGGGGTGAGGGTGTGCCTACCATGCATCCTTAAAGGTCCTTTTTTACTGAAAGTTCATAACATGGGAATTGTACCCCTCTTTCTTCAATGGCTGCAGCAAGAGAAGTTTTTCACTTGTGGTAGTCAAACAGATCTTTCTGCACCTCCGGTTCTCCTTTGCAACTGCAGTTCAGAAAGAGACGTGGGTGAAAAGGCTCCCTGATCCATTCACATCTCTTTCTTTTTTGAATTCCCATACTTGTGAACGATTTGCAAATCCAAAACAGCAGAGCTATACAAAAGTGTTAACCATTTAAAGCACACTGAACAACTTTTTAAAATGAAAATATCTCGAAAAAATATTTAGCAGATTACACCAAACCAATTAATGCATGTTTCCTGAGTAGAGTTCTACTTTCAATCCAAGATTGGTGTAAATCTGCCCTGCATACGTTGTAGCATCCTCCCCAGCCAGGGTACCCACCAATGAAAATGCCACACAGAGCTATGTATTACATACCTTTATTCATCAGTGTGTGCAAACTCAGCATTCTAAACCTGCGTTCAATTTACCACATTCTGAAACCTACGCCATCATTCTATGGAGTCCTTCAGAATCCAAAAAGATTCCATCATGCACACTCACAAGACACAACATCTCCCCTCTGTTAAAATAATTAAAATTTGCTTACATAACAACTCTTCAATGAGCATTCTTGGCGCTTTGATGACTCGTCGGGATCATGCCTTTGGAAACTAGGAATTAGTAGTCAGAGTGTCCATGATCTACTGTGGTGATGTATGATCAATGGCAGCCTGGGATTCTCCAAGTGTCCTCTATGAGCCAGTCGCTACATTGACAATAGAGTCCGATGAGTGTTGAGCCACATGTTTGAATTGTGAGGAATCTCAAATGATAGAGTTTCCTGGATGTTGGGCAGACACTTTGTATCCGCCAAGTTCTATCCGCGGCCGCACTCCAGCGGTGGCCATTAACACATCCCCGCTGGGCCGGTGCCTGGAAACCAAGTTTCCGCCTGCCGGCCCAGCGGGGATGTCGGCCGCAACACGGGAGCTGGCTCTAAATGGAGCTGAGGGTGTTGCAGCGGTGCGACTGGTGCAGTTGCACCCATCGCGCTTTTCACTGCCTGTGGGCGAGTGCAGAGTCGAATAGCAAGCTCGTAAAGTGGTATTCAAGACAGTCTTGAGGTTGAGTTTCTCTTGTGCACCACGTTGAACAGCTTTCTTCAGTGTCCTCATGAAAAGAGCAACCAGGCCGTTAGCCTGTGGCCAAAGAGAAGGGCTCTTCTGATGCTTCACATTAAGCAGATTGAAGAAGTCTCTGAATTCTCCGCTATTAAAAGGTGGGCCACAGTCAGATTTCAAAATTACTCAATCTCTCAATGACTCTTTCCTGAGTGATAGACGAGGGATCTTCAATTAATGGGAAGCAAGAGCATTCGTCCATAATCACCATCAATTGATGTCCATTGTAAGTGGACAGAAAAAGTCAACAGCAATTCTTTCCCAAGCATACTTTTGCAAATCCTACATGTTCAAAGGTGTTGAGTAGTTTTCGATGACAGGCAGTTACATAGAAGAATGTTTTTCAACTCTCATTCAACTCTTTCATTGAGATGAGGAAACCAGACTCGATGTTGGAGAGCTTGTTTAGTGGCAACGATTCCACAATGTACTTGGTGGGCGACTTCAATCACTTGCTGTCACAGACTCTCTAGAATGACAATTCGTGAATCTCTCAGGATAATTCCTTTTTGTGTCATGCACAGTTCATCTTTGACTTTTTTGTACTTCTCATACTCACCGTCACTGGCAAGATGTTGAGTATGTCGATTCCATGACTAATAGGTAATAATTTCTTTAACATGTCTCTATCTTCACTCATGGCAGTGACAATTTATTCCAATGAAATAGCAGCTGGTGTGTTCGTTGGGGCACCTTGGCTTTTGGATATCCAAAAATAGTCAGTCCTGCTTGATGATCTGTCACAAATGTTAGAAATAGGGTCTCTAGTTGGCAGAAGTATACACCCTTTTCCAAGTAGGAACCACAATCCTAGTCAGGGTAAGTCACACACAATCCAAATTATCCTGTGCCCACCCTCTGGTAGCTTGGCACTGAGCAGTCAGGCTTAACTTAGAAGGCATTGTGTAAAGTATTGTGCAATAAATCATGCAATAACACAGTGAGAAAACCACAAAAAGATACCACACAGGGTTAGAAAAATATAAGATATTTAGATAAGAATTAAGGTCAAAACGATCAAGATTTGATAAGTACAAGTTTAAATATCACTTTTACAATGATAAGAAAAATCTTAAGTCTTTAAAAAGCAACAATAGTCTCTTGCAAGAACAAAGTACCTGGTATGCGTCAAAATTACACGTACGGAGACCGCAGAGGAGGCTATGCGGGTAAAATGAAGGGTGTGCATCGGATTTCCCGGCCCACACAGATGATGCGTAGATTCTTTTCCACACGGCAAGGACTTTGCGTCGAATTCCAGCATGCAGGCTTGAATCCTCTTTGGGATGCGGGGTCTTTTGACGCCCAAGGATGATGCGTGAATATCCTGGGCATGCAGGACAAAGTCACATGTGCTGCATCAATCCGGTGGGCGATGCGTTGGAGTTTCAGTCACACAGCAGGCGCTGTGTCGATTCCTCCCACAGGAAGTCGGGCTGGGTCGTTCCAGCTCAGCGATGCGTCGATCCTGTGGGCTGTGCATCGAAGTTCCGGTCGCAACGCTGGTGATGTGTCGACTTCCACTCGGGGAGGCGGGCTGCGTTGTTCCAGTTCGGTGATGCTGTGATTCTTTCACCGCTGGGCAGGCTGTGCGTTGATTCCAGCAGACTGTGTGTAGAAGGCTGGCCTGGTTTATAGTGGGTACCTAAGGTACTAAGGGCTACATGTACGAAGCAGTTTGTACATCGTAAACAGCAAATCGGGCCGTTTGCGATGTGCAAAATGCACTTTGACATGTTCCAACCCATTTCTGAGATTCAGTAAACTATTTACTGAATCGCAAAAAGGGATTGCAAGTCGCAATTAGGAAGGGGTGTTCCCTTCCTAATTGTGACTCGCAGCCCCATATATGATTGTTCTGTGACCGCGAATTTAGTTGCAAAACAATCGCAGTTAGCACCAGTGACACACTGGTGCTAACCCATTCGCAAATGTCAGTAAAAACATTTAATTTTTTGTTTTTGAAATGCATCTCATTTTCCTTTAAGGAAAACTGGCTGCATTTAAAAAAAACAAAAAAAATGCTTTATTTAAAAGCAATCACAGACACGGTGGTCTGCTGTCTCCAGCAGGCCACCATCCCTGCTGGAGACAGTGAGGGCAGCCATTCCCAAGGGGGTCGCAAATTGCGACCTACCTCATGAATATTCATGAGGTTGGGCATTTGCGACCCCCTTGCGAATCGCAAACAGTGTCATTGACACTGTTCAACATAAGGTTTTGCGACTTCCAAATTGCGAGTCGCTTCGACTCGCAATTTGCGAGTCGCAAATCAAATCTTTCGTACATGTAGCCCTTACACCTTATACCATGTCCAGTGATCCCTTATTAGTGAAATGTAGGCAGTGTCTAGAAGCCAGGCTCTCTAGGGGTAGCTGTAGCTGAGCAGCCAAGGCCTATCTAGGAGACATGCAAAGCTCATTCAATACCACTGTAGTCATACAGTACTCACACACATGAAAGAAAATACTCAGTGTTACAAAATAAAGGTACTTAATTTTGGTGACACAAATGCCAAAAATACCAAGGAGACCATACTCCCTTAGGAGGTGAGTAATACACAAATTATATACACTTGTATGCAGAAATAGGCATAAAAACAGTTAGAAAACAGTGCAATCAGTGAAAATTACAATAGTTGGAAATGGGCCTGGGGGAACACAAACCATATACTAAGAAAGTGGAATGCGAATGCCAGTTTCCTACCTTGGCAAGTGTAGTGTGTAGAGGGGCGCTGGGAGTATTAGAAAACACCAAAGGTAAGTAATAGAACCCACCCCAAAGCCCAGGAAATCAGGAGTAAATCATAGTAACTTTCCTAGAACACACAAGAACACAAGAAAGAAGATTATGCAAGAATCAGAAGGGACTGCAAGACATCAACAGTGGATTCCTGGACCGGAAGACCTGTGGAAGAGGGGAACCAAGTCCAAGAAGCACAAAAGAGTCCAGGGAGAACAGGAGCCCCTGCTAACCAGGATAAAGGTACAAAAGAAGAGCCACCGGTGAAAAACAACAGTCCGTACTGCACCCAAGAAGACGGATGCGGTTTCCTTGTTAGTGCAGATGATGTCCCACGCCGGATGGATGATTGCAGCCAGGCAGCTCCTCTTGTCAGGTTGCAGGGTCTGGTTCAGAGTATCTGTCCCAGGAAGTGTCTGAGTTGGTAGGGTCAGGGACCCAGTTTATATACCCAAAAGTGCCTTTGAAATGGGGGAGACTTCAAAGAGTGGTTTTGAATTGCACAAGGTCCCCTTTCAGTACAGGTCTGTCTGCCAGCGTCCCAGTAGGGGGTGTGGCAGTCCTTTGTGTGAGGGCAGGCCACTAGCCTTTGAAAATGTAAGTGTAAAGCCCCTCCACCCTTCCAGCCCAGGAAGACCTATTCAGTATGCAGATGTGTGCAAGTGTGACTGAGCATCCTGTGTTTGTGGCTGTCTGGGTGAAATGCACAAGGGAGCTGTCAACCAGCCCAGCCCAGACGTGGATTGGAGACAGGCTGTAAGGCACAGAGGTCCATATTTTTACTTTTTTAGCTCCGCATGTGTGTCGTTTTTTTAAGCAAAATCAGCGCAAATGTACAAAATACAATTGTGTTTTGTAAGTTTGCGCTGATTGTGCACAAAAAAACAACACACATGCAGCGCTAAAAAAGTATAAATATGGGCCAGAAGGATTTTAAGTGCAGAGAAATGCTCACTTTCTAAAAGTGTCATTTCTAAAATAGTAACAACCTCACCAGTCAGCAGGATTTTGTACTACCATTCAGGCCATACTAAATATGACCTGTCTACTTCTTTCTGATCAGAATCTACCACTCAAACAGTATATGTGGGTAACCCTAATGTTAGCCTATGAAAGTAGCAGGTAGTGGTAAACATATTTAGGAGTTTTCCACTACCAGGACATATAAAACACACAGGTATATGTCCTGCCTTTTATCTACACCGCACCCTGCCCTATGGGTTAGCTAGGGTCTACCTTAGGGGTGACGTATATGTATAAAAAGGGGAGTTTAAGGCTTGGCTAGTACTTTTAAATGCCAAGTCGAAGTGGCATTGAAACTGCACACACAGGCCTTGCAATTGCAGGCCTGAGACATGGTTAAGGGGCTACTTATGTGGGGGCACAACTAGTGCTGCAGGCCCACTAGTGGCATTCAATCTAAAGGCCCTGGGCACATGTAGTGCACTTTACTAAGGACTTACAAGTAGATCAAATATGCTAATTGGGTATGAACCAATGTTACCATGTTTTAAGGGAGAAAACATATGCAGTGGTTAGCACCGGTAAAGCATGCACAGTCCTAAAACCAGCTAAAACAGTGTCACAAAAGTGGAAAGAGGCAGGCAAAAAGTTGGGGGTGACCACCCTTGGGCTGTCAGGTCTAACAACAAGCATGAAAGGTTTTCAATACCGGAACACTTGGAAATGATCACAAGCCCACACCACAGCTAAACTTTGTTTTTCAGGATGTGAATAAGCATGTTCAGTCTGTAACAAACTTTTAGTTACCAAGGCCACAATATGTCTTAGAGCTTTGGCTGTCCACTGTGTTGTGCAAGGATAGCGCCTTACCCGACTGGGCTAGTGTCAACAACAACTTCTGTATGTAGCTTTGGATCAAAGTACGCCATTTCAGTAGTGTTTTCAATAGCTTGTTTAATTTTCTTAAAAATTTTCTCGCATTCATGTGACCAGTGAAATGAAACATTCTTTTTAGTCAACTCACTCAATGGAGCACTCACAGTAGAAAAGTCTTGTAGATATATGGAAGGAATGAACATAACATGGAAATATCTTGTGGGGAACTGGCAGCTGACAATGCTTGTACCTTAGCTGAATCAGGTGTCATGCCTCCATTAGGAAAGATATAGCCAAAGAACTTTGCTTTATATTGTTAAACTCACATTTCTCAGCATTTAGCGTTAAACCGGCATCAAGAAGAAAATTGCACACTTGGCTCCGCGCTTTGTCATGTTCTTTTTGTACAGCTCCGAAAATCAATGTGTCATCACTATAGCTGAAAGCATTGACAACAGGTTTTATGATACGTTTAATCACATCTTGGAAAATCTCAGCAGCTAATGACACACCAAAACTTAGGTCCTGATTTAGATCTTGATGGTATTAGCGCAAATCTGCGGCGGTGGTGGGCCCGAGTAATCAGTCAAGCTGACGGTGGGCCACCCGTCATATTTAGATCTATGGTGGGTCTCCGGCCATCAATGTCGACGGAGCGTACACCGTCATGCCATCTGTATCCTGCAGCCGATGTGGCGGACTCCAGTGCTGGTGATGAGCACTGCTTCGCCGTCTTCACAGTAGGATCCACCAATTGGAGGATGAGCTTGCCACTGAACAGCTAGGTTATTTTCTTTTTTGAATTCTCCATCTTTTTTCACTTTTTAGTTTTTCATTAGTTTTCAGATTACTTTATGGGCACCTGTATATATTTTTTATCACTATGGCAGGGAGGATGAACCCACATTTTACAGAGGGAAAATTGTTTATCCTGGTGGATGAAATTATTGGAGTAGAGCCACAATTGCTTAGAGCACAAGTACAAATTACAACCATATCTCAGAATAGGGAAATGTGGACCAGAATAGTCAGCAGAGTGAATGCTGTAGCTAACAATCTGCACACACAGGGGGAATTTAGGAAGAATTGAAGCGACCTACAGAGGAGAGTGCATTTTCTGGCCTCCAAGCATCACCTGGAGGCCCAGGTGACTGGTGGTGGTTCTCCCAGCCCTACCTGACAACTCTTTCCCTCGGAGGAGATGGGCTTGCAGATCATACATCCTGAAGGCTTGACTGGAATCCCTGGTGGAGTGGAGACTGGTAGGTTGCACTTAGCAATGCCTCAACAATCACAAATTAAGTTCTTGTCCTTAAGTGAGCTGTGCAGAATGTTTCAATGCCTTTATCATGGTTGTATCTCTCTTTTTAACAATGAGCAATATGTTTTGTCGGATTGTGTGTTGTCCCCCACGGATCTTCCCTTGCATTCACCTATTCCCTTGCTTTCTCTCAATGAATGTTGTTGTTCTCTAAATAACAGGTCCCAAACTCCATTAACTTTCACACAAAGGTATAGTGCTTGTAAGTGGTATTTTCACCTATTCACATTATACATTTGTGTGTACATGTTGTAAATGTGTGCACATCTCCACTATAGTCACTGAAATAGGTATGTGTAATTCACTTTGTAACAAGTATTCTCAATGGTGTTAACAGATGACTACAACTATCATGATGCCCTCTTTTTGTATCTCCAAAACAATAGTGCAATGTAACGTTGCTCTACCTCCCTTTACTTCCAAATATGCACACATGTCCAAAGGTTTGCATTTGTCAATCACCATGTCATGCTGTGTATAAAAATGTCAGGTGTTGTGTTGATCAAGCATGTTGACACCTTCTCATAACTACATTGAATTGATGTAATTGCTCACATAATTCATAATCTGTTGAATCCAAGATTTGCTACCATGTTATGTGGCATGTTGAATAGAAGTAGTATTGACACTCAATTTACTTTGCAGTGTCCATTTGATGACCAATGCCATTTTTCCATTAAGTTGAAATACAGTTTGTCTCATTTCTTTAGCCTGCTAGGTCCTAGAATGGATTAGTACTCAAATCTACTCACTACTGTGTTGGGTTGAATGTCTTGTACATGTAATGTACACATAATAAATAACATTTTGCATTTCAAGACATCTCTTCAACATCATTACTGGAATTTGCATGTGTGCAAATCAGCCTGCATGGGTAAAATAATGAAAATGACACAAAGGTTTCATCATTCTATTGATCCAAATTTTAATTTCTAGCTTGCCTCATTTGTATGTAAAGACACATTTGAGGTAGAATCTAGATTTTAATTTGATATTGTCTGTATCCGTTTCAGGTCCAACACCCAGGGCCAGTGGACCACCACCTACTACTGAAGACACCTCCACTTCTAGACCAGGATCAAGCCTTCAGAAAATACTCCACTCCTGCAAGTCCAGATGATAGGGAGCTACCTGGTCCATCTGGTCTGGCTAGGCAAACAGCTGCAGTGAGTCTCACTTGGCCCACATTTTAACCTCCCACCCAAGCTGCAACCACATCTCAGACTCAGGATACATCTACTTCTTGTGTGGAACTTTGCACCAACTTTGTGCCCTTCCAGTTCTGGCTGCTGTTGACACAACAACACCAACACCGCCTCCAGTTGTGTCAGAGCCCAGTAGGATAACACACATTGCCTCCAGGGCACAGGGAAGTGGGTGAGGGGTCATGGGAGGGAATTTGTGGGCCAGCAAAGTGGGACCACTGGCATCATTGTCACTCAGACCTCCATTGACCGATTCTTGGGAGCACTACAACAGTCCCAAGATGTGATGGGCCAGGTTGTAACTGAGCTCCAGGACATGAAGCAGGTGCAGAGGGAACTCATATTGGATATCAGGAATCACAACAACAAAATGTGCTTCCTTACTGGGATGCTTTTCGATATATGTCATCATATGTTCAGTGCTTTTCCGGTACCATCAACCCCTATCTGTGGTCTTTCTACATCTGGATAAAATACCCTTCCGCCAGACACAGAAAGGGAGGCTGTGCCACAACAGGAGACTGCTGCATCCACCCCAGTCCCTGCATCTGTGCTCCCCTCTCTCCAGTGGGGACAGTCATCCGGACCACCAGGAGAGGAAAGCAAGACCTCCATCACCACCTCCAAGAGACGCTGATCCTATGTTGCTCCAGTGTGTGTCTACCATTCACTCTGTGGACTATTTCAGGGACACATTTACCTTTTTTCAGGAGAGTTGTATTTTGTACCTTGGACTTCAAACAATTTTGCCTCGTCTACTATACTTTCATCCACCATGATAGACTCTTTTTGTTTTGTTCATTGTTTTTTTTAAACACTTTTTTATTTCTTTTGTGTCATGGAAATAAATACTAATGACACCTATTCCAAGACTGTTGCTGTAATTATTATGGTATTTCCTTTTTCATGTCTTCCTTCCACAATAATTTTGTTAAATCTATTGAACAATTAGTTGCAAAGGAAAATTAGATATGGTAAATAGGTGATGTGTTACCCATTACATTCAAACATAACACATCAAACACATTACAATGTATTGGTGTCAGACATTTGTAGGTAACAAGTCTTTGACGAAATCAGAGCTGATTTTCACAAACCATGCATAACCCTAATAAGCTGTGCCATTTAGAGATTGAAACTCCACACCTTGGCACCATGGAAGAAATGGCATTTTCCAAAAATACAATTTAGATAGGCAAAATATAATTGACTCCTGTCATCAGCTGGAGCCAGACTTCCTGCTCTCACAGCAGGAATCCTACATCAATAATACGAATAATCCACATCATGCCAGTTACAAGGTTTTGAGACCACAGGACCATTTAAGTACACTGAGCAGTATCTGGGGGCATGTCACAACCACCTTTAAGCAAAGTAGTGTGCTACAAAACAGTTATTGTAACTATCATGAGACACATCAACAGCTTCATACACTGAACACAAATTGAAGCTTTAGCCAATGTTAAGGAAGATCACTATTCCATTGCTTGACATATAAATGTGGTTAGAGAAAGTTAAACTGCACATATTGCCTTGGTGGCCATACCCAACAGGAAATAGGTCTGATATAATCTCAAGATCCTCCATTCAATCACTGCGCAAGTTGCCTCTGTATAAGATCTGAACATCCAAAGTAGTTGTCTGTCCCTGGATCAACCCATGTTCCCTTTGTACTTTCCAACAGCAACATATACCTGCCAATGTCACAACTTTGAAATGTCCAAATGAAAATGACATGGTGAATGATCCTAAAACAGAATAACAAGGGAATGTTAATGGTTTCACTGAAGAAATTAGACTCAAATGATCAGTTACGAGGACACATATACTCAGTACAAACAAAGAAAATCTATGTTAAGAAACACAGTAGTCAATGTCTGGGAACTTTGATCAATAAACATCTTTGCCTTGGACCATTCCTACTAAATTTCCATCACAGACTGATATGTTCAGTATTTCACAGATTGTTCTGACATTAGATGCTGCAATATGTAAGGGTACTCTTACACTCAGAAGAAGAAGTGGTCAATGACATCTTGACGTAGGTCAATTCTTTTCTCTTCACCACTGTCATCTTCATTGGGCATTTCACCATTGCTCTGGTGGCTCTTCACAGTCTCCATCCTCTGAGATGATTGGGATGTTCCGTCGTGGGGCGATGTTGTGCAGCATGCAACAGGCAACTGTAATTTGGCACACCTTATTGGGTGAGTAAAGGAGGGCTGCACTAGTCTTGTCCAGACACGGAAACCTGGCCATCAGGTACCCAAAAGCCCGCTACATTGACCTCCGTGTTCTTCCATGGGCCTCATTGGAGCAGACTTCCCTTGGCGGTGTTGGATTCCTCAGCAGTGCCAACAATCATGGTCAGTTAGGATAGTCTGATTCTCCTACATGGAAGCAATACATTGATAGATTAAAATCATATCAAGCCATTGTACATTCCTAAACTAGGATTAAAACAAATGATCCTCAAGTCATAATGTACTTACCAACAAGTCAGGCCCTCTAAGATCCAAGTAGTGACATTTGCAGGGGTACGATGCTGTTCCGTAATACAATAGGAAATCATGTATTGACCCAGGAAAGTGGCCAGACACATTTGAGATGTATACATCTGGTTAGCAGACAACTTTCACATTGATGGAATGGAAGTTCTTCCTATTGTAGTCAACCTGTTTCCTAGCATGTGTTGGCACCAAGGCAATAAGTGTGCCTTCAATTGATCCAACCACATTTGGTAGGCCACTTAAATCATAAAATTCTCCCTTCATATTGGCCTCTTGGAAACTGGATGAAGCTGTTGATGTGTCTCATCATTGAAGCAAGGACTTCTTGTAGCACACCACTGAATGTTAGCTGTGGCATGACTCCTGATACTGCAGCAATGTACTGAAAAGATCCAGTGCCCAAATATTGAAGTATTGGTGTTATTGTTGTTGTATTCATATTATGAGGCAGGAGACCAAGCTTTAGTTGCTGACACAAATCCAGTATAGTTTGCCCACATAATCTGAACTTTTTTATTATGTCCCTTTCCTCCATGGTGACTACGTCTGGAACCGTCTGAAGACTAGAGAACACCTTCTTCTATCCATCCATGGGTTCTTATATCTGCATGTAAGGAAAACAAAATATCAAATAAAAGTGTCACACAAGACTTTCCCAATCAAAACACATCTTTTGTCTTGGTTAGATTAGTGATCTTGTTGTGTTATATATGTTCCATTAATTTTAAAACATTTTAGCTACTTCAAATCTATTTGTTTACATGTCTGGCAATTTTTTTTTTACAAATAATGTGTGAATAATACATTTTAAATGTATTATGTGCACATTATTTTCTTTATTTTTTTACAATTACCGTCAATGGAAGTATAACATACACAGCGACAATATCGATGTAAAACACAGTAATGGTTCACTTTTTTATATGTCATATTGTAGCAAAAACAGTGTTGTACATATCTGAGATTTATATACAAAGTAGACTGTGAGAGACTTGGCAACTGTGAAATCTGTGGATCCCTTTGACAGTGAGCAGAAGTTACGTCCAGCCTCCGTCCCGTCAGTGCCTGCCTGTCCTTGCGGGGGAGGAGCTCGAGAGCAGCAGGAGCCGGAGAGCTGCCGTCTGCCTTCAAGCCGAAGAAGACCCAGAGCTGGGTGGAACAGTGCTTGCTGGAAATGAGGGCAGCAGGCACAGGTGCTGCCGTGGCCACACGTCTCCTGCGCTTGAAGGGGCGGCGGTGCTCGGACCATGCAGCCTGAGAGCTGCCAAGCCCCAGCCTGCACTGAGGCTTCTGCTGCCAGGAAGGCTGAGCCTCCTCTGGTGGAAGGCTGCCGGTCGGACCCTGTCCCTTGGTGGAGGGCTGCTCGCGGGATAGACGCAGGACAGGCGCGTGCGCTGTGCTTCATCTGGGGTATTCGCCCCTGTTCGTTACCATGTGCCTTGTGCCTGTCTGGGATTTGTCAGGTGGCGTTGTCCCTTTTTGATTAAGCTCCATAGCGACCATTGTGGAACTGGTATATGGACTTTCCGAAGACGAGGTGTGCAAATAATTGGCCCGAGAAGGAGACGCTGGAGAGTACAGCCAGATTTTCGGCTTCTGGCTTCCAGCGCGCACGGCTGAGATGCGGACTAGGTGTTCTGTTGCCTGCCTGCAGAGTGCTGCCGCCCCTTAACGACCCAACGGTTATTAACTTTAAAAAAAAAAAAAGAATTTAGATTATTAAACCATTAAACTACTACTCAACCACAAAACCACCGTCATTGGAGGAGTCAGTATCCTCCCATAAGGTCCTGCTCTGGAAAATATGGAGGAGAAAATATTCTAATCTGGGCAGAATAAGTTTTGTTTGTCTGCCTTGAAGGTCCCTCTGGAGCACAGGCTATATTAGTTCTGCAATACCTATAGCCAGAGTGGAGGGAGGTTCCAGGATAGAGCTTGTTGGAAGCAGCATGTGCTGCAGCTCCCCCAGTGGTGAGGCGGACGCGGCTGGTATTATGTCAGTGCGGCTTGTCTCCCGCAGGGGTTTGACTCCCCTCTCTCCCCTGTGCGCTCTATGTTTACATTGCATGTTGTCTAAGCATTTAAGAATTCAAGAAAGTAGACAAGTAGACCTTGTGAAGTTTGGGAATTTTTCCCAGAAGAAGAAGAGCTACAGTAACTTCCCAGCAATAACACTGCAATAACTCCTGAATGTTCAACTAAGCACCAAACAGATTGGCAAAGTTTAAGCCTAGGGTGTAGTCTGTCCCTGTGCTTTACTTATTTTTTAGGTCTTGTGTGGGGAGTACCGCCCTAACGAGTGATATATACTACTTGGTACCACCTGATACATATATATATTGTTTATAGTACTTATATTATATACAGTTTCTATAGAACACAGTGTGCTGGCGAGTAAGGCGAGAACACATGGTGGTGGTAAAAAGGGATCAAAATCACACCCCAAGGCAAAGGAGTTCATAGAGGAATACCCGCCACTAGGGTCATTGCTGTTTGGAAATCGAGAGGGAGACGGGGAGCAAGTTCTTCAGTCATCTGGACAGGAGGAGTCTTCGAGAGTTAATAGAGTGGATAGAGTTGCCAGGGATAACCACGAAAGATCCTCAGGAACCCCTCTCGGAGCATCAATTAGAGATTTTGTGGGGCGATACTTTAAAAAAAAACATCACACGTTACAGTTATCGAAGGGGAGTAATATGTTTGATGCCAATCAGAGTGTAAGCAAGCATTCTGAGCACTTTGAGAGGAATGAGTTCCCGACTTTAGACTCATTGTGAACAGAGGACTTATTACTAGAGAGGATGTTAGAGGAGGGTGGCGGGTGTGAGGGTTTCGCGGAACCTAGGCAATCGTCATCCCCCTGCATCTCATCCCAAGTAAGGGATAGTATAAACTTTGAGGAGATGATACCGCTGGCTTTGGAAAGCGGGAGATTTTTGGAGGGCGGTTGTAGTGTGTACTGCAGAAGGTAGTAAAAAGTTGGGTATATTGTTGTCGTCACCTATTTTGGGTAAACAATCTGCATCAGCATCTGTTTTTGATACTACTGCTGTACCAGCTGAATCACTATTAGAGGTAATGTTCCTAATGCAGAAGACTTTGCAGGCAATCTTGGAAGTACTGACTGTAAATAATAGTTTGAAGAAAGTACATAAAAATCAACTACAAGAGATAACAACAGAGTTAAAATGTATTAATAGCAGTATGCCAACACTAGTACGTCCTGTGCTAGAAAAAAGAGACCAAGAAACAGATACTCATGATATGCATGATACCCGGGGAATTCAGTAATGAAGGAGGGGAAATAGATAAAATACAGACCTTAAACCAACCGTCAGTATATATCTCAAAACAACCAATGCTGGTGATAAAGAGGAATTATAGAAGGGGGAGAAAGGGTTATGGGTTCAATAGTTGTCACTATATACTCCATTGTAGGAGGCAAAGTAAGCAAAGTAAACAAAGGAATGTTGGGAGGAAAACTTCTGTAGGGAGCGAGGCAAAGGTAGACCAGACTAATACCCCAAGGATAGATAGAGGATAAGGGTGGGAAGTAGCAGCCCTAGAGCAAGGGGCTACGTTACGAAAAGTACCTATTGTACAATACAGGGATGTCAGCCAGCAAGGAAAAAGAAAGGAAGTTACTCATAGGATGGCTGTGGAGATGGAAAAAGAGGGAGTGGGAGAGCCCTAGCAGAAGTAAATGTAGGTGGATCTATCTAGCACCAAGGGGAAGATAGATTGGGAGGAAGAGGCGTAGAAAGTTAAAACCTCTGGATGGTACCCGAATTCTAGAAGTTATGGCCCGGTGTCCAAGTCTATGTGAAATCGAGTCAGATGATATAAAGCAAATTGGATTCATATTAAGCGCGGAGGGGGAAGAGGTGACTAAAGCACTCTTCTACTCGGAATGCATTAGACGTTTGGTAGTGCAAGCAGAAGCGGAATTAGGGAAGGATGGCATAAGATTAGTACAACAAAGAGAGTTAGGGTGTGAGACTCAAGAAGGGAGGGTCCTTGTATGTCATGCAGGATTGTTCCCTAATCAAGTGCAGTGTAATTTGTTATACAATAACAATCGAAGAAGGTGTGTGGATGGAAATAATGGTAGTTTAAGTGTAACTGTTGTTACTGAAAATAATGACCTACAGTGGAGGAATTGCCCTGAGCCCCTTGTAAACCCTCGTGATAATTATAGGAGGGGCGAATTGAGTGTAGTGGACTAGGAGTTATGCCCGTCCCACAGCCATTTGACTTTTTCCTGGAACATGGGAGGTTATAAAAAGCATTCAAAACAAGACCTATTTAAAAGAGAGTTAGGAAAGTATGATATAGGGGGTCATTCTGACCCTGGCGGAAATTACCGCCATGGCGGAGGTCGGCGGTAGCACCGCCAACAGGCTGGCGGTGCACCGCTGGGCATTCTGACCGCGGCGGTTCAGCCGCGGCCAGAAACGGAAAGTCGGCGGTGTACCGCCGACTTTCCGCTGCCCTTGAGAATCCTCCATGGCGGCGGAGCGCGATTCTGACACCCCCTACCGCCATCCGGTTCCTGGCGGTTCTCCCGCCAGGAACAGGATGGCGGTAGGGGGTGCCGCGGGGCCCCTGGGGGCCCCTGCAGTGCCCATGCCAATGGCATGGGCACTGCAGGGGCCCCCATAAGAGGGCCCCACGGAGAATTTCAGTGTCTGCTTTGCAGACACTGAAATTCGCGACGGGTGCAACTGCACCCGTCGCACCTTCCCACTCCGCCGGCTCCATTCTGAGCCGGCGTCCTCGTGGGAAGGGTGTTTCCCGCTGGGCTGGCGGGCGGACTTTCGGCGGTCGCCCGCCGGCCCAGTGGGAAAGCCAGAATGACCGCCGCGGTCAGAATCACCCCCATAGTGTGTTTCCAGGAAACTTGGTTGTGTGACGAACCTGATCCAGTTGATGCTTTCATGAGACTCTTCAGGGGAGCAACACTGCAAGGGTTAGGTCACAAATCAGGGGGTCTAATAACCTTAGCCTCAACAAGAATAGCAAAAAGGTTTATAGAGATAAAGTCTAAATGCCGGTGGCTATTGGCAGGCCAGGTGGATCTCTATTAGGCAATTGGAGGAGCTGTATGGTTAATAATAATTAATGTACAGCTGGGGAAAATGTATGATTATGATATTCAGCGGGGTCTGTTTGAGGAAGATCTGGAACTATTAAGCATTGGTAAACCAGGATACTTGACCCTAATGTTGGGAGATTTTAATCACAAACTTAATCCCAATAGTATTGATAAATTGTATACGGAGCTACTGGTAGTTGCACAAATCCCAAATAGCATCTTCCCAAAAGTAGAGTGCTCTGCACGTGATGTATCCCTAGTAAGAACCTTAGGATCCCAAGGTATGTTCTGTCTAAATGGTCGTATGAAGAAGGATCGCCCGGCAAAACAGACTTTTCGAATAGGCAACCAGACTTGCCCCATTGAGTATGCTTTTGTAAATGCTTGGTCCTTTGGAGAAGTGCAGGATTTTGAAGTTGAGCATATAGAGGGCAGTGATCACTGGCCACTTCAATTAACAACACGATCTACTGATAAAATTCAAAGAGAAAAGGCAGTTATAGAGCTAGTTGAGTACCCTCATAGAATAACGACCCGTTTGACAGAAAGTAGTCTAGGAGCACTTAATGAATTGATAGTCAATTACCCAAACCTTCCATTGGAGGAAGATCCAGGAGATGTGTTTAAAGGTTATAATAGGGGTATTGCGTTAATGGTGGACTGCCTAAGAACAAAACTAAAAAAACAGCAAGTGGGATAGATGAAGGGAGAACCATATAAGAATAATAATAGCAAAGTATGGTTTAATTAGGAATGTAGGTGTAAAAAGCAAAAGATTCGAAGATTAGAAAGGGAATTTAGGAGAAGACCCACCATCGACACAGAAGTGCAGTTCTGTCAGGCAAAACAGAGTTAAAAACACTCATAAGACAAAAGAAACAGGATTATATAAAACAAATGGGGACACAATGATCGAAGTGATAAGAACAAAGAATATTAGGGGCTTCTGGCAGTTAGTGAGGGAGGGTAAAGTATCAGGAACCATGCGGTGTTTGGTTGGAGAAGAAGATTGGTAGAAATATCTGTCTACCTTATATGATGGTGTCGACATCGAGGAAGGACATGGTGTCATCAGGAAGATGGGGGAGAAGATGAGATTAGCTTTTGCCCCACAAAAAAATTAAAAGAAACTATTGCAGCACTTAAATTAACTAAAGCGGCCGGCCCGGATAATCTCCCAGCTATAATAATAAAAAAAAAAACATTGATTGGTGGGCTACATTTTTTAATGATACATTTGGTAAAATTCTTGATTTCAGCAGTTTCGCAGAGAACTGGAAGGGAGACATGATAAGACCCATCCATAAAAAGGAGGACCCAATACAACCAAAAAATTATCGGCTGATCAGTTTATTAGATGTAGGTGAAAAGGTATTTACAAAGATATTCCTGGGGTTAATCAAAGAATGGGCAGAAGAAAATGACTTGATACCTGTACAACAAGGTGGATTTAAGGAAGGGCACTCGACAATTGACCACTGTTTCAGCTTGTGGTCTTTAGCAAACAAATCAATGGAAATGCAAGGAAGCCTGTTCTGCTGTTTTGGGGATTTTTGCCCCACATTTGATTTGGTAGATAGAAATTTGCTATGGAATATGCTAAGACAGTTAGGGATTGATTTGGATTTATTGTATCTTCTTCAGGGCCTGCATTCACAAAATTGGGCCCAAGTAATTTTAGACATGAGTGGCTCACTGTCAAAAAAGATTCCTATAAAGAATGGTTTGCGCCAAGGTTGTGTGTTGGCACCAATATTATTCACATTATTTTTGTCAGATTTGCCCGGGTTGCTGCAGGATGTCAAAGGCCTAAGCCCAAAAATGGACGATGTACATGTTTCATGCTTATTATATGCCGACGATTTAGTGATAATGGATATGACGGAGTTAGGTTTACAAAGGAAATTAGAGGTGTTCTACTCTTACTGTCAAAAGAAAATAATGGTCGTAAACTTAGACAAAACAAAGATAATGTCTATAGGGAAAGTGAAGAGTGATTTTGCTTATCTGCTAGGAGGTAAAAAACTAGAGAAGGTAAAAAAAAAATATATTTAAGTATGTGGTTTGACTCAGACTTGAAATGGAAAGATCATATTGAAGCCCTAAAAAATAAAGCATTATCATCGGTCTGGGGATTGAAACAATTTAGTAGTAAATATGGGGGTCCTTCCCTCCAGCCGGTTATCTCTGCTTTTAACGCTATGGTACGTCCCCAGTTTCAATATGGGGTGGAAGTCTTAACACTCTCATGGAAACTAAATTGGGAGATAGAAGAAAGCTTTTGTGTAAAGCGTTTGCTATCATTACCTTTGTCAAGTATGTTACAAGATATAAGAGCAGAATGCCAGATGACGGCATGTACTTATCAGGGATTATAAACAATACTGAAGTTTTGGTTAAGCGTAAGAGACGAGGGGATTTGTAAGATCGCAAGATTGTGTAAACAAGAAATAACAACAAGCAAATTATACTGGGCGCCTCAAGTGAGAGGACAGTTAGAGAAGATCTGTGTTCTCTTGGGCTTACCCGGTAATCAATGGCGGGATTAACAAATCCTGAAACAAATTTTACGCGAAATAGTGAAGGAAAGGGCACGAGAAATAGACCTGAAGTATTTAGAGTGTAAAACATCAACCCAGGCGATGGTAGGGGGATGGCGGAATCCGGAAAACTTTCCCTATATAGAGGCCCTACCTAACCAAAAATTAAGGGACGCAGTGTTAAAATTCCGAATTGGACTGAATCCAGGCTATATGGACCCTAAAGCAAAATTGTTTCTTAAGGATACTTTGGGTGTATGCACATGGGGTTTACAACAGAAATTCAGCATGCAACACCTACTTTTGGATTGGTATTGGTTTTTAGAGGTGCGTAAGAAGTTTTTAAAACCAGTTTTTAAGGAATATAATATTATTAATCAAGATCAAGCGTTTAGATTATTAATAGACACAAGATTCTTGAATGTAACTTGTGCACTAGGCTAATTTCTAATAGGATTGAGAGGGGTTTTAACTGAACTTACAGTGCCAGGTACTTCATAGGGAGGAAAGACAAACTAAGAATTTGAAGTGGCACAAATAGATTGTTTTTAATATGGAAAATTGGCCATGTTAAAAAGCAGCCAAATGTAAAATAATTGAAACAGACAGGAAGGTGTCCACATTGGTGACAGAGTTACACATACCCCAAATGACATTTAAGTGTCCTTAGTTATATTCAGATGAGGAATCAATGATGGTGAGAAAAGCGATACTTGAAAGGACATTTGAAGACAGAAGTTTATATCACATAGATGTTGGAGTATCCCATCTGGATAAATCAATATCAGGCCCAAAACATGGATCTTTTGGAAATGTGGTAATGTTTTTGCTCTGCACTGAACTGGATTAGAAATGTATCCAGGCCTATGCATTTACTCATGCTGGCAAAGCCATTTGTCATGGAGAGAAATGAGAGTGGATGAGGGACAAAAGGCATACATGATATGGGAGCTAGCATGGGGAATGTCTAGACTGTGAGCAAATAGTTTGTAGAATTTTTCCTTACATGCAAGAGACACTGATGATAAAGAAGGAAAATTTGTCAGCCTTGAAGCTGGTTTAATATGTAGACTTTGCAAATGTTTTATGAGCAAAGTTCATGATCCATTCTATTTAAACAATATACACTCAAACTGTTGTATTTGTATTTTCAGCATCATCTGGGCAAGGCGAAGGTGACAGCGGACCCATCGGCAGGGAAGGAGATGGGCACTGTGGTACTGGTGCAGACACCACCGACGCCGAGTTACCCAGTGCCATGGAGGGTGAGGTGGCTGGCACAGAGGCCACCAACAATACAACATCATCTTCAGAGGCCTCCACCAAAGACCATTCCCTAGTGGTGAAGGACCCTAGTGTGACAATCAACCTACATTGTTGTCCGCCACCCATGTTTCCATCTCCACTGTCCCTCTTACTCCCCCCAAGTAGGCCACAGCCGCCCTCCTAAAAGGGGTGGCATTGCTTTGCTGCAGGCACCTCCCCTCCTGCCTGTCTCCCAGGCTGCTCTCAATGTGGAGGCTATTGACCTATTGCAGACTAGCTCTGTAGGCCAGACTGCAGTACTGAATGCCATCCAAGGGCTTAGTGGGCAGATGACACAGATGCTAGCTTAACTGGATGACATTCACAGTGCCATGTCTGGCCTACAGAGGTCATTCCAGGGTTTGCCCTCCTCATTGACCACAGCCTCCCACCCATCCCAACCTCGCGCCTCAACTCCCACCCGTTCCCCATCACAAATCCCTCTTCCAAGCCCTATCCAAAGCACAATCACACATTTGCATGCATCCATTCAAACACACATATGCAGCACATCCACACACAAACACAGCAAGAAACACACCCACACAAACATACAGACACCATAACCCTACCACCACCACAAACATACCCACAGACACCACACCCACCACAACACAAACATCCACACCCACCACCACTACACCTGCATACACGACACCCACCATGACACAAACATAAACACCCACCACCACCACATCTGCAGATAACTGTCAGCCTAATCCTTCCGGCCACATAGCAGCACCTCACCAGTACCGAAGAGTAAAAGGTGATTTGTGGCAGTCCTTAGCATGTCATCTGGATTTCTATGGGAAAAAATTGTGGAACAGATCTTACCCCTTTCTCTTAGTCACATGTGTCTCAAACATACGAAGGCAAAACAGAAGCAGGGCAAGATTCAATAGGTTTTGTTGAATCAACTGCATTCTATGTGAAAAGGTACGTATTGTGATTATGAGGATGATAAAACATAATAAAAGCAAGGCAGTGACAAGGAAAGTGAAACATAGGAAAAGTCTCACCATACTGTCACAACAATGGTTCTAAAAATCCCTACCTGCACTACTAAGATTCCCTACAAGAGCATGGCGGTGGAAACCCTAATATGCCCATCACCTGTGATTGTAGGTACACAAGAGGTCTGTCGGTCTACTGCCAGTTCTCTTATATGGAGGGAGAGACTGTATCAGGTCTCAGCAGAAACTTGTGAAGGTTTCATGGAGTATACAATGGTTGGAATTCCCCTCTATAGTGTAGGGGGCAGTGAGGTATTTTCTAATAAAACATCTGGTGTTCTGAGAAAACTGCCCTGACGTCACAACACGTATATTCCTGGGTATAAGAGTTGGGGACTAGGGGAACGCTTTGTACCGGCAATATTTTGTAACTTATCACACGCAACCTTGGATAGAGAAGAGAATGAGAATGTCATGCACAGAAAAGAATAACAGAAGTCTGCATAAAGGATAAGCTTATAAAATAATAAAAGCATCTCCATTAAAACACAATGAAAAAGGGTAGTGGCGGTCAAGGTGCCGCACCTCCGTAACGTTACAGTTTGTATTGGACATCAAAGTCAAAGATACGAGAAACTGGTGCCATGTTGGTCGAGTGCCCAACTACCCAATGGGCACTGAAAGTTGTGTACCCAGATACACAATGATAATTGCTACAAATTGACCAGGCACTCAGAGGAGTACAGTCCAGTAAGATCAATGGGAAAATGTATCCCTGGTAATGTAGGTCCCGAAGCGGAGAAGAAAGCACTGATTCCAAGTTGGTGTTGATCAAAGTCTTTAATTCTTAGACAGCGTTTGTCATAGGTGAGTTTTCGTTTTTGCAGAAAAACAGCCAACACGTGTTTCGTCACACAAGTGACTTTATCAAGGCTGCAAAACAATAATCAATACTAAGTGTCGTATATGGTTTTGAAAAGTAATAGTACTTTACGTATATACAAGTAAAAGAAATGGATTGTGCCCGTGATCCGCTTAACTTAAAAATGTGTGAACATGCACACGCTAGTGAAGAGAAAGTTATTGGCATGGCAGACTATGTGCTCATATGTGTCTACTATTGGTTACGAGGTGAGAGAGGAAAGAGAAGAAAGTGAATTGGACATCCAAGATCGTCCAGTGAAAGTTAAGAAGCATAGGAAGTTCCAAACATTAGGTATTCAAGGTGTAGACCAAAATACCCCGGGTGCTATATAGTGGACTTAAAACCGCGGATGCTAAGAAGGAAGGAAAGGTTCTACCTAGGTTTCTAATACTGGTAAGAGAAGAAAGCGCCGTGTAGCGCGGTGGGGAGTGAAACATGCTATGAGTCACTGGTCTTAATATCATACCTGGGCCAGTCCGGCCAAGGAAAGTACGACCGTAAAATGGTATGTAGGTAGGTTGAAGGAATGTGCTGGATCTGGCAAGTTGAAAGTATGTTCATCCAGTAGCCGAAGAAGGAGGCGAGGAAGCCCTGATAAGCCTCCAACCGAGTTCCTAAAATATGAAGCAGTCTGAGGTGGAGTATATAGACAAAGTATACACGTATAATTCATGCAGAGAAACTCCATGGAAGGATAAATCCAAAGGCAACAAAAAAAGGGGGGGGCACAGGGGCCTGGTAAAGGGTTGTTACGAATACTAAGCGCTGATACCAGAGTCAGAGGTAGTGCTAGTTAACTACAGAAATGCACAATTGGACATAGCCAAAGGAGGGTAAGTATATATGCGGTAAAGGTTAGCCATGGAACTTAGATGTGTGCATTAAGGAAAAAAGGGCGGAGAAAAATGGCGTGCTTCGGGACCTACATTACCAGGGATACATTTTCCCATTGATCTTACTGGACTGTACTCATCTCCATTAAAAGAAGGTTTCAGCTAAAAAATATAGAGAAATAAAAATGCATGCCTCAAAGTGAAAGGCTACAAGCTGAAGCCCTAGAATAAAATAACGTGTCTGTGTGATAGCTAAAGTAGCTTTGCGACACTTCCACACCCCAACCCACCCCTCCCAAATCCAAACCCACCCCTCCAAAACGCAAACCCACCTTTTCCCAAACGCAAATCCACCCCTCCCAAACCCAAGTAACCACTCCTCCCAAACCCAAGTACCCACCCCCAAGTAAGATCATTGAGGTCCCTGCTATCTGCACAATAGATGCCACTTCTGGTGGAGGTTGATACTGACACAGTGAATAGGAGGCAACTACTGGGCATGCAACCCAGGCTTTGGACATTTGGGCTTTGACCCTTTCTTTTATAATTTATTTTGGAACTGAATTTTGAAAGAATTATCTCACTTTCATTACAAATATTTTTGTTTGACAATACCTTTGTCCTGGTCTTATTTTTGGATTGTTTCTAATTGTTTGCTGATGACGT
This sequence comes from Pleurodeles waltl, assembly GCF_031143425.1. Classification (NCBI taxonomy): domain Eukaryota; kingdom Metazoa; phylum Chordata; class Amphibia; order Caudata; family Salamandridae; genus Pleurodeles; species Pleurodeles waltl. Next base: position 189,754,396 of record NC_090440.1, on the reverse strand, counting down.
TATTTCTGCTAATGTGTGTTCCATGCACTTACTCTCATTTGTGACAGTGACAAGTACAGGTTTAAATTTTTAGATATCTTTGGAATGCATATATTAGTGTTGTACATTTGTGGTGGACATATTAATTTTGGTGCAAGCATTCAGCGTGTTACTGGACACTTAAACCAAAATTATATGTGTTTCTGTTTTTATGACTGGAGAATGCAAGTGTGTTTATTTTAGCATGATGTGTCTATGATATACACTGCATTACACAGGGAACCTGACCCTTTAAAATTAAATGACATCTAATGTCTGTCATAACTTGCACAAGCCAAGGGTATATGTGACCTTCATACATTTCTGATATGTTTGCAGTTTAGAGGTAACATTGTTTGTACACTCTGTGTACACCCACTTGTAGCATTATGTACTGCAATTACTATTTTATCATGGATTTATGAAGTTCCTATTAAGTATACTGATTATGTATATGATATGATAGTTTAGGGAAAATTATTGCACACACCTGTATGGACATATTTCTATTTGTGTTTGTTGTGACTGTTTGTGTAGGTGTCCATTGCTATGAAGGCAGTTAGTACCAGATTGGTGAGTGTTTCTGATATACCGAGGTGTGTTTTTAAACATTATTCTTACTACGACATTACAGACATATGCATTGCACATCACTGTACTATTGCTTGCAAGTATTTGTTAAACATGCATGAGTCCTGTGCTACTGTACACCGACAATTCCATGGATGACAGGTAATACAGTGAGTTATCTTCTGTTGCGGCGATGACGGTGTTGATTTTCATCTTGGCTCAGGAGCAGTTGCATTGGCAGGACTTGTATGACCGGGTCCATGGTGACAGGTAATAAGTAAACTTGGAAAAAGGTGAGTTTCATCCTTTTCTCCCTCCTATTCCGCCAACTCAGGTGTGGAGGTTTAGCTGCTACAAGCAGGAAGGCACATTGCGATTGGCTCGGTCGTAAAACTGGCTGGAGTCCTGACACCAGCCACTTTTGCCTATGATGTTGTGAACGTTGTTGGTGATTCATGGCGGTGACGGCGGTTCATTGGCAGTCTTTCATCTAAAGACCCGCCCACATCTAAATACAGTGGGCGGACCACCAAGGCGGCGGACAGGAAATCCGATGGAAAATATCTAAATTAGGCCCTTAGGAGGTCATTATGACCCCGGCGGTGAGTGTTAATGTGGCAGTATGACCGCCAACAGGCTGGCGGTACACGGCGCCACATTATGAGATTGGCGGGTTGGCTGCAGCCTAGAAGTACGTGAATGCACTTTTGTCATCTTGGGCTAGAAATGAACCTTTACTTTTCAAAGGTGTTGATATAGCCCATGTGATGGAGATAATTTGTTATATTTCTCCTCAGGCATAATATTTATTGATGCACTACTGTCAATAATAAAAGGTATTGCGCAACCATTTATTTTCAGTGTAATCTTTGGACAATGTTTGAAGCACTTGGTTCCTTTCTCATGTCAACTTTTCCTTGACTGGTATTTCTCTTCACATGTGGTCAGTCCAACATGTGCACATTTCTCTGAGGCAAATACTGACATTGCACAACCACCTTCTTCACTTTCACTCGATACTGACAAACTTTTCAATGATGATTTAGATGATGATCGACTTTGTAGGGAATTGATTTGTCTCAATTGATGTTGCTGCTTGGCCATGTGGGCATGCCTTGAACGTCACTTCTGGAACGTACGTTCAGCCAGTTTGTCTTCTCGACTTGACACACTTACTTTTTCTTTCATCTTGCAAACCATCCCAAAATGGTTCTCTTTACCACAGCCTTTGAGCTGGAAATTTACCTTCATGTAGAAACAACAATCCACATCTGAAACACAACTTTTTTTCCATAGAGACATCACCTTTTGTCCTTCAGCTTTGTGTTTCTATTCACTTTTCATGTTTATGACTGTCTCACTTTGGCCACCTCCGGCCTCCATGTCAGCAGCTTGTCGACCTGCACACTCTTCAGCTCTGGCAGCCATGGGAACTCGCTCCAGACAAAGAGTTTCTCTCAGAATTCGTCATTTGAATGAATCTGACAAGAATCCATCAATTACTCCAAGACGTCTTGCTTTTTTGTTATTAAACTCATTTAGGCGGTCATTCTGACCGCGGCGGTCGGCGGTCGTCACCCGCCAAGCGGTTCCCGCCGAAAGACCGCTCCGCGGTCAAAAACCGCAGCGGCCATTCCGGCTTTCCCGCTGGGCCGTCGGGCGACCGCCAGAAGACCGCCGGCCGGCCCAGCGGGACAGCCCCTTCAACAATGAAGCCGGCTCGGAATGGAGCCGGCGGAGTTGAAGGGGTGCGACGGGTGCAGTGGCACCCGTCGCGATTTTCACTGTCTGCACAGCAGACAGAGAAAATCTTTGTGGGGCCCTGTTAGGGGGCCCCTGCACTGCCCATGCCAGTGGCATGGGCAGTGCAGGGGCCCCCAGGGGCCCCACGGCAGCCGTTCCCGCCATCCTGGTTCCGGCGGTGGACACCGCCAGAAACAGGCTGGCGGGAAGGCGTTTGGAATCCCCATGGCGGTGCTGCAAGCAGCGCCGCCATGGCGGATTCCCTGGGCCAGCGGGAAACCGGCGGGAAACCGCTGGCTCCCCTTTTCTGACCGCGGCTTTACCGCCGCGGTCCGAATCGCCCAGGAAGCACCGCCAGCCTGTTGGCGGTGCTTCCGCCGCCCTCCGCCATGGCGGTCATGGACCGCCAAGGTCAGAATGACCCCCTTAATCTGCAGTGTTTTATTAGTGTTTCCATTCTGTCAAAACAAATAATCTATCGGTTCACCAATTCTTTGTCATTCCTGACTGAAAAATGTACCATTCGTAATCTACATTCGGCACTCGACTGAACTTGAGATTCAAAGCTTCTTTAATTTGACAGTACGTAACTTCAGCAGTTTGCAACATTTTCTTTATGAATTCTTTTACACCATCACCAGCAAAGTTCTTGAGGTATTTGATAATCTTTTTATTGTCTGTTTCTTCCAGTGCTTCAATGTAATCATCAAAGGTCTCTATCCAAGAAGTCCAACTATCACCAATATTCTGCTTTTTGGTGGTATTGAATGGTGGTGGAGGTTTCAGGAAGGCTGCAGCACTGCAACTGTTCACAGGATTGACACTGCGACTGGAGCTTTCTCTGACTCCCACTGCCAGAATTCAAGATCTGTTCCCTTCATACCCTTACCTTGGCCCTGCGATGTGCTGACCTCGGAGTCATCCTTTATGGTCTTGATTGGCAGAATGGCCTTCTGCTGGGCCTCTCATCACTGCAGGTATGGGCAGGCTTGTATACTGCATAACTCTATAGCGCGTAGTGGCTCAGAACCTTTCTGTATGGCCTTGTCCATAGTTTCTTGACCAATGACACGTAGACTTCTAGTAAAGCTTTCTTTATCTTCAAATGCTTTACATCAGATGGTGTTGCGCTGCAACCCAACATACGCCAAATATTGATTTGGCACTTCAACAAGGGCACACCTAGCACACATTAGCAATTTGCTTGGACCACAGCAAACTCTCCAGGAGAGCACTGTTGATCATCGGGTTACTTATCCTCTACCTCATCGCCAGTTGTAGCATCCTTCCCAGCCAACGTACCTGCCAATGAATACGCCACGTATGTATTACACATCTTTATTCTTCAATGTCTAACCACAAGCTTAACAATCTAACCCTGCATTCACTTCACCATGTTCTGAAACTTACATCATCATTCCACAGAGTCCTTCAGAATGCAAAAAGGTTCCATCAGACAAACTCACAAGACACAACAGGTGTGAGTAAAATTTGGTATGGGAGCTAAAATGGGAACTTACACGCAAAAGGTGCGAGTGTTCTATTCCATATACTCACTCTCGGGTCTACCAGTACATCACAAATATCTAAAGATGTTGGGAGAAGACACCTCACTCACCATTTTTGTGGCATACTTCATCAATGTCGCTTTCTCCCCATCCAAGTAGCTGAATACCACTTGGATTGGCTCAACCATTAGTGGGAGTTCAATATAATTTGTTTCTTGATATAAGCAGAGATCCAAGGATCCAAAATGTCTTAGGGCATACCTAAAAGATTTCTCTTCTAATATAAGAGTATCCTAGACATAGTTAAGAAGTAAAAGGTGGGATGTTAATTGAAATTAATGTTTCTTACATTCACTATGATTTTATCTACATGTTTCAGAAATTTCAAGTGCCCAATTGGGTCATTGGCTTCCTTCAAGGCTCTGGAGATCCTCATGTAATTTGCATTTACTGTCTTGGAAAAAAAACATACACGCATAAGACTTTCCTATCTGTTTTTTGAGGAGAAATTAGATTAGTTGTAGTGATAATGTGAAAGAAACCTATTTTTTAAAATTGTTATAAACCTTTAAAACTTTTTTGACTTGCTCAGCACCCTTAATTACCAATGCAAAGTACACACTATTTGGTATCCAGCGGCAATAAGTGTTCACTTTATGGAATCTAGGCACAGCAAATGTGATACGAAATGTGTCAACCAAATTCAAACAATCTGACTTACCCTAACATTGAGTTTTACTCCCTTCCTGGACGTTACAAGGGGACACTTCCCTGTAGTCACACACTTATACAAATAGAGTGTATTATTAGGTTAGCACACGTGATCTGTATTCAACCACTGATTCGTCCCATTCTTATCATGCAAGACAACTCAAAAGTAATGCATTTCGTGCTTAGGTCCCAAGCCTTGTTAATTGTTATGGTTGCGTTTTGTATTTGTCTTCAACTATTATGAGTCAATTGTTGTTTGTGAACAATCACAGACACACATACTCTTAATTCATCACAATCCTGGTGTTTTATTCATTCAATCAAGTATCTCACATTTATCATGGTGCAGTAGTTTTAGAGACAGCCACACAGTCCAAATTGAGCAGAAGGGGCCTAACTAGGTAACAGGGGCAAGAAGACCCACATCCACTTCTCAAATTGAACGCATGGAGTATGATGTTTGATTGAGGTATGACATTATCTGCTATTCTGTTGTGTAAATAAATTGACTTAAAATATTGCACCAGAATAGGTTTGAGAATATTGAATTAAATGAATGATTCAGAGGCACCACGACTGTAAAGAAAAAGTGTCCTCAATCAGATTGCTTGATATTTATTACTCAAAACAAAACAGTGAGTTGTGTGGCTGCCACCTTCCGGGATCACAAGCTTTCCTTCTGGGTCCACCTCCCAGCTAAGGGATTCTAGGGAATGCTGTACCCTCTCCTGCTGGTAACCTCCCCCTAAGGCCATGTTGGCCACCCCTGTGGAGTACTCACCTATGGGTGGTTTCCTGGGATAGGCAGACTCCCCCACTTGGGCCCTGACTAGAGACAGTCATAACACCTGAGAGAGTGAAAAGGATCCCTTGGCTCCCACCCATCAGAACCTCTCCCCGTTGTGCTCTGAAAGGGTATGGGAATCCTTTCATTCTAAACTCTTTTGGGGCCCTTTCGGGAACTTCACAGAATGGAAATTTCACCATATTGAAAGGGGAGCATAGGCACTTTATACCTGATTACCAGGAGTAAAATGCACAGAGTTTTACAGCCAGCAAAAGTATAGAGCACAACAAAAGGTGAAAAATCGATGGTGACCCTGCGGAAAGTGCAAATTTCATACAAAATCAAAATTTCAGAATTTTATTATTGCACAGCAAGCATGGTGAGTTAAACTTCTCACTAAGGGGGTCATTCTGACCCCGGCGGGCGGCGGGAGCCGCCCGCCTGGAGGGAACCGCCAGAATACCGCTGCGCGGTCAAAAGACCGCCGCGGGTATTCTGGGTTTCCCACTGGGCTGGCGGGCGACCGCCAAAAGGCCGCCCGCCAGCCCAGTGGGAAACACCCCTCCATGAGGATGCCGGCTCCGGATGGAGCCGGCGGAGTGGAGGATGTGCGACGGGTGCAGTAGCACCCGTCGCGAATTTCAGTGTCTGCTGAGCAGACACTGAAATTCAAAGTGGGGCCCTCTTATGGGGGCCCCTGCAGTGCCCATGCCATTGGCATGGGCACTGCAGGGGCCCCCAGGGGCCCCACGACACCCCTCACCGCCATCCTGTTCCTGGCGGGCGGAACCACCAGGAACAGGATGGCAGTGAGGGTGTCGGAATCCCCATGGCGGCGCAGCAAGCTGCGCCGCCATGGCGGATTCCCATGGGCAGCGGAAAGTCGGCGGTTCACCGCCGACTTTCCGTTTCTGGCCGCAGCTGTACCGCCACGGTCAGAATGCCTGGCGGAGCACCGCCAGCCTGTTGGCGGTGCTACCGCCGACCCCGGCCCCGGCGTCAGAATGACCCCCTAAATGTGTAACAAATTTTTAGGTAATGATGGAATACATTTCCCCATGCATATATGATAAAAATGATGTGTGAAGATGCTCTTACTGACATGAAAGGTATATTCTTTGTAAGGTAACATTAGTCTGTTTCTGCCATGAAATGCATACAGTATTAGAGTATGTTTACTGTGTCGCTGCTCGATACTACGAACTTTTTCTATTGCAATTATGCATGTCATTTTTAACTGTTGTTTTGTCAAAAGTCTCTTGGTAGGATCGATCTTCACCCTGAAGTGGTCAAGGGGCTTGCGCGTTTTAGTGACCCAGAGAGCTGTGCCGGCAGGAGCTTAGTGTCAAGGGAGGGTTGCCCAAGTCGAACAGGTCAAAGGGTAGAGACCAGACAAAGTGCGACTGACAGGTCCTTCAGGTTGGGGGTTGGACATAGGGTAGCCACCCTGTCCCATAAAAAATCATCTGTTATGGAGACAGCAGCACAAACCACTAAGGTGGTCATTACAACCCTGGCGGATGGTGTTAAAGTGGCGGTAAGACCGTCAACAGTCCGGCGGTAAATAAATTGGAATTACGACCGTGGTGGAAACCGCCAACAAAGACAGCCACTTTAACACTCTTACTGCCACCGTAGTACAAACAAACAGCGCAGCGGAAGACAAAGTACCGTCCACAGTATCACACCCTACCAATCCGCCACCTTTTCCGGTGCGGATTCACTGCGGACAAAAACACGGCGGAAACAGGACTTCGAAGGGAAAACACTCACCTCTACACAACCCACGAGGAACCAGGACGCCATGGAACAAGAGCTGCAGATCCTGCCAGCCCTTATCTTCTTGCTCCTCTACCAGGAGCACGAACGTCGGCGGCAAAGACAACGGTGAGTACTGCACCTATGACACAGGGGAGGGGGGAGGGAAAAAACAGGGACACACACACGCAACACCACCACCCCCACCCTCACCCACGACAACACACACACCAATACAGCATGATACATTACCGTTACACCCCCCAACCCCCCGGAAGAATGCAAAGACAAAAGAAAATTAGTGTAACCATTGTAATATATTAAAAGCAAGTACGCAAAAATATATATATATACACTATAAACAAAATTTACACCAAGCTTAGTAGTCCAGGTAGTGCTCCAATGAAGTCAGTGGCACACTGGGCCCACATGGTATGGGCGAGGCCCACACAAGATCCCCGACCATGACGGAGAGAACACTGCAGGGGCATCAGATACCAATAAAACAGGCACCTTAGGGGGAGGGAAAGGGGGGCACCTCAGCCGGTTGAGTGCACGACGCCAAATCCACGAGAGGGCCACATGCCCACTGTTCCATCCTGGGGAGTGCAAAGCCGCAGTCTCTCAAGTGGATAACAGTCTCCACTGGTTCTGGAGGGGGCATGGTGCCCAGAGTGCTTCATCCTGCACGTGACGGACTCAGTAACGTCAGTGCCCTTGGTGCTCATGGGCCAGCGGTGCTTGAGGCGGCGGGCCCTGTTCAGCGGTGCTTGTGGCGGCGGTGCCCTGTTCAGCGGTGCTTGTGGCAGCGTTGCCCTGTTCAGCGGAGCTTGAGGTGGCGGTGGCCTGTTCAGCGGTGCTTGAGGCGGCGGTGCCCTGTTCAGCGGTGTTTGTGGCGGGGTTGCCCTGTTCAGCGGTGCTTGAGGCGGCGGTGCCCTGTTCAGCGGTGCTTGAGGCGGCAGTGCCCTGTTCAGCAGTGCTTGTGGCGGGGGTGCCCTGTTCAGCGGTGCTTGTGGCAGCGGTGCCCTGTTCAGCGGTGCTTGTGGCGGCGGGCTCCTCTGCAATGACTCAGCTGCTGGTGGTCCTCTCTAGCCCAGCGGGGCTTGTGCTGGCGGTTCTCTCTAGCTCAGCAGGGCTTGTGCTGGCGGTCCTCTCTAGCCCAGCGGGGCTTGTGCTGGCGGTCCTCTCTGTCCCAGCGGGGCTTGTGGGCGGTCCTCTCCAGCCCAGCGGGGCTTGTGCTGGCGGTGGCCTCTTGGGCAGCAGGGCAGGTGCTGGCGGTGGCATCCTGGGCAGCGGGGATGATGGCGGTGGCCTCCTGGGCAGCGGGGATGATGGCGGTCTTCTCCGCTGTGCTGCTCTTCCCAGACCTTCCGGGTTTCTTGTGGCCCTTCCCCACCTTGGAAGGTGTTGCAGCTGACTCCACACTCCCACTGGGACCCCTGGGAGCGTCTTTGGTGGCTGGAGTCTTCCCCCTCTCCCGCCGGGCACTGGCCAACGTTTGATGCTTGACAGGTGGGGGACTGTCCGTGCTGTGGCTCCGTGCCACACTGGCTGCCCTGGTGGCCGGTGTACTCCAGATTCCGGTGACTACAGGCACCACTGGTCCCGGAGATGTTGTGGCTGAGGTGCTAAGTTGGGACCTGGAGAGTCGGGACCTAAGAGACGGACAGGATGGGGAGGTGTGGGAAAGAGGTCAAGGTTGGACAGGAAACGTTTTTGGGAGACATTGAGACGGGTAGCTGGAGGGGGTTTGGGAGTGGAGGAAGAGGTTGTGGTTGTAGGAGGTGTTCGTTTGGTGACTTTGGGTGAAGGTGCATGCGCTGGAGGCCGTCGTGAGGTGGATGGCTGTTGGTTGGGTACGTGCCTGCGTTTGTGTATCTTGGGAGGTGGCGTCACAGACACACTGGGGGAGGACACTGGGGACGTGTGAATGGTAGTGGGGGTGGTGACTGCACGTGAGTGAGGTGTGGTGGTGTGTGTGCTTGTGATGGCAGTAGTGGCTGTAGATGTAGTGCATGCAGGTGTGAGTGTAGACGAGACTGGGAGGGAGACGAGGAGGAGGGAGACACAGTGGAGGCAGTGGATGTTGGTGTGTCTGCATGTGTGTGAAGCTTGCGTGAGTGCCTGTGGGATGTGTGGCGCTTATGTTTGCCTGAGCGTCCCTTGTGTGTTGACGTGTGTGCATGCTGAAGGTGTGCTTGGGATAGGCTGGGGTACAAGGGATTGGGTCTGGGTGGAGGAAGTTGGAGGGGGGAGGCTAGAGACGGGGACAATGGCTGCCATCAGTGCTGAGGCCAGAGTCTGAAAAGCTCGCTGAAGGGCCGCCTGACCAGAATGAATGCCCTCCAGGAATGCATTTGTTTGTTGCAACTGCCTTTCTACACCCTGGATGGCATTCAAAATGGTAGACTGCCCAACAGTGAGGGCCCTGAGGAGGTCAATAGCCTCCTCACTGAGGGCAGCAGGGGTGCCTGGGGCGAAGGTTATGCCCACCCTCCTGGGTGAGCGGGCACGGGGAAAAGGCTGAGGGGCTGCTGGGAGGGCGGTGCTGGTAGGGGGGTGGTGGCTGTACCTGTAGATGCGGGGGCCACAGATGTTGCCGCCACCACAAGGGAGCTCCCATCAGAGGACGAGTCCGTGTCACTGGTGTCAGCTCCAGTCCCCGCCATGGAGCTCCCCTCACCCTCCGTCCCACTGGTGAACTCCGAGTCCGTAGTGTCGCCCTCCAGGGCCATGTGGGATGCAGCTCCCTCCTGCTCCGGTGCCACTGCTCCTCCGCCTGATGATGCTAATGCACACAAGAACAGGGAGACCACAAAAAGAGGGGGGGACAGAAGAAAGACATGTTGAGTGCATGCATTACTGCTACCTTTGGCGGACACGACAGCCACAGAAGCCCCCTGCACTACGCCACGCTCTTGGGCTCCACTGTTCAATCCCTGGGACATGGCCTACAAGGCTATGGACGACATCTGCACACATGGATGACACAGGGACATGACTAGGTGTACTTGGCACTCTACAGAGGTGGGGTGGGGTGCCACATGGCCTGCCTTACGGAGGGACCTTGCCTACTAAACTTGCCCTGGCCTAGGGAAACCCACAGTCCACCTCCCCCACCCAGACACTTCCACTGCGCGCAAAATCAGCAGGATGAGAGTGTACTCACCCCCTTGTGGCTGCTGTGATGCCCCCAAGCGCCCATCCAACTCCGGGTACACCACTGCCAGGATCCTGAACATCAGGGGTGTCATGGTGTGATGGCCACCCCTCCCAACAGATAGAAAATGGCGGTCACGTCCGCGGCGGTGCGTACCATCACTGCCGGCGTACATCATCATTGGCTCCTGGGACCCATAGGGTCCAATGTTAACCAATGCAGCATTGCGCCGTGGTCTTCGCCCGCCTACCGCGACGGTGTACAACGCCAGCGCAGTTACCTCACATCCCATTGTCCCACTTTAGAGGTCAGCCAGCCGCCATTTCAGGGGCCCACATGGCTTAATTTTTAACTGTGTCACACATACCTAGGCCTAGCCTCAACACACATACAGGCCATTTTTCGGATTATGATTCGTGTTCTGTGTAAGTTGTGGGTACGTACCTCTAAGTGGTTGACTCTGTGCTCGCTGTTGTCATTCATAGCCACCGTCCGCTGGGACATGTGAGGAGATGGCGGCATCCTCTGGTGTACAGACCGCTGGTGGACCTGTCGACAATGGAGGAAAGACATGTGATCATCACCTACAGGCTTGACCGTGCCACAATCCATGAACTGTGTACCCAGCTGGAGCCAGACCTGATGTCAGCTATCCGCCATCCCACAGGAATCCGCCCTCAAGTGCAGGTGCTGTCAGTACTCCATTTCCTTTCAAATGGGTCATTTCAAACAACAGTGGCCTTGGCATCAGGGATGTCCCAGCCTATGTTTTCCAACGTGTTTTCCAGAGTGTTATCTGCCCTGCTGAAACACAGGCGGAGCTACATCGTTTTCCCTCAGGTGGAGGATTTGCCTACAGTGAAAGGTGATTTCTATGCCCTGGGATATATCCCCAACATCATAGGTGCCATTGATGGAACACATGTGGCTTTGGTCCCCCCCGCAGGAGTGAACAGGTGTACAGAAACCGGAAGAGTTATCATTCCATGAATGTGCAGATGGTGTGTTTGGCAGACCAGTACATCTCCCATGTGAATGCCAAGTTCCCTGGCTCAGTGCATGACGCCTACATCTGGTGAAATAGCAGCATCCCTTATGTGATGGGTCAACTCCAGAGGCACCGGGTGTGGCTATTAGGTGAGCACCTGGAAGCAAGACAATGGGCATGGTTGTCTGGGGATATCCCTATAGGTTTGTGCGTGTCTAACAGTTGTCCCTCGCCATTTGCAGGTGCCTCTGGTTACCCCAACCTGTCATGGCTACTGACCCCAGTGAGGAATCCCAGGACAAGCGTAGAGGAATGCTACAATGAGGCCCATGGGCAAACTCGGCGGATTATAGAACGGACCTTCGGCCTCCTGAAGGCCAGGTTCCGGTGCCTCCATATGACAGGTGGATCCCTATTCTACTCACCAAAGAAGGTGTGCCAGATCATCGTGGCCTGCTGTATTCTTCACAACTTAGATTTGCGACAACAGGTGCCTTTTCTGCAGGAGGATGGTCCAGATGCCGGTGTTGTTGCAGCTGTGGAGCCTGTGGACAGTGAAGATGAGGAAGCAGAAGAAGAGGACATGGACAACAGGAACTCGGTGATCCTGCAATATTTCCAGTGAGACACAGGTAAGAGTACAGACCTGCCTACTACATGTACTTTAACACTACTACCTCTCTACTGTCTGTCCTTTTCACCCAGTGTATGGTCACTGAGTTGTCACTTTCCCTTACGATTTCACAGATGTGAGTCCCACTGTGTGACATCTGCTTTGTTTCCTCATGGACTAGAGCTGTGTGACATAGGTATGTTGCCATTACAATTGAAAGATCATTTTGTCACTGTATTTGCTAATACATAGGGGGTCATTCTGACCCTGGCGGTCATGGACCGCCAGGGCCAACGACCGCGGAAGCACCGCCAACAGGCTGGCGGTGCTTCTGGGGCCATTCTGACCGCGGCGGTACAGCCGCGGTCAGAAAAGGGAAACTGGCGGTTTTCCTCCGGTTTCCCGCCGGTTTCCCGCGGCCCCAGGGAATCCTCCACGGCGGCGCTGCAAGCAGCGCCGCCATGGGGATTCCGACCCCCTTCCCGCCATCCTGTTTCTGGCGGTTTTCACCGCCAGAAACAGGATGTCGGGAACGGGTGTTGTGGGGCCCCTGGGGGCCCCTGCAGTGCCCATGCCACTGGCATGGGCACTGCAGGGGCCCCCTAACAGGGCCCCATTGAGATTTTCAGTGTCTGCTTGGCAGACACTGAAAATCGCGACGGGTGCAACTGCACCCGTCGCACACCAGCAACTCCGCCGGCTCCATTCGGAGCCAGCATCCTCGTTGCTGGGGCTTTCCCGCTGGGCGGGCGGGCGGCCTTTTGGCGGTCGCCCGCCAGCCCAGCGGGAAAGTCAGAATGACCGCCGCGGTCTTTTGACCGCGGTACGGTTTTCTGGCGGTTCCCGCCAGGCGGGCGGCTTCTGCCGCCCGCGGGGGTCAGAATGACCCCCATAATTTCGAAATCACAGACTGACTCCAGATTGTTTTGTGCTTCAACGGTGTTTATTTAAGTGCTCAATATTGGAGGGGGTTGTAAAATGGGGAGGGGGGATGGTGGAGGAATAATAATGGCAGAGTCCAGTCTATTAGTCTCACAGGTGCATTGCCCAAATGGGCATAGGAAGTTGAGCTGGGGCAGTTTGAGGATGGACAGGGTGACAAAGTGGGACAGAAAGATGACATTCAGGGTGGTCTCATTTCTTGGCGGGGGTCTTGGCATCGTTCTCTGTCTTTGTCCTGGATCTCAGGGACCGTTTGCGGGGTGGTTCTCCCTCTGCAGGGGGTGGGGTGCTGGTGTGGTGGTCCTGTGGCGGGGCGTCCTGTCCACTAGCGCCGGCAGAGGTGGTGGGCAGTTCATCATCCATGCTAGTGTCAGGGGCCCCTTGTTGTGCCACAGTGTCTCTCCTCGTGTTGAGGACTTCCTTCAGCACTCCTACGATGGTGCCCAGGGTGGAATTGATGGTTCTGAGTTCCTCCCTGAAGCCCAAATACTGTGCCTCCTGCAGCCGCTGGGTCTCCTGAAACTTGGCCAGTACCGTTGCCATCGTCACTGGGAGTGGTGGTAGGCTCCCATGATGGAGGAGAGGGCCTCGTGGAGAGTGGGTTCCCTTTGCCTGTCCTTCCCCTGTCGCACAGCAGCCCTCCCAGTTCCCCTGTGTTCCTGGGCCTCCGTCCCCTGGACCGTGTGCCCACTACCACTGCCCTCAGGTCCCTGTTGTTGTTGGGGTGGTGGCTTATCCTGGGTTCCCTGTAGTGGACACACAGCTGATTGACGTGTCCTGGGGACGGAGGTATGGGCCCGCTGGGTGGGTGCTGTGCTGGTATTACCAGAGGGTGGAAGGTCTGTGGTGGGCTGTGCCTGTGCGAGGGGAACCGACTGTCCTGAGGCCCACGATGGTCCAGGCTGGTCATCTGGATCCAGATGGCCAGAGCTGCTGTCATCACTGTGGGCCTCTTCTGTGGGTGGGGTAGAGATGTCTGGACCCTCCTGTCTGGTGACGTTGGGTAGTGGTCCTGCAGGTGTGTAAAATCATGATTATTGCATGTGTGTGTGTCATGGTGTGCAATGGGTGGGTGAGCGTGTACCCCAGTGCTAGCATTACTGTGTGGGGGCTTGTGTGATGATGGTTGGGGGGTGTTATGGGTATGTGCAGTGGGCATGCTTTAGTGAGGGGTGTCCATGCTTTGTTTTGTCATGCAGGGCTTGGTGTTGGGATGGGTGGTTTGTGTTATTAGTACATTAGTGAGGAGTTGGAGTGATAGGGGAGGGGGTGAGGGTGGGGGTCTGTGATAGCATGCAGGTAGGGTGGGGGATATGATAGTTAAGATTTGACTTACCAGAGTCCATTCCTCCACCGACTCCTCAGAGGCCCTCAGGATGCATAATGGTCAAGACCTGCTCCTCCCATGTTGTTAGTTATGGGGGAGGAGGTGGGGGTCTGCCGCCAGTCCGCTGTACTGCGATGTTGTGTCTTGAGACTACGGAACGCACCTTCCCCCGTAGGTCGTTCCACCTCTTCCTGATGTCCTCCCGATTTCTTGGGTGCTGTCCCACTGCGTTGACCCGGTCCACTATTCTTCGCCATAGCTCCATCTTCCTAGCTATGGAGGTGTGCTGCACCTGTGATCCAAATAGCTGTGGCTCTACCCGGACGATTTCCTCCACCATGACCCTGAGCTCCTCCTCGGAGAACCTGGGGTGTCTTTGCCGTGCCATGGGGTGGTGTAGGTGATGTGTGGGGTGGTGTATGTGGTGATGAGTGTGGTGATGTGTAGTGGTGTGTGGTGTTTTGTGCGTGGATGTTGGGTGGGTGATGGTGTTGTGTGCCTCTGTGTGGTGGGGTTGTCTATGCTGTGCAGTCTCTCTGGCCTTCGTCAAACTTTTTGGTCGTAGGGGTTTGTGGGTGATGTGGGTGTGTGTTTTATATAGTGTTGGGTGTGTGGGAGTGGTGTTTGTATGTGTGTCAGGTGTGTGTATTTCGAATTGTCCAATGTGGCAGTGTTTTGGAGATGTGTGTGTATTTTGAGAGCGGCGGTGTGTACCGCCAATGGAATATCGTGGTTGAAAGACCGCAGCGTGGATTCGTGGGTCATGATAGCATGGGCGTGTTTCTGTTGGCGTGACGGTGGAGGATTTGTTTTCGCGAGTTTATCACTGACCTTTGGTGTGGCGGACTTGTGTGGGTGTCTGAATTTCGGCTGATTCCAAGATGTGGGTCATAATAGCTGTGGTGGATTTCCGCGGCCGCAGCGGTGGTTTGGAGGTCTTCTGCACAGCGGTAAGCGGCTTTTACCGCCAATGTTGTAATGACCCCCATAGTAATGAAAATGACTGCTCGTGAAAAACCCCATAGAAATTAACTGAAAAAAACTAAGGTTACAGGGATGTTATAGTTAAGAAATAGAATTTTTTGTAGAATGTAGAAATTCACTCAAAAAACCAACGGTTAGAGGGACGTTATAGTTATGCTGACATTTTAAACATAAAAAAACATAGAAATTCACCTGTTACAGTTAGAGTTATCTCATGTTACTGTAACTCATGCCCTAAGGTAACTATAACTCGTGCCCTCACCATGCACAGTTTTTTTGTCAGAACTTTTACTGCAAATATTACATTGATATTATTAATGATGTTATCAAAGATGTCATGAGTGCTGTAATTTGTGGGGTAATTAGCAGTGCACGGAAGGGACGCACGTTATAGTTGCCTTAGGGCACGAGTTAAGTGATTGATATATACATATATATATATACATATATATATATATATGTATTTATATATATGTATATATATAGCACCAATTATTTTAGGTATGTGAATCAATGTTAACATTTTTAACTTAAAAACACAGAAATTCACTAGTCATAGTTATAGTTAGCAGCACTAACTATAATTTGCGCCCCCGCCATGCACTGTTTATGACCTCACATATGACATGACTCATGACATGTTTGAGATGTCATCGGTGATGTCATAAATTATGCCATAGAATATGTCATGAGTGATGTCATTTGTGAGATTATAAGCAGTGCATGGTGGTGGCGCAAGTTAATATTAGTGCTGCTATCTATAACTGGTGAATTTCTGTATTTTTTTAGTTCAAGAAGTTCACCAAACTATAACATTACTTTAACCTTTGGCTTTTTTTCAGAGAATTTCTAAGGTTTTTAAAAAAACGAAAACAGATATTTTTGTTAACCTAACTATAATGTTAATTTAACGTTTGTTTTTTCAGTGAGAATATATATATATTCTTACTAGCTTTTCAAATTGGGTTTGCACTCTGCATTTGCAGTACATGAGAGAGCACATATCCATTAAAATAGTTTTCATGAATGATCTGGAGTCCCTTGGTGAGTTGCGCAGTGATTCCAACGTAGAGGACATTTCCATAGTTAAGTCCTCTGATGATTAGTGAATGAGTGATTGAAATTCAGGTGTTGAGCTGGAGCATGTAAAAACTTTCTTTAGAAGTTTGAGGATGTAGATGCAGGTGGAGTTGACCGTATTGACCTGGTTAGACACTGAGGTTTGATTGTCGATCATGACCCCTAGCTTCCTTAGTGAGTTTGATGGAGTGGGTGTTGGTCGTGCTCCTGAGGGCCAATAAGCTGCGGACCAGAGGGAGGTGTCTTTTCTATAGACAATCATTTCTCTTTTGTTGGAATTGAGCTTTAGGAAGTTGGTCCTCGTGCAGTTTGCAACTTCGGACATTCAGGATATGAACTTCCTCTGGGTGTGGAGTTTGTCATTGGAGAGGGTGGGAATGAGCTGGGTGTCATCTGCATAGGAAATGATATTGAGTCCTTAGGAATGAACAACACTGTCGAGCAGGAACCAGGTTGACAGCTTGAGTGCATCCACTGAGGAAGAAGCTGATCCAACAGAGTTCCGCCCTGCATATTCCAGTGATGTGGAAGTGCTGAATGAGGACAGGGTGGGAGATGGTGTTGAAAGGGGCACAGAGGTCAAGAAGGATGAATGCAGCTGTGTCCCCTTTATCCATGATTAGAGGAATGTCATTGGTGCCACAATGAGGCAGACACAGTTCTGTGGTTCAATCTGAATCCTGAGTGGAAGGGGTCCAGGAAGTGGTGGTTGGCGTGGTGGTGGTCAGCCAGTCACATGGGGGTGAGCTTTCCGAGTGTTTGGCAGGGTGTGGAGGAGGATGATCGGTTTTTATTTTGACAGCGTCTTCAGGTCCATTGAGGGTTTTTTCAGGAGGGGTAAAATGGCGGCATGTTTCCAGAAGGCCAGGAAGTTGACTGTGATGAGCGATCGGTTGAGGATTGGCATGAGGATGGTGCATATAGGTCGAGTCCTTTATTGAAGATGAAGTGGTGGCACACATCTGTTGGGGCCCAAGCGGATGGAGCACAAGGTGGTGTTGGTTTCCAGATGGGTGATTGTAGGCCAGCATGTGAGGGTGGTTCTTGGAGTGTATTTCTCATTAAATTGGAAGACCGCAAGAGTGGAGAGGTCCAGTTGAGGTATGAAGTTGTTGAAAATAATGGTGATTTTGATGCCGAAGTATTGCAAGAACCTTGTGCAGAGTTTCAATGATGAGATGATAGTCAAAGAGCTAGCAACGGGAATGTGATTTCTTTTGAGTTGTTTGAGCTGTTTCCAATTCATTCACGATTGCAGCGTGCTTGTTAGCCCTGAGTCCGGAGGATTGATGTGTATGTGTCTCTGTTGTTATTATTGGAATGCCTCCAACCGTGCCCCAGCTGTTTGCTGTAGTGCTAGGCGAGTCAGAGGTCTTCCATGTACAATCTTCTCTGTGACTTGATCTGAGTGGTGAGGCAGTGTTGAGTGGGATAAGTATGTCTGCATAGTCAGTGATCCAGGTGTTGAAGTGTGGGATGGCGGAAGTAAGGTTGTTGTGATGTGGTGGGCATCAAGATAGAAATCTGAGGTCCAGGCTTTCTCTGAGAACATGCTCCAATTATGCCACTGAGAGGAAACGAGCCATTAGTTGAGTGGAGTAGGAAAGTGCCACTGTTGGCATGGTTACCCCCACTTTTTGCCTAGTGTTGATGCCAACTTTGACTGAAAGTGTGCTGGGATCCTGCTAACCAGGCCCTTGCACCAGTGTTCTTTCCCAAAATCTGATCCTTTGTTTCCACAATTGGTACAACCCTGCACATTGTGAAGTCCCTTGTAAAAGGTACCCATGGTACCAAGGGCCCTGTGGCCAGGGAAGGTCCCCATGGGCTGCTGCATGCATTATGCCACCCTAGGGAACCCCTCATCCAGTACAGGTACATTGCCTTTGCAGCTTATGTGTGCTGGTGGGGAGAAAAAGGCAAAGTCGACATCTTAGAGATGCCCCCTGTATGTTAGCCAAACTACTAGTGTAGGACTGACCGGTCTGTGCCAGCCTGCCACTTTCAGACAAGTTTCTGACCACGTGGGGTGAGAGCATTTGTGCACTCTGTGGTCAGAAACAAAGCATATCCTGGGTGGAAGTGCTTCCACCACCCCCTACAGGAACTGTAATACCTGGCGGTGAGCCTCAAAGGCTCAAGCCTCGGATTACAGTGGCCCAGGGCACTCCAGCTAGTGGAGCTGTCCTTCCCCCGGACAAAGCCCCACTTTTGGCAGCAAGTCTGATGGGAAAATTAGGGAAAACAGGGAGGAGTGGCCACCCCTAAGGTGCCCAGAACTGAGGTGACCACCTCCCTGCAGAATCCTCCATCTTGGTTTGGAGGACTGGGACCAATAGGAATAGGTTTGTGCCCCTCTCCCCAAAGAGAGTGGGCACCAGGAGGGTGTAGCCACCCTCAGGGAGAGTAGCCATTGGCTACTGCCCTCTAACCCCTACAATGCCCCTAAATCTAGGATTTAAGTGCCTCCCTGAACACAGTTCACCAAATTCCTGGCAACCTAACAAGAAGAAGAAGGACTGCTAAGCTAAGACCCCAGCAGAGAAGAAGGAAGATGACAACTGACTTGGCCCAGCCCTACCAGCCTGCCTCCTGCTTCAAAGAACCTGCAAAAGAACGCAACGCACCAAACTCCAGAGGACTGCCCTGCACCCAAAAGGACCAAGAACTCCAGTGGACAGCAGCCCTGTCCAAAAAGAAACAACAACTAAGGACTCCAACCTCACTCCGAATGCGTGAATCCTAACCACTTTGCACCCAACGCCCACAGCCCGTGTCCAGGTGGCCCAACCAACTAGAGAGGATCCCCAGGTGATTCTGAGCAAGTGCCCACCCTGGGTTGACCTCTCCACCCCTCTACGAAGACGCCTGCAGAAGGAATCCCGAGGACCCCTCTGACCGCGAAAGCTCCGGACAAAGATATCCAAAGCCTAAAGACCCACTGTACCTGCAACCCTCAGACCTTGGAGAAACCGACACCTGGTGCAGCAACGTTCAGCAGAAGGCCCTCCTCCCTGTCCTGTCTGTGGTTTGCCCGAGACGACCCCCTGGACCTCGCCTGCAGCCTCGGAGTGACCCCCGGGGTCCCCTCATAGAGAATCATTGGAGACCCGACATCTTGTTTGCACCCTGAACCTGGCTGCCCCAGTGGCGCTGGGGGTGTATGATTGGTGCCTACTTATGGCCCCCCCAGTGATCCTCTAAACCCCCCAGGGTTGCACTCTGAAATCACTGGCACTTACCTGAAACCGAGTCCCCCCCAGTCTCCATAGGAGCCCATGTTAATTTTGCCTACACTTTGACCTCTGCACTTGGCCGACCTCATGTTGGTGGTGGTGGGTGTTTGGGGTTAACTTGAACCCCAACCTGTGGACTTTCTAACCCCCGAGACTGGAATTGTAAGTGTTGTACTTACCTGTAAAACAATCTAACTTTCTTCCCCTCAGGAACTGTTTCTGAAAATTGCACTGTCAAGTTTTAAAACAGATTATTGCCAATATTTCAAAAACTGTAAAATTGATCGATTTCAAACAAAGTACTTTTGATAGATGTGTGAAATATGAATCTAGTGAATTACTTACCTGCAACTTGGACCTTGTGGTTCTAAAAATAAATTAAGAAAATATATTTTTGCTGTATAAAAAAAACATTGGTCTGGAGTTGTCATTGAGTGTGTGCTTCTTCTTTTGTCTGTATATGTACAACAAATGTTTTGCACTACCCTCTGACAAGCCTAACTGCTTGACCACAAAAGAGAGCATTAGTATTCTCTACTTTAGCATCTACTAAGCCTCTGGGGAACCCCTGGACTCTGTGCACACTATATATAATTTTGATATAGTATATACAGAGCCAGATTCCTACAAGTGGTCTGCACAAGTAATAGGTCAACATTCAGCCCTTCACTGTAAATCAAATACCCCATTGTGGCACTTGACTCTCAGGGTAGCAAAGCAGAGCAGTCGTAGGCCTACTCAAGGAACGTCGAGTAGGCTAGTAATCATCATTCACTGACTTGTAATAATAATACTCAATAAATCATTGTCCAGTCTGTTCTGTGAAAAGCACATTTATTACACACACACTACTCATTACTATGCAATAATTTACAAATATACATAATGCTGGTGAAAATACCTTTAGCAACATTACATTTGACCCATAAAGAGTCATGGCCCCAAAAATCACAGTACCCCCCCCCCTCCATGTATAGTGCAGCACATAACCATATAGGGGGTGTCAGTTTTCATCAGTTCAATGTTACCACAACTCAAGACCAGAATCACGTCATGATCATACTTCATTCCATCACTGATGTCAGTTACAAATTAATAATGTACGGTAGCCTTTCAAGAATATGCATTACTATCAGCATTAGTAACACTTTAAAATTAGGCATGGTGAATTTGAAACAAAGCATTTTGTAAACTATTGTGAATAATACTTTTAAATAAAGCATGTTCAGACCATTTTGAATACACCTTTGAATAAAGCATTATTCAAGCATCAACCATGTGTCCATGTCGGTTTTAACAACCTTCTGGCCACATAACTTGCAGCCATAAACTCCGTCCTTAGAGGCTGCTCCACTCAGAGCTTTAGAGCAAAAGCTCCAACCTTGGGAGTGTTTGAAAAAACATGGAAAATCCTGGTTGGACATCTTTTCTTGGACCCTCTAAACGTAGGGCTAGCATTGGGATCCCATTAGACTTTCTTGGGGGAGCT
This sequence comes from Pleurodeles waltl, assembly GCF_031143425.1. Lineage (NCBI taxonomy): Eukaryota > Metazoa > Chordata > Amphibia > Caudata > Salamandridae > Pleurodeles > Pleurodeles waltl. The sequence goes on along the minus strand of NC_090440.1, from coordinate 189,733,482 downwards.
GTGGTTCTTCTGCCTCGCCCCACAATCTTTTTCCCTCTTTGGTGGTGGCCCCACTGTCCCAGGGTCACCACAAGCAGTAAAAAATGGATTGTGGGACATTCCCTCAGGAGCATGAATAAGTAATCAGCAGCTCCGGTCACATTCTTCTCTGCCTGTTGCATGGCATCATGCTGCACAGCTTTGTTTTCTTGTCTTTTTTTGGTTTGGGTGTGCCCAATCCCATCCAGGCACCGCATGTCTATTTTTCCATTAAGCCCAGCACTGGCTGCCATCTCCTATGGACATGGTGTGCTTCTTGTGGTGGCCATATGTTCCTCCAGAGACAGGCATGAGGAGCAGGGCAGACTCACCACTGCGGTGGTGCTCCCACTTCTCCATTCAGTCTCTGGGACCCAGAGTTGGGATCCCAGGATCCTCCTCCTCCTCTCGGAGAGTGCAACAGCAATGCCCTTGTCACTGCCCATATCTTGGGCCTGGACTCCAACCCCTCTCTTGCCTCTTGGGGTGTGTGACAGCACTGTTGCTCTTGTTTTAGTGGTGGGGGGTCCAGAGTTGTGGTCCTGGGCCTTCATATAGGAAATGCAGCTTGGGAGTTAACATGTCCGGACTTTCCCAGCTCTGGGGAAGAGGCCCCATGCACCCCCCTCCACCCAGGGTTATAAATGAATTATAGTCCTTGCGCTGGGCCTTGGCCAACTCCGGGGGGGTATCAAGGCTCAGCAGCAGAGCTCCATGGGCTCTGTGTCCTCGCTGGGAAGTCAAAGGTAAATTCTTCTTGTTCCCATATCTCGGGCCCCATTGGGCCATTTTGTTTGATCTTTGGTATATATCTCCTGGTGGTGAGCCCTAGTCACCTGGAGCCTTTTCCATACCCCTCATGCCCTCTAAGGTAGCACACTTTGCAGGGATTTCATTCCACTGGCTCCCTGTGCCAGCCTTTCTCTATTGTCTCCACTGGTGCTTCTCTCTTTGGTGCAAAAGTCCAGGTCATCTCCCAACTGGTCCTTAGGGAACGTAAAGGGGGCCAGCTTCTCTAGTCCTGGGGAGAGACCCTCAGGACCTGGGCTTAACTGTAATCATAGTTCTTAGTCCAGGTGGGCATCATGGGGTCCTTCTTTCCAGATGTCCATGGTTTTCGCCTCCCTCAAGTCCCAGTGCCCAGTATCAACAAAAAGCATTCTCTCCCCCTTGTACAAGACGTTTTAAGTGGTGGTGGAAAGTTCTAGAAGCCAGGCATCCCTGGACAATCCTAGGGTGTCACACCACCTCTCTACCCCTGACCCTATCCTCCTGCACAGCATGCTGGGACAATTCAAGATGGCTTCATCCAGAAGTCACTGGTCACATCTTCCCTGGGGACCTCAGCTGCACACCTCACTTACATCACTGCCAAGGCCTGTTCCACCAAATCTTCAAAGAGGAGCCCCATCCTGTGTCCTGTATTAGTTCCTGGAGTTCTGAGCACTCTCTCTTGTTCAGGGGCATGGGCTTGCCCATCCATGGTACAGTGTGACAGCTAATTAATTGATGCAGATTCTTCTCCCTTCCTACGCAGGAACTGAGTGAAGCACTGTTAATTTCTCCCTTTGTGTGGAAAACCCTTTGTTCCTGATGCTGAAGAACAATGTAATTAACTTAGCCCACCGTAGTAACAAAAGGCCTTGGCTCTGATCCTAAGCTGAGCCAGAGAAATTTGAGAATTCTGAATGACCCATAAGTTGTATAGGTACATTCTTGAAACTCTCAGATTTGATCTTGGTACATGTTTCATCCCATTTTTATGTTTCACTGGACTTTGTAGGCCAAAAGGAAGAGAAAATGCACTGTAAGGGAAATTTCCCCCATGTGACAGGTATCACTGCAGAGAAGACCGTAAACCACACTGATTTTCCCACTGAATGTACACTAACATTTAAGGCCTATCCCAAGTCAATATCTAATCCTGCAGAGACCCCTCTGTACCAGGCTACCTGTGTGGTGTTACTGGGCTGCACACAACAGTATTTCTCATGTACAGCCCTCACACATGTGCACACACACATGCACATGTTCACATATAACCAGCAAAGTGCCCCTTACCCTTGCTGTGTCGCAGCTGCCTTCTCTTAAAAGGTGGACACTAGAGCTAACACATGCAGTCTGTTTACTGTGTGTTTATTGTGGGTGAGTCACCAGTTGTGAGGCTCACCCACATTGAAAAGGCCAAAAACCAGGTGATCAGAAAGTGAAAAATCTGGGTGGACTACATGAGCTGAAACTAATTTGTTACAGCCAAGAAGGATTGTTGTGAATGGTTCTGTGATGATTGGGTAGATGTAAACTTAAGCGGACGAGGAAGTAGTTAGGTGAGGTGAGGGGGATGAGCTTGTCTACTGTGATATCTGTGAAGTTGGTAAAGATGGGATTGAGGAAGTGTCCTGGTACACGAGTGGGTTTGCTCACTTGGTAGGTGAGTCAATTATGCTCACTTCTTCCAAGAGATTGGTGGTGTTGGTGTCAGGGAGGACCTCTAATTGAAATTTGAGGTAGCCAAGGAGAATGTAGGGACTGTAGGCAAACACCAGTGGGGTGATGAGGTCCATAAGGGTGATCCAGAAGTTGGATCTGGGTCCGGGAGGTCAGTAGGGCCCTTCCTAGAATGGTGTTGTTCTTGAAGGCCATGTGCTCAAGGTCACTGGAATCAGCTGATGAGGTAAAGCAGGTTTTTTTTTATTTGTGGATGATACCAATTCCTTTTCCAGGTTTGCTGATTCTATCCTATCTTGCAATCTTGTAGCTAGGGAGGTGGTGCTGGCTACTGAGATATCTGGGGCAGATGATGGCTTGAGTTATGTCTCAGTGAGGAAGAGTAGGTCTGGGAAGAGGTTGTGCAGGAAGTCCCATACTTCAAAGGTTTGTTTGATGAGCACGCAAAGTGTTGAGGAGAGCGCAGGATAGGGTGGGGTAAGTGTTGTGTGTGGAAGTGTCTTGTGTGGTATGTTTGTGTGAGTGGTTAGAGGAAGGGGAACCTTGGGAGTGTGAGAGGCACAGGGGATGTGGCACCCAGCAAAGGATAATGCACCTTCTGTGCTGGCAGGGAATGGCCAAGGTGCAGCACAGAGATGGGGGTCCAGTGTTTAAGGCATGAAGGGCTTCGGATAGGTAACACCTCTGGCTCCAGAAGATAGGTGGTGGACCGGGTGCCCCAGTACTGTGTGGGAGGGACTGTACAGACACAGACAGGCCTGGCTTGGGCCCACTTTGGTGAATGCATGGGTCCAGGGTGGGGTGTAATAGATCGTGGGTGCAGTGGGCAGTGCTTGGTGGGTAAGTAGCAGGTGGTGGGTAACATGAAAAGTGGGAAGCAGCAGGTGATAATGCAGCACAAAAAGAAGGCAAAAACAGCAAAAAGTTAGCAAAGTGGACAAAAATGGCAAAAAGGTGAAAAAGCAAAGGGCAGAAAAGAGAAAGAATACAAGGCTACAGAGGTCAATGTGGAGCTGAGTAAAAAGTGGAAAAGGGGGAAGAAATATACAGAATCACAATGTCGAAGTGGAACAAGTGTGATAAACAAGAGAGATTGGCTGAATAGTGCAAAAAATGCAAAAGAAGACTGAGGGGATAGTAGAAAGAGTGAGTGACAAACGGGTAAACAAGAGGCAAACGTGCAAAAAGCAAATGAAGTACAAGCAGTGGAAATAATGAAAAGAGAGTAAGCGGAGTAGAGGGTGAAACATGCAAAAGGGGCAAAGCAGAAAGTGGATGAGCAAGAGAGGCAAAAGATGAAAAAACAAAGGGGCAAAAGCAGAAACAAAAGATCAAAGAGCAATGGCAAAGCCAATGGGTCTCTTCTATAAGAGCTACTGGCTTTGGCAATGCATTTTTGCCATGTTGTACATTAGTGTGGCTGCTCAATCAGTCAATCATGCTGTATTTGTATAGAGCAACTTATCACCTGTGAGGGTATCCAGATGCTGGGCCGAGGTTTTCAGTCGAAGAGCCAGGTCTTGAGCTTCTTCCTGATGGTCAGCGAGGGTGATGTTAGGAGGTGTGGGGGGAGGGCGTTTTAGGAGTTGGCCATGAGGTGGGAGAAGGAGCGTCATCCACTGGGGCAGTGGTGGATGCGTGGTGTCTGTGTGAAGGAGAGGTGGGCAGAGAGGAGATTCCTGCCAGGTCTGTGGAAGTTCAGGTGGTGGTTCAGGTATGTAGGTCTTACATCGTGAGGGGCTTAGTAGGCATGTTCAGCATGGCTAAAAGTTAGTGTTGTAGAGTAGAGTGAGGGAGTAGAGTATTGAAGAGTGGAGTAGGGGGAGTAGAGTGTTGTAGAGGTGAGTGGAAAAGAGTAGAGTTCAATGTGAGTTGGGGTGCAGTGGAATAGGGTGGAGGAGGTTGGAGTGGATTGAGGTAGTGGGGTGGATTAAGTTGGAGTAAAGTGGGGTGGATTGAATGGAGTGGGGTGGTTAGATTGGACTGGGGTGGGTGGATTGGACTGAAGTGGGGTTGATTGGATAGGGGTGGGGTGGATTGGGGTGGGTTTGAGTGGGGAGAATTGGAGTGGGGTCAATTAGACTGGGCTGGAGTGGGGAGGATTGGAGTGCACTGCAGTGGATTGAACTGAACTGAATTTATGGATTGAAGTGGGGGTGACTTGACTGGAGTCACCCCCACTGAGTGGGGTGGGGTCGATTGGACTGAAGTGGATTGAATTGAATTGGAGTGGAGTGGAGTGGAGTGTATGGATTTGAGTGGGGTGTGGTGGGCTGGATGGGTTGGAGTGGGGTGGATTGGGATAGAGTGGGGTAGATTGGACTATAGTGGGGTGGGTTGGACTAGAGTGGAGTGGGGTGAACTGGAGTGGATTGGAGTGAGATTGACTGGATTGGATTGGGGTGGAGTAGATTGGGATGGGGTGGATTACACTGAGTTGGGGTGGGGTGGGTTGGAGAGGGGTGAATTGACTGGAGTGAGGGGAATTGGACTGGAATGGGGTGGAATAAAGCAATGTGGACTGGAGTGGGGTGGAGTGGACTGGAGTGGGGTGGAATAGCATGAGTGGGGTGGAATGGAATGAGTGGGGTGCACTGGATTGTCATGGATTTGATTGGGGTAGATTGGATTGGGGTGGGGTGTGGTGTGATGGATTGGACTGAGGTGAAATGGAAGGGGGTGGATTGGAGTTGGATAGAGTGGGGTGGTTTGAGTGGCAATGGATTTTTTGGAATGAGGTGCAGTGGGGTGAATTGGATTGGAGTGGACTGGATTTGAGTAGGGTGGATTGGGTTGAATTTATCTGGAGTGTGGTGGGCTGGACTGGAGTAGGTTGGGTTGGATTGGATTGGGGGACTTGAGTTGGGTGGATTGGATTGAGTGGGGTGGATTTGATTGGTGTGGGATGGATTGGCTTGTGTTGGGTAGACTGTATTGTGTGGGATGGTTTGGATTGGTGTGGGTTTGGATGGGTTGGGTTAAGGTGGTTTGGAGTGGGGTGGATTGAACAGGAGTGGGGTGGGTTAAAGTGAATTGGATTGGAGTGGGATGAACTGTAGTGGAGTGGATCGGACTGGAGTGGGGCGGACTGAACTGGTGTGGATTGGATTGGGGTACAGTGGGGTAGACTGGAGTAGAATGAAGTGATGTGGATTGGCGTAGAGTGTGGTGGATTGATGAAGAGTGGGGTGGATTGAAGTAGAGTGGGTAGAACTGGATTAGACTAGGGTGGATTGGGGTAAAGTATGGTGAATTGGAGTAGAGTGGGGTGAGGTGGATTTGAGTGTGATAGAGTACATTGGAGTGGGGTGGGTTGGATTGGACTGGAGTGGGGTGGAATGGATTAGATTTGGATTGGATAGTAGCAGATCGGATTGGATCGGATTGGGTGGGGTGGAGTGGGGTGGATTGTATTGTGGTGAGGTGGGTTGGATTGGATTGGGGTTTGTTAGGGAGGATTGGAATGAGGTGAAATGCATTGTGGTTTGGATAGGAGTGGTACAGATTGTATTGGATTGGAGTGTTGTAGATTGTTTTGGATTGGAGTGGGGCAGATTGGAGTGGGGCAGATTGTTTTGGTTTGCAGTGGGGCAGATTGGAGTGGGGCAGATTGTTTTGGATTGGAGTGGGGCAGACTGGAGTGTGGCAGATTTTTATGGTTTGGAGTGGGGCAGATTGTTATGGATTGGAGTGGGGCAGATGGTTTTGGATTATAGTGGGACGAATAAGAGTGGAGCAGATTGTTCTGTATTGGAGTGGGGCAGATTGTTTTGGATTGGAGTGGGGCAAATTGTTTTGGATTCGAGTGGGGCTGATTGAAGTGGGCCAGATTGCTTTGGATTGGGGTGGGGTTGATTGTTTTGAACCGGAGTTGGGCAGATTGCTTTGGATTGGACTTGGGCAGATTGGAGTGGGGCAGATTGTTTTGGTTTGTTCTGGGACAGATTGTAATGGGACAGATTGTTTTGGATTGCAGTGGGGCAGATTGTTTTGGATTGTAGCGGGCTGATTTTTCTATTGTAGTGGGGCAGACTGGAGTGGGGTATACTGTTTTGGATTGAAGTGGGGCACACTGTTTTGGAATAGAGTAGTGTAGATTGTTTTGGATTGGAGTGTAACAGATTGGTGTGGGGCAGATTGTTTTGGATTGGTGTGGGGCAGATCTTTTTGGACTGGAGTGAGGCAGGTTGGAGTGGGGTGGAGTGGGGTGGATTGGAGTGGAGTGGACTGAAGTGGGGCACATTGGATTTGAATGGGGCAGATTGTTGTAGATTGGAGTGGGGAAGATTGTTGTGGATTGGAGTGGGGCAGATTGTTTTGGATTGCTGTTTTGAAGCGGGCAGATTGCTCTGGATTGAAGGAAGGGGCAGATTGGAGTGGGATGGGTTGGAAGTATTGGAGTGTGGTGGATTGGGATTGAGTTAGATGAATTGGACTGGAGTGGGGCAGATTGTTTTGGATTGCAGTATTGGAGTGGGGCTGATTGTTTTAGATTGGAGTGGAGCAGATTGGACTGGAGTGAGGTAGATTGGGGTGTACTGCATGATTATGTGCTAAAGTATAATTTTGAAAACTACACAAAAGAAAGAAACAATGTTGCTTTGCAACCTTTAGATCAAGATAATAGTAATATTTTGAGAAACAGCGCCCACGAGCAAAGCAAAACAAAGCAATACAAAACAAATCAAAACATGAGTGCAAAAAGAAGACAGCAAAATTTTTAAAAAGTTAGTTAAAGAAAATACAACTTTGCAGTTTTACTTGTCCTGCAGGGCACGTTTTTGCCAGTCATGTGCCTTCTGTCTGCAGGGCACTAGAAGTTAAAAAAAGAAAATGAGTGCAAAGTGATAAAAGACTTGGCAAAATAAAATAAAAAACTTAGCTATAGAAAATACAACTTTGCAATTTTGTTTGTCCTGCTGGGCACGTTTGTGCCGATCGCACACCTTCTGTTTGCGGGGTACTATAAGTTAAAAGAAGAAAATAGTAGCTCAATCATGTCGGGGAAAGTGGATGGCACTGATTCCCTGCTCCACAGACTGGAACGGAAATGATGATATGCCAGCCATGAACAATTACAAGGCTGTAAAGAAGAGTGCCATACAATTCAACAAGTGATAAGCAACGGATGGGCTCCAAGCCCTTTTCTAAATACCACACAGTGTCTCGCTAGCGGTTACATGCGTTAGCACATGCTATCGCAGGCCCGACCCTAGAAAGAGTGGAGAAATAGGCAATAATGTGAGAGGCTGGGTCCCTAAATCCGATGCACTTGAATGGAGCAGGGTCTGAAAGGGCCAGGCCTAATCGGAGGACCAGACACAGGTAAGGCAGTCATGCATTGCCAACCAGGCACTTATGTAAAGTATGTGTAATACGGCATTGGCTACTACCATGTTTTCATGCTGCTTAGCCTTAGTGCACTTTGCTGTGGCTACCCTACTATTCCAAATTCAACAAAATATTAGACCAGCTATTATGTCTGTGTGAGCCTTGTGTCTTGACTTTGCGTCAGGCCAGTTTGGGTGTCATAAAGGAAATAGTTAACAAAAAAAGACGCATGTCATCTTAGACTTAGAACATAGGGTGTGAGAACTGCTTAATAGACCTCAGGCCCCGGCATAGATGACGATCTAGCCATACAAGTAAATAAAAAAATCTGAGGATGCCCACAGAAGATAACATTTTTTTATTCAGAGCTCCCTCATCTGTTTATACTGTGGGGTTGGAGAGGGTGACTGATTTGTGCATCAAGATTAATGAGCTTACTTTTAACTACACAAAACGTGTATGAAATCAAAATCTGCATCCTGGGCTAGGTTCCAATCAAAAGGACAAGATGAACAGTAAAGGTATCTTTCTGGCACTTATATTGTTCACTAGACTGACAATGAAGTACTGGACAAGCCATAGAGCCAAAACCTTTGCAGACTGAACTAGAAATAAGTTTGACGGTACGGACAATCACTGATCAACAAAAGTGGTACTAGAGGCAATTTTGGGCAGGTATTCTAAGTATAAACTGCTTTCCTTAAGAAAGAAGAACAGACCACATACAATGGGAAGCAAGCGAAGCTGGGAGGAGTGGGGTGAGGGGGAGTGCTTGTGGAGGCTTTGAGCAGAAAGGTTACATGTGCCTTTTTATAACAACATAAAACAAGCCTTTGCAACGCCAATAGGTCTCGCCTTTACAAGACATATTGCCTTTGTTGTACCATATTGTACACCAGTGTGGCTCCTGTTAAGCATTCTAAAGGTTAGTGGTGTGGAATGTCAGAGTGGAGTGGGAAGAAGTGTCATAGAGTGGATTTGTCTGAATGTTTTAGAGTGGAGAAGGAGGATTTATAGTGTCACAGAGTTGAGTAAAGGGGAGTAGTATTCAGTTGCAGAGAGTGTTGTAGAGTGGAGTGGAGTGGAGTGGGTTAGAGTGGAATGGGGTGCAGTGGATGGGATTGGAGTGGGCTTGAGTGGAGTGGATTAGATTGGATTGGATTGGTGGTTTGGATTGGAGTGATAGGGTTGGGAGGGATGGATTGGAATGGAGTGAGGTGGGGTGGCTCAGTTTTTGTGGGGTAGATTGGATTGAAGTGAGGTGTGCTGGATTGGATTGCAATGGATTGTATTAGGGTGGATTGGAGTGGATTGGAGAGAGGTGGATTGCATGGAGGTGGGGTGGATGGAAAGAAATGGAATGGGGTGGAGTGAACTGGGATTGGGTGGGGTGGATTTGATTGGGTTGGGGTGGATTGGAGTGAGGTGGTTTGGAGTGGATTGTGTTGGAGTGGGGTGGATTGGAGTGGGGTAAACTGGATGGGTTGGACTGGAGTGCAGTTGACTGAATTGGGGTGGGCTGGACTGGAGTAGAGTGTGGTGGATTAGAGTGTGGTGGATTGGAATGAAATGGGATTTTTGGATTGGATTGAAATGGGGTGGGTGGATTGGATTGAAATGGGGTGGATTGGGGTGGATGGACTGAAGGAGGTGGATTAGGGTGGGGCGATTGGAGGAGGTGGATTGGATTGATTGGGGTAGGGTGGACTGGAGGAGGTGTATTAGATTGGGGTGGGATGGACTGGATTTGGATGGATTGAATTGGTGGATTGCATTGAGGTGAAGCAGATTGGCACTGGATGGGCTGGACTGTAGTGGGGTGTATCGGAATGGAGTGGACTGGAGTGGGGTGGAGTGAGGTGGACTGGATTGAGTGTGGTGGATTAGGGTGTGACCCCACAATGAAAAGGCAGACAGAAATGCAGTTCAGGGGGCCATGGCATGGACAGTACAGGGACCCCCTGCACAGCACCCTCGGAATGCGCACTGTCTGCTTTGCAGACAGTGCTTATTTGGAGGGTGTGTGTGTGCTACGGTATTGGCCTCGGCTCCCTTAGGGAGCCAAACCAATACCACAGCACTGTTCCCGCCGGGCTGACTGACGAGAACGTCATATTATGATGTTCCCGCGTGACAATCCAGTGGGAACATCGTAATACGGAGGAGGGTGAGGCAGCCCGGGCTGACAGCCGCCTCATCCCCATGAGTTTGGCGGTCGGCTTGTCTGACCACCAAGCACATAATGAGACCCTAGCTGTCATTGTGAAGCATTGGTAGAAGAGATTTATGGAGTTAACCAATTTGCAAATAAAGGACTACAGCAATGTTTCCCAAAGTGTGCGCAGCGGCTCCCTGGTGCGCCATCAGAACTCACCAGGGGCTCCGCACACTTCTAGGGAACACTGAAATGCTTTCATTTTCATACTACCGTAGGGCCCATACATCACATTTAGAATGGAGCTGTACAGTAGTATGAAAACGAACGAATCACAGTGGAAATAAATTGAACTTGTTAGGGTTTTGCAATGTTATGTTGTAAGTTGTAAAACCCATCAAGTTTGATTTGTTTCCACTGCGAGTCTCTCTTTCATGCTACAGTACAGCTAACAAAGCTGCATGTAGGATGAAAGAGAAAGACTTGCAGTGGAAACAAATCAAACTTGATGGGTTTTAAAATAGACATCGTAACATTGCAAAAACCTAACAAGTTTGATTTATCTGTACTGCGATTCTTTCTGTTTCAAACTACTGTACGGCTCCATTCTAAAGACAAGTTACGTTTATAACGGAGCTGAACAGTAGTATGAAAAAGAAAGAATCTCAGTGGAAATAAATCAAACTTGTTAGGGTTTTGCAATGTTACATAGTAAATTATAAAACCCAGCAAGTTTGATTTGTTTCCACTCAGTGTTTAATAATTTATAAATTAAAAAGTACCTGAAAGCTCTCCTCTGAAACGTGCGGCTTCTGCAATTAAATATGCATGCGCAGAACATTGAGGCAGCGGTAATCCTAAAGCCATCTTGGGCATCTTCAATGATTTAAAGTCTCTCCCTGCCCCTTCAGTTAACTCTTGCAGCTTTCTCCCAATGTGGAACTTTTCCGTCCTTCTCTTCCTTCGTCTTTCCCATATGTGCCTTTGCTCGCAGTAAATGCCTGATGCAGAAAATTAAGGCCCATATTTATGAAAAGTTTGCGCCGCATTTATGTCATTTTTATGCAAAAGCTGCGCTGACGTTTCATAAATATGGGCCTAAGTGCCAGTCCCTAAAAATAAGTGCTGGTGCCCCCCAAAGGAAACCCAGTGCTAAATTTGTAAATAAAAATGTGCTGGTGCTCAAAGCTCTCTTTTGAAACAAGTGGATGCTGCATTTAAATGTGAGAGCCTTCTCGGGACGCTCTAATCCATTTACAGCCACTCCCTACTCCTTCATCTCACTCATGCAGCTTTCTACTTTCTTCCTTTGTAATGCTTTTTAGTTTTTCTCTTCCTCCACGTTTCCCATATGTATCTTTTGCTCCTAGTAAATTTCAGATGCAGAAAACCGGAAACCACCTGCTCAAATTAAGTCCTGCGGAAAGCAGTGGCTCATATTAAGCACTGTTTGCACTGTGATTCTTTCTCTTTCATACTACCATACAGCTTTATTCTAAAGATGTTATGTTTGGAACAGAGCCGTACGGTAGTATGAGAAAGAAAGAATCACAGTGCAAAAATCAAACTTGTTAGGGTTTTGTAATGTGCATTTGCAGCCCTGAATAACCCATGTGGGAATGCCATATGGGGGTGTTATGTAAGCCACAGCTGTCAGCGTCTGGAATGGTTTGGACCAGCTCGTGATGTCTTGCCTAATAAATAAAGAGGGTGTCCGCTTAGGCAGGGTCAGGCACAATCAGGACAGTGATGGAGTGTTACTTCTGTCCGTGTTCTGCAGCTACTCAGGATAAGAGGGTAATCATGATATTATAAAAATGTCAACATTTAAGAGGAAAGTGGAAGATTAAAAAAAAAAAAAAAACAGGAGAATGTATTGCTTCCCTTGAGACCTGAATCAGGTCTATTGTCATATGTGGGACTTCCAAGTGTGGTGCTGCAGGATCTAAGATCAAAAATGCTAATGTTCTTTTTTTTTTTTTTACTTGCCAGGAACAAGGAGAAAGCGCTATGGCAGGCAGAAAGAGTGAGACAAAAATGTTGTGCACTGGCCTACAGCAGCAGATTACTAGCAGTGCGTACTCCAGGTCACTAAAGACAAGTCCCTATCGCAGAAGCCCTTTGTCGGCTTCATCCCAATTATTTTTTAGGGAGAAAAATGGAAGTGCTCCCAAGTCCTGGCTTACATCCCCCCACCCATCAAAAAAGTGACATAACATCGAGCCACGGCCAATGGCCAATAGGTCAAGGGAGCCACGGGTCGAAAGAGTTTGGGAACCACTGGACTACAGTAAGATCAAGACAACCCTCCACTGATTTTTCTTCTCAATCTGGGCAGAGGATGTTGCATCCTTATCATAAGAAAATGGTATGGCGAATGAACGGAACCAGGTTTGCGTGAGTGCAATAGCATAAAGTTTAAAGTATTGAATGAGAGCAAATATGGAAGTTGCATTAGAGACAGCAAATCTACAGTTCAAGAGGGAAGCTCTGATGTGACGTGTATAAGTATGTGAGGTGCATTAGAGAAAATTTGCCTAGGAATTCTCCAAAGCATTTGTGATTGATATAAGTGTTAGGCTCTTCAGAAGTTGGTGCGTGTCTAGGGAGATATCAGGGAAATGAGGTAGAGTAGTTCTGGAAAAATAGTACCTGTGGGAGAGGCAGCCAGGGACTGATGTTTTCAGACTTTGATTCATCTCATGCATGTGACCCCTGCATGACCAAAGTTGTTAACTAGATGGAAGCCAACTATCAAGTAAAACACCAATAAGACAGAAGTGATCATCAGTAAGAACTCCTCACCATAGGACTCCAACTGGTGGCTGGCCAAACTCGGACCCACACCCACACCTAGAAACCATGACAGGAACCTCAAAATAATCATCAACAGCAAACTGGACATGACTGCATATGTCAATGCCATCACTGCATCCTGTATCCACAATGTGAAGAAGAAGAGGAGGAAGTTCTTCAAAAGCCTCACAAGCAAAACTAGAACAAGCATTTGCAATGTATTGGGTCTCGCATTTGCTCGAGTTAGAGCTATTAGCGTTGTAAACTCCTAACCAGACGTTTCTTGCCACATACACTGATAATGAAAAGTAAAACAGTTTCACATATGCGAGCCGATAGTCACCATGAGCATGAAGGAGACGCAGAAAAGGAAACAGAAGTTAGGTCGCAGTGAAACATAGAGACAAAAGTGCAATTATCCATGTAACCAGCAAAAGTAGAATTATCCATCTAACCAGCAAAAGTAGAATAATCCATGTAATAGGGTCGATGTCATGCAAAGTGTTTGACTACTGCCCAGTGAGATCGCGCTGCGTAAGAAATAGTACAGAAACCATTCAGAAAACATGGAGCCTCATATGTTTTCAGTAGTTTACCGGCGCTGTAGAGGAAGGCTAAACACCGAAAAATGCATTACATATGAAATCAAGCCCACAAACCAACCAAACTGATGGGAGTGGTTAAAAACCCACAGAGCGATTACAACAGGGGCCAGTGCGCATGTGCGCGCTCAACACTAAAAACTGTCACTCACACCCTACTCACCAGAAAGTTAGACTATGGGTACACCCTCTAAACTGGGATCACCAAGCAACTCACTAGAAGACTACAAATTATCCAGAACTTGGCAGCTAGACCCATCCTCAACCATCCACACAAAACTCACATCACACCACACCATACCTACACATAGTCCTGCTACACAAACGCATTGAATTCAAACTCCTCACATACACATTCAAGGAACTACACAACTCAGACCCCCACCTACTTTAACAGTCACATCTACTTTCCTCGACCAACCCAGACACTTCCGCTCCACACAACTCTAACTCGCACACGTCCCACTCATACATATAACCTGATCAGGAGGACAGGTGTTCCCTTAGATTGCTCCTAAATCATGGAACAACCTTCCACTCCACATCAGAGCCTCCTCCTCTCTTCTTGAATTATGTAAGAAGCTGAAGACTTGGCTTTTCAAATAACCAACCTACCATAGGCAGGGCTAGGCACATACAACCGCTCAGCACCAGGATACCCTCACAGGTGATAGTATGTTTTACAAATACACATACAATAACATGTGAACATTCTTTTAAATGCAAAATACATGTAGTTGCCGATCACATAAAACCACCCTTGGAGCAACAGCAACAAGAGTGTGAATACACATTAAGGCAAACAAATCACATTTTGTTGCACAATTGCAGCTAGGTGCAAAATCACCCTTGGTACAAAGTCAGGAGTTTGGCATTACACTTAGATCTCAATCATGAGTGCCCTAATTGAGTGTCTGTTATGAGTCAGAACTCCTGTTTGTAAGCTTTGTGACAAACACCACACAGCCACAATTTTCTCCAGTAGATTTTGTCAGGACAAATCTGCCAATATTTAGCGGAGGAAAAATGCCTAGTAAACATATTCATGTTATATCCTACTTTGTGGACAAAACTCAGAATAGGACAAAATTATAGTATCCAATAAATGTGTCAGAATTTCATGGGTGCAATAATTATTACATGAGACACCAGAGCACTTGTAGTTGAGGCCTTAAATGGAAACTCGCCCACTTCCATCCATCCACTAGCATGCGCACAGACATACTCACACCTACCCATTCAAACGCACATTCACTCACACCAATCCATTCACAAGGCACATGCGCATACACCCACCATACACAAGCACATAGACACGCATACACCCTTTCACACAATGTACACGCAAATACAAATACATATACATATATTCATGCACTCAACATTCAACAAGTACTTAAACACTTAACAGGCTGTGACACTAAATTCGGGTGGAGAAGCTGAAAGTCTTCGGTGGTTCCTAGAGGCTTCAGGGGATGAAGGGGGAGGAAGAGTTGGAAGATCCCATGCCTCCTTTCATTTGCTGACCTTGTCATGGGTCAGGCAATAAGAAGAGGCTCTTCCCTAACTCATCACAGGGTGGCATGGCATCAGTGATCAATGCTGACAGCATGTCACTCTGCAATAAGGCATCACTCATAGACAGTCATCCCTGGGAACTTCAGCACTTAAAACTGAAGCGCCAGGTCTGAGCGTATCGGTGACGCTCCCCCTCATCATGAGGGGATAGGCACTCACAAGACTTTGTCGGCTGATGAAGTCACACCTTCAGAGCTATGAAAACTTCGGCCCTTCAAAATTATCCCAAACTGCCAGGAACCTTCGCATTAACGCATTTGAAGCACCCAGCTGCCCGGCCCAAACATGATGAGTGTGTACCTGGCTGACCTTTGTCCAGGCACTCACCATGCTTGAAAGGGGGTGGGGTCCACCCTCAGTGACAAGAAACACCTGCATAAGGGAAGACTAACATCTAATATCAAGAGGATGGCAGGGAGGTTCCAGGCTTCACGAGCTAAGGAGGAGAATACTTGAACCCCCATTGTAGATTTGAAGATCCAAGGGACTTTTAAGAGAAGGTCTTGATATTTCTTAATGGAATGTAGGAATGAATGCTTATTTGAGGAGTAAATCGACAGCTGAATAAGACAGGAGCCTATAAACTGTACTGTTGAGGCAATAGGGTGCCAGTGGAACTGGAGTAATAATAGAGTGCCTCTCGAATAGAGGAAGACTGAGAGGACAAATCGTGCTGTCAGATTTTGCAGACATTGTAGGTAATGCATATGGGTCTTGAGCATTCCCAGGTAGATAGGCTTACTGTAATCTAATTTGGAGTCTAAAAGGGCATTAACAGCTGTTCTGGGTCCTCCTTGAGAGAGTAAAGATGCACCATTGTGGAGTTTCTTTTGTTGCAATATGCCAGCAGAGACTACTGTGGAAACGTGGTCAGCCATAGTTAGTTTAGCGTCTACCTTGATGCCAAGGCTTTAGAATCTGGTGGAAGTGTTGAAGTCACTGATAATGTTTTCATACTAAAAGGTTTCACAGGCCTCTAAAGTTAGATTTGTGTGAGAGGATGCTACTTCATTTTTAGAGGATAACTCAGGGCCATAATTCTTACACTTTTTTCTACGGCATAGGTGTCCCTTTTTAAGCCATTGGCAGAATCAAAGGACCATGGGGTTGCATGAGCTCTTTTTCTGGCCAGCCTTTTGATTTTAGGCATATTGATATCCAGCATGGAGGTGATCCAAGTACATAACTCAGAACATGAGTTCTGAGGGTCAATAAATAGGGGACAGGCAAGACTAGTAGGAGGAAAGGTATCTTCAGTAATAGCTCTCCATTGCCTACCATCTTTGTAAGCAGCTGTGGTAACATGTTTGTTCTGGAGATTGAGGTGATGGGATGCAAAGGTTTACCTACATGTCATGGGAGAGCATGCACTTCTGAGTTCTCCATATAGAATGTGTGTGCCTTTGTTTTTATTTGAATTTTTGGCCTAGGTGCACAGGATAGTCATGCACATATGATATTGTCTACAAACGTCATAATGCCAAGCCTTCCTGCACAAAATCTATTTGTGTCAGGCCGCATCAAACGTTGGTGAATGGGGACAGGAAATTGTAATAGAGTGCCAGAAGTGCAGTAAAAGTGCTGGAACAGAGTAGATTCTACTCGGGTGCTAAGAAGACATGACTGTGTCCTTCCCCTTAACTCATATCCTCAAGTGCTAACGATAAATGACTATAGGCTTACCCTTCCCTTCTCATTTTCCCTTGCTCTCTTGTTCATGTCACTTATGCCCCCCTCTCCAATCACAACCCAGTCATCTCTGCTCTTTTTTACCCTCACTGCCCAGATCTCCCAAACAGACCCCCTCATCCATCACTGTTCACTACTACCATCACTGTTAACTTATCCCTTAAGTATCTGCTACACCTGTTAGCGTCCACCTTTTTTATCACTAAGCACCTCTCCCATCACTGTCCAGAGCTCATACTACTGTCCCGCTTGGTACATAGGTATATTTTCCTGCCCTGAATGCCCAACTGTGTACATCTGGTATCCTTACGTTTTTTATTTTGGCAATTGTGTCACACTAACCTACCAGTTAGTGCAGACCTGCTGATTAGTATACCTGAGCACCGCTATTTGGTGGATTACAGTGGCGAAGTGTGGGACAGCAGACCTTGTTGTGAAAAGTAGACGTCTGCAAGTGAGGCATGCCCTTTTGTCTTTCTATGATTACTCCTTCAGTTTGAACAATGACAACCAGGTGCAGAAACCTCACATATCTTTTGCCTCTGTTATGGATGATCCAGGATGGAGAGAATTTCAGTGCTGACTGTTGTGTGAAACCACTCTACACAAAGGCCTCATCTGGAGAACAATCTGGGAAGGACAGCTGAAAGAAGAACCACCAAAATGGCTTTACAGTTTTAGCCAGTGGATCCACATCTCCTGTCTGGAAGATGGGTATAAAGGTTTACCACAAACCACCACAACATTTACCACTTCCAAGTTCTTTATGAAGTGAATACTCCACAGAGTACTCAGAAGACTGGTGTACAACCAGGGCTGTGTCTACCTGATAGCCCATTGGCCAGATGTGGGGAAACATGTTTCGAAGTCTGGATTTCCTGCTGGAGGAGCTGTGAACCTACTCTGAAGTGCCTTGAAGGTTACATGCCTACTGAGAGAGGGGAGAAGGCTGTCTAGACCTGCAGGAGAAGACTTCCCCAGTGCCCCAGAAGCTGCTGACTGCCTGAGACTGAAATGGGAGGAACCTGGTGATTTTATGGTCCACAGACTCTCATTCCTTTTCTTAGTGGGAACCACAATTTCACAATCATGTGATTGCCTAAGGCACAGTCGGGCTGTAACTGCCAAACTGTTAAAGGCCTGACTAGGACTGCAACTGCCCAAATACTGTTTGCCAGTCAGCGTGTCACCTGCAGGACATGTGGCCTGGACATGTCCACAACTGCTGACTGAGGAAGATCCCACCCACCCAGAACTACACTTACCAGAATTGCAGTCAGGGCAGCACCTTTTGAGTCTAAGTGTGATCACCCAGGCCCCAGCAACCAGGTCCTCAACCAACGTCACAGAACTCAACATTGCAACTGCAAGAAGAAGGTTGGGCGGACGTGCAGCCGAACGGCAACTGCACTCAACTAGACAGGCTGTAAAAGAGCCTTAGCAGTCCTTGAAGTGCACAGAAGACCCCTGTGGAGTGCACACTGGCAGCTGAAAGGCCTTGTAGGTCTCGTCTGCCTGTGAAGGGGTGAAGCAAACAGAATGAGTTTGTGAACTTTGTGTGACTGAAACTGCACCTAAGCCGAACTGATATTACTCCCAATTGCCCTTAGAGCGATTGGGACCACATTCCCAGATAGAGCCCTGGGGTGAGGATGTTGAGGGAGTGGGATGGGTGTAGGTCCCAAATAAGATAGCACCCAGAGATACTAAGGGTCTCATCTAGAGGTTGGAGGATGGGTTACTCCAGCACAAACATGATGGATATCTTATCCGCCTTATTACAAGTGCATTATATCTTATGACACTTTCATAAAGGCGGTTGGGATATCCATCACATTTGTGATGGAGTAATTTGTCTGCAAACATCTAAATCAGGCCCTACGTATATGGTGACTGGAGTGTGTAGCATTGCAGATAACTGTGATTAAAGTATTTTCTTTCAAGTAAGCAGAAGCACTTAACTGGGAATTCCCTTTAGTGGGTTTTATTGAGCTCAGGCACCCCCACTACCACCTTAAAATGCCTGTGAAGGTCCTTGCTACTCTGAAAGTCAAGTATGGAAGGGGTTGTTCTTGGCACAGTTTGCAGCGTCATAGTAGGATGGCCCCAGAATATTAGTGGCAAATGACATTTGAGACAGTTAAGAGCCAGGTGTCCCTACCTGTATCTTGGACCACTGAATCGGGTATTACACCAATGCTCTCATGGCATTGCCCACATCTTCCTTGTCTGCCCCTGCTTCTTGGCAGGATGCGTCTCTTTCCTATCACTGTCTGCCCCTCCCATTGGCATCCAACTCTTCTGTCACTGACCACCACATTCCTCACTGTCCACCTCTCCTGTCACTGCCTCCCTGTGCCATCACTGCTTCTCTTTCAGACAGCGTTCACGTCTGCCGTAAGTTTCCACCTCTCCTGTCAGAGTCCACCTTTCTCATCAGCCATACCCCAGGGCTGCCTACCTCCTTCATCACTGTCCACCTCTCCCTTCATTGTCCATCTCCCAACAGCATCAACTTCTTCTGTAAACTCCAGCTCCTTCATTTAGCCAAACTCCTCCATCACTGCTCATGCCTCTTGTCAATGTCCTCCTGTCAATACTGGCTTCTCCTGACAAAGATCACCTTCCCTATCAAGCCTTCTCCCATCATTTCACCTTTCCTCTCCTTTCACTCACTGTACTTCACTCCTATCTCTTCCATGTCTCCACTTCCCCATTTCTGCCCTTCTCACCGGTCAGTGCCCTGCTCTTTTTGGTTTCCACCACTCCTGTCACTCCCCTGTCACAGCACCCTGTGCAATCATTCCCCACCAACATATGCCTCTGGAAAGTTGGTAGTGCTGGACAGAGGTGGTCTAGCACATAACTGACTTTCCTTAGCACTACCAGCCTCCCAGAGGACTGATTACTACCTTATGATTTCCTGCATTTAAAAAAAAAAAAGATTGCTTTATTTAAAAGCAATCACAGACATGGTGGTCTGCTGAGCCCAGCAGGCCACCATCCTTGTGATTATAGCCATTCACAATTGGTCACAAAATGAGACATACCTCATGAATATTAATGAGGTAGGTTGATTTGAGAGCCATTGGGAATCACTAAATGAAACTTGGAGTTTCATACATTCAAATAACGATTACGTATTTGCCACTCACAGATAATCGCAATTAGGTAATCGCTGTTTGGATAAATTATACATCTGGCCCTTTGTACCTTCCCCTATTCTTCCCCAGGAGAGTTATCCTCAACAGGTTGAGGGGTAAGCCCCCCCTTTTGTATCTATGTTTTGGGTTACTCTGACAGTGAGTTCCTAGCCTTGCATTGATTTAATGTAGCTTGGCCAGTCTTCCAGTCAAGGAGTAATATGGAAGGAATCTATCTATCTATCTATCTATCTATCTATCTATCTATCTATCTATCTATCTATCTATCTATCTATCTATCTATCTATCTATCTATCTATCTATCTATCTATCTATCTATCTATCTATCTATCTATATGTATATGTCTTAGCGGCAGTCGCCACTAGGTAGTTATAGTTAGGACCTAGTTTCTATAGAAAAATCAGTTTTTTGCTTGCCTGTGTCTTTGGCGCCGCTTGATGAATCTTCACAAAATTGACCCCAAACATTTGACAGTCACGTGAACTGCTGTCTGTAAAGTTTAGGGGTGATCCGTCAAGCAGGGGGCGATACGAGGAAGGCTGAAATTTAGAGCATTTCCAATGTTAATTCTCATAGAAAAAATTGAACAGCAATAGCGCAAAAACCACTGGACGGAATTACACCAAATTTGGCAGAAAGGTAGCTCTTGGTTCAGAAAGAGCCCTTGTTGTTATTTGGTGTCAGTCTGTTTAGTAGTTTTTGAGAAATGTAAGGAAATCCAAATTTGTATATCTAGGGACGTGAAGGATTTGCAACCCCTCCTGATCTCGGGCTGAGATTTGATTTCTGCCAACGCTTCAAGTGTTGGCAACCATCTTGGGACTCAGCTGAAACTGAGTCCCAGAAAAAAAGAATAAAAAAAAGGGGCCAGGGTATGAACACCCTGATCCCTTAGCTCTGGTGCTGGGGTCCCAAAAGGACCTCCCAGGTTTGAAATGCATTTTGTTTTTAAAATTTTTTATCACACAATAGTGAATCTGCGGTACAAAAAAACAAACAAACATGGACTCTTATGTTTGTTTAAAAAAAAACCCTGGGTGGGTCAGGTTCCGAGGGCACCGTTTTCTTTTTAAAAGGGGGGGCGTATTCCCCCCCCCCACAGCCCTGGGGACCACCACCTCCCCTGGGCAATGAAATAATGGGGGGGGAGAATGCTTTTATAATGTTTGGGAAGCCAGATGGCCTTCCCCACAGCGTCGGGGACCACCACCCCCTGGAGCAGTAAAGGAATCAGGAGCGGGGGTGTGCAGGCCCCCCCGCAGCCCTGTAGATCAGCACCCCCACAGGGCTCCATTAGAAATAATTATAGGGGGGTCCATTTCAGACCCCCATTAACCCCAGGGACCACCACCTCTCTGGAGTTATACATGTTGGAGGGTACAGCCCCCCTCGTGGAGCCCTGCGGGCCGGCTCCTGCTATGTCCCAGGGTGCCCACCCCCGGAACATAGCTGTTTGCTGCAGCTTGGCTGCAGCTTTGATAGCTGAAGCCTAGTCACAGCAAACACTTCACTTTTTGACAGCGGGACCTGTCAAACATGTCCCGCCGTCATAAATCAGATTTTTCATCTCTGTTTCCTGCAGGCAGGATTGAGTGCAGGGAACAGAGATGAAGCTTTGCTTCAGCAAGCAGGAAGCTGCTGTTAAAAGCAGCTCCTTGCTTGCTGAAGCAATGGGATCGCAGGGGAGGCCTTGAGACTCCCTGCACAGACTCAGATAGCCCGTAAAGGGCTTAGTAAAAAATAAATTAAAAACATAAGTCAGGGACGGCGGGGGAGGCCTTGAGGCTCCCTCTGTGGTCCCAGATAGCCTATAAAAGACTTCGAAAATGTTTTTTTTTTTTAAAGTCAGGGACCATGGGGGAGGCCTTGAGACTTCCTCCACGGTCCCAGATAGCCCTTAAAGAAGGGCTAAAAAGATGATAAGAAAAAACTGAGTGTGAAGGGCACTGAGGGTTGAAATCCAGGTATATCCCTCATTGCTTCCTTCTTTTTTTATTCACATGTTTAAGGCTCATACTGAAAGGTGATCTTACTCTTTTTCATTGACAAAAACATTTTTCAATTTGTGCAAAAATATCTCATTGTAAAAAGCCTAAAAAACTATGGGGGTCATTACAACATTGGCGGTAAAAGTCGCTTACCGCCATGCAGAAGACCGCCACTACACCGCCGCGGCCGTGGTAGACCGCCACAGCTATTATGACACACATCTCGGAATCCGCCGAAATTCAGACACCCACACAACACCGCCACACCAAAGGTCAGCGATAAACATGCGGAAACAAATCCTCCACCTCCACGCCAACAGAAACACGCCCATGCTATTACGACACACGAATCCACGCGGCGGTCTTTTAACCGCGGTATTCCATTGGCGGTACACTCCGCCGCGCTCAAAATACACACACATCTACAAAACACCGCCACATTGGACAATTTGAAATATACACACCTGATACACATACAAACAACACTCCCACACACCCAATACTATATAAAACACACACCCACATCACCCACAAACCCCTACTACCACAAATTCTGAAAGAAGGCCAGAGAGACAGCACAGCAATTGACAACCCCATCACACAGAGGCACACAACACCATCACCCACACAACTTCCACGCACGAAACACCACACACCACTACACTCACCACACTCATCAACACATACACCACCCCATGGCATGCGAAAGACACCCCCGCTTCTCCGAGGAGGAGCTCAGGGTCATGGTGGAGGAAATCGAACGGGTAGGGCCACAGCTATTTGGCTCACAGGTACAGCACACATCAATAGCCAGGAAGATGGAGTTATGGCGCAGAATAGTTGACAGGGTCAACGCTGTGGGACAGCACCCAAGAAATCGGGAGGACATCAGGAAGAGGTGGAACGACCTACGGGGGAAGGTGCGTTCCACGGTCTCCAGGCACAACATCGCGGTACAGCGGACTGGCGGCGGACCCCCACCTCCTCCCCCACAACTAACAACATGGGAGGAGCAAGTCTTGACCATCCTGCATCCTGAGGGCCTCGGAGGAGTCGGTGGAGGATGGGACACTGGTAAGTCAAATCTCAACTATCAGATCCCCCACCCTACCTGCATGCTATCACACACCCCCACCCTCACCCCCTCCCCTATCACTCCAACTCATCACTAATGTACCCATAACACAAACCATACATCCCAACACCAAGCCCTGCATGACACAACTAAGCATGGTCACCCCTCACCAAAGCATGCTCACTGCACATACCCAGAACACCCCCCAACCATCATCACACAAGCCCCCACACAGGAATGCTTGCACTGGGGTTCACCCACAGCCACCCATTGCACACCATTACACACACACATGCAATAATCATGCTCTTATGCCCCTGCAGGAACCCGAAGGACCGTCACCACACCAGAGGGTCCAGACACCACCACTCCACCCCCAGAAGAGGCCCACAGTGACGAGAGCAGCTCTGCCCTACTGGATCTTGATGAACAGGCCCGGACCATCGTGGGCCTCAGGACAGTCGGTTCCCCTTGCACAGGCACAGCCCAACATCGACCTTCCACCCTCTGGTAACACTAGCACAGCACCCACCCAGCGGGCCCAAACCTCCCTACCCAGGACAGGTCAATCAGCGGTGTGTCCACCACTACAGGGCACCCAGGGTAACCCACCCTCCCAACAACAACAGGGACCTGGGGGCAGTGGTAGTGGGCACACGGTCCAGGGGACGGAGGCACAGTAACATAGGGGAAATGGGAGGGCTGCTGTGCGACAGAGGGAGGACAGGCCAAAGGAACCAACTCTCCACGAGGCCCTCTCCTCCATCACGGGAGCGTACAACCACTCCCAGGAGACGATGGCGACGGTCCTGGACAAGTTGCAGGAGATCCTGCGGCTGCAGGAGGAGCAGTATTTCGGGTTCAGGGAGGAGCTCAGAACTATCAGCTCCGCCCTGGGCACCATTGTAGGGGTGCTGAAGGACATACAGCAGACCTTGAGGGACACCGTGGCACTCCAAGGGGCCCCTGACACTAGCCAGGACGGTGAAATGCCCACCACCTCCGCCGGCGCTAGTGGACAGGACGCCCCGCCACAGGACCCCCACCCCCTGCAGACAGACAACCACCACGCAAGCGGTCCCTGAGATCCAGGAACAGGACAGAGCAAGATGGCAAGACCCCCCGCCAGGAAATGAGACCACCCTGATTGTCCTCCCACTGTCCCACTTTGTTACCCTGTCCATATTCGAACTGCCCCAGCTCCACTTCCTATGCCCAGATGGGCAGTGCACCTGTGAGACTAATAGATTGGACTCTGCCATGGACATTCCTCCACCATCACCCATCACCAATTTACAACCCCCCTTCATTTTTTGAGCACTTAAATAAACACCCTTGAAACACAAAACAATCTGGAGTCTATGATTTTGTACTTTGTATTATCAATGACAGTGTCATAATGGCTGTACCATTGTAAGGCTAACATACCTATGTCACACATCACAAGCCCTTGAAGGATGCAAGCAGTTGACACGTAGGTTACCACACCTGTGAAACCGTAATGGAAGGGTACAACTCAGTTAACAAATTGTGATTGAAATAGACAAACAGGATAGAGGTAGACGTGTGACAGTGAATGTAATGTAAAATCTGAAAATGTTCTCACCTGTGTGTCACTGGAAATATTGCTGTATCACTGACTCCCTGTTGTCGTTTTCTTCTTCCTCAGCTTCATCCTCATCACTGTCCACAGGCTCCACAGACTCCACAGCTGCTACAACACCGTCATCTGGATCATCCTCCTGCAGAAAAGGCACCTGGCGTCGCAAAGCCAAATTATGGAGCAGGCGATGATGATGTCGCACACCTTCTTCGGTGAGTAGAATAGGGATCCACCTGTCATATGGAGGCACCTGAACCTGGCCTTCAGGAGTCCGAAGGTGCGTTCCATCACCCTCCTAGTCCGCCCATGGGCATCATTGTACCGTTCCTCTGCCCTGGTCCTGGGATTCCTCACTGGGATCAATAGCCACGAAAGGTTGGGGTAACCAGAGTCCCCCAATAGCCATACCCGGTGCCTCTGGAGTTGACCCATCATATCAGGGATGCTACTATTCCGCAGGATGTAGGCGTAATGCACTGAGCCAGGGAACATAGCATTTACCTGCGAGATGTACTGGTCTGCCAAACAGACCATCTGTACATTCATGGAATGATAACTCTTCCTGTTCCTGTACACCTGTTCACTCCTGTGGGGGGGGGACCAGAGCTACATGGGTCCCATCAATGGCACCTATGACGTTGGGGATATGTCCAAGGGCATAGAAGTCACCCTTCACTGTAGGCAAATCCTCCACCTGAAGGAAAATGATGTATCTACTTACGTGTTTCAGCAGGGCAGACAACACTCTGGACAGCACGTTGGAAAACATAGGCTGGGACATCCCTGAGACATGGCCACTGTTGTCTGAAAAGACCCACTAGCAAGGAAATGGAGCACTGACAGCACCTGCACGTCAGCGGGGATTCCAGTCGGATGGCGGATCGGTGACATCAGGTCTGGCTCCAACTGGGTACATAGTTCCTGGATAGTGGCACGGTCAAACCGGTAGGTGACGATGATATATCTTTCTTCCATTGTCAACAGGTCCACCAGCGGTCGGTACACCGGAGGATTCCGCCATCTTCTCATATGTCCCAGCTGACGGTGCCTACTAAGGACAACAGCGAAGAACCAGTCACTATTCCTCCAGGTATGTACCCACAGTTACACACAAGACTACACCACTCACAAAACCCTTCCTGTATGTGTGTTGAGTGTAGGCCTAGCTATGTGTGACGCAGTAGTAAATGAAGCCAGGTGGGCCCCTGAAATGGCGGCTGCCTGACCTCTAAACTGGGACAATGGGATTGTGGGGTAACTGCGCTGGCGTTGCACACCGTCGCGGTAGGCGGTTGTAGACCGCGGCGCAATGCTGCATTGATTAACAGTGGATCCTATGGGTCCCAGGAGCCAATGAACAGGTGCGCCGGCGGTGATGATGCGCACTGCCGCGGACGTCACCGCCGCGGACGTCACCGCCATTTTCTATCTGTTCAATCACTAGATACCTGACCTTCGACAGGAGAAGACCTACACTGCTAGTGCTGCTGTGACCTCAGTCTGGAAGCGACAATGGCTGCTGCGTCTGTGGAAAGGGCCCCTGCCTTCACTGCACAGGAGTTGGAGAAACTTGTGGATGGGGTCCTCCCCCAGTACACGCTACTCTACGGTCCTCCAGACCAACAGGTTAGAAGACAGGGAGCATGTTGTATGAGCTAGGCCTGGGTGGAGAGGGCTGGGTGGAAGAGGGAAGTGGGCAGAGTTGATTGAACATTAATGCATGGGAATGAATGGGCCACATGGCCAGAGTAGGGAGGGGGCCACTCACAACGACGGTGCAGTGGGTAATGACTGTTCCTCTTCCCTTGTGCATGTCATGTAGGTCAGCACCCACCAGAAGAGGGACATCTGGCGTGCCATCGCCAAGGAGGTCCGGACCCAGGGGGCCCACCACAGACGGGGCACCCACTGCCGGAAGAGATGGGAGGACATTCGCCGCTGCAGCAAGAAGACGGCGGAGGCTCAGCTGGGGATGGCCTGTAGGAGGCTGGACTGGCTTGTAGTGAGTACCTAGGGGTACTTGCACCTTGCACCAGGCCCAGTTATCCCTTATTAGTGTATAGGGTGTCTAGCAGCTTAGGCTGATAGATAATGGTAGCTTAGCAGAGCAGCTTAGGCTGAACTAGGAGACGTGTGAAGCTACTACAGTACCACTTAGTGTCATATGCACAATATCATAAGAAAACACAATACACAGTTATACTAAAAATAAAGGTACTTTATTTTTATGACAATATGCCAAAGTATCTCAGAGTGTACCCTCAGTGAGAGGATAGGAAATATACACAAGATATATATACACAATACCAGAAATATGCAGTATAGTCTTAGAAAACAGTGCAAACAATGTATAGTTACAATAGGATGCAATGGGGACACATAGGGATAGGGGCAACACAAACCATATACTCCAAAAGTGGAATGTGAACCACGAATGGACCCCAAACCTATGTGACCTTGTAGAGGGTCGCTGGGACTATTAGAAAATAGTGAGGGTTAGAAAAATAGCCCACCCCAAGACCCTGAAAAGTGAGTGCAAAGTGCACTAAAGTTCCCCAAAGGACAAAGAAGTCGTGATAGGGGAATAAGGCAGGAAAGACACAAACCAACAATGCAACAATGCTGGATTTCCAATCTGGGGTACCTGTGGAACAAGGGGACCAAGTCCAAAAGTCACAAGCAAGTCGGAGATGGGCAGATGCCCAGGAAATTCCAGCTGCGGGTGCAAAGAAGCTTCGACGGGACTGAAGAAGCTGCGGTTTCTGCAGGAACGCAAAGGGCTAGAGACTTCCCCTTTGGAGGACGGATCCCTCTTGCCTTGTAGAGTTGTGCAGAAGTGTTTTGCCGCCGAAAGAACGCCAACAAGCCTTGCTAGCTGCAAATCGTGCGGTTAGCGTTTTTGGACGCTGCTGTGGCCCAGGAGGGACCAGGAGGTCGCAAATTGGACCAAAAGGTAGAGGGGACGTCGAGCAAGACAAGGAGCCCTCTTAGCAGCAGGTAGCACCTGGAGAAGTGCCAGAAACAGGCACTACAAGGATGCATGAAATGGTGCTCACCCGAAGTTACACAAAGGAGTCCCACGTCGCCGGAGACCAACTTAGAAAGTCGTGCAATGCAGGATAGAGTGCCGTGGACCCAGGCTTGGCTGTGCATGAAGGATTGCTGCCGGAAGTGCACAGGGGCCGGAGTAGCTGCAAAAGTCGCTGTTCCCAGCAATGCAGTCTAGCGAGGTGAGGCAAGGACTTACCTCCACCAAACTTGGACTGAAGAGTCACTGGACTGTGTGAGTCACTTGGACAGAGTTGCTGGATTCGAGGGACCTCGCTCGTCGTGCTGAGAGGAGACCCAAGGGACCGGTAATGCAGCTTTTGGTGCCTGCGGTTGCAGGGGGACGATTCCGTTGACCCACGGGAGATTTCTTCGGAGCTTCTAGTGCAGAGAGGAGGCAGACTACCCCCACAGCATGCACCACCAGGAAAACAGTCGAGAAGGCGGCAGGATCAGCGTTACAGAGTTGCAGTAGTCGTCTTTGCTACTATGTTGCAGGTTTGCAGGCTTCCAGCGCGGTCAGCAGTCGATTCCTTGGCAGAAGGTGAAGAGAGAGATGCAGAGGAACTCGGATGAGCTCTTGCATTCGTTATCCAAAGTTTCCCCAGAGACAGAGACCCTAAATAGCCAGAAAAGAGGGTTTGGCTACCTAGGAGAGAGGATAGGCTAGCAACACCTGAAGGAGCCTATCAGAAGGAGTCTCTGACATCACCTGGTGGCACTGGCCACTCAGAGCAGTCCAGTGTGCCAGCAGCACCTCTGTTTCCAAGATGGCAGAGGTCTGGAGCACACTGGTGGAGCTCTGGACACCTCCCAGGGGAGGTGCAGATCAGGGGAGTGGTCACTCCCCTTTCCTTTGTCCAGTTTCGCGCCAGAGCAGGGCTAAGGGGTCCCCTGAACCGGTGTAGACTGGCTTATGCAGAATTGGGCACATCTGTGCCCAAGAAAGCATTTCCAGAGGCTGGGGGAGGCTACTCCTCCCCTGCCTTCACACCATTTTCCAAAGGGAGAGGGTGTAACACCCTCTCTCAGAGGAAGTTCTTTGTTCTGCCATCCTGGGCCAGGCCTGGCTGGACCCCAGGAGGGCAGATGCCTGTCTGAGGGGTTGGCAGCAGCAGCAGCTGCAGTGAAACCCCGGGAAAGGCAGTTTGGCAGTACCAGGGTCTGTGCTACAGACCACTGGGATCATGGGATTGTGCCAACTATGCCAGGATGGTATAGAGGGGGCAATTCCATGATCATAGACATGTTACATGGCCATATTCGGAGTTACCATTGTGAAGCTACATATAGGTAGTGACCTATATGTAGTGCACGCGTGTAATGGTGTCCCCGCACTCACAAAGTCCGGGGAATTGGCCCTGAACAATGTGGGGGCACCTTGGCTAGTGCCAGGGTGCCCTCACACTAAGTAACTTAGCACCCAACCTTTACCAGGTAAAGGTTAGACATATAGGTGACTTATAAGTTACTTAAGTGCAGTGTAAAATGGCTGTGAAATAACGTGGACGTTATTTCACTCAGGCTGCAGTGGCAGGCCTGTGTAAGAATTGTCAGAGCTCCCTATGGGTGGCAAAAGAAATGCTGCAGCCCATAGGGATCTCCTGGAACCCCAATACCCTGGGTACCTCAGTACCATATACTAGGGAATTATAAGGGTGTTCCAGTAAGCCAATGTAAATTGGTAAAATTGGTCACTAGCCTGTTAGTGACAATTTGGAAAGAAATGAGAGAGCATAACCACTGAGGTTCTGATTAGCAGAGCCTCAGTGAGACAGTTAGGCATCACACAGGGAACACATACCTATAGGTCACCCTTATGAGCACTGGGGTCCTGACTAGCAGGGTCCCAGTGACACATAACAAACATACTGAAAACATAGGGTTTTCACTATGAGCACTGGGCCCTGGCAAGCAGGATACCAGTGAGACAGTGAAAACACCCTGACATACACTCACAAACAGGCCCAAAGTGGGGGTAACAGGGCTAAAAAGAGGCTACTTTCTCACATGGCCTCCCAACGTGGGCGGGGTGCCCGTCGCACCATGACCCCCCTGATGTTCTGGATCCTGGCGGTGGCCTACCCGAAGTTGGATGGGAGCTTGAGGACATCACAGCAGACACAAGGGGGTGAGTACAACCTCATTCTGCGGACTTTGCGTGAAGTGGAGGTGTCTGGGTGGGGAGGTGGGCTGTGAGTGTCCCTAGGCCAGGGCGAGTTAGGTAGGCAAGGCCCCTCTGTAATGTAGGCCATGTGGCACTCAACCCCACCTCAGCAGAGTGCCATGTCGAGGTATATTTGCCCCTGTGGCATCCATGTGCGCAGATGTCCACCACTGCCATGTAGGCCATAACCCAGAAATTGCGTGTGCAGAGTGCAGGAGCACGGCGTAATGCAGGGGCTTGCTGTGTCTGTCTTGTCCGCCAACGGTAGCGGAATACCATGCACTAAAACTCTCGTTCTTCTATCTCCCCCCCTTTTCCTGCTCTCCCTGTCATTTTGTACATCAGCATCAACAGGCGGAGGTACAGTGGCACCGGAGCACAAGGGAGCTGCATCCCACATGGCCATGGAGGGCCACACCACGGACTCTGAATGCACCAGTGGGACGAAGGGAGAGGGGAGCTTCACGTCGGCCACCGCATCACCAACCAGCGACACGGACTCGTCCGCCGATGGGAGCTCCCCTGTGGTGGCGGCACCATCTGTGCGCACCACTTCTACAGGTACAGCCGCCACCTCCCCTACCAGCACCGCCCTCCCAGCAGCCCCTCAGCGTTCGCCCCGTGCCCGCTCACCCAGGAGGGTGGGCATCACCTTCGCCCCAGGCACCTCAGGCCCTGCCCCAGTCACCCCTGCTGCCCTCAGTGAGGAGGCCATTGACCTCCTCAGGTCACTCACTGTTGGGCAGTCTACCATTGTGAATGCCATCCAGGGTGTAGAACGAGAGTTACAACACGGTAATGCATTCCTGGAGGGCATTCATTCTGGTCAGGCTGTCCTTCAGCGAACCCTGCAATCTCTGGCCTCAGCACTGATGGCAGCCATTGTCCCTGTGTCGAGCCTCCCCCCTCCAACTTCCTCCACCCAGACCCAATCCCCTGTACCCCAGCCCATCCCAAGCACACCTACAGACCAGCATGCACACAAGTCAACACCCAAAAGTAGCTCAAGCAAACATAGGCACCACACATCCCACAGGCACTCACACAAGCATCACACCCATACAGACACAGCAACGTCCACTGTCTCCACTGTGTCCCCCTCCTCCTCTTCTCCCTCCTCCCTCCCAGTCTCGTCTACACACACACCTGCATGCACCACATCTACAGGCACCAGGAATCGCACCAGGACACCCAGCACCACAAGCCACTCACCTGCACTCACCACCTCCACTACCATTTACACGTCCCCTGTGTCCTCTCCCAGTGTGTCTGTGACACCCCCTCCCAAAGTACACAAATGCCGGCAATCACTCACCCAACATCCATCCACCTCACGACAGCCTCCTGTACCTGCACCTGCACCCAAAACAGCTAAAGTAACACCTCCTACAACCACCTCCTCTTCCTCCACTCCCAGACCCCCTCCAGCTACCCATCCCAGTGTTCGTCAGAAACTGTCCCTGTGTAAAATTGACCTTTTTGCCCCCACCCCCCCTCCAATTCATCAGTCCCGTCGTAGCGCCTCAGCCAAAAAGCCTCCAATACCAGTGGTGCGTGTTCAGGGATTGTGGAGTGCACCGGCCACTAGGGCAGGCAGTAGGACCCGGAGCCAAGGCACTGGCAGCCCACCCCCTATAAAGGCTCTAAAATTGGAGAGTGGACGACGGAACCGTGTTAAGACTCCTGGTGGGACAGCAACTGACCTGGGTTCGAAGGGGATTGGAGAGTCAGACGTGACTCCACCAAAGGTGGGGAAGGTCCAGAGGAAGTCTTGCCAGCCTGTTGTGAGTGTCACGGCGGAGAAGTGCGCCATCATTTCCGGCGGTCCAGACACAACCGCCAGCACCGTCGTCACTGGTCCAGAGTCCACCGTCAGAGTCACAGCCCAGGAGGGCCCAAGTATCGTCACTGGTCCAGAGACCACCGCCAGAGTCACAGCCCAGGAGGGCCCAAGTAACCGCCAGAGTCACAGCCCAGGAGGGCCCAAGCATCGTCACTGGTCCAGAGACCACCGCCAGAGTCACAGCCCAGGAGGGCCCAAGTATCGTCACTGGTCCTGAGTCCACCGTCGGAGTCACAGCCCAGGAGGGCCCCGGCTGCCACAGCCCCGCTGGGCAATGATGGAACGTCATGCCACACACCAATGCCCAGTGTAGAGATCGTCATGCCACACACCAATGCCCAGTGTAGGGAAAGTCATGCCACACACCAATGTCCGTACCAGAACCGCCATGGCAAAGCACCACTGAACAGGGCAAAGACCACCATGGCAAAGCACCGCTGGACAGGGCAAAGACCGCCATGGCAAAGCACCGCTGCACAGTCCAGAACCGCCATGGCAAAGCACAGCCTAACAGGGCAAAGACCGCCATGGTGAAGACCGCTGAACAGGGCAAAGTCCGCCATGGCAAAGCATCGCTGCACAGTCCAGAACCGCCATGGCAAAGCACTGCTGAACAGGGCAAAGACCGCCATGGTGAAGACCGCTGAACAGAGCAAAGACCGCCATGGCAAAGCACCGCTGAACAGGGCAAAGACCGCCATGGCAAATCACCGCTGGACAGGGCAAAGACCGCCATGGTGAAGACCGCTGAACAGGGCAAAGACCGCCATGGCAAAGCACCGCTGAATGGACTGCCACATCAGGCATCCTTATCCCATGTGCAGCTGGGACAGTGACAGGACAGGAACTTTCACATGGAGACTCATCCAGTATGGGCACCAGTCCCACCCAGTACCAGTAGAGAACTGCATCTACTTGAGAGACTGTAGCTTTGCACTCCCCTGGATGGCACAGTGGGCAAACCACCCACTGTATAGACTTGAGAGACTGTGGCTTTGCACTCCCCAGGATGGCACAGTGGGCAAACCACCCACTGTATAGACTTGAGAGACTGTGGCTTTGCACTCCCCAGGATACATCAATGGGCATGGTGCCCCGTCGTGGATCTGGCTTCACATTCATCTGGCTGAGGTGCCCCCCCTTCCCTTCCCCCTGAGGTGCCTGTAGTATTTCTATCTGATGCCCCAGCAGTGTTCTCTCCGATTGTGGTCAGGTGTCGTTTGTGGGCCTCGCCCATGCATTTTTGCACTGTTGTGTACATATCTGCACTACTTCTCGTATTGTATATAATTATGAATGATTTTCTAATATATATCAGTATATTTTTGTATGACATGTATATTGGCACATTATAATGTTTGACCGAATTTTGCATTGTGTTTTCATTCTTCCTGGGGGATTGTGGGTTGTTCTTGTGATTTTTGTGAATGCATTGGTGTGTATGTTGTGATATGCGAGGGTGGGGGTGTTTGGTGGGTGTCCCCCTAACTTTTGCCTCCCTCCTCCCCCGTGTCGTAGGTGCAGTACTCACCGGTGTCTTCTGCGCCTACTTAGCTGTTGTTCGTAGAGGAGCAGAAAGACAAGGGCAGGGAGTATTTGTAATTCCGGGTCCATGGAGTCGTCGTTCCTCGTGGGATGTGTTCAGGTGAGTGTTTTTCCATAGCAAAAGCTGTTTCTGCGTGTTTTTATCCACGGTGAATCCGCGTGGGTGGTACATTGTCTCCCGCCTGTCTGTTGGCGGTAACCGCCGAGCTGTTTGTCTGTACCGCTGTGGCGGTCGTAGTGTTAAAGTGGCTGTCTTTGTTGGCGGTTTCCGCCAGGGTCATAATTCCCTTTTTTTGTCCGCCGGCCTGTTTGCGGTATTTCCGCAGCTTTAACACTGTCCGCCAGGGTTGTAATGACCACCTATATCTCTCTACCTCTCCCTCTCTTTCTTTCTTTCAATCTCTTTCTCTCACTCACACACCCACTCAGACCCTTATGCAGCCACTCACAGACCAACTCAGATACCCACACACCCACCCACTCACAGACCCACTCAGACCCTAGTGAACGCACTCACAGCCCCACTCAGACGCTCGTGCACCTACTCACAGATCCACTCACACACTCATGCACCCACGAACAGGCCCACTCAGACTCTCACGCTCATACTCACTGACCCACTCAGACCCTCATGCACCCACACACGGCCCCATTCAGACCCTCACGCACCCACTCACAGCCCCAGTCAGACCCTCACTTACCCACCACAGAATCACTAAGACTCAGACCCTCACGTACCTATTTGCAGACCCGCCCAGACTCTCACACACTCACTCACATACCCACTAGCACCATCATGCAGTCATTCACTCACCTGTGCAGACACTGACTCACCCACTAAGACAGTGATGCACATGCTCTCACACCCAGACAGAGACTCTCACAGCCAGCCTCACCCCCAGATACACTCTCTTACACTTATTCTCACACCCAGAGAGAAAGGCTGCAGCCAACTCCCGCCACACATGGTCAAAGGGCAATGTGCTGAGTAGGGCTGGGTGGTTGGCCACAAAAATTGGCTGCAGGCCAGGCCTTCCGGGCAACCCCTTCTGCGCATAAGCAAAGGCCATACATGGTGCAAGGTTGGGTGCTTGTAGGAGGTTGGCTCCAGGGCCAGGCCCTGTGGACAACCACCGCCCCACATGACCAAAGGCTGTGAGAAGAGGTTGTTGGATTAACATATATTAATGAAAATTACTTTACATTGAAAAAAACATAGAAGTTCACTGAAAAAAACAAAGGTTACAGGGACTTAATAGTCAGGCTCATATTTTAAACGCACAAAACTATAGGAATTCACCAGTTACAGTTATAGTTATCTCAAGTAACTATAACTTATGCCCTAAGGTAACTATAACTCGCAACCTCGCAATGCCCAGTTTTGTCATCACAAATGTTATTGCAAATGTTACAGTGATATTATCAATCATGTCCTAGAAAACGTCATGAGTGATATAATATCTGGGGTAATTTGCAGTACATGGCAAGGGCGCTAGTTATAGTAGCTTAAAATAATTCCAACTATAACAGCTGAATTTCTATGGTTTTGTGTATGTAAAATCGGAATCAAACTATAATGTCCCTGTAGGCTTTTGTTTTATAGTGAATTTCTAAGGTTTTTTAAATTCTATTTTCTAACTATAACATCCCTATAACCTTTCTTTTTTTCAGTAAATGTCTAAGTTTTTTTTTAACGTTAATTAAGATGCCCATCACAATGTGTGTGTGGGGAGTGTTGGAAACAGGGCCTGGCCCAGCATTGTGCTGCCCCTACCCTCCCTCCTTGTCATCCATTGTCCAAGTCCATGGCCCTGCGCCTTCATTACAGCCATGTGTGGCAGTTGTTCTTCCACCGCACTTCCTGCCTACCCTGAACAGTTAGCTTGCTGCCCTATCCACCTCCTCTCTATCCTCTGTTGTCCGAGTCCGTGCACCAGCCCCCTCCCTCCTGCCCTGCATGGTCCGATGTGCTGCTACTGCCCTCCATTTAGCTTGTTTTCCCTGTCCACTCCTCCTGCCCTCTGTTGCCGAAATCTATACCCCATCACTGCCTTCCCGCCTAGCCTCTGTGCTCAGCTTGCTGCCCCTACCCTCCTTCTCCCTGCCCTCCAATGTTTGTGTGCATGCCCCTGCTCTCTCCTTTTTGCCCACCATGTTCCATGGATCTGCCACTGCCCCTCCTATCTCCTCTGAGTGTTCTGTTGAGCTGCCATTGCCATGCTAACCTGCCCAGCAGGGGCAGATGGCAGACGCCTGCCTGTCAGAATTCTATGACCTTATGCCCTTCCTGTCCTTCATGGTCCATTTTGCGGCCACTCCTTTCTGCCCTCTGCTCTGTTGTGCTGTAACTGCTCCTCCTGCCTGCCATGCATGGTCTGTTGTGAAGCCTCTTCCCCTGCCCTCTCTTGTCTGTGTCCAGCCCCTGCCCCTCCCTTCTGTCCTGTATGGTCCTTTGTGAATGCCCCTGCCCCCTCCCTCTTGCCCACCATGGCCGTTGTGGTGCCACTAACTCTCCCGTTTGCCTTGCATGGTTTTGTGTGATACCATAGCCCCTCCCAACTGCCCTGTGTGGCCAGACTGCTGCCCCTGTCCCCCCACCTTCCCTCTGCTGTCTGTGTATATGTCATTATAGTCTCTCTGTTGCCCTGCAGCCAATCCCCTATAACCACCCAACCCTGGGAGAGAGAGAGAGAGCAAGAGAGTTAGACATTGAGAGAGAGAGAGGAATTTAAAGAAACATTTGGCAGAGAGAAGTTGTGTGTGTGAGAGAGAGAGAGACAGAGAGATAGAGTTTTTTTAGGCTTTGATGTATGATATACTTAGAATCAGATAGTTCCAGACAAATTGAAAAGAAAAATGTTTTTGTCAATTAAAAAGTGTGAGATCACCTTTCAGTATGTAGCTTAAATATTTATAGTTTGAAAGAAAATTAAAGCAAGAAATGACCACAGGCGAAAGTGGAGTGTTTGCAGTGACTTGGCCAGAGCTGTCAAAACTCCCACCAAGTCAGAGCATACAGCTATTTCCAGGGGATGGGTACCCCGGGACATAGCAGGAGCCGGCCCTAAGGGGTGGCGGTCCCCCTCCAACGATTCAATTAGCCCCGTGAAGGTGGTGATCCCCGGGGCTCCAAAACAGACCCCCTATTTCACTTACATTTAGCCCCAGTGAGGTGGCGGTCTTTGGGGCTGCTGGAGGGGCAGCCACCCTTTGAATTTAAATAGTTGTTAGCCCCGTGTAGCTGGCAGCTGGGCAGCAACCTTGCATTTGAATAATTGTTAGCCCAGAGAAGCTGGTGGTCTCCAGGGCTGCAGGGGCAGCCGGGTCCCCTCCACACATTTAATTAGTTCTTGGCCCCCGGAAGGTGGCAGTCCCCAGGGCTGGGCTGTGAGGGGGCGATCACCCTCGCTGCATTTCATTTCAAATTGAGTCCCGGGGATGTGGCGATCCCCAGTGCTGTGGTGGGGGCCGTGCAGCCCCCGCATTAGTTATAACTAAAGCCCCGGATGATGGCGGTCGTTAGGACTGAGGGGGGGCAGTGAGGCCACCCCCCACATTCATTATAACTAAAGCCCCAGGGAGGTGGTAGTCCCTGTGGCTGCGGAGGACTGCACGGCACCCCACAGTCATTTTACTTTGAAGCCGTGGGAGGTGGCAGTCCTCAGGGCTGCGGGGGGCTGGAAGCCGTCTCACTCATTTTAGTTTAAAGCCACTTTTCTTTTTTTTCTTTTTTGTGGGACTTGGCTGAAGCTGAGCCGCAAATTGGCTGCCAACACTTCCTGGTTGAAGTGTTGGCAGCCAATTAGATCTCTGCAATTCCCTGCACAAGCTCAATATTATTTGCGAAGCCTTGACGCCACTAGAGATCCATATTTCCTTTTCCTTTAATATCTCAAAAACTACTTTCCAGTAACTTTTCTGTCAGGTTGCAGCCAGCCAATCAGGGCCATGTTTTTTCTCTGAATCTGCAGAGGATCCGAGGAAGACCTGAAGAGCATCTGCGTCTCTATATACACAAATTTGGTTTTCATTCAATAACTAGAAAATTACTGGATGGATTTACACCAGATCACAAAAAAGGTCGCTTTCTGGACCAAGATCTAGCTTTCGGCCAAATTTGGAGTAAATCTGTCCAGTGGATCGGCCGCTATTCCTGTTCAAAATCCCTGCGGAAATTAACTTGAAGAAAAAACCTTTTGGAACCCACCCTATTTCTTGCCTCCCACTTGACGGATCACCCCGAAACTTACCAGACATAGATCACATAAGTGACAAATTTTGGGGAAAAATTTTGGAAAGATTCGGCAACCTGCGCCATTTATATAGGCAAGTAAAAAAATGCTTTTTCTATAAAAACTAGGTCCTAACTATAACCACCTAGTGGCGACCTTACATATGAACAAGTTACTTACCTTCGGCAACGCTTTTCTGGTGGATACAGTAGCTACCTGTGGATTCCTCACCTTATGAATTCTCCCAATGCGCCAGCATTCAACTGAAATTTTCTTCCTAGCTCCCACGTCGATGAGGACGTCACAATTGCACGGCTCCACAAGCGACTCCATCTGACGTCATCGTGGCAATAAGAAGTCCTCGCCGGCATGCTGACGTCAGTTTCACCATTTTTTACGTGCCTACAAACGAACAGGTGAATATCAACCTCACATGCAAAATACATACTAATGCAAATACAAATATAAACCCCAATAACAGTTTATATAAAAACACTAAAACATATATACAATCCATATAAAAAGAAGTCTTGGTACCACCGGACAGGCAACGGGGAGGCGGGTGGGACTGTGAGGAATCCACAGATAGCTACTGTGTCCACCAGAAAAAGCGTTACCGAAGATAAGTAACTTGTTCTCCTAACTTCCGAGTCTAAGCAATAATGCATCGCGAAAGTGTGGAGGGAAGCCCAAGTTGCGGCCTTCCAAATTTCAGCAACTGGGACACCTCTAGCCAAGGCCGAAGTGGCAGACTTAGCCCTGGTGGAATGGGCCCTAATACCCTCAGGAGGAACCTTCTTTGCTAGTGAATAACAAATCTTTACGCAAAGAATGACCCACCTGGAAAGGATTCTCTTGTGGACGGCCTTGCCCTTCATCTTGCCCACATATCCAATGAAGAGCTGATCATCACTTCAAAAGTCTCTTGTCTTCTCAATGTGGAAACTCAGAGCCTTTCTTGGATCCAAGCGATGAAGCCTTTCCTCCTCCTTTTATGGATGAGGAGGAGCGTAAAAGGATGAGAGTGTTATAGACTAGCCCATATGAAAGGGAGTGACTACTTTAAGAAGGAAAGCTGCCCTGGTTCTCAGCACCACCTTGTCAGCATGAAAGGTTTTAAAAGGAGGTTTCACACTAAGAGCCTAAAGCTCACTCATACGCCTAGCTGACATGAAAGCTGTTAAGAAAACTGTTTTTAAAACTAAAAGTCTCAACGGGCAACAATGCAAAGGCTCAAACGGTAAATCCATTAAAAAAGTCAGAACCAAATTGAAATCCCACTGAGGCATGACAAACAGAGTGGGAGGAAACTTGTTAGTCAAGCCTTTCAGGAACCTAATAACTATAGGGGACTTAAATAAAGAAGGCTGATCACAAAGGCAAAGAAAGGGCGACAGCGCTGACAAATAGCCCTTCACTGTCGCCACTGCACTACCCTTCTGTGCCAAGGAAAGAGCAAAAAGCAAAATATCAGACAAATGGGCTTTCAAGGGATCAATTTGTCTCTCTCCACACCAAGCAACAAATTTTGCCCTTCTGCCTGCATAGACGGTCTTGGTGGAGTGTCTCCTGGCCGATAAGATAACATCCACCACTTCTGGAGGGAGAGAAAAAGAACTCAGATTGCCCAGTTCAATCTCCAGGCATGTAGGTGCAGGCTCTGGAGGTGGGGGTGTAGAACCTGCACCTGCGACTGCAAGAGGAGGTCTACCCTGCAAAGGAGACGGAGCGGAAGGCCCAGTGGGAGTTGGAGAAGGTCTGTTTACCACACCCTTCTTGGCCAATCCGGGGCTATTAAAATGACTTGAGCCCGATCTTAGCGAATCTTCCTCAGAACCCAAGGAATCAAGGGTATGGGGGGAAACACGTAAAGCAACTGGTCACACCAAGACATCTGAAACGCATTGCCCAACGCCCCCTGCACCGGATATTGGAGGCTGTAGAACGACAGGAGTGCGCGTTCTCCTGAGAGGCAAACAGGTCTACCTGTGGAAACCCACACATCCGGAAGATGTGAAGAACCAGGTCCAGATGAAGACGCTACTCGTGATCGGCCGACTGAAACTGTCCGCACGTACGTTGAGATTGCCGGCCAGATGGTTTGCTACTACGCAAATCTGATGGTCCTGCGCCCAGGACCAGAGCCCCAGAGCCTCTCTGCAGAGAAGATACGACCCTACTCCTCCCTTCTTGTTGATGTACCACATCGCAGTAGTGTTGTCCGTCAAGACCTGAACTGACTGACCACGAAAGGACGGGAGGAAGGCCTCGATAGCCAGACGTATTGCCCCCAATTCTAACAGATTGATGTGAAACATCTGTTCCACTGGAGACCAATGACCTTTGACCTGCAGGTCCCCCAGATGAGCTCCCCACCCAAGAGTGGGAGCGTCCGTTATGACCGTGGCCACTGGTGGTGGTAGAGAAAACGGCCTTCCTTGGGAAAGGTTGCTGTCCACAGCCCACCATCGTAGATCTGCTGGAGCATCCCTGGGGACCATCATCAATCTCCTCTGTGTTGAAACCACTGCCTGCGGAGGCACCACTGGAGATCCCTCATGTGCCAATGTGCATGATTGACAAGACCGAGCAGACATAGGACCTTGAGGACTGTAACAGACGCTCCCTTTTGAAGCATTGGAATCAACGCCTGAATGTCCTGTACCCTCTGAGGAGGAGGAAAGGCCCAATCCAATGATGTGTCCAGTACTGCCCCTATGAACAGGAGGCGCTGAGAGGGTTCCAGGTGAGATTTGGACCCATTTACCGAAAAGCCCAGGTTGAACAACAACTGGGTTGTCATTTGCAAGTGATACAGCATGAGCTCTGTGGACCCGGCTTTGATCAGCCAATTGTCCAGGTAAGGGAATACAGATATTCTCTTCCTTCTGAAGGCCGCTACCTACCACTGCCATCACCTTTGTGAAGACTCAAGGTGCGGAAGCAAGACCAAAAAGAAGGACCACAAACTGGTAATGTTGCGCCCCCACCACAAACCGGAGATACTTCCTGTGCGACTTCAGAATGGGGATATGAAAATAAGCATCCTGCAAGTTGACAGACACCATCCAGTCTTTCTTGTTCAACTCAAGAAGCACCTGTGCTAGACTCAGCATTTTGAACTTCTTCTGTTTGAGGAATCAATTCAAAATCCTCAGATCCAGGATAGGCCTCAATCGACCATCCTTCTTGGGATTCAGGAAATACGTTGAATAACATCCCTGACCCTTCTCCTGCTGTGGAACCAACTCCACTGCACCCTTTAACAAAAGGACCTGCACCTCCTGTTGAAGCAATAGGAGATGATCTTCCGTACAAAACGAATGAGGGGGAGGAAAGAGAGGAGGGAACTCCTGAAAAGGAAGGGCATGACCTTTCCCCACAATGTTCAGCACCCAAGAGTCCGATGTGATTAACTCCCACTTGTGGAGAAAATGAGATAACCTTCCCCCTACGGGAGAAACATGATGTAAAATGGAGAGAAAACTAGGGCTGCTTTCCTCATTGGACTCCCCCAGAGGAAGAGAATGCTGAGTGGCTCCTCCCATCCTAACTCTCCCCCGACCTCTATAAGATCTGTAAAGAGGGTTGGCAGGTTGCTGAACGCTGGATTGTGGCCTTCCACGGAAGGAGGACCCCCAGCCAAATCCCCTAAATCTTCTAAAAGACCTGAGGGGTGTAGACAAAGAAGCCCCAAAGACCTTGCAATTGCTCTGCTGTCATTAAATCGTTCTAAAGCTGAGTCTGCCTTGGACCTAAACAACTTTTCTCCATCAAAAGGAAGGTTCATAAGAGTGGTCTGAACATCCCTGGAGAAACCAGAAGCCCTGAGCCAGGATGCCTCCTGGTTGCCACTGAAGTGCCCATTTCCCTGGCAACCGAATCTGCCGTATCCAAACCAGACTGAATAACCCGCTTGGCTGCCACTTGACTGTCCAACAGGAGTTCATCAAACTGCCCTTGCACATACTGAGGCAAGCTTGGCACAACAGCTCTTGCCGTGTCCATCAGGGCATGAATATACCTCCCCAGAACACAGGTAGCAGTGACAGATTTCAAGGCCATACTGCAAGAGGAGAAGCCCTTCTTTGCTGTTTGCGCCATTCGCTTAGACTCTCTATCTGATGGAGTAGCAGGGAATGAACCAGGTGCAGACCAGGCAGAACAAGACGCTTGCACCACCAAGCTCTCAGGTATCGGATGCTGAGGTACAGACTGTGGATCCTCTGGAGCAACTCTGTGCCTTCTAGCCACAGTCCTGGAAACTGCTGGAGTTGTGACAGGCTTCCTCCAAATGTCTGGAATGGGCTCAGAAAGGGCATCATTAAAAGGGAGGAGAGGCTCAGAAGACGTAGCGGAAGGATGCAACACCTCAGTC
This sequence comes from Pleurodeles waltl, assembly GCF_031143425.1. Lineage (NCBI taxonomy): Eukaryota > Metazoa > Chordata > Amphibia > Caudata > Salamandridae > Pleurodeles > Pleurodeles waltl. Next base: position 189,691,821 of record NC_090440.1, on the reverse strand, counting down.
AGAATGTTCGTCTTCGCCTCAGATGCTGGTAAAGGAAGGTCCAAAAACTCAGCAGCCTTTCTTATCATGCTGTGGTAAGATGTTGCCTCTGCTGTGAGCTCACCAGGGGATGAAAAATCCCACTCAGGGGATGTATCCAGGCCACTTGCAGAGTCCAGGCCTTGAAATTCACCCATTGGCTCAGAAATCTCCCCTTCCTCCAGCAGCTGTTGCTGATACTCCTGCTCCTCCAAGAGCCTCAAGGCCCTCCTTCTCGACCTCAGTCTGGCCTCCAAACACGGCGTCGACAGAGAATTAGCCAACGTAAACGACGCCGGTTTCAAAGCAGATGGACGCTCCGGTGGAGAAGAGGGTGAAGAGACACTGCAGCCCGATCGGGATCTATCCGGTGCCGGCATCGACTCCATCAGCCCCGTCGGCAACATCATCCGTGGTGACGACGTCATTGGCCCCAAACCAGCACCTTCACCTGGATAGAAGGGTACAAATGGGGCCTGTTTGTACGGCGCTGGCGAACCCAGAGTGAAAGCTTATGGGCCCGTGGGACTAGCCTGTGAACCAGCAGGGGACATAGCTCTGTTGAAATTGCTAAACATAGCATTGAGGAACGCTGATGGATCCACTCCTGGAGTCAGAAAGGCAGGAAACCTCTGCTCCTCCTGAGGCGCTTGAACTGAATCCGAAGCCTGCACACCCGACTCCTGACCATGAGTGCACATAGGAGAAAAGTAAGTCGGAGGGCTCACCGGGGACTCGAAGATCTCTATCAAGGTTGCCGCTGGAGAAGCCTGAGGACTCTGAGCCTGAGGAGTCCCCATTGGACTGACCTCCCATGCCGTACAGTGCCACCTCAGAGGGAACCAAGACCGATCCCTGGAGGAACAGCATTGAGAATCGTGCTGGCGCCGCTTCTTATATATATATATATATATATACATATATACATGCGACCTCGAGGACTTATGCGAAGATTAATCCTTAGCCTTAGATCTTTAATGACCCTCATGCTCCTTCTTAGCTTTTGCCAAGAAGAGCTTAGCCTCTCTCTCCTTCAAGGCTTTCGGGTTCATCCTCTGGCAGGACACGCACCCCTCCACAGCGAGGTCCGAGCTCAGGCACCACGAGCAGTTCTCATGAGGATCTGTTACTGACATGCGACCCCCGCACTCATAACAAGGCTTAAAGCCCAATTTTTTCGGTGGTGACATAACAACAACAACAAATCCTCGAAACAGTAACTGTTCAAGAGGTAGGAAAAACTGTTAGCATCGAAGGTGCAGAAAAAAGGGAACAGACGTCAGCATGCCGGCGAGGATTTCTTATTGCCACGATGACGTCAGACAGAGTCGCATACGGAGCCGTGCAATTGTGACATCCTGGTCGACATGGAAGCTAGGAAGAAAATTTCAGTCGAATGCTGGCGCATTGGGAGAATTCATAAGGTGAGGAATACACAGGTAGTTGTATCCATCAGAAATATATATACAAACATATATATATATATTTAAAAATATAGATATATATCCAACACTATTGCTTTATGGCAATGCCGCATTGCTCCAAACCGTCGGTGGTGCTGTCACGGCGCCTTGCTACTGCATCAATTTCTATTAAAACTCCCTCCTCGTTAATTTGTCAAAGAGGATAGCACTCGAAATGTGTCAAGTGAAATGAAAATTTAATCAGTGAACACTACATGTATGTATATATATATATATATATATATATATATATATATATATATATATATATATATATATGTCTCAATTTGAATTGTAGAAAAACGGCACTCCCAACAATTGCTGGCTAATGACGAGATTTATTTACAAAGCCATTCTACAAGGCTTAGATAACTTTGCAGGAGCTGAGACACAGAGTAATGGCTGTGAACATGTCACGGATCTGAGGTTAAATTGAAGAGGCAACGGAGTGAAAGATTATAAATTAGCACAAGACTGTGACTTTACTTAAATCAACATTACATCAGCACATGTTCTGTGTTTCTGAGCTTTAAATCTGTGTCTGCAATTTAATTGTTACCAGGTTAAAAAACTGACTATCTAAATACTGCTGAGAAATATTGGCATCGAAACTAAAGGCTGTAATTAAATACATAATTGGAGGGCCCCAGATAACTTTGCAGGAGCTGAGACACAAAATAACGACTGTGAACATGTCACGGATTTGAGGTTAAATTGAAGAGGTGATGGGAGAGAAGGATTATAAACAAGCATAAGATTGTGACTTTACTCAAATCAACATTACATCAGCACATGTTCTGTATTTACGAGCTTTAAATCTGTGTCTGTAATTTAATCGTTATCCGGTTAAAAAACTGACTATCTAATTATTGCCTGCCTGATTCAGCAATGATGCAGGAAGCACTCCGTGCAAGGAAGGAAGCGGCGCGCGATCTGTTTGACGAGAATGCCACATCCTCTGGTTTTTCTACTCAGACACGAGGTGATGTGGGGGGCAGGGATCGTTATCATTGAAACAACAACTTTGCCAACTGGAGAAACTGTACAAAAAAAAAATCAATAGGAGCTAGGAAGTTGTTTCCCTAGATAACTACATTGAGGTGGGCAGAGTGCCACGAGGCCTGAGAATTCTGATTACCCTCACTCATGCGAATTCGCATCCTAAAATGTTAGAGGAGTGGTCCATACTAATGGCAGAGACTTGCAGAAGAATGTTGGAACTTTTGTCAAAATACGCAGCATTAGAATTGACGCAGTGCTTTTGGAGAACCATGAGTCGCAAGATGAAATATTTTTTTTTACAAGGATATGGAAGAGCACCTTAAGAAATATGAGGATGACATTAAGTCAAGGAAAAGAAGCAAGTTTCTGCGCAACAAGAATGATTATGCAACGGGCCGCATGCTCACGTTTGGCAGAAGGTTTGATCAGGCGAGAAGAGATTTTCGTCAGAATGAGGCCCTGAGGCGACAGGAAGTTTCCTCCTCAGAATCAAGTGTGGAGAATGTCTCTGACATTGAAGAGTCACTGGGAACAAGTATCCCAATTGGACAACCGTTCACAACGTTGGAAGAATACCGTTTTTTGCAGTTAAATCAGAGACCACAAAGGAAACCGCTGAAAAGCAAAGGAGACAGCGCAGCAGATGCAGAAGGAAAAAGATTAGGAGGGGCGGAATGGCAGCAAGAAAGTGAGAAATTTGGAGGCAGAAATCTTCGTCAGAACAGGAGAAAGAAGTGACAGATGAGAACAAATTAACTGTAATTAATATATCATCCCATACTTTATCTCAGGATGAACAAACAGTTTTAGAATTAGGACTTTCTTTCTGCCCCACAGCAAATTTTGATAATACCCAGACTCGGATTGACGTTTTCCAATTTGTTAGAAAATTGAAGCTAATGAAAATCTTTGCTCAACAACAAGTTCGATTGCCCTCGCAGGAAGGAAAAATACATGGTGGAATTGTTGACCAATCATCTGAGTTAACCTTAGGAGACATTGATGGCCTAGCTACATTAAGAGAATTAGAAATTGGAGAAAAATTGTGGGAGACGGATAAGCAACTCTTACATGAATTGGGCTTGTGGACTGGTGATATGAGTGAGTGTAAGTTTAGACCTTAGTCGAGGTGTAATCCCACCACCCCACATGACAACATTGACGCTTTTCATGATGCTGTTAATTTTGAGTTACTCTCACTGTGCAAGAACACCTGGAACTCATTTGCAAATAATCTGACACCAGGCCAAGGGGCAGCCTTATTTTCTTTGAAACAGGCAACATAATTTGTAATCAAACCAGCGGATAAGGGGGGCAATGTAGTTTTATGGGATACACAAAAATATCACAAGGAAGCACAGAAACAACTGTTATATTCAAAGATTTATGAGAGATCCACTATAACAGCGTATCGGTCATCTATAACATCATTTCATAACCTGCTTAGAGAAAGTTGGGATTGTGGTCTCCTTTCTGACAGTGAGTTTAAATTTCTCATGATACAAAAACCATTAGCACCTTGCTTTTATTTGTTGCCAAAGATTCATAAAGATCCGCTGAATCCTCCTGGCAGACCCATTGTATCAGCGAGAGGTAGCCTTCTGGAAAATGCATCAATATATCTAGATCATTTCCTAGGCCCATATGTTTCGGGGTTGGCCTCGTACTGTAGAGATACATCAGATTTTTTGAGCAATTTACAACATATTCCATGGAAATCAAAATATGTTATGGTGACAATTGATGTAGTAGCACTCTATACTTGCATCCCACATGGTCTAGGTATTCGTGCCTGTAAGCACTTTTTCAGGGATAACCCCATTAGGCTGTATGAGCATTCTGAATTGCTTTTGAGGCTATTACAGTTTTGTCTTGAGAATAATTTTTTTCTGTTTGAAGATGATTGGTTTAGACAGATGTCAGGGACCTCGATGGGAAGCTGCTTTGCCCCCAGTTATGCCTGCCTTTACATGGGATGGTGGGAGACTCAGCATGTCTGGGTTGATGAGAACGAAAAATGGTCTGAGCATATTGTTTTTTGGACCAGATATATATATGATATTTTTTTAATTTGGGATGGTCCCGAACCATTATTGCATGATTTTTTTAACTGGTTACCCTCAAACGATTTGAATCTGAAATTTACGCACAAGATAGATAAACAAAGTATTGATTTTCTTGATGTAGAAGTTCGGATGGAGGATGGCACTCTCCAGACAAAGTTGTATAGAAAAAGTACATCTGGTAACAGCATTTTACATGCATCAAGCCATCACCCGCCAAACTTAAAATGGAGTATACCTTATGGAGAACTTCTCAGAGCTAAAAGGAACTGTAGTACAGCTCAGGGTTTCATGAATGAACAAGGGAAGATGATTCATAGATTCAGATTGCGGGGCTATCCTAAAAGGGTTTTATCCAAGGCATGCCAGCAAGTAGCATTGTCCCAGCGTGATAGTCTCCTCCATCCGAGAGATAGGGGAGATAACACCAATACTCTACGTTTTATAACAACATTCAATGTAGAATTCCTCGCAGTAAGAAAAATTCTGATCAAATATTGGCATCTAATCAGAGCTGACAAGGTGGTTGGCCAGTTAGTAAGCCCCCAGCCTAGTGTGACATACAGAAGAAGTGGTTCCCTGCGGGACATGTTAGTACATAGTTACTCCAAGCGAAATAGGGAGACTTTCCTGGACAAACAACAAGGTTTCTATAGCTGCACTAAATGTAAGGCCTGTAAAAACAGCATAAATCGCAAGGATTATTTGTTACCAACCGGAAAAACAGAGAGAATCACTAAATTCCTTAGTTGTAATTCGAATTTTGCAATTTATGTTATTCTGTGCCCATGTGGATTACAATATGTAGGAAGTACCATTTTTCCCTTAAAAAAACGGATTTTAGAACATTGGCAGGCTATCAAGAATAATGATCCCGCCTACCCTGTAGCCCGCCACTGCAATGTAAATCATGCAGGTTTGAGCGATAGGATGTCATTTTTTGGAATAGACAGGGTACTTCCCACACCGCGAGGTGGGGACAGAGAAAAAAGACTCAGGAAACTAGAATACGAATACATCATTTGCCTTAATAGTCGCCATCCTTGGGGTCTTAATAAGGATGAGGAACTTTTTGTTCACATTGGCTGATATCCACCATAAATTTGCATGAAATATATTATAATTAGATGCAGAAAATAATGAGGGATGAATGTCATGTAAAGAAATATACATATATATATATATATAATAATATATATATAGTTTTTTTTCTTTGGGGCCCGTAGATTAGAATTGTAGAAGTATGATACATAATTTTATGTTTACTAGGGTAATGGATGAATAATTGCTCGATGATATTAATGCTGATAAGGATCGTAAAGTGGCCCATGCGTTTGTACACAATGATAATTTAACACTGTAGGCATATTAGTGATTAACCATGTGGTGAAGTAACATTGTTAGTTATGTGTGTTTAGAAGTGCAAATTGGTTTCATGAAATTGTCATAGTATTTCTTTTATGTTGATGCACTAGGTTATAAAGGTTGAGGGGAGATCATTATAATGACTTTGGCTGTTGACAAAGACCGTTATGGTCGAAACGCATCCAGGCTTGACAAGCCTTGTAGAATGGCTTTGTAAATAAATCTCGTCATTATCCAGCAATTGTTGGGAGTGCCGTTTTTCTACAATTCTAATTGAGACATTTAAATATGGGTCCTGCGCCCATAATGGTGCACCAGCTCCGTAAGGCCAGCATTGGAAGAACAGCAGGAGCAGTTGGAATATATATATTCCTTAAAGTGCATTTTTCCTATATTTAAGCTTTAGACTGTGGTATCATGTATATTGGTCCCAAGATGGCTGTCAGCATTTCCTGGTTGACGTGCTGGTAGCCAATCAGATCTCACAATGAGATTGCTGCTTAGGCTCAACCCATATAAATGCATTTTTTTTTCCTTTAATATCTCAAAAACTGCTAAACAGATTTACACCAAATCACAAAAAGGGACTTTCTGACCCAAAAGATAACTTTCTGTAAAATTTGTGTAATTCCGTCCAGCGATTTAGGCTGTAGTCTTGTCTAAAAATTCCTTTGGAAATTGCATGAGGTAAAAGCATTTTGAGACCCCACCCTTTTTCCCGGCCCCTACATAACAAATCATCCTGAAACTTTCAAGACAGCAGCTAAAATGACTGTCATACTAGTTTTGAGAATTTCATGAAGATTCATTAAACAGCACCAAAGTTATAGGCAAAACAAAAAAAAAAATTCTACGGAAACTAGGTCATCACTATAACTACCTATTGGCAACTACCAATAGTGAATGAATCTGCAAAGGATCTGCAGATCCAGACCCCATTTTTAAAAAAATACACCCAGTCACAGTCTTATAGACCCACTTGCACACTCACTCACACACCCAGTCACAGACCCACAAAATCACTACCACACCCAGTCACAGACCCACAAAGCCACCCATACCCATTTACACACTTACTCAACCACTCACACATCCATACAGCCACTCACACACCCACTCACAGACTCACAAAACCACTTGCACACCCGCTCACAGGCCCACACAGCCACTCATACACCCTATTACACACCCACTCATAGGCCCACAGTACCACTACCACACCCAGTGACAGACATACACAGCCACTTACACACCCATTCACTCACACACCTACTTACACACCCACACTACCACTCACACACCCATACAGCCACTCAAACACCCACTCACAGACCCACAAAACCACTTGTACACCCACTCACAGACCTAAACAGCCACTCATACACCCACTCAAACACCTAATCACACACCCACTTATACACCCACACAACCATTCACACACTCATACAACCACTAACATACCTACTCACAGACCCACAAAACCATTCACAAACCCACTCACAGAGCCCACACAGCCACTCACACCTACACACCCAGTCATACACCCATGCAGCCACTCACACACCTAGCCACAGATCCATAGGACAGGGTTGGCTGCATGTGTTAAGTAATATTTATTTACCATACGTTAATCCAACCGCTGTCCGAAAGCAGTGTGAGGTGTGGGTTTGGCTGCATGAGGGGGGATGGGTGCATGGCCTGCAACCAACCCCACTGACTGCTCATATCCGAAAGCCATGTGCAGTGGCGGTTGGAATAGCATATGATAATCAAATATTACTTTATGTTAAAGAACCTTGGAAATTCACTGAAAAAAACTAATGTTACAGGAACGTTATACTTAGGTTCAGATTCTACACACACATAACCATAGAAATTCAGCAGTTACAGTTATACTTATCTCAAGAAACTATGAATAAAGACTTAAGGTAACTATAATTCGTGACCACATCCACTTCTAATTACCCCACATATTACTTCAGTCATGACATTTTCTATGACATCATTGATAAAATCATTGCAACATTTACAATAAAATTATTGATGAGAAACAGTGGCGGGGTGCAGCTTTTGACCCAAGGAAGACCCAGTGAAGGAGAACACCTACCTATATTTTAGCCAGTAAGTACAGTGTCCTTCCACTGATGCCCACGCTGCCACACCTTTCATGGATAAGAGGCATGCCCCTAAGTATAACCAAGCTGCTGAGGGACAGCATAGCAGTCTGCAGGACCAGAGCAGAGGCAGTTGCTGACACTTACCAACGAGTGCAAGCAATCACACACACCAGTAAGTGAGGCGGCAGAGCCGAGCCAGCAACACAATGAGGGAGACACCCGGGCAACAACAGCAACATAAAGAGATACAGTGGGCAACTGAAGCTGTGGGTACAGGAGTATTTGAGAAGCTGTACAGGGGCCCAGAGACAATTGCATGCTGCCTGCTGTAGTCTCACAGTTTCCACCACCTGGAGGAGAGAAATTGAAATGAGATTTAGGCCCGTATTTATACTTTTTTAGCGCCGCATTTGCGTCTTTTTTTGATGCAAAATCGGCGCAAACTTACAAAATACAATTAGGGCTTCTCTTAGTATTTTTGCCCTGATATTGTTGAATTACTAGGAAAGACGTGGAATAATTATTATTCCACGGATACTAGTATAGGGTACCGGCATCCCTCTACACATCATGTATACTTAGATGGCAGGTCTTAGATCTGGAGGTGTAGATGGTTTACAACTATGTTTATGAACCAGACCCACAATAACTATCTTCCAGCTTCTCTTTATCTCTCACTGGCCACCTGCTGACTCTCCTCTATCTCTCTCTTCTAGTTACTGGACCCTCCCGCTTTACTCCTTGAACTTTTGCATTATTGTTTGTGGATTTTCGTTCTCTTTCAACAACAGATAGCTTTTGAATGACATCATAACGCGTTGTGCAACTTGATCCAAAGAATTTGCGATAATGGCTATGAGACGGTTTTCCATGAATGTCAGATGTGGGTGTAAACACAAAAGCAAGCACGCAGTTCTAGACAATGAGTCTGCACACTGTGCCAGGATGTACTTTCAACAAAGATTATGACCTGAATACAGTGACCCTGGGTGGGTTGCGGAAAACGCAGCATTATGACTGCTCTTTCAAAATTCTTTCTTATTTATGTTTAAAAAAGCCCATATGTGTAGGAAATGCCACGGTCTCATTCACACCGGGGGTTTATATTCTCTGCCTTTCTGCTCCTGGAAGATTTTCAGTAAAATATGTTTCGCATCTCGCCAATCTTTGCTCACACGATTTTCTCTGACTATCATGTGTGAAGAGGTGGGAGGCGGGGGTCCGAGCGAGGCAAAAGGGCGTCCTCCTCAACAACCTCTTTCGATTTTACTTATTAGATATGGCGGGCTGAGCACCAAGTGCTAACCGGTGCGTATTTCTGAGGCGAAAATGTCAGAAATACTTGGGAGAAAGAAAAATTACGTATCACTACGTCGTATCTCAGAAGGCGAAGCCCAGTGGAGAATTCGAGATGCTGAGGAGAAAAAGACACTGCACACTGTGGAATTAAAGGACCACAGCTTTTGTTAGGATCACACGGGTGTTGCTGCTGAATACCTGAGCTGCTGAAAACCTGCTGGCTACCACGCCGCCTAATCTTGATCATACCTCACATATGTTTCTTCCATCATTTTACACATTTTGCCTCCTTGTTTCACTCTCACAGGTTCTTTTCCAGCCACTGCTTACCTAGCTTTCGCTTCATTGTTCTTTCTCATTTTTTGCTAATTAGGTCGCAGTCTACCAGACAGCACAGCTGTCTGGTTTTCTAAAGACATCTTGCCGGCATTCAGAAAGCTGACCTAGGAATGCATTCTGCCCGTTGCCTGCCCTTGGCTTTGTAGCATGTAACTCACATTTTCTTGCCATTGGCTTTGTAGGATGTAACTTACATTTTCTTGCTTTCTGTTTGCTGGATTTATTTGTTTTATGCTGTCAAACTTGCGTTAGTACTTTCCCTTGCCAAAATCTTATTTACAGTATCCTTCTGAGTGCTCCCTTTCTGTAAACAGGCCTGTAAATCTTGTCCTTATCTCATCACATTTGCTGTGCATTCAAAGACCATGGTAAAAGGTCATGCGCTGTATTCCAAGGGGGCTTGTTTACTTGTCTTTCTCTGACGTCAAAGTGAGACAATTTATGTGACAATCTTGGTGGATACTGGTGGTAGGAAAGAGTTTTTTCTAGCACACAGCATTTAAATGAACTGAAGTATTTCAGAATATATCAGAATTAGAAACAAAATGAAGCACATTTTTTGTTATTTCTGAAGGGTATTCGAAACAACTACTTTAATATGATCAAAACAAATCATTACACTAGGTGATGCAATTTCAACACATTTTTGTCTGTGCACTGCATAGTTTTATTAGTAAAACTGTATGTCTGTGCAAATGTAATAGTCATTTCAATTGAAAATGTGTTGTCTGTAATGGCAGTGTGCTACCACACCAGGAAAACTCCACTCTACGTCACTGCACTCTACTGTGCACCAATCCACACCACTGAACTCTACTCTGCACCACTTCACTTTACACCACTCCACTGCACTCTGCACCACTCCACTCTACGCCACTACATTCTCTCTTCTCTACCCTGTACCACTCTTATCTATGCCAATGCACTCTTCACCACTCTGATTTACACCACTGCACGCGTCGCCATTGCACTCTACATCACTCCAGCCTAGGGCACACCAATCTACTCTGCACAACTCCACTCTATTCCACTGTACTCAACGCCACTCTGCAACATTGCACTTTACCCCACTGCACTCTATGCCAATACAATCTATGCCAATTGACTTTCCTCTGTAATAGTCAAATCTATGTGCCTACACTCTACGCCAATCCCCTCCATGCCACTCTAATCTACTCTGCACCACTGCGCTCTACACCAGTGCTTTAAATGGGCCAGTACTCTCCGGTACTGAGTACCGGCACTTTTTTATTTTGAGAGGGAGAGTACCGGCATATCTCAAGATAAACGTAATACTTTTAATTGGAGAGTACCGGCACTTCTCGGAAACAAGCAGGTACTCTATCACAGAGTACCTGCACTTCTATTTTTCCATTTAAAGCACTGCTCTACACTACTTTATATCATCACACTCCATGCCACTCTACACAACTGAACTCTACCCTGCACCACTCCACTCTATGCCATTTCTCTCTACTCTGAAACAATCTACTGTATGCCACTGCACTCTATGCCACTGTATTCCACTCCACTTTGTGCCACTGCACTCTATGCCACTCTACTCTTCAACACTGCACTCTGCGCCAATGCACTCTACACAACTGCACTCTTTGTCACTGCACTCTATGCCACTGCACTCTACTATGCATCACTGTACTCTGTGCCACTGCTCTCTACACCAGTCCACACCACTGCACTTTGATACTCTACTCTGCAACACTGATCTCTCTGCCACTGTACTCTACTCAACTCTACTCTGCACTACTCTACTCTATGCTACTCCAATCTACACCGCTGTCCTGTATGCCAACTGACTCTACAGCACTATACTCTACTCTGCACCACTTTATGCTACTCTACTCTGCACCACTCTATGTCACTGCACTCTATGTCACTCAACTCTGCCCCACTGCCCCATTGCTCTATGCCACTCCACTCTGCACAGCCCTATGCCACTACACTCTATGCCACTCTACTCTGCCCTACTCTACTCTGCACCACAGCACTCTGCACCACTACAATCTGCACCACTGCACTCTGCTGTGCACCACTCTACACAATTGCATTCTACAATTCTGAATTGTATGCCACTAAATTCAATCCCACTGCACTCAATGCCACTGCACTCTGCACCACTATACTCTGTAACACTCTACACCAATGTACTCTACACCAGTCCACTCCAGTGTATGCCACTCTACGTGACTCCACAATATGTCTCCCCAAAACACAACACTCTCTGCCACTCAACTGTACAATACTCTGCTCCACCCTTTGCCATTCCAGTGAATGGCACTCCATGCCACTCTCCTCTATGCCACGAACCTTTGGCCATGCTGTATAGCAGCCATGCTGGTGTACAACATGGCTAAAGCACATTGGCAAAGCCAATAGCTCCTGCATAGGTGAGACCTATTGGCTATGCCAATGCTTGTCTCGCTCTTGCTCTGAGGCAAAGTCTGATGATAAGAAATAAGTCCCAGTCTCCAAAAATAAGTGCTGGTGAGGATCACTGGCGGCCATTGGTACACTGCCAGATGATGAAAATATCAATTTGCATAAAAGAGAATCACTGGACCCTTCATGCTACATGCACAGCAATGGAAGTACTCTTATGGAGAGCCGGGATATAGGAAGGTTTCTCTAACTTTCTTCTGTATCGCTCATCTTATTGTTAATACCAATGTAACAGATCACCCCAATTAGTGCTACTGCATCAAAACATAAACCCAGACACAGAAATAAAATGAAAGTTAAAGTAACATTTTATTAAGTCCAGAGGGCAGCAGGGCCTTAGAAAATGGGGAATTTTCCTCACAGATCAACATCTCTTAAACACTTTTCAGACTGAGGAACTTTCACATCAGATGCTCTATAACTGTCCTTGCTGCAAACTTATCAAACCAAACTGCTTTACATTGGCACTCCTATAAACAGGACATGAAATGGCAAAAAACATAAGAAGTGAAAGCAGGGGAGTTGCCAGAAAACTAAAATTAGAACCAAACCTCTAATGACACCAAGTAAGTGAAGCAAATAAGCAAGACTCTTCATGGAAAGGTCCCCTTCACCCTTAGAGCAAACATTCATCCTACCACCTTTCCACCCACCCTTTTCACCCTTTCATTTATCCACTGCCCATTCCATCCATCTCCCATTTCAATCATCCATCCTTTCAACTTTCCATCAGCCATCGTTTCATCCATTGTTTCCCCATTCCACTCATCCAGTCACCATTACGTTCTTTGCATAGCCATCTATTCATCAACCAGCCACCCTTTCACTCTTCTTTCACCCGTCCATCCATTCATTCTTTCACCCTTCCTTCCATTCATCCGCTCACCAATCGATCACTTTACTCTTCCATTCATACTTTGACACTTCCATCCATCCATCCTTGCACTATTCCTTCAATTTTTTTTAGCCTTCCTTCCTTCCTTATACCATTTCTTTCACTTTCCCTTCCTTCCTTCCATAACCCCTAAGCTTATCAGTTCATCGGGTCCACTGGCAACCTCCACTGCTCCAACTTTAGCTGCTAAGATGTTTGTTGTTGCAGGAAGGGGCGGGTCAATGTGCCACTGACTAAAAATACTTATTTTCTCATGGTTTCAGAGACTTCCTGATACAATGGGAATTGTGGTCATTTCTATGTGAATAGGGCCCCACGGAGAGCTGGACGCAGCCCAGTCTTTCCGCAGGAGCTTTCGGGCCGGAAGAGGACGGCCTGGGGTAGGATAGGCTGGGGACGGGGCGGGCAGGTTTTAGGGGTTAGTATTTAAGGGGGTGGGGTGGGACGATCGGCCTCTTCAGTGCTGGCTGTCACACTGCGCGAAGGTTGGCCACCCGCCTGCCTACAGGTAAGCAGGTGTGAATGAAGGGGTTTGGAGGCAGTTTGACAAGTTTGGGGGGGTGGTTATGCCAGTTTTAGGGCAGGTTGCTTGGTGCGGACAGTAGATGGGGGAGGGTGGAGAGTCAGATGCGGGCTTGTCCACCCTTCTAAGGGGGAAAAAGAAGCAGGTGAAGGATGACAGACTGGGAGAGAGGCCCGAGTCAGGCAGGGGTTACGAAGAAAAGGGGATGTCTGGAAATGAAAGGGGAAACTGGGTGAGCGAAGGATACGTGGTGGATTGAAGTGAGGACGTAAGAAGGGGAGTTACAAGTTTTAAGATAAAGTTATCATTCAAGTGACGGTTATACTTTTGTATAACATGATAAGCAAGCCTGTCCTAATAAATGGCCTTTAACACTACAACAAAGGGTGTCAGAGTCTATGTCCCGATCTGTATGACTAGTGACCTCTACCGCTCGTCCAGAGACATGCACAAGTTTTACCCAGTGCAGTGGCGTAAAAAAACTTGAGGGGGGCCTACAAACTATATGAGGGGCCCCCTCCGGACTCTCTCAGGAACTCTCCAGACAGTGCACTGTGTTGAGGGGGCCCTCTGGAGCTCTTCCCCAAGCCCTCCCCCCACACCACAGGGGCTGCAGGGGCCTTTGTTACGCCACTGTCCAGGTGTCCCACACACCAGCCATGGTTCTCTTTCCGGAGTCCAGGGCACAAGACGAGGGTGAACTCGGCTGGACTGACCCTCATTCCCCCCGCCATCTATTTTTAGAATGGGGTCTCCGTTGCCCTTAGCCAGAGCCTGAGAGTTGGTTGCCTCAAATATGAACCAGCACATTTTGTTTAGTCACTAAAAGAAGTTTAAGAGTGTCATTCACAAGTTCCAATTGTCTGTTGTGACTTTCAACCATTTCCAAGCTCAGCTGAACCTCTGAAATTTGGAAACACTACCTGTGAATTATAAAATGTAAAACCAAAAATGTTTTCTTCATATTTATTTGTGACTATGTTAAGTTGCTGTTTCTGCAAAATAGACCCTTGGCCTTTTGAGCAAGGGTTATTATGAGAGCATGGTGTCACTTTTGTAATGTCAGTTCCTGTGTCGTGATTTGTGAATTGCATATGATAATTAGTTCTCTTACTATTTCACGTAGCACTTGTGCCCTGCTCAGGACACTTCCTGACCTTGACTTGGCTGCTCCCTGTGTCCCTCCCGTCGAGGATTCCCTGCCCACATTGTCTGCGGTGGGAGCGCAGGCCTTGAGTTGCAGGAGTTACCTGGCCCTCGGCCAGGTACCAAGTCTGGTAGTTCTGGCAGCTGGAAACAGCAACGCACAAGCCTCCTAGCCTGTGATCTGCTCAGCGCCTTCTGATGAGAGTCCAACCGGTAGTAGATAAGGTGCAGATTCTCCTCCTACGGGTTTTCGGCCTGGGAAATTTACTTCGGATGTCTGCCCATGCATACTCCGACCTTCTTTTTCCCTGTTTGCTGCCTGCCCGTGCCAAAAATCTAAGCAAGGAGGCGCGCTCTTATCTGAGGGGACTGACGTGAGAAGGAACATGTTTCCAAAACGCAAACCAATTAGTGGTGGCATGCACCAGCGAGTTTGGATTTTTGGATGCAGAGAGGGAGCAAAAAATGTTCTGATAAAGTAGGAATTCTGCCATCATCGAGAATATTTAAAAGACTTGTTTAGCTGTCTTTAATGCAGCAACACAGTGGCCCCGGGCTCCGAGAGTGAGTGGCTACCTGACTACAATTACAGATGTATTTTCTTATATTTTCCTTGAGGTCTGAGAGACAGGTTTGATGTGCAGTGGTCCCCTTCACACCCCTGGGCCCCAGTGCAGCTGCTCCTTCTGTACTATTGCTGATACGACTTGCTTTGGCTCAAGATTAGCATTCCACCACAATACAGAAACATTGGAATTTCTAGGCACATGAATCTCTTGCTTATGATCATGTGTCTGCTGCAAACATCTTAAGTTTAAATGCAAGGCATTCCGGCATGTTTAAATGGACGTGTTACAAGTGAGTCGGAATTGGCATCTTGTTTCATTCAAGTAGCAGCCCCCGAGGATCATCTGGTACCAGGGTGATGTGATCTATGAAGCTAGTGCTGGCAACTGGACTTCCAGCTGCAGCTGGGTGGCTTTTAGTGGGGAAAAAACCAACAAAGGGGAAAACAAATCTCTTTGGCAATTGTGTAGTTATTGATTGTAGATGAAGATAAATGCTGACATATTCAGCAACCTGACTACCCCTGTGTATTCAGGAAGGACAAAAGAACAAACCAAGAATCCCAATCATAGAATCAAGAAGATGATCCAACTCCTAGAAGCAAAACCGGGGACAAAAATAGGGCGGTGACAAAGAACACACCGAAAAATACTGGAATGGATGTGTTGCTCTGCATAATTCCTTTGTAATTGTTTCAAACAGGAACTGCCATCACAGGAGAAAAAGTTCTACTTCATCTTGTACTGGAAGACTCGAATAACATCCTATGGACAGACAACAATCCCGGGAAGGATTGGCTTATTTATTCCATTTTTCAGAAAGTCATGGTGTTTGCTTAGTAAACAAAGAAGCACAAGACTGATAATCTCTATTCTGCACTGAATTTCAGAGTCCTGCTCTTCATGCCTTGGCTCTCCAGGCAGCCCACTTAATGGCGACCACCAGTGTGGAGAGGAAACAGCAAGCGGTTAGCACAAATCTTTGGGTCTTCCCTTCTATTTTGGATAATTGTATTGGTTTGCCAACAGCATTTTACACTATTGTGCGTTATACACCCATTAGTTGAGAACACCAAATTAAAAATGGCTGCCACTGTAGCAACCAGAAGGGAAACAGCCATTACAACGTTGTCATTACCATGCATAACCGTTACCACAAAGCCATTACCAAGCATATGCCTTTACCACACATGCCTTCACCATGCATGTCTTTACCACGCATGCCTTTACGATGAATTTCGTTCTAAAGGCATATGCTTGGTATAGGTTTAAAAGGTAAGTATTATTTTTGTAATTTTGTAAAGGCATATGCATGATAAAGGTTAAACAGGTAAGTATTAAGTATTTTAAGTGATGCATCTATATATATATATATATATATATATATATATATATATATATATATATTTGTATGCAAAAATGAAGAGAGAACTCTAGGTAGTTCCCATGTTTTGGTGGAGAGCAGCTCCAATAAGAAGCATCCTGCAACACCAGCAACACTCTAGATTTGCTCACCTCAAATGTCTGTTTTTCTAGCAAAGTTTTAAAGCATAGGATTGGCACAGTGCTATCCACGCCAAGATGGAAGTGACAAAGTCTTTGCCATTTGTACAGCAAAATCTTTAAGCATAGGATTGGCCCAATGCCATCCTAGCTGAGCTGTACAATGACAAAAGCCTTTCACCACTTCAGGAACACCATTACAGCTTTGGACTGCTAAAATACCATCCAAGCCAACCTAGAATGAGCAAAAGCAACTCCTGACACATGTTTAGATGTCATTACATCTTTTCAAAGAGATTTAACTTTGTCGAGGCATAAGGGAGCACCCAGTATAAGTAAAAACAAAACGCTTTCAGAGTTAGAGTGACACATAAATTATGCAAAACAGAAGAGAGAACTCTGGGTAGTTCCCACGTTTTGGTTGAGAGCAGCTCCCTAAACAGAAGCACTCTGCAACACCAGCGACAGTCGAATGTCTGTATTTCCAGCAATATTTTTAAGCTTAGGATTGGCACAGTGCCATCCATGCCGAGCTAGAAAGTGACATAGGCCCTCATTATGACATTGGCGGTAAGTGCTGCTTACCGCCATGCTGACTGCCACCAACATACCGCGACCGCAGCGGTATACCGCTACGGTATTAGGACCCACACATAGAAATCCGCCACTATACAGACACGCACACAAGTCCGCCAGACCAAAGGTCAGTGATAAAATGGCAGTACCAAAACCCACACCGTTACGCCAGCAGAAATATGCCAAGAGCATCATGACCCACGAATCACTGCGGCGGACATTCAACCGTGGTAAACCATTGGCGGTACATACCGCCGTGCTCAAAATACACACACACTAACAAAACAACATCACATTGGACAACTCAAACTACACACTCCTGAAACACATATACACACCACACCCACACACCCACACCACTATAAAACACACACCCACACTACCCACAACCCTTGACTACAAAAAAATCTAAAACAGAGAGAGAGAGAGACTCCAAGAGCACCCACAGAACCAGAGCAACAGAACACCATCACCCATACACCATCCACGCACCTCACAGCACACACCCCAACACATCACCCCACACACCCTTTCACACACCACTCACACTGCACCCATGGCACCACAAAGACACCCTAGGTTCTCAGCGGAGGAGCTAAGGGTCATGGTGGAGGAAATCATTCAGGTAGAACCACAGCTATTCAGATCACAGGTGCAGCAGACATCTATTGCAAGGAAGATGGAGCTATGGCGGAGAGTCGTGGACAGGGTCAACGCCGTGGGGCAGCACCCCAGAACAAGTGATGACATCAGGAAGAGGTGGAACGACCTACGGGGGAAGGTGTGTTCCATGGTATCAAGACACCAGATAGCTGTACAGAGGGCTGGCGGTGGACCCCCACAACTAACAACATGGGAGGAGCAAGTCTTGGCGATCACGCATCCTGAGGGCCTGGCAGGAGTAGCAGGAGGACTGGACTCTGGTAAGTCAAATCTTTACTACTTTCACTACCCCCTACCTGCATGCCATCAAATACCCCGACCCTTGCCCTCAATCCCACAAACACAGGACGATCAGGGACCTGGGGTCAGTGGCAGTGGGCACACGGTTCAGGGGACAGTGGCACAGGACAACAGGGAAGCTGGGAGGACTGCTGTGCGACAGAGGGAGGACAGGCTCAGGGAACCGACTCTCCATGAGGCACTTTGCATTGACATGGGAGATGCACTGGTCCACCAAACACACCATCTGCACATTCAGAGAGTGAAAGCTTTTTCGATTTCTGAACACCTGTTCATTTCTCTGGGGGGGGGGGACAAAGGCAATATGTGTACCATCAATGGCACCAATGATGTTGGGGATATGTCTCAGTGCATAGAAGTCAGCCTTCACTGTGGCCAAATCCTCCACCTGGGGAAAAAGGATGTAGCTGCGCATGTGTTTCATCATGGCAGACAACACTCTAGTCAGCACGTTTGAGAACATAGGCTGTGACATCCCTGATGCCATGGCCACTGTCGCTTGGAAGGAACCACTTGCCAGGAAATGGAGCACTGGCAGGTCCTGCACTAGAGGGGGGATACCTGTGGGGTGGCAGATAGCTGAAATCAGGTCTGGCTCCAATTGGGCACACAGTGCTTGGAACGTGGCCCTATCAAGTCTGTAGGTTAGGATAATGCACCTGTCCTCCATTGTCGCCATGTCCACCAGGGTTCTGTACAGGGGGGGATGTCTCCATCTCCCATTCATCCCCAGTGGTTGAACTCTAGGCTTAAAAATGGTGAACAGAAGGTCATATTCAAACATATTCTCAGATTAATATGCAATTTTTGCTTACAGAAACAGTATGTGAACTTTTTAAGTCAGTTGATGTGCCTATGTCTGCTGTGACGCAGTTAGGTGCCATGGCCTGTGCCCCTCTGAAATGGCGGCTGCCTGACCTGTTAGGAGGGACAAGTGGAAATTAGGTAATTCCGCTGGCGTTGTGCGCCATTGCGGTCGGCGCCCGACGACCGCAGTGCAACACTGGATTGGTTATCATTGGGGCCTGCGGGTTCCAGGAGCCAATGGCGATGTACGCCGATGGTGACGGTATGCACCGCCGTGGACGTGACCACCATTTTCTATCTGTTCACTCACTTGCTACCTGACCTTCAACAGGAGAGGACCTACACTGCAAGTGCTGCTGTGACTTGTGCCTGGAAGCGACCTTGGCTCGAGTGTCTGGGGAAAGGGCCCCTGCCTTCACTTCGGAAGAGTTGGAGAGACTGGTGGATGGGGTAAAGTACTCTTTACTTTATGGTCCTCCAGACCAACAGGTGAGTACACTGTGAGCATGATGCGTGGGGCATGAATGTATGCAGTTCTGTGTGTATAAACCTTGGGTGGGGGGGTTTGAGGGGTCTTGGGCAGAGTGCTGCATGTATGGTGGTCAATGTATGTGCATAAGGGGATGGGAGAGATATGGTGGCACATGAGTGTAACAGTCCGGACGGTATGACTAATACCTTTTGTTATGTATCTTTTTCTGCAGGTCAGCGCCCATCAGTAAAAGGGTATTTGGCGTGCCATCACCAAGGAGGTGTTGACCTTGGGGATCTTTGATAGGCGGAGCACCCACAGCCGCAAACGTGGGAGGACCTGGGCTGCTGGGCAAGGAAGACAGGGGAGGCTCAGCTGGGACTGGTGTAGGAAAGTACCATCTTGCCTGGCATGTTACCCCCATATTTCACTGTATATATGTTGTTTTAGTTGTATGTGTCACTGGGACCCTGCCAGCCAGGGCCCCAGTGCTCATATGTGTGCCCCGTATGTGTTACCTGTGTTATGACTAACTGTCTCACTGAGGCTCTGCTATCCAGAACCTCAGTGGTTATGCTCTCTCATTTATTCCAAATTGTCACTAACAGGCTAGTGACCAATTTCACCAATTTACATTGGCATACTAGAACACCCTTATAATTCCCTAGTATATGGTACTGGGGTACCCAGGGTATTGGGGTTCCAGGAGATCCCTATGGGCTGCAGCATTTCTTTTGCCACCCATAGGGAGCTCTGACAATTCTTACACAGGCCTGCCATTGCAGCCTGAGTGAAATAACGTCCACGTTATTTCACAGCCATTTACCACTGCACTTAAGTAACTTATAAGTCACCCATATGTCTAACCTTTACCTGGTAAAGGTTGGGTGCTAAGTTACTTAGTGTGTGGGCACCCTGGCACTAGCCAAGGTGCCCCCACATTGTTCAGGGCAAATTCCCCGGACTTTGTGAGTGCGGGGACACCATTACACGCGTGCACTATACATATGTCACGACATATGCATAGCGTCACAATGGTAACTCCGAACATGACCATGTAACATGTCTAAGATCATGGAATTGTCACCAATGCCATTCTGGAAACTACCTTTCCCGGGGTTTCACTGAAGCTGCTGCTGCTGCCGACCCCTCAGACAGGTTTCTGCCCTCCTGGGGTCCAGCCAGGCTTGGCCCAGGAAGGCAGAACAAAGGACTTCCTCAGAGAGAGGGTGTTACACCCTCTCCCTTTGGAAAAAGGTGTTAGGGCTGGGGAGGAGTAGCCTCCCCCAGCCTCTGGAAATGCTTTCATGGGCACAGATGGTGCCCATTTCTGCATAAGCCAGTCTACACCGGTTCAGGGATCCCCCAGCCCTGCTCTGGCGCGAAACCGGACAAAGGAAAGGGGAGTGACCACTCCCCTGACCTGCACCTCCCCTGGGAGGTGCCCAGAGCTCCTCCAGTGTGCTGCAGACCTCTGTCATCTTGGAAACAGAGGTGCTGCTGGACTGCTCTGAGTGGCCAGTGCCAGCAGGTGACGTCAGAGACTCCTTCTGATAGGCTCCTTCAGGTGTTGCTAGCCTATCCTCTCTACCAGGTAGCCAAACCTCCTTTTCTGGCTATTTAGGGTCTCTGCGTTGGGGAATTCTTTAGATAACGAATGCAAGAGCTCATCAGAGCTCCTCTGCATCTCTCTCTTCACCTTCTGCCAAGGAATCGACCGCTGACTGCTCTGGAAGCCTGCAAAACTGCAACAAAGTAGCAAAGACAACTACTGCGACCTTGTAATGCTGATCCGGCCGCCTTCTCTACTGTTTTCCTGGTGGTGCATGCTGTGGGGGTAGTCTGCCTCCTCTCTGCACTAGAAGCTCCGAAGAAATCTCCCGTGGGTCGATGGAATCTTCCCCCTGCAACCGCAGGCACCAAAGAACTGCATCACCGGTCCTCTGGGTCTCCTCTCAGCATGACAAGCGAGGTCCCTTGAACTCAGCAACTCTATCCAAGTGACTCCCACAGTCCAGTGACTCTTCAGTCCAAGTGTGGTGGAGGTAAGTCCTTGCCTCCCCAGGCTAGACTGCATTGCTGGGAACCGCGTGTTTTGCAGCTGCTCCGGCTCCTGTGCACTCTTCCAGGATTTCCTTTGTGCACAGCCAAGCCTGGGTCCCCGGCACTCTAACCTGCAGTGCACGACCTCCTGAGTTGTCTTCCGACGTCGTGGGACCTTCCTTTGTGACTTCGGGTGAGCTCCGGTTCACTCCACTTCGTAGTGCCTGTTCTGGCACTTCTGCAGGTGCTGCTTGCTTCTGAGTGGACTCTTTGTCTTGCTGGACGCCCCCTCTGTCTCCTCACGCAATTGGCGACATCCTGGTCCCTCCTGGGCCACAGCAGCATCCAAAAACCCTAACCGCGACCCTTGCAGCTAGCAAGGCTTGTTTGCGGTCTTTCTGCATGGAAACACCCCTGCAAGCTTCTTCACGACGTGGGACATCCATCCTCCAAAGGGGAAGTTTCTAGCCCTTGTCGTTCTTGCAGAATCCACAGCTTCTACCATCCGGTGGCAGCTTCTTTCCACCCAATGCTGGCATTTCCTGGGCATCTGCCCACTCCCGACTTGATCGTGACTCTTGGACTTGGTCTCCTTGTTCCACAGGTACTCTCATCAGGAAATCCATCGTTGTTGCATTGCTGGTGTTAGTCTTCCTTGCAGAATTCCTCTATCACGACTTCTGTGCTCTTTGGGGAACTTAGGTGCAATTGCACCCACTTTTCAGGGTCTTGGGGTGGGCTATTTTTCTAACCCTCACTGTTTTCTTACAGTCCCAGCGACCCTCTACAAGGTCACATAGGTTTGGGGTCCATTCGTGGTTCGCATTCCACTTGTATATGGTTTGTGTTGCCCCTATCCCTATGTGCCCCCATTGCATTCTATTGTGACTATACATTGTTTGCACTGTTTTCTATTGCTATTACTGCATATTTTGGTATTGTGTACATATATCTTGTGTATATTTGCTATCCTCATACTGAGGGTACTCACTGAGATGCTTTGGGATATTGTCATAAAAATAAAGTACCTTTATTTTTAGTATATCTGTGTATTGTGTTTTCTTATGATATTGTGCATATGACACTAGTGGTACTGTAGGAGCTTCACTCGTCTCCTAGTTCAGCCTAAGCTGCTCTGCTAAGCTACCTTTTCTATCAGCCTAAGCTGCTAGACACCCCTCTACACTAATAAGTGATACCTGGACCTGGTGCAAGGTGTAAGTACCCCTTGGTACCCACTACAAGCCAGGCCAGCCTCCTACAACTGGCCTCACAACGAAGAAGGGGTGCCCGTCGTACCCTGACTCCCCTGATGTTCCACATCCTGGCAGTGGCCAATCCGGAGTTGGATGAGCGCTTGAAGGCATCACAGCAGCCACAAGGGGGTGAGTACAGATTCAGAATCATGACCTTTCACGTGTTAAGCTATTACCTGGGTGGGGGGTGTGGGCTGTGGGTGCCCCTAGGCCAGGGTGAACATGGCAGGGTAGGTTCCATGATGAGCAAGCTCAGATGCACTCCTACCCCAATTATGTTAGTGGGCATCTACTACTGGGCAGGGTCCTGTGGGTTTCAGGTGTGCAGCTAATGGCATTAGGCATTGCAACCCATGGGCTGGTGACTAGCATTGTAACTGGTAGTGCATGACCTAGTGCATAGGGCTGTTCCCTGTGAGTTTTGTCCGCCAATGGTAGTGGTTGTTGCTGGCATTGACCAAGTGTAGCCTCTGTCTCTTCCCCCCCTTTTTGTTTTGTCACCCTGTCCTTGTGTGCATCAGCATCATTTAGCGGAGGAGCAGAGGTACCGGCGATGGAGGAAGCTGCATCCCACATGGGTCTGGAGGCCGAATCCACCAACAGTGAAGGCACCAGTGGGACGGAGGGCGAGGGGAGCACCACAACGGAGACAAGAGGGGACAGTACTGACAGTGACTCCTCCTCCGATGGAAGCTCCCTGGCGGTGGCGGACACCTCCGTGCCCACCCCAACTACAGGTACAGCCGCCACCCCCTGTACCAGCACCGCCCCTCCCAGCTTCCCCTCAGCGTGTTTCCCGTGCCCGCTCACCCATGAGGGTGGGCATCTCCTTCGCCCCAGGCACCTCAGGCCCTGCCCCAGTTAGCCGTGCTGCCCCCAGTGAGGAGGCTTTTGACCTCCTGAGATCCATCTCTGTTGGGCAGTCAACCATACTGAATGCCATCCAGGGTCTAGCAGGGCATTTGCAACAAACAAATGCATACCTGGAGGGCATTCACTCTGGCGTGGAGGCCCAACAGAGAGCATTCCAGGCTCTGGCCAACTCACTGATGGCAGCCATTGTCCCTGTCTCCAGCCTCCCCCCTCCAACTTCCTCTACCCAGTCCCAATCCCCTCAGCTCCAGCCTATCCCAAGCACACCTTCAGACCTGCATGCACCCAAATCCACACACAGAAGTGGCTCAGGCAAACACAAGCCCCAAACGTCATCCCACAGGCACTCACACAAGCACCATTCAGATGTAGACACACCAACATCCACTGCCTCCACTGTGTTCCCCTCCTCTTTCTCGTCCACCCCCCTCCCAGTTGCATCTCCACTCACACCTGCATGCACTACATCCTCATCCACTACCTCCATCACCAGCACAGCTATCACAACAGACCCCTCACTGGCAGTCACCACCCCCACATCCATGCACACGTCCCCTGTGTCCTCTCCCACTGTGCCTGTGCCCCTTCCTCCCAAAATACACAAACGCAAGCACTCAGACACCAAACAGCCATCAACCTCACAACAGCATCCAGCCCATGCACCTGCACCCAAACACAGACAGACACCTCCTACAACCAGTGCCTCTTCCTCCACTCCCAAACCTTCACCCTCTTCCTGCTCCAGTGTCCCTTAGAAGCTTTTCCTCACCACCATTGACCTATTCCCTACCTCTTCCCCCATCCTTCACTTTGGGCCAGAGTGGCCAGAACCCAGCCCAGCACCTCAGTCACCCAGTCCACGGCCACTGTGGTTTCTGCAGCTACTGCAGTTGTGAGAGGTTCCAAGGAGGCACCCGTCAGCGCAGCCAGTGTGCCAGCACCACCTGCCAAGGCCAAGAAGAAGCCGCCACCTAGCAAGGGCAAGAAGGGGACATTAGCCAGCAAGGGGAAGGAGGCACCATCAGCCAGCAAGGGGAAGGAGGCACCACCAGCCAGCAAGGGCAGGAAAGGAACACCAGCTAGCAGAAGCAAGGAGGCACCACTATCTGCCAAGGTCAGGAAGGGGCACACAACACTAGCCATGGCACTGCAGCTGTCCGAGGCTGCAGGGGAAGGGCTGGAGCCTCCCCCCATAACTGCCAGCACGGCCACCTGCACTGCGGCCAGCACCGCCACCTGCCCCGCCACCAGCAGCACCACTGCCAGCAGCAGCAGCCCCAGAGTTCAGCTGTCTGAGGCTGCAGGGGAAGGGCTGGAGCCTCCCCTCACCACTGCCAGCACCGCGACCTGCACCATGGCCAGCACCGCCACCTGCACCGTGGCCAGCACCACCACCTGCCCTGCAGCCAGCAGCACCACTACCAGCAGCAGCAGGCCCAGTAGGCAGCTGTCCGAGGCTGCAGGGGAAGGGCTGAAGCCTCCCGCCACCACTGCCAGCACCGCCAACTGCACCGCAGCCAGCACCGCCACCTGCACCGCAGCCAGCACCGCCACCTGCCCCACCACAAGCAGAACCACTGCCAGCAGCAGCAGCACGAGTGGGCAGCCGTCCCAGGCTGCAGGGGAAGGGCTGGAGCCTCCCACCACCACTGCCAGCACCTCCACCTGCACCGCAGGCAGCACCGCCACCTGCCCTGCCGCCAGCAGCACCACTGCCAACAGCCCCAGTGGGCAGCTGTCTGAGGCTGCATGGGAAGAGCTGGAGCCTCCCCCCACCACTGCCAGCACCACCACCTGCAGCGCAACTGCCATCCACTGAGCAGCCATCACCACCGGCGAGCAGTGTGTAGTCGTGACTACATGGGCTGCAGTGCGTCCTGGCCCCTGCAACACCTGTAGGTGTGACACCAGGGAGGGAGAGAATGTGACCTTGCACCATCCAGGATGAAGCACACTGGGCACAAAGCCCCCCACAGAACCAGTGGAAGAAGGCATCCACTCACTCCCTCCTTGGCAGGATGAAGCACACTGGGCACTAAGCCCCCTCCAGAACCAGTAGAAGAAGGCATCCATCACCCCCTCCTTGGCAGTATGAAGCACACTGGGCACAAAGCCGCCTCCAGAACCAGTGGAGAAGCCACCCGCTTGAGAGACTGTGACTTTGCACTCAACAGGACCAAGGAGTGGGCAAACCGCCCACTTGAGAGACTGTGGCTTTGTACTCCCCAGGACCAGGAAGTGGGGAAACCACCCACTTGAGAGACTGTGGCCTTGCACTCCCTAGGACCAAGCAGTGGGCAACCACCCACTGAGAGACTGTGGCCTTGCACTCCCCAGGACCAAGCAGTGGGCAAACTACCCACTAGAGAGACTGTGGCCTTGCACTCCTCAGGACAAAGCAGTGGGCAAAACACCCACTTGAGAGACTGTGGCTGTGCACTCCCCAGGACCAAGAAGTGGGCAAACCACCCACTTGAGAGACTGTGGCTTTGCACTCCCCAGGACCAAGCAGTGGGCAAACCACCCACTTGAGAGACTGTGGCTTTGCACTCCCCAGGACCAAGCAGTGGGCATGGAGCCCCCTCCAGGCCAGTGGCGTTGTACCATCTTCTGACTGAGGTGCCCCCCCCATTCCTCGTCCCTGTGAGGTGCCTGTGTTTTTACGACCTGATGCCCCTGCAGTGTTCACTCATTATTGAAGCAGGAGTTAAGTGTGGCCTTGGCCTATGTGTTATGGCCCCGTGGGCCATGGACATTTTGGAGTGGGCATTGTCCCTCTATTGTACATACTGTTTATTGATTCAAGTACGTATTTATCTAAAATTGTACTATTACACTCATTTCAATCAATTCCTATTGTCCTTGCGTTATTCCTGAGGGTTATGGGGTGTATATGTAATGTTGTTGCATCTGTTTGTATGTATGGTGTTGAGGGTGGGGGTGTTGAGTGTTGCGTGTTTGTGTCACTCTCTCTTTCCCCCCCCTTGTGTGCTAGGTGCAGTACTCACCGTGGTCGTCTTCACCGGCGTTCATGTTCCTGGTGTATGAGGAGATACATCAGCATTGGAAAAATGTGCAGCTCGGGCTCCATGGTGTTGTGGTTCTTCCTTGAATGTCGAGAGGTGAGTCGTTTCCCTTCAGAGTACTGTTTCCGCTGTGCTTTTGATGGCATTGGTACCGCCCCGGAAAAGCTGACGGATACGTGTGTCATATTACTGTGGGCAGTACATTGTCTTCTGCCTGGCTGTTGGCGGTTACCGCTGCAGTGTTTGTTGCTACCGCCATGGCGGTCGGAGTGTTAAAGTGGCTGTCTGTGTTGGCAGTTTCCGCCATGGTCATAATTCCAATTTTTTTATGGCCGGCCTGTTGGCGGTATTATCGCCGCTTTATCACCGACCGCCAGGGTTGTAATGAGTGCCATAGTCCTTTGCCATGTGTACAGGAAAATCTTTAATTCCATGTTGGCTTGGATGGTATTTTACCATTATAAAGTTGTAATACTGTGCCTGGAGACTTTGCCACTTTCTAGCTCGGCGTGAATATGTGGTAAGGGCTTTTTTAGAATTTTAGGGTGGGTATGGGTTTTTTGGGTAGTAAGGGGCTTTTAGGCTTTAGGGTGGGTATGGAATTTAGAGTGGCAAGGGTGTTTTTATGGTTTATGGTGAGTATGGGTTTTTGGGTAGTAAGGGCATTTTCAGGTTTCAGGATGGGTAAAGGTTTCTGGGGTTAAGGGCATTTTTAGGTTGTAGGGTGGGTATGGGTTTTTGGGTGGTAAGGAGTGTTTAGGGTTTAGAGTGGATGTGGAGTTTGGGGTGGTAAGGGCATTTTTAGGTTTTAGGGTGGGTATGGGTTTTTGAGTGGTATGGGCACTTTAGGGTTTAGGGTGGGTATGGGTTTTAGGTTGGTAAGGCCATTTTTAGGAATTAGAGTGGGTAGGGTTTTTGGGTGACAAGGAGTGTGTGTGTATATATATATATATATATATATTTTTATTTTTGTAATTATTATTATTTTTTTCTTCACTAAAACAAACAAAGGTTACAGGGACTTTATAGTTAGGCTCACATTGTAAATGTACCAAACTATAGAAATTCACTAGTTATAGTTATCTCAAGAACATGTATGTGTGATAATGTGTTGTAGTAACTGCGTTGTAAAGGCATGTGTGGTAGTTGCATATGTGGTTCCTTCATACAACCCATGCGGAACAACAGAACCGTACCTCAATTTCCACAGACAGCAGAGTTCAGCAAGCGGTTCAAACACCGCTGCCCAGTGGTGTAGAAATGGATCGGGCCAGAGTTGTGTAGCTGCTGGTGCTGCGCAATGTAGCATGTATAGTAAGTGAGGGGGGAAGGGTGATGCACATTCCCCAAGAGAGCTTTGGGCCAGGTTGAAGGCCTGTCAGAGACAGGAGACTTAAGTATTAGACATTGACAGGTCACCTGAAGTAGGGAGGCACAGCTCTGTGAGCAAGAGCTGGCTGGTTGGGAACATATCTTGAAAAAAAGAGAGCCCTACCTCGTATATTGTAATCAAACTCCTAAAAGTAAAAAATGCCATTGATTTTTCAGTGCATAACCCTTACTCAATTATTTTATAACTCTTACCCAACCAGCCAAGAGCTGGCTGGTTGGGAACATATCTTGGAAACAAGAGAGCCCTACTTTGTATATTGTAATCAAACTCCTAAAAGTAAAAATGCCATTGATTTGTCATTGTATAACCCTTACTCAATAAGTTTACCCCTTCTGTGGCGTGCTTCATCATAGGGTTCTTCCCATTCCGTTACAGAGCAGGGCGTGCTACAACCAATGGAAGAGACAGGAGAACTATCTGGTGAATACCAAATTATGATATGAGTTGAAGGGGTTGGTATTGGGTAAATTAAAATGACTTGCCTAGCAGGAAAACTATGTTTTATTCTTCCCCCCCAGGTGGTATGATTAAAAGGGGAAGGTACACAGAAAGAATAAGAGCCTGATTTATGTCTTGACTGAGGGAAATACTCCATCACCAACTGGACGGCTATCCCGCCAGCCAAATTACGATCCCATTATATCCTGTGGGGATTGTAATACGGCGGACGGGATATCCATCACGTTTGTGATGGAGTATTCCCTCTGCCAAGACCTAAATCAGGCCCTATATGGTTACAGTGACCCCGTTTTCTGCTAGGTCTACATGTTTCAAGCCACTCATCCCTATGGCTCTCTTCAGGACCAATGATCTAACTCCATGATTCTTCTCCTAATTGAAGGCAGTACTACATTTTCACACACTGTGTGGGCTTTCACAAACATCAACACCTACTTGCCGAATTGTTCTTTTGTACTTGTAATAATCAAGGACCATGCTCCATAGATCCTTCGGTGGCAAGATAAGCTTGTAGGCACACTTAATCTGAGGTCTAGTCTCAGCCTAATAACCTAATTTAACTGCACTGGGGTCGAGGATCACAGACAAGTAGCTCAAGTGAACAGGAAGAGAGGGATTCTGCTTGCTAGTTACTACGTTGTCCTAGAACAGAACTAGCAATACTTCAGCATGATATTAATAACAAAGATGGTTGAAATGAATGTTTTAATGAGCAACATGACTAAATTACCTCATCAAAATATGAAGTGCTAAATACAGGAGTAAATTCAGCTCAAAACAGACTGAAATGGAGAAAGAACTTGCAGTGTCACGTGAAGTTGTGATAGGAAATATGCAGCAAGAGAGATTTTGCAGTAAGGGCAATAGTTGGGGGCTGATGTTGGTTTTTGCTGTGCTAAAAGCCCTTTTACCACAATGCTAAGTCCTGCACTACAGCTAAAAGGTGAACTCGTCCTACTTTGACTGATATTTGCACTCGAGGTACAACCCACTGAACAAACCTATGATACCTTTGGGCCACAGTCTGTCTTACAACAGTGAGATATGTGCACTCAAACAGCTCCAGAGTGCTCCCACTCTGGCAGACTCTAAATGACCTCATATGTTTGATTACTACCTGAATGTCTCAAATGGGGAAACGCATATGCCAAGCTAAAAATGCTAAGAACATACAATTGAAGTACACACGAACAGGGTTTGTTGATTATGTTTCCCGAAGACCAGGAATGATGTCTTTGAGAATGCATCAAGAAAAGTGGAAATGAGTTTTCTGTAAATTTTAAACATTACCATGAAGAAGCACACGTTTTAACTATACCAGAGGGTCCTAACAAGTGATCAGAATAATTTGTTACCAGAGACCAGATTATGAGCTTTTGTAGCAATTTATGAATTTGATGCCATGGAAGGTCAGCTGAGCAGTTAAAGCAACGAATAATTCAGTGTTTTAAAAATCCTTTTTTTGTGTGGGTGCTTTACATTATTAAAGAGTTTACAGGAGCCGTCCATTGCAATGAAAGCATAGCAAAGGAGGAAAGTGTAGAAATCGAATGATGCAAATGTGGTAGATAAGAAAGTGGAAAATGTAATTTATTGAGTCCCGCTTCAATTTGACAAGGCAGGAAGTATTTAGAGACTTTGCCTCACCATAGCAGCAGAATGAACATTTCACTAACTCTGAAGAGTGTCCTGTGGTAGACGATTGTATTGGGGATATAGGCCCTCATTATGACTTTGGCGGTAAATGCCGCCTAACGCCACCCTGACGGCCACCAACATACCACTGCGGTTGCGAATATCCGTTCGCCACATTATGACACACACACACACCAATCCAACAGAATACAGCCACCTACACAAATCCGCCAGACTAAAGGTCAGTGATAAAGTGGCGGTTCTCAAAACCCATACTGTTACGCTAACAAAACAACGCCCACCACATTATGACCCATGAATCACCACGGCGGACATTCAATGGTGGTAAGCCATTGGCGGTACATACCACCGTGCTCAGAATGGACACCCACATTGGCCAATACCAAAAACATACACCTGACACCCATACACACACACCACACACTTACACCACTATAAAACACACACCCACATTACCCACAACCCTTTACGATCACAAATCATAGCCAGCAGACTGACACCAAGACCACTTAGACAACTAGCCACACACCACTCACACCCATACATCCCTCACGCACCCCACATTACACACCCCAATACATTACTTAACACACTCTCACCAACACACACCACACAACACCCATGGCACAACAAAGGCACCCCCGTTTCACTGAGGAGGAGTTAAGGGTCATGGTGGAGGAAATTGTCAGGGTAGAGCCACAGCTGTTTGGAGCACAGGTGCAGCAGATATCCATTTCAAGGAAGATAGAGCTATGGTAGAGAATCGTGGACAGGGTGAACGCTGTGGGACAGCATCCAAGAACAAGGGACGACATCAGGAAGAAATGAAATGCCCTACGGGGGAAGGTAAGTTCCATTCCAGCAAGGCACCAGCTCACCATACAGAGGACTGGCGGTGGGCCCCCACCTCCTCTCCCACAGCTCACAGCATGAGAGGAGCAAGTCTTGGCAATATTGCATCCTGAAGGACTCGCTGGAGTAGCTGGAGGACTGGACAATGGTAAGTCAATGTTTAGTACTTATCACTCCCATACCTGCATGCCATTTCACACCCTCACACTCACTCCCATCACTCCACTCCATTCCACACAGTGCACCTACACATCTGACTAACCCTACTGTCAAGCCCTGCATGCTATACCAAGGCATGGCCACCCCTCCCAGCCCTACATGGACACCCATCACTAAAACATGCACAGCGTAGGGAAACTAACATTCCCACAAAACATCACCTTACACAAGCAAAAGGTGGCAGAGCAACACCAACGATAGAGGGGAAGCCAGGGATGTACAAATGTCATACACATGAAGCTTAATACATCACTTACATCCCCACAGGTACCCCAGCCAACGTCAGTGAAGAGGAGGTGCCATGACTATCCACTCCCCCAATAGAAGATGCCCTTAGTGATGACAGTAATTCTGGACTTCTGGATCTGGATAACCTGCCTGGCCCATCAGGGACCACTGGACAGCTGGTTACCGAAGCCCACTTACAGACCACCACAGAGCCTACCCCATCAGGATCCAACACCACAGCACCCACCCAGCGTACCCACACCTCTGTCCCCAGGACACATCAATCACCAGTGTGCCCACCTGTACAGGGACCCCAGGCCACACCTCACCCCAAGACAATCAGGGACCTGGGGTCAGTGGCAGTGGGCACACCATTCAGGGGACAGAGGCACAGGCCAACTGGGACACTGGGAGGACTGCTGTGCGCCAGTGAGAGGACAGGACCAGGGAACCGACCCTCCAGAAGGCACTTTCCGAGATCCTGGGAGCCTACCAACATTCCCAGGACATGATGGGCCAGATCCTTGACAATGTGTAGGAGAACAGGCAGCTGCAGGAGGGACAGTATCAAGGGATCAGGGAGGACTTTCAGGCCCTTAACACCACCCTGATCTCAGGCCATTAGCACCACCCTGATCTCCAGAACAAGGCTGCTGGCATAGATGGCCAACATCATGAGGGAGGCACCAGCACACCAGCGGGCCCCTACTACTAGCCAGTCCATTGACCAGCCCTCCACTTCCGGTGACGCTAGTGGGCAGGAGGCCCCGCCACAGGACCCACAGGCCACCAGCATCCCTTCCCCTGCTCCCCTGCAGAAGGTGAACCACCCTGCAAACGTTCCCTGCAACCCAGAAAGAAGCCAGAGACACCGGCCTAGACTGCCGCCAGGAATTAGACCCTCCTGATTGTCCCCCTTGTGTCCCACTCAGTCACCTTGTCCACCTTGACCTGCCATTGCTTCCCTTCCTATGGCCACTTGGACACTGCACCTGTGCTATAAACAGACTGGAACAATACCCTGGACTTGCCTCCATAATCACCCTATTCCATTGCGCTTTTCCCTCAATTTGTTATCACTAAAATAAACACCCTTGGACACAACTTGACTACTTGTATGTCATGTGTTGAAAAAGTGTATTTATAGAAACAGTTACATCCGTTGCAAATAAACTGTACATTGTGAGAGCATAGAAATACTGACCTGTGGCTGGCTGTAGTCAGCACATCAGTACACAGTTGTCATAGCACCAACATCTGTAAAATGATAAACCATAGGTGACAGGAAGTAGAGGTAAAAGGTAGTTAATGCAGTCATGCCACAGCCACACAGAATACAACAAATAGTAATAGAAATGTGAAGTTGCACTGTCTCACCTGTGTGTCATTGGAAGTATTGATGGATAACTGATGTTCTATTGTCCTCATCCTCATCTTCAGCCTCTTCATCCTCACTGTCATCAGGGTCTACTGCAGCCACAGGGGCATCTCCTGTCTCCTCCTCCTGCAGAAAAGGTACATGGCTCCTGAGGGCCAGGTCGTGCAACATGCAGCATGCCACGACTATCTGGCAGACCTTCTTGGGTGAGTAGCACAGGGATCCACCTGTCAGATGGAGGCCCCTGAACCTGGCCTTCAGGAGGCCGAAGGTTCTTTCAATGATAAGTCTGGTTCACCCACATGCCTCATTATAACGTTCTTCAGCCCTTGTCCTGGCACTCCTCACAGGGGTCAGCATCCACAATAGGTTTGGGTAGCCAGAGTCACCTGCAGGTATTGAGGGACAAAATTTAGCCACACACAATCCTATGAGGTTAACACCAGAGGCATACACTAACGTACACTGGGTGGGGACCAAGGCTCACCTATTAGCCACACCCAGTGCCTCTGTAGTTGGGCCATCACATTTGGGATGCTGCTATTCCTCAGGACAAAGGCATCATGCACCAACCCAGGATACTTAGCATTGATGTGGGAGATATACTGGTCCGCCAGGCTCACCATCTGCACATTCATGGAGTGGAAACTCTTACGATTCCTGTACACCTGTTCATTCTGGCGGGGGAGAAAAAATGCAATATTTGTCCCATCAAATGCTCTAATAATATTGGGGATATGTCCCATTGCATAGAATCCGGCCTTCACAGTGGCCAAATCGTCCACCTTGGGGTAAGCAATGTAGCAGCACATGTGTTTTACCAGGGCAGACAACACTCTTGCCAGCACGATTGAGAACGTTGGCTGTGACATTCCTGCTGCCAATCCCACTGTCACTTGGAAAGAACCTGTTGTCACGAAATGGAGCACTGATAGCACTTGCACAAGAGGGGGGATCCCCGTCGGAGGACAGATAATTGAGATCAAGTTTGGCTCCAACTGGGCACACAGCTCTGTGATTGTTGCCCTGTCCAGTCTATAGGTGAGTATAATGTGCCTGTCTTCCACTGTAGCTAAGTCCACCAGGGTGCTGTACACAGGGGTATGTCTCCACCTCCTATTCATCCACAGTGGTAGGTATTTAAGTGACACAAGAGTGAGTAGGCTGTCACAATTTGAACAACAATACCACAGCAGCAGTCCACATGGTGCACTTATGTATTGGGACAGTTTTAATGGCGAAGTATGTGCCAATCTAATCTGTGACGCAGCAATTGTTGATATGCCTGTCCCCCCACCCCTGAAATGGCGACTGCCTGTCCTGTATGTAGGGACAGGTGGAAGTGAGGTAACTCCACCGACGTAGGGCATCGTGGCAGAAGGCGATCTTGCACCGCCGTGCAATTCCTCATTGGATACTATCAGGCTCTATGGAGTAAAGTGGCCAATGGGGATCTACGTCGGCGGTGACGGTGTACACCGCTGCAGACGTGATTGCCATTTTCTATCTCAATCCCCAATGTTTTCTGACCTTCAACAGTAGAAGACCTACACTGTGTGTGCTACTGTGACATGTGTCTGGAACCTTCCATGGCCCATGTGACCGAGAAAGGGCACTTGCCTTCACTTTGGAGGAGTTGGAGCGACTGGTGGATGGGGGTCCTACCCCAGTACGGACAGCTGCATGGGCCTCCAGACCAACAGGTGAGTACATTTTTGCCACAATGCATGTGGCACGGATGCATGGAGATGTGTGTACAAACATCATGTAAGGGTTGGTGGGGGGGTGGAGGGATTGTCTGTTGGCGGTGCACATGTTGTGCACTGGCCTATGTGTGTGCCAATGGTGATGGAAATAAGCATGGTGGGCCATTTGTGTGACAGGCTGGACTGTTTGTTTAATGGGGTTCTCCTGTCTGTATTGCCTCTGCAGATCAGCTCCCATCAAAAGAAGGGATTATGGCGTGGCATCACCAAGAATGCGCAGAACTTGGGGTTCTATGGCAGGTGGAGCACCCACTGTCGGAAACGGCTGGAAGACCTAAGTCGCTGGGCACGGAAGACTGGGGAGGCCCAGCTGGGGATGGCCTCCCAACGAAGAAGGGGTGTCCGTCAGACCCTGACTTCCCTGATGTCACGACTTACATGTTGCTTGATCCTGGAGTCTGCTGAACGAGTGACTAGATTCTTGGTCTTGAATGTTCTGCCTTGGCCCAGATAGGGGCAACTCTTTCTGGTAGCCACGGTGCTGCAGGTGATAGGAACACCAAGGGCAGCCTGTGTCCTTCAGAAGTAGTGCCAGAGGGAGAAAAAAAACCTAAAAAGGGGAAAAAACCTAAAAAACAGGAAATCCTGATATAAGAGCAAAGATCAATACTTAGGATACAAGACCAAACAATGAACAGGAAAATACTGGAACAAAAAGCGTAACCAGTATCTGACGCAAGGGAGAAGGAGCGAAGACACCATCCATACAACCATCCATCCAACAGGAAGTGTTGCAGCGCAAGGAGGAAATGAATCACCGCCCTTAAATACCCATAGAACAGGAAGTGACCAGCAGGAAGTGCAAGGACACCATATTGGATAGGGAACAGTACATAGAAAGCAATGGACAAGGCACCATAGGGAGTAGGGAACCAAGGCATGCTGGGAAGAGAGGCGAATAATGGGAAAAAGAAAAAACATAAAGGGGAGAACAAACGAGGGCGACAGCAAAAAAGGACACAATAGCAGGTGAGTGGGGGGAAATGCTATCTGTAAATGGAGGTGCGCTGTGTCAGAAAGAAACGTGGCCCCATGATCAATTTGGGGCCTTGAGTACTGCAGGAGAGGCTGGGGGCACGGTGCGTCTCAGCGCCACGTGCCGCGGCCTGAGCCGAGTGTTCGCTTTGTGCCGTGCGCCGCGGCGCAGCAGTAGGTCCCCTCCCCGGAGCCCAAGGTTTGTGTGGAAACAAGGGGTAAAAGTGACGAATCAGAAGACGGGCGTGAACAGAAGAAGCATCTTCCCAAGAGCATTCGGTAAGAGGGTTACCCTTCCAATGAATCAGATACTGAAGACGGTTTCGAAAGACATGAGAGTCACAAATTTCTTGTAACTCATATTCTGGTTCACCATTCACCAACAATGGAGGAGGACAAGGGAACTGCTGGGAGAAAGGATCAGGCACATAGGGTTTTAGCTGAGAAACATGAAAGACCGGATGGATCTTCCAGGTATGAGGTAAGTGAAGATGGACAGTGACAGGATTAATTAACTGAAGAATACGGAAAGGACCGTAGTAACGAGGTGTAAACTTATTCTGAGAGAGCCGCAAGGGCAGATATTTCGAAGAAAGCCAGACTTTATCCTGGATGTGATACACTGGAGTCTCACTGCGCTTTTTATCTGCCATTCTTTTCATGTATCTCTTTGTGTCCAGCAGATTAGATCGAATCATTCTATGGATCTTCTGAAGTTGTTTGGAAAATGAGGTGATAGCAGGAAGAGAAGAAGTAGACTTAGGAGTAGTAGGAAAAGAGGTAGGATGATAGCCGTAGGAACAGAAAAAGGGGGTGACCTTGGAGGCACTTTGGACAGTGTTGTTGTAAGAGAATTCTGCGATAGGAAGTGTTCGAGTTGCTCTGAGTAGAATTACAGAGCAGCGAAGGTACTGCTGTAGTCCATGGTTGAGACGTTCAGTCTGCCTATTGGTTTGGGAATGGAATCCAGATGACAATGCTTCATTGATGTTCAAGGTCCTACAGAAATTTTTCCAAAACCGAGAGATGTACTGAGGTCTCCTGTCTGATACAATGCTGTGTGGGAGTCAATGTAGACGAAAAATATGGTGGATGAATATCTGACTTAGTTCTTGTGAGGTAGGTAATTTCTTCAGGGCGGTGAAGTGAGCCATCTTAGTAAAGGAATCTACCGTTACCATGATGACCCGATGTCCTGCTGATGGAGGTAGTGAACACATGAAATCAGTCGAAATTGTGTGCCAGGGAGATGGTGGAACAGGTAACGGTTGCAGTAATCCCGCTGGCCTGGTACGGGGTATCTTTACTTGGGCACATATCGGACAGGCCTGTACATAACTTTCGACATCCGGTTTCAAAGTAGGCCACCAATAGGATTGCAAGAGTAATTCCTGCGTGGCCTTGATACCTCTATGACCAGCAATCAGAGAATCATGGCACATCTGCAGTGCCCTTTCTTGTACTCTTTTTGTAGGGAGGAACAAAAGGTCCCTATAATAATAATATCCCTTCTGTTTATGTATTTGGGGGTATAAGTCCTTAATTTCTTGTTCAGAAAGGTTTGCATATTCCAGCTGTACCTTGTCCAGGAATGATTGAGCTACGCCAATGATCTTGCTAGGCTCAAGTAGATACTGTGGTTGGGTAGGAGTACAATCAGGATAACGACGAGACAGAGCATCAGCCAGAATATTTTGTGATCCAGGAATGTAGGTGACATAGAAGTCGTACTGACTAAAGAAAAAGGCCCAACGAGCCTGACGACTGTTCTGGCATTGAAAGTTACGTGAACATTGTAGATTCGATGGTCCGTTCTCACCTCAAAAGGGTCTTTGGAACCCATAAGGAATTGTCTCCACTCGTGGCAGGCAGTCTTAAGGGCTAAAAATTCCCTTTCCAATACTGAGTAATGTTGTTCAGACACAGAAAGTACATGGGAGAGGTAAAAAACTGGATGTTCTAAACCATTGTCATCTTGTTGTTGGAGTAATACTGCTCCGATGGCTCTTTCAGATGTGTCAGTAACAACAACAAATTGTTTGTTGGTGTCTGGATGTCTCAGTATCGGTGCTTGAGTGAAGGCCTTTTTTAGACTCTGAAAAGCTGCTTCAGCCGCCTTTCTCCAGATAAATCCATTGCGTAGATTCTCCTTTTTTAATGTTTGGGTAATTTGATTGGTCTGTTACGCAAAGTCTAAGATAAATTGACAATAGAAGTTGGCCAGTCTTAGAAAACATTAGGTTTCCTTGATGAATGAAGGGGAAAGCAAGTCTAGGATGGTTTGTACCTTTTCCGGATCCATTGATATTCAAGTGGGACTGATGTGATAACCTAGATATTTGACTTCGGTTTTATCAAACTCACATTTCTCTGGCTTACAGTACAGTTCATGTTGCCTGAGTCTTTGGAGAACTTGTTTAACGTGTTTAGAATGAAGTTCAGGGTGTCTAGAACATATAAGGATATTGTTTAAGTATATCACTACTGTATGGTTCAATAAATCAGAGAACACAGAGTCCATAAATCTTTGGAATATTGAGGGGGCATTAGTTAGGCCAAAAGGCATAACCCTGTATTCATAATGACCAAATGGGGTTCGAAAGGCAGTCTTCCACTTGTCTCCTTTCTTGATGAGCAAAAGGTGGTAGTCTCCACGAAGATCTAATTTGGTAAACCGTTGTGCCCCTCTGACCGCTTCCAGAATATCTTTGATAAGAGGTAAAGGATAACGATCCTTTATAGTGATCTTATTTAAACCACGAAATCCAAGCAGGGATGAAGATCTTTAGTTTTCTTGGGTACAGAAAACAGAGGAGCCCCCGCCGGAGAGGAAGATGGCACAATAAGACTGCTGTGAAGATTTTCTTGGAGGTAATCTTTGAGAACTTCCCTTTCAGGTTCGGTGAGAGAATACATTCCCCCAAAGGGAACGATCGCCCAGGTTCCATGGGAATTGTACAATCATAATCTCGATGTGGGGGCAAAACAGACCTGGATGGTTTTTGGAATACATCTTGAAAATCAAAATAGTGGTTGGGAACCCCTTGGACTGTATTGATGGAACAACCTGTCGTGGGTTCAGAAGATATCATTTTCTTGGGTGACCAGTAAGTGTCTGAGGCATAACAATGTTCATGACAAAACTGAGAGGACAAAGAAATAGTCCTGGTTTCCCAATTTGCATAAGGATTATGGGGGTCATTCTGACTCCCGCCAGCGGTGGTAACCGCACGCCCGGCGGGAGCCGCCGAATGACCGCGGTCAAATGACCGCGGCGGTCATTCTGAGTTTCCCGCTGGGCTGGCGAGCGACCGCCAGAAGGCCTCCCGCCAGCCCAGCGGGAAACCCCCTTCCACAAGGATGCCAGCTCCGAATGGAGCCGGCGGAGTGGAAGGGGTGCGACGGGTGCAGTTGCACCCGTCGCGATTTTCAGTGTCTGCCACGCAGACACTGAAAATCTATGTGGGGCCCTGTTAGGGGGCCCCTGCATTGCCCATGCCAATGGCATGGGCCCCCAGGGGCCCCACGACACCCGTTACCGCCATCCTGTTCCTGGCGGTGAAAACCGCCAGGAACAGGATGGCGGTAAGGGGGTCGGAATCCCCATGGCGGCGCTGCTTGCAGCGCCGCCGTGGAGGATTCCCTGGGGCAGCGGGAAACCAGTGGTTTCCCGTTTCTGACCGCGGCTGTACTGCCGCGGTCAGAATGCCCATGGAAGCACCGCCAGCCTGTTGGCGGTGCTTCCGCGGTCGTTGGCCCTGGCGGTCCATGACCGCCAGGGTCAGAATGACCCCCTATGTCTTATGAACCACTGAATTCCTAGAATTATAGAATGGTTGGGAGATGATATCAAGTCAAAGGGGACGTGTTCTTGGTGGTTCCCAAATGGAGACTTAGAATCGGGGTAGTAGTATTAACTGGACCAGAGGATATTAATGACCCATCTACAGTGTGTACTCGTTCCGGAACTTCCTTGGGTCGTGTTGGTATTCGTTGTGTTGTGGCCCAGGACATGTCCATATAAATGGCACTAGCACCACAATCCAGTAAGGCCATTGTCCTCTCCTCACGACCGTCAGGTAACTGCAGGGCCACAGGTAACATGAACAAATTGGTTGCATTGTCCTTGAAAGAACTGATGGAAGGTAGAGCAGATGATCCCGTCCCCTCCCTTCTTACAGAGGACGGGAAGTAGCGTTTCCCGATGGCTTCAGAGGACGAACGGGGCATGTACGGAGCATATGACCAGCAGCACCACAATACATGCACAATCCTTTTTTCCGTCTTTCTTCACGTTCACTGAATGAAAGTGGGCCACGAATAGTATCCACCTGCATAGGTTCACCTTCAGTTTCTATAGGGCACTGATGAGATAACCCACCTTTGTCTTGTCGTGAGAAAATTGTGTGGTTCTGAAGGCAAAGTAAACAGTCAACGCATCCAAAAACTCTTGCAGCTTCGTTGGTTCACCGGAAAACCGAGGAGTTGAGGTGGAAACTGTAGGAACATCCGTACTGCGGAAGGCCAAAGCTTGTTGTAAGGCAGCATTCTCGTTTTGTAATTGTTGCAGTTCCTGAGCCTGTTGCTGAATGGTTGCCAGAAGGAACTGGTCAGGGTCTGCAGCTGCCGCTACTGTATCATCCATTCTGCTAGACGAAGTCGGGTTTATTTGGCGCTGCAATGTGTCACGACTTACACGTTGCTTGAGCCTGGAGTCCGCTGAACGAGTGACTAGGTTCTTGTTCTTGAATGTTTTGCCTTGGCCCAGATAGGGGAAACTCTTTCTGGTAGCCACGGTGCTGCAGGCGATAGGAACGCCAAGGGCAGTCTGTGTCCTTCAGAAGTAGTGCCAGAGGGAAAAAAAACCTAAAAAGGGGAAAAAACCTCAAAAACGGGAAATCCTGAAATAAGAGCAAAGATCAATACTTAGAATACAAGACCAAAAAATGAACAGGAAAATACTGGAACAAAAAGCGTAACCAGTATCTGACGCAGGGGAGAAGGAGCGAAGACACCATCCAACAGGAAGTGTTGTAGCGCAAGGAGGAAATGAATCACAACCCTTAAATACCCATAGAACAGGAAGCGACCAGCAGGAAGTGCAAGGACACCATATTGGATAGGGAACAATACATAGAAAGCAATGTACAAGGCACCATATTGAGTAGGGAACCAAGGTATGCTGGGAAGAGAGGGGAATAATGGGAAAAAGGAAAAAGATATAGGGGAGAACAAACGAGGGTGACAGCAAAAAAAGGACACAATAGCAGGTGAGTGGGGGGAAATGCTATCTGTAAATGGAGGTGCGCCGTGCCAGAAGGAAACGAGGCCCCATGCCCAATTTGGGGCCTCGAGTACTGCAGGAGAGGCTGGGGGAGCGGCGCGTCTCAGCGCTGTGTGCCGCGGGTTGAGCTGAGTGTTCAGCTCGTGCTGTGCGCCGCGGCGCGGCGTGACACCTGATGGCCTGCACACTGGCGGTGGCCTACCCTGAGCTGGATGGGCACCTGAGGGCATCACAGCAGCCACAAGAGGGTGAGTACAGTGGGCATCAATACATATTTTGGCTGGTGGGGTGGTATCTGGGTGGTGGATGTGTGTTAGTGGGTGCCCCTAGGGCCAGGCTAGACATTGCAGACTGGGACATCAGAAGGCTAATGGGTGTATGGCAAATACAGGTGACCTTGTAGTGTGGTTAGTTTTACGTATTCATTGCGCTTTAGCTTCAGGCTTTAGGCCTTTGTGCATTTTGCCCTGAATATATTTTATTCATTTGCTAATAGCTTAGAGCCTCTGTGCACTTTTCTCTACATGCTTTTTATTAGGCTTCGTACTGTTATTTTTCAAATAGCCAGTTCTACGGTGTTGTTTTTTATTCATATCACACTGTTTTGCCTACTTCAGCACTGGAGTTCTCCATAACATATTTACTCTGTGCTTCAGTCAAGGATACAGTCTGGTACATTGCCGATAGACGTGGTAAGAGTTTAGACTTGGCATTCCTGCATAGGGACATTTTGTGATCACGCTGACATGTTAGTTATAAAATCACTTCCTTGTCCCAGTACACGCAAGAGGGAGATTCCGACCAGGGAACCACAACTTGACGCTGACTGCCTCGTTGCAGATGCTGAACCAAGATCACAGGTCTTTGCTCAGGTATGAGGGCTGATATCCCCATAGTGATTCTAATAGGCAAGCTAGAAGCTTAACATGCTGTGCTCTAGATAGAACAAGCAGAGGGAGAGTAGAAACTTTTTGACAATATGATAGCTTTGTTTTTATGTTTTACTCTCCTGGTAACTATTACAATCCTACTGTGTTGTATCGTTCTGGTTATTGCGGTTCACGCCTTAATATCTAAAATACAGTCGTTTTATTAAAACATTATATAAAACGTATACTGTCTTTGTCATTTGTATATGAGATCATATTGGAAATAAGAGAGTTGGTTTGGATCTGAGTAACCACGACTTCCCTGAGAAGTTCCGAAGATGTCATGCGCTCGGCTGCCAAATCATTCCTTCCACAGGGGAGAAATGAGGCACTGCTAGTTAGCCGGAACAAAAACCGGATTTAGGGTGACAGAGTTCTTTACAAGTGGGTCAGACTCAGTCCCCCACACCGTTATCGATCCTGCTACCTAGA
This sequence comes from Pleurodeles waltl, assembly GCF_031143425.1. Classification (NCBI taxonomy): domain Eukaryota; kingdom Metazoa; phylum Chordata; class Amphibia; order Caudata; family Salamandridae; genus Pleurodeles; species Pleurodeles waltl. The sequence continues at coordinate 189,649,478 of NC_090440.1, read as the reverse complement.
AATGCAGCGCGTGCTGCTCCAGCGCACCCACAGGCGGTGGTTCCGGGTCTTAATCCGGCCACTGTACACTCAGTTATGGGTAAAGTACCGGCTAAACGAGAGGAGACTCCGTTTTGGCTGGCGCAAAAAATTAATACGCTGGAAGCAGTATTTCCCCATACGGGACCTCAGGATAAACATAGAATTTTGACGATGTGTTTGCCATACGGGATGGTTCCTCCGGTGGACCTTTGTAATACCTGGGGCACGGTGTTTGCCGCGCTCTACACTACGGCACACGGTACACCGACATTAGCTAATTTACCGGACGTACTTAAACAGATTCAGGATGAATATGGGGCTGCCCCTGCCTTGGATTTGGGCATGCAGTTGCTGGGCAATTATGCCACAGTTTCTTCTATTATTTTGAGTAATCTCAAAGGAGAGGCAGTAGCACTAGCAGTGCGTATGCGTCTTCGGGATGTTCCGCTGCTTCAACAGGAGCGGGAGCTTCCGAGAATAATAGCGGAAACATATTCTAGTATTGGTCGTGATAGCCTAGGGGCTAGACCACAAAAACCCCAGTTACAGGGTAAAAATAATAAAGATAATGCTAAACAGCAACAACCTGAGGGTTCGAAAAAGCGCTGGGAAAAGAAACAGCAAACACCTAAGAAGGATGATGGGCAGTCTCCGCAACCGGAGACCCCACAGAATAAGTATAATCTCAGGAATAGGGATACTTTGAAGACGCCTGATAGATATCAATATCCTGATACACGCCAATCTCGTTCCTTTCAGGACTACTCGGAAAAGAGAAGTGAGAGAGGTGGGCGGTCGGAGCGGAGGACGGAGTACGTGAAACCGAGACAGGATTCACAACGCTCAGCGGAGGTTTCTATTAAACAAGAAGAGAAACCGCTGCAACAGAAACAGCAATTCAAAAAGAAGAAAGTGGCAGCTGTCTCAGTTAGACATGCCGCTCAAGAAGAGAGTTCTCTTGACGAACAAGACATGGGCGTTAGCACTGTTAGACAGCGCGGCAGAGGTCACAATAGTTCGCCGGAGTCTTCTAGAGCATCTGGAGGTGAAAGCAACTGATGACTTCATACAAGTCGAAACCGCGGATATGCGAGTCTCTGATCCTGATAGAGTATATGAAGTTACTCTGCGATTGGAAGGGGACATTGACCGTAATATAAACGCCATTTTTTGGGACCATGTGGTAAACTCATATGATGTTCTGTTGGCCGAACAAGATTGGCCACCTGACTTTGTTCGCGACTGTCCAGTTGGGGAGGAGGGTATTACACCGTCCTTCTCACCACTTGTTCCACGAGAACTCGCGGAGTCCTATAGTAAATCATGGGCTCTAGCACAGGCTCCCGCTTTGTATAGAAATAACATGGGGTGGGACAGACAATCACCTTATCATGTAATTCCGATAAAGGGCGAACCTCAGCCACAACCTCAATATCCTATCAAATTTGAAGCTAGGGCATCGGTTAAAAAAATTCTTAAAGAATTGGAGTATCAGGGTGTAATTGAGCCCTGTGTCTCGCCGATGAATAATCCCTTGTTTACGGTTGCTAAACCGGACCATTCATATAGGATAGTGGTGGATTACCAACATTTAAATAGTCATACACGCACATATGCAATACAGAATTCACACAGCGCAGCGCTTATGAATAATATAGTGCGTAAAAAATATAAGACAACATTAGATATCTCGAATGGATTTTTCTGCCAGAATATAGCGCCCGAGAGTCGGGACTATACCTGTTTCAGTGCGTTTGGCTCTCAGTAAAATTTTGTCGTTTGCCTCAGGGGTATAAGAATAGCCCAGGACTGTTTTCGGCTCGTGTAACTGAAATGCTGCATGAGTTCGACCCTAAAGCATTATCATATGTCGATGACATATATCTGACAGATGATGAGATTCTGCAACATCTAAGGCGTGTATCGCGCATTGTTGTGGGGTTTGCTGATATTGGCTATAAGTTTAATTTTAAGAAATCAAAGATTGCCTTCCTCAGCGTCATTTTCCTGGGATATGAGTTGTCGAGTGAGGGCAAGAGCTTGGCGCAACATTTTTTGGAGAAATGTGCTTTATTGCAGCCTCCTAATACGGTTCGGAAGCTCCAGTCATTGTTGGGGTTTCTGAATTTTGGCAGAACTTACATTCCTGAATATGCAATGCGTATAAAACCCTTATACGAGTTGATTCGCCCGAATTTTTCGAGTAAATTTTGGACGATTGAACATACACACATACTGCGAGAATTACAGAGTGATCTTTTAGCAGTTAAACACTTACACACTCGGGACAATAAGACACATTTAGTGATCAGGGTAATACCTGGGGCTGTTGGGTTTACTTAAGTCACCTTTAATGAAGGGGAGACTGTCCAGATTGCATACAAATCTCACTTGTATTCTGCTGCAGAGCAACGTTTTGCACAAACTGAGAAAATTCTCACTGCAGTACAGATGGCTGTTATTAAAGAAAGACCGCTGGCCCAGGGTCAACGCATTGTTGTCGTTTCCCCGGTTCCGGCCTTAGAGGCTGTTACAAAAGCGAGTGTTCCTAATTCGAAGGCTCTACACCCGCGATGGATACAATGGGCTACGTCTTTAACAACCACTGATGTAGATTATGTGTTTGACCCTAAACTGCAGACTCAAGAATTTCTTCAATACGAAATAGAATACCCTGTTCCTGCTGGTACATTGCCTATTGACCAATATGAAGTGGTCATGTATACAGATGGCTCTGCGCAACCGGCGGTTGGGACTAAACAACAGTATTCTGCTGCATGTGCGGTGGTGAGCGGCACTATGGAGGGGGAAGTGTTCTGCCCCCGACATACTTATACTAAAACCTTGGGAGATTGCACGGCACAGCTGGCTGAGCTCAAAGCTCTATTGTTAGCGTTGGAGCATGCTGATCCGGCACTTTTAACCTTGCTGGTCTGTGACTCCTACTACTGTGTGCAGTCTTTCAACTAATATTTACACTATTGGAAGACGAATGGGTTCAGAGATTCTAAAGGCAACACCATTAAGCATAAAATGTTGTGGGGTAAGGTTGCGGATCTGAAGGAAACGCTTCCTGAAGTCCATGTTGTGCATACACTTGGACACCAGCGCGTTGGAATACACGTTGCTGGGAATACTTTGGCTGATGAAGCCGCGAAATCGGCAGTGGCTGTCGCCACTGTGGCCGCAGTGACTCGTTCGAGTTCCAAACCAGACACAGAAATATCGGCTGCCATAAAAGCTACTGCTGATGGCACGCCCTTTCCTAAAGGATTTCCTTCAAAATATAGTTACTGCTTGAATGGTGCGCTAAATGCTACTGTTACAATTCCAGGCATTGGTGTACGTGAAATTCCGAATAAAATAGAGAGACCTCGATTGATTTCTGCAGCCCATGAAGGGGTGGCTTCTGCACATGCTGGGGTGGCTGCCACAATTTCACTTTTACAGGCTCGTTACTGGTGGCCTGGTCTCTATAAAGAGACGAAGCAGTATGTCCTTTGTTGTGACATTTGTCAACAAATTAAGGCATCGTCGGCTAGACGCCCGCAGCAGACGCCCCTTCTGATTTCAAACAAACCATTACAGTGTGTGTACTTGGATCATTGTGGTCCGCTGACACCAGATAGTGCATACAAGTATATATTGGTTGCTGTAGATTCGTGCTCCAGATTTGTATGGGTATGGCCACAACGCTCGGCTGACGCTCGCACTGTTATTAAAGATTTGCGCATCTTTGTCGATATATTTGCAGTTGCGGCTTTTCATTCGGACAAGGGCCCTGCTTTTGCCTCTAAGGCATTCAGGGACACCATGGCTTCGTTGGGGGTCCAGCTCCAATTCTCGTCTCCATTTCATCCCAAGGGAAATTCTGTCGTGGAGCGTTTAAATCGTGATTTACAGCAGTCTTTAACGGCCAGAGTTATAGGTACGGGTCGTGGTTGGCTAGCCCACCTATATGGAGTACAGAGAGCACTTAATAACTTGCCTAGAAGGTCACTGGGGGGTCGTACTTCATATGAGTGCCTGTTTGGAACACAAATGTATGTTCCTGATCTAGATGGTCCTGGTGTGGAGGCGGCAGATACGCCCTTTGACATAAATGATCGTGTCACTGTTTTGCAGGATTTACAACAATTCCGTGAAGATAACTCTTCTGCCAATGCTGCCTCCTCAGGAATTAAGGATGAGCCAGTAACACCTACTGGTTGGATACCCAGGATTGGGGATCTAGTGCGTGAAAAGGTCGCAGTTAAAAAAGAATTTGGTCCTTCTTATCGAGAACCTGTCCCTGTGTTGGGGGTAAGCGGCACGAGAACTGTGATTTTACCGCCGCTGCGAGGGGCCAAAGGAAATCGCTTTGTTTCCATTGATAATGTCAAGTTACAACATGTGGCCGATTCTGCACAGCAGACCAAGAGGGACACCCAGTAGTTCCGGAATCCCTCTCACTACTGGGGACGAGGTCCCGCTGCAGGTGATTTTCACCGACACTGTTTCCTCTCCGAGCTTGGGGAGGGTGGATAATGATCTTGCGACTGTTCCACCAACGGCGATTAATATGGAATCTTGTGATCGAATTGCTGTACGTTCTACTGACGTTTCTGAACATGTGGTTTATAGCGTGCCACGGCGAGAGCCTCCGTCTGCTTCTTCGTTCACAGTTGCACCTTTTGCTAGAACTGCTTCTGGCTGCTTCAACGACGCTGATAATGATGGGTCCAGCTCCTCGTCTTCAATGTCTTCTGTCCACGGTCCGCGACGGCTGCTGGGATGGCTTAAACGAACATATTTTGTTTTTCCTTGGAACTATTTTTGGCTGTTTTTGGCCGTGATTACTATTTTATTATGGTTACTTTTTTTCTGATAATACATGCTCATTTTCTTCCTGATCGATCGGACATTGAGCACGTGGAGACTGTGTTAAAACCACATTTTTCGTCTCATATGGTTCGAAGAGACTTTTCCACAGTGAACATTTCTGCTATACCAGTTCCGGATGGAATTGTGTGGGATAAAGTAATGTTTGATATATATGGTCCCACTAAATTGATTCAAATACCGTATGTCCTCAAATTATCAATGAATGATATTGTTATACCTGGCATTGTTTCTGATGATTGGGATGTGAAGACAGTAGATTCTATGCTAACGGATTTGCAATATTATACTGTCTATGACGATGAAGATGCTTACCAGTTTAGAGACAATCATGGTGACATGTTTTGTTACAACTATTATGGACACTACTTTATTCATAAAGCTAGTAGCCCTAAGTCCATGTTTAATTATGTGCAATGGGAACATTGCTCGACTCCTCCACAAGGGAGTTCAAAAACGTATTATGAAAAATTTGCATATTTTACTGGGCATGATCCACGTAATGCTAGGTCCTACTATTTTAAAGTTACACCGTATTCTAATAAGCAAATGTTATTGACCGATACTAAATTACTGTATTCTAATTTGTTTGTTTCTAAACTGTCGGTCGAGGGATATGAATACTGGTTCAAAACTGTTGACTTGAAAAGTGTTTGGGGTACGAAAAATTGGCAAATGCGAGGCAGGGACACGTTATTTAGAGCATGTATTATCCCTGTGCAGATGATTTTCCTCAATGACACAGTACAACAGACTAGCTGTTTGGGCTTAGCGACGATTAAGGAGTTAACTTTGCCTAGTAAACCTGTCCCTTCTACATTAAAAAATTGGCAGCACTATGTGAATGCTACTTTCAGTGACTTTACACATTGGGTCCAGAATGGTACACTTAACACTTCATCGTTACATCCAGGCGGGTGGTTATTATGGCCTGTAGACACTAATATGTGTCATCAACGTTTTGTCACCTCTTCAGGGGGGTTCAGGACTAGTAGGGCAGACCCTCGTTACGTTTCACCAGAACATGCTGATATAATAACTACATACAGTGTGGGGAAGCTTTGTCAGCAATGGTTGAAGTCATCCACGCTGGATGCAGTTAAGTCACATCTCATGTTACTGTCTAATAATACTGATTTACAAGATTTTTTGTCAGGTCCCAGAGTACCACGGAAGAAAAGGTTCTTATACGAGGTTTATAATGAGATTTGGAAGCTTTCACAACAAGAGGCTGCAGCCCGGTTGAGGCAGATTGATCAAGAAAATCTGATGCAGACTTTGTCTGTTGTTGATAATGGCATGCATACCCTTTCTGAACGTGTTTACACGATTGACAGCATTGTTTCCTCTGCCATTGACATTATTAAATCGGACATGTCTTCTTTATATCATGGGCAGAGTCAGACGCGGTCCATCATGCAGCTGGGTTGGACTCTTCAGACCTTGAAGGCGGGTCGCGTTCCATGGCAGCACGTTCGTGCCAGGGAGATCTTTATCTCTTTTAATTTGACTCGTCAACAACAACTGATGGCTAAAAAGGAAGCGACATATGTTATGTTAAATATTGAAAAATTAGAGAAACTGCCTTTCACAGTAGCTTAGATTCCGTCAGCTGAATGGTTGATCCATGGGGTTATTAATTTGCCTATCTCTACTTTGCAATTTACTTCGTGTTTGAAGCACATTCCGGTGGGTAGATATGAACTATTGGGAGACAGTTACATACACGAGGTGTGGGACCTTCCCTTTCAGTACAGATGTGTTAATGGTTTGAAGGAGGTTTTTCTTAGCGGCAGCGAATGCGAAACTTCTGTCAGCCATTCAATGGTTTGTAAACAGCTGTCCTTGCACGGGGCGTGTAACGCTTCGATTGATAACTTAGCTTGTTATCTGAAGGGAGTTCCAGTCCCGGTTATTAAAAACACTTTCCAGGTGCTTTCTAACGGCAGTTACATTGTTCTTAACAGCGAACGCTGCTGTGGCATGCGTGCTGGAATAGTTTACATCGTCGTTGTCAACAAGGCCGTTACGTGCTGTGGGAATGTGTTGTTTCCCCCCACTCAAATTAGGGAGGTAGCGGACATCTGGCCTCATATTGCTACTTCCAAGGTTGATTTCGACAAATTGAGTCGGCTAAAAGCTTTATTGTTTCAAAAGCATGTGGCCCTTACATCTGCTAGCGAGACCTACGCACTTCAGGTGGCAAGGTCATCGGCGGAGATACAGTCCCTTCTGAATACTAACTTTCCGACTCACTTCGGTGAACTTGTGGGACGTATATTTAATGCTTCCAGCACTGCTGGTATTGCACATTTTTTCAAAGTCGTTGGTGTTGGTTTTGCTCATACCTTCTCTTCCATATTCGGTTTGATACCTTCGGCTATACATTCTATATTCGGAAGCATTTTTGGGGGTTTCCCGATTACTTTGGCTTTATTGGCTGGAGTTTTGCTGTTATTGCTATTTTTTCGCAATGGCTGTCCCGTCACGACGAGATCCTGTACTGCTGCTCCCATCAGCGCAGCTGTGTCGTTAACGCATGATGCAGCATTTTGGAGCAACACTCCTGGGACATTTGGAGTGCGACTGGTCTCTGTCATTCAGACCGGTTTTGGATTGTGTGCAACCCGTGTTTCGGTGCCTTTGGTGCTCGTTTGAACATGCACTGGCTCTCTGTCTCTCATTGCAGCGCCCTCCAATGGTCGATACTGATCAGTTGATGTTCCCGATTAGGGCTCATTCCCAGACTTGTGCACTACGGATGCGCTTGCTTCGTGAGGCAGTTTATGAGATTCCCTTCCTGGAGGAAGATGGTAGTGTCTCTTTCATAGGCCCTGCACGGGGTGCCACCCTGAATGGTTTTGGGGCTTTCGATCACACCTGCTCCATGGTACTTTGTGGCGTGGATCTTCCGATATTGACATATATCGAAGTGGAGGAACTCCTGCGTTCTATTGCTTCTGTCTGATGATTGGATTTTTACAAAATTGACACTATATTGAATTTGGTTATGCTCACATGTTACCTAAATTTAAGACTTTGTTGTCTTCTCACCTTGTCGAAATACTTGTTTTAGATATTGTTTATATTTAGGGCATCCTTTTATGTTATTGGAACCACTTGCTACCGACAAGGGGAGGGTGTAGTGTGGTTAGTTTTACGTATTCATTGCGCTTTAGCTTCAGGCTTTAGGCCTTTGTGCATTTTGCCCTGAATATATTTTATTCATTTGCTAATAGCTTAGAGCCTCTGTGCACTTTGCTCTACATGCTTTTTATTAGGCTTCGTACTGTTATTTTTCAAATAGCCAGTTCTACGGTGTTGTTTTTTATTCATATCACACTGTTTTGCCTACTTCAGCACTGGAGTTCTCCATAACATATTTACTCTGTGCTTCAGTCAAGGATACAGTCTGGTACATTGCCGATAGACGTGGTAAGAGTTTAGACTTGGCATTCCTGCGTAGGGACATTTTGTGATCACGCTGACATGTTAGTTATAAAATCACTTCCTTGTCCCAGTACACGCAAGAGGGAGATTCCGACCAGGGAACCACAACTTGACGCTGACTGCCTCGTTGCAGATGCTGAACCAAGATCACAGGTCTTTGCTCAGGTATGAGGGCTGATATCCCCATAGTGATTCTAATAGGCAAGCTAGAAGCTTAACATGCTGTGCTCTAGATAGAGCAAGCAGAGGGAGAGTAGAAACTGTTTGACAATATGATAGCTTTGTTTTTATTTTTTACTCTCCTGGTAACTATTACAATCCTACTGTGTTGTATCGTTCTGGTTATTGCGGTTCACGCCTTAATATCTAAAATACAGTTGTTTTATTAAAACATTATATAAAACTTATACTGTCTTTGTCATTTGTATATGAGATCATATTGGAAATAAGAGAGTTGGTTTGGATCTGAGTAACCACGACTTCCCTGAGAAGTTCCGAAGATGTCATGCGCTCGGCTGCCAAATCATTCCTTCCACAGGGGAGAAATGAGGCACTGCTAGTTAGCCGGAACAAAAACCGGATTTAGGGTGACAGAGTTCTTTACAAGTGGGTCAGACTCAGTCCCCCACACCGTTATCGATCCTGCTACCTAGAAATCCAGTAGTCTCATTTAGAATAATGAGAGCCCACGCGACAACCTAGCTTGTTAACATTCCATTTCAGCCAGGGCATCGTGTATCCCCGGAGTGCTGCAACTGGCGGGGTATGGTCCTCATCTTGCATTAGTGACTAGCCATATCCCTTGTAGTGCAATGCATAGTGCTTAAGCCTGTTCCCTGTGTGTGACGGTGATATGTATGCCAACTGTGATGTTGGTGCAGTCATTGACCCAGTGTATCCTTTGTCTTTCTCTCCCCTTTCTTGTTTTGTCATCCTGTCTTTGTATGCATTAGCATAATTTGGCGGAGGAGCAGGGGCACCGGCGACAGAGGGAGCTGCATCCCACATGACCCAAGTGGGAGAGTACACTAACGCAGAGGGAATCAGTGGGATGGAAGGTGAGGGGAGCACCATGGCGGAGACTGGAGGAGACAACACAGACTCAGATACCTCCTCCCTGGTGGTGGTGGACACCTCTATGACCACCCCAACTGCAGGTACATCTGCCACCCCCCATACCAGCACTGCCCTCCCAGCAGCTCCTCAGCGAGTTTCCTGTGCCCGCTCACCCAGCAGGGTGGGTATCTCCTTCACCCCAGGCACCTCACGCTCTGCCCCAGTGAGCCCTGCTTCCCTGAGTGAGGAGGCTATTGACTTCCTGAGATCCATCTCTGTAGAGCAGTCAACCATTGTGAATGCCATCCAGGGGCTGGCATCCCAGATGCAGAAATGCAATGCATTCCTGGAGGGCATTCACAGTGGATTGGCAGCCCAACAGAGATCGATTCAGGCTCTTTCCTCCTCTCTGATGGCAGCCATTGTCTCTGTTTCTACCGTCCCCCCTCCAACTACCACTTCCCAGGCCCATTCTCCTCAACCCTAACCCTTCCAAGGCACACAGACAGACGAGCATGCACACAAGACAACACTCAAGAGTGGCATAGTCAAACACAGGCACCACACGTCATCCCACAAGCACTCACGCAAACACCATACAGTTGCAGACACAACATCCACTGCCTCCATTGTCTCCCCCTCCTCCTTCTCCTCCTCTACCACCTTCCTCCCAGTCACGTCCACACTCACACCTGCATGCACTACATCAAAATCCACTACCAGCATCACCACACCAAGCAGAGCACACACCTCACTGGCAGACACCTCCACAACAACCATGCACGCGTCCCCTCTGTTCTCTCCCACCCTGTCTGTCCCCCCTCCGAAAAAAAACCAACGCAAGCACTCACACACCTCACCTCAGCATACAGCCCATGCACCTGCACCCAAATCCAGCAGACATTCACCTCCAACAACCACTCCCTCAACCTCCACTCCCATTACTCCTCCCTCCTCCCGCCCCAACGTCCCTAAAAAGCTTTTCCTTTCCCTACTTGACCTCTTCCCTCCACCCCCCGTCCTGCCCGTATGAGCAGGGTACCAAGGACACAGCCCAGCACCTAAGCCAAACAGTCCATGGGGACAGTAGTAGCACCACCTACTCGTGGTGGTAAGGATACCACACCTCCATCGAAGAAGGGAAAGGAACCAGCACCACCAAGCAAGAAGGGGAAGGAGCCTGCACCACCAGGCAAGAAGGGGAAGGAGTCTGCACCACCAGGCAAGATGGGGAAGGAGCCTACACCACCAGGCAGGAAAAGCAAGAGCCCATCCACCCCTGCCAGGAAGGGTAAGGGATACACACCCCATGTACTGGAGGAGACAAAGCCCTCTACTCCAGTGGAGGCTGTCTTGGTGACACTTCCACCACCACCAGCTGTCACAGGCCCCCACTGCCAGCTGATGAATTGTAGCCATCAGAAAGTGCACAGGCTGCCCAGGAGGACCCTCCATTCACCACCACACGGCAGCCATCAGAAAGTGCAGCTGGCTGCCCAGGAGGTTCCATCATCCACCACCGCACTGCAGCCATCAGAAAGTGCAGAGGCTGCCCAGGAGACTCCTCCATCCACCGCCACACTGCATTCATCAGAAAGTGCAGAGATGGCCCAGGAGGCTCCTCCATCCACCACCACACTACAGCCGTCAGAAAGCGCAGAGGTGGCCTAGGAGGCTCCTCCATCCACCACCACACTGCAGCTGTCACCGCCACCGGACTCCATGTAGGCCACACTCAAGGGGCTGCTGTGTGAGTTGCCTTCTCCAGATCCGTGGGGTAGTCACCCTCTCCAGAGACTGTGGCCTTGCACTCCCCAGGACAGAGCAATGGGCATGGAGCCCCCTCCAGAGCTAGTGGGCAAATCACCCACCTGAGAGACTGTGGCCTTGCACTCCCCTGGACGGAGCAATGGGCAAGTTGCCCTCTCCAGAACCAGTGGGAAAGTTACCCACTCCAGAGACTGTGGCCTTGCACTCCCCAGGACAGAGCAATGGACATGGAGCTCCCTTCAGAACCAGTGGGAAAGTCACCCACTCCAGAGACTGTGGCCTTGCACTCCCCAGGACAGATCAATGGGCATGGAGCCCCCTCCAGAGCCAGTAGCCAAATCACCCACCTGAGAGACTGTGGCCTTGCACTCCCCAGGACAGATCAATGGGCAAGTTGCCCCCTCCAGAACCAGTGGGAAAGTCACCCACTCCAGAGACTGTGGCCTTGCACTCCCCAGGACAGAGCAATGGACATGAAGCCCCCTCCAGAGCCAGTAGCCAAATCACCCACCTGAGAGACTGTGGCCTTGCACTCCCCAGGACAGATCAATGGGCAAGTTGCCCCCTCCAGAACCAGTGGGAAAGTCACCCACTCCAGAGACTGTGGCCTTGCACTCCCCAGGACAGAGCAATGGACATGGAGCTCCCTTCAGAACCAGTGGGAAAGTCACCCACTCCAGAGACTGTGGCCTTGCACTCCCCAGGACAGAGCAATGGGCATGGAGCCCCCTCCAGAACCAGTGGGCTTGTTCCCACATCCAGCTGAGGTGCCCCCCCGAGGTGCCTGCCTATTTGCAAACTGATGCCCCAGCAGTGTACTATCTGGATGTGGTCAGAATTCGAGTTGGGCCTTAGACTGTGCCCTGTGGCCATGTGGACCCTTTGAACATTAGACTGGGCAGTGTCCCTTTGTGTACGTGTGTACATATCTGTTTCATTGACATATCGAATTAGTCATTTTGATGTTGATTTGATTACAATCACTTTCGTTCATTCCTGTTGTCCTTGCAATATTCTGCCGTTTTTCGGAGACAAATTGTTTTTCGTGTGCAGCTGGTTGTGTGTATGGTGTGTGTGTGTGTGTCGAGTGTGTGTTGTGCGTGTGTGTGTCCCTCTCGTTTTCCTCCCTCCCTCCCTTGTGTGCTAGGCGGCTGTACTCACCATCGTCGTCTTCGTCGGCATTGGTGTTCCAGGTGGAGCATTACGCAGAAGATCATCGGAAAGACTTGCAGTTCGGGTTCCATGGCGGCATTGCTCTTCCCTGGGTCTCCGATTATGAGTCCTTTCTCTTCAGTGATACGTTTCTGCCAGGCTTTTGATGGTGCTTGTACCGCCCTGGAAAAGGTGGCGGAGTGATGTGTCTTAATATGGTGGGTGGTACTTTGTCTTCCGCCTGGCTGTTGGCGGCTACCGCCGTGGTGAGTGTTGTTTCCACCCTGGCAGTTGTTGTGGTACATTGGCTCTCTATGGGAGTCATCACCGCCATGTTCATAATCTGGTGGTACTTACCGCCAGCATGTTGGCAGTATTACTTTATCACTCACCGCCAGGGTCATAATGAGGGCCATAGAGTCCTAAACATTGGCTGGACAGAATATGGTTACAACAATATTGAGGGACGAAATATCGGAATTTAAGTGCACAAATGGAGGTAAGGATTTGCTATTCTTAACTCCACATCTACTTTGAAGATCTATATTACCAAGTATGAACAGGTGGAATTAGGTATAGAAAATGCATAGAAACATACATTTGGATATTTTGTCCCTTGATATGGTTGTAATGATAGTTTGTTGGATTTTAGATGGATTTATGCATCTCTAACATGATAATCTCATTTGATAGCTTTCATGTGGCAAAAATCAATTAAATGTTTGATGCATTTTAGATGTAATTAGACCCTAAATCGAAGTAGAAACCGTTAAAATTGCACCTAAACAAGACAGCACATATACAAATCTTTTTCCTTGTCGCAACCGTTTGCGATGAGAAAAAAGCATTAGGCGATAAACAAACCCAATTTTGCGATTCGGTAATCTCTTTACTGAATCGCAAATAGGGTTTGCGAGTCGCAATTAGGAAGGGGTGTCCCCTTCCTAATTGCGAGTCGCAGTGTGATTAATGCAGTCACAAAACAAATGCAGTTAGCACCAATATCAAATTGGTGCTAATCCATTTGCAAACGGGAAGGGGTCCCCACAGGACCCCTTTCCTTTTGAGAATGGAAGCGAAAATATTTTTTCAGACCACTGCCTGCTCTGAAAAAATGAAAAGAAACCTTTTCATTTTTTTGTTTTTAAATGCATCCCTTTATTCAAAAGCAGTCACAGACATTGTTGTCTGTTGTCCCCTGCAGGCCACCATCACTGTGAGTATGGCCATTCCCAATGGGGTCACAAATTGCGACCTACCTCATGCATATTTATGACGTAGGTCATTTGTGACCCCATTGGGAATCGCAAACAGTATCATTGGCACTGTAGTACATCAGGTTTTGCGAGTCACAAATTGCGAGTCGTTAAGACTCGCAATTTGTGAGTCGCAAAACCTGATATTTCTACATGTGGCCCTTAGTGCCTTAATAGCTATGAAGTTTTACCAATTCAATAGATTACTATTGACTAATCTACAGCAACCTCCTAATTTGTGACAGTGATCTCTGATGTATTTAAAATCAAAGGGGGTCCATTCGCAAACCAGGGCTACGCATATTTCACACCGATTGAGTTGCAAATGGGCATGTAATTTGCGATATGACCTATTTGCTAATAGGTTCCATCTAAAATTATTCATTTGAAGGGTGTCCTATAATGTCCTGCCTAATGAATACTAGGTTGGAAATGCACAATTTGCAACCCCTGTGAATGGCTACAAACGCAGGAATGGTGCCCTGCATGGGATAGTAGGCCACCATTAAAAAATTGATTTTTTTTCAAAGGCTCTCTTGTTCATTAAAGGGACACATGTTAATAAAAAATGATTCGCTTTTGGAAACACAAGAGGAGGAACATGCAGTGTTACAAAGGACCGCTGCCTGCTCCTCCTGAGGCTTCTAAACACAGTTCACAAAGGGGAAGTCGTGCCAAGTGGTTATTGTCCGATTTGCAAATAAGATTTAACCCCCAACTGAGATGTTCGTATCCGATTAATGGTTTATGACTGCAATTGCAGTCCAAAGCTTTGATATATTCACCATGAATCACAGTTAGAAGGGGACACACCTTTCACACACCCTCCTATTTGCGACTCAAAATGAGCAGCTGTATGTCTTTTCTGACTTGTGACAGGGGGTTTGTACATTTCAAATATATATTTTGCAGTCCTTTTGCACATCTTGCCCAAGGCAACTCAATATTCTTAATGATAAAGTTTTAGTATACAGAGCTCATGGAGCTGAGCAAAATGTTGTGTTAGGCATGGTGATGGTATTCTGGGGAAGGCATGCATCCGTTACAGAAAGAAACATTTTAATTCATTATGCAGTGAAAAGAGGAGGAGTATTTAGTTTATTTAATTATGGCATTAATCCTTGATTGCGTGACGTCCACAGGCCACACTCGAGTTCTCCCCACTATTGATAGCGGAGTTGCCACTGCGTTCTTTTGACAGTTTGACTGCATCAGAGCTGGATGAGCCCCTGACTATTGAGTAGGTAGATGCAACCCTGTCGACCGTGAACTCGGGCAGGACTCTGGGGTCGGATGCCTTCCCGATAGAGTACTATAAGAAATACCGCACAGCCCTCATGCCTCACCTGCTGGCCCTTTACAATGAAGTAAGAAGCAACGGCGGCTTCCCACTGGACCTGGATGAAGCAGCCATTGGGGTCCTGAACAAATCAGGTAAATATCGGATAGACTGTGCATCATAAAGGCTGATTTCCCTTATAAACTCAGAACTTAAAATTTATGAGACTGCAATGGCCAGTCGCCTACTCCAGGTTCTCCCTGCCCTAATACACTCTTTTCAATGTGGGTTCATGCCCCGTTGCGACACGCAACACTGTATTCATAGAGTGCAGGCAGAAGTGGCATTGTGCTTTGGACCCTTATTTATTTCATACGTTCAGGCATTGAATTTGCAACTCTCAGTGATACACCTGGGTGGTGATATAGCGCAGTGGTCCTATCTTCCCCGTAACATCATAGGCAGTGGACTGCCTGGAAAGGCAAGGTTAGACTCCGGACACCCTTTGGAGAGGTAATTTGCTCCGTCATGTAGCAGGCCTGGAAGTGTTCAGGAGATGGGATGTGATTAGTATTTCAACCTTCAGGGTTGTGTGACAGGGCTCTCACATGTGATCCTTTTCAGACTTGAAGGTCGATTTCCAACTGCACCACTTGTAGGCCTTTCGGTTCTTGCTGCTCCGACATGCCTTGTTGGCCCATGGGTTATCGCTGGTGGAGGTCCCTCAGTTTAGTCCCATGGAAGGCAAAATCCTTATGGCTCCGCTGGGACGAGCGTGGTCTCCCAGGTTTACAGCTCCCTGGTTAATAATGCACTGGGCCTGCTCCAGGGTCTATGTGCTAAATGGTACTTGGGTGGGCATTCTGGAGAACGGGGAATAGAGGAATGCGGTCATTCCATCTCTCCTCCGTATAATCCAGAGAAATGGTTTTCATGCTACTTACTTGATTCCTCTGAGGCTGTGGAGAGTGGACAAGATCCTGTCACCCTCTTGTAATAGATGGGCTGAGGAAGCTGACTTTTATCATATGATCTGGTTATGCCCTATTCTACAGCATTACTGGTCCCGACTTTTAGGTGCTCTGGCAGAGGTGCTGAGAAGACCGGTCTATTGCTCTCCAAGAATTGTTCTCCTGGGTCTGTTGGAGGACGTCCGAAGGAGACACTCTGAAAGGTACCTTGTGGAGCTGGGCTCCCTGCTTTGGAAAAGAGACTGCCCAAACTGGAACTCAAATACTGCCTCTGACCTGCTGGCTTGGCAGCAGGCGGTAGACTGGTGTTCCAAAATGGAGGAACAGGTGTATTTGACGTGGGGCTTCCCCAACAAACATCTTAAGATATGGGATCCTTTCTGGGAGCATTTTGACTGAGTAACCCATCCGTCAAACTGTAAATCAAACCATAGGGGTCTGATTAAGAGTTTGGCAAGCGGAAGTAAATCCAGAGGACTTAACACCCACCATACGGAAGGTCCTGTGTCTTCTAATTTTAAAGTTGTCTGCTGGCCCTGCAGATAACTCTAAATATTGGCAGGAACTGCCACCACAGCTGTTCATGTCACTGTTGTAAAAGTTTGACGAACAACTCGGGCAAACATGATGGCTGCCCATCAAACTTTTAACTTATTTTGTTTTTGAAAAAAAAAACAAAGACTAATGGCATGCCTTGTCATCTGTGCCCCTACAGTTTCTAAATCATGATTAAAACTCTGCCTTTTTCAAAAGTGTCTTCCGTATCTAGATTCTCCCTTGGAGAAACTACCTATAGCCAACTTTTAAATCCAATGTTATTGGGGTATCATCAGAAAAAATCTCAGGCTGGTATTCATAACAATTTACATCCCTTATGTCCGAGCTCAATAATATTACATCTGCTAATGGTGAATGCCTGTGCTTACATGAGTAAAATGGGTATTCTTTAGCTATCTGGCTATATGGCATCTATTTCCCCAGAAAATCGAAGGTTGAAAAACATCTATTAATTATTTAATGAGCTGGTGGACTTTGAGTGACCTTTCATCAGAGGATCTACCTTTCTCATCTATAAGTGGGTTGAAAGAGGACTAAGGTTGCCTAGTAAAATGCAGTCCTCTTAAGATAAATGATGTAATCAATGGATATCCAGAATATCATATCCACGTTGGGGAAGAAGGACACCTCACAGGACCTTATTGTGTGTAAAAGGCTGCTTTATTGGAAACAGGTGCACTCACAAAGTAGAAGAAACCCTTGGCCTATCGCCTCACAAAACTAAAGCCTCACTATACATCAATTTTCCTACATTCTCTTCCCCCACCCCTACCCTGCCCTCCCCCCTCCCTTTCTTTTAACCCCGTGTCCTTTTAATACCCCCTCTATTGTACTGATTTCTTTCAGAATCCGAATGTCACGTTAATAGTCTCCTAATGCCCAACTATTTCTGTCATAGTTGTCCTGCTGTCGTCCACTCCCTTTCCCACCTGAAGATATATTGTTGGCTCTGTGGTCCCTCCCTGTTCTCATAGTCCTGCAAACTGTCCCCGCCACCGGGAAAAGGAGAACCTCCTTTTCCTGCCCTCCCCGCTGCTCTCACGACAACCTTCTAATACCAACTTCATGACTCAAGAAACAAGGCCTTCAGAGCTTCCTTTAATTGGAACAGGTACAACTCCATGCCCATAAAGGACAGGTGTACGCCGTCACCCCTAAAAAACTCCTGATCCTCAAAACGTAGGTCCAAATGCTATAGCTCCTGGTTTCCGTGCCCCTCTCCAGATTCTGCGAGGTACAAAGGCCGTCCAAACCACATGGCAACCATGCCACTGACGCTGAATTTCAAGTAAATCCCCTTTCATACTTTTGAGAACATCCAACTCTGTCCGTTGTACCAAGTCATTCTCACCCAGGTGTATGATTAAAACATCGGGACAAAAACCTTGACCTTTTGTCTCCTGCAAAGTCACCAAAAGTTGTCGCCACCTCATCACACCTTTGCCCATCCATCGCACCCTATATCTTTCCCCAACCCCAAATTATCCCCAACCCCAAATTATCCCCAATTGTCGTGCGCCTGGCTTGCCGTTGGGCTCACTTAACAAAGGAGTGTCCGATGACCCATATAGACTGGAACTGCACCTCCGGCCCCGGTACCGAACCTGCAGCAGGAGAAAAAAGATATGTTACTCAACTAATCCATCAAACAAGAACCCCCTTTCCTGACATACCGCCTGTAAGTTTCCGATTTCCACATCCCTAAAGTCATTATCCGACTGTCACTCCCTCCCCTACACCCTGCCTCCGTCACCATTCCGTTCCTAAAAGAATGAGTGCCAAATCTTGCTGCATTTTGCCCCACGTGCTTCAAACCCGAACGCAGCACTGCTAAAAACTGATGCGCAGATACCCTTGCCCCCTTCTTGTGCAGAAAAAGCTCCTTCCCCACAGCAAAACCGCTCTGTCTTAGGTCCCAACCCAACTGAATCGGACAAACCGCGGACACCGGGTAGGTCGCCAACACCACCTGGGTTCCCAGTCCCTGCTGATCCGTTTTCAAACTACCGATCCTCACGACCAACCTATCTCATTGAAACTCTACGTCATCCCACGTCACCGCAGTCCTGTTCCTAGAACCCAGCAGCTCAGATACTCTGAATGCGCCAAAAAACATCCAGGCCATTAGAGTGCGGAAAAGCAGGCATTCAAATGCATCATAACAGATGCCCCCTAGAGAGTGTATTAACCTCTTCAATAGTTCTAAGGTCAAAGGCTGCCTCCCTGCCCCCCCCTGCCTTCTTGTTTTGCCCAACCTTCCAATATACGTTGGCCCAGTTTCCCCGCCGACGGTGAATACCCCCATAAGAGCTTGCCCATAACCGCAATGCCTGCTAGTTTGCCGGAGACTGTCGTCTTTCAACCAACTCCATAATCAAACGTACTACATCCTCCAGTCTGCCCCTCTCGGTCTCCCTTCGACGGGCCCCAGACCACGTAAACTCCCACCAGGCCGGAATGTACGCCTGCTGTGTAGAAGAAGCAAAGGAGTTCACCACCAATCGCAGCATCCGCTCTCTCCTACGGACCATAAAGCCACCGGCATCCGTGTCCTGCATAAGGTCTCGCCTGCAACCAGCCCATGGAATCTCTCCCACTGTGATGAGACAACGCATCCGTATTGTCATTGTTCACTCCTGGAACGTGCCTGGCCTTAAAATGAATATAGCAGCGCAAGCAGTGAAGCACAAAGACTCACAGCAATTGCAGCACCTGAGCTTCCCGAGCCGATTGCCTATTGACGACCTGTACTACCGCTAGGTCGTTGTCCCTGAAAAGTTCCTTGTGATGTTCAAGAAAGTGCCCCCATATGCACACCGCAACTACTAAGGGGAACAATTTGAGAAAGGCAATGCTCCGCCCGTCTCCAGTCCACGCCGCCGGCCACGTCTCCGCACAGTATTTACCTTCCCAGTACACTCCAAAACCAGAACCGCCGGCTGCGTCCGAAAAGATTTGAACATCCCAGTCATAAACCTCCCATGTCTTGAGGGGAATCCCATTGAATTGCTTAAGGAAAACACACCAACTTCTCAAATCTTCCTTCACTCCAACGCGAAGCCGAACATGATGGTGCGGTAACTGCCGGCCCGCCAAAGTCACCCCTAAGTGCCTGCAGAATGTCCACCCTGCCCTCACAACTCTACAAGCGAAATTGAGATGGTCCAGCAATACCTGAATGTCCCGTACTGTCACCTTGGGCCATATGTACAAACACATTTTCCCATAGACACAGAATGGGTAAAACCCTTTGGGTACATCAGGCCTCTTGTTCTTTCCATCCAAGTCCTTGACTGTCATAATCATTGTCACTTTCTTTTCCATAGGCATCCGCACCACCATCAGGGTAGTATCCAATTCTATGCCTAAAAATGTCAAGGCCATGCAGGGCCCCACCGTCTTTTCAGTGGCCAGGGGCACACCCATGTCCCCCATAATGTCCTGAAATTGCCGCAAGACGACCAAACAATGGTCCGATCCCGCCGGCGCCACAACAAAGAAATCATCCAAATAATGCGTCACTGCCGTAGGTCCTGTTATGGCAGAAAAGATCCATTGTAAGCAAGTGCTAAAACACTCAAACAATGAGCATGAAATAGAACATCCCATAGGGAGAGCCTTGTCAACGTACCAATTACCTTGGAATTGAATGCCCAACAATTCGAAGTCACTTGGATGTACCAGAAGGAGTCGAAAGGCAGACTTTATATCCGTCTTGGCCATCAACACCCCTCTCCCAAACGCTTCTACCCCATCAATAGCTACATCCACCGACGCATATGAAACTTTCGTCAATTCCTCTGGTATAAAATTGTTAACAGAAGGCCCCTCCGGCCAAGACAAATGGTGAATAAGCCGAAATTGGCCGGGCTTTTTTTTAGGAACCACGCCAATATGAGAGACCATCAGATGCTCCAACGGCCAGTCTGAAAAAAGACCTTCCATACGTCCATCTACCACTTCTTTGTCTAATTTCTGCTGTACAATGTCTTCCTTCCCTTTCACAGATTTCAGATTGTCTGCATACCACCGTATGCGCTGGCCCTCATAAGCCAACGAAAAACCCTCTGAAAAACCATGAAACAAAATCTGTGCTGCCTGCCTGTCATCATATCTTTCCAGCCAAAGTTGCAACCGGTCCATCTCATTGGAGTACAAGCTTTTTCCCATAGGCCCCTATCTGCTTTTGTATCGCCTGGTATTCTGACTCCCTGAACTGCCTTCTACTGAAGATTGACACTGGCCTGACCCAGACCCCCCTTGTTTCGCAGGGGCATAAAAGTGAACAAGCCCGTGCCATCCCGTACATCGTGAGCACTTGTGCCGGAATTTACAATATTCTCAGGTGCATAAACCCTTGTTATAGTCTCAGCATGCTCCCAACTTCGCCGATCCACTCCCTACTGATCCTGATACTCCTTTGGCATTTGCGCCCACCCCACCCTGGGTGGGGTGCTCTCGAAAGGGCTGATACGCAATGGGCAGCTCATTAGCTGTGAAGACTGTCTTACCAAATTTTACGGGCCCCATGGTGTGTTGCCAGAGGTCCGTGTTGATCTCCCCCCACTTTACCTCCTCGTCGGCTGCCATCCTTGCCCTAAACTCCTCATCATACTGAACCCAGGCGTAACCTCCTGAATTCAAGTAAGCCTTCCTGATGACATCCATATATTTTAAGAGCGCAACCGCCCTTTCTCGAAAACGCTCACAATAAACACTGTCGTATATTAAAAAGGCAGCCATCCAATTCTCAATATTGACAGGCACCTTCGGTCTCTTAGAGAGCTCATACTCCCTTCTTTAGAACCCTCCTTGGGCCGTTTTTTTTGTAACAACTTCATCATCTCAACATACTCACCCTTCCAAATCTTTTCTTTAGTGGCGAGCATTAAATGCGCCCCTAAGAGCTTTGCTGTACCCATATATGTTAATTTTTTGTCCTTTTCTGTCCCTGTAGCCGCCGCAACGTCCCCTTTTTGCTCCCCTCCCTCTCGCGACGAGCCCGCACCTTGCTTTGTTCCGACGTCCTCTGGGCTGACCCCCACATCCATGGCATAAACCCCCTTATGCAGCCGCTCTTGTGTCGTCCCTACCTTCACCTCAAGAGCCACTGAAATTGCCTTAGTGCGCACAGCACTGCACCTCTTACCTGGCATCAAGGACAGGGGCCGGTCCCAAGCCCCCTGCCGCGCCGGCCCAGGTTCTCCGGTGTCCGAAGCAGTATCCTGAAATGACTGAAAAACATCATTAGACACCCCGCACACCACCAGTCATCCTCTGTATCCTCTCTCAGCTCCCCCTCTTCCACACTGTCCTTGTCATAGTCCAATTCATCAAGCAGCACCACAACTTCACCAGGCAGGGCGCCCCCAAATCCCTTTCGTGCTCCCTCATCTCCCCCATCGTTCCAGTTGAATAGTCCTGGAGTGTCAGGCTAGGTCGTCGCTCCTTCAGGTCCACCTCAACAGGGGGTGCAATACCCACTCCGTCTCGCGGCCCCTTCGGAACTACCATAGTCCTGGAATTCCCTTCCGCTGTCTCTCTCCGTGCAGTCCAGCTGGGCGCTCGGGCCCCGCCTTCACTTCCTCCTGGGGTACTCGGCCCACCCTTGAACCGCCCAGGTCACACCGTAACCAATTACTACCCTGCCATGAAAAGCCCGAAGTGCTGGTGAAACCTATGTCTAACTGTCCATCTCTCTACTACTAGTCCCCAAAGCCCCTGCCTCCACTCCCTCCACCTCTTCAAACCCCTGATGACCCCCTTCCCCAAAGCGAGGAGCTACCCCTCCCCCCCTTACACCTCATAGGGCCACCCCTGGCCGTAAGCCCGCTGTGGGGACGAACCCTTAAAGTCATTCCATCATCCTCCACCCACCCCCCTCTTCCTCGTTGCTCCACTCCCTCACATATCCCCCTCCCTGATGGACAGGGGACTCACTTGCACCCCCAACTCTTGGTGGGACCCCCCACTCCTCTACTCCCCCTACAGTATTCTCCCCCACCCCCCACTACTTTCCCCCACTCCCCCTCCCTCATATCCTCCAGCAAAGGGAACTCACTTGCCCAGGGCCCCCGGGCCTCCAGTTGAGCTCACCCAAGCCTGCCAGGAGCCCACATGCTCCTGACAAGGCGGCTGTGCTTGCCTGCCCCTGTACCTCAGGGGCCCTGCCCCTTCTGGCGTCTGGAGCCTACCCTCCATGTGATGCCACACACGCGCTCCCCGAGCGCCACGCAGCAGGCCCCAAGCCAACACCTCTACCTGCCCTCCGAAGACTCAGGGCCTCCGAGCCACTCCCTCTGGCTTGGAGGGCTGCTATGCCCACCTTCGCCACCATAGGCAGCCCCAGGGGGCGGGCTGGCAAACTCCCTCCCTGCCCCTTCGCAGCGGCCGCTCCTCCACCTCTCCGGCCCCTCCCCCTCCCTCTGACTCACCTTCGCCTATGTGGCCCAAAACGGCCGCCACCACCCCACTGGGCGCTCGTCTGGCCGGATGCTTGGGGCCCCCCACCCCCTCGTGCAGAATATCGAGGTGGCCGTCCTCCTTCAATAGACGGAGCGCCGCCTGGACCTTCGCGTCAGCCGCCACCATGCACCCCCGAAATCGCTGGAATACACGGTAAACCCGCCGAAAAACAAGCGTGACACTTCAATAACACGCTACCTTCCTCGACAACCACTACCTACCGCACAACCTCTGCGACAACACAGAACACTTACATTGCCTCACTAGCTACCTTACAACTGAACTACCAACGCTACTCTCAAGCTACTCCCAAAAACCTTTTCTGTCCACCTGGCCACTATGTCACACTGACAAAATGGTGGGGAGCCCTTAAAATGGTTGAAATTTATATTTGCCCCATAGCCCAAAATCGCCCAAACGGCGCCCGTGGGCCATACCACTTCCCCATACATCCCGAGGAGGAGACCTCGTTCCTCGGCGGTCCCCCTCGGGACCTCCTTGTTGCTTATCATGTTCAAAGCACAAAATTGTCTAGGTTTTTAATTTCTGTATTTAGTATTAACCCTCTACACTTTCTATCTTGAAGTACCTTGCCTTTAGCAAACCATGTTGCAATACCTCTTATTGTACCACTGTGGGAAAAAATAATATTTGACTTACCCAGGTACAATTCACGCCATAAATGTTCCATGGTGTATTTTATTTTTGCCATTTCGCATTTCCACTAACCAAGTATATACTCCTGCTATAAACTACACCCTTCATTTAATCGTACACCAAAATATCCACATGGATAATCTCAGTTCATTCATCCCCAACTAGCATGGCTCCCCCTCCCATGCCCCTCATAAGAATGCTCCCTATTTTTCTGCACCACCTTCTTCAGCTTGAGATTCTTTGGGTTCTCTTACATTAATCTGAGATGTTCTCCTAAAATCACTGCCATATCTCTGTAATTTTGGCTCCTGGCTGCTTTTTCCATAATGTTTTAGAGACTTTGCCAATTGTTTCCTCGCCTCCTCCACTGATTCAAAAACTCATTTCTCACAACTTTAAACCTAGCAGGGATTTTTACCTTTGCTGACTCCCCTAAATCAAAAGAAGGGATCCATCAATGCCTTTGTTAATATTATATTTTGGCAGCCCGAGTAAGTAGTTCACTAGATACTTCCCCAGAATTCCTTTTTTCCTTTTCTGCACCCAGTGTACCTCATATTTTATGTTTGAATCATCTTTACTTCTTATCTTTAATCACAGTTGATTGCAACAGATCAACTACAAAGAGGGTTGACTTTCCTACTATCTCAAGAATATTGCTGGTAAACAATAAAGTGGGAGAAATATTGTGGTATCAAGAATATTGTGAGGTCAACACTGCGTTCTGTCTAGCGCCAGTACTCCAACGCCCAATGCACAAATGCACAAGCACATTATGCTAGGGAACGACCACTGGTGATGTTACTGCCCCTCCTCATAGGAGCTATTGGAATGGACTCGAAGACTGGTCAGAACTCGACCTCACCAATGTGGGTGACATCTAGACAATTGGCACGCTGTCAGACTTTGAAAGTCTGCAAGACAGTTATGACATCACAGGGGGCATTTCCTGCTACAATGGGCACTCACAGCAGCATTGAAACAGTCTATCTATGAGATATCGGAGAGGCATCATGCACCTCATTGATCTACAGGGCATTATTGGAGGATGCAAAAGTGGACCTCCAGCCACTTTTGTGGATGCTGGGTACTGGATTTGGGATCCCCTATCAGTGACCGGGACTGGACCAATATATTACAACACACCCCACAGACATCACACAATGCATATTTTAAATTCATACAGTATTACTACCTTACATCCAAGAGAGTAAATTTAATAAACCCACAGGCACATGTGAGTTGCCCCAGATGCAGAGAGAGGGATGCCAACTTCATCTACATGGTCGTGGGGTGCCCACATCTCATCCCATGCTAATGCACAGTAATGGCGGTAATACAGAAAGTAACAGAATGTTCACTGATCACTACACCACTACACCTGGGATATGTCCACCCCAAGACTAGAGCTGTTATATACAGTTTCATAAAAATAGTATTGATATTAGATAGGTGACAGCTGGCAATGGCTGGAAGACTCCAATGGAATCCAGACTTTAGAACTGGTTGACAGAGCTATGCATGTGGGCAAGCAGTGAGGGACCTATACTACAGTGGGCACCGGACAGAGTGCTGGGTCATGGCGCTTGGGCGGAGTCCTCGGTGCTCACACTAGAGGATCTACTGCACTTAGTGGGAACGGACAACGAAAGGGTGTAAGAGGGGACAGAGAATGATTCACCCAAAGACTCAGGGCTGAAAAACCACCCCACCACCATAAGGCACCACCTACTCAAAGGCCTGGAGAACTAGCCTGAGAAAATGTGGGACAACATGTCTCTTGGTCCCTAGGCCACAACCTACACAATTTGTGAGACAACCATAATGTAGCACATCTCGCTTCACCGGGGCCAGCTGGTTCTTATGGTTTACGTTGGTGCGCCTTGCATCTCATTACTTTTTCTTTTGTTTTTGGATATGGCACTAATTCCATTATCCTCCCACCACAGGGCTAATGGGCCAGTAAAGTCCACGCCAGACTCAGTGGAGCATAAGAACAACTCTATATGCTCCTAGGAGGGGTGGAGGTATAATAGTCACTGTTTACAAGATACCTATGCTATGTAAACTCAGCAGAATACATTTATAAAAAGAATATTCTGAGGCAAATATTCAAGGTAAAAAAATTAGTAGACAGTTTTGCTGCCACTATTACATATTACTCTTATACAGGGAGTGCAGAATTATTAGGCAAGTTGTATTTTTGAGGATTAATTTTATTATTGAACAACAACCATGTTCTCAATGAACCCAAAAAACTCATTAATATCAAAACTGAATATTTTTGGAAGTAGTTTTTAGTTTGTTTTTAGTTTTAGCTATGTTAGGGGGATATCTGTGTGTGCAGGTGACTATCACTGTGCATAATTATTAGGCAACTTAACAACAAAAAATATATACCCATTTCAATTATTTTTCATTACCAGTTAAACCAATATAACATCTCAACATTCACAAATATACATTTCTGACATTCAAAAACAAAACAAAAACAAATCAGTGACCAATATAGCCACCTTTCTTTGCAAGGACACTCAAAAGCCTGCCATCCATGGATTCTGTCAGTGTTTTGATCTGTTCACCATCAACATTGCGTGCAGCAGCAACCACAGCCTCCCAGACACTGTTCAGAGAGGTGTACTGTTTTCCCTCCTTGTAAATCTCACATTTGATGATGGACCACAGGTTCTCAATGGGGTTCAGATCAGGTGAACAAGGAGGCCATGTCATTAGATTTCCTTCTTTTATACCCTTTCTTGCCAGCCACGCTGTGGAGTACTTGGACGCGTGTGATGGAGCATTGTCCTGCATGAAAATCATGTTTTTCTTGAAGGATGCAGACTTCTTCCTGTACCACTGCTTAAAGAAGAAGTCTTCCAGGAACTGGCAGTAGGACTGGGAGTTGAGCTTGACTCCATCCTCAACCCGAAAAGGCCCCACAAGCTCATCTTCGATGATACCAGCCCAAACCAGTACTCCACCTCCACCTTGCTGGCGTCTGAGTCGGACTGGAGCTCTCTGCCCTTTACCAATCCAGCCACGGGCCCATCCATCTGGCCCATCAAGACTCACTCTCATTTCATCAGTCCATAAAACCTTAGAAAAATCAGTCTTGAGATATTTCTTGGCCCAGTCTTGACGTTTCAGCTTGTGTGTCTTGTTCAGTGGTGGTCGTCTTTCAGCCTTTCTTACCTTGGCCATGTCTCTGAGTATTGCACACCTTGTGCTTTTGGGCACTCCAGTGATGTTGCAGCTCTGAAATATGGCCAAACTGGTGGCAAGTGGCATCGTGGCAGCTGCACGCTTGACTTTTCTCAGTTCATGGGCAGTTATTTTGCGCCTTGGTTTTTCCACACGCTTCTTGCGACCCTGTTGACTATTTTGAATGAAACGCTTGATTGTTCGATGATCACGCTTCAGAAGCTTTGCAATTTTAAGAGTGCTGCATCCCTCTGCAAGATATCTCACTATTTTTGACTTTTCTGAGCCTGTCAAGTCCTTCTTTTGACCCATTTTGCCAAAGGAAAGGAAGTTGCCTAATAATTATGCACACCTGATATAGGGTGTTCATGTCATTAGACCACACCCCTTCTCATTACAGAGATGCACATCACCTAATATGCTTAATTGGTAGTAGGCTTTCGAGCCTATACAGCTTGGAGTAAGACAACATGCATAAAGAGGATGATGTGGTCAAAATACTCATTTGCCTAATAATTCTGCACTCCCTGTATAGTTGTATATAAAATGTATTTCTCTTTTATTAGTGCTTTTTTAGTTTCTTTTATTGAGTTTGTAGAAATCTTCATATTTTCTTTTTGATTGTATATTTTTAGTGTATTTGATTTTAGAGTGTTTTATTATGATAATTTTTTGCTAGATTGTTAGGTTTGTAGCAGAGTAGGGTGGGAAGCGTTTTAAATATAAATATGCATATATCAATTTGTGAAATTGTTTTGTGCTAAATATTTATTTGTTTTTAAAAACAATTTATATTTGTATTGTGCATCGTATACAGAATACCCATGGATAGTTTTCATATTTCAACACTCAATACCACTTCTTCATGACGGGCTGTCATATCTCTCCTTCCTTTCTCTACATATGTTGTCACCCGTAGGTCCCTCTGCATGGCACGGTGTCTGCCTTGCATGAACTCCTTGCTGTGTTGTGTGTCCCATCCTTGTATTTGGCCCTCTAATTACATGCTAGTCACACCCCAAGTGCCCCAAATCTCTCTTTACATCAGCTTGCAGTGTTTCATACCCATTTCCCAATCCAGATATCGCAGTATTGGTGGGGGAAGTCCCATCGCCCCACTTTTTTGAGCTATATCATGTTTGGCCACAATGTACATCCTGTTCCCATCTACCCTGCAGTCGTGTGAGAGGGACCGGAGTATTTCTCATTAAAGTGCTATAGGTCAGGGAGATGAGTTTGTTTACCAATTCAGCCATCCAGTAGTCTACCATCGAGTGGGGAATCCTCCTGAGGTTCTTCCTCACTGAGGATGAACTCGCACAATGCCTCTCAGCTGCCTGTACCTCAGCCATTGCTTTGCTGTCATCTTTTATTCTTCCTGCAAATGGTCAAATGGAACCACCCCATTCACCTCCATTGGGGAGAGACATATGGGCACATTACGAGTTTGGCAGTCCCAACGCAGGACTGCCAAACTTGTGGAAAGGAAACTACTGCCATGTCGGTGGCGTCCCCCCACCCTATTGCAAAGTTTCCACCGGCCTGACCTGGCTAATCGGTGGAAATCTTGAACTAGACAGTTCCTACTGGTCAGACTGGAAAGAACGGTGCTACGAGATAGCACTCGGCTCCCATAAAAGAACCCAAGGGGTATCTTGCAGCACAGAGGGGGCCAACCAGCACCCTCTAATGCACACTGTCTGCAAAGCAGACAGTGCACATTCTGATGATGTTAGGCAGAGCCCCCGTGGCCTCCTGCACTTGTTCTACGCCAGCCTTTTCAAGGTGGGGAAACCACCATGAAAAGGCTGGAAGAGAACAAGGTTGTAATCAGAAGGGTAGCTCTAAGTTCAGCTCCGCCCTGGCTGATTATAACCAGGACCCCCGCCAGCCCATCGGGATCTTTGATCCTGGTAGGGACGGCAGTCTTTAGGTGGGTCCACCATCCAAACTTGGAATGTGACAGTCCGACCACCAGCCTTCTAATGAGGCCCATAGTGTCCCAGCTGGGAAAGCCCTGCAGAGCGGTCACCGGTGGCAGTCTAGACCCTCCCACAGTGGTGTTTTGGGGGTCAGTCCCACTTCATTTCCCCGTGCAATCTGCACCATATGTCTGTCACAATCTTGGTCACAGGTCCCACCTGCGAGTCTAGCTTTCCCTCATACAGCACATGGAGATAGCTCCTGTTCCCCATTCACTTTATATTAAGATGGAAAGCTGGGTTGTCCCAGTCTTAGTAGGCTCATTTATTGACCACCCCAAACTAAGCTGCCTCATAATATTTCCTGATGTTTGAAAGGGCCCCAGGGAAGAGAGAATTAGGTTCTTGTGCAAGCAATTTTGGAGTATTTAGAGGAGCTGTGGCAGGGCAATCAAAAATCATCTTGAACGAAGCAGCCATGCCTATAAGGGACAGGGTCAGCTCATGCCAGCGCCTCACACCCTCTTCCAGTCGCTGACCCATTGGCAACAAATTTGCATCATAATGTGTTACCACATTTCTAGTGATCCAAATCCCCAAGTATTTGAATCCTTGGTATTCCACCAATAGTGAAAGGGACAGTGTCCCCACCGGCACCCACTATCTCTTTGGGGACAGCAGGAACTTTTTTTTGCCAATTGATCGAAAAGCTGGAGTATCTGCCAAAGATCAAACAGATATTACTCAGGCGAGCAAGCGATTGCTCCTGATTTGTTAGGTACAGTAGGATAGCATCGGTGTAGAATGAAATACTCCCTTACCATTCTGTGCCTCCAGGCCATCTCCATACTTAGGCGTCTATGCACACCCACGCTGCCAGTGCCTCTATCGCCAAAGCAAAGAACATCTGCAACGGTAGGCAACCCTGTCAGGTGCCCCTCCCCACTGGGAATCCCTGGTAAATGCATCAGTTTTGTTTCACTCTAGCTCTGGGTCTATTATATAGCAGGCTGATTCACCTGATGTACTTAGGGCCCGTTCCCATTTTAGCTAGAATCCCGAACGAGGAGAGCCACTCCACTGAGTTAAGTACCTTGTTTGCATCCGATAACACTATAGTTCTCAGGTCTCTCAGTCTCTTGACTTCTGCAATATTGTTTTGAAGCCGCCTTAGGTTAAATTTTGTCAAACGACCTGGCATAAATCCATTCTAGTCCTGATGTACTAGATCAGTGATTACCGCTTACAGTTTGTGGCTAATACTTTCGCTAGTGTTTTAGTATCTGCATTTATCAGTGATATTGGTTGGTAGGACTCACATCTATCGTGGGGCTTCCCGTCCTTGGGGATTAAAACAACTGTTGCTGTTCCCTCAAACGCAGCTATATAAATGCCATGTAAGGGGGTTCTCTATTCATCTATTCAATCGGCGGAAGAGTTCTATAGACAACCCATTCAGTCTAGGGGCTTTCCCCATCTGCTTTTGCGCAAATGTCAATGTCACCTCCTCCACCAATAAATCTGCCTCCAAATCTCTTCTCTGATCTGGCCTAGAGCAACGCACTGGGCAGTCATTAACAGACTCCAGCACTTCCTCATCTGAGGCCTGGAGTTTGGTACTGTAGAATAACTTCATGTAGCTTGCAAATGTCTTTGCTACTCACTCACTACTCGTTCTCCAGTTTCCAGACAGAATAATCTTTCACACGTGTAGTCCCTCTCTTTCCTTACTCCCCATCCACACCAGCAGCTTACCTGCCTTACCCCCGACTTTGTAAATGCGCCTCTGCCTGACAATGTATACAGATGTTTCTTGTTCAGGGCCACTGGTATTCCTCTCTCATCAAGTCAATTTCTCTCTTCAATTTGGGGGGTGGGGCTTGCCACATAGTCTTTCTCTAGTTGCATCAACTCTTCCTCCAAGTGGGTTATTCTACTAAACAATTTCCTTCTGTCTTCCACGTTACCTCATGTCCTTGTATGCTTCCCACATTGTTATCTGGCTTTGGACTGTCCCTTTGTTCTTCTTAGAATACAATTTAGTGACTTTGTCCTGTAGGAAGCTGGTTTGGTGTGTGGTGAGCACCCATGGTTGTATCACCTTATACCAGGTCCAGGTATCATCTATTAGTGAAGTGTAGGCAGTGTCTAGGAAGCCAGTGCTCTCTAGACGCAGCTGTGGATGGACAGCCAAGAATTATCTAGGAGACATGCTAAGCTTATGCAATACCACTATAGTCACACAGCACTTACACACATGAAAGAACCACACAGTGTTACAAAAATAAAGGTACTTTAATCTAGTAACACAAATACTAAAATACTGTATAGGCAATACCCCAACTTGAGGGAAGTAAACACACTATTATATACACATTAGTAATCAGTAGATAACATAGAAAGCAATAGGCATTGGTAAAAGCAATACCAAATAGTGAAGGCCCTGAGGGAGGGCCAAACCATATAATAAAAAACTGGAATGTAAATGGCGGTCCACCACCCAAGGAAGTGAAATCAGTAGAGGGGAGCTGGAGGAACTAGTAACCCCAAGAGGTGAGTACCAGGGTGACCCCCCCCCAGCGACCAGGAGAGCAGAGGTAAGTAAGTACCTGGTATTCCTCAAAACCAACAGGAGGATTAGGCAAGACCCAATCAAGACTGGAAGAACCTAAAGGTAGATCCTGTCAAAACAGGACCTGCAAAGGAAGGGGACCAAGTCCAGTTCGAGTTGACTTGTTCAGTTGTGGCAGGAGCCACTACCCACCCTTCTGTGGATGCAGGACCAGGTCGGCAGTGGATGAAGAAGGTTAGCAGTGCAGCACAGGAGCAGAAGAGGAGTTCCAGAAGTGATGTAAGTGGTGTCCCACGTCAGCGGACCTGATGCAGTTGTTCAGTGGTGCTGGAAAACCACCAACAAGCCTTGGCAAATGCAAGACATGGAGAAGAAGGTTTGCAAGGCTGAAAGGGACCAGCAAGGTCCAGGGGACTCGACCCAAGGAGGGGAGTCCAGGGTGGCCCTCAGCAGCTAGGAGAGTCACAAGAAGAAGAGGCATCCCCCACAGGCAACCCACTGGCAGCAGGCACAGGAGTCGAAGTGAGGTCCACATCGCACACCTGAAGAGAAGTCCCACATCGCCAGAGCAACAGGCTGGAGTGCTGGGGTCTGGGGCTACTTGGGGCCTGAAGATCCCTTGGAGGAGGAACAAACAAGCCTTGGTAGCTGCAAGAACCCTGGTGCACACAAGCACTGTCCTGCAAGGAGAGGCAATGACTTACCCAAGTTAGACAGCTGGTAGAGAGGACCAAGGGAACCACTCCAGACCACCACCTGTGATGCAGGATCCACACAGCTCTGGAGGAGAGAAGATCCACGCAGCCGGTCGCTGTTGCAGTTGGTGCCTGCGGATGCAGGGGAGTGACTCCTTCACTCCAAAGGAGATTCCTTTTTGCTTCTTGTGCAGGCTGAAGACTCACCGCCCTCAGAGGATTCACAGATGGGAAAATGTTGCAGTTGCTGGAAGGAGCCGGAGAAACAATGTTGCAGAGTGGAGTCATCACTGTGGTTGCAGATTGTCGGTTCCTGGAGGGCCCAGTTGCAGTCCCAGTGGCCAGAAGATGAAGTAAACAATGCAGAGGAGTCTTGCTGGAATTGTGCATGTCGAATCTGAGGACCCACCCAAGAGGGAGACCCTAAATAGCCCAGGAAGGGTGATTGGTCACCTAGCAGGGTGACCACCTATCAGGAGGGGGGCTGTGATGCTACCTAGCTGACCTGGCCACTCAGACGCTCCCAGAAGCTTCTGCCCACCTTGGATTTAAGATGGCAGACTCAAGTGGCAACCTGGAGGAGTTCTGGGCACCACCCCTAGGTGGAGATGGATACGGAAGTGGTCACTTCCTTTTCCTTTGTCCAGTTTCATGCTAGAGCATGGACTGGGGGTCCCTGTACTGGTGCAAACTGGTTTATGCAAGGAGGGCACCAAATGTGCCCTTCAAAGCATACCAGTGGCTTGGGGAGGCTACCCCTCCTAAGCCATGTAACACCTATTTCTAAGGGAGAGGATGTAACCTCCCTCTCCCACAGGAAATCCTTTGTTCTGCCTTCCTCTCCCTGAGCTAGTCAAGCAGCAGGAGGGCAGAAACCTGTCTGAGGGGTGGCAGCAGCGTAGGCTGCCCAGGAAACCCCAGAAGACTAACAGGAGCAATGCTGGGGGTCCTCTAGGGAGCCCCCACAGTGCAGGGAATCATACAACCAATACTAGCAACAGTATTGGGGTATGATTCCAACATGTTTATTACCAAACATGTCCAGGTTCGGCAATACCATTACGTGTTAAGTGCCTTTGTAACCAGGCCTCTCTTCACCTTGTTGCCTAGTCCATTAACATTCCTCATGAATAATGTCAGGTGCAGTGACCATATCATTGTAGTTTTAGATCCTTTGCCTCTCTCTCCCTTGCCGCACCCTGGTGTAGCTGCCTATCTCTTTCCTGGTTGTGATGATATTCTGTTGATGTATGAACTTCCCCACTAACTACCCCCTCCCTAACTTATCTTGCCATGATCCTGAAACTGACCGGCATGCATAAACCCAGAACACAAACATTGTAACTTCTTAACGCCCTTGGATGGGGCGCCACCTGTATGCAGTGTATGAGTTGCAGATCTTGTCTCTGTTTTCTTCCTGCAAGTATCAGCTTCACACTGCAGAGGCCCCAACCACCTCCGCGGGACCTCAGAGTACACCCTACACACTCTCTGGGCATTATAGGGGTCATCATGACCCTGGTGGTCACTAGACCGCCAGGGTCACAGTGGGGGTTGGACTGCCGCGGTCGTGGCGGTCTGACCGCCACATTATGACTGTGGCAGAGCCACCACGGTCCAACCCCAGCAGCGGTGCCCTTGGGATTACAAGTCCACATCTGCCAGCCTTTCCATGGCGGTAAACACCACCATGGAAAGGCTGGTGGAATGGTGGACTCGGGGGGCCCTGGCATGGGCCCCCATGCACAGCCTCATCGCGCATTCCTCTGCCCGTATTATGGGCAGTGGAAGACGCAGCAGGTGCTGCTTCACACGCTGCATGACCACATTGCAGTCAGCTCCATTAGACCGTGTCGATTCAGGCCTGCCTCCCCCTTACCCCCGATGCTGGTGCCCTCCACCAATTATTGTCAAGGATGTCACTGTATCGTTTGATCTTTATAGCAATTTTTGCCTGTTCCTCCAGCATTTGTGCCTTCAGCTGTGAATTTATCTGGCCCGTTTGCTGCCATTCTTGCCTGGTTGTGTCTGCCATTCTGTCTCCCTTTCTAATGGTGCCGCCGGGCCCAACCACAGACCTTGGTGGTCCAGCCTGTCCCAAGTGTCCTGCACTGAAAGCAAAACATGCATCTTCTGTTTGTGGACAATTCTCAGCTTTGGGGGGAATATAAGTGCATACTTTAGGCTCAGTTGACTCAGTACTTTTCTCACTGGAAGAAAAGACCCCTCTGTGCCTCTTTACCAGTGTGGTATAATCCTGGTAGATATTGACTTCAAGGCCTTCTATTTGCACTGGCTGTGTTTGCACAATACCGGTAATATAGTATCCCGATCTCTGTAGTTCATTAGTCTGCTATAATCAGTCAGAGTGGGCATACCCGGGGCCGGGGCCATCACTGGTACTCTGTGGGCTTTTTCCACTGAGAAGAAACAGGATGATTGGCCTTGTAGCACAGTTTTTTCAAGCTAGTCCTCAATTAATAGTTCAACATTTAGGCCTGCTGTTCTTTCAGGGACACCCACCAGTCTCACACTGAGTCACTTTGATCTACCTTCTGCGTCCTCCACACGCCCCAAGAGCAGCATGGCATTAGTCTTTCCTTTTATTGTTTGGGGTTTTCCCATTGTCAACCAGGCTCCAAATCCCTCTTCACTCGCCGGTGGGGCTGAGACAGGGGGTGGTCAAGACATTGATGAAGAAGAGGAGTCACACAGTCTGTTGGCAGATTTCAGTAAAGCAGGCAGTCTTTTGCGCTGCATTTTCCATTGGCCCAGGGGACCCTGGTTCTCCTGCTACTGCCGCAGCAATGGGCTCCTTTTCACTACTGCAGGGTTCCACAGGTCAGGTGCATAGTCCCACTGGGTGGCAGATCATCTCACAGAGTCTCCCAGATGTGCAGACAGTGAGCATTGCAAGGGTGCTGGTGCCCCTATTCAGGTGGCAGCATTGCGAAAAGTCGTAATGGGCCTGGTGGGGAGGTAGCCAGTAGGGCGGCAGCCTCCCCGTTGGAAGTTCTGTGGATGGGTCATTGAGTCCCCCAAACTCGTAATCAGACCCTTAATTGGGTGATTCATTAATTCTTTCAATTAATTACATTAATAAATAATTTATACATTTACAATGTATGTTTTAATAAAAAATTTAATTTTACAATTTTAAAAACTTGCATTAAAATGCTATTAATTTTTATTTATCAAAATGTTATTCTATTTGTGGTTACTTAGGGTAACATGATGTGTGTATGAAGTAATAGTAATCTATATATTTAATTAAATTAGGTATTTTTAATTTGATAGTTTGCTATTCATAAGATTTAGTCAACTGATGATTATTTGCTGTTTTATTTTGTAATATTAGCAACATTTTATATTTTTTAATTTTGAAGCTAATATATTTGAAATGTATTATTAATATCATATTGTATAGATTGATTATAATATGTTTTGATTAGCTCTTTGTTTAGAGGTTTGTGTCTGAGATGTTCTTAACATTTCTGTTTATCAATCTTTTTCCAAATTAATTACTTCTTTTGAAATGTATTTTAATACATTTAGTACCTAGATATACTATCATTGTAGTTACTTAATTCCTTTGGAAACAAAACATTAAAAAAATATAACTACTATTCTCTTTGAATATTTTTTTTACTTCACATTCACTTTGATGTTATGGTTGGGCTGGCTGCAGTTAATATGATCTTTTCAGAGTGCAATAATTTACCCATTGTGCCTAACTTTGGAGTGTTAGTAGTACGTTTGACTCTTCTTGAACCCATTACATTCCCCAGTGTTGGGTAAGTTTGGAGTGTTAATAGTAAATCTGATCCCATTAGAGCTCAACAATAAACCTACATTTGGAGTTAGAATAGTTAATGTCATCACTTTTGAGTCCAACATTTTCTCACCAATGTGGCTGTAAAGATGCGGCTTTGACACTCGGAAGTTTCAGGTACCTATTTTATTAATAACTTCACATCCATAAGGAGACGGACCGCCGATCGCATCCAGTTCTCGAATGCCTCGATGTAATCATCACGTCAGGAAGGCAACACGAGTGTGAGGCATCAAGGAACGGAGAACCATCACCACATATCTTCCCTTTTTATAATATAAGAGGGAAGGAACAAAACATATAATGCACATAAAAACATATGAACACAAGAAGGTGTTCCCCAGGCAACAAGTAGGTCACCATATGGAAGCCATGATTTTCCATAAGAAGTCAATTCACATTACAAATGGCTAGTCAGATATGGATGCACCCTTTGTCCAACA
This sequence comes from Pleurodeles waltl, assembly GCF_031143425.1. NCBI lineage: Eukaryota > Metazoa > Chordata > Amphibia > Caudata > Salamandridae > Pleurodeles > Pleurodeles waltl. Next base: position 189,613,297 of record NC_090440.1, on the reverse strand, counting down.
TGTATTCTTTGGAATTTGATCAGCACTTCATACTACCCAAGCACAAGATGTATCTGTGGTCGAGATTTGCCCTAACCACCTCTGCCTCCAGGAAATTCAATCATTTTCCCAGCTACACACTAAGGTTGTCATATGTCCTAATTCAAACCATCATTCTTCTGCAAGCATACTAAGGTATTTTCCTCTGGCAATAACCCCAATCCCTCCGTAACTCCATGAGTGAGTTAGTTCTTGGTTTCACGACTAGTAGTAGTCTGTTACCTTACCTACTGTGTTTTGAGTTGGAAATGGTTCATTTTCAAGCACTTCGTGCCATCAATGTTGAATAAAATAGGAAAGGATTTAGAAGTCTGATGGTTTGAGAGTTCCCCACGCTTCACATCTTTAGTGGGTAAAGTAGGAACATTAGTGTCATATAGGAGCATTCATTTGAAGCAGCGCAAACAGTAGAAGTACCTCTGACTGACACTAGTGCACATTTATCCAAGATCAACAAATCTCTACTTGCCACGATTCTGCAGAATCACATTCTGCCAAATCTGGACTATGATGGAGCAGCTCATATAGTTATAACGTCTTGAATGCTGTAGTGCCGTACATAGAGGTCTTGTTGTTCCAACGCAAAATACTGCACATATTTTCCCAGTTACATAATGTGCAAGTAGTTCACATTTTAACCCGTTTGCTTTTTAAGGTGCTTCTTTTTAACCATAGCTCTCCACTGGTGTGCACTGTAAGCGCACTGCTGGGATGAGCTATTACCTATTTTTGACATGGTGATGTACATATTTCAGAAATGATGCATAAGGTGCATTAGTGCACCTATAACTTTCACTATGGTTGGGCTATTTGTTATCAAACAACTTTCTTTGATAGGTGCCTGTTGAGTTTTGGAAATGGGATTAGATCCTGAAGCATGGAAGCTCTAAGTAGACCTCAGCAGTATAATGTGGGCCAGGAGACACTGCGCCAACTGCTCCACCCCTGGGTTTCCAGCAGTCCAGTGAAGCAGTTGCAATTTCTGAAGCCCGCGGCCACCAGTTTCTTTATAAGTTAACCTGGACAGTGTGTCCCTTACCCTATTGCACTCTGTCCTCTGCTTGATATAAACATGTTCCAAGTAGCCACAAGTTTAGTTTTGAGGAAAACTTCATTTCATTTCCACCCGGATTGTGTTGCTCAAATAGAGGATACGCTGATTGCTCAAAGTGACACAAATCAAAGCGGTTTACCATAGATTGAAGAGAGCTAGACCCAGGCAAGTTTGTCAGAATAACCCTTGACTGTGAACAGTTGCCTTTACATACACTATCTATAGATTTACCTTATATGGAGATCCTCAAAATCCTGGATCTAAGTTTGAGACCACTGCTGTAAACAGTGCATTTATAAAGAAGGGTTGCTGAATGTAGCCGACCTTTAAGCTACTTGGGTGGAGAAAGAGTTGACTTTTTGTAGCTTGCAATCTGTGCAAGCACTAGGTAGATCCCATAACATCCATTTCACAACATCTTAGTAATAAACCTCTGAAATATACTTCACTAGGGTTACTCTGGTTTTGGCTTAGGTTCCTGACTTTTGCAAGATTTACAAACAATCTTAGGACTACTGTAAACATGCCCATCGATAGATTTCAATCAGTGATTCACTGGGCATGCAGAATTGTCACTAGGTGGTAAATGCTGTCTTAGTAAATAATGTACAAATAAATATTAGCAACATGGACTTTTTCCAATGGGAAAATATTCATCCTCATTTGTCTTTTTGCTGCCCAGTAAAACGTTTGGTTGTGCCTTTAATTGGAATCAATTGTCTTGCACCTCTACCCACAGATTGTCTTAGTACCAAGACATTTATGATCTTGTCGTGGCTCACTGCAATATGAATGAGGACCAGGGCAGGTAAAGGCGAGCCTTCATTTGTGAAATCAGGAGAATTTGAAGACTGCCTCAGCAAAAATGTCGAATAGTGCTGATTCGCTGAGACAAAGTTTCCCAAGACTGAAGCCGTCACAATTGGGCTTACTTCTAGCTGCATGAATGTCCAAACCCTGAAGGGCAGCATATCCTGTAACTGGAAAACCTGATGAGAAATATAGCATTCTGTGGGGTAGCCTTAGGACATTTCAGCTATAAGAACAATATATGGGGAGGCTGCACATAGAGGTAGGTGGTGGGAGAGTTGGAATCAGGAGAATAACGCAGAATGGCCAGTCTAGGATCTCTGATGGGGGATAATAAGTTGTTCCCATCTACCTTTTTTCCCTTTGCGGACTGTTTATGCAACAAATCAGTGTTCCCCTGCTGCAAATGACTCAATATGGTACCCCACTTATGTTTTAAAAACTTCACCAGATTTTCCTTTCATATTGCTTGCTGGTTGTGGAAAAGTTGCAAAAATGTGATCAGGAGACTGCAGCTTTGCAAATTCATAATGGTGGCCTCCTCTGGTAAGCCCACAATACCGCCACTAGCTCTAAACTTATAAACACAACAATTCCACCATATTGTCAGATTTCCATACTCGGAAGTCCACTTTGTGAGATAAGACTTTGGGCCACATGTACGAATGTTTATATGAGCGATTTCCTAATTGCCATTTTCTGCGAATCGCAATTAGGAAATCTCTAATTCAATTGTATGAGACCCTTTAGAGTTTTGTTTGCAATTCGTAGTGGGTCGCAAAAGGACCTATCTCATGAATATTAATGAGGCCAGTCACAATTTGCGACCCATTAGGAATCGCAGCCATCACAGGGATGGTGGCTTACTGGGCTCAGCAATCCACCATGGGGAGTATTTAAGAAAAGTGGCACTGCACATAGTGCAGCGCCACTTTTCTTGCACCCCTTAGCGTTCCCTAATGTCACAATGTGTGCTCCGTATTTAAAATATGGCGCACCATGGCAGTAGTTAGGGGACTAGCATCAGACTTTTTTACGCTAGTCCGGGGCTTTGCATGCATTATGCCTCTTTGTAAATATGGTGCAGCATTTTTGGCCCACTAACGGCACATTAGCATAAAAAAAATGATGCTAATGTGGGGTTAGAATTGCGCTAGGGGCTCTTAAATATGCCCTCATGTCTGTGAGTGCTTTTAAACAAAGCAATCTTTTTTTTTTTGTATTTTCATTTAAGGAAAACGTGATATGTGTAAAAAGAAAAAAATGAAACGTTTAAGTTTCATTAGGGTCGAGCCTGCATTGCATGCGCTTGCGCATGCTTATCGCAGCGAGATGCTTTAGTGTTTAGAAAAGGGCTCAGAGCCCTGTCGACGTCACGTCAGTGTTTTTCATTGGTTTGTGGGCTTGCCTAATAAAATCTGCTTGCTTTCATTAGTCGAAGGCATGCATACGTCATGCCTTTTCTGGTGGCTAGTCCTCCTCGAGCGCATCGACCAAGTACAGAAAACATGCGAGGCTCGCTGTTTTCTGTCCGGCTCGTGGACTACTTTTTCTCTAATTTACTAGCGCGATTTCGCTTGGCAGAAGTCGAACACTTTACATAGTTAATTGCACTTTTTCGGGTTACGTACATAAATGCACTTTTGCCGATAGGTGAAAAGTCGGGTTAGGAGTTTACAACGCTATCAGCTCTAACATGAGCAAATGCGAGACTCGTTGCATTGCAAATGCTTGTATTTTAAGAGCAGGCAGTGTCCGTGGGACCACTGCATGCTCTTAAAAATATTTTGCCCACCAATCTCAAAGAGGAAGGGGTCTCTTAGGGACCCCTTCTCATTTGAAAATTAGTCATCACCAACTTTCCATTGGCCGGAAACTGTTAACATTTAGCGACCACATTTCGATTGCAAAACATTTAGGGCCTGATGTAGCAAAGTTTTGCGAGTCGCAAATGGGCCGATTCGCTATTTGCGACAGTGCAAAATCGGAAATGGGATGCAAAAACCCCATTTCCGACTTGGAAAAAGCGACAGGACCCGTTTGCGAGTCGCATCAGTTGCGACCCCATTTTGCGACCGGCAAATTGCAAGTCGCAATTTGCGAGTCGCAAACCTTATGCAATTGCAACTCGCAAATTGCGACTAGTCGCAAAAAGCCCATTTTGCACTTGCAATTTACCACTAACTCAGAGCAGGTGGTAACCATAACCAAAGTATAAAAGGAGACCCAGATGGCATCTGGGTTACTCAACATGGCGGAGATATCCCTGATAGCAGTGAGAAGGGGAGTCCACGCAGCCCAGCAGAGGAGGAGGAGGGGCCACAGACAGGAGAAGATATATAGAACAAGGCAGACTCTTTTTCAGCAAACTGAGGATGAGATATACGATAAATACCGCCTTAGCAGCGCAGCCATACTAGAATTAATTGATTTACTGAAACCACAGCTAGAACACCAGACTCTGCGTGGCTGCGCCATCCCTACGCATGTGCAAGTGCTATGCTCACTGCACCTCTTGGCCTCTGGGAGCTATCAGGGGGTAATTGCTGTGGCAGGTGGGGTATCCCAAAGTTCAGTGTCAAGGTTCCTCAGGGCATTCCTAGATGCCATACTCACACACAGGTCTCACTCCATATACCTACCCAGGAATGAGGCAGAAATTAACAGCACCAAGCTGGACTTTTACCGCATTGCCCACTTTCCCCATGTCATAGGGTGTGTAGATGGGACACACATTCAAATATGCCCCCCTGCAAATCTGGAACATCTTTTCCGCAACAGAAAGTGTACCCACTCACTGAATATTCAGGTTGTTTGTGACGCCCATTATGTCATCACGGACATTGTAGCTAAGTTTCCAGGCAGTACCCATGACTCATACATGTTTAGGCATAGTGGGATACATCAACGCCTGGAATGTGGGGAATTTGGAGACGGATACCTCCTAGGTAGAGCTACAGACACCTTGCAGACATACACACAGGTCACTGTGCACAACAATCAGGACTTCCTAACAGTGTACTTTTTGTGCCCAACAGGTGACAGTGCATATGCTCTAAGGCCATGGATCATGACTCCGTTTTTAACACCCAGCAATGAATGTGAGAGGCGATACAACAATGCACATAAGAGGACCAGGAACCTTATCGAGCGCACCTTCGGACTCCTGAAAGCAAGATTCAGATGCCTCCACCGCAGTGGAGGTGCCCTCCAGTATACCCCCATTACAGCATTCAAAATTGTGGTCGCATGCGCCATCCTCCACAACATAGCCACCCGACGTGGGCTACCTCTCACCCCTGCAGACCCAGATCCTGATGATGAAGAGCAAGAACAACCACATCGCCATCATGGGGATAGGAGTATAGCTAATCAAGGCAGACTGAGACGGGAACACATCGCAACACAATACTTTGGAAGGTACGTGTCAACTCCAACCATACTCACCTATTGACCAAAAACTCCATTTGTTAAGTGGAACAAAAATAACTATTTTATTAGTGCAGAAATGAAACTATTTACAAGTAATGAATGTCCATGGGCATGAAAATGCACACCAGGCATGTGGCACATTGACGTCATGTGCCACTTCTAATGGTCCAGGGTGATCTCTATGACCTTCTGCCCCTCCTGCCAGCCTGGCTGGTCCCTGGTGCTTCCGTGGTGCTCTGCCTGCTACTCCTGAGCATCCTGCTGTCAGTGACAGAGACACTGCTCACTGTCGAGCCCTCCTCACTGTCCTGGGGTGTTTCCCCTGTGCCCCTAGACATATTCCATGTCTCCATCAAGTCAATGATGTGGGTCAGACGTCCCAGGCCCCTAGCCACATCCCCAGCGAAATGGCCCATTTCCACCTGCAGCCCAACTGTCCTCCTCGACAGGCCTGTGGTGTTCATGGCGAGCCTGCCGATGGATGTGGCCATCCTGTCCAGTCTGTGCAGGAGCTGACGGTCCCTGCGCCGCCCACCCTCGGCCTGGGCCAGTAGTCATCCCGCCAGTTCCCTCATGGCAAGGGCAAGGTCCCCAGTGTTAGTGCAGATCATGTCCATCCTTGAGTTCAGGTGCTGCATGCTGGCATGGTTATTGCGCACGAAGCGGTGCAGCACACCACTAATCCTCCCTAAAATTCGATTTTGTAGGCGCTGACCACGCAGCAGATGTGCCTCACTGGTGCTGGGAGGTAGTTGCCCGGATGCAGACTGCAGCCCTGATGTCCTGGACCTGCGACGCCTGCGCAGCGGTGGCTGCCCTGTGATTTCACCTGTCTCATCCCTGCCTGTTGCTGGGGCAGCTTCTTGGGATACTGTTGCAGCAGGTGTGGCTACTGCAGGGATGCTGTTGACCGTGCAGGTGGGGGTGCTGGCGGGTCCTGAGGTGTCCTCATGGGGCTGGCTGATTGGAGTAGTGGTGGTGTCTTGTTGGAGACCTGTGGGACATGGGGAACAGACTGTCAGTGTCTACTATCTGTTGCACACTTCCTAATAAACATTTGCCTATGAACTGCCTACTTGACTACATTTCCCATAATGCATCATTCTGGCGTTTGCTACCCTGAAATGGAGCTATCTTGGTTGTGCATGCCCCTGTGTACATGGTGGGTGGGGGTATGGCATTGATAGGGGTACAGGCATGTCACATGGTACTCACCGGTTGATGTGCTGGGCTCTGAGGTGTCCAGGTCCCCAAATCCAGAAACTGCCTCCTGCTCCAAGGTTTCCTCCACCCTTTCTTCCAGGGGTGTGGGTGGTGGCACAGACGATGGTCCCCCTCCTGTGCCTCTCATCTCCCGGAGCCTTTCAGCCACCCTCTCCTTGGTCCGGGAGCGGAGGTCATACCACCTTTTCTTGATGTCATCTATGCTCCTGTGGCTCACCCCCAGGGAATTTGTCTTGTCCTGTATGTCCTGCCACAGCTGTTTCTTGGTGGCTTCAGGAACATTGAGGGCTGATTTTCCAAACAAGTCATCATAGTGCTGACAGCATTCGTCTGTCAGCACCTCCAGCTCCCTCTCTGAGAATTTCTGCTTCCTCTTCCTTGGTGTTCCTTCCATGGCAGCTGCTGTTTGTCCTGTGTGTAGTTCAACAGTTTTAAAAGGGTGTGGTCCTCCCTCCTCCCAGGTGTATTAGTAAACTTCCTGGCTGTGATGTCATCATCATGTGCCAGGAAGTGTTTCCAGAGTGTTCTGGAGTGGTTTCTGGAGTGTTCTGCTGCACCTGTAATCAATTAACAAGCTAATCGCAATTTGCGACATCCACTCGCTAATTGCGAGTTTGTTTTTTGCACACTCGTAAAAAGCGACCTCGCAATCGGCGGACTCGCACACTGCGTTGCGAGTCCGGGTGCGAGTCGCAATTTCGGCACGTTTTTTTTGCCTGCATTCCAATTTGCAACTCGCATTTTGCAAGTCGTACCAACTCGCAAAATCCGAGTCGCAAATTTTTTGTTTGCTACATCTGGCCCTTATTTCCTATTCGGTATTAGGAAAGGACGCCCTAGACACACCCCATCCTAATACCGAATTGCCAAACCCAAATTGTGATTTGGTAACGAGTCACCGAATCGCAATTTGGGCTTTGTACATCCCAAAAAGCATTTTTCTAGTCGCAAACGGGTCGATTCTGCAAATCAGCCCGTTTGCAACTAATGAAATGCTTGTACATGTGGCCCTTCATTTCCATAAATCCTGTTTCTTTGGGTCAGGATGTGAAATGTATTTAATTATTTAATCACACATTTTTGTATTTTTTTTTGTGTGCTCAAAAACATTTGTAAATTATGATCTTGGACCGCTTGTTCCTTCATTTCCTCTTCCTACTCACACAGATATCCTGCACAAAAAGAACGTTTCAGACAAAGGTTTTCAACAAAGGTCAGTGATTGAAGACACATATTGAAGAAACGTTTGTACAGGCCACATCTATTTCTGTCTGACTTTAGCTAGTCTACGTGTTCGCTATTTTTCTCTACATAAGTCTGTAAAAGCAAACTAATTGGTGTGTTCTATCCTTTCTCACTTCTCAACATCAGCTTTGCGTTTCATATGTATTTGATAATTATAGAGGTTTTATGAAGTACCGACATGAAGGCTTAAAGCAATTACTTCAGTGCGCTTGTCGTGTGTGACCTTGTAAGGATACTGACCTGCAAAAACAGCAACAGAATTTAGAAAGTACATCCAGTTGGTGCAAAGTTTTTAGCACACATCAGGGCTGATGGACTGTATTGAAATTCACTATACAAGCAAGCTACCATTCCAAAAGACTGAACAGCTTACGTTTCTATCCAGCTTTACACTGACTCCCCACCCCCTACCTCCAGCACACCTTTTGAGGTCCTGTGTTTCTTTGCTACCCACCAATTTCACAGTCTATGCAGGAATGGTACTAGAACATGGTGGCCTAAGCATCGTTTCACAATGTGGCCAAAATTGTTTAAAAAGACATCACCCCACTGGAGTTAATAATAGAAACACTGCAAGAACTGAATCAATATTTTTATAAACGATATTTAGGTACAGTATTTATGTTGTAAATTTGTTTGTGATAAATACCCTGACATAGAACCCTTATGCATCCTCACACTCAATATTTGGATTTTTATTTTCTGCTTGATGCCAAAAAAAGACCGTTTTCAAGCAAAGTTTACAGCCAGGCCCTTTGCTTCTCTCCTGTTGAAAACAAGTCACATATCTGCTTCTGGTGAAATATATTCTTTTCATCATCCGTGTCCCCGCTGGAAACTAGTTCGAGTCGGGAGGGTTGTCCCCAGACACGATCTTTGGGAGGAAAGCCATGCCAGACCTAGCCCTCAGGGTCCCTGCTGAACACCCTTCAACCACCCTGCAAGTCTATGGCTTTTCTGCTTCCAGAACCATTATAGGGGGATGGGAGGGTGTTATAATGTGGCAACATGAAGGAATCGACAATATCCTCATCACACAGTAGTGCAATGTTCACTCTCTTCAAACTAAGGTATGATTCAGACAGACAAACAAGGCGAAATAGTAGGATGTATGATGGAACAACGAATGCAGGAACCATGCATGCTTTAACAACACGGTCGGAACAACAACCACGTTGTTTGCACGCATGCCTTTACCACACATGGCTTTACAATGATTTTTTTGTTGTAAAAGCATGCCTAGTAAAGGCATGTGTGGGAACAGCATGCATGGTTGTACCTTGCCTCCCCCAGCACCTGCTCTAAGGCCCCAAAGTACCCCACCCCTAATGCTTAAACTACCTGACCCCCCACCCACCCTAAAAACAAAACTACCCCGACCCGCTCCTAAAAACAAAAGTACCCCAACTCCCCCCCACCCGCTCTAAGGCCCAAAAGTATCCCACCCCTAATACTTAAACTGCCCCAAACCCCCACCTGACCTAAAAACAAAACTACCCCGACCCCACCACCCCACCCCTAAAAACAAAACTACCTTGACACCCCACCGCCCTAAAAACAAAACTAGCCAGACCCCTCACCCACCCTAAAAACAAAACTACCCGACGCCCACCCCTAAAAACTGAACTTCCCCGACGGAACCAACCCACCCACCCTGAGCCCTAAAACCTTCCCTGACCCCTAACCCGCGCTATAAACAACCGAACAGCCCTAAAAACAAAACTAGCCCCACCTCCCCAGCCCACCCCTGAAAAAAAAACTACCCCAACAGCCCCAATCCCGCCCCTAAAAACAAAACTACCCAGCCCCGAAAAAACCAAAACGACCGAGCCCTAAAAACAAAACTACCCTGACACCCCCACCCCTAAAAACTGAACTACTCCAACACCCCCACCCACCCTGAGCCCTAAAACCTTCCCCGAGCCCCCACCTGCCGTAAAAACAACTGAGCCCCCACCCACTCTAAAAACAAAACTACCCCAGCCCCCCACCCCAGCTCCTAAAAACAAAAGTACCCGGACCCCCTACAAGCCCTAAAAACATAATTAGCCCAACCCTTCCACCCTTGCCCTTAAAAGAAAAAATAGCCCAACCCCCCACCCCAAGCCCTTAATCCATCCCACTTCCAAAACCTAACCCCCAACCCTGCCCAAGCCCCACTTACCTGACAGTGCCCTCTCCTGATCCACCCTAAAAAAAGGAATTCCCCACCAGCCCCTCAAAAACAATAGCCCAACCCCTCCACCCCACATCCGCCCCCTCCCCTAAAAACTACCCCCAACCCTGCGCAACCCCCACCCTAACCCCTACCCAAAAAAAAAAAAACACCCCCACCCCTGCCCCTAAACAAAAAATAGCCCATCCCACCCACCCCAAGCCCTTTATCCACCCCACTTCTAAAAACTACCCCCAAACCCTTCCCCACCCCCACTTACCTGACTGCGTCCTCTCCCGATCCACTCTGCCTTTTTCTCTGCCTTAACCATACATATGCGTAGTTCAGCACATGCTTGGTTAAGGCAGATAAAAAGCCATACGTTGTTCCGGCAAGCATGGTTACGCTTTCGTGGGAAACGTCCACGTTCTTCCCAACACGTTGTTCAGAACATTTCCCGAAATGGTATGCCTGAAAAAGTGTGCCAGGAGAATTTTTCCAAGAGTACTATGCACCTGTGTGTTATTGCCACATGCTGATTGCTACCCAGGATGCAATTCCACACAGTGCGAAAGGACTGCTGAAAGAACAAAACATATCTTTTTCCTTTGTGGCGAAAAACATTTTCCCCTATGGAGAAAGCTGAACCACTACACCCATCAATTCTGGGGGTGATCTGGTTGTCATTCCATCCCTGTAGATTAAATATTAAGGCAATTGTCGATCATTTACAGGGTGGGAAAGGTTGTTTTTGTTTGTGGATTCCCAAAGATGGACACGTTTTAAACATTTGTAAGCATTCATAGGCTTACTAATTTACAAAGGTAACACCTTATCATGCCCACGCTATGTGTGTGCTTTAGTATTGTGGTAGAAAAATGCAAACTAGTAAAAACCATTTGTGCTTGCTACGGTTCCTCGTATGAATTCCTGAAAGACATAAATGAAGACATGTTCACCTGTAAACGTACTGCCCTAGGCATCCTCCTTGTTCCGCCCAATAGTTTATATTGCCATCCCACCGTTTCTCATACCTGCTCAGAACTCCTAAGGGCTCCTGGCAAAATAGGAATTTGCCTAAGTTGTCCCTTTTCAATGACTTGGAGTGGACATCAGAAGGCATCCTATGGATGCTGCCTTTTCTCTTCTTATCCAATGAGAAGCCCTGCAGGCGTCATTGTCCTCCAATCAGTAACTCTATTGCATGCTTTAAGGAAGCACTGTATTTTTCTATCATTACAGAATTCCACATCCTTGCCATTTTACACACACCCCACCAATATTCAAGCAAAACTAGCACTGTTAATGCCATGGTATCTTAAAAGATACCAAGCAAGCCATAAGTGAGAGAAGACTCGGCTATGAATCTGAGCAGCTAAACTTGGAATTGGAGTAACCAACGTCTGCAGAAAGCACCCCCCCACATGAATATGTGGGATCATGACCACGCAAGGGTGCATCCATCAAAGACAAATGTCTATAAAGGATGCACCTATCAAAGCTGCCCAAGAAGTAGCCATTGCGCTAGTTGATCTCCCTTGCACCAGAATAGGAAGGTCTTGACCTGAGATCTCATAGGATTTTGATACTGCTAGTTTGACAAAAATATGGTTGAGAGATTCATGGGAGGGAAAAGAAGGGTTGGTCTAAGGACCACTTTGGAAAAAATCAGAAAAAGGGAGGAGAGGAAAATAATATTCCAAGTTCTCCCATCCTTCTTCTTCCAGAACAAATGGCAACCAAAACAATCACCTTAGTGGAAATTAACTTGAGATTTGCAGCTATCAATGGCTAAAACAAGGCTTAGATCTTTTCAAAATGATAAGAAATCCATGTTTCTGAAGTAGTAGGCTCACTTTGTGAGCATCTTGCTGTCCCCTGGAGAAAGAAAGAGGTGCTATTAGCCAGTCATCAAAATAAGGGTATAGCTGAATACCTTAAGAATGCAAGATACCCATCAGTGGTGTGAAGAGTTTGGTAAAAACCCTTGGGGTAGAAAAGAGACTAAAGAGAAGTACTTGATATTGGTAGTGATTCCCCAGGACAGCAAATCGAAGGTACTGTAATAATGTATGTGTATTGCTACATGAAAATAGGCATTCATAGCTAGTGAAATCAGGATGTTGCCTGTCCTAAAGAGTGGTAGAAAATTTTGTAGCACCTATTTGAATGTCTCGTGTGAAATAATTTGATTCACTCCTCTAAGATGATACTCTCCAGATGCTTTCTGTACTAAGAACTGGATACCACTCATTCTGAGGAACCGGTATTACTGCAGTGTTTTCCAGTGGAAATTGAAACCCCTGTAGAAGGGCTTGAAGACGCACCACATTCTGAAGAGGAAGAATTGAAGAAAAAGAGTTTCACTGAAAGATATTTTGTATCCCTCTGAATAAATATCCAAAAGTCCAAATATCTGAAATCGGCCCCTGAGAGGAAGATCATTGGTGTAGTCATGGCTTACGGAGGAAGAGATGGAGTGGCTGAAGGAGTCTCACAACTCCACCTGTCGTCGACAGGGCCACCCGGCTGTGGCCCCTACATCGAAAGAGCTGTCTGTTGGCTTCTGTAACCAAAATCTCAGCCCTAGAAAAAGATTGTACTGATGTCATACATTTTTTGTTTCTCCACCAACTACTTCACCATGTCCTCTAGTTGTCAGGCAAAGATCCTACAACCACCAAATAGATCTACTAACGCCTGAAAGTCCTTAATTAGCGACTGAACAGTATAGGTTGCATTGCCCTAATAGAAAAATTAGAAGCAGAATAGGCCCTCTTGACAATACATTCAGCCTTTTTATCCACTGGATTGATGTGCAAAGCATCCTCTGAAATGACAGTGCCCTGAGATGAAAGACCTGCCATCTAATTATCAACCTTAACAGACTCTGGAAACGCCTCTGAAAAGTTCTCCAAGGGATTACGTTTTGCAAGAAACCTTAGGAAGGACGGCTTATCTCCTTCCTCTCATGTCATTATGCACTCAACTGCATCCTTGCGGGGTAAAGGCTATTGCTCCAGGCACAGATATTGAGAGAAATAAACTCATTTTCTGTTACAAAAGTTGGCAGCACAAACCCCAAATTGTCTATCAAATGCTACATGACCTCTACATGTTCATGACATGACCTCTACATGTACATGTTCAGAGCCCTGAACAAAACAACCTCTAATCTCCTCATAATCAGGATCGGTAACTGGGTCAGGACTCACATAAAGCCTTGAAACCTTGGCTGTAGAAGGAACCTCTCATGCTTGAAAAGCTTCTTCAACAGCAGCTTCAATCATTTGTTGGGGAAAGCAAGCATAAGAACAAGAGATGTATTAGGTGAGAATGCACAATAACCAATTTTGAAAGCAAAAGGCCGCTTTATTAGGACAAGTATGCAGACTCATTTAATATAACAGACATTATTGAACAACCCCAGCCTCACTAATACAAGAGAACAACCTAACACCCCACCCTGAAAACATTCCCCCTACAACAACAAACAGTGCCCCAAAGTCAATCAAATATTAATTCCTTTTAATCATCTTCCTTCCTACTCTGCCGACCAGAGTCCCCCTAATCATCTGTCCCCTGCATTCTGTGAGCACCGCCTACCCAGCCAGGCCCCATTCCCTTCTGTCTTGTCTTGATCTTTTCCATTTTCTACCACAAAGAAAAAACCCTTTACAGGTGTTTTTCTCCCTTCCCCAGAGCCCCCAGTATGTGGTTGCTGTTATGGGTCTCGCATTTGCTCGAGTTGGAGCTATGAGCACTGTAAACTCCTAACTGGACTTTTCTTGCCACATAAACTGAAAATTAAAAGTAAAACTGTTTCACAAAAGTGAGCCGATACATAGTGACACGGCCGCTATGAGCATCAGTGTGAAGAGACACACAAAAGGAAAAATAAGTCTGCTTGCAGTAAAACTTATCTGCAAAAGTGCAAATATCCATGTAACAGTGGCGATGGCCAAAGCGGTAACAAAACCTCCCCAAGGAGGGACAAATGTAAAGCATTTACCAGTGTCATCAAAGGATTTCTGAAGGGCAAGCCCACGAATGAGTGGTAATGATGGGCGTGAGGTGGGAGTTGTTAAAAGCCCAGATACATACCAACACGTCGGAAAAGCAGCGCTTGCGCGCAGCAATGCTCAACCTAAAAAACAAACTGGATTGCCGCTGAACAGTCGTGAAACAAAAACAGGATACCAATCAAAATCCATGGCTGTCACCACAACGTAAGTGCCCACTGGGTGCATAAAAGAGGACGGAATTGCAAGAACATTTTAAAGACTCAAGACTGTCGCCAAACATCCACTAGCACCATATTTTTGTTTTCAACAGTCGAGGTAAGGTGTCTTTGATCTCCAGAAGGTATAATTCATTTCCTAACAAATATAAATGTACCCCATCTTGCCAAAAGAATGCAAAATCATCTTTTTTAATGTCCTGATGCTCTACCCACCACAACCCCCTGGCCTTACAAAATCTAATTATATCCCTGTTTGCTTTCCTTTTTGCTTTTTCAACAGCTGCATATTTAATAGATCCCCTCCATACCCACCTAGGAACAAAAGCCGCCCAAATTATCTGCTGATTATGTCTAAATCTGTCCTCATAGCTTTAAGCAACCCTAAACCAGATTCCTTTACTGAATCATTCTCCCCAGGATGTAAAAATAAAATATCAGGGAAGTTCCTGTTATCAATTAAGTTGGATACACGCGGGAGTAATTGACCCCACTTCATTCCCCCCCAACCCCACCATTCCAATTGCATGTCCTGAAAACAGAAATCCATTTTTTTTCCCGATGGCCTCTTCTTAGCATGATTTGTCGCCCACTTTACAAAGGAATGCCCTATGATCCAAACCGAGAAGGCCGCCATAACTGGTCCTGCAACACAACCTGGGATAAAACACACAAAAATTAGCCTTCTCCCTACAACCTGTCTAAACTCCTAATGTAGCGCAAGCAGCAATTAGACAACCATCTACCCAACCTTCTTACCTCGCTCACAGAAAGGTCCAATCTCACAGCTTTCGATGATGTGCCAATTCTGAATGAATGTGTCTAAAATGACTTGGGTCCTCATTACAAGTTTGGCGGTCAGTGGACCGCTGCGGTGGAGATGGCGGCCGCAGACCACCACATTACGAGTACTGGGAAGGCACCTGCAGAACATAGTCAAGTTTCCATCAGGACTGCCATTGTGGACGGACCGCTGTTGCTGGAGGAAGGCCTTTTCAGGCCGGTGGTCACACAGTTTCCACCCACCGTATTACGAGGTTGCACACCGCCAGGACTTCCGGGGAGGTCTAACCACTGCAAAAACTAGGGCGGAAACGAACAACTTAAAAGAAAGTACCAACCTTCTGGAACACAGGCACGTCCGAAGGGGCCATGGCACGTGAATTGCAAGTCTTTCCAATGCTCCTGCTTGCCATTGACATCCAGGACCAGAGACGCCGACATAGACACCAGCCATAAGTGCCCCAGCCTAGCACACACTGGAGGGAAGGACATTAGAACACACACACACGCACAAACAAACATTCACCACACATACATATGCAAGGAAAGCCAGGACAAGCTATGAAGCATCGACACCAATGGTGCTGTTGTAGATAAATATAATTAGATGTCTAAAAACTGTAATGAAAACAACTATTCACATAATGCCACAAGGGCTAGTGCATGAGTGTCCAAATGTCCCGGGCACACTGGGCATTTGAGGAGTGCCCAACTTGACTCCTGACTGCAATGTGCAGACCTCCACAGGGCAGGGGCATTAATGGGGCATGCAGGCACCTCTGAGATGGGGGGTGATGGGGTGGTGTGATCAGGGTTTGTATGGGGGTCCCTCCTCTTGTTTCCAGGCTTTCCCTCCTTACTGTCCTGCTTTCTGGGGGATGCCTTAGCCTTGCCCCTCTTTCCTGCCTTCTTTGGTGGGACAGCGGTGGAGGCCACAACAGTAGGGGACCCAGATGGAGTGGTATCAGGCCTGGAGATGTGAGGGGCAGGTCTGCTTGCCATAGCAGCACTGCAGACTGCTGTCTGCGGGGCACGGCTCAGCCCAGAGGAGGACAGGGAGGTGGAAGGCAGAGGTCTGGGATGGGCAGCAGGGCATTTGGGGGGAACAGGGACTGGACCAGGGGACGGGAACAGGGAAAACTCCTGTAGGAATAGTTTTTTCAGGGCAGCGGGTGGGTCATGGATAAGACGTTTGGGAGTGGAGGGAGAGGGAATGGTTGACAGGTGTGTACATGGATGTGGTTTGGGTGCTGGTGCGTGGGTGTATGACATGTGTGCTGGGTGTGTGTTGGGTAGATGAGTGTGGGCGTGTAGGTGTACTGGGAGGAGGAGTGGGGGAGACACAGGGAGATTGCAGGGGGAATGTGTGAGTGAATGTTGGAGTTGTGTGTGCAGCTGGGTGGATGTGCTGCATGTGGTAGTGTTTACTGTTGTGGTGCGTGCGGATGTGTATGGGGGTCTGCTGTTGTGGTGACGGTGGCAGTGATGGCACATGTGGCTGAACCAGGGACTGATGATGTGGTGTCTGCAGGTGCGAGTGGCGATGTGACTGTGAGGGGAAGGAGGTGGGGGAGTCAGTGTAGGGAGTGGATGTTGTTGTGTGTGCGTCTGAATGGTGGGTGTGTGCATGGCGGTGGGGGCGTTTGTGGTGCATGTGATTGTCATTGCGCTCTGGGTCTGTTGGAGGGGATGCCGCTGGTATGAAAGTGTACTTTGGGTGGGAAATGGGAGAGGGATGTGGGAGTGAGAACAGGTAGTTGGAGGGGGGACGGAAGTAAAAGGAACACTGGCTGCCGTCAATGAGGAGGCCAGATCCTGAAACGATCTCTAAAGGGCAGACAGGGCACCGTGAATGCCTTCCAGGAACGCATGTAACTGTTGCATCTGGGATGCCAGTCCTTGGATGGCATTTACGATGGTTGTCTGCCCAACAGAGATGGACCTCAGGAGATCAATATCCTCCTCATTGAGGGCAGCAGGGCTGACTAGGACAGGGGCAGAGGTGCCTGGGGCGAGGGAGATGCCCACCCTCCTGGGTGTGCGCGCACAGGCAACTAGGTGGGGAGCTACAGGGAGGGTGGTGCTGGTAAGGAGGGTGGTGGACAAGGATGGTGCAGGCATAGGGCCCAAAAGGTCCGCCACCACCAAGGAGTCACCATCGGAGGAAGAATCTGATGATGATGTAGTTGTTCCTGTCCCCTCTGTATTGCTCCACTCACCCTCCGTCCCACTGGTCCCCTCGGCTCCCATGGTATCAGCCTCCTGGGTTGCGTGGGATGCAGTTTCCGCACTCCCCGGTGCCCCTTCTCCTTTGCCAGATGATGCTGATGCATACAAAACAGAGGAGGAGAGAGAGGGAGGATGGGACAGTGAGAGACAGGGTGGTAGAGAGAGAGACAGGGAGCAATTGGTCAATGCCAGCACAACAGCCACACACAAGTCACTACAACATACTCTAATGCCATGTCATTACATGCCATGCCTTCACTCACACATGCCACTCCAATAACAGACCATGCGTGCCACCACAGTCATGCACATGTGTTCCACTCATGCTGACACAAATTAAATCCTGTACAGGATGAACACCATACCCTCAACACATGGCTGGACCAGCCCATTGGGTCATGGCTCTTTATGATCTCAAGACCCAAACTAAATACTCTACGGGCGTTTGGAGGCATTCTTGCGCAGCCACATAACCCATGCACATATAGCTGTGTGTTATGAAATCTCAGACTTCGCAGACTACGCATACATCACATGCCAGCAGACAGCAGATAGGGGTATGGCCCCAGCCACACTGCTTGGATAGTTGGGACTACAATGTGTGTAAACTCAAGAAGTAGGGACCCTATCCACATAAAATACCCTGCTCATCTACTGCACAGTTGTCATGTCATTGATAATACTTAGCAGTTAAGTTAACCTAAACTCACATCCTACACGGCATTTTACTCATGTATGTAGCACATTCGGCCTCAATGTGTCCCAACTCTAATCCGACAGTAGCTACCTTGCACACATTGTACAGCCTTCACATACTGCACAGGCTGCACCTATCACTCACCTCATACCCTATGCACAAATGTGAACTCACCCCCTTGTGGCTGCTGTGCTGCCCTCAAGCGCCCATCCACCTCAGGGTACGCCACAGCCAAAATACATAAGGGCGGTCAGGGTCCAACGGGCACCTCTCCCTCGTTGGGAAGACGTCCCCAGCTGGGCCTCACAGGTGTTCCTGGCCCAGGGTCTCAGGTCCTCACACCGCTTCCTGCAGTGGTTGCTCCACCGGGCATGGACCCCCAGGATCCCCACTTGCTGGCAATGGCACACCAAGGGGGTCATTACAACATTGGCGGTATAAGGCGCTTACCGCCGTGCAGAAGACCGCCAATACTCCGCCGCAGCGGCGGGAGCCCGCCACAGCTATTATGACACACATCACGGAATCAGCCGAAATTCAGACACCCACACAATACCGCCACACCAAAGGTCAGCGATAAACATGCGGAAACAAATCCTCCACGCCAACAGAAACACGCCCATGCTATTACGACCCACGAATCCACACGGCGGTCTTTCAACCGCGGTATTCCATTGGCGGTACACACCGCTGCGCTCAAAATACACACACAGCTCCAAAACACCACCACATTGGACAATTCCAAATACACACACCTGATACACATACACACACCACACCCACACACCCAACACAATATAAAACACACACCCACATCACCCACAAACCCCTACTACCAAAAATTCAGAGAGAAGGCCAGAGAGAGACAGCACAGAATAGAGAACCCCATCACACAGAGGCACACTACACCATCACCCACACAACATCCACGCACAAAACGCCACATACCACTACACTCACCACACTAATCACCACATACACCAACCCACACATCACACACACCACCGCATGTCACGCCAAAGACACCCCCGCTTCTCCGAGGAGGAGCTCAGGGTCATGGTGGAGGAAATCCTACGGGTAGAGCCACAGCTATTTGGCTCACAGGTACAGCACACATCCATAGCCAGGAAGATGGAGCTATGGCAAGGAATAGTGGACAGGGTCAACGCTGTGGGACAGCACCCAAGAAATAGGGAGGACATCAGGAAGAGGTGGAACGACCTACGGGGGAAGGTGCGTTCCACGGTATCCAGGCACAACATCGCGGTACAGCGGACTGGCGGCAGACCCCCACCTCCTCCCCCACAACTAACAACATGGGAGGAGCAAGTCTTGTCCATCTTGCATCCTGAGGGCCTCGGAGGAGTCGTTGGAGGAACGGACACTGGTAAGTCGAATATTCACTATCATATCCCCCACCCTACCAGCATGCTATCACACACCCCCACCCTCACACCCTCCCCTATCACCCAAACTCCTCACTAATGTACCCATAACACCAACCACCCATCCCAACCCCAAGACCTGCATGACACAACTAAGCATGGATACCCATCACTAAAGCATGCCCACTGCACATACCCAGAACACCCCCCAACCATCAGCACACAAGCCCCCACACAGGAATGCCTGCACTGGGGTTCACGCACACCCAACCATTGCACACCATGAAACACACACATGCAATAATCATGTACTTATACCCACGCAGGAACCCGAAGGACCGTCACCACACCAGAGGGTCCAGACAACACCACTCCACCCCCAGAAGAGGCCCACAGTGACGACAGCAGCTCTGCCCTACTGGATCTTGATGACCAGCCCGGACCATTGTGGGCCTCAGGACAGTCGGTTCCCCTTGCCCAGCCACAGCCCAACACCGAGCTTCCACCCTCTGGTAACACCAGCACAGCACCCACCCAGCGGGCCCATACCTCCGTCCCTAGGACAGGTCAATCAGCGGTGTGTCCACCACTACAGGGCACCCAGGGTAACCCACCACCCCAACAACAACAGGGACCTGGGGGCAGTGGTAGTGGGCACACGGTCCAGGGGACGGAGGCACAGGAACATAGGGGAACTGGGAGGGCTGCTGTGCAACAGAGGGAGGACAGGCCAAGGGAACCTACTCTCCACGAGGCCCTCTCCTCCATCATGGGAGCCTACCACCACTCCCAGGAGACGATGGCAACGGTCCTGGACAAGTTGCAGGAGACCCTGCGTCTGCAGGAGGAGCAGTATTTGGGGTTCAGGGAGGAGCTCAGAACCATCGACTCCGCCCTGGGCACCATCGTAGGGGTGCTGACGGACATTCAAAAGACCTTGAGGGACACTGTGGCACTCCAAGGGGCCCCTGACACTAGCCAGGATGACGAACTGCCCACCACCTCCGCCGGCGCTAGTGGACAGGACGCCCCGCCACAGGACCACCACGCCAGCACCCCACCCCCTGCAGACGGCAAACCACCCCGCAAGCGGTCCCTGAGATCCAGGAACAGGACAGAGCAAGATGGCAAGACCCCGCCAGGAAATAAGACCACCCTGATTGTCCCCCCACTGTCCCACTTTGTTACCCTGTCCAGATTGGAACTTCCTCAGCTCCACTTCCAATGGCCAGATGTGCAATGTACCTGTGAGACTAATAGACTGGACTCTGCCATGGACATTCCTCCACCATCACCCATCCCCATTTCACAACCCCCCTTCATATTTTAGCACTTAAATAAACACCCTTGAAACACTAAAAGAACTGGAGTCAGTCTATGATTTTGAACTTTGTATTTTCAATTACAGTGTCAAAATGGTTTACCCATTGGAAGGCTAACATACCAATGTCACACATCACAAGCCCTTCAAGGATGCAAGCTGTTGACACGTAGGTTACCACATTTGTGAAACTGAAATGGAAGGGGACAACTCAGTTAACAAATAGTGAGTGAAATGTAGGTACAGGATAGAGGTAGACGTGTGAAAGTTAATATATTGTGAAACCTGAAAATTTACTCACCTCTGTTTCACTGGAAATATTGCTGTATGACTGACTCCCTGTTGTCGTTTTCTTCTTCCTCAGCTTCATCCTCATCACTGTCCACAGGCTCCACCGCTGCTACAACACCGTCATCTGGATCATCCTCCTGCAGAAAAGGCACCTGGCATCTCAATGCCAAATTATGGAGCATGGAGCAGGCGATGATGATGTCGCACACCTTCTTCGGTGAGTAGAATAGGGACCCACCTGTCATATGGAGGCACCTGAACCTGGCCTTCAGGAGGCCGAAGGTGCGTTCGATCATCCTCCTAGTCCGCCCATGGGCCTCATTGTATCGTTCCTCTGCCCTGGTCCTGGGATTCCTCACTGGGGTTAGTAGCCAGGAAAGGTTGGGGTAACCAGAGTCCCCCAATAGCCATACACGGTGCCTCTGGAGTTCACCCATCATTTCAGGGATGCTGCTATTCCGCAGGATGTAGGCCTCATGCACAGAGCCAGGGAACATTGCATTTACCTGCGAGATGTACTGGTCTGCCAAACAGACCATCTGGACATTCATCGAATGATAACTTCCTGTTCCTGTACACCTGTTCACTCCTGCGGGGGGGGGACCAGAGCTACATGGGTCCCATCAATGGCACCTATGACGTTGGGGATATGTGCAAGGGCATAGAAGTCACCTTTCACTGTAGGCAAATCCTCCACCTCAGGGAAAATGATGTATCTCCTTACGTGTTTCAGCAGGGCAGACAACACTCTGGACAACACGTTGGAAAACATAGGCTGGGACATCCCTGATGCCATGGCCACTGTTGTCTGAAAAGAGCCACTTGCAAGGAAATGGAGCACTGACAGCACCTGCACGTCAGGGGGGATTCCAGTCGGATGGCGGATTGGTGACATCAGGTCTGGCTCCAACTGGGTACATAGTTGCTGGATTGTGGCACGTTCAAACCGGTAGGTGACGATCAAATGTCTCTCTTCCATTGTCAACAGGTCCACCAGCGGTCAGTACACCAGCGGATTACGCCATCTTCCCATATGTCCCAGCTGACGGTTCCTAAGAAGGACAACAGCGAAGAAACAGTCACCATTCCTCCAGGTATGTACCCACAGTAACACACAAGACTACAACAGACAATTAACTCTTCCTGGATATGTTTTGAGTGTAGGCCTCGGTATGTGTGACGCAGTAGTAAATGAAGCCATGTGGGCCCCTGAAATGGCAGCTGCCTGTCCTCTAAACTGGGACAATGGGATTGTGGGGTAACTGCGCTGGCGTTGGACACCGTCGCGGTGGGCGGTAGTAGACCGCGGCGCAATGCTGCATTGGTTAACATTGGACCCTATGGGTCCCAGGAGCCAATGAACAGGTGCGCCGCCGGTGATGATGCGCACCGCCGCGGACGTCACCGCCGCGGACGTCACCGTCATTTTCTATCTGTTCAATCACTAGATACCTGACCTTCGACAGGAGAGGACCTACACTGCAAGTGCTGCTGTGACCTCGGTCTGGAAGCGACGATGGCTGCTGCGTCTAGGGAAAGGGCCCCTGCCTTCACTGCACAGGAGTTGGAGAAACTTGTGGATGGGGTCCTCCCCCAGTACATGCTACTCTACGGTACTCCAGACCAACAGGTCAGTACACAGGGAGCACGTGGGATGGGCTAGGCCTGGGTGGACAGGGCTGGGTGGGAGAGGGAAGGGGGCAGAGTTCTAAGAACAGAAATGCATGGGGATGAATGGGCCACATTCATCATGGGCAGAGTTGGGAGGGGGCCACTCACATTGACGGTGCAGTAGGTAATGACTGTTCCTCTTTCCTTGTGCATGTCATGTAGGTCAGTGCCCACCAGAAGAGGGACATTTGGCATGCCATCGCCAAGGAAGTCCGGACCCTGGGGGCCCACAAGAGACGGGGCACCCACTGCTGTAAGAGATGGGAGGACATTCGCCGCTGCAGCAAGAAGACGGCGGAGGCTCAGCTGGGGATGGCCTCCCAACGTGGGAGGGGTGCCCGTCGCACCATGACCCCCCTGATGTTCCAGATCCTGGCGGTGGCCTACCCGGAGTTGGATGGGCACATGAGGACATCACAGCAGACACAAGGTGGTGAGTACAACCTCATTCTGCGGACTTTGTGTGCAGTGGAGGGGTCTGGGTGGGGGAGGTGGGCTGTGGGTGTCCCTAGGCCAGGGCGAGTTAGGTAGGCAAGGCCCCTCCGTAATGTAGGCCATGTGGCACTCTACCCCAGCTCAGAAGAGTGGCAAGTTGAGGTATAGTTGCCCCTTTGCCATCCAAGTGCGCAGATTTCTACCATTGCCATGTAGGCCATATCCCAGAAATTGCATGTGTAGAGGCCAGGAGCACGGCGTAATGCATGGGGCTGCTGCGTCTGTCTTGTCCGCCAACGGTAGCTGTATGCCATGCACTAAAACTCTCTTTCTTCTGTCTCCCCCCCTTTTCCTGCTCTCCCTGTCCTTTTGTACATCAGCATCATCAGGCGGAGGTACAGTGGCACCGGAGCACAAGGGAGCTGCATCCCACATGGCCATGGAGGGCCACACCACAGACTCTGAATGCACCAGTGGGACGGAGGGCGAGGGGAGCTTCACGTCGGCCACCGGATCACCAACCAGCGAAACGGACTCGTCAGCCGATGTGAGCTCCCCTGTGGTGGCGGCACCATCTGTGCGCCCCACTTCTACAGGTACATCCGCCACCTCCCCTACCAGCCCCGCCCTCCCAGCAGCCCCTCAGCGTTCACCCCGTGCCCGCTCACCCAGGAGGGTGGGCATCACCTTCGCCCCAGGCACCTCAGGCCCTACCCCAGTCACCCCTACTGCCCTCAGTGAGGAGGCCATTGACCTCCTCAGGTCACTCACTGTTGGGCAGTCTACCATTGTGAATGCCATCCAGGGTGTAGAACGACAGTTGCAACACAGTAATGCATTCCTGGAGGGCATTCATTCTGGTCAGGCTGCCCTTCAGCGAACCCTGCAATCTCTGGCCTCAGCACTGATGGCAGCCATTGTCCCTGTGTCCAGCCTCCCCCCTCCAACTTCCTCCACCTAGACCAAATCCCCTGTACCCCAGCCCATACCAAGTACACCTACAGACCACTGCCATTTACACGTCCCCTGTGTCCTCTCCCAGTGTGTCTGTGACGCCCCCTCCCAAAGTACACAAACGCCGGCAATCACTCACCCAACATCCATCCACCTCACGACAGCCTCCAGTACCTGCACCTGCACCCAAAACACGAAAGTGACACCTCCTTCAACCACCTCCTCTTCCTGCACTCCCAGACCCCCTCCAGCTACCCATCCCTATGTCAAATTGACCTTTTTGCCCCCACCCCTCTCTCCAATTCATCAGTCCTGTCGTAGCGCCTCAGCCAAAAAGCCTCCAGTACCAGTGGTGCGTGTTCCAGGTTTTTGGAGTGCACCGTCCACCAGGGCAGGCAGTAGGACCCGGAGCCAAGGCACTGGCAGCCCACCCGCTGTAAAGGCTCTGAAATTGGGGAGTGGACGACGGGACCGTGTCAAGACTCCTGGTGGGACAACAAGTGAAATGGGATCCAAGGCGATTGGTGAGTCAGCTGTAACTCCAAAGAAGGTGGGGAAGGTCCAGAGGAAGTCTCCCCAGCCTGTTGTGAGTGTCATGGTGGAGAAGTGCGCCATCATTTCCGGCGGTCCAGACACAACCGCCAGCACCGTCGTCACTGGTCCAGAGACCACCGCCAGAGTCACAGCCCAGGAGGGCCCAAGTATCATCAGTGGTCCAGAGACCACCGCCAGAGTCACAGCCCAGGAGGGCCCAAGTACCGTCACTGGTCCAGAGACCACCGCCAGAGTCACAGCCCAGGAGGGCCCAAGTATCGTCACTGGTCCAGAGACCACCGTCAGAGTCACAGCCCAGGAGGGCCCAAGTATTGTCACTGGTCCAGAGACCATCGCCAGAGTCACAGCCCGGGAGGGCCCAAGTATCGTCACTGGTCAGGAGACCACCGCCGGAGTCACAGCCCAGGAGGGACCAGGATCCCACAGCCCCGCTGGCCAATGATGGAACGTCATGCCACACACCAATGTCCAGTGTGGTGATCATCATGCCACACACCAATGTCCAGTGTGGAGTTCGTCATGCCACACACCAATGTCCAGTATGGAGTTCGTCATGCCACACACCAATGTCAGTATCCGAACCGCCATGGCAAAGCACCGCTGAACAGTCCATAGACCGGCATGGCTAAGCACTGCTGAACAGTCCAGAACCGCCATGGCAAAGCACCGCTGAACAGGGCAAAGACCGCCATGGCAAAGCACCGCTGAACAGGGCAAAGACCGCCATGGCAAAGCACTGCTGAACAGTCCATAGACCGGCATGGCTAAGCACCGCTGAACAGTCCAGAACCGCCATGTCAAAGCACTGCTGAACAGGGCAAAGACCGCCATGGCAAAGCACCGCTGAACAGGGCAAAGATCGCCATGGCAAAGCACCGCTGACCAGGGCAAAGACCGCCATGGCAAAGCACCGCTGAACAGGGCAAAGACCGCCATGGCAAAGCACCACTGAACAGTCCATAGACCGGCATGGCTAAGCACCGCTGAACAGTCCATAGACCGGCATGGCTAAGCACCGCTGAACAGTCCAGAACCGCCATGTCAAAACACCGCTGAACAGGGCAAAGACCGCCATGGCAAAGCACCGCTGAACAGGGCAAAGACCGCCATGGCAAAGCACCGCTGAACAGGGCAAAGACTGCCATGGCAAAGCACCGCTGAACAGTCCATAGACCAGCATGGCTAAGCACCGCTGAACAGTCCAGAACCGCCATGTCAAAGCACCGCTGAACAAGGCAAAGACCGCCATGGCAAAGCACTGCTGAACAGGGCAAAGACCGCCATGGCAAAGCACCGCTGAACAGGGCAAAGACCGCCATGGCAAAGCACCGCTGAACAGGGCAAAGACCGCCATGGCAAAGCACCGCTGAACAGTCCATAGACCGGCATGGCTAAGCACCGCTGAACAGTCCGTAGACCGGCATGGCTAAGCACCGCTGAACAGGGCAAGCACCGTGTAGGTATGAATAGGCCGCCACATCAGGCATCCGTCTCCCATCTGCAGCTGATACAGTGACAGGACATGAACTTTCAAGGGGAGACTCATCCAGTCTGGGCACCAGTCCCACCCAGTACCAGTGGACAACTGCATCTACTTGCGAAATTGTGGCTTTGCACTCCCCAGGATGGTCTAGTGGGCAACCCACCCACTTGTGAGACTTGAGAGACTGTGGCTTTGCACTCCCCAGGATGGCACAGTGGGCAACCCACCCACTGTAGTGACTTGAGAGACTGTGGCTTTGCACTCCCCAGGATGGCACAGTGGGCAAATCACCCACTTGTGAGACTTGAGAGACTGTGGCTTTGCACTCCCCAGGAAACATCAATGGGCATGGAGCCCCGTCGTGGATCTGGCTTTGCATTCATCCGGCTGAGGTGCCCCCCCTTCCGTTCCCCCTGAGGTGCCTGTAGTGTTTCTATCTGATGCCCCAGCAGTGTTCTCTCCGATTTTGGCCAGGTATCTATTGTGGGCCTCGCCCATGCATTTTTGGACTGTTGGTGCACAGACATTGTTGTGTACATATCTGCACTACTTCTTGTATTGTATATATAATTATGAGTGATTTAGAGATATATATCAGTATATTTTTGTATGACATGTATATTGGCACAATACAATGTTTGACCGCAATTCGCTTTGTCTTTGCATTCTTCCGGGGGGATTGTGGGTTGTTAATGTGATATTTTTGACTGCATTGGTGTGTATGTTGTCTAATGCGAGGGTGGGGGTGGGGGTGTTTGGTGGGTATCCCCCTAACTTTTGCCTCCCTGTGTCGTAGATGCAGTACTCACCGGTATCTTCTGCGCCTACGTTGCTGTTGGTAGTAAACGAGCAGAAAGACAAGGGCAGGTAGTATTTGGAGTTCCGGCTCCATGGAGTCGTCGTTCCTCGTGGGATGTGTTCAGGTGAGCGTTTTCCCATAGCAAAAGCTGTTTCCGCCGTGTTTTTATCCACGGTGAATCCGCCCCGGAAAAGGTGGCGGATTGGTGTGTTGTGATACTGTGGGCGGTACATTGTCTCCCGTCTGTTGGCGGTGACCGCTGCGCTGTTTGTCTGTACCGCCGTGGCGGGCGGTGTGTTAAAGTGGCTGTCTTTGTTGGCGGTTTCCGCCAGGGTCATAATTCCCTTTTTTTGTCCGCTGGCCTGTTTGCGGTATTTCCGCAGCTTTAACACCGTCCGCCAGGGTTGTAATGACCCCCCAAATCCCCTTCTTCCAATGGGCACTCACCTGCATGGATGACACTGAGAAAAGGAGACAGTCATGTAGCGTGGCATCTAAGGGACTGCATTGGACACAACACATCCCATGAACATACGCACATTTCAACATTCCAGTTGTCCTCACAGCCCTCAGCCAGGTCCTTCCACAAGTCACTCATCCTTGTCATAAGGCCCCAGTCCACATTTGTACCACTCACAGGCAGTACAATCACAGTGGACTCACCTGCTGCCCTGGTGCCCCATACAACTAGGCATACAGGGGTAGGAAACCCTCTACAAGCTTCTCTAGTTCTTCCTGTGAGAAGGATGGGGCACTATCCCCTGCAGCATGTGGCATTTGGCTACCAGAGTCAGCACACAGCAGCACACGCAGTGGAGGTCTTCTCAGCACGAGTGCCAGGAGTCAAGTGAACATGAGCACATGAAATGGCGGTCACGGCCGCTGCGGACATCACCATCACCGCCGGCAGTGATCACCATTGGCTCATGTCTCCCATAGGCAACCATGTTAACCAATGAGGAATTGCGCTGCGGTTGCGACCATCTACCTCATGACGTCTTACGGCCCCCACACTCCACTCCGCCCGAGCCTTGAGCACAGCATGCGAGGCTGGCGGCCGCCTCTTGACACTGGCCAATCAGGGCCCCACTTGTGCACACATCCTGGTCCTGCTGTGTCCACCTTTAAATTCAGCCTCAGCCTCCTCATAAGAGGTGAGTGGGGAAATAACTTCACTCTCATCCTGCCTTGATGTGTGCAATCATGCAGCAGTACATACACTTGTTGCTAGCTCTCTCACTTGTCAGACATGTTGAGCTGTGCCTTGATTTTGGCTTGCGGCGATGAGCATGCCAGCACTGCAGCAGCCACGCCACTCGCCGCTGAACGTTTTGGTCTAGTCAACCTGACCCAAGCTTGTGATAAAACGTCAGGCTGCACTAAATCTTCCTTCCCCGCCTCAAACAATACCTTTAATGCCTCCCTCACTGCCTGAGTTTTATCCACCATATCAACCCACCTGTGCTTTCTAAACGAAGAAAGTCATTGAGTTACCTCACTATAATCAACAAAGGCCTAATTCTGTGACGCAATTGGGCAGCTCCTACCTCCAGGACCACCTGTACTAAGAAGGGGACTAAACACAAGGGACAGTAGCCTAAACTGTCACTTTAACTCCGTCCTGCATCTAAACTAACCAATAGCTATCCCCACTTGCCCAGCCTGTACAACCATCCCCGAATAGCTACGGGGATGGACACCTTGTGATGCCACTCCCGGGACCCCATTAGGTTTATCATCACAAGTCAGAAAGCTGCAAGATAGCCTCCATGCAACTTCTTGCTTTAGTGTGGTTTCTAAAGCAACCACATATCGCGAGACAGGAAGTCTTGTGGGTGCCGCCATTTTAAAGTCAGCTATTGCCTACAACTAGATATAAAAACAAGCGTTTGTGTAAATGCCAGAGGCACTGGAATATTACAAACATCCAGTGAAAAGATCCTCTTCGCCACATCTGCAATAGAATCTCAGTGCCAACCTACGTCCCAAATTGACCGATCAGCGAGTTGAGAATGGGAAACACTGTAGTCCCACTGGCTCAGCCTCACAACAAAGTGAGATTGCTAAGGCGAATCTCGAGGAAGCAAGAGCAATAAATGTGAATGCATTAGAAATTAAGCTAAATAAAGTTAAAAAAAAAAAACCTTACCTTAAAGGCTAGAAATTTAAGCTTTTTTGTGTTAGCAGAAAGAAAAAAACAGGAAGTGCCGATCAGGAAGTTCCGTTTGTGTAGACATCTGGTTAAAGGCGGCCATATTGAGAAAAGTTTTTTTTTTTAATTGGACTACGTGAGTGATGTCTGCGAGAGAATGAGAAATTTCCTAGCTATCGAGAAGGAAAGTTTCAATTCTATGTCAGGACCGAAGGCGAGGATTATGCATGTTTAAAGCTTACCTACCACCAAAGAGGCTGTTTCGTGGATGGGTTCAGGAGGTCTGGTCAACCGGATGCCTTTTAGTAGCTTGCACATACATGGGTGCTCCCCCACCGGGCAATTGTTAATGGGGGTGTGTCCCGCCGATATCGCAGATTGAACCAAATTAATCGAGCAGTAGGACTGACCTGCCTCCGCAAGAGCGGCGAGGAAATTTATGACATCCGTAATCTGGGCCCCCATGGCATCGATGTGCCTTCCCACACACCAACGAGCCAAGCGATACCAGGCTGACTTGTATCTTTTACAGGTACTCGGGGCCCAAGCTTGTCTGATAAATCTTTTAGCCTCCTGTGAAAGTCTGTGGTCCGTCCAGCGAGACCGGAAATCCTCCAAGCCACCAGAGAGAGATGGCCCTGAGGGACCAGCGGGTGTAACTGTCCTTGATTCAATAGAATGGTCGGGAAGACCGGAAGCTGAATCGGAAGATCGCAAGAGAGTTCCGGAAGGGAAGGAAACCTCACCTGCGATCTCCACAGCGGAGTAATCGGGATCACTGTAGCCCCTTGGCGACGTACTTGCGCTGTCACTCTCGGAATTAGGAGGAAAGGGGGGAGCGCATAACTCTGATCCCGCCCCCAATCCTGTACGAATGTGTCTACCGCCGTCGCACCGGGGTCTGGACGCCAGCTGAAGTATTGTGGTAGGTGGGCATTCCACCTAGATGCAAAGAGGTCCACTGAACAGGGACCCCAGCTCTTGATGAGCGCGAGGAATACAGATCTGTCCAGTCGCCATTCAATGGGATCCTACAGATATCTGGAGTTCCAGTCCGCGAGGATGTTCTAGGAGCCCAGAACGTACTCCGCCATCACCGATATCTGCCGTTGGAGGCAAAAGTGCCAGAAATCCTTCGCCAGCTCCACTAGGGCTTTTGAGCGGGTGGCCCCCAAATTGTTTATGTACTGCACCGCCGATATGTTGTCCATTCTCAAGAGAATGCAACAGGAGACCTTGTCCCACATCAGGGACTTGATCACGAAGGATCCCACTGGGAGTTCCAAGCAGTTGATGTGAAGGTTGAGTTCCCATGTGGTCCAGCATCCCCCGAACGAGACATCCCCGCATCGCGCCCCCCAGCCGTAACGGCTGGCGTCCGACTCTATCACGAGGTCCGGCAAGGCTCCGAAGATCGCCCTGCCGTTCCAGGCCTCCATGTGGTCCAGCCACCACTGGATCTCTGTCCGTGCCTCCTGGGGGAGAGTTATCAGTTCGGAATAAGTAAGGCTGCATCGCAGGTAGTGAGCCTTCAGGTGTTGAAGGGCCCTGTAGTGAAGCGGGCCCGGGAAGATGGCCTGAATCGAGGATGAGAGGAGTCCCACCACTCTGGCCAATTGTCGGAGCGAGATCCTGTCGCGCCTCAAGACCTTCGACAACTCTTTCTTGATTTTGGATATCTTCGAGCCCGGGAGACTGAGGGAGGCAGCCTAGGAGTCGATGAGGAACCCCAGGAAGGTCATGGGCTGTGAGGGAAGAAGGTCCGACTTCTGGGAGTACTGGAGGAGCTGAATAGTTGTGTTCACATTGGATATTAGCTATGTGCGGGACTGGTCCATCAGGAGGATGTCGTTGAGGTAAAGGATCAAACGGATCCCCCGAGACCCGTAGGTATTCCACCACTGGTTTAAGCAGGTTCGTGAAGCATCACAGTGCCGACGACAGTCCAAAGGGCAGGGACGTGAACTCGAACACCTGATCCCTCTAGAGGAATTGCAGGAATCGGCGATGAGGGGGAAAAATTGGGACCGTCAAGTAAGCATCCTTGAGGTCTGTAAGGAAATGCCTCCTTGGCATGGTTGCCCCCTGACTTTTTGCCTTTGCTGATGCTATGTTTACAATTGAAAGTGTGCTGAGGCCTGCTAACCAGGCCCCAGCACCAGTGTTCTTTCCCTAACCTGTACTTGTGTATCCACAATTGGCAGACCCTGGCATCCAGATAAGTCCCTTGTAACTGGTACTTCTAGTACCAAGGGCCCTGATGCCAAGGAAGGTCTCTAAGGGCTGCAGCATGTCTTATGCCACCCTGGAGACCTCTCACTCAGCACAGACACACTGCTTGCCAGCTTGTGTGTGCTAGTGAGGACAAAACGAGTAAGTCGACATGGCACTCCCCTCAGGGTGCCATGCCAGCCTCTCACTGCCTATGCAGTATAGGTAAGACACCCCTCTAGCAGGCCTTACAGCCCTAAGGCAGGGTGCACTATACCATAGGTGAGGGTACCAGTGCATGAGCATGGTACCCCTACAGTGTCTAAACAAAACCTTAGACATTGTAAGTGCAGGGTAGCCATAAGAGTATATGGTCTGGGAGTCTGTCAAACACGAACTCCACAGCACCATAATGGCTACACTGAAAACTGGGAAGTTTGGTATCAAACTTCTCAGCACAATAAATGCACACTGATGCCAGTGTGCATTTTATTGTAAAATACACCACAGAGGGCACCTTAGAGGTGCCCCCTGAAACTTAACCGACTATCTGTGTAGGCTGACTAGTTTTAGCAGCCTGCCACAAACCGAGACATGTTGCTGGCCCCATGGGGAGAGTGCCTTTGTCACTCTGAGGCCAGTAACAAAGCCTGCACTGGGTGGAGATGCTAACACCTCTCCCAGGCAGGAGTTGTCACACCTGGCGGTGAGCCTCAAAGGCTCACCTCCTTTGTGCCAACCCAGCAGGACACTCCAGCTAGTGGAGTTGCCCGCCCCCTCCGGCCAGGCCCCACTTTTGGCGGCAAGGCCGGAGAAAATAATGAGAAAAACAAGGAGGAGTCACTGGCCAGTCAGGACAGCCCCTAAGGTGTCCTGAGCTGAGGTGACTCTAACTTTTAGAAATCCTCCATCTTGCAGATGGAGGATTCCCCCAATAGGGTTAGGATTGTGACCCCCTCCCCTTGGGAGGAGGCACAAAGAGGGTGTACCCACCCTCAGGGCTAGTAGCCATTGGCTACTAACCCCCCAGACCTAAACACGCCCTTAAATTTAGTATTTAAGGGCTACCCTGAACCCTAGAAAATTAGATTCCTGCAACTACAAGAAGAAGGACTGCCCAGCTGAAAACCCCTGCAGCGGAAGACCAGAAGACGACAACTGCCTTGGCTCCAGAAACTCACCGGCCTGTCTCCTGCCTTCCAAAGATCCTGCTTCAGCGACGCCTTCAGAAGGGACCAGCGACCTCGACATCCTCTGAGGACTGCCCCTGCTTCGAAAAGACAAGAAACTCCCGAGGACAGCGGACCTGCTCCAAGAAAAGCTGCAACTTTGTTTCCAGCAACTTTAAGAGAACCCTGCAAGCTCCCCGCAAGAAGCGTGAGACTTGCAACACTGCACCCGGCGACCCCGACTCGGCTGGTGGCGATCCAACACCTCAGGAGGGACCCCAGGACTACTCTGATACTGTGAGTACCAAAACCTGCCCCCCCCTGAGCCCCCACAGCGCCGCCTGCAGAGGGAATCCCGAGGCTTCCCCTGACCGCGACTCTTTGAACCTAAAGTCCCGACACCTGGGAGAGACCCTGCACCCGCAGCCCCCAGGACCTGAAGGACCGGACTTTCACTGGAGAAGTGACCCCCAGGAGTCCCTCTCCCTTGCCCAAGTGGAGGTTTCCCCGAGGAACCCCCCCCTTGCCTGCCTGCAGCGCTGAAGAGATCCCGAGATCTCTCATAGACTAACATTGCGAACCCGACGCTTGTTTCTACACTGCACCCGGCCGCCCCCGCGCCGCTGAGGGTGAAATTTCTGTGTGGACTGGTGTCCCCCCCGGTGCCCTACAAAACCCCCCTGGTCTGCCCTCCGAAGACGCGGGTACTTACCTGCAAGCAGACCGGAACCGGGGCACCCCCTTCTCTCCATTCTAGCCTATGTGTTTTGGGCACCACTTTGAACTCTGCACCTGACCGGCCCTGAGCTGCTGGTGTGGTAACTTTGGGGTTGCTCTGAACCCCCAACGGTGGGCTACCTTGGACCGAGAACTGAGCCCTGTAAGTGTCTTACTTACCTGGTTAACCTAACAAATACTTACCTCCCCTAGGAACTGTGAAAATTGCACTGTGTCCACTTTTAAAACAGCTATTTGTCAATAACTTGAAAAGCATACATGCAATTTTTATGATTTAAAGTTCCTAAAGTACTTACCTGCAATACCTTTCAAATGAGATATTACATGTAGAATTTGAACCTGTGGTTCTTAAAATAAACTAAGAAAAGATATTTTTCTATACAAAACCTATTGGCTGGATTTGTCTCTGAGTGTGTATACCTCATTTATTGTCTATGTGTATGTACAACAAATGCTTAACACTACTCCTTGGATAAGCCTACTGCTCGACCACACTACCACAAAATAGAGCATTAGTATTATCTATTTTTACCACTATTTTACCTCTAAGGGGAACCCTTGGACTCTGTGCAGGCTATTCCTTACTTTGAAATAGCACATACAGAGCCAACTTCCTACATTGGTGGATCAGCGGTGGGGTACAAGACTTTGCATTTGCTGGACTACTCAGCCAATACCTGATCACACGACAAATTCCAAAATTGTCATTAGAAATAGATTTTTGCAATTTGAAATTTTTTTCTAAATTCTTAAAAGTCCTGCTAGGGCCTTGTGTGTTAAGTCCCTGTTTAGCATTGTCTTTTAGAGTTTAAAAGTTTGTTAAAAGTTTGAAATTAGATTCTAGAAACAGTTGTAGATTCTTAAAAAGTATTCCAACTTTTAGAAACAAAATGTCTAGCACAGATGTGACTGTGGTGGAACTCGACACCACACCTTACCTCCATCTTAAAATGAGGGAGCTAAGGTCACTCTGTAAAATAAAGAAAATAACAATGGGCCCCAAACCTACCAAAATACAGCTCCAGGAGCTTTTGGCAGAGTTTGAAAAGGCCAACCCCTCTGAGGGTGGCAACTCAGAGGAAGAGGATAGTGACTTGGAGGACAATTCCCCCCTACCAGTCCTATCTAGGGAGAACAGGGTCCCTCAAACCCTGACTCCAAAAATAATAGTCAGAGATGCTGGTTCCCTCACAGGAGAGACCAACACCTCTGAAATCACTGAGGATAGCCCCAGTGAAGAGGACATCCAGTTAGCCAGGATGGCCAAAAGATTGGCTTTGGAAAGACAGATCCTAGCCATAGAGAGGGAAAGACAAGAGATGGGCCTAGGACCCATCAATGGTGGCAGCAACATAAATAGGGTCAGAGATTCTCCTGACATGTTGAAAATCCCTAAAGGGATTGTAACTAAATATGAAGATGGTGATGACATCACCAAATGGTTCACAGCTTTTGAGAGGGCTTGTGTAACCAGAAAAGTGAACAGATCTCACTGGGGTGCTCTCCTTTGGGAAATGTTCACAGGAAAGTGTAGGGATAGACTCCTCACACTCTCTGGACAAGATGCAGAATCTTATGACCTCATGAAGGGTACCCTGATTGAGGGCTTTGGATTCTCCACTGAGGAGTACAGGATTAGGTTCAGGGGGGCTCAAAAATCCTCGAGCCAGACCTGGGTTGACTTTGTTGACTACTCAGTGAAAACACTAGATGGTTGGATTCAAGGCAGTGGTGTAAGTAATTATGATGGGCTGTACAATTTATTTGTGAAAGAACACCTGTTAAGTAATTGTTTCAATGATAAACTGCATCAGCATCTGGTAGACCTAGGACCAATTTCTCCCCAAGAATTGGGAAAGAAGGCGGACCATTGGGTCAAGACAAGGGTGTCCAAGACTTCAACAGGGGGTGACCAAAAGAAAGGGGTCACAAAGAATCCCCAGGGGAAGAGTGATGAGACAACCAAAACTAAAAATAGTAAAGAGTCTTCTACAGGCCCCCAAAAACCTGCACAGGAGGGTGGGCCCAGAGCCTCTTCACAAAACAATGGGTACAAGGGTAAAAACTTTGATCCCAAAAAGGCCTGGTGTCATAGCTGTAAACAGCATGGACACCAAACTGGAGACAAGGCCTGTCCCAAGAAAGGTTCCACTCCAAACTCCCATCCAGGTAACACTGGTATGGCTAGTCTCCAAGTGGGATCAACAGTGTGCCCAGAGCAAATCAGGGTCCACACTGAAGCT
The DNA here is from genome assembly GCF_031143425.1 of Pleurodeles waltl. Classification (NCBI taxonomy): domain Eukaryota; kingdom Metazoa; phylum Chordata; class Amphibia; order Caudata; family Salamandridae; genus Pleurodeles; species Pleurodeles waltl. The sequence continues at coordinate 189,577,982 of NC_090440.1, read as the reverse complement.
ACTCTAGTTTCTGAGGGTGGGGTGGATTTAGCCACACTAGCTGTCTGGCCGCCTAACATGCAAAAATACAGACAGCAACTCTTAATTAATGGGACTAGAATAGAGGGCCTGAGGGATACAGGTGCCAGTGTCACCATGGTGACAGAGAAACTGGTTTCCCCTGGCCAATACCTGACTGGAAAAACTTACACAGTCACCAACGCTGACAATCAGAGAAAAGTACATCCCATGGCAATGGTTACTTTAGAATGGGGAGGGGTCAATGGCCTGAAACAGGTGGTGGTCTCCTCAAATATCCCAGTGGACTGTCTGCTTGGAAATGACCTGGAGTCCTCAGCATGGGCTGAGGTAGAACTAAAAACCCATGCAGCAATGCTGGGTATCCCTGAACTGGTGTGTGTGAAAACAAGAGCACAGTGCAAGGCACAGGGTGAACAAGTAGAGCTGGAGTCTGGAAGAATGGCCCAGCCTACCAAGAGAAAAGAAAAGTCAGTTGGGAAACCAACTGCAACACAGCAAAAGAAAGGGAACCTCTCTTCTCAGGAAGAAGTTCTGCCCTCTGAGGGAACTGAGCCTTTGGAGCTTGAACCTTATCAGGTTGAGCTCTTGGGCCCAGGGGGACCCTCAAGGGAAGAGCTGTGTAAGGGACAAGAAACCTGTCCCTCTCTTGAAGGCCTTAGGCAGCAAGCTGCTGAAGAGTCCAAAGGCAAGAAAAATGGAACACATAGGGTCTATTGGGAAGATGGGCTCCTGTACACTGAGGCCAGAGACCCCAAACCTGGTGCCACTAGGAGAGTGGTAGTGCCTCAGCTGTTCAGAGAGTTCATCCTAACATTGGCCCATGACATTCCCCTTGCTGGACATTTGGGACAAACCAAGACGTGGGAGAGGTTAGTCAACCACTTCTACTGGCCCAATATGTCCAACATGGTTAAGGAGTTTTGCCTCTCCTGCCCCACCTGTCAAGCCAGTGGTAAGACAGGTGGGCATCCAAAGGCCCCCCTCATTCCACTTCCTGTGGTGGGGGTGCCCTTTGAAAGAGTGGGTGTGGACATAGTTGGTCCACTAGAACCTCCCACAGCCTCAGGAAATATGTATATCCTGGTAGTAGTGGATCATGCTACCAGGTATCCTGAAGCTATTCCCCTTAGGTCGACTACTGCCCCTGCAGTAGCCAAGGCCCTCATTGGTATCTTTACCAGAGTGGGTTTCCCTAAGGAGGTGGTGTCTGACAGAGGTACCAACTTCATGTCAGCATACCTAAAGCACATGTGGAATGAGTGTGGAGTGACTTATAAATTCACTACACCATACCATCCACAAACTAATGGCTTGGTTGAGAGATTCAACAAGACATTAAAAGGCATGATCATGGGGCTCCCAGAAAAACTCAAAAGGAGATGGGATGTCCTCCTGCCATGTCTGCTTTTCGCTTACAGGGAGGTACCACAGAAGGGAGTAGGATTCTCACCCTTTGAACTTCTGTTTGGTCATCCTGTAAGGGGACCACTGGCCCTTGTTAAAGAAGGCTGGGAGAGACCTCTCCATGAGCCTAAACAGGACATAGTGGACTATGTACTTGGCCTTCGCTCTAGAATGGCAGAGTACATGGAAAAGGCAACCAAAAACCTTGAGGCCAGCCAACAACTCCAGAAGTTTTGGTATGACCAAAAGGCTGCACTGGTTGAGTTCCAACCAGGGCAGAAAGTCTGGGTTCTGGAGCCTGTGGCTCCCAGGGCACTCCAGGACAAATGGAGTGGCCCTTACCCAGTGCTAGAGAGGAAGAGTCAGGTCACCTACCTGGTGGACCTGGGCACAAGCAGGAGCCCCAAGAGGGTGATCCATGTGAACCGCCTTAAGCTCTTCCATGACAGGGCTGATGTGAATCTGTTAATGGTAACAGATGAGGATCAGGAGGCAGAGAGTGAACCTCTCCCTGATCTTCTGTCATCAGACCCAAAAGATGGCACAGTAGATGGAGTGATCTACTCAGACACCCTCTCTGGCCAACAGCAGGCTGATTGTAGGAGAGTCCTACAACAGTTTCCTGAGCTTTTCTCCCTAACCCCTGGTCAGACACACCTGTGTACCCATGATGTGGACACAGGAGACAGCATGCCTGTCAAGAACAAAATCTTCAGACAGTCTGACCATGTTAAGGAAAGCATCAAGGTGGAAGTCCCCAAGATGCTGGAATTGGGAGTAATTGAGCGCTCTGACAGCCCCTGGGCTAGCCCAGTGGTCTTAGTCCCCAAACCTCACACCACAGAAGGAAAGAAAGAGATGAGGTTTTGTGTGGACTACAGAGGGCTCAATTCTGTCACCAAGACAGATGCCCATCCAATTCCAAGAGCTGATGAGCTCATTGATAAATTAGGTGCTGCCAAATTTCTAAGTACCTTTGACTTGACAGCAGGGTACTGGCAAATAAAAATGGCACCTGGAGCAAAAGAAAAGACAGCATTCTCCACACCTGATGGGCATTATCAGTTTACTGTTATGCCCTTTGGTTTAAAGAATGCCCCTGCCACCTTCCAAAGGGTGGTGAATCAAGTCCTTGCTGGCTTGGAGTCCTTTAGCACAGCTTATCTTGATGATATTGCTGTCTTTAGCTCCACCTGGCAGGATCACCTGGTCCACCTGAGGAAGGTTTTGAAGGCTCTGCAATCTGCAGGCCTCTCTATCAAGGCATCCAAATGCCAGATAGGGCAGGGAACTGTGGTTTACTTGGGACACCTTGTAGGTGGAGGCCAAGTTCAGCCACTCCAACCCAAGATCCAGACTATTCTGGACTGGGTAGCTCCAAAAACCCAGACTCAAGTCAGGGCATTCCTTGGCTTGACTGGGTATTACAGGAGGTTTGTGAAGGGATATGGATCCATTGTGACAGCCCTCACTGAACTCACCTCCAAGAAAATGCCCAAGAAAGTGAACTGGACTGTGGACTGCCAACAGGCCTTTGACACCCTGAAACAAGCAATGTGCTCAGCACCAGTTCTAAAAGCTCCAGATTATTCTAAGCAGTTCATTGTGCAGACAGATGCCTCTGAACATGGGATAGGGGCAGTTTTGTCCCAAACAAATGATGATGGCCTTGACCAGCCTGTTGCTTTCATTAGCAGGAGGTTACTCCCCAGGGAGCAGCGTTGGAGTGCCATTGAGAGGGAGGCCTTTGCTGTGGTTTGGTCCCTGAAGAAGCTGAGACCATACCTCTTTGGGACTCACTTCCTAGTTCAAACTGACCACAGACCTCTCAAATGGCTGATGCAAATGAAAGGTGAAAATCCTAAACTGTTGAGGTGGTCCATCTCCCTACAGGGAATGGACTTTATAGTGGAACACAGACCTGGGACTGCCCATGCCAATGCAGATGGCCTTTCCAGGTTCTTCCACTTAGAAAATGAAGACTCTCTTGGGAAAGGTTAGTCTCATCCTCTTTCGTTTGGGGGGGGTTGTGTAAGGAAATGCCTCCTTGGCATGGTTGCCCCCTGACTTTTTGCCTTTGCTGATGCTATGTTTACAATTGAAAGTGTGCTGAGGCCTGCTAACCAGGCCCCAGCACCAGTGTTCTTTCCCTAACCTGTACTTGTGTATCCACAATTGGCAGACCCTGGCATCCAGATAAGTCCCTTGTAACTGGTACTTCTAGTACCAAGGGCCCTGATGCCAAGGAAGGTCTCTAAGGGCTGCAGCATGTCTTATGCCACCCTGGAGACCTCTCACTCAGCACAGACACACTGCTTGCCAGCTTGTGTGTGCTAGTGAGGACAAAACGAGTAAGTCGACATGGCACTCCCCTCAGGGTGCCATGCCAGCCTCTCACTGCCTATGCAGTATAGGTAAGACACCCCTCTAGCAGGCCTTACAGCCCTAAGGCAGGGTGCACTATACCATAGGTGAGGGTACCAGTGCATGAGCATGGTACCCCTACAGTGTCTAAACAAAACCTTAGACATTGTAAGTGCAGGGTAGCCATAAGAGTATATGGTCTGGGAGTCTGTCAAACACGAACTCCACAGCACCATAATGGCTACACTGAAAACTGGGAAGTTTGGTATCAAACTTCTCAGCACAATAAATGCACACTGATGCCAGTGTGCATTTTATTGTAAAATACACCACAGAGGGCACCTTAGAGGTGCCCCCTGAAACTTAACCGACTATCTGTGTAGGCTGACTAGTTTTAGCAGCCTGCCACAAACCGAGACATGTTGCTGGCCCCATGGGGAGAGTGCCTTTGTCACTCTGAGGCCAGTAACAAAGCCTGCACTGGGTGGAGATGCTAACACCTCTCCCAGGCAGGAGTTGTCACACCTGGCGGTGAGCCTCAAAGGCTCACCTCCTTTGTGCCAACCCAGCAGGACACTCCAGCTAGTGGAGTTGCCCGCCCCCTCCGGCCAGGCCCCACTTTTGGCGGCAAGGCCGGAGAAAATAATGAGAAAAACAAGGAGGAGTCACTGGCCAGTCAGGACAGCCCCTAAGGTGTCCTGAGCTGAGGTGACTCTAACTTTTAGAAATCCTCCATCTTGCAGATGGAGGATTCCCCCAATAGGGTTAGGATTGTGACCCCCTCCCCTTGGGAGGAGGCACAAAGAGGGTGTACCCACCCTCAGGGCTAGTAGCCATTGGCTACTAACCCCCCAGACCTAAACACGCCCTTAAATTTAGTATTTAAGGGCTACCCTGAACCCTAGAAAATTAGATTCCTGCAACTACAAGAAGAAGGACTGCCCAGCTGAAAACCCCTGCAGCGGAAGACCAGAAGACGACAACTGCCTTGGCTCCAGAAACTCACCGGCCTGTCTCCTGCCTTCCAAAGATCCTGCTTCAGCGACGCCTTCAGAAGGGACCAGCGACCTCGACATCCTCTGAGGACTGCCCCTGCTTCGAAAAGACAAGAAACTCCCGAGGACAGCGGACCTGCTCCAAGAAAAGCTGCAACTTTGTTTCCAGCAACTTTAAGAGAACCCAGCAAGCTCCCCGCAAGAAGCGTGAGACTTGCAACACTGCACCCGGCGACCCCGACTCGGCTGGTGGCGATCCAACACCTCAGGAGGGACCCCAGGACTACTCTGATACTGTGAGTACCAAAACCTGCCCCCCCTGAGCCCCCACAGCGCCGCCTGCAGAGGGAATCCCGAGGCTTCCCCTGACCGCGACTCTTTGAACCTAAAGTCCCGACACCTGGGAGAGACCCTGCACCCGCAGCCCCCAGGACCTGAAGGACCGGACTTTCACTGGAGAAGTGACCCCCAGGAGTCCCTCTCCCTTGCCCAAGTGGAGGTTTCCCCGAGGAACCCCCCCCTTGCCTGCCTGCAGCGCTGAAGAGATCCCGAGATCTCTCATAGACTAACATTGCGAACCCGACGCTTGTTTCTACACTGCACCCGGCCGCCCCCGCGCCGCTGAGGGTGAAATTTCTGTGTGGACTGGTGTCCCCCCCGGTGCCCTACAAAACCCCCCTGGTCTGCCCTCCGAAGACGCGGGTACTTACCTGCAAGCAGACCGGAACCGGGGCACCCCCTTCTCTCCATTCTAGCCTATGTGTTTTGGGCACCACTTTGAACTCTGCACCTGACCGGCCCTGAGCTGCTGGTGTGGTAACTTTGGGGTTGCTCTGAACCCCCAACGGTGGGCTACCTTGGACCGAGAACTGAGCCCTGTAAGTGTCTTACTTACCTGGTTAACCTAACAAATACTTACCTCCCCTAGGAACTGTGAAAATTGCACTAAGTGTCCACTTTTAAAACAGCTATTTGTCAATAACTTGAAAAGCATACATGCAATTTTTATGATTTAAAGTTCCTAAAGTACTTACCTGCAATACCTTTCAAATGAGATATTACATGTAGAATTTGAACCTGTGGTTCTTAAAATAAACTAAGAAAAGATATTTTTCTATACAAAACCTATTGGCTGGATTTGTCTCTGAGTGTGTATACCTCATTTATTGTCTATGTGTATGTACAACAAATGCTTAACACTACTCCTTGGATAAGCCTACTGCTCGACCACACTACCACAAAATAGAGCATTAGTATTATCTATTTTTACCACTATTTTACCTCTAAGGGGAACCCTTGGACTCTGTGCAGGCTATTCCTTACTTTGAAATAGCACATACAGAGCCAACTTCCTACAAGGTCCAGCCGAATCAGCCAATCCCCGTGCAGCAGGAGATCCCTGAGCATGTGAATGCCTTCCATTTTGAAGTGCCTGTATATGACCCACTCGTTGAAGGCTCTGAGATTGATGACTGGCCGGAAACCTTTGTCCTTTTTCTCCATGAGAAAAAGATTGCTCAAGAAACCTCTGGGGTGACGGACTGACACGCGAATGGCTTCCTTGCGCAGGAGATCCTGGACCTCCGATTCTATCAGCACAGTGTCTGACTCCGAAAAGACCAAAGGCCACGGCGTTACCTCCTGGACCGGAGTTCCCCAGAACTCTATGTGGAACCCTGACACCGTCTGGAGAACCCAGGCATCCAATGTTATTTGGTACCACTTGTGTGTGAAGAAACGCAGCCTCCCTCCGAGAATTTGAGGGGAAAAAAGGGTAATTCTCACCGTTGGTGCCTCCGAGAGCGTTTGCTCCACCCAGGGTTCCTCTTGTGCTTTTCCTTCTACCCCGATTGGGGAAGAAGGCACCTTGTCGGCCGTCTCACCATCCATTGTTTCTGGAGGGGTAGGAACTGGAGCCTTGTTGGTACGTGCGGCCGGAGGAGCGACCCCTGCCTTTTCCGGCCTCTCCAAAAACCTTCCTCGTGAAGATCTTTTTTATGGAGGTTTGCGCCTTATCAAGCGCTGAGAAGGTGGCTAGAAACGTGCCCAACTCCTCCACAAAAGGGTCACCAAACAAGTTCCCTTGGGCAATAGCCCCTGCCTCTGAGTTGGAGAGTTCTCCTAATTTGGGGTCGATCTTGATGAGTAAGGATCATCGCCTCTCCGCGGAGAGGGCGCAATTAGCGTTGCCCAATAGACATACTGCCCTCTGGGCCCATCCCACTACGATATCCGTAGGAAGGGGAGTATTGGTGTGATTCGCGTGTTCAGCAAGTTGTATGATCTGTGTTAGAGGGCGCAGGACATCCAACAGTTTGTCCTGGCATCCTCTCCAGGAGCGGTCGATGCCCTTTTTGGGGTCTTTAACATATTTCGCGAAGAATGTGCACATCTTCGGGTCAATCTCTGGTGTCGCCGCTACTTTGCCCGGCAGAGAAGGGCGAGGGCATTCGGACCTCAGCCGGGCCCTAACCTCCTTATCTAGAGGTTGCCGAATTTTACTGGCGACATAGTCCGCCACTCTCTTCTTCGGGCGCCATTCAGAGGATCTAGGGTGGTAAATATCCTCTGGTTGAAACATTTTGGAGTCGGAGTCCTCAGCCTCCTGCAGGTCTGTCAAGTTAGAGGTCGGACGCCACAGACGCCCTGAATACTGCTCCTCCTCAGAGGAAGAATCCCCCTCTGTGTCCCCCTCGACCCGCTTGGGTGACCCTGCATCCGGGTCTGTTATGTGGTGAACCTCTTCACCGGTCTCTCCGGGGTAAGAACCCTCCCGGAAGGGTGGTCGCTTTAGTGTGCACGCACTCTTATGGAAGACTTCGGTAAGAATATCGAAGACTTCCAGGTGCCCCGCGTCGCGCTTGCAAATTTTCTTGGGGGCTGCTGCACTTCTATGGTCAGCCCCTGTCCCCCTAAAAACTTGGTTGGATAGTTTGGCCACACTATCCTTCAGAGGGGCCAAGGCCCTACTGATGGCCTGGGTAAGGAGGACATCCACCTCAGGGGGAAGCGTTCGCTGAGAGGTGCCCTCCCCTGGGGACAGGGTGGGGTAGATATCGTGGTCCTGAGAGGACTGCATGGAGGGACACAGAGAGGGTCAAGACAGGAGAAAACTCCCTTACAAAATACTGAGGGAAGCCCTCCATCACTCCTGTCAGTAATCGGGGAGAACAACTGTCTCGACGCGCGATCCGCGATTGCTGTGTCACTCAGTGAAAGACAGCTGTTCAACTGCAAACACGGTGTAATTGCGGGGGTTGGAGGTTAAAAATTTGCTGTGTGCTCACTAAAAATCCTAACGCGTTACTCTCAGGCGATCAAGTGCTTAACGCGGCTCTGATCGCTAAAGGGAAACGCTTCGGGCACCGGAGCCTGCGAAAGAGCGCCCTCTGGTGGACCCAGCGTAGATTAAAAACTGAATCCGCGCTCGGGCAAAGCAAACTGCCTACCGCGCGTTGTTGCTGAGAAAAACAGCGACTATAAGCAAGTCAGGACGCAGCGAAAGCACATGCAATGGCAAACAAACACAGAATATAAAAGCACTCTTCCGAACTCAGAAACAGTAAGGGAAATGACTTAACTGACGAATGAGCAGTGAAGAACGAGGACGGACGTCGGCACTGCTGGATATATATACAGACTGTCGGCTAGAACAGTGATTGGACATTGGTTGCCACAGTGACGCTGTCCCATGGGTGTTGTAGTTCATTTTTTATATTGTTGAACTTTGAACCTGCTGTTAATAAAAAGTGAAGGAAGATGATGCATAATCCTCGCCTCCGGTCCTGACATAGAATTACTCATATATATAAGGGCTGTACAAGGAAGACAGATGAGGAGGTAATTAGCATTATTCACATCTGCTGATATGATGAATAAACTCTAACACAAGGGAAAGTAGATGTGATGAAAACTCAAAGTTTCCAGCCTTTGTGAGTGAAGACTCTGCTCTAAGTCAATCCTTTTACAGACTCCACTGCACATGAACAGCTTTTATTATGTCCATGTAGACTACAAATATTCTTTACATTGAAAAACAATTCTGTGATTAGCAAAAAAGAGATTAGCGCCAACCTACTAAAGTAATAGCCAATTAGTAATTCGTTTTGTACTCGCTTTAGCCTGGTGAGCGCTCGTCAAATGTCAAAGGGGACACAGAAGCTGTCACATCTTTCCTTTATGCCGAGCTGAGCATCAGTGAAAACAGTTTATATGCAGACAATAATAAACTATATCTTCTAAATCAGAGAATAAACGTCTTCCCGTTTAGTGTTTTGCATCACTAATGGAGGAGAAAAGGCAGAACATTATGAGAGTTTTGAGTGGCTGCAGTTGTAATGTTGCAGGATATTTGACTGCAACATCCCATTCATACAAATGAATAGGTAAGCCCTCCAGAAAGGCCAGTAGCATTGCTTGACAGTTAGATCAGTTTTTGACTCAGACAGGTAAAGTGCTTAGTGCATCCAGTTGGTGCTTCTCTTGTGTGTGTTTTTCGTGTTGGCACATATGTGCCCCTGTACAGAATAATATTCAAAGTCTGAATTATTACAACATTTAATAAATTCTCATTTAAAAAAACGGCCTGGAAAATGTAAGATTTTATTTGACATAAGTTTATTTGGAATATATAATAGGTAAAAAAACATATGATTTGGCCTAATTTCTTAATTTCTTAATACAATTACTGGGCATGGGGCTCTCATTTAAATGTCTTAGGCCAGCAAATCTCATGAAGCACAGTACTATGGAAATGCTTTCAATGTTCAGCGTCTTAGCTACAACCTTTCCTCACGATCTTCTTCTGCACTTATTTCAAATCCCTTACATTGGTTGCCCATCAGAAGATGTATTATTTTTTAACCTTTGCTGTCTGACCTGCAAATCACTGAGGTACTCACAACCTACCTATCTACATTCCAGATTGTTTTATTGTCAACCCACCAGATTGCTCAGGTCTACAAGCAAAGTATTGTTATGGATTCCACATACTCGCCCTTCCAGATTTGGGAGTTGATCCTTTTCTTACCATGCACCATTTCACTGGAACAAACTCCCCTTGCACAACTGCACCTATCCCAGCTCCCCAAGTTTAAAAGTCTCTTAAAAACCTGGATGTTTTAATTTCTACTGTGCTGCCGTCCCTTTAGCAAGCGGCAAGATACTCTTCCGGAGAGTGAGTCTATAACATAATGTTAGCATACCTGTGCCAGTTGCCATTGTTTAGGTTTTCGTTCAGAGGAGCAATTTGTACTAAATTGTCCATCACAGTCAGACAAAGGGTATATGCATATAGTAATTTCTTGTTTGAAATCACACAGACAATCTAATACATGCTAGAATGAAATGCTATCCAGAGTGGTTATCAATTTAGTTTTTCATATATGTAAACATGTGATATACCTAAGTGCAAACCCAGTCAAAATGCATTGGACCACTGACTGGCTCAAAGATAGGCACAACGTTAACAAGTTATAGGCAAGGTAGCTCATAGACAGGTTTGAATGCGTTATGGATGGTTAGTGCAGTGTGATGTAGTAGTCATTCCTAATTGTAGCAGCATTGAGGCAGTCCTGATGGATATGGGGATGCTATTCCAGATCCTGGGTTTGTTATATATATGATGCCCTCAAGAGGTGCCTGTGTGGAATCTTGAACACCATGGAGAAGGGCATTATCACCATCAAGATCAATGTACGAGGGCTTGAACAGCTGTTCTGAAATCACTTTCCGGAAGAAACAGTTTCAATTTCTTTAGAAGAGAAAGTTGGTATTTTGGAAGCAGCACATTCTGGTTGGCTGAGGCAAGGCCCTAAGCATGCAGAACCTACCACTCCCATCAGGGCTGGGTGATTATACTCACTGTATAACCTGCACTCACCCTTGGGCAGCTTGGCACAGAGCAGTCAGGCTTATCAAAGAGGCAATGTGTAAAGCACTGGCACAGCACGTCCACACAATAAGTACACTGAGCATCACAAACAAGACTTCACACAAGATGTAAGTAAATAAAGTTTGTATTCAACACCCACATGAATTAACACCACATGAACGTCATGTAAATCTGGGCATACATCACATTCAGGGTTATCACGAATAGTTCGATGCTCATCAGTGTTAATACGAAATCAACAGTATGTACATGTGAGAAAACAAATACTTTCCCTCCCTGCACCCATATGCGGTACTACCACAAAGACAGCACAAGACCCACCCCAACAATCACTCCAATGCAATAGGATGTATCCCGGTTCTCAATGATAGCAGAAATTTATACATGCAGAAAACTGTGGCACTTTTGAAAAAGCTCCTCAGTGCAGGCCGCTCCAGTGAACGTCAATGTCTACCACAATAGTAAACAACGTGCATGGCAATGCAGCCACATAGTGAACTCAAACCCAGACACTCACTCCCACACATTCACTCTGCACCGCTACACAGTGCCATGGATGTCAGCCACATTCGCCTACACACACTCGCCCACACTCACTTCCAGCACCCCAATGTGGTGTTCTGATAACCAGCAAGTATGGAGTAAATGAGTTTGTAGACCCCTCTTGGGCCCAAAGCCCAAACATTCCTTCACCCTCTAACCAATTCCCACCCCCAAGTTAGAATGAAGCCCCCTTACCCCTGAACCTAGGCCATTCACAGCCGGAATACGCGGGAGCACTATTGGTATCAGTGATGCGGATGCTAGAAAAGGATAGGAGTGGTGGGGTCTTGGTAAATTTTACCATAGATCGCATTCTTTTCAATAAACATATTGAAAACTCTCCTGCATCTCCTCCATTGCCTGTGTGTGAGACTTGATAACTTCTGTTCCACCACAACTCCCCTTATGTTGTCGCACTCAGGAATCCATGCATAAGACTGCTAGAAATAACCTTTTACTGTTTGAGTTTTTTGGTGATGTACTGCTAGTGAGCCGAAAAGATTGGGTCAACAGTAGGGTTGGCCTAATCTCCTACAAACAAAAGTGCTGTCATCGCTAAACCAGGAGTCTTGCCCAGGCGTGAGATTCCAACTACGACAGGATACCGCAATCAATGAGCATGCAGTTGTGGTCGCATGACAGAAATGCAGAACACTCAACAACAGGCCACACAGGATCTGTTCACTACCGACCAAAAGCTTATGCGTGATGTGGCCCCACAATGAAGGGCCACACTCCCTGAATGGGGACAGTACTTTTCAGGCTCCGCACCAAGGCCAATCCGGTCTCAAAGTCCAATACTTCTTTTAACGATCACACTGCTACTACAACGTGGAATCCAGCAGACAACGTAAATGCTTAGGAGGGTGCTGCTCTCCAGATGACAAGGTAGACGATGTAGGTCTCTCGCTGGAGGTCTTTGATGTCCCTGAGACCTCCAGTCAGAACAGGGGGCAAGCCAACAAGCCCTTGTAGTACACACTTCAGAGTATCACACTACCACAATACAGGAATGACCCACAATCCCTTCCCAGGACAGTAAGTACTCCTGTGCACAACAGATTTCTCTGGCGGTGTGCACCACACAGTACAGGGACTCCATCTTGCGCTCCTGCAAGTGTATCTCTGAATTGCTGAAGTGGGGTGCTCTAAGTGGGCCTTTGAAGTTGGGGGTGGTTCAAAGGGTTTCTCTTTGAACCACATATGCATCCCCTAAATTTCAGTCCTGTCTGCGATGGGCCCCTGGAATGTAGATCCTTATCTTTAGTGGTGCCATGATCTGACTCTGAGAGACCAATTGCCAAAACCTCTCCTTCCAATCTATCCAGCCAGGCCCTCAGATGGCAGAGGTCTGTCATTTTAGTTGTCTAAGTTTTATAGCTATCGCTGGGGAATGCACAGATGTGTTTTCCCCCAGAAAAATGAAGCTTGAATTGAAAAGGGGCACAAAAGGTATTTTAGAACATGGAAATGCCCACTTTCTAGAAGTGGCATTTCCAAGATATTACTGACATAAACACTTTTACTATTGGAAACAGTTTGTCATCTGTTTTTTATTGATAGTAAACATGATGAAGCTACTCCACTGCAATCCACTATCGCAGCTAGGATTAATCATAAACTCCCCCCCCCCATATTAACCTATGGGTAGAGCAGCTCTCAATTGGAGTGAAAACACACATGGGCAATCTTCACTCCATGAGCATATGTACCCTGGTGCACGAACCAGCCTGCAGGGGCTGGCAGGACACAAGCTTTGAAAACACCAAAAGGGTGCAATTGTGCCCATACAGGCCTGCATGTGTCAGGCTCAGTACATTTATAAAAACTCTAATGTGCAAGTGTGCACAAACTGGCAAGTTGTGCAAGGCTCAGTACACATATGAAAATACTAATGTGCAAGTGTGCACATCCTGGCAAGCCATGTTAGCATTAGTATGTGCAGGAAAACACCATTGTGCAAGTGTGCACATAAAGGCAAGCCATGCCAGGCTCATTATATACATGGAAACCTAAGTGCAAGTGTGCACATACTGGCAAGCCATGCTGGGCTCAGTATATGCTAAACAAAGGGGGGAGAAGGAGGGTGAAAGGGGAGGATCTATTCTCCTTGAAGCTTCCGTGAACGTGTTTAGAGACCCAACCCAGAGGGGAAAATCTTCCACAGAAAAAAAGTTTTTTTGTTAGAAAAACCCTCAACCACCAGGGTTACCCCTTGGAGGCATGCTTCATCATTGGGTTTCTTCCCGTTCTGCTGTAGAACGAGGCGTGCTGCGACCGAAGGAATACGCGGGAGCACTATTGGTATCAGTGATGCGGATGCTAGAAAAGGATAGGAGTGGTGGGGTCTTGGTAAATTAAAAATCCCCCCCTCTGGATGATATTACTAGTTTAATATGTCTCACAGGGGTGGTATGATTAAAAAGTAGCATAGTATATACCTGAAAACACTTATGATCAAGTGTTCACATTTAGGCAAACCATGCCAGGCTCAGAATACACATGAAAACACCAGTTTGCAAGTGGGCACATACTGGTAGTCACCCCTTTCTAACTTATGTAGGGAGGGTGCACGCATTCTTTCACACTGTACTTACAGTGGGAAAGTGCCCAGGGCCCTATGGCCACTCAAACAGGATCAGCAAAGCCCCCTGGAAAAAGCAAAAAAAGTTTGAGGATCCACTATCTCTGCATGTCAGGTCTAACATGGTCTAAGGTCGTTTTTTTACCGATAAGAGCCTAAAAATGAATCCAGCCATCACCACATTTGCTGTTGAAGGACCTCATTACACGTTGCCTGTAAAAGTCCCTGTTATTCATGCCATTCTCCCACACTTCTATTACGAAGCGGTTCCAGGAATTCTGGAGGGTGAGAAGTAACTGGGATTACAAATTGTAGGGTATACTACACAGAATTCAACATTTCAGTGCCAGTCGATTCATGTTTTACATAGCTTTTTTAAGCTCTTTAAAATCTATGCATGAAATACCGCAATTTACACCCCAGTGAATCGATAGCTCCTCTTACTGGCCTCATGAGGATTACAGTGGCACTTGTAACGAGGCCCTAAGTGAGTTGCTTAAGTGGAACAAACAGATTTGCCCAAATGAAAGTTCAGGGTTTGTTACCACATAGGTGTTCAAACTCTATCTGGACGATGTGCAGCAAGCATAACATGCTTGGGGATGCATCTGAGGTATAGTCTACAGGGTTGAGCCCTACTGGCTCGTTTAAGGAGGCACAGCGGCTGATTTGGATAAGTTTGTTCTCCTTGTGTGACAGAGATCAGTTTAAGAATGAAATGATCTCCAGAGTAATTGCCACTGATGAAGTTTTAATTGAATTATTTGCATCCATCACTTTTTGGCTGCCCAATGTTCCATTACACAAAAAATGCTTGGAATCTCTAGGGAATTAATGTTTTCTGCCTACATCTCTCCACCCACTTCTGCCCCGCCCTCACAAAAGCATGAATCGCCAAAGGTCAGACCTGTTTGCTTCCTAGTCGTTGGGAATTATCGTTTGTTCTGGATTTAAACACTAAAACAATTAATGTTCACATTTTAATGTTGCCTATGTGTACCATCATTGAAAAAACGTATCTGTCACACCTAGAAGAAAACAGGTGTGCTAGACATCAAATATTGCTTTTAGTTGAGCCAAATTGAGTAACTTGAGTAAATTCGTGACTCAGTCTGGAACCAGAAGACGTCATTCTGAATCCCTTCTTCATCGCTTGGCCACATTGTTCTGATCATGAGTGCGCTATGTGTGCCATCTGGCGTCTATGAGATCGCCTCTGTTGCCTTTTCAGTAAGAATAGAAAGTATTTCGAAATAAATAAGGATTAAGCGCCACATAAAAATTGTACGTTTAACGGTTTCATTTCACATATCCGTAATTTCTTGCAACGGGATTTATTAGCAAGCTATTCTGATTCCAGTTTATAGCGTTTCAGAAAACAGGCGTTTCATTGGTGGATGCTAAAGAGGAAAGAATAGTTTGAATGAACACTGCCACCCAGAGGTTGGATATGTTACCAACAAGTGAATAAACAAAAATCGATCATCAGTAGTTGTCTGCAATTCTGCAGAGACTCACTTGGGTAAGACACCTGGACGTCATTTAGGAGTCGCCAGGGTTAGCATTTGGGACCCCTGGGCTCCCTCCTGCGACACCTGAGACTGTCTTTGCAGCCCCTGGTCTCAACGGTTGTGAGGGCAGTGTCACAACAAAGCTAAACAAGGATCTAGTGAGCCTTGTATGCTTTCCGTACACCCCAGCTAAATTGTGTGCATGAGAAGGCATTTACACTCTAAGCAGCGGCAAGACCTAAGCAAACATACTTGTAAACCAATTATTTATCTTACAAGTGGAGCCGACCCCTGCCAAAGACATCTATGTTTCTCCTACTGCTCCTGAGCAAAAAAATAGAGCAATAAATACAGGAGAGGGAAAGGACTAGGACGGGGAAAATAATGCAATGAATAGAGGAATAGAACACTTGATAGAGTCATGTGGGAGTCACAGACAGGTTTGTGAGAGAGAGAGGGATTAAACACATGGAGAGTGGGACAGATGCATGTGAGAGAAATATAAACAGCTGTGAGTGTGACACAGTTGAAGGGTATAGGTGATAAACACAGAGGCATGTGACAAAGAGTTAAACGTTAGAGGGAAAGACCGATGAGAGGGGACGATAGTATAAGGAATGTTCTATAGAGACAAATGAGGAATAGCTATAAGAGACAGAGAAATGTATAGGCAGGTTTGAGAAAAGTTATAAAGAGACATCGAGTGGTAAACATCTGAGAGGCAGAGGAAGATAGGTGAGACTCATTAGAAAGATGCAGCTCAGAGGAACAGATAGGAGACAAATAGGAAAGAGGGGAATCAGAGGGGGAGGGATATGTGAGAGAGAAAGAGGTCAGAGGCTAGTGAGAGTGCTCAGAGAGAATAGAATAACATGGAGAGAGTGGAGGGACACGTGAGAGAGGTGATAGAGAAAATGATGAGAAACAGCACAAAGAAGAGGAATGTGCAGGAGAGATACACAATGAACAAACTTGTTAAAAAAGTGACAGCTAAAAGATTTGAGACAGTCAGAAAGTGGTGATAAAGTGACAAAGCAGAATGGGAGATAGAGAGGTTTTACCAGTTAGGGAGTGAGACAAAGTGGTGAGAAGGAGACAGACATTTTAGAAAAAGACAGCTGAGGACGAGTAGGTGACAAAAAGACAGAGTAAAAGAGGTGGGGGACAGGTGACAGAGACGTGTAAAGGAGACAGGTAAGAAAGTCAAGTGAGAGAGAAATATGTTTGAAATATGATAAGATCAGTGAGTCACCCACTTGAGATAGAGGAGGAGATGGGGTGAGGAAAAGACCACAACAGGTGAGAAAGTTAATTTAAAAAATAGTTGAGAGAAGAGACAGAAGAAGTGACGGTGATAGCAGGTCAAAGGTTATATGACATCACTTCCTGTGATGTCATAGGACATGTGCTGTCACCTCCGCTACCCTTAACATTTTGGTGAAACGACGCCTATGGTAAGACATACATGTCAACAGACCGAATCAGGCAGGAAACTTCTGATTTTGTTTAACTGAAAAGAAGTTTTATTTTAGCTGTCTCCCACTTGAAATTGCCTATGATTCAATAGAAATTAATGGGGAAAACGTGTTCTCCCATATTTGTTTTTCAAAATTTCCCAATTTCGTGACATAAAATGTTGGCGTGTATGGTGAGAAAAAGTGATATAACCTACTAAATTGTTTTTATATGAACACCTGAACTTCTAAGAGAGCAGAAAAACCATAATATTCAGTTTTGTCACGTCTAGCCCTCCAAACGTAAAATGTATACTGTGCATACACGACAGGCTAATTTTCATTTGGTGTGCTGGCCAGGAAAATTGACAAAGTAAAGTTACAGCAGGAATGGTAATTAAGTCAAGGCCTACTCAAAATACACTAAAAGAGTCAATCCGTTCAGTGGGCAATGGTTATATACAGTAGTGTGAGAATCATATATATATATATATATATATATATATATATATATATATATATATATATATATATATATATATATATATATATATATATATATATATATATACACACACAATATATATATATATATATATATATATATCATTGCGTCCCGCGGTGGCGGTATTTGTGCGGGTTGGCCTCCCCACTCTTATTTAGAAATGCTGACTTCCCAAGAAGTATCCACATGCACTCCAGTGGCGCCTTTCATCAATTGCAGAGTTTTCGTTTAAATACATCCCTCGACCATAATAGCAATCGTATGGCAAAACCCAACGTATTTCGGCATACAACAATCAATATAGATATATATATCCCAGGTATATATATGCACTGCTAATTACCTCAGATATTACATCACTCATGATATTTTCTATGACATAATTGATAATAATACTGTAACATTTTCAGTAAAATTATTAATAAGAAAACTGTACATGGCAAGGGCGGGAGTTGTAGTTACCTTAGGCAAAAAGTTACGTTAGGGCACAAGTTATAGTTACTTGAAAGAACTCGAACTATAAAAACTGAATTTGTAAGGTTTTGTGCATGTAAAATCTGAACCTAATTATAATGTCACGGTAACCTTTGTTTTTTTATTGAATTTGTAAGTTTTTTTTTCCTATTTCCTAACTATAAAGTCCCACTGCTTTGTCAGTGAATGGCTTTGTGGACCCACTATATCAATGACCTTTTCATTGTGTGGAGGGGTTCCCAGGAGCCTGCTGAACAGTATATTGAAAAGTTGAACAATAATTCTTTGAATTTAAAATGTACTAGTCAGATTAGCAAAACCTCAGTACCATTTTTAGATCTTACTGTTTATGTACAGGATTAACAGCTGCATATCACACTACATAGAAAGTTGACAAAAGGCATTTCTATATTGCATGTGAAAAGTCAGCATCACCGTACTCTGATCAATAGGATACCCTATGGGGAGCTATTGCGCGTCAAGAATAATTGCTCCTCACCGACTACATTTGTGGAAGCAGAAAGGGATATGATAAAAAGATTTGAAACCATGGGATATTGTAGAGGGTTCTACAGGAGGCTACAGAAAAAGTTCAGCAAGTCAGTAGACAAAGTTTATTAACTCCAAAGGAGAGGGCAATGGCTGGGAATCAGGAGGAACAAACAGTGAATCTGGTTACTAGTTTTTGAACGGGTTCTAAAAATTATTACCAGATTCTGAAAAATAACTGGAAGATATTACAAATGGATAGTGTGATTGGTCCAAGACTCCCCTCTTCCCCACAGGTTACTTATATATTAAGCATCTCCTTAAAAGATCTTTTGGGGAAAAGTCATTTTTGGGGAAACAAGAATGATAGATTGAAGATCACAGGATTTTTCCTGTGTACACATTGCAAAGCGTGCAAACAGAGTGATAAAGTGAAAGATTATCAGGTCTTAGGGAAGAGAGAGAAGAAATCTATCACTAAATTCCTGAACTGTCCTTCAGATAATGTGATTTACTGTTTGGTTTGTGCTTGCAACAAAATGTATGTGGGGAGCACTGTGCATCCTGCGAAGAAAAGGGTTCTGGAGCACATGCATGTGATAACCAATCAAGATGTAATTTATCTGGTTGCTAGGCACTTCCATATAGAACACAATAGCAATAGAAATCTTCTTTAATTCTTCTGTCTTGACCAAGTCAGTAGAGATGAAAGGGGAGGTGATAGAATTTGACAATTGAGGCAAATGGAATCACAGTTCATTACTGAGCTGCATACCAAGACTCCCCTGGGTTTGAACAGGGACGAGGAATTAGGGACACACATTGGTTAGTAGTTACTGTTAACACAATACAATAACAGAAGTCATGAAGAAGAAAATATGCATGAAGGTGCCGATTTACGGTGTAATGACACTTTAAATAGGGTCAATAAGGACTAGGCCACGATTAAGATGAATTAACTCTGGTTTTTGATTGGAATTTATATGATTTGGGGTTGCCCGTGTGGGTTTGTCTTCAATATTCATTATGTAATTGAGGCCGAGGTTTTTGCCAAAACTGTCAGTAAGAGTGTCTGCACAACTGAGAACACATGTGTTGAGGTGCCTATTCAAGGCGTGATAACATAACAGTAATTGTGAACATGGGCTTGAACACCATTAGGTTGTACAAGGAGTGGTTTTCGATGAAAATGTATAATGACTATGGGTTGTCCAATTTGGAGTAATGAAAATGATGGAACCTATCCCAAGGGTTTTTTGTTGAAATGGGTACAGAACTGACAACATCATTATTTGACCAATTATGTCCCTAGAATGAAGGATAGAATAAGATATAAGTGTATTTTTCCAAAAAAAGAGACATATGCAGTAAGTCTAAGAGTCTTGGAGCATAATTAACGTATCTGTTGACACTTCAAATTGGCAGCTTCCTTTTCAATGTATCAATGACAGTGCTCTTTTTGTGTCTTTTCTTTGTGTTAATGTATTGTAGGGAGCTGCACATATGATGATTTGTGTATTTAAATGGTGGTGACTGAAAGGTGTCCGTGACATTGACAAAGGCCAAATGCCGAAACGTTCTGTCTTTTTTGTGTGGTCTGGTGGCACAATAAATTAATTTGCATGAAGGTAACTCAGTGAGTGCAAGACTTTTTGAACTAGAGGAAATGAATATGGCGCGAGACCGTCCTCACACGTCTTGCCACCTGCTGTGTTGGAGAGCGGCAGCACTGTTGGGATTGAGGAGGTGTCACCCAATGGCCAAGGAATCCAAATATGGAACCGGGGATCCAGGTTCGAGTGCTGACGTCAAATCCACATCTTATGATTCTGGGCAAATCTCCTTATGCCATAACAAAATCTGACTGTACGTCATGTAATCTGGTGCTTTTGTGTAGCATCATGTGTACGCTGTATAACGCTGCAAAAGAAAAAACAAATGTTTTAAAAAAGCTAGAACACAGAAGGATATTGTAAATTGAAGAAACCTGGTTCTCAATTGACAACTGCTTTGCGCAGCTAAATTACCAGATAAAAACTAATGGATAACAAACTCAGCTGTGCTGGGGAACGGCAAGACACGTATACGTGGATTGAAGGAGTATGGTAATTTCAGCCTGCTCCCTGACTGATGTGCTTTTCTTCCTTGTGTATTAATAGGTCCAATCACAGAAACCTCCTTAACAGTGTGATGCAGTGGTAGTGGAACACTTTTCAGAATGGGGGTGCTGCTATCAATGTTACATCTCCCAAGTCATAGGGATTGTGAAAAATGCAAGCACCACGTAAAGTACAAGTGTAGCAAATGAGCCACTCCCATTGAGCAGTATAGTGATATGGATGTGGTATATTGCAGGTGAATTTTGGAACACACTGTCAGAAATATATTGAATAGGTGCACTGTCATTTACAGGCAGCACATGTTTCATTGAGTTGGGCCTCAAATTTGCACAGACCTGGCTTTTTATTGACAAAGCTTTAGAGCACAAACAACATGTGGAATTCGGATTTCTATAATTATAATTTGCAAACCTCTAAGTAAAGCGTCTAGATTTGTTTTGATTTTATTAAAAATATTTGTTTTCATCACACTTTAGAATTACAAAAATGCTTAATTTCTGCGTTCCTATCTGCGGATATATTTTTAAATATTTGTACAGTCTATTTACAGGCATTTACATTTTGTTGTGTTAGAAAACAACATACTGCAACCTTTCCTTTCAAACCCCTGTTCCTCAGCAAAATTGGTACATAGTTGCCTTTACAAAATCCTCTCACTTTGTTATCAGAGAATGAAACGTACACACCAATCTCGATGCTAAATGAATAGGTGAAATTCCCTGACATTTGACCTCTGTGTTTAAATGTACAGAAGGCATGACAAGATGAAGACAAAACCTAAAGGCACGTTTATCAAGCATTCTCCTTCAGAACTCCAGTATGGTTATTTGTGGGGATGTTGCAGCACCCCCACACCCCTACTTCTAGTGCCTGTGATGTGATGGCACATCCATAAAATAATAATAGTAAAATAACTTGACTGTGACAGAGGCAAATGACTACAAGATACTGTGGCTAACAGTTGCAGAGGAGTTCTTTCACTATGCCCACCATATTTCTGTTTGCAGTTTTATATAGTGCAAACTTGCCCAAGGGGCTTTGGAGAACTTTACCTGAACACCAGCTTAGGTTCATGTTTTGAGGCATAGGAAGAATAAGAGATTTGCCCAGAATCACAGGATGTTGAGCCAAGGCCAGGACTGGGGTCCCTGTCAGACGACCTGACAATTAGGCCACATCTCCTCCTTCTTCTTCTTTGTATTATTCCTCTGAAGTTCCAAAACCTTTTGTTCAAGGTCCACTCTGTTTAGTTTCAGAAAATGACTCATTCTGAAACATTGAGCCACAGTAGACGTAATGCTCAAAAGTTAATACTGCCCTAGAAGTAATTGCCATCAAAGATCCTGCTCTAGTGTACACTAAGCAACACACAAAAGTCTACTGTGTCTTACAAATATTGTATCAAATACAGATGCCAGTGGAAATCATTCTCCCTATAGGTGCCCTGTAACAGAATACTACTTCTCAATGCTGTGTCATGAGCCATGAAACTGTGACCCAAATTTAAGAAAAAGTGGCGCATCAGAGCTGATGCACAACTTTTTCTGCATCCCCCTACCGGCACCGAACGACACCATGGATGTACCGTATTTATAATACGGCACACCATGGCAGTCGTTAGCGCAATTCCTTCAAAATGTTGACACTATTGTGGCGCTTTGCTACAGTAGTATTAAAAACTTTTATGCTAGTAAAGCAAAGTGCAAGGATGCCCCTTTGGGAGCATCATTTTAACGCCTGCTCTCAACAGGCATTAAAAATGACGCCAAAAATGGGGCAATGAAAACTGTTGAGTTTCACTGTGCCATTTTTGTAGGCCTCCTAATGCTGACGCCCCCCCCGCATAAATTATGCCTGGCATAATGTGGCACAAGGGTTTACAAAGTGGCGCGTTGCGTGCACTGCGCCACATTGTAAATATGGCATGGAGAAAAAGCCACTTTAGCGCTGCCTTAGCATCAAAAAAATTATGCTATGGCGGCACTGAGGTGGCACTAGGTGCTCTTAAATATGCCCCTGTGTTTCTTGCAATATTGGTCAAAGTCCAAGCATACAAAATATCAAAGGCCAGTGTCAACTATGCACAGTTTTGTTGCATATGCCATTTCATGCTTCCTAACTAGATTCTGAGATCAACAGATGTTAGAAATTGGGTCTTTGGTTGACAGTCAGGTTATCCCCTGTTTAAGCAAGGACCCTCACTCTAGTCAGGGTAAAAGAGATTCACCCTCAGCTAACCCCTGCTTACCCCCATGGCAGCATGGCAGAGCAGTAGGCTTGACTTCAGAGTGCTAGGTGTAAAGTATTTGTACCAACACACACAGTAACTTAATGAAAACACTACAAAATGACACAACACAGGTTTAGAAAAATAGGAAATATTTATCTAAACAAAACAAGACCAAAGTCCGAGGAGGGAGAGACAGAACGGCCTCTCCCAACATAAAAGATAAGTAGTTTTTTATTTTATTATTTTATTTTATTTTATATATTTTGTATACCCCTGTCCCCTGCCCCGCCACACCTGTTGACAAATGACCACCACATCTAAGTATAGATGCTGTTTAAGTGACACTGTAAAGAGGTGGAAATATGTATGAAGGAAGATGAAGAGAATTGATAGGTGGTTTGGGGGTTGCAGTTATCAGTTTTAAATAGAATGAGGACATGCTTGGAACAAAAAAATACTAAACAGCAGTTTTACTCTTTTGTGCATCATGCAAATTAAAGTAATGTTTCTTCGCTTGTATCCACTCTTTTGATGTATTTCCATTTCTGAATAAAAACAGAATGTGACTCATTTGCATTTCTCTTGCTGCTGACATAATGAAATAATTGGAACATCTAGTGACTCTCAGTTTGCCATTACAGCCCCTCGCTCCCACCCACCCAGCCAATCCACCCCAAGTTACCTCTCCTATAAACTATTAGAGCCTGTCTCCCAGCCCTGAAGACATCCTTCCCTCAACCCTCTTTGCTGAGCCTCAGGTATCCTCCAACCACCTCTGCTAACTTTCAAACCCTTCTTTTGAGCAATTAGAGGCTCTGAATCCCTAGAACACTTTAGAAACCTTCCACTGGACACAGAGTCCCTCTTGCTGCCCTCAAAAGGTGTATGGTGCATTGCTTTGCTCACATCACAATGCTGTCCATGGATGAAGCTATCAGCAGTGGAGGAGGTGCAGTAGCACCGGGGCACTGGGCTGTGTGAGTTCCACTGTACTGTAGTTTTTGCTTCCTTTCCCCATGCAACAAGTGGCTAAACGACCCATTATCCTTGCCAACATTAGCACCAAGTACCTCCTTGCTACATGCCTGAGGCCAGCAACTACATATAGCAGCAGAGGTCACTCAGGGCCCAATTATGGTTTTGGTGGTCTAACCACTGAACTGCCATTGTGGCAGTCGGGATAAGGGTGCCAAGCTGGCACCATCCCAACCGCTGTATTATGACAACACCGCCAGGCTGGCGGTGTGTCTGCGGTAGTGGCACTGCGGCGGCATGTTTCGGCTCATAAAGTCTCATCTCATAAAGGTCCCATCTTTGCCTTTCCCCTGAGCTTTTCATGGCGGGGGACAGGCAGATCTTGATCAGCACAGTGGTGCCGGCATCAGCGCCACCACAATGGATCACGCCTCCCCGACCGCTGCAGATGCCGGATCCAGGATCCTGACAGTTGCAGTGATTTTGTGGCTGCCCAACAGCCAGCTTCATAATCTAGCAGTCGGACAGCCAAGGAATTGGCAGTCAGACCGCCACAGTGGGTGCTCATAATCAGGCTATTAGTCTTTTATCTCCAAAGAGATATGGCAAGAATGAATGCTTCATATGGCAATTAAAGAGCCAAAGCTACAAGCAGAACCGAATGAGGCTTCTGGTTTTCTGGATGCACTTTCAGGTATACTATCATAAGTCTACAAACTTAATTGACAATATGAAAAGGGAACAATTTATCAGAAAGTACCAAAGTATGAGGACAAAAATTCAGACAATATTTCCATTACCTCATCATCTTTAAGAAGATGACATTTGTGACTGATGATCACCCAAAAATGAATGAAAACTAATCAGCAGACGAGCAAAATAGCAGCTAAAGAGTCAGGATTAGGTTAAAGATGAGCTAAATTAGGGCTAGTTACCACAAATACATGAAAATATAAAGAACTTCTAAAACTGCATGTTCACCATAATCTGTCACGTGAAATGTTTATAAGGAGAAACCAAACGTAAACACAACTGAATAATCATGGCAGCCTTTGATAGGGAATTGTGCCCTGGGCGTTACTAAATGCTTGAAAAAATGCCCTAGGCCACATATGCCACTTGTGGATGGTATTATTTCATGTGATAGTTATTGTAAATAGTATGTTAAAGCAAACAAGCCTGATGTATGCATTGGACCCAAAGTAAGCAATAGAAAATTCCAGGAGCAGAAACGCAAGTAAATTACAGCTAACACTGCCTAAGCCAGTAGGTCTTGCCTCGGCAAGCTGGTGCAATGATTCATCTTTTGATTCAATATGCCTATTTGGTAAATGTTTCAAAGTCAAAAAAGTGAGAATTGGTGGCCACTCCCTAACATGGATTACAACCAGAGCCTGGAATGTTTTACCACCAGCTCTGTGAGCTAACGGTGACCTGATCACGATCAGATTGCAAACAAAGACTAAGGCCCTCATTACAACATTGGCGGTAAATGCTGCCTACTGCCATGCTGATGGCCGCCAACATACCGTGACCGCGGCGGTATACCGCTACGGGTATTATGACCCACACAGAGAAATCCGCCACTATACAGACATCCACACAAGTCCGCCAGCCCAAAGGTCAGTGATAAACTGGTGGTACCAAAAAGCACCATTATGCCAACAGGAATACCCCCACAGTATCAGGACTCACGAATCACTGCAGCGGACACACTTACAAAACTCCACCACATTGGACAATTCAAACTACACACACCTGCCACACATACACACACCACACCCACACACCCACACCATTATAAAACACACACCCACATTACCCACAACCCTTTCAATGAAAAAAAAGATAGCTAACAGAGAGAGAGAGAGAGAGAGAGACAAGCCAGGAGCACCCACTCAATCTGAGCAACAGAACACCATCACCCATACACCATACACCATCCACGCACCTCACAGCACACACCACAACACATCACCCCACACATCTTCACACATACCACTCACACCACATCCATGGCACCCCAAAGACACCCCAGGTTTTCAGAGGAGGAGCTAAGGATCATGGTGGAGTAAGTCATCCGGATACAGCCACAGCTATTCAGATCACAGATGCAGCAGACGTCCATTGCTAGGAAGATGGAGCTATGGCGGAGAGTCGTGGACAGGGTCAACGCCGTGGTACAGCACCCTAGAACAAAGGATGGCAATAATGCATCCTGAGGGCCTTGCAGGAGTAGCAGGAGGACTGGACTTTGGTAAGTCAAATCTTTTCTACTATATCCCCCACCCTACCTGCATGCCATCACAAACTCCTACCCCTACCCTCACCCCCATCACTCCACCACCTCACAAATACCGCACTATCACAACGCACCCATCCCAATACCAAGCCCTGCATGCAACACCTATGCATGGACACCCATCACAGACCTGCATGGACACCCATCACTAAAGCATGCCCATTAGAGAGAATCACCTAGCCCACAAAATCGCCACGCACACAAGGCAAAGCTGACAGGGCAATCACAACCATACAGGGAAACACACCCATGCACAAGATGGCACATGTAGATACAATAACACTGCATTTACATCCCCGCAGGACCCCCACTCATGTCACCGGAGAGGAGGTGCCACCAACATTCAGTCCCCCCACAGAAGAGGCCCACAGTGATGACAGCAGCTCTGCACGCCTGGATCACGATGACCAACCTGGTCCATCAGGGACCTCTGGACAGTCAGGTACAGTCCCATACCATCACAGACCCTCCCCCTCAGGAAACACCAGCACAGCACCCACCCAGCGGGCCCAGACCACTGTCCCCAGGACACGTCAATCAGCAGTGTGTCCACCACTACAGGGACCCCAGGCAACCCCACAAACCCAAGACAATCAGGGACCTGGGGTCAGTGGCAGTGGGCACATGGTTCAGGGGACAGAGGCACACGACAACAGGGAAGCTGGGAGGACTGCTGTGGGACTGGGGGAGGACAGGCCCAGGGAACCCACTCTCCATGAGGCACTTGCAGGGATCCTGGGAGCATACCACCATTCCCAGGAGACCTTGGGCCAGATACTGGCCAAGTTGCAGGAGACCCAGCGGCTGCAGGAGGGACAGTACCTGGGGATCAGGGAGGATCTGAAGGACATCCACACCCTCCTGGTCACCATTGCAGGGGTTCTGGCTGAAATGACCAACACCATGAGGAAGGCAGTGGCACACCAACGGGCCCCTGACACTAACCACACCGCAGAACAGCCCTCTACCTCCTCCAGCGCTAGTGGACAGGAGGCCCTGCCACTGGAACAACAGGCCACCAGCACCCCACACCCTGCTGAAGGAGAACCACCCCGCAAATGGTCCCTGCAATCCAGGCAGAAGCCAGAGAACATCGCCAAGACCCCCACCAGGAAATAAGACTCTCCTGATTGTCACCCTTGTGTCCCACTCTGTTACCCTGTCCACATTGAACTGCCATTGCTCCCCTTCTTATGCCCCATTGGACAATGTACCTGTGATACAAAGAGACTGGACTCTAATTGGACATTCCTCCACCATCACCCAAGCCCATTGCACATCCCCCTCAACCTCTTAGCACTTAAATAAACACCCTTGGAACAAATACAAGTCTGGAGTCTGTCAATTGATTGAAAAATGTATTAGTTCAACAATGTGTAAACATTGCAATTCATATGTACAGTTATATATACATTGGTGTGGCCTGTAGTGGACAGCAGTAAACACATCAGGAGCCAGATTGGGGCACAGAGATCTGAAAGTAGAGATGCCCAGGGGGCCATAGACATAGGGAAATCATGCAGCCATGTCTAATGTCCAACACAAAACTGCAATTTAAAGTGAAGTTACAGTGTCTCACCTGTGTGTCACTGGAAGTACTGCTGTATGAGAGAGCATCTGTTGTCCACATCTTCATCCTCTGCCTCCTCTTCCTCACTGTCCACAGGCTCCACCGCTGCCACAAGACCATCTCCAGGCTCATCCTCCTGCAGAAAAGGCACCTGGCGTCTCAAGGCCAGGTTGTGCAACATGCAACGATGATCTGGCACACCTTCTTGGGTGAGTAGTACAGGGATCCACCAGTCAGATGGAGGCACCTGAACCTGGCCTTCAGGAGGCTGAAGGTTCTTTCAATTATCCGCCTTGTTCGCCCATGTGCCTCATTGTAACGTTCTTCTGCCCTTGTCCTGGCATAACCAGAGTCACCTGCAAATATCGAGGGATACCTGTTAGCCACACACTCTCCCTTAGGGACACCTCCATACCCATACACCAGTATATACTGGGTGGGGACCTTGGGCTCACCTATTAGCCACACCCGGTGCCTCTGGAGTTGAGCCATCACATATCGGATGCTGCTATTCCTCAAGATAAAGGTGTCATGCACAGAGCCAGGATGCTTGGCATTCACATGGGAGATGTACTGGTCCGCCAAACACACCATCTGCACATTCAGAGAGTGATAGCTTTTTCTATTCCTGAACACTTTTTCATTTCTCCGGGGGGGGGGGACAAATGCTACATGGGTACCATCAACGGCACCAATGATGTTAAGGGTACGTCCCAGGGCATAAAAGTCAGCCTTCAGTGTGGCCAAATCTTCCACCTAGGGGGAATATGATGTAGCTGCGCATGTGTTTCAGCAGGGCAGACAACACTCTGGTCAACACGTTGGAGAACATTGGCTGAGACATCCCTGATGCCATGGCCACTGTTGTTTGGAAGGAACCACTTGCAAGGAAATGGAGCACTGACAGGACCTGCACTAGAGGGGGGATACCTGTGGCGTGGCGGATAGCTGAAATCAGGTCTGGCTTCAATTGGGCACACAGTTCTTGGATTGTGGCCCGATCAAGTCTGTAGGTTAGGATAATGTGTCTGTCCTCCATTGTCGCCAGGTCCACCAGGGGTGTTTTCACTGGAGGATGTCTCCATCTCATATTCATCCTCAGCAGTTGAAGTCTAGGGAGGAAAACGGTGAGCAGAGGGTCATATTTACACAGCTATTGTAATAATGATGCATATCTTCATTTACAGAACCAGTATGTGAATCCGAGAGTCAGTTGATGTGCCAATGTCTGCTGTGACGTAGTTAGGTGCCATGGCCTGTGCCCCCCTGAAATGGCGGCTGCCTGACCTGTGAGGAGGGACAAATGCAAATGTGGTAATTCTGGTGGCGTTGTGTGCCGTTGCGGTCAGCGGTTGACGACCGCCGTGCAACTTTGCATTGGTTAACATTAGGTCATATGGGTTCCAGGAGTCAATGGCGATGTACGCCGGCAGTGACGGTACGCACCGCTGCGGACCTGACCACCATTTTCTATCTGTTCACTCACTTGCTACCACAACAGGAGAGGACCAACACTGCAAGTGCTGCTGTGACCTGTGTCTGGAAGCGACAATGGCTCATGTGTCTGGGGAAAGGGTCCCTGCCTTCACTTCGGAGGAGTTGGAGAGACTGGTGGATGGGGTCCTACCCCAGTACCCTTTACTCTATGATCCTCCAGACAAGCAGGTGAGTACACTGTGAGCATGATGAGTGGGCCATGAACGTATGGAGTGCTGTGTGTGTAAGCCACATGTATGGGGGGCTGAGGTGTCCTGGGCAGAGTGCTGCATGTATGGTGGTCAATGTATGTGCGTGAGGGGATGGGAGGGATATGGTGGGCCATGAGTATGATGGTCCAGACGGTATGACTAATCCCTTTTCTTCTGTATTTTTCCTGCAGGTCAGCGCCAATCAGAAAAAGGGTATTTGGCGTGCCATCGCCAAGGAGGTGCGGACCCTGGGGGTCTTTGGCAGGTGGAGCACCCACTGCCGCAAACGGTGGGAGGACCTGCACAGCTGGGCAAGGAAGACGGCAGAGGCCCAGCTGGGGCTGGCCTCACAACGAGGAAGGGGTGACGGTCGTACCCTGACCCCCCCTTATGTCCCACATCCTGGCAGTGGCCTATCTAGAGTTAAATGGGTGCCTGAGGGCATCACAGCAGCCACAAGGGGGTGAGTACAAATTCAGAATCATGATTTTGCGCACGTTAAGATTTTATCTGGGTGGGGATGTGGACTTTGGGTGCCCCTAGGCCAGGGCGAACATGGCAGGGTAGGTCTGCCCCAACCCCAGTGGTGTCAGTGGGCATCTCCTACTGGTTAGGGCCCTGTTTGTTTCAGGTGTGCAGCTGATGGCGTTATGCTAGGTACCCCATGGGCTTGTGACTAGCTTTGTAAGTGGTAGTGCATGGCCTAGTGCATAGGGCTGCTCCCTGTGTGTTGTGTACGCCAACGGTAGTGTTGTTGCTGGCATTGACCAAGTGTATGCTCTGACTCTCCCCCCCTTTTTGTTTTGTTACCCTGTCCTTGTGTACATTAGCATCATCTGGCGGAGGAGGCGAGGCACCGGCGATGGAGGGAGCTGCATCCCACATGGGCCTGGAGGTCGAATCCACCGAGTGTGAGGGCACCAGTGGAACGGAGGGCGAGGGGAGCACCACGACGGAGACAGGAGGGGACTCTACAGACTCCTACTCTGACGGAAGCTCCCTGGCGGTGGCGGACAGCTCTGTGCCCACCCCTACAACAGGTACAGCCGCCACCCTCCCTACCAGCACCGCCCTCCCAGCAGCCCCTCAGCGTGTTTCCCGTGCCCCCTCACCCAGGAGGGTGAGCATCTCCTTCGCCCCAGGTACCTCAGGCCCTGCCACCGTCAGTCATGCTGCCCTCAGTGAGGAGGCTATTGACCTCCTGAGATCCCTCACTGTTGAGCAGTCAACCATACTGAATGGCATCCAGGGTGTTTAGAGGCATTTGCAAAAAACAAATGCATACCTGGAGGGCATTCACTCTGGTGTGGCAGCCCAGCAGAGAGCATTTCAGGCTCTGGACTCTGCACCGATGGCAGCCATTGTCCCTGTATCCAGCCTCCCCCTCCAACTTCCTCTACCCAGTCCCAATTCCCTCCACACCAGCCTATCTCAAGCACACCTTCAGACCAGCATTCACCCAAATCAACACACAGAAGTGGCTCAGGCAAACACAAGCACCACACTTCATCTCACAGGCACTCACACAAGAAACATCCCCATGCAGACACACGAACATCCACTGCCTCCACTGTGTCCCCCTCCTCCTCCTCGTCCACCTCCCTCCCAGTTGCATCTCCACTCCCACCTGCATGTACTAGATCCTCATCCACTACCTCCATCACCAGCACGCCCATTACTACACGCCCCTCTCTGGCGGTCACCACCCCCACATCCATGCCCATGTCCCCTGTGTTCTCTGCCACTGTGTCTGTGACCCCTTCTCCCAAAGTACACAAACGCAAGCACACACCCACCCATCAGCCATCCACCTCCCAACAGCATCCAGCTCATGCACCTGCACCCAAACACAGCAGACCAACACCTCCTACAACCACTACCTCTTCCTCCACTCCCAAACATTCACCCTCTTCCCGCCCCAATGTCCCTAAGAAGCTCTTCCTAGCAAACATTGACCTCTTCCCTACCCCTCTCCCCCCCCTGTCCTTCACCTCGGGCCAGGGTGGCCATAACCCAGCCCAGCACCTTAGCCACCAAATCCACATCCGCTGTGGTCTCTGCAGCTGTCAGAGGCTCAAAGGAGGCACCCGTCAGCTCAGCCAGTGTGCCACAAACCCCTGCTAAGGGCAAGAACATTCCGCCACCTGGCAAGATGAAAAAGGGGACAGCAACCAGCAAGGGGAAGGAGCCACAACCACCCAGCAAGGCCACCTCAAAGACTCCAGCTGCCAGACCCAAGTCGATAACACCATCTGCAAGGGCAGGAAGGCCACAAAACATCAGCCAAGCCACGTCAGCCGTCCGAGCCTGCAGGTGAAGGCCTGGTGGCTAACAGCACAACTGCCAGCACCTGCACCGTGGCCAGCACCGGCTGCAGGAGAAGGGCTGGAGCCTCCCCCCACCACTGGCAGCACCGGCACCGGCACCGGCACCGCGTCCAGCATCGCCACCTGCACCGCCGCAAGCACCACCGCAAGCACCACTACTTGCAGCAGCAGCAGCCCCAGTGGGCAGCCGTCTGAGGCTGCAGGTGAAGGGCTGGAGCCTCCCCCCACCACTGGCAGCACCGGCACCTGCACCACGTCCAGCATCGCCACCTGCACCGCCGCAAGCACCACCGCAAGCACCACTACTTGCAGCAGCAGCAGCCCCAGTGGGCAGCCGTCTGAGGCTGCAGGTGAAGGGCTGGAGCCTCCCCCCACCACTGGCAGCACCAACACCAGCACCGGCATTACCAACAATGTGCAGCTGTAGCCGCCACCAGATGGACTGTAGCCCTCCCTCCATGGACTATCATGCATCCTGGCCACTGCAAATCTCGTGGTTCTGACACCCATGAGAGGGACTGTGACCTGGCACCCCCTATGTGCTGCATCCCTGGGCACCAAGCCCCCTCCAGAACCAGTGGAGAAAGGCATCCACTCACCCTATCCTTGGCAGGAGGAAGCACACTGAGCACCAAGCCCCCTCCAGAACCAGTGGAGAAAGGCATCCACTCACCCTATCCTTGGCAGGATGAAGCACACTGGGCACCAAGCCCCCTCCAGAACCAGTGGAGAAAGGCATCCACTCACCCTATCCTTGGCAGGATGGAGCACACAGGGCACAAAGCCCCTCCAGAACAAGTGGTACATGTCACCCACTTGAGAGACTGCGGCTTTGCACTCCTCAGGACCAAGCAGTGGGCAAACCACCCACTTGAGAGACTTGAGAGACTGTGGCTTTGCACTCCCCAGGAGTCAGCAGTGGGCAAACCACCCACTTGAGAGACTTGAGAGACTGTGGCTTTGCACTCTCCAGGACCAAGCAGTGGGCAAACCACCCACTTGAGAGACTTGAGAGACTGTGGCTTTGCACTCCCCAGGACCAAACAGTGGGCATGAAGCCCCCTCCAGGAGCAGCAGCGTAGTACCATCTTCCAGCTGAGGTGCCCCCTTTTTCCCTTCCCCCTAAGGTGCCTGTGTGTTTTCGACCTGATGCCCCTGCAGTGTTCGCTCCATTTTGAGGCAGGAGTCAAGTGTGGGCTTGGCCTATGTGTTAAAGCCCAGTGGGCCACGGACTATTTTTGTGTGGACATTGACCCTCATTTTGTATATAATGTATATATTGTACATACTGTTTATTTATTAACTTTTTTCTCGAAATTTCTAATATTACACTCATTTGACTCCATTCCTTTTGGCCTTGCGTTATTCCAGAGGGTTATGGGGTGTATATGTAATGTTGTTGCATGTGTTTGTGTGTATGGCGTTGGGGGTGAGGGTGGGGGTGTTGCGTGTGTTTGTCACTCTCTTTTTCCTTTCCCCCTCCCCTGTGTACTAGGTGCAGTACTCACTGTGGTCTTCGTCGCCGGCGTTGGTACTCCTGGTAGATGAGAAGATACACCAGCATGGGTAACACCTGTAGTTTGGGCTCCATGGCGTTCTGGTTCTTCCTTGAGTGTCGAGAGGTGAGTGGTTTCCCTTCAAAGTACTGTTTCCGACATGCTTTTGATAGCGTTGGTACAGGAAAAGCTGGTGGATGGGCGGGTTGTAGTGGGGTGGGCGGTACATTGTCTTCCGCCTGGCTGTTGGCGGTTACCGCCACGGTGTTCGTTGCCACCGCCGCGGCGGTCGGAATGTTAAAGTGGCTGTATGTGTTAGCAGTTTCCGCTGTGGTCATGATTAAATTTTTGTTACCACTGGCCTGTTGGCAGTATTACCGCCTCTTTAACACCGGCCGCCAGGGTTGTAATGAGGGCCTAAATCCATATCATCGTCTTCGCTTTTTTCTTCACATGTGGCTGTTTTTCTTTTGGTTTTTAGAGCCAGAACACTTGTTTCCTTAAGTAGCTGAACGTGCTTTACAAATGCTTAATTCCTTCCTTCGTTTATTCATTCCCATCACAGGAAAATACGATATTTGTTGGGGGAAAGCAAAAGTACGATTGGCTTGAACCAGTGTAATCTCAAGGCAGAGTTTAATAAAGAAGAATTACTTTTTTAAATGCTAGTTATTGTGCGCTGTGCAGTGTCAGGAGTGTAATCATTTTGTGTTCTGCAAACAATAAAAACAAGTCTAGGACAGACTAAATGAAAAGAAAACGTAAATAATTAAAAGGAGCCCTGGCCATGAAGTGCGGTTTTATTTAAGTGGATGGGCACCTGCGGCCCCTTTTCAGGTGGAAGAGAAACCAGTGGCTCATGCTGTATGCTCTTGTTGGAGAAAGCAAAATGTGAATGACAGTTGAAGAGACCCATGTATGGATAGGGTAGATCCAAATTCTCTCTATTGATGTATGCATTTTTTATTTATGAACTTGTTGAACTAAAGAAGGATGGCAAGACAACTAAAACTCTCTTAGGCCTAAAAAACAACGATTTGTGACCGTTACTAAATCATCCCGTTACAGAAATCAGTCCTTTTGATTTTCTCCTTAAATCAAGCATTGAAGGAGCGCGGAATCTGAACTAACTTCTCGCTTATCTATAAAATGATCTCAGAAAAAGAAGATCTGGTAAAGTTAATTCAGTTTTTTTCGGAATTTCGTCACAGCTTGCCACCATGTGCTTTTAAAGTTGATACACAGATGCGGGCATTGGAATAACCAACATGTATAGTAACCGGGATAGAAATAGATATATGTAGATGTGGGGAGGTGTCAACAAATGCTAAAAAAAATATATATATATATGAACGCAATTGAAAATACATATTCAAGCACAAACACATCCTCTCAGATCTATATAGATCTCCCTTTTCCAACACACACAAATATAAACCTGTATCGACAGCTAGAAAATTTAAAGAGCATAGAAAACACAGTAAGTATAACATGCCAACTTGCATTTAGACACACATAAATATGCTAACCACACATACAGATGCTGCACATTGATTGTGTCCACAAACACGAAACACATGCACACATACACAAAGGTCAACATGAAGTCACACATACACAGACACTACCCATAGTTAAATTTCGACTCACGAACATAAAAGGGGCACACACAAATTCTCTCCACTAACAGATTCACATCCCCTGAGCTATATTTTCTGCTGCTTATGTAAAGATGAAAGCATGTACACACACATAGGCCATTTCGCATACATACACATACCCACACAAAGATACCTGTGCCATATATCACCAAGACCATTCCTATTTCTCTTTGCCCTGGCCCACAAGCCTCCTAACCCCCTCCCCCAAACAAACTCTGAAGCAGTATCATAGCTGCTTTATATGCTTCCTAAGCAAATACCATACCATATCATGGTCTTTCCTTATTTACACAAGACCCATTTTCAGAGTTCTGCACACCCAAAGATTAACTGCAGCAAGGCAATCCAAATATTAAGAGGAAATATATATTGGCAAGACCCATACATGCTAACATTATCTATACCACACATGCTTGATTTGATTTGATTTGATACCCACAACCTCAGAAATGACATGGTATTGTGTGCAAAATAATCAGGTATAGTGGCCAGATTCCATTATTTACCGTATAATGTGTAGATTTCAGCAAAACATGTGTAGGCCAAAACAAAACCCTGAACAAGAGATACACAAATTGTAGTGTCAGCCCTTCTCAAATGTGAACATTTTGTTCACATTGTGTCAAAACCCAAAATGAAAGGCTAGTGAGAGGACTTTTTACCTGTAACAGGAAACACAAAACTAGGGGCCTGAGAGTTTTACTTTGTTTGATGGATTTAGTATTGTTGTCAAATATTTTACACCTGCCATGGCCAGAGTACTGCACTCACCATAATTATAGATATCCACCAGCCGATCAGTCATCTCTTGCATTTACACGAACTGCTGTCACAGAGGACTTTGTCACTTTTCAAGGTCGGCGTGGATGGCACTATGTCAATCCTATGATTAAAAACTAAGCTAGAAAAACAGGCATGAGGTGAGCAGTTTTAGACTGTCAGCGGTGTTGTAGAGTGCTCCATGTGAAGGAACTGCTCTGCACTTAAAATCTGGGAACTACCCAGAGGTCTATATTTCATTTTTAGGTTGAGTGTATGCAGGGCGCATGGGCTGTCTGTAAGACATGCTGTATTTACTCTATGGGCTCTTAATCACACCCACTATTGCCATTCTTTCTATGTTGTGCTTGTCTTAAATGCATCCTTTTTACTGGTGCATTTTTCTAAATGTCCCTTCCTTTGTGTGCTTAGTTCCCTCCTAGGCAATTTCACTAAGTGAACATTGTTGTTGGCCATCACACTACGTTCATGCTTTCTCCTGTTACAGCACACAATGCGAGCCTTCATCTGAGCCACCCTCATTATAATGACAATAGAGTGGCCATCTTTGAAGAGTGACAATGTGTCGTCAGCTCAAGCATGGAAGGCTTGTGTCACAGTGGACATGAGGTAATTAAACACATTTTGACTGGAGAACTCATATTTAAAAAAACAAACACAGGTATTCATTCCTAAGAGTTTTTTTAAATGTGTTTCATATTTTGCTGAACATTATTTCTGTTTAAATAACATTTGTTTTTTTCAGTTATCTAATGCCTTCATCTTTCTCCTATTTGTTCTTTAGCCTTATGAGTAAAGTACATACATTGTACATGGGCTGCTAGTTGCTCGTCAGCATTTGGTGCACAGCCATCAGATCCAAAGGGCAACATGCAGGGGCTCGGACGTATTATCTACAAGTGGGCAACTCTTAATTGCGTCATTTACAGCTAGGAAACAGGCGTTAGGCAAGTGAGTGAATTAGACTTGGTGATCCTGTGCTACTATCCACCTACCCGTACCACGTTTATTCTCCCGCAGTTTGATATTGTGTGGTGATCCTGCAACCTTTCTCACCTGATTATTTGTACTACTACTACTACTACTACTACTACTGGTTACACCCGGGTACATAATGATGATCATGCCCCCCCCAAAACGCTGATATTTTCCCTTTGACTCCCTTGCCCCCCTCCCAGCATTCATCTGTCTCCAGCTTCATGATCCTGAACCATCACCATATGATTGTTTGTGTTCAGAACTGAACCAGAACTGAACTTCCAATTTGAATGAACAAGATCTACCAAGGTTCTCCTTATTTGAACACTAGGGAAGATAGAACTAATTCTGGCATTTATGGTGAGCAAATGTAAGGGATATTGCTCGCTTACCTCTATCTACCGTCTTCCTGCACTTTTCTATTCTCTTCACTACGCTCAGTCTTGCTCTTTGCCTCCTATATTTTGTCTACATTGCTAACATATACCCATGGGTTTTTCCAGGTAACAGCTGTTATGCTTCCATTATCTGCCCCATTTTAATGTGTTACTATAAAGTTCTGGATGTTTGTTCGGTACCAAAATCTCAAGACAAGGCGTTGCTTTGGCCTGTAAGTCTCATCCAAAGGCCTTGTTCACTTAGTTCTTGCAGCATGCATGTGTGTGGCAAGCCCAACTGTGAGCCTAGGCAGACCTGGCCTCATGATCACAACCGACTCCTTTGGGCCTTAGCAGACTTTCCAGGAAACCTAGATGCCAACATTGAAAAAAATGCACTACCTCATTTTTTAGGTCTCGCCTAGACAATAATATTTTATTGGTCATAAATAAGGTAACAAAAATGCTTATAAAACTTTTTATTATAACATTTAAACATGCTGCACAGCACCCAGGATGCTCTATAACCCAGCTTAAAGGCAATGGCAAAGCCAATAGCTTTGGCTAAACACTTACAAGATACCAAAAGCGAAAACCTATTGGCTATGCCAATGCTAGTTTGTTTAATGTGTGTGCCACTCTACGCCTCAGAGGGTGTTGTTTTGATATGTATCTGCCTTAAATCACCTATTCCAAATGCTCCACATGCACACAAATCCTTTGCCTACCCATTAGTCCTGTCCAGAGATACAGAGGGAAGCAAGACTACACACCCTGAAACCACATGCCACACACACTCAGAGGTTTGCAAAGAGACTGAAATGCACACACAAAGAAACAAATATGCTAATCCCTAACTAACACAAGATCTTCCAAACCATATTTGTTTCTGATGGCACCATGGGGGACTGTGTATGTGGGAAGTATTACTTTGGCCTGGGCGGAGTGCATGTTATACGTGAAACCCCGTGGAGTGGTAAAAAAACACTGTCACACGCTACACGGAGTTCCGGTAGCGGGTGGAGTTCTCTGTTGCAGCCATTTGCATTGCGTTTGACATCACACACAATGCGAACTGCGTGCTTGTATTCAAAATCTCACACGAACAGCACCACGCTGTACGCAAGGCCACGACCATCTTATTTTTCACTCTGTTTATGGAACTGGGCCTTCTACTTCTATCTGCCCTTAATCTTTGCAATCCTCTTCCCCATATTTCATCTACCCCTACTTTTTTATTTGTTGTATTAGTGTTTCTTTTTGTGTCTCATTATTATTACATTTTTTGTTTTTTTTTTGTTTTTTGTGACTTTTTGTATTTTCTTTTTACTTCCGTTTCCTCCTGTTTCATTTTCTTTTCTACTACCCACCCAGCACCATGGCAGAGCAGCAGCAGAGCAACAGCGGCCGCCAGCCTTGTTGGCAGCACCTCCATCAAGGGGTGCAGCCTCGCCCAATCTTCAATGGGGAGGGGATGGCAGCAGTTGTTTTTTATGTGCAGCGCCACCTCCCCTCTATGCTGGCAGCAGGCTGCAGGCCTGGTAGTGGTTACCTTCTGCTAGTGCCTCTGCAGTGCTGGGCTAGGGTGCACCTTTTGGCTAGGTCCAGTGCACCAACCAGCAGCTGACGCACCGATGGGCAGGTATCATTGACCGCGAGCAGTACCTGCTCGGCCTGCTAGGCATGGAGATCCCAGCGCTTGGTGAGTATTATATATTTATTGTGTTTGTGCTCTACAGTGCTAACTATTTTTCTGATTAGCATGCAGCCTACACTCAGATGTAAGCTACGTTTCATTTACATTAGATTAATTTATTACAGGATCCAGCTAGAGCTTGGAGCTAGCCAGGTGCTCGGTGCTACATCATTGATTTTTATACTAGTAGGTAGGCACTCACGTTGGTTGATTATTTAAGAAGCATTGCAATGCGGACTGCTCTGTCCTCCTCCTAACTCCATAGTGAATTAGTGATCAGTGAGTTAGCGTTCTCTGTGACTTTATGTGGCACGTACAGTTCCAAACAATTTCACATTGATGTGAGTATGCATGCATTGCAAAAAAGGGAGACAGAGTTGGTCCATCAAGGGGCTTGAGAAGTGAGAATACAATGAAAGATCATTCATTGCAATGCACTCATTCTAAATGTCGATTTTCTTAAGGAAATTTGGAGTAGGGATTTAGCAGTATAGTCAAGTCAACAATAGTTGATCACACTAGTCTAGTACCATAGGCGATCAGATTTAAGTACAATGTTATTGCATTTGGCTATTATATAATAATTTTGTGGAAATTAACGGTACCACTAATGTATTTTTTTTATTTTCTTTCTAATCTTACATCAGCACCCAAGGGCAAGACGAAGTGCACTGTAATGGGAGGTCCGGTAGGAGCCGGGGAGGCACCGACCATCAGCACCGATGTTGATGGCTCTGCTCATCCCAGTAAGTGCTATTATTTAATATTATTATTATTATTATTATTATTATTATTTCTCTAACTTTTACCTCTCCCCATTTTTATACTACTTTTAATTTTGCCTTGTTTACTTTTTCTATACTGTCTCCCTTTTGTTCCAATTCCCCTATCCAAGTTTTGTTTAATTAATTCCTGTTATCTCTGCATTATCTTATTTTCTCTGTCTTTTATTGACCATTTTGTATTCCACCCCTTCATTGCTCTTCAATGATTCAGAGTCATTGCCAATCATAGGCTATAGCTCTGCCCCTCTATTATGTGAAGCTTGTGGTTGGCTTATCTGCTTATGGCCTCTTCTATCTGCAACTCAGCAAAAGCACACAGATAGCATGCTAAAAATTATGGCTTGATGTAACAGGAAAGAACGGAAGGTTAAAAGAAAAGGATGGGTGAAAAGAGTGAAAGGAATTGATGCATGTGTGGATGAAAAAGGATGCATGGGTGAGTATTGTATTGGGTAAATAGATGGATGGGTGAAAGGATGATTGAAAGGAAAGATGGATATTGTGGGTACTGAATGGATGCATACAGGATTGTGAATTTGGGTGGAAGACTGGGTGAGAGAATGTAAAGCCTATATCACAGTAGGTATGGGTGTATACTGTATATAGGGGAAGAATGAAAGGACAATTGAATAATTGATTGGATGAATAAAGAAAGGAGCTCTTCCTTTGTAGACAGACCTGTGACGCCCCTCTATTCTACAGGGAATGCTTTACCTACCTGCCTAATCCATGTGCCTTACTCTGCAATGGAGTAAGTCAAGTTTCTTTACTTTCCTTACTGCACAGCAAATCAATTTGTTGGAAAGAATTTGTGATGGCGGGTGAGACCAGTGAGAAAAGTTGGACTAGTAAGGGCCCGATTTGATTTCAAGTTTGGCGTAGCGGATACTCTGTGACGAACGTGCCAAATACAATCGATATAGTCCACTCCTTTCCCTGTAGCGCAGTCCATCATTCCCCCCATCTACTTACGGCAGACAGGAAAATATATCCGCATTTTATATATGACATGTTTGATGTATCTTATTTATTTATCTTCCTCTTTGGAGTCAGGTTAGAAGCTAAACAAAATTACAAGCATGTGTAGAAGAGCAGGGCCATTGGAATTAAAGATGGATAATTGTCAGCTACAGCTGCCCGAGCTTCAGACAGTAGCAACATACATGAACCCCTGGCTAGCATGCCTTCATTAATTCGGCAAAGCAACTTGTACTCCATAGTGCATAATGCCTTACTCATCATAATGGGAAGTAATTCTTTTTATTTTTCCACTAAATGTATCTAATTAGTTACTAAAAAAGCCTTTAAAAGAAAAAAAGGAAATCACCAGCTTTTTAATTTGGTCTTATTCTGCCTTAATTCTTTTCTATCAGACAGGCAGGCCCATATTTATGCTTTTTTAGCACCACATTTGCATAATTTTTTTACGCAAAATCAGCGCAAACTTACAAAATGCAATTGTTTTGGGAATTTTGCGCTGCTTTTTCGTCAAAAAATGATGCAAATGCAGTGCTAAAAAGTATAAATATGGGCCTTAGTGCTTCTTATGTGTGGCATGTGTAGATAAAAAAATACAGTATTGGCCCTGTGACTCTACTCATCATAAATAATGTCACATCAAATTCCATTGTCCCTAGGGGACCAGCAATGTAGTGCTACTGTGCCACCCACTATCTATCATTTGAGCAAGTGTTTGCTCAGACCATTGTTTACAATTTGTCTTTTGTTATTTTTCTTTTCCTTGGATATAGCTACTCCTGCCCGATGACCACCAACAACTAGGCAGGAGGAAGAGGCCCTTCTTCGGCAGCAGAGGCTTGGGAACATTTAGGCCGAGTACCAGTGCTTGGTAATCGTGGAGGAGATTAAGGCAGAAACAGTTTCCTCGGACCCATAACCCAGCAGATGAGCACACCAGACCCCAGCCTTCTGGTCACTACATCACCGGCACCACCGTCGGCAGTCAGGGTCCCTGACTATATCTGCTGCTACACTCTCTCGCTCCACCAGGGCATTTCAAAGGCATATCCTGCAGCGGAAGGACCATTTGGAAAGCCGGCTCACCAGGATAGAGCAGAGCATTGACCTGCTCAAGACCCATATAGAGAGTGCCCTTTAAAAAAAAAAAAATCTTTTGGTGGGAGGGACTTGTGGGTAGAGAGGGTAGGGAGGGAGTAGGGATGGACTACTTTGACATTTTCATTGGACTCTTCAGGGACGGGGTTATTTTTGTCCGGGACAGGGGTGGGACTGTTGTGGGTGGAGAGGGATGGTTTTATATTTGTAAAGAATAAAGGAATAAAGGGAATTTTGTTTATACTTCATTTGCGTCTCAAATCTTTATTTCGGTGTTTTAGACTTTTAGTTTGCACTGCTGTCTTTTAGTGTGGCCTGTTTAATCTGCTAAAAAAAAGTGCATGTCATTTATTTAGACCCTTGCTCTATCACCCTTTGCAACTAATATTGACCACTAGGGGATGGTAGGCCTAGCCTATTTTGCCTACAAAAACCCAGTATACACAGGCATCTTCTTCGGTAGGAGTTAAATACTAACTAAACAAGTTCACTTCAATCCATAGTACTTCTTATACCTGAGTAGATGAAGTGAGGGAGTCTTCTTCTTACTGCAGAGTTTTCCTAAGTTATGATTGTTAAAAGGAAAATGATACTGTATTGCCAAACTGGGTGATGCATCTCCATTCTTCTTGGCATCTTCGTCACTCTGGTGCCTGTCTGAAGCTGTCTGGCAGGTAAGCTGGAGTCTTGAGCTTTGCAAGTTTTGTTTGTGCAGGAGAGGACTAGGAGGCCTGTGTACTGAAAAAAACAGCTGCTGTATTATAGAGTAAAGGAAAAAGGCAAAAGAAAGCAAGGTAAGCTTCATCAGAAGTCAGAAGGACTTCTGGAGTGTACCAAGAAGACTCAGAGGCAGAGCAAGAACACAAGAGGAGTTTCACGTTTGAGCTAGCAATGCAGC
The DNA here is from genome assembly GCF_031143425.1 of Pleurodeles waltl. NCBI lineage: Eukaryota > Metazoa > Chordata > Amphibia > Caudata > Salamandridae > Pleurodeles > Pleurodeles waltl. The sequence continues at coordinate 189,535,786 of NC_090440.1, read as the reverse complement.
AACCACATACTCAGCAGCATTTCCAAATCAACTCACCTCTCTCCAGTTTACAGAGTACTAGGCCTCAGAATCTTCACATCATCATGGATTATCTTTAAAGTCAGAAATGTTTTCCTAGCTAGCTAGCCCCATTCTGAATCCTTCCATCTTCCTCCTCCAGATTCAGAGTAACTCCATCCTAGTCCCAAACCGAGCAAGGTAAACTTGTGAAATGCACTACTGTTGAAGAACAATAGAGAAACAGAACCTAAGTATTTTTTGTATACATTTGTTTTCTGTAAGTAAAGTGGCTGGTTTGTTACGAAGAATCAGAAAAAAGGAGTAGACCCTGCAAGTAAGTTTCACTACTTTTTAAAGGCCATTCCCTTTCACTAAAAATGATCACCCATCATCCCCAAATATTGCAAATCATCAGAAACAAGTTTACAGTTTTGTTGAACTCACTCCCTCACTGTTAGCCACCACATACATCAGTTATCACTCACAAGTTTACGATCACATCAATCAATATATCACCACTTATTGGTGCAATAGTTACTTAGTTACCTCTTCCAATCCGAGCACCGTAGTTGAACAAAATACTTCCTCTTTGATGGTATTCACACACTGGAATAAGACATTGGCACTGGCAGTCTTTTCATCAATGATCTTCTAGGGCAGTCCTGCTAGGTGATGTATGGGATAGGCAATGGAATTGAGGGAGGCAGGCAGCACCGCCAATATCCTGAAGGGTATGTGGGGGCTTCTTCACTACATATGGGTCCAACTACAATCCGGATTGTATGTGGCTATAAAATCAATGGTGGAGTAGCATAAATACGACACATACATAATGTTACACTACCATTTTTGTTTTTAAAAAACTAAGAAAGAGAAAAAGAAGCTGAACGAGAAATAGTGTAAAAGTTCTGTGGTGGCACTGGCATAGTCAATCTGGGAAATAAAGTTTGTTCTCAAACTCTGCTGGTTTACCCAAAGGTTAGTCAGCTAACGCCCTTGATTCGGACCATTCATCCTCTTCGTCCCCCTGTGGTGTTTCAGGAATGATGTAATCAGGTGGTATGAAATGCTGGTTCATTTTGATCATGGTCAATCTCTCCACGTTTTGAGGCGAGAGAATGGTCCTTCTCACTTTAATAACTGCACCAGTTGTGCTGAACACACAATCAGCAGACACGCTAGCTGCAGGACAAGCCAGAACCTTTCTTGCCAGCCTGCTGAGCTCTGCCATTGGTGCATCTTCCCGTACCAATACATCAATGGGTTTTGATCCACATACACCTTTTTCGGGTCATCCAGATACTCCTGGAACATACTCTGAATGGTTATTGGTGCTGCCACCTGCTCAACGACTTTTTACTTAACCACTGCACTGGACTTAAGACCTGCCACTTGAAACCAAGGCAATTCAAAGGTTGTATCCAATTCTTCTGTTGCCATTGTCGCTGATTTGCTTGTTGGTGGGGTTGGCGATTGTGAGACAAGACTGCCCTCTCTGGAAGTTGAAGGCAGCACCTCAAAACTGCAGGGTGAGACTCTAAGTTCCAGCTGTTCTTCTTCCAGTTCTCCTGCTTGCTCAACAATCCACCTCTTGTATTGTGAAACATCTCCTTCAGAAAAAGGAAAGATAGCGGGAAGAATTTGTTTGTAGCATGGCTCAAGTAGGCTGGCACAGATGTACTCTATGGATGAGATTATGTCATTTTGCAGCCTTGCATTACAAGTTAAGCGATAGCTTAGGCCTGTTACCAAGGCATGAGCTTCTGGGTTTTTGTTCGCACCCTCTAATGCGGACCTTTCAGACACCTTCTATAGCTAGTCCTGTGTGCAGATGCAACAAAGGGATAGCTTGGCCCATTGTACTGTCCTCTTTGCTAACTTCCCGTGTGAAAACCTCTAAAGGGAGCAGCATGTGTGTGAGGCATTTGACTAGGCCCCATTTGTCTGCATCCATGGCCATAGCTCGCCCAAATGCATCAGCTCCTCTTTCAATGACATAGGGCCTGATTACAACTTTGGCGGAGGATGTTAATCCGTCCCAAATGTGACGGATATCCTGCCCACCGTATTATGAGTTCCATAGGATATAATGGACTCGTAATACGGCGGGTGGTATCTCCGTCACATTTGGGACGGATTAACACCTCCGCCAAAGTTGTAATCAGGCCCATAGTCACTAATCTGTTTGTACTGCTCAGACAGACGTTGCAACATATTATAGGTTGAGTTCCAACGTGTATCAGGGCTTTAACTGATACTCTGTTACTGCGCTGAATAATCCACAACTGTTTTTGGGCTTTAAAAGAATGGCTGAAATGAGTGAAGATGCATCTGCAGGTGTTCAGTATGTTGCTGGCTATGTCTTCTTTTTCAAAAAAGTCTTGCACAACCAGGTTGATGCAGTGTGCTAAACACAAGGCCCTGAAATAGCAACCATGGCCTTGACTTTGTTACTGCCATGGTCCGTGACAACAAATCCAACTCAAAGACTTCTGGGTCACAGCCATTCAGACACCTTGCTATTAAAGTCCTCCAAGATATTTGCAGCTGTGTGTGACTTTTCCATGGCGAGTATGGCTACTGTTGCATGCCGCCAAAAGTTGTTAAAAATGTCTTCTGGGCCGAGATCTGTAGATAGCTTTTTCTTTACCCTGAGAAAAGAGATCCAGTGTGCCATGATGCACATATAATCAGTCGCCTGACAACTGGTCCACATGTCTGTCTTCAAGTGGCTAGTATGGACACCACTTTGCTGAAAAGCTTGTCCAACCAATTGCAGCACATCATGATGCAGTACTGGAACAGCAACTCTGGCAAAATAGGTCAGGCTTGGAACCTTTCATTTCGGGCAGAGGGCTGCCACAAACTCTAAGAATCCCACTCTTTCCACAAAAGAAAAAGGGAGGAGGTGCAGCGCTAATTTTTTGCCAGCTTGCCATTGTACAAACGTGCTGTTGAGTGGTTGCGGTCATATGGCCCCTCCTGCCTAAACATGCCCATAATTGTTGCCTGGATTTTCTTCTTTTGTGAGGCCACTGACACAGGCGACTTTTCAGATATAGGTAGTGGTAGACTCAAAGTGCGTTGTGGCGCTGCTGTCATTGTATGTTGTGGTGTCTCCAACTGATTCTGAGTCTTCCTGTGCCATTGTGAGGTCACTGCGGTGGGTGATTTTGGCGCACTGCTGGAAACAGGGCTGATTTGCATGAGGATGATGTCAACCTCTTCTTCCTCACCTTCCACTGTGATTTGACCTGGTGTAGCTGATGTTTCCTGGCTCTCCTCACCTTCACCACTGATGCCACGTTGAGCCATTTATTTATGGTGCTGCTCCCATTGGATTTCAGGTTGTTTTTTTCATATGAGTCGTCTGGCCTCCAGTACCATAATGTGAACCACGCTTACCTCGATAAACACTTGTGTGGCAAATGGAGCATATGGCAATATTCTCATCCTGTTTACTAATCATAAAAAAGTCCCAAAGTGGGGAGTAGTACTTTCATATTGGGCCACTGCCAATGCCTGAAGGAGAACTGGATGTAGGTAGTGGTGGGTGTTTCGATTGCCTCTCTGCGGTGCATACTTGTTCTGAGGGAGGGGTTGGTGCAAGTCTCTGCTGGTGCCTTACAAATATGAACGCTGGTGGTGCTGTCTGTGCCACATCCCTCGGAGCAGGCTGAATAGTAATGTCAGACTCCTCTGTGCCAGCTTATACAATGACTGTGTCATTGTCATCATCCCATCAACACCTCCTTCCATGATTCTAAGGCTTTGTGGAACTTTTCTTTTCCTTTGCCTCTCCTAGTGTCTCCCGGACTCTGCCGGAGTCCAGTCAGTGTTGCTATAATCATCATCAGAGGTGGTGCCTGGAGAAGATGGTGGAGTAGTACCCTTCCTTTTTCTTGCTGGAGATATGGGGGCCCTTGATTCTAAAATAGGAGGTCCTTGCACAACAGAAAGTTCAACCTCCTGTTCTGCTCCAACTTCAGGAAGATCTGGTTGTGGCTGCTGTCCACTTTACACTGCTTCCTGAACTGATTGGGTACTACTTTAATCAAATCCAATTCAACATTACTGCTTGTTGGGGTCGCTATGATTGCAGCGGCAGCCTCACTGACAGACATTGTCTTGGGGTGGTGGGGTTGTTGATGCAAGAGTGCTCCTAGGTTCCTTCCCGGAGGCCGGTGTGGCAGCAGGCACACATCTCCTGGAAAAGGTTGCAGTTGGCACGGCGGGGGAACATGGCGGCCGCATAGTTCTGTGGTCGAGAGCTCTCTGGTTTCCGCTCAGCGCGCACTGAGAATGACACGTCAGTGGCGCGTCTGAACGCTGTGAGGTTCTGTTGGCTGATGAGCCTTCCTCACGGTCTCAGCCCCGGCGTGCTGCAGGGCAGGGTGCGGAGGAGAACTGTAGCATCGAGATGTCGAGGATTGGTGCCTTGAGTGTCAGGCCCTGGGCTGAGGCTGCTCGAGTTCTGCATCAGGGGAGACGTGGCCTCGCTTTCTGCCACCTGTGGGGGCCACATATTGCAGCGCTCCTCTGTGCCTCGTGGAAAGAGGTGGGGAAGAAACCTCAGGTTTGCAGCAAGCGGTCCTGAAGGAGAGGTCGGTATAGGCGCACAGAGAGCGCCCACCTTTGATGCAAGTCTGACTATAAGGGGACGCTCCCTCTCCAGGATACCAGAGGCCACTAGCCTCAAGTGTTAGGGTCCTCCCCAGGTAATTCCTTGGTTAAGGTAGGCCCTTCCCCTCTTCTAATGTGATTATTTCTGCAGCGCTTAAGAAGCAACTGCAACAGGGATCCAACGCCCTGATGAATGCCCAGAGACCCTCCACAGCTCAATTATAAGGGCAGAAACATGTCCGGCTACTCCTTTTAGATAGGTGACTTTGTGAGTCATTGCTCTCACACCGGTTCCCCATTCCTTTTTATTCACACCACACAGAACCCTCCATTAAATTTACCCGGGTATCTGAGTAGGTGTTTTTATTTCCCTAGCATAGCTGGATCCCATTTTTTCCAGAAATTAAATTAATTTACGCACTCCCTCCTGTTCCTTTAACAGTGAGGTTGAGTCCGCCCAGGTGGCACTGTCCTACCTGGGTGGGGCTAGGTGGTCATATGATGAAGCATGACACTATAAAGTGTGTGAGACCACCTAGTCCGTAAAGGAAATCCCCCCCTCAGACCATACACCACTTCACAGCTCACCCACTTTTCACCTCTAATCGAGGTATACGATTAGTCTAGTGTTACAATAGATACACTATTGACCTACTTACGTTACAAGAACCCCCGTACTCTCATTTGTGATTTAGTATTGTGTTTCTGTGGGAGTTGAGTATGGCGTGTGGTCCTCTTGCTCCCATTTATTCTCCCTTTGTGTAATGTGTTGCAGCAAGGTTCCCCTGGCCACTTCGGTAGGAGACAACTTGCCTATGACGCCAGTGAAGCTTAGGACCCGGGGAACCAGTAAAGGCCCTCCTATGGCGCGGAAACAGCAGCAACATCTCACTGGGGAGGACAGAGTGGCCCCCCGAGAGGGGGCTATTGGTGATACTGCTGCACTCGGTAAGGAGGGGCCCTGCAACAAGAAAGGACAAGGGAAGGGGCTAGAAAAGCTAAAAAAATGAGTTTTTTAGTACCTCCTCAGCTTGACATTAAATTATCAAAGCGGCACAGCTGTAAAGCGGGTAACCTCAGTAAGGTCCCTTGCGCCCTAGATTACTCAACAGAAGTGGATAGGCTGGCATCTCCCCTTACGCCCTATTTGAGAAGAATTACTTGCATTTCCGAGATGCAGCACGCACAAAATTCTGAGAGCTTCCTTCCATCCCCGGCCTCCTTGGCTTTTCCCCTCGGGTGTGGGGAACGGAGTTGTGATAAAGAGGCGGGACAAGCGCAACCCATAGAGGATGGTGCGGTACAGGGCCCCTTGTTGATGAAGGTATCAGAGCTGGGCCCACCCTCTCATGGCTCTGCCGTGCAGAACCTCTTGATATCTTTATCAGAAGAAATTAGGGGTAAATGTGAGGTATCGGAAAATAATCAAGCAGAAACTAGAGAATCACGTGCTGCACTGGAATGTAAACTTAATGCGCTGGCAGAGAGGATGTGTAAGTTGGAGATGGCTGTCTCAGAGCGAGAGGTCCAAGTACAGTCCAATTTTCAGGACATTTCACAGTTGACACGTAAGGGTGAGGTGTTCCAGGAGAAGCTGGAATTTTTGGAGAATAATTTACAGAGGAATAATGTTAGACTATTGAATGTCCTCGAAGAGTTGGAAGGGGATGACATTAAGGCCTATGTAATGACACTGTTTAAGAATTTTTTTCCCTCTATGGATCACTTAAAGTTGGAAGAAGATATCCAGAGAATTCACAGCGATCCTTTTAGAAGGAAGCCCGATAGGAAGACACCCAGGAAAATTCTTGTTAATTTTGGTACTTACACCATTAAAGAGAAAATTCTGTCTGATGCTCTGAAGAAGGGCAGCTTCTCAATCGGTGATTGGTCTTTTAGGATACACTCGGACCTCTCCAAAGTAACGCTTGATAGGCAGTGGGAGCTGGGGAAGTATATGCAGGTCTTTTGGTGCTACGGTTCAGATGAGGTTCCCTGCATTTTTGAAGATTATGTGGAATAACACCATGTTTAACATTAGGGATCCAGCAGAAGTTCAGGCTTTACTGTAAGGATGAATACTTCACGTTTATTTTTTCCCGTAGGTGGTGGTGGGATAGGGGTTATTTGGGTTATAGGTTGGTGTTTTTTTTTTACTAGGAATGAGTTGGGGGGAAATGATAGAAATTGTATTTGTTGAAAATGTCCTCATTAGTGTGGTCTGTGGCTTTGTGAGGGTTTTTGTTTATCTGCTGAGCTCATGGTCTTTTCTTGAAGATTTGGATTTTTTTGGTCAATAGCTAGTCGAAAGAAGGCTCTGATGAAATTTTTATTTTGGAACGTTAATGGTTTACGTTTTCCGGGGAGAAGGAGGAACATTTTTGAGTTTTTGAAAGGGATAGAAGAGGACGTAATTATTTTACAGGAAACCCACTTGTTAGAATCAGAATGGATTGAGTATCTTAAACACTTGAAGTGGGTGGGCTTTTGTGCATGTACTAATCAATCTTGTGCTGTTAAGGGGGTGGCGATTCTCATCAAGAAGTCGGTAACCATGAGAGTCGCAAATGTTATAAAGGATCCTAAGGGAAGGTGGTTGATTGCGGAGGTTGGTTTGTTTTGAGTTTGGTTTACCATTGGTGGGTACTACGGGCCTAATACTGATGATCCCTCACCTTTCCAAGATCTTTACAGCCACTTATTGGCTGCTAAGTACCTTATTGTAGTTGGTGGGGACTTTTACTAGACCCGACGTTAGATAAATCTATGTTAAGACCTACGGTGAATTCACCTAAAACTCGCTCGTGTATAAAACAAGGAATGTTAGATCTTGGTTTGCTATACATTTGGCATCAGAAGGGTGGGGAAGGCCTTCGGTTTACATTCAATAATAAAAAGTGTGGTCATCAGCTGAGGGGAATGGTGAGATTGGTGAGTCATGCTTCGGCACATCTTTCTGATCGTTCAGCAGTAAGAATGCATGTTTCCCTTAATATTTTACCATCTACTCCTAGGTGGACAGCTAACCGCACTCTTTTTTTGGATGCACTGATTGTGGAGGGTTTGAGGAGGGATACCAGAGATTTTTTTTAACTTAATTATGGATCCGCCACTTTGCAGATATTGTGGGATGCTTATAAGGTGTTTTTTAGAGGTAGGCTTGTGGTCCTGGCCACCTATCGTTTTAGGGAAGATATTAATCAGCTTAAGCAACTTGAGCTTCGGGTGGCCTCTCTGCAGGAGGCCACATTAGGAGGTGAAGAGAGCCAGTTGGGTCCTTTGAATGTTCATTTGGAATTGGCCAGAACCGAATTGGGGTTATATCTTGAGAAGAAAATTAGAAGGGCATGGGGTAGTAGGTTTGCCCACTATGAGTACGGGGAAGGTTGTGGGAAGCTTTTAGCCTGGAAAAACAAAACAGATAGTTCCAAGAATTTTGTTTCTTCTGTTAGATCAAAGATTACTGGAGCTTTATCTACAACTGAAGTCGAGATAGAGGAGGCTTTTGTTGGCTTTTTTCAGAACCTTTATACTAAAGATTCACACTTTTCTGAATTGTTGGCAATGGCTTATTTGGATGCCCTTCATCTCCCTCAGTTAACAGATGAGGATCAGAAACGACTGGCCTGGGAGATAGATCCTGGGAGGTGAAGGCAGCAATTCAGAGCTTAAAGAAGGGGAAGGCCCCAGGCCTAGATGGCCTGCCCGATGAATTAAACAAAATGATCATTCTCCCTAAATTTACTTTCTTATTTAATGCCATCCCCCTGGAATTTAAGAAGAGTTGGTTCAAAAAGATGCAAGCAGCTCTAACTTCGTTTGTATGGTCCTCAAGAGGGGTTAGGATCGCTTGGCAAAAATTGTGTAGGCCTAAGGGAAAGGGGGGGATTGCAGCTCCAGACTTTTATAAATACTAAGTGGCTTTTCACCAGAAGAATGTTCGGATTTTGCTTTATGACAGTTCTGAATACACTTCCTTGTGGGGTGCAATTACTCAAGAGTTTTTTAGCGGCTGGTAGTTTCTTTCTGTATAAGTTTGGTCATCCCAAATTTTTAAAAATAAATTGTTTGAAGCTTCTTAAGGATGCTGCCAGAGTTTGGTGGCTGGCACAGCAAGTATTAGGGATTCACTATTATAGTCCTCGGGCCCCGGTCTGGGAGTCTACCGGTACTCCTGAGCTTCTCCTAGATAAACTGGCTCTTCCATTAAAGGGAGTGACGAGGTGGGGACAAATCCTGGAGGAGTCTAAGTTGGTGTCCTGTTTCCGGCTTGAGGAGCTAACAGATTATAAGCTTTCCAAGTTTAAATATTTGCAGTTACTGAGTTGGGTGACCTCCCTCCAAGAGAAGGGGGGTCTAAAGAATTACTGGGAGGAGAGACTAGCCTCGGGTTTGGTCCATAAAGAAATTTCCATCTGGTATCAGGCGTTACTTGAAGCTTCAGATACAGTGGTTTCCCTTCCTGAAAAGAAATGGGGAAGGGTCCTGCCAGCTCCAGACATAGCGCACACTCGGGAATCTTCATGTTCCATGCTCTGGTCAGTAACTAGGTGTTACGATGAACCACTTGTTACGATGCACAGGGTCTATTTGGGGAAGGCAGAAAGAAACTGTTCTCGTTGTGGGGAGCCTAATACGAATGATATACATAAGTTTTGGAGCTGCCCTAATCTTGGCTCCTTTTGGGCCTCGATTAATGGTTTTCTCAAACAGATCATAAGTTCGGAGATGGAAGTGACCCCCTCTTTAGAGTTCTTTTTGGTTGCCCCGGGTTCCTCATGGGACTCGAAGCTTCCTAGGCCGCATAAGTGCATGATGTTCTTACTAATTTTGTTAGCCAGAAGACAAATATGCTTGAAGTGGATTATGCCCACACCTCCGAAGATATTTGATTGGCTCTTATCTGTAAATGTATTTTTTCTGTTTAGAACGCATTGGCCCGTTGGGTAACAGAGATGAATGTTGGGCCATCTGGGAAAATTTCCAGCAAAATAGTATTACCCCTGATACATAGTCCACTGATTACTACCACCTTCTCTCTGCCCTCCCCCTCTTTCCTGGGCCTGTTGGTAGTTAAGTCTCATTGTTTTCTTGGTTGCATTGGAGGTATTGTGGGACTGCCATGCCCACGAGCATAGGTTTTGCTGGGGAGGGGTGAAAAATTGTGTCTGCTTAGGTTTAATCCGTCTGTATTGGATCACCTTTACTGGATGCAGGTTGATGATCCTCAGGTAGAGAGGTGGGATTTTTTTATGAGAACAAAAAACATTTTTTTTTAAAAAGGTTGTAGTTGGCACGCCACTGGCAGAAAGCTGCTTCTTCTCACTGGCTACTTACTTGGGAGCAACTTTCTTTGGGGCCATCTTAACTTGCTCTAGGTTGGCAGTGAAAGAGTTTAGTGCCGGTGGTCCGAAGTAAATGTAGGGCTTTCTCTTTGGCAGTACTGTGGGTGATATGGGGTCTCTTCTCTTGTACACCTAAAAACAACCAAGCAAGAAAAACATGTAGTTAATGAAATGTGGCATGCCATTGTTGCAGCAGGTTGAAAATAGTACAGAGAAATGCAATCTTAGTGCGGTTGATTACTGATGTAATATACCTTGTATTTATTGTAAAGGCAAAACACACCATAAAAAATGTCATTTCAAATTGGACAGCACAACAGGCAGATCTAGCGCTTTGTTTTATTTACATCTGTTTTAGGAGATACCTGCAGTAGTCAGAGAGTTGGGCATGGGTAAATGGAATAATCTTTTAAATAAAATAACATATGGTGGAAAGGGGGTCCAGGGGAAATGCTTAGCAAGGAGGAATGAAATGGATCGAATTGATGGCTAAAGGCAAAATGCAAAATTAAATACAAATAAAAATAAAAATAAGCAATTATAAAAAAGTTTAAAAAAAATTAAAAAAATTAAAATGAAAAAAATAAAAAAGTAAAAACAAATTAAATATAAAAATTAAAATATTAAAAGTTACAAGTCAAAAAGTAAAATAAAATGTGAAAAATAAAACTAAAATATAAAAATTAAAATATCAAAGTGCATTTTAAAAAGAAATAAAAATGGCATAAAAATGTAATTACAGTTTTAAAAAAACTGTAAAAATTAAATAGAAAAAAAAATTAAAATAAAAACTTCAAAAACAAATGATTAATTACTAAAGAGGTTTGTATGTAAGCATATGTCAACTCAAAGGCACACTCATTGCACAGTGTGTGCACAAAATGGCCGACAGCTGGCCCGATGGTCAAACAACAACAACAAGGAGCAAGGAGGAAACATAGAGAACAAAGAAAACATGCAAGCCTACGGCAAGGGACACTGGATGCATGAACAAAATAGCTGCCAGCCAGCATATGGTCAAACAACAACAACAAGGATCAAGGAGGCATGGCAAACAAAGAACACATGCAAGCCTATGGCAAAGGGACACTGGCTGCATGTGCAAAATGGCTGCCAGCACATGGTCAAACAACAACAACAAGGAGCAAGGAGGCATGGCAAACAAAGAACACATGCAAGCCTATGATAAAGGGACACTGGCTGCATGCACAAAATGGCTGCCAGCCACATGGTCAAACAGCAAGACAAGAAGACATGGCAAACAAAGAACACCTGCAAATGTATGGTAAAGAGACAATGGCTGCATGCACAAAATTGCTGCCAGCCACATGGTCAAACAACAACAAGGAGCAAGGAGGAAGCATGGATAACAAAGAACACATGAAAGTCTGCGGCAAGGGGCACTGGCTGCATGGGTAAAATGGCTGCCAGACAGCCACATAGTCATACAACAACAGCAAGGGTTAAGGAGGCATGGCATACAAAGAACACATGAAACCTTTGGCAAAGGGACGCTGGCTGCATGCACAAAATGGCTGCCATCCACATGGTCAAGACAACAACAACAAGGAGCAAGGAGGCATGGCAAACAAAGAACACATACATGACTCTGGCAAAGGAAACTGTCTGGATGGACAAAATGGCTGCCAGCCAGCCACATAGTCAAACTACATCATCCTATGCCTTCAAATATTATTACCCCACAATACATACACTCTTTGCAAAAAAATGAAATGCAAAGAACAGCCAACATTTTAAATTTAAATTATTTCAATGCCATCCCTGCCCTAAACAAAGTTTTAAAAACATATACCAATGAAACATTTATTTCATGCAATGATGACTACTAGAATTGGCCTGGAGCAACTGGCTTAATGGCCCTTTGGGAATCTAGGACACATGCTAAAATAATATTGCAAATAGAAACATGTAGAAAAGGTACTGAGCTGTGCAACAATTTTTCTTTACAAAAGTGAAAAATCAATTAAATGTTAAATAAATAATTACTAGGTCCATATTTAATCTCCAGGACACCCATCACCACTATACATTTTTAAATCTAATTAAAGTACAAATAAATATTGGTACATGCCCAAGCAAACAAACAACAACACCCTTATTCGAGATAGTTTTACAACTTACTTGTCTGATGATTTCATAAAAACAAAGCCCTTAAGTCTAAAAGAAGATCCAGGAGTCAAAGAGAGTTATCCTTCCCCCTCGAAATCCAAGTGAAAAGTGACCAGGGGATGGTCAAAGCACTGGGAGGAGGCTGCTAGACAGGAACACGAAGTTGGAGTCTCTGACAGACTTCCTTCCTGTTTGAAAAAAAAAAGGCTTCTCAATCTGTAAAACAAATTGCAGGGTCCATTGGAAGAGAAATTTTAGTCAAAAAAGCTCTCTCTGACTACATTTAGTGGTTCTGGAGTAGAAAATCTACTTCAGAAGTGAGTTTGCACTCATGAGCAGCCCGTTTTGTCTACTGATGGAAACAATGCAAGTGAACGCAGGGTCTCGCATGCACGAGTTAGCAGCCAAGGAGAATCAACATGCTTGCAAAAGAGTGCCAAAACACAATCTCCCGAGCACGAACTAACTCCGCTCCACGCCGGAGAGCAGAATTCGGGAAGTCTGCGCTACTTAACGCAGCACAGAGTTCCCGAATTCCGCAAACTCTGCCGGCAGAGCGGAGTTCTACACCCAGGCCTAGTATTACTGTGGATGTATGTAGTTTACCAGCCTCCCACTAATAGATGATTGTTTAATCACACATTTGTATTCAACATATTGGGTTCAGGTGTAGGACACAATCAGTTGCGAAACCACCACTCTCTCATCTGTAACTCTGAGATGTTCCTGTTTCTTCTTGGGTCTAAGGGCCTGATTTAGAGTTTGGTGAATGGAGTTACTTCATCACAAACGTGATGCCCGGAGTAGTAGGCTTTTAATCACAACCACAACTCAAGGTAGAATCTAGAAAAGTTTTTAAGTGGCTCAATTAGGAAAGGGTTTACCAGTGAGTCATTTGTTTCCTCAGGTTGATCCAGTCACGTGATTGGTGTTTCGCTAGGTTTCCCACTGATGGTCTCTGTCTGTGCAGTAATGGGGATTGTCAGAGAACCCAAGAACAACCTGAGTACCCGAATCCCTTTACACAGGAATAAACCCTTCACAGTCACTTTATGGTGAGAGTTGCCTTTTTCCCTTCACCAAGTGCCATGCTGAGGGTAAGACACTAGTTGGGTGTTCCAACTACCCTCCAGAGGGCCTTTCCCATATTTCTGGTGTGCTCAAGACTTTATGAAGGGACCAGCCCTTCCCCCTCCTCTGCCCACCGAATGACTATGAAAGAGATCACTTGCCTGAAGCCATGGCTCTGGTGTAGGGCCCAAGTTCCAATAACATGACAGAAAACTCCAACAAAATAATGGAAAGTAGCCAGTGGTATCATATATTCACTATCTGTGTATCCATGCTAGCAGTAGACATGCTGGCCAATGCCTCCTTTTGCATGAAACTATGAACATGAGCATTTGCTTTTTGGTTGCCTCTCACCTTATCCTTGAGCCTAAGCCATGCGAATACCTATGGTTTGTTTACTCAGCAACCCTGGCATAAGCTTTATAACCAGGTTCTCATCCAAATACTCACTCCACAATCATCATATTATTTGGCTGTGACTACACCCCTTTTACCGCATTTCTCATTAAATCAAATTTATAGTGGTGGGCAGCAAGCTTAGGAATCTTTCTTCAGTATGATTTCTTTCTAATAAAACTCCCTGTGAATAGCCTACTCTGTTCCCTTCCTGCACATCCTCATCCTTTTGAATTAAACCTCAAACGTGTTGACTATGCCAGGTCAAGCGTGTTGTGTTGCTTTGAAAACATGAGGTGCATATCAATTAATTTTCAATTCATCGGCATTGCCAGTGCAGAACTGAATCTCTTTTTAATATCAAACCTTAGATCCACTTGCTTGTACAGTTATTAAATAATTAAAGCTCTTTAAACCTTGGCTGGCTCCTCAAAATATGCTTGCGTGAATTTAGGTCCGTATTTATACTTTGTTAGCGCCGCGTATGCGTCATTTTTTTATGCAAAAGCGGCGCAAACTTACAAAATACAATTGTATTTTGTAAGTTTGCGCCGCTTTTGCGTGAAAAAGTGGCGCAAATGCGGCGCTAAAAAAGTATAAATACGGGCCTTAGTGTGGAACCACTCAGTACTAAACCTTGACTGGCTCTTCAAAATATGCTTGAGTGAATTTAGTATGGAACCAATCAGTGGAACTGTGCTTGTCTCAGTTTCTTTCTCATCACCTTAATCAAAGTTCTGAACGTAAAAACACAATTGTTTCTATTCCATTTCATGATAGGCATTTTCTAGTAGACATCTTTCTTTAGAACCAGGTAGTGTGCTTTCTCTGTCTGATCTAGTGTGGAGATGAAGGGATCTACAGATGCAGGAGACCACTCTATAGGGCAGACATGAAGTGAAGAGGTTGATTAAGGAGCTATGCTATTTACTATTAATGAAGCATTTCAGGTATGCTCTAAACAAGGTCGACAAATCATTTCACCCGAAGGAGGGAGGTAAGAGTGGTTCAACGTGACATAATTCAATATTTAATTTACAAGTAACCAATTTGGCCACACAATGAAAACCCAAATCGAAAATAAAATAGAAATGAGTTTTATTACAATTTAATACTCATATTAATGTAAACAATTCTCTGGAAAAATTGCATTCTAATTAACATCAAACAAACTAAACACTGAATCACTGCCATGGAAAACAATAGTAGAAACACTTGGTGCTCTGAAAATAAGTGTTGTCCAACCCGTCTAAGCATTAAGGCAAACAGGAATCATCTATAAGGCAAACAGGAATCATCTATATAACCTAGCTAAAGAAATGGGAATCTTCCAAGTCAGCTTGTCACTAATTGAGACAAGCTGGGCCACTAAACATAGGGGCAAAAGGTAAAAAGAAAATAAAGGACAAAAAGGATTTGGAAAACGGGAAGATGTCAGCCTGTCAGAAGATTGGTCAAAAGACTTCACATGGGTGAAAAAAAGATCTAAGTTCTCTCAGCATACATTGGGAGAGTGTGGAACAAGGTTAAAGAGGTCCGTACCTCTCAAAATCCAAAGAATCTCTCCTACTATGACTGTCTGAAAATGATAAATCCAAGTCCAAAGTAAAAAATGATTTGTCCATTGGTAACACCATAGGAATCAGAAGATTTTGTTGTCCAATCATTTCACATCATACGAAAGGCATCTGCAACATCCAGTTTCCAAGACTCTCATGGGAAGGCAGCCATCCTTCCTCTACTGTTCAACTTTTGAAACAGTTATAAATTGAGCCTATATCCAGATCCTCTGTTTCTCCATGTATTGTCTTCAAGCTTTATTTCTCAGGCTCTCTATGAGTAAAACAACAGCACGTCGATTTCCGTTCATGTGAACAGAATCTGAAAGAAATGGCACATTAGCAGAAGAGATGCACAGTTTCCCAACATTCATAAGGTCTGAGGCCTCACAAACCTATAAGGCCAAACTAAAGTAGAATCAAAACGGCACAATTTATTCACTTGCCAAAATATATGACATTCTCAAATATAAAATTATTAGCAATAATTCTTATTTAACTTTATGTTACAGTAAGTACAAAATGAATTAACGTATTAATACATGTCAATAAATATGGTGAGGAATTACACTTTCAACATTAGCCTATGATACTCAATGCACAATGGTTATTACATTAATTATCGTTGTAGGGTGTAACTCCTCTCAATAAATGTCAGGATCAATATAAAATCAAAATCAATGTTTACATATCAGTTACTTTGGTTATACTATGCACATATACAAATTCTACACAACAGTGAATGCGCCTTGTTATAGACTTATAATGCACCACTTTACAATTAGCTTGTTATCAATCCCCACAATATAATGTCAATATTGCCACATATAGAATGACATTGTGATGTCAAAGGTAGAAGACAGATCTCCGCTGCACCAGTATAGAAATAATCTACACTGAATTAATCATATTGGCACCATGGTTGACAAAACCACTGTCAGAGGCAGGTGCTGCTAACTCTCCCTAGAGCTCTTCGCTAGGTTATCTATCCACTTATCATCATGTTAGGTTGTTAGCCAGCTACAGTGAAGCAGGTTGGGCCGGATCCAACACCAGAGTCTTTAGGGATTCTGCGTGCTGTTGTTTTCTCCTGGTCCCACTGCTCTGGGTGGTACACATCAAACTCAGGAGATCTCTAGGGGTGGAGGTTTTGGCAGAGTGGGCTATCTTCTCTGCTAATATGCATATCTAGCAGGGCTCAGTTTGTCACTGTGAGAATAAAAAAAAACACAAGCACCTGTCCATATGCATCGCTGCAACCTGCCCTTTCTCATTAGCTTGGAACTGAAAGAGTTGGAAGGTATTTTGGACAGTGGCGTCTACTTGGTCGTAGCATTAAAATGCATCAAAATGCAACACCGCCTGAGAGAGACGCCTTTTCCTCAATGAAGTGAATATACAACCCTGGTAGCCCTCTGCGATGCTTAGATTATTCTTAATTTAACAGTATGTAGTTGCCCTAGCTTGTTTTTTGCATCAGGCTAGGCCTGGAAGAACGTTCAGCAGCGAAATGCCTGGAAGCCTTAAATGTTCATGCAAAGCAAAGGCATGGGTAAAGACTGCAAAACACCAATACCTGAGGGGCTGAGTTTGTTTGATTGGACAGTGACGGCATGATAAACTTAGTTATGCAGACTGAAATAAGGTGCTTTTGTAGGTTTTATACTGTGGGTCCAATCAGTTTGTTGCCCCTTTCAGTGTTGTGCCTTTGTCACAACTCTAATGTATGCGCAACATTACTTGTTTTTTTTACAAAGCCTTTGTTCCGTTTCTAAACACCGTTTTAAATAGCAGATGCTACTCATACGCAAGTTAATGTTGTCAAATTTTCCAATTTAGAGAGTCTGAAGCCAATGTTACCCTGGAGTTGGAAGAGCTAAACAAGGTACCCAGAGAAATCGTGGTCCCCAGGTTAAGCATTTGTCGAGTGCAATAAATACCTGCAGTTACAGGTTTTGTTACACCCGGTGCATTCTGAACTGGGGGAATCCCTTTTTACTTGGGGCGATGTATACGACAACATCCTCTGTGGCACTGGCAGCTGGAGCCTTAGCGTGGGAAGGGTTTGTTATTTTTAACTTAATGCTTAATAACGAGCCATAGATAGCAAACCATTTAAAACTACCGATGTTACATGACACCAGACTCTCCTTTCCAGCAAAGTAGATTGATGCCTTTGGATTTAAACGCTAGAGGGGCAGGAAGGTCCAAGAGGGAAATATTGCCTTCTCAACACATCCAAGACTGACCTTACATAGGGTGACCAGAATTTTAAAGCCAAAAACAGGACATTTCACAAAAATAGAAAATTCGGGACGCCTGGTCACCCTACCTTACAGCACAATTAAGACAGGTGAAGACCATGTACAGACTCCCAACGCTCCATGAAAACCACCTTGTTCTCCACCAAAATCGAAACTACGTTTCCATACATCTTTTACTTCTGGCACAAGCGCCAAGGCGGCACTTGTGACATATCATGAGCGCTACAAAAAAAAAAAACTGTAACATTATCAATAATAGGCTGCCTTACAGACGTATTTGTGCTTGATGCTTTATGGTAATTTAAATAAGAGATTATATTATTCCCCAACTCTATAGTTCAAAAATACTTTCTAGAGTGAAACAGGCAATGTTCTGCGCCCTGCATCCTTCACATCATTTAGCTCATCCCAAACATGGAAAAGCATAATACCTTACACAAGCATTCTTTTGGTCGAGCTATAGGGATAAGTTGAGCTCTGGCATCTCAGTTTCAGTCACTACAGGCTAAATGTGAGCCAGGGCCTGGCCCTTGGCAGCTTATGAAGTCCTACTTGAGCCCTGATTTCTCTGTCCTAGAATATGGCTGAGCACATGGGAGAATAATGGTTTGTGTGGCTCTTCACCCTTCAAACCGCTCTAACAACTCTAACTCGAACAAACGTGAGACCCATTGTATTGCAAATGCCTGTTTATTTTGTGGACGCCACGTAAATATCCTAGGAAGGGACAGCATATAAAAGTCAGATTTCAAACACTGAGGAGGGAGGGATACCCTTCTACTTCCTTAGGCTCTCCCTGGATTGTCCCTGTATACTGCCAGCCAAGGCCAGCTTTGGCCAGTGAAACGAGTGCAGTTGCCGCCTGTAGCTAAGCTCGAGGGGTACTGTGTTTAGAAATAACTATGGATTTCAAAGCACCTGCTGCAGAGTTCCTTGTGTGTCCAGCAGTTTTCAGGCAACAAATAAATGTTTCGAGATAATTCTGGTGATTTTTATTTAACTGGAGAAAGAGGTGGAGTTTTGTACAGTGGCAGTCCTCGCTCATCATAAAGTAGCACAGTGGGTTAATATGCCTGCCACAGAGAACATATACCATGCAGATCACAGAACTGTGTTTTATGTAGATTGTTCAGTGGGTTACTGCTTTTGACACAGAGATACTTTTGTTACTTGTAGTCATAAGTTACAACCCTAATACAGAACAGTGACCTATACACTGTCATCGAAGAGCTGCATGCAAACTGCATTGTATGGGCTAGAATGTTATGTTTTTCCCCAGCCTTTCACTATCCTAATGTTGCTCAAAAGGGTTAGCTTGGGCAGAAATACATTCATATTAGTAACGCCAACCCCCAGTGATGGGTTTTAAATCCAGAGTTTGCGCTTCTCCATACCAAACACTCTTAAAATATACTGCCTACTAGTATAGATGAAATGTGATTCCTACACCTTCTAATCCTCATAATCCTCATAGTTGTATGCAACATTTCCTATAGCCTGATTTACAAATGTATGGCTCAATGTCTTTGTATAATGTGTGTGTGATATAAAGTGGTCTGACACCCTACACTGGTATGAGTAGCTCTATACCACAAATGAAATGCATGTGAGAGAGGACCTATGGAGTGATGAGGGGCACTGTTTGAAGGCGGTTGTGAGGGAATCCATGGATAAGGAGGTCATTGAGGGGGAAACACTAAAAGAATTGTCACACAAGGCACCACAAGCACTAAAGCTGTCCATGCTGCCAACTATTTACCATGATTTCTCATTCTAGTTCTCAAACTGTCACCTATTTGGTTTCTATCTTCTCTTGCCCTCCTTCACTCACTAGCATCCATTCTGCTTTTGTAGCTGTCAGGAAACAGTGCTGGAAGTGCAACTTACTGTCATGTCCGGTTTGTGTGTGGGGAAGCATTACCCAGATATCATCTATGGTGAGGGCCTGGCAGAAAAGGGAAGGCTTGTGGTCAGTACAGAGTGTGGGAGATGACTGGATTCAAGCTGTGCTCATGTTGAGAACACACCACATGGTCACGGTTGGACTGGCCTATAGGGCAATCTGGCAGTGCCCGATGGGCTGGTCTGACAGTTCAATTTGTGGGACAGTTTTCTGGCTTTTTGGGGGCCTGTTTTATAGTCTGGTGGGCCGGTTTGTACTGCTAAGTTCACTGATATTAACACAATTATAGCCTGCAACAAGTAAAAAATACATGCAGTCTCCTATACATTGCAAAACACCTATACTGCATGACTGTACACATTCAAAACTGATATGATTTGCAAATGTGGGTCTAGCTTTTTCTAGCTATCTGATTTGCTAATGGGACCACTTTCATTTTGATGCCCAGGTCCATTTTCTTTCCCACTCTGACCATGACTATGGTAGAGCATTAGCAGTGAGCTCCATTTCACAGTTGGCCATGGTCTCTTCCATATCTAGAAATACTGTGACTATCTTTGATCTGTAGAACTTCCTACATGGTGCTTGGTGTCTTGCTAAGCAATATTGCTGAAGCCGGTCCTTGCTGCATGGATGTTTGTTTTCAAAATGTTTTTCTAGCATCCTAAGGATGGGATTATGGGCACTTTTAACTATTTTTGTGCATTTGTTTAAACTGTTCTGCTAAATGTGCTGTAATAGAACAGGACTAAATCTAAAATGGCATTTCCTATGTATGAGAATGTTAGTACATCAATACATAAGGTATTAAAATTCCAGCATACAAATATATTGTTAGGTGTAGAGACTCATAGGACGTTAATCATGTTCTTGTGTTTTCAGTTTACAGTAGTCAAATATAAACTATATTCATGTCCTACAAAAGAGAGTATGGTGACACCATTTGATGTAGTTATTATAACATAGAGATGTGTCCATATATAAATGTACAATCCAAAGTGTACTTTTTACTTTAAAAAAAAAAAAAAGGTTTTATATAGATTCATCAATAGGCCCAATAGCATTAAGGAAACAAAAATGTCTTTCCTATGGAAACTCTGACCAACCATAGCCACACAGGCATGATATGTGCCAGTATACTATATACAGCACAATATCTATGTATCTAAGCATAAAGAGTTGGTGATATAAAGATATTACTAAGAAATACCATTTTGAAATTACAGTTATGTTCAGTGTTAAAAAAGACAAGTTAAAAAAAAAATCTCTTTGGCTTCCAGAGATACACTACAACTTTCTGCATTCCCTGACCCCAGAAAAGATGAGGCAGAGTGTGGAGTCCTGTGTCTCTGTTTTTTTCTCTTACCCCATTAGCCTCATCCTGCTTCTACCACTAGCTGTCATTTTCTAGCGTATGTGGTCGCTAGCAGGGATGACAAGAGAAGGATAAGAACATTACTTCATTTGGATCTGACACACTAAGTTAGTGCAATACCTGTCACCAGCTTCCTACTTCCAGACCAGCTGAAGAAATGCCTTAGGTTGACTACAGAGAATGCAATACAGCACTATCTGTTGACATACATGCATTATGGAGAAGATCGTCCTATTCAGAATTCCTCTCCTATTTTCTTCTCTTTTGTTCTTTCCTTCATTTCATTTTACCATTCTTCTTCTAAATGATGCAAACATGATGCACAAATATATTCTTTTGCCTAAGTTCCAGATTGTATTGAGATTTGAAGTGAACTCTAGGACAGATTATTACTGCAAGAAGTTAACTGTCCCTTTTAGGTACATAGGAATCCAAGATGGTATAAATTCCTAGGATCACCTCGTTGTGCTGCTCCATTCTTAATAAAGTGAGATTTTACTTCCCTAGGCAAAACATTTGCTTCCCTGTGATGTCTTCTGCATTCTGAGCAGGGTCAGAAAGCAACAACCATTACCCTGAAATCCATCAGGGCTTTCTGTCTGTCTCCATGAAGGGAACTCAGCTGTCTGACAAGCATTGCAACCTTCTGAATAATATTGTGTTTGTTTAGTCTTTCATTTAATTTGCTTAGTGCTGGTATTAACAGGGGTATAGATGGTCATGTTGACATAATTAATTCCTCCATCCTGGACCAGGGTCACTGTGTGTGTGTGGAAAGAGTGGACAGTTTCTCCTCCCTGTGGCTGTTTCTGGCACTTTTGAGTGGGACAAAGTAAATTCTTACACTGTGTTACAAGCTAAAAGCAAAGTTGCAGGTAAGAGGAGAGCAGGCTGCCTTTTTCACAAGGGCCATCTCAGGGCTTGATAGTGTATGTGAGGTGGGCTGACTGTTTAGGCCTTCTCAAGATGTGCTTATCTAACCAAAAACTATGGGGCAACCCTATATTTCTAAAAACCTGGGTAAGCAACCATCTATAGCAACACTTTTTCCCTGGAAGAAGATGTAAGCCTACCCTTCCTTGACCTCAGAAATTGCATCACAATACATACATTTGCGCACAGTTATATGTATTCATTGCAAATTGCATATTGTTTGTTCAAACAGAGACATACAATAAGAAGGTGCTCCAAAAGGTGTGCTGGTGCTATTGTCAAAGGGAAAAACAACACTGTCGGCTGGCAGTACAATTTATAGAAAAATGACTCAAAATTAAAGTACAATTCCCAAACACTATAATGAATGCCAGTCAACAGTAAGTGCGTTTTGACTCCTAAAATATTTTTTGTAACATCTTCACCAGGGCAAAGCTGGTAGCAACCTACAAAGAACAAACAGAGTCAAGTAAAAAATTATCCTGAAGCATTTATGTCAACCCAAAATGAGTGATTTCAGAATGAATGTTTCAAACTCAAAGTACCAAAGAAAATTATGGTCAAGAGGTTCCATGTAGGTCAGGAAACAGGAGCTGATCCATGGATGCAGTGAAAGTACTCAGCAATATGACATAAAACTAGTGGTACTCTTTGTAAAATGTCTTATTTCATTACAGAGAACAGAGTGGCAACCAGTAATATATTTCTCTTTTATAATAGAGTACCCTTCTGTAACAAAACAAATCATTGAAAACTAATTTGCCATAAACTATGGAGCACAATGAAGTGTTTGATAATACGATAATAATAAACAACTTCTCTACTAGATGTCGGAATAGCATCACAAAATAAAAGGGTCATGCTTTATTAAGAGTCCCTGCATAGCACCTTAGAAAGTCAGTAATGTTGATTTGAACATGCTGCTTGTGCCCGTATAGTGGTACAGAAAGTATCCACGTTAAGGACACTTGTGGTTTTCAACAACCTACGGGCACTCAAAAGTATGGCGGTATCAGGTGAACACAATGACAGAGAACTGCCAATTTGCTGCCATACCGGCAAGCCAAATCAAGTGTATTATTTTATCCTTCCTTCTAGGGAGGCTGCAACTAATCTCGACAAAGTCATCTCCATAATGTCGAATGCAGCTTATGCCCGTATGTATGAAAATAGCTGTGTTGCACTAGAAGCTGAAAACAGTACATGGAAATTTGAGCGCTCTCCTAAGAAAAGGGGGATCGAGAGGGAACTCATCCACCATGAGAATTAAAATCTGACTGCATTTTCACCTGCCAAAGACACAGCACCGTCTCTGTGAGAGGTTAGTGCAGAAAGCTTTTCAACACTGGAGGAGGACCACTTCAAATCACTGGGTCCAAAACACTATAACAAATGGCCATCAAATAGTGTTTGGCTTATAGTCTCCAGATACCACAGTACTACATTCTTCACTGCCACGGGATCCTGGGGAAAATGGGGTTGGGTATCTAGAGGCTAACAATGGTTTCATCTGAGGATGAATGGAAGACCCTCTTGATCAGCTTCTTGATGGAGAAGTACTAGGGGGCATATTTATGAGCCCCTAGTGCCACTGGAGTGTTACTTTACGTCACGCTCCAGTGGCGCTAACCTCTGCTCCATATTTACAAGGAGGTGTAACACCACTTTTTGTGGAGTTACACCTCCTTGTAAATATGGGCCCCTCCGACGCTGTTATCTGCGTCAGAAGGCGTGCGATGGGGGTTGCTGTGGGGGTGCCACAGCAACACCCATTGCATTTTGACGCTGCCTCAGATTTACAAGATTTCGTAAACCTGAGGCAGCGCCAAAATCTAATGCCACCACCAAGGGTGGTGTGAGCAAGGCACAACAAGGAGGAATACTTTTATTCCTCCTCGTTTTTTGCTTTTTCTATGTGTGCTGCATTATGCAGAACACATAGAAAGAGCAAAATGGCAGAAATGATTATTTATGTGCGGGAATGTGTCCGTTCCTGCACATAAACAATCATTTGAAAATGACGCTTTGGCACTTCTGTGTGTGCTGCATTCTGCACATAGACAATCACACCCTGCACATAGATAATCACACCCCTCAACGCAGACATCCTTGCACAATGGCGCTGGCAGCTTAATTTAGCTCCCTCACAGGGGACAACACAGGGCTGCGCCGTATTCACTTAAACACGGCGCATCCCTGCATTGTGAAAATGACGGAGCGCTGCGCTGCCAATTTTGGTGCAGCGTCGCGCTCCGTCATTTTCCCATAAATATGAGCCTAGGAGTTTTCATGGTGGACCTGAACCTCAAGGATCTAAGCAGGTTCATTCTAACCACCCACGTCAAAATGGAGATATTGCACACTCTGACTTTAACTATCAACTTAATTTTGAATTAAATATTAAACCATTTAAATATATTAAATTAAACCAAAAAATGTCTGAAGTTTACATTAAAACAAAATCCCATCTAAGGTAAAAAAAAAAAACACAAATTACTATGTGGTAACTATTACTGAAAGTGATGTATAGAATAAATTAAAAGTAATTGAATCATATTTTAATAAAATATAGTTACATTAATCATTAAATTAACAAAGGGCCATCCAAGTATTTTAAAATTAAAGAATAAATATGTTTTGTTTTTAGATACGTTTTCAATATCAATTACATTTATATTTTTAAAAAGCATTAATCATGTAATTGAATTTAACATTATTTCCCATGGGGTTTTATTTTAAGTCCCTACGTCTACTGATTTATATGGGAGAGTGTCGCACTACTAGTGGTTAGTAATGTATGATGCTGAAGGGCATTTGCTACTGTTTTGTAATTGTTTTTATCTGTAGTATATTTAAAACTACAATTTGTGAATAGCAATGGGCTTACTCTTTTGTGGGTAGATGTCTGTCCCACCATAAATATCTCCTTAACCTTTCTTTATCCCCTCTTTACTACTTCCTAACCCACACCCATTTGGTAGTAAGTACGTCACATTTTTCAAACACTTGCCTGGGTCACTTCCACCTTTAATATTAAGCAGTAAATGTACATGTGTGTGGATCTTCCCATAAAAAAGATAGGAGAGGTGGAGGTTTACATGTTAGATCTGACATCCTTATGGTGGTCTTCCCCCAAACGTTTTGCCTGCTTTTTGAATGCTTTTGGTGACTTTATGGAAGCTAAGAAAATGAAAATTAACAAGACATTGGTTTGTCGGGAAAAAGATACAAAAGTGTAGGACTTTTTAGATCAACGGTTCACCAATTTCGAGAGTAAATATGTTTTGTTATCTAGGTTGTTTTTTTACTAATAATGGTACATGGTCCCAATAGATTTCAAATGCTTGTTTTTTGAGGAGAAAATTTAAGCATTTCAAAAGAATCTCTCAGATTCAAGGGACAATGAGTTCAGGGCTGATGCCCACACTATATGTATGCCCGAGTCCAGTGCAAGTTGTCTCAGTTTATGCTGCCAAATGATGCTCAACTAATTGGCTTCCTCACCAAGTGCAAATCAGGCTCCCCTTTGCGTCCCTTCCCCCCTCAGATTGTGAGGCAATTAGGGATAAGACGAAAGCCCCTTCTAACAGGAGCTCTTCACTATCTCACTTAGCTCTAGGATAGGCTCCACTTCTTGGAAAAGGGCAAGTGTCATCCCCCTGCTCAAGAGGCCTAATGCGGGTCCTGAAAAACCTACTAATTTTAGACCAATTTCTCTGCTCCCGGGGGTCTTGAAGATCATTGAGAATATTGTCAATAGCCAATTGTCTGGCTATTTGAACACCTGTAACCTTCTCAACCCATCACAGTCGGGCTTTAGGGCTCACCATAGCACAGAGACAGCGCTTATGCAAATTACAGACTCCATTAAATTTGTGCTGGATGCTGGTCAAAACGCTTCTCTAATCTTATTAGATCTCTCCACTGCATTCAGCACGATCTTCATGAGATCCTGCTGTGGCGCTTCACCGACATTGGGTTGAGGGGACTGTGCTTGCTTGGTTGAGCTCCTCCTTGGAGCATAGATAACAGGCAGTGTGGCTGAAACCATTCTATTCTGAGACTAAAATCCTGAAATGTGGAGTGTCTCAGGGCTCGGCGCTGAGCCTTATACTTTTTAACATCTACATGACACCACTGGCTTACTTTATTGCTTCTTTTAGTATCCAAGTGGTGTCATATGCAGATGATACCCAGCTTCTGCTGACGTATGACAATAGCACGTCAGAATCAAGGCTGAAATTTACTGCATGCAAATTGGCAGTTATGCGGTGGGTTAAGGCCAATCTGTTTCAATGCAACCCGGAAAAAACAGAAGTATTATTGTTAGGTGCCAACCCTCTGCCTGGCTGGTCAGGAGTATGGCCGGCAAATTGTACGTCTCTATCCCCACCTACAGAGTTTGCTAAGAATGATCTAGGCGTTCTTATTGATACTCATCTATCCCTCAAAGCCCAGATCTCAGAGTTGGTTAAAACCTCCTGCTGGATTTTGAGGATGCTGAGATAATTCCTAAACCTTCCTTAGGATGGGAGAATAGTAGTTCAGGTGCTTATCCTTTCTAGTTTGGACTAAGCAAATATTCTGTAGCTAGGG
This sequence comes from Pleurodeles waltl, assembly GCF_031143425.1. Classification (NCBI taxonomy): domain Eukaryota; kingdom Metazoa; phylum Chordata; class Amphibia; order Caudata; family Salamandridae; genus Pleurodeles; species Pleurodeles waltl. Next base: position 189,509,591 of record NC_090440.1, on the reverse strand, counting down.
GTGCTGGACTATCTAATTCACTGACTAAAATTGGTACAGAATATGGCAATTCGCCTCTTGTTTAAGCTTCCCAAGCATGCTTCCATCCCTCAATACCTGAACAAACTGCACTGGCTAACAGTAAAAAAGAAGATTAGGTTCAAAGCATTGATAGTGGCCCATGCAGTTTACTACAGAAACCGAACCAAATATTTGTCCAATAGGATGGTGGAATACTGTCCTAATAGAACCCTTTGCTCTTGGTCAGCAAGGCTGTTAATGATTTCCCACACCAAATGAAAGAAATGGGGCAGTTCGTCCTGCTCGGTTCTGGCTGCCAAATACTGGAACGAGCTTCCACTCCCTCTTAGATGCATCTCTGAGAAGAAAGCTTTTTGCAAGCTCTTGAAAACCCATTTGTTTTAGCAGTAGCATGGAGGAGCTCCACTTCTGGTCATCTGCCTCAGTGCCGGAACACTCTCATAGTATCTGTTGCGCTTTACAAAACCCCTCATTCAATCATTCGTTCAAGATGAGCCAAATTTGTGAAGGGATTTTTAGGTTCTCTCATAAACTCAGCAGCCGCTCAGTTAAAGAAATTATCAATATATACAAAGTAGGAGGTCTGTCGAATGCTATATATGGCATACGCCTGTGGGGCTTTGCACCTAGTAACTTCCTTCAAGTCATGAAGAATTGCTTCCTTAGACACTTTTTATGTAAACAAGCCTCTGCGTCAACTTTCATTGTACATAAGGAGAGGGGGTTGCATTTTTGGGAAGACCTGTTTTTATTAAAACCTCTATCACTCTGGTTTTCTGTTTAGGCCAAAGCTGAAACATGTTTTACTAAATGTTTTATGTTAGATTGTTTAACTCTTGAGCATGTTCTTAAAGTTCCTCAGCTTTCCTGTGTAAATGATTTTTTAAATTTGTTATTCAATATGCTGGTAATTCAAGATCTCCTTAGAACCTTATCCCTCAGTAAGACTGTAATCAAAGCCTCCTTTTTAAATTACAGGCAGGAATATGGAATATGTGTAGAATCTAGGAAGTCTACAGTTTTTTGTAACATGCAGAACGACTTACAGGAGGGATGTCAACATTATTTGTCCGGGATGATCAACATCCAGCATCGGTCTTAACATCATTTGGTTCACCTCCATGAAATGAAAAAATGACCACCACATACGCTCCCTTGTCCTTGCGATTTTCTATCACATCACTTTGTATTTTTCTGGGGTTTTTATGAGCACTTAAGAAGTTATCACACCTAAAACGAAAATTTCATGCACGTAAAATGAGAGACTATATGAGTGCTCTACTCTATTTATTTATTTATTTGAACTTGAAGATTTGACCATATGTTTTAATACTGCACTTTTCCTATGGGGGGGGGAATACACCTGAGGAAAAGTATTAGATTGTAGTTAACAGTCTCAGGGGTTGCCAGGGGTTTATGTATACTGGTTTTACTCTTTTACTGATGTATTTATATATATTTATTTATGATGTATTTTATGTACCTTTATGCCCATTATGATTGTGCTGAATAAAGATTTTGAATCAAATTGCCTGCTTACTTCATATTCTTCTGATTTCTTTTTGTTGGCCTTAGGACTTTAAGCACATTGCCACTGGTGACCAGTGCTAAAGTGCATGTGCTCTCTCCCTTAAACATGGTTTCATTGGTACATCCACAATTGGCATACTTAACTTACTTATCAGCCCTTAGTAAAGAGCAATACATGTGCCAAGGGCCTGTAAATGAAATGCCATTAGTGAGATTGGAGCACTGCTTGTGCCACTCACTCAAGGAGCCCTTGACTATGTCTCAGGCCTGCCATTGCAGAGTCTGTGTGTGCAGTTTGCACTGCCACTTCGACTTGGCATTTAAAACCCCTTGTCAAGCTTGAAACTTTCAATCTATTATATATGTTACCCCTAAAGTATGCCCTAGGTAGCCCATGGGGCAGAGTGCTGTATAACAAAAAGGTAAGACATGCACTTTAAAGATTTACATGTCCTGGTAGTGAAAAACTCCCAAGGTTGTTTTTCATTATTTTGAGGCCTATCACTCTCATAGGTTAACACTGGGAATTCCTTAATACACTTTAAAGTTGTAATTCCTGATCGACAAGGGATGTCATGTTTCATATCATTGTAATGGTAATGATAAATCCTCTTTACTAGTAAAGTTGGATTTACATGACTATTTTAGAAAGTAGGTATTTCTCTGCTCTTTCAGCTCTGTGTGTCTGCGGCCTGTTTCCAATACACATCTGGGATAAATGACAACAAAACTTTGTGCATTCCTTCTAGACAGCCATATGTGTATGAGCACTCATCTGCATTCTGATGGCTCTTACTGGACAGGAAGGGAGGGAGGGCTGACACTTACACCTGAATAGGCAGTGCCACACAAACGGCTGATTACCCCCTACTGATAGTCGGCAGCCAGTCCTGGGACGAAAAAACATCTGTGCACTTCAAAGACCCTTCTTTGATGCCTCCTCCACTTCAAAGGGCCAACTGTGTATAGGTATGGGGTCTATGAGCCCACCAAATCAGACACTTATGGCCCTAAAACTGGACTCTTTCAGAAGAACTAACTGCTGTGCTGAAACAAGGAGTGTGTTGTACAGAAATGACTGGTACGCCACTGGTGAGTAATTGTATGCCTTTATTCACTACAAATGTATAGGAGCCACCCTCGTCATCTCCCGTCACTTCGCCAACCGCCTCTCACCTTCCGTTACCTAGACACCAATGCCTCAAGCATCTCAGTGTCCTGCATTCCAAACAGAACATCGCTACAACATATCATCTCTTTCTTTTTCTTTTTTCTTTTTTTTTTAATACATAAAGATCCTTAATAAACTATAAAGAACACTGTGAATACAAAGCCAAAATATGAAACAACCCCAAAAAAATAACAAAAGCAAAAAATATATAAGCAAAGAAACACATAAAACCAATGGTGCTTTTTGATTTAAACATCTAGCTTCAGTTTCCCAGACAAATATCTTTCCCGGTCACACATCAGATTTCAGCTTCCAAGGCAAAACATTTTCCCGGGTAGATCTGCGTACACACACCTTCCCCGATTCCATAGGTAACCTTTGGATATTTGAAGAACCCAAATCCTTATTCTGGAGGTGCACAGTTGGACCGCCACTATAACCACCCTCACATTCAACACCTGGAGGAATCTCCTCAGATATCTTTACAATCTTGGCCAAATTCCACCAAAGACCCCCATCAACCATTACCGCATTGCCACATATTTGTTTTACCCTTACAGGATCACTGAAACAGGCATCACCTTTTTTTACAAAAGTACTATTATTTATATGTACTAAATCCCCTGGGCATATCATACATTGTTTGGTGGCCTTGATAGAGTCGTATCTATTGTTCATTAGTTCCTGACCCAAACCAACGTTCTCCCACATGTTTACACACATCCCCTCTCTTGGGCCCTTATCTTTTAACGAACTTGCTAACCAAGCCGGAAACAAAATGGAAGTTGGTTTGCGACCTCTTAACGCTTCAAAAGGAGACACCTTGGTCAAAGAATGGGGCATAGTACGGTAAAACCACATCATGGTCTTGACTGCTTCTTGAGTGTCAAAATTGTTATTCCTAGCACATTTCATACAATCCCCAACTACTCAATTCTTTCTCTCAACCAAACCATTGGTTTGAGTATGGTAAAGGGAACTTTTTAAGTGCTTAATACCAGACTGTTTAAAAAAATTCTCCATTTCAAAATTAACAAATTGAACCCCATAGTTCGAAATATTAGCTTCTGGAAAACCTTCCCGCATGCAGATATCTTTCAGGAAATTCACTGCATTGGATGCGGACGGTGTGGCACAAAAACAAACTTCCGGCCATCTACTGTGATAATCCATGAGAACAAATGCATATTGCAGATTGTGGGGAAGAAAACTAAATGGGCTGATCATGTCTATGCCTAGCTTCACCAAATGTCTCTCTGAAAGGCTAATGGGATGCAAAGGTGGAACACAAACCCTTAACCTTTTCTCAGAATTTTTGCAAACCACTCACTATTTGACCACAGCATCCACATCCTTATCCATAGAAGGCCACCAATAGTGCTCTCTTAACCTCTGGTTAGTCATTGTTGCCGGAAGGTGACCCCATGGGCAGAATTTATCAACCCCGAGCGAACACCATACGGCGGAATACACTTCTCACATCTCAAAAGTACCCAATCTTCAACAGAAATTTCCTCTGCAATCTTGCAAAACGGTTGCAAGGACAATAACACATTTCTCTCTTTCGGCCATGTGTTAGTCACATATTCCCTCACCTTGGCTAAAATTTCATCTTCGCTCAGCTTTCTTCCAGTCTGCTTCACTAAAGGCTTTATATGCAGGTAGATCCACACTAGCAACAAAACATTGTTCTCTATCTTCTTCTGCATCCATTTCATCCAACTCATTGATTGGTAACCTTGAAAGGAAATCAGCTCTTACATTAACTCTACCTGGTAAGTGCTTAACTCTATATCATATTGCAAAAGCTTTGTGGTCAATTGTGCAATGCATGGAGTAGTGTAATTAATCTTGTCACCACTCAAAATATACAGTAGAAGTTTGTGATCAGTTACAATTACAAATCTTCTATCCAAAACATAACTTCTAAACTTCTCACTTGCCCAGACACATGCAATAAGCTCCTTTTCAATTACTGAATAGTTCAACTCTGCTTCTCTCAAAACTCTAGAAGCATAACTAATGGTTACTTCTCCCTGTGAAGAATCCTGGGTCAAAACTGCCCCCAAACCATATTTGCTAGCATCCACAATAATAGTACACATCAACTGGGGATCATAAGAACGTAGCGCCTTAGCATTTGTCATTTCAGATTTCACCAATTCAAAGGTGTCCTGACAATTCTTGTTCCACTCAAACGCAACACTATTCTTCAGCATATTGGATAAACTTCTCATCTTAGAAGCATAGTCAGGAATAAACCTAGCATAGAATTCACACAAGCCTACAAAAGAGCGTAACTCATCTTTATTCCTGGGAGGAGGACACTCTCTATCCGCTTTGACTAAACCTGGTCTAGGCTTGAAGCCATCAGAGGAAAAGGCATGTCCTAAAAACTCAATCTCTCTCTTCCAAAATTCAAATTTTTCACTTTTAACTACCACGCCATATTCCTCAAAAATCCATAAAACCGACCTGAGAATAGCGTCATGTTCCACCAATTGCTCTGCAAAAATGAGTACATCTTCCTGGAAAACCAAAACTCCATGGAGCTCTTTCAACAGCTGAGACATAATCCGCTGGAAAATCGAAGCCGCCGAGGCAAGACCAAAAGGCATCCTACAAAATTGGAAACTACCAAATGGCGCGTTGAATGCTGTGGAATGTCTAGAACTATCCCAAAGTACCACCTGGTGATACGCTGATGCCAAATTAATTTTTGAAAACCACTCCGCACCATTAAGTTCTTCTAAAAGATCATTAATTCTGGGAAGCGGAAGTTAATCTATTCAAATCTCATTATTTAAACTCCATAAGTCAATGCACATCTCTCCATAACGTTTGCGTGCCACCACAATGGGCGACAACCGCAAGCTAGACTCCACTGGTTCAATCACCCCACTCACTTGTAGTTTCTCCAACTCCTGCTTAAGATCATCTCTCAAACTGAAAGGAATAGATCTCAACTTGTGTTTGACAGGGACTGCACCTTGTTTGATTCCAGATTCACTGTTTAAATCCCTTGATACACCCATGTTTATTCTCAAAAACATTGGGAATTCTTTATATAGACCTTGGACATCCAACACACCTGGTTCATTAACTACCATCACTTGCTCACTGATGCCAGGTTTGAGTACCATTCCAAAAAGGCCATGATGAAATTAACCCAGAATGTTAAGTCCCTTGACCGCCAGGTACACCTTGCCCTAAATCTTACGCCCTTTAAACTCCAGAATATCTTCGATACAACCCTCGAGCTCTATTCTCCTGCCTTAATATGAAACTGGAGCTCTATCAGGAGGAAACAATTTCCTAGAACCCCATGTTTTCTTAAATAACTCTGATGTCACCATAGTGATCCGTGCACCCGAGTCCACCAGCAAATGTAGGGTCTTACCCCTAACCACGACATCAACATAGGGATTCACACACTCACCCGGATCACCTGAGTTAACAGCATCATCTGACACAAACACAATCATATCTCGGAACTCACTTTCCAATTGCTGATCTGAAACCAGATCCGCTTCAGAAATACTGTTAGCCTTCACATTTTTGCTCACACTACTATGACACACTTTGGAAAAATCTCCCGTACGTCCACACCTGCGACATGCAACAGCCCTTGCAGGGGAACTCTTAGAATCCCTTCCATGTGGAAAATTGCCACACCTAAAACAAACATTAGTACGTTTAAAGAACTGATTGTTCACACTTTTGTTTTCTTTACGTGTAGAGAAATTGCTAATAGTGCTGACCTTCTTTAGAGTGCGAAGCCAGTTCCTTGAGGGCCACTTGTGCAAGTTCAACACTCTTAGCCACCTTAATGACTTCTTTCAGCGACGGGTCCCCCATTGTGAGCAAATTCTGCTGAATGCCCTTGTCAAAACAATGTCGAATTAACTGATCTCAGACCAGTTGATCATGAAATGCTCCAAACTGCCACTGTGAACACAGCTTTCTAAGTGCGCTAATGAAATCATCAACAGATTTGCTATGCATTTGGGACCTTTTGAAGATTTTGTGACATAAAACTACAAGACTAGGTTGTTTGTCAAACCTCAGAGCCAGCTTCTTTACAGCTTCCTGGTATTCGTCCAGCTCTTCACCCTCATCAAAAACTCCCTCCGGGAGATGTTTCAAAATTCCTCGACCTTTGAAGCCTAGGCAATGCAGCAAAATAAACTTTTTCCTTTCAGGCCTGTAGCGTGAAGCACCAATAGCACCCAAATACGTTTCAAAGGCATCTAACCATTGTCTCCAAAAAACTGGAGGCTCACCAGGAGATTCCAAAAAGGGTGGTGGAGCAGACACAGATTGCATGGTGCAGACACAGAGATAACGAACAAAATAACTCAAAACACAGTATACTTTTTTTTCTTAGACTTGGATTTGTGTCATTTAAATAGTGTACAGTTATAGCAAATGAGTACACACAGGCAAAGCTGTACGCATCAGTGAAGAGACTGACTACCTGCTGGAATGCGCTAACACCAGGAATACTGTATAATTATTTCAGAGAAAGCTGTGCGCATCAGTGAAAGAGAAGAAAAATGGATGGAATGAGCTTAAACCGGCAAAGCTGTGCGCATCAGCGAAGAAACTGACTAACGGCTGGAATGCGCTAACACTGTAAAAATCTATATAATTATTTCCAAGAAAGCTGTGCGCATTAGTGAAAGTGAAGAAAACTGGATTGAATGCGCTTCAATCGGCAAAGCTGTGTGCATCAGCGAGTCAGCGAGACTACTGGCATTGCTTAGCAACTGAGCCAAACAATGATGTCAATGCGTGTACAAGCTGACGGCACCGTCTAACATGCGCGCGCATCCAGCTCACGCTACCAATGTCCAAAGCAGCTCGCGCATCCCCCAAAATCAGTTCAAATGGGGAAACACAGATGGAAAACAGATGGAAAGTCTTCCGGGCACTCACTGGCCAAACTTCAGGATTCAGGAGCTGTGACGGACAAAATGCGCAGATGTCTTGAACGAACGTGCGGGTTCCTCAGGAGGCTCCAACTGCTTGTCGCCAAATCTGTGTTGTGCAGAAAAGACTGCTACACCACCAGTGAGTAATTGTATACCTTTATTCACTACAAATGTACAGGAGCCACCCTCTACATGTTCCGTCACTTCGCCAACCGCCGCTCGCCTCCCGTTACCTAGACACCAATGCCTCAAGCATCTCAGTGTCCTGCATTCCAAATAGAACATCGCTACAACAGAGTGTTACTCTGCTGGACGGCTGACCTGAAAGGACTGCTTTTCTGTTGTACCACCCTGCTACCTGCTGTTCCCGAACTCTGCTGAGGGAGAATTAGGCTCTGCCTTGCACCGCAAGTGATCTCCAAGGGCTTGTTGGCTTGAATCCTGTTGCTTGAGACTCAGGGATATCAAAGTCTCTACCCCTGCTCCTGTGCCTGATTCACTCGAAGTGGACCCAGACACTTGCATCACAGAAATCGCTGCATCTCCTGTCTGCATGTAGCAGAACTGGTGCATCGACCCAGTTGCGGAAACAGTCAGCGCATCGTTCTCTGAACCAATGCATTGCATTGAAAGTCCGATGCATCAGAACCGCACTTCACTGCTTCAGCAGTCTACAGAGATTACTGCGTGAAGAAATCCGGCACATCGCAGTTCACAACAATGCATCTTGGGTCCAGTTCCTGTCTTCAGAACCCATTCCTCGCCATCACTGTGTGGGACAGATTGATGCATCGCCACCACTGAGATGACCAGAACAAAGCATCTCACCACACATCTCGCTGTCGCATCCAGGAAATGTACTTTGCTACCCAGGGCCTGCGTGGATCCTGTAGCCAACCTACCCTCTATCATGGTCTGTCCAAACTTTGGCTTTTGCCCCAGTCCAGCATGACCTAAAGTAACCCCTAAAGGTACTATTTGCCTCTAAGTGCTATTATTTTGCATTTGTTCTTTAAAAATTCACATCTCAACTTCTACACATTGGAATTTTGTCATTCTGGTCTTATTTTATTTATAAAATCATAATCTATTTTCTAACATGGTGTGGAGTGTCATTTTATGTGGTGTTTTCACCGTGTTACTCTGAGTTGTTGCACAAATACTTTACACATTGTCTTTTAAATTAAACATGCCTTCTCTGTGCCAAACTACCAGAGGGTGAGCACATGATAATTTAGATTGTGTTGTGACTTACCATGACTAGGAGTGTGGTCCCTCCTTGGACAGGGTGCATACCTCTGCCAACTAGAGACCCAATTTTTAATAGTAATGTGCTGTGAAAGATATATAGATACAATAGCACAAATACCCCTAGTTAAATTGTGTGTATGCAATGTGTGCAGCTATGTCGTTAATAAAGCAGTTCTTCTTTTAAGATACAATGCCTCACCCAGCCAGAGGTGGCATGCTTCTTCATGGGCCCCACCTCATGCTAGGATTTGGAGAAATGCCAGGGTAGGCTACAACTCTTGTTGGAGGGGCACCCTTAAGAAAAAGTAACATACGAGCTAAGTCCCTATGATAGTGGTGTTGGCAAAATATTTCAGTGGTGCTGAAAGGAAGTAAGTGTGAAGGAACCAGGACTAAAACTGCCTCTTAGTAGACTACGTTTTATCGTTGTCCCCAGTGGGAAGAATTAAAAAGCTGGGGATTCAGTTGACCCGGGAAGAGAGTAGTCAACATTTTTCTGCCTTAGACAAATGCTCTTATACAGGTACAGTTCATTCATCAGGGCCATTCCCTCTCTTCTTAATTAAATCTGTATTGTGGAGAGTAGTACGATAGGCTATACAACACCAAATGTCTTTTTCTGGTAGAACTTCACAGGTATGTATCTGTATTGGTATGATAAAATATTTATGAATTATACATATAACAAATTTACAATAATAGTGATCAAATCATGCACTACACATGTCTGGTGAATCAGCACTGCACAGACACGTCTACGATTGTAGGGCTTAAAGTATGCTTATTCTGTGCTTGTAAAGGTCAGTGACCCATCTCACTGACCTTCTCCACCCTGAGTGACATGCTTCTTATCTGGCAAGGAAGTATAAACAAGCTCAAGGAATACATAAAAAAGGGGTGAACATGAACAACTTCAACAAAAAACTCACAACAGTATCACATATATCAGGTTGAATACCTTCATCCAGCAATCTACATTAACGAAATACCTTACTCATCAAGCTACAAAAGAAGAGATGCCAGTTCTAAGTTTATATTACATGGAGTAGGTAACTGTTTCTATCCACATCAACCAAAAATATATACGATGGGAGAAATTAACAAGTTACTTTAATTTGATAGCACTTTTTCTGGTAGATACTATAGCGAACCATTGCTGTGGTTAGATAGAATGTCCACCAGAAATAGCATTAACAAAGCTAAGCCACTTGTTCTTCTTTTGATGGCTAATTCCAACTGCAGATTCCTCGGGCATTTACCTTTACAAAAGATACCAAAGCAGTATCTCCCAAATTGGTGGGCCTGTGAAATAGCTCAGATCAATAAGTCCTGCAGAACTGAACAGGGAAAATGCCCGTCCCTTGAGACCCGGTGAGACCCGGCTATCAAGGCAAATGTCCACATCACAGCCTGACATATGTCAAGGACATGCACTCCCTATGCCTGCGCAGTAGTAGCCGTCAAGGCCTCAGCGGACTGGGCCCAGATCTCTCTGGAGGCTGCATTTTGACAGTGCATAGCAGATCTTAATGCAGAGGACTAGCCACGTGCACTGCCTTGACTTTCTTTACCTCAGAGAACCCCACAAAATTGCCCAACTGATGAGCTTTGGGTGATCTAAGTAAAAGCTTAAAGCTGTTTGGAGTCCAGTCGATTGAGTCTCTCCTCCCCTTTCAACTGGTGAGGTGGAGCAAAGAACATTAGGAGAGTTATGGCTTGCCCAATGTGAAAAGAAGTCCCAGATTTTGGCAAAAAAGGCCACGCTGGTCCTCAACACCACTTTGTCTGGGAGAAAGGTGGTGTAAGGCAGCTGCACCAAGACAGCTTTGAGTTCAATCACTTGACAAGCGAAAGTCACCATGACATGAAATACAGTTTTCAGAGTCAGGAGAAGCAGTGAACAGCTGTGCATTTGTTTAAATGGTGAGCATGTCCAAATTAAGATCCCACTGTGGCACCACAAAGGGCAGTAATGGAAACAACTGTCTAACCTTTTAGAAATCTCATCATATCTGGGGATTTGAACAAGGACTGATGGTCCAGTAAATGAAAAAAGGCCGAAAAGGACGACAGGTCACTTCATGGTGCCCAATGCAAGCCATTGCTGGGCCAGAGATAAAATGAACAACAGGACAGCTGACAGTTTGGTCTGCAATGGATCAGTATTGCAGGTCACCACACCAGGATACAAACTTGCCCTGCACCCAGTGTAGAAAGTCTTTGTAGAAAAGGCATTTGACAAGCAGGATGACATCCACAACTTCAGGAGGAAGGTTGAATGCAGTTAACTGCTCCTGCTCAGTCTCCACACATACAAGTGCAGATTGTGCATCCCGGGATGCAGGATCCTGCCTTGCTGCTTCAACAAGAGATTCTCTTGAAGCTGGAGCCTGATCAGAGGATAGATGTTCATTCGCAGTAGTTCCGGGTACCACAGTCTCCTTGCCCAATCCATTGTCACTAGAATGACTTGGGCCCAATAGTTCCTGATCTACTTCAGTACTTGGGACAGAAGAGGCAGTGGTGGAAAGGCACAGAGGAATCCCTTGCTCCACTCTGTCTGGAATGCATATCAGAGAGAGAACCTTCTTGGGAACTCCAGCACACTAACATTTTGACATTGAGTGTTCTTGACGGTGGCAAAAAGTTGGAGCCAAGGTTCTCCCCATTGCTTGAAGATGTTTGGTGCCACATCAGGTAGTAATTCTATTTGTGATCTCCCAAGCACAGCCAACTGAGTTTGTCCCCGTGGTGGTCAAAGATCTCTCATCAGGTGGTTCACAAACATGGAGCTGCACTGGCACTCCAGTCAGCTCCAGAGACAACCCAGGACCCCACCTTGATCTGGATCACACCCCACTCTTCTTGCTACAGTATCACATTGCAGTGGTATTGTCCGTGAGAACCTGAACCAGCCTCCCTTTGATGGATGGTAGGATGCTTTCAGTGCCAGGTGGCTAACCCACAACTACAACAGTTTGAGGAGGAGACGGGAAACAGCTGAGACCAAAGTTCTCAGCTATCTACCTCACCCGATAATGTACTCATCCCTGCAGTGACGCATCTGTCAGCACCATCAGATCTGGCTGGGGCTGGGAGTTGGGCTTACTGCCAGTCCAATTGTGGATGAGCCATAACTGCAGGTATTTTCCACTTTCCTAAACCTGAAGTGAATCCAACAGATTCCCCTGGTATTTGACCCACTTGCCAAGTAGCCCAGAAGCTGGAGAGCCACCCTCACTGAGACCCAAGACTGAGGTTAAAATGTCAGGATCATAGCACAAATGTACAGGAATTGTTATGGTGAAGGGGAGGCCCGAAACTGCATTGTATTCAGGATTGCTCCAAAGGAAAGGAGCCACTGCAAAGGAGTAAGGCCTGACTTCGGCACATTGATTGTAAACCCCAGCAATATCAGGAGATTTCTAATCATCTGAAGCTGGTCAACGACTGAGTGTGGTCAGTCTGCCTTCAAAAGGCAGTCATTGAGATGGGGAAAACTAAAATCCCCTGCCTCCAAAATGGCAATGGTGAGACCAAAGGGAAGCATGGCACATTGAAAATGCACCTTGACCTCCTTGAACCAAGCAGAATCTGTGCTACTGAAGAATCAGTAGAAGAAAGTAGGTGTCCTGCAGTTCCAAAGCTACAGTCCAGTTGTCTGGATGCACGGTAGACAGAACATGGGCCAGTGTGAGCATCTTTAATTTGTCCTACTGCAAGAAGGTGTTTAGTGTGCAGAGATCCAATGTAAGATGAAGGCCTCCATCTTTCTACATCATGAAAAAATAGCAGGAGTATTAGCCAGTCCCTAATTCTGTGACCAGGATCCTCTCTATTTCTCCTTTGGCCAGAAAGCATGCACTGCTTGGAGCAAGATGGACAGGTCCTCTTCTGATAGATGCTATGATGTGGGCAGTAGATGCTGCAAGTCTAAAAATATGATAGGGCATAGCATTATTGAATGATCTGCATGATGCATCTGTCTCATGTTGTCCGCTACAGCCCATGGAGATAATGTTGGGACCTGCCTTCCACAGAATGGTTATATGCCACTAAGGGCACACTAAAGCAGCTTGGGGGCTGATTCTGCATGGGTGACCATCCTGGATTGTTTGAGCCGAGTTGGCCCAAAGATTTCAGGGACTGCCAGCAAGAGCTAACCAAATATGTCCCATAAACAATGGTTTATCTCCCCAGCAAACAACTGGTATTGACGGACTGAAGGACTAGACCGGCCAAGGAAAACATCCACTTACTGCATGGCTTAAATTGTTTTGACCTTGTCAGGAGAATTCATAGGTAAAGAATTGATGTTCACTCTACTGGTGAAAGCCTGAGCCACCAAAGCTTTCTGGTGTAGGGTTTCCGGTCACCAGGCACCAGCCTGTGGCATCTAGAAATCTGCCTGTTTACTGGTGGGCATGAACAGGATTTAGACCAACGGGGTTAATACAACTTTGGAGGAGGTGTTAATCCGTCCCAAAAGTGATGGTAAAGTGACGGATATACCACCAGCCGTATTACGAGTCTATTACATCCTATGGAACTCGTAATATGGCTGGTGGTATATCCGTCACATTTGGGACGGATTAACACTTCCTCCAAAGTTGTAATAACTCCCCAAGTGCCCATAAGGGTGTCAGTTAGGGGCTCATTAAATAGAAGTAAGGGTCAGGTTCTAATGAAATTTGTCCTGTTTGCAAAACTTCTATTAGTATGTTAGTTTTCACTTCCATAGTTGGTAGTAAATCCAATATTTCCGCTGCATGTCTCATTACCACTGCAAAACAGGCACTTTCATTTGTTGGTGGTCCAGAGAGAGAAAGCACCACAGTATCTGGAAAAGTGCCCATCCCACTTGTCTCCTGCAAGTCCATGTATAAACAGTCATTAGTATAGTTTTGGGGAAATATTCCCCCTCATTTTGATTGTTAATTCGAAAGGCTGGCTGGCTCTGATCAGATATTGAAATGCTGAGGTATAGCTCTGAGGTAAAGGCATGGTACAGTCTGAGTTTAATCAAACTGGTGTTTGGTCACCAGTATCGCTTGGGACTCAGGGCTGAGATTAATTTAGCTCGAAGTTGGATTAGATTGTAGGTACAAGGTCTTACGCCACACTGATGGCACCAGTGCAGGCGTCTCTGTCAACAGGACCAAATTGGAAGTCAACTTTGCATTGGAGCAGAACCCGAGGAGGGTTCATGAGGTACAGATAGAGCAGGGGGCAGGCCCACCGGTGATGACCTGACAGGATGCCACTTCTAAGACTTGGAGAGGGGCCCAGAAGAGTACAAAAAATGTGCAACATGGCCATTCAAAAAAGATCTTAAACTGTTGCGACACCACCTATGAACCTGGAAATCCCGGGTGCATCGGGATCCGTTATGGGATGGCACTCCAGTGGGTGACCAAGAGCAAGATTACAAGGCATCCTGACATCTCACAGGTTCTCAGGTTGTGAGTGGCAGGACTGGGATGTATCCCACCCGGCCTTCTTGTGCTTCTGCTTCTACTTCACAGCAAACACTAGGACCGCAAATAGGATCTGTCACGGGGGAGCCCATGACATCAAGAATAGGTCCGCAACCTCGACTTCAAAATGGGGTGGGATGTCAGAGACTTCCTTCGTGTTCTGAGACGTACAGTTTAGCTTCGCATTCCAAGATTGCTTTTGGGTTCACAAGGACTCGCTCCTCATAGGAGCTAGAGGTGTGCTCTGGACTCAGACACCAAAGGCATACCAGAGGGATCTGTCACAGACATTTGTATGCAGCAGTCCCTACAAAGTTTGAACCATATAGTTTTAGAAGGGAACATAATTCCCTTGAACACTGCAAAAAAGAATTTTGCATGACAAAACTTGTTAAGGGACAAGAAAAAAGTTGGAAGTGAGCTCCAGATCTGTGCAGAAAGGCACAGAAAGGAAGGAACTGACATAGATGCACAAGGGGTTTAGCTTACATTTGGCTCCATCATTATTTCTGAGGCATAACAAAATCAATGCGAAGCCATATGGCTCCACCTACCAGCATGCAAGAGCATTGCTCATCATAGCTTCCCGATCCAATCTGGTGCCTGGGTATAGCCTAAAGGTGTGGAATTTGCAGTTAGAGGTAGCCATCAGAAGTTATGAATCAAACGCACTGAGAGAGAACTTTTCAAATCCAAAGCTAAGGAGGCTAAAGAACAATTTTGGGAAAGAGAACATAAATCTAAATTTGTCTCGAAACCAACAACAGCCACTCAGCAGGACAGATTTTTTATTTTGCCAAAAAAGACAGGAAACAAACATATCATCATCATAATTTTTTATTCGGCCAGATCAACCATAAAAGCACAATACAAAATTCTTCAAAATATCATTAAAATCAATCCAAATAAAAAATAGTGAATTTACTTTTCCCCCCACAAGCATAACAAAATGTCATAGAAATCACCACAAATCAATAAAATCAATAAAAAGAAAAGATGCCGCACTTCATTGGCCCCCTTCAATCATATACACAAATTGCAATGCATATTTCCTCCTTAATTTCAGTGCTTGAGAGATAAAATTCAAAACTGGGTAGCATATCACAGGTGTCTCCAAGCTCTGTAAAGAGAACACACCCTCCTGATGATTATTAAATGATCTATCAGTGAGAACTGGAAGGAGGAAATGTAGTCTAAAAGTAGTATACAAAGTGTAGAATAACATAAAGGGTTTAGTTGTCTGATGTGTCCTCCCATCACCTGGGCAACACTGTAATGTAGAAAACCAGGTCCCCATTACAGGGACAGCTACTGAGTAATGAACCATGTTCCCCATTAACTGTGTAAGATAAAACCTAGATTCTGGTGCCTTTATCCAAATTAAATAAGGCTCCATTTCATGAGTTGTTATGAGTGGCACATAAGATTGGACCTTTATCAATTCAAGTGCAGTTAAGATCCTCATTTCCCCTTTATGTGCATAAAACAGAACTCTTCAAAAGTGAATTTATTTTGCCCGGACCATTGAAGATATGACTTAGTTCCAACTGTCTTAGGCCATTTTTAATATATTTGAGCCATGGAATGGCTGTACTGTTCGTGCTCAAGGCAGTTCTCCACTATTTTTCATGAGAAACCCAGTTCAGGAGAGGACCACATTTTGATCAACAACAGAATGGGTGCCAGGCCTATTGAATCTTCCAAATAACCTACACCCAGTTCATTATAGGTTACAAGGTTAGGGGTGGATTTCGAAGTCCCTAGCAGCCTGTTTATGAAATTATTTGCTACCATCTCTAAGGGCCTAGGTACCATATGACACCATATATCCGCCCTATATAAACGTGCAGCAACACATTTGCTTTTATAAAGTGAAATCATTTATTTTGGAGGCTTATGTTCCAGTTTCTTGGCAAACCTAAAAATGGATTTGCTTGAAGCCTCCATTGTTTGTGATCTCTGGGTAATTAACCTAATCTCAAGCACAGTTTCATTAAATAAAATGCCCAAATAACTAAAATCTTTCACCTTTGAGATTGGGATTTCTCCCAGGTATTTTTTGGACCACAGGTCATAACATAAAATTTAGTGTGATTCACTCTGAGTTTTAATTTCTTCATATAAAGTTTAAAACCATCTAAAAGCGATTGTAGCCCATTTGCTGTCCGTGCAATTTGAACTTCATCATCCACGTATAAAAGTATGGAAACTGGGCAGGAGCCAATTTTGGGAACGTCAGACGTACAGGTGGTTAAAAAAGTGTTGAATGCATTAATATGTGCTAAAAATAGAAAAGGGGTCTGACACCATGAGTGGCTCTAACAAGGGACGTAAGGTCACCCTGTTGGGTATAATGTACCGTCAGATCGGTGTTAATGTAAAGACTTTTTAAAATGTGCAATATGGGGAGATCAATCACTACCTGGTGCAAAATATCCCATACTATGTGTCTAGCCACTAAGTCAAAGGCACAGGAGAGATCCATAAAAGTCAAATGTATGTCCCCTCTCCTGGTCTTGACATATTACATAACAATCAAAGAGAGATTTAGGGCCTGCTCAGTGGTTCCCAAACACAGGTGAAAAGAAGGATGTGTCTATTGCACATTTTTCTAAATTTGCTAAGATTACCCGTCCAAAAATCGAGCAATGAGATAGGCCAATAATTTGCAGGAGAGTTTCTATCACCCTTTTTCAGTCGAGACTAGTATCTGAGAAACAACATGAGATCTCTAAGTGATTATTTATATTAAGATCTAAAAACATTTTGTTAGGGTCCACATGTTCCCACTTTGGAAACTAGAAATTGGAGAGGAAAACTGAAAATTATGGAATTATGATCACTAAAAGGAGAGTGATACACCTCAAAATTTGTCAATTTGGTGGGCCAGATCATTGGACAGCAAGATGTGATCAACGGTGCTGCCTTTTACTCTCCCTACAAAGGTTGGTTCATCTACCTGACAGTGACTATACAACTTCAATGTAAAAATAATATTATTAGCTAGAATTACCCTTGTTAAAGATTCACCATAAGCTGAATGGCGAAAATGGTCTCTCTTTGGCCGTCTTTAATTCCACAGACCTGGGACCTACTATAGGCGTACATAGTAATATTAAAATCACCTGTCCAAATAAGTGATAAACTATTCTGTCCTTTACCAATCAGTTCAGTGATAGTGTGTTCCAAGTCCTCAACAATCTCTTTTTTCCTTTTTTTACTTACTGGTCATTTGCCACCTCTGCTAGTCCCAGGTAAATCGGAAGACCGTAAGAGGTCAGGGGTTGCTGTGTCCATTTCTTAAACAGCTTCCCTTTCCCTCT
This sequence comes from Pleurodeles waltl, assembly GCF_031143425.1. NCBI lineage: Eukaryota > Metazoa > Chordata > Amphibia > Caudata > Salamandridae > Pleurodeles > Pleurodeles waltl. Next base: position 189,491,884 of record NC_090440.1, on the reverse strand, counting down.
CCAAATCTAGTAAGCGGAACACCCCCTGTCCTCCATCTGTATTAAAATGGCTTCAGTCTCTATAAGATCCTCTGTGCACAAACAATGCCATACCTGCAATAACCCCGTGTACATGATACTCTGTCCCTTGTAACTTATGCTATATAGGCAGCGCTATAAGGCTATTAAACACCAGAATAAAAGAGTACTACCACAACAGCCATAATGATAACTGCAAACTCCCTCTTACAGAAGATTTTCAAAAATGTCATGAATATGGATCTAATTCAGTTTTTTGGGATTCATCTCATCTCCAAATTAGCCAATGGAGGAAACTATAAATTAGCCCTCAGACAAACACTGAACTACTGGATTATAGACCTGGACACAGGGCCCTGGCCCAGGGAATCCTCGCCATGGGGATTCTGACCCCCTTACCACCATCCTGTTCCTGGCGGTTTTCACCGCCAGGAACAGGATGGCGGTAACAGGTGTCGTGGGGCCCCTGGGGGCCCCTGCAGTGCCCATGCCACTGGCATGGGCACTGCAGGGGCCCCCTAACAGGGCCCCACTAAGATTTTCAGTGTCTGCAAAGCAGACACTGAAAATCGCGTTGGGTACCACTGCACCCGTCGCACCCCTTCGACTCCGCCGGCTCCATTCGGAAGGGGGTTTCCCGCTGGGCCGGCGGGCGGCCTTCTGGCGGTCGCCCGCCGGCCCAGCGGGAAAGGCAGAATGGCCGCCGCTCTTTTGACCGTGGTGCGGTCATTCGGCAGTTCCCGTCGCCGCCCGCCAATGTGGGAATGACCCCCACAGTCAAATGATGATTCGGCAAAGGTCGAGAACAATTTTGGCCCTATCAGACACTTTCAATTTCCTTCTCTCCACCTTGCCTCTACAACATTATTACCACCCATACTGACTAAACACTAACTTTTCCTCACCCAGTCACATATTCCTGGATTTGCCCTTACGCATAAAAATGACAATAGAATGCTTCCATTACCAGTGAATTAAGCAATATCCACCTCTCCCCTCTTTCCATCCAGTCCCTCTTGAATCGCTGTGATTCTGTTTATAGGAGTCAGATTGGTGATTTAGACATGTTAAATACTTATAATGCTAATATATGTGCATCTTAACATTGTGTTTACTTCCTGCTATGTAGCAATTTTAAGTATTCTGGTAATGTGGATTAGATTTATCTCTGCAAACCAAAATCAAAGGAAAATTGCTTAACAAAATTAAGACATGAATAGTAGGAGTTTAGTTGTTATGATTTCAAAATTATGTTGTTTGAAAAAAGAATTTCTCATGAAACACCCAATTTGCATATATACAGAGCAAACAGAGAGCGAACTGTCTGTCTAATACTGGCCTATATTGCCATCAAGAGGTTTTTATGACATTTACAAACCACAAAAGTGAAGGAAGAGTGGTTCATGGATGCCATCTAAAATCTGAGATGCTGATATATGACCTTATTTCATGTTACTCATTTATTAATTAAGTTCAGCATTCTTTAAGAAGATAAAGAGCATTTGAGAGGCATCAGTTTGCTATTTATTCTTTGCAAGAGACTGCAGATATGTCTGTCAACATTGTGATGAATATATTATTGTTGGGATAATGTGCTAATATAGAAAATGTGTTTTATGCAACATTGTTTATTGTTATAAATTCACAATTAGACCCCTGTTCCGTGAAATACGTGCTTTGAAACCACTGATAAGTATTTCATAAGGAGCCTTTTGCTTACACCTAAATACATAAATATTCACTAAAAAACAAGGGTTCATGTGACATTATAGTTAAGTGTTTTAATAATATAAAAACTAAAGCTTAAAAATTTGAAACACTGGAATTTATCATGTATAGTTTACTGAGCTAACTATAACTTGCGTCCATGCTATCCCTTGCTTATAATCTCACATATTTTATCACTTATGACATCTAAACTGTCATTACTGATGACATCACTGAACGTATCACTGATGACTGTTTGCTATAAGATTTTCATACTGGGCGGCATTCTGTAAGGTACATGTAGACCCAATATTCCATAATGTATGTAGTACCAATCCTTTTACAACAAGCAGAACAAGCAGACCATGAAGTGTATCTGTGAAATCACCAACACTAAATACATGTTATACTCTTTTTTTACTAATATTCAGGAGTGTAAAAAATTTAATGCTCTGTAGACACTAATGACATCATCATCTTATTAAACACTGAACACTGTTCAAAAAGAGTTTGCTTAATATTTACCCTAATGAGGTGTGTCTATTAAATACTTCATCTGACATAAAATTTTAGGTCAACAATTTCACTTCTATACATTAGCCAATTAGCCAATTATAAGGCATTCACTACTAGGCCCTAGGGACAACCCTCTGTAGTATGTAAAAATACAGTACACACATTCCCGAAATGAGCAGAATGGCGTACATCATTTTAAGAATGGTTACAATCATACGTGATTTCAAGTATCTTTAAGTGAGAAAGACATAGATTATTCATTCTACAACCATATATGTCTCAGAATTTTCAGTAACTGTTTGGAAATAAATATCTGCACTTTCCATATGTCCAGTTTTTATTTAGATTGTCTTTAGCACAACATCACAAGTATTTCATGTCAGCATGTACACAGACTTTTACAGGAGAATAATGTACTGCAAGGGGAAGCTTTAGTTTTTCTCACAAATTGTTAGTAATATGTCTTTAAAAATAAGGCACAACATAGTTGTAAGGTATGACTGCAACGCAGACTAGATACACTCAGTCTATACCTTGCTTCAATGAAGTACTGCCAACACCTATAACATCACTGGTATCTAAAGTGTGTACCACATCATTTTTACCATGCTGGGCGCAACTTGTCTTCATTGAAGTCATGCAGGGCATGGCACGGGCACAAGTTATAGTTAGCTCAGTAAACTATAACTGGTGGACTTTAGCATTTTTATGTTAGTTTTTATATTGTTGCAATAACTAACTATAAGGTCCCTTTAGCATTTGTTTTTTTAAGTGATTTCTAGGTTTTTTCTTAAACGTACAATAAAAACTTATTACCTTACCTAATTTTAACTTAACTTTAACCTATGTTTTTTCAGTGAATTTGTGTTTTATTATCATATTCAATCAACTCCCACACTGAAAATAGCTTTTGACTGTGTGTAGTATGGGGTTGGATGATGAGTCTAGCCTACACCTAGGCCATTGCCCACCCCGCGGACGGCCAACCCTCCAGTACTAGCCATCCTCTCACAGTCAGACAACCCCTACAAACCCCCATCCCATATATTCCATTTTTTATACAGTATTTTGGTACTCCTGTAGTTACGTTACACAAGTAGCATTTAATGGTTCTGTGGGACAGTACAAGCTTCACTTTTTAACATGGGTGGGATGCGGTGGGTCCCACTGGACCTCACAGAATGCCTAATTGGCAGCCACTGGAGTATTGCAGGACCCACGGTAGTAAAATAAATGTTTTCTATTTTTGCCCCACCCTCCCAGTAAGACAAGGGTATAAGAGTACCCTTACTGTGACCCTTATGTCTTATTTTTTTAAATAAGTTCAGTACATGAGGACCAAGAATCCTGAAATGGCAGACGCAACATTTCTCTTCATAAAGCGGCCAGCCAATCAGATCCCTCATTCCCATGGGACTGAAAGCTCCACTGGGAGAAAAGCCCCCTCTGCCAATCAGAAAGCTTATTTTATTTTAGGGAAGGGGCAGCACCCTTCTTTGTGCAGTTTTTGAGAAATAAAGTAGATAGCAGTGTATTCACATTATTTACTGATAGTATCTTTAAATGTTTTCTCTTTTCATTCATTGATATTCATTCATTGATATTTACTGCACCTCATTTGTATACAACCTTTTTCTTTATTATTTCTGGTCAGAGCAGAGAGCAGCACTCGCAAGAAATTTCAATATTTGTCCTTCCTTAAGGCAATATCCCCAGTTCTTTACTTGTTCCAATTGTGGCATCTTATTCAGAACTTATTTAATCCACACTTGATACCATTCCAAAGTCTTTGTCATGGAAGAATGATTGATAAGAGCCTGATAAGAGAAGGAATTTGATCAATTTATGATCTTCCCCTAAGACCACATGGCCATTCTGGTACACTTATAATCCCCCCTTGATCGTTATTTTACTCCTCTATGCACCTGGGATCAGCATTAATCTTTAATTATTATTCTACTCCTGAGTCGTGCTCTCCTGCTAGATTCAGTCCCTATATGCCCAATTTTGACAGACACAGCCCCCACAACCCCCCACAACAAGGCTTATGCCTATATATCACCAATATTTATCAGGCGGAAGTCAGAAAGCTTTCTTGGAACGTAGCTATGAACTCCACAATAGAGACTGGGCATGGGCATGGTGTGCTGCCAGGAAACCTGGGCTGTGAATGACTTCTATTTACACAGATTTCAATCTTTCTGTATACCAGCCACTCTCTCCCCATCTGGTCACCCAAAGGCGGGGGTCTTAATTTGAAAGATGTAATAGTTAAACCATTAAAAAGCACAGCATGGTACCAAATGTTATCAATAAGTGTTCCAGGCTCTTTGATGATTCTTTTCTTTAATTTCAATTTTAACTTTTTTGCAAACTATCCAATCAACCTGATTTGCGATTTAGGTATTTTCATATTGGATTTTCTTGAAAACAGTCAAGGTAGAGACTCCATCTTATAGCTGGAGAATTTCAACCTAACAAGAAGCCCATTCCCAGGCAACCGGGTTTGTGGTTTAGGTGACTAGGAGGGGGAAAGCCTATCTAACTTTATACATAACTCCTATAGGGATGCCTTGAACAATATCATCTCCAAGCAAAGCTTATTGTCTCATATAGATTTCATTAAGGACAGTGAGGCTCTTCCCCCAACCTTTACAGGGAGAGGTGAAGGATCCTTTATTGATTGAAGGATCTTTTCCTCCCACTTACGTCCCCTCATTGGGGAAACAAGAATCTTGTCTTCAAGTATTAGTGATCATAACCCAGTGGAGCTCTGCCTATCTTGTCCATATATGGTAGCATTTAATCAGGCATGTCCTGTAAACTTGCAACATTTTAGAAATAAGGGGATACTGTTAAAATGGGAAAAACTGAATCAGGTAAAGATTTTTGCTGATTTAGTTATGGGGAAGACTGAGGACATGATGTGTTGTTTGTCTGATTCTCTTGAGCCTCAAGCTATCCTGGGCAGTTTTAACAAACTTTGTAACACAGTCTCTAGTTTGATGATCTCTAAAAGACCCCTAGACACCGTTGGTTCAATCTGCACTGCTCAGCCACCCTAAAGCAGGCAACTAGTTATAGGCCTAGGAATATTAATGAAATCAGACAAGCAAGGAAGTGATATAGGTTGGCCCTGAAATCCAGAAAAGTGAAATTAGAGAGAAGGCATGGAAGGACCTAAAAGTATCTGCAAACTTCAGGGATTCAACGGTGTTTGAGAGGTGGTAAATCACTCTTTTTTGCAGACGATAACAAGTCTAAAATGGAGTGCCAGGTTACATGTGAAGGATTGTTGTCTCACTTTTCTAGCATTTTTTAAGTTAAACCATTGAACACATCGGTCCTCCCCACCTCTGACCTTCCTTTAAATAGGGAAAACCCCTCTACTCTTGTTTTCAGTGGTAGACATTCCCTTGCTTAATCTATTGATGTTAGTGAAGTAGAATTGGCTATCTGGAGGAGCTCTCCAGGAAAATCTCTTGGTCCAGATGGGGACCCTGTTGATGCATTTAGGCAGAAGCCACCCTTTTGGGCCCCTCTATTAGCCAATGTCTTCTGAGCAGCCATACCTACTAAAATTCCATGCTCTTGTAGGAAATCCACAATAGTCCCCATCTTTAAGAAGGGTGATAGCTGGAATCCATTATGCTATCATCTGATTTCCTTCCTAGATTCTTCTGTTAACATTTTCGGAAAAATGATCTTACAGAAATTAGGAAACTGGGCTATAGATATAGGCTTCCTTTCTGAAATTCATTTTGGTTTATCCAGGGATAGGTACTGTAGAGCAATTCCTTAACCTGCTCCTTGTCACTGGGAAATACATTAAGGCTAGAGCGGGATCACTATACCTATCCTTCACTGACCTCTCCAGCGTGTTTGACCTAGTTGATAGGGTCAGATTGTGGGCTCTAGTACAGTAAGACAGGGGTCAACCTCTCCATCACTGAACTCGCTTGCACTGGGACATGCTGGCCTAAGTACGCTATAGTTCAGGTGGAGAAGGTAGGCCCATTTTTAAGGTTCAAAAGGGGTTTCAAACAAGGGTGTATTTTAGCCCCTTTTCTGTTTCTTATTTATATCAACTTGTTAGATTGAGTATTGCAGGCAAAAGGGAAGGACTTGCCAAACATAGGGTTCCGGTCCATGCCCGTTCTCCTTTGTGCTGACGATGTGGGCTCTCAGCATGCACCACAAACGGGCTCCAGCTATTATTGGACTCATCCAATGAGTTCATGATTGATCTGGATCTAAAGGTGAACCTCACAAAATCTAATCCTGTTTCTGACTAAGAATCACCCATTGTTCCCCGCACCCAGCTTAGTCCTAGATCAACTTACACCTGCATGTTTTCATTGATGGGACCCCTAGCACTAAGGTCTCAAATTTTAATTACCTAGGAATTTTATTGGATGCTAATTTTAAATGGGATGCACTCTTCGAGCAAAGGAAACTTAAAAATGGATAACGGTACTGATGCTTTCTTTATGTTTGCAAAACCTCTCAAATATAAACCAATTAGGGAGCCATTTTCTCTTTATACTGCTAAATGCCTCCCTGTAGGCTCATATGGGGCAGGAGTGTTGGGATATATAGATTGCGGCTGTCTGCAAATTAGTGAAAATACATTTTTAGTCAGGCTGCTAGCGGCACCCAGAAGTATGGCCAGCATTATTACCCACAAAAAGGTTGGTTTACCTTAAATAGCTGACTCGATTAAAGTCGCTTCACTCCTACTGTGGGTAAAAATCTGGAGTTGTCCCCAGCCCACGTTTTCCCAGGAGATATTTGCTGATTGTATTAATCTGGACCATGGCGCTAAAATCGCATTGTTAGCTTACATCAGAAAATCCTTTGATGAATTAGGCATCCCACATGTATTTTCTTCACCATCCGACATTGCAGTACCAGGCATCTTGTTCACTCCCATTTTCAAAGAAAAAAGGGATTTGTCAAGAATGACCAGGGCACAGTCTATGAATACTGTTCAGTACTATATGGAGATTACATCCAATGAACGGTTATAACCATACCTTTATTGGATCCCTAATCTGGAGCATAGGTTTTATCTATCTCATTCTAGGTTATCTACAGCACACGTTTTGGTGGCCTTTCCAGAGCAGGGCGATTAGTTTGCTTCTTTACTTTTCTATTCTTGTGACAATATTAGCAAGCAAACTTTTATCCATTTTGTGCTTTTTTGTAATGTTTACATTGCTCCAAGAGTTTGCTTCCTACAACCCATTTTACGTTTATCAAAGTTGAAATCAGCTAATATGGCCCCTAAATTCCTGCAATACTTGAATTCTGGGACACTTTGCCATGCGGTAATTAACTAAGTGAGTTTTGCTATTAGAAGAACTCTGATTATGCCTGTTGAGTCAGTTTTGAAAATTGTGTAAATATTCTTCTCTTGAGTTTTTAAATAACATTTTAACAGTTTTTATAGATGTATTTTATGTTTTTAAATTGTATGCTCAAGACATTTTGTGTGATGTCTATTATGGCTGTAATAGCCAAATCAAGTTTTTGAACTGAATTGAATTGAATTGTCCTCAAAGAAAACCCCGAACAGCAGAGAATGCAAGAGAAGAACCTTCATCTGAGAGTTCCTCATAGACCAATTCTGTTTCTGACTAAGAATTACCCATTGTTCCCTACATCAAGCTTCCCTTTGCCTTACCCTTTTTTTGCACTTTTGCCGATAACGTTTTACTGCGAGCGAACTTCTGTTTCCTTTTTTGTGTCTCCTTCATGTTCATGGCGACCGTCGGCTTGCATATGTGAAACAGTTTACCTTTTCATTATCAGTTTATGTGGCAAGAAAAGTCCGGTTGGGAGTTTACAACGCTAATAGCTCTAACTGTGAGACCCATTACATTACAAATGCTTGTTTACTTTATGCTCTGACTGTGCTGCTCACCTGGTCTGAATTTAATCTACAGAATATTTTACCATTTTGGCTTATCTTTCTTTTATGTATTTCTGAAGGGTAGCTTCTTAGGCCTAGTCTTGAAGGGCAGCTCAAGCATGATTGTAAGGCGAGTGGCAGTTCAAAAAAATACCTCTGCTACACCAGGTTTAACTTTTTCTTAAATACTAAACTATTAAATAAATAAGAGCCCTCTTCACTTGCACCAGTAATTATTACAAATCCAGATGGTGTTTAATTCTCACCCCTTAGATTTTCCCCTCTGGTTTCCCAAGAGCCTCACTACCAGGTTAAAGCTTATTACGCTATTAATGTTTCAATAAGCAAATAAATGTGATTCAACATGCAAAGTTCCCTAATGCCCACTTTACAATCTTACTTCCAGCTAGACATCATGGGGTGAATGCAGCACACTTTCCACTCTCACCACTATTACACTGCTCTGGCGGATCGCACCTTTTGAACTGGAAGCAGCCAATCATAGGACCAGGAGGAATCAGACTCTGCTTCCTTTTTACAAACTATCCATTTCGTGGTGAGGATTTAGACAGTGGGAAATGGAAAAAGCATCAAGTGACTACCAAAAGAAAAACATTCTGAAGAGTCAAAAGATGCACTATCACATGCCCTCTGGTATTCTTCATGAATCAATATTTATGCCCATCCACCTATCACATATTAACTACTATTTTAAACGATGCTTTCTTTTAAAAACATTTTCACGTTTGTGGCCTATTTATTTTGCCCTATTTTGGACTGGTATACTTGTCCACGCACTAGTATGTTTGTATAAGTCCACATCCCTGTTTTACAGAGGGGCCTAAAAGGAGCACGATTGTCTTTGTATGTGTGTGCCCAGTATCACTGCAGACATCCTGCATGTACTTTTTCTGTGAGTGGTAAGCAAAATAAATATATGCTTCTTGTCTAATCTGTGACAAACCCACTCGGATGTCCCCACCCCTCTAAAACAAATTCAAGGAGAGTTAATTCTGTGGAAGCAAGGCCTGAAAAGAGGTGTGAATGCAGTAGCTTCTTTCTGAGGAGCCATAATGATCTTACAAAGTCAGGCTCTTCTCTGACCACAGATAATCTACTGCACGAGTCATGAGAGCCAGACGGGGACAACCATGTTCACAATCTGACCATGCCACAGAAACCCTCCAAAAGCAACTACTACATTGTGACTAACCTTGCCTATCCTCAACCCCACTGCTTCGCCTTTCAGCAACGGTAGCAGTTCCAATAAGGAAAACTTCTGCTGAGGCCACGTTGGACTTCAGAGATAGAAGACTGACCACACGTGTTAAAGTGTTGCCAACCACAAGGCGGTAGTTGTACAATGGTTGGGCGTTGAGGAACCAGTCAGAGGTGTCCAGTGCTGCTCATCTGGTTACACAGGAATGCACAAAACAGAGTTAAAGGTGCAATGTGATATTCAGACCTCCTTACAAGTTCCTTTAGACTAATGTGCAATAAAGTCGATTTTTAGGCATAGCACATATTTTAAGTAAAACAAAGTATCATTCATCTAAATTTCCTGAAATTAACTCCTCACAAAACAGAAGAAGAAGAAATCTTTTTAACTCTGACCTCAGAGAGCTTTATAAACAAGTTACTCCATAAACCACTTCCTTTCCTTTGGCCTCTATGAACAAATCCTGGATTTATAAGGGGGTTTCTGATATCAAAGGTTTTGTATTATTGATAGACGGCATATACTGGGGACTGGTGGGGGTGGGGCGGTCAAGGTGCTCAACCCCCCCACAAAACATTGTTGCATAACTAATAGAATATGATAACGGGATCTACATTCTCACAGAATGATCCTACCTACAGGCTTATTATACTTTATTATACAGGCCTATAATCTCTGGCATTAGACAGCAGACGTTCCTCTCGGGAGACACAGAATTTGCAAAATTCAGACTTCCAAATAGGAGCTATCACACAGGATTTATAGATCTTATAGGTTTTAGACAGCAAGATGAAATCTCAGGTTTCATAATCAGCATGACCCGCACATTTAACAAAGGTAATAAATTGCATGCTACACTCAGCACATCTCTCTCTCTCTCTCTCTCTATATATATATATATATATATATATATATATATATATATACATATATATCATTTGCCTGCTTAACATTTAAGTTAATGATGCCGCACTCACAGAATTATGATTGATCCTATTTTATTAAACGAAAAAGCAACCCCACCAACTAACACCAACGCGTTTCGACCTTCATGCTCTCTCTCTCTCTCTCTATATATATATATATATATATATATATACATATATATATATATATGTATATATATATATATATATATATATATGCAGGCTAATATTCCAGAAGGACTCAATACCGATGAGGAACTCCATGTTCATCTCTAATAGCTATATAACTGATGATACCATGGACTACTGGTAGGTGAATATGCAAGTCTATAGCCATATACAGTGATAATAAATGGGCATTGGGATCAGTAGAATGAATAAGGTAAGATGGCACTAAGCTATTATTTATAGTTACTGTTTACACTTATGGTCATATAGAAGGATATACACACAATGTGAACTAAATATATGTACAAGACACATAAGCGGCTGATTTATGGTTTGATGGATAATGTAAACCTTTTTTCTTTGATCCGAGAATACATTGCAATTTTGTCTAATTAGATCGTGTAGTGTAAAAGATTGTATTATTGGAATTATATATGGTTTCAACTATTTGGTTTTATTTATTATGGCATTTAAGTTTAACTTTCTTGATTCTCCATTGGTTGTATTTTATTTTTGTCACACTACATGTCCCAGAATGCCTCATTATGAGCTCACTGTGGTAGTAGTATTTAATGATCACTGAAAAAGGATTCACCAGCCGAAACGTGTTGATATTTGTTGGCATGGATTAAATGTTGTGATTTTTCAGGAGAAACAGAGTGCAATGATTACTTTCCTTGGAATTATATATATATATATATATATATATATATATATATATATAGCAAGATGGATATATTATTTTATAGTAATTATTGGTGGGACATTTTGATTATAGTATTTGATGATTTATTTGTATGGATTTCATATCCTGTTGTCCCTTTTTAGGTAGGCATAATTTAAAATATATGTTAAATGATATGTGCAATCATGGTCCCACATATGTTATGAGATTTATTTACATTTTTTGACATAGGATTTATTTAGGATTGTTTCTATGTTTATGATGATTAATGGTATATATGTTAAGGAGAGGAGGGGCCTCTGTAATGGCTTGGGCTATTGAAGAAGACCGTAATGGTTGAAACGCATTGCCATGCTATTGCAAGTCGTTTTTGAAAAGGATCTCATGGGATCAAATGAACACCACAGTTGCTTGGAGTGCCAGTATTTGGATTTCGTTTTTATAAAATATATATATGGGTCCTGCGCCCATAATGCTGCACCAGCTTTGTGATGCTAGCACAGGAAGAACAGCAGGAGTTGTTTGTTTATATATATTTATATATATATATATTTATTATCTAGTGGCGGTCGCCACTACGTATAGTTAGGATGCAGTTTCGATAGAATTTTTTTTTTTTGATTTGCCTGTATCTTTGGTGCCGGTTGACAAATCTTCATTAATTTTTCCAAAAAACATTTACGTTCAGCTGCAGTCTGGAAAGTTTTGGGATGATCCATCAAGCGGGGCTAAGAAAAAGGGGGTCCCCAAAAGGCATTTTCTCCATTCTTTTTTTCATAGGAATTTTGAATAGCGATAGCGCTTAAACCACTGAAGGGAATTACACCAAATTTGGCAGAAATGTACCTCTTGTTCTAGAAAGAGGCCTTTTAGTTATTTGGTGAACATCTATTCAGTAGTTGTTTTAGTTATTAAGTGAAAAACATAAATGTATATCCAGGGACGTGGTTCTGTCATGACTCCTATGCGAAGCGTCGCAACTCAGCGCATCAGAAGCAGTACTGTGATTGGCTGGCCGCAAGCTGTGGGAAGAGTTGTGGCCACCATCTTATAAACCAGTTCACTGTCCTGGGGGTTGGAAATTAGGCCTGAAAACAATGTAAGGGGTTAGGGTAGAGGTCCTTGACACCATGATGTAAATGAATGAGTGTCTGAGGGACCCCTTATGATTATAAAATTATAAAAGAGCCTTTTTTCCCACAATTGCAGAATCGCAACTCAGTTGCGGTGCTCCGAGCGGTCCCCGAAAACACATATTCAGACATTCACTCACATACTCATGCACACTCACAGATTCATTCATAGCTTCATGCACCAACTCACAGACCCATTCATACACTCATGCACCCACTCACAAACCCATACACACCCTTGTTCTCCCACTCACAGACCCACTCAGACCATTATGCACCCACTCACAGACCTACTCACACCCTCATGCATCCACTCACAGACCTAGTCAGAGCCTCACTGCTGCAGTCACAGACCCTTTCAGACCCTTATGTATGCACTCACAGACCTACTCACACACTCATGCACACACTCATAGACCCACTCAGACTCTTGCGTAAGCACTCACAGACCCACTCACACCCTTATGAACCCACTCACAGACCACTCTGAGACCCTCATGCAACCCACTCACAGACCCACTCAGAGCCTTGCATACCTACTCCCAGACCTACTCTGACACTCATGTACCCACTCACAGACCCACCCACACCCTTATGCACCCACTCACAGACCCACTTGGACTCTCATTCACTCACTCACAGTCCCATTCACACCCTCACGCACCCACTTACAGACCTAGTCACACTCTCCTGCACCCACTCAGAGACCTATTCAGACCCTTATACACCCACTCACAAACCTACTGAGACTTTTATGCACCTACTTGTAGGTGCACTCGCACCCTCATGCATCCACTCACAGACCTACTCACACACTCATGCACACACTCAAAGACCCACTCAGACTCTTGCGTAAGCACTCACAGACCCACTCACACCCTTATGAACCCACTCACAGACCCACTGAGACCCTTAAGCAACCCAGTCACAAACCCACTCAGAGCCTTGCATACCTACTCCCAGACCTACTCTGACACTCATGCACCCACTCACAGACCCACCCACACCCTTATGCACCCACTCACAGACCCACTTGGACTCTCATTCACTCACTCACAGTCCCATTCACACCCTCACGCACCCACTTACAGACCTACTCACACTCTCATGCACCCACTCAGAGACCTATTCAGACCCTTACACACCCACTCACAAACCTACTGAGACCTTTATGCACCTACTTGTAGGTGCACACGCACCCTCATGCATACACTCACAGACCTAGTCAGAGCCTCATGGCTGCAGTCACAGACCCTTTCAGACCCTTATGTATGCACTCACAGACCTACTCACACACTCATAGACCCACCCAGACTCTTGCGTAAGCACTCACAGACCCACTCACACCCTTATGAACCCAATCACAGACCCACTGAGATCCTTAAGCAACCCAGTCACAGACCCAATCAGAGCCTTGCATACCTACTCCCAGACCTACTCTGACACTCATGCACCCACTCACAGACCCACCCACACCCTTATGTACCCACTCACAGACCCACTTGGACTCACTCACAGTCCCATTCACACCCTCACACACCCACTTACAGACCTACTCACATCCTCGCACACCCACTCAGAAACCTATTCAGACCCTTACACACCCACTCACAAACCTACTGATAACTTTCTGCACCTACTTGTAGGTGCACTTGCACCCTCATGCACCCCTTCACAAGCCCACTCAGAGCCTCACAGCTGCAGTCCCAGATCCTCTCAGACCCTTATGAACGCATGCACAGACCCACGCACTCAGGCACACACTCATAGACCCACTCAGACCCTTATGTATGCACTCACAGACCCACTCAGACCCTCATGCACCTACTCACAAACCCACTCATACCCTCATGCACCTACTCACAGACCCACTTATACACATATGCACCCACTCATGGACCCACTCAGACCCTTACAAACCCACTCATTGACCAACTGAAGCCTTGCGTACCCACTTACAGACCCACTCTGACACTCATGCACCCACTCACAGACCCACCTGGACCCTCTTTCACTCACAGTCCCACTCACACCCTCATGCACCCACTTACAAACCCACTCACACCCTCACACACCCACTCACAGACCTGCTCAGACCCTCATGCACCCACTCGCAAAGAAACTCACATGCTCATGGGTCCATTCACAGACCAAATGGGAGCCTCACACCCACAGTCATAGACCTACTCAGACCCTTCTGTAGACACTCAGAGATCCAATCACACACTCATGCACCCACTAACAGACCCACTCAGACTCTCACGCACCCACTCACAGACCCAATCAGACTATTATGCACCCACTCACAGACCCACTCAGAGCCTCATGAACCCACTCACACACCCAGTCATACACACATGCACCCGCTCACAGACCCACTCACACCCTCATGCAGCCACTCACAGACCCACTAGGAGCCTCATGGCTGCAGTCAAAGATCCTATCAGACTCTTTTGTACGCACTCACAAACCCACTCACACACTCATCTACACACTCATAGACCCACTCAGACTCTTACCTACATACTCACCGACTGCTCAGCCCCTGATGCATGCACTCACAGACCCACTCAGACCCTCATGCACCCAGTCACAGACCGATTTATATACTTATGCACCCACTCACAGACACACTGAAAGCCTCTTGCAGCCACTCACAGACCCACTGAGACCCTCATGCACCCACTTACAGACCCATTCAGAGTCTCATTCACTCACTGACAGTCCCACTTGCACACTCACACAGCCACTTACAGACCCACTCACACCCTCACACACCCACTCACATACCTACTAAGACCCTCATGCACCCACTCATAGACCCACTCACACCCTCATGAATCCACTCACAGATCCACTCAAAGCCTCATGCCTGCAGTCACAGACCCACTCAGACCTTACATATGCACTCACAGACTCACTCATATACTCATGCACCCACTCAGAAACCCACTCATACCCTCAAACACCCACTCACAGACCTAATCAGACTCTCATGCACCCACTCACAGACCCACTCAGATACTGAAACACCCACTCAGAGTCCCACTCACAGACCTGGTCAGACATTCATTCATTCACTCAAAGACCCAGCCAGAGTTTCACTCATCTATTAAGAGATCCACTCAGAATGCCACACAGTGGTTTTTAGACCCCCTCAAACACTTATACATCCACTTAGAGACCCCATTAGACTTCCACTGATGTTTCAAGAAATGTGTTGTGACATGAAGAGAATGAAAGAACAACATATAGTAGTAGTAGTAAAATGCTTTATTCGATTGTTTATCAACAACCATAAAAGCACATACAAATGTAATACATATATCACAAGTAGTCCAGTTAGCATCAATTAATAATACAAAATAGAACATATATTCATAAAATCTTGTTAAAAAGCTAAATCTTGGATCATAAAATTTGGTGTAAAAGCTAGCATCAATTGTTCATAAGAGCAGCATAGAATACACATTCTTGGGTATTATGTTAGGGAGGTAGACCTCGTAATGTCACAAAAGTCATTTATAATAAACATCTCCAAATGTATCTAAAAACCCTTTCTTGCCTTCAAGACTGCACACAAGTAGACTGCAAGACCATTACAGATTTGAATTGATGGCAAAGTTAACAAATACAGAAAAGCCGGACGACACTGATGTATTTGCAAAGTTTTTAGAAGTGGTATCACAAATTCTTTCCTCTGTTCAGTATATAATGAACAAAACAAAACTGTGTGCATATTACTTTGTGTCAACACTGAATCACAGGGACAGTTCTCCAGTTCTGGGCTCCAGTCATTAATTACAGGAAAACTGACTAGTCGGTGGAATGTCTCTAGTTTAAAGCGGGTGAGAACAAAACGGTGCCTCGGGTTCAGGACATACTTCAAATATGGTTCCATACCATCCGTTAGCTGCAGCAAATGATTCCTCATCACATTGGGTTTTTTCGCTTCAGTGGCCCACCTCAAATCGGCCAGGTGGGTGAGGCAAACCCTTTTCAGATTTTTCATAGACAGTGCTTCCATTTTTCCTGGGGTACAATAATAATCCAGATGACCCAGTCCGTAAAGAAATTCTTTATGTACTTCAGCCACGGAATTTGCAATAAGTGGCTTAATGATTGAGAATCTGCTATGATCGCCCTGTTCAAACTCGCGAATTCTGAAGTCCAGATTTTGTGCCAAAGTAATACTGGTTGTATTCTTATTAAGTCTGTAATATATGTGGCCCCCATATCTGAATGACACACAAAAGTTGAAGTATATTTTGGAACACTTAAGAGTAACTTCAGAAAGTCGTTTTCTGCTATCTGCAAAGCATTACATTTTTTGTATCCCCATAGGCCTGCCCCATACATTACAACAGAAACACATTTCAAACTATAGATTGTCATCATATCTTTTGGAGTGATCCTCCCTACTCTCTTAGAATTTTTTTTTATAGCCATGATGGTTTTTGTAAAATATAGTTTCCTAGAACTAATTGCTTGCGACCAAGTGCCTTTGTAGTCAAACAGGATTCCTAGGTACGAAAACATTTTTGTGACATCTATTTTCCCTCCCTTTATTGTAACAGGGCATTTTTGTACAGACTTTGTACCACATTTCATCATGTATGTTTTAGAACAATTAATTTTAAGGTCTAATTCTTCCATATAATTAGCAAAAGTTGCCAGACGGCGCTGCAAGGCTACTGGGGTTCACACCATAAGAAAAGCGTCATCTGCGTACATGAGAGCTGAAATCAGTCGACAGCCGATTTGTGGTAGGTCTCTGCATTCTGTAGATAATACAGACTCAAGTTTATTTATATATAGAGAAAACAGAAAAGGCGCTAAAACACAGCCTTGTCATACCCCCTGGCTCATGGCAAAGGAGGAGGTACATTCCCCCTGTGTCCCGAATCGTACCCTTGCTCTACTTCCGGAATACAGTTCCCTGATGAAATGAACTATTGTTTCATCTACCCCCATTTGCAACAAGATAGGCCATAGTTTGCTATGTATTACACAGTTGAACGCCGAGGTCAAATCTACAAAAACAAGATATAGGTTTCCTTTCTTGGCCTTCGTATATTTGCCAATCAGGATATCTAAATTCAAGGCCTGTTCCACTGTCCCTATCCCTGACCGAAAACCATATTGCAAGTCCGTTAAGATTTTATTAACTTCCGCCCACTCCTGTAGTCTATTCAGGATGATACGCCCTGCAATCTTTGCAAGAGTGTGAAGAAGTGAAATTGGTCTATAACATGCAGGGTTTTGACGATCACCTTTTTAAAATATTGGAACTATAATGGACTCCGCCCAGGTAGGAATGAAACCTGTGGCGCAGGATGCTCGCAAAACCTGTGTTAATAGAGGGCCCCACAGGGCAGTATTAGACTTGTAAATGTCAACTGGGACTCCATCTGGGCCTGGTGCTTTTCCACTCTTAATAGCGTTTATGGCATCAATGACCTCATTTAGACAAAATGATGGATTAATGGGCTGTAAGTCAACTCTGTGATCTTCTATATCTGAGGTTGCCTTTTTTTAACAATATATTTCAGAGAAATGGACAATCCATTCCTCTTCCGTGGTGGCTATTTCAATACTTGATGGTGTACTTTCTCCCAGCAATGGAGAATTTACAACCTTTCAGAATATGTCATTATTATTTTGGAGACTTGCTTCATACAAAGTATTCCAAGCTTCTTCTTTTAGGAATGTTTTCCTATTTTTTATGATCTTCTTATACTCGTATCTAAGAATAGAGATCTCATTCTTATTTGTATTCTGACAATGTATGATCTTTTTAAGTTTCTTACATTCAGTATCAAACCACCCTTTTTTTCCGGGGCCCAGACATTTCCACATTTACAGTTAGTGACTTTTTAATTCCCATTGGGATTGCAGTAAAAGCTCTAATACATTCCTGTGGGCTTATATTATCAGTGAGGCAGATCTCAACCTCTTTAGCGTAATCACTCAACAATGGTTTCATGAAACCTATCAGTTCAATCTGAGACCACCGTAGGAAGTATCAATTTCTTGAGCCCAATTCTATGTTGGTAACATTATCCATAATTCCCTTATATTTCTTTTTGACTAAAGGCAGTGCGAGATGTATACTAGGGGGATAGTGATCGCTAAATGCAATATCATAAATTAAGTACTCAGATGCACTATAAGCAAAATTATTAGATAAAATAAAGTCTATTGTTGTATTTGCGCATCTGCCATTAAAAGCGGGTTTGATCTGTAATTTACTATCATGTAATCCATTTGAAAGTGATAGGTCAAATTTAAACATTAAATTTGTGTCGTTCAATATACTACAGTAAGCATTATGGCTAAAATGAAGTTGATCATCATTTCCTCCTCCATAAAGGAAACAAGCTTTCTCAGCTAGTTGTGTACGTAAATGTGTATTAAAATCGCCTCCCCATACAATCAAGATCTCTTTCCGCGTAGAATTACATACAAATTCCAGATCATCCTGTAATTGTCTAATTATGTGTAGGACTTTGTGTGGAGAAGCATTGTTGTAAAAATTAACAATAACTAGCTGCAGTATATTTTTTAGTTCAAATAAAATCAGCTGATAAAAAACGTTTGAGGTTAGGCTAATCACCTTTATCGAATCAAGCTTGCTAGAAATGTAGGTGCACAGCCCCCCTTCGGCCTACCATGTATGGAGGTAATCGCGGGAGTATGAAGTGTCCTATATCCGTTTATATGTATAGGATCTATACACCACGTCTTTTGAAGGCACACACAGGGAAATAATCTGATAAAACCTAGCCAGTCATCATTTTCTGCTAAGACCTGCCACATTCCAGAACAGAAATTTTACACCTGATGTAATTGGTCCCGAACCCTGGACATCTAAACCAGCATGCCCTTCCTTCTTAATCGCTGTAGATATTATAGTCTCAACCTCCATGCAAGAGGGGGATATTTGGGTAGTCATATGGGCATTGTCGCGCCGCGCGGTGCGGCGCGAGCCGAGAGCTCGACTTCGGCCGGGCGTTCGGCTCGGGCCGCGCACCGCGTTATTAAGACGCGGCGCGCCCCCAGCCTCTCCTGCGCGTTTCGAGGCCCCAGATTTGCTTGGGGCCTCGTTCTTCCTTCTGCCTTTCACTGTCCCAGGGGTCTCTGAACCCTCTTACCTGTTTTTCTTCGTTTCTTTGTCCTTTCTTCTGTTTGCAGTCTGTTGTGTGCCTTTCTTTATGTCTTTTCCTCCTTCCCAGATTCCTGTGCTTTCCCAGCATTCCTTGTTCCCTATTCTCTATGGTTCCTCTACTATTCTGTTCTATATATTGTTTCCCTATCTAAGATGGTGTCCTTTTACTTCCTGTGGGTCACTTCCTGTTTGTTGGTATATAAGGGCTGTGTTTTTCCTCTTTCCTTGCGCTGCAACACTTTCTGCTCAGTTGGTGTCTTCGCTCCTGATTTCCTTGCCTTTTGGTTTTGGACTCAGCATTCTGTATTTCCTGATTTTTGCTCCTTTTGGATTCCTGTTTGTTGTTCTTGTTTTTCTCCAGGACTTTTCCTGTTTGGAGGTTTTTCCCCTTGGAAGGGGTTTTTCCCTCTGGCGCTACTTTCTGAAGGGCACGGTCTGTTCTTGGTGTCTCCATTGCCTACAGCACCGTGGCTACCAGAAAGAGTCGCCCCTTTTTGGGCCAAAGCCGAACATTGAAGATTCACGCCACCAGATCTGCAAATTCCAGGCGCAAGCAGCACGTGAGTCGTGACAGATTGCAGCGCCTAACCATTCCGACGTCCTCAAACACCATGGATAATACAGTGGCGGCTGCTGCAGATCCGGAGCAATCTCTGTTAACCACGATTCAGCAACAAGCCCAGGAGTTGCAACAACTACGTAATGAAAATGCTGCGTTACGACAGGCTTTGGCCCTCCGCACCAGTGATGTTCCGACAATCTCCGCTTCTACCCCTTGTTTCTCTGGTGAACCAACCAAGCTTCGCGAGTTCTTGGATGCTTTAACGGTGTATTTCGCCTTCCGACCTACTCAATTCTCCCACGACAGGACCAAGGTGGGTTATCTTATCAGTGCCTTATCCGGCCCAGCCTTGGCCTGGGCAACCCCGATGGTGTCCTCCGACGACCCTGTATTGTCAGACTATTCCGCCTTTGTGAGTCGCTTCAAACAAATGTTTAGCCGTCCTGGATTGGAAGCCTCCGCTGAAGAAGCCTTGTGCGACATCCAACAAGGCTCCCAAGACGTCCTGCAATATATAACCCGTTTTCGTCAGCTGGCGGCAGAGACCACTTGGGTGGAACGTACTCTGGTAACATTATTTCGTAGAGGACTCAAAGAAGAAATAAAGGATGAACTAGTGCATTCTACCAGAGCGGAAGATCTTCGTGGCCTGATGGATCAAGCACTGTCCATCGAATATCGTCTTCAGGAACGGAGATCGGAAAAGAAAAGGAGTAGAGGGTTTACCCAACCAAGTAGCTCCCGTGCATACCTGCAGCGTTCCGAGGAACCTCGCACTCCTGCTAGAGACATCGAAGGGGAACCCATGCAGGTGGATACTACCCGAGGTCCACTCTCTGCTAGTGAACGAGAAGACAGACGCAAGAGAGGGTTGTGCCTGTATTGTGGTTCTGCTGGTCACATACTCCGTACCTGTCCAGTACGTCCGTCCAGACCTTCGGGAAACGCCACCTCCCGTCCTCTGTAAGAAGGGAGGGGACGGGATCTACAGCTATACCTTCCATCAGCTCCTTTAATGACAATACAACTGCCTTGTTCATCTTTCCTGTCCTGTTACAACTTCCTGACGGTCGTCAAGAAAAGACTATGGCATTACTAGACTGTGGTGCTAGTGGTATATACATGGACAAGACATGGGCTGCTGCTAACCTAGTTCCTACTCAAGCAAAAGAAGTACCCGAACAGGTACACACTGTGGATGGATCTTTGATATCCTCTGGTCCTGTAGACACCACTACCCTGATGTTAAGTCTACAGGTGGGAAACCATCAAGAACACATCTCCTTCGATCTTATTACGTCCCCTAACCATACCATCATTCTTGGAATTCCGTGGCTCATTAGACATAACCCATATATAAATTGGGTTACCCGGACAGTCTCTTTGTCTTCGCAATTTTGTCACGAGAACTGTTTTACTTCCGACAAGTATTGGTCTCCGAAAAGATCCTTAGCTACTGAAGGTGCCACTGGTATGTCCATTAATACGGTCCAAGGGGTCCCAGACCACTATTTGGAGTTTCAGGATATTTTCCAAAAACCGTCAAAACCTGTGCTACCTCCACATCGAGAATATGATTGTGCAATTCCATTAGAACCCGGCACAATTGTTCCTTTTGGGAGGATGTACTCCCTCACGGAACCCGAAAGGGAAGTTCTAAAGGAGTATCTGGACGAAAATATACAGAGTGGTCTTATTGTTCCATCGTCGTCTCCGGCTGGGGCCCCTCTCTTTTTTGTGCCCAAGAAGACTAAGGATCTTCGTCCGTGCCTGGATTTTCGAGGTCTGAATAAAATCACCATTAAAGATCGTTATCCTTTGCCTCTCATCAGGGACATACTGGAAGCAATCAGAGGGGCCCAACGTTTTACTAAATTGGATTTACGAGGAGCCTACCACCTTTTACGCATAAGAGAAGGCGACGAATGGAAGACAGCATTCAGGACCCCATTTGGCCATTTTGAATATAGGGTTATGCCGTTTGGTCTTACTAACGCCCCGGCAATCTTCCAGAGATTTATGGACTCAGTGTTTTCAGACCTACTTAATCAGACAGTCGTGATCTACCTAGATGACATTCTTATTTATTCTAGAAATCCTGAACTCCATACTTCCCATGTGAAACAAGTTCTTCAAAGACTTCGTGATCACCAACTATTTTGCAAACCAGAGAAATGTGAGTTCGACATAACGGAAGTCAAATATCTGGGCTATCATTTAAGTCCCACCGGCATAGCTATGGACCAAGAAAAGGTACAAGCTATCCTAGAGTGGCCTTCTCCTTCTACCATAAAAGAAGCACAATGTTTCCTAGGTTTAGCAAACTTCTATCGACAATTCATTCTAGACTTTGCCAGTCAGACTAGCCACATAACTCACACCTTAAAGAAGGACAATTTAAAGAAGGGATTTGTCTGGACTGAGGCTGCTGAAGCAGCCTTTCAAAGCTTAAAGAGAGCCTTCACCCAAGCCCCCATCTTAAGACATCCAGATACCACCAAGCAATTTATAGTAGTAACTGATGCTTCTGAGAGAGCCATCGGAGCTGTCTTACTCCAACGACAAGAGGATGATGGCCTTGAACATCCTGTTTTCTATTTGTCTCATATCCTTTCCACAGCTGAACAACATTATTCCGTACTTGAAAGGGAATTATTGGCTCTGAAAACAGCCTGCCTTGAGTGGAGGCAGTTTCTGATGGGTTCCAAGGAACCATTTGAGGTGAGGACAGACCACCGTAATTTACAATGTTTAAGAAATTTTGTATGCCAGAATAGTCGTCAGGCCCGCTGGGCCTTTTTCTTCAGTCAGTACGATTTTTATATTACATATATTCCAGGATCCCAAAACATTCTGGCTGATGCTCTGTCTCGCCGATATCCAGAGTGTTCTCCTTCCTCATCCCAGTATCTTCTAGAACCCAGTAAGATCATTGGAGTGGCTCAGTCTTTCCTGGAAGAAGTACAACAAGAATACGCCAACCTATCGGACCATGACATAGAAGAACTAAGACCATTATTGTACAAGAAACAAGGATATTTTTATTACCAAGACCTGATATTCCTCCCTACAAACAAGGTGCAAAAGAAAGCATTACAAATGTGCCATGATTCCCCTGTAGCTGGTCACAGAGGCATCAAAGCCACACAAGAATTACTTTCACGATTTTTTTGGTGGCCTACCTGGAAACTGGATGTGGAAAGATACGTTCAGGCCTGTCCCATATGTGCCCAAGTCAAAATACCTCACACCAGACCGGCAGGATTACTACAACCTTTGCCTGTTCCATCGGCCCCATGGCATACTATCTCTACTGATTTTATGTGTTCGCTTCCACCATCAGCAGGAAACCGGGTTATCATGGTCACAGTGGATTCTTTCACAAAGATGGCTCATTTCACTGGCCTAAAAAAGCTGCCTACTTCCCAAGAACTAGGTCAAATATTCATAGATCATGTCTTCCGTCTCCATGGACTTCCACATACCATAATCTCTGATAGAGGACCTCAGTACATCTCCCGATTTTGGAAGCATTTTTGTAAAACACTGAATATGAATAGAGCCCTGTCTTCAGGGTTCCATCCTCAGACCAACGGACAGACTGAGCGTCTGAACCAAGGACTAGAGCAATATCTTCGATGCTTTTGCAATTCTACCCAAAGTAACTGGAGCACTTACCTCTCTTTAGCTGAATTTTCCTACAATAACTCAGTCCATAGTGCCTCCAAGGTCACTCCCTTTTTCTGTTCCTATGGTTTTCATCCTACCTCTTTCCCTACTTCTCCACAATCCAACTCTCCTCTACCTGCTATTAACTATTTCTCCAAACGCCTTCTCCAACTCCATAAACTAATTCGATCTAATTTGTTACATACCAAGAGGTATATGAAGAAGGCTGCAGACAAGAGACGTACAACCAATCCAAATTATCATCTGCAAGATAAAGTCTGGCTCTCCTCCAAATTCTTGCCCTCACGTCTCTCTCAAAACAAGTTCACACCTCGTTACTATGGGCCTTTCCGTATTCTCCAGTTGGTCAATCCTGTCACTGTCCGTCTTCACTTACCCCATACATGGAAGATCCATCCGGTTTTTCATGTTTCTCAGCTTAAACCTTATGTGCCTGATCCTTACTCACGTCAGTTTCCTTGTCCACCTCCTGTCCTTGTGAATGATGCTCCTGAATATGAAGTGCAGGAAATCTGTGACTCTCGTCTTTTTCATAAACGACTTCAGTATCTGATTCATTGGAAGGGTTATCCTCTCAGTGAATGTTCATGGGAGGATGCCTCTTCCGTTCACGCTCCTCTCCTGACTCAACGCTTTCACTGTTTATTCCCTCTTAAACCTGGGCCTTCGGGAGGGGGACCTACTGTCGCGCCGCGCGGTGCGGCGCGAGCCGAGAGCTCGACTTCGGCCGGGCGTTCGGCTCGGGCCGCGCACCGCGTTATTAAGACGCGGCGCGCCCCCAGCCTCTCCTGCGCGTTTCGAGGCCCCAGATTTGCTTGGGGCCTCGTTCTTCCTTCTGCCTTTCACTGTCCCAGGGGTCTCTGAACCCTCTTACCTGTTTTTCTTCGTTTCTTTGTCCTTTCTTCTGTTTGCAGTCTGTTGTGTGCCTTTCTTTATGTCTTTTCCTCCTTCCCAGATTCCTGTGCTTTCCCAGCATTCCTTGTTCCCTATTCTCTATGGTTCCTCTACTATTCTGTTCTATATATTGTTTCCCTATCTAAGATGGTGTCCTTTTACTTCCTGTGGGTCACTTCCTGTTTGTTGGTATATAAGGGCTGTGTTTTTCCTCTTTCCTTGCGCTGCAACACTTTCTGCTCAGTTGGTGTCTTCGCTCCTGATTTCCTTGCCTTTTGGTTTTGGACTCAGCATTCTGTATTTCCTGATTTTTGCTCCTTTTGGATTCCTGTTTGTTGTTCTTGTTTTTCTCCAGGACTTTTCCTGTTTGGAGGTTTTTCCCCTTGGAAGGGGTTTTTCCCTCTGGCGCTACTTTCTGAAGGGCACGGTCTGTTCTTGGTGTCTCCATTGCCTACAGCACCGTGGCTACCAGAAAGAGTCGCCCCTTTTTGGGCCAAAGCCGAACATTGAAGATTCACGCCACCAGATCTGCAAATTCCAGGCGCAAGCAGCACGTGAGTCGTGACAGGCATAGTCTCCTCCTTCTAGCACTTCAGCTGTGACGTTTTGCTGTTCTTTTTTTATTTCCATAGGTACCTCCCCATCACTCCCCATTTGGCCATTTTTATTGTTTAATGGATAAGATGCAGGTTTCGTAATGATAGATCTCCTCCTATCAGCAACATGATCAACTGACAGTCAATCCACTTCCTCCAAAGGGAGGACTTGGAATCTGTTATTGGTAGAGACAATATAATTACTCTCAATTCTACTTTGTGGAAAAAATATCTCTTTTTTGGTTGATCATGACTCCTATTGACTTGGTAAAAATAGCCTAGGTGAAGTAGTGAGATGCCATGATTAAGTACCTGTCATGGACTTATATCTCTCAGAATATCTTCAACCAATTTTGGGGTTTTAAACGAGAGTACCACACAGTATCCCATTAATGTTTTCTGGCTTCTGCCCACCCATTTGACTCTCCTAACTATTTTTATATCTTCAAATAGTATATCAGTCATGCCAGGTTTCAGACGGGTTCCCATCCAATTTAAAGATTTGTTACTCAATGTCGTCCATGTTTCCCTGTTTTCACTAGATGTGGTGAGAATATTTGCAAGAACCACTGCGTAAGGGGTCACTGCGGGAGGTAAGTGTAAAGTATTGCTTGGTAATAGTGTTATAACCGGGGAGAAATTAGGTGTTTTATGTATCTCCAGACCATTTATGTTTGCATGTGCTTGGTGTACACTACTAGTACCACCTACATATGTGCAAGATTCTGTGTGACGCTGGTTAACTAAAGATGTGGTTGCCGAAAATTGTCACTCTGTAACTGAGCATAAGTTTAAGTCAATTGCACCACTAGGTTGAGGAGTTATGAGAGTTGGATCTGGTGTTCGTGCCTTCACTAAATTAAGAATGGACCCCACGTTTCTCTCCACTTGAATTAAGCGCTTTAGCAGTGTATCAAAAGACGTTTTAACTATATGTTCCAAAGCTGTAATAGTATCTAAGTGTTAGCTTTTGCCTTTGCTGTCATTCTGATTGTCTTCTGATAGGGTTTCGTAGTAACAGTATTAATTTGGGTCTGTCCAGAAAATTGGGTTCCTGTATTACCCTGATTGCAAGTTTTGGCTATCTGGAAGCTTGAGACACCTCCCCTTTGAGATACTCTGGGTTTCCTTATACGTTTAGGTGGTGGTGCGGAGTCTTCAGCCTCTAATATAGACTCGTTTATGTGTTGGATACATCCGTTTGGGCCCTTATCCTGGTCCCTACTTTCTATTACATGTGGCCGATGTAGGGGGACTGATTCTGTAGGTAATTTTTGTTGTTGTGAAGGTATAAGGTTTCCAAAGGGCCCCTCTGTGTTGATATGCTTTCCTCAACGTTTGTAATCTGCTTGTCAATAGCCCCTATTGCTCCTGAGATATATTTTAGTATTGATGTGTGATCTTAATAAAGAGATGTGTCTTTTGCACTTAATTGCTTATTCTTGCCCATTTCTGACTTTCAATCCTACGCTCAAGAGCTCAATTGATGCTACTTTAAAACACTTCTTGTTAATTACGACGCCAGTTCATGCACAATGCAGAGAGCTCAGTCTATACAAAATGAAACTTGGTATATAAAACTATGAAGCCTGTTAAATTATATAAATAATGTAAAAGTTTAAAACTTGAAATCAGGAATCAGGGACCACCAGACATCAAATTCACTCTGGTATGTCCCACCAAGTTCCAATGTTTAGCGTGATGCTTATAAACTAAGATTGGCCCATACTAAAAAATACCTGTCCAAAAAGCCACCGAGGAACAAATACACCAACCAAGGCTCCTGCCACAAGTGCCAGGCGCACACCTGGTCCCACTCTTTCCTTCCCGATGAGGCGAGATTTTAGGGGGGTGGCCCAGCCCAGCCTCGTCCAGGGGATGACGGGTGAAGGACGGGTCTGCCCTTGGCCCAGGCTTTGCCCGTGCACGGCCTGCGTGCATCACGCGAGGTGGGAGGGCAGGCCGCGCTATAAGAGCGTCAGAGGAAGCCTGACCCCGCCCTCAGTCTCCTCTCGTTGCCGGGGATTGGCTCCCCCCAGATTGACAGCTTGTTCTTCTTTCCCGCGAGGCGGGAGGGCAGGCTGCGCTATAAGCGCGTCAGAGGAAGCCTGACCCCGCCCTAGGTCTCCTCTCGTTGACGGGGCTTGGCTCCCCCCGGATTGACTGCTTGTTCCTCTTTCCCGCGAGACAGGAGGGCAGGCTGCGCTATAAGAGCGTCAGAGGAAGCCTGACCCCGCCCTCAGTCTCCTCTCATTGTCGGGGCTTGGCTCCCACCGGATTGACAGCTTGTTCCTCTTTCCCGCGAGGCGGGAGGGCAGGCCACGCTATAAGCCCGTCAGAGTAAGCCTGACCCCGCCCTCAGTCTCCTCTCATTGTCAGGGCTGGGCTCCCACCGGATTGACTGCTTGTTCCTCTTTCCCGTGAGGCGGGAGGGCAGGCTGCGCTAAAAGCGCGTCAGAGGAAGACTGACCCCGCCCTCAGTCTCCTCTCGTTGTCTGGGCTTGCCCCCCCCCCGGATTGACAGCTTGTTCATCTTAACCAATATGGTGTTGTGCATTGAATATGTACTTTGGGTTTGCGAATTGGGATATAGGGTGGCTCTAAAAAGAGCCTTTGTGTTTATTGTGGGTATATGTTTAGTACATACAGAAGTGGATACAGAATGAAAAGTTGCTGAGGAACTCTCTGTTGTCTTCGTCTATGAAGTGCACGCCATCTCGTCCATAAATGCGATCTATGTGAAACTGCAGGTTATTACTGTAGACAGAGCCCATGTTATGGTCTTTGAGAAAAGCTGAAACAGTTTTATGAACATGCTTCCTAGATTTGTCAGTTTGCGGACTTAATTGATTAGAGCGCTTCCATTTCTGCCTCTGACATATGTTAGAGAAAACAAAGACAGTGCGAGGGAAAGTGCATTAATTGAACAAAGGTATCCTTCAATAGGATTTCCAATACTACCCCAGGCAGTATGCCCAGGTCATTACCACTACAGTGCACAATGATGAACTGAGTGGTTGGCAATCTCTAATGTTTTCAACCAATGGAAGCAATTGGTGCCACTTTAACCCTCTCTGGCCAACCCAAGTAATATCCACATTAGGCAAACCCAGGTCCCTGTGAATGCCACTCTTCTAGCATACTCACTAGCCGAAAAAACATAGCTGTGACCTGCAGCTGAATGAGGGAGTTCTCAAAATATGAGGTGGTGAAAATGGAGGGAGTCCCAGATTTTCAAAAAGCACATATTTGATTGGATATTGTAAATACAGTGATAGATAGAAATAGGTTGTGACTAAAAATAGTAAGTCGGTCACTGTGTGATTGGGTTTTATTTTTCCTTTCAGAAGTAATGCCAATTTGGATATGCTCATATTCTGTAGTAGTCAACCACAGCTGCTACAGTACACTTTAAAGCTTGTGTGCAGATAACAAAAATAACCATAAAATGCTATGAACATTTGAACTAGTGGTACAGTAGAGTGCTCCAGAGGAGGTTGCTAGGGCAGCAGGAGAGATAGACTGTGGGGGGACCGGTAGGTTTTAAAGAAGACATATATTTTTCACTAAATATACATTTTGTAGGACAAAGAAAATAAATGGATTTTCCCAAATGACTATCATCACCGAATTTAGAATATACATGAAATCATACAACAAAATACTGATAAATATATTTTCAAACCCCGACTAGAGTCGCGACTCCGCCGCAACATTACATAGGGAGGCCATAGTGAGGGACATGAAGGAGTCGCAACTCCAGCACCACACAGTAGCAAATTGGGCTACTTACTGAAAGCACAAGAAAGGGTTAAGAGTGACTAACTATTCATGTATGAGATATCATAAATAAAATATGAAACACAGTTTCTGATTTGCTCATTTGCATAGTATTACTGAGAGCAAGGTGAACAAGGTGCCATTACGAATAACTTGGACTAAGAGTGGTGTACCATTCTCATTATATACAGAATACAGCGAAAGTGATATTCTGATAGTATTTTACCTGAGAACAGCAGCTATTAACAGGTATGTGACAAAAAATATTAGTTTCAAAGCAAGATGTCTTTGTAAATAAGAGTGCTAAAAGAGTATATGATAGAGATAAAAGTAAATTAACTGAGTTATAGCTAGAGAGGGGTTGATATTTTTATTGAGATATCTACAGCTGTATTTATATTTAAGGAAATGAGTAACCGTATCAGTATAAAAATGATTTGCTTTAAACATAAAGGCTCTCATTTATGAGGCCTATGGTACATGTAAGTGCAAGAAGTGTCTTGTTGTTCTCCCCTGTGCCACCTGAAATAGGGAGAAATGTAGTGTAGCGGTAAGATATGTTCCTTTTCTGTTCCCCTTCGCATGTGCTGTAACATTCACTAGTACCTATTGTAACAAAGGTATCCTTGGTGCACAACAACCAATAATACGTTTTTTTTTTTGTTGGCATGAATGATAATGAATGATATTTAGAGTAACACTACAATGTAGACTGTATTGCATACCATGCCATTTATGTTCCCACTAATAGAGAGTTTTAGATGTTACTGCTTAAAAAGACACGTAGAAGCACAGACTGATATATATGTTTAGAGAGCCAGGCAATCATTAAAAAAAGATGTATAGTGCCTACAACTGTGTCATGTACCTTAATTTTTGATGAGTATTTTATATTCATATATATATGACAGTCTCTGATGTTAATTTACATCTGTTGCTATATTGTTTTGTTCTTCAGAATATTTTTAAATAACAAGAGATATTGAAGAAGCAACAAAAAACAGAGGGCCTATTACCTACTTGCAACACAGAAACAAAAGGCAGAACACGAGGACATTGTGCTTAACGAGAAAACAGCTGCTTGTAAGAGAAGTAGAAACTTTCTTTGAACTATGGGGGTGATTCTAAGTCTGGCGGGCGGCGGAGGCCGCCCGCCTGACTTCCCCCTCCAAAATACCGCTCTGCGGTCGAAAGACCGCTGAGGGTATTTTGGGTTTTGCACTGGGCTGGCGGGCGACCGCCAAAAGGCCGCCCGCCAGCCCAGTGCAAAACACCCTTCCCACGAGGACGCCGGCTCAGAATTGAGCTGGCGAAGTGGGAAGGTGCGACGGGTGCAGTTGCACCCGTGGCAAATTTCAGTGTCTGCAAAGCAGACACTGAAATTCTTTTTGGGGCCCTCTTACGGGGGCCCCTGCAGTGCCCATGCCATTGGCATGGGCACTGCAGGGGCCCCCAGGGGCCCCGCGACACCCCATACCGCCATCCTGTTCCTGGCGGGAGAACCGCCAGGAACAGGATGGCGGTATGGGGTGTCAGAATCCTCCATGGCGGCGCAGCTTGCTGCGCCGCCATGGAGGATTCATTTGGGCAGCGGAAAACCGGCGGGAGACCGCCAGTTTTCCACTTCTGACCGCGGCCGAACCGCCGCGGTCAGAATGCCCAGCGGGGCACCGCCAGCCTGTTGGCGGTGCCCCCGTCATTTTAGCTGACCCCCTATATGTGGGAATATGTAAACTGTGAAAAATTATGTAAATCAAAATTTGAAATCAATGAAGAAGGTACAAAAATCACGGGAGATGCACAGTAAGAAATCGTTGAAGCAATCACATAGGTTGAACACAAGGCAGCAAAAGTTCAAATAAATTAGAGTTTCAATGTTTCGTTCCAGGGTAATTCAGAATCTTGTTAAAAAGATGAAGAAGGTCAAAAGGAGAAGGGACATACTGAAGTAAAAAGAATGTGTTGGGGGTGTAGTTGATAAGGCATTTGTCTGAAAGAGACATCTTTTTATTTTGTTTCTCACTAGAATGAGAACACTAGATAAAACAGTGTTATAGATGAACAAATACAGCTTAACGCAAAAATTGAGTAATCAAAGTAATCTTTATAAAATATTTGGAAGTGAATGGAAGCATACCACCAGTACAGAGCCTTTCTTTAATGAAGAAGGGTATTCACAAGAGAACACATTAGTGCATGCAGTGAATTCAACTGGTCGATGTTATGAGATGAAGGATGGAAGTCCCGTTGAAAGAGAGAAAAGCTTTCCTAGAAATGTTGAAGGAGTGGTAGCAGAAGAGGTTCCGGGAAGGCACAGACAGGCTCCTTTGTACAAATGGAATTGTAGCAGTATTTGTAGTGTTCGTCAGCAATAATTGGATTGGTTGAAGACATTTGTATGCAAATTTTCATACAGAAGTTTGAAACAAAAATGTCTATTTTGCAAGGATTAGAACCGTGCAAAGTAAGAAAGCATACCAATTTACAAGGACATTCCTTAGCATGTTTATCACAAAAAGTGTGCCAAAGCATCTTTCATCACTCTAGGATGTTGGTAGTTCACCATACAAAAATACAAAGTTTAGTTAGGAGACATTACTTTATGAAGAGTCCAGCTTTATATTTATGAGAGATCTTGTGCATGGTGCCCTACAAGAGATAGAAAAAGAATGTGACAATGTGCAGTTTAGGTTCTTTGGCCCTGAAGAGGAATCTAGACAGAATGAAGAATTTGTAGGTACGGATATCGAGGAACAGTACACAGGTATTTCTACTGAGAATTTCAATTTATCAGGTTTACTACCACTTGTTCAGAAAAAACTAACTTTATTTGCATTTCCTGTAGATTCACTCACTACAAAAGTCAAACATGAAATGTAGATATATTTTCCAAAACTGAAGGGGAAAACAGAGAGCAGTGGCAAGAATTTGCTGCATATTTATTTGTAGTGGATCTTTTTGACTTGTTCATTCAGCAAGTTATATGTAAGTACTGCTATGACAAGTTAAAGGATCGGAAAACTCCAGCTAGAGCATTGTATAATAGGTTAGAACTTGTGACTATTCCAGAACAAGTACAACGCTTAAATGTATAGTAATCTATCCTTCTACAATCTGCACATCCGTTTCAAGTAATTATACGATTGGAACCAAAGACAGGTAAATTGCAAAAGAGGAAGACTGGTGTATTTGCCATGAGATTTGAAACGCTGAAATTGGAGGAATAGACAAAGACAATGAAGAGACACGTATTATCCTGGTAAATGGTGTACTGACTAAGAATAATACAATTTGGCAAGAGTTTGTTGATATTAATAAAGTAAAGAGAGCAACATTATACCTGGTACACAAAAATGTTTATTATAACATTTTTGGTATGGAACCTAATCTACCTAATGTTGATGATGGCAGTTTGCCAGGAAGTGGACAAATAGAAAAAGTAGATCCATCCAGAACAGAGCAAATTTATGAGCACTACAGCATACATCAATTACATTCCGAAGAAGTAATTGGTGATGCTATTGACCTTTTTCCAATGAAGCAGGCTAAATGAGCGCCCATGAGTGTGTGGGGAAAAAGTTTAGTGGCTCGCTGTTTTCACCACTTGTTTCCCACTGGAGTAGAAGGTTTGAATGATGACCAGCCCATACAAATACCAGCATCTGAATACCGTTCAACACAATTATATCTCATTTTTTATTTGAGTGACTTGTCTGTACTTTCTTATGTAGTAAATCATAGTCTAAAAACGGGAGTTAATATTTAAAATATGTTTGCAAGAGATTTTGTTAACAAATTTCAACAAATGGATGAAAACTTAGAATATAAGTCAATTAATTTAATTGTGTGCCAACGCGGAACCAATGAATATTGGTTCTGTCGTCATTGAGAACTTATGTGTATTCTAAGAAACGTAGGACCAACAACCTGGTTTTTGACATTGAGTTGCGCAGAGTATGCATGGGATGACCTGATTCAGTTGTTAAGAGAAGCAAACTCTAACCCAAAAGATAGCCATTTAAAGACACCTGGAGAACTTTGCTCATTAGATCCTGTTAATGTTTGCAGATATTTCAACCACAGGTTCCAAGCTTTGCTTGCTTTTATCTGCAACAGAATCAATCCTCCTCTTGGAGAAGTAACTGATGTCTTTTGGCGGAAAGAGTACCAAGCAAGAGGTGCTCCTCACATTCACATGCTACTATGGATGTAAGACATACACAAATTTGGAGCACAAAGTGATGAGTCTGTGTTGTCTTTTATAGAACAGTATGTCAAATATAGTATACCAAAACAGACTGGTCTCAGAGAACATGTTTTGCATTTCCAGTCACGTAGATGTAGGAAGTACTATTGTCATATATACAGATCCAAAGAAAGGTTTTATGCAAGATGTCGATTTGAATTTCCGTGACCTCTCATTTCAAAAGGAAGAGTAAACAGCTCCTTGTCTTCAGGGAGACATACTGTTACACGAAAATCACCAGAGAACACATTTAACTTAAAGAGAAGTGAAAATTCCCAATATATTAATGTCTACAATCCTGTAATATAAAAAATGTGTAATGCTAACATGAACATATAGGCCCTCATTACGACCTTGGCGGCTTTGGACCATCGGGCGGCCGCCAATGCAGCCGCACTCCCGCCGTGGCCATCAGGAGATCCCCGCTGGGCCAACGGGCAGAAACCTAGTTTCTGCCCGCCGGGCCAGCGGGGATCCCCGTCGCAACACAGGAGCCGGCTCCAAATGGAGCCGGCGGTGTTGCGGCCAATGCGACAGGTGCAGTTGCACCCATCGCGCTTTTCACTGTCAGCAGACAGTGAAAAGCTGCACGGGCCGTGTCAGGGGGCCCCTGCACTGCCCATGCCAGTGGGCCCCGCGACTCCCCGTACCGCCAGCCTTTTCCTGGCAGTTCAAACCGCCAGGAAAAGGCTGGCTGTAGGGGGACTCCTAATCCCCTGGCTGATTAAAACCGCTGGGTCCATTGTGGCGGGAAACCGCCGGCCCCAGTGGTGCGACCGTGGCGCTTCTGCTGCGGTCGTAATGCCCTGTGAAACACCGCCAGCCTGTTGGCGGTGCTTCCTCCGGAACAGCCTTGGCGGTCTTGGGCCGCCAGGGTTGTAATGAGGGCCATAATTTGTTGCAGACAACTCTATTGCTGTGGCTCTGTATGTGACATCGTCCATCACAAAAGCAGAAAAACTGAGATGAAGGAGATGGGGAGGAGATTTCTGCAGAGAAGACTCTTAATAAGAAATTGTATTCCTTCAGCTTGAAAATGCTTTTCCAATGTGAAATGGGGTTCTATAAAGCCTGTGACAGGTTGAGTTTGGCAACTTTGTTCTCAAAATCAAAAGTAATTGTCTGGGTAAGTCTTGGTCTATCTGTTACAAGAAACAGAGTACTGAAGTCCTTCCCTGAAATTCAGAACATGGCAGAGTTTGAACCAGAAAGTACAGACATTGTAAAATCAAATATGCTGGATACATACTATCCAAGAAGAAGTCCACATCTAGGAGACAAGTGCCTGTATGAAATTCTTCAAAACTATAGGTACAGAAGTAATGTAAATGAAAACATAGAAGAAGAGAAATATGGAGTACATGGATGTGATGGATGTTTAGTAAAACATGGATAACAAAACCTGATTAACCACCGACAACTTAGCTTCCAAATGTTTGAGAAAAGAGTATTTTTCTATTTAGCACTTCTTCAATTATTCAAACCTTGGAGTGCTGAATTGGAATTACTTGGAGATTATGGCTGTTATGAAGATTCTTTCAATGCTGTCAAAGATAGTATTCAGTACCCCATGTTTAAAAACTACCTCCAAATGTTACATGATGTGATGCAACAAGAAGAAATGATTGCTGCTGAGGTAGCGAAGGATAGTTCTCAAAACAGCCAAAGTTCAGAACCTTCAAGTCAGGATTCTTTCTGAAAACCTATAAATGAAAATGAAACTACAATAGCTATGAATGAAGTGGAAACTGGCATGGAACAAGTTAGACAGGAATCAGTAGATTTGGAAGAGTTAGTTGGACAACTTAACAACAAAGAGAAAGAGATTTATATTGAAGTAAAAGAGCAAATATAATATGAATTGCTACATGAAAACAAGCTATGTAATTGCTCATCATTCAAACCAATACTACTAATATATATCAGTGGTCAGGCTGATACCAGAAAAAGTTTTTTAATCAAAGTTATCTCTACTTACCTACAGAAAACTACGACTTCAAACTTATCCTGTATAGTGACAGCAACTACTGGATTAGCTGCACACAATATCAAAGGAATAACTTCACATAGACTACTTACGCTCCTGGTTGAACATGAGAATAAACTGGAATACCAGCAGTTATCTGGTGAAGGTTGTCATGAGGTGGCAGACATTTTGAAGAAGATGAAGGTTTTGATTATTAATGAGGTAAGCATGGTTTCAAGTCTAATGCTTGCCTTTGTTCACCTTTGAATGTACAGAGCTTAAAAACTGAACATGACGTTTTGTTTGGAGGAAAGCATATGATTGTTTGTGGAGACCTACTATAACGTATACCTGTAAAAGGTTAGCCTATTTTTAAAACTCTTTCCCATGAAGAGACTCAAAATAAATGGGGAAGTATTGGAAATGTTAACATTTGGCAATCTTTTCAATACAAGGAACTTGTTAAAAATATGTGCCAAGCTTCTGACATAGGGTATGGAAACATTCTAAAAGACATTAGAGTAGGAGATCTCAGGGAGGAGGGAAGACTGCCATTTGAAAATTTGACCTATTAAGAAACTCTTTCTTTCAAAGCAGAGCTAACGTATATTTTTTGTAACAAGGGGAAACATAGTTTCTTTAATGCCTACACTTCAGGAGTGTGCCACTTTTAATGAAGAATTACAAAAACTGGTGAATGAAGAGATTTTTTAGATTACTGCAATTGACGAAATGGTACACCAAGGAGACTCTATTGCTGAGTGAAAAATTTCACTTTTTTGAAAAATCTGTATCCAGGACTGCTGGACTAGAGAAGTGTTTGCATGTCCACAAAAACTATAAAATAATTGTAAAACATTATTTAAATGTTAAAGAAGGATTGGTAAATGGTGCCATGGGTAAAGTTGTTGGTTACATTAATTTTCCTAACCGCAATGAAGTTGAATTCTTAGCTATAAGGTATGATCAGGTTGATGACGTAAAACAAATTGGAGATGTGTTGTACACTTTTTACTTGTGAAAGATTTGTATTTTAGATAAAAAACAGTTTCCTGTTTGTCTTGAATATGTGGTAACGATAAACAAGTCTCATGGCTTAAGTGTTGATGCTGCATTTATTCATATAGGAAGTACTGTTTTTAAAGAAGGAATGTCATATGTAGCATTGTCACAAGTTCGAACATTATCTGGTTTGTTTCTGGATGATTTTGATGAGAAGATGCTTAGTGCAGATACAAATTGTGTGAGAGAGCACAACAGATTAAGAAGTAAATATGCTCCTGATTTAGGACGGTATCCTGTTTATAAAAAACTGGTATTATGGCCTAAGCGGAAACTAACAAAACAATCAAAGAAAATTATAGAAAACACTGAAAAGAAAGGTAAAGAAGAAGGTGTCAAGAAAATAAAATTGGAAAAGGATGGAGATAATGTAGGTTACCAGTTGGATAACATTACTGGTGTAAACTGCTATGCTAATGTTGTTCTAAGTGTTCTCTTCCATTTACCACATGTTGTAAATGCAATCCAAGACAAACCAAGGAACACATTGTGCACAGCAATATGTAATTGCCTTCAATGTTTATTTCGTGACAGAACTGTAATGCTTTCTGCTTCAGGCATCCTACAACTAGTAGACAAATATAGTTGATCTGTAGTATTTACTCTAAACGCTCATCAAGTTGTACAGGAATTTATTATGGTGATACTTGGAGTTTTAGAAGACGAAGATGTTAATATTGATGACATTTTTGGATTGAGTTATGCATGGAGCCAAGTGTGACGATTTATTTTTGTCATCTTCAACTGAAAGTCAATCTGAGTGATTTCGGTACTTAACTCTGCTGGATTCTAAAAGTGTGCCTATTGATAAACTAATAAAAAGGAGTGACCAAAGTATGACTTGTGAAAGCTGTAAATCAATGTATCATCTACATTGCTTATATGGAGGAGTGGTAAATATATTATAGCAAAGTGGAACAAAGTTAGAGACCGAGATTACAAACGTTAAAGCTGGACAAACATCAATTTCTGGAAGAACATACTGTACTTTGGCTATCATTTACCACAGAGGTGTAAATATCACATCTGGACATTATACAGTATATTTAAAGATTCAAAGTGGATGGATGGAGTGCAATGACAACAGTATGCAATTCAAATAAAAGTGCCTTTCATACTTCCTAATTCTTACCTACTATACCTTCAGTCATTTCTTTAAAAAATAAGGCCTAAAGGGGGTCATTAGGAGTTTGCCGGACGGAAACATCTGTTCACCAAACTCCAGATGAGGAGCCCACCACCCCCATTACAACTTTCCCACTGAGCTAACTGGTGGAAACCAAGGTTTTTGCCGGTCAGCCCAGTGGGGAAGGTGTGGCAGCATTGCTCCTGGCTCATAATTGATCCGACAGCAATGCTGCTGCACCCAGGGTGCACCAGCACCCTTAAAATACACATTGTCGGCACAGCAGACAATGTTCATTTCAAAGGTGCTGGGCAGGGGGACCCATGCAGCCACTCATGCACCCATTCACTCACCCATACAGCCACTCACGCACCCCCTCACTCACCCATACAACCACTTGTGCAACCATTCACTCACACATACAGACACTCACACACCCATTCACTCACCCATAGAGTCATTCATGCACCCACTCGCACATACAACCACTTATGCAACCATTCACTCACCCATACAGCCATTCATGCACCCATTTACTCAACCATACAGCCACTATCATGCCCCGTCAATCACCCATACAACTACTTATGTATCCATTCAGTCACCCATACAGACACCCATGCACCCATTCACTCACCTAAACAGTCACTTATGGACCCATTCGCTCACTCATACAACCACTCATGCACCCACTCACTCACCCATACAACCACTTATGTATCCATTCACTCACCCAGTCACTCACACACCCATTCACCCACTCATACAGACACTCACGCACCTATTCACTCACCCATTCAGAAACTCATGCACCCATTCACTCACCCATACAGTTACTTATCTGCCCACTTACTCACCCATACAGACACTTATGTATCCATTCACTCAGCCATACAGACACTCACGCACCCATTCACTCACCTTTACAGCCACTCATACACCCACAAACTCAAACATACAACCACTTATGTACCCATTCACTCACCCATACGGACTCACACACCCATTCACTCACCTATAGAGTTACTTATGCACCCACTCATTCAAACATACAACCAGTTATGCACCCATTCACTCACCCATACAGACACTCATGCACCCATGCACCCAGCCTTACAGACAGTCATGCACCCATTCACTCACCCATACTGCCACTCATGCACCCACTCACTCACTCACCCATACAACTACTTATGTATCCATTCAGTCACCCATGCAGACACCCAGGCACTCATTCACTCACCTATACAGTCAGTTATGGACCCATTCACTCACTCATACAGCCACTCATGCACCCACCCACTCACCTATACAACCACTTATGCATCACTTCACTCACCCAGACAGTCACTCACGCACCCATTCACCCACTCATGTAGACACTCACGCACAAATACAGACAATCATGCACCAATTCACTCACCCATGCAGTTACTTATCTGCCAACGTATTCACCTATACAGACACTTATGTATCCATTCACTCAGCCATACAGACGCTCAAGCACCCATCCACTCACCTTTACAGCCACTCATCCACCCACTAACTCACCCATACAACCACTTATGTACCCATTCACTCACCCATACAGACTCACGCACCCATTCCCTCACCTAGAGTTACTTATGCACCCACTCATTCACACATGCAACCACTTATGCACCCATTCACTCACCCATACAGACACTCATCCATCCCCATACAGACACTTATGCACCCAGTCACTCACCTATACAGTCACTCATCCACCCACTTGCTCACTCATAAAGACACTCATGCACACATTCACTCACCCACACAGACATTTACGCGCCCATTCACTCACCCATACAGCCACTCATGCACCCACTCACTCAACCCATACAACCACTTATTAATCCATTCACTCACCCATACAGCCACTCATGCACCCACTCACTCACCCATACAACCACTTATGCACCCATTCACTCACCCATACACATTCATGCACCCATTCACTCACCCTTACAGACAGTCATGCACCCATTCTCTCACCCATACAACCACTTATGTACCCATTCACTCACTCATACAGACACTCATACACCCATTCACTCACTCATGCATCCACTCACTCACCCATACAGCCACACATACAGTCATGTACCCATACAGACACTTATGCTCCCAGTCACTCACCCATACAGTCACTCATCCACCCACTTACTCATACAAACATTAATGCACCCACTCACTCACCCATACAGATATTCACGCACCTGTTTACTCACAGATACACCCACGTACACAACCACTGAGTCACCCATATAGCCAATTGTGCACGCACTCAATCACCTATACAGACTGTCATGCACCCTTATCAGTCACCTTTACAGGTAGTCACATGGCCCATAACTATTTCCAACAAACATATGACAAATACTTTTTCTTTTTTAAACAGATTGAGGGGTTATAAAAATACCAATTTTTTCTTTGCTTTTTCTAAACTATTTTTAATTTCTCTGCAGTCTTGTCTGGGTATGGGTAGGAATGATAAGGAGGGGTGAGTGTCTGTGCGGAGTTGGGGAACAAGTGCTCTCAATCTCTAGTTATAGATTTGTGGGGTGCTCATATGTGCTCGTTATCGTGACCCTTTCGGTTCCCTCCCTTTCCTCCTCTATATTCCCTCCCCCCCCTCCCTAGTCTGATATGGTCTTTGTTTTGGTCCACAAGGACCGTACCTTGGTGAGCCACGACCCTCCTGGGTCGTGGCTGGCGTTGCGGCGTTCCTCTGTTGCGGTTTCTTCTCCTGCGGTCTTTTCTGAGGTCTCCCTCTCCTGGGCTCTCCTCTCCTGCTCCTTCTCCTGGGCTCTCCTCTCCTGCTCCTCTGGTCTCTTCTCCTGCTCCTCCGGTCTCTTCTCCTCGGCTCTCCTCTCCTGCCCCTCCTCCTGGGCTCTCCTCTCCTGGGCTCTCCTCTCCTGCTCCTCTGGTCTCTTCTCCTGCTCCTCCGGTCTCTTCTCCTCGGCTCTCCTCTCCTGCCCCTTCTCCCTTGTTCCGGTGCCGTCTTCCCTTTTGTTTACGCCGCGCCGGGAAACCCATCCGGTTTCCCAGGCAACGGCCCTCCCCCTGCCTCGCTCGTATCGCGTCGCCCCGGCAACGGGGAGACGCGGACATGACGTATCGGCCTGGTCCGATACGTCATGTCGAGCCGCGGCTGCCGGGGACGCCCGGTCACACAGCGCTATGTTTAAAAAACGAAACAGCGCGAAAACGCGGTCACTCTCTTCGCGGCAGATCAGGAAAACAAAACAGCAGTGCAGGACCCGAGGAGAAATCCCTGCACGAGGAGATCTCCAAATGAAAGCAGGTACGTGTTTCTTGTTCCCTGGCATGTTGGCGCAGTGAGGATGTCCAAGGCAATGCTGGGGCTGCCTGTTCCTCGGAGCGCAGGCTGAGAGTCAGGGAGTGCTGGCGGTGGCTAAGGCTGCTTGGAGCTGTGTGGAGGCCGGCAGTAATGAGCCATTGCGTGGCATTGTTGCAACAGATGTTTTCACGCTCTTTGGCCCGGGAACCAGAAGGACTTGATTCTGCAAGCCACCCGAATTTAGACACAGTCTTGATCCAGACAGCGAAGTATGCATTCTTTTCTTTCAAGACATTGCTCCCTCTACGCTGATTACAGACTAAGGCCATCACAGATAAACTCCACACAAACACACCAAATACATATGACCTACGCCTTTGGCCTCTCCTCTGCAGTGAGCGTGTTTTCTACACTGCTCAATCTGCAAATAAAACCGTGCTGGTGCCCAAACCCTCCACTTAACCACGCGACTGCTGCAACTAAATGTCGCTTACCTAATGCTACTTACAAAACTGTAAACCAAAAAAAACAGAAAGGAGAGAATAACACAGGAGCAAAGAATTAACACAGCATTCACATGCTTGCAAAAGAAGGACAAGAGCAGCAAACTCACCCTGCAGGCCTGCTTCCAACATGATAACGTCTCTCCTCCTCTCAGCATCACATCGGCACTGCTCATCAGAGCTCTTTAGAGAAGCCCTGCAAAGCGCTGCTGGTCTGGCTCCAAGCCGGTGACTTCAGCTGCTCCATGTTAATACAGCAATAGCTCACAGGGGAAAGGTGCACAAATGGAGGACCCAGTGGATGCCCAGACATCCTGATGAAAGGCAGCTGCACCATGACCAGAGAAAGTGCATTGCGAGTACTGCCATTTACTCTGGGTCAAATATGCACTTTGCAGGTAGTTAGCTGAAGTGCTGAATTAACATTTTTGTAAATGAACTGCAAAGCACGGCCCTTTGTGAGGAGCCTGCTATAATCACACACAGGACCGGCTTTTGGCGGTGCGAGCAGTGCGACAGCACCGGGACCTGACCTCTGGGGAGCACTGTGTTTAGCAAAAACTTCCAAAACTTCCAATTTAAAAGCACCTGCTGAAAAGTTCCTTGTGCGTTTAGCCTTCAAGAAACAATTAAAATGCCAACATGCCTATTGTGATTAATGTTCTTGCTAGAGAGAGATGGGAGTTTTGCCTAGTGGCAGCTTTGACTCAACATAAAGTAGCATAGAGGGTTAATATGCTGCAAAAAACAGAACCATGGGGCATATTTAAAAAAATTGGTGCTGCACACAGTGCAGTGCCACTTTGCTTGCCCCCTTTAGCGCCCCCTCTAACGCCACCATGAGTGCGTCATATTCAAAATACGGCGCACCATGGCGGTAGTTAGTGGACTAGTGTCAGGATTTTATATGCTAGTCCAGTGCTTTGCAGGATTAGGATAAAAAATGTTGACGCTAATCCTGCAAAGCACACAGATGCCCATTGTAACCAATGGAAGCCTCCTTTTAATGCCTGATCTTGGTAGTTATGCGCTGCGCTCGCATGAAGGGTCAATTTCTTGGCGCACGTATCCTTGCCTGCAGCGCACAGAGACCTTACACTGCCGCACACAGTGGAAAAAAATTAGAGGGAACATTGGTCACTGGTGGTGGTGTTGGAAGGACAGGTCGAGAGGATTGGTCCAGGCTGAGAATTAGGGTCAGCAGAACTTACTTTAGTCATGTCTTTTTGGCCCAGTGCACGTGCAAGATGTGCACTGTGCATACTTTGCAGATGTTTCATTACAGATGAAGCTCCACAAGAATATTTTCTTTCGACTCCCCAAGAAAGATTTTTTTTTCAGATGGTAGATGTAACTTTTCTAGCATTTACCTTCTTCTCCCCCTCCGGTATGCTAAAGAAGGTCCAGACAATGCTTTCCTTCTTCCTCCTGGTAGATTCTTCATCCTCTGAGTTATCACTGGGAAGAGATTCATTTGCAGGACCAGCTGTTGCCATCTTCTCCTGCCTTAAAAAAGAGAAAAACACCTAAAAAAGAAAGGACAAAAGTGCTGTTCAAAACACAGGTGTGCCCCTAAACTAACTCAGTCAAAGGATGACTAAAACCGGGTGTGGCTGTCTTCTGCAAATAATGGAAAGGTTCTCAACCAATCAAATCATGTTTTGTGTGAGTCACATGGGTGTTGTATAACCGTCACGTACACACTGCGCTTCTGTTGCGGTTAACATAAAAACATGAAAACTTACAATATAACGTAGGTATGTCCTCTTACATGACTTTTAGGATTTACATAGAAAACCTATGTATTCAAATAACACGTTAAAGATACATTTATGTACTATTTTCATATGTTAAAGTAACAGAGGAGTAGGATCTCTGCCACGACCCCGGACGTACGTGGCAGTAGGGTTCACGTATACATTGCGAATCCCTACAAAGTATTAAAAGCAGGAGCTAAGTAAAATTTGCAATCAAAAATATGTTTACATAAACCTATTCCACAGTCAGAACATAGTTATGTATACATTTAAATAGTATGAGAAATACAATATATTCATGTCTCCAATGGCACTATCTGCGATGGGTACGCGACTCCATAGTATATTTTTTAAAAATTACCATCTCAGGTATATTTGATTTTTTTGTTGTGATACATTGTATATCTTTATTAAGAAAACAAATTCAAAGATTATGTACTGAATTATAGCAAATAACAGAAAACAGTTATAAATTAAAAATAATTGAAAAATCAGAAAAATTATAAAAATGTGAAAGATTAGAAGTTTTGGTTTACAATTACAATCAAAACATATCTAAATTCACTTACAAAAGGATTTTTTATGCAGTCAGTGTGGTTAGAAATGAAATCAAAAACACCTTTTTAAATTATAAAAAAACAAAAAAGAGGTTGAATTTATGTTATTGTTACCAAATATAATATTGGAATAATCTGTGTACTTTTGAATGTAGCTCCATAGAGTGCTATGGTGTGTGATTTGAAGGCTAGCAGAGCAGCAAGTATGATTTAATTATTATAAATAAATCAAATTACTTTATGTTAAAAAAACATAGAAATCCACAGAAAAAAACAAAGGTTCAACATAAAAAACTCAAACATCCACTCATATACTGATACATATAATTGTGCATGCACACAAGCACCACACACTCATACATGCTTAAGGCTACTGACAGACACACACTCACTCACTCACACAGCCACTAACACAACAATTCACTCACCTTACAATAGTAAGTAAGCTATTCATGCACCTACACAGCTACTCACACACCCAATCACACACTCACAGAGCCACTCAGACACCAACTCAAACACCTGTAGAAGCACTCACAAAAAAAACATACCCACACACCCACTAATAAACGTACTCACTCATCCATACAGTCTCACGCCTATACATTCAAC
The DNA here is from genome assembly GCF_031143425.1 of Pleurodeles waltl. Classification (NCBI taxonomy): domain Eukaryota; kingdom Metazoa; phylum Chordata; class Amphibia; order Caudata; family Salamandridae; genus Pleurodeles; species Pleurodeles waltl. Next base: position 189,447,754 of record NC_090440.1, on the reverse strand, counting down.
TTCCTAGCCATAGACACACCCACTTACTCTTCCACACAGATTGTTACATACAACTGTCAATTTCCAACAGACACACTGATACAGCCTGTCACTTATGTATGAAGTCACTCAAACAACCACTTTAACACCCATACTGTCACTGACTAATCCAATCACTCACCAATTCAGACAGTAAAACATCCACTAACTCAACCATACAACCACTGTCACACCCACTCACTCACCAGTGCAACAACTCATACACCTGCTCATTCATCAAAGAATACACTGACACACCCAGTGACTGACTGATATACCTACTCATACATCTATTCACTCTCTAAGAAACTCATCAACACATACACACAGTTATCCAAAAATCTTGTGATACATTCACTTACTCACACATACAGACACTGATACACACTCACTCACTGATACAGCCACAAAGACACTCTGTCATTCACCCATATCAGCTAGCACCCACTCACATATTTGTACAGTCACTCAGAGACCCACTTACACAAGTATACAACTACAGACTCACCAACTAACTCACCACTACAACAACCATTTGCTCGCTCACACAAGCACTCAGACACCCTCTTGCTCACCTGTACATCTACTCACACACCCACTCACTCAACCAAATGCAGGTACTCACAGAGCAACTTGGTCACCCATACATGTTCTTACACATCCACTCACTCCGCTACACAACAAATCACTCAACCACGGACTCAATCATAGACTTATTCACCCACCCAATCCCATATGCATACAAACACTCACACTCACTGGATGATGTCATCAGTAATGACATCTGAGATGTCATCAGTGATGTCACTGACCATGTCATGAGTGTTGTAATATGTGAGGTCGTAAGCAGTGCATTACGGAAACACAAGTTATAGTTAGCTCAGGTAACTATAGCTGGGGAATTTCAGTGGTTTCGTTAGTTTAAAATGGGAGCCTAACTATAACGTCCCCGTAAAGTTTGTTTTTTTAAGTGATATACATATATATACATATATGAATAAATATATATATATATATATACATACATATATATATAGAGATAGCTTACATCTTATACATGTACCCATAGACATAATATCTAAGGTTAAAGCTTATTTTTATGAAAAGCTTATTTATTTTTACTATACAAAAACAGCCTAAACTGCACAAACCTTACACCGTGTTGTGAACTAATTAGCCACTTAACATTAACTATGACTCCTTCATTTTCCATGCACTGTTTAAAAAAAGTAAGGTGCACAAAATTCAAAATACACAGTACTACCAAATTTCCCCTGAAAATCCAGAATGCCCCGGCAACAAACTCCATCAAAGTGGCTCCTACGTGTACCACCATATGCATTCATACCACATGAACTGTCAACAACTCCAATTGCATGGATGAAGTTGTGCAAAACAGTAACCATTGAACAAGTAGGAGCCCTTGTCACCTTTAATGGTTTGCCTCATATAGCATACCTCTGTTACCTGTTGTCATACAACAGTAGGCCAATGCCACGTTCATTCCCACAGATCCCACACAAGTTAATGCATACATCTATTTGTCACATACACAATACTACAACAATAGGAAATGATGGCCTAAAATCCTGGCATGTTGCTGACAGAAGTACAGTAGCCTGAAGAAGGGGACATGTTATACTGGAAACAAATCCACAATGCTCACTTCACCATGTGTAAATTACCATAATGGATTAATGGAAGTTGCACTAATGTTGCTCAGATATACTACATCTAGCAGTGAAATGTCCACTGTAGACAAATTGTGCAAAATATCAGGGAGATATGTCTCCAAAATCCACAAGAGAATGAATCAGCTAGGCCCAGGGAAATCACCTCTCTTGTATGGGACCCCTTACAATGACACTCTGATAGCATCAGAAGTAACCAATAGTCCTTTGAATGTTGGAGAGTCCCAGGGATTCTCAAATACTTGTTGACCAATGGGAAGCTAAATCACTGTCTCCATTTTGGTCCGGGAAATTCAGATTTCCATGGATGAATGGTTGTACACAACCACATATGATTCCCACATAACTGTAAGTCACTCCATGATATATGCCAACAGTCAGGTAACAACAATTCCCCATTTTACATGTACAGACCACTTTGCTACATGATGCCACCTCAATGTCATGGAAATTCACATTGTGGTTAAGAACTGTAGTCCTACCTGTCATGGCCCTCATTGGTACCGCAGTTGTACATGCCAAATGACATGCACTGATGGGTGAGGGTATGTCTGAAGCAACAATCAATGGTGATACACTCCTGTCTGTTGCACCGCATGAAATGTAGCCCCATCACATATGTCCAATTTCAAACACATGCTGTCATGTAAATGTTTGTGAGGGGATACAGACATTTTCCATGAACACAGGCAAATAATGTGTCAAATGTAAAAGGAACATATGCCAACATGTTGGAATGTTGGCAACAGTTATTTCACACAAATCATGTTAATAGGCATTTCCCACTCACCAAGGGAAAATATTAATCTGTAGCTGCACCAAAAAAACAATGTATGCTCTGTCCATGTATGATGGTCACCTTCACATGACAGACAGTAGAGAGGCACCAGCACTAGTGACACACTGGAGACAAGTGGCCTCTGGTGAGCAGATGCCAATTTACTCACTTGAGCAGACACATGGTAGAGGACTGTGATCCATCACTTCATTTTGTTTAGGCTGTCACACTGAGGACTAGTGGACTGTTGCATACAATCTAGACCCAAACAACAACCAACTTTACTTGATTGATCACTGTACACAATCATGTGTTGGCCCTGGAGAGCAAATTTTATGTGGACTAGGTTGTGTCCTAGGTCCGTGGGCTAATAGACAAGGCATACCAGTATGCTTCAAATTCGATACCTACAAAACCAGTTACTCTTCTTGTGTGTTCTACATGGCCCATCTCCAATCGTCAGGGGGAGATTTCAGTGTAGACAAAGGTCCCTTTTGGCATGGTTACCCCCCACCTTTTGCCTGATATTGATGCTAACTTGACTGAGTGTGTGCAGGGATCCTGCTAACCAGCCCCCAGCACTAATGTTCTTTCCCTAAACTGTACCATTGTTTCCAAAATTGGAACACCCCTTGCACACAGCTAAGTCCCTTGTAAAAGGTACCAGTGGTACCAATGGCACTGTGACCAGGGAAGGTCCCTAAGGGCTGCAGCATGTATTATGCCACCCTTAGGGACCCCTCACCAAAGACCTGCACACTGCTATGGCAGATTGTAGGTGCTGGTGGGGAGAAAAAGGTCAATTCGACATGGCATTCCTCTTAGGCTGCTATGCCCACAAACCACTGCCTGTAGCATAGGTAAGTCACCCCTCTAGCAGGACTTTAAGCCCTAAGGCAGGGAGCACTATACCACAGGTGAGGGCCTACCTCCATGAGCAATATGCCCCTACAGTGTCTAAGTCCATTCTTAGACATTGCAAGTGTGGCCATATTGAGTGCATGGGCTGGGATTTTGTCATTTTAAACTCCACAATGGCTTCACTGAAGACTGGAAAGTTTGGTATCAAACTTCTCAGCACAATAAACCCACACGGATGCCAGTTTTGCATTTATTGTAAAATGCACACAGACAGCATCTTGGAGGTGCCCCCTGTACTTTACCCAACCCTTTAGTGCAGGGCCGGCCAGTCTGTGCCACCCTGCTACTAACGGACAAGTTTCTGACCCCATGGGGTGAGAGCCTTTGTGCTTTCTGGGGTCAGAAACAAAGCCTGCTCTGGGTGGAGGTGCTTTACACCTTGCCCCTGCAGGAACTGTAACACTTGGCGGTGAGCCTCAAAGGCTCAAGCCTCCTGTTACAGTGTCCCAGGGCATTCCAGCTAATGGAGATGGCCCCCCGCTGGACCAAGCCCCACTTTTGGCAGCAGGTCCAGTGGGAAAATTAGGTAAAACAGGGAGGAGTGACCTCTGCAGATAGGACCACACCTAAGGTGTCCGGAGCAGAAGTAACCCCCCCTGCAGAATCCACCATCTTGTTTTGTAGGGAAGGGACTAAAAGGGTTAGAAATGTTCCCCCCTACCCAAAGGGAGTTGGCACAGGAAGGGTGTAGCCACTGACCCCGTAATGCCCCTAAATATAGTATTTAGGGGCTCCCCTGAACCACACTCACCAGATTCCTGGAAACCTTAAGAAGAAGAAAGAAGAAAGAAGAATGACACCAGCAGAGAAGACTCCAGACGACAACTGACTTTTCCCCAGTCCTACTGGCCTATCTTCAGCTTCAAAGAGTCCTGCTCCAAAAAGGCTATGCATCCGGCCAGACCACTGACTCTACAAACCCCCAGGGGACTGCCTGCCCAGCAGAGAACCAAGAACTCCTGAGTACAGCGGCCCTTTTCTGAGAAAATCTCCAAAAGGACTCCAGAACAGCCCCAGATCCATGAGCACTGTCTACTCCGCACCCAAAGCCCACAGGTTGAGTCCAGGTGGCACATTATTCCAGAGAAGGGCGATTGTGACCTCAAGTCCACTTTGGGATGACCCCTCCTGGCCAACAAAACGATGCCTGCAGCCTGAATCCAGAGGATCCCCCCTGACCAGATCCAACGAGGATTGCTGACGCCCAAGGAAACCCCTGCAGCTTCCTGGCCTTGGAGAACCCAGCTAATGGTCCAGCAACATCCAGCAGATGCCTCTCCTGCCTGTCCAGCCTTTGGTTTCTCTGAACCGACTCCCTGGGCCCAGCCTGCAGGATCTTTTCTGAATCCTAGGGTCCCTCCATTAAAAAGCATTGGGCGCCCAGCTCTGTGTTTGCACACGGCCGCCCCTGTGCCACTGAGGGTGTGTGTTTGATGTGATCCTGTGGCCCCCACTGCTGATCTAAACCCCCAGGCCTGTGTCCTGAAACCATGGGTACTTATCAGCAATCTCTTTTGTACCAAGTCACCCCCAGTCCTCATAGGATTCCATTACAAACCCGACACCAACTTTGACCTCTATACCCAGCCGGCCCCATGTTGCCGGTGGTGCACTTTTGGGGTCAGCCTAAAACCTGACCTGTGGACATCTTAACCCACTAAGGTGGTCATTCCGACCTAGGCGGGCGGCGGTTGCCGCCCGCCCGTCGGAAGCCGCCTGAATACCGCCCCGCGGTCAATAGACCGCGAGGGGTATTCTGACTTTCCCGCTGGGCCGGCGGGCGATCTGATTCAGATCGCCCACCGGCCCAGCGGGAAAGCGCCTTCCACAAGGAAGCCGGCTCGGAATCGAGCCGGCGGAGTGGAAGGCGTGCGACGGGTGCAGCAGCACCCGTCGCGCTTTTCAGTGTCTGCATCGCAGACACTGAAAAGCCTAGTTGGGCCCTGTTAGGGGGCCCCTGCCGTGCCCATGCCATGGGCATGGGCACGGCAGGGGCCCCCAGGGGCCCCGCGACCCCCCCTACCGCCATCCTGTTCATGGCGGCTTTCCCGCCATGAACAGGATGGCGGTAGGGGGGGTCAGAATCCCCTCGGCGGCGCAGCGAGCTGCGCCGCCTTGGAGGATTCTAAGGGGCAGTGGAAAACCGGCGGGAGACCGCCGGTTTTCCCGTTCTGACCGCGGCCAAAGCGCCGCGGTCAGAATGACCAAGGGAGCACCGCCGGCCTGTCGGCGGTGCTCCCGCCCCCGTTGGCCCTGGCGGTAGAGAACCGCCAGGGTCAGAATGAGGGCCTAAGTCTGGAATCGTAAGTTGGGTACTTACCTGCTGCTGTACTAACACTTCCACCCCCAAGACTACATTGACTGCTATGAAAAATGTCACTAAGGCCCTCATTACAACCCTGGTGGTAAATCCCGCTTACCGCCGTGCAGAAGACCACCAACATACTGCTGCAGCCACGAAATTCCGCTAAAGGTATTACGACCCACAGCTCGGAATCCACCACAACACAGACACCCACACAAGTCTGCCACACCAAAGGTCAGTGATAAACTGGCGATAACAAAACCGACACGCCAACAAGAATACGCCCACACTATCACGACCCACGAATCAACGCAACAGACTTTCAACTGCGGTAAACCATTGGCGGTACACACCGCTGCGCTCAAAATACACACACATTTACAAAACACCACCACATTGGACAATTCAAAATACACACACCTGATACACATACACACACCCCACCCACACACTCACACCACTATAAAACACACACCCACATCACCCACAAACCCTTACTACTAGTAATTTGATAGCAGGCCAGAGAGAGACACTACCTTAAACAACACTAACATCCACAGACACACAACACCATCACTTACACAACATCCACGAACCTCAAACAACACACACCAACACATGCCCTCACACATCACAACACACACCATCTCACACATCACCAACACCACATCATGGCACCTCAACGACACCTCAGGTTCTCTGTGGAGGAGCTCAGGGTCATGGTGGAGGAAATCGTCCAGGTAGAGCCGCAGCTATTCGGATCACAGGTGCAGCACACCTCCATTGCAAGGAAGATGGAGCTATGGTGGAGAATTGTCGACAGGGTCAATGCAGTGGGACAGCATCCAAGAACACGGGATGACATCAGGAAGAGGTGGAACGACCTACGGGGAAGGTGCGTTCCGTGGTCTCCAGACACCAGATTGCAGTACAGAGGACTGGCGGTGGACCCCCATCTCCTCCCCCACAACTAACAACATGGGAGGAGCAAGTCTTGGCAATACTGCATCCTGATGGCCTCGCAGGATTAGCAGGAGGACTGGACTCTGGTAAGGCAAATCGTTATTTCTTTATCTCCCACCCTATCTGCATGCCATCACATACCCCACCCTTACCCTCACACCCATCACCCCAACAACCCACAGATACCCCACCAGCACAACCCACACACCCCAAAAACAAGCCCTGCATGTAACACCAATGCATGGACACCCATCACGAAAGCATGTCCACTACAGATACACACACAGACCCCAAACCAACTATCACACAAGGACCAAGCCAAGAATGCAAGCACTGGAGTACAGGGTAACTCACCCATTGCACACAATGGCACACACAGATGCAATAATCATGCTTTTACACCCCTACAGGACCCCACCCAACGTCACCGGACAGGAGGTGCCAGACATATCCAGTCCCCCCACAGAAGAGACCCACAGTGATGACAGCAGCTCTGCACAACTGGATCAAGATGACCAGCCTGGCCCATCAGGGACCTCAGGACAGTCGATTCCCCTGACTCAGTCACAAGCCACCACAGACCCTCCCCCCCAGGAAACACCAGCACAGCACCCACCCAGCGAGCCCATCCCTCTGTCCCCAGGACACGTCAATCAGCAGTGTGTCCACCACTACAGGGAACCCAGGCAACCCCACCTACACAGGACGATCAGGGACCTGGGGGCAGTGGCAGTGGGCACAGGGTTCAGAGGACAGAGGCACAGGACAACAGGGAAGCTGGGAGGACTGCTGTGCGACAGGGGGAGGACAGGCCCAGGGAACCCACTCTCCACGAGGCACTCTCCAACATCATGGGAGCTTACCATCATTCCCAGGAGACGATGGCAACGGTACTGGCCAAGTTTCAGGAAACCCAGCGACTGCAGGAGGAACACTACCTTGGGATCACTGAGGACTTGAAGTCCATTAACAACACCCTGGTCACCATTGCAGGGGTGCTGGCAAACCTTGTCAACACTCGGAGGGACACAGTGGCACAACAAGGGGCACCTGACACTAGCCTGGACGATGAACAGCCTTCCACGTCTGCCGGGCACCGCCACAGGAACACAACACCAGCACCCCACCCCCTGAAGATGTAGAACCACCCAGCAAACAGTCCCTGAAATTCAGGAAAAAGACAGAGAACATTACTAAGACCCCTGCCAGGAAATGAGACCCCCTGAATGTCACCTTCTGTCCCACTTTGTCACCCTGTCCATCCTTAAACTGCCATTGCTCCACTTCCTATGCCCCTTTGGACAATGCACCTGTGAAACAAATAGACTGGACTCTGCCATGGACATTCCTCCACCATCCCCCCAGCCCATTTTACAACTCCCTCCACTTATTAGCACAGAAATAAACACACTTCAATCACAAAACAATCTGGAGTTAGTCTGTGCTTTCACAAATGTGTAATTGCAATAACCATGGAATATAGCAATGTCAATTTACTTGTGCACATACCGATGTAACACAGCTGTAGGCCAGGAGGAAATATAGCAGAGGGCACAAAGTGGGACCCACATCTGTGAAATGGCAAGGCAAAGTGACAAGTCAGGGTCCATACACTGAGTGAGAATGACAGACTTATGCTCGCTCCAACAATAGTATGAGATGTGGGAGGCAGTGACATCTTCTTACCTGTGTCTCACTGGAAGTATTGTATGATTATGCTGTTTCGGTTGTCGATATCCTCTTCTTCTGCCTCCTCTTCTTCACTGTCCACAGGCTCCACAGCTGCCACAAGACCACCAGCTGGCCCATCCTCCTGCAGAAAAGGCACCTGCCGACGCAAAGCCAGGTTGTGCAGCATACAGCAGGCCACGATGATCTGGCACACCTTCTTTGGTGAGTAGTATAGGGAACTACCTGTCATATGGAGGCACCGGAATTTGGCCTTCAGGAGGCCAAAGGTGCGTTCGATCACCCTCCTAGTTCGCCCATGTGCCTCACTGTAGCTTTCCTCTGCCCTTGTCCTGGGATTCCTCACTGGGGTCAGTAGCCATTACAGGTTGGGGTAACCAGAGTCACCTGCAAATATCGAAGGACAACTGTTAGACACACACTAACCCTTAGGGACAACCCCATACCCAGACACCTATTCACACTGTATTGGATCCTTGGCCTCACCTATTAGCCACACACAGTGCCTCTGGAGCTGCCCCATCACATAAGGGATGCTGCAATTCCTCAAAATGTAAGCCTCATGCACTGAGTCAGCAAACTTGGCATTCACATGGGAGATGTACTGGTCTGCCAAACACACCATCTGCACATTAATCGAATGGTAGCTCTTCCGGTTTCTGTACACCTGTTCACTCCTGCGTGGGGGTACTAATGCCACATGTGTCCCATCAATGGCACCAATGATGTTGGGGATATGTCCCAGGGCATAGAAGTCACCTTTCACTGTGGGCAAATCCGCCACCTGAGGGAACACGATGTAGCTGTGCATGTGTTTCAGCAGGGCAGACAACACTCTCGACAACACGTTAGAGAACATTGGCTGGGACTATCCTGAGGCAATGGCCACTGTTGTTTGAAAGGATAGCTGACATCAGGTCTGGCTCCAACTGGGCGCACAGTTCCTGGATTGTTGCACGATCAAGTCTGTATGTGACTATGATGTGTCTCTCTTCCATTGTTGACAGGTCTACCAGGGCTCTGTACACCAGAGGATGTCGCCATTGCATCACCTGCCCCAGCAGACGTGCCCTATGGAGGAGAACTGTGAGCAGAGAGTCAGCCAACACTGAGGTATCACAAAATGTCATTTGCAAAAATGTATTAATCCGCAATGTGCTTGTAACTGTGTGTATTCCAGGCCTAGATAGGTGTGACACAGTTATTATTAATTCCATGTGGCCCCCTGAAATGGCGGCTGCCTGACCTGTAAGATGGGACAAGGGGATATGAGATAACTGCGCTGGCGTTGTACACTGTTGCGGTGGGCGGTCGAAGACTGCGGCGCAATTCAGCATTGGTTCACATTGGGCCCTATGGGTCTGAGGAGCCAATGACGATGTAAGCCGGCGGTAACGGTACTCACCGCCGTGAACGTGACCGCCATTTTCTGTCTGTTCACTCACTTGATACCCGACCTTCAACAGGAGAGGACCTACACTGCAAGTGCTGCTGTGACCTGTGTCTGGAAGCGACAATGGCTCATGTGTCTGGGGAAAGAGCCCCTGCCTTCACTTCGGAGGAGTTGGAGAAACTAGTAGATGGGGTCCCCCCAGTACACGCAACTGTACGGTCCTCCAGACAAACAGGTGAGTACACTGTGAGCATGCTGAATGGGCAATGCCTGCTTTGAGTGGTGTGGCTGGAAGATACATGAGGGGCTGAGGCCTTCATGTGTGGATGGTGAGTGTATGTGCGTCATGGCATGGGTGGGAACTGGTGGGCAATGAGTATTACGGTCCAGCCGGGTGAGTAATGTCCTTTCACCCTGTACCATTCCTCTAGGTCAGCACCCACCAGAAGAAGGCTATTTGGCGTGCCATCGCCAAGGAAGTCCGGACCCTGGGGGTCTACCACAGACGGAGCATTCAGTGCGTAAAAGATGGGAGGACCTGGCCGCTGGAGCAAGAATACGGCAGAGGCCCAGCTGGGGATGGCCTCCCAATGTGGGAGGTTGTGCCCGTCGCACCATGACCCCCCTGATGTTCCGGATCCTGGCGGTTGCCTATCCGGAGTTGAATGGGCGATTGGGGGCATCACAGCAGCCACAAGGGGTTGAGTACACTCTCATTCAGCTGACTCTGCACGCATTACAAGGTGTCTGGGCAGGGGAGGTGGGCAGTGGGTTCCCCTAGGCCAGGGCGATCTTGTCAGGCAAGGTCCCTTGTGAGGCAGGCTATGTGGCACCTAAACCCTACTAGTGGTAAGAGCCATCTACACCTAGTCAGGCTCCTGTGACTTTCAGGTGTGCAGCAATTGGGCTTAGGCCTTGTACCGCATGGGCATGTAAAAATCTAGGAACTATAAGTGCATGGCGCAGTGCAGAGGGCTGCTCACTGTCTGTTGTGTCCGCCAACGGTAGTGGTGTTGCATGCACTGAACATGTCTTTCTTCTGTCTTTCCCCCCCTTTTTGTTTTGTCTCCCTGTTCTTGTGTGCAATAGCATCATCAGGTGGAGGAGTATTGGCACCTGAGCAGGAGGGAGCTGCATCCCACTTGGCCCTGGAGGGTGAACCTACAGAGTCTAAAGCCACTAGTGGGACGGAGGGCGAGGGGAGCTCCACGGCGGGGACAGGAGAAGAGACTAGCGACAACGACTCCTCCTCTGATGGGAGCTCCCTTGCGGTGGCGGGCCCCTCTGTGCCCACCGCATCAACAGGTTCAGCCGCCACCCCCCCTACCAGCACCACCCTCCCAGCAGCCCCTCAGCGTCTGTCCCGTGCCCGCTCACCCGGGAGTGTGGGCATCTCCTTCGCCCCAGGCACCTCAGGCCCTGCCCCAGTCAGCCCTGCTGCCCTCAGTGAGGAGGCTATTGACCTCCTGAGATCCCTCACTGTTGGGCAGTCTACCATTCTGAATGCCATCCAGGGTGTTGAGAGGCATTTGCAACAAACAAATGCATACCTGGAGGTCATTCATTCTGGCCAGGCAGCCCAACAGAGAGCATTTCAGGCTCTGGCCTCAGCACTGATGGCAGCCATTGTCCCTGTGTCCAGCCTCCACCCTCCAACCTCCTCCACTTAGACCCAATCCCCTGTACTTATAGCTATTCCAAGCACACCATCAGACCAGCATGCACACACATCAACACACAAGAGTGGCTCAGGCAAACATGAGCACCACACATCCCACAGGCACTCACACAAGCAACATACCCATGCACACATACCAACATCCACTTCCTCCACTGTGTCCCCCTCCTCCACGTCTCCCTCCTCCCTCCCAGTCTCGTCTCCACTGCACCTGCATGCACTACATCCTCAGCCACTACCTCCATCGCCAGCACGCCCATCACCACACACCGCGCACATGCACTCACCACCCCCACTACCATTCACACATCCCCAGTGTGTCTGTGAGCCCTCCTCCCAAATTACACAAACGCAGGCACACACACACCCAACAGCCATCCACCTCACAACAGCCGCCTCACAACAGCCTCCAGCCCATGCACCTTCACCCAAATTCAGCAGACGTACACCTCCTACAACCACTACCTCTTCCTCCACTCCCAAACCCCTTCCATCTTCCCGACCCAGTGTGTCTAAAAAACTCTTCCTGGCTAACATTGACCTCTTCCCTACACCTCCCTCCCCATCCTTCTCCTAGGGCCAGGCTTTCCAGGTCCCAGCCCAGCACCTCAGCCACCACATCCCTAGGCACAGTGGTGCCAACAACTGCGGGGTCATGGAGTACGCCAACCATCAGTGTGCCACGTAGAGAGGGCAAAGACATTCTGCCACCTGCCAAGGTGAAAACGGTGCCCACATCCCGGAGGGAGAAGCCGAAACCACCAGCCACCAAGGGGTCAGCGAAAACGAAAGGGGATAGTGGCAAGACAACTGCGCCACCATCCAGGGTGGGGAAGGGCCAAAAACAGAAGGGCAGGTCAGGAGAGGGCATGGTGGCACAGACTGAGGGACCAGTGTCTCACCTTCTGTCCACGTCCAGGCCAACCGGTACAGTGGCAAATACCGCCACCTGCACCACCACCTGCACCGCCTCCAGTACGTCTACAGCCACTGCGACAGTCCCAGCCTCTTCCCCAGTGGGCAGCCGTCCGAGGCTGCAGGAGACATCCTGCTTTCTCCCTCAGCAGGTGCCGACACAGGCCCCACCGCCACAAGCCCTGCTGCCACAGACCCTGCCGCAAGCACCGCCACCATAGACACCGCTGCCAGAACCGCCACCACAGACCCTGCCACCAGCACCGCCACCACAGACCCCGCCGCCAGCACCGCCACCACAGACACCGCCGCAAGCACCGCCACCACAGACACCGCCAGAGGCCCCGGGACGTCCTCGGACAGTGGCACCACCGCTGACATGCCTACCATCCCCAGTGGTCAGTCATCCAAGGCTGGTGGTAAGTTCCAGGACCCTAGGCAGCTTCCATGAAGCATTACTGTCATCACTGTTGGCACCTGCAGGTGGAATGCGAAGCCGCAGCAGTGTGGGGTATGTCGCTGCCTCCATGGCGTATCATGCTAACTGTACCTCACAAATGTTGTGGCACGCACACCCAGGAGAGTGAATTGTACCGGCCACACTGCACGTGGAGCACTCTGGGCACCAGGCCCCCTCCAGAACCAGTGGAGAATCACATCCACTACCTCAGTCCTTGGCAGGATGAAGCACTCTGGGCACCATGGCCCCTCCAGAACCAGTGGAGAGATACATCCACTACCTCAGTCCTTGGCAGGATGAAGCACTCTGGGCACCAGGCCCCCTCCAGAACCAGTGGAGAATCACATCCACTACCTCAGCCCTTGGCAGGATGAAGCACTCTGGGCACCAGGCCCCCTCCAGAACCAGTGGAGAATCACATCCACTACCTCAGCCCTTGGAAGGATGAAGCACTCTGGGCACCAGGCCCCCTCTAGAACCAGTGGAGACTGCTATCCACTTGAGAGACTGTGGCTTTGCACTCTCCAGGATAAAGCAGTGGGCAGAGCACCCACTGGAGAGACTTGAGAGACTGTGGCTTTGCACTCCCCAGGATAAAGCAGTGGGCAACCCACCCACTGGAGAGACTTGAGAGACTGTGGGTTTGCACTCCCCAGGATAAAGCAGTGGGCAACCTTCCCACTGGAGAGACTTGAGAGACTGTGGCTTTGCACTCCCCAGGATAAAGCAGTGGGCAACCCACCCACTGGAGAGACTTGAGAGACTGTGGCTTTGCACTCCCCAGGATACAGCAATGGGCATGGAGCCCCCTCATGCAGCAGTGGCATTGTGCGTTCATCTGGCTGAGGTGCCCCCTCCCCCTGAGGTGTCTGTTTCATTTCGATCTCATGTCCCTGCAGTGTTTTCTCTGTTTCCAGTCAGGTATCTAGTGTGGGCTTTGCCCATGCATTTTGGGCCCAGTGGTACACGGACAATGATTGGTGCACTATCCGAACTTGTGTAATTGGTGTACATAATTGTATTTACTGGATTTTGAACTTTGATAATGAGATTTCACATGATTGCATTTGTTCAGATCATTTGCTTTTGTCCTTGGTTTCTTCCAGGGGGTGAGGGGGTGTATGTGTAATGTTGCTGCATGTATTTGTGTGTATGGTGTTGTGGGTGAGGGTGGGGGTGGGGGTGTTGCGTGTGTGTGTCACTCTCTTTTCCCCCCCCCCTCCCCTGTGTTGTAGGTGCAGTACTCACCGTGGTCATCGCCGCCGTCTTTGGTGCTCCTGATAGAAGAGAAGGAAAACCAGCATCGGCAGTATCTGCAATTCGGGCTCCATGGCGTCCTGGTTCCTCATGGGGTGTGGAGAGGTGAGTGTTTTCCCTTCTGTGTACTGTTTCCACCATGTTTTTGTTTGCGTTGGTTAGGCCCTGGAAAAGATGACTGATAGGCCTCTTGTGATAAGGTGGGCGGTACATTATCTTCCGCCTGTCTGTTGGTGGTTACCGCCGCGGTGTTTGTTTCTACTGCCGTGGCGGTCAGAGTGTTAAAGTGGCTGTCATTGTTGGCGGTTTCCGCCATGGTCATGATTCCATTTTTTTTCCGCCGGACTGTTTGCGGTATTACCGCCATTTTAACACCAACTGCCAGGGTTGTAATGAGGGCCTAAGTGTCAACTTTTGCATTAAAAAGTGTTACTTACTTGTAAACTGCTTTATCTGCAAAAACCAAACAGAGTACATTTGATGCATATGCTTGATGGGAAACGTCACTTACAACGTGGAAAATGCAACGAGACGTATTTACCGCGATGCTGTCACCACGCTTACCGGAACAACAACTCCCATTTTCTCTGCCTTAACCACGCAACTGCTAACCAACGCACATGCGTGCTAAGGCAGAGAAAAAGGGAGTCAGCATCGGAGAGGACGCTGTCAGGTAAGTGGGGCTGGGAGCTCGTTTTTAGGGCGGGTGGGGATTGGGGTAATTTTGTTCTTAGGGGCAGGGGTGGGGGTCAGAATGATTTTGGATTTAGGGTGGGTGGGTTTTTAGGGGCGGAGAGGGGTCGGGTAATTTTGTTTTTTAGGGGCAGGGTGGATGTTTGGGGTAGGACTCGGTCAGGTAAGTGGGGCCGGGAGAGGATTTAGGGTAGTTTTTAGGGGTGGGTCGTTTTTAAGGGTGGGGTGTTTGTTTTTTTTGTTTTTTAAGGGACAGGGTCATTTTGTTTTTAGGGGTGGGGGCCGGGGTATTTTTGTATTTAGGGCTGGTGGGGGGAGGGTTTTTACAGGAGGGGGTGGGGTGTCGGGGTAATTTGGTTTTTAGAGCGGGTGGGGGGTTGAGTTCTAAGGGGCGAGGGTGGGAGGTCGGGGTCATTTTGTATTTAGAGTGGGGGGGTTGGGTTTTTAGGGGTGGAGTAGGGGGTTGGGATAATTTTGTTTTTAGGGGGTGGGGGTGAGGGGTCGCGATAGGACACGGTCAGGTAAGTAGGGCTCGGACAGGATTGGGGGTAGTTTTTAGGGGTGTTGTTTTTTTTTAAGGGGCGGGATGGGGGTTCAGGGTAGCTTTGATTTTAGGGTGGGGGGTCGGGGTACTATGGTTTTTTGGGCAGGGTGGGGGGTTGGGTAATTTTGTTTTTAGGGACTGGGTAGTTTTATTTTTGGGGATGGGGGTTGCTTGTTTTCAGGATGGGTGGGGGGTTGGGTTAAGTTTTAGGGCTCAAGGTGGGTGGGGGTATCGGGGTAGGTGGACAGGTCAGGGCAGTTTTATTTTTGGGGTGGGTGGGGGCTTGGATCAAGGGACATTAGAAGGAACAGAGGGCAAAGACCAGGACAACTTATCATCATGATATTGGGAGTATTGACATGTAGGTGGAAAGGAACAACCCCCATGGTATGAAAAGATGTATAGTGGTACACACATTTGACAGTCACATGCGCATTATCATATGCTTCTTTACAGAGAGGTCACCATAGGAGAAGAATATGTCCCTATACAAATTAGAATGTGCACACCTATATACCAATGTGGGGAATGTACATCAATGTGTTCCTTGGAGATCCTTGACCCTTTGCACTTATTACATTGTCACAGCTTTGAAACCTTAACATCACACACTAACCTGTTAAAGGGAAGAAAATGTGTCAAGTCTGTACCTACCCCCTGGAGGCTGCTGTGCTGCCGTCAAATGCCCATCCAACTTGGGGTTGGCCACCACCAATATGTAGGCCATTATGGGGGTCAAGGTCCGACGGGCACCCCGTCCTCATTGGGAAGGCATCCCCAGCTGAGCCTTAGTGGTTTTCCGGGCCCAGCGTCTCAGGTCCTATCACCGCTTCCTACAGTGGGTGCTCTACCGGCTGTGCCTCAGGGTCCGCACTTTCTTGGCGATGGCACACCAAATCCCTTTTTTCTGATGGGTGCTGACCTGCATGGATGACACAGACAAGAAGAGAATGTCATGTCCACATACACAATACCATAACATGCAGGGTGAAAATAAAAGTTAATGCAACTAGCCATACACAGACTGCATTCAACATCCCCTTCAATGAAGGATGACCATCTGCAGTCAGGCCATGTGTGATAATTAGACAGGCATACAACATACATATCCAGCACCAGGTGTAAGCTTGAAATATGCAGACCACAAGCATATCTCTAAACATGGTATATCTCTCCAATTATGTTTCACTACACATTCACTGATCATGTATTACAGTTTGCAGTTGGGTCAGGGTACATACAACACACACACACACTCACACACACACACTCTACTATATATCAGGACTCAAAATCTATCTGTACACATATGCACATGCCCATCTACCCACACATTTTACCACAATCCTTCATTCCACCCCATTCCCTAGACATCATCATACACTTAGGCCCTCATTATGACCTTGGCGGGCGGCTTCAGCCGCACGCCAAGATCTGACCGCCGGGCAGCCGCCAATGCGGCCGCACTCCTGCCGCGGTCATTTTGAGATCCCTGCTGGGCCGGCGAGCAGAAACTTGGTTTCCGCCGGCCGGCCCAGCGGGGATCTCGGCCGCAACACAGGAGCCGGCTCCAAATGGAGCCGGCGGTGTTGCGGCCGTACGACGGGTGCAGTTTCACCTGTCGCACTTTTCACTGTCTGCTATGCAGACAGTGAAAAGCTGCACGGGCCCCCAGGGGCCCCGCGACTCCCCATACCGCCAGCCTTTTCCTGGCAGTTCAAACCGCCAGGAAAAGGCTGGCAGTACGGGGACTCGTAATCCCCTGGGCAGCGCTGCAAGCAGCGCTGCCCTGGCGGATTATCACTGCCGGGGCAAATGTGACGGAAAAACGCCAGCCCCGGCGGTGCGACTGCGGCGGTTCCGCCGCGGTCGTAATGACCTTGGAAGCACCGCCAGCCTGTTGGCGGTGCTTCCGTCAAAACAGCCCTGGCGGTCTTGGACCGCCAGGGTTGTAATGACCCCCTTAGTCCCTGATTTATACTTTATAATGCAAACCTGCGTTAGCGCATGTTTGTCTCAAAAAGTATACCACTGGCTAGCGCCATTCCTGGACACCAGCCGGGAGTCATATTTAAGCTATGACACTAGCCGGCGCTAAGGCCCGGTTAGTGTCAAAATTATTGATGCTAACTGGGTAGGGGAGGCGTAAGTGAAACTGGAGATTGTGTGTGAAAGAATGGCGCTAGTCAGGTTAGAGTAAAAAAATGACTCTAACCTGATAAGCGTCATTATTTCCACGCACAATCCCCATGGACATGACTCCTGTCTAAGTAAAGACAGAAGTCATGTCCCCCAGACCAATGGCCGTTGGGCACAGTGCCATGTAGGGGGGCCCAAGTTAGTCCCCCCATGGCACTTTGCAAAAAAATATAAAAATACTTACCTGGACTTACCTGGATGGGTCCCCTATTCCTTAAGTGTCCTCCAGGTGTGGGTGCGGATGGGTGGGGGTGTCCCTGGGGCAGGGAAGGGCACCTGTGGGCTGTTTCCATGGTCTCTGACCATGGAAATGAGCCCACATGTCCCCTAACGCCTGCCCTGACCCAGGCTTAGCGTCATCATTTAAGGCCATCCTCCTCCTGTGCGTGATTTTGCACAGGAGGATAAGTAAGGCGCTAGGGCCTTAGAGTCATTTTTTTGCCCGGGAATGCCTACCTTGCATCTCTTTGACGCAAGGTAGTTTTCCGCAGGCAAAAAATTACTTTAACTCCAATATTTTGGCACTAGACACTTCTAGCGGCAAAATCTAAATATGAAGTTAAGTTTGCTCCGGATTTGCGTTTAAAAAAAAATGACACAAATCCGACGCAAACAGAGTATAAATATGCCCCTTAACCCTTAAAACATTGCACTTGCATTGCAATTACCAGTTCCTCCGGTGCACCATAGAACTGTCCATACAGGAGTAGGACCTCCTCCACAAGCTTTTCAAGCTCCTCAGGGGAGAAGGCAGGAGCCTTATCACCTGTAGGATGTGGCATGATTGTCCCCAGAGGCAGTACACAGCAGCTCAGGTTGTGGAGGTCTTGCTGGCAGCAGTGTCAGGAGTCAAGTGAGAGATGAAGTATGAGATGCCGGTCACATCCGCCACATAAAAGAGCATCACCACTGCTTGCAGACGTAGGTCACTTCCTAATGTACAGTACAGTAGGTCAGGCAGCTGCCATTTTAAAGCTCATATATGAATGGAAAACTTATATTAAAGTTGCGTCACAAGCAGTGAAACATATCTACGACACTGTGCTCACTGCTGGCTTTGAGCAAATACGTTGTAATGTGCATGAAATATGTACAGGATGTCAGACTGATGTGTTGTATGAATTGTAACTGTAGTAGCATAGTCAACAGATCAATTACAATCTGGCATATGGTATATGTGTACCATATGTATACTACATGTTACTAATGTTAATGTCACATAGACTGTCAGTGACATGCTTTCCCATTTCTAACATATGATAGAGGAAAGGGGATGTGAATGCAGTAATAAGCCATTATTTGCCTAGGTATGTTCAGTGTACAATGTTTCAATAGTTTCATGTGGCATTTTAGAGCATAATATGTGACATACGTATGATCATATTTATGATGTACAGAATTAGTGTTACACATACATTCTGGTTCTCCCACATAGTCACCCTAGCATGAGAAGAATGAGAGAACCTCCAGTGTACCATCCACTGGCAGACCATGGAGACGCGACATGTCATTCAGATCTACTGCCTAGATAGGTATACAATCATGGATCTCTGTCATCAGTTGGAGTCAGTTCTGATCTCTGCCACTTGTGATCCCCATAGCATACCACCCTTTGTACAAGTTATGTCAGTGCTGCACTTCCTGGCCACAGGCTCTTTTCACAATACAGTGGCCCTAACTGCAGGGATGTCTCGGCCTATGTTCAGTCTGGCCTTGAAGGCTGTACTGTCTGCATTGTTGAAACACCTGGACAGCTACATCAGATTTCCACAACGTGAAGATTTGGCCCATGTAAAGGCTGATTTTTATGCTTTCGGACACATTCCACATGGGGATGGAGCCATAGATGGCATCCATGTAGCCTTGGTTCACCCAAAAGCCAATGAACAGGTGTATAGGCACAGAAAGAACTTCCACTCCATCAATGTGCAAGTGGTCTGTTTGGCTGGCCTCTACATTTCACAAGATCGTGCAAGGTACCTGGGGTCAGTCCATGATTCCTTCATGATGCGGAAAAGCAATAACCCACTGCTGATAACACAACACTACACAGAGAGGGCCTGGCTGGTAGATAAGTCACATATGTCATGTCTGTAACTTTTATCTGCTAACTAATGTGTGGATGTGGATTACTTATGTTACCCTTTCTAAACTCTTCTTAACAGGGGGCTCCGGTTACCCAAACCGTCCTTGGTTGTTGACACCAGTAAAGTACCCAACCACGCCAGGGGAAGTCAATGAGGCCCATGGAAGGACAAGGTATGTCGTGCAGCGGACTTTTGAGCTCCTGAAGGCAAGATTCCCTAGCATCAATAAGTCTGGTGGAGCTCTACTCTACTCACCCACCAAAGTATGTAAAATTATTGTTACCTGCTGCATGCTCCACAATCTCGCCCTGAGACGTCAAATCCCACTCACACCAGATGAGGGGGAGCCAGCAGTTCCAGTGGGTGAGAATGCAGATGTGCCAAGTGAGGATGAGAATGATGAGGGTGAAATTGGAGACATCAGGGCAGATCTCATCAATCAGTACTTCATTTGACTTTGGGTATGTGGTGTTATGTGATTAAAGTTACTCACTGGGGTATGGGTGGGGTTGGGGATGCTTGATAAGGGTCTTAGTATAATCATCAGACAGGTCATAAGTCGCTTCATAACTGATAACTCTGATGTGCATGCAGAATGTTACATGGAGTAGTGTGCAGGTTTTTGATCACCATATTCTTAATTTTCTCACAATGCTCAGTCTGATTCACCCTTGTATATGGGAACTGGCTGTATGGTGTTCTAGTTTCAATGCAGCCTATAGCTTATGTTTGTCATTATTAATTTGCAGATTACTTCACAAGCTCATCTTCATTTGGCAATATCTGACAGTGTCACAGGCAGGTGGAATTTGCTGACTAACAAGTGAAGTGAACATGGATTGTACCAGGTACTATCAGGCATGAGATTTGTGATGTGTGAGTTTCATATCCCGACTGTCATGACAGTGGGATGGTAGTGTCCTATTCCACTCAATAGGCCTGTATGGCATTGAATGTTTGTACACTGGTGCCATGTGTGGGTTCTTTTGTCTCTCACACATGTCTTCCTGTGCTATCCATACCCTCAAATATCAAAATGGCTTGTATTGGTAATAAGTAAGTTGTATGTAGCTGTCACTGTGTTTCTTCACTGCATACCAGTGTGGATGTGTATCAAGACTGACATAGATGAGTGGCATGCCTATTGTACTTGGCCATGGGAAGTGGAAGGTTCTATGACTGGGGGCATTTGTACTGACCTCTGTCTGTATCATGGGGCATTGTCAAGTGGGAGCTATTGTATGGGTATGTGATACGGCTTTAGCTGATAATACATTTAAACAATATATTTGCCTATTGGGATACTGTAAGACTGGGGGGTTACTTCAGTTGCAGAGGCAGGGGTGTCTGAGGCATGGGTTTCCCCTGGTGGCAGGGCCTCCATTCCACTAACAGCCACAAATGTAGAAGAGGCTGATGACTCATTGCTAGTGTAAGGGGCCAGCTGGTGTGTACTAAACCTAATCAGTGTGGTATTCATGTCTCTCAGCACCCATGCAATGGAAGCCAAGTGGGCATTTTGGGCCTGCCACTGCTGCATTACTTTGTGGTGGCTGTCCCTCTGCAGCTGCTTTATCTCCCCCAGCATGGTAAGTACCTGGCCCACCATGCCTGGGGAATGTTGGTAAGCTCCCAAGACGTGGGAGATGGTGTCCTAGCCAGTTGTATCACTAGTAGCCTGAATCCTCTAGCCCACGCCATCCCTCCCAAGCACCCTACCCCCACATGTCTGTGCCCCTGGGACAGTTTGCCTACTCCCACTGGTGCCAAGTCCATCATTGTCTGGGTTAACGACAGGAGACTCAGGTACCTGTACTGGGGGGCATAAGATGATAGACACTGTCCGTGGGACACAGGTTTGGGGGCGAATGGTCGCCTGTGATGTTGAAGCAACAGCGCTGGGAGGAGTTGATGTGGGCAGGGTGAGACTCATAGTTCCTGGCGTCCTAGATGGGCCAGCTTCATCCTCAATGTCCACACATCCAGGGTGTATTCCTCACTGAGGGCTTCATCCAGAGGGTAGTGTCAGTCTTGGGTGTCCTTTCCATGGTGACATTGGGTAGGTTACATGTAGGAGAAATGGAACAAACAGTTGCTGTATGTAATGCAACAAGTGATATCAAAGTGTGACACAGGACATGCTATGTGACATGCACTCAAGGCCTTTGCTTGGACCCCGGACATGACAATGACACCTGCTTCCACATCTGGGTTAGGCCTATATGGGACACCGAGATTTCCGATTGCATACACCTTGCTTAGGAAGTTGGAGTATCTTGGTGGGTGGATGACTGTTCATTGACTCATATCTTGTCTGATTGATAACCTGACATTTTGAAGTGATCTCCAAGTTAGGTTTATAGCATAATTGTGTCAACTGACAGCTGCACAATGTACTATGGTAACAGAGCTGTCCAAAATTATAGGTGTAACCATTATTCCTGGGCCTCTGTATGGGTGTACCCCAGGTACATCCAGCTTCCTATATTGGTGTCCCCCCCAGGTGAGTAAATGACACTGTTTGGATGTTGATGTAAAGGACCATTTAGTAGGGAACACAGCTGTAGCTGTGTGTTGCTTTTTATAGTACTGGCAGATGACCATAGCGTTGCTGTCATTGCTATGGGCTGTACAATAGGGGAGGAGCCAAGTGTCTTGAATTGATTGTTAGTTTCACATGCAAGGCGATTTAACTAGTAGTACAAATTTCTGGTTTCCTTAATGGTAGGACAGTGCATGCTGGGAGTTGTAGTGCTGTCAGTCCCTGTACTACCCATGCCATACACAGACAGTGTGCCCACAGGTGAGTTTAGTAGACATGTGGTGTGCCAGAGAAGGGTGCTTGTACATTTGGACACAAGGGTGGTGAGTGGGTTGGCTGTTAAGTTGGCCACAGGTGATCAGTGAGCATGCAGGAAATTGCATGTTCGGTGACAGTTGTTGTATTGTGGCTTACTCAACACCACTCTCCCAGGTATTCCCGTCACGCCCTCAAGATGCAGATGTCCAAGACCTTCTCCTCCCATTATGTGAATTGTGGGGGAGGAGATGGGGGCCCACCACCAGTCTTGCGGACTGCCAGCTGGTGCCTGGTGGCCATGGAACGTACCTTCCCCCTGAGGTCATTCCACCTCTTACTGTCAGAGTCACCAGATCCTCGGGGTCTGTGCACGTTCCCAACACGTCCACCACTGAACAGCTCCAAGACTCTGATAGATAAATCACAGAGACTGAGAGAGTTCAAGAGGGGAAGAGGGGATTAGGAAGGGAACAGCTGGGAAGGAGACCTGTAGTAAGAAAAAGGTTAGAACACACAATATGAAAATTATATCTCCTGAAATCAATATTAAACTATGATTCTAAGCCTAGTCACTCTGAAAACATGAACAATCTAAGAGTTAAGTTAAAAATGACTAATGACGGAAGCACCGCCAACAGGCTGGTGGTGCTTCAATCCCCATTCCGACCGTGGCGGTAAAGCCGCGGTCGGATTGCCGGGGCCGGCGGTCGTTTTTGCCCCGGCTGGGAGAATCCGCCAGGGCAGCGCTGCAAGCAGCGCTGCCCTGGGGATTCTGACCCCCGTACTGCCAGCCTGTTTCTGGCGGTTTTCACCGCCAGGAAGAGGCTGGCGGTAACGGGTGTCCTGGGGCCCCTGGGGGGCCATGCACTGCCCATGCCACAGGCATGGGCGGTGCAGGGGCCCCCTAACAGGGCCCCGGCCTGCTTTTCACTGTCTGCATGGCAGACAGTGAAAAGCGCGATGGGTGCAACTGTACCCGTCGCACCACCGCAACACCGCCGACTCCATTCGGAGCCGGCTCCTGTGTTGCGGCCTAATTCCCGCTGGGCTGGCGGGCGCTAACTTGGTTAGCGCCCGCCGGCCCAGCGGGAATGTCAGAATGGGGGCCGCGGAATTTTGGCCGTATGGCGGCCAAATGATGGTTTCCGCCTGGCGGGCGGCGCCCGCCAGAGTTGGAATCACCCCCTAAGTTTTAAGATGGCCGGATACCTGTAGGGAAATCAAGATGAATTAAATGAAAACTTTCTTATTCAAGTACTTTCCTTTACATGAGAATCAGAAAAAAACATTCTGACTAAATTTTAAACCAGTCATATAAACCCTGTTTTGAGAATGTATACTAAGACCATACAATATTGCATCTAGAAACTCTGGCCTTCTGTGTACCCTTAAAATGTTTCAGCACAAATTGCGAATATTGCAGAGATATGTATATAATAAAGACCATAAAAGGATTGTGCACCATGAATAACACAATATGGATTCAGGAAACAAATCACATAACTTGTCAACTCGAGTATTACATAATAAATATCTTAGAATAGTGGCATACAATAAACAACATGAATTAAACTCGAGGAGAGAATCGTGCGTCCTGCCAATTCGAGTGTTACCATGTAAAATACCAAGAAATGGTAACATGCAATGAATATCAAAGTCAAATCCTCATTAATCGAATCACGCGTCTTGCCGATTCGTAAAGCACGATATAAATGTCAAGGAATAACAGCTCACAATAAATAACAAGATCAAAGTACAATGAAACAAATCGCGCTTCTTTTGCCGATTCTTAACCACCATGTAAATGTCAAGAAATGGTAGCGCGCAATGAACAACAAAGTTAAATGCTCATGAAATGAGTTGTGCGTCTTGCCAACTCGTAAAATATCATGTAAATGTCAAGAAAAAGCAGCGCGCAATGGACAACAATGTCCAAACACCATAAAACGAATCGCGCGTCTTGCCGATTCTTAAGCCACCACGTAAATGTCAAGAAATGGCAGTGCGTAATGAATAACGAAGTCAAACCTTTATGGAATAAATCGCGCGTCCTGCCTATTTGCAAACCACCATATAAATGTCAAAAAATGGCAGCGTGCAAGTAATCTGTTATTCATTTAAGAATTAAAACCAAGAATATAAAAATTCTCAATAACGGTGTCGGGAAATGTCCAACCACCGTCTTACCGAATGGAACAATGATCACCAATGAAGGATGAGGGCAGAAGACTGGAAGATCCAAATAGGCCGCCGGGACAGGAGTTAAGGAAGAAGCTGCTGCTCTGCACCGGGACCTCTGAATAGTGAGCACTGGGAGTTGGGCTGACTCTCTTTTATAGAGTCTTGGCCCAGCCCAGAACCACACCCAGGCATGTTGCAGGGAAAGTCTCTGGAAGGCCCTGGAAAGGGGCCACACCCTAACACACTCTGAAAACCTGGAGCAATACATTTCAAAGGAACAGTATTTGTAAACATATTAAAAATACGTTTTCAGGATTGAACTCTGCAATGCAAAAGGTTAAACCACAACATATCAGCACAATGCATAAATTATGTTGTTTTGAGAGTGCTGGGTTTTTGCATTTTTGTCGCCAATAGAGGGCGTACTGCTCTGGTGTTGACACTTACTGATGTTCTCCCTTGTGCGTGGGTAGCTGCCTATAGAATTGATCCTGTCAACTACCCACACAGGATACCTGCCTCCAACGGAGAGAACACTGCAGGGGCATCAGATAGGAAAACTACAGGCACCTCAGGGGGAAGGGAAGGGGGGGCACCTCAGCCAGATGAGTCCACGACGCCAGATCCACGAGGGGCCTCCATGGCCACTGTGCCATCCTGGGAAGTGCAAAGCCACAGTCTCACAAGTCTCTACAGTGGGTGGGTTGCCCACTGTGCCATCCTGGGGAGTGCAAAGCCACAGTCTCTCAAGTCTCTACAGTGGGTGGGGTGCCCACTGTGCCATTCTGGGGAGTGCAAAGCCACAGTCTCTCAAGTCTCTACAGTGGGTGGCTTGCCCACTGCCATATCCTGGGGAGTGCAAAGCCACAGTCTCTCAAGTCTCTACAGTGGGTGGGTTGCCCACTGTGCCATCCTGGGGAGTGCAAAGCCACAGTCTCTCAAGTGGATAACAGTCTCCATTGGTACTGGAGGGGGACTAGTGCCCAGAGTGCTTCGTGCAGCCCTGCCCGACACAGATGCGGGCCTGCCCCTTCCGCCAATGGGCCAGCGGTGATTGAGATGAAGGGCCCAGTTCAGCGGTGCTTGAGATGAAGGGCCCAGTTCAGCGGTGCTTGAGACGGCGGTGCCCAGCGGAGCAGTGCTTGAGATGAAGGGCCCAGCGGAGCGGTGCTTGAGATGAAGGGCCCTGTTCAGCGGTGCTTGAGACGGCGGTGCCCTGTTCAGCGGTGCTTGAGATGAAGGGCCCAGTCCAGCAGTGCTTGAGACGGCGGTGCCCAGCGGAGCAGTGCTTGAGATGAAGGGCCCAGTTCAGCGGTGCTTGAGATGAAGGGCCCAGTTCAGCGGTGCTTGAGACGGCGGTGCCCTGTTCAGCGGTGCTTGAGACGGCGGTGCCCAGTTCACCGGTGCTTGAGATGAAGGGCCCAGTTCAGCGGTTCCTGAGACGGCGGTGCCCAGGTGAGCGGTGCTTGAGATGAAGGGCCCAGCGGAGCGGTGCTTGAGATGAAGGGCCCTGTTCAGCGGTGCTTGAGACGTCGGTGCCCTGTTCAGCGGTGCTTGAGATGAAGTGCCCTGTTCAGCGGTGCTTGAGACGGCGGTGCCCTGTTCAGCGGTGCTTGAGACGGCGGTGCCCTGTTCAGCCGTGCTTGAGATGAAGGGCCCTGTTCAGCAGTGCTTGAGACGGCGGTGCCCTGTTCAGCGGTGCTTGAGATGAAGGGCCCAGGTCAGCGGTGCTTGAGACGGCGGTGCCCTGTTCCGCGGTGCTTGAGATGAAGGGCCCTGTTCAGTGGTGTTGAGACGGCGGTGCCCTGTTCAGCGGTGCTTGAGATGAAGGGCCCAGTTCAGCGGTGCTTGAGACGGCGGTGCCCTGTTCAGCGGTGCTTGAGATGAAGGGCCCAGTTCAGCGGTGCTTGAGACTGCGGTGCCCTGTTCAGCGGTGCTTGAGATGAAGGGCTCAGTTCAGCGGTGCTTGAGACGGCGGTGCCCTGTTCAGCGGTGCTTGAGATGAAGGGCCCAGTTCAGCGGTTCTTGGGACGGCGGTGCCCAGCGGAGCGGTGCTTGAGACGGCGGTGCCCTGTTCATCGGTGCTTGAGACGGCGGTGTCCTGTTCAGCGGTGCTTGAGACGGCCGGTGCCCTGTTCAGCGGTGCTTGAGACGGCGGTGCCTGTTCAGCGGTGCTTGAGACGGCGGTGCCCTGTTCAGCGGTGCTTGAGACGGTGGTGCCCTGTTCAGCGGTGCTTGAGATGAAGGGCCCAGTTCAGCGGTGCTTGAGACGGCGGTGCCCTGTTCAGCGGTGCTTGAGATGAAGGGCCCAGTTCAGCGGTTCCTGAGACGGCGGTGCCCTGTTCAGCAGTGCTTGAGATGAAGGGCCCAGTTCAGCGGTGCTTGAGATGAAGGGCCCAGTTCAGCGGTTCTTGAGACGGTGGTGCCCAGCGGAGCGGTGCTTGAGATGAAGGGCCCTGTTCAGCGGTGCTTGAGATGGCGGTGCCCAGCGGAGCGGTGCTTGAGATGAGTGTCCTGGTCAGCGGATACGGCCCAGGCATGGATGTCACTCGCCACCTGACATGTGGCTGGCGGGGCCTTCCTGCCCATCTGTCTGGTGGCTTGCGGGGCCCTCCTGGGCTGCAGTTCTCAGCCTGTGGGTGTCCTCCTGCCCACCTGGGACGTGGCTTGCGGGGCCCTCCACCCTGGATGGCATTCAAAAGGGTAGACTGCCCAACAATGATGGTCCTCAGGAGGTCAATGACCTCCTCACTGAGGGCAGCAGGGGCGACAGGGGCGACAGGGGCAGGACCTGAGGTGCCTGGGGTGAAGGAGATGCCCACCTTCCTGGGTGAGCGGGCACGGGGCAAACGCTGAGGGGCTGCTGGGAGGGCGGTGCTGGTGCGCTGGGTGGCGGCTGTACCTGTTGTTGCGGGGGGCACGGATGTTGCCGCCACCACAAGGGAGCTCCCTTCAGAGGACGAGTCGCTGTCACTGACATCAGCACGAGTCCCCGCTGTGGAGCTCCCCTCGCCCTCCGTCTCACTGGTGAAATCCGAGTCAGTTGCATGGCCCGCCATGGCCATGTGAGATGCAGCTCCCTCGTGCTCCGATGCCACTTCTCCTCCGCCTGATGATGCTAATGCACACATGAACAGGAAGACCACAAAAAAGGGGGGGAGGAGAAATAAAGACATGTTGAGTGCATGGATTACCGCTACCGTTGGCGGAAAAGACAGACACAGAAGCCCCCTGCACTACGCCGCGCACTTGGGGTCCACTACGCAATCCGTGGGACATGGCCTACAAGCCTATGGACGACAACTGCACACATAGATGACACAGGGCCATGGATACCTGTACTTGGCACCCTACAGAGGTGGGGGCGGGGGCACAGGGCCATGCCTTACGGAGGGGCCTAGCCTACAGAAATCGCCCTGGCCTAGGGATACCCACAGCCCTCCTCCCCCACCCAGACACCTCCACTGCGTGCAAAGTCAGCAGAATGTATTTGTACTCACCCCCTTGTGTCTGCTGTGATGTCCTCACGCGCCCATCCAAATCGGGGTAGGCCACCGCCAGGATCCGGGACATCAGGGGGGTCAAATGACGACTGGCACCCCTCCTACGTTGGGAGGCCATCCCCAGCTGAGCCTCCGCCGTCTTCCTGCTCCAGCATCGGATGTCCTCCCACCTCTTCCGGCAGTGGGTGCCCCGTCTGTTGTGGACCCCCAGGGTCCGGTCGTCCTTGGCGATGGCACGCCAAATCGCGACTTTCTGGTGGGCGCTAACCTATGTGACATGTACAGGGAGAGAAAAATTGTCATCACCTTCTGCATGCTCGATGTGAGTGGCCCCCCATCCCCACCCTTGCCATGTGGCACACGCTCTCATCTGTTGTTTGATGAATGCCTCAATCGCTCCCCTCCCCACCATCCAGTTCAGCGGTTCTTGAGACGGTGGTGCCCAGCGGAGCGGTGCTTGAGATGAAGGGCCCTGTTTAGCGGTGCTTGAGATGGCGGTGCCCAGCGGAGCGGTGCTTGAGATGAGTGTCCTGGTCAGCGGATCCGGCCCAGGCATGGATGTCACTCACCACCTGACATGTGGCTGGCGGGGCCTTCCTGCCCATCTGTCTGGTGGCTTGCGGGGCCCTCCTGGGCTGCAGTTCTCGGCCTGTGGGTGTCCTCCTGCCCACCTGGGACGTGGCTTGGGGGCCCTCCTGGGCTGCAGTACCGGGCCTGTGTGTGTCCTCCTGCACACCTGGGATGGGGCTGGTGGGGCCCTCCTGGCCAGCTGGCCTGCTGCCGGACTTGTCGGGCGTGCTGTCCTTCCCACCCTTCCCTGCACGCTTGTGGCCCTTTCCCACCTTTGGCGGTGTGCCAGGTGCCACCCACTTCCTGCCAGAGCCAATGTAGGGATTTTTGTCCCTGGGGTCTTTGGTCGCTCGCGCCGGGCACTGGCAATCTTAGGATGCTTTTCCGGTGGTGGGCTGGCCGTGCCTTGGCTCCTAGCTGAACTGGATGCCCTTGAGGGTGGGGGACTCCACAGTCCATGGACAACAGTCTTCACAGGTCCCGGTTTTGTGGTGGCTGAGGTGCTGATTGGAGTCTTATGAGATGGACGGGGTGGGGGAGTTGTTGGAAAGAGGTTAAGGTTGGCAAGGAAAAGCAATTTGGAAAGGGAGGGACAGGTAGGTGTAGTGGGTATGGGAGTGGAGGAAGAGGATGTGGGTGTAGGAGTGTGAAGTCTGGTGTCTTTGGGTGCAGGTGCTTGGGCTGGAGGCTGTCGTGAGGTGGATGGCTGTTGGGTGGGTGGCTGCCTGCGTTTGTGTAGTTTGGAAGAGGGGGTGACAGACACACTGGGAGAGGACACAGGGGACGTGTAAATGGTAGTGGGGGTGGTGACTGCACGTGTGTGGAGTGTTCTGGTGGGTGTGCTGGTGATGGACGTAGTGGCTGAAGATGTTGTGCATGCAAGTGTGAGTGGAGACGTGACAGGGAGGGAGGAGGGAGACGAGGAGGAGGGGGACACAGTGGAGGCAGTGGCTGTTGATATGTCTGCATGTGGATGTTGCTTGTGTGAATGCTTGTGTGATGTGTGGTGCTTATGTCTGGATGAGCTTCCCTTGGGTGTTGAGGTGTGTGCAGGCTGGTCTGATGGTGTGTCTGGGATAGGCAGAGGTACAGGGGATTGGGTCTGGGTGGAGGGAGTTGGAGGGGGGAGGCTAGAGACAGGGACAATTGCTGCCGTCAGTGCTGAGGCCAGAGCGTTGAACAATCGCTGATGGGCAGCCTGACCCGAATGAATGCCCTCCAGGTATGCATTACTCTGGTGCACCTCCCTTTGTACACCCTGGATGGCATTCAAAAGGGTAGACTGCCCAACAATGATGGTCCTCAGGAGGTCAATGACCTCCTCACTGAGGGCAGCAGGGGCGACAGGGGCGGGGCCTGAGGTGCCTGGGGTAAAAGAGATGCCCACCTTCCTGGGTGAGCGGGCACGGGGCAAACGCTGAGGGGCTGCTGGGAGGGAGGTGCTGGTGCGCTGGGTGGCGGCTGTACCTGTTGTTGCGGGGGGCACGGATGTTGCCGCCACCACAAGGGAGCTCCCTTCAGAGGACGAGTCGCTGTCGCTGTCACTGACATCAGCACGAGTCCCCGCTGTGGAGCTCCCCTCGCCCTCCGTCTCACTGGTGAAATCCGAGTCAGTTGCAAGGCCCGCCATGGCCATGTGAGATGCAGCTCCCTCGTGCTCCGATGCCACTTCTCCTCCGCCTGATGATGCTAATGCACACATGAACAGGAAGACCAAAAAAAAGGGGGGGAGGAGAAATAAAGACATGTTGAGTGCATGGATTACCGCTACCGTTGGCGGACAAGACAGACACAGAAGCCCCCTGCACTACGCCGCGCACTTGGGGTCCACTACGCAATCCGTGGGACATGGCCTACAAGCCTATGGACGAAAACTGCACACATAGATGACACAGGGCCATGGATACCTGTACTTGGCACCCTACAGAGGTGGGGGGCGGGGGCACAGGGCCATGCCTTACGGAGGGGCCTAGCCTACAGAAATAGCCCTGGCCTAGGGATACCCACAGCCCTCCTGCCCCACCCAGACACCTCCACTGCGTGCAAAGTCAGCAGAATGTATTTGTACTCACCCCCTTGTGTCTGCTGTGATGTCCTCGCGCGCAAATCCAAATCGGGGTAGGCCACCGCCAGGATCCGGGACATCAGGGGGGTCAAATGACGACTGGCACCCCTCCTACGTTGGGAGGCCATCCCCAGCTGAGCCTCCGCCGTCTTCCTGCTCCAGCGTCGGATGTCCTCCCACCTCTTCCGGCAGTGGGTGCCCCGTCTGTTGTGGACCCCCAGGGTCCGGACATCCTTGGCGATGGCACGCCAAATCGTGACTTTCTGGTGGGCGCTGACCTATGTGACATGTACAGGGAGAGAAAAATTGTCATCACCTTCTGCATGCTCGATGTGAGTGGCCCCCCATCCCCACCCTTGCCATGTGGCACACGCTCTCATCTGTCGTTTGATGAATGCCTCAATCGCTCCCCTCCCCACCATCCAGTTCAGCGGTTCTTGAGACGGTGGTGCCCAGCGGAGCGGTGCTTGAGATGAAGGGCCCTGTTCAGCGGTGCTTGAGATGGCGGTGCCCAGCGGAGCGGTGCTTGAGATGAGTGTCCTGGTCAGCGTATCCGGCCCAGGCATGGATGTCACTCGCCACCTGACATGTGGCTGGCGGGGCCTTCCTGCCCATCTGTCTGGTGGCTTGCGGGGCCCTCCTGGGCTGCAGTTCTCAGCCTGTGGGTGTCCTCCTGCCCACCTGGGACGTGGCTTGCGGGGCCCTCCACCCTGGATGGCATTCAAAAGGGTAGACTGCCCAACAATGATGGTCCTCAGGAGGTCAATGACCTCCTCACTGAGGGCAGCAGGGGCGACAGGGGCGACAGGGGCAGGGCCTGAGGTGCCTGGGGTGAAGGAGATGCCCACCTTCCTGGGTGAGCGGGCACGGGGCAAACGCTGAGGGGCTGCTGGGAGGACGGTGCTGGTGCGCTGGGTGGCGGCTGTACCTGTTGTTGCGGGGGGCACGGATGTTGCCGCCACCACAAGGGAGCTCCCTTCAGAGGACGAGTCGCTGTCACTGACATCAGCACGAGTTCCCGCTGTGGAGCTCCCCTCGCCCTCCGTCTCACTGGTGAAATCCGAGTCAGTTGCATGGCCCGCCATGGCCATGTGAGATGCAGCTCCCTCGTGCTCCGATGCCACTTCTCCTCCGCCTGATGATGCTAATGCACACATGAACAGGAAGACCACAAAAAAGGGGGGGAGGAGAAATAAAGACATGTTGAGTGCATGGATTACCGCTACCGTTGGCGGACAAGACAGACACAGAAGCCCCCTGCACTACGCCGCGCACTTGGGGTCCACTACGCAATCCGTGGGACATGGTCTACAAGCCTATGGACGACAACTGCACACATAGATGACACAGGGCCATGGATACCTGTACTTGGCACCCTACAGAGGTTAGGGGCGGGGGCACCGGGCCATGCCTTACGGAGGGGCCTAGCCTACAGAAATCGCCCTGGCCTAGGGATACTCACAGCCCTCCTCCCCCACCCAGACACCTCCACTGCTTGCAAAGTCAGCAGAATGTATTTGTACTCACCCCCTTGTGTCTGCTGTGATGTCCTCACACGCCCATCCAAATCGGGGTCGGCCACCGCCAGGATCCGGGACATCAGGGGTGTCAAATGACGACTGGCACCCCTCCTATGTTGGGAGGCCATCCCCAGCTGAGCCTCCGCCGTCTTCCTGCTCCAGCGTCGGATGTCCTCCCACCTCTTCCGGCAGTGGGTGCCCCGTCTGTTGTGGACCCCCAGGATCCGGACGTCCTTGGCGATGGCACGCCAAATCGCGACTTTCTGGTGGGCGCTGACCTATGTGACATGTACAGGGAGAGAAAAATTGTCATCACCTTCTGCATGCTCGATGTGAGTGGCCCCCCATCCCCACCCTTGCCATGTGGCACACACTCTCATCTGTCGTTTGATGAATGCCTCAATCGCTCCCCTCCCCACCATCCAGTTCAGCGGTTCTTGAGACAGTGGTGCCCAGCGGAGCGGTGCTTGAGATGAAGGGCCCTATTCAGCGGTGCTTGAGATGGCGGTGCCCAGCGGAGCGGTGCTTGAGATGAGTGTCCTGGTCAGCGGATCCGGCCCAGGCATGGATGTCACTCGCCACCTGACATGTGGCTGGCGGGGCCTTCCTGCCCATCTGTCTGGTGGCTTGCGGGGCCCTCCTGGGCTGCAGTTCTCGGCCTGTGGGTGTCCTCCTGCCCACCTGGGACGTGGCTTGCGGGGCCCTCCTGGGCTGCAGTACCGGGCCTGTGTGTGTCCTCCTGCACACCTGGGATGGGGCTGGTGGGGCCCTCCTGGCCAGCTGGCCTGCTGCCGGACTTGTCGGGCGTGCTGCCCTTCCCACCCTTCCCTGCACGCTTGAGGCCCTTTCCCACCTTTGGCGGTGTGCCAAGTGCCACCCACTTCCTGCCAGAGCTAATGTAGGGATTTTTGTCCCTGGGGTCTTTGGTCGCTCGCGCCGGACACTGGCAATCTTAGGATGCTTTTCCGGTGGTGGGCTGGCCGTGCCTTGGCTCCTAGCTGAACTGGATGCCCTTGAGGGTGGGGGACTCCACAGTCCATGGACAACAGTCTTCACAGGTCCCGGTTTTGTGGTGGCTGAGGTGCTGATTGGAGTCTTATGAGATTGACGGGTGGGGGAGTTGTTGGAAAGAGGTTAAGGTTGGCAAGGAAAAGCTATTTGGAAAGGGAGGGACAGGTAGGTGTAGTGGGTATGGGAGTGGAGGAAGAGGATGTGGGTGTAGGAGTGTGAAGTCTGGTGTCTTTGGGTGCAGGTGCTTGGGCTGGAGGCTGTCGTGAGGTGGATGGCTGTTGGGTGGGTGGCTGCCTGCGTTTGTGTAGTTTGGAAGAGGGAGTGACAGACACACTGGGAGAGGACACAGGGGACGTGTAAATGGTAGTGGGGGTGGTGACTGCACGTGTGTGGAGTGTTCTGGTGGGTGTGCTGGTGATGGACGTAGTGGCTGAAGATGTTGTGCATGCAAGTGTGAGTGGAGACGTGAGAGGGAGGGAGGAGGGAGACGAGGAGGAGGGGGACACAGTGGAGGCAGTGGCTGTTGATATGTCTGCATGTGGATGTTGCTTGTGTGAATGCTTGTGTGATGTGTGGTGCTTATGTCTGGATGAGCTTCCCTTGGGTGGTGAGGTGTGTGCAGGCTGGTCTGATGGTGTGTCTGGGATAGGCAGAGGTACAGGTGATTGGGTCTGGGTGGAGGGAGTTGGAGGGGGGAGGCTAGAGACAGGGACAATTGCTGCCGTCAGTGCTGAGGCCAGAGCGTTGAACAATCGCTGATGGGCAGCCTGACCCGAATGAATGCCCTCCAGGTATGCATTACTCTGGTGCACCTCCATTTGTACACCCTGGATGGCATTCAAAAGGGTAGACTGCCCAACAATGATGGTCCTCAGGAGGTCAATGACCTCCTCACTGAGGGCAGCAGGGGCGACAGGGGCGGGGCCTGAGGTGCCTGGGGTGAAAGAGATGCCCACCTTCCTGGGTGAGCGGGCACGGGGCAAACGCTGAGGGGCTGCTGGGAGGGAGGTGCTGGTGCGCTGGGTGGCGGCTGTACCTGTTGTTGCGGGGGGCACGGATGTTGCCGCCACCACAAGGGAGCTCCCTTCAGAGGACGAGTCGCTGTCGCTGTCACTGACATCAGCACGAGTCCCCGCTGTGGAGCTCCCCTCGCCCTCCGTCTCACTGGTGAAATCCGAGTCAGTTGCAAGGCCCGCCATGGCCATGTGAGATGCAGCTCCCTCGTGCTCCGATGCCACTTCTCCTCCGCCTGATGATGCTAATGCACACATGAACAGGAAGACCAAAAAAAAGGGGGGGGAGGAGAAATAAAGACATGTTGAGTGCATGGATTACCGCTACCGTTGGCGGACAAGACAGACACAGAAGCCCCCTGCACTATGCCGCGCACTTGGGTTCCACTACGCAATCCGTGGGACATGGCCTACAAGCCTATGGATGACAACTGCACACATAGATGACACAGGGCCATGGATACCTGTACTTGGCACCCTACAGAGGTGGAGGGGCGGGGGCACAGGGCCATGCCTTACGGAGGGGCCTAGCCTACAGAAATCGCCCTGGCCTAGGGATACCCACAGCCCTCCTCCCCCACCCAGACACCTCCACTGCGCGCAAAGTCAGCAGAATGTATTTGTACTCACCCCCTTGTGTCTGCTGTGATGTCCTCACGTGCCCATCCAAATCGGGGTAGGCCACCACAAGGATCCGGGACATCAGGGGGGTCAAATGACGACTGGCACCCCTCCTACGTTGG
Source organism: Pleurodeles waltl (assembly GCF_031143425.1). Lineage (NCBI taxonomy): Eukaryota > Metazoa > Chordata > Amphibia > Caudata > Salamandridae > Pleurodeles > Pleurodeles waltl. The sequence continues at coordinate 189,412,757 of NC_090440.1, read as the reverse complement.
GAGGCCATCCCCAGCTGAGCCTCCGCCGTCTTCCTGCTCCAGCGTTGGATGTCCTCTCACCTCTTCCGGCAGTGGGTGCCCCGTCTGTTGTGGACCACCAGGGTCCGGACGTCCTGGGCGATGGCATGCCAAATCACGACTTTCCGGTCGGCGCTGACCTATGTGACATGTACAGGGAGAGAAAAATTGTCATCACCTTCTGCATGCTCGATGTGAGTGGCCCCCCATCCCCACCCTTGCTATGTGGCACACGCTCTCATCTGTCGTTTGATGCATGCCTCAATCGCTCCCCTCCCCACCATCTTTCATCCACCCCACTCAACCCAGGCATTGCCCACTAAGCATGGTCCCAGTGTACTTACCTGTTGGTCTGGAGGACCGTAGAGTAGCGCATACTGGGGGAGAACCCCATCCACAAGTTTCTCCAACTCCTCCGCAGTGAAGGCAGGGGCCCTTTCCCCAGTCGCATGAGCCATTGTCTCTTCCAGACCGAGGTCACAGCAGCACTTGCAGTGTAGGTCCTCTCCTGTCGAAGATCAGGTATCGAGTGATTAAGCAGATAGAAAATGGCGGTCACGCCCGCGGCGGTGCGTACTGCGACGGTGCGTACCGCGACCACCGGCGCACATCGTCATTGGCTCCTGAAACCCATAGGGTTCAATGTTAACCAATGTGGCTTAGCGCCGCGGTCTTCGACCGCCTACCGCCGCGGTGTGCCACGCCAGCGCATTGACCTCACATCCCACTGTCGCACTTCACAGGTCAGGCAGCCGCCATTTCAAGGGCCCACATGGCCTAATTACCAACTGCGTCACACATACCTAGGCCATGCACCAACACTCATACAAGCCATTCAATGCATTGGGAATCGTGTTATGTGCAAGCTGTGGTTACGTACCTGTGGGTTGCTTGACTCTGTGCTCGCTGTTGTCCTTCATACGCACCGTCCGCTGGGACATGCGAGGAGATGGAGGAATCTTCCCGTGTACAGACCGCTGGTGGACCTGTCGACAATGGAGGCACGACATGTCATACTGACATACAGGCTTGACCGAGCCACTATACAGGAACTGTGTGCCCAGCTGGAGCCAGACCTGATGTCACCCATCCGCCAACCCACAGGGATCCCCCCTCTAGTGCAGGTGCTGTTAGTACTCCATTTCTTAGCAAGTGGGTCATTTCAAACAACAGTGGCCATATCATCAGGGATGTCCCAGTCTATGTTTTCCAAGGTGTTGTCCAGAGTGTTGTCTGCCCTGCTGAAACACATGCGGAGCTACATCGTTTTCCCTGAGGTGGGGGATTTGCCTACAGTGAAGGGTGATTTCTATGCCCTTGGACATATCCCCAACATCATAGGTGCCATTGATGGGACACATGTTGCTTTGGTCCCCCCCAGCAGGAGTGAACAGGTGTACAGGAAGCGGAAGAGTTATCATTCCATGAATGTACAGATGGTGTGTTTGGCTGACCAGTACATCTCCCATGTTAATGCCAAGTTCCCTTGGTCAGTGCATGACGCCTACATCCTGTGGAATAGCAGCATCCCGTATGTGATGGGTCATCTCCAGAGGCACCGGGTGTGGCTATTAGGGGACTCTGGTTACCCCAACCTGTCCTGGCTACTGACCCCAGTGAGGAATCCCAGGACAAGGGCAGAGGAACGGTACAATGAGGCCCATGGGTGGACTAGGAGGGTGATCGAGCGAACCTTTGGCCTCCTGAAGGCCAGATTCAGGTGCCTCCATATGACAGGTGGATCCCTAATGTACTCACCAAAGAAGGTGTGCCAGATCATCGTGGCCTGCTGTATGCTTCACAACCTGGCTTTGCGCCGCCAGGTGCCTTTTCTGCAGGAGGATGGTCCAGATGGTGGTGTTGTAGCAGCTGTGGAGCCTGTGGAGAGTGAAGAGGAGGAAGCCGAAGAGGACGACATAGAGAACAGGAACACAGTAATACAGCAGTATTGTCAGTGACACACAGGTTAGAGTAGACACCGGCATATTACATTTACTTAATGACTCCTACCTCTCTACTGTCTGACTTTTTCCCCCAGTGTATGGTAACTGTGTTGTGACTTTCCCTTCCGTTTTCAGAGATGTGGGCCCCACTGCGTGACATCTGCTTTGTTTCCCCATGGACTACAGCTGTGTGACAGCAGTTTGTTAGCATCACAATGTGAATGAACATTTTGGCACAGTCATGTCTAATACATTTGTTCTAAATCACAGCCAGACTCCAGATTGTTTTGTGCAATAAGTGTTTTTATTCAAGTGCTCTAAATTGGATGGGTGGTTGCAAATCGGTGAGGGGTGATGGTGGAGGATTGTCCATGGCAGAGTCCAGACTATCAGTTTCTACTAGTGTTATCTTTATAATTTTGCCTGTTGATGAAACATAACACTTACAAAGAAACAGACCCCTAAATTACACTTCATTTTATATAATGTAGTAAATGCTGTTTTGGCCTTTGTTTTATATAGTTACATCCATGAAATATATGTGAATCAATTACATAAAAAAATCATTTTTACCTGTGTTCTCATAATTAAAATAAAACACTGTCACATACCTCCTACTAAGGGACTGACGAGATATTGTCTGAAAATTATTTTGGTATTTTAAACATATGATTTTACTTACACACTTATTGCTGCTCCATAGACTTCAGGCATTTTACCAGGTCAGGGTAGATGACCACCAGAACACGCAGCATCAAGGGGGCTAGGCTGTGCCACACATGCTACTTTTGTTGGTAGGATCTTCCCAGTTTCTGGAGAGCTGTTATTCTTGTTCAAGATCTTCCCACCTCTTCCTACACTAAAGACTGTGACACCTATGGACCCCAAGCTGCCTTACTTGTTTGGCAATGCCCCACCAGATTCTTTGCTTAAGGTGGTCCCTGACCTATTGAGGATGATGGCATAAAAAAATGGCTTTTTAGTTTGAATTTGCATATGGCTAAAAAAAAAGGTCACATTTTAGAAAACAGTATAATGTATTTTAACGTAATATCTTAGATCTAATGTTTATTTATATCTAGTGCATTGTTCACTTGACACCAGAACATAATTATAGCAAATTACACTATTTTTAGCTATGTCAAAAATGTTATTGTTCAAAAAGGGTCTTTTACATTATAAAAAAATGTTTATTCTGTTATTTGTATATAATACAGTGGATGAACAGATCAAATTATTATATGCCTATTGCTTTGTTTTTTAGAAGTACTTTACATATTTGGAAATAGATTTTTTTTTTCTTTTCTTTATGAAAATTATAATCTTAAGTGTTATAAATTAAGCAGATTGTTTTAAAAAAAATATTCATAGATGATTGTTAATGACTATACAAAAATGTTGTCATATAATTTACTATTTAAGTTAACTGTTATAGTATTTGTAAAAACTACATTTTATAATGCTAAGTATATTTGCTTAATCTAGACACAAACCAAACTTGTGATTTATAACAGTGATTTTTTCAGTATTCTTCAATTCTATTTGTATTTTAAAGAAAATCATATAATCAGTATGACCATATCTTAATTCCAGACAAAACAATTTCCTAAAAAATAAAAAAATATTTAAAAAAAATATTGTTAAATATTAATACATTATAATTTCTACAATGCCATCCAAAAAATGTGAAGTACACTTGAAAAGTATTAGTAAAGCTAATATAAAAGCAAGGTGATGTCATGCAATAATGTTGATGCAGGCAGCATTGTAAATAATGTTAAAAAATGCTTGTGATCAAAAATATTTTACTATAGCATTTAATATAATACTAATAATATTCAATTTAAAAAGTATTGCGGTTTAAAATAGGGAAATGGTAGCAATAACAAAACATTCACAGTATTATTTTTATGATGAAAAACACATTCAAATGTTCTTAAGGAAATATGTTGTCAAAATGACCAAAGATTAGTTGACTTACATAACACATGTTCAAAACATTATCACATGGATATGTAGAAAATATCTGCAACTAAATAACTAGCCATAGAATAATTATTTTAATAAATGCTGCAATTTCTACGAAATTCATTGCAGTGATATCTTTGTAAGTTGTGCTATCTAACTTTTAAGTCAAATTTACATGATGATTAGTCTGTTATGACTTTTTTTTGTAACAATGTTATTATTGAATTTTCCCATATAACATATCACATAACACACAATACAAAAAAAATGTATGCTCAAGGGGAAACAATGTCTCAAAAAAAGATATGATCTGAACACCATTCAAGAAACACATATAACCAAGAAATTTAGCAACTATTAAAGCATTAGGCCAACATTTACAAGACGATTTGATGCCTGAAGTACAACATCCAATTCCTATCCCTCCTATTGTGAAGATGGCTGCATTACATTTTTATGCAACTGGGGCATTCTAGTATGCTGTTTTTGACTCCAGTGGGAAGTCGTAACTAACCTTTTCTTCAATCTTCAGCCAAGATTTGGATTTGTTACTCAGACATATGAATGAATGCATACAATTTCCATAGGATAAGACTTGTATGGTTTTGGAGACATTCCACATGTAGTAGGTGCCATAGATGACCATAAGCAAGTGTTAATGCCACCTCATGACCATAAGCAAGTGTACCATAATCAGCAGCATTTCTACTCTGTAAATATTCAGATTGTTTGCTTGCCAAATTTCTAACTTAAATTATGTGTGCATCATTTCCTGGATCTACCTATGACTTAATAGTGATACCGCAGCAGGATATACACCCTAGGGAGGAAATATATGTTTGAGATATATATATATATATATATATATATATATATATATATATATATATATATATATATATATTTATATCTCAAAGTCTTTAACTTGCTCCTGTCATAGCCCTATTGCGGCAAAGCCACAGGGGGGCCCCTGCATTGCCCATGCCCAAGTCAAGGGCAATGCAGGGGTCCCCCTGCCCAACACCCTTAAAATGCCCACGGTCTGCTGTGCAGAACTCGAACAGAGACTGACCGCCGTAGTGGCAGAACAATCCAGTCAAGATGCACCATATGTTCCTGTGTCGGCTAACACCAGTAGTTCCATCTCCAACCACAGTCCTGTCACCGCCGTACTAAGGCTACACCCAGTCGCTATATGTGCTGGGGTCTTATTTGCCGTAGTCACCTCTCCCATTCCCATGCCAGCGTACTGGTCTCAGAGGAGATATTTGAGGTTTTTAAAAGCTTCTCTGTTGGTTGTTCAACGACTTGCCCAAGTGAATAGCACCTGGCTTGCATTCAATTTGCAATGCCTGCCAGATAGGTTTGTGCTTCCCAAGAGCCTCTTCTGACACTAGTGCTTCTGCCACATCTCCGCCCTTCACTGCATCTACCCTCCTTTCCTCCCCAGCAACCATTCCAAGTCCATCCCCTACCCAAAGCCCACACCCCATTCAAATGTCCACAACATTTTCACCCTCACAAACACCACACACATTACACAAAGCACAACACACACCACACACTGGACACCTAAAACCATTGAAATACTTGTATCCACACAAGCTCACACAAGTATTAAACTTACAGCCTTCCACCCAAGCAGGAAACATGACATAGCTTCCTGTAACAACTCATGTGCACACAACTTCTATATTACCTCACCCCTCTTCTAAACCTACCTCTTTCCTTACACCCAATCTCTTCAATGAACCTTTAACTAAACTTACCCCCAAAATTTGGCTATGTTCCTAAATGTACCCTTACCCCTAATGCCACCACCTCTCCTATTGCCTCCCAAACCTTTGAACACTCACATCAACCTAAAACTACCAAAATCCACCCCAAACCCTCCCAAGTTCCTAAGACTACCCTTATTCCTAGACGTATTTAGAGTCCCCAACACACAAGTGGAAACTTCCACAGAAAAAAAAAATGTTGTTAGAAAAACCCTCACCCACCAGGGTTGCCCCTTGATGGCATGCTTCATCATTGGGTTTTCTCCCATTATGCTGCAGAACGAGGCATGCTGCGACCAACGGAATACGTGGGAGCCCTGTTGGTATCAACTATGTGGATGCTAGAAAAGGCTAGGAGTGGTGAGGTCTTGGTAAGTTAAAAACACTACCCCTCTGGATGATATTACTAATTTAATATGTCTCACAGGGGTGGTATGATTAAAAAGTGGTATTAGGAGGGTGAGTATGTTATGTACCTGTCCTCCTTAGTGACCACTAATATCATCCAGAGGGTAGTATATTTAACTTACCAAGACCCCACCACTCCTATCCTTTTCTAGCATTCACATTGTTGATATAATGAAGCATGCCACCAAGGGGTAACCGTGGTAGGTGAGGGTTTTTCTAACAAAAAGACTTTTTATCTGTGGAAGTCTCCCCTTCTGGGTTGGGTCTCTAAATATGTCTACTGAAGCTTCAAGGAGGGTAGACCCTCCCCCTTAAGCCCTCCTTCTCCCCCTTTGTTTGCCATACCCTTCTTCCTATATACACACTTGCAACAACCTTGTTCCATGCCACCAAAAGATCTCTAATTCCTAAAATTACCCTTACTCCTAAAGCCACCCCTGCAACAGCCTCCTCCCATACACCAAGACACATATCCATACATACATCTAAGCCAGACTTTTTGCACACATCATCCAAAAAAACAAAAAAGACAGACATAAATCAATGGACAAACCCGCAGACACAGAACTACATACATCAAAACAAACACACACAGAAACTCTTTCACACACTTCCACACGTACACCCAAAAAATACTCATCCACTCAAAAATAAAAATGTAACCGAACCCCCACACAAACAACGGAACGCTTCCAGTCACCACCACACACTCAAACACTGACATGTCTCTGCTCTCGCTACCCACCATTCCCTTCGAACAACCTCCCTAGGAGACACTTGCCCTACCCCCCATAAAAAAAGTTTTGATGCTTCCCCAAACTCACATAGAAGTAGCTGCCTGAATAATATCTGGGCCTAAACCACTCTCATAGACTAATGGAAGGTAACGTTTAAAAAAATGACTGGAGACATTTACAGAATAAACTATAAACTGTGCTAGGAAACTTTTTGTGATTTTTCTCCTATGTTATTTTTTTGAACAATTATATCATTTCTTACCCAGAGGATGAAAATTTAATTTATTATTTTCCCTAATTAAAATATTTCCTTAAACAATTGATTTTGCCTGTTTTTTTCTAATGTTTTTAAGATTGTTCTTTAATGTTGGACTGTATTCACTGTTTTAAATGTTTTACATAGAATGTTTTTGGAAAAAAGTATATATATTTTTAAAATATACTTCAAAATTAAATAAATAATTCAACGGTTTGAATGCTATTGGCAGCATTATTTGGATGTGTACTTTAAGTGTCTAAATTGAAATTTAAGTAAAAATAAGGATCAATTTCCTTGCACAAAAATATTGCTAATATTGTGTCACTAGTGACAGTAAGTACATTTTAATTATACAATTTAGGACATGTCCTATATTGAAATTAGGTCCACCTTACGTTATGCCTAATAAAGGCTCTTAAAAAGAGTTGTTAGCTTGTTCTCAAATTAAAAACATGTTGACACATTTAATATGCTTAAAGTCACATTTAATTATGAAATTATTAACATACATACACACAGACAAGTCACAGAATGGAATATAACAATGTCATTATAGCCAATGAGAATAAAAGTGCTGCAATACACTTGTAACACGGAACCAACAGCACCTGTGTATATTTTGTTTTACCAGGAGTTACACAGCAAAATCAGTGTTATGAAGTTATCAAAATGTTCAGTTATCAACTTTCATCCTTGCCTTGCCTGGCCACCTTATGGCAAAGGAAAAAACTGGCTAAACAATGCCTTTATGCCTTTAGGGACCATCAGCTTAAGGAAAGGGAGAATTGTGAATTGCAAAAACTTTCAAATAGAGAGTACAAACCATCGTTGGCATCCTTGGCATGAAATCCTGTTTGACAACAGTGTCAGGTGGACGGGATAGGGGTCTCCTTACCAGGTCAGGGTGGGTCTAATCAGGTGCCAACTTTCTTTTCCACTGTTCCAGTTTAATCCAAAGGAGAATTTGGTCTGCCCCTATCATGAGCATTCATGGCAAACTCTAGCTCACTTTACCTTTTTTGGCAGGTTTTATAATAGTCAGGCAAAGATGTTCCTAGACCTACTGCTGAGGGATACTCCACTCTGCCAACACATTCTGGCTCTTCTGTATTTACAGTCTCTCGCGAATCTCAAGGTCTGCTTTGGTGTGGCTAAAATCTTAAACGTGCTTTACAGTTTAGGTGATCTTTATTGTTTTAATTGACTGCATTGTGTTTTGTATTGTTTGTTCCTGGATTTTGACTTTGTTTTTAACCTATTAATGCCAACATGTTTTTAACTTCTTTTTGCACTTTATATTTATGGCTGATCCATCTTATGTGTGCTGTTGAATTACTGCATTTGTGTAGTATGCTGTTGTTTTTATTTAATGACATTCTTTTGTATTTTATGATGCAATTATGCTTTTATGGTTCATTCTAAGAACCAAAATAAAGATGTATTGGGTGTACTGGACTGATCAAGTCTTATATATATTTATATGCAGCGATAGCTGTATTCAGTTCATGTCATCATTATTTAAATGTCATGCACTAATACAGTTAGGTGAAAACATAATGGCTCAAATGTGCTGAAATTATTTTTATAAAATGTTAGAAAAGGCTAAAAATATAGGGATATATTGCAGATTAAACTTGTACTTTAAGAATTAAGAAATAATCATCAAAAATGTACAACATTCATAAAAATAATAATTAACTATGCGCAATACACTGATTATTATTAACAGATCCAATTTGCTACATATCACAATGTGTAAGTATATTAATCATATTTTTCAAAGCATTTGCATGTATAAACTGTAACACAAAGAGTAGTATTTATCTACATTGTATAAATATGCTTAACTACATATTCAAAGGCATAACATATTATTAATAGGCCTACTGTTTATTTGTGTTACGTGAAAATATAACTTTTTATAAATGCCTGTTTATTCAAATACAACAGGCTGCAATATAACCCAGTGTAAAGTCACATACAGTCTAAAACTTTTCGAAGTGCTCACACAAGATGATTGTTCATTTTTATTAAATAACATCTGTGTATTTGACATCCACCCTGTTTTTAAATGAACATTTTACAAATCAAAAAAGTATGAGGATTACTGCTACAAGCTAACAATTCATGTATAAACTTGTGGATAAAGAAGCACTTGAAAAATAAACATTTATTTTAACTATACCATACAGGAGTAAGGAAGAAATTGTTAAAATTCAACTATATCATTTATCAAGAACCTTTTCTACTAAATGATAATAAAACAGACATATCGACAAGAAATATGTTAATGATGTATGTAATTAGAAAAATGTCCTCAGTCATGAAACATATATAGTACTATATATCATATTTAATAAACATATGTAACAAATATTTACAAATAATTGAAACATTAAAACTGAAAAAAACTACAACAGGAATGTGAAGACAAGTGCCCAGCTGACCAATACTAAGTGGATATGCAATTAACCATGCTGTTGGGATGTAGAAACATGCCTCCTGACCATATTTCATTTCACAATATGATTTTTTTGTAATCACACTCCTGGCACTCAGAACATTCTTGCTAATGCCTTCTCTAAATGCAACATTGTGGTCAAGGATTCTGAGACACCTGTTCTTTTGCTCCCTGACAAATTTATCTGTGTGGCAAGATCTTTTTCAGAGCATGTGAGAGACGCTCATGCTGATATCTCACCAGAAAGCCTTGATGCTCTTCAGAGTCAAGTGCTCTTGGCCTACCACCAGAATGTATATTTTTCCAGCAGGCCTTGTTAGTACTAAGAGTCTTTAAACCAAGGTGCTGGAAATGTGTTATGACTCTGCATTAGCTGGCTATCTTTAAGTTAAAGCAATCTTAGAACTTGTCCGGCATTTTCTTCTGGTGGCCTACTGTTCGCCTGGATGTACAGTTCTGTGTCAAGTCCTGACCTTTCCATGATAAACCCATCCAAGGCACTCCATGATAAACCCTCTGATTTTCTTCGGCCTTAGCCTGCTGTTCATCCTTTACTGTGGACTTACCCCTGTTAGGAGGAAACTGAATGATCATTGTAGACCATTTATCCAAAATGGTTCACTTTTCTCGATTTAAGAGGCTTCTGGCTTCCAAAATGATAGCTAGAAAATTCCAAACTGATATATTTCATCTGCATGGGCTCCAGGATACCATAATCTTTCACAAGGACCCTCAAAGCCTGTAAAAATGGAGAGAGCAGCAAATCAGTAGTAATCAATGACAAAATTACTCACAAAATTAAGGGACTCTATACTTGTAAAAGTGAATATGTCATCTATACACTGAAATGTAGCTTCCCCAAGATGTATATAGGTAGCACAAAACTACAGGTACATAAATGCATTCTACAACATCTTAGAGCGGTGCTAAATCAGGATGATTCATGCCCGGTAGCTAGACACATTCAGGAAGTTCATGGAGGAGACATCACTAATTTAAAATAAAGTGTGATAGATGGGATACCTAAGGATCCCAGAGAGGGTGATAGAGACAAACAGTTAAGGACACTGGAATCCAGATATATTTTGTGGTTTGACAGCAAGGAACCCAATGGATTGAACAAAAGTGAAGAGTTATACATGCATTTGAAGACTTAAATTAGGGAGTGCAAATAGAATGATAGTTTTGCAGTCCCTGTAGTTGCTTTCACCACATTGGAAAATTATTTTGCACTAATTGCACAGTAATGAGACTGCTGGGAAATAGATTGTGTAATAATACTGCGGTCAATGTGGCAAGGTTATATATATTTTTCTGCTCCCAGTAAATTAGGTAAGATGTTTTAAGTCATGGTCAACATTAATTAATGTGTGGAGTATTATGAGTAAAAATATAGAATTCTATAATGTACATATAAATTTTGCATACATGCCTTTATAATCCGGATATCATGCATTAATGATTTCAGAATATCAAATTAGTATTAATGGGGATGGTTTTAACTTTAAGATAGTACAGAGTGTGAAGTATAATAGGTATTGTAAATGTATTTTACATTATACGGTATATAGCAGTAAGAATTATGTACTATCTAAGCGAGTTAAATTACCATAAGAAATCTAGTAAGCAATTTAGCTATGTCAAATATTGAAGACTATTATAGAATTAACGGCATCGTAATGTTGTTTATTTTGGGTGGATTTATGGCATTGAGTGTAAGATGTGCTATTGTAGCATAATTTAGTTTGTTCAAATAATGTATAGATATTAATACGTAACAATGAATTTAATAGTTAGAGATAAAAGTATTCCAACGTTTTAAGTGAAGGGTTAATCATAACGTTGATAAAAAGTGAAGAAAGACGATCTATTGTGTATAAATAGTAAATTAAGATGGCGGTCAACAGGCCGACGATGGCAGTTATGCCGAAACGCGTTCCTGTTGGGACCGTAAATTAAATTGCTGAATACCCGCTCCCGAGTGCTGCCTCTTCTTGTATTTACTGGAGGAAAGTGTGGATTTGGAAACGCGGTGGTGCGCGTTTGTACGGCAGCACCACCGGTTATCAGGTGTGGAGTGACCACGCCGAAGTGAGTGTTTATATATATATATATATATATATATATCTCAATACACGGTCCTACAAAGCGACGTGCCTTGCTGCTGGTGCTGTGTCAGGGTAAAGGACCAACCCTATAAATTGCAAAAGGAAACAGGACACGCACTCCCGGAGACTGCAAATAAACTTATCTTTAATTTATCTCAGTTGTCATCTTGTTGGCAATAAGGTTCAATCCAGCACCACGACGCGTTTCGACTTGCCAGTCTTTTTCAAATGGTTTCTGCTCTCATGAACAGGCAACTTTCTGACATTTCTGATCCATAATATTACTGCAAAACGATGCTCCTGTCACATGATGATGCCACACGTATATTTCAATCCATAATAACAGCCTCTGCGCTTTTATTTCCAAATGAAGTCAGTAAGTCACTCTTCTCCTGCTCGCTTTCCTGTAAAAATCAGCCGTCATGATTGGGTGAGCGGCATTCTGGTATTTATAGTCCCACAGTTTACTCAGCTGTTAACACTCGAGGCCCTTCTTCTGTTAATTACACTCACTTTCCTTCCTGCTTAAAGACACACGACTGCCAATAATTTCAGAAACTCTAGATTTTAACATGCTCTCTATATCGTTGGTATATATATAGTCCCACTTTGAAATAACAACCTGCTTTACAATCGAGCATGTAAAAATAATCATTTCCAAGGTCTTTTACTTTCTCTCCAAACTCGATGTTAATGTCACGTTCACATCCCAAATTGCCAGCCTCTGTGTTTCAAAAAACTGTTAGCTACTTTCCGTTTGCCGCTCCCAATGGATAAAACTAAAAATACGTTAACAGTCTCCGGACCCACAATTTAGGGCCACATCGGCATAATAGGATCATATTTGGTCACTACTCACCATATTTCCCAGTAAGATAGTGCCAAGGAGAAAGCATAAAGCGCTGATAGAAGTCGTCTCATTTTACTAATCTTCCAGTGTAAATACACACGCAGGGGATAAGTATCCCCTTGCCATCTCCAAAAATATCCCCATGCCGGGCTCAGTCGCTGTAAATAAATTCATCTCAATACACGGTCCTACATTCCTGTAAAAATCAGCCTTCATGATTGGGTGAGCGGCATTCTGGTATTTATAGTCCCACAGTTTACTCAGCTGTTAACACTCGAGGCCCTTCTTCTGTTAATTACACTCACTTTCCTTCCTGCTTAAAGACACACGACTGCCAATAATTTCAGAAACTCTAGATTTTAACATGCTCTCTATATCGTTGGTATATATATAGTCCCACTTTGAAATAACAACCTGCTTTACAATCGAGCATGTAAAAATAATCATTTCCAAGGTCTTTTACTTTCTCTCCAAACTCGATGTTAATGTCACGTTCACATCCCAAATTGCCAGCCTCTGTGTTTCAAAAAACTGTTAGCTACTTTCCGTTTGCCGCTCCCAATGGATAAAACTAAAAATACGTTAACAGTCTCCGGACCCTGTGGGACTATAAATACCAGAATGCCGCTCACCCAATCATGACGGCTGATTTTTACAGGAAAGCGAGCAGGAGAAGAGTGACTTACTGACTTCATTTGGAAATAAAAGCGCAGAGGCTGTTATTATGGATTGAAATATACGTGTGGCATCATCATGTGACAGGAGCCTCGTTTTGCAGTAATATTATGGATCAGAAATGTCAGAAAGTTGCCTGTTCATGAGAGCAGAAACCATTTGAAAAAGACTGGCAAGTCGAAACGCGTCGTGGTGCTGGATTGAACCTTATTGCCAACAAGATGACAACTGAGATAAATTAAAGATAAGTTTATTTGCAGTCTCCGGGAGTGCGTGTCCTGTTTCCTTTTGCAATTTATAGGGTTGGTCCTTTACCCTGACACAGCACCAGCAGCAAGGCACGTCGCTTTGTAGGACCGTGTATTGAGATGAATTTATTTACAGCGACTGAGCCCGGCATGGGGATATTTTTGGAGATGGCAAGGGGATACTTATCCCCTGCGTGTGTATTTACACTGGAAGATTAGTAAAATGAGACGACTTCTATCAGCGCTTTATGCTTTCTCCTTGGCACTATCTTACTGGGAAATATGGTGAGTAGTGACCAAATATGATCCTATTATGCCGATGTGGCCCTAAATTGTGGGTCCGGAGACTGTTAACGTATTTTTAGTTTTATCCATTGGGAGCGGCAAACGGAAAGTAGCTAACAGTTTTTTGAAACACAGAGGCTGGCAATTTGGGATGTGAACGTGACATTAACATCGAGTTTGGAGAGAAAGTAAAAGACCTTGGAAATGATTATTTTTACATGCTCGATTGTAAAGCAGGTTGTTATTTCAAAGTGGGACTATATATATACCAACGATATAGAGAGCATGTTAAAATCTAGAGTTTCTGAAATTATTGGCAGTCGTGTGTCTTTAAGCAGGAAGGAAAGTGAGTGTAATTAACAGAAGAAGGGCCTCGAGTGTTAACAGCTGAGTAAACTGTGGGACTATAAATACCAGAATGCCGCTCACCCAATCATGACGGCTGATTTTTACAGGAAAGCGAGCAGGAGAAGAGTGACTTACTGACTTCATTTGGAAATAAAAGCGCAGAGGCTGTTATTATGGATTGAAATATACGTGTGGCATCATCATGTGACAGGAGCCTCGTTTTGCAGTAATATTATGGATCAGAAATGTCAGAAAGTTGCCTGTTCATGAGAGCAGAAACCATTTGAAAAAGACTGGCAAGTCGAAACGCGTCGTGGTGCTGGATTGAACCTTATTGCCAACAAGATGACAACTGAGATAAATTAAAGATAAGTTTATTTGCAGTCTCCGGGAGTGCGTGTCCTGTTTCCTTTTGCAATTTATAGGGTTGGTCCTTTACCCTGACACAGCACCAGCAGCAAGGCACGTCGCTTTGTAGGACCGTGTATTGAGATGAATTTATTTACAGCGACTGAGCCCGGCATGGGGATATTTTTGGAGATGGCAAGGGGATACTTATCCCCTGCGTGTGTATTTACACTGGAAGATTAGTAAAATGAGACGACTTCTATCAGCGCTTTATGCTTTCTCCTTGGCACTATCTTACTGGGAAATATGGTGAGTAGTGACCAAATATGATCCTATTATGCCGATGTGGCCCTAAATTGTGGGTCCGGAGACTGTTAACGTATTTTTAGTTTTATCCATTGGGAGCGGCAAACGGAAAGTAGCTAACAGTTTTTTGAAACACAGAGGCTGGCAATTTGGGATGTGAACGTGACATTAACATCGAGTTTGGAGAGAAAGTAAAAGACCTTGGAAATGATTATTTTTACATGCTCGATTGTAAAGCAGGTTGTTATTTCAAAGTGGGACTATATATATACCAACGATATAGAGAGCATGTTAAAATCTAGAGTTTCTGAAATTATTGGCAGTTGTGTGTCTTTAAGCAGGAAGGAAAGTGAGTGTAATTAACAGAAGAAGGGCCTCGAGTGTTAACAGCTGAGTAAACTGTGGGACTATAAATACCAGAATGCCGCTCACCCAATCATGACGGCTGATTTTTACAGGAAAGCGAGCAGGAGAAGAGTGACTTACTGACTTCATTTGGAAATAAAAGCGCAGAGGCTGTTATTATGGATTGAAATATACGTGTGGCATCATCATGTGACAGGAGCCTCGTTTTGCAGTAATATTATGGATCAGAAATGTCAGAAAGTTGCCTGTTCATGAGAGCAGAAACCATTTGAAAAAGACTGGCAAGTCGAAACGCGTCGTGGTGCTGGATTGAACCTTATTGCCAACAAGATGATAACTGAGATAAATTAAAGATAAGTTTATTTGCAGTCTCCGGGAGTGCGTGTCCTGTTTCCTTTTGCAATATATATATATATATATATATATATATATATATATGGAATACATAATGGGTAACTGGAATGTTGACCTATATAGTCCGTGGGGGGTTCTGGTGACAATTATAAACCACAAGGCCGAAGACTGAGTGGTATATAAATGTCACCTGAAACACAACTATAGTGTTTATTCATTGTTCATGTGAGACTGCCTATCTATCTCTCAATATTTTGATAAATGTTTGAGTTGGTGAGGGATAATTTGCTAATGTCTGATATCTTTAATCCAGAAATGTATATTGTTATAAATCAAATGTGAAAGGCAAAGCTGATTTGTTTTCTAAGAGAAGCAATACCATTGTGAAAGTGTTTTTATTAGCACTGAAAGAAATACGAAATGTTATGTTTATCAGTTTAATTTCTTTAGGGAAGTTAAATAGCCTGAAAATAAATTCAGTATTGGGAATTAGGGGAAATAATTCACAGTAAACCTATCATCTGTAAAACATTAGCTTTGAAACCACTGATAAATATTCAATAAGAAGCCTTAAGCATGTTCTATTACTATGTATATAAAAATATAATTTATTATTTAACTTATATATCCGAGTAATTGCAGATTTGGAAAATAATGCCTGTTTCTACTCAATAAATACTATACTCATAATCCCAGTGCAAGTGTATCTCAACATTATACTTACTTTTTGATCTGAAACATTTCTAAGTATTCAGATAACATGGATCAGATTTAACTTTGCAAATCACAGACTTGTTTAATAATATTATGATATAAATAAAAGGAGCTGGATTTTAGTTTTTGTGCTTTCAAAATTCATGCTGTTTATATGGCTGAAAAAAACAACTTGCACAATGAAAGGAATGTTTTTTTCATAAGAATGTTGCACTGTACAATAGCATAATCTTACATATGTTTAGAATGAGCTAGACTGTATTTGTCTGGATAGTAACACATCTGTTGATGCTCAATATGATATAACTAAACTGAAGTCAGCACCCACTATGGGTATAAGGTTATTTGTCATGAATATGCAATCCCATTATGCTATGTACTAGTACTGCATTCCTGTTAAAGGGTGTCCCATCACAATGCTCTCACTCCGAGTGAGGCTCTGTTCAACTGCTGCGACGGACCTTAGACAACCTAGTAAGGCTGCTGCAACTGGATGCAAAGTAGATGAAAAATATGCTACTGGGCGATTTACAACGCCAAGTGCATGTGCTTGATGCAAGACAGACAAAGCTTGCATCATGACAAAACAACATGAAGGGTTTTGTGTAATCAAGCATACTCAAATCCGGGGTTTGACACAGACTCTATCTCAGTTCCATAAAGGCTTTCATACAGGTCTGGTCTAAGGTCTTAGGACCATTCTTCCCTAAGTGATTCAGTGGGGCGATAGTATCATACTTACATTCTTCCTTTGTTTTGTATGCAATCAACAAATCATCAATGTACTGTACCAAAGTTAATTGGCAAGGCATTTCCAGTGACTCTAAATTCTTTTTCAAGATCTGATTAAAAAGGGAAGGTGACACTGAGAACCCTTGTGGGATTCTACACCAACAGTAGACTTGATTTAAGAATTTGAAACGGATGAGAAATTGGCTATCCTCCTGTAGAGGAACAGAGAAGAATGCTTGTGACCGGTCGCCTACGGTGAACCATTGAGAATCACACGGAATTTGAAACATAATCACTGCAGGATTTGGTACCACCGGGCAACATTTAACCACTGTAGGAGGCTGGACTGGCTTGTAGTGAGTACCAAGGGGTACTTGCACCTTGCACCAGGCCCAGTTATCCCTTATTAGTGTATAGGGTGTCTAGCAGCATAGGCTGATAGATAATGGTAGCTTAGCAGAGCAGTTTAGGCTGAACTAGGAGACGTGTGAAGCTACTACAGTACCACCTAGTGTCATATGCACAATATCATAAGAAAACACAATACACAGTTATACTAAAAATAAAGGTACTTTATTTTATGACAATATGCCAAAGTATCTTAGAGTGTACCCTCAGTGAGAGGATAGGAAATATACACAAGATATATGTACACAATACCAAAAATATGCAGTATAGTCTTAGAAAACAGTGCAAACAATGTATAGTTACAATAGGATGCAATGGGGACACATAGGGATAGGGGCAACACAAACCATATACTCCAAAAGTGGAATGCGAACCACGAATGGACCCCAAACCTATGTGACCTTGTAGAGGGTCGCTGGGACTATTAGAAAATAGTGAGAGTTAGAAAAATAACCCTCCCCAAGACCCTGAAAAGTGAGTGCAAAGTGCACTAAAGTTCCCCTAAGGACAAAGAAGTCGTGTTAGAGGAATAATGCAGGAAAGACACAAACCAACAATGCAACAACGATGGATTTCCAATCAATGGTACCTGTGGAACAAGGGGACCAAGTCCAAAAGTCACAAGCAAGTCGGAGAGGGGCAGATGCCCAGGAAATGCCAGCTGTGGGTGCAAAGAAGCTTCTACTGGACAGAAGAAGCTGAGGTTTCTGCAGGAACAAAAAGGGCTAGAGACTTCCCCTTTGGTGGACGGATCCCACTTGCCGTGGAGAGTTGTGCAGAAGTGTTTTCCCGCCGAAAGAACGCCAACAAGCCTTGCTAGCTGCAAATCGTGCAGTTAGCGTTTTTGGATGCTGCTGTGGGCCAGGAGGGACCAGGAGGTCGCAAATTGGACCAGGAGGTAGAGGGGACGTCGAGCAAGACAAGAAGCCCTCTTAGCAGCAGGTAGCACCCGGAGAAGTGCCAGAAACAGGCACTACAAGGATGCGTGAAACGGTGCTCACCCGAAGTTACACAAAGGAGTCCCACGTCGCCGGAGACCAACTTAGAAAGTCGTGCAATGCAGGTTAGAGTGCCGTGGACCCAGGCTTGGCTGTGAACAAAGGATTTCCGCCGGAAGTGCACAGGGGCCGGAGTAGCTGCAAAAGTCGCAGTTCCCAGCAATGCAGTCTAGCGAGGTGAGGCAAGGACTTACCTCCACCAAACTTGGACTGAAGAGTCACTGGACTGTGGGGGTCACTTGGACAGAGTTGCTGGATTCGAGGGACCTCGCTCGTTGTGCTGAGAGGAGACCCAAGGGACCGGTAATGCAGCTTTTTGGTGCCTGCGGTTGCAGGGGGAAGATTCCGTCGACCCACAGGAGATTTCTTCGGAGCTTCTAGTGCAGAGAGGAGGCAGACTACCCCCACAGCATGCACCACCAGGAAAACAGTCGAGAAGGCGGCAGGATCAGCGTTACAGAGTTGCAGTAGTCGTCTTTGCTACTATGTTGCAGGTTTGCAGGCTTCCAGCGCGGTCAGCAGTCGATTCCTTGGCAGAAGGTGAAGAGAGAGATGCAGAGGAACTCGGATGAGCTCTTGCATTCATTATCTAAAGTTTCCCCAGAGACAGAGACCCTAAATAGCCAGAAAAGAGGGTTTGGCTACCTAGGAGAGAGGATAGGCTAGCAACACCTGAAGGAGCCTATCAGAAGGAGTCTCTGACGTCACCTGGTGGCACTGGCCACTCAGAGCAGTCCAGTGTGCCAGCAGCACCTCTGTTTCCAAGATGGCAGAGGTCTGGAGCACACTGGAGGAGCTCTGGACACCTGCCAGGGGAGGTGCAGGTCAGGGGAGTGGTCACTCCCCTTTCCTTTGTCCAGTTTCGCGCCAGAGCAGGGCTAAGGGGTCCCCTGAACCGGTGTAGACTGGCTTATGCAGAATTGGGCACATCTGTGCCCAAGAAAGCATTTCCAGAGGCTGGGGGAGGCTACTCCTCCCCTGCCTTCACACCATTTTCCAAAGGGAGAGGGTGTAACACCCTCTTTCAGAGGAAGTTCTTTGTTCTGCCATCCTGGGCCAGGCCTGGCTGGACCCCAGGAGGGCAGATGCCTGTCTGAGGGGTTGGCAGCAGCAGCAGCTGCAGTGAAACCCCAGGAAAGGCAGTTTGGCAGTACCAGGGTCTGTGCTACAGACCACTGGGATCATGGGATTGTGCCAACTATGCCAGGATGGCATAGAGGGGGCAATTCCATGATCATAGACATGTTACATGGCCATATTCGGAGTTACCATTGTGAAGCTACATATAGGTAGTGACCTATATGTAGTGCACGCGTGTAATGGTGTCCCCGCACTCAGAAAGTCAGGGAAATTGGCCCTGAACAATGTGGGGGCACCTTGGCTACTGCCAGGGTGCCCTCACACTAAGTAACTTTGCACCTAAACTTTACCAGGTAAAGGTTAGACATATAGGTGACTTATAAGTTACTTAAGTGCTGTGTAAAAAGGCTGTGAAATAACGTGGATGTTATTTCACTCAGGCTGCAGTGGCAGGCCTGTGTAAGAATTGTCAGAGCTCCCTATGGGTGGCAAAAGAAATGCTGCAGCCCATAGGGATCTCCTGGAACCCCAATACCCTGGGTACCTCAATACCATATACTAGGGAATTATAAGGGTGTTCCAGTAAGCCAATGTAAATTGGTAAAATTAGTCACTAGCCTGTTAGTGACAATTTGGAAAGAAATGAGAGAGCATAACCACTGAGGTTCTGATTAGCAGAGCCTCAGTGAGACAGTTAGTCACTACACAGGTAACACATTCAGGCACACTTATGAGCACTGGGGCCCTGGTGAACAGGGTCCCAGTGACACATACAACTAAAACAACATATATACAGTGAAAAATGGGGGTAACATGCCAGGCAAGATGGTACTTTCCTACACAACCCCCCCCCCAAACGAAGGACAATAAGACTAGCCATGACCTGATGAGTCTTCATTGTCTAAGTGGAAATATCTGGAGAGTCCATCTGCATTGGAGTGGCTACTCCCAGGTCTATGTTCCACTGTATAGTCCATTCCCTGTAGGGATATGGACCACCTCAACAATTTAGGATTTTCACCTTTCATTTGTTTTAGCCAAAGTAGAGGTTTGTGGTCTGTCTGAACAATGAAGTGAGTGCCAAACAGGTATGGCCTCAACTTCTTCAGAGCCCAGACCACAGCAAAGGCCTCCCTCTCTATGGCAGACCAACGCTTTTCTCTAGGGGTCAACCTTCTACTAATAAAAGCAACAGGTTGATCCTGGCCCTCAGAATTAAGTTGTGATAGGACTGCCCCTACTCCTAATTCAGATGCATCAGTTTGGACGTACAATTTTTTAGAGTAACAAGGGCTTTTCAGGACAGGTGCAGAGCACATGGCCTGCTTCAGCTCCTCAAAAGCTTTCTGACAGTTTGCTGTCCATAATACCTTTTTAGGCATTTTCTTGGATGTGAGGTCATTAAGAGGGGCTGCAATGGAGCCATAGTTCTTAATGAACCTCCTGTAATACCCAGTGAGGCCTAGGAAGGCTCTCACCTGAGTCTGAGTGGTAGGGGCAATCCAATCAATAATTGTTTGGATTTTCCCCTGTAGTGGTGCAATCTGTTCCCCACCAACAAGGTGTCCCAGATAAACCACCTTACCCTGCCCTATCTGGCACTTTGAAGCCTTGATAGTGAGGCCTGCCTTTTGCAGGGCCTCCAAAACTTTCCATAGGTGGACCAGGTAATCATCCCAGCTGGAGCTAAAGACAGCTATATCGTCCAAATATGCTGCACTGAAAGCCCCCAGCCCTTGCAGGACTGTGTTCACCAACCTTTGAAAAGTGGCAGGTGCATTTTTCAAACCAAAAGGCATTACTGTAAATTGGTAATGGCCTCCAATGGTTGAAAATGCAGTTTTAGGTTTAGCATCTACTGACAATTTGATCTGCCAATACCCTGCAGTCAAATCAAAAGTGTTTAGATACTTGGCAGATGCCAGTGTATCTATGAGCTCATCTGCCCTGGGTATAGGGTGAGCATCAGTTTTGGTTACCAGGTTGAGACCTCTATAGTCTACACAAAACCGCATTTCCTTCTTTCCATCTTTGGAATGGGGTTTTGGTACAAGTACCACAGGAGAAGCCCATGGACTTTCACAGTGCTCAACCACTCCTATTTCTAACATTTTCTGCACCTCTTGCTTTATGCAGTCCCTGACATGGTCAGGCAGCCTATAGATCTTACTTTTGACAGGTAAACTGTCTCCAGTATCTATAGTGTGCTCACACCAAGAAGTGGTACCTGGCACAGTAGAGAAGAGTTCAGAGAATTGATCTAGGAGATTTATGCAATGGTCTTTCTGCTCAGCAGTAAGACAATCAGCCAAAACTACACCTTCCACAAGAGCATCTTGTTCTGTGGAAGAAAAGAGATCAGGTAGAGGATCACTGTCTTCTTCCTGTCCCTCATCAGTTGCCATGAGCAGGGTGAGATCAGCCCTGTCATAGTAGGGTTTCAGGCGGTTTACATGGAGTACCCTAAGGGGACTCCTTGCAGTGCCTAAGTCAACTAAATAGGTGACTTCTTCATTCTTTTCAACAATTGTGTGGGGTCCACTCCATTTATCTTGGAGTGCTCTTGGGGCCACAGGCTCCAAGACCCACACTTTCTGCCCTGGTTTGTACTGAACCAAAACAGCCTTCTGATCATGCCATTGCTTCTGGAGCTCTTGGCTGGCCTGAAGGTTTTTACTGGCCTTTTTCATATACTCAGCCATCCTTGATCTGAGGCCAAGTACATAATCCACAATATCTTGCTTTGGAGCTTTTAAAGGTTGGTCGCAACCCTCCTTGACAAGTGTTAGTGGATCCCTAACAGGGTGACCAAAAAGAAGTTCAAAGGGGCTGAAGCCCACTCCTTTCTGGGGTACCTCCCTGTAGGCAAAAAGGAGGCATGGTAGAAGGATATCCCATCTCCTGCGGAGTTTTTCAGGGAGACCCATAATCATGCCTTTGAGAGTTTTATTAAATCTCTCCACCAGTCCATTTGTTTGTGGATGATAGGGTGTAGTGAACTTATAAGTCACACCACACTCCTTCCACATGGCCTTTAAGTATGCAGACATGAAATTGCTTCCTCTGTCTGATACTACTTCCTTTGGGAAGCCCACCCTGGAAAATATTCCCAGGAAGGCCTTTGCCACTGCAGGTGCTGTAGTGGTCCTTAAAGGAATTGCTTCAGGATATCTTGTGGCATGGTCCACTACCACCAAGATAAACCTATTGCCTGAAGCAGTAGGAGGGTCAAGGGGGCCAACTATGTCAACCCCTACCCTTTCAAAGGGAACCCCAACCACAGGCAGTGGGATAAGGGGTGCCTTTGGAGTGCCACCTGTCTTGCCACTGGCTTGACAGGTTTCACAGGACTTACAAAATTCCTTTGTGTCCTCAGACATCCTAGGCCAATGAAACAAGGGGACAAGTCTGTCCCAAGTTTTCATTTGTCCCAGGTGTCCAGCTAGGGGAATGTCGTGGGCTAGAGTTAGGAGGAACTTTCTGTACTCCTGAGGAATCACTAATCTCCTGGCAGTTCCAGGTTTAGGATCCCTTGCTTCAGTGTACAAGAGATTGTCCTCCCAGTAAACTCTGTGAGAGTTACTGACATCCCCATTCGCCTGTTTGACAGCTTGCTGTCTTAGACCCTCTAATGTGGGACAGGTTTGCTGTGCCACACTCAGCTCCTCTCTGGCAGGCCCCCCTTCACCCAAAAGCTCAGCAGTGTCTGCTTCAAGCTCCTCTGGTGTAGGTTCTGCTTCAAGCTCCTCTGGTGTAGGTTCTGCACAGGGAGGGAATTCTTCTTCCTCAGAAGTTGAATCCACTGTAGAGGGAGGGATAGTAGGAAGTGGTTTGCTTCTACTAGCCCTAGCTTTAGGGAGCACTTGGTCCATTGTTCCAGGATCCAAGCTCCCCTGTCCTTTTAGCTTTTTGGCCTGAGCCCTGGTTAAAGCAAAAATATGCCCTGGGATGCCCAGCATTGCTGCATGGGCCTCCAACGCCACATCTGACCAAGCTGATGTCTCCAAATAATTTCCTAGTAGACAGTCTACAGGTAAATCTGTGGCTACCACAACTTTCTTTGGACCAGTAACCCCCCCCCAGTTGAGATTAACAACAGCCATGGGGTGGCTAAGTGTGTTGTTGTGAGCATCGGTTACTTGGTACTGGTGACCAAGTAGGTGTTGTTCAGGGTGGACCAGTTTCTCTATGACCATAGTCACACTGGCTCCAGTGTCCCTGTAGGCCTGAACCTCAACACCATTTATTAGGGGTAGCTGCTTGTACTTATCCATATTAAGCGGACAAGCAACTAAGGTGGCTAAATCAATAGCCCCCTCAGAGACTAACACAGCCTCTGTGGCCTCCCTAACAAGGCCAACCCCAACTAAGTTACCAATAGTGAGCCCAGCTACTCCCTTGGATTGGCTATTAGTAGGTTTGCTCCCACCACCACTGCTATTAGTAGGGACACTAGGTGTAGCAGTAGGGGTTGTAGTGGTAGGAGGCTTGGTGCTTTTCTTTGGACAACTGGGATCTGTTGTCCAATGGCCTTTTACTTTATATAAATAGCACCATGGTTTCTTTTCTTTGTTTTGATTAAAGGAGGATTTGGACCCACCACCCCCACCAGAGTGTTTTTGTGGGCCTGATGAAGACTCATTTTTAGATTTGTCCCCACCCTTGTCAGAAGACTTACCATTCTTCTTTTTGTTGCCATCTTTGTCACCCCCTGTATGAACTTTTCTGTTCACCCTTGTTCTGACCCATTTGTCTGCCTTCTTTCCCAATTCTTGGGGAGAGGTCAGATCAGAGTCCACCAAGTACTGGTGCAACAAATCAGACACACAATTATTAAGAATATGCTCTCTCAGGATCAAGTTATACAGGCTGTCATAATCAGTAACTTTACTGCCATGTAACCACCCCTCCAAGGCCTTCACTGAATGGTCAATGAAATCAACCCAGTCTTGTGAAGACTCCTTTATGGTCTCTCTGAACTTTATCCTGTACTGTTCAGTGGTTAAGCCATAACCATCCAGGAGTGCATTCTTAAGAACTGTAAAATTATTGGCATCACTTTCTTTCACAGTAAGGAGCCTATCCCTACCTTTTCCACTAAATGATAGCCATAGGATAGCAGCCCACTGCCTTTGAGGGACATCCTGTACAACACAGGCCCTCTCAAGTGCAGCAAACCACTTGTTAATGTCATCCCCCTCCTTATAAGGGGGAACTATCTTATGCAGATTCCTGGAATCATGCTCTTTTGCAGGATGACTATGGGGAATACTGCTGCTGCCACCATGGGTTTCAAAACCCAACTTCTGTCTTTCCTTCTCTAATTCTAAAGACTGTCTATCCAAATCCAGCTGTTGCTTTTTAAGCTTCAGTCTGGTTTGTTCCACTCTCAACTTATTGAGTTCCCTTTCTAACAATCTGTCATCAGGGTTGGTGGGAGGGACATTTCTAGATACAGAGGTATGATGGGAATGAACAGAAGGAGACCTGTCCCTTACAGAGGGCACCCTAACAGCTTGGCTGACAGTGTAATGTGAGAGCACATCATCTGTATGATGTGACTCCACCTCAGTACCAACTATGCTAGACTGTCTAGTAATGGGCAGGCTCAGAAGTTTCTTTCCTGAATCTTTTCCTGGGGGAGTCCCTGGATCAGATTGGGAACCATTAGCTACTTTTTCAACAGATGGGGCACTTTTAGCCTTATCTTGTTCTCTAAGCATATTAAGTAACAATTCCAAGGAAGGATTCTTCCCTACACTCAAACCTCTCTCTACACAGAGACTCCTTGCTCCTTTCCAGCTAAGGTGGTCATATGCAAGTTTGGACAGATCAACATTTTGGCCTGTGCCAGACACTTTTAGAGAGAGTTAAAGTGATAGAAAAAGAGAAAAAAGTTTTCAGAACTTTTTAGAAAGACAGAAAAAAAAAACTTTTAAAACTTTTTAGAACTTTTTTAGAAAGTTTAGAAGTACTTTTCAGCACTTAGAAAAGAGTGAAAAGAGGAAATGCAAAACTTTTTAGCTATGTGTACACACACTGAACTTGTTTTGTATATTTTTCTCTTATGAAAAGTACAATGACAAGAGTGGTAAGTAGTCTCAAAGCACTTATCCCACCGCTCCACAACCAATGTAGGAGGCTGGACTGGCTTGTAGTGAGTACCAAGGGGTACTTGCACCTTGCACCAGGCCCAGTTATCCCTTATTAGTGTATAGGGTGTCTAGCAGCATAGGCTGATAGATAATGGTAGCTTAGCAGAGCAGTTTAGGCTGAACTAGGAGACGTGTGAAGCTACTACAGTACCACCTAGTGTCATATGCACAATATCATAAGAAAACACAATACACAGTTATACTAAAAATAAAGGTACTTTATTTTTATGACAATATGCCAAAGTATCTTAGAGTGTACCCTCAGTGAGAGGATAGGAAATATACACAAGATATATGTACACAATACCAAAAATATGCAGTATAGTCTTAGAAAACAGTGCAAACAATGTATAGTTACAATAGGATGCAATGGGGACACATAGGGATAGGGGCAACACAAACCATATACTCCAAAAGTGGAATGCGAACCACGAATGGACCCCAAACCTATGTGACCTTGTAGAGGGTCGCTGGGACTATTAGAAAATAGTGAGAGTTAGAAAAATAACCCTCCCCAAGACCCTGAAAAGTGAGTGCAAAGTGCACTAAAGTTCCCCTAAGGACAAAGAATTCGTGTTAGAGGAATAATGCAGGAAAGACACAAACCAACAATGCAACAACGATGGATTTCCAATCTAGGGTACCTGTGGAACAAGGGGACCAAGTCCAAAAGTCACAAGCAAGTCGGAGATGGGCAGATGCCCAGGAAATGCCAGCTGTGGGTGCAAAGAAGCTTCTACTGGACAGAAGAAGCTGAGGTTTCTGCAAGAACGAAAAGGGCTAGAGACTTCCCCTTTAGTGGACGGATCCCTCTCGCCGTGGAGAGTCGTGCAGAAGTGTTTTCCCGCCAAAAGAATGCCAACAAGCCTTGCTAGCTGCAAATCGTGCGGTTAGCATTTTTGGATGCTGCTGTGGGATAGGAGAGACCAGGAGGTCGCAAATTGGACCAGGAGGTAGAAGGGACGTCGAGCAAGACAAGGAGCCCTCTTAGCAGCAGGTAGCACCCGGAGAAGTGCCAGAAACAGGCACTACAAGGATGCGTGAAACGGTGCTCACCCAAAGTTACACAAAGGAGTCCCACGTCGCCGGAGACCAACTTAGAAAGTCGTGCAATGCAGGTTAGAGTGCCGTGGACCCAGGCTTGGCTGTGCACAAAGGATTTCCGCCGGAAGTGCACAGGGGCCGGAGTAGCTGCAAAAGTCACGGTTCCCAGCAATGCAGTCTAGCGAGGTGAGGCAAGGACTTACCTCCACCAAACTTGGACTGAAGAGTCACTGGACTGTGGTGGTCACTTGGACAGAGTTGCTTGATTCGAGGGACCTCACTCGTTGTGCTGAGAGGAGACCCAAGGGACCGGTAATGCAGCTTTTTGGTGCCTGCGGTTGCAGGGGGAAGATTCCGTCGACCCACGGGAGATTTCTTCGGAGCTTCTAGTGCAGAGAGGAGGCAGACTACCCCCACAGCATGCACCACCAGGAAAACAGTCGAGAAGGCGGCAGGATCAGCGTTACAGAGTTGCAGTAGTCGTCTTTGCTACTATGTTGCAGGTTTGCAGGCTTCCAGCGCGGTCAGCAGTCGATTCCTTGGCAGAAGGTGAAGAGAGAGATGCAGAGGAACTCGGATGAGCTCTTGCATTCGTTATCTAAAGTTTCCCCAGAGACAGAGACCCTAAATAGCCAGAAAAGAGGGTTTGGCTACCTAGGAGAGAGGATAGGCTAGCAACACCTGAAGGAGCCTATCAGAAGGAGTCTCTGACGTCACCTGGTGGCACTGGCCACTCAGAGCAGTCCAGTGTGCCAGCAGCACCTCTGTTTCCAAGATGGCAGAGGTCTGGAGCACACTGGAGGAGCTCTGGACACCTCACCAGGGGAGGTGCAGGTCAGGGGAGTGGTCACTCCCCTTTCCTTTGTCCAGTTTCGCGCCAGAGCAGGGCTAAGGGTCCCCTGAACCGGTGTAGACTGGCTTATGCAGAATTGGGCACATCTGTGCCCAAGAAAGCATTTCCAGAGGCTGGGGGAGGCTACTCCTCCCCTGCCATCACACCATTTTCCAAAGGGAGAGGGTGTAACACCCTCTTTCAGAGGAAGTTCTTTGTTCTGCCATCCTGGGCCAGGCTTGGCTGGACCCCAGGAGGGCAGATGCCTGTCTGAGAGGTTGGCAGCAGCAGCAGCTGCAGTGAAACCCCAGGAAAGGCAGTTTGGCAGTACCAGGGTCTGTGCTGCAGACCACTGGGATCATGGGATTGTGCCAACTATGCCAGGATGGCATAGAGGGGGCAATTCCATGATCATAGACATGTTACATGGCCATATTCGGAGTTACCATTGTGAAGCTACATATAGGTAGTGACCTATATGTAGTGCACGGGTGTAATGGTGTCCCCGCACTCACAAAGTCAGGGAAATTGGCCCTGAACAATGTGGGGGCACCTTGGCTAGTGCCAGGGTGCCCTCACACTAAGTAACTTTGCACCTAACCTTTACCAGGTAAAGGTTAGACATATAGGTGACTTATAAATTACTTAAGTGCAGTGTAAAATGGCTGTGAAATAACGTGGACGTTATTTCACTCAGGCTGCAGTGGCAGGCCTGTGTAAGAATTGTCAGAGCTCCCTATGGGTGGCAAAAGAAATGCTGCAGCCCATAGGGATCTCCTGGAACCCCAATACCCTGGGTACCTCAGTACCATATACTAGGGAATTATAAGGGTGTTCCAGTAAGCCAATGTAAATTGGTAAAATTAGTCACTAGCCTGTTAGTGACAATTTGGAAAGAAATGAGAGAGCATAACCACTGAGGTTCTGATTAGCAGAGCCTCAGTGAGACAGTTAGTCACTACACAGGTAACACATTCAGGCACACTTATGAGCACTGGGGCACTGGTGAACAGGGTCCCAGTGACACATACAACTAAAACAACATATATACAGTGAAAAATGGGGGTAACATGCCAGGCAAGATGGTACTTTCCTACAACCACCATGACATTTATTTTTCTCAAATCTTGAACAATTTGAAACGTCCCACATGGTTTTCGCAATCCCATTATTGGTGAGTTACATGGACTGCTCAGCACCTCTTTCAAAACACCTTGGTCTACAAATTCTGCAATTATTGGTGCCAAACCTTCAATCGTCTTTTATCTCATGTGTTACTGAGGAATCACTGCATTTGGCTTGACAGTAACTTTAACTGGCTCAACTCCCTTTATCAACCCAATATTTTTTCCTGAAAAAGCCCACACTTTCATCTTGACAGTTCCCTGTAAATCATAAGGCAGATCTGTCACAGTGAAAACTGGAAAGAAACTAATCAGAGGGTATTCCTCACTCACTGAGTCACAATTTGTCTCTGTGAGTAAATCATCTTCCTCATCACTGTTCATCTGAATTTCAATTCCATCATTTGAGCAGGTAATTGAGCATTTTGTTTTGCACACAAATCCCTTCCCAGTAGGGACACAGGGCTTGAGTCACAAACCACAAATTTGTGCAATCCCCTGAAATTGCCAATTCTGACCAGGACTGGTTCTGTAATTGGGTTTGTCAAATATTGGTTTGCAACCCTACAATCTGAACTGTTTTCTCTGAAAGAGGCAGGTTTGGAACTTCTGCAGTTCTCACCGTAGAGCGTGTAGCTCCAGTGTCGACCAAAAATGAGACTTTATGACCCATTACTTTCCCTTTAACATAGGGACTGTTCTGATCGACCTCTAGTGATGCGGCTAACACGCATTCTTCCTCATCCGAACTCTCACTCACCCAGTCATCATTTATTCCATTCTCATTGTGTGGGGGAAATTGGTACACAGTATTATTACTCTGGTTAAACCTTTGACCTGTGACCGACTGTGGAAGCATCAATTGCTGCTCTTCCATTGGGGCTCGAGGTATTTGAATTTGTTGTCTAGGCACCATTTGGACTTGAGGTTGCAGCTGTAGGGTCTGGGGTATCTGTAATTGAGACAAATGCACCTGCTGCATGGGCTGGAAACTTTGCATCGTATTCACATATTTAGAAAATTTGGATTTGGACCTTTCATTCTTGGCCCACTCATGTTTTGGAAAGAATTGACATCACTCATTTGCTGAACAGCACCTCCCTGATTTACCATCGGGCACTCCCATTTCCAATGCCTGAGGCCTCTGCAACTGTGACACAGCAACATTCTTTTAATTCCTTGCACTTCACCTTGTACTACTACCGTACTTAAATCAGGAACACGATTCACACATCCCATTCCTCCACAACCTCTACCTCTGCCTTAACTTTGAAACAGTGCGTTTCCCTGTTACTGCTGTAGAAAACTTCCCGGTAAGCCTGTTAAGGCTGCTTTAATCTGCATCACCATTGCCTTCTTTTTCAACCTTCTCTGCTTCAACTCAATCTCGTTACGACAGTACTTTGCATATTGCAACATCTCATCAATCGGTTTTGCTTGCCAGCAAATCTAATGGTTCTTAATCATCTGGCTAATTTCAGGTCTCAGTCCTTTAACAACTCTGAACACAAAATGAATCATATCTTTCTGTTCAATTGTTTCTGTACCACTGTAATGCTTAAACACTTGCAACAATCGGTCGTAGTGCGCATGTATTGACTCTCTCGCTTCCTGGGCTGTCCTATCTATGCGCTGCCAGTCAATGTTCTTGGGAGAAATCCTTGTTTTAAAAAATTCAATCACCTTATAGTAATAGTTCATTACTTCGGGAGATGGTGCATTTGTTGCCGGATCTCTCACTGGTGCTTTTGTCGGCTCTAGCACTTTCTTCTAGCCTTTCTCCTGATATGCTCTGGTTCATGACTCTCTGTCTGCTAGTGACACCATTTCCCTGTGCGAATAATGGTATGACTGGACCAATGGTAACTGGTACTGACACTGCGTCTGGACTAGGTCTAACATTCGGGTCTCGTGGGTGCATTATTCCTGTATTCTGACTCATAAGTGCAGACAGCTCTGTCTGTGATCCTGTTATACGGGTATACCTTGGAATTGTCTGTGACTGCATTGAAGGCATTAAATTTGGAGTTGACTCTATCTGAACCAATGCTGGTTCCGGGTAAACTTGTCCTGTCCCCACTATCAGGTTTGTTGCAGTATCCATAATGGGCATATCTGGGTAGATTCTGGAAATGTTCGGCTGCGGCATTGGATTTTGAACTACTGAAGTGGTAGGTCCACTAGGACTGCTCTGCACCTGACTCTTTGCCGGGTTGACTTGAGTCAGTGCTGTAGGGTCTACATTAGTGTTTGAACCTTTCTCTTGTGCTGCATAGGTGGGGAACGGTTTGTCAACAACTGTAAAATGAACTCATCATCATCTGACTCTTCATTGAGAGTCAAAGACCTCCTAGTTTCTTTCGACTCCTGCTTTTTACCCTCAGAAGGACCTGTATCCTTCTACTTGGTAGATTTCCTCATTTCATTTTCATGGTCTTGCGTAATTGCAGGAAACAAATTCCCTGTAAAGTCTCAGACCTCCAAAATTTCTGATCATTGTTCCACCTATCCTCCGCTAGTGTCCTTTCTGCTTTCCTCATCCTTCTTTCAAATGCTAGCTTCTGTTGCTGTCTAGATACTAGTTCCCAAATTGCTAATGCTTCGAACTGTGCTGGTCTCGGAGGGGGATTCAAGTAATATAGTACCCTCCTTAAATTCTCTAAAATCCTCAAAATAAATGTCCCATGAGGAGGAAACGCTAGACTCTCATCTTTTTCTGTTGCTTTGCACCAATGTTTTAACCAAAGGCATGGGGCAGCACCCTGCTCTTCGAACACAACATATGCGGGTGTAACGTCTGGTGGAGTAGCTTCCCGTATTGTGGCTTGTATACATCCTCTCTTAAGGCCCTCTTTAAAGCTTTGAAAAATTTAATTTTTGCAAATTTACACTAGTTTCAATCAAACCAGGTAGTGACTTTTAATCCCGAAATCCTTTTTACCGACCTTCGGAACCAATTGTGCTTCACGGTTTTCTGCCAATCACTGTGCAACCCTTCTCACTAACCAACCTATCCCAGCGCGGCTCCACTGACGTCACACTCACACGTACAGCGACTGACAAAGGGGGTCATTACAACACTGGCGGTAAAAGCTGCTTACCGCCGTGCAGAAGACCGCCAACACACCGCCGCGGCCACAGTATTCCGCCACAGCTATTATGACCCACATTTCGGAATCCGCCAAAATTCAGACACCCACACGAGTCCACCACACCAAAGGTCAGTGATAAACTGGCGAAAACAAAACCTCCACCGTCACGCCAACAGAAATACGCCCATGCTATCACGACCTACGAATCCACGCGCAGTCTTTCAACCGTGGTATACCGTTGGCGGTACACACCGCCGCGCTCAAAATACACACACATCTCCAAAACACCACCACATTGGACAATTCGAAATACACACACCTGATACACATACACACATCACTCCTACAACATCAATACCATATAAAGCACACACCCACATCACCCACAAACCCCTACCACCACAATTCACGACGAAGGCCAGAGAGACAGCACAGCAAAGACAACCCCACCATACAGAGGCACACAACACCATCACCCACACTACTTCCATGCACAAAACACCACACACCACTACACATCACCACACTTATCACCACATACACCACCCCACACATCACCAACACCACCCCATGGCACGGCAAAGACACCCAGGTTCTCGGAGGAGGAGCTCAGGGTCATGGTGGAGGAAATCGTACGGGTTGAGCCACAGCTATTTGGATCATAGGTGCAGCACACCTCCATAGCTAGGAAGATGGAGCTATGGCGAAGAATTGTCGACAGGGTCAACGCAGTGGGATAGCACCCAAGAAATCGGGACAACATCAGGAAGAGGTGCAACGACCTACGGGGGAAGGTGCGTTCCGTGGTCTCCAGGCACAACATCGCAGTACAGCGGACTGGCGGCGGGCCCCTACCTCCTCCCCCACAACTAACATCATGGGAGGAGCAGGTCTTCACTATTATGCATCCTGAGGGCCTCGCAGGAGTCGGTGGAGGAATGGACTCTGGTAAATTAAATCTTAACTATCATATCCCCCACCCAACCTGCATGCTATCACAGCCCCCCACCCTCACCCCCTCCCCTATCACTCCAACTCCTCACATATGTACTAATAACACAAACCACGCATCCCAACACCAAGCCCTGCATGAAAGAACAAAGCATGGACACCCATCACTAAAGCATGCCCACTGCACATACCCATAACACCCCCCACAACCATCATCACACAAGCCCCCACACAGGAATGCTAGCACTGGGGTACACGGTCACCCACCCATTGCACACCATGACACACACATATGCAATAATCATGCTTTTCCACCCCTGCAGGACCACTACCCAACGTCACCAGACAGGAGGGTCCAGACATCTCTATCCCACCCACAGAAGAGGCCCACAGTGATAACAGCAGCTCTGTCCAACTGGATCCAGATGACCAGCCCGGACCATCGTGGGCCTCGGGACAGTCGGTTCCCCACACCCAGTCATAGGCCACCACAGACCTTCCACCATCTGGTAACACCAGCACAGCACCCACCCAGCGGGCCCATACCTCCGTACCCAGGACACGTCAATCAGCTGTATGTCCACCACTACAGGGAACCCAGGATAACCCACCACTCCAACAACAACAGGGACCTGGGGACAGTGGCAGTGGGCACAAGGTCCAGGGGACGGAGGCCCAGGAACACAGGGGAACTGGGAGGGCTGCTGTGCGACAGGGGGCGGAAAGGCCTAGGGAACCCACTCTCCATGAGGCCCTCTCCTCCATCATGGGAGCATACCACCACTCCCAGGAGACAGTGGCTACGGTCCTGGCCAAGTTTCAGGAGACCCAGCGGCTGCAGGAGGAACAGTATTTGGGGTTCAGGGAGGAACTAAGAACCATCAGCACCGCCCTGGGCACCATCGTAGGGGTGCTGAAGGAGATACTTAACACCAAGAGGGACACTGTGGCACTCCAAGGGGCCCCTGGCACTAGCATGGACGAAGAACTGCCCACCAACTCCGCCGGCGCTAGTGGACAGGAGGCACCGCCACAGGACCACCACACCAGCATCCCACCCCATGCAGACGGAGAACCACCCCGCAAGCGGTCCCTGAGATCCAGGAACAGGACAGAGCACGATGCCAAGACTTCCGCCAAGAAATGAGACCACCCTGATTGTCATCCCACTGTCCCACTTTGTAACCCAGCTCCACTTCCTATGCCCATATGGGCAGTGCACCTATGAGACTAATAGACTGGACTCTGCCATGGACATTCCTCCACCATCACCCCTCACCATTTTACCACCCCCTCCAATATTTAGCACTTCAATAAACACCCTTGAAGCACAAAACAATCTGGAGTCAGTCTGTGATTTTGAAAATGTGTTTTAGCAATGACAGTGACAAAATCCGTTCTCAAATGTAATGGCAACATACCTATGTCACACATCTCAAGTCCATGAGGAATATAAGCAGATGACACACGTTGGTAACCACACCTGTGAAACCGTAATGGAAATGTACAACTCAGTTATCATATACTGATTGAAATCGACAGGCAGGATAGAGGTAGAAGTGTGAAAGTACTTGTAGTAGGCAGGAATGTGTTCTCACCTGTGTGTCACTGGATATTTTGCTGGATAACTGAGTTCCTGTTGTCAATGTCTTCTTCCTCTGCTTCCTCCTCATCACTGTCCACAGGCTCCACAGGCTCCACAGCTGCCACAACACCGTCATCTGGACCATCCTCCTGCAGAAAAGGCACCTGTTGTCGCAAAGCCAGATCGTGAAGCATACAGCAGGCCACGATGATCTGGCACACCTTCCTTGGTGAGTAGAATAGGGAACCACCTGTCATATGGAGGCACCTGAACCTGGCCTTCAGGAGGCCGAAGGTGCGTTCGATCACCCTCCTAGTCCACCCATGGGCCTCATTGTAGCGTTCCTCTGCCCTGGTCCTGGGATTCCTCACTGGGGTCAGTAGCCATGACAGGTTGGGGTAACCAGAGTCCCCTAATAGCCACACCCGGTGCCTCTTGAGTTGACCCATCACATAAGGGATGCTGCTATTCCGCAGGATGTAGGCGTCATGCACAGAGCTAGGGCACATAGCATTTACCTGGGAGATGTACTGGTCTGCCAAACATACCATCTGTACATTCATGGAATGATAACTCTTCTGGTTCCTGTACACCTGTTCACTCCTGTGGGGGGGGACCAGAGCTACATGGGTCCCATCAATGGCACCTATGATGTTGGGAATATGTCAAAGGGCATAGAAGTCACCTTTAACTGTAGCCAAATCCTCCACCTGAGGGAAAACGATGTAGCTCCGCATGTGTTTCAGAAGGGCAGACAACACTCTGGACAACACGTTAGAAAACATAGGCTGGGACATCCCTGATGCCATGGCCACTGTAGTTTGAAATGACCCACTTGCAAGGAAATGGAGCACTGATAGCACCTGATCTTGAGGGGGATCCCTGTGGGATGGCGGATTGCTGACATCAGGTCTGGCACCGACTGGGTACACAGTTCCTGGATTGTGGCACGGTCAAACCTGTAGGTGATGATCAAATGTCCCTCCTCCATTGTCAACAGGTCCACCAGCGGTCGGTACACCGGAGGATTCCACCATCTCCTCACATGTCCCAGCGGACGGTGCCTAGGAAGGACAACAGCGACCACAGAGTCAAACAACTCAGAGGTATGTATCCACAGTCCACATAGAACACCATTCATACACAGAATCTGGCCTGTATTTGTGTTGTGCGACAAGGCCTAGATCTGTGTGACACAGTTGTGAATCAGGCCATGTGGGCCCCTGAAATGGCGGCTGCCTGACCTCTAAAGTGGGACAATGAGATGTGAGGTAACTGCCCTGGCGTTGTACACCGTCGCGGTAGGCGGTAGGAGACCGCGGCGCAATGCTGAATTGGTTAACATTGGACCATATGGGTCCCAGGAGCCAATGACGATGTATGCCGGCGGTGATGGTACGCACCACCGCGGACGTGACCGCAGCGGATGTGACCGCCATTTTCTATCTGTTCAATCACTCGATACCTGATCTTCAACAGGAGAGGACCTACACTGCAAGTGCTGCTGTGACCTCGGTCTGGAAGAGACAATGGCTCGTGCGTCTGGGGAAAGGGCCCCTGCCTTCACTGCAGAGGAGTTGGAGAAGCTTGTGGATGGGGTCCTCCCCCAGTACACGCTACTCTACGGTCCTCCAGACCAACAGGTAAGTACACAGGGAGCACGTTGTATGGGCTATGCATATGTGGAGAGGGCTGGTTGTAAGAAGGAAGGGAGCACAGTGTTGCATGCGTGCATGAAGGACTTTGAATGCATGGGCCACATGGCAAGGGTAGGGATGTGGGCCACTCACTTCGACGGTGCAGTTGGTAATGACTTCTCTTCTTCTCCCTGTACATTTCATGTAGGTCAGCGCCCACCAGAAGAAGGATATTTGGCGTGCCATCGCCATGGACGTCCGGGTCCACCACAGACGGAGCACCCACTGCCGGAAAAGATGGGAGGACATTCGCCGCTGGAGCAAGAATACGGCGGAGGCTCAGCTGGGGATGGCCTCCCAATGTGGGAGGGGTGCCCGTCGAACCATGACCCCTCTGATGTTCAGGATCCTGGCGGTGGCCTACCCTGAGTTGGATGGGCGCTTGAGGGCATCACAGCAGACACAATGGGGTGAGTACAACAACACTCAGCGGACTTTGCGCGCAGTGAAGGTATCCGGGCCCCTCCATAATGCAGGCCATGTGCCAAGTACAGGTATACATGCCCATGTGTCATCTATGTGTGC
This sequence comes from Pleurodeles waltl, assembly GCF_031143425.1. NCBI lineage: Eukaryota > Metazoa > Chordata > Amphibia > Caudata > Salamandridae > Pleurodeles > Pleurodeles waltl. Next base: position 189,376,360 of record NC_090440.1, on the reverse strand, counting down.
AGATGTCGACTATAGCCATGTAGGATATATCCCAGGAATTGCATCTGTAGAGCCCAACAGCGCAGCGTAGTGCATGGGGCTTCTGTGTCTGTATTGTCCGCCAACGGTAGCGGTAAGCCATGCACTCAACCTGTCTTTCTTCTGTTGTCCCCCCCTTTTTGTGGTCTCCCTGTTCTTGTGTGCATCATCAGGCGGAGGTACAGTGGCACCGGAGCACGAGGGAGCTGCATCCCACATGGCCATGGAGGGCCACACCATGGACTCGGAATACACCAGTGGGACGGAGGGCGAGGGGAGCTTCACGGCCGTCACAGGATCAGCAACCAGCGACACGGACTCGTCCTCCGATGGGAGCTCCCTTGTGGTGGCGGCAAAATCTGTGCCCCCCACTTCTACAGGTACAGCCGAAACCCCCCCTACCAGCACCGCCCTCCCAGCAGCCCCTCAGCCTTCGCCCGTGCCCGCTCACCCAGGAGGGTGGGCATCACCTTCCCCCAGGCACCTCAGCCCCTGCCCCTGTCACCTCTGCTGCCCTCAGTGAGGAGGCCATTGACCTCCTCAGGTCACTCACTGTTGGGCAGTCTACCATTTTGAAAGTGATCCATGGTGTAGAAAGGGAATTGCAACACACAAATGCATTCCTGGAGGGCATTCATTCTGGTCAGGCTGCCCTTCATCGAACCCTGCAAACTCTGGCCTCAGCACTGATGGCAGCCATTGTCCCTGTCTCTAGCCTCCCCCCTCCAACTTCCTCCACCCAGACCCAATCCCCTGTACCCCAGCCTATCCCAAGCACACCATCAGACCAGCATGCACACACCTCAACACACAAGGGAAGCTCAGGCAAACATAAGCACCACACATCCCACAGGCACTCACGCAAGCATCACACACATGCAGACACAGCAACATCCACTGCCTCCACTGTGTCCCCCTCCTCATCGTCTCCCTCCTCCCTCCCAGTGTTGTCTACACTCTCACCTGCATGCACTACCACTACAGCCACTACGTCCCACACCAGTACACCCACCACCACACCACGCTCACCTGCACTCACCACCCCCACTCCCATTTACACGTCCCCTGTGTCCTCTCCCAGTGTGTCTGTGACGCCCCCTCCCAAGATACACAAATGCAGGCACACACCCACCCAACAGCCATCCACCTCACGACAGCCTCCAGCGCATGCACCTTCACCCAAAGTCACCAAACGAACACTTCCTACAACCACAACCTCTTCCTCCACTCCCAAACCCCCACCACCTACCCGTCCCAGTGTTCCTAAGAAACTTTTCCTGACCAAGCTTGACCTCTTTCCCACCCCCCCCTCCAAATCATAGGTCCCGTACTAGCACCTCAGCCAAAAAATCTCTGGGACCAGTGGTGCCTGTTGTTACAGGGATGTGGAGTGCACCGGCCACCAGGACAGCCAGTACCCCCCCCTGTGAAGCACCAGAAGTTAGACAGTGCCCGGCAGGAGAGGGTGAAGACTCCAGCCACCAAAGCCGCTCACAAGGGTCCCGGGGGGAGTGTCGACTCAGCTGTGACTTCTCCCAAGGTGGGGAAGGGGCAGAAGAAATCGCCAAAGTCTGGGAGGAGCAGCACGGTGGAGAAGACGGCCATCATCCCCGCTGCCCAGGAGGCCACCGCCAGCCCAATCGTCACTGGCCAGGAGGCCACTGCCAGAGTCAGTGCCCAGGAGGGCAGCACGGTCGTCACTGGCCAGGAGGCCACCGCCAGAGTCAGTGCCCAGGAGAGCAGCACGATCGTCACTGGCCAGGAGGGCAGCACGATCTTCACTGGCCAGGAGGGCAGCACGATCGTCACTGGCCAGGAGGCCACAGCCAGAGTCAGTGCCCAGGAGGGCAGCCCGATCCTCACTGGCCAGGAGGCCACCGCCAGAATCAATGCCCAGGAGGCCCCCGCCAGCCACAGCCCAGCTGCCCAGGAGGGCCCAGGCATCCACACTCCAGCTGCCCAATGAAGGACCGCCAGCCCCAGCCCAGCTGGTCAATGAAGGACCGCCATGGCAAGCTCTGCTGAACAGGGCAAGCACCGCTGAACAGGTCAGAAACTGCAAACTCAAGCACCGCTGAACAGGGCAAATACCGCCATGGCAAGCACCGCTGAACAGGGCAAGCACCGCTGAACAGGTCAAAAACTGCCAACTCAAGCACCGCTGAACAGGGCAAGCACCGCTGAACAGGGCTAAGACCGCCATGGCAAGCACCGCTGAACAGGTCAGAAACTGCCAACTCAAGCACCGCTGAACAGGGCAAGCACCGCTGAACAGGGCAGAGACCGCCATGGCAAGCAGCGCTGAACAGGGCAAGCACCGCTGAACAGGGCAAAGGCCGCCATGGCAAGCACCGCTACCCCATGGGCGGCAGGGGCAGTGACGCAACTGGGACCGTCACGGGGTGAGTGATGCACTCTGGGCACCAGTCCCCCTCCAGAACCAGTGGATACTGTTATCCACTTGAGAGACTGTGGCTTTGCACTCCCCAGGATGGTACAGTGGGCAACCCACCCACTGTAGAGACTTGAGAGACTGTGGCTTTGCACTCCCCAGGATTGAACAGTGGGCACCCACCCATAAACTTGAGAGACTGTGCCTTTGCACTCCCCAGGATGGAACAGTGGGCATGTGGCCCCCTCGTGGATTTGGCGTTGTGCACTCAAGCGGCTGAGGTGCCCCCCCTTTCCCACCCCCTGAGGTGCCTGTTTAGTTGCTGTCTGATGCCCCTGCAGTGTTCTCTCCGTCATGGTCGGGGATCTTGTGTGGGCCTCGCCCATACCGTGTGGTCCCAGTGTTCCACAGACTTTCTTTGTGTGGTACCTGGACTACTATGCCTTGTATATATTTTGTACATGGTGTATATATATATATATATTTCTGCCTACTTGCTTGTAATATATTCCGATGGTTACACTCATTTTCTTTGGTCTTTGCATTCTTCTGGGGGGATTGGGGGGTGTAACTGTGATGTATTGATATGCATTAGTGTGTGTGTTGTAGTGGGTGAGGGTGGGGGTGAGGGTGGGGGTGAGGGTGGGGGTGTTGCGTGTGTGTCCCCCTGTTTATTCCCTCCCCCCTCCCCCCTTCCCTGTGTCGTAGGTGCAGTACTCACCATGGTCTTCGCCACCGGCGTTCGTGCTCCTGGTAGAGGAGCAGGAAGACTATTGCAGGTAGGATTTGGAATTCCGGTTCCGTGGACACACACATCACAGCACAATGGAAGAACAATGGCATTCACAATAGACAGGGAGACAAATAGACAAAGGGCACTATGCAAACTATACCTGCAGAATTGGGATGTGGACATCAGGAACAGTTAGGGAATGAGGCTTCACTGGGTTTGTAGAGGTAAGCGTTTTCCTTTTGAAATGGCTGTTTCCGCCGTGTTTTTATCCGCGGTGAATCCGCCCCGGAAAAGGTGGCGGGTTGGTAGGTTGTGATACTGTGGGCGGTACATTGTCTCCCGCCTGTCTGTTGGCGGTGACCGCTGCGCTGTTTGTCAGTACCGCTGTGGCGGTCAGAGTGTTAAAGTGGCTGTCTTTGTTGGCGGTTTCCGCCACGGTCATAATTCCCATTTTTTTACCACCGGCCTGTTGGCGGTCTTACTGCCGCTTTAACACCGTCTGCCACGGTTGTAATGACCCCAAAGTCTTGCAGCTTGTCCTCCTAAACTCGGATGCACACCAAACTAATGCAAAATTATTGCGGGCACCTCAACAAAAACCCAAAAAACTAATTTGTCTGTTTGCTACAGGTAGGGTAACACAGTCGCTTCACTCTAGTAGCTACTCCTTCTTTCTCAGTTCCCCTGATTTGCAAGCAAAATTTGACCCGCAAATTTTACTCTCAACTGATCAATGGGTCTGTCTTGGTGCACATAGGACTCACCAGATCTCAGTTGAAAACAAACATTTCACTCACTTCAAGATGCACTCTCGAGTTTGTCAACCACGCCCGATTGACCTACTAACCAGACAAATTACGACAATAAACCAAGTGTCTCAGACAGTTTTCAATATACTCCGGAGTCTTAGACCTTGCGGGCCCGTATACCAACAACAATGTGGACAATTATTTAGCACAAAGCGCCACACATATGTGAGGTTCGACGACTTCTCTACTCTCATACCTCGGTGTACGCAAACTCCTTCAACAACTTCATTCGGAGTACGCAAACTCCCTAAACCCTCACAAACATCAAAATTCACCTACGATTTGCATAAGCTGTGCAAGCGCAAAACCTATTCCATTCACACTATCACTACAACACCAAGAACATCTTCAAACAACCAAAGGCAAGCTTCAAGGGTCTGGGAAAGTCATCCTAGGCCTTTAGGGACACATTTTCTTTCTACTTTGTATCATTTAATCTTAACCAATCAATCTTAACCTCTTCTCTTTTCCACTGGACTCTATAGTGATCTCTTAAGGAGACAAACCATGGACTGTACTTAAGGATGTCCTCTTAAAGAGACTAACCATCCTCTGCCACCTTTTCTTGTGAGTGCGTCTGACCTCATTGGCTACTTTATGTTTATTGATAAGGGGACACGTTCAAGGGTTGATGGACCTTTTGACTTGTTTAAGATGTTCACACCCCTAATATGTACATATCATAAAAAGAATCAAATAACCAATAAAAATTATTTGGAGTCAGTAACTTTCACACACAATGACCCATTAGATTATGAATAACCGCACTTTTAGTATCAGTTAGAAAATGTATGTCCCTAAATTAATAATGCTAGTATCATGTAATATAGTCTCAAAACCACATGAAATAAGTATAAGAACAACACTGACTGACCAAATCTCCTAAAGAATCTCAATTTACCTAATGCGTTAATAACTAATCCTTCTGAAGCCAAAGTACAAATCAACAATAAGAGTAATTGCGCGGTGGTAATAACATACATTGGAATTCAGCAATTGAGTAACATGAATTAGCAATTTAGTTGAATGGAGGAAAACTCACTAACATCAGATTAGCATCAGCATGTTTGGACTTTCTGCAAAAGTATTTAGTCAACATAAATTTGGAAAACATCTAACTATGGCTCTATCAAAAGGCAGCAGTTCGTACCTAGAAGCAAAAAATAAGTCAACCATTACAACATTAGCAATTTTGTTATACCTGTCCCTTTGGATCAGCAGGCAGTGATAGGCTTAGTCAGATGGACATCAGTTAGGCCAGTATTGGCAGTGGGACATGCAGAACATGAAAGGGGTAATGGTTCAGAGTCGGGGACTCTAAGGTCTCCGAACCATTAGAAGGAACATGTTTAAGACAGGCAGGAAAGGTGCTACTAGCTCTAAGCAGCAAGCACTAAGAAGTGACCAAAGTATCTCATGAAGTGAAGTGATGAAGTGAGAAAATGGTGAAGTGGGTTGGGAACCCTTAGTGCAGTGCGGTTAAGTTAAAATTGCCCCACATTGTCATTGATCAAAGAATCATGCGATAGCCATTAGTCAAATAGTATTAATATTTCAAATCTAAGATATAACTAAACAGTCTTTCACACATTGATGACTGGCTCCTCTTCTTCAATGTTCGACTCGTTAAAAAGCAACTTCTATATCCTTCCGTCCTTCTGTCAGCACATCCATTGTTAGTTCCTGGGAACATCGTTTTCTCACACATTTCGCGTTAATATTTAGAACTGTTTAGGAGCATTTAGGTTTCTACACACATTTCCTAACAAACAATTTCTTGTGAAGACAGGAAAAACATTTTTGCTACTGCTATAATTCTGGTCAACCTTCAGTTAGAACAATGCATATGAGGCTGTGCAATACCAAGGTCTAAACCTCGCTAACTTGAGGCCTACAGTTAATTTAAGCAAATACTGAGCATTTAATCGTAAGTATAACACATTACTGCATTTTCACATTCATATACGTTCTAAATAATCTTAAATGTGATTTTAATAAAACATTACACAGTAAATGACAGCCATTCAAGTGGGCACATTTTCAAGCTGCATGTTATTTTCTACGCTAATTAATTTTCTATGCAAATGCAAAACACATAATACATGAAGTATTTTATTAGTAATATTTTCAGCACACACAATACAGAACCACCTATTTTCCTAGCCCTGAACTCATTTTAATTTTGCCCATTATGACTGAATCAAAATACAAATCCTTCTGAAGCATACTTCATTGGGCGACCCTGCTAAACCAAGCAAGCATCCTTCTGTACACACCATTCCACTACGGCTGCTACTTTGCCAGCGGAGACGCAACCCATACTTCGAACATTATGGCCCTCATTACAACTCTGGCAGTAAATTCCACTTACCGCCGTGCCGACAGCCGCCAACATACCGTGACTGCGGCAGAAATCCACCACGGGTATTATGACCCACACTGAGAAATCCGCCACTATACAGACACCCACACAAGTCCGCCACACCAAAGGTCAGTGATAAACTGGCGATAGCAAAACCCACACCGTCACACCAACAGGAATACGCCCACAGTGTCACGACCAACGAATCAACATCTTTCAACCGCAGTAAACCATTGGCGGTATATACCGCAGCGCTCAAAATACACACACACACTTACAAAACACAACCACATTGGACATTTCAAAATACACACACCTGACACATATTCACACACCACACCCACACACTCACAACACTGTAAAACACACACCCACATTACCCACAACCCCTTACGTACAACAATTTTGAAGAAGCAGAGAGAGAGAAAAGCAAAGACCACACCATCATCCAGAGGCACAGAACACCATCACACATACACCATCCACGCACCACACACCCCAACACATCACCCCAAACATCACATCACACATCACCTCATACATCACTCACACCACATCATGGCATCCCAAAGACACCCGAGGTTTTCTGAGGAGGAGCTCAGGGTCATGGTGGAGGAAATCATCCGGGTAGAGCCACAGCTATTCGGATCACATGTGTAGCAGACCTCCATTGCCAGGAAGATGGAGCTATGGCGGAGAATAGTGGACAGGGTCAATGCCGTGGTACAGCATCCAAGAAAAAGGGATGACATCAGGAAGAGGTGGAATGACCTACGGGGGAAGGTTCGTTCTGTGGTATCAAGACACCAGGTAGCCGTACAGAGGACTGGCGGTGGACCCCCACCCCCTCCCTCACAACTAACATGGGAGAAGCAAGTCTTGGCGATCCTGCATCCTGAGGGCCTCACAGGAGTAGCTGGAGGACTGGACTCTGGTAAGTGAAATCTTTACTACTAACTCCCCCCCACCCTACCTGCATGCCATCACATACTCTCACCCTCACCCTCACTACCATGACTCCACCACCTCCCACACACCCCACCATCACAACCCACCACTCCCACAACCAAGCCCTGCATGCAACAACAATGCATGGACACCCATCACAGACATGCATGGACACCCATCACCAAAGCATGCCCAATAGAGAAACTCACCCAGGCCACAAAATCACCACTCACACAAGGGCTAAGGCGATAGTGCAAGCACATTAATACAGGGAAACACACCCATTGCACAAGATGGCACACACAGAAACAATAACAATGCATTTACATCCCAACACGACCCCTCCCCATCGTCACCAGACAGGAGGTGCCAACCATATCCAGTCCCCCCACAGAAGAGGCCCACAGTGATGACAGCAGCTCTGCACGCCTGGATCACGATGACCAGCCTGGCCCACCTGGGACCTCTGGACAGTTGGTTCCCCTGCCACAGTCCCAAACCACCACAGAACCTCCCTCCTCACGAAACACCAGCACAGCACCCACCCAGCGGGCCCATGCTACTGTCCCCAGGACACGTCAATAAGCAGTGTGTCCACCACTACAGGGACCCCAGGCAACCCCACAAACACAGGACGATAAAGGACCCGTGGTCAGTGGCAGTGGGCACACGGTTCAGGGGACAGAGGCACAAGACAACAGGGAAGGTGGGAGAACTGCTGTGCAACAGGGGGAGGACAGGCCCAGGGAACCGACCTTCCACGAGGCACTGACCAACATCATGGGAGCACACCACCATTCCCAGGAGACCATGGGCAGGGTACTGGCCAAGTTTCAGGAGACCCAGAGGCTGCAGGAGGGACAATACATGGGGATCAGGGAGGACCTCACCAACATATACACCATCCTGGTCACCATAGCAGGGGTGCTGGCTGACATAGGTAAGACCATGAGGGAGGCAGGGGCACAATAAAGGGCCCCTGACACTAGCCAAATCGAGGAACAGACGTCCACCTCCACCGGCGCTAGTGGATAGGAGGCACCGCCACAAGACCAACAGGCCACCAGCAACCCACCCCTTGCAGAAGGAGAACCACCCCGCAAACGGTCCCTGCGATCCAGGCAGAAGACAGAGAGCATTGCCAAGACCCCCGTCAGGAAATAAGACTCTCCTTATTGTCACCCTTCTGTCTCACTATGTCATCCTGTCCAAATTGAACTGCCATTACTTCCCTTCCTATGCCCCATTGGACAACGCACCTGTGATACCAGGAGACTGAACTCTACCATGGACCTTCCTCCACAATCAGCCCAGACCCTTGCACATACCCCAATACTCATTAGCCCCTAAATAAACACCCTTTAAGCACATACCAATCTGGAGTCAGTCTGATCTTTCACAGATGTATAATGACAACATTAGTAACAAATAGCAATGTAAATGTTAACTTACTCATACCAATGCATGACAGTTGTTGGGCAGCAGTACATATAGCAGAAGGCAGAATGAGGTACCCAGATCTGAAAAATGAAAATCCAAAGGGAATAGTCAGTGTCCATAGACATAGGTTGAGAGGCTGACTTGTACAATGTCCTACAGTATTCTGAAATATGAGGAGGAGTTACAGTCTCTTACCTGTGTGTCACTAGAAGTATTGCATGATGATGTTCGTTCGGTTGTCAATATCTTCTTCCTCTGCCTTCTCTTCCTCAATGTCCACAGGCTCCACCGCTGCCACAAGACCATCACCAGGATCATCCTCCTGCAGATAAGGCACCTGGCGTCGCAATGCCAGGTTGTGCAACATGCAGCATGTCACGATTATCCGGCACACCTTCTTCGGTGAGCAGTATAGGGAGCCACCTGTTAGATGGAGGCACCGGAATCTGGCCTTCAGGAGGCTGAACGTCATCTCAATAATACACCTAGTTCGCCCATGTGCCTCATTGTAGCAGTCCTCTGCCCTTGTCCTGGCATTCCTCACTGGGGTCAGTAGCCATGAGAGCTTGGGGTAACCAGAGTCACCTGCAAATGTCGAGGGATACCTGTTAGACACACAACAACCCTTAGGGACAACCCCATACCCAGATACCTACTCATACTGAGTGGGGACCTTGGCCTCACCTATTAGCCACACCCGGTGCCTCTTGAGTTGGCCCATCACATAAGGGATGCTGCAATTCCTCAAAATGTAGGCGTCATGCACAGAGCCAGGATACTTGGCATTCACATGAGAGATGTACTGGTCTGCCAAACACGCCATCTGCACATTCATCGAATGGTAGCTTTTTCTATTTCTGTACATTTGTTCATTTCTGCGGGGGGACAAATGCCACATGTATACCATCAATTGCACCAATGATGTTGGGGATATGTCCCAGGGCATAGAAGTCAGAATTCACTGTGGGCAAATCCTCCATCTGGGGAAACGCGATGTAGCTGGCATGTGTTTCAGCAGGGCAGACAACACTCTGGTCAACACGTTAGAAAACATTGGCTGAGACATCCCTGATGCCATGGTCACTGTTGTTTGAAAGGAGCCACTTGCCAAGAAATGGAGCACTGACAGGACCTGCGCTAGAGGGGGTATTCCTGTGGGATGGCAGATAGATGACATGAGGTCTGGCTCCAATTGGGCACACAGGTCTTGGATTGTGGCACAATCAAGTCTATAGGTGATTATGATGTGTCTGTCTTCCATTGTCGACAGGTACACCAGGGGTCTGTACAGGGGTCTGTACAATCTCATCATCTGCCCCAGTGGTTGTGGCCTATGGAGGAGAACGGTGAACAGAGGGTAATTTACCACATAGGTTGCACAAGTGTGTCTGCAGTAATGTTAGTAAATCCATGTGTGACGTAGTTAGTCCGTATATGTGCCAAAATGTGCTGTGTCGTAGTTATGTGCCATGGCATGTGCCCCCCTGAAATGGCGGCTGCCTGACTTGTGAGGAGGGGCAAGGGAAATGAGGTAACTGCGCTGGCGTTGTGCTGCGTCGCAGTAGGCGGTCGAAGACCGCCGCGTAAGTCAGCATTGGTTATCATTGGGCCCTATGGGTTCCAGGAGCCAATGGTATTGTACGCCAGCAGTGACGATACGCACTGCCGCAGACGTGAACGCCATTTTCTATCTGTTCACTCACTTGATACCTGACCTTCAACAGGAGAGGACCTACACTGCAAGTGCTGCTGTGACCTCAGTCTGGAAGCGACAATGTCTCGAGTGTCTGGAGAAAGGGCCCCTGCCTTCACCGCAGAGGAGTTGGACAAACTGGGATGGGGTCCTCCCCCAGTACACGCTACTCTACAGTCCTCCAGACAAACATGTGAGTACACTGTGAGCATGATGCGTGGGCAATGCCTGTTTGGAGTGGTGTGGATGGAAGATACATGTTGGTGGGGGCTGAGGGCTGCTTGTGAGGATGGTCAGTGTATGTGCGTCAGGGCATGGTTGGGAACTGGTGGGCAATGAGTATGATGGTCCGGACGGCTGAGTAATTTCCTTTCCTCCTGTACCTTTCCTCTAGGTCAACCCCTAACCAGAAGAAGGGTATTTGGCATGCCATCGCCAAGGAAGTGCGGACCCTGGGGGTCTGTCATAGACGGATCACCCACTGCCGCAAGAGATGGGAGGACCTGCGCCGCTGGAGCAAGAAGACGGCGGAGGCCCAGCTGGGGCTGGCCTCCCAACGTGGAAGGGGTGCCCGTCGCACCATTACCCCTCCGATGTTCCGCATCATGGCGGTGGCCTATCCGGAGTTGGATGGGCGCTGGAGGGCATCACAGCAGCCACAAGGGGGTGAGTACAGTGTCATAAAGCTGACCCTGCGCGCTTTAGGAAGCATCTGGGGGATGTGGGCTGTGGGTGCCCATAGGCCAGGGCGAACATGGCAGTGTAGATCCCTTGTTGGGGCAGGCTCTGAAGCACTCCAACCCCAATAGTGTTAGTGGGCATCTAATACTGGGGTTTCAGGTGTGCAGCTAATGGCGTTAGGCATTGTACCTCATAGGCTGCTGACTTTCCTACTAACTGGTAGTGCATGGCCTAGTGCATAGGGCTGCTCCCTGTGTGTTGCGTCCGCCAACGGTAGTGGTGTTGCTTGTATTGTCCATGTGTGTTCTCTGTCTTTTCCCCCTTCTTGTTTTCTCACCCTGTCCTTGTGTGCATTAGCATCATCTGGCAGAGGAGCAGAGGCACCGGCGACAGAGGGAGCTACATCCCACATGGCCCAGGCGGGTGAATCCACGGAGGGTGAAGGCACCAGTTCGACGGAGGGCAAGGGGAGCTCCAAGACGGGGATAGGAGGGGATACCAGCAACAGCAAGTCCTCCTCTGATGGAAGCTCCCTGGCGGTGGCGGACACCTCTGTGCCCACCCCAACAACAGGTACAGCCGCCAACCCCCCTACCAGCAACGCCCTCAGCGAGTTTCCCGTACCGCTCACCCAGGAGGGTGGGCATCTTCTTCATCCCAGGCACATCAGGCCCTGCCCCAGTCAGCCCTGCTGCACTCAGTGAGGAGGCTATTGACCTCCTGAGACCCCTCACTGTTGGGCAGTCAACCACTCTGATTGCCATCCAGGGTGTTGAGAGGCATTAGCAACAAACAAATGCATATCTGGAGGGCATTCATTCTGGCATGGCGGCCCAACAGAGAGCATTTCAGGCTCTGGCCTCAGCACTGATGGCAGCCATTGTCCCTGTGTCCAGCCTCCCCCCTCCAACTTCCACTACCTAGACCCAATCCCCTCTACCTCAGCCTATCCCAAGCACACCATCAGACCAGCATGCACACACATCAACACACAAAAGTGGCTCAGGAAAACATAAGCACCACACATCTTCTCACATGCACTCACACAAGCACCATACCCATGCACACATACCAACATCCACTTCCTCCACTGTGTCCCCCTCCTCCACATCCTCCACCTCCCTCCCAGTCTCGTCTCCACTCACACCTGCATGCACTACATCATCAGCCACTGCCTTATCACAACACACAACTCACGTGCAATCACCACCCCCACTGCCCTTCACACGTCCCCTGTGTCCTCCCCCAGTGTGTCTGTGAGCTCTCCTCCCAAAGTACACAAACGCAGGCACACACCCACTCAACAGCCATCCACCTCACAACAGCGTCCAGCCCATGCATCTGCACCCAAACTCAGCAGACGTACACCTCCTACAACCATTACCTCTTCCCCCACTCCCACACCCCCTCCATCTTCCCGTCCCAGTGTGTCTAAAAAACTTTTCCTAGCCAACATTAACCTCTTCCCTACACCTCCCCCCCCATCCTTCCCCTAGGGCCGGGATGTATAGATCCCAGCCCAACACCTCAGCCACCAAATCTGCATCCGCTGTGGTCCCTGCAAGTCCGGTACGATCGAAGGGGGCACCCGTCAGAACTGCCAGTGTGCCACCGACAGATATGAAGGACTACCCTATTCCGCCACCTGCAAAGGTCAAAAAGGGCCCGGCTTCCAGCAGGGGAAAGTCACACTACCCACCCAGCAAGGCCTCGCCCAAACACAGGGAGGACAGTGCCAAGGTCCCTGCAGCGACTGCCAAGGTGGGGAAAGGCCACAAGCCAAAGGGCAAGTCACCTCAAGGCACGATGCCTCCTGGTGACGAGCTGGTGACCACCATATCATCAGGGATGGCAGCGACCTGCACCACAGTCACCACCGCCGCTCCGACCGCCACCTGCACCGCCACCTGCACCGCCACTGCCACAACGTCAGGCTGCAGCATCCTCCCCAAGGATCAGCCATTCAAGACTGTCAGAGACAGTATGGTGTCTCCCTCCACCACAACAGACACTTGCACCACGGCCAGCAGTGGCAGCATCTCCGCTGCAGCCACCGCCACCTGCACCACCCTCAGCACTGCCACGTGCACAGCCGAGACCACGCTGTCGGAGCGTCAGCACCATCCCCAGTAGGCAGCTGTCCAAGTCTGCAGGTGACGTTCTGGACCCTGGACATGCCTCTTGAGGCACCACCTCCAGCACTGACACGAACCAGCAGTTCCAGGTACATTGCATGGCTAAGACACCCAGGTGAGAGGATGTCTACTGCCACACCCCAGGTGTAGCATCACTGGGCACAAAGCCCCCTCCAGAACCAGTGGAGATATGCATCCACTCTCACTGTCCTTGCCAGGATGAAACAGACTGGGCATAAAAAGCCCCCTCCAGAACCAGTGGAGAAATGCATCCACTCACCCAATCCTTGCCAGGATGAAGCAGACTGGGCATAAAGCCCCCTCCAGAACCAGTGGAGATATGCATCCACTCTCACTGTCCTTGGCAGGATTAAGGAGACTGGGCACAAAGCCCCCTCCAGAACCAGTGGAGATATGCATCCACTCTTACTGTCCTTGGCAGGATGAAGCAGACTGGGCACAAAGCCCCCTCCAGAACCAGTGGAGAAATGCATGGACTCACCCAATCCTTGGCAGGATGAAGCAGACTGGGCACAAAGCCCCCTCCAGAACCAGTGGAGATATGCATCCACTCTCACTGTCCTTGCCAGGATGAAGCAGACCGGGCACAAAGTCCCCTCCAGAGCATGTGGGCAAATCACCCACTTGAGAGACTGTGGCTTTGCACTCCCAGGAGCAAGCAGTAGGCAAACCACTCACCAGAGAGACTGTGGCTTTGCACTCCCCAGGAGCAAACAGTGGGCAAACCACCCACTTAAGAGACTTGAGAGACTGTGGCTTTGCACTCTCCAGGAGCAAGCAGGCAGCAAACCACCCACTTAAGAGACTTGAGAGACTGTGGCTTTGCACTCCCCAGGAGCAAGCAGTGGGCAAACCACCCACTAGAGAGACTGGGGCTTTGCACTCCCCGGGAGCAAGCAGTGGGCAAACCACCCACTAGAGAGACTGTGGCTTTGCATTCCCCAGGACCAAGCAGTGGGCATGCAGCCCCCTCGAGGAGCAGTGGCGTCATATCATCATCCGGCTGAGGTGCTCCCCTTCCCCCTGAGGTGCCTGTTTTTTTTCCGACCTGATGCCCCTGCAGTGTTCTCTCCGTTTTGAGGCAGGTGTCATGTGTGGGCTTCGCCCATGCCTTTTGGGACCACTGGTGCAGGAACATTTACAAGGGACAGTGTACGGACTTGTGTACTTGATGTAAATATTTGGGTATACTGATTATTTGCTTTTCTCTTGAACTATCTGATTGCTCCAATATAACACTAGTTAAACTCATTTCGTTTTGTCCTTGCGTTCTTCCAGGGGGTGACAGGTGTATCTGTGAAGTTGTTGGATATGTGTGTGAGTATGTTGTTGTGGGTGAGGGTGTGGGGTGGGGATGTTGCGTGCCACATGTGTGTGTCACTCTCTTTTCCCTCATCCCCTCCCCTGTGTGCTGGGTGCAGTACTCACCGTCGTCGCCACCACCTTCTTTCTACTTTGTGGTGTATTAGTAGGTAGGATCTGCAATTCGGGGTCCATGGCGTCCTGGTTCTTCGTGGAATGTCGAGAGGTGAGTGGTTCCCCTTCATTGTTCAGTTTCAGCTGTGCTCTTATGGCATTGGTACCACCCCGGAAAAGCTGGCGGAGTGGTGCCTTGTAATAGTGTGGGCGGTACATTGTCTTCCGCCTGTCTGTTGGCGGTGACCGCCGGGGTGTTTGTTGCTACCGCCATGGCGGTCGGAGTGTTAAAGTGGCTGTCTATGTTGGCGGTTTCCGCCATGGTCGTGATGCCATTTTTTTTACCGCCGGCCTGTTGGCAGTATTACCGCCACATAAACACTCACCGCCAGGGTTGTAATGAGGGCCTATATTATACACACAGAGACACAATCGGCATCATATCCTGACCTTCATCCAGGACACGTTGGCGGATTTTGGAAATATGGACCAGACCTCAGGGGCTCTCACACTGATGACAGGAAACTTGCCCCACACGCTCTTCATTAACATTTTCAATAGATAAGGTCCCTTTCCCAACACATTTGTCTCACTAACTTTTGGGGCGAGATTGCTGTGTCACTATCCACCTTGGTACACATTTTCGTTTAGTCTCATTATATTAGGCAATGTACACATTTATTGATGATTTCAAATGTTATTAATGTGTATATTTCAGTCTTGATAACGCACACAGCTCAATCTTCGCAAGGGGAACCACTTGCTGGCTGGAATACTGTGATGTATACAACTGGAAAGAAAAAAGAACCAAACGTCAAGGAATCACGCCATGAGTAAAATAAACCAACAGCAAAGTAGAAGACTCTTTCAAAGTCAAAAAAGTCATACATTTTGAATTGTTTACTATGGCTCTCATCACGACTTCGGCAGTCTGTTCACCAGACCGCAGAAGCCGAGGGCGCTAACATACCGCCAGTGCTGGCGGTATGCTTGCCGCCCTATTATGGGTTTTCGGCATGGCCAGCGGACGGAAACAGTGTTTCCGTCCACTGGCCCAGCAGAAAACTCACCACAACATTGAAGCCGGCTCGTAATCGAACCGGCGGCAATGTTGATGTGTGTTGGGTGCAGCAGCACCCATCGCGAATTTCACTGCCCGTAATTCATGCAGTGAAATGCAATATGGGGCTGTGCATGGGGGCCCCCCAACCCCCCCATACCGCCAGCCTTTCCATGGTGGTTCTAGGCTGGCAGATGGGGACTCGTAATCCCCAGGGCACAGCGCTGCCGTGGTGGATTACAATCGTCGGGACCGCCAGGCTGCAGGCTGGCGGCAGCCTGGCGGTATCGGCGGTATGCCCGTGGCGGCTTCGCCACATTCATAATGTTGTGGACGGACCGCCACTCTGGCAGCAGTCCGACCGCTACCGTGACCAGGGTCGTAATGATTGCCTTTGTGTCCTACTTGGTATCTCATACACAACAATTGTCTCAATAACTTCCTTGAGTCAGTATTTCCTATTATCTTAATTTTGCGGAACTCAAAAATATACTGTTTAACCGATTTAGGGTAAATCAGCCAATAGGTTTAAATGGTAATCAGCATTTGAACTTGGTAAGGTCTATTCCTGTACCAGGACCTTCTCTCATTTACACAGTTCGCTAGATATTAGGGCAAAAAAGAGGCGGAGTCCTTACACTAAAGCTCTCTGTCCACTTTCCCCTGATCAAGACATCCAAACAGTTAAGAAGGAAGTCATTTATGAGCTAGTCCTGAAATGCTAGTGAGTTAGGAGATAATAATAGCGTTGGATGGTCAATCATGTCAAGGGCAGCAAACACATTTAGAAGTGTGAAGGTGGAGGAAATGTGACTTACTAAATGGCATGAAACGTGCGAGCACAGCTGACCTGAGTATGCAACCAACTTGAGAAAGAGCTAACCCAGTAAGCCACAGGGGCTTACAGTCCAGCTGATTAGGGCCTAATTTTTTACAAAAGATTTACTTCTTTGGCCTCAAAGACGTGTGCACCCCCAAGCTTTAAAGCTTGTTCTTTGGATCAGACTGATGTAATACTCGTATTGAGCACTGAGCATGTAACTATACACTGAAAGGCACATGTCCTCCTTCAACATGCTGCTAAGTCCTAAGAAGAAAGTTTAAAACCTGCTGGCTTCTCAGGTGCCTCTATTCAGCTTCTCTCAAGAAAAGAGGAACCTAAAACACCACCTCCCCTTGTGTGCAGAATCTTAGGTGTGGTGTTCACAGGGTAGCACAGCCCTAGCTGAGTGTGAAACACATTGAACAGGGGCACCTCCTTTGCCATGGCGAGTGAGCATCGCGCCACTGGCTGAGCCAGCAGCTGAAAACTAAAACTATATTTTACTATTGTTTTATTTTTCAGCCTGCTGGCTCAGCCAGCATAAGCAGGGAGGGGCGGGGCTGAGCCATGGGAGGGATGCAGGGATTGGGGGAGTAGAGCGCAGCTAAGAGTTTGGCTAGCCGTCTTGGGCCGGGTAAATTGACATGCGCACTTAGGTTTCTCCAACCCAGCTGTGTTGCACAGCCGGGTTGAAGAAACTGTATAGACTCCCATTCACTGTCTGAGGGGAAGACTAAGCCGTTCAGACCAATCCTGACACGGGAAACGTCCGGAACAACGACTCCACGCTTTTGTTAACAACAACTCCCTTTTTCTCTGCCTTAACCATGCATGTGCTGAACTACGCACATGCGTGGTTAAGGCATAGAAAAAGGGAGAGTGCACCGGGAGTGGACATGGTCAGGTAAGTGGGGCTGGGGCAGGGTTTGGGGATAGATTTAGGGTTGGGGGGTTGAGATATTTAGTTTTTTAAGGGCGGGATGGGGGATCGGGGTAGTTCTGGGTTTTAGGGGTGGGGGATTGGGGTAGTTCTGGGCTTTAGGTGTGGGGGATTGGGGTAGTTCTTCTTTTAGGGGTGGGAGGTCAGGGTAGTTTTGTTTTGGGGGTTGGGTAGTATTGTTTTTGGGGTGAGGCGGGGTAGTTTTGTTTTTGGGGTTGGGGTGGGGATCGGGGTAGTTTGGTTATGGGTTGGGGGATCGGGGTTGTATTGTTTTTGGAGGCGGGGTGGGGAGTTGGGGTAGTTTTGTTTTTGAGGGCAGGGTGGGGGTGTCGGAGTAGTTTGGTTTTTGCGGTAGGGGTCAGGGTAGTTTGGTTTTTAGGGGTGTGGTGGGGGGTCGGTTGTTTTTAGGGTGGGTGAGGAAGATCAGGGAAGGGTTGAGGGCTATCCAGGGTAGTTTTATTTGATTTTAGGGGTGGGCTACTTCTGGGGCTTGGAACCCTCCACCTTCAGGGCAGGTGGGGGGGTTGCATGCTAGAACCACGCATGCCATTCCCACACATGCCTTTACTAGGCATGTTTTTACAACGAAAAATCGTTGTTAAGGCATGCATGGTAAAGGCATTTGTTGTAACAACCGGGTCCTTGTTCCCACCGCGTTGCTCAGGCATGCGTGGTTCCAGCATTCGTTGTTCCATCATACATTCGTCCTGACACTGCTCTCATGCTAGGTATGGCATGAGAGCAGCACCAGGATTGCATGGGGAGCCTGTACTGCTGTCCCAGGGTCTGCTGGGACACCAACACCATTGAGGGAAGAGGAGTGAGGCGGCAGCAGCAGCAAAGCTAAGGTTTTTTAATTATTATTTTATTTCCCCCCGACCCACCTTCCACCCCGCCCACCCCTCCCTTTGAGATCTGTGGCGGCCGCCACTGACATTGAAAGAGTCCTCTATGACCTACTGCTCCTTAGACACATCTAAATAAAGATTTTTAATCATCCTGACCCTCCTGCAGGTCCTATGGCAATGGAACATTGTGAACTCGACCATGAAAAGATGACAAATGGACACCTGACATCAATGGAGCTGAGCCCAACCAGTTTGATCCCCAACTTACCTTTTGAAACCCTGTTTTATTATCCCAACAATTACCAGGATCACAGAAGCTCTGGAGGAAAAGTCTGACTATGAATTCATCTTGTACATGTGTGATAGGTTTCCAGTTACAAGGGCCAGATGTATGAAGTCGCCTGTTTGCGATTTCCTAATAGTAGATTTTAGTGATTCACTATTAGAAAATCGCAACCTCTGATGTACAGCAGTATGTTTTACACAGCTAGCAATTCGCAGTGGGTCCAAATGGACCTGCCTCATCAATATTCATGAGGCAGGTCTCAATATGACACCCACTGTGAATTGCTACAATCCGAGGGATGGTGGCCTGCTGAGCTCAGCAGACCACCATGTCTGTGATTGCTTTTTCAATAAAGCAATCTTTGTTTTTGTTTTTTGCAATGCAGCCCATTTTCCTATTAGGAAAATGGGCTGCATTACAAAAAGAAAAATAACATGTTTTCTTTTCATTATTTAAGAGTAGGCAGTGGTCCGTGGGACCACTGCCTGCTCTTAAAAAATGTTTGCACCCCCATTTCCTTTAAGGACCCCTTTCCCTTCTCGAATGGTAAGCCTAAACCTAAAGTTGGTGGTATTTGTGAATGTTTTGTGACCGCTTTCATGGTTGCAAAACATTCCTGCATACCAGTGCGACTCACTATTAGGAAGGGATGCCCTTGGCATGCCCCTTCCTAATAAGGAATCACTACCCATTTTGCGATTCAGTAATAGATAAACAAATCGCAAAATAGGGTTTTGTACATTTGAAAATGTTTTTTTCTTTTTCGCAAACGGCCCGATTTTGTGGCCATTTGAAAAAAGGAAAAAAAGCTTCGTACATCTGGCACAAAGGGCTTCTGTTTTCATCTGTGACAGTGCAACATTTTTTATCTTTGTTTTAGGACAATCAGCACATCTTCAGTTGAAGTCCTACAAACCCTAGCTGTATCACTACAGTCCAGCAGTCCCTTTCATACAGATGGTATGCATTTCGAGGTTCTTTGGCTGATGACTGTTTACTAACACTAGTGTATTACTCAAGAGCACAGACAGGCCTTTGGGAAGGCAACTTGATCTACAGTATTTATAATCACTTCTGATAGGTCCCCTGAATTAATATTTCAAATTCCAATGGTGCTGGCACAGTGATCACTGTCATGCTGTGCCTCGGCCCCAGTTTCATCTGCAGGAGTAAGTCAATAGTGTTCAACAAAGCTACAAATGGAAAGTCAAGGGTGCAAATATATTCTTGGTTAAAATTATGCAGTCAACAGAAACTTCAGCCTTGGGACACCACCAAGGGTACTGGCCAACAATCACTGGATGCTCAAGTACCTGGTGATATTATCTGACACATTTCCTGCCAGTCTAAGCAGGAAAGCATTTGAGGCCAGCAATTCTAATCTGTTTCTAATTAGGGGCCTCATTACTAGTTTGGCAGTCAGACCGCCAGACCGCCATGTTGGCTGTCCTGAAAACAACTGCCATGTTGGCAGTCGTACAGACCGCCCTATTACGAGTTACACAGGCAGAACCAACAACTGTGAGAGGAGGCCTCTTTTTGCATGGTAAGCCCCCACTTGTTGCCTGATGTTGATATGTCCTAGAAGTTGGTAGTGCCCAGGGCCCCTGCTAACCAGGTTCCCTGGGCCAGAGCACTTTCCTTAAATCTGTTGTGATGCTTGGCACAATTGGATACACTCTTACATATCACTGTAAGACCCTAGTAAATGGGTACCCCAGTACCCAGGACTTGGGGAAGTGTGAGTAGGCCCCTGAGGGCAGCAGCACTGATTGTGCTACCCTCTAGGACCCTTCACCCAGATGCACCCAGCACTGCCAGTGCAGGCTGAGTGTGCTGGGGCAAACCTAAAAAGGCAAACTCGACATGGCACACTCCCTGTGTGCCCTGTCCACCTTACATTGCATATGATATGGATAAGTCACCCCTCTAGTAGGCCTCACAGCCCTAAGGCAAATTGCACCATACTATTTGTGAGGGCATAATTGCACGAGCAATATGTCCCCACTGTGTCCTTGCCAAACATGGGACATAGTGAGTGAACAGATCAGCCATTTTAAGTACATGTACTCAACACTGGTCAAACACAAGTTCACCAGCTACACAATGGCCTCTTTGCACCCTGGGTTGTATCACACAGTTCAGGATGATAAATCTAAACTGGTACCAGTATTGGATTTAACCCCAAAAGTACCCAGGGGTCACCTTAGAGGTGCCCCCTGCAAAAGCTAACCCAACTGGCATAGTTGCTGACTGGTTCCATCCAGCCTGCCACTTCCAGACAGCCAATTTACATACCTGGGGGAGAACCATGGCTCTCTGGTTTGTAAAACAATGCCCTTCCTGGGTGGAGGAACTAACGCCCCCTCCCTCAGGAATGTGCACTCTCTTGGCGGTGAGCTTCAAAGGGCTATGGAAACTCAAGCCCCCAGGCCTGCTGCTAGCAGCAGATTGCTTCCCCCTTTGTCAGCCCCCCTTTTTGGTGGGAGCAAAGGCAGGAAACCAAACAAAGGGTAGGAGGAGGGGGTCTCACTGAGCATGCACCACCCCTAGAAGCTTGCAGGCGAAGTTTCATTTTTCTCCATGTTTGATGGCAGGAAAATATCCAATGAGGTTTAGGGAAGTGACCCATGTCGTGGATGTAGCCACCCAAGGGTAGGTGTCCCATTGGACACTACCAGGTTTCCCCTAAAACGCCCACTAAATTCAGTATTTAGTGGGCTCCCCTAGAAAAAGAACTTAGATTCATCTGGAAGAAAAGAAGACAGCACCAAAGAACCTGACAGGACGAGAACAGAGAACCTACTGCAGCAGAAGAGGCTTCAAGACCTCTGCTTGCTGCACCAGAGTCCCGACAATCACCACTGCGGAGGAGCTGACCATTGGACTGACCTCAAAAGACCCCAAGGACTTCCAGGCTTTGCAAATAGCCTGAGATCTCCCTCTTGAGTGGAGGCACCACTCAAGAAACCAACAAGGAACCAGCAAACCGGTGAGGGTCACTTCACTGACCGGACAATATCTCCGCAACTGGAAGTCACAGCAAGACCTGATGACACACCAACGACAGCCCAGGTGAGACCTTCAGGTGTGCCAACTTTGGTGGCACAGGGCACTCCCGTGGCCAAGTTATGCCAATATCCCAGGTACTGGTCAGTGCACGTCAGAAAACCCCCAAAACAGCTCACCCGGAGCTGCAACTGGACCAGGAGGAATCCCCAGTCAAGGGACTTCAGTGACACCCTGGACCTCCCACCAGAATGCCAACGATGTCCAGCAAGACCCACAGAAGAAGACTTACCTCCAGCGCCAAAGTGTTCCTTTGTGCACAGAATCCAAGTCTTTCAACATGTCCTGCATCCGGCCGCCCTGAGCCCGGCATCGCGGGATCTGCTGTGCGCTCTGGATCCCCAACCCCTTGAGACCTCAAGAGCCCAAGGGGATCCCAAGGCACCACCTTTAAAACTGCAAACCAGCTACTTTTCCAAGTGGGCACTCCAGGTGCCTGTACCAAGAGACTTTCCAATGCCGCTCCCACCTGAACCGGGAGCTGCAGAGGCTCTCCAGCTGGCACAGTGTGCCCACCGACAACCGACACAGAGACTGGTAACTCAACTGTATGATTTTTAATGCACTTTTAAAAGTGACTGCCTATTCATTCCTATGGTGGGTAATTACGCACAGAAAGACTAACTTTATTAAAACTGTGAAAAGTCATATCTTAAAGAACTTGATCTTAAAATGTATATGAAAGTCTGAAGTGTTTTTATAAATCATGGTCTCAAGTTATTCATTGAGTGTGTGTGCTGCATGATTGGATTTGTGAGTACAGCAAATACTTAGCACATCTTCTGGATTAGCCTATCTGCTCGACCTGCTACCTTAAAAATTGGAGCATTAGGTGGTCTAATTTTTACCTATGGAAACCAACATGTGGTTGCCTGGACCCCCTGCACAGTGTGCCTAGTTTTGCACACTACATAGAGGGCCAGCCTCCTATGCCAACCAAAAAAGACAGAATGGTAGTGGCACTGAGGCCTGGAAATGGGTGGGTAAAACACCAGCGCTTTCAGCCCTGTGACCAACCACTGACCATATTACAAGTCCAAAGGTGCAGTGGAGGGCACCCATGGCGGTCAGCCAATCATGGCCCGAACCACGGCGGTCCGCGGTCACCAAAAGTAATACCCAACTGCACATTGGATGGATTTGAAAACAACACAGCTGACACACATTGCCACACTCAACACACTGGCAAAGGACACTATAAAACACATCCCTCCACATACCATAATCCTCTATATTTTTCCAGCAAGACAGAGCGCATAAACAATTTAACTCCACAGAATAGGCACTCCTTCACTTTTTTACAAACATCCCATATCACACCCTGCACGCACATGTGTCCAGTCACACCCTTTTGCACTACCCCTCTTATGTAAGTCAGTCACATGTAATATTTTTTTTCCACCATGACACATTTAAAAAATCCCCGTTTCACTGATGAAGAGTTAAGAGTCATGGTGGATGAAATCATCAGAGTAGAGTCACAATAGTTCGGAGCCCAAGTCCAGCACACTCCTCTCACTAGGAAAATGGGAATGTGGGACAGGATAGTCGACAGAGTCAAAGCTGTAGGCACCACCCTACGTACAAGGGAGAACATCAGGAAGAGGGGGAACGACCACAGAGGCAAGATCTGTTCTCTAGTCTTCAGGCCCCAGCTGCAGGCCAAGAAGACTGGCTGTGGCACTCCTACTCCAACACTGAAGCTCTATCCCTGGGAGGAGAAGGGCTTGGCCATCCTGCATCCTGGGGGCTTGATAGGAATATCTGAGGGAGTGGAGTCTGGTAAGTTACAGCAAGAAAAATGTCACCAAATTGCAATGTCATGCATGCTCACTACACACTCTTTGCCACCTTCACTGTCACTCCACTCACCAGCCCAGTGTTCACCTGTCCAAAGACCCTGTCACCTGTCTGGCATCTCACAATTAAAGTAAACTCATCTGGGGGAACAACATCTATGTATAGTGTGTGTAGTACAGAGACTGACATGGCTACAACTCCCAGCAGGCACTGTTCCATAACTCCAAACACCAGACCAGTGTTTCATTCTCCAAAGACCCATGTTTGTCAACTCCTAATTGAAGTGTACACACCTGGGAGGATAACATTTGTAAATAGGGATTGACATGACTGCAAATGCCAGGAGGCACTGTTACTGGTACTCCACTCAGCCAGCCCAGTGTCCTCTGCTACAAAGACCCATGTTTGTCAACTCACAATTGATGGGAGGATAACATTTGTATACTGTGTGTAGTACAGGGATTGACATGACTGTTAAGGCCAGGTGACACTGCTACTGTTACTCTACTCAGTCAGCCCAGTGTGCTCTGCTACAAAGACCTGTCTGTCAACTCCCAATTGAAGTGTGCTCACCTGGGAGGATAGCGTGTGTACACTGTGTCTAGTACAGAGACTAACATGACTACAACTTCCAAGAGTCACTGTTACTGTTACTTCAAGCACCAGAACAGTGGTCACTTGCTCAAATACATCTGGTACTGAACTCTCAATTGAAGTGTGTCAATAGGGGGAGAACATTGGTCAAGTGGGTGTACTAGAATGAGTGACATGACTGTAACTCACAGCATGCCCTGTATCTATAACTACAAACACCACCACAATGTTGTCTTCTCCTCCAAAGACCACTGTTTGTCAATTACAAAATGAGGTTTACTCAACTGAGGGGATAACATTTGGCAAGTATTGGGGAATAGTGAGAGTGACAGACTGCAACTCACAGCAGGCACTGTTCCTCCAACTCCAAACACCAGACTACTGTTCTCCGATCAAAAGACTGCTGTGTCTCAACTCTCTATTGAAGTGTACTCACCTGAGAGGATACCTTTTGTACAGTGTGTTTAGTACAGGGAGTTACATGACTGCAATTCACATGAGGGTCTCAAACTGTCACTCCTACTCACCTGGGAGGGACCAAGATACAGATTGTGCTCAACTCAGAGATGTGGCTGGCCACCTAGCTCTATCTGGAACTGCTAAGTCAAGATTAAATTATTGAGGACAGGAAGGACAGCTCACCCAGTGTGCAACAAAAATGATCAACAAGGCCTCAAGATGCATCACCAGAATGGTATTAGGTGCAGACACATTCACAATGCACTGACCACATGATGACTCCTATCACATACAGAACAAACTCCTGGGTCGCCTTGCATAACACTCAACAAGGTCTCAAAATGGTCAAAGCCACATCCTGCCCAGCCACTGTAATGCCTGCACTGGTGGCAAGATGTAATTATCTGCCCATCCTCCTAAGTGCTATTGAACTGCTAAATTCAGCAGCTGCTGCAGTCCAATGGAATTGGCATGCTTCATACATGTCATCTCAGTTCAACCAATAACATGGGTACCTGTCACAACAGGATAACCTGCAAATCAAATATGTACACAGGCTTTCCAAATTGTCACTGTAAACATTTGGAGGCAGATGTCACAATACAACCAGAAACATTGTATCGTTCCCATCAAAAGGTGGAGCTGCCACTGACCACACAGAGGCCACAGAAGAGATTGACACTACCCAATGGAGGAAGCCCTCAATGATGACGACACTCCTGGGTGTCTCGACATGAAGGATGGTTCAGGCCCATCTGGACAACCTGTTCAGACCCCTACAGTGAGAGTCACTGGGCCCACATTAAGACCTCCTCATTCCAGTTGCCTGCATGATCAGGGATTGATAGCAACAGTCTACCCTTTCCTTTGGTGCAACAACACCAAGCCTTTCTTCATCGATGCCAGCCACTGGAAGGGAGGCCCTGTCAGGGGAAGAACCCATCCCAGACACCCCAGCCTCTGTAGCGGCAGCCCCCCCCTATACAAGTGGGGATGTCCAGCTACGAATCTAGGAGGTGCAGATGGCCAGACATCGACCATTGACAGCACTGAACTCCTTTCTGTGTCACATATTCACTCTGTTGACTATTCTACAACCCCCTTCCATTTTCTGTGAGAGGAGAACACATGACTATGGACTTATAATGCTGTGGCATCTACTACAATGATTTCTTCCACCATGGCTGAACCCTTCCCTTTCCTGTTCCATCATGTCCCTTATTTCTATTCTACGCACACATTTACAATAAATACCACCTATCACAAAGTTTGTGTCTGCTTGCTTCCGTTTCAATTGTTGCTATGTAGAGATGTAAGACCATGTGAAAGAATTGAGGAAGACATAAGATACTAGTGAAATAGGGGTGTGTTAGAGGTACAGTAACCTGCTAAGGATTACAACCAACACACACAAACACAACTATAAGTGTCGGGTCACACCAAACATTTTATTTCACTGTACAGTACATAGGCTTTCCATATGTCTGGACTGTCTGAGCCAAGATTGGCTGACTCATATTGTGTCTAGGTAGATATATGGAGGTATGGTTACCCAGACCACAGAAGTGAGGGCCTTGTCAGACACTGCCCTGCAGAATATGCAGACAGAAGGGAATGGTGCCACCAGCTTGAGCCTTATCACATACCCAAACCAAGTAATCCAACCTCACATAAACCAAGATACAGACAGAGGGCAGTACAAGAGTCCCTGATCACAGGACCATCATAATCCAATGACCATTCATCTGGTGGAATAACACAAACATATGTCAATGATGTGGCACAGGCACTGTGGCCTGCAATAATGAAACATATCTGCAGCTACATACAGGTCACACAAGAAGCGTGTTTAGCCTATGTGAAGGGTGAATGCCTGGCTTGTACTTGAGGACAACATATTTCGTGCCCACATGATCACACATGTGATGCAATCAGCCCAGCACAGCACACTAAACAAGTACAATGTGTACTTCTGAACTTCCACCCAAACACTGTCAAAGCTGACTTGGCACAGGTCTAATACACCCCAAATCTATGACCTACATTACCTGGAATAATCCATGTCCACTTCCTATGTCGGAACAGGATCAAATACCTGCCAATATCACAACTCTGAAATCCCCACATGAGGATGTCATGGTGAAGGTACCTGTACAAAGACAAAACAAGAAGTATAGATTTGAAAACATACCTATTACAGAAATCACATAGCAAGCATCTGGAAATGAAGTTACATTACAATGAGACTGACATAAACAAAGCAGCTACATCAAGGTGGGGATATGTAAAAGTCAAAATCTTCAACCACCCTATGACTGAATATTGCTGAGCATTAGTTCCCCAGTGTTATACCAACACACTCTACTCCACACATTCTGACAACTACAGTCCTTCGTACAGTCAAAATCATTACATCATATGATATACTTACATTTAAAAAAAGTAGTTATTGATGAGATCTTTCCGCAAGTCAGCTCCTTCCTCTTCACCACTGTCATCCTCACTGGGCATTTCATGAGTCTCACCCGGTGGCACTGCAGGCTGTCCCTCTTCTGGGAAGTATGGGATATTCCCCCTCAGGGCAATGTTGTGGAGCATGCAGGCCACAATGATCTTAAACACTTTTCCGGGTGAGTAGAGGAGGGCTCCACCAGTCCGGTCCAGACACCTAAATATTACCTTCAGGAGCCCAAAAGCCAGCTCCACTACCCTCCTTGTTCTTGCATGAGCCTCATTGAAGCAGATTTCCACTGGCGTAGTCGGTGTCAACAACCAAGGATGGTTAGGACATGCAGAGTCTCCTGTTAAGGAATGGGACATATGTGCAACAATGAGTCCCTGTTTTCAGACATTTTGCATTGGGAATTGCACACTCACAAACAGGACGGATGTGACTTTCTGAACAGCCAGGCCCTCTCTAGGTACAGTTGTGACATTAGCTGGGGGATATTGCTGTTCCGCATAATGAAGGCATCATGGACTGAACACGGGTAATGGGCACAGACCTGTGAAATGTATAGGTCTGCCAAATATACAACTTGGATTTTGATGGAAGGGAAGTTATTTTGGTTGCGGTATATTTGTTTATTAGCAAGCGGTGGGACCAAGCCAACATGTGTACCATCAATAGCCAGCACCACATGTAGGATGCATGCAAAACCATAAAAATCAGCCTTCACATGAGGTAAATCCTCATGTCGGGGAAACTGGATGTAGTTGCCCAGGTGTTTCAACACTGCGGAGAGGACACCCTTAACACTAGACTGAACATAGGTTGGGACATACCACCAGTTTGGGCCACTGTATGTTAGAAGGACCCTATGGCTAGGAAGTGCAACACTGATCTGACTTTTACAATGGTTGGTATGTTGGTTGGATTTCTAATAGCTGGCATCAGATCTGGCTCCAACCGACGACAAAAGTCCATTATTGTTTGCCGATTCAGACCATACCAGAGGATGATGTTTCTTTTCTTCCATAGTCTGAAGGTCTGGCAGTGGACAGTAGACAACTGGTTGTCACATCCTCCCTCTCCCTTAGCACCTACATATGACAAGAAAAGAGTTCTGACATTAGTCATTCTGTCCACTGCAACATACATGATGCATGTCAAGGATAACATGTGGCAAGACAATTTAGAAGGGATGGACAAGGCAAACAGTGTGTGTGTTTTTGGTGTAACTAGATACTCCATGTGTTGGATGCACATAACTAGGTGAGGTGACATTACAGCCATCCATTGACAACTCTTTCCTCATGATTGTTGTATATCTGAGACATGTATGTGCATGGAAGCATGAGCTGAGTATGCATGTCAGTTGTGAATAAAGTGAGTGTAGCCGGACATCGGAACACCCGGCTACCAACAATGGCGGCCTCCAGGCAGCCCGATACCCCGGGGGCACCGCGGGGGAGGAACCGGAAAGCACATGCATCGGGAATCCAGATATCCTGATTCCCATAGTCCAAAACGCGGAACGTCCGTGTCAGGAGAGAGAGCCAGAGAAGGAAGATGCGGAAGCAGGGGAGAGACGGACAGAATGAGCGCACGAAGAACGGAGCTGCCCAGAACAGCTGACTCACAGGGGAAACCCCGACGACGGACAAGGAAGCCCAGAAACGCGGAGACTCCGCCACGTCCCTGGAGGGGCGTGGCTCAAGCAGGTACGGTCCTGCTTACAAAACAGGATAAACACTTTGAGAGAGGAAAAGGGGTGAAGGGAGGAAGAGGAAGGAAGGGAAGGGACTCAAAGGGAGTAAGGGCAAAGAATTATCATATAAATATTTCCCTTGATTGTTTGTTTTATTTGTTTTTGTTTTGCTGTTGTTGGCTTGAAGAAGAAGAGAACTATTTTCTAAGTGTGGCCCCCTTTCACGAATACCCACACTTACCTTTTGACACGGGTGGTGTGAATTTGACGTGTCTTCTATAGGGATCTAGCCCACTTAGGTGATTGCACTATCTGGTTACCCCCTTCTTTGCAATACACCCTCTTTCTTACTATCTCACTGCACTCTCTCTGAAAACCCTCCCACCATACTAAAACAACCCAAGAAGCAAATCCAGGGTTAATACTTACCTTACCTTCTTTCCTTTCCCGGTTTCCCCGATGACGCCACTCCACCACGAGATGTTCGGCTGGCCCAAAGAAGACCTGAAAGAGAGAAGAGGAAAGAAAGAGTTATTTCACTGGGAGAGAGAGACTTATGGACTGATAGAAAGGACTTGTGAATTACCAAATAAAACACCCATCTTTGACAACCCCAACACCTGAGTTGTCTCATATGTCCTTGCCGCTACGCTCCCAGCCACAGTGAGATATGTGTATGTTGCCACAGAGATTTCTTCACGTATGTGCCCTTGCTATACTGTGGTTTGTTAGGCATGTCATCACTTTCTCTGCCCTTCATGTTGCCACACACACCACATGGCAAGGAGCTGTTGGCTACATGATGTACTTTCATGCATGGAAGTGATGGAAATGTAGTGTCATGGAGGTTCTATCTGCTCAGCCTGCAGACACCATGGCCTGTAACATGTATCTTCCAGTATAGGTCCTAGTCTAGGCTGGGGTGGAGTCACTGTGGCTGTGCATCTGTGGCACTGTGCCCACTTCCTGTACCCCAGCAGATCCTTCCATATGGCCATTAGGAGGCTCTGGTGTAATATGCTGCCTAGAAGGCCTCATTCCTTTGATCAGATTAGGAATGGGTACAGGGGTGAGTTACTGATCTATTTTACATATGCACTTTGTGTTATTGTCAAAGTGTGTTTTTGACTAATGACAGGTCCCTTACTCCCACAGCCCTGTTGTCACCCTCACACAGGTCACATTTGTCCTGTGCAGGCTTATTGCATAAATGACATTACACACAGTGTGTTGATTCCTGAGAGACCATTATTTGTCAATGTAGTAATGCAGTGTGTGGCACTCCACCCTCGAAAAAACATAATATTCATAAGTAGTCTTGGAGAAACAAACAATCAATTTTAATACAAGTTTAATTTGTCCAAACTAAACCAAACATTAAATTAAGAATCTACAACAATTAGAAATTCATCCGTGGTAATACAATTTCAACCAACACGTGTTCTCCATGTAAAATTCCTTTTTTAAATCCCGAACGACTTCTTCAGGGCTCTTAATTAGACAATTCCTGGATAGTCCATTGGTTGTTATCCGTTATTTGATCTAATGTTGTGTATGTTTCTCATTACATAGTGAACTATCCAGATCTGACATCCAGCATCCAGAAGTAGTAATGTATATTCAATATTGTTGTACATTCATCCTTTATATTACACTGTGAAGAAATTGAAAAACACTCCCTAATATTTGCAGTGTCTTTTCAAGGCAGCGTTGTCCAGCAAACGAAAACGCCGACCCGCGAGAGTGTGGACTGTTCAATGACATGATTTATGTGTCATGACTGTTGCCAACATTCCTTCTACCTACATGTCAGCATGTGTCCCTTCCTCTTTAGTATACATTTGTAAGCTTCAGTTTCATGCATGGTCTACCTATGTTGCTGGGATGAGGTCTGTATTCCCTCACATATATGCTCACGGCACACTGTTTGGCACACTATTTGTGGAATAGTAAATTCACAATGGGGATATTTGTCATGTTGTGCCACATACAGGAGTGTGTCACCATTGCTTTTTGTCTGACCTATTCCCTCATGCATCAAAGCATGTAATTTGGCATGTGCAACTGCAGTAGCAATGAGGGCCATGACAGATCGGCCTAGAGTTTAGAGCCGCAATGTGAATATCTATGCCCTTAATGTGGCATAATGTGGAAAGGTGCACTACACATGTGTAATGGTTAAAGTTTGTGCCCTGACTGTTGGCATGCATCATGGAGTGACAAGCAGTTATGTTTAAATCACATGTGTTTGGGTACAGGCATTCGTCCACAGACAGACATCTGGTTTTGCATGAGCAAAATGGCGACAATGTTGTAGCTTCCCATTGGCCAACATGTTGAGGGCCTTCTACAAGTACTTGCAACTTCTGTGTCTCTTCTACATGCAAAGGACGAATAGCTTCTGCTGATGCCCTCAGAGTATGAGTGTCAGACATTAGTGGTGATTCACTGTGTTGTGAATTTTGGGGACATCTCTCCCTGACACCTTGGATATGATGATGTCTACAGTGTTCATTTCCATGCCACGTGTGGCCTATTTGTGCAACATCAATGATACCTCTTTGACTGTATTGGGACAGATGTCACTTGGTGTAGTGTGGAACTGCTTCCAGAATACATGAGTAGTTCCTGTCACCTTCTCCAGGCTACTGTACTTTTGTCAGCAACATGGCAGGATATTTGAGCATCATTTTTTATTGTTGGGTCATAATGTATGTGACAAATAGATGTATGCATGCCCTTGTGTGGGATTTGTGGGAATGCAGTTGGCATTGGGCCTACTATTGTGTGACAACAGGTAACTGAGGTCTGCTCCACGGGTAAAAGCTTAGTGGGTGATGAGGTCTCTTACTCGCTCAGTGGTTACTGTGATTGCACAACTTCATCCATGCAATTGTAGTTTTCTGAGATCCTGATTTTCCAGTGGGCAACTGTTGACAGTTCATATGACATGCATGCAAATGGTATGGCACATGTATGGGCCACTTATATGGAGTTTGCTACTGGGGCCTACTTGACATCATGGTACTGTATGGTAATCAGAGCTGTTGTTCAAGTGTTATCATGGACATGTGATGACCCTATTTCTCTTTGTATTTGCAGCATCTGCACCAGAAAGCAAAGGAGATGGGGCACAGCTGAGTGGGGAAGAATCTGGCCAGGGGACCTTGGGTCAAGACACAACTGACACAGAGTGACCCAGTGGCCTGGAGTGTGAGGGGAGTGCCAGGAAGAAGGCCAGAACATCCTCATCAACATCATCGGATTCCTCCTCCAGTGGACACTCCCTAGTGGTGGCGGACCCGTTCTATCACCGCCCTCCCTGTTGCTCCCCACCTAGTTGACTGTGCCCGCTCACCCAAGAGGGTGGGCATCTCCTTTGCCACAGGCACCTCCACCCCAGCCCCTGTTACCCCTGCTGCCCTCAGTGGGGAGGCTATTTTCTTCCTGAGAAGTATGTCAGTCCGCAATTGTGAATGCTATCCAAGGATTGACGACCCATCTCCAGCAAACCAACACATTCCTGGAAGGCATTTATGGTGCAATGGCTGGCCTACAAAGATCTTTTCAGGCTCTGGCCTCCTCACTGACGGCAGCCAGTCACCCATCCATTTCCGCCCCCCCTCCAACTCCAACTCCCTCTTCCCAATCCAAATCCCCTCTTCCCCTACCTAACCAAACCACACAGATTAATCCACATGCATCCACCTCAACACCCAAGAGGAGCGCCCACAAGCGCAAGCAGCACAAAACACACAGGCATGCATACAAACTACATCCAGACACAGCAACAGTAACAACTTCTCTTTACACCTCCACCACCCCCAGTATCACACTCACAACATCCAGCATACCTACAGGCACCACACCAACAGTCACTGACACACCCACCACACCCATACCAGCAGACACCACCCCAGCCCCAGACATCCACCACAGACACCACACGCAGACACCACAACTACAGACACAAAGACATTCACCATACCCCTACAGTCACCACCCCAACAGACACATACACCCACCACTGCATCTCCAGCACCTCCACCACCCTTCCCCCAAGACACACTCACCTACCCAGCAGACACCCACCACACACCCTTAAGCACAAACCCACGACATCCACACCTACACAGCATACCACCACTCCCTCGACCTCCAAATCCCAACCCTCTGCTGCTGACCATCTCTGTGGCCCTAAGAAACTTTTTTTGTTTGACCTTGACCTTACCCCTGCTCCCCCACCCCGTCCCAAACCCAAAAGCCCCCTATACAGCTCTGAGTTTCTCCCTTCCACCTCCCAGGCCTCCCCTTCTACCCTGCAATCATACCTCTCCCACCGAAGAAGAAGACCACCCCTCCAAAGCCCAGGCCCCCCTCCCAAATCAGATCCCCCTCCAGCCCCCCCCTCCCCAGATAACCCCTGAGGTTCCTACCTGCCCCCTTGATGCCTCTTACTGTGGAGGGTCCATGTCAGTTGGGAATCAAGTTTGGGCACAACACTGTGCCACGTTTGGACCAAATATATGGACTGGTCAATTACCTTTGAACATTAAAAGTTTTTCTAGTTAATGGACCCAAACAGTTTATGGGCAGTGCTGGTGTCCCCCGAGAAAAGGGTGTATGTTGAGTGTATGGAATGTAAATGCAATGGTGGTGTCATGGCATTGTGTTGTGTTTGTTATGGTGAGTATTTCATCTTGTCCATCAGAGCATGTATGGTGTTAGACTTGTCCCCCTGATATGGCTTATGTATTCGTCTGATGTGTGTCAGCTTGACTTCTATTAGTGAAGACATGGAGTGAGTGCAGTTGTGCTAGCTTTGTTTGCATTTGACTGTGCATGTGTCCGTTTAGTTGTGTGTCCCATGCAGCTAGTTCCTGTAGAGGTATGTCCCATGCAGTTGAAATTGTATGTTCTGTGTTGACCTACACTTCCACATTGTGCAGATGGGTACGCCATTTGGGTCTTCTGCTGTTTGTCCCTGATACACATGTAGGGGAATTTCCTGTGCACATGTTGTTTGAGGGTCGTTTTCAAAGTGATATGTGTCCCAGTGAAGCCTCCTTCCCTAACTGTTCCTGATGTCCCCATCCCAATTCTGCAGATATAGTTTGCATAGTGCCCTTTGTCTATTTGTCTCCCTGTCTATTGTGAATGCCATTGTCCTTCCATTGTGCTGTGATGTGTGTGTCCACTGCAGGGCTGTTTCCTGGTATTCCATGCCACATATCTGTGTATGTATGTTGTATGTGATGACAGTCCCAGGCCTGTGTGGAAGGTGAATGTGTGAGTTGTATTTCTAGATGTGATCTTTGTGTATTGTTGGTGATGTGTGAGTGAATGTTGTGTAGCCTTCATTGTCCCTGTGGCTGAGATGTGTGGACGTGTGTTTTTGTGTAGTGTTACTGTGAAGTGAGTGGCCTGCCCAAAGGGGACATATTGTGAGAGTGAATGCACCCTTCTTTGTGTCTGATTCTGATGGTTACTTGTTGCCCGTAGTGTGACCCCCATATGATGTGGAGGACCGTGCCACGATCTGTTGTTGAGCATAATGACACAGGTAGGTGTGTGTACTTATGGTCTGTGGCGCCCACGGTGGCGGTGATTTTGTGCTCCGGTTGATGATGAGCAGCAGGATGGGCGTGATGGACTCCATGGTGGCTCCAGATGTATAAAGCTGCCTGCAGGTGAGTGTCACCCTTTGTACTGTTCATTTCTGCCTTCTGAGACGTGGTGGTTGGACCGCCCGCCTGTTTGTGCTGCCTCGTGACTGTGGCGGTGTGTGCTGCCTGGCAATGTCGGCGGAACCGCAGAGGTCTTTGCTCCATAGGCCAGCATCCATGGCGGTTGCATGACTGCCAAACTCGTAATGAGGCCCTAAGTGTGCTTGGTGGACTGTACTGTGGGCAGGGACATTTATAACCACCAAACTAAATCATACATCTATTTTGCAGTCACCACTGCTGCTACTACATCAATTTACAAGTTCTCTGCATTGGGCAATAGTAGTAGTTACTCTCAAAAGCACTGTAGGGCAGTTACTTTGATGAATCTATGTAAAAGACTTAAGCACTTGAAGGGGCTCTGTAATTAACCTGGGGTCAGTGAAGGTTCATTCCTATTTAGTGTATTTTACTTCTGAATCAATCAATCAATCAGTGTCATCTGCACATCTTGGTTTTTCAAGAGGTGCTCCCTGTCAACATATCTTTAAATCTGCTCAAGTGAGGGAGGAACCTGTATTAGTCTCCCCTGACACAATGACACAATAGTAAACCTACTGCTGTGATCAGTTTTCAGGATTGTTATTTCATACATCTCTCTTATTACTACTATGATGCTTTTGGGTTGGTACCCTTTTTTGTGCAGGTTACGGTAGATAATAGTGTATTCACATTATTTTCTGATAGTATCTTTTTGTGTCTTGCTTTTCAGACAGTGAAATTTACTGTGCCTCATTTGTATAGAAACGTTTGCTCTATTAATTCATGTCGGAGCAGCGAGCTACACACACAACAAATTTCAATATGCTATGGAATGCTGTGAGAAGACCAACATATGCTTTAGGCTTACCAGTTGTTTGTTCACGGTGTAATGTCCCCTGTTCCCTTACGTCTTCCAGTTGTGGCACCTTTTCCAGAATATTGATACCGTTCTAAAGTTTTTGTCCTGGAAGTATGATCCCTAAGAACCTAAATAAGAGAAGGTATTTGATATGGGAAACAGCCTTTACCATGCAGCGGGAACAACACTGGGCCTTTAAAACACAATCTCAACAATGAATGCAACTTTACCACGCATTCCTGAACCACGCAAGTCTTTACAATGACTTGCTTTAGGGAACACGTTTTTGGACTGGTGTTGGATTTTAAGTGCAACACATTCCCTACTGTTGCCCAGACTGGAATTGGAATAGTAAATTATACTATTCCAAAGTCCAGCACTTCCCTAAAGCACGTTGTTGAAGTGACTTCCGTGGTAAAAGAATGCGTGGTAACGATGCGTTCGCTGTTTAGACTATGGTGGTCATTACAACCCTGGTGGACGGTGTTAAAGCGGCGGTAGGACCGCCAACAGGCTGGCGGTAAAAAAATTGCAATTACGACCGTGGTGGAAACCGCCAACAAAGACAGCCACTTTAACACTCCAACCGCCACAGCGGTACAAACAAACAGCGCGGCGGACACTGCCAACAGACAGGCGGAGAACAAAGTACCGCCCACACTATTATGACAGGCCAATCCGCCAGCTTTTCCGTGGCAGATTCACCACGGATAAAAACACGGCGGAAACAGGAATTTCTAAGGGAAAACGCTCACCTCTACACACTCCACGAGGAACGAGGATACCATGGAACCGGAACTCCAAATCCTACCTGCAATAGCCTTCCTGCTCCTCTACCAGGAGCACGAACGCCGGCGGCGAAGACCACGTGAGTACTGCACCTACGACACAGGGGAGGGGGGAGGGAAAAAACAGGGGGACACACACGCAACACCCCCACCCTCACCCACTACAACACACACACTAATGCATATCAATACATCACAGTTACACCCCCCCATTCCCCCCAGAAGAATGCAAAGATCAAAGAAAATGAGTGTAACCATCGGAATATATTACAAACAAGTAGGCAGAAATATATATATATATACACCATGTACAAAATATATACCAGGCATAGTAGTCCAGGTACTACACAAAGAAAGTCTGTGGAACACTGGGACCACACGGTATGGGCGAGGCCCACACAAGATCCCCGACCATGACGGAGAGAACACTGCAGGGGCATCAGGCAGCAACTAAACAGGCACCTCAGGGGGAGGGAAAGGGGGGGCACCTCAGCCGCTTGAGTGCACAACGCCAAATCCACGTGGGGGCCACATGCCCACTGTTCCATCCTGGGAGTGCAAAGGCACAGTCTCTCAAGTCTATACAGTGGGTGGGTGCCCACTGTTCAATCCTGGGGAGTGCAAAGCCACAGTCTCTCAAGTCTCTACAGTGGGTGGGTTGCCCACTGTTCAATCCTGGGGAGTGCAAAGCCACAGTCTCTCAAGTGGATAACAGTCTCCACTGGTTCTGGAGGGGGCATGGTGCCCAGAGTGCTTCATCCTGTTTAGGACAGGGATAGTGAATGGATCTCTCCACTGGTTCTGGAGGGGGACTGGTGCCCAGAGTGCTTCATCCTGTGAAGAACAGTGGTAGTGGATGGATGTCTCCACTGGTTCTGGAGGGGGACGCGTGCCCAGAGTGCTTCATCCTGTGAAGGACAGAGGTAGTGGATGGATGTCTCCACTGGTTCTGGAGGGGGACTGGTGCCCAGAGTGCTTCACCCTGTGAAGGACAGAGGTAGTGGATGGATGTCTCCACTGGTTCTGGAGGGGGACTGGTGCCCAGAGTGCATCACTCACCCCATGACGGACCCAGTTGCGTCAGTGCTCCTGCCGCTCATGGGCTAGCGGTGCTTGAGTTGGCGGTGCCCTGTTCAGTGGGGCTTGAGTTGGCGGTGCCCTGTTCAGCGGGGCTTGAGTTGGCGGTGCCCTGTTTAGCGGTGTTTGAGTTGGCGGTGCCCTGTTCAGCGGTGCTTGAGTTGGCGGTGCCCTGTTCAGCGGGGCTTGAGTTGGCAGTGCCCTGTTCAGCGGTGCTTGAGTTGGCGGTGCCCTGTTCAGCGGGGCTTGAGACTGCGGTCCTTCATGGCCCAGCAAGGCTTTTGCTGGCGGTCCTTCATGGCCCAGCGGGCTGGTGCTGGCGGTCCTTCATGGCCCAGCGGGGCTGGTGCTGGCAGTCCTTCATGGCCCAGCGGGGCCGGTGCTGGCGGTCCTTCATGGCGGCTTTGGTGGCTGGAGTCTTCCCCCTCTCCAGCCGGGCACTGGCCAACTTCTGATGCTTCAGAGATGGGGGACTGTCTGTGCTGTGGCTCCGTGCCACACTGGCTGTCCTGGTGGCCAGTGCACTCCACATACCGGTGACTACAGGCACCACTGGTCCAGGAGATGTTTTGGCTGAGGTGCTATTTCGGGACCTTTGAGATAGACGGGATGGGGGAGGTGTGGGAAAAAGGTTAAGGGTGGACAGGAAAAGTTTTTTGGACACACTGGGACGGGTAGCTGGAGGGGGTTTGGGAGTGGAGGAAGGTGTGGTGGTTGTAGGAGGTGTTCGTTTGCTGACTTTGGGTGAAGGTGCATGCGCTGGAGTCTGTCGTGAGGTGGATGGCAGTTGGGTGGGTGTGTGCCTGCGTTTGTGTATCGTGGGAGGGGGCGTCACAGACACACTGGGAGAGGACACAGGGGATGTGTGAATGGTAGTGGGGGTGGTGACTGCACTTGAGCGGGGTGTGGTGGTGGGTGTGCTGGAGAGGGACGTAGTGGCTGTAGAGGTAGTGCATGCAGGTGTGAGTGTAGACGAGACTGGGAGGGAGGAGGGAGACGACGAGGAGGGGGACACAGTGGAGGCAGTGGATGTTGGTGTGTCTGCATGTGTGTGTTGCTTGCGTGAGTGCCTGTGGGATGTGTGGTGCTTATGTTTGCCTGAGCTTCCCTTGAGTGTTGAGTTGTGTGCAGGCTGGTCTGATGGTGTGCTTGGGATAGGCAGAGGTACAGGGGATTGGGTCTGGGTGGAGGAAGTTGGAGGGGGGGAGGCTAGAGAGGGGACAATGGCTGCCATCAGCGCTGAGGCCAAGGTTTGAAAAGCTCGGTGAAGGGCCGCCTGACTAGAATGAATGCCCTCCAGGAATGCATTAGTTTGTTGCAACTGCCTTTCTACACCGTGGATGGCATTCAGAATGGTAGACTGCCCAACAGTGAGGGACCTGAGGAGGTCAATGGCCTCCTCACTGAGGGCAGCAGGGGTGACTGGGGCAGGGCCTGAGGTGCCTGGGGCGAAGGTGATGCTCACCCTC
This sequence comes from Pleurodeles waltl, assembly GCF_031143425.1. Classification (NCBI taxonomy): domain Eukaryota; kingdom Metazoa; phylum Chordata; class Amphibia; order Caudata; family Salamandridae; genus Pleurodeles; species Pleurodeles waltl. The sequence goes on along the minus strand of NC_090440.1, from coordinate 189,337,781 downwards.
CTGGGTGAGTGGGCACGGGGCGAAGGCTGAGGGGCTGCTGGGAGGGCGGTGCTTGTGGGGGAGTGGCGGCTGTACCTGTAGATCCGGGGGGCACAGATGTTGCCGCCACCACAAGGGAGCTCCCATCAGAGGACGAGTCTGTGTCGCTGGTGTCAGCTCCTGTCCCTGCCGTGGAGCTCCCCTCGCCCTCCATCCCACTGGTGAATTCGGAGTCCGTAGTCTCGCCCTCCAGGGCCATGTGGGATGCAGCTCCCTCCTGCTCCGGTGCCACTGCTCCTCCGACTGATGATGCTAATTCACACAAGAACAGGGAGACCACAAAAAGGGGGGGGAACGACAGAAGAAAGACATGTTGAGTGCATGGATTACCGTTACCGTTGGCGGACACGACAGACACAGAAGCCCCCTGCACTACGCCGCGCTCTTGGGCTCCACTGTTCAATTCCTGGGAAATGGCCTACAAGGCTATGGATGACATCTGCACACATAGATGACACAGGGGCATGAATAGCTGTACTTGGCACTCTACAGAGGTGGGGTGGGGTGCCACATGGCCTGCCTTACGGAGGGGCCTTGCCTACGGAACTCGCCCTGGCCTAGGGAAACCCACAGCCCTCCTCCCCCACCCAGACACCTCCACTGCACGCAAAGTCAGCAGAATGAGAGTGTACTCACCCCCTTGTGTCTGCTGTGATGCCCTCAAGTGCCCATTCAACTCCGGGTAGGCCACCGCCAGGATCCTGAACATCAGGGGGGTCATGGTGCGACGGGCACCCCTCCCACGTTGGGAGGCCATCCCCAGCTGAGCCTCCGCCGTCTTCTTGCTCAAGCGGCGAATGTCCTCCCATCTTTTCCGGCAGTGGGTGCTCCGTCTGTGGTAGACCCCCAGGGTCCGGACGTCCTTGGCGATGGCACGCCAAATATCTTTCTTCTGGTGGGCGCTGACCTACATGAAATGTACAGGGGAAGAAGAGAAGTCATTACCAACTGCACCGTCAAAGTGATTGGCCCCCATCCCTACCCTTGCCATGTGGCATTTACATTCACCCTCTTTCATGCACGCAGCACTCTGCTCCCTTCCTTCTTACATCCAGCCCTCTCCACATAGGCATAGCCCATACAACATGCTCCCTGTGTACTTACCTGTTTGTCTGGAGAACCGTAGAGTAGCATGTACTGGGGGAGGACCCCATCCACGAGCTTCTCCAAGTCCTCCGATGTGAAGGCAGGGGCCCTTTCCCCAGACGCATGAGCCATTGTCTCTTCCAGACCGAGGTCACAGCAGCACTTGCAGTGTAGGTCCTCTCCTGTCGAAGATCAGGTATTGAGTGATTGAACAGATAGAAAATGGCGGTCACGTCATGGGCGGTGCGTACCATCACCGCCGGCGTACATCGTCATTGGCTCCTGGGGCCCATAGGGTCCAATGTTGACCAATGCAGCATTGCGCCGCGGTCTTCGACCGCCTACCACGACGGTGTACAACGCCAGCGCAGTTACCTCACATCCCATTGTCCCACTTTAGAGGTCAGACAGCCACCATTTCAGGGGCCCACATGGCTTCATTTTCAACTGCGTCACACATACCTAGGCCTAGACTCAACACACATACAGGCCACCTTTTGGGTATGATTGGTGTTCTGTGTAAACTGTGGGTACGTACCTCAGAGTTGTTTGACTCTGTGCTCACTGTTGTCCTTCATAGGCACCGTCCGCTGGGACATGTGAAGAGATGGCTTCATTCTCTGGTGTACCGACCGTTGGTGGACCTGTCGACAATGAAGGAGCAACATTTGATAATCACCTACAGGCTTGACCGTGCCACAATCCAGGAACTGTGTACCCAGTTGGAGCCAGACCTGATGTCAGCAATCCGCCATCCCACAGGAATCCCCCCTCAAGTGCAGGTGCTGTCAGTGCTCCATTTCCTTGCAAGTGGGTCATTTCAAACAACTGTGGCCATGGCATCAGGGATGTCCCAGCCTATGTTTTCCAACGTATTGTCCAGAGTGTTGTCTGCCCTTCTGAAACACATGCGGAGCCACATCGTTTTCCCTCAGGTGGAGGATTTGCCTACAGTGAAAGGTGATTTCTATGCCCAGAGACATATCCCCAACATCATAGGTGCCATTGATGGGACCCATGTGGCTTTGGTCCCCCCACAGGAGTGAACAGATGTACAGAAATCATTCTATGAATGTACAGATGGTATGTTTGGCAGACCAGTACATCTCCCATGTGAATGCCATGTTCCCTGGCTCAGTGCATGATGCCTACATCCTGCGGAATAGCAGCATCCCTTATGTGATGGGTCAACTCCAGAGGCACCGTGTGTGGCTATTTGGTGAGCACCTGGAAGCAAGTCAGTGGGAATGGTTGTCTGGGTCTGGGGTTATCCCTCCAGGTTAGTGTGTGTCTAACAGTTGCCCCTCGCCATTTGCAGGTGACTCTGGTTACCCCAACCTGTCATGGCTACTGACCCCAGTGAGGAATCCCAGGACAAGGGCAGAGGAATGCTACAATGAGGCCCATGGGCGAACTAGGAGTGTGATCGAGCGGACCTTCGGCCTCCTGAAGGCCAGGTTCAGGTGCCTCCATATGACAGGTGGATCCCTATTCTACTCATCAAAGAAGGTGTGCCAGATCATCGTGGCCTGCTGTATGCTTCATAACTTGGCTTTGCGACAACAGGTGCCTTTTCTGCAGGAGGATGGTCCAGATGGCGGTGTTGTTGCAGCTGTGGAGCCTGTGGACAGTGATGAGGAGGAAGCAGAGGAAGAAGACATGCACAACAGTGACTCAGTGATCCTGCAATATTTCCAGTGAGACACAGGTAGGAATACAAACCTGCCTACTTCATGTACTTAGACACTACTACCTCTCTCCTGTCTGTCGTTTTCACCCAGTGTATGGTCACTGAGGGGGTCATTCCCACCCTGGCGGTCCATGACCGCCAGGGCCGGGGACCACGGAAGCACCGCCAACAGGCTGGCGGTGTTTTCAGGGCCATTCTGACCGCAGCGGTAAAGCCGCGGTCAGAAAAGGGGAACCGGTGGTTTCCCGCCGGTTTTCCCCTGGCCCAGGGAATCCTCCATGGCGGCGCTGCTTGCAGCACCGCCATGGGGATTCCGACCCCCTTCCCGCCAGCCTGTTTCTGGCGGTTTACACCGCCAGAACCAGGATGGCGGGAACGGGTGTCGTGGGGCCCCTGGGGGCCCCTGCACTGCCCATGCCACTGGCATGGGCAGTGCAGGGGCCCCCTAACAGGGCCCCATGAAGATTTTCACTGTCTGCTTTGCTTTGCAGACAGTGAAAATCGCGACGGGTGCTACTGCACCCGTCGCACCCCTGCAACACCGCCGGCTCCATTCGGAGCCGGCTTCTATGTTGCAGGGGCTTTCCCGCTGGCCCGGCGGGCGCCCTTTTGGCGGTCACCCGCCGGCCCAGCGGGGAGCCAGAATGGCATCCGCGGTCTCCTGACCGCGGAGCGGCCATTTGTCGGTTCCCGCCAGGCGGGCGGCGACCGCCGCCCGCCGCGGTCAGAATGACCGCCTGAGTTTTCACTTTCCCTTACGATTTCACAGATGTGGGTCCCACTGTGTGAAATATGCTTAGATTCCTCATGGACTAGAGGTGTGTGACATAGGTATGTTGACTTTACTATTTAAAAAACATTTTGTCACTGTAATTGCTAATACACTATTTCGAAATCACAGACAGACTCCAGATCATTTTGTGCTTTAGGTGTGTTTATTTAAATGCTCAATATTGGAGGGGGTAGTGAAATGGTGAGGGGTGTTGGAGGAGGAGTGTCCATGGCAGAGTCCAGTCTATTCGTCTCACAGGTGCATTGCCCATATGGGCATAGGAAGTGGAGCTGGGGCAGTTTAATTATGGACAGGGTGACAAAGTGGGACAGTAGGATAACAATCAGGGTGGTCTCATTTCTTGACAGGGGTCTTGGCATCGTTCTATGTCTTGTTCCTGGATCTCAGGGACCGTTTGCGAGGTGGTTCTCCCTCTGCAGGGGGTGGGTTGCTGGTGTGGTGGTCCAGTGGCGGGGCGTCCTGTCCACTAGTGCCGGCGGAGGTGGTGGGCAGTTCATCGTCCATGCTAGTGTCAGGGGCCCCTTGTAGTGCCACAGTGTCCCTCCTGGTGTTGAGTACTTCCTTCACCACCCCTACGATGGTGCCCAGGGTGGAGCTGATGGTTCTGAGTTCCTCCCTGGAGCCCAAATACTGTTCCTCCTGCATGCGCTGGGTCTCCTGAAACTTGGCCAGTACCGTTGCCATCGCCTCCTGGGAGTGGTGGTAGGCTCCCATGATGGAGGAGAGGGCCTCGTGGAGAGTGGGTTCCCTTGGCCTGTCCGCCCCCTGTCGCACAGCAGCTCTCCCAGTTCCCCTGTGTTCCTTGGCCTCCGTCCCCTGGACCGTGTGCCCACTACCACTGACTCCAGGTCCCTGTTGTTTTTGGGGTGGTGGGTTATCCTGGGTTCCCTGTAGTGGTGGACACACAGCTGATTGACGTGTCCTGGGAACGGAGATATGGGCCCGCTGGGTGGGTGCTGTGCTGGTGTTTCCAGAGGGGGGAAGGTCTGTGGTGGCCTGTGCCTGTGTCAGGGGAACCGACTGTCCAGAGGTCCCCCATGGTCCGGGCTGGTCATCTAGATCCAGTTGGACAGAGTTGCTGTCATCACTGTGGGCCTCTTCTGTTGGTGGTGTGGACATGTGTGGACCCTCCTGTCTGGTGACGTTGGGTAGGGGTCCTGCAGGGGTATAAAAGGATGTTTATTAAATCTGTGTGTGTAATGGTGTGCAATGGGTGGGTGACCGTGTACCCCAGTGCTAGCTTCCTGTGTGGGACCTTGTGTGATGATGGTTTAGGGGGGTGTATGGGTATGTGCAGTGGGCATGCTTTGGTGATGGGTGTCCAAGCTTTGTTGTTGCATGCAGGGCTTGGTGTTGGGATGTGTGGGTTGTGATGTTGGGACATATGAGAGGAGTTGGGGTGCTGGGAGTGAGGGTGAGGGTGGCGGTATGTGATAGCATGCAGGTAGGGTGGGGGATGTAATAGTAAAGCTTTGTCTTACGAGAGTCCATTCCTCCACCTACTCCTGCGAGGCCCTCAGGATGCAGAATCACCAAGACCTGCTCCTCCCATGTTGTTAGTTGTGGGTGAGGAGGTGGGGGTCCCGCCGCCAGACCGCTGAACCACCAGATGGTGTCTTGAGACCACGGAACACACCTTCCCCCGTAGATCATTCCACTTCTTCCTGATGTCCTCCCGATTTCTTGGGTGCTGTCCCACTGCGTTGACCCTGTCCACTATTCTGCGCCATAGCTCCATCTTCCTACCTACGGAGGTGTGCTGCACCTGTGCTCCGAATAGCTGTGGCTCTACCTGGACGATTTCCTCCACCATGACCCTGAGCTCCTCCTCCGAGAACATAGGGGGACTTTGCCGTGCCACGGGGTGGTGTAGGTGATGTGTGGGATGGAGTGTGTGGTGATAAGTGTGGTGATATGTAGTGGTGTGTTGTGTGAGGTGCGTGGAAGTTGTGTGGGTGATGGTGTTGTGTGCCTGTGGATGCTGTTGTTCTGGCTGGTGATGTCTCTCTCTGGCCTTCTTTCAAGATTTTTTGTCGTAGGGGTTTGTGGGTGGTGTGGGTGTGTGTTTTATTTTGTAATGAGTGTGTGGGAGTGGTGTGTGTATGTGTATCAGGTGTGTGCATTTTGAATTGTCCAATGTGGCTGTGTTTTGTAAGAATGTGTGTATTTTGAGCGCGGCGGTGTGTACCGCCAATGGAATACCGCGGTTGAAAGACCGCTGCGTGGATTCGTGTGTTGTGATAGTGTGGGCGTATTTCTGTTGGCGTGACGGTGGAGGATTTGTTTTCGCCAGTTTATCACTGACCTTTGGTGTGGCGGACTTGTGTGGGTGTCTGACTTTTGGCGGATTCCGAGCTGTGGGTCTTAATAGCTGTGGCGGAATTCCGCGGCGGTGTGTTGGCGGTCTTCTGCACGGCGGTAAGCGCCTTTTACCGCCAATGTTGTAATGACCGCCTATGTTCTCTAGGCATGTATGAAAAATGCATGTACGATTTTGCCATACAAACAGTTGATACATTTATGATCACCTCTTCATCATTATTGTACTCCTCTATGCATCTAGGTTCAGCAATAACCTTGGATTATTATTCTGCTCCTGTGCTGCTCATGGCACTACCAAATTATCCTCAAGGAAAAACACGAACTGGTTAAACATTAAGAGAAGAACCTTCATCTGAATTTTTCTCACAGTAAAATCCTGTTTCTGACTAGGAATTGCCCATTATTCCCTACACTCTGCTTCCCCTTTCATAACCCTATTTCACCTGTTCTAAGTGTAATCTTTGACTGGTCTCTGATGTTGTATCTATTGATTCTTTTACCATATTGGCTTATTTTTCTCTTATGTATTTCTGGGACGCTGCTTCTAAGGCCAAGTTTAGAATATCACCTCAAGAGTGGTCGTGAAGAAAATGACGTTTCAAAATGACCCTTTTGGCGTACAAGGGTTAACTCATTTTTCTTAAAACCCACCCTATTCAATAATAGGAGCCTGCTGGAGACAGCATATTCTGGTTGGCTAAGGTGGGGCCCTAGCCAGACAGAACCTACCACTCACTGTAGAACCTGCAGGCACCCTTGGGTAGTTTGGCAGAGAGCAGTCAAGCTTTACACAAGGGCAATGTGTAAAGCAATGGCACAGAACTTCCACACAGCAATTACACTGAGCGTCACCAAAGATACTTCACACAAGGAGTATGTAAATAAAATTTGTATTTCACATACGCATTATTAGCACAGCATGATTATCGTGTAAATCTGGTCACATTTAGAAATATTACTTGCAGTTCTAGGCCCAACTGTGTTAACACAATAAACAGTATGTACACATGAAAAAAATAATACTTTCCTTCCCTGCACCCTCATGCGGTGCCAAACATTGTCAGCATGAGACCCACCCTAGTGATTACACCAATTCAATAGCACACTGTTGCAGTGTGCACTCGGGTTCACAAGGCAATCAGCAATATGTACATACAGGGACTTGCAGCACTTTTAATTATCACCTTAGCCTGGGCTGCACAGGTAAAACTCAATGTCAACCGTAAGAGGCCTTTAGCAAGATATAATGTGTACGGCAACACCACAGTGTTGTTTCATCAATCACCAGCACTCACTCCCTTACATTCACTCTGCATCACTACGCAGTGCCACGGATATCAGGGGACTCGTATACATGGACTCGCACACACTTGCTTATGGCACCCTAATGCGTTGCACTGATATCCGGCCAGTTAATGTCACTGTGTTCGCAGACATCCTGGGCCCCAAACTGCCATCCACCTGCCAACCTGTTCCTGCTACCCCACACCCCACGAGTTGGAGATGAAAGCAACCTTTCTCCGGATACTAGGCCGCTCGTGGCCAGAGCAACACTTTTTAGGATCCCGGGGACAAGGTGGGGAGGAAGAAAGAGATAACAGCTGATCAGGCAACAGTTAACACATGGAGGCTTGAGCACCACTCAGGAGGTTCACTCAAGGTCTGCAAAGCACGGAGGGAGGGTCACTGGGGCCACACGCTAGTCACAGCAGCACTCAGCCAGGCACCCCTATGCCCAAATAGTTACCAATTCTGCATCTCCCGGGAAGGAGCCACAATGTCTGGGGCATGATAACTCGAGCCACCTCAACAATTCTGGTTGAACATGAAGAGTTACCAGGTCCACACCTCCTTGGAAGGAGCCACAGCGTCTGGTGCACGATAACTTCAATCAATCAATCAATCAGGGATTTGTAAAGCGCACTACTCACCCGTGAGGGTCTCAAGGCGCTGAGGAGGGGAGGGGGGAGAATGTGGGGGCAGGGATGTGCTGCTACTGCTCGAACAGCTGGGTCTTGAGAAGTTTCCTGAAGGTAAGGAAGTCTTTGGTCTGGCACAGGTGGGTGGGAAGAGTGTTCCACGTTTTGGCGGTGAGGTGCGAGAATTATCTACCACCGGTTGTAGTTTTGCAGACGCGTGGGACGGTTGCTTGGGTCGCACCAGATGATTCTGATCCCACATGCAAAGTGCTCAATTCCATACCTCCCTGAAATGAGGCACAACGTCTGGGAGCGATGACCTGAGTCACCCCAGACAATTTGATCACACGCGGAAAAGGTTTCCAATGCAGTATCTCCCCCGAAAGAGGCACTAATCTGGTGCGCGATAACGTGAGTCACACCAGACAATCACACAAAGAACTCCAATGCCGTACCTCCCTGGAAGGAGGCACAATGCCTGGTGCACGATGACTTTAGTCGCACCATACAATCCGGTCACACACAGGGAAATCCAATTCCGTACCTCCCTGTAATGAGGCACAAGATCTTGTGCACGATTATTCGAGTGGCCCAGAACATCCAGTCACACACAAAGATGCAAGTTAAGCGGTGCAACGGGAGGTACAATGCAGCACTGCTCCGGATGCACCCCCACCTCTGAGGGTCTCAAACAATAAATCAGACACTGCACACAATAAGCACAATGGAAATGTGATGCGCTTCACAAAGGCAGGCCATGTGGGTCCTGTGACTGGTGAATACGCTCAGAACAAACAAGATGCTTATGTGTGCTGTGACCCCATGATGAAGGGCCACACTCCTTAAGTGCGGGCAGTACTTTGAAGGCTCTGCACCAGGCAATTCCTGTCTCCAGGAGCAATACTTGGTCTATGTTCACACTGCTGGTACCAGGTGGAGTCCAGCAGACGATGTAGATGCAGAGAAGGGCACCGCTGTCCAGAAGACACCAGTAGATGGTGTAGGTCCCTTGCAGAAAGTCTTGATGTCCCGGAGACATCCAGAAAGAACAGGGGGCAAGCCATCAGTCAACAAGCCCTTGGAGAGCACACTTTAGAGTGCCACACAGCAGCAGGCAGTCTGCCCAGGCCACCACGAAGCAGGAAGGGTGAACGGATCCCTTCCAAGAACAGTAATACTCCTGTATATAACAGATTCCTCTAGCAGTGTGCACCACGTGGTGCAGCAATACCAGTCCCACATCCCTGCTAGTGTATCTCTAAGTTTCTGAAGTGTGGTACTCATAGTTATACTTAAGTATGTCTTTGAAGTGAGGGGTGGATCATAGGATTCCCCTTTGAACAAAAGATGTCTCCACTGAATTTCAGTCCTGTCTGCCATGGGGCCGTGGAATGCAGACCCTTATCTTTAATGTTGCCATGATCTGGCTCCTGGAGGCCAAGTATTAAAATCTCTCCCTCCAATCTATCCAACCAGGCCAGGCCCTCAAATGAAAGAGGTCTGTCATTCCAGTTACCCACGTTTTATAGCTGTCACTGGGAATTCCCTGATGTGCTTTTTCCCTGCCTCCAGTGGAATGAAGATAAATTAAAAGACACACAAAATGAGTTTTTAGAACACAGAAATGCCCACTTTCTAGAAGTGGCAAGTCTAGGGTATTATTGACAAAACCACCTTTACCATGAGAAGGGATTTGTCATTGTGAATCCAAAGATAGTAAAAATCATGAGGCTGTTCAACTGCAATTCACTATTGCAGCCAGGATTAATTATAACCTTTCCCAAATATTAACCTAGGGCACAGCAGCTCTCATGGGCAGTGAGAACACACATGGGTATTCTGCAGTCCCTGGCGCACGTACAAGCCTGCAGGGGCAGGCTGGACACAAGTTCAGGATCACCAAAAAGGTGCAAGTCCGCCCACACAGGCCTACTGTGACAGGCATAGTATATAAATGAAAACGTCAATGTGTAAGTGCGCACACACTGGCTAGTTGTGCCAGGCTCAGAATATGAAAACATCATTGTGCAAGTGTGCGCATATTGGCTAGTTGTGCCAGGAGTAGTATATATGAAAACACCATTGTTCAAGTGTGCACATATTGGCAGACTGTACCAGGCTCAGTATACAGGTGAAAACACTGTTGTGCAAGTGTGCACACATTGGCAAGCTGTGCCAGGCTCAGTATATATGGACATACCATTGTGCAAGTGTGCACAATTGGGAAACAATGGCAGGCGCAGTACCTTGTTAACCACTATTGTGCAAGTGTGCACACACTAGCCTGCTGTGTCAGGCTTAGTATATATTAAACACCCATCATGTATGTGCACACACACTGGCCTGCCGTGACAGGCTCAGTATATCTTAAGGCACCACGGTGCAAGTGCACACATTGATCTGCTGTGGCAGGTCCAGTACACACTGGTTAGCGCCACTTCCTAATCAGTGGAGGACGGATGCGCACACGTCCACCCTGTACATACAGGGGGACAGTGCCCAAGGCCCTAAGGCCACTATCAGAGATTCAGCCAACCCTATGGGGAGGCCAAACCCATAGGAAGGGAAAAACATGTGGGGGTTCTTCCCTACCAGGGCATGGCATACCATAGTGTATCTGCCCTGCCTCACTCCTACCACCTGCTCCGCCCTCCTGGGGGTGCTCTAGGGGAGGTTTGAGGTCTGATCAGGGTTGACCACAGCATGAGAGATGCCACCCTGAGTGCAGGCGCACATGTGCCCCCCACAGGCCTGCACTGTCAGGCCTCAGACATGGTGGAAAGGCACTCCTAGTGGGTGGCACACTCACTTCAGCATCCCACTAGCAGCCCGGCTGTACCCGCCATGGGTATGTGGTGTACCTTTTTACAGGGCACTCCTGGGTACAGCACTGCAACCACACACGTTAGTGCCCCTTCCTGGCATGTGTAGGAAGGCTGCACACACCTTCCCACTGAAGTACAGTGGGAACGTGCCCAGATTCCTAAGGCAACGTGAAGGGAGTCAGCAAAAAACTGGGAGGAAAAAGCAAAATGTTTCAGGAGAATCCCCCAAGAATGGCCATGTCCAACAGAGCCTTTTAAGCTTACATTAGTTATTATTACAAACCCTGATGCAATTTAATTCGTAACCCTTGGATTTTCCCCTTGGGTTTGCCAAGGTACACACTACTAGGTTAAAGCATATTACATTATTCACGTTTCAATAATCAAATAAATAAATGTGACAACCTGCAAAGTTCTCTAAAGACCACTTTAGTCGCAGCCCACCACTGTTGCACTGCTGTGGTGAGACACACCTTTTAAACTAGCAGCAGCTAACTCGTAAGTATGGGGCTCTGCCTCCCTTCTATGCACCACTCATTTCACGGTGCATGGTGAGGACTCACAGCGGGAACCTGGTGGCCTCCACTCGCCAGATATGGAAAAAGCCACAAATGAATACAAAAGAAAGCCATTCTGAATTGTTCAAACGCACATTGCCACAGGCCCTCTAGTACCCTTCAATAGTCTTCATAAAACAATATTAGTGCCAAAACCCTTCACAACCAATTAGTACTTTTTAAAAGTATGCTTTGTTTTTCACTTTTGTGCGTAAATTATTGTGCCCTAATTTATGTCGCTGCTATGGTGTGTATGCATCATGCACTAGTATCCCTGCACAGCTCCCCATCCCTGTTTGACAGAGGGCGTTACCGTCTAAGTGCCTAAGAAGGGCAAGATGTATGATTTATGCCCAATGTGACTGTAAATATCATTTATGTGAGTCCTAAGCAAAAACCACGTCTGGTTCTTGACTACTTTGTCATAAACCCTCCTGGATGCCCCCATCATTCCAAAACACATTGAAAGGAGAGTTAGCTCTGCAGAAACAAAGGCCTGAAAAAAAGGTGTGAATGCAATGCAGAAGCCTCTTTCTAAAAAGCCGCAATGGTCTTGCAAAGTCCGGCTGTTCTCTGACCACAAATAATCTGCTGAACGGCTCATGACAGCCACGCAGGGACAACCATGTTCACAGCCTGACCGCGCCACCGAAACTCTTTCCAAACGCCCCTGCTAAGTGAAGACTTGCCCTGAGTATACTCAACCACACTGCTACGCTTTCCAGCTGTGGCCCCAGTTTCATTGTGGCCCAACACGGAATACTTTTGCTGGGGCCACGGCTGGACTTCAGAGACAGGAGACCGCCGCTCAAAGTGTTGACAATCACACAGCCGTAGTGATGTACAACGGTTGGGCTTCGGGCACCCTACCGGAGGTGTCAAATGCTGCTCATTGGTGACATAGATGTTGGAAATTCACAGACCATATTTAGAGGCGCAATGTGATGTTTGGACCCTCTCAAAAGTATCCTTAGAGTAATGTGCAATTAATTAGACTTTTAAGCATATGACATATTTGGACTAACAGAAATTATCACTCCTGATTATCCTGAAATTAAATAATATTTTTTTAAATAAAAGAAGCAGTGTTCCTAAATCCGTCCTTACCGTGCTTTACACACTAGTTACGTTATAAAGCACTTCCTATCATTTGGCCACTATGGACGAATTAGAAAAATCCAGGATTTACAAACGGGGTTCCTGATATCAAAAGAGTTGCATTATTGAGCAACAGTATATATAGAGGGAGGGTCAAGGAGCTCAACCTCCACAAAATACTGTCTACTAACTAATAGAATAGGACATATTTCACATATAGCACATCTTCTATATAGTACATACATTCTCAAACATTCCCAACCATCCTTGCTGTTGGTTATACACGCTTATAGTCTCTGACGTTAGGCAGCAGATATTCCTCTCGGGGGACACAAAATTTGCTAACTCAGTCGTCTCGCAGCAGAGCTATCACACAAGATACATGGATCTTACAGATTTTAATGTAACATTACCAAAGTACACTCTTCCCACTTAGTGGACCCCGCTCAACCAATTAGGGGTAGAGTCACCAGGTCATCAAACACATTCGTTTATTATAAGCAAGTGCCCTCACTCACCAATAGGTGACATGCAGGACTGCCACTCTATTGGATGCATACATTAATTCTTGGAGTACCAGCATCCATGTGTTCCCAAGGGGCCTGTTTCTGAAACTAGGAGGGTAAGAGACTGCTCAATGCTTGATATTGCATTTGCACTGGTGTTGCTCACCTTTTCACCATGTCATTCACCCTATATATCTATGATATGAGTTTGGGTTTCACTATCCATGACATTCACCAATGTTTGTGCATCTGGACACTGGATCTTCTTATGTCAATGAACATGAATTGTCCGCAATCATATCTTATATTATAAGTATAACTTTGTCTTGTTATCTTTTATGGGTCATCAATATTAGTGGGATAGGTTCCCTGCATACAGGAGATAAGCATTTTTAGATTACATACACTAGGCGCACTCATACCTTTGTAGTGAGGAGTTTAGGTCCTGAAGAATCGCCAACAGATCTGTAGAGACTACTGGGGGGAAACATGTCAACCGCAGTTCCTGTAGTGTAGATAGTTAGTCTCACACAGCATTAGGTTTTCCTCCTCCTTTACACATCGAGTGGAGGGAATATTTTCCTTTTTCACATTTTACTGGGAAAAAGTCCATTATATCTGACGTATTCCCTGTCTGTTTTTAACCTTGACATTGGTCCCCATTTATTTTGTTTCTATTAAAATGTCTTTTTGATACCTGTAGTCAATTTTAATCACACTTCTTCTAGTCCTCCCCACACTTCACTTTTTCCTGGTAATTTAGAGCAAAAGATCTCCGGCAAAGTTCCCCCTTGCGGGGTCTGTCAGGCATTGCAGCGTCGGCCTGACGAGGAGCAATACCCAATGATTAAGCATGTCACCTACTGGTGAGTGAGGGCACTTGCTTCTAATTAACTAATGTGTTTGATGACCTGGTGACTCCACACCTAATTCGTTGAGTGGGGTCCACTAAGTCAGAACAGTGTACTTTGGTAATGTACTCCATGGCAAGCAACCATTTGGTTTAGTTAGTGATCATCTATAGGCCTGCTTGTGTTCTTTGTTGACCATGCCTTCTTGCTTGTTATTGTTTGACCATGTGGCCAGCCAGTCATTGTGCTTTTGCCATAAGCCTGCATGTGTTCTTTGTTCCCTATGTCTTCTTGTTTGCTGTTGTTTGAGCTATTATGTGTAGGCAGTTATTGTGCTTTTGCTATAGGCCTACATGTGTTCTTTTATCTCTAGGCCTCCTTGCTTGCTATGGTTGTTGTTTGACCATGTGCTAGTGGCCATTTTGTGTAGGCAGTCAGTATGCTTTTACCATAGGCCTGCATGTGTTCTTTGTTCTTTTTTCCTCCATGATTGCTTTTGTTGTTTTTTGACCATGTGGCCAGCAAACCATTTTGTATAGGAAGTCAGTGTGTTTTTGCCATAGGCCAACATATGTTCTTTGTTCCCCATGCCTCCTTGCTGTTGTTCTTGTTTTGCCATGTGGCCAACAGCCATTTTCTGTAGGCAGTCAGTGTGTGTTTGCCATAGGCCTGCATGTATTCTATGCTCTCCATGCCTCCCTGCTTGCTGTTGTTTGACGGCCATTTTCAGCCAGCGATCTAGGGCCAGATGTACGAAAAAAGCAATTTGCGACTTGCAAATTGCGAGTCCCTGCGACTCGCAATTTGCAACTCGCAAATTGCTATGCAGTACGGTGTCTCAGACACCGACTGCAACTCGCAATGGGGTCGCAATGACCCACCTCATGAATATTCATGAGGTGGGTCGCAAATTGCGGCCCCATTGCGAGTATAGGCACTCGCTAACATGGAGGCCTGCTGATGTCAGCAGGCCTCCATGTTAGCGACCTGCTTGTCAATAAAGCAGGTTTTTTTTTTTTTAAGTGTAGCCCGTTTTCCCTAAGGGAAAACGAGCTGCACTTTAAAAAAATCCGAAACCTTTAGTTTCGGTTTTTCAGGGCAGGGAGTGGTCCTTTGGACCATTCCCTGCCCTGAAAAATTAATATCTGGTCCAGTCACAAAGGGGAAGGGGTCCCATGGGGACCCCTTCCCGTTTGCGACTGGGTTACCATCCACTTCAAGTGGATGGTAACTGCGAGTCCATTTGCGGCCGCTTTCGCGGCCGCAAATGGAATTGCATACCAGTGCGAGTCGCTAATAGGAAGGGAACACCCCTTCCTATTAGCGAGTCTGAAATGCATTTTGCGAGTCGGATCCGACTCGCAAAATGCATTTCTGCATAGCAAACCCACGTTTGCGAGTCGCAAAAGGCGATTTTCGCCGTTTGCGACTCGCAAACGGGTTGCTACATCTGGCCCCTAGTGTGTTATTAATCCCTTTTTCCCCAGTTTTTAAATCCATTGTCTAGGTACATTGATAGAAGAGGACTATGGGGGTCATTCTGACCCTGGCGGTCATGGATCGCCGGGGCCAGGGTTGGAGGGAGCACCGCCAACAGGCTGGCGGTGCTCCACAGGGTATTCTGACCGCGGCGGTTCAGCCGCGGCCAGAAAGGGAAAACCGGCGGTCTCCCGCCGGTTTTCCGCTGCCCTGTAGAATCCTCCATGGCGGCGCAGCTCGAGAGCCGCCAGGAACAGGATGGCGGTATGGGGTGTCGTGGGGCCCCTGGGGGCCCCTGCAGTGCCCATGCCAATGGCATGGGCACTGCAGGGGCCCCCGTAAGAGGGCCCCACTTTGTATTTCAGTGTCTGCTTTGCAGACACTGAAATACGCGACGGGTGCCACTGCACCCGTCGCACCTTCCCACTCCGCCGGCTCAATTCTGAGCCGGCGTCCTCGTGGGAAGGCTCTTTTGCACTGGGCTGGCGGGTGGCCTTTTGGCGGCCGCCCGCCAGCCCAGTGCAAAAGCCAGAATACCCTCTGCGGTCTCACGACCGCGGAGCGGTATTTTGGAGGGGGGAACTCTGGCGGGTGGCCTCCGCCGCCCGCCAGGGTGAGAATCACCCCCTATGTCATTTGATTTTTTAAACTTTTTCCCTGATATCAGTTTAATTTGCTTGAGGGTCATTGTAATATATATTGTGAACTGTGTTTATAATTCTATATACATCTTTTCCCATTTTCTCTGCACCTCCTTGCCTCCCAATGGATTTCTCATAGTCTCTAATGATACACCACCATTTTTTAAAAACATTTTCTCTGCACCCCCCTGCCTGCCATTGGTCTTCTTCTCCTAGGCCATAAACACACATCAGCATTCATTTTTCAAGTATTTTTCTATTTTCCCTGCAGTCCCCCCGCCATAAGTGCACACCAGCATTCATTTTTTAAGGATTTTTCAGTTTTCTCCTGCACCCCCACCTGCCATAGGCACACACCAACATTCATTTTTTAGGGATTATTCAATTTTCCCTGGAACCCTCCATCTGCCATAGCTGCACACCAGCATTCATTTTTAAAGGATTATTCAATTTTCCCCTGTAGCCCCCACCTGCAATAGGTGCACACCAGCATCCAATTTTTACAATTATTCCATTTTCCCCTGCACCCCGCGCCTGCCATAGGCACACACCAGCATTCATTTTTTAAGGATTTGTTTCATCAGTATGTTGTTTTCGTGATTTTAAATATAATGTTATTGTGTGGATTAGAATCACTAATTGATACACTTGTTAATTATTTGGGACAACCTCACTAAATTATATTGGGGGTTATTCCAACTTTGGAGGGGGTGGTAATCCGTCCCAAATGTGACGGATTTACCACCAGCCGTATTACGAGTTCCATAGGATATAATGGACTCGTAATACGGCTGGTGGTATATCCGTCACTTTACCGTCAATTTTGGGACGGATTACCACTTCCTCCAAAGTTGGAATAACCCCCATTGTGTGTATTATGAATAAGTCAATCTGCAAAAATGCCACATTTCACTAAATATTTGTCTTCTTTGTTTGCTTTTAGGTGCACAGGAGACATCACTCACAGTACTGCCGATAGAAGGCAGGCACAAAGTGACATGCCCACAGCACCTGACGTCTCTGCTTCCGCTTGTGCAGCCAACTGTAAATTGACAGAGCTTAAAGATAGTCTCAAAGAAAGGTGTTCTGTCACAAAAGTGGGCAGTGAGGTGAAAAGAAGCAGATTGCCACCACTGGCGTGCCACCCTCCACTTTTTTCAGGAAATGTGGTGGGCCTGCTGCATCATCCCTCAGGCTGAAAGATGGGAGCAGCACTCCTGTATCAATGACGGCATCACCCCAACCAAAGCCCAAGGCAATGTCTCTCAGCTAGGCAGCCACTGCAATCATGACGACGAGCAGTGAGTCTGAATTGGAGTTATCTCAGCTGCAAACTAGTACCTAATCGTTGCAGGAAACTGAGCAAAGCCGACAACAGGAGCAGCAGCCAGAGCCAGCAATAGTTCTTTCTGAAGTAGGCGCAGAACAGGAGGTTGACCTTCCTGCTGAGCAAGATGTACCTCTTCTTGAACCTTTGGCTTTCCAATATCCAACAAGAAAAAAAAGGGTATTCCACCATCTTCTCCAAGCCCCCCTCTGATGATCTGGACATGGATTGGACCTCGGCTGAGTCTGAGACCCGCCACGAGAGACAAGGGAAAAGGAAAGTTCCTGAAAGCCTTAGAATTATGGAAGGGGAGGAAGAGGATGAGCCAGTCATTGTCACTGAAGCTGGCTCAGAGGACACTGACATTACCCCTCCTATTCAACCTGCTCAGAGGGATGTGGCACTGGCTCCAACACCACGACCACTGCCAGCTTCCATATTTATAAGGCCTCCGCTGAGACCTGCATTCGCTCAGTCAAAGTATGTACTGCAGAGAGGCAATTGTTGACACATCCACCTACCTCTAGTTCTCCGGGCATTGGCAGTGGCACCAGAGGAACACTAAAAAAAAATCTCCTCCCCAGCTTGGGACTTCTTTATGATTAGCAAGCAGGAGCATAACATTGCAATATGCTCGATTTGCCACACAAGTGTTCATCGAGGTAAACCTGGTACACACTATGGTACTGGAGGATAAATAATCCATATGAAAAAAGTAATGCAGTCAGGTGATAGAAGCACCTTAAACAAATTGCTGCAAGCAGTGTTGGTTATGAGAGAGGGGAATCAGCTCCGATCACGGTGGGAGGTGATGAGGAAGATAGTGTTGACAGCTTTACACAAAGCAGCCCTGTCCCCAGCAGTGCACCAGTAGCCTCACCTGCACCAGCATCCTCAAAATGGCACAAGGCTCAGATGGAGTCACCACGGCATACAGAGATGACTACCCCAAGACACATATTGAGTCTACCACCTTCTGGTCCCCTCTGAAAGTCAGGCAAGCTTTGCATCAGAGTGCTGTTCGCATTATTCACCTGATAACAGACATGTGAACCACTTGTCAAGCAACTGATTACATGTGTATCACTGCACACTGGATATCTTTTGTGGGGGTTAGGCAACGGCTACCTGCGGGTCTCAGCGCTGAAGGAACATTTAAGGGTGTTTGGAGGCATGCAACAGTAGAGATGTTCGCCATGGAGAAATCCCATACAGCTGCATACATCTTGGGAGATTTTAACAGCAAGGTCTTTGTATGGCTGAGACCCAGAGGTCTCAGAAATGGATTTATTGCCACAGATAATGGCAGTAATATCGTCAAGGTCATGGCAGATGCAGGATATTTCAAGGTTCGGGGTTTGGCCCATTGCATCAACCTGATTGTGCAGGACTTTAAAAAAAAAAGACATAGGCCCTCATTTAAACTTTGGCATTAATAACCGCCTACCACCGCAGTGATGGCCTTCACCATACCACCGCAGCGGCGACCATTCATCCGACAGATTATGAGCACTGCCTGACTTCTACCTGAAATCTGTCAGTGTTCATACTGGCAGACAGTGGTGATCTGGCGCTGCTACCACCTGCACCGCCCCATCAGTAAAATGCCACGAGCTGGATTTTGAGCTGGAATACAGCCTGGCGGTGTTCTGCTGGCGGGGCGCTCCTGGCGGTAGCAGCGCCCCGTCCCGTTCCCTGCCAGATGACCTCCTTGCCCAAGGTAAGTCGGGCAGCTGACAGGGGAGGGAGTGGGGGGTGGATGAGTGAATGCGTGGTGCATGTGGGTATACGTGTGCGTGTATGCAGGGAGGGGATTTGTGGGGTGAGGGGCACTGTGACTGTTGTGGGGGTGGGGGAGGGGGGATGATGTGTGCGTGTGTGCCTCTATGGGGGGGGTGGTGTTAGAATCAGGGGGTGTGTTGGGATGGAGGGGGATGTCAGGTGAGTGTTGGGGGGTGGGGTAGCCACCTACCGGTGACAGGGAAGGAATTCGCTGTCACCGTTAGGGCCTACCGCCATGGTTTTCATGGCGTTGCTAACGGCACGGAAACCATGGCGATAGGCCAGCTCATAATGCAGCCGGCAGTACTCTGTGGGCCACCAGGTTGGAGATTGAAATCTCTGGCCTGGCGGCTCATACCGCCATGGCGGTATGAATGGAGAAGTGGTGGGTTGGCCAACCCGCCACACTCAAAATATTGTGGTATGTACTGCCAGCCTGTTGGCGGTAATACCTCCAAATTAACCCTGGCGATCAAAAGACAGCCAGAGTTCAAATGAGGGCCATAGTCAGCATCATATTGACCTCCTGGAGAAGAATCTGCACTTATTTTAGTCATTCTTTTAAAGACCAGAAGCAGTTGAGGGTCATTCAGAGTGCTAATAAAGTACTGGTTAACGCCCTCTTGTTGGAGATGCCAACACATTGTAGCTTGTTATGTGAACATATAATTCCAATGGCCCTGCTCTTCTCCAGCTCCCTCCTACATTCTACTACCCTAAGTCCAGACTTGGGATACCTTTTGCAGATAACGGATATCCCATCCGCCATATGGCATTACAGTAGACAGTGCACAGAAGAATATGACAAACTATAGTGTAACGAATGAGATCTTTTATTTGTCACAGAGTATCTCATTCACAAAAAACTAAATCAGTTGCAGGCCCTTAGTCACACATTACATCCAGGCCATCAACAAAGATTATTAAATACCTTCACTTGGCAGTGGGGAAATAAGGTAGTCCATTGGGAGGTACGTTGTAAGGGGTTGGGCTAGCTAGAGGTTTAGCTATGGAATGGTTGGCTGGTTCAGGTGTAAATAAATGATTATATACTACGAATTGATGGTTCAAATAGTTTTCTTCCCATTAATCAATGTGAAGAAGAACTTCAAAGTCACATTGATTGATGGGAGGAAAAATATTGGCACCATCAATACGTAATGTATTATGGAAGATGACCTCACTTGGACAGAGAAATGTGGCACAGACATTACATACCTAAGAACTTACTTTAGGTAGGCTTAGACAGAAAGACAGAATGTTGAAGTGAAGTACTAGTAAGTGACAGAGTGGGGACTGGGAAACACACCTTGTGTTCGGTTTGTGGTTTGTGCATTGCGGACTTAGTTCCATCATGCTGCTGTGCCATTGCAGACACACATGAATTCAATCATTACATACTATCACTTTAGCAGCAGCACCAAAGATTAGTTTTACACTATGCTTCAGTTTGAGGTGGCAAGAAGCCAAAAGCAGGGACTTGACTCTGGAGGTGATGCCGAGATACAGGCCTTGCTTAACCAATACAGTACATTGTCAATAAGAGAGCAAGGTGACTAACCACGTGTCCCTATCACCACTGGAACAACATTTCTCTCTCTCTCTCTCTCAGTCGCCATAGCCTGCACATCCACTGACGTCCCACCTTTGACCTCACTGCTGTTGGTGGTCTCTGTGCTTGGTAAAAAATTATAATCCACCCATTTTAGATACCAGATAGCCACCTAAGTATTTGTTTTGCACAAGATACAACAGCAATACCTTACCACAGTTAGGTTAGCTATCTCTTAGTATCTTTTTCTTTCGTAAGTCCATGAGCATGATGACCACACGGTCTCTGCCCCTGTACTTTTTGACTGTTTATTTGATCAGAAAAAAAACAACCAATATGTTTGGTGACTGGAGTACTACTTGGGTCTGTCTGTGCGATCCTCTTAACGTTACTAAAAATCTTTTCCCCTCTTGGTACTACACAAAAACAACAACAAAAAATGTAATTAACAGGGCAAGGGGAACCTTAAGAAAAAAAGAGAAGAAAGGTATAGAAAGTGAAAGTCAGCTGCAGAAACAAGAAATATTGAAAACATGGGGAAATATGCAGGGAAGCAAACATCCAACATGAAAAAACCCAGTAAGTAGTCAGAAAGGCATAATTTTAATAGTAAGTGATAAAAATGACTTATAAGGGACAGCAGAACCATTGTTTGTGGCCACGGCGCTCGTGGTGGTCACACTCGTCGCATCGCTGGAAGAACCGTAGATGCCCTCTTGCCTTTGCCTTAAGAAAGAAGAAAAAAAGCAATGGTTGGTGGTACCCAGTACAAACAGTTTTTGACAGGCACAGGATTGAACATTTCCAATCAGATAGCCTATCCCTTGTTTCGTGATCACGGCCTGAACCTTAAACCATAACATTTTGATATTTAACCTATTGCATTCCAAACAATGATATTATCTTCTCCGCCCCCTTTTGATGAGTTCCCCTTTGCATACTGCACATCCAGGAGATTGGGACTATGAGCTACATACAGATAAAGAGACAGAAGAATGCAAGGTATTTATGCAACAGTCCCAACATACTTTACTAACATTGTAAGAGTGAGAGACATGATGACCAGTTGACGATCATACCTTTAATCAGCCCAAGTGAGCACCTACCTAGCTCACACTGGAACAGAATCCTTGCAGTATCATTCACTTGACTACCATTACCATTCTACACTCCCAACTTCCACTTCCTACATCCTCCCCATCAGGCTGGAACGCCGTACCACTACCACACTCTATCAAGGGTTTGTGTGTGGTGGTAGATACCCTTGTTTGTGGCATGCAGGGTGGGACACCCCCTGCCCAAAAAAATCCTTAGTGGCAAGGCCAACAATATATATATATATATATATATATATATATATATATGTATATATATATATTATTCCTACTGGCAGTCACCAGTAGGTATTTGTAGTTAGGACCTAGTTCCCATAGCAAAAGCGTGTTTGTACTTGGCTATACCTTTAGCACTGTTTGACGACTCTTCATGAAAGTTTTCCAAAAAAGTGTCCTATAGTGTCTTGTTACACATGGAAAGTTTCAGGGTGATCTGTAAAATGGGGGCCAAGAAAAAGGGGGATGTCAAAAAAGTGTGTGGTTCCCATATTTGTTCCTGTAGGGTCTTTAGACACGCCTACAGCTCAAACCACT
Source organism: Pleurodeles waltl (assembly GCF_031143425.1). Classification (NCBI taxonomy): domain Eukaryota; kingdom Metazoa; phylum Chordata; class Amphibia; order Caudata; family Salamandridae; genus Pleurodeles; species Pleurodeles waltl. Next base: position 189,315,665 of record NC_090440.1, on the reverse strand, counting down.
GAATGGAATTACACAAATTTAGCAGGTAACTGGATCTAGGTGTGCAGATTGTGATTTTTGTGATTTGGTGGTTTTAGAGATATTAAAGGAAAAAATATATATATATGAGGACCCGGATCCTCCTCAGATATCCCCGTGCTGATATCTGATTGTCTGCCAACACTTCAACCAGGAAGTGTTGGCAGCCATTTTGTGACTCCGCTTCGGCCGAGTCAAAATAAAAACACCAGAAAAAAGAAAAGGGGGCAGTGGAGAATACCCTAACCGCCTTGCCTTGGTCCCGGTGTCCACCTGGGACCACGCCAGGGTTAAAAAGTATCTTACAATTTTTTTTATAGAATCCACGGGTGAATTCGCAGATTTTGCCAAGATTGTTTTTAAAAATCACAGTCACTTGCGCTTTTTATTCATTTTGCCACGGGACTATACATTTGTTAAATATACGGGGGCCGTGTGTCCTCCCTTGGCCCTGGGGACCACCACCTCCCTGGGCTATAAGTAAAAAAATGTGGGGGAGGGCACGGACCCCTTAAGGCCAGCGGACCACCACCTCCCTGGGGC